>NC_088171.1:130549532-133299532 GCF_028769735.1 Zonotrichia leucophrys gambelii | reverse complement strand
GTTTTTATCTGAAAATCAGTGGAATGTGGATGTTCCCAAAGCCACCTTTGGCTTGTTTACTAGTTCCCCCTTCCAAAGAGAACCATGTGACAAGCAAAGCCCCATTAAACATTTTCTTTGAATGTGGAAACAAATGGAGAGCAAGAGTTACTAATGTTACACTGCCTACATTAAACTTCCCTTTGACACAGACCCAAGTGAAGGAGCATCAACTGCTGTCAGGTAGAGGCTTTTGAAGATACGAGCAGATTGTGAAATCACCCCTCAGCCTCTTGTGCTAAACAGTGCTGTCAGTCTTTGCTCCAAATGAAATCAATGGCAACTGCAGCTGCTCAGAACAGATGTAAATTAGAGCACCACAATAGCATCTTCCCCAGTACATCCAATTATTGCTGAAGGAAATACATGGGAGACAACAAATGTCTGGCAGAGAGAGGACTTTACTGGGAGTAAAAAGAACCCTGGGTCAGATTTCAGTTTGCATGTAAAAGGGCAGCCCAAGTTGACAGACCTAGGTAAGAAAGAGCTGAAATTTTCATTAAGCCATGCCATCAAATAGAGATAACCTTATCAATAAAGCAACTTAAGTAGCAGCAGTGCCTTGTTGGGTTCATAAATGTTTGGTTCAATGACACTGAGAAAGGGTTTTGCACTGCATAACTGCAGTCCAAACACACTCAGCTCACCCTTTTAACCATTGACATATAAGCAGGCCTCTCTCCTTTCCCCACCCAACTAAACTAGGCAAGTCAAACCATATTTTACTACATGACAGGATTCAAGATATGACTACATTAGGGGTAGAGGATCCAGTAGAGAATGAAAACCCTCTCACACCATTACACCCTAACAATATACTGGCAAAAATAGTCAAGGCTATGCCTAGAAGGGAATAGCTGCCATTTGTAGGAAGCTAGTCAGGCTACTCATGTGAGCTCTGTCAGCAAGAGCTGGAGCTTCACTCTTGCATGGTTGATATCCCTAAAGCACAATGAATGCAGTGCTTATGACCCATTCATTTATGAAATAAACACATCAAGCAAGGAAGAGGGAAAAGAACAGAAAAAATACTTGCTTACCACAAGTCCTAGCACAAGGGTACGCACTCTCTCCCCAATCTCTGGTGAAATGTCATTGCCAAACTGCTGTAAGGTTGTAAGAAATCTCTTCAGTTTGCTGAGCTGCCTAGCTCCACAAGCTGGCGGTAACTGCTGGTTAGCCAGAGAAGAGGAAGAGGAAGAGGATGGCCCATTGCTAAAGCCATTAGGAGGAGATGGAGCTCCATTTAACGCTGTTGGTGAATGGCTAGTGCCATTGGTTACTGAAAGAAAAAGAGACAGAGGATAAAATAAAGATTGGGGTTGGGGAAGAGACAGAAAGAAAAAGGAGACAGAGGGGAAAATCCATCAGCTTATGTTTTCTGTACTTGACCTCAGAATTAATTAAGTTGCACAATCAAAGATAATTAGCCTTTAGACAGAGTGACAGTCTGCAGTTTATATCTATTTCCCAGTAGCTGGTGCTGAATGTTGTAAGGACTGGAAATAACAGCAGCAGACTCTCACACAGCCCCTTTAAAATGCTCCTGGACCTGAAAAGCACCATTTGAATACCAACCTTTTGTCAGAGGACTTTAAAAAGAGAAAGAGGGAAATGGAAAGAGAAAAAGCAATAGTGCATGTATGATTGAAGACCAAAAAAAAAATTGCTCTTTGGGGTAGAAAAAAAAACATGCAGACATATTTCATGAAGCCTCAGTTTATCTCTGAATATTTTTACTTGTGTTTTGTACACACAACTGACAGCTGTGTTTATAAAACAGGACTTTCACGTTTTAACCTTACACCACCCAATGAGAAGGTTATTTTTTCCAATACAGATTCCCTAGCTGCTAACATATGGAGCACACAAAGTTGTCTGTGCAGGTACAAATGCTGCCAAGGCTCTGTATCATGAAGCCTTGCAGCAAGGGCAGCAAGCTAGACTTCAGAAGACTTCTCAGAGATCATGAGCAAATCTCTCTGCTTTCACATGCCAGCACCTTATCTCTGAAAAGGATAAGAAAGCATTTCCCTCCTGTTGCAAGGTTGCTTTGAAAATAACTATTTATTACTGAAGTACTAAGCATTCAAAATTTATGGCAATAAGATGCATGTAAACTCAAGACAACAGAGAGTTTTTGGCAGTGATTTCAGTTTGATTCTTATCCACTCTCTAGAAGAGAGCCGAGAATCAAACTGAGGACATCCTCTTCCACTCAGGTTAGCATGAACAGCAACACTCAAAACACACACCATTGAGGCTGAGTCTGATTTGCTAGAATGACAGCAAACAGCAAGAAAAAGGGTGACTCCCCTAGAAGTACAAGCGTACCAGTGCACTGGCAGGTGTGGGCATGCAGCATGCGACTGGAGAAATTTTATGTTGTTTTTTTTTGTTTTTGTTTTTTGTTTTTTTTTTTTTGAATCATTCAGAACCAATCAAAAAAATCACGAAATCAGGAGCTTGTCTACAATCAACAATGCATAGGAGTATCAGTTTAACTTGTTTACTATTTAAAAACACAACCAGGGCAAGCTAGCAACTTCAAATACTTTCAATATTTCTCAATGATCAGCCTCTCTGAAGCTAAACATCCCATTCTCATCTCATTTTCTTCATGGATTGTCCTTATCTCTAGCCAGCAAGTCCTTTTTTCAGGTTGGACACATACTACTAGATAGAAATCCCTACCTATTACTATATTTAAATCACTGCCACAAACCTTTGAAGGAATTTTTGTTGCCCTAGTCACTGCTTTCCAGGGGAATTACAGAAAACGCTATGTGAATTGTTATCTAGCCTCTGTTTGTGTTTTCTCCTAGTTTTTGATTGCCTATTCTGGCTGCATGGGCTAGTGACAACAAGGATTGGTAAATGCAGAGATAGGAAGAAGCCGGCCTCAGCAAGTTCAGCTCCCTGTGAGGCTGCAGGCCACACTGAGTGCTGCACTGGGGTGAGGTATCTGAGTAAACAAATATGCTGTGATTGCAAGGAACTCACATAGCCAGAAGTCATCCTACCAGAAACTTAGAAAATGAGGACTGGGAAGAATAGCAACATGTCCTGCTGATCTACCCTGACACCACCCACCACCCATAAAGAGCTGCTCTAGGCAGAGGGTGCTGGGGATGATCAAGAAAGCAGAGAAGTGTGGAATTCATCACCTAGGATAGATACAGGGAGAAGAGAGGCTGATAAAGATTCCTCCCACAACAAAAGAAATAATTAAATAGCCCCGTGATTTCAGTGCTTTCCTTATAATATCTGAATTTGCCAACTGGCAAAGTTGTGCATAATTTCTAAAACAAAACCATGTTGCTAAGCCAAAAGAATTTAGCATTTAAAATTTCAAACTACAACACGTCAAGAATTTTTAATCATCTAAACCAAAGAAAACAAAGATATTCTAGACCAGAAAACAAGTCAGATCTTTCTGGCCTACAGGCATTCCCACTGTAGTAATAATAAATGCAACAGACACTCTGATAAAAGTGTCTGTGTATTGTACAAGCTGGAACAGCTAAGGCCAACCTCCAAAATCTGACAGGGTGAAAAGCAATTAAAATCAGGGTTTTTTAGACTTTTAGTCTTCAAATAAGGAGCCCCAAAATCAAGCCGTGGTTCACACACCTTCTGAAGTGCTGAACTCAATCAAATAAACATCCAGAAGCCTTGTGAGGATTAAAGAACATTGTCATATTCCTTTTATGATTGTCAAAGATCATCCTGAACTGCTGGCAGGGCATCACATTGGAAAGCTTAAGGTGCAAGAACCTGATCCTGCAAAAACCTAGAAGCAATTTAACTTCAGACTGAAGCAGCTCCAGTGTGAAGCTCCATCCAGGATGATTCAGGTGCTGTAGTTAAGCAAAACAGACAAATTTTTTGCAGGATCAGGGTCACTGGGTTAAATGTGAGTTTATGTGAATAGCTGGCACAAACCCTCCTCACTGTTTAAGTTCAATATAAATTGTCAGGACAGGGTTCCCTGGGATAAGTAGTACAAAGGCCTCCAGCTGGCCTTCTGCACAGAGGTGAATTTTAAATAAGGCATTTAACAGAGAGAAAGGGACTAAAACAGACTTAGGCAAGACAAATAGAAGATGCAGCCTTCATTCTGTTTAGGCATATGTATTCTACTGTTCTAAAGATGTTTTATTTAAAACGTGAAATGTAAACACATTCTCATGTTTATACTATTACAAGGCAGCATAAAAGAGACCCAAAAATTTGCAGCTAAATCTTACTATGAGAAATGTGGATCATTTCATGGCTGTGAAAAGAATAGTCCAGACAACGTGCCAGATTCAAATCTCAGTTACACTGATATGAATGCAGCATACATCAAGACTAGTAGAGTTTGTTATATGTTTACATCAATAAGCTGAGACAAAGATGCAGCCTTAAGTGATTTAGGGAAGTGGTAACAGACTAGAAACCTCTAGATAAAAATTACGAGAGGACTTTAATTTTGGTTTTATATCAATATTAACTAGACATTATATAGCACTGAAATCAGAATTCTTCACTGAAACATAAACAGAAGGAAGATTAGTATTTTTTCATTATGAATTATCTCCACTTTAAAAACAAAGAACAAACAAACTCCCTGAAGTTTCTATACTAAAGGGAATGGGATCATTTAAACAACATAATGGCATGTAAGAGAAGAAGATTTTCTGTCCTTCTCACAAGAGGGCTAACCTGACCATTAAGTACATGGGAAGTCAGTGCTCACTGTTCTTTGACACTGTGACCAAGTGGTCAATGAAATAATAACACAACTCTGAGCTGAATGTCTTAATACCTTAAAGATGCATTAATCTGTTGTGAACTTTGTTTTGCACAATTATTTTATACCACTACAATCAAATGTCGCTCCTGCCACTTCACGCACATTTCCCTTCACCTATTTTGGTTTCTGACATACAGAATTAGAAATAAGATGGAAGAAAAGTAAGAAAATAAGACTAATTACACGTTGTGGGCGTAAATGAACTGGTTCTTGGAGCTCCTTGGGTAGTGGGAGGAGGTGGCATGGTTGGAGGCGTCAGCCTGGATTGTGTCTTCACATCCACAGGTGAGTCTGGCATTGTGGAATGCTTCTCAGTGCGATCTGCAACACACACCACAGGAACACACTGGTTTATTTCCCCGAGCACACCCCCTCTGACAAAAACTTAAAAGCTAATGCAAGAAGTGAGCCATTTCAGCATCTGCTGTGAAAGATTACACCTGATTATCTACTCCAGTGTGCTCTTCCCAAATTGTATCATCTAAACCTTACTTAAGGAGGTGCAACACAGATGGTAAGACCTCATTTGTAGCAGTGCTGCATTATCTTTTGTTTTTATTTCTAGCATGTGCAGATGCTACCTCCCAAGCACTCTTAGAGCTGCAACAACGCCACCTCCCTTCAAGGTTCACATGCTAGCCAGGAGGAAAAAACAGATGCAGGAGCAGGAAGATAATAAATCCCCCTATGACATCTCTTCCAGAACTAAAACCTGAAGCTCTTTAATACAGGTGAGATATTGTGTGGAATATTGCCTGAAACAAGGTCTCTTCATGTCTCTTCTATGTATCACCTGCTGCCCTCTCCATTGCTTCTCCTTGTAATCCTATGTTAAACTTATGCTAAATACACACACCCCCTGGATCACCTTACCACAGTGCCCCTGGCTATTCTTATATTCACCAAAAAAATAAACACAACATGCCAAAATGGTATGTCAATCATCTCATATACATACAATTATTTTCAAATAAGCATGGAAGTTTGCACCATCACATATTAAGAACAACTTGCAATGCTCAAAACCTGCAAGATAAGCAGGAACATACCTCCCCAAGAAAACAAAACAAACATAAGGCAAAACTAGGAAAAAACTTAACACTTCTCTTGCAACTGAAGATCTAAATATACAACACACATGATGTAAAAGCTACAGAAGTGCACTTTTTCCCAACATCTTTTTGAATGACACTACCTTAAGTTGTTTTTTAAACCATCCAAGCCCATATGTTTCATTTATTAAGAATGGGCAAAACACAGCAAAATTTACCAGCTGAAGGCAAAATTAAGGTTTTCTCACTCCTGCGAGGAGTTTAGCAAACCATCTTGAAAAAAGATGAGTACAATGATGCTTAGCTTCTAATGGGAATAAGTAAAATTCTTCAGTCCTTTCTTTGGGGAGTTGGGGCTATTTACTTATACACAGCCCAAGAAAAGTCTTCCTGAGCTCCACAAAACTATTCTGTAAAGCAAGTAGGTGTTGCTGCTAATGGACAAGCATGTAAGTCTGTGGTTTTAATTCAAAGCATGTCACATTCTATAAATTCTGTCACTTCACTTTGTGACACAATTCCTTGTTCTTACTAACAACATACAAACTTCAATGAAATAATAATATCTGAAATTTGCTCTGAGAGACAATAACAGAAATTCAATATAATGCACACATTTAACAAGGAACAGGTATGTTTAAAAGAGCCTCAAAACACTTAATTATCAGAAAATTTAAATACGAGAAAGTTGGGGTTTTTTTTAAAAGGAAGGGGGAGAGAAAGGGAAAAAATGAAATCAGCCCCCATACTCCCCAAAAAATTAACAACACATAACAGATACCAATCTTTCTCTGTCTGAGGAAGTAAGTAGTAAGTCCCAGAGGTGCAGCATGTCAGGTAGTGTAATTATAAAAGCCATCTTCAAGCTTTGTTGAAATGCCTACAGGCAATGTTTCAGCTCTCAGGGAAAGGGAGTAATTTCATGTAGAATTTAGAGACAAGGTTGGGGAAGATGAGCAGCGAAATACCCCCAAAATAAGATGAGGGGAACAGAGATACAATTTTATAGGATCTGTAGCGTTGATCTAAGGTTAGTAAACCTCAGCTGTGGAGGGAAGAGTAACGACAATGATTACCTTAAATATTAAGATTGTTACACAGGTAAGTGAGGTATGATTTGCAAATCAAGCAACAGTAAATTATTACATGCTGGAAAACAAAAACAGGTTTCTAAACAAATTCTGTAAGTATTTCCTTTTCATATCAGTATACTAAAACAGTTAAATCTCTATCTTCAATAAGCCATTAATTTATTATAAAGAACTATGAAAACTCATCTTGAAATGTTAATTGCTTCCTTAATAACCGAATTCATCTTGCACTCACCTCAACCAACCTCAGCAACAAGGGAATAAATAGCTTTCAGCTCATGTTGCAACAGAGGGAAAGAGGCACAGCAGTGAGCCCAAGCCCTCCTAAATAAAGGCAAATATTTCTCCCATGCCAAGAAAGGAGAGAGAAAGGGAGGCTTGCCAGAGCTGGTGGGGAGATAACAGTGGGAACTGCTGGTCCATCTGGTTTTCATTCTGCTAACACTCACATTGAACTGTTAAGGAAGGCAGTCCAGGTACACAGATTTGAAGCATGTGGGAGCGCAGACACAGGCACAGAGGAGATGGAGGTGGGTGGAAGAAGGAGTGAGAGAAATCGAGCTGCTCTAACAGACTGCTGCTCGCTGCAAGCAGGCACAGCCTGTATCCTCCCATTCAGCTGGTGATAACTGAAGCGATCCTGAGCTGTAACCAACCGCACGGCTCCTGCTCCCTCCCTTCCCTTCTCTGCATTTCAAAGTTCAGGTTTGATCAGAGACGCACTCAGATTAGAGGCGGGAGACTTTCCTACAAAGCTGGCAATGTTTTGCTACTTAAATTGAACATGGTAGTGGGAAATAGTGTGTTGGTTTTGCCCTTGAATTTCAGGTTGCCACTCTATCATGATCCAAATGGTTTTTACTACCTCCAACAGTTTGCCACCCAGTCTACAGACTGCTGAACTTATCCACAGACCCCTGTACTTCTCATCTAAATCTAATAACATTAGGTTTGATTTTCCCAATTACCTTTCTTTGGACCTCTCAGACATAAACACAAACATGCTTTACATACCTCTCACCTTTTCGTTACCTCTCTCTCTCCCTTGCAAAGCCCTAAACCCTCCTCTCCTACTGTATGTTCACAGCAGGCAGATTTCCCTCTGACTGTACATTCCCTAGCCCTGACTTCTTTAAGGAGATATTAAGGCTCTTTCCAAGCACATCCCAAAACATCTCTTGCCAGAGTACAAGATTATTTTGTCAGAACAGAGATTGTCCATGGGGGCAGGGAAAAAGGGCTTTTGAAGAAGTACAATGCAAAATACAAAGCATTTCCACATGCTTGGAAGACACCATCACATCACACCACCCAGGAGAACAGCCTTTACAACTCTCTGTTCCACCCTCTCTAATAACAAAGCCCCTGTGGGAGCCATTCTGCTCTTGCTGCTACTGTTTTACCTGTTCACAGAGCTCCCTGAATTCTGAGGGACTGATGGGACTGGGAGCACCTGAATACAGCACCCACAGCACCAGAGAACCTCAGCAGCTCTAAGACAGATCACTCAGGGCATGAAGTGGTGATGGAGAACCACAAATCACAGCCACCGCTGACAAAAGCGTTAACAGTTCTCGTGATCTGATCTTCCTAAAGCTTTCTGGTGTCTGACACTCAGCCTGTAACTCCAGCTTCTACAAATACTTATTAATTTTTTAATTAATAAAAACAATAAGCCTAACAACCAACACTTTTTACTGTAATGGTTGACAAATAGCCTGATGATATGAAAGCTGAAGGCATAATGTTATTTAAGGCATATTCACAAGCCAATTTCCTTCAAGACATGATATTTCATGAGGCTTTTAATGTATGGACATTCTTCATACAAACTCTCAGTGGACATTCTGCTATTCATACATTCAGAGGTAATGAGGATTTGGTAGGGGAAGAAAGAATCTCTCAAGAGGAGAAACTCTAATTTTAACATATCAAAACCTGCCTGGGTAAGATTTCATGTCCACGTACTCCAGTTCTAAAATACAGAGGCACATACATTGAATTTTGTCTGAAATTCAGAAGAACTTTCAATATGTCTTAAAATAGCTCAATTTCTTGAATTCAAAAACATGTCTATGTTCTTGAGTCAAACCAGACTCCTCACTTGCAAAGCTAGTTTTGGCTATCTTTTTCTTCAGATGGACCTTGACATTTCAAACAATAATCCTGAATTAGGAAGGACACACCAGAAAGTTTCATACAGGCAGCATCCCACATCATCCCATTTAAAAGCATAGCCTGTATATACAGAGGGAGTAAATTCTTTCAGGTGCAACAATTTCTTCCACTGAATCCCTTTAAACAATGACAGACCTGTGCTCCTTAGCCCAGTTCAGATCAAATGGAACTGAAACCAGAAGTCCTCCAAACTGGAAGGAAAAGGAGACATCTGCAACTCATTCTGTAGTGTTCACTGCAATCAGTTCAGGATGGAGAAAGATGGTGAAATAATGGTCTAGTCCTAATCCATACACACAACCCTCTGGAGCAGCAAGAGACTTAGAATAAATTCAGAAAACATGTTTCAAGTATGCAGAGATCTATTGCATTTGCTTTGGATTATATTTTTATTTAAAAACAAACCCAAGCAAAACATTTTGAAATACACATTCTTGAATCTCCTTTACAGCACAGAGTGAAGAACTGTGATTTAACCACAGAAGTATTTTGCTTCATTTAAAATTAAAGAATGTTGTAAAACCAACTTTAAATTATGATATTTCTTCTGTGGATTCTGAACTATACTGTTCTTGCTGTTCATTCAGTTTTTATGGTAGAGGATTTTTTTATCACTATATTTAGTGTTAGGTGAACACTGATATTTACTGTAAGCACAGTCAGCTTCTCAACCAAACAAGGAAGAGACAAAGCATGCAGGAGCTGGAGCAAAGAGAGATGTGCCTGCATTCAAACTGATTTACTTTACTTCCTGTACCCTACAAGATTTAGTCCATTTTTAAAACAAGGCGGTCTTTCATAAATGGCAACATTTCAGCTCACATGGCACACCTCCAAGTCTAACGCATCAAGGAAAGCTGATGTATGGAACAAAATATGGAATATATAAATACTTTACTGATACCATTTCAATAGCCAATTCAATGTCAAGCATTTCTAGGAGTGGTGTGTTTTCAATTTCCTTTTTTAAATGAAAAAAAATTGTGGTATAATATGCTGTGGCATTTATTTTACTTTTAGTTAGTGCAAACAGTTCCAGATGTACACTCAGGCATGAAAGATTCTTAAAGATGCTTTATATTGATTGTACAGTACTTTCTACTTTGGTGCCAACATTTAAAAAATAAAAATAAAACTTGCTAAATTAAAAGAGTCCATTGTCTTGTTCCCTTCAAACTCACAAAAAGAGCAAGCCCCACATGTGATACAAAGGATTGGAACCTGCCTCCACCACCCAAGTTACAGGAATCAGGACCTAAATCTGAAAGGTTTAATTCTGATGGTTTCTTAGACACGTTGGACTAATATTCATTATTTTGAGAGGGGTGGCAGGGAATTTGCAAGCAGGTAACCACAGACTGTGAGTCACAGTGGTGATGAACTTGAAGTCAGACAACCGCAAGTCCAACCTAGGAGGACAAATTCCATAGTTCTTCCATCCATAGTGCTATCATGTTGCAGCCAGTAAGAACTTCTCCTTCAGATGTGGCCAAGCCACACAGCACCATTAGAAATAGGCAGTGTTTGTGGAATCCCACAACTCCTGAGCCTCAAACCTGCTGTTACACTGAGCAGGACAATATTACAAGGTTGCCTTGGTTGAAAAGAACTCATTTGAGAATGCATGGTAAAAGCCTGACATATCTGGTAAATCCTACTTACTGCATACACTGAGCCCCTGGGGAAGCCTGCAAGTCATACAATGCAGCCATAAAACATGACATGGGGACAACAGTGCTGCAGAACCTCTCCCTGCCAAGCATGCCTGGGATTTGTTTGAGACGGGTACAGTCTTCATTCCATTCACCTCTTGGCCCTTTTGACTTCTTCTTGATAAATAAATAAGGACCTAAACACAATGGATGTTTTTGTGCTACACAATGACCTCAAACAGGCATAATACAACCATAACTTTCTCTCAGCACCAGATGCAGTCATGTTATTGTCCTAGAAAGGAAACATCACTGGGTTTCCAGTTCCCCAGTAGAGGACTTTTACTTCCAGGTGATTTGCAGGAATGCAGTAGCAGAGATCAGCTCAGACTCTGTCTTTTGTCCCAGAACATTACCTCTGCAAGATTTATCCACCAGGAATCAGAATCTATGTGAAGTTACGGATGGATATGAACAGCAAAGTTTTCAGATGACATAACATTTCAATGCTTCTTTAGCATGCTGGGTATGAAGCTCACATATTGAAGATGACCCTTTTGCAAGAGCAATATCACAATTTTGCTGCAGTCTTATCTTCATTCTTCTCTGCTCAGATAGTTGAACAATTCATATCACCAGCTATTCTTCAGAATAAATGAAAGCACATTCAATTTACCCATTTATGCTCATTTAATATGCAATAGCTAGAAGAAATTCTGTATCCTGGGAGTTCACTGAAGTTATCTGAGGCCAAGTTATAAGAGTTTTCTTCAGCTGTGCTAAAATAAGCCTTGAGCATAATACAATCTCCTCTGTCTCCCAAAAGCTGAAAGGGATTTTTGTGCTACTGTCTCCCACTTTTGGTAGAGCTTGTGGATTACATAAAGCAGGTAAATAGCGAAAATGCCTTATGTCATGTTCTTTGTCCACAATGTTACCTTGACTGGTCCTAAGAATGAGGTACAAATGCAAAATCATTCTCTTTGATTTCAGTTCTCTACGGTGAGAGGTTCCGACTGGCAAAAAAACTTGGTCCCACACTCATGGCTTAGCAGCTGAAGGCCAGATAATTACACATATTATAAAATAAGTAATGCATGAGTTCAATCTCAGAATTAAGACAAAAATGTCACAGCTTGCTTTGCTTGGACATATTATTTTTTCCTGAAAGAAATAAACTTGCCTTACCATATAATTCCTAAAGAAGGGGTAAAATAGAAAAATAAAATAAACTTTTCCCTCTCACTTAACAATCTGACATGTTTTGACAGTTTCAAAAGTATCATAAATTCACTTTTAGTTATTTAATAAAAACTGGCTCATATCAGAATTGCACGTTTTTTTTAAATGCCTCTTTTCTCCTTCACCCTTTCTGGCTTTGCAAATTTTACCATGCATAATTGCTCAGATGCAGGAATGCAGGGAAGAAGAATACATTCTAAATCTAGATCTGCTACCACCACAATTTATGGTTTATGGTTTACTCAGCCAGAACAGACAAGCAAAATAAGGGCCCAACTGTGGCAGCTGCCCTGAGTTTCCATAAGCCCCTGGAAAACAAAGTCTACAAGTTCCTTTTCATGGATGAATACACAACACTTGGCCTATAATGAAGCTGAAGACAATGTGGATTTCTTCTAAATATTCCACCAAATATCATGAAAATTTCTCTATATATGAACTAATGCAGTTAATAAGCAACAGTCCCATAATCAGTATTGAAATACTATTTTCCCATTTACATTGTTTTGTAGATCTTTTCTTTTTGTTGACAAGCTATCCAACTAAGAACTGTGTGTTTGGGTGGTTCTCTTGTGTTTCACATCATGGGAAGTATTACTGCTATTCCAAACCCAGCTCACTGAACACTGAGGCTCAAGTGAAGTGACAAAGTGGCACTCTCTGCCTCTGGCATGAAGAACTGAAGAACAGCAGAGCAAGCACCGGCCAAACTCACGCCCCAGCCTCCCTGACAAACTACATATGTGACCACCTCTACATTAGCAACCAATCCCTTTATTTGTATAGAGGAAATCTTCAGCACGCTTTCAGTACTCTCAGTACTGAAAGTATTTTCAGGAGTACTTTCCCAAAGGCTTCCTGACCACTAACTCATTTCCTCTCTGCATCATCATTTCTGGAAGGCCTACCCTTGTCAGGATTACACACTATTTGACAAACTATAGATGAAGGCAGAATGATATCTAAGAAATACAAATGCCGTCAGAATCTAATTGGTATTGTTTGCATGCTCTTATATACTCAACCACACACAGCACAGATCCTTCCCACCAGAAGTAAGAAGATTTTTCTCTCACAACATTAACTGAAATTTCATAACTTGGTCTCCAGAAGCATATTTATGTTTTTAATCCAAAGTTTGTCCAGTCCCAAATTAACAGTAAATAACAGAATCATGGGAAGACTTGGGTTGGAAAGGGACCTTCAAGATCGTCCCCTTCCAGCCCCCCTTCCATCAATAGGGACACCTTTCACTAAACCAGATTACTCAGAGTCTCATCCAACCTGGCCTTGAACACTTCCAGGGAAAAGGCACCCACAGATTCTCTGGGCAACCTGTTCCAGTGCCTTATAGTAAAGAACCATAGTAAAGTCCTCACTGTAAAGAACTTTTCCCTAACAACCAGTCTAAACATACTCTCAGTTTGAAACCACAGTTTGTTATACAATGCTAGAAGTCTGAATCAAAATAATTATAAACTTCTTTATTTTTTATGCACTTATACATAGTGTAAACAATAGCTGTACTCATTTTAGAAAACTCCTAAGAGAATACTGATACCGTATTTCATTAGATTTAGCTGGAACTGAAGTCTCCAATATAGACTACACAAAGTAATCTAAAGCAACTTATTTAAATTCAGGAAAGTATAGGCAATAAACTCCTCTGTCAAAAAGCAAAAGAAGTTACTACAGCTGTATTTGTAACTTGCTTATATTTGTATAACATGCCAGAAGTCCTTTAGGCTCAAAAAGAATCAAATATGTGTGTAGGAGGTGATATTTTCCATGGTTATACATCTGAAAAGATGATACAGGGACTACCAAGAAGGTGAATGGATATACTTTTGGCTTTGTTTGATTTTAAAATGTGGAATTTGTCATGGGCAAGTCAAGATCCTGTAATGTGTAGATGGTGGTGGCCAGCCTGGGACAGGCTACTCCCCACCTTGTGGATCAAGGTCCCAAATCCCTGCCCTACCAGACTGCAGTATTTTATTCACCCAAAAACCCAGTTCCTCCAAGTGATATTTCAAACAGTGAAAAGTCTGTTCCATTAGACCAGAAGCATAGGTCTGGGGAGCAAGAACACACCCATGGTACTGAAAGCAGAGGCAGCCAAGCTCTCTCTCTACCAAGTATCAGAACAGTCTGAGGAAGTCTTCTTATTCCTGCCATCTAACACAGACAGCTAAATTAGCAGACTAAATGTCCCATATAATCACTAAAGAGTTAGAGTCTCTAATTTTTTAATTTCTGTGGCTGCTAAATCGGGCATAAACATTCCCGTATAGATCTAGGTTCTTTCCCTCCTGAGAAACCAGAAGCATTCAGACTGCTCTCACAGTGTGGCTGCTGTACACAGCAATTGGTGGTCCTCAGTGAGCAGACATAATAACTCCTTGGCTTCTATTCAGCCACTCAAAACGGGTATTAATCCACCAATGAAATTAGATAATGAAGCATATTTCCCCCAGAAACCCTTGCTCAGGTGCTGGCACTGTAAGTTACTTACTGCCACTACCAGCAAGACAGAAGTGGAACTATAGGCTTTCCCCATCTCGGTATTATACACTGACAATCTTCAGTAGTGCAATTTATTATACTCATCAGCACTTCAGCTATTGTAGAAATACACACTTTGGAAGACTATCATTTCATATCATCAGATCATGCCATTAAAGATATCCTTTATTTACATGACTCACTGTCTAGAGAGAGTGTGAGAAAATACCCACTATTAGTTACAAGTCAGCTCCTCCTCAGTGCTGCATGTCACACCAAATGTCTTTTATTTGGGCACTGGATTACACCTTAATAAAGCAGTGGAGAGGTGAGAAGGGGGAAAGAGAGCCTCAAAAACTTCACAAGAAATGAAGACTCAAATATCTTCTTAGATGAGACAATACTGCTTATTGATGAATAAGCTCCAAAGCAAATACTACCATTAGCAATTCCAAAACTGTGTTTTGAAATCATCTGGCCTAACACCTCACATGTACTCTCAAAAGTGAATGAGAAATAGCATAAGCATATAAAGGAAGAAGGAAAGGAAGGAATTTGTGTATGTCATTTAAGACTAACAAAACCTCTTTCTGAAGCCAGCAAATTCACACAAAATCATATTGGCACAGAAATCTCTAGTGACCTCACCCAGAAAGAGAGATGCTGGGTTAGCCTTCCAGGCAGACTCCAGCTCCAGAAACACTCAGGAATACGTGTTTAACCATAGACACTGAAAACAGCTGTAGGTAAACTAATGAGACCACTCACAGGGTATGCAATTACACGCAACGTTTCTAGACCTTAAAGCATCACAGTAGTCTTAGTCTTGCACAATAAAGCTTAAAACTTCCTTCTTTTGAAGCGTCTTCCCTATGTTTTGAATTTTAAATAGCAGACCCCAGCTGAAGCCTGAATTGAAAGAAAAATCAGCAATTATTACAGAATCCACAGAAAATATACACAAATTTTTAAAACTATTTTAGGTATCATAGCATTGCCATGATTGATGACGGTTGTACAATACATACTTCATTTCAAGCCCAGCAGATTCAAATTAAATGTTTAGAGTTTGGTTTTTGTTTTTATTTTTTCCCTCAACAAATACATTAAAAAGGGTTTTATATTTATAGAACAACATTTTCATCACGCCACATAAACCTATTACTCTAACACGGCAATATTGATCTGTGTCTATCAGTGCTGCTTCTATGGCTTTTTTCTGTACGTGTAGATATGTGCATGCCCATGCGTGCATGTGCACACACACTTGTGTGTGGGACCAAATTTTTTTGGTTTTGTGTATAAAAATACTTACTGTGATTATTTGTCTTTCTTTATTTCATTTCTTTAACATTCAAATTTAGAAAACTGTAAGAGGGAAAGAGCCTTCAATTGCACTGAAGGGAGTGTTAAATGGAGGGGAAACTTCAGGGTGAGAAGTCAGACACGAAGGAGAAGCCACTCAATGATACGAATGCAGGCGAAATATTGACAAAGTAAGGAAGTCTGATGCATTTGAACTCTGAATGTTCAATGTGGATAGGCTTAACCCTTTCTGATAAGGTTACGTTCTCTTGTATATAAAAAAAAGTCTTATGAAATGTAGCTTTAACTCTCTCTGTGCTATGGAAACACCCTACATTTGGCCTTGGTGCTACTTGTGCATATCCATTTTGTGTTCCTGAGAGGTGGGCTAACCAGAAGGGAGGCCATTGCTGTGAGAAGAAGCAGACTGTTCCCCAGCAGGACGGACACCCGGCGGCGGGGCAGAGCGGAGCGGCGGGAGCACCGGCAAGAGCCCGGGCGCGGCCGGGAGCGGGCACGGGCCAGTGCGACCACTAGAGGGAGCCGGCATCGTGCCGCGCCATGGGAAAGGCCCCGCCCGCACCCAGCGCTCACATCAATGGCGAGCTGCTCAGAAAGCCAAAGGGACGTGCTTCAAGAACAGTTCTTCCCAGTATCTTCAGCCACGTGATGTAAAGGAGTATGTGTTATTCTGTGCCCAAAGAACCAACAGAATATTAAGTAATTGTCCTTAAAATTCAGGCATATTAATTTCATTCTCAAAAGAGCAACTAGACAGCCCTGGCTGCAACAACACCTTTTTCAGTGTCTCCTGTTGTTCCCCCTTCCCCCAGCTACACCTCCCCTGCCCCCACCTTCCCCGGCTTGGCTGATAGCTTTCTCTATGAGACATTGCAAAAGTGGAATTGCAGGAACAAGACAATAGGCAGTGTCATGCCTACAACTCACACTATATCCAGTGATAAAACCTGGATTGTGCACACACAACTACAGCCACGTGACGATGGCATAAACTTGAACATACCCCAACAAAATTTAACATCACTCCTCTTTTTGCACCAAAACACAGAGAACCAAACAAAACTTGGTATTTCCCTCACACTTATAATCAGTCAGAGAGACCAAAAGGCAAGCAGGGAAGAAGTAAATGCTCTCATGGTTCTTTATAAACATCCTTTTTGCACCACATATGTGCTAAGAAAGCTAAATCCCAAGGGCAGATACAATTCAAAAGTACAAGAGAGATAGGAACTGCACTGGCATCTCCTGTGAAAACATATTTCTTTATTCTTGGAATATAAGGTGTAAAGCACATCAGTACTTTTCTGGTGAGGTCTAAACTTGGATATGAAGAAATTAAGAACTGCTGAACTGCAACTATCCATGGTAAATTCTAAAATTATGAAAGGAAAATTAAAAAATGGGGAAATAGGTGTACCTGGATGAAATACTAAACAGTTAACAAGAATAACTGTCCCCAAATGAGTTCCTAGCCATTATCTTTTCCATAATTATTGCAAGTAGATTCAGTAACTGTGCATACAAATGACCCGTTAGAAACTTAACAGGTCATTTCCAAAGGTGATTATGAGCCCTGACTTACAAAGCTACTTGGGTTTTCACACAATTCTGTTCAGTGCCAACAATCTGCACAAAATTAAGATAAAATGTGTTTCCAAAACACTAAGTGGAAATAAACTTTCAGAAACTAAAAGAAGGTATGAGGTAGCGAACACCAATTAATCAAATGCATCTTCATAAATGAAATCTTTAAAAATTTGCTTTTGTCTGTGCTCTGGTGTCAGGAGAATAGGAGAATGGAAAGGAGGCAGCAATCATATGTTAGAGCCCTTACAATGCCCCATACTACAATAAATAATGCTGAGTGTAACTGTGAAAAGTCTAAGGCTAGGCAGGAGAGATAAAAATCATAGTAGGCTATCAGAGTGGACATCTGCTGCAGAACACAGTATGGAGAGCAGAAACGTGTCAGTAGATAAAGATGAACTCAAATTAACTTCTTAAAACAACAACCTCAATGCTCTTCACCTCAATGGTCCTTCTTGGCCCTTTTTCTTAATGGGTAGCTGTGCTACTGCAACAAATGAACAAGTAATAGGCCTGGTTTAGAAAATATTAGAAAACTATTCAGAAGCACCATTTAAGGAGAGTAATAAAGAACAGGAGTATAGACATGCAGCTTCCTCAGTTGCTGAGGTTGTTAAAGAAACAGCAGGAGACACAAAAACAGATCCTGGCACTCCCACTGTGAATGGCTTGGGCAGGTTGTAAAGAAATTAACTGAGCAAAACCAGAATAGATTCACTTAAAATGTGCAGGCGAAAAAAGGTAAGAGGAAGCATCCCAAGCTACATTAACCATAAGAAACAAAACACATGATCAGTTTTCATTCATATCAAATAAATAAGAAAACAAAACTATATAAAACTATGATCTTCACTGAAACTGAACAAAGATATTGACAACTAACAAATATTGACCCACGTTATGTTTAAATTTGTCTCACCAACAGAGGAAAAAATGGGCAAGGAGTGTACCAAACTTGGACAAAAAAACCCTTGATTCTGGAATCATATATGTGATTTTTTTTAAAGGAAGTATTGCAATAGAAAATGGGTCTCTGATACTGCTTGTTCTTCTCTCACTTTCTCTTCTAATACAAAGAGAGAAGAGGCAAAACAAACACACTGAGATACTGTCACATTGTTCAGCCCGGCCTGGGCTCTCAGGAGTCTCTCAATAGACCTTTCCTTTCTTTTCTCCAGAAATCCCAAACCCTTGCAAGAGTGGGTATGAGAAGCTGTATGGCCTCATTGGTTCTGCAGGGAATCGGCAGCCTTTTGTCTATTGCTCCCCTCTAATATTTAAGATAATCTATCTTTGTCTTTTCTTTTTTCTAAATCATCTCAAATGTAGGCTTTAAACACATGCTTTACATCATGTTATGTCATACTGGAACAAACAGCTCCTCGAAAGGCTGAACTTCTATTTGTGATTATTTATCTAAAAGCTGTGTTTTCTTTTAAACTGTATATATTTTGTTGGACTGTATCTACTGACAGCTAAATTCCCAAACCTTCAACCTGCCATCTCAAAAAAGCAGATTCAAAAGGGTCCAAGTAGAGTTTACTCTCAGTCTGTAATGAGAGTAAAATTATAAATCTCTGTACCAAAAGCCAGCTGCTTCATTCTTAACTCTGATCCCCCCTTTTCTTTTGCATTCTAGCTAGCATACAGCTGCAACAAATGTGGCTCTTCTCACAAGCCATGCAGATGTTAACAGTTCTGTAGGACATCAAGAAACATTTCAAGAATCTTGTAAGTGCTGACTAAACTTGCTTGAATAACCCACACTATCTCCTCCACATTCCTATTCAGTAACATTAGTCTTCCTGAATATATTAAGGAAAAAAAAATTTAAGCTAAGGCTTTAATGTCTAGGTCTAAATGCACTATCAGTACACAAGGAATGTTCTTAAGCCATCAGACAGCAGATATTCAGGTAGTAAAGCAAAGGGAGTCAATTTATTCTTTGCCACAATGAGTAATGCATTTTTTGTTTCTTATCTATGCAAGAGTAGTGAAATTATTGTCTAAAAATATATATTTATAAAAGTCATGGCTGTATCTATTTGAAAGAATGGATCAGTACTAAAGCAAGATCTTTTCTAGTAGTCAAATGGATTAATACTAAATTAGAGTGAAGGAGTTCAAAGTGCTACCTAGTACGTTTTTATTAAAGTTATATTAGCATGACAGTCATATGCATTAAAGATTAAGCTAAAGCCTCAAACCACAGTCAGCAGCAGCAAGAGTCCAGCTGTGCAGGTAGAGGACCAGACACAAAATGCATTAATTAAGTGGGTTTATACTAGAGATGCTGTTTTAATATTTCTTCTCTCTTCAAGCAGTGTGCTGGGCTAATTTTCTTCTTAGCAGCTAATGTAGGGCTGTGTTTTGGATTTGTGCTGGAAACAGTGCTGGTAACACAGGAATATTTTAGCTTTGGCTGAGTGGGACTTACACAGAGTCAGGGCTTTTCTGCTTCTCACCCCTCCCAGCAGCAAGCAGGCTGGGGGTGCACAAGGAGTTGGGAAGGGGACACAGATGGGACAGCTGACCCCAAATGACCCAAGAGACATCCCACACCATGTGATGTCATGCTCAGCAATAAAACTGGGAGGAAGGTTGGTTGAGAGGCTGCTGCTTGGGGACTGGCTGGGCATCAGTGAGTTGGTGGTGAGCAGTTGTATCAGTTGACTTTCTTGGGTTTTTTGTCTTTATTTGCTATTTTACCTTTTATTACATTTATCACTATTATTATCATTACAATTATTATTTCAATTTTATTTCAATTATTAAACTATTCTTATCTCAACCCATGACTATTCTCACTTTTTCCCTTTCAATTCTCTTCCCCTTGTCCTGCTGGTGGGGAGTAAGCATCTCTGTGGGACTTGGTCACCAGCTGGGGTTAAACTACAACAAGCAGCAAGTTTAGTCTCCTTTTTGGAGTAGGACTTTCAAAACACGTGAAGCAGTTTAGAAGCTCGGTCATCAACAAAGCCAATAAGACTCACTCCAGACACTTGAAAATCCCACATCAAATACCCTACCCTGTGTGTAAACTTCACACTTTGAAAACCCACTGGAAGGAGGGCTGCAGAGCGATTCACAGCACTGAGCCATAAAGAGATCACAATCTTTGACAAGTTCAGAAACAAAATGTGCAGTCAAGAGTGTCTATGGTGGAGTTTTGAGATTGTCTCCAGTCAAGTGTCAATCTCAGCAGAGTTTCAAAGAGGACAGGGTAGGGAGAAATAAAATGAACATATCAGTACATTTCCTGCAAGGGATCGATAAAAAGACCTCACTCCTACAAAGGCTTACATACCTGCTCAGCTTCAGATACTTATCCTATTATGTAGCACACTTGAAGTGAAAATCAAGTCTTTGAAGACATGGGGCACAAATAATTTACCATGAAATGTGGAATTTGGGTATTGTTTGTTCTTCAATTTAGTAATACAGAAAATCTGAATATAAAGCAGAATTGCAATGTGCTATTTTCTAAATGCTTCATGACACTGCTGTTAGAGTAATTTCATCAAAATGCCATAAAAAGACATTTAAGCATTTTGAGATAAGCAAAAAGACAATAGACTGCAGCCTTAAAAAGAAGTCAATATTAACAGAAGCTCTGTAATTAGCTAGTCCAAAAACCTCAAGCAGTCTTCAGGCTTACCGAAACAAAACAAATTGTAAGGAGAGAGCAGGAAGAAAAAGAACTAAAAAAAAAAAAAAAAAAAAAAAAGAGGAAAATAACGAAAGAGGAAAGAAAAAGCCACATGAGCCAGAATCCCTCACTGCTGTTATTTCTCCACAAGCGGAAATGCTCCGTTCAGTCATGGCTTAGGAGGCATAAACATCATTGAAATTCAAAAGCAGCTCTGAGAAAGAGGACGCCTCAATTGGTATGCAAGTGGTGTTTTCTCGCCCTGAATACATTATGAACTTGCAGCATGCTAATATGCCATGCTATCATAAGCACCAGATGGAACAGTAGGCAGTGTATGTCCCATCAAACCTCAGGAAGATGTATTAATGTTCCTGCTCTTTTTTTTCCTTCCCCTCCCCTCCCCTCCCCCTTCCCTACTACAACCCCTCAGCTGTGTCCCCAGACTGGCACATTTCGTAGCATCAGTCACCTGCTCCCGAAGCACAGTTCTCCAGGGTTGCCTCATCTTCACCAGGTGGTGCCAAGCATCTTTTCAATCTTTTTTATCGCAGAAGGTAAAGGCCACAAGATGTGTCAGGCTGTGCTTACTGAAGGGTACCGAGTACAAAAGATAACATCATGAGATAAATGATAGATGAGAAAGACTTTGGGTTTAAAGCTAGCACAATAGTTTTAAATTATGTATAAACGGCACAGCACAAATTTTCCCTTCAGTACTATTGGTGAATGAAGAATTGGGGAACAGCAGCAAAGGGAAAGGTTTTCCAAGTAATCAAATAAAATAGAGGAAATGGGATTAAAGATCTTTGAACTGAATTCCTTTTTTTCACCACACTGGAAACCTTTGCACAGAAGATGTACACAGTTCAACAGCCATTTATAGGGTAGGAGCAGGCTTTAATTTTAAATCAGGGTAAGAAAATGGCACATAGGCAAATTAGCTTACAGGATTTTGATTTATATATATATATATTATTCTAATGATATTCCTTGGCTTTTGTGACTAACAAATTGCTTAAAGCTATATGTCTGATTCGAAAGACATGGGAGAATTTTAATACTGCTTCGCATCATTTATTAATTCCGTCTCAAGCAGGTTTTATATTACTAAAGAGAAATGTGATCTAGTATTCTGTATGAAAGTATGTGCATAGGCATACAAAATGAAAGCACATATTTTCTGGTATCACCTGAACTTCTTTTATCTATTCCTAGAAATAAACTTCCTATTGAAACATATGGTTTGCAAGAAAATTATTTTCTTTTTCTTTTCCTGTTACTGTGCTATTCAGAATGCAAAATAAGATCCTCAAGACGAAAAATTAAGAGCCTGTGAATTCAAAACACAAGTAAGAAAGACCAGAGATGGCTGAAGAAAAGCAAATCAGCTTTAAACATTTGAAGTTTGAATGTTCAAGTATTTTTAAACAGGTTTGTTTTTCAGAGAGAAATCACATCAGTAAACATTTTGCCATTTTCTGATATTTTAGAAACCACCTGCTGATTTGCAACAGCTCTCACTATACATGTAAATTCATTGTTTTCCTAACAACATTAGCCTTCTCATAAATACAGTCTAATTCTACAAGATGCTTAGTATTCACAACTCATACAAACTTTTCTGGGGATTAACATTGCTCAAAACCTTGTAAGACCTACATACAGAAGTTATCTGTTGCGTGTATTAGAAGTATTTTTCCAGCTATTAAAGGTCTGGTTGACAGGGACTTCCGACTACATATCCAATCCTAACTAAAACAAAAAAAAATTACCTTTTTCATTCAAACAAAGCATGTTATGACTGTTATTCAGAAATAACAGGTATTATTATAGCATCTATTAAGCACAGAAGGGCTTTAATGCAAAGATATCTTAAGGATTGAGTTAGAAATCAGATCAATTTTTTTCTTCTTTCTTTTCCTACTGAATATTGGGGGACTTGTTTTGTTTTTTAATACATAGCCTTTAAGGGTAATTTGCTAAACTATGATTTGCAATGTGCAAATAAGTCTATTTAAGTCCATTATCCTGTGTTATAAAGTAATTTCTGACACCTTAACAGCACTCAATTTAATTACAACACACTGAAACAGTAGAGCTGACTCCCAGAGGAACCAGTTTGGATCAGAAGATGATGATGTATGCTAGCTGCTGATCAGCTTTCAGCATCAGATCCACCATCAGCTGTTTTCAAGAACAATATCAGAACATCTGCATCATCATAGTATTTTGTGTTGAAAAGCCCTCCAAAAGCTAGCAATTGCAGGCAACAATGTGCACATACCCACACCTGTAAGGAGACACACTTAAAACCCAGCAGCTTTACTGTAATGACTAAAAGAGACCAAACAAACAAACAAACAAACACAACAAAAAAACCCCAACAAAAACAAAACAAACACACTCCCCACCAAAAAAAAAAAAAAAAAAAAACTCAAAACAAATGAAAAAAACACAAAGAAACCCTTTTGATTCTGATTCAGTAAGCATCAATTTCTGCACCAGAATCCCCATTGGGTAATTCATCAAGGCATCTATTCTGTATCTAGTATGGCAAGACAGTGAAAACACTTACAGCCTCCAAAAAGAAAAACACTTGTAACAAAGCTATTAAGCATTCCTGGTGATTAAGCAATGGACACTCATTATTTCAAGACTGTCTTGAGCCAATACCCCAGACAAAACCACCCGCTCATATCTGCTTCTGTCAAGGTGAAATCAAGACATGATGATTTTCTGTATTCCTTCACGAAAATGCAAGTTACTCAGCAGCTTCCACAAAGCTCTTCCTGAGAGAATATAGAAGTTAACTAAGGAAAGAGTATATAATTTCTCTTGTGGCTCTACAGAGAGATGCAGGTCGATACCTTAAATTTAGGTAGTATTTTTACCTTTGGAGCTTTTACAGACTCAAAAGCAGTTTGAGGCAAAACCTTTAAGGCAGCATAAATGAAAGGATTCTGTTTCTGCTGGTATCTGAAGATTAAATACCATTACTTGCCTTGCTCAAAATGAAAGGAATTGGAAATTACTACTCTACCAATTGACATGTCACAGGAAGAAAACTAGCTGCTGAGCTGGCAAGCAACCATGCAAATCAAACCCAAAATGTGGTTCTGTCTCTGTAGAGGAGTCTGAAGAGGGCAAAAAAAGGTTGCAGCACTGTCTTTCTAGGCAGAGAACTTGCTATACATGCTCTTAAGACTCTGCTTTCATACCAATCTCTCAATCAAAGTTTCATGCAGATTGATCTCTTGTGCAGCAGACTCACTTAATAAATGCAGAAAATCCAAATACATATTTGCTTTTACAACCAGAGAAAAATGTAAAGAGAGATGCAAGTAAATTAACAAAACATGATAGGCATTCTTCAAAACACTTGAAAACTTTAACATGAGAAACACAGATAGTATTCTCTAAGAAGCCACCCTCTCACTTCTCCATTTTCAAAGGGACAACAGAGTGCTCACATTGGCTAACAGAAATTCAGAAAAGAAAGATATACACTCCTTACTGCACAGATCCCCTTTAAAAATTGCAAAGGACTTGGCTTTTATTTCTGAAGATGCAATGCAGTCAATGCTGAGCTCAGTGTAAAATAATCAAATATTGATTTTAATTAAGTAATTTACATTACTTCTAAGAGCTAATATGGATGAGATTGACAGAAGCTCTTTTTCTTTTAGGACCCTAAAGTTAGGAGATCCTACAGTGCCATGGAAGGATGAACTCAAGCAATGTGGACCCCTTGAATTCTAGAAACTTAGTTGTCCTCCTCCCATCAGTGGAAAAATGAAAATTAAAACGCCAATCCCAAGGGGTAGTAAACTCTGTTGCAAACAAGTTTCCAAGAAGAAGAAAACTGATGACTTTCAAAGCTATTAAATGACAGTGCCATATGACCTTGATGGATATCTAATTACACCCATTCTTTTACATAGCCACAATTGCTTTAATGAGCATCTTTCCACTTTCTTTACTGTGTTACAAGGTCCCTGTGTTTCACTCGGGATTTCTCTTCCAAAACTGACAGAAATCCCAATACTTTCTAAAATAGAATGCAATTATTGGATATCCCTGTTTTTAAAAGACCATTTTTGTACACTGCAGTGTTTATAGTCTAAAGTGTCCAAAATAGTGTATCTAGTATGGTTACAGGCAAAAAAAAAAAAGTAGTAACAGTAACACTGTCACAGAAAATGACCTCTTCTAAATTCCAGTTAGACAAACTTTCTCCTAAAGAGAATACAAATAAGAGTAGGCAAATCTAGCAGATATAATTACGCAATCAACAATTATGTGGTGAAATGGACTGGAAAAATAAAATTAAAACAATAACTGTTAATTTGTATTTGCTAACCATGGAAGATGTGGCTGGTGCTCTGCAAGGAGCAAAATCCCTTAAAAAAAAAAAAAGAGGCTCTTAAAAATTCAAGGAATTACATGAGGAAGTTACATATAGGAAAGTCTATCTAGATGACATTCATTTGGATTATAAAACAGCTACAATGGAAATTCAAGGCTGTGTACGCATGCTTATTGCTCTGGCTTAAAAGGGCCACCAGAATATATTTGGAATGCACAGTTTGGAAGCAAGAATCAAATTATGCCTGCATTTTCCTATGATGCGAGTGCACACATTTTCCAAACTGCAATCTTGTGGCAGGAAGAGTATTTGAGTCATGTGTGCTTGCATGACTCACAAAATACATATGAAGGAGAGATCTGAAAGAGAGAAGGGAAAGGCCCTGTATCCCTAACTAGGAGGTTACTCCTTTAGCAGGATGTGGTTTCAAACAGGAGGACAGTAAGACATTGAACCTAACATTGCTAGAAGAATCAGAGAGAAAGGGGGAACTACAAGAATTTGCACTGGACATATACAGGAAAGCTCCCCAGGCTTGGAGAAGAGGATTATAAGCATATAAAGAAAATTTCAATAAAGCATTAGAACTGATAGAGTACCAAGTAAAATTTTAGATATGCTTTCCAAATTCCTTACTTAAGACAGAGTAGTGCCTTATACCCCAGAAAAGATGCATTGATAAGCTAGAAAGGGCAATGGACTTTGAAAGGCAACACATGTTCCTGCTTCTTGAATAATTTCAAACTTCACTGCAGTTAATTAATCATATGCAAATGCCACTTACTCAAATCTCAGTTCAATATAGCAACTCCCATTTTTAAACAAAGAATGGATATTGGCCTGACCCTACAGCAGATCTGCCCAAATTTGCAGTATGCTTGAAGGGTTACCAAAATACATTTTTCTTCCTTAATCCTCAGCTTCTCCTCCAGGAGGTGATCAATATCAATTCCTTTCACTCTTCTATTTCCACCTTTATTTTGGTTTTTGTCAGCTCAGTATTATCAACATGCAAAAATAACAGCAGTTTTTGTTACACTCTGCTTCTAAAGGGATGTCCATAAGGAATGAAAACCATATGAGCAGAACTCTTAATAACTGTGTCCTCTGCTGATGGTATTTCCTTTTGAACTTCAGAACGATTTCCTGTCACCTTTGACTTACACTTTGTGCCTGTTTAAAAGTATAGTTCTGTTGCAGGCATAGCTCCAGAATATTTATCTACACCCATAACCTAAATATCTGGCTGGATAATTTTAATAAGTTCAGATGCGTGGGTCCTACGAGATAATTTTTCCTCATGAAAAGTTCCACAAGATAACCAGATCCCAAGAGCAAGAAGAAGCAGAAATAAATCTACAACTCATTACACAACATAATGAAAAAGCTCAAGTAAGGCTCTAGCTTCATGCCATAAGAATTTGAGAAGGAGACTTTTAGAATTTGGATGGGTTCAGTGTCTCTTGTTTAAACCAGCTGCAGGAACATTACTAACAGGTGGTAAGGTGCAGCACAGGGACAAAACTAAGAGGTCTGTGAACCTTCAGTTGCAGTGTCTCCTCTCAAATCCCAAGGACTCCAGCACCTTGTGGTCTCAAGCTGTTCCGCAGTTAAAGCTCACAATGAGGCTCTTTCTCTGCACTCTGCCAACAACTTGCAGTAAAGAAGAAATTACTAGTAGAGAAAAAATAAAAGTAAAACAATAAAAAAACTCAGAGAAATAAATTCAGCTGTCATATATGGAAGTACAGCTCCATGAGCTGCCAGAGGAAGGATGTGCAGCCCTTTCAACCAGCATTGAGCCTGACAATTCTGTTCTTCTACTAGCACACAAAGTCCATTCACAAAACTACAGATCAAACAATGGTTTCAGAGCAGATTCAATTAATCCCTTTAGGTGTTTGAAGACCAACACTGCTGAAATTTCCCCTGAAACACAACACAGAAGCCAGTAGCAGGGGCTGCTATGCTCTCCTCTACAGAGCACAGGTCTGAAGCACCTCAGACTGGGTGTCCAGAACAGTTAACAGATCCAGCAGAACAAAGAATCATTATGCAAGCTGAAGTGACCTTAGGAGATTAAGACAGTCTATGTCCTTGTGTCTTAAAGCATGTGAAGTTTAGATCAAGTTGCCACATGTTTGTCCTATACAGGATCTTCAATAAAGAAAATATCACCACCTCTCTGAAAAAAACAGTTTTAATGTCTGACCATCATTATGGTGAAGAACTTTTTTCCTGGAATCTACTTGGGTTTTATCATGGTCTATTACTCATGCCTTTCACCTCTCATCTTTACCACTATTCACCTCAAGAAAATTTTGGCTTCATCCATCTTCTCTACACCCTACCATTAGGCAGCTGTAGACAGCTCATGACAAAAAGATTATATAAAGTTAATTATATTTAACTAGCAACTGCCTATAGCTCACCAACAGGGAAACTCCTGCCTTTCAAGGGCCTTGGAGACGTGGAATCCACAGCATTACTCTCTCCTCCAGAAAAGTTGTCCATATCCTCACCTTCAGAAGATTGGCAAGTAGAAATGGTTTGTATAAGACATAGCCAGGCAAGATGGAAGAGTGAGCTTTGAAGTTTTTTTGCAAGATTTTGGAGTGGAAGCCTCACTCTGGAAGTGAAACACACAAATTCAAATTCTCCTGCTTGTTCACGCTCAGGTCTGGACCATATTCCTTTAGCAATGGGGAAAGCTACTGCCCATTAGCAGTTTATGAGAGTAATCTCCAATGCTCTTGTTCTACCCAAGAACTGAACAAGAAACATATTAAAAGGGAACAGGGCTCAAGATCAACAGCAGCAAGGGAAAGCAGCTCCTGCACTGGTCCTGCTCTTCATTTTGTGACTCTCATGTACATGAGGCAGAAAGAACAAATGTACATCACAAAAATGCAACTCAGTGCAGAGATGGCTGAGCTGCTGGAGAGCTGAGCCAGTGAATATAGATAGAATGGCACAATGTGGCAAGGACTTCACCAGCTTCACAGAGGAACTGCGGGAACAGGGAGTTAGCATAGCAGGATATCAAAAGAAATAAGCCTTGCCAAGTGGGCCAATATGGCTAGACTGTGTCTGTGTGTAAGTGAAAATCTAAGCACTGCTGTGCCCTATGTTTTTCCCCATTTAATCTCTACTTGCCTTAGCATTGCTGGCTCTATGCTCCATTTTACACCACGCACATTTCTGGGAACAAGAAGTAAGCCTGCACTTGTGAAGAGACCAACATGTTTAAATATGCACTGGGCTTCCTCTGAGATTACCTACCCGATCAAACTGTGTGAACAACTCAAATCACAGAAATGCTTCAACTCCAAAAAGATATTGGTGTGATCTCAGCACTGGGCTGCTTAACCCCATCAATACTGAAGGAGACCCTGTCATGCAGAGTTGCAGCTTGACATGATCAGGAAACGTTAAAGCTCTAACAGTGATGCACCCAGGAATGAGGAGAGTTAAGAGGCACTTTTGGATTTGGAAGGCAGCTACTGCTTCAAGTGCACAAGTTGTTTTGTGACCTGGAAGCGAAATACCAGGCTTCAGCTGATTTTTTGTAGTGTTATCCTTGATGTACACCCTTGAAAAAAACAAGGATGAAGCAAACAAACCAGGAAACTGGTAGAGGTATGTGTGCATGTCCTGAAAAGGACCAGGTATCACGTCCTCTACTCTTACATGTATCAGTTTTTCTGTATGGACTTTAAACTGGTGTATCACGTTATTTCATTTTATGCAAAATTCAAGTTGTCTTTTCAAATTGTATATACACAGATCACATTGATTTGCAAGCTATGATGATCATGCCTTATATATGTGAGTGAGGAGTCCAAAATCTTCAAATCAAGATGTGATTGGTGCTAAACACCCTGGTGCTAAACACCAAGGAAGTACCTGTCCTGAGACACTAACTAGGCTATTCTTCTCTAGCTAAGGGCCTGAGCTATAAAGCTTTCAATCTTCTCAGGAAAAGAGTGTTTGGAACCCTGATATAACATACATACACACATATATATACATATACATATGCATATATATATATATATATATATGTGTATGTGTTCATTCCTGCAGCGTGATCTGCATTCCATGATGTGTTAGTTACTTTCCATGCATGTGTAGCATGAGGCAGTTCACAGCCCCATGGGTTGAAAATAAGAGCAATAATTTTATGCAGACTTTGGAATTTATTACTACCATAAAAGACAAAGAAACTTTAATACTGTGAAAAGCAAGTCATCACATGTCGCCTCCCAACCCTATCATACATATCTGAAAAACCCAGTGGCCCACGGTCCTCTTAGGGAAAACGCTTTTCACTCGTAGCTGAAACCTGAAGATAAAGCCATTATGTAGGAAGATTGGAATAATGATGCAAAGTTAATACTCAGACTTAAGTAGTTCCAGACACATTTTCCCTCTTTGGCAGGAAACTTGTTTTGTAATACACAGAGTCCTTCTAATATAAGAGCATAGCAACTGCAACTTAGAACAAGTTGGTTACTGGACTGTTAGGATACTTTTGCTGTGTAACACCATTTAGATGCATGTATTTAAAAAACAGGTGGATAATCCAAATGTTCAGTTACTAGGACACTAACAGTTATGTCCATGGCAATTTTGTTTCTGTTCTTTAAACAAATCATCACTTGCAAGCACTAATGTTAAAACCAGAAAGCCACTCTAGTACACAGTGGCTATAAATGCCAAATCAATTTTCAGCAGATAATAAAGTCCATGTTTTACAATCAGCAATACACTGTTTTACTACCCAAAATGTAAGCTAATAATATATAGCTCTGCTAAATGGAAAATGCAGATATGCTGTTAAGAAATGGGCTGGCTGTGAGATGATGGATCATTTCTGCCGGGACCTTCTTAAAGCTATGTGCAAATGTTTTGAAAATATCACATGATGTGGCCATGTGTTAAAAATTACAGCCAGTTAAGTTCTCTGCTAAGAAAAATATGTGGGCAATTTATGAAATGCACTCCAGGATGGAGATATCTTAAGTAAAACCAGATTTTGAAAACAAACCCATTTTTTTTTGAAACATGAACTTAAAAAAAATAGTTGCAGCCACATCTGGAGAGCAGAAGTAAAGAAAGGGTGGTCTGACCTAATACCAGGCCATCTTCTGAAAGAGCAGCATTATTTCTGGGCTACAATGACTGTGATCACTGATTGTCCTTTTAAGGAAACCATGCTGAATAATGCCATGGGCAATAATAAAGCATTTTGTAGGCCAACATCTGTTCTTTGAAAGTACTATAAAATGACTGATAGATTTGTAATGTTTCATAAATAAAGTCCGGAATAAACAGTACCAAAAAAAAAAAAAAAGAAACCAACAACCACATTCACAGTAATCAGAGAAACTGGTGCACGGTATTAGATTTGAACACTGTTCCCCCAGGAACAATTACTTAGAGATAAACGCTTCCTAGAGTTCGCTCCACAGAATGACAAAATGGTTAACTTGGTTACGGCAAGCTGCATGTTAACGGGATTATCTTTCTAGAGACTTTTCTGAGAGTTGCAGCAGTGCCTTCACAGAAGTCTGAATGGCTTTTACAGCGCTTCATTAGCCAGCCCCGCTGCTGTCCCTTTGCCCTGACAGGAGTGTGAGGAGGCGAGTACCCAGTCACAATTATAACAGTACGAGCAATTCGTCTTTGAAGGGCAATTTCAGTTTGTTTAATTGTTATCACCACACATAAACCAGAACCTGTCTTTATTACTTCCTGTTCTTTCCCCAAAAGAAGAACCTCAGATGTCAGAATCACTAAAGGGATGGTTCTGAAATCAAGACTTCACACATACACAAAAGGCACTGACATAATATCAGATTACATAAAAATAAACATCCTTTTAATCTCCTGTACATAATGTGCTTACTTTTAAAATACAAAATCTGCCCCAGATGGCTAATAATGCCCATTTGAAAAAACACAACACCACAATATTAAAGGGCTAAAATATGCTGTGAACAGATTGAGAGGCAGTTCATCCTAGAGGAGAGTAAAAAAGTGCAGATGGGTGTCAAAAATAGCCAAGTGTCAGATCTGTTCAAGTATCTCCATTCTGGCACATGCTCCCAGTCACAGCTGTCAGTGTATTCTCTGTATCCAAGTGCAAGGTTTTCTAACACTCAGAGCTGACATTAAAACACACTTCTTGCTTGCTACTGCTTTAAGAGAATGCTGCAAATAAAAGATTTATTTAATGGTAAAGCTTAACCATTAAATTGATAAGGTATACATATTTGAGTGTGGCACATGCCATTTTGATTAAAGATGCATGAAATTTTAACCAGCAGGTAGATTAAGTAATTTAAATGCCAAAGGCTTAATAGGTTTTCAAAAATGTCCACTCTAGGCATTCCAACAGTTTGCCAGTAACACCGAATAATGCACACAAGGATTAAAACTGATAAAATTGTGTCATTTCAGTACACCTAAATATCTTGATAAAACACAGGAAGAGTAAACCGCAGGAGAAGATGAGTTTCATACAAACATAAGGGAAACATCAGTGGATGAAAATTATGCACAGTGCACAGTTTTCCTAATTAATGAATTACCATGGTATTTCTAATGAAGAGCACATTCCCAGGAATGCAATGCATGCAAATCAAATTTGATGTTTAAAGGGTTAAATTGACCTTTCATAGTCCTCAGTTGTTATCTATGCAAATTAATTTGCCCATATTTCAACCATATAAATCCTCTTAACCTTGTGCTTTGAGCAAACAGAGCCCACTTTCTTGTTACAATCACAGGATCAGCAAACATATCAGCAGTAGGGTATGACCGTATACAAAAATCCTAAAAGGAAAACATTCTTCCAACAACTGGCAATACCTACATGCAACTGTGGCTGCAGTAAACTGGCAGATACTGTTTCAAAACACCATCTGCGAGGTGTACAGACTCTCTGTGATCAAGCATAGCCTCTTCTGCCTGTCCTACCCAAATAATCCACAAGAACCAGCCAGCTGTAGGATCTCTAGCCCCGTCTTTTTTTTATCCAGAACACAAGCTGTTATAATCAGGCACATGGCTTTCTCCAGTCCTTACCAAAGGGGGAAAAAAACACAAACAAAACACACTAAATTTAATCTACTCAGTCGTGGTCAAGCATCTCATAAAATCCCTCAGACAAATCACCCTGCATAGAAGCATTTTTATTGGCAATAGCACTTATCAATAAGACAAGTGATCATAAGATCCAAGGATAATATTTTCCCGAGGAAACCGACCTATTATAACTCCCAGCTCCACAGCAATTCCTCTAATTCAGCAGATTTTTTTATTGTTTTATTTTGAATCAACATATTTTGGTGATTTGCCTGGTGACAGTGAAGGACTACAATTTAGGACAAGGCTGGAATAATCTGTTTTATAAATCTCCCTCACTTCTCCAACATAAACAGCTTTTCACAGAGATAATTTCAGCTGATGGGTAAACGCTGTGAATGATCTCCGACGATCAAATGTTTGCAGATTCAAGGTGCAGCTGACAGTCATGAAAGCCAGCCCGAAGCTGTATTTCCCTTTGGTAAAAATGATCCCCCGTGCAGAGACCTGCACCCACAAAACGGGTGACTTTCTGCTATTTCTATCCCTTTTCACTGAAACATCCAGTCCTGCTGTAAGTATTATCTTTAGCAGTTCACTTGCACAAATTCCCCTCCCCCAAACACATACACAACAGAATTAGCATCCGCGATCGCTCCGTACCCGTATCAGCTTGCAAATCACCCTCTATATTAAAAGAGAAAAGAAAAAAAGAGAGGGAAAATGTACTATCAAAAAAACGATTAGCGTTTCCTCATTTAGAACCGAAAGAGCTGCAATAATTTCGACTCACCAGGCATCCTTGGATAAAATATACCACACTGTAAATGGCTCTCTCCTAAAAGCAAGCTTATTTAGGGCTCAGTGCCTCCTGTTCTGGAATGAACAGAGAGAAGCGAGGAGGGCCATCAGAACTGGCTGTGGCAGCGTAGCTGGAGGCAGGATGCTGGGCGCGTGCGTTTGCCAGGCAAAGACAGATGGAGAGCTGACACTCTGTATTGCACTTGGAGCAGAAATGTGAATGATGACAGGAGCACATGTGGCCTTGAACCCAGCCCTGTCTCTTCAGGCAGAACAATGACAGGGATGTGTGTGCAAATTATCACAACCCCGGCTCCCCTCAGCTGACTCCTTTTACTCTACCTTTCACACCAAGTTCCAGATGACCAAAGAATAGAAACTAAAATGCAGAGTGATAAGCCAAACACTGAATTATTCATTTTTTCCTTAAAAGTTAACCCTTTCCTCTGCTGACAACAATTAAAGAAAAAGAATCACTTTGAATCAGCTCTCCTCCAAATGTGGGGGGAAAAAAAATCTTTATTTTAACAGCCATAATTTTGCTACGTCTGTTTATTTAGGTGGAAATTCAAAACGTGCACAAGAATATACAAGAGAATTCCGCCCCCGCCCCCCCCCCGCCACACACACACTTCTGTCATTATTATTCTCCTTTACTATAGGGAATGGAGTATCAAAATCACTCGCTCTCTGAGATCCACAGTAGTATGTGTAAAATAGACCACACTTAGAAAGCAGACCACTTACATTTTACTATGGTGCTTTTAACCCCCTGGGATTCTTCCATTGATATGTTCCAAACATTTGCAGCTTACTCTCCTTTACCTTGCATAGTGATCCATGGGGGATGAAAACAAAATCTTCCCTGTAAAGCTTTTTCAAAAGCTAAACAATCATGTCCTCCCAATTTCTGATTTTGTGAACCCCTTAAATGTTTATCCTTCACATGAATAAGGTATGCCTGGCTAGGTTCAATTCACTCTTCCCTATTAAGCTTTAATGGACACCATGATACATAAAACTACAAGTCTTTGTTATAGTGCTTTATCTAAAGCTGGCTATTTTCTTCTCAGCAGTCCCTCTTTAGTCCTTTGTAAAACATCTTTGCCTCTTAGAAGAAGCATACGCTTGACTCGCATGCCTTCTGTAGCACACAGCTTTGCACAAAATTCTAGGCACAAGAAAAAATACCGTCCTTTTTAAAACTCTCCTCCCATTCAGCACTTGCAAAGTGCTTTAGTAATGAGCCATTTCTCCAGCAACTAACATGTAGGTCCTGGTTCTGACTTTACCTTTGCATTATACATTCAAACCTTTATAGAAAGGCAACAATTCTCAGTCAGATCTTCTCAGTGTAAGGTCTGTCCTTGTGTACATATTTATGCACCCCCCTGATTTTGCATTATGCCATCTTCTGCCTCTATTAGGAAGAAACAGCTCTGCTTTTAGGCCTTCCTCTTCCTTCCTCTAGCTACCACACAGCCTGATAAAGATCTGTTTAGGAAAAGGACACACATGCAAAATTAAGCAGAAAATAACAGTCCTTCCTAATGTCCAGACTGAACTCATGAATATTTCTCACTTAAAGAAAATGAATCATTTAATTTACTGATATTTCTATGATATCTTTTTAACACAATCTAGGTGGCACCCTTAGGTTTCATTTAAATAGGAGAGAAATTCCAAACACAGAACTAGCAAATCCAAGACCATCAAGAAGAAACGGAGCTCCCCTGCCCCAATAACAATCCCCTGGGCTGTTAGCCCAGCACAAACAACCTCATGTGTCTACTACTTGAGGCAGGTCTTTTCTTCATCTTCATCAGACATCTATCGAAATGAAGTTCTTTATAATGGATTTTTGAGTGTCAAAGAATCCAACAGAAACATGAAATCCAAAACATGAAAACATTTTCCTGACCACTTTCATGAAAGGGAGAAAAGCAGAGGGGCAAAGGGAGAGAAGCAAGGAAATGGAGACAAGTGAAGTCTGCTCCAACAAGGCCTTTAAAGACTTTACTGTCCTTTTGGTTTTATTATTTGAGGCACTATTTAAAACCAGTCAGTTAGTATTGTATTTGCTACGTTGTTTTTCTTTTGTAATGCTGTACTCTACATGAAAGGCAAAACATTTTCACAGTTGGAAATGCAACCTTTCATCAACATAGATGCAGCCTGAATCAGCTTCAGAGTAGAAAGTAACGTGTCAACGCTATGACGCATTTTAATAAAACCGAACAATATTCACTCTTTAAAAGAAGGTCTTAATATCAGTACATTGTAAATCCACAGACCATGGCTCACAAAATTGAACTTCCATATGCTGCATGATTATGCATCTTTTTTCTGTGTGTAAAAAGCCTTTTTAAGCTGTTATCTGACTACAGTAATTGCCACTTAAATTGATCCACGTCAACAAAACCTGGATCCCTGGAGATTCTCACCTAGAAGTCTGCTCATGGAAGGGGCTAACAGAATGCCTGTGCATCTGAGACTACTTCAGCATTTTCTCAAGCAGCCAGCTGCATGAATAGTTTTCTCCTCTCATTATTTAATACACTGAAGCAGGCTGCAACCCATTTGGCAGTCCTCCCTGAAGAAGTATCTGTGGAAATTTATTTGCTTTCCCCACCCCCATTTCTAATGCAGTCACCTAAAGCTTGCCCTAGAAGTTTTTGCACCACGTCTAAAATTTTAGCAGGCCAAGCAAAAGTGGACAGCTCATTCTGTAAAATGGTTTTATTCTCCACCAAGAAAGGAAAGACACTGGTTTTAACACAGAACAGTTCTGCTGCATCACAAGAGTCAGAGTATTGCCAAAATGAATGGGATACAAAAAGAATGAAAACCCCACAAGACAATCTAGCCCAAGTTTCTTTATGGTGCACATTACATTACACCATCCTGGGTGGGCACCAGCTCCTTCTTTAACCATCACTCAAAATGCTTTACAAAATAATTTTAAATCTTCCTTTAGGAGCCCTTAGTTTGAAAATGGGTAGAGGAGGCAAACCAGTCTCCATAGTCTTGTATTTGAAGGGGAGGTATAAAGATTTTTATGCAGCAGATGATATAAGGTAGCCAAGACATGGATCTCATGGAAAAGGGAAATTCCTAATGGCCATCATGTAAAAGTACAGAGATTGCCTTTTGTGCAAGCCCAGCTTAATAACAGGGACTGGAAGTCCACTGAAACACATCTGTAGTTAATGAAAGCTCTCTATTAACAGTGAAGGAAGAATTTAACTCAAAGCTTTTCTGTAGGACTTCTCGACTTCCCGCTCTACTTATAGCAGACTGTTGTGATACATTGTGACTTCACACAGTGGGTATTAAGTGAGTTAATTCAAAGGAGCTGAAACCTCATTGATCCTAATTGAAAGCAATACACCCAACCAAATAGTTTTCTACCCCATCTGCTCTGGCCTGCCACCAGCTATTCAATACAAGAGAATTAATAGTTTCAGATATTCTAACAGACCCAATAAAAGCACTCATTTAAGCAGGACTGCATTAACAAAGTGAAAAACCAAGGGCAAAATGGGTTCAAATGGAGCATTTTACTCCTAGTTGGCTTTAACAAAGCTGAATAATGCTTATTCTGACTTTTTATGTGCAAGACTTGATAAACTGAATGAGAAGGCACTCAATGATCAGTCAACGAGCATTGATGAATGGTCATTAGGACCCCCCCAATCTCAGGGAAGGCCATTCCACAAAGTGGCACACCAGCTTGAAAGGGCGGACTCACTAATGTCCAGATTTCCTCGCTTGCTTGTTCCACTTTCACTTTCAGACCACTGGCCACCAAATGAGGCTGACATATTGGAAAATAATCTTTTATGGGCGAGTGGTAAATAAAAATGGAGGCATTAGCTGGGCTTTCAAATTCAAATCTACTAGTTTTGTCAGCCCAAAAACGTTTTGATTTTCCACCCAGCTGGAAGCTATTAGTGTTTTCTTAAGGCATCCCACTGACAGGGCAAACCCACCTAATGTGTGAGCTGTGGAGCTGATGCAGGGGACAGGGGACAACTACTTCTGGATGCTTTCTTAACTTGGTTCAGTTGACTGTCCAACCACAGTACAGTAATGGCAACACCTTCAGGAGAAGCTCAGTAATTTCTGGCTGCCCAACTATCTCTGACTGCCTGGTGCCATGGCAGCCCACCTAAGCCTGCAATGGGACCCTCAGTGCAACTCTTTCCATTACATTGTACCTAGCCTCCCTTGGTTTTACTGCACTACCACAAAAGGCTAAATCTACCCAAGAAAGGCACTTCTCTATAAACCTCCAATTCTTTCCTTGGAAATAGAATTTAAATATTCCAATAAGATATGTGCTTATCTGTTAACAGCAGCTCTTTATGCACGCAACACAAAACATTTGCCAGATAACACTAAACATTTCCCTAAGCATTTCCTTATTGGCAAGGCTTTCTGGACTTCTGGAAAAAGACAAATGAGACATTTAAAACATACACTGCTCTGTGAAATATAGACTAATTGAGATTACCTACACAAATCAAACACTGAGCAGTGGAAAGGTAGTCACCAAGGTGGTAAGAAAATATTTTTTGTTTTCTAAGACAAACTGTTCATGATGTTACCTCAAGTACTGGATTAAACTCATTGGAATTGAGAAAGCATTCATGTTTTTTCAGTTAAGAAAACTTGTATGTTATATCCATATTTCAATAATACTCCAAAGAGTATTTTAAATCATCTATTAAGAAAAGGCAGCCTTGATAGTGCATTAGACTTAACAACCTAGAGTGCCTATTGCTTTTTGATCAAAAACAAAACCCAAAAATAATTTTTGTTGAACACATAGAAATTCCAGTGACATTCTGGGTGCATTTCAGGTTTTAAAACAATGAAAATATACATTTTGGCCAAATATGAAAGAATAGTTCTGTAAAAAATTAACTGACTCACAGTGGGAGAGACAACATTCAGGCCTTAAAGAACACATGCTCTTTTGCTCTCTATATATGTTTTGGTAAAAACACTCACATGGACGAACTCACATATAAGTGTACCTGTCTTGGGATCTATTTCTTTCACTAGATTTAAGCTAAACAAGTTTTGCCTCACTTTTTTATTAAATACTGTATTTTCCAAAATGTGGATAAAGTAAATTAGAATTGACTGCTAATTTCTATCATCATTTGACTTCAAAGAAAATTACCACACCATCTGTGCATAGACACCACTCATGCACTTTAGAAAATTTGATATTGATTTGAAAATATTTCTGAAAGAAAATACCAATGATGCTGTCTCACTAACAGAGAAAAAACACATTCAGTGTGACCTGGAGAATCCTGGAAGAGAATATCTGCTCCTGCTGAACTATAGCCATATTTTAAGACATAAAAAGAAGGGGAAAGGGGGAGGGCATGCAGGAGGGGGGCAGTGAAGGGAAAAAGTGTTTCAAGCTATCAGCTGCTTTTTGACTTGAAGCTCAGGGTGTTTGTTCATTTAACATGGGTAGGGAAACTCCTCCTGCTGTAGTATATTAACCCAAGTTTTGACCTTTAATCGATGTCTTTTCAATGTATAGGATCTTCGTAATGAAGATAATGTAGAGCATATTTGTGTGAAAGTGTATCTACCACTAGCCATAAATTTGAGCCTTGCATTTTTCTCTGTAACATGTCAATATTTGTGACACTAACTAAACACACTTTATTCATTTGACAAGAATTGTTACATTATATTGAAAACTTTTGTTTCAATGTCACCACCTCCCAGTTTTGACTGATGGCGAGTTAGTTTTGTTAAAATGCACGGGGTGATAGCGTATGCTCCAGTGAACTTTCCCTCCTCTCAGCACCAGAGACAAAAACCTGCAGCTCTGCTCTGTGCTGGCAGCCATCTGGCCAGCTTTCTCTCAATGCCTGCCCCACACCACACTGCAGGCAAAATTTCAGGGCTCTAGAGCTCTGTGGAGCTATTCATGACATACCAATTTCACATTTTCTGCTTGTATGCTTGCAACAATAAATGCTAATGAGGACTATGAATGACATTTTTAAAGACAATAAAAAGGTCTCCAAATCCCTTGCATATGGAGACACTATTTTCTAAACTTCACCTTCTGTTAGGGAGCCATTACACTCTAAAGGAAAAAAATAACCTAAGGAGAACAATGAGATGATCAAAGCATAACCGAGTCCTTAAGAATTCCAAAGAAAACAATGTTTGCAAAGCTAGCTTAATGACAGACAGATTTTGTGCTGATGTACAGCACTAACACTTAAGCATAGTAACTCTCTTTTTCAATAACACTGCTACTTCTGATCGAGGGGCTCAGAACAGGGGTGGGGGGAGGGAAGGGAGGGGGAACTCATAGCAAATCCTCCCTTTCACTGATCACATATAACTCTACAAGCCACAGACTTGGACTCAGCAATTACTAATCTCTAGATGAGTCCAAGAATACTCTAAATAAGTCCCAGAATAAACTGTAATTACTAATGGATTTGGAATGCTACGCTTTCATAGAGATCTCTGTGCTGACAAAGTGTGGCCAAGACAAATATCAAATTATACTTTCCACAAATCTGCCTATTGCAATGCCATTGCTAAGAGAAAGAAAAAAGGAAGAGAAGGGAAGGGAAGGGAAGGGAAGGGAAGGGAAGGGAAGGGAAGGGAAGGGAAGGGAAGGGAAGGGAAGGGAAGGAAGGGAAGGGAAGGGAAGGGAAGGGAAGGGAAGGGAAGGGAAGGGAAAGGGAAAGGGAAGGGAAGGGAAGGGAAGGGAAGGGAAGGGAAGGGAAGGGAAGGGAAGGGAAGGGAAGGGAAGGGAAAAGGAAAAAATGAAAGAAGGAAAAAATGAAAGAAGGAAAAAATGAAAGAAGGAAAAAATGAAAGAAAGAAGTTGCTTTTACTCTGAGAAATGTCTTTAATATAAAAGACAACTTCTCATTATGATTAAAAACACTTCCAGGAAAATCCACCAGGTGGAGCAAATACACAGCATTACAAAACATTTATTTATGCTCATACTGCCATTTTCAACAGGCCAAAAATGGTTTATATGTAAATTTCCTTACCTGTTGACCTCCCTTCTTCACCCTTTTGTCATATATCGATCAACTTGTATTTATTTACTACATTTATAATGATACAAAAACTTTCTTCAAAGGGGCCTTCACACAAAGCTATTGTTCCTGATGAGCTCAATATGAATTTGCAAACCACAACAGTCATCAGAAATATAGGGGAAATTAAAGTATTGTATTATTCATATATATATATAATTTTTTCCAACAATATAAGGGCATGGTTGTGCTAGTAAAACACACTAGTATTCAGAAAATAAAGCTTAGTCTTACATCAGTTAGCAAAATCTTTGCACTGGCCTCCACTGCAATGGGCTGGAAGCCTGGCCGTTCTGCATGCCTGGTTATGTTTTTATACACACAGTAGTGCCCATAACACCACAGCACTGCCATTGGACAGCATGTTGCTCTTTACTACTAATGCTTGATTTTAGTATGGCATCTGTCAACTACTGAGTAACTTCAAGAGGGCAAGTGAATGAGGACTGTAAATACATATTTCAGCATATCTAGGACAGCTAAGTATTATTTCTCCATTTCAATTATTTGCTTTCCAGAGCCAGGTGAGAAAGTCACCTTATCATCAAGTATTTTCTGTTTCCCTGATAAATGAGGAGATCTAATGGAACAGAGGCAGCAAGGGCAGATTTTTACATGAAGAGAACTAAGTCTAAACAGAACAGTGGTTCTTTTATGGATGAGTTTTCTCACAGTTATAAGAGGACAACCCACTGGCAGACCCTGTAATTGTTAAAATGCCAGGCAGTATTACCAAATGAACTGCTCTAATGCAGTTCAGCATCTGGAAACTGCAGAATCAGTACACAAACTCATTCAACCCTTGATGATAGAAAGGCATTATCATTTGTGAGTGACAAAAGGAAGGCGCTGATTTTAGTCAAGTCCTTTTCTTTCCATTGTTTCCTTAGTTATACCTTTCATCACATTTTTCTCTCACTTTTCCAATCACTATCCTCTGTCTTCTCTCTGGCACCAGATCTACTCCTAAATTCATGACTCTGGGGCCACCTTCTCACTCTGCTACACATCCCTCTTCTCCAGCTCACTACATGACCTGCCTCTACTCCAGCTGCCTTGGACAGTTATCCTCTCCCACCTCCACCAACCTTGACAGCTAAAAGAACTTCCAGAATTCCAAAGTGTGAGTACTACTGTAAAATATTACCCTCAATTAATACATAAATTGAATAGCAACAATCAGCACTCTTAACACTGAGGGAAAAACACCATGCCAGTTAAGTTTCCATTACAAAACTAAGCCAGAACCTTATTCACTTAAAGTGCAATTGAAAGAGCACATCAAGCTCCCTGGAAGCACCATGTGATGTTCTAATCTCTGTGCTTCTAGTCTGACCCAGATGAATCCCATCATAGCTAAGAAAAATTAAAATACAAAATCTTTGTTTCTTTAGGAACTGGGAGAAGCCTTGAGGAACACAAGCTTCTACATATATTTCACTTTATCTAATGGTGTTGTACTCCACATGGTGCTTTGTTGTAGCCATTTAGAAGAGAAGCAGAAAAATGCAGAAGTGATTATGAAGTGGAATTTCATACCAAGAGCAAATTACACCACTTTACACAAGGAGAATATCTGCAAAGAGAAGCAGTAAATGTTTGGGCACAATGCAAGGTGGCAGTTTTAATAAAGCCCAAACAATCTTGGGAACTATTATCGGCAAGAACTTTCCTTAAGCAAGATTATCACAGCAGAGGCTTTTGGAGATGGCCAAGATAAATATTTTTTTGAAGAGAATGCTGATTTAAAACCATTATCCCAAGGAATCTTTGAGTGGCAGCCCTGGTGTAAAGGCTACCATTTATTATTTGTTATTTTCAAAGCAGCTCTTGACACCCAATGAGTAGGAGGAAAGACGATGTGGTGGTTGTTGTCACCACACGTCCATGGAGAACTTTTCATTTAATGGACTGCTAGTTGAAGCAGGCAATGGTTGGACAGAGGTCATGGACAGTTCATTGGATTATGAACTCTGCCAAAAAAAAAAAAAAAAAAAAGCAACTAAAACACTGGAAAAGAGGGACACAACTTATATGACATGTAAAGGTTCAACAAACAGACAGTACTTTTTTAGACATATAATTTCCCTCATATGTACAAACCCTGTACATATGTCATGTTCCCTTCAAGAACATGAGACTGACCACAATGCATAAACCATCCTTTTTTTCATCCTACAAATACAAGCAATGGTTATTTAGATTATGGCTTCTTTACAATATGACAGGACAGACATTTAAAACCACATGTCTAAGTCATCCACTTTTACTTAAAGGCACCTTTACACCAGAGTGTAGTACACTAGGGAGTTTGTACTGAAGAATGGGGCCTGATTCTAAAGGTGAAGGATTATTGTACATATTTAGGAGTTCATTAGATCACAATTATCAATCTGATAACACTGTTACAGCTCTTTTGTTGCACCAACCCCTGAAAATGCTTTTCAGATGGGGGATTAGTGGCACAATAGATGACAATGACTCTTAGCCCTGTAGCTGACTCCTGTCGGTGACTGCATATGCACACTGAAGGCAACCTCCTTCACTCAAGGGTCCCCAAAATCCTTACCTGCAAGAAGAAAAGTATGCCCTTACATTTGTATTACAAATTTCCAATTAAATATTAGGCAAAATCTAACTAACTGCTCAAAAGATTTAAATCTCACCTACGAAGTGCCCAAAATCTCTAGCACATTAATATGTATGCTGTGCCTGTGGGCATAACTCTACAAACTGGACTATAAGCCTTCAGCATGAAAGGAAATGAAACCTTAGTTAATTTTCAGCTCTCCTTCTCTCCTCCTGCAACCACAAGTATCTTTCTTGGACCAGCTTCTGCCCACAACAATAAACGGCAGTAGTCACATGCTACACTCATTTCTGCTGGAAGCCCTTATTAATTATGTTGCCTCCCTCTACTACTTTTACCCAGTGATTTTAAGTTCTACCAGTACAACTATTAACACCACTATGTTATAAACTCAAGTACTGAGATTCTAGTCATAAGAGTAATATTCTTCAGTTATCATTCAAACAAGAAGTCATACTTTAATTCTTCACACACACACATTAAAAAAACCTAACCAAAACAAAACCAAAACAAAGAAACAGACAAACCCCAAAACAACCAAACACCTATTCACGCCCTTTGCCCATGTCAACATGCAGTATCTTTCAGCTATAGGGAGGAGCTTTACATCCTAATGGAACATATCCATCTATGGACCCAATCTTGAACTCTGCCTGCGACCTCAACAGCAGCTATGAAGGACCAAGGACTATAAGTGACCCCATCTCAACACTTTAAAATTGAACACCAGACTTTTAAACATCTAAGAAAATCACTTGGATAATAAGAATGGAAGCATTGATAGCTGCCATTACTGTTTTAATGGGCCAGAAACAAACACTAGCTTGGTTTGAATCCAGGGGACAAAGAAAAACAATGCTGCCAAGCACACTTAAAATTATAAACTTAATATGCCAAGGATGATGATTATATAAATGTGAACTATGAAAAAAATACCATTTTCAAAAGCATAACTGTTGCATAGAACAAAATGCACCTCAAATAATTTGCTCCTTAGAAGATTTGATTTCTGAAAATAAGAGGTCAAGAAAGAAAGAATCAAATAGAAGAAAAACGGTGCAAATTCAGAAGAAAAAGGGTTAATGTTTTGTTTCAGTCAGTGTTATACCAATGCCAGAATTACAAGGGAAAGACTAAAAAGAGCCAATTTTTTTCTTTATTATTATTCTTTAAAAGAAAAAATCATGCCTATCTGTCACAGGGTTGTCCGGGCTGGAAGAACCGGCAGGAACCTCAAATTCCTGACCAAACCCTCTTGCACACAATGCCTCCTGAATGGAAGGAACCGAGGCCCGGCAGAGATAGCCCCCTGTCAGGAACCAGCCCTGACGTTTGCGGACAGACGGGGCTGGCCTCGCAGGATGTCAGAGCAGCAAACTGCTGATCGAGATACTGGGTTTTCACACACTCCCAGCCTGGATGTTTTGCTCTTCAGGTAATTAAACAAGGAAACGGGGCTGATGTGTACGAGTCTGACCCCTGCGCCGCGGCTCCGCGGTTCTGCACATCGGCTTCCGCACCAGCCGCGCCAAGCACGGGCAGAGCCGCTCCTGCTGCTCCTGCCGCTCCCGGCACCGGCTCTGAAACAAATCCTCCTGCAAATATCTGCTGCTGTTCCCTCCCTCCCCCACCCCCAGTTTGCGAAGGGCTACATTATTTGCTGTGTTCCACACACCTTGATTTCTCATTAAAAAAAAAAAAAAAAAAAAAAAAAAAAGAAGAAAAAAAATGAAATAAATGGGTACTTGGGTGAAGCTGTTCTTCAGCCAGCCATTCAAAATATTAAATTACTGGGGGGAGGGGATGAACAGACAGAAAGATGAGACAAGGGATTCCCAAATTAATGTTTAGTTTAAGGTCATTACTCAAAAAGATCCTGAAACATATTGCCAATTTTTCCAGCCAACAGCCAGACATTCATTTATTTAGAAATTAAATTATTCTGATTTAAGCATCATTGAAGAGTCTTTGTCTTACAACTGCATATAAATCATAGACCTAGGCATTAGAAAAACAGGCCAGTGTTTTCTCTTTTTCCCCAAATTTCAGAAATGGGAAAGGGCAGGTGTTACCACCTATACTTGGCAGAAAACCCTACACAAGGCTACTCTGTGACTGACCTAGTTTCTACGCTCTTTAAAGGCTATTTAAACAAAAATTATTTTTAAAAAGGTAACACATTCCTACTTCTTTCTGAAAAATCCACAGAATAGAATATTGGCTGAAAAGAGAAGAGCCCAGAAGAAAGAGGAGTACAAAAGCATGCCTGCTTGTCTGTGTTCAACACAAAGAACATTAAATGAAAACAACTGGCATGCTGCCAAATTCCTATACAGGCAAAGAGATTCAAATAAATTGATTTCACGCATCACACTGACCTGGGATCAGTGAGCAGTGGTACAATACACTTGCTGCTCCATGTGGGGCAAAGCCCATTAATGTTATCAGAGACACATTACATTGAGGGGGAGCAGGGAGGGGGGGCACAGAGAGAGAACCCAAACTCTGAATTCGGGGGGGAAAAAATCACTTTGAAAAAGGAACTTGAACTGGAGCACTTGGTTTCAGTTTACTAATAAATATATCATATTGCAAGAGCTTGTCCTCTGCTCACCCCAAAGGTTTCAAAGACTGTATTTTCAAATTAAAATAAATACTAATGTCAAATACACAAATTCGCCTTACATTCTACATTTAACACAGTTGTTCTCAAATTCACTTATTCTCTGTAAATTTCCTCCCTTCCCCATCCGCTAGCGTTTTATATAGATTATGGGTTATTTTCTTTGCACTTCAAAAGCTGGATTATTGCCCAGGATACTCTTACTGGCTCAGAAAGCAACTGGAGAAATCGGCCCTGCTCTCAACTGGCCCAAATCAACCTGACCTAGAGAGAAAAATGCTTTATTTGCAAGGTAGCAGCAAGCAGGGCACCAGTGTCCTTTGCAGGTCACGCATACACGGTCCCACATACCAGGGAGCTGTCTCCAAAGCAGTACTTTGAATTTCACTTTCTTACTAACGTGAAGTAACCCATGTTTGCTGTAGAGTCTCTCCTTGTCATCCTGGCTTTGTTTTTCATTAAGCTCTCTCACACTCCAATCAAGAGCAATGCCAGCAAGCCACAGGTGTGCACCACATGAACAGATGAAATTCTGATTGGAAGTACAATTCACTGTCTATAATACAGTTGCATACTCTTTTGCATCAGTGGTACGTTTGAAGGGGACTTTTTTATTTTCACTGTACTCCTTAAGATACACTGGTAAGCAAACAATTGTTTTGAAGATCAAAAAGGAAGCTAAGAGAAGATGACTTTGCAATAGCAAAACAAAGATGAGGATGCTTGAAAGGTCACATCAGCAGAAGTAGTCATTGCTACAAGAGGCCATTGCTTCAAGGAGGCAATAAACTCAAAACACCTTTTTTTTTTGCTTCTTACACCAATTTAGGCTCTAAATAGCAAGGCAAATCTTGGGCACAGCAAAGTCCATACTAAGTTAAGCTCAGTGTTGGCTTCATCTCTAATTATTTAAAATTGAAATTTAAAACAAAAAAAATCATTGAAAATGTGGAACTTCTTAACCATTTAAGACTAAAATTTTTGAGCACGTCACAAATACATCCAGATGTAGACATCTTACCCAGTCACCTCAATTCAAGTAAATGACAAAATGGTAATGGCCAAAGATTTAAGAACTGTTAACCCCCACTGATCACTCTCTAAGATCAACAAAGCAGTTTTGAATTCTTCATTACCAAGGTGAAAACTATACAGTATTGTTAACTCTGTAAGAGGCGTCACAGAGAGATGTGTTTATTTAGGTATAAGGCTACAACTGATAGAACTGCGCAGGGAAGGGAATCATGCAGTATACAGCAGCTTCACCACGGCAGAGATGTGCCTGCACCCAGACAATACAGAGAGCACAACCTGCACAACAGTGAACAGGAAGGATATGGTGCTGTTCCCATCTTTTTATGAACACTTCAGCAACCATCACATCAGTTGGACTTTATAGAGATGAAGTGGATTTTAGTCATATTAACTCCCTTTCTTTAAATTAATGTTATTAGAAAATAAGCCTTTCTCCCAAGTTGTAGGAAATTTCCATTATCTTGCACATGCTCTGATAGCAATAAACCACAATAAACTTCCCATTAGTATGCCAGCACTGCATGCTTCAGGCATGACATCTTTACTTCTACATTTATTTATTTTTAAAATCCTTTATGAAGACCCATATGGCAAAAGAAACCAACCAACAGCCACCTGTACAGGGTACATTTGCACTTTGAAAAATAAGACTGTAGATAGTGAAAAGGAAAAATTAGTCAGAAGCTATGCACTGCTAAATAAGCAAAATCCAAACATAAGAAGAAACCCTGCTAAGATTATTCATTCTCTGCCAGTGCTGCCTGAGTACATGAAGGTCCCACAAAAGCATTTATTTGTTTTAAAATGAGATAGGAACTCAAGTTAGAATGCAACTTCATTTTTATTAGGATTTAATCTTTTAAAAGTATGTTCACACTGGTGCACAAAACCTCAGGCCTAGCCCTTTGCTACAAGGTGTTGTGCAGAGGCTCCCACTGGCTCTTTCAGCAGTTCTCCATCTCTCCACACCCCACAGGCAGAGCAGCATGGGCCATGGTATCTCAGGTGGGAAAACAAGTAATATGATCAAGGCTGAGCTACCTTTAAAACTATTCAGGGCAAAGCCAAGAGTACTCAGACACCATTCATCTTATTTTGGTACCAGACTCTATCAAAGTTATGTCAGACGATAGGGTCCAACACTGAGAAAGAAAATTATCCAAGTGCTGGAAAGCACTTAAAATCAGTTTAGCAGTTGCTTGCCATCCTATTTTAGAAGAAAAAATGTAGTTACAGTGAAGACAGGAATGACTGTCATAGCTTATCTAGAAATTTTGTCCAGCAATAGCAGATTTACTTTTATAGTACGGTAAAAATCTTTGTGCACAAGAAGCAGAAATATCCATTCTCATTATCATCTCAATCAAATTTATCAGAGATTCCCAGTTTGATGCAATGAGTTTACCAGAGGATTCCACTAAATTACAAACAACCATTTTGCCAATGTGATTACAACTATCTCTTAACCTGGTTGCAAATACTATTCCAATTCACAGCTCAGAAAACTGAAAGTCACTATTTCCACAGCCCAGCCAAGTACTATTGACGTGACACATAAAGAGCAATTGTGTCATTAAAAACACAAAAATAACACCAAAGTTTAAAATTTTATGTAGATTTTCTAAAAGTCAGGACTGATGTATTTTATGAACATTGCAGTACACTTTTCTTACTTGTATTAAACAAGGACCGCAACTTCATTGATTTAGGCAGACTCTTTGGAGCTAAAGGGAAAGATTTCTTTTTTAATTACAGTTTACAAGGCAAGGTACAGTCATTATATACACACGAATAACTTCTAAAAGGTATTCACATTATAAAATCAAATATTTTTCTGTTCCTTACCTTGACAAAATTCAAAGTTCCCTTTTTTCCGGCAGTCACCTATCACTAAACTCAGTGCTCTCCAAGTGTTTCTTTTGACAGATATCATTCTCCACCAATCGCTCTGCTAATTTCCTCTTTCCTTTTCTGACTGGGACAGATATTATGTTCACCAGCCCAGAGATCAATCTTTTCTATTGACAACAACAAATGAAAAAAAAAAACAAAAAAAGCATATATCACAGCCAGTTTGAAGCACCACACCCCTTCATTTACATGATAATAGTAGTCTTAAATAAAAAGGGAAGACAGAAATATTTTTCTACAACAAGTAACCACATTTTCTTTGCTAATATAAGGTAGTACTTTAAAACTGTATTAATTCTTCAACAAAGGTAGTTTCATAATTTGCTCAGTTAAAACAGCTGGCATATAGAAGGCAACAAATTAAGGGCAGCCTATATTCTACCCATTAGTTAATTCTGTAAAATACTTGGGTTTAAGTACATTCACATAATATAAAATATTTCATACTTTACCTGGTTCAACAGAAGCTCTAGGGAACCATTTATTAAATCAAAATGTTTACTAAAAATAGAGATCTTCTAATTTACACATCACCAATACTAAATTGGATTTGTAAGTTGTAACAGCAAACACATTTAAAGAAAGGCAGATCAAAAAGCTATTGATATATTTACAAATCATCTTCCCACTTTTGAAAAGGCAATTTCCCTCCCACTCCAACACCTAAAAAACCTGTTTATTTGGGTTACACAAATACTCTGACATTTGTTTAAGTCTGTATCACAGTGTTGTCAGTTTTTCCAAGGCATTAATATGCTTTTCAGGGGTTTGTAATTATGTCAAGACAGAAAGTTTTTTCAGAGCCAAGCACACACAGTTACGTACATGCTTCAATCTGCAATGACTGTTCAAGTACTTCGGGACATCAAGTTAAGCATGCACAAGGATCCAGCCACAGCTCATGCATCTAACCCAGAATCCAGCCCCAACCCTCTCCTGTACTAGATCTTTCTGCAAAAAAACTTCATTCCCAAGGGCATTTGCAAAAGAGCACATTTGTGTTTGTGCTAGAAACTGCAATCTTTCCCACAAACAAGCACCCTTCTCAAATCAAAACAAACCTTCCCAAGTTAAAGTTAAGGTTACAGAACAAAGGAATTCACCAAACTTCTTTCTTTCTTTCCAGCAGTCGTGGTCGTACATTTCCCCACAGTCCTGAGAGAGCCAAAATTCCACTGATTTCAGTGAAAACAAGTGGTAAGGGCTGCAGGACTCTACCCAGAATCTGGCAACTGTGGAGCTCTCAAAGTGACACAACTGCCTCTGGCATTTGGAAAATAACCTCCAAAATGTGGTTAGGACTCCACAACTTGGGTACAATAACTACTTTAATAAAATTATTTTTATTTTGTATGCAATTCTCTAGTTGTCACAATGTTCTTACATAGGCAATAAATTTACCTTTCAGTTGTCCCCCTAGCATGAATTGTGTACTTTTCAATTGCCCAGACTTTTGCATAACACTTTAAATTTTCATAAATGCATACAGCATTCTCTGAATTGTTGTTATTGTTTGATCTGATTTTTATGATAATAAACTCATAAATCCTACCAAAACTGAAAAATTCTCCACTGACCAAGTGGCCCTATTAATTTCACTGAGATAATTTAAACATTAAGTTTTCTACTAAGTGACAACAGCACAATCTGGCTGAAATACTGTCTTATAGTGGAATACATCATATTTTGGATTCAGAGTAACACATTTGTAAAGATATAGTCATGTACTGCTAACCTATTTTAATTTGGTCACTAGAAACAATTATGGTCAAATATGTTAAACTATGTAATATATAAAAATTCAATATTTCTGCTGAATAGCATACTCATTTTCCATAGCTTGTAAAAGATTTTAAACATCTTACTGTAAAAAAGTTATTATTAAAAAAAAAAAAATGTCATCCACTTTACAATGAAGACATCACTTCAATTTGCTACTCTTCTTTTGTTTCAGGCCCATGTTCATTTTTTCTATTTACCACATTTTCCAAAGTGATGGATGCATTTTGCTATACCTATTCTACACTAATCTTCTTCTTTAAATGTATTTTTGCTTCCTGAATTGTAAACTGATGCTGTTGTTCGAATGTACATGCAAAACTGTCTAATGTCTGAACTTCAGTGAAAGCAGAATGCCTCAAACAATTTGTAGTCTTACATGAGTGTTATAAAAAAGGATCAACATGTTGTATTACCATGGAAATTTTGAAAAACGTACTTTCCCAAACAAATATTACTTTTTCTCAATGGTATGAAGTAATGAAAACCACATGTGTAAATCTGCGATCCGTGCAGTAGTTCAAGCTGCAGCTAATAGAAAATACAGAGAGTGAACTCTGCCATATAAAGGATTCTTGTTACAGAAATATAATGTGAAAACCAGATGCAGACAGAAAACCTTAATCACAGATGGGAATGTAATCACTGGCATACAGAACACTTTTTTGATCAATCTCAACCATATGAGAAATGTATTTATTTTCTAAGGAATGCAATAACTCTAGAGAGTCTTCTATTTGAATTCAGTTAACCTCATATTCACAGTGCTTTTATCTTATATGTGTAGAGAAGGGGGATATCACCCGAGCCAAGACTTTTAGAAGAGCCATTGGCCCTGGCAAATCATGCTTGTATCAGCTTATCTTTCAAGGAATTAATAGGATGTAAAGACTACAAATATCAGGATCAGCCTCAAATGAAATGAACCATCATTGTACTCCCTAGTTACTGCCAGAAATCCCTTCATCACCTAAGCACTTCCCCAAATTTTCCCTTTAATATGCGGATCTTCCGAAATATAATGCTAAGAGCAAACACAGTGTCGCACTCAAGTTCTGTGAATCAGAACTGGAGTCCTACAGCAAAGGACTCTCTCTCTCTTTAAAAGCTGAAGAATCATCAGTTCAAAACCAAGTTTACCTGGGGCTTCCTCCTAACTGCTGGAAGTCCCTCCACCCACACAGCCCCCGGGGGTTAGCAGGAAACAAAGGAGCACAGTGCAGGGCAGCTATCCAGCCACATCTAGTGTCTAAACTGTCTTTTACCAACTCTACCAAAGCAAGACCAAGGTAACTCCTGTCAGTTTTCACTGCTGGTGATATTACTATTACAGTAGTAGTAAATGCATCATGTAAAATAGGGACTGACACCTCAAAGTGCAATACATATTAAAATTAAATAAAAAAAAAAAGAACCACAAGCAAAACCAAAAACCCCAACTTCTACTCAGAAATAAAACTTAAGAGAGAAAAGGTATTCAGAGATGAGGCCCCCATTGGGTACCAGCAATGGCAATTTTATTTCCTGGCATCCCCCAATCCCTGCTGCACCCACCTCCTGATGCACCCGAGAACACACAGCACTGCCTGACTGTCACAGTTCACAACTGAGCTTATTAAGGTAACCTAAAGTTGGTATAAATTTATTTTAATAGCATAATTAAGTAACACAAACCACAATGATTTGGTAGCTGTTACACAGAGGCAGAGAAGGGATGACAGAAACCCTTTGACAGGCACAGGGTAAGCAGATTCTCCCTCTCTGTTACAGCCTCCAAGGCCATTTGCCATCATCTCATTTTTGATGCCTGCAGTAAGAGGACACACTTACTCACTTCAGTACCCTACCACAGGGCTTACAGAAATAGCACATCACAGGTGTCCATCATACTAACTCTGCTGAAGTTCCTGTAAAGATGCTTTCTTAATTGAATGCCTGTAATGCTAGGTGAATTTTGAAGTCTGCTACTAGTCTTTTTCCTCCCATGTTAACATCTACCAAATCATTTGATAAAAAACTTTGATTCCACCACTGCAACAAAACAATTTTTAAAGCATCTTGTCTCTTCTGAGACTTAACTTTAAATTTCTGAGACTGCAGCACTAATAGATATCGCAAAAGTCAACATTTAACACTTTAGTAATATGGGATGGATATGCTTGTCTTATTTCTAAACAGGCATGCCTAGATTAATAATAAACTTTGGCCAGATACATATTTTCATTTGCATGTTTTTCATATAGCATCATCATCATGTGTGTGTGTAGAGTGCTAAAAATGGAATGAAATCTTCCAGCTGAAAACAGTTCCACGTGACAAAACAGAGAGGGATGCTGAAAACTCCTGCTTCATGTCATGTGCGAGTGTGTGTGCCTGTGTCTTTTTTTTTTTTACTCTCATCTAATTTCATCTGCGAGAGACTGTCCCTAGAGGACAAGACAAGAGAGAACCAATTATATCCAGCAGTTGGTTTCTCCAAAATGAAGGCATCTGTTCCATGCCAACGACTTCAACACGGAAGAAAAACAGAACTTTGAAGGCATCTGTGTTCATGGTTGACAGTTGCAGATCTTAGGGTCTACTGTAATTGCCCAGCTGCAAACATGATTTGGTTGCTGCTGTTGTCAGCTGATCTCCTTGCACTGAAAAGAAGGGAGCTTAAACAGCAAATAGCTGGATAAAAATCAGATATTCTTCCACAATACTGACACCTTTTCTCTTCTGAAGGAGGTATTTTTCCTGGTACAATAGGTTTGATGGAAGTAAATTGCAAAATGGTTCTTAAACCAACATTTTACAAAATATTCTACTTTAAAATGCTATTCTTTAAATAATGTACCAGTCCAAGCACAATGTGTTCATTATCTGCCAGCATTTCAGGCTGGTATTTTCTAAGAGTGATTCAGAAACCGGTGTGATTCACCTACCACATAATCCTGCAGCCCACCTTATTTAGTCAAGTAGTCTCGGTAATATCAAGAGTACACCTGAGCAGAAGCTCAGTTTTCACCCCAAATGCATATGGCAAATAAATAACTAGTATATTTACTACTTAACTCACATTGCTTTCAACATGAGTGAATAATTTCCAAAAGACACTTTAAAGAAACATTACTGGTAATTCAAAATCTGGCTTACAGCACTGGGTGTGCACTCACATTTGCAGTCAGATACCCAGCAATGCTGTGCACCTTCACTGCTAAAAAAATCAAGCAAGCTGTTAACAAGAAGCTCATATAAAGTAGCAAGACCTGAACTGATTTTCCAAAGCACAGGACTGAGTGCCATTTAGAGATCCATGGCTACTCATGGTGCAGTTGCAACAAAGACAATTAAAACTGGCCTAAGCAGAAAATACACTGACATTCTCTATCCTCAACTCACTCAATAAAAGTGAATCAGTTTCCAGAAATATTTCATGCACCTCTTGAGTTTTTGTAGTTTGCTTACCTAGGACTTTTTATTAATATCTTGAAAGAAGCAAAACAGTGTATGATATGGAAATACATTTTTTAATAGAATTCTTTGTTATTCTGCTGGATTCCAGCTGCAATCCCAAACATACTCGGCAGCAACAGCATTCTGCCCTCCCAGCCAGGTAGCCACTCAGCTTAAAAAGGACAGTAAGGATTCCCAGACAGTCTCCCTTGCTTGGCACATACCTCAAATTATTATGAATGCCTGAAGCAGTGAACCTGGGGGGACACAGTAGGCCTGACACTTCCTGACCACTTCTAAATTCCCTCCAGGAAGGACAAGAGTTGGGACTGAGGACAATTAACACAGCCACCTGTTTCCTGTGACCTCCTAAGGGGCAGACATGGCTACTGATGACTTGCTCTGGCAATGTCACTGAGGTCCTGCCCATCCGTCTCTTCCCAGGGAAGCCATGCAATAATGAAAACAATAGTGGCCAATAATAGCTCTGTAAGAGATAGTGAAATTTGGTCCTGGACTTAAAAACAAGTGAACAGACAAACAAACAAACAAAAAAGGAAATTAACATCAGAAGCTCCCCAGGTGAAGAGGTGGGACCAATCAATCCCAGAATGTGGAAGGAAAATTACACATTGATCCCCCCCCCCCTTCTAAGTACTGTAGCTGGTATTTACTGTAGCTGTGAACTTCTCTGGATGTCTGGGGTGGGCAGCTGGCCTAAACACAATTTAAAACAGATCTTGGGATACACAAGTTGAGAATCCTGGCCCAATGGACTCAATAAGGATCTGCAAGCATTATTATGGAAGGGATAGGCTTTTTTCTGTCCTTTATATGGCAGTCTTGTCAGGTAAGTCAGTGATTTACAATTCAAAAAGAATGCCCTTGGCTTTACACTGAGACCTGATCTAGTCCATTTTATTAGGGAGAGATCTAGATCTGAGAACCAATCTAAAAAAAGTATTGTCAAGATCACAGATGTGAGATGGGAGCACAGAAATCCTGAAGGTCCAGTTCCTCAAACTGGCATTTTAACTAAAGAAACGCTGTCTTCAGTGAGAACTAGGTATGGGAGTACCACGTAAGATCTGAGCTCCAGTATTTCATTCAATGTTTACAAGCTCTGCTGATCCATGGAGTTGTATTAATTTATCATGGTGCACATGAAATGTGTACAACATTCAGAAACTACCTTGGGCTATTCAGTTCAGTAGGTTGGTTTCCTTGTCCACCTGTAGCATGCTTTAATACAGGTTGCAGCCTGCTTTTCCAGCATTAAGTGGTTTGCCATCAAGCTTTAAAATAATAAATAGTAGAGTCATGAAACAGGTTTTGCTTAATGGTTCCTGGAACCCAGTGACTTCACTCACTAAAACACTTCCTATAACATTACTCTTAAATACTTTTAGCAATGTCACCATTAAAATAAAATAAAAAATCATCCTGGCAGTGCCATCCATTGACAGCACACCCATAGGTGCCATTATTCCCACATTTGTTGGCAGCTTTTTCTGGCACCATTATGCTTTAATGGCTCTGGCAACAAACCCCACCTGAATTTCACTGGAAGTGCTCCTTTGGAGCACTCTTCCCAAATATCCTTTGCAGCATTTTGTCTCCTCTGTTGCACCCTAATCATTCCATTTTCTGGCAATAGCCTCACCCTCTCACTGTCAAAGCCTGAGCTGGTCCTGGGGAGTTCTCTTCCTGAACTTATCTAATGCATGTGTGATTCAATGTTAGGATGCATTTTCCAAGAGAATTTCAGGACAACATCTCAGCTGCTCAGGATGGATGTTCACTCACATCCCAGCTTTAAAATTATTTTTACTACATCCCAGTAGCACAACATGACCAAACCAATGGGACAGGAAAGCACAGGCACAAAACCCTACAATCTGATGCTTCATCAGAGAGTTTGTTAAACCTTGTGACAGCCTTAGTCAACATGCCACATAACCTGTCATGGTAACATTCAGAACTAACATTCTGATACTACCATTACCAAAGTAAAAGAAGAAAACCAGAAAAGGTATTCTGAAAAATAAGCAATTGTGGGGCAAAAGTGGTGATTTTTTGGGGGCTGAATTGTTGGTCCTTTTTTTTTCCCAAGGTATTTAAAATGACACCTGGGCCACAACCAAAAGGGGCACCTGTGGGGTCATCAGAAATCAAAAAATGTAGACAGCAGATCTCCAAATAAAAGGCACTACAAAAGAAAAAAGCTGGCAACTACTACTTATGCAAACTGCATATTAACATCCAACATGGCAGACACACATAACCCCCCTAGAGCTCCAAAAGTAACAATAGCCTGGTGCGATTTGTAATGGTCATACAACCACCGCCTCAGATGCTTGTCTGAATTCCTGGGCTTTACTCTCTGTAGCAACTTGGGTCTCCATAAATGATACCTATTTTATTACACACCAGTGCCTGCCACCATGTGCATATTAATTCCACTCCACTAGGTGGAGTCTTCTGTCTTTCCAGACTGCAACCTAATTTCCAAAAGAACCTATTATCTATCCTCCATGAACCTTGCACATTTACCTTACTATAAGAGCCAGAGCATACCTGTCTTGATAAATATAAAAATTAATCAAATGCCTTCCAAAATGATTAAAGAAATCATGAGCTATCCCATGAGGATCTCAAATCAGCATGTTACAATATGGGATTAGGCAGGAATATTGTTGCTGTACAGTTTTGTACAACACAACTGTACTTTTCCAAGAAATAAAACTGAGTATAAAAACATATTCCTTAAATAAGTCAACACATGCCCAAAAACTACAAATAAACAAACCCAAATTTCAGAACTTCTAATTAATTCTTTTTGTGTATTCTAAAATACTTTGGAGTATCTAGGATGCCCTCCTTTTCCAGGCATCCCAAAATGTGTTACAGAAAACGAGAGGGAACATTAAAGTATTCACATTTCCATTCACAACCAGTGGAGTTAAATATGGCAACTATTCAACAGGAACAGCAAAACTGTATGCAGTATTTCTGGCAAAGATTAAGAAAACAGAACACTCCCATGAATGTGTTCAGAACATTTAGATAAGAAAATCTGGACATGCAGCTATAATCTTTCTTTTGGGGCGGGGCTCCACCCCATCCCCTGTGCAAAGCACCAGAAAATCCCAGGACCAAAGTAAAAAGCTCCTTGGTTCCAGAGCTGCTCAGGTAGGCAGTCTCTGCTGTCACACGCCGTGCCAGGCGTTTGCTCGGCAGTGTCTGCGAGCAGGAACGCCAGGCTCCCCGCGGCTCTCACATCCCCGGGTCAGCCGAGGTAGGGCCTCCTCAGCGCCCCTCCTGCTGCTGGCAGATATCACCAGCTATTTAAGGCTACAGACATTTTGCCCCAATCGGCCATGTTTTCTGTAATATTTACTTCTCGTACATATGTCTATAACTATGTATACATCCCACAGAAGGTGAGGTTTAACAGGGTTAGCTTTGTTGGGGAAAAGAAGGTTTGGAGGAAAGGAAACAACTTTCATGTTGAGAAGATTTGAATCTAGTGACTGTCACGGGATGTAAACACTCTTCTGGGGAGGGAGGCTTTTTGTTATGTTTCAGGAGAGCACAGAGTTTTTGATAAAATCTGTATAAATAATTATCCCTCTGTCATTCAACATAAATTTATGCACATGTGTGCACGCAGTTATGCTGGGGAATACAAACTATAAAGTAGACATGCCACAGACTTCTAGACAACCTACCACTAGCACGGATCTCACACAGAATCCATTCTATATTTAAATTTCAGTTTATTGAATTTTAATTATTTCTGATCTGTAGATCACTTTGAGGAAAATCCCCCAAGGCCAAAAGTGTACAAATCCAATTGCAAAACCAAACAGAAGCATCAGCAAGGCCTTTTCCCATGCAGCTACCTACCAAAAAAATTAGTTCCTGACTACTAGATTAGATTAGAATTCAACAGCTAATGCCCATTCTAATATTAAAACCAGGTAATTCGCTATGTTGAAATAAAGCAATAAAAGCTCTCATTCTATTCTGCACATTTACTCATGTTATGTACACAGAGTTCCATAGATGTAACAGTGAAATATCCCTTCCTCATTTAGATCCTTATTTATAAAATTAACAAACACATGTATTTTCCATTAGGTTATTGTTGGGGTTTTTTGTTGGTGTTTTTTGGTTTGTTTTGTTTTTTTTAACTAAAAAGCAACAGTGTTATGTTCTCCAGAGATGCTTATGACAGAAAATGTATGCTCTACTAATACTATGCTTTCCAAGTCATAGAACTCACTTGGATTAGCAGCTCTACAACCATGATTATTTTTGTCTATATGCATTCAAATAGACTCCATCATTTCAATTACCATGGAAAAAGTTACACCACAATCCCCATTAACTAAAATATCCTTGATGAGCTAAACTTAAGATCTGCCGGTATATCAGGAATGAAACAAGCCAAAGAATATTGTGTCATATACTGAACATCCTTTACATTGCTCAAGGCCCTCAGTAGTAAGTAAAGCTGTATTGCTGCAAAGGGGCATGTCATTTTAAGATACAAAATGACATGCAAAACATGTCATTTTAAGATCCAATCATAGTTTATTAATAAAATTATTTTAAAAGTACGAGTTAAATCCTTTTACCAACATAGTGACATTCAGCTATCCAGTGTCATTTTTCCAGTTCAAATAGATATGGTCCTAATTGCATAATGCCATTTTATCTGCTCAAGATAAAAGTGCCGATAAACAAAAATGCACATTAGGCAGGAGATTTTTCAGAATAGATTTTTTTTTCAAATAACCCACTTGCATTAACAAAAGATTGCAATGGCTTCCAAATTATAGGGTGTTATTTTTAGTGGAAGTAGTTCAATATTCATATTGGAGCAGATGTAGCAGTTTAACAAAACAGCTCTTCAAATCCTGCACAAATTGAAAACAGGAAAACTGATTGCATTTTCTCTTATCACTTTCCTTTTCTGAATTGACACTTTTGGCCTTCTGAAAATTTACACATGGCTTTCATCTCAACAGCACCTGCTGATCAAACAGAAACCTAACATTTTCAGGAAAATGGTATAAAGGACTAGTTTTCTTTTTACCATCTTAAAGGGCATCGGCAGTCCACTTGATGGCAACAATTGCTGAGTAGATGGCACGCAAAATACATTTTATATTTTCAGCCTACTTAGTTTTAAAAATTAGTTAAATCGTAACAGCTCTTCTGTATTTGCTCTTTGTCTGCTTTAAATTAATTTCAGTCTCTATCTCTGCATTACCCTGATGGGTTTCATTCTACAGTCAGCTAGATTTTAAAGATGATGTGAAAGCCTCTGAAATAATAAACACACTGCATGCTCTGCAGACAGGGGTCTTCTTTATAAAGGCATTTACATGCAATCATATAAACTGATATATACAATTATGCATTCATGTGCGCATATTGCACAGACATTTCTTTTTATGGTGCTTATAGCAAGGAAAAAAAGTGTGTGTGGGTATATATATAGATATACATATATGTATGTATGTTTCATTCCGCTATAGTCTCACTGCATTGAATTCTCTGAGCACTGACTGTCGTTTGAACATGTTGAGGGGAGAGAAATTCAAAGGCCATTTATTTATTTCAAAGTTGTTCTTTGTTTCCTTTGCAGTCTTCAGACTAGGAGAATGTCTAGCAGATGCTCTAGAACTTGAGCATCAAGACTGGGTTGAGATGCTGCCATTGGTGAACATGGTAAGCATGCAAACAGCACAACCAGAAATCCTTGGGCTCCTGCAAAAGTTAAAGGTATCAAGTCATGTATATAAAAAATGACACATAAGTACCTTGTTATCCAATCTGCTTCTGTGCCTGTAAACTCTGAAGCACAGCAGCAGGTAACAAGGACCATCTTCCTTTGTACATAATTCTAGGTGTAATTAAAGATACTCCTGAAACCTGCTATGTGTCAGCTTCTTAACAGATAGAGCCCTCACCCCCCTGAAGTACTCTGCTGCCATCCATTACCATTCTGCTTCAGTGATAAGGTAACCTGAAGGCAGAGATGACATACAGTAATATATGTGCCACTCCAGACAGTTGGTTCATGAATTTCAGTGTTTCATCATGCTCACTGAGGCAATCGCAAACCTGAAATGTCAATATGTTCAGTCAATGGAAGTAAAATAATGGGGCTCTATTGTCTTACCCTATCGATCTGCTGCTGTCAACAAGAATACATGCCCCCCTGGCTTTAAACAAATTTTAATTAGGCTTTTAGTTACCAGATCATATCTATATATCTATCTGTGCAAACACTTGACAAAGTGAAACGGCAGTATAAATATTTCAAACTTTTAAATATAAAGGTAATTGTTTAATGTTGCTTTAAGGTATGACCATTGATAAAACCGTTCGCTAAAGCAGCGTGCATGCACACACCGAGCATGCAATTCATTTTAATCTGGAAGAGAACTTAAAAAGCATCACCAGAAGTCCATCTGAAACAACAAAAAAGAAAGAGCAAAGAAGCCACTTTTCCTGAAGCCCGGTGTCATCCTCTGCGGGGATTCTGGAAGTTGGGAGACTTCACTGAAACCACCCCAGGAGTGAGCGGTGGGTGCCCGGGCGTGACAGGCCGGGGCTGTCACATCCCCTCGGCCCCGCTGCCACCCCAGGCCCGGGGCTCCTTCACCCCGTCCCGCCAGACACCCAGACACGGCACTCTCTGCTTCTCTGGGCTGCGTTTAAAGTCGTGTCCCCTAGTCACCACCCTCCTGCGGCCACCTCCTCCCTCCCTGCGGCCAGCCCGGGAGGCGAGCCCCTCTCCGCTCCCCTCGGAGCTGCCCGGGGGCGGGGGGAGGCAGCACAACAAAAGGCAGATCCTGTCTCCCCGCCGGCTAATCTCTGCCCGTAAATCCCCCGCCCGCTCCGGGGGGAGATAATAAGTGGTTATATCTTCACTTCTCCCCGCGCCTATCGACTTGTGCAGTGCCGAGGGAGCCGGAGCGGGCCGGGCCGGGCCGGGCGCTGTGAGGCGGCGAGGGGTGTCCCCCCCGCCCGCCTCTCCGCCTCTCCCGCCCGCGGGTGGAGATTTTACCTTCCGGCGGCGGGAGGGACGAGGAGGCGCCGGCGCGGCCCGAGCTTTGTGCGCCTCACGCGCCTCGCGGCTTATCTGCGGCGCAGGGACGGAGCATCGCGGCTCCGCGGCCCCGCCGGCGCGGGGGGGGCGGCACGGCGGCGTGCATCGGGGCGATTACGGTATCAGCGCGGCCCAGATGGCGGCCGGAGGATGTGCGAGGCAGCGGGGCCGGGAGCGGGGCTGGAGCCGGCCCGGGGTCCCCGGGGAGGCCGCGCCCGGCACGAGGAGAGGCGCCACCTCCGCGCCGCCCACCGGGGGAGAAGGCGGCGGTGCCCAGGTCTGCGTGTGCCTGCCCTCTGGCCGGCGTCCGGCCCTGGAAGTTGCCCAGCACCTCTCCGGGATAAGGACCCTTCCAGGAGTGGCGCAGCGATGGCTCCCCAAGGCTCCTCTGCCGGAGGTCGCCGCTACCCCCACCAAGGCGATCGTCCCTGTGACTGCCTCCGGCCCGGCTCTCCTTTCACAGGCCACAGCTACTGCTGCAGCCCGGCTCCCCCCTCACAGACCATGCCTACATCCCGCACGGAGCAGGGCGGCCGCTGGCCCAGCGCAGTCACAGAGTGTACCTGCTCCCAGTTTGGCCAAGCCCCTACCTAATCCAGCCTGCTCATTGTCTCGGTTGGCATAAGGGCCTGAACACAGCACTGCTGCTACAAAGTGGTGGCATCATTCACCAGGGGATGAGCGATAAGGAGAAGTAGATCCCTGTACTTTACAACTCAGGTACTATGAAAACTGAGGGACTGTTTTGTCCGGATTCATCAAAGAGCACAGGGTTAGCGAGAGGCATGGAAAGGGGAGAGAGACAGCAAAGCAGCCTGGCCTGCCTACCATAAGCACAGCCAGCCAGCAGAATAGCTATGCCAGCACCAGGCACTCTATGTGTTCGGGTTTTAAAATTTCTAAAATGTTTCTCCCTGGGAATCAACACTTATTTGTTAGGAAACGCATCTCCATTGCATGTCGGCCAAGGAGTAACTGCGAAGGAGGGAGGAGGACAATGACAGCACACTGAAGTGAGACTGGCATTGTTCAGTGCAAAACTCCTTCCAAAATCACTCGTCCAAGATAGCAGTTTATTCCACAAGAAAAGGAATAAAGGGAATTTGACACATAATACAAAGTGAAAACCAGAACCTAGATGGGGGAAGGGCATGTATGTGAAAATCATGTCACCGCAATGAATGTCAGATAAAAAAGGGGTCTTGTCACAAATCCTCCACTAATCCAATAATGTGAAAACCTCTTGGTATCACTGAGACATAGCATAAGAGGTTTTTTTATTATTTTTCATAAACCACTCTATATGTTTAGCCTTGGAAGGACCTATCGCAAAACCAGGACCTTGATTTTTCAGTGAAGGCAAACTGATTTTCACATGTCAAATTTACTATGCATTCCTCAGCCAGTATTTTTACCCTGAAGAAGAGCCACTTCTCCCTCAACTTCCTCCAGTTGTCAGTTGCGTGACAACCATATTTAGAGGTAATGAGACAGGTCATATTACAAAAGTTAGTCAACTTGTTTGAAACCTTAGCTTCTAAACTCAATGGCATGTTCTACGCATTTCTAAAGAAAAGTGACTTATTAATTAATTCAGCCTGCAAGGTAATACAGATTTCTTTTTGCATATGTTATTTCAAACTATTACACGCAAATGAGAGACTGCTCTTTTTAGGTATTTCTGTTACAGAGCTTTTCCTTGAAATACATACATATCATTCCATGATTTAGGAACTAATTTAAAATCTGCCAGATTCTCATGTGCAGAGAACCATGTGCATCTTATGTCTATGTTGACCATACTTTTATTGCTCAAATCACAAAAATCTTAAAAAAATCCCCGAATCCAGGGTCCTTCCTAATGTAAGCAGTTTGCTATGAAAACACATTTTAAAATAAAACAATGTGCATTAATAAAATAAATACAATCAGAATACAAATGTGTAACAGAAGTGGCGTTCCATAAGCACAGCTGTCTCAAAGTCCAAGCTGCAGGCTAGAAATGTTAATTTCAACTGACTCTCTTGTAATAATGGGTTACCTTCCTCTAAAGCGGAAAGTCCATCTGCCCCAGGCAGATAAGTTTTGAAGCATTAAAATAGATAAAAATCTAACATTTTCTTTCTTGCATTGAATATGTGAATTCTAGTGTGCTATAATGTGAGAATTCCAACATATGACTATTATGGCATAATATCTCATAGCTCAGCTTGTCATTACCTCACTTGTAATTCTTATGTTAATTATGTTCATAATTACTATAAACAGATGTGGTAGAAATTCATGTGACCTTTTACTTCAGAATGCATTTCTCACTCTTTCCACTTTTTTTTAATAATGTAGGTTATACCAGAGGAAACTATTTCTGACACACTCCGCATATATGTGTGTACATATTTAACATGAAACCATTTCTGCCTCATATTTCAGGCAAAGGACCACCTACATGCCAGTACATTGACATGAAAGTGATGATAACTGAAAAGTCTACCCTGAAACATACCCCTAAATAACTGTGCCTACAGTGAACCTTTTTGATTAAGCCTAGCTAGAGACATCACTGAAGCCTAGGACTTAAATGAAGCAGTGCATTTTTATTCAGGACCTTTGTTAATGCAGCAGTATCCTGCTTTACAACTACAAGTACATAACAGCCATACAGCAATTTATTTTACTCACAGACAAACCATCACTGTCTGTACACAAAACACATTTACAATAAAATCACCATGGATTTCATTAAGAGAAAGGCTACTCGAATTTCATTTCTTTGGACCTAATCTATAATTAGTGTGGACAGACAGGTGCAAAGCCTTCTCCTCTACAGATGGCTACTGGAAATGGTGCAAAATAGCTCCTTCTGTTTAAACAACACACAGATAACCTGCTCTGCTCTTATCACTTACAATTACCTCCATTATACTGAACTAATGTTTACTTTAATAAAATGTCCACTGTTGTCTAAACGTTATTTGGAAACTTTCATATCAATGGCAGAAAAAAAGGAAGATGGAAGTCAGTGTCTTGCAGATGAAAATTTGGAGGGGAGGAAATAAAAAAAAGCTTTTAAAGAACAGGATAGAACAGACTTTGATTTTATGTCTGCTGTTCATTTTTCTTTTTCCACAAAACCATACAGTCTGCTACTTCCTGATGTATGTGTGTTCCTTTGCTACCATATATTAAACTAATAAAGTTTATAGTATGAATAGGATAACTGCATTTTAAAAGCAGGTCTTTAAAAAGGAACATCTATATGGGAAATCAAGACCCATGGCCGTAAAAGTTCAGTTTTTAAACCAACTGTTTTAGATCTCTGATGTGAAACATCATGAAGACAATGTAACCTGGAAGCCAATATTTTAAAGATTTACATTCTCATTACTTATACTAAATTCAGTGTCAACTTTTTAAATGTTATAGGTTGTTTTAAAGGCTGTATGAAAAAGAGCAGGCTGCTACTAACTACATGGATCAAGGGTTTTTTATGTAGATTAAAACAATTTCTTTTCACATTTCTTTAGCCAAGCCATGAGAAATGGCCCCTTCAGAACACCAAATTCATGTTTTATTTCAGCTATTAAGTCTTCTTGATCTCTGCATGACAACTTAAGTTTCTACAGAACAAAGAACAAGACCTTCTCCTCCACCCTTCAATCTAAAAAGTCTGAAGCTCCTGCAATAGCAACATACTGATATCCTTATTCAATTAGCTAAAGATTTAACAGTAATGGACTGTGGCAAGTGGATTTGAAAGTTGAAAATGACAATTGCAAGCCCTTTCTCCCATCACCCCCAATGCAAACACTGCAGATGCCTATTTCACCCAAAGCGTCTGGCAGTGAGGAGTTTGCAGTCTGCACAGTACCTCAGTGAGGCGAGCTTCATATTCAACGCCTGTCGTCTGAAGTTCGTTTCAGAGAAGTGAGAAACAGGATTTGACAGGGAAGAATGTCCTGAACTGACTATCCACTGACCAGCACTCCAGGTGGAGCTATTTTTCTCCCCCATTATTCCAAAAACAATACTCCCAGTATAAAACTCCATGTGCACACAGGCATACATAGTGTTAAGCGTACACAGATGAGAGATACCGTGTGATGTTTTACTGGTCCATTATTTAGTCACGAAACAAGTTAAGGTGGTCAAAAATGGTAGAAGGCAGTGTTTTACTTAAAAAGATTTTGGAAACTATTTAAAAGCTCAAAGCCTTTGAAGAAAAACAACTTGTGCAGCAGTTGCCAGGAAGCAGTGACCTAACACTGCTGTCTGCATTCCATTACAAACAGAATGGTTCTTGTCTCCCTGCAGCATGCTCATGGCTCAAGAACCCAGCCGCTCACCCTTCTGCAAGCACAGGACAGAAAGAAGTCCTGCTATCATCTCTTGTACCCCTCGCCTGGCTCCAGCTTGCCAGAGGCATGAACAGATTCAAGACTCTGCTGGATTTTTGGTGGAGTTTGGTGTTTTCTTGCACTGATACACGATTGAGCTTCTCATGACAGCAAAGGAAAATGACTCATTAATTGAAAATGGTAGCAATTTTACTGGAGGTTCAGGTGTGGTGAAACTGACCTTAAGAAAGTTATCAATTATCAAACATAGTTATTGTAAGTTCCTAATTGAAAACCTTTACAGCAAATCTCTAGTGAATCTAACACCTAACAAAGCCTTTGCCAACTTCATATTTTCACAGACTGTACAGTTATGAATGAGCCATACTTATGTCTTTTCCTATTATCTTCCTATTGAAGGGGAGCCACAGAAACACCTAGTGCTAAAACCAGAATGCATAAACAAGATGGAGTAACTTTTTTACCATTCAGCCGAGCTGAAGGAAATTCCCTGATCATATTGAATTTCCTAAGGAAATCAGCCCAGAATAAACTGAATGAGGTTTTCAGACTTCCCATGGAAAGGTCAAGCATCAGCTTCAACAACCATTAGAAACCAGTTTCAATCCTCTCTGCTATCCAGATTCACTAAGCCGTTAACAGAAAAGCTGAACAGAAAACCTGGACAATAAAATTCAGCTCTAAAAACATCTTTCACATCTTTCCTGAAACTGCAGTTAACAAAGTTGCGTATTTAAACTTTCCATTGCATCTGTCAGGATGCAGAAACTGAGACGGAAATGTAAGGCTTCAAGGGTGCAGTTAAATAAATTATACTCACCCTTAGCCCTAACATATTGTGTTTACAAATACAATAATTATGTTCCTAGTTACATGTCAATGGAAGATATTTTCTAAGTCCTTCAAAAAGCATGCAAGCATTACTGTAAGTAGGAAATAAGTCAAAACAGATTAGTAGAGCAAAAATGGGGAGGGGAAAAAAAAATCCTGCTTTGGTCAGCAACTCGGACCACCATCAGGGGATAAATCAATTTGCAGCAGCTGTGGACAGCCATTTAAGTCTGGGGCCTGAACAGATTAATTAGGAGAAGCGATGTTAAAAGTTAAAGGGGTCAGCGTTACATTAAGCACAGGAGTACTTGCTGGAGCAAGCGTTTGGCTGTACATACCAAGACTCACAAGACATTCTTCTAGTTAGCCAGGGCTACGCCAGTAGCCAAGCGTTTGGCACTTGCTGCTTTCCCAGAGACAGCGGGCAGCTCCTGCGGGCTGATTTAAGAGGCACGTACCCGTTCTTGCCCAGCCCTTGCCGCGCCGTGCTGTGCCCTCACCGCGCTCAGCATTGCCCGCACAGGCGGGCGCGCAGCCGTGCACAGCGCACCTTGGGGCCGCCCTGGCAAGCGAAGGCAGGCGCTTCCCGCCCGCCTGCGATTGTCAGTGGAAAACTTGGGCAGCACTTTCGGTCAGGCTTGCTGCGGCGGACTCAGCAGATCGCAGCCCGCTCCCGAGCTGTCTGCGAGGCGGGAGCTGCCAGCTCCCGGGCGTCACGGCCGGGCGGCTGCGAGAGACGGATCCTGTCCGTGCCGTGATTTAGGGCACGGCAGAAGCAGGAGGGGGTGGCGGCAGAGCCTGCTATGGATCAGAAGATGGAGGGCTGCTTCCCCAAAGAAACCCGAGCGGCTCTGAGGCATCTGTTCCCAGAGCGGCGATGCCGGAGAGCCCCGGCTGCGGTCGGGCAGGGCGGTCCCGTCGCGCCCGGCTCCGGCTGCAACCTGGGGGGCAGGAGGGGGAGGCTGCTTCGACTCCCCGTACCCTCCTTTAAACTTATCAGTGAACTAAAGGAAGCAACATTTTAGCTCCTGGTTGGAGCAAGAACGATTTAAGAGCTGCGTCCGATTAGTTACTTTCGGTTTCTCTCTAATATCTAGGGGAGCAGAGTACAAGAACGACAGCTAGTTCGCTATAAATTAACTCTGAAACGGAGTCACGAGTGATCCTGCTAGGGTGGCAAAATCTTTCCCTGCACTAAACCAAATTTCTCAACTTTGGCACTAACAAAAGGACTCGAACTCCGCAGAAGTCAAAGGCTTGTCTAAATGGCCAGGAATATGTTTTTCATCCTTCCAATCTCCCTTATCAATGGTCTGTTGCAAATGTATGGAATCGAACCCTTCAGCACAGCCAGAGGAGATGACACAGTTACATTGTATGGCAGTTTTGGAAATGCAATCCCTAACGTTATCCTGTCGTTTTAGGGAACAAGCTATTTGCATGGCCGCGGTACAGCTAAAGGAGACGTGCACCGCCTAAAATATTTCTTTCAAAATAGTACGAAAAGATGTTCTCAGTGCTGCACAAACCTATGATTGCAGTGAAACAACAAGCGAAACAAAACAATTCCTTCAGAAATATTACAGCTACTCCAACTCACATTGGCCAGCACTAGAGCCTGGAGAGAGAGGAGGCAGGAAAGAAAAAGGCATGTCCTAAATGCAGACAGAAATCTGACGCTTTGTTATAATATATGCCAGGGAGGGTTATTTTCTGCCGAAACTGGGTTATTTGGTTTCTGAGCTTTTGAGCAGTATCCGGGATACTAGTTTGTAAGCCGGGGACAGAGCGTGTAAGGCTGCATGCAGCGCTAACCTGGCCCGGCACAGCAGCAGCCCCGGTCCGCCTGGGTTAGTTACAGCCACGGGAGCCCCTCAGAGCCCGAGGAGCCCTGCGGGAGAGCAGAAAGGAAAAGAAAAGGGGCTCGGGCTCCCCCCGCCCCGGCGCGCCCTGCCCAGCCCTGCCCGCGCCCGTACTCACACTGCAGAGGACCGGAGATGCCCACCATTCGCCACGGGCTGCGAGCTGCAAATAAAAGTTCCCGTCCTGCTCGGGGGAGAGACGGCAGCCCAGGCTGCTGGAGGGGCGAGGGGGTGGGAAAGGGGAGAGCAGCGCCGCGCGGCTTCCCTTCCCAGTCCAGATGATCCACGTCCACAAAAGTCAAAACGAGCTGAGGAGAAACTCCAGCTGCTCTTCCCCCCCCACCACCCTCTCTCGCTCTTTTTTTTTTTTTTTAAAGGAGGATCAGCTCGAGAGAGACTACTGGTTCCACGGGAAAGGACAAGAACCAAAAATAAAGCAAAGTCTCCAAGTCGAGATAGTTAATGCCCAGGTCCTTCTCCTTGCTGCTGCTGCTGCCGCCGCCGCCTCAGACAAACGTGATGTGGAGCGCAGGGAGCGGCCGCTGTCAGTGGCGGGGTCTCTGCCTGTCCCCGAGCAGCCGACGCATAGCTGAGCCCGAGCGGTGCCGAGCCGAGCCGAGCGGTGCCGAGCCGGGGTGCGGTGCCGAGCCGAGCCCGCCCGAGGCTGCGCCGCCGCTCCGCTGCGCCCGGCTCCGCTAGCAGGCAGCGCGCGAGGCAGGCAGCATACTGCCGGCAGCCGGGCCGGCCCCGCTACCCAGGTGCAGGGGGGGAGGGCTTAAAGCAGTGGGAGGTGATAGAGGTAGGAGACATCTGTGTCGTGAAGAGGTTAGTGGGGGTCAAGTATATGTTAACAATAGGCGAGCGTGGTCCCTCTCGGGCAGCCTGCCTACTCTTTCTTTCTTTCCCTCGCTTTTACTGGGTGGACATCTAACTTGCTCCCTAATGATGCCTCCCCGGCTTTAAGAGTCCAGACTGCCCTGCAGTAACCCAAGACAAACACTTTCTCTAGCCATCTGGAGAGCTCCTGGCTGCTCTGCCTGTGTCTCATCACTGTGTGAAGAGACAGCAGTGCTAGAAATCAAGCCACTCTCAGATCTACTCTCTAATCCCCTTCTGTTAGCTGATTTCCAGTCAGACTGTTTGCTTTTGCATTAGATAATAGCCTTAGAGAAAACAATTATCATTTTCTTTTTCCCTTTGTTTTTTCCTCTTTCTAAAGTACAGTATCGAGGAAGGCCTCCCTCTCTTATTTTAAAAGAAATTTATATTCTTTCATGGCTTGAAAAACCCAGATGCAATTTCACACTTTCCTGGAAGGGGATTCTGGATTCTTCTGAAAGCAGCGACATGATCACAACTGCAGTGAAAATTAATTACTATCATCTACAATTAATAGAAGCATGCCACCATTTGACTTCGTGTTTCATTACATAATCATTTCGGTAGGCATCCATATATTTTCCGATTCATCAGTTATTCCCTTCTACGTGTTGCAGAGAATATTATTGTCAGTCACGCAATCTACAGCAAACTGGTATCTCTGCTATCATGTTGTCACTATATAAAGAAGGCGTCTCCACAAAAAAAAAAAAAAAAAAAAAGAAAAAATCTTACGTTTGCTTCAGAGTAAAAAAGTGCATGCTTTTTTTCAGATTACAGATAATGGATTGGAACTGTCAGAAATGCTGGAACATTTAGCTTCATTTTTTCCAATGTCAGATGTTAAGTAAAAGAGCGAGCATGGAATAGAACTTCTAATCAAGCTGCCTTCTTTATTCCTGTACATACACGTACACACACGCACGCACACACACATACACTATAGGCCTGATCTTGCAAATTTACAAATACTTAATTTTAAACACATAAATAGACCTATTGAATGCAAAGTAGCATTCTGTGTGTTTATTATAAAGGCATACACATTTCCAAAAGGAGGGAAGAAGCATTTTTATGTATATTTAGCCGCATATTTATAACAGTATTGCCTCTCTTGCTGGCTTTGAAATTTTGGTTGATTTTGAAAATATGTTTTAAATGTACAACAAACAACAAATGACAAAGGTACCTTTTCTGCAAACATTTCAAGATATAGAGCTTTAATGAACTGGTCAGTATCTTGTAATACATGGTCAAATTTACATTGGAATAAATTCAGCTTTACAGATCATAAATCAGGACATGTTTTGGTCTACTGTGATTTCAATTTACAAAGATGGTGAGCAGCCACAAGTCTGGCATTGATTTCTAATTTAAAAACTATCTGTTTTACAGAGGTCTATTTCGAAGCCAAAATTATGGGAGAACCTTTTTTAAAGTACCTTCAGATATTTAAAAATAATCTAAAGATAGCAAATTTTACTAGCCGTCTTTTGTCTTCAGCAGATTAGAAACTTCAGTTTGAAATCTTTGTGGCATGATACTTTCATTCCAATTGTTCTATGTGTAAGGTAAAAAAAAAGAGGTTTGCCAGTGGTCTCAGATCATGTTTTGATGAAGTGTCACAGACTGAACACTGACTCCTAATTCTCATTTTACAGCTTTAAAAAAAACCCTACAATGCTTCCTCTTTAGTGTGTACATTCACTCCTGAAGATCAATCAACTTTCTAGGCATTACTGTTCAAATTAGTGGACAAGCATCAGCTTAGATTTGGAAAGTCTGGAAAATCTAGTCTGAACTGTTAGCAATTTAATATCCATGAAGTTTATAGACTTCTGTGGTCTCATTTCCTAATGAGAAAAATACAGAAATCACCTATTAAACTCCCACCCCTAGCTCATCTTATATGACATTTCCCACTGTTCCCAGTAAGGACAAAACCTTCTCAGATAATGGAGTGTAGTCGAGAGCATTAAATGCCAACTACTTTATGGTGACTATATTTTTCTTAGACATGCTGGGAGAATTGACATGATTTCTAAATAACAAAAGATTGTAACCATTGAGTCTTATCATTATATTGCAAAGCTGATGATTGAAGCCTGGCTTATTGCAAACTTCTCTTATCCACACCTTTTTCTTTTCTCTATTTATTTCCCAGCGAAAGTAGACGTGAGTTTTGTGTGAAAAAGGAAAAATAAACACATTTTTCGGAAGATGAATTCGTGTTTCAGGAAGGGAAAAAAAAAATGCAGCCTCACAGTAGACCTCACAAAAACTTGGTAACTTTACACCCTGCAGATTTTTTCTGCAGACTGTAGATGCCATGTCTGATTTGACATATGAAGGATTTACACTGTGTATCACTGTGTGACATTGTGTGAGAGAAAGGCTGGTTAAAGTATAGTTGCACATGGAAGTCAGAAATATCCTGCTAGGCTGTCCAAATCTGACTATATTTTGATTGTACAGAGACCGATCAAATGTTCAGAGCTGAAACATGGCTCAGTCTTTACTGTGAATAATTATACTATGGGCAGTCATCTGCACTGAAATTCTTGGAAGAGAACTTAAATATCAACTCACCTCATTGCTGTTTAAAAATAGAGACAAGTATGTCCCTCTTAATTGTCACTGCCTTGCAGCTCAGAGTGTTACATATAGTCACATGTTCCCATCCAGAGCTCATGCTCCTCAAACACTTTCCCAGTCAAACTGCAGACTTTAGGTCCATCCTTTGTTTGTTCAGGGATGTTTCTCTATAAACGTGTCTTCCACTTCCAAAAAGCTTGCTTTTACAATCCATGAAGTGCACAGGATCTCACTGCTTCTGCTGAAGCTGGATTAGGCCTTGGCATCCGGATCAGGGCTGTAGGTAGCTACCACAGCATTCGCTGGAGAAGCTCTCATTTGGATGGAGTGATGCAGTAAATATTCATGTAAAACTAAACAGTCAGATAGAATGCTAAGCTGGATCATTGACAGCTTTAACTCACAAACCTTTGCCTTAACCATATCTTTCCAATTTTCCCTCTAATTTGCAAGTATATTTTACATATTTGCGTGGGCTACACTTCATTTTCCCCTCGGTCTGTTTGCACACATTTTGTAGGTTGTGCACTGCAGAGGATTGCAGCGGGATGAAGTCTGCTGCAGGATTACACCAATGGTGCATACACTTTCTTCAGAAAATCATTTTCAGTTTATTTGGGAGTGCAGGCTCAATCCTGCTTTGACTCCTGCAGAGAAAAGGAGCAAAGACATAAAGAAGTGCTGTGTTGCAGAAATGCTGCCCCCTCTCCGGGGCTTGGCAAGGGCTGGGACAGGTGAGCCACAAGTTGCTGGGTGTGCTTTGCAGCTCCACGTGTGTGGAAAACGCACTCCAGGACTAGCACTTGATAACGTGAGCAGAAAATATGCATGAGCAGGATAGATCCCCACCCTTTAGTATGCAAAGCATGTCCACTAGGTGATGTACATGCTGCAAGAGCTGACATATTACCTGCCTTTCTTTCTGTGCACACTATTGTTTACCCTTTGGTAGCAAGGAAAATGTATTAAGTCCTTTCCAAATTAAAAAAAAAAAAAAAGACAGGCTATCTGCTTTCAGGAGGTTATAAACTCCATTGATATACATTTTGACATCTTTTCCTTTTCTAATAGGATAGATTTTAGCTCTGCTTCATGTATATTTATTCAGGATATTCCTTAATTAAATTATATGCTAAGGATACTTTTTGGGTTCTTGTTTGCCTTTTGGCATTGTCAGGAGTCCTAAAACTGCTTTAATTTTGCAGCATTCTGAAGCACTTTGCTGAAGAATATATGCACAGTGACAGAAAAAGGGGAGCTGGGTTATTTTGGAAAGATCACATAAACAAAAATAATATATTGGCAGTCATTTGTGGGAATGCCAGCTTTGTCACTCATTTGCAGTGAAATATGGCTTCCTATTAAAACCCAGATCTTTTCAGGAAAAAAATTCTGCTGGTTAAATAAAGCACACCAAGCAAAAAGAGAGAAAAAATTATTTGAAAAGTTTCTGTTTTGCAGAGGCAAGCAGCTTATCTTGTCTGAATCCATTGTCTCTCCTTTGGTTATGCAAATAAATAGGTATTGAATATTCATCAAATTAATATTTAAATGTATTTTAAAACATAAAATATTTATCTTTAGTGCTGAAATATTTTTGTCTGTGCTGAAACCGAGAGAATAGATAGTGCTGAAATAATACAGGCTTAGTATTTTTTCTATAACAAACACCAAAACACCAAAATGGAAATAACAAATTTGTTTTTCATCAAAGTCGAAGTGCAGGAAACATTTTGCTGTTGGGGTTCCTGGAAGCAATAAGTGCTGTATTAACTGCCACGCAGCACACACACACACTTGCACACGGGATCCCTCCCCTAACAAGGGGAAACCGTTGCCCTAACACACACACATACAGTTCCTTAACTTCCCACCTGCCGGGCAGCCACCTGCAATAAACAAGAGTGATCTAATATCAGACAGTAATAAAATCAGCAGCCATGAAGCTCTTTACCTAAACACTACTAGAAGTCCCTCGAAAGTTGAGCTGCTGGCTGAGGGACCCTTTCTTCCAAGGTGGAGGGGAGACCTCGTTTAGGACAACCTCTGAAGGCCAGCACGATCCCTTTTTAAATATACCTACTGTTTAACTAGAGACAGCGACCATCTGTAATGTACATAATGGTGCACAGCCACTATGAGGTAATGGATCCAAGGTGCATGATCTGTTCCAGGTTTCCTTTTGTGTATACATAGTCCCTCAGTGCTCCATCTCCTGAAAAGTACAGTGACATTTTGTATATGGAAGGCTAACGACATAACTCTCTTATCTTTTTCACTGACATGTTGACAGTACATTATTCCACTTACATACATACTTAAATTGGGATAAAACTGCATTTCCCTGCCAGCTGTAACTAACCAATATACCAATTGTGCTCCTGTATTCAAAATCTGTCTTGTTCAGATTTCATAAAGAGAGGTGAAGTCCTCTCTTGGTATATCAGATCTCCATGTCTCCAGCAGTAAATAAAAACAAACTGGTCTAAGCTGGGAAATCTATTAATATCATGACCTCAGTATGATGTAACTGAAACCACATTTTCCACATCCCCCTAACCACTGTTTATATTTGCATCAAACTAAGTTAAACAAAGGTAGGATTTAAAACTGCTGTCTTGAAAAAAGAAAGTAAGATTCTCCTCTTGAAGATGACTTTTATTGTAGTGATTGCTTTAAAATCCATGTGTCTCCATAACCTGAGATACTCCTCACAGAAGTCCAGAAATACTCTACAAGCCGCCTAGATATGTTGGCATTCTAGTTCCCTTTATATTGTATTTTGTCTGTACTCATGTTTTAACTGTTCATATGTGAATCAAAAGCTTGCTCAAATATAGTTCTTCCATGGCTGTGTTAAAATTCACAAGACAACAATTAAAAAATCAAGTACTAAGGAGGATGTAGTTCACCACTTAAGCTGAAAAATACATCTGAACATAAAGTAGATATCTTATTTTTAAAAGAAAGCCTAACAATCAAGTACCATAGTGAACGAAGATGGCATTTCAATGTTTCAAACTGCTGTGAAAAATACTCAGCTAGATAATTGAGTCTGATATTACTGCATTTGTTGGACTCTATTTAAAGACTGGTTTATTTTTAGAAAGAAACTGACGAAATCTGGTTGTCTCAGGAATTGTTATTTGCAGATCAATAGCAACTTAAAATGTTGTCTCATATGCACATCATTACAGGGAAGATGCTTTGATACATCAGTCACTTATTATTTCTCCTTTCAGACAAACTGGAAAAGTAGAAGTAATGAAAAAATTATGTCTTACAGAAAAGAGAAGTATTTTTTCTGGTTTCACTGGCAAAAGCCTTCTTTTTGAAAACTTTTAAAGATGCAAGTCAAGAGGACATAGGAAGTAAATAAACCATAACACAGAAATATCCAGAAAGAACAAAGCACAGTATGAGTCACGCTATTTATAGAAAAAAGAGGAAATAAACATAACACTTTTAACACTACACAGTGCAATGTGCAAAATTGCATTTTAAAGGGAAAGTAGCAATGAGAATGTCTAAGAAAATCCACAACTTGTATAGTTAAAGAGCTAAATTCAGCCAGCTTAAGTTGAATTCTGGTGTATGCTCCATCCGTTTGCTGGAACTTTTCTTGAAATTAGGTACTGCTGCATGTGTCAAAACCTCATGTGACGTGCCATAATAATTTATGGCCCGTCTGCAGAAACAACCTGATTCTGTCTCACTGAAATAACTGACATGTTTGGCCACTGATTTCTTAGGAAAGGAGCTGAACTAGAACACTCTCAAACCTTATTACTAAAAATGCTGTTCTTTTCAAGTAATGGTTTTTTTTAGCTCAATTTTTTTTTTCTTACATAATTACTTTCCTTTTAACCATGGGCAAAAAAATAAAAATATGCGTATTGTATTTGATAGTTGTGTCCTATATAACAGAAACCAGGTAAGTCAAATTTAGAAGGCATCTTGAAAAATTTCAAAACTAGAAACTGTCTGCAATATATAAACATTTTAAAATATTGGAAGGAGTATTTTCCCTGGTTTGACTTGTGTTTTTTTCTCTGCCAGCAGTGACACAGGTTATAAACTGTGTCTCTAAATCATCCAAGAAACCCAAGAAACTGTGACTTCAGAGCTGCTTTCACCACCTACAAGATGTGGTGCTGAAAAAGGTCCAGCTTACAGCAGCCGTAGCCACTTTCCAAGCATCTGAACAAGAAAATAAGCCTTTTGAGAGGTCTCATGTCAGAAAGAAGCATTTCTGATTAAATATCTTCATTTCTGATATCACTGTGGTGTCTGTGAGTTTGGGGAAGGGTTTGGCTCACTGTGAGAAGGTGAATAAGTATTTCCTTCATCTCACAGTGAGTAATTATTCAAACTTTACTTAAAAAAAGCCTATTTCTCTTTGCAACATTTTTTGCCAGGAAACTTTCTAGTTTTGTTTGTTTCTCTTCTCATGTAGTTTTGAGGAAGCAGTGTACATCTCCCCAAGCCCCTCCTTTACTTTCTCAATCCATAAACAATCTTCTAGTGAAGTTTGCTACATGACAGCAAATTGCAGTTCCTGATGAATTGTAGGCTTCAGTGATTTCAACATGAAGCCAGTTTCTTTCTTTTCTATGACTTCTCTGAAATTGATTCCTTCAGATTTCCCATTTCAAAGCTAGAGATTTCTGTTTATTCAATTTAGCATTCTTCAACAAAATTATTTCCTTAGTGGTATGACAGTCTCTTGATCAGGATTTCAGAGGTCAGTAACAGACAGTGAAAAAAACAGGAAGTCTAAAATACTTGCCCATTCAGATATATCAGAACAAGGTTTCCTAATGAGCTTGCATAAACTTTGGGATTTGTTCCAATCATTAAAGAAGAAATTTTGAGGATTCCTAGAGTTAACATCTGTTCATCTGAAGACCTTTAAGCAGAGCCATATAAAATGGCAGGTTTTTGATCTGGTTGGTTGTTGTGTATTGGGGGTTATTCCACATCACAAAAGCTATTGAATTAGGCCTCACAGGCTTTGTATATCTCACAGAGTATCTAGCTCACACACATATATACACACACACACATATATACACACACACACATATACACACACACACATATATACACACACATATATAAATATATATATGTGTGTGATATATATGATCATATATATGTGTATAAACTTTTCAGTGTTTTATTTCTGTGTGGAATGAGTGAGAAGCAGGATTTCCACACATCTTAAAATCAGAAAAACAGAAAGAAAAAAAAAAACCAAGAACCCTCAAGCAATCAACCAAACATTTTTCTACTTCAGATACTGCTTTCACTATTCTTTCCTAAAGTCTTCCTAAATGTTGCATATGAGATTTCTCTGATTTTTTTTTTTTTCCATAGGTATCATGAAACTTCTGATTTTATCCCCAGGGTTTTGGAACTAGTTACTTAGAACTCTTGTATCTATATACTGCTCTTCAACTGAGTAAATATCAGGGTCGTTCATGTTTCTTTTGTAATAACTTCACTTCTAAAGGGCAAACAACAATTCTTAGAAAAAAGATACAGGAAACCCGAAGAGTTGTTAATTATGAGCAAGTTGTCTTAGATTTTGTCTGTCTCTGCCTGCTGAAGCCATGGATGGTCACTGATAAATGCCTGAGCTAGCAGGGTTAGATCACTGAAACCTGTGTAGCGATAGTGCAAAAGCCATGTGTGGTTAGTTTAACCCATCTGGTTTCTGCAGTGATGCCAGTGCATCAAAAGGACACCAACTTACACTTTGGCTTTGATGGCCACTTCTACTGACAAGAGTGATCTCCATAAGTTTCCAGATGAGCTTAATGTGAACAGCTTTTACAGTAGGGGAATTTGTCTGTATTTCAAATGTCTGAATGATCTCTACAGTCTAAAGAGCGCCCTATTAATAAAATAGAAACCATGGGGCTGTCATTAGACATTATCAAGACCAAGAACATGCTATATCATTCTTTTTGTGCCCATATGGTTGCCCAATATTCTCTCTCTATTGGATTGTGCTTGGTTTTGGCATCTGAAAGCTCTCTGGAACAATAAGCTACAGGTTTCCAATCATGTCCATGTAATTGGAGTAGCACCATACCAAGACCATAGCTGCTGGCATCTGCTGAAACAGCTGTAGACTGAGAAATATCATAAAATGCCAGAACTGGGAATGTAGTCAATAGAGCCTTTAAACTCTCAAAAACACACTCCTGTTCTTTATCTTGTTTATTTTCAGTGTCTGTTCTAAGCAGTTAATAAAAAAGATTGGCCTTTTAAATGAGAGTTTAAGTATGAATATGCTTCAAATTTTATCATGTTGAAGAACCACATCAGTTCTGATATATTTTTATATGGTGGTATTTCAAATATAGTCTTGATTTTTTTTTCTACCTCCATTTTACTTCATGTCTGTCACATATCCTGACTGCCATAGCCTGTATTTCCTGCTGGTTTAGTCCAGGAGCTTACATGACCTTCACAACTTGTGTTTACTTTAATGTTGCAATGTTTCTCAAGCTCCTGATAACTATTACTATAAATATATACTCCCTTTAGGGCTCATAGGAAGTATTTTGGAATAATTCTGATATATCTGTGCTGCAAGTCTGATGATCAAAGCTGTGTTTCTGAATTATGTCACTGTTTCAGCACTGTCATGATGAAGTAGACTTTGTCTGAGTTTCTACCTGCATCTTGTAAGATTTTTGGCATGTGGTTGATTGTGAATCAGATGTTCCTGCTGACAAGAAAAGAGTAATAAATGACATTTCAAGTCTATTTGTGTGGTATTTTCACCACAATTGACGTCAAAAAAGAAAGAGTTCAGATTTGAGCTCTAATCTGTAACTTATCCTAAAACGATTTCTTTTAAAATGTGGAAAATACAACTTTACGCAATACTTGGCATGAGAAAAACATACACCACTTCAATTGGGTTAAACAACTTTCTCCTGAATTTGACAAATTTCACCAAAGTGGCATTCTCTCCTCTGTTCACTGTGCAAAACCTCTTTGAAAGATTTACCTATAGTGGCATTATTAGACATCATCATCAGAATAGGATCTTTGCCAGGATAACTGCAGCAGGTGTTGATTCAGTATGTGGTATGTCTCCATCCAACGAGGCTTTTGACCACTACTGTGGGGTTCTTCAGTTTAGCCTTAGATATTTAGACTCATATAGAAAGAAAAATCAAACAAAAAAGCTAAGAGAGATGATTTCTTTTTCATTGTTCTTAGTGAAGACATAAGGAATACTTTCCAGGTTGCTTCCACATTTCTCCTGGGCTAAGCTGTAAATAATTTCAAATTGCTCATATCCCAGACCTGTCTCACCTTTCTGCTGCTTAAAGCCAAAGAGTCCAACTGAAACTCTCAAGTCCAGCCTGATCCCACGTCACCAAAGCAAAGTGGAAACTACAGTCACTGTCCTCAGGGATGTCAGGGCAAGGAAACCAAAACTGGGCTTGGCTTCTTTATATTTCATCTGCTTAGCTGTCCTCAGTTACTTCATACTGGTGACTGAGTTTTCTAATCCACAGTAAAGGTAATGACAACTTAAAATAAGAAGGTACCTGAGAGCATTCAATCCTTCTGCATATTTGCATGTGAGAGCTGTCATCTTCCTTCACCTGTGTGGATACACTGTCACCTTGGGATCTCTGGTTTGTCTATGTGCTGGTTCTTCCCTTTTCCTTGATGAGGGGTGACCCAGCCTTCCTTCCTTCCTTCCTTCCTTCCTTCCTTCCTTCCTTCCTTCCTTCCTTCCTTCCTTCCTTCCTTCCTTCCTTCCTTCCGCCACTTCCTCCACCTCTGCCACCTCCGCCACTTCCGCCACTTCCGCCACTTCCGCCACTTCCTTCCGCCACTTCCTTCCTTCCGCCACTTCCTTCCTTCCGCCCCTTCCTTCCTTCCTTCCTTCCTTCCTTCCGCCACTTCCTTCCGCCCCTTCCTTCCGCCACTTCCTTCCGCCACTTCCTTCCGCCACTTCGCCCCTTCCGCCATTCCGCCACTTCGCCTTCCTTCCGCCACTTCCTCCTTCCTTCCTTCCTCCGCCACTTCCTTCCTTCCTTCCGCCACTTCCTTCCTTCCTTCCTTCCTTCCTTCCTTCCTTCCGCCACTTCCTTCCTTCGCCCTTCCTTCCTTCCTCGCCACTTCCTTCCTTCCTTCCTTCCCCACTTCCTTCCTTCCTTCCTTCCTTCCTCCCTTCCTTCCTTCCTTCCTTCCTTCCGCACTTCCTTCCTTCCTTCCTTCCTTCCTTCCTTCCTTCCTTCCTTCCTTCCTTCCTTCCTTCCTTCCTTCCTTCCTTCTTCCTTCCCCTTCCTTCCCTTCCTTCCGCCACTTCCTTCCGCCACTTCCTTCCGCCACTTCCTTCCGCCACTTCCCTCCGCCACTTCCTTCCGCCACTTCCTTCCGCCACTTCCTTCCGCCACTTCCTTCCTTCCTCCACTTCCTTCCTCCTTCCTTCCTTCCTTCCTTCCCTTCCTTCCTTCCTTCCTTCCTTCTCCCTTCCTTCCTTCCTTCCTTCCTTCCTTCCTTCCTTCCTTCCTTCCTTCCTTCCTTCCTTCCTTCCTTCCTTCCTTCCTTCCTTCCTTCCTTCCCTTCCTTCCTCCTTCCTTCTTCTCCTCCTCTTCCTTCCTTCCTTCCTTCCTTCCTTCTTCTTCCTTCCTTCCTTCCTCCTTCCTTCCTTCCGCACTTCCTTCCCTTCCTTCCGCCACTTCCTTCCTTCCTTCCTTCTCTTCCTTCCGCCTTCCTTCCTTCCTTCTTCCTTCCGCCTTCCTTCCTTTCCTTCCATCTTCCTTCCTTCCTTCCTTCCTTCCTTCCTTCCTTCCTTCCTTCCTCCTCCTTCCTTCCTTCCTTCCTTCCTTCCTTCCTTCCTTCCTTCCTTCCTTCCTTCCTTCCTTCCTTCCTTCCTTCCTTCCCTTCCTTCCTTCCTTCCGCCCTTCCTTCCCCTTCCTTCCGCCCTTCTTCCTCCTTCCCTCCTTCCTTCGCCTTCCTTCCTCTTCCCCTTCCTTCCTTCCGCCCTTCCTTCCTTCCTTCCGCCCTTCCTTCCTTCCTTCCTTCCTTCCTCCTTCCTTCCTTCCTTCCTTCGCCTTCCTTCCTTCCTTCCCCTTCCTTCCTTCCCCTTCCTTCCTCCTTCCTCCCTTCCTTCCTTCCTTCCATTCTTCCTTCCTTCCTTCCTCTCCTCCTTCCTTCCTTCCTCCTTCCTTCCTTCCTTCCTTCCTTCCTTCCATTCCTTCCTTCCTTCCGCCACTTCCTTCCTTCCTTCCGCCACTTCTCTTCCTTCCGCCACTTCCTTCCTTGCCACTTCCTTCCTTCCTTCCTTCCGCCACTTTCCTTCCGCCCCTTCCTTCGCCACTTCCTTCCGCCACTTCCTTCCTTCCTTCCTTCCCCTTCCTTCCTTCTTCTCTCACTTCCTTCACTTTTCATTCTTGTGCACTATCCTTACTTTTATTTACCTTGGCTTTTCGTAATTCTGTGCTTGCTATTCTGTCAATTCTTTACCGCATTCCAATCGCACTTCCTGATTGCATTCTTCTGATCGCTGCACTTCTCCTTATTCCATTTCGCAATCTTTTAAGACTTCCTCAATTCCCTTATCGACAGTTCCGCATACATTCTTAGCATTACCCGTCCTCCCCTTTTCTCAAGATCACATATGTATTTTTATACTAATTAAATTTACTTGCTATGATTACTGTAGGATTCAATTCTTTAATTTCTAACATCTATGTGTTACTATCACCAATCTCTATTCATTTTAATAGTTAAACTTATCACATCGAGTGTCTTTGCATTAAGTTCTTCGTTTTGACTATTTAAAATTTCACTTACATGCATTTGGAATTATACATCTTCATGTTATGTAAATCCCAAAGAGCAAATTTCCCCAGCCCAATTTATGTGTAAATAAACATTAAATTTTCTGATATGATGTCATAAAACAGCACAAAAAGGAGAGAGTGTCACTGTTCCACAGGTGTAACTTCTAGATGCCAGTGGCTATGATGGGAACAAAGTTCAGTGTGCCATGATGGTATTTCTTTAAAAATCTATCATGTGGTTTACATCTCTTCCTATAATCATATTCATACTTCTGGCCTTGTGAATTAGGAAATGAAATTTGCTTCATTGTATTTGCAAGTGCTTCTCCATATTACCAAGCACTTATATTTCCCATGAGAATCAGTGTAACAGAAAATGCAAGATTTGGGAAAAAAGAAAAAGTATCTCTTGTCAGTCATCAAAATCATAGTTTTATTTTAATCAGAAATATGAAATCAGTTTATTTGCCAACATATTGATTAGAGACTATACTTGATTCTCAGTGTCAGGGTCATAGCGATTTCAGAACAAACCTATGTACCAAAAACCTTAATTTCCTATATCCAGGAATTCTCAGGAGTAACCCCACTGCTCTCATAGAAATGTTCTTTCAAAGCACACTCTGGTGTGAATCCACTCAGAGCAGGTGGGGCTTTTCAGCTCTGCAGTCCACAGTCAGATGGGATGAACCCAGTGCCATTGCTGCCTCTGCTCTTTGGAGGATCCTGGTCCTTGACAGGATTTACACCTTTATAGAGGCTCAAAAAGACCATCATTGCCACCTTTGCTCTGCCCTGGTGGTACTCTTGGCTTTGTGGGCCCTCACTCCAGAAATTTTCATAAGGCCAAAATGGTGCCCTCAGTTCATCCAACAGTAATCTTGGTTCCCTGCTGAGGGCCAAACTTCAGTCCCCCAGTGTCCGGTTTATCTTCCCCCGAAAGGTTGTGGTGGTTCGTGGTCCGTCCAGGGACGCCAAGTGTCATGTTTATCTCGGCTGTTTGAGGGGCCTGGAAAGGCTCTGGGTGACCTTGGTGCAGCCCGCGTATCGAAAGACGAGAAGAGGCTTGAGTTCTTCTTTCTGGTTTTATGTTTATTAATTGTTTATCTAAAAGATGTTCTTTCAGCCACCAGAGATCTGCTCAGCAGTCAGCCATGGGCACACTGTGTCTCCCTCCGGGGCAGGCACCTATCTTTATACCCTTTGCTACGTATACAATATTTATCATTTTTCCCCAATACCATCTATTCTTATAACTCGGTGTACTCTTAGTAATAACCAATAGAAAGGTGCCACCGTGGCCAAAGAAGATGGAGGAGAGGAGGAAGAAGAAGGAGGGTAGGACACACCCCAATTCCTCCATCTTACTCCTCTAAACCCCCCTGTACATAAATCCTAAACCTTGTGTCTCACTCTCTAATTAACTAATCCCTTCACCATTCACCCGGTGAAGCCCTCATCCTTGTCGTCTCCTGTGCAGGGTTAAAGTCCAGCTACCAGACACTTCTGGCAACATTCCAGGACTCCCGAGACCCCCAAAGTGGTCTCGGAGGCTCAGAATCTCAGGGCTGAGATTTTGAGATCCGACATCCCAGCAAAGCCAACTTGTCATAGCCAGACCTACACCACCCATGGCACTCACCATGCAGCAGCACCTGCAGTCACACAGAAATAGGGTGCTGATAGTGACATAGGATCAGTTGTGCATGTTGAAATATGATCCAATTATTAAAAAAAAAAATCTTCATAGAAAGCAACAGTAAATGTATGTACAAAAATACAAGGAACAATGTCCACAGTGGGTCTTCTGGTTCTTCCCAGTAGAGGGAGTTGGGAGTTCCCTTCATTTCCCTTCATAGTTTCCTCTACTCGTGTTGTGTAAGTACGGAACTTAAAATTACAACAAGAGAGAAGAAAAGCTCTGTTGCCTCTTTTATTTCTGTACGTATTTACTTCCTACACAGGGTGGGTCATTCTTCCAGACTAACTCAATGTTTTTCTTGGAAAACTGGTTTCACTATTTGGATATCATTATGCAACACCAGAGGATGGTTATCTGTAGCAAAAATACCACAAATCATTTCAAAGGTTTCTCACACTATCAAATATACTATTTTTGAGTAGCGTGTTTTTTCAACCACTCAGCAGAATTGGCAAGAATAATTTCTTTAAAAAGGAATCAAGAATAGATCTGGGTTTATGGCAACTGTAGTCCTTGGTAAGAAATAAAATGAGGGGAAATTATTCACATGCTTTCAGGTGAGAACGAAGTGTTTATGAAGGCACCATGTCATAAAGTGCATGATCACGGTATTTAACACTACAAATATTTTCTCAGATTCTCTAGTGATTATCATAGTTCTCTGCTCTTACCTAGTGATTTTCACCAGTGTTCTTCATATTAAACAGAAAGATCCAAGTAAGAAAACAGCAGCACAGTGTGAACAAGAGCGCAGCACCCAGAAGGTGACCGGCATGGGATCAGCGTCGGAGCAGAGCAGCGCTCTCAGCCCTGGGCAGCATAGCTGGCCTCCCACCCCATCCCCACCCAACAAATGCAGTCTAATGATAGCTCCCAAGGAAGAATCATGGAGGAGGAATCCAATTCTTCTCTCAGTGACAGACTTTAATAGTCACAAGCTACCAGCTCTTCTTCCCAATGAAAGAAGATCTCAGCAATGTTGCATACCTTCTGTAACTGCCACGAAATCAAAACCTGCTCTGCACATGTGTGCAAGTTCATCACTGTAAGGAAACGGCATCAACACAGACTATAAACCCAAAGGGATCACTGGCTGCTAGGTAAAAGTACATTTTCTTTCAGATCGATCCTGTCCTACTGTAAAATTATCAACATTGAGAAACCTCTCCAAACCTCTTCATGAGCTTAGGAACTGCAGCATCACAGAAATTAAAATAGTCTCATGCACCAGGCAGAAATGGTTTCTTTCCAGGGTATTAATCAGTCAGCCTTAAAGAATTTTTAAATGAACCTCTTATTAATTTGGGTTGTGGTAAATTTTAGAGTAATGCTAATTGCTTGATATTAAAAGCCAAGAAAAGTACAGTGGTTCACATTGCTAGGTTTGGTTTTTTTCCCCCAGAAAAAATACTATGACATCTTCTACTTTTATCAACTTCCTTTTGAAGTTTTTATTAACCTAGAACACAAAGGTGCATCGTAAAGTGCTCCATAGCTGTTAGTATAAAAGCTTGTTGAATGTGGTCTGACACAAATACTGAAGCTTGTTACCATTAGAAGCCCCAGCTCCTTTGGCCCATAAAGGGAAACAGCAATATTCCTTAAAAGGGTGTTATCCCAACCTGTACTAGGCTCCATTATATACATAAAACATGGCAGCACAGACTCCTGCTACTTTTTTGATTTTCCCCTTGATATTTTGTTCTCAGCAGCACTACACAAGCACAGAAGGATAGTCTGGTCCTGACTTGCAAAGTGGTAAGTACCTTTCTACTTTCCCAGATTAGCTTCTCCTGCTACATTTGATGAGATTTGTCTCGGACTACTGATGGCCTGCCCTTAATTTCTCCTGCTTAATATTTTTTGGCCTGTTAAACAGTTAGTAGAGTACAAAGACAAACACCAAAATAAGTTTGCCAAACCACATTCCATACAAGTCCTACACATTGCTCTGGTCAGAGTCTGGCAGGCTCAGAAAACAGGCAGAGCTTAGCAATAAGGGATTTTTTGGCTGCTTCAGCACATGCCTGCTCTGATAGTGGTGTGATAGTGCTTTTCTCTTCTGACATTCTCCAAGCAAGTCCAAGCCAGTCTAACCTTGCCAGTCAGTGCATAACCTGACACCTACTTTTGTGGCACCAAATTTTGTATCACTTTCAATTTGGGTTTCTCTGGCTTTTTCCTCTTGACTGCCACTGGTTTCTTGATAATGCATCTCTTTCCTTGATGCGTTTTCTTCCCTGCAGTTTCATTTCATGGCACTGTTTTGAAACAGATGCTCTGGCTACTTGCACAGTCAGTCCTGCCAGCTTCATGATTCTTCCTTGCTGTTTTTGACTGTAACCCTCAATTTACTAAGGCCTAATTGTAAGAGATAATGGGGAAAAAGACCAAGTAGGCAAAACATAAAATATAATTTAAGACTTTCAAGCTTGCATTTTCTGCAGTATATTTGATTTTTCAGTAATAAGAATTTCTGGTTCCATGCTTTTTATTCTGGATGTAATGAAAACATGTTCTTTATGTATCTTAGTTGAAACAAAATGAGCTCTCTAGTAAGACAGAACCTCTGGGAAGGGAATTGAAAAATAATCTTTTGATCCTCATCTTCCTCTTGCTGAAGTGTTTTATTTATTTCAGTAGGATCATCATGTTTGCTTAAAGATACATAAAGTAGTTTTAAAGGTACATAAACCTGTATTCAAAAAAAAAAAACCAAAACAGCTTGCTTGCTTTATGTATAAAATTTATGCATAATATTAATATTGCTTCAATGAGGACTCTATAGTTAGGATCTCTGAGTACCCAGATCTTAATGAGGTATCACAGTATGTCGTATCTAATTTCAGGCTCTAGTTTTGACATATCAGTATCAAATAATGTTAATTTTTAATTCACATGAAAATTTTCCATAAATACCACAGAAAAACAAGAAGTTATCTATGGCAATTTAATATTTGAAAGTCCTTGGATTTCAGTATTTGTTACTAAGGTTTATTTACTGTAAGATGCCAGTGCATTTGGATGTGAAATGAGATATGGTATGCTAGAAATGTTGTGGATTAACAAACTTTTAGCAAAAGCTCTCCACTTCATATTTCTCCTTCTGTGATTTCCCTCTGTCTTTTAAGGAGAAAAAATTAGCTCTCTACACAACATTTCAGCCAGTGACTCCCAGGAAAACAGCATGTTATGCCAGAGAACATCTTTGCTCAACAGTTTGCATGGGCCATTGGAATTTATGGTCCTTAATGTTAAAAGACTGTTCATTGAGTATAAGACAATTTTTTGGTCATAAGGCCATTCAGTGGTCATAAGGCCATTTCAAATTGAGCCGTGAGCGTGCTTCTGTCAATTTAATATAGAGAACGTGTACTTAACCTTGATGATTAGAGATACCATTACCAAAAGTCACAAATGAAGTGATAAACCACATATTAATTACCCTGGAATTAGCTTTCATGACAATATTTGTGCTAATACAGCAGAGGCAGGAAAACTAGAGGGAGACAGACTTATTTTTTAAGTGGGAATTCCAAAGCTTGAGATAGGAAGAAGGCATGAATTGGTTCTATTGGTATTAAGCTATTGAAGTCCAAGTCAGAATATTGCTGGGAATGTTTGTTAAGACAAAATGGTTGATGTGGTGAAATGAAACCAGAGATAGCACCCAAGTTCACATATTATTCAAAAATTCCTGCACAAATGCAAATTCTTAAAATTATGCTGTCTGATACAAAAAGTCCTGTGAAATAAGAAAATACATATATATTTGTGAAATATCATTTTTAACCCTCAGTATGTCAAACTCCTGTAGGTTTCATTAAGGTGGGTCCATCTTTCAGCAAGTCTAGAGAGATTTAAGACTGCAAGAGTTTCACGCTATAAGGTTATGTATGTTCTAATAATTCAAGTAAGATGGATAGTTAAGACAGGTTGGATGGTTTTGACCTCAAACTAAAAATGTTGTTCTTCTTTTCACTGAGCTTTGGATTTCATTCACAGCTGAAACTCATGGCAAAACTCCAGGATCCCACTTTGTGTTTTCTTGACCTTGGGCCTGTTGTGTTAATATGTCATGAGACAGAGCAGGTTAACCTCTCAGAGTCTTACATCATTTCATAATGGTAGCCAAATTATGATGAAGAGCATTACCACCCACCCATCCAGAAGTGAGATTAGAGAAGCCCTTTTTGGTGGCCAATGGAGGACAAAGCTGTATGCATGAGTAACAAATGAAAATTTTACACAAAGTCTTGGTGAATATAACCAGTTGCAATGTTTTGCTTAACTTTACTGTAAAACACATATTCCTGTGAGAGGAAAAAAGCTTCTTTGTGGGGGCAGACTATGGAATCAGCAGCAGTGCCTGAGCTACCCCCAAACACCATTGCCCTGCATCTCAGGTGGATTGGTTGATGGTAGGGCTACAAGCCAGACCGAAAAACTGCAAGTGAGCCTGGACAGTGCTGAATGCTTTACTATGAACGGGTTGGAGTTTGTCACATTTTTCATGCCATTGAGAGTCATTGCAATTTTAAAATGGACTGTATTTTACTTTGAAATCTTAAACAATAGAAGATGTCAGGTTCAGTTATGTGCTCTCAGATTTGAGTTGTAAATGGCCTTTTATAACCACAGACACTATTTTGATAGAGTCTGTAAAACGTACATACAATATGAAATATGAAGAGAGGAAAACATAATGCCACACAATTGTACTCTGCTCTCCTCCTGAAATTTCAGCTTTTCACAGAACACCCACCATCAAACATCTAAAGATTTCTTTGGAGTCTCACAAAGGGTTAAGGCAGCTTGTTTGGCATTAGATATTTGTATAATGAGCTTTTACTGAAGTAATTAAAATTTGTTTATAATTAATACAGATGAATTGGTTTCTGCACAATAATAGTTAGGAGATTAACAAAGGCCACATTTTGGCAACAGGACTACATTCTTTTCCAAGTGCTGTGGGACTTTATCCAATGAATGTCTGTCCAATCCGGCTGATTCTTCAGAGATGCCATATGGCACTGCTATGCATTACAATTTTTTTTCTAAAAGGCAGCCATATGACATAACTGATCTTCAAAACGTTGTCAGAAGGCATTACCTAGGTAGGCTGCGAGCTGCTTTCCAAAAACTTAGCAAGCACAGGGGCTATTAATTATGAGCAAAAGAAATGTGCACACACACGCTGGAAAGTTGGCATCCTTTCCTCTCTAGTCACAGCTGAGCATCTCTTAAACTGCTTAAGCTAAGAAAGTGAAGATGGATTTATCTTTTTTTAACTTTGCACATCTTCTTCTAAAATTTTAATGCAGCAATTTCACAATCAACTTATCTCAGAAGTGTCAGCACATCTGACCCCCAATGCCCATGAACATCTTATTTTACCAGCAGCATGTGTTCTTATACTAACTCCACTGCTTTCACTAGCACATTTTCTTAGATCAAGAAATTGTTGCCTTTCCACACCCTCTCAAATCAAGATGATACACACTGTCCTTGAAGTCAGTCATATGATATAGATATAGATATAGATATAGATATAGATATAGATATAGATATAGATATAGATATAGATAGATGTAGATTCACCTGTTACTTGTTACATCATTTGCCTTTCTGGAAAAGGGACTAAAGGTCCCCATGTCTTTCATAGTGTTGTATGGATGACACCTAAAGACTTTGATTTTGGTCCTTCTTGCAACATGTCAACTGCGGTATCACCCTGGGTGGTTCATGTTCTTTTCTATTCTCTTTATTATCCCACTAGACATAGCCATGCTCATTCTCTGCAAAAGCTCTCAAGCACTTCAGCTCACACTGCTCACTCTCCTAAAACCTACCCTGTGGACCTTTGTGTTGATTCTCCAGTCAGAAAATTTCTACAAACCTGGGAACATACTATGGGTTGGTCTCCAGTGTGACCCTATTGGGACACCTCTTCTTGTCTGCTTTCCTATGTAGACAAGATTTTTGCCCAAAAAGGGAATAAATGTTCATGTAATTAATTAGGAGATGGTATTGCATCTAGGCATCTCTTATCCATGTGTGCAGTCCCCCTCTTCTGGTCATTAAGACATTTGGTCATGACTGCAGTTCAATTTTCTGTGTGATTTTCTGATATTGCTTAAATATGTAGAATGTTACGATGAGCTATTCTGGTAGAAGTACACACACACCGCATTGCCATTGTCTGCCCTGCCATATGACAGCTGCTTAATGTGGAGATACTTTACTGGATATACTCTGAATTCCAATTATAGATCCTGTATACTTGGAATCAAATTAAATTATTGTTGTTTTTCTCTCATACTTTCATTCCCTTCAAGTATTGTGTAGCCGTGTAGACTAGTATGCTATTCTTCTGGTGATTAGCAGAAAGAGACTTCTGCAAGGATATCAAAAAGTTATAAAAGGCATTGCAGAGGTCAGTCTTGAAAACTGGAGGCTAATGTCAAAAATCACACACAGAAATTGTTTTGAGGTGGCTTATACTTGCAGATCAGTCCGTGGCAGAGGGTTGATGTGGCTGGCGTTGTACATCTGGTGACAGAAGTATTGAGTGCTGAAGTGTTCTTCTCTAACAGGTTCTTGGAGCAGTGAATGTCTCACATGGAAACTATTCACAGTGCTACAGCTATCTGGGAACTTGATATTTCTCATGGCTCAGTATGTAGGGGAGGAGTTCAATGCAGGTAGAACAGTTTGTGACACTGGAGTAAAGGATTCAGCAAGACAATGCTGAACTGATAGACAGGAAACCATACAGAAGGCTTTGAATAACATTTTGTTATTTGGTTTCCTAAAATGTTCAGTGACAATTCATGAGTTACCTATGCCTCATTTTGCCCTTCACACCACATTTGTGAATTCATAAATGGAAAGAATTCCTTCTTTGCAGTGTTTAAAAGTCAGGATAATGATTTCTTTGAGAGACCAACCATATTGATAGGAACTGCTCTAAAGTTCATCACATTTAATTTACTGGATATTTTCTGCACTAAGAAATGAAAACTTTCTTCCCCTGGCCCATATTTGTATTGCTCTTCATTCAACTTTTGTGGAGGATGTGTTTTCCTTAGAGATGATTTTTCTGGTCACCTCAATGGGACACCAAACCCCTGAAATATCTGTAAAATAATGTAGCATAGAGGACTGGCAGATGAAGACTGACTTTTAACCTGAATTTGCTAGTCTGAAAGAAGATGCCTGCTCAAGTCAGTTACCACTTAGAAACATGGAGTAAGGCATTTTCCAGCCTTCAGGTTGGAAGCTGGTGAAATCAATGACCACTGTGTGTTTTAATGTTTTCCTCATAATTGCAGTACATTAAAATAATGTGCAATTGTTATAATCCATGCACTTATTAATGCTGCTTCTGTGAGTTTTAGTGTGATATAACCTGTGTGTGCATTCAAAGAGTGTATATTTGGACGTTATTTCCATGCTTTCTGACATCCAGGAAAAGCTGTGTGTTTAAAGGAACGGTTTGTGAAAATCAGAGCAGAGTAGGTGGTCATTTCTACTGATCAATGAATATTCAATAAATAATGAGTGCACACATAATTCAGGAAGTTCTGAAGTATCAGAAAGTGTTTTTCTGAAAAACAGAAGTGTTCAAGTTAAGAACATGCTTACATTCTCTGCACTGTGGCTGCAGGTAAAATGGTGTATGATTTGCCAGCATGAGAATATAGGAGATTTTGCTACACCCAGAATTTTCTTTCTTGTTTTCCAACCCAGCCTCCTCGCAACGAGATTTCTTTAGAGGTGATACAGCAAATTGTGTTTTAAAGAATGCATATGCTTCACAGAAAAAGGCCTGGAGGGGACATGCAGATGAGAGGAGAGCCAGAGATGAGAGAGCCAACAGCTGCCAGGTTCTCCACACTCCGTGGTCAGCCAGGCCAGCCACTCTGCCTGGGAGAACAGACTGCTTTGCTGTGTTGTCTTGTTTGCTCCTTGTTCTGCTTGATGTGTTTTTCTGAATCAGGTTACATCTTGACTTTTAAAAAGGGAGTTGTTATAACACAAAAAAATATTGACTGTAACAGCTGTTTCACAAGTGTTAAAAGTTTACCATGAAAGCATGAATTAAGGCAGATTTATGAATATGTTATTTTTAACATTTCTTTGAGATAGAAACATATTTAGAATATCTGCAGCAAAACCCCTTATGTAAAGTAGTTATTTGACATACAGAAGACACACTCTCCAAAGTTTAAGAACTTGTTATTATTTAATACAAAAAGCAAATAGAATACATTATGAATGAATGTCAAACTATACCCTTGAGCTGAAGAGATGCTGATTCATAGAAATTGTAAATATGTCTTGAACTGATAAACTTTCCATTTATTTATATAATTGAAAGATATTTAAAACAACCAAGCCAAATAATTTTTAACTTCAATTTTTTTTTTTTTTTTCCTGGTGCCAGGTTTCATCTTGGAGGGAACTTTTCTAGCTGATTTAAAACACCATAAAAGAGGATTTATAATGGAAATCTCTACCCTTGCTGTAACAGCATTAGCAGGTACCAGCCTCTAACAAAAGTCTATACTCTGCCATGATGTACTGAAAGTGATGTGAATAGAATGACATTATTTGAAGTGAGAGGAAATGAAATTCAATTCATCCACCTTAATAGAATAGTCTTATATTTAAGAGATAATGTCAGCAGAATAGAACATTGTCACAGGAAAATTAACTGCTGCTGCTGCTGCTACATGAACACCAGGGCAAAGCTAGGTACCTAAAATAAATATGGGGCTAAGCTGATGGTTACTTTTGAAATAGGAAATCCTGATCCTGTGACAATGTTCTGCTACACAGACATCTTGTTTATCCTGAAGGGTGGCAGAACCACAGGATCAGGGATGTTTCTTTGGGAAAAATCTTGCAAGATTTCCCTCCACCCCTCCCATTCCAGTTGTTTGCTCTCTCTCCACTCCTTTCTTGGCAGTCAGTTGGTGGAGATCAGTGCATTGATCTGTGTTAAAAAGTGCCTCCATCCTAAATATGGGGTGTTTTAAGAGAAATAATTTCCTGTTGCAAATTTCTAGGTCTGCCTTCTTCCCAAAATACTGTCTTAGCCCAACAGCCACTGTGGGAGGGAGAATGGGTCTAGCAGGGACACAAAAGCTTCCAGCCATTAGCACTGCCTCCAAAGCCAGCAGTGATGAAGTGACAGCCCCACTGATAGATGCAGACAGCATCGCCCCACCTGGCAGTGTCTGTTGTGGCAATGATGCTTTCTTCAGTTGCTGACCTCTTGTTTCTGTTTGCACACACGAGCACTCAGAAAGGCAGTGCTGGAAGAGGTCCAAGGAGTGTTCCCTCAGCTCCTCTTCATATGAGAACCAAGCACTGAAGCCAGGTGCAAAACTTTTCACCAGGTGTTGAATTCTGTCTTGGGACATTTAATCATAGCCTGAACAGCACTGTATGGAGGCATATAAGCAGTGTCAGTGTGATTTTAATTCTTCCACTGGTTGCCACTGTGCTGTCCCTGAGGAGGATGGAGAGAGATGCTGTGGGCACTGATGGGGAGGGGGCAGAGGTTTCCCATTCCTGCCCTCCTGGACCTGTCCTGCTCCTCACAAGAGTGTTTTGAGCTTTGTGGATACTGGCCAAAGAGGAGAGAAAAGCCTTTTTTACCTTGGTACTTCATCTGTTTAATATACTATGTATAAGTAAGTCATCAAGTTGTTTCAAGCAGTATTCTCTCATTATTCAAACCCGTTTTGCACTACATTCATCAACATGGGTCTGAATCTTTCCCAGTGCACAGAATGGTGAAAATTCCCCTGAAATACACAACTCTCAGCATGTGTAGGATGGCAAAATTCAGCTGATTATGATTAACCTGAATGAAGACAGTTTTGTATTATAGATCCCATTTATTTTAAAGCCAGAAAATACCATAATGATAATCTAATCTAGTTTCTTTCGTTACACACATCCCAGAACTTCACTAAATAATTGCTGCATATACAGTTCAGTAACTTGTAGTTGAGCCAACTCTATTATTTCTCTTAAGACATCCAGACCAGGTTCCATGTGATGAAGACTTGCCACATACCTGAGCAATTTCTGCCAATATTCAATTAAACTCAAGAAATATTGAACTCAAGCAAAGTGATTATTTCTAACATGATATCTAGGAATTCTGATAGTTACCTTCAGCATTATGGACTCTGACAAAAATTACTTCTGTCTGTAATGAAACAAAGTTTGAATACAAATGACTGATACTTAGAGAAACCTTTATTAACCTATTATTAGCCACTGTTATTGAATATAAAATACTTTAATATCCATGTTTCCTCTGCCATGTTGCTAACATTTTTTTTTTAATTTGTGAGCAAATGGCTTTACATCTTGATAATTACAGCAGTTTACAAACATTGCAAATATCTGTTATTGTTTTATTTTCCCTGATTCCTAGCACTGGTTTCAAATACTCCCTGATTCAGATAGGATATATCGTGAGGGACAGTAATGGAGGCATCACATTAATAAGCAAGTTAAAAGCAAACAAATGAACATGGCCTTGCATACAATTTATGTCCAAATTGTAGAATTCCAGAAGGAATGTGAAAACATCACATTCATCCATGTCTGATGCATTAAAATTGTTCATAAAATATTTAATTAAAAGTACTATACCTGCATTTCAAAATGCCTTGAGATACAGACATTTGGATGCCAGGAACATAACCTAAGAAGATATCACTGCACTTGCCATGGGGATTTTTTCACTTCTTCAAGCAACCGCTGGTGCTTAGCTTACTCTCAGGAGCTGACTGGGTAAGTGCAGAAATGAAAGATGTAGTTTTGTTCTGAACTGATAAAGCAATTTTTATTTTCTTTAGTCAAACCTAAACTGTTCCACTTGACCCACAGTGCAGAACATCTAAGAACAAATCAAAGTTATGAAGAACAACAAAGTAGAAGAATTTAAATGTTCTGCCTGGTAAGCTTGCACAGATCTCTCTACTCTGAGCAATGCATTTTTAGAAATGTGGTTCATTTGCAATCTAACCTTTCAGACCCACTATCAAAGCGAGAATTGCCATAAATGCATCATCACGTGTAAAACAATTGGCCCTCAATCAGTTGTCAAAAACTTGAAATTACAGCTGGATCATATCTTCCTTTATCTGAGAAGCCTCCCTAGATCTGTGATTCAGAGACCGGCAATTACCAGCCTACAGGACAGGAACAGTCACAAAGTTAATTACCTGTGATTATCTTACAAAAGGTTGTGATTATACAGCCGAATGACAAAAGAAGAGTGCTCACAGAGACAAAAACAGGCGGTACCATAAACTGATAAAAACAGGACCACCCGTTGTTCAATTAGAAATCGCCCACTTTAGTTTATGTTGCTATTGCAGTAACACCTTCCCATTCTCCTCAATCTCCCTGCTTTTTCTCCAAGCAAGTACTGACCTCGTGAAAGATCTACAGTTCTTCCTTTTCCTGAGGCTGAAAAGTTTCTCCCTGACTGTTAAAGGTGTTAAGAGCCAACACAAGGTACGGGGTGGAGAGGGGCAGCCGGCACTGTGCCACCGCCTCCCCCAGCTTGTTTGCGCATTTACCCTGCTCTTCTAGACCTTATCCTATCTCCTTGACTCATCCTTCAGCCTGCTGAAAAACAACAGTGAGTTCCAGCTGCTGAAAACAAACCTGAACCTCGTTCACAGTCCCTTCCCTGCATCACGTGTGGGGCCAGCGGTGGAAACAGGAATGCAGCAATTCTCTTAAGAATGCTTCCAAAAGAAACCCCCGTGATCGTGGAGTCACACACGTGCTCCGTGATAAAATCTGTCTACAGAAAATATAATTTATGCAAGAACAGACCTTTCGTTAGACAAATTTCCTTAAAATTTCCACAAACATTTTGCCTTCCTTGGGATTTTTGCTTCAGTCCCGGAAGCAGGTATTTTCTCTCCCCAGTGTTTATCATTTTGGTAGTCACAGGTTCATATGTTGAAGGTGTTAACTGTTGTCTGTTGGGGAAAAATTCTCCATAAGCATCGAGGTGAGTCTGAACTTGCACACACTGTGTTAGCATTCCTTCGGCTTTCCTTAACATGTGTGTGAATGAAGGTTTTATTATACAAATATTAATGAATCCCAAATGCATGTCTGTAATTTGATGGTCTTCACAACATCCTTGGGACTTCTCAGAAAGATGCCCATGGTGTTGCAATTCGGAAGAGCAGTGGAAGCCATGTTCCTAATATTCAAGTAGAAAGATTTTCATAAATACATTTAAATGTAACCAACTTATAAGTGACTGTCTTGTACTTAAGTTCTGAAAATATCCCAGCCAGAGTCTGTGCACAGGGAATTAAATAAGGCAATATAATTAGGCCAAATAATTCAAGATAAGACTGCATTAAGTGTCAGTGTGGAGGCTACAGCCATGTTTGAAAGCCTGTGATGGGAAAAATAAAATTTTAAATACAATTTCAGCTCTTAAATAAGTGTCAGAGCTTTTAACTTTCCTATCAACATGATTAAATGCACATCAAGGAAGTAAATGAAGGATCCTTTCCCTTCTGGCCCAGTTTCCAGAGTACAGACACCTCACTGTTGGAGGTGTTGGCTGCCTTGCTCCATGGTAAAGACAGCGACTATGTAAAGCTCCCAACCTTTGGATGTAAATACCCTACAAATCCAGCACTCAGATGGTTATAATTGCTCTAGTCTACCCGCTGTGCCTTCACTGTCATGCTGCTGTGCCTGATACATTTCATTTTAGTGGATGAGGATCCAAACAAATTCTCAGGAAAGCTTGTCCGCTGAGGGCTGCAGAACATGCAGCACAGCTTTTGGCCCAGCATCTCCCAAAGAGCAGCACTTGGTGTTTGCTGGGAGCACCTGGTGCGTGGGGAAGGAAGCATCACCTGACACTCTGCTCCTCCACACTTGCCCAGGGTACCACCTTCCTGGCTGGAAACCAAGGGACATGACGGGGGAGCTTCATCATCAGCCAGGGAAAGGGACAGGCTGAGCCAAGGCTGACGCCAGTCCTGCTGCACTGTGCTCCTGCTGCTTTCAGTGGGTGTTGGATGTGCATTTTTGAAGGGCAAATTTACCTCCAGCTTAATAAGCATGATAAGTCATAGATTTGCTGGGAGTAGGAGCAGAAGCCCTCCCGCATCTGTTAGCACATTATTAGCACAGCTTGTTATGGGGCCTCACGTGATGCAGCCCTGGTCCAGGACGCAATTACAGATGAATTCCTGCTTCGCCTCCCCCACTGACTCAGCATCACAGCTGGAGCCAGCCATAGTCACATTGCAGGAGGTGAAAGGTACTCTGAATTATAGATTGCCTTTGACCTTTTTTTGGTTTAAATTAAGGATATCATCCAGGAAAGTGCCTCCAGCCAGGACACTGCTTAAACATATGCTTAACTTCCACCAGGGGCTGGTGCTCATAAATGGAGATGAAACGCTTGCTTACAGTACAGTGGGCATAGACACTACCCCGATAATGATTAGATATCTTTCCAAAGAGCAGCATAAATGACAGTTTCCTATAAAACTGGTAACCAACATAGCTCTTGAAATCCAGACACACCCTCAAATTCATGAAAATATTCACTTCAAATTCAGAGCAGATATTGAATTTCAGCCACGGAGTACATATAGATTAAAAGGGAATACTATGAAAACTATGCATATTTCAAAAGGTAAAAGAAACAAAGACTGTTAATCGAGAAAATAAAAAGTAGATATTAGTATGCCATTGCAGAGGGATATCAATCTGAACAAACAAACTGCCTTACAAACCTGTAAGTGGGAATTAAGGTCAACTTAGTGTCTTTTCATCAGAGTGTTTTCTATGATAACTTTGTAAGTGCTCTTAATATATAACAAATAATCTCAGGGCAAAGATCTGTTTGAAGGAGATATGATTGATGACCTATCATCCCTAATTCACTGTTTATACTCGTAGTGAGCCTATTGGGAAAATACCTCATTCATCAGGGTATTAGTGAATTCAACCAACGTATGGCACCTTCATTTTAACAAACTAAAGGAGAAAAGCTAAATGGGGGAAAATTGACAACCATCTCTGATTCTATGATAATGCAATTAGGCTGCTCCTCTCCAGAGCTTTTGCTAATTCACAAAACAGCTTCAGTCGGCAGGTCATAAATATATGATCATTTTTCACACTTTGAAAAGTAATGATGCCTTGACACGAATCAATAAATCTTGCTGAAGTCATTTATACTTTTGTATTGTGCATACAAATCAGCTTAAAAACAACTATATGTTATTTTTGACTCTTACGTAGTCTTTGTTTACCAAAAATAATTTCACAGAGCCTCCTGTGTTCCTTATGTACCCAAACTCAAAATGAAATCATTGCCTGTTTTCAGGATCCAGCAGTCCTAGACCAGGTCTTATGGCTGATAAAATCTCATGAAGTTGTAAAAGGAAAGGAAGGTGAGAGGAGAATGAGGTGAAATAGCATTCTCTTTCCCTTCTCATTCGGCTTTGAACTTCCTTCTGAAAATATGTTGAGGGTTGCCCAGTAAATACTGAGATTCCCATTGTTAATTCATGCAAGTTCTCACTCTGTACCTTCAGCCTTCTCCAGGGAAAGGCAGGTGTTATGTTTGCCATTATGCCCTGCAATGTTGCTAGAGGAAGAAAAGGACAGACACAGTTCAATCAGAAAGGATATCAGAGCACCAAAACTTGTCCTTTGGTCTCAGGAGAGATGCAAGAAGAACCTCACCTGATTGCTGCATGACAAGTGAACCTTGCCATCTGTCTCATTTAGTAGAAATTTTAAATCGCAATGATCTTCTTAATACAAAGTCTGTCTTCTCATAGGATTATGACATATTACATAGTTAAGGCAAGCACAATAAACCCCCAAATATGTTTGTATGCCAATAGGAACAGTGCATGTCACTGTCCTGTGACATATGAAAGTTATCTCCTCTGTTTTGTGATTAACCACTGAATAAAACCCAAATACATTCCTTATGTCATGAGTATGATAAAATTTTACCTGAGGCAGATATATACAAGGATAACCAATAAAACTTAAATGCTAGCCACTGATTCAGTGATAAAACTGCGTTGCACAACTTAGCAAAACATAAATCATGTTGTACAATCTCTCTATACATACAGGAGCTTACAGGTTCACAAAAGCATACTATGGTACAAAAAGAAATGATCAGGAGTGATCCACAGTAAATGTAAAGATGCACAGACTGATAAATACTTCAGGTAACTGCTGATGTTTGTCTTGTTAAAGTACTTACATGTTGTTTTTATACTGGCTGTGTATTCTGCCCTGTCTCAATTATTTGATCTTTATTATGATAAGCAACCAGTTTGCAATGCACTGTGCAACTAAGCCAAACATACAGTACATGGATGAAAATTTAACAGTGAATTAAAGTGCAAGCTCCTGTGTTTATGTAATTTATATTTCACATACTTAAGTAATAAAATAATATTATTTTAAACAAAGACAGGATATCTTTTTTGAACAGACATTAAATACCACATTATGAAATGGTACTTCAGTAGTAATTTTAAACAGTGTTAGTTTTCCATCATATATTCTATAACAAGTATTTTAATAAGATACTGAGGCCTAGGTCTCAAACTGATGGCAATTAATATGGCTTTGCTGAAGTTAGAGGGAATCTGTCTCATGCTTTAAGTGTATGTGATTTTCTGAATCACACCTAGGACATTATATCTCCCCACGTTGTCTGATGCTCAGCCCCATAATTTTTGAATTTCAAGGGAGAAAGAAAAAGTGCCTCAATAATTGTGTCACTGGCCTGCTCACCAGAGTCATCTATAACAGCATCTATAACTGCATCATCTTCTGTCAACTTAATCTGGTTTCCAACACTGCTGAAGGTGTGGTGTGCATTTTGTGAAGGTTTTTACAAGGAAAATATTTGGATTAATGATATAATTTAGTGGCAATTTAGTGACAGTAGGTCTCAGTAGAGTGACAATAGGATTGAAAAAGTAAACCAGTGGGATATACTTGATTGTGGCTGTTGGGCCGGCAGCAGGGAAGCTGCAGGGGTCACACTGATTGGCATTGTCACTTTCCCCATTCATCAAGCAAGGCCAGACTTCCCAAATCATTTACCAGATGGGGCAGCTCGTCAGTTTAAACACCTGATATGAAGCCATCCGTCATCTGATAACATGATCGTTGGGCTGCAGCTGGCTCGGTGCTCTGCAGCCTGAGTGCACATGTGATGGACTGGAGCCAGGGAAGCAGGCTTAGCAGTGCTGCACTCCCCTGATAGGATTTGCAGCCCTCCACTGGACCATGGAACAGGTGGAGACAGAGAGAGAATGAAAAAATTACCATGTGTTGCAGGGATTAGACAGCACACACTTACCACTCCACTTGAATACCAATCAAAGGACAACCTTGAGCCAGACAAATTTAAGGCCATCCATGATGTCATAGGGAGAATATAGGTCCTTGCATATGTTGACATATCTTCATTTTCCTACAGGGTTTTGAAGGGATACTTGGCAATACTGTAATTTGCCTTTTGTTTTCTAACGTGGAACAGAGAACAGATATTTGGAAGTACATTCTTTTTCTACTTTCTCTTTCTAAGGACATTTAAAACCAGGAAATCTCTTTAAAAAAAATAAAGAAAAAAGAGTATATTTCTACAAACTGACCAGAGATCCTATTAGTTTTTCTCAGCAAGACAACAGTCTGACAAGGTAGAGAGGAAGTACTATAAATTCAAAATATGATGATTCTTACTGAAAGCCAGTCCCATTGTTTAAATTCCCCCAGTTATTGAAATGCTCAGATCTTCCTGATTTCAAAGGAGCTAGGTGCCTAAATGTCTCTGAGGATCTGTCTTTTAGTGCCCCTGGAGCAATACTGGGAGTCCTTTCCCAGACATCAGGCACCTTGGCTTTGATCTCAGGTAGAATCCTGGGAGAATCACTCGGGGGGGGGGGAGATTCTCTGCAGCAGTTTTACCAGGTACAGTAAAGAGCTTTAATATGTAAAGGTAACTTCCAGAAAGTGATCTGGTTTTGTGCCCAAACAGAATATTCACCAGCCCCCTGAGGGGCATCACATCAACAGGATTTCTTTCATAGAATTGTAGAATCATAGAATCATAGGATGGTTTGGGTAGGAAGAGACTTTAAAGATCATCTAGTTTCAACTCCCTGCCATAGGCAGGGTCACTTCCACCAGACCAAGTTGCTCAGAGCTCCATCCAGCCAGGTCTGGAACACTTCCAGGGATGGGATTTCCACAGCTTCTCTGAGTAATCTGTTCCAGTTCCTCACAATTTTCTCTGCAGAAGTGTGTATCAGTTGATCCCATTTTTGTGCACACATCCTAGGGGCATTCCTTCTCCTCAGAGCATATGCTTCTGCCCTCTTCCTCCTCCTCACAGCCTCATTTCACAGCTGCACCACAGCTCTGCTAGGTATGGAGGAGCAGAAACAGCATTTTGGTGGACAGCCTCTGGGTGAAAGGACTGTCACCCTCCCACATCAGCCTGTGGGCTGAGTTGGGCTCCTCCGCTCCAAGGCAGGTCTCTCTCCATGTGCCTCAAATTATAGCAACAGGGAAACCATGTCCTTCCTCTAATGATACAAAGACAAATGTCTTTGGGAGCACCAAGTGCTCCTTGGTCTTCAGGATCCAATGCTGCTTCATCCAAGGAATAACAACTCATCAACCTGCTAGAGGTGTCAGTGCTGCAGTTGGTTATTTCAGGATGGAGATGAGGGAACTCACCCCGCTGGAGGATACATATGGTCAAGGACAGGATGTAAGATGTGTATTATCAGTGTATATATGTCTTTTCCCTCAAAAACAATTGCTTATGCAAAATTCTTCCCTTGACTGTGCCTTTTCCTTCCTGAAAATTGCTGCCAGTGAAAGATCTGCTTTTGTGTGAAGATTTATTTCTTTCAGTTCTGATCAGTTATTAAGACATGTCCTTGAAGCAGTTTTTGTGTTGAATTGTTCTCTTTTTTTTTTTTTTTTGTAATTTAATTCTAGGCTTTGTTGCAGTTATGTGAGCTAAATTAGTTAGAAGTTTAAGGTTTGGAGCATTGGTTTTTTTTAGAGTTTTTGGTGGGGTTTTTTTGGGTTTTTTTTTGGTGTGTTTTGTTGTTGTTGTTGTTGTTTTGTTTTATTTTTGTTTTTCTGGGGGGTTTGTTTTTGGGGGGTTGTTTGTTTGTTTGTTTGTTTGGGGGGGTTGTTGGTTTTTTTCCAAACAGAGTCAAAGGAGACATTTCCACTTCACTTAAAGGACTTCATCTCTCCATGGGAATTAGTCTGCAATTGCAGTGTGAAATGTTCAAATTCTTTTGTGGGAAGGGGACATTATTTTATCAAAAACTCTTTACTTAGCTGCAGGCACTTAAAAGCATGAGAGATTCTATGGTTTATGTTTGAGACAAATGGAATAAATTAACTTGCTGAAAGGCAAGTTAAATTGTTTTTTGTACACCTTCTTTTGTCTTACTTTGATTTTTTTCTTAATGTATACTCTGTCTTTGTTCTCTGTTGGATAAATTCTGCTTCTTTTTCTGTTTCAATGGCTGTGTTTTTCCAAGATTCATAGTAGGGAACTAATCTCAGATATGAGGAAAGCTTAGAAAACATGCATAAATTGTATATAGAGATACAGCATTAAAAAGGTGAAAACTTATAAAAGGATCATAGGAAATAACATAAATTTTGAGATCTAGTCAGATATCTGCAGATATACAAGAAGATCCCTCCTTCCTTCCAGCAGAGATAGCAGAAAAGTTCAGCAGAAACCTGAGAATGAATTACTGAAAAAGAAATACCTCAGGTCTCATTAGCACAAATGATTCATGATATTCTAGTGATGAAACAGAAGTTTTTATGCAGGCAATATACCTTTAAATCTGTTTCTGTTGACAACTGCTTTTATCTATCTATAGAATAATAATTAGCAACTTCAAACAATAACAAGGCTATTTTATGAGAGGAAGCACGAATTTATTCCCAGCATAAAAATGGAGAAGCTGAGACAGATGAAGTGACTTTATGTCCCTGTGAAGATTAAGTGATGGTCAGAACTTAGATTTGGTTTTTAGCTGTAAGAGGGTTTTGGTGTTGATTTTTCTCCCTCACTTTTAATATAGCAGCTAAATAATACACAGAGGTGTACAGATGATTTGTGAAGAAAGTAAGAATCAGAAAAATAAGATAGAAATGACATAAAGGGGTAGATGGTGACAGAGGGTTATTTTCCATCTAAATTTGTACAAGTATTTAAAAGAGTACCTTCTTTTTTTTTTTTTTATACTTTGTGTATGGGTATCTTTTGTGCCTTAATTGCCTAACTATGCTGTTACATTTATTTAGAAGCAAATAGCTGAATTAATTTCATTTGAATATTCTTTATTTTAATTAGTTGTTGATAAATTTTAAAAAATCTCCCCAAAACCATCAGGTATTGAAATGAAAATCCAAATTTAAGAAGCAGGCAAAACAGGAAAAACATGCAAGCTTGTAACTAGATGTCTCTAAACACAAGACATCCCAGGTTTTCAAATCCATTTCTCACATCTTTCAAATTTTCAACCACCTCCCACTGAAATAAATTATTTTTTTCCCCTGAATCCTGAAGCTCAACCGAGTTCTTTCTATACAGCACCATGGAGAAAATATAATAATAAAATCCAATAATAATAATACCAGTTGTCATGGATGTACAGAAAAATTTGTAGAAGACACCCTGAACATTTAAAATTACATATTTACATGTCTCCTCTGCATCTTTAACACAGAAGTAAAATTCATGTCTTGCTGATAACCTTGGTGCCAGAATGTCACATTCTCTTTTTATTCTCCTTCCTTTTGCAGTTAAAAAAAAAAAAAGCACATTACAATCCTCATATGTAAATTCTATAAGCTTTACTGTTCTCCTCAGGTGTGCATGCCAAGTTTTCATTATGAAGGCTCCCTGCTGTGAAAAAAAGGTACATTTTCACTTTCATGTGTCTGTTCCTTTGTGGGAGAAAGGCTTGAAACATTAATGAGTAAACTAAACTAAAACTGTGCAGACATTCCTGCAGGAAATTGGGTAAGTTTCTGATTCTGAGGGGAAGAAATTCAACTAGGTCAATAAAATTGTATGATTTTGACACTGTGAAGTCAGTTGTCACTAAGGAGTTACCCGTGCTATTTTTATTCATGTTAATGGCATTTTTATGCCCTGGTGTTTTGTTTTGAAGATTTTATCCCACTGAACCAGAAGACACAAAAAGAGAAGAATATTTAAAAAGAGGGCATGGAAAAGAAAAATAATTTCTTTGCAAGTTGAAGGCTGATATCTGTCATGGCTTTTATTTCTCAAATGATTTCACTAAGTCATCATTTCATACCACCTTGAGTTATGTGAGATGCAACATTAGTGACAAATATGGTATCTTAATTATACAATCATTATTTACAGCTATAAACCACTGCACAATAGGTTAAAGGGGTGTATTAGTCACAATATATATTTAAGTCCAGCATATATATCAATACTCTTAGATACATAAATTAAAATAATGCTTGTTTGCTCAATAAATGTTAATACTTTAATAAAAAAAGAAGAAAAATAATTCATCCTTTGGTATAGATAGGATGTTAATGTGGCAGAGTTCACTGGAAGTCTTACAATAAAACAGATTTAATTGCTAATAGTGTATTTAAATTTTAAAATGATAAATAAATCATTTGATAAACTGATAAAAAAAAAAAAAACCAAACACCAAGTCATCCTAGAAATTGTGGTTGTTTGTTGAGGAAATTGCTTTGACATGAACAGCCAATGGAAAAATAAGAAATCGTTTTTCTTTTGCAAGAAGTGTAAACATTTATTTTTCAATTTTGTTAAGTAACCAACATTTTTTTCCAGCTAGATCTCGGTTTTTAGTTTTCCCAAGGATGAAGTAGAGATCCAGGCAGAGATTCAAGTAAGGAGATTGCTGTACACTGTTCAGTCTCACCAAACATATCTCAGCAGAGCATCATAAACTTATTCCAAAACAACCTTGGAGACTGAGATTCTTCACTCAGAATGACAATGAACTTTTGTCTAAGAGAGAGAGAAAAAAAGGGAAACTATTGCATCAGGTACCTCAGATTCTTAAATGCTAATGAAAATAAGTTTTATTTATGTTTCTTAGAAAGGGGGAAGTTCAATACAATATTCAGCCTTTAGGACATAATACGAAGTCAATCACCACTCTGGTTGTTATTGGTTGTTGTTATTCTGGTTGACTCTGTTAGTGTAGACCTGTAATAGAAATGGAAGAATGGTGGACTTTCTAAGGAGAACGATGGTTATGGAGCTCAATGGACTGATAAGCAGCTGGGAGGTGTCAGGCTGTCCTCCTACCTCACACCCTGCTCACTCTGCCCAAGACTGGAGCTCACACCCTGCTCACTCTGCCCAAGAGCTGGAGCTCACCCCCTGCTCAGTCTGCCCAAGAGCTGGGGCTCACACCCTGCTCAGTCTGCCCAAGAGCTGGGACTCACACCCTGCTCACTCTGCCCAAGAACTGGGGCTCACACCGTGCTCACTCTGCCCAAGAGCTGGAGCTCACACCCTGCTCACTCTGCCCAAGACTGGAGCTCACACCCTGCTCAGTCTGCCCAAGAGCTGGAGCTCACACCCTGCTCACTCTGCCCAAGACTGGAGCTCACACCCTGCTCAGTCTGCCCAAGAGCTGGAGCTCACACCCTGCTCACTCTGCCCAAGAACTGGAGCTCACACCCTGCTCAGTCTGCCCAAGAGCTGGAGCTCACACCCTGCTCACTCTGCCCAAGAGCTGGAGCTCACACCCTGCTCAGTCTGCCCAAGAGCTGGAGCTCACACCCTGCTCAGTCTGCCCAAGACTGGAGCTCACCCCCTGCTCAGTCTGCCCAAGAGCTGGAGCTCACACCCTGCTCACTCTGCCCAAGAACTGGAGCTCACACCCTGCTCAGTCTGCCCAAGAGCTGGAGCTCACACCGTGCTCACTCTGCCCAAGAGCTGGAGCTCACACCGTGCTCACTCTGCCCAAGACCTGGGGCTCACACCCTGCTCACTCTGCCCAAAAGCTGGAGCTCACACCCAGCCCTGGGCACTGCCCCAGCCTCAGGCCAGCTCCTGCAGGTACCCACCACTGGCAGGACCTCCTTCATGCAGCATCCTGCTGCCGGTCACTCAGGACAGAAAATGCTGTTGGCCTTCCACTTCATTTCCCTTAATTAGGTAATTATCTTGATAAGAAGGGAAATCAGACCAAACTTTCTTGCCAGTCTTTCAACTGCATGCAAGTTTCCCCGTTTCTGTGTATGTCATGCAGCAGCCTGTTTGTGAGAGGAGGGGTACCTGGTCACAGACATGCCAGGATTTCTCTGATAACACTGTATTCTGAAATGTGATGGAATCACATCTGCTAAATATTACAATAGTGCAATTTTTGATCTCAGAGTGCTTGACAAACATTTTTTAATTACTCTCCATACCATCATAAGACAGCTAAGTTTAATTTTCCATACTTCATAGATGGAGAAAGTGAAATGTAAGGGTATTAAGTGACTTGACCAGAAACCAAATAACTCCAGGAGCTGGAAATACAGGCCCTAATACAGGAAACTACTGGAGCAGATGCTTAAGTTCTGGTATTGAAGCATTCAATACAAGGCAAACAGTTTAACAGAAGGGCAAAATACTGCATGGAAAAATTCTCCAGTCATTCCACTCTTCAGCTACTACAACAAAGGAATATTAGCCTTAACTTGCCATCTAACAGCTTGTAAATAGCCCTTGATGTACCATACAAAACCGTTGTACTCTATTGTCTGCTCACTTCCCCCAGATAATATTGATCCATGTTCTGGAGTACTGTGGAATCTGGTGGTATGGGGAAAAGAGGGCAGACTTTGATTTTTTTAAAGATTTCTATCAGTGCTTGCTAAGGGAGGAGTCCACCCTTAGGCAGGCATACTGCGAGAGAAATGAAAGAGGCAACAGAATAAAAAATCAGGCAGTGTCATTAGGTGCCCCATGAGCGGAAGGCTGCCCCATTCCTGCTCTGCCTGCTTTTGTGGGCTGCTTTGCTGGTGGACAGCAGCTTTATCAGTACTCAAGATTCAGTAGGGATAAGCATTTTGACTTTATCAAGATCTGGACAGTAAATCTCCTCAGGAGAGGTTTTCATCAGGTTTCTGGTAAATTGTAATGTTGGTCAGAAATACCTGAGATTAGCTTCTTGATTTTCTGTGCCTTTGGAAATAAATGCTAAACAGTATTAACATTTAATAAGTGAAGCTCAGACTTCTCAGTAACTAAGAAGAGATTCAGTTCAGTTCCTGTTTGATCATCCATTTTGACCCTTGCTGTAATTCCAAATTTTTACACGATAAATATGTCAGTACCATATATATAAATGAAAATTTTTGAACCTGAGAAGCCTTGGCTTGGAATCCTTGCATCTAGGATTCACTTCTGAGCATGTTAATGCTGAAGCACATTCCTCTGTAAATTCCTGAGACTTGATTCATCCCTTCCAGCAGAGGCATGGAAAAGGAAATGCCCTATTTTAACCAGATAGTATGCATTGCTCTAGAGCATCTTTCTGCCAGATACCACCTTTACAATCTGTCATTTCTTATCGGCCTCAGTTTTGTTTTTCGGGAGAGAACTCACCGTGGGGCATTTACCTGGGGCAGCCCCACTCTCCCCAGGCATACTGCTGGTATGTTGGATGATGACCATCAGGGATGGCAGCATGGTGTGAGAACCATGGCCAGTTTGCAGCACTTCAGCTCCCCTTTAATTCCTTTTTCTTCTTCAGCCTCTCAGGACTCAATCCACAGACACAGGGGTCTGCATGAACAATAGCCAAATCTGCTCATGCAGTATCCCTGGGAAGAAGTATTCCTTTCTGGTATTTATATCTGCACATGAATCTTGGCACTGCTCAGAGCCAGATAAAAGGCAGGAGGTTAAAACAATGTGTGAAAGTGGGCGGAAGGAAATGTACATACTTAGAGTAGATTTGACCATTTCCTTTTTATACTATTTACTAAATACTCTATGTTGTAACTTAGATATTCGGTCATGTTAAAATTTATTTTTGAAGTTGGGTACATTGAGATAGCCTCCTGAGTCCATCAGTTATTTAATACCAACACCAATTACTGGGGCCAGTGAGGCATTAAGATCAAGGATTATTACATGCCTTTGGGTGGCTGTTATTGCAAGAGCAGGTCCCATGATATGGGATGCTGTGCCCCAGAAGTTGAAACCGTGTTGTGAGAATACAGAGGAGAGAACAGATATGTCAGCATCAAGATCACAAGCTGATGAAGTGACTAGCTTTGTAAAAATAAAGCAATACTAAATATAAAAAATGCACAAATAAATCTTTCCCCTTTTCCAAAAGGTAGCATGGAGAACAATTCTGACTGCACATAATTTAAATACATTGTATTTAATATGATGTATTGTATTTAATAACCCCCCTCATTTAATACAAGGGGTTTTTAAAAAGCCAAACCCTGAATAAAGAGGATATGGGATTCCTACCATAAGTATTGTTCCTTATTACCCCCACCAAGATTTTAGAATTAGTAGGCTGCTTTGATCAAGAGAATATTTTCTTTTCTGAAATGTGGTTTTTAAGTAACACATGTGCTTCTTTCTATGATCTTGATGTATGTTGGAAAACAATAACTACTACATACCTATTTTTAGAAGATAATTTTAGAAGGCAAGAAGGATTAATACTGTGCAGTGTGTACTCTAACAATAAATGTGACTTGTTTGAGACCAATTTCAAATAGTAGAATACAGTATTTGAGGAAATTGAGGTCTTTCCTGGGAAGCAATTCAGGCAATATGAGCTAAAAAGCATTTTTCTTGCATTTGCTTTAGAAAAGAAGAATTGTGAAGTGTTAAACTTTTTCAAAAGAAAATCTTTCTCCTATAGTAAAGAGTCATCTCATCCTAGTTCTGCTTATGTAAGCCATGAGTTTGAACAGAGGAACATGCAGAATAACATACTTTATTCACTCTATCTACTTACTGTATTCTTCTCTCTGACTAACAGCTGAAAAGTGAGTCTAATTTGCTGATGAATATAATTAGAAGCAAATGATCCATTACATTAACTTTAATGAGCTGCAGCAGGTCACTTGGTTATGGATGGCACCGTGCAAAGGTTATAGTTCAGGGCGAGACCAAATTTCTGACAGTCGCCCACAAAGCTTTTATGCAGCAGACACAACAAACACTTTCCAAGTCCTGGATACAGAAGAGACTTGATTTCATAGCCCACTGCTATCTGCTGAAGCTTTAGTTCTTCAGTTCAACAATTCATAATTATCTCATTTAACTGACAGCCACGTAATAAAGGCCAGCAACTTAGTGGTCTTGTAGTATCAGGATGTGAGAGCAGGCTTTTCACAACCAGCATATTTTCTCAGATGAGGGTCAAAGAACTCATCCCGAACTTACATTTGTTTCTTAAACATTGGGGGAAAAAAAATATGCAGTAACACACAGTCTCATCTGTATTCACAAAAGGAGTTCAACTCACAGAACGAATCTTAATTCCATACTATTAATATTGATATTGATAACACTCTAGAAGGTAAAAATAGCCAAATGAATGACTTAACTTATTGGTATTAGATAGTGATGTTTTTGCTTATGATGTTTTCTTTGACTTAAGTCTTGCACCTCTAGAATTGTGTTACTGGGAGAGCCAATCCTGTATTCATTTCTGGATAAACACTTTCATCTAGGTATTCTACACATCCACTTTATTTTAGGGACTAGAATGGCAATGATCAGAACACTCCCTAGGAGCCCAGTCTGAGTTCTGTCCGAAGTCACCATCCCAGTGCATGGCAGGCGGAGCCGAGCCCGCCTGGTCTGGGATCGATCGCAGCTGGATCCCAGCTGGATCTGGTCTGACCAGCCGGAGCGAGTGCTCAGCTCGGGCAGGGCAGGCCCGGGCTGTTCATTCTGCGGCTCACCTGCAGCAGAAGGGCTCGCCATGGGTGCCTACTGCACTAACCCAGCTGTTCTGACCCGCGGCCAGCAGCACCTCGCACCGCCCGGGACTCCTCTTTTCACCGTGCCCTGCCCTCTGGAGCGATTGCAGATACACCGTGGGGGAATATTTATTCGTGCATTGTCCTTTTCCCCCTCGACTATCTACAAGTTGTCTTTACTGTGAAAAGGTTACATTTAATAGGTAGTTAACTATTTTTAGACCGTGATGAGCTGCCTAATTCGACTGCTTGTTACTCTTATTTTTGATTTGTATTTGATCACCTAGGTCATGCACCTTGAGTGGCCAACAAACACTTCAAAAAGGAGAATAATGGTAGAGAAGCACAAATAACCAACAGTGAATAAGGAACATTCTTGTTCACACACAAATGCCCTTGTTTGCACATGAATATGGGGGTTTGTATGAAAAAGACCCATTCGCCAAACATCCATGTGAAGGGAGACCCATTCAGCATGAATGTTTGTGAACACTGAATAACAAGTGGATGAACAAGCGTGAATCAAACAGCCGTTCAGACTTTGAACCAATGTTCGCAAACACTGGTTTGCATTATTCACCCAGGCCTGTGAGCAGCCATCTGTTCGATAACTGATAATGGAGATGGAAGTTGGGTTGTTGGGTAGATATGGCTCATCAGGGAGAAAATGGCTATCTATTTGCAGGATTTCTGCTTAGTCTGTTGCAAGCGTAGCCTCTGTTCCTCTTGACCTGTGATACCAGTTTATCTTCTCCCTTTCCTGCCAAAATGAGATTTTACTTCATATATAATATGAAATAAATTTGTACATGCACTTGTACATTGTCAAAAACATATCTACACACACACACAAATGTGTGTGCATATGTCTATATATATATATATATATATACCATTACTGGCTTTCACTTAGTATTTAAAAGAGATTAAATTTAGGCACCTGAGTGTCTTTGTGACTAGAGTGCTTAGCAAATGTTTAAGACCTAGATATACAAAGATAAATACCTGGGCAGTGTTTAAATCTGGTTTAGGTGTCTTTAGGTTTAAACCCGAATAAATTAACATTTTCCAGAGTTGTAGCCATCTACATACAGTAGAAAATAATCAGCACTTTGCTTATGATTTTATAATTGTAACACAAAATCAGTATTTTTAGATATCAGGAGAGACTTCAAAATAAAAGTTTTGCATCTTGAGTTTCAAAAACACTTCATAAATTCTTCTTTACTTCCTCACTAATATGAACTCTGAAACTTTTCCAAGGGCTTCTAATGCTTTTCTAATCCCTACATAAAATATTTCTTTGGGTTAGAAAGCATCAAAATAATTTTTGCATAAAGTGCTATTCTCTATTTTTGATTTCTGACCTCAGCTTCCTGTAGACTTCAGAGTGCCCTTTGTCATTCTTGGGAACAGTTGATTCTGTTTCAGGGCAAGTAGCAAAGGTAGAAAAAATCTAGTATTAAATTCCAGTCAATGTGGGGTATTTATCAACTATGTTCTAGCACTTGTTTAGAATGTAACTTTTTAGTTTTATCTTTGCCATGTCCACCCTGAAGATTTCTTAAAGCTAAATAAGCCCAAGTGTACCACTCAGAAGAATGGAAATAATTATAAAACCAAAAATCTAATGATAATAATGACAGCTGCACCCGGTTCCCAAACTCTAGTTTTCTAGTTTTTTGAAACTTCACTATGTCAACATAGCTATAGACTAATTTTACCCACATAAGATTCAATATTTGCTCATTTCCAAGAGCTGGGCAATCAGGTCTCTCTGCACAAACTTTGTTCTAACATAGCAATGCTATTTGCAAACCAGTCGCTCCATTCTTATCTATGAATTACAACCTGAGCATGTATACATTATCACAACTCAAATAGACAAAGGAGAAACAATTAATTAAGAATCTAAATTAAAAAAACCCTGAGCCTAATTTCTATTTCATTTTAAACCCCCATATCTAAAACGCATATGTACGTTTTCATAGTGACAATTTTAATAACAAATTAACAGACTCGAGTTAAGATTAGAGCTGTAGCATGGGGTGATTTTTTTTTTAATGCTGTTGATTAAAATATATACAAAGAAGTAAGAAGCAGAGTCTTAGAGTGTGTTCATTCTAAATTGCAATGGTTTTACAGTGGACCTGAGTATGTAAGTTAGTAAGTAATGATTATCTCCCTTTTAAAATTTCTCTTGCAGAGAAGGAAGAGATAGGAGCAATAGCAGCCTTGAAGCAGTCAATCAGCTGGTGGGAAGAAGAAATAGCTTGATTTAGGAAAACAAAGACAATGCAAAGGTAATGGCTGGAACTATTACCCAGTTGATGGGTGATAAAGCAAGACAGAAACAACACTGATCACGGAGGAGATTCCGTTTTCAGCAGACCGTTTAGAGGAGCTGTTTTTGTAGGTGTTTTAAGAAATATGTAGCATTTTTGACAAAAAGTAGATTTTTTTGGTGCTCACCTATTGAAAAATGGGCTGATTTGCTTCAGCTTTTCTAGTAAAACCTGAAAACTCTCAAGGAAACACACCTACCCATGAAAAATTGTTTATTTTCCACAATATTTTTTTTTTGGCATTTATCTTCCCAGCTTTCTAAGGCTTAAAGCATTATGTGAAGAACACAATTCTGCAGAACTGCAGAAGCACCCTAGGCCCTGCTGTTTTGTCTATGGCAGTGAGGAACCAGTGATACCACCTTGTGCTGAGTGTGTGAGTATGGAGTCATAGAATCATGGAGGCTGGAGAAGACCTCTATGATCATTGAATCCAAACGTCAGCCCAGAACCACCATGTCCACCACCATATTCCCAAGTGCTACATCCATATGCTTTTTGAACATTTCTAGGGATTGTGATTTCATCACTTCCCTGGGCAGCCTGTTACAATATTAGGCTACCCTTTCAGTGGAAAAAAAGAAAAATCCTTTTAGCTAATCTAGCCTCCCCTGGCACAATAGGAGGCCATTTCCTCTTGTTCTATTGCTTGTTATCTGGGAGAAGAGACCAGCTCAATCTCTGACTGTCAGCTCAGTTGTCTTTCAGAAGAGCAGGGGTCTACAAAGAAAAGATTAGATGTTTGTGGTTTGATCTCTTGAAAACTGCCGTATTTTCAGGGAAAGTAGAAAAATCCCTTCCTAGGTAAAAACATGGATCATTTCCTTTAGTATTGAGCGCGAGTGTTTAATGTGTTTTTGTCAACTAAGGGGGGGTAAAATCTATGCATCAAGTAATAGTTTGTTTACTCATACTCCTGTAGTAAGATATTTACACAGTCTTAAAGACAAGCAATTGTGAACAAGCAGGCGTTTTCCAAAGTTTATAAAGAAAAGCTTTGAATAGCCAAACTTTTTATTTCTTTATAAACAGCAAGGGGAAGCAGGGTAATCTCCTGCGTGCCTTGTCCCCAGGGCTGCCTGTCCCTGGCTGGCAGAGAAGCGCCTGTCCCCAGCTGATCTGGGCTCGTGTTGCCTGGCCCGACATGAAGGCTCTGCTGTGGCAGCGAGCATCCTCGGCCAGGGAAACCTGCCAGCCCCGGGCCAAGACGCCTGCTGAGGATTTGCAATGTTCTCTCTGCAATAAACTTGGGCTTAGTGACAGTGTTAAATAACCATTTTGTCGACTTTTCATTGACTGCCTGGCTTTTGTGGTTTTGCTCAAGGGCCGCAGCTCCTTTCTGGGATACTTTTCTAGCTTTTTCCATACCTGGCACTGGGATAATAGTATTGCCTTTGATTATGGCCTTGGCTGCTCTCCAGCTCGTACCCTGGAGTACATTATAAGGCTGTAGGGCTCAGTTCACAAAGAGGTTTGCGAATGGAAGAGCACATCTTTGAGGCTGGCTGAAAATCCACAAGAACAAGGTGCTTTTGGTGGTATCTGCTACCCAGTGCAGCCCTCCCAGCACCACCCAGGACATCTTCCTCCTCTCCTCATGGTTTACCCAGGTGAAGGAGTGAGAAACTAGTGCTCCCTACCAGTGAGGGATGTAAATATTCAGTGCATCTTGTGCTTGGTTTTTAATTTGAGAAAGCTGTTCTAATTCAACACCTAACCCTACTCTACGTGGAGGCAAACTTTACAGCCATCGGTTCTAGCAGCCATCACCCCAACATTACCAGGACAATAAGATGTTGTTATAGCTATAGCCATGAGTTACTCTAAGAATTACCAGACTTGCTAACTCCTCCTAGAAAACTCCCTCGTAAGAAAAAAATACAGTAAATTATTAGATACTTATCTTTACTATGTTTAGCAACATAGTTTGCTTCAGTTGTCACAGTTTCTTGCATAAAGACTGTGTTAATCAACAGGTATTTGCTATCTATGTCTTTCATTTAGGATTGAGAAGAAATAGGTTTGGAGTCACTCTTTGGTACCCAAAATGTAAACTAAATAATAACTCTGCTTTTTTCTTTTACTTACACATTTGTCAAGCTCAAATACACTAGAACCACTGGTGGTTGTTCATTTACAGTAATGGGTAGTGAAAGAAGCCATGAAGACTCATAACCATGTAATAGAAGAAAAACAAAGCTGATTTGCTTGTGAAGTCGCTCAGATCAAGGATAAAATCTGAGCAAGTTTTCCTTGGATTGAATTTTTCTATTTCTACAATAAAATATTTTCTTTTTATTAGGAAGTTTGCTGTTAAAGAATGACTGGAAGCACAGATACAAAAGGAAAGTGTCAAAACAGATATTTTATGATTGATCTTTAAAATATAAAATGTGGTTTTGTCTTTTTATAACAAATACAGAACTAACACTAAAGCTTTATGTTCTTACTTCTGTGGTTAGAATCCATTGATTTTTTTGCTTTAGCTCCAAAATTCAAAACTGAAATGGATTTGTTGATAAAAAATTTGGTTAATACAAGGAACATGTTGCTAGGTATGGAACTTTCATTTAGTCAAATCATCATCCTGAGACCTTGACATAAAAATCCCATCTTTAATAAACAAAAATGTGTTTATAGTTACATGTGTACCACATAATGCATGCATGTATGTATATAGGTGTATATCTACATATATACTTACATTGTATATGTATATATATAAGATAAAAAATAAGCACATAAAAAACTAATTTCAAGCAACCTAAACAATTCAAACCAGCTGTTGGCATTGTTTCCCTGTTTTCTTCAACACAGAACATTTCTTTGTCAATCTGAAATTCATCAGTACCATTCAATAAAGTTTCCATGATATGCAGCTGCTGTGTCATCTATGCTACATTTATTGCAAACATAAGGCAGAAAATCTTTGGGAAAAAATTCTCTAAAACACTGCTCACTTTACAATTATGCGTGGCTTGTCAGTCTGATAAAACTGTGGTCAAGTTCACAGGGAATGATCCAGAGCTGTTGCTGTCTCCCAGTAGGAGAGGACTATGTGTGTACCTCCTAGGTGCCGAGGAAAAGTTTTGTCTATGAAATCCCAGAATCCTATGCTCAGAGAAAGAAAATGCTGTCCCAAATGACATACATGTTTTCTATACATGTCAGATCCTTCTAGCTTGTTCTCTCCAATTCTTCTTCCTCTCCTTTCCACACATCTAAGGGATGAGCATTCCTCCTGATTTCTTCTGTGTCAATTTGTCTTCTCTAAAATAGTCACTTTTTCTCATTCCCTTGTTTCCTTTTCCCAGCTGGTTCTAGGACATGCATGAATGCTGTTAACACATCCTGAGTGGGCTCATTTCTTTGAATCCTGTGTGAAAGCTGAGGGAAAAGCTCCTACTACTCCCACCTCTTGGCCATTCCTTTTTTGGATGAGGGAAGTCTTAAGTCTTCCCACTTGAGAATAGAAGTAAACAGCCCCTATTTTGCTCAGCTTAATTCTTTCCAATTCCTTCTCACTGATGCAGACAGAATGTTTTTGTTTGACTGGCCAAGGAAGCAGTTGCTAATAGCGTTGGAAGAAGATTTATGTTGTGTATCAAACTTCTGCCCTTCTACAATAAAAAATATAGTCTGGTGTGTGCATTATCTACCGTACATGCTCAGATTCTAAATCATCTTCACTGTTAACTGATCTATAAGTAAATGATAGTTTTATGTCAGTGTTAATGTCAATTAAAATATAGCTTTTACTCATTCTTACTGTAATCTTTTGAAGAAAGACTGAGCATGCTTTTACTTTGGCTTGAGTAAAGTTTCTTAAAATAAAATGTAGGCAGAAGTAGGATACAGCAGTTAAATAGGTATATCCTTCAGAAAGCTTGTCCTCTCTCCACTTAGAGTTTATTTTGTTCTGGCCTCCTGATAATGTAGTTGGTTGGAGTGAGGAACTTGATCAATTCAAAGTTGGTCTGGAATAATCAATTTTGCCCACTTGGACAAATGCATTGTACTGAAGAGTTAGAAAAATAACGACAGTGTAATAAATTCCAGAATTGACAGACTGTGTAAAAAAGCCCTTGATAGATGCTGAACACCTGTGCGATGTCCCTCAGCACCAGGGTGTAGGTGTGACTGGAGAGCCAGGGACTGCTCAGCTGGTGGCTGCAGGGTTTATCTCAGCAGGAGTCTCTGAATGATGAGCACCAGGGAAAAGCAGGGAAGAGCCTTTGGTGCTGACACTTGGATTGAAGAGCCCAGCACTGTAAAAAGAATTTTGTGCAATTTTGGCTGCTGCCTGTAGATCTTGACCTCTGCAATTTCTCATTATGCTGATTTTCATGAGATAATAAAAGAAAATTCTTTTCATTTTGACCTTTTTAAAGGTCATTGTGTAATTTTGATTGACTTTATAATTATTTTTGTCTTACATTCCATTTTTTATCACGATAATGTTAGTAATGGCTTATTGGGTTGTGTTTGTCTGCTTTCTGTAACACGGGACTTCTGAACAAGCTGGATATAGGGGAAAAAAAGAGAATTAAAGTAAACCAGCTCCACAAAAGATTCAAGGAGAAAAACTGACCCAAATCTAGTAATAAAGTAGCCTAAAATCTAATACCAGGCAGAGCATTTAGGAGACCTTAAGCATTGTCTGAGGAATCAATGGTTCATTTGTAGTTGCTCTTACAGCTGATATTTCATTTAGGATTTAATTGTATATCCCCCCTGTGCTTATAAATAGTGTAAGTGTCTTATTAAAGCAGATTCTGAACATTTTCCCTTGTCACCCTCCCCTCTGAACAATTTCCTGTCACTGCTATGGACTGTCATCCAGTGATACCAACTCAGACTCAAACTATTCAATTTCAAAGCTTCTTTGTGAATTGGACAGTGATGATACCCATCTAACATGTAGATGAAACCTGAAGCCCAATGACCAGGTGCATCCCTTAGCAGATTCAGGGCGGAAATTTCTGCTCTGGAGTTGAGCCAAAGGGCTGCAGTGGGCATGGAGCTTCTCCTCCTGTCTGATGCCCAGCTCTTTGCCCCTACCAATTAAAGCTCACTCTTTAGTATAACAAAAGGCAATGACTTAACTGGTCTCAGAGGTTTACAACCATGAAATTAATGCATTTTCAGCAACCTGAGTGCCACAGTTATAGAATGAAATTGTATAGTGATTACCTGACTGACCAAAGTGTAGTTCTTCAAACTATTACCTGTGAGTGCCCCACTCCCCAACAATTCAAACCATTGTAGGAACTGCCTTAGACTACACCTGACCTTGCCTAAGGCTGTGGAAATGCATAACTGCATAACAAATGTGCTTCCTTCCCTCTGTGCAATCCCTACCTCTTATTTGGAGCTGATGTGGGGGGTGTGCCTAACTTCCTCACACATCAGCACCCACCAAGGTGTGCAGGACTGTGCTAACAATGCTGCTTTGTGCTGATTCCTGCTGCTAGCACTGACCTCAGGAAAATAGTTCCTGATTTCTCAGCATCAAGTGGAGACTGCTCCCCTTTCACAGGAGCTGACCTGGAGAAAATATGAGAATATGAGATGCTGATAACACAGTTAGTAGGAAATCTGCAGCTTTACACCCAGACACCGGTCAAGTCCAAGGCTGAGAGGTGCTTTCCAAACCTTTCTGCACAATGAGAAAAATCCTGCCAGGTGGCCATGGGTGCCTGTCCTTAGGCATGTGCAGAACTGGGGAGTTTCTGCCTGCACTTGCTTTGCTTTGTGTTTCCTATCTGGCAATACAGTGCTCTAGTTGAGGAGCAACTGTATTGCCAGATACATTTGGCTGTACTCACCAGAAGATCCAGCACCACAACCTTTTAATGACACTAATTTCTTATTTACATTAATATTTCTTCTTTGTTCGTGGTTAATTAAATATCTTTGTTCCTATTTATAAGTTTGAGATTTTTTTAATATGCCTAATGAAACACAGCAATCCTATTTCTATTGCAGTGCTGCTGGTAGGGAGCATGGAGGGAGGAAGAGGGGAGACTTTAGCTAAATTTCTTCTCATTGGAAGTCTAGCATCTTCAACAAGAAAACAAACCTCACAGAGTACCGAACATATTTGATAAACATATTAAACCATGTAACTGATTCTGGTCATTTCAGTTTGAACAGTGTGTAATAATTTCAAAATCTGGAAGTACTGGAAGAATAAATAACACAACCTATAAAATGTAGGACACACTTGAGATAGAATATTGCTATTATAGCAGTGCAACACTGCCACTGTTGTCCTCCCACATTGATGGGGAACATCTATCTGCAACAGTAAGCACAACCATTAGTTGTCCAAAACAGTTCACAAATATTTTGGGAATGCCTCCATTTCTGGAAGACCATGACATGCTGATTGACACAAGCTTGATTATTCTGAATGTGCTAAAAGTAAAACCTCAAATATTTGAAGTTGCTGTCTGCTGACTTCTGGAGATCAAAGTAATCAAACCCCAGTCATTGTGAGTAAGTGCTTTGTAACAATTTTACCTGTTCAAGGTCTATTTAAAGTCTATTTATTTCACCAGTTTGACGCTATGTGGGAATATTATTATGAAGAGGGTGCAGTGCTGAAAGACATAGAGGAGCTTTCTTGTTTTATTATCCCTTTCATTCTATTTATCTTTTTTCTTGTAATGTTTTACATAATAAAAGGTTTAGCTGTTTGTTGGTTTGTTGATCTGTTGTTTTTGGTTGGTTTTTTTTTTCCCCAGGAAACAAAACAGATCTTTTCAAAGAAGGCTGCTACCACAAAGGCCTTAAAATAATCTTGGCCATTGCTAAGATACCCCAGGCAAACACTAATAAGAGCAGGCAAAATAAAATGAAGAAAAGCTGGAGAGGACACAAGTTCTGCCAAAGCAAACAGTCAGAAAAGGAAAAACAAACACTCTCCCTCTCCTTCCCCAGAACATGTAAATTCAATTGCATTTACAAATAAATTTGCTTTGGTTATGCTTACACCTTTACATGTGTGCTTTACATGAGTGACTGTCAACATTTACTTATGTAAATACTGAAGACCTGTGATTTTGATCTTTGTATATGCAAATATTTACACTGGAATTCTTGTAGTAGGATATCACACCTCTGGAACCACCAGCTGACTGTGTTCCCTCCCACCACGTGTCACAGCCTTGGCAGAGAAAGGACAAAACCAGCCAAAGAAATACTTGACTGTGGGCTTTGTATGCAGGTCAGGGCAAGTACTTCAACCCATCTGGCTTCTGTGATGCCAGAGCTGGAAAATTGCACAGCAGGAAATTTGATTATACCCTTGGAAGAGTTTATCTGGGGTGGAGAACTCAGAGCTCCCCTAAATTCTTTGCTGGAATAAAATGTGTGAGACAGATAACATTATATTGGGAGTCCTTCATTCAGCTGTGCAAACTGCCAAGGGAGAATCACATTTGAATTCCTCACTTTGCCCAGGTTTTTGCTGAGAGTGACTTTTGGAAAAGATATGTCTAGCTCAAAAAAGGAAACTATATCACCATTCATGGCAAATTCTACAAATCCTCTGCATTTGTCATATAATCAAGAAAATCAAAATTGCAGGGAACTTATCTAGGTCAGTGTACCTCAGATTTAGTGTACACAAAATAGGCAAGTATTTGCAGTTTCTTCCAGGCAATAGAAGAAAATGCACCAAAAAAAGTAATAAATAGTTTACTGCTGCAACCGAGTGAATGTAATTTCAGTCTTCTCATATGTAAGTCCAAAAGCAGGAATGGTACAATGCATCACTGGCTGCTTCAAAATAATTTGCTCAATATCTCAATGTGATTTAATGTGCAAAATGTTCTGGCTCACAAATTAATTTGCTCTTTTATCATATATTGTCATGTCTCCAGTTTGCAGCCATGAAGATACCATACATAACATGTATGGGCCAAAAGACTAGGAAGCAAAAAAGGGTCACGAAATCCACAGAGGAGAATGGAGAACACAAAAATTCTTCATTTCAGCAGTCCTTCTTTGCTGAAATTTTGGTTTATGGACCATATGCACCCTTCATATTCATTTACCTACTCCTTGTCTCTTCTTATTCATATTCATTTACCTACTCCTTGTTCTGGCAGTCAGCTTGATCCTTCATCCTCCTCAGGTTGGAAGCCTTTCCCTTTCAGCCTGGAATTTGTGTCTGATGTCTTATACTGACATTTTCCTAAAGGCACAATAAACTTCCATTTGTATATTTTATGCTACTAACAACTACAACAACAACAATAATAATAAAAATTTTTAAATCTACAATATTTATCCCATATTACAGTATCTCTTTAGCCCTGAAATAATATCCTTTCATGTTAAGAATACATTTTCAGGTACAGTACTGTTATTTCAGCCATCGTTTCCAGGATATTTTAAGGCAGGTTTTGAAGAACATCACAGAAACTGCTAACCTGCAATGGTATCTCAGGCAATAGCCATTTTTTCCAGGCTTCTAAACAGATGGTAGCCAATCCAAATTCAGCAGTGCTAGCAAGCAACACTCAATAAAACTGTAATTGATGCATATGGTACCTGCTAGGCTGTTTAAAAACTGACTCTGTGGCATTAAAAGGAAATTGTTTAAAACTCCTGATAGAACTGCACCTGATTTTTGGGGTAAACCTATGGAGATGAAATCTGCATTTCATGCCTTTGACCTCTCAAGAACCCCTCTGGTTTTATGTTACAGCAGCACAACTTCTTTCAGCTGAACTGGAGTCAAAGGAGCATAACATGTCTTTTCAATTCTGCCAAAGTTCCATGCCTGGTGTTTCACAGAAGAGACCTCGTCCAGCAGTTTGCTCTCTCTGCAACACAACACACGGTCACAGGTTGACTTGTTTGTCTGTTGCATAAGGAAGAGGAAAGGAAAAATCACAAGCACTCAGCAAGCACTCAGCTCTGCGTGATTCCCTGATTAGCCCACAGAACGACCTGGGGGAAGGAGTGCTTCACCACATTATGAACCACAGTGAGATTTTAATGGAGAACGGTGAAATCCAAGCTCACTTGTTAATTTACACAATAGGATGTGACTTTGAAAGTATTCCTAATTTATGTCTGCTAAAGAAATAGGGATAATTGCAGTTGTCTTTTAATAGGTCACTTTAATAGATATTCTAGCAATTTGACTTCTGCTCTGAAAATAAGCAGCAATCAGATATCAGGGAACAGACAGATGTGTGCCAGAAGATACTATTTTTCAAATTCATCCAAACAAGAGTTCTTCTTCCACTAAGAAAATGAATGAGATTCTTCAGGTCTTAAGCTGAGTAAAAGCCTATAGGAAAGTGATCTTTAAAGGCTTGCCTGCTCTGCATAAACCAGTGCTGTACAGGGATCCCAGCACTAACTCTGAATGACACCCAGCAGGGTAAACCGGCCAGGCTGGGCACTTTTTGCTGCTTTTGAATTGGGCTTGCCTGTACAGTAGCTCTGGCTCATTGTAGAGCACTTGTAATGTGGGGAGGCACACATAGACCATGAGAGGCACACACAGACCATGAGAGGCACACACAGACCCTGAGAGGCACACACGGGCCATGAGAGGCACACACGTCCATGAGAGGCACACACAGACCGTGAGAGGCACACACAGGCCATGAAAGGCACACACAGACCCTGAGAGGCACACACAGGCCATGAGAGGTGAAATAAACAGGGCCAGGAGACTTCTTCTCCTTTATAATGCCTTTGTTAAAAGTGATCAGCTCAGGATTGGGCGGCTCGGCAGGGCTGCAGTCCCCGTCGCGTCTCCCAGGGCGACTCAGAGGAGGAGGATATGCGCAGCTCCGTCCACTAGAGGCAGAGTCGGGGATCCAGTCCTCGTGGGAGCTTTAGGGCGTGTTGTCCCCGTCAGATGTTGTTTTCCCTCGCTCGGTCTCTTCTGGTCCCGGCGTTGGGACCACTCCTTGCTCAGGGCGAGAGAGGCTCCGAAGGTGTTCAGCATCTCTGCAGGCTCAGCACTCGGCTCCTCACGTCCAGACATCACTTTAGTCTCTCAACTCTTATTTGGCTCGTTGTTTTTGGGGTTTTCTTGTTGCATCTCGAGTCGGGGTCCCACAAAGCATTCTGGACTTTGGAGTTACTTTGCATAACCCCCCCCCACCCTCTCAGGTGTCTTCTCTATGTTGTAAGAGAGCACAGCCTCGGGGGAAGGGTCCACCGCACCCACCCAGGCTTTTTACTAATACAAAAGAAGAGATAAGCCTTAACGACCCGGTATTACAATAACAAAGCACTAAGTACTTTGGCAGAGACAGAGACCTGGCTGCTTCCCTGTAACTCTTTCTCAAAAAAAAAATATTAACTGAATTTTTGCTCATAACAAGAGGCACACATAGACAATGAGAGGCACACACAGACCGTGAGAGGCACACACAGGCCATGAGAGGCACACACAGACCATGAGAGGCACACACAGGCCATGAGAGGCACATGAATGGGCACACAGAGCCACCGGGGCTGCCTCACCAGAATTCCTTAGAGGAAAACTCCATGTGTAAGGGCAATCCAAACCCTCATTCTTCCAGTACTCAAGTTTCAGAAAATAGGGTGAGCGGATTGAGAAGGAAATAGAGAGCTGGAGTGGAAGGATGACTGTTTGTAGTCCTCCTTGAGAAGAAAATGAGACAATAGAGGCAACATGAGCTGCACAGCAGTGTTTGACCATTACTGGGTACTGTGAGTATAACAAAAGACTGTTAGAGGCAAGGAAGACACTGAGCAGATATGTACAGTGACCTTGTTTTTGGTGTGAGGGACAGTGTGGGGAAATGGATGATAATGCTTGTTTACAAATTGGAGAAGTGACAGAAATAAAAGTGAGCTGAATGTGGGTGGGAGCTGGCATCTCAATCACACCATGAGAAATTATAGTCAGGGATGAGCTGTAGTGATTTTGTGGTGAAAATAAGAAGACATTAAAGAGATTTCTAGGACAGATGATGAAATCCAAATCATGGACTGGGAAAATTTTCGGGGCAACTGACTACCTTTGAGACTGTTTTATTTATCAGGGGGAAAAACTAAGAAAGAAAAAAGGGGATGCAAAATTAGGAGAGACCAAAAGAATTTCTCTCTCACAGAGAGATTAGAGAAGCCATGGTTTGGAGAATATCCTTCAGATACTGTGAGTGAAATATACACCTAGCCCAAGCTGAAGGGTCCAGAAAATCATCCATGCTGAACTGGACACCTGAGTTACAAGTAAGTGCTAAGTGTCTAAAGCAATGAAAAAAACTTGTAGAAGGTGGGTTTGGTAGAACTCTGGAAAAGCTCTGGTTTAGCCATCCTGAGCTGGAAGTGACAACCAGAGATTTGTGAAGAAGTCTCTAAAAAACAGGCCAAGGTTTTGGTTTGGGATAATCCTAAGGTAGAAAGGTGTCTCCATTCACGTCAGGGCCTGGAGTGGAAGATTTGTCAGTGGTCTCCATAAAGCAAGGGTTTGGAGTGAGTTTGTCAATGAAGTTACTGAAGCCCTGTGGAGGGAAGAAGAAAAGGAGAACTGAGTCTAGATCTTGGTGACATCTTCACAGACATCCGGAGGGAAATCTCCACTGCTTTCAGAAAAAAAATCTCCGCTGACACAGAACTTCCACTGACTGCACGTGAGGACAGCCAAGAAGAGGAGTGGGCTTTGAGAGATGCCATTATCTCAAACTTTCCAGGAAATGGGAGGAACTGGTGGGAAGTGCCACCAGAGCTCCTGGATCAGGTGCACAGCAAACTCAGATGCTGAACAGAAAAGAGTCCAGGTGTGCAACTGAAGAAGCATATAGAGCTAGGGATGGATGTGCTTGTTTGGTTTCGTTTTAAGATGGGAAAAACTGAAATGGGTTTGCCTTGTGAGAGAAAAGAACCTTTACCAGAGAGGTAAAGACTAATTTGGGAGCCAGCCAGACATTCTAGCATGTCCTTGAAAGATTAGTTTATGCTGCTCAGAAAAAACTCTTTGTATCTTCGGTTTAAAGAGCAAGAGTGTATTTTTAACTACAGCATCTCTCAATGACTACTCCAGTGCTAGAAATGCACGGTGGTTTGAAGGTACAACTGTTTCAGCAAATGCTAGAAATGAAAACTCTTTACTTGAGACACTGCTTTGTTTACACTGATGTGTGGTAGCCTGAGGGACAGAGATCAGGTGTGAGCAAAGAAAGATAAAATGTTTGGCAGGAATGCAGAAGGCTCATAGCCTTTTACATGGTCTTAGTGGTTCCAGCCTTTTGGCAGACGACATTCCGCTAGCACCCGTCCTGCCAAGTGTCATAATTAGAGTGTAAATCTCAAGAAAATTAGTGCTTTTCTTGAAGTTCCATACACTAGAATATCAGCTTTCATTAACAAAAAATCTGGCCCTCATACTTAACAAAAAAAAACCAACCCAGCTTGAGAAACACTTGCGAAACACTCACAAAAACAGAATTTAAAGATAATCATGCACGTACTACTTTCTAATATCTTGTGATTTTATCTTATGGTCTTTGCACAGCGTGTTGGCAACTCTGTTAATTTATAATGGAAACTGAACTAAGAGACCTCCAGTCTCTGGCCTACTCTTTAAATAGAGTTAAAAGTCATTGTGAAATACGCACTGGGGCAGTGGCTCCCAAAGTGTTGATCACCCATCAGATAACACCCATCAGATAACGGTAAAGTGCTGCATGGCTTTACCCAGTCGTTTTCACTGGCCTTCACAGCATATCCAACCAAGAGGTGGAAGATAAATCCCCCAAATGATGTGTGAAAATGTGCCGGCCATTAGGAAACTCTGAGGGCCCAAAAGGTTTATCAGTCGCTGTTGCAAAGGTGCCATTTTGCTGCAGTTAGCTGCAGTTGTGTGTTTTCGAGCTCCTCCCTTGCACTCCCACGTAGGAGAGCCGTGGCTGTGCTGAGCAGCCCCTGATCCGCTATGCTCGCATCTCCTTTCTTCCGGAGACAGAGAGGGCAGCACCATTCCCCTGCCTAGCCTCTCTCCTGGAGATGGAAAGGGCAGCACCATTCCTATGTCCAGCCTTTCTCCCGGGGACAGAGAGGGCAGCACCATTCCTATGTCCAGCCTTTCTCCCGGAGATGGAGAGGGCAGTACCATTCCCCTGCCCAGCCCACTGTGCTGCCGTGCCCTGAGAGCTCACCTGGGCCGCCCCAAAGATGAATCCAGGCTGGGTTAGCCCCGGGTCACCGCAGGAGAGCGCAGTGTGGTTTAACCACGCGGTTATTCCCCTGCTTCCCCCGTGGGATGTCACACACGCTGAGCCCACTGCTGCAGTGGCAGCTCGGCGTGGGCAGTGCCCAAACTAATGAGCACAGACCCCTCAGCTCTCACAGCACAATCCCAGTGCTCATGAACTGTAGCCTTGCACCCCTCTTCCAGCGGATGGGTTCCTTTGCTCATGGCTGAAGAGCTCCTCACTCTGGGCTAGGATGCAGGTGGAGCCCTGGTGGGTCCTGCACGAAGCTTGTCTGCAGTGACACTGTGCTAGCACCAGATAAAGCTCCACCACACTCGGCTGAGGGCTCCCCAAGCAGGTGGGACTTGAAGCAAGGCTTGGGAGTGTGCTCACATGAGGCTGAAGCCGGTCCCATTCTCCGGAGGCATGGGCATATCTTCTGAAGCAAGAAACTGTTCCAAGTGACCAAAATGTGACTGTACCCATTATTGGACCAATTAGCTCAGCTATTCTGCTGCTCAGGGCACCAGTGGCGTTAGAAAGAGACTGATGAAAAGGTTCTGCCTACCATATTTGTATTTTTGCTTCTCAGTCCCTGCTTAGAAGTAAAGACCTACAAAGGGCTTGGGAAGCCCAGAAGCATTGGTCCGGGTGAGGGCAAATCCAAACACAAGGGCAGGCATGTGAAGAGCCACCGTGTCTATATTTCCAAGTCTGGTGGGTACAGCATCATTTGGAAGCTGTTACATCCAGGCCAGACTGCTGGAGTAAGCCCCCACAGGCAGTGGTGCAGAGATCAAGGACAGGACAAGCAGCACATGTGTGGTGAGCACAAGCAGAGAGACAGGCCAGGTAGCTTGGCTGACTGCAGAGTCCGACCTACCAACTGTACACGGCTTTAAAGACAGTGAGTGTGAAGATCAGACTTTAGAGAGCATTTTCAGTAGCAGTCTGCCTTTGAAAATATAGATTTACTGAAATGGAAATAGTTGACAGGTATATTCCTGTTTTCACAAAGCTTTCCACAGAGTGAAGAAAATGATAAATAAAATGTTCTATAAGTGATTTCTTAATTTGGATGTTTTATTGACTGCTTACTTACATGACTTCTCTGGGGTTTTGCCAGCTCGATCTGTTGAGGTTCCTAGAGAGTACAGAGCTGTAAGTTTCATAGCTTTCAGATAAATCAGTATTCTACTGTATTGAATTTAAAATGTTTAATAGACTGAATTTCCACTTGAGAGGAAACTAGCTTTTCATCTTATTTCAGGATGACCAATTTTTCCAAATCCCAAGACTTTTCACAAAAGTGAAATAAAGTCAGTTTTGTCTTAATAGATCACCTAGATGCTGACCTGTGTGGCTTCTGCTGCACCTGCCTTCACAGCCAAGGTACCAGAAGAATCAGAAAAAGTGATTTATCTTCATTGGTACATAACTAAGACTAAGGAGGGCATCCTGGACCTTTTCCAGCAAAGGAGTATGGGGTGGACTACCCTGCAGCCAGCAGATGAGCAGCACAAAGCAGAGGTGCCTGGAGGAATCCTGATGTGTCTGTACATGAATGCACATGTATGCTACTTCGTGTGCCTCCGAAGAATCCTTGCAGGGAGAAAGTGAGGGGGAAATCTTTGTGATTTATCATTCACATTTATCTTGTACTGACAAATAATAAATAACAAGGTATGCCTGACAAAGGAGCTCAGCTTAACAGCAACCTTCTGTGGACTTGTTGGATGGGAGGAAAAATGACTGTTATTTTAGCTGTAAAATCTCTGCTACATGATGGACAGTTAGCACGATGAATTAAATCAGAAATAAATTTTAAAAAGCAGGTACTAAGGAAGAAAATTTAGAGAGACATTAAACAAAAAGAAGGAATGGAGCTTGCTACCTTATAGGATGAGCACTTATTTAAAGCATTAATTTCTGCTCAGTTCAAAGCAGAGAACCCACAAATGTGCTTCCCAGACGCGTTATTGATTTCTGACCTACAAATTACTCTCCTTCAAGGAGGGCTGATGTGGAACACAGACAGTGGGGGAAGAGGGCTGGAGTAGACAGGGTACTTCTCAGCTGCAATCTGCATAATGTTTAGTATTCAGTGAGTTAAAGCACGCAATGAAAGGGAACTGTCAGCGCAATCTAGAAGATATAAAGAAATGAAGGGGTGAAAAAAAGCCGTATGCTAATAATCCACTCAGTAATTAAGTGAAGATCGCTGCCAAGCGCCACTGCCACTTTCAAAGGGTAATTTGTACAGGAAATCATAGAGTCATTGTCAAATCATTTCAGGATAAAAGGAAAGTCATCAACTAAGATAAGATAAATGCTGGGTGTCTGGCAGCATGTGCCCTAGGAAATGCCTTTGCTTTTTTATATTGGAAAAAAATTTTGCAAAAGTGGGGCTAGAAAAACTTGACATGTTGAAATGCACATTTACTATTAATAATAGAGGTGATATATGCATAGATGCGTTATTAAATAGGTAACTGGAACAAAAAAAATCATCTGGTGAGCCAGCTAAAGGGGAATTAACTTTCAACAATCGAATGTGACTTTTAACTTGAACCTTCGGTAAATTAGAGCACACTTCATCCCGCCCCCAAAAGAGTCTTTTGCAATTAATGCGCTTTAATATTCCTTTCTTCTAAGTATGGGATAATCTGTGGGAGAGCCAGTTTCCCACAAGAAAAGATTTTTCCACAGGAAAAGATTTGAGGCTTTACAACTGTTATCATCCCACGGGTCCCTTTCAGTGTTTATTTCGTGAATATTGCCCAGTCTCAGCTCCTGGGCCGGGAGCGCGGTGGGCGCGGGGGTGCCGGGGTGCGACGGCTGCAGGAAGGAGCTTTGGGCGGCGCACCCCGCTCCTCTGCAAGCTGGGGTTATTTGCCCCTTGCTTAGATCGGGGTTTTAGAGTTTCCCTGTGTGCTCTGGGTGACATCGAGTTTCCAAAGATGCCCTTTCAGTCGTTAGCATCTCGTGGTTGAGGCCGTGCCTTTGCAGGGCTGCTGCGTTCGGCAGCGTCTGCTGGTCACAGGGGGACAGAGGGACAGAGGGACAGAGCGACTGAGCCGCACGCGGGACAGCGCTGATGAACTCCAGAGGAGACACATTTCCCTGAGAACACGAATTCACCCTCAACGTCAGCTTGAGGTGAACGTGAAATCTGCCCAGGATGACCCTATAGAATGAAAGCAAGAAATTGAAGCACTTTTAATTTGTCGTGCCATTTATTAATTTTTTTTTAATCTCTGTACATTTCATGTATTTTTTTACATGAAATGTACACAGTACATGGGTAATCATATTTATTTCACATATTTATTTTACATTAAATATAATAATATATTATTATATTTAATAATACATGGACTTACTCAAGCTTTTATACCATTGTATAGGTGATTTTTACTATATTATTTTCTTGAAAATACATAGTAAAATTAGACTAATTTCTAATGTATATAATTAGCTTTGATGTAATGATATTTGAATTTTATTAAGTGCATATTCTGGCCCGCACTTGACCTATCACAGGTGTACAATTACATAGCTGATTTTATGAATCACAAGAAGGTTTGGGGTTTTTTCCAAGAAATAGTGTTTACCAGACATGGAAAAACCCCTAATTTTCATGTCTTTATCCTGATATACTAACTAATCTTATAAAATGTGAGCAGGAGGCTCTTCATATGTACACTCAATTTTATTTCATGCCAATTATTTTGCACCTAATTCGGCAATCCAAACACAGAACCCAGATCTGAGAAACAACACAGACTCGTCTCGGTATTTAGCACAGAAGTCTTAACACTCAAACAGCATGAGGGCTTGTTACGTTTTGGAGAGAGTTCTGATTTTTTTAAAACAGTGATAACGTTTCAGCCATCCAGATTTTTTCATCCATGACAGATATAGTATAGATCAAACAGTTCAGATCATAAATAATTCAAGTCTAATTTAATAAAAGTTAATGATCTACAATAGAAATTGCTTTAATTCTACTTTTAACTGTTTCACAACACTGTCTGAGAATGAAAAAAAGCAGGCTGGAAATGGACTCAAAAACATGCAAGCCCACATGAATTTTTTAACATGCTACATTTCTCAAAGAATAAATTTCAGAGTGCTTGCAAAATAATGGTTTAGAACTTTATCCAAAGGGGCTGAGAAGAGTATAACATTCACATGAAGAACAAAAAGAAATAAAAAACCCTTGTGTCCTTCAGATATACATTTCCTTCATTTTTTTTCTCCTCCCAGATTGTGATACTGTTTCTCTATTTTTATTCCTTTATATTTTATCTTGTCTTATGTGAAATTTGATTTATGAACATTTTTATATTTAGAAAATATCCTTTTATTGGAAGGTGAAAGTGTTTCTGAGTTATCTCACTTATATTACGTTTCAAAGGGATCCTTAGTAGAAGGACCTCCAGAACATTCATTTACTATTACATGAAAAGGGGTGAGCAAAAATTGGCCTTAAGATACATTATTTCGTACAGTGCTATACAAACTACAAAAATAAAAGCCTCTTTTCCTTTCTTTTTCAGGTCTATGCATATTTTGATCTGAATAGAGATAGAAGAGGGTCATATCTGTACTCAGCACAGAACAGTTAATCTCTAGGTATTAAAAAAAAGAAAGAGGCCTGTTGGTGTTTCTCTTGCTAACCAAAAGTGATCTAAAATATACAGCAGTGCAGTTAGACTGACAACTCACTATATTCAACATTGTTTCTGAAGGAGATGATGGCTATTAATCAAGTCTTTCTTTTCTTTCTTTCTTTCTTTCTTTCTTTCTTTCTTTCTTTCTTTCTTTCTTTCTTTCTTTCTTTCTTTCTTTCTTTCTTTTCTTTTCTTTTCTTTTCTTTTCTTTTCTTTTCTTTTCTTGTGAAGGATTAATTTGGGTGAAATCTCATTCTGTGTATTAGGCATGGTACACCTCAAAAAAAATACTTTAGGTAGTTGGACGGTTGTGTTTTCCTCTACCAACAGGTGCCCATCTACCACCATCTGTATCAGAGGCTGTTTTTGTGAGTAAGGACCAGGCATGTAAAAATGCAAACACAGTGTAAATAGCATATCAGTGGGAAAAAAAAAAGCCCCTGAATTAGGCTGTGCAAACTCACAAATCTTAGTATTTAAAAACAGTAGCAGGTTCAATTGGAAGTTTGGCTCCAATTGTATTTTACCAATAGGGGAAATTCAGCTGAAGGTTTACGAGGTGAAATGTTGCATTTCCTGCAATAACAACGATGAGTAATTTGCGATTGTATGGCGTATCCTAACAGCTGTGATATATGTTGCTTTGAATTCATTTAGCTGTAACAATATTTGTTAATTTTTCCCTTCAGATGCCTGTTGTTGATATTTTCTAAATAAAGCCAAGGAAAAGAAAACGCCAGCATTCTGAAACGTAAAGCAATCTGTAAAATTAAAAAAGCTTTCGTGCCCCCCCTTCCCCAAATGCATACCATATGCCAGAGCTACTCCTTAACTCGCAGCGACTGTTGTTACTGTAGTCATCAGTCTCTGCCAGAGCAATTACCGCCAGCCATCCGTCCCGGCTGCTCTGCGCGGCTCCGGGAGCGCAGCCCCGGCCCGACCCGCGGCTCGCCCAGCCCGCACCGGGGACAGGCCCGGGGGCCGGGCAGGGCTCGGCGGGGCCGGGGAGCAGCCCGGGCGCGGGGAGCCACGCTGGGGCTGCCTGCGCTGCAGGCACTGGAGCGCTGGGAGTGCTCAGACCCCACAGGCAGCTGATGCTGGGCGCTGAGAGGGAAAATAAAACGCCAACAACACATAAAAATGTACATCTGCCAAAAATCATCGGATGCTGGGGAACCTGGTAATGCTGAATACCTGCTTTCAAATCCTGTCCTTTGGTAGACATCTTTACTTGAAAACAATTTGCACTTGTTTCTGCCCTTAAGAACAAGCTTATGCAGTAGGAAAAGAGAGGCCTCCAAGCCTACATCATTGTTTCTACTCATCCTGAGATCTTGCATTTCTCACTACCCGCAGAGAGATTTTGAAACGCTTGCTCATGTTTCATTTTATTAACAAATAAGGTCTGTTATAAGGGAAAGCCATACAGAATCAATTGTAATTGAAAGGAGATGTACGCATTGATTTGTACATCAGTGATATACTGCACTGATTGTTGCACATTATACAATGTTTAACGATTAGAGTTGTTATACATTTATTGTCCTTTTCTTACCTTTTATTATTACTGCAAATTATCTTTTAGAGTGGAAGGAAACACATGATGTGTTATGGAGTCACAAAAGCAGCTCACAGACATTTGCAGAGAAAAGTGTACAGAAGAGAATGTCTGAAACTTCAAATCTTTGAAGCTTTTCTGTGACAAGAAAACAAAAAGACCTCAAACCCAGAAAGCAGGAATAAAGCATTCAGAAACCATAATGTTATTTTTGAATTCTCAGTAAGGGTTTTCTGCTCTGTTAATTACTTTTACAATACCTGGTGAGATGGCACCATGACTGGAGTGCTTAGGATACTGCAGTTGAAATAATAAATAATCACCTGACATTTCTTAAAAGGCTTGCTTCTTTCTGAGTAGTGTTGTCTTTTATCAGCCTGCCTCACGCCTTTATCACGTTTGTTCTCATTCAGATCAGTGAAGGCTTTCATTTCCTCAACAGTCCCCAAAGCCAGGATTTGTAGCCTGTATTCAGATTCATTTAAAATCAATGCAGTACAAAATAATTAGAGAGACAAAAAAGGTGTTGCAGGTTCTTTCGTGGCCTTAGATCTTTTGACCGCAAAATGATGACTGTTTTTGTTAGAGCAGCATTTTAAAATAGATAGTGATTGCATGTGTTACCTTGTATACACCCTAGCTGTACTGTATTTGCAGAATTCTCAACTTTAATACAAAGAAAAACATGGGTTTTTTTCTCAGCAACAGAAGCATCAATAAAAAAAGCCAATTAGAAGAGATGAATTTTTATTACATGCTGATGATTAAATCTACATTAATCATAAACATCCGCAGGCCACCAACAGGGCTTGTTTAATCATTTTCAACCATTTGTGTCTCTCTCTAGCTTCTATTCTGTTAGATTTTTCTACATTACTTCCATATTTGGTATTGGGATGTTAGAAAGTGCAAGTATACTCCTGGGTAATCAGGCAATATGACTCAAAAAACATTCACAAAAGAAATCTCCTGGAAGGTTTCTAAACCCATGATTTGATGGGCTATGAAGTTAGTGACATTGTTTGTGGGGCTATTGTGTAAAATAGGGCACTTACTGTATGTACAGGGGTTATTTCAAGTATTAGATAACTTTGAATTTGGTATAGAGATAGCTGTATAATTGATATAGATATAAAAGATATAATGGGGAATAAAAGGCCAAGAAAGTCTCAGGTGCAATGACCTGGACAATGATTCTACTATCAACAGGAGAATTTTAAATTAAATTTGTTTTGAGCACCAGCCATAAAAAAAAATAAAAATGAATATAGCATGTTGCCTCATTGCTAGCAGCAAGTAAATAATGCTACAGAAGAGTTCAGACCTAATTGGAAGTTGGAATAATTATAGATGATGATAAGCCAGCCACCAGAGAAATGCAATATTCAAGATGTGTGGTAACAAAAACATTGATTAACATAAGTCAGGACAAGAACGAAAACAGCTTAGAAATACAGCATATAATTTATGACCATGGGAAAAAATCAATATCAACAATAGATATGAAGAGAAAGAAAAAATTATTTATAATTCCTTTCTCTCATTTTTTTAAAAATTCCACAGTGATTTTGTAGAGAGCATTTAGTGAACAATTTTTCTTTGAAGTATGAATTATATTGAAACAGAATGCAGCCTCCCCCTATACCCTTCCTAAGCACTCACTGAAATTTCACTACAGTTTTTAGGGATACTGTTTTTTCCACATGAAATCATAGTCCAAGTTGCCTGGTGATGATATTTTTTTTCTTTTTATAAGCAGACTTTTCTTTCATGAAAAAGGAGAGGTGGGGAGAAGGTAAGTAGAAGCCATTTTAGCTTTCTCTTAGATAAATTAAGCCAACAAAGATGCTCTTGGGAGATTTCAGATAGGAAAAAATGAACAGTTTCTGGGTTCTTCAGTTATTTTTCATTCCCAACAGCTTGAAAAAGGCACATCTAAGTTTCACAGTTCCATGGAATTGTGTATTTCTTCCTTGCTTTGGAAGGGTTTGGAGACTGCAGAGCCAGTGAGGATACCCTAATGGTCTGTTCTGGCCTGGGGCTGCACTCTGTCCCACAGCAGGAGCCTGTCTGGAGAGCTGCATCCTTGAGGGGATGATTGGGTAGCAACCAGGTGACAGCTACCCCATCCCATCACCTGGAGCTTCATTCCTACTGTGTTACCTCAAAGAATGAAAAGGAGATGGGAAGGAGCGACAGCTCCATAGCAAAAAAAATTATAACATCTTTGGACCAACGTGGTAATTCTTTGAATATTGTAGGATTTTACAGAAGTGCATGCCTGTGTAACATGTTTGTTTCTCTGGGAACACAGGTCAGACTTCAACACAAAGAATCAGGTATATAGTGGCTTTTAAGTGAGCTGATGCGATCACACCACCAGGAATCTCTCCTTATGTCTCCCAGATGCAAAACAAACTTCCAGTGTGCAGATTTGTAGTGGCAGAGGAGGTGTTCTCTGTTCTAATTTTAAAATGCCACCCTCATCAGTATATACTCCATCAGCAGAATATGCTAGGCTGAAATCAGTCAGCAGGAAACTATGGGCTTAAACTATTGCTTAAGCTGGCAGTTCAGCAAAGTTCTGTGCTCCAGACTGGTCATCTCTGAATTTCCGAAGTACCTCTGTGCACATATATCATCAAAATATTAACTGAAAACACTTCTAAAGGCAACATGGCTCATTGACCACATACCATGGCGTTGCTGTCAAACAGTTATTTGTGGACCATACTTTGAGAACCACTCACTGAACCTGTCTAAAATGAAGTGTGGAAAACATTGTAAGAAACAAAGTCAAGGAAGTAATATATTGGCAAGGAAATGGAATCTAGCCTGATCTTTTTCTGTCTCAAAATTGCAGAGATATATGATAGCTCTATCAAGTGCAATGCCAGTCTAAGTCAGAATATATGGTCAAGCACAAAGAAATAATTAGGAAACTGTCACAGCAGGCAAAAAGAACGTATAAAGAATAGTAAATGAAGCTAAGCTGAGATAGATTTAAAATGTCGAGAGCCATGAGAAAAGTGAAAGATGAAAGGTAGCAGCCAGTCCAACAACATGAATATGATGTAAAGCAGAACAGCTTTTAGTTAAGGTAGATCTCAGTTTCTTAACATTCTGTGAGGAAAGATTTGCAAAAGAATGGAGCAATGTGTGAAAATAAGAAACAGAAGGAGCAGAAGGAAGACAATATGGTAACACATGGTTACAGTTCCAAGACTTGAGAATATATTTCTTGTACTATATCCCTTTATGTTAAAATGCATTCTGTTTATTCTGGCTCAATGGCTCAGCTGGTATCATAGTGTAACACCCCACCACATGGTAGACCTGAGCTCAGGAGCAAGCTTGGGCCAACAGAGCTTGGGACTGTCACAGAGGTGATGCTGTTATCTTCAGCATTGGATAATGCTGCCCAGGGAAGCGATAGAGCTGTATATTTCTCTGAGAACAGCAAGAAGAAAGGAAAACAATAAGCAAAACAGGAGAAAATGCATCCCACAGGAATAAATAGACAGAAATATAGACCTCATGAAAGTTGTGCTTTCTCAGTGAAGTAAGAACATCTTCTTTTCTCGTCATTTTTTTTGCAGGACTGATACAAGATGCTCACTTCTCTACTGCAAATATTACTCTTCAAAATAAATTTTGTTTTCTTCCCAAATATTTATTGCACTAGTATAGCTATAGGAAGTGGGCTGAGATGAGCAGCAAAATTTTGGAGCTGAAATGAAAGTTATAGAAAAACAAATGAGGCAAATAGACATCTTAGACATCCCTTTCTAATCTACCCATGATTAAATATCAGAACTGCATTCTCTGATGGATCTTCCCTGCCTTCAAGTTTTAGCAGACATTGGAAGGAAGCATAAAATATAAATTGACTAATTTAATACATCCTGGCATTTGTTTGCAGAAATCACACTTGAAACATTTTCTGTTTTGTTAAAAAGTGGGATTTATCTAACCTCAGTGATCTATTGATTTATCAGTTATTATCACTTTATCACTTATTTTAGATACTGGCTCCAGAATGAGGCCTCTCCATTCAGACAGAAAAGCCAATGAAATTAAAACAGATATGTGATTTCCTGGTGATTATTCTCAAGCATAAAGGATCCTTCCCAGGAAAATAAAATGGAACAGTTCTTAACTCCATGTCTTTGATGCCACCTGCCTTCATGTCTCTCAAGTATACCAAATATTATAGTCCGAAAGAAATCAAACTGATTTATTCTGTCTCTCTCAATACCAATGACACACTGATAATGAAGAACAAGTGGTTTACCTCTGTAAAATTCATTCCTAAGTCTGTATTGTAGTACTTCAACCTGATGAATATTTTGCAACAAATCTCACTTGGACAGAATGGTTCTAAATTGTAAATTGCTGTTTGAAAATCAGCTCACTACCATGCACATTGGTCAATAGCTTTTGATTTGTTCTATGAGTGGTTTGGACACAGTGTACACACATATAAATACACATTATTCAAAAATACTTCTTATCACAGTGGTGAGATCACAGGAATAATTTTCCTGAAGAAATAATAATGGAAAACATTGCCTTTTGAAAGCAAACTGTAACTATTTCAGAAATTGCTCCTTCTTCCCTCCCACCAAATTTAAAAATACCAAGCAGGTATGTGTGAGTTATTCCTCAGTGCAGTCTCTGTAAAACATATTTAAATAACAAAAGCAAATGCAAGGTCATAAGAAAAAGAAATTGAGAACAAAGTTATAATTAAGAACTATTTAAATTCTACACACAATTAAGTTTGATCTGAACAGGGAAATAGGTACCTTTAGCCTGAAAAAGATGGGTACATTTGCTCTGCCAGATCTAGGACAATGCATCTTTAAGATATTGTGCCATTTCTTTTAAGCATTACTTCAAAAATGTGGGAGGAGGGAGCATCTAAAGCAAAATTGCAAATGCAACTTTTGATTGTTATGATTTATTTTTAATTATCCTTTTCTCCTTTTGTCTTAATTGGACAGAGCCAGTCTAAACTTGTTCTGTGCAATTAAGAGCAGTTACATGCATAGAAAATTGAGACCTATTTTAAATCTCATTTGGACTGACTCATAGTTCAGCTTGCTACAGGAAAATTAGAGCAAGAAAATATATTTAAAAATCTAATGAGCTTTAGTTAAAATATTCTCCACAAAATGATGTGCTGGGAAGTTTTACACCTTCACTCAAATCATATCAGACAGTGGATCAGGGGAAAAACATTTTGCTCTTACTAGGCTTCCACAGGAGACATCTAGGAGCATGTTATTGAATTCTCTTCAAAATCTGTTCTGAAGTTTGAGCTATTTATTTCCAAGGCAACTAAACAAATATTTTCCAAATAACTCATACATGCAGCTCAGATGGGGGCTAATTCTGTACTTGGTAATTTCCTACCTCTTGCAAACACAATTGGCACCCAGTGTACAGAGCAATGCACTTTCCAATAGTTAAGGTAACAAAAACCCTGTAAGGTGAAGGCAGTGCTAAAGCACCTGCATAATACCCATTAGTGTTAATAGGGGCTTGGGAGAACATATCCAATACCTCCATAAAAGGCCTCATGCAGCTTGGAATAAATGTGCAAAACAATAATAAATTAGTGAACCAGTATGAGAATAATCGTTTGAAATGAACCCAAATCCAAATATTGGAAATTTCTGGGGTTTCACGTTACACATGAGCCTCATTTCTCAGATCCCTTGGCTAAGATGCTTGGGAGGGGGGGAAAGTGCCTGAGAAATCCCATCTTCCCTCCTTGTTGCCTGATTGCAGCTGATAGTTCAGGACATGGAGGAAGTTGCACGTACAAGGAGCCATCCTTGCGTCTGCTTGGAGTAAAATACATCTTGCTCTCCTGACCACTGTCTGGTCTCCCCTTCCCTGCCTCAGGTGCTGCATAAACCAATGTAAAACCAGACAAAACTGTTCAGAGCCATGTGTGCTTGAAGGCTGAACCATATGCTTTGTGAGAAAGTCCTTTTGTTAACATTTCCTACAGATCCTTTCCAGAGACTTAAAAAGAGCCCCAAAACTTGAATACAGTTATTTTATTTTTTAGACATTATTTTTTATTGATGAGTGTCCTTGTGTTCTGCATTCCCCAGAGAAAAGCAGCAGTAGGAACACATAGCAAACTGAGATTTAGTGTTTGTCCATAGAAGTCGAAAATTTCAAATCCAAGACTCTTAAAAAGAAACTTGAGTCTGCTTGACAAAATGTTTGTTCGTTGTAAATACTTTCTCATTTCTAAATTCTTCTTTGCCTTTTTTGCCAAAGTCTCATGATAAAGTTCAGTTGATAGAACAACCTTGTTCATAAAGTGTGAATTTCCATCAAGTCAGATGAAATGTGAACTTGAACAATGGAGAGTTGGCTTCTCTCCAGTCCTAAATATAGCTGTGTGAGAACTCTGTGAAACCTGCCAAGCAGTTGGCCCCACTCTTAAAGAAAATAAAGGCCTGAAATACTTAGTTTCCCTCATTCATTTCATGTCTTCCCAGATTTTTGAAGGTCTCTGTGAACAGTCAGATCCTGACTCAGTGCAGTTTACAGCCATTTTTTCACATCACAGGTCTGTGGATATCTTCAAAGTGTCTTCTCTTCTTAAACAGGGGCTTCATTGTGTCCTGAGAGTTGCAATGGCACTGGAGTGAAATTTCAAGTGAGTGGTAAAACAGTAGGGTTGCAGAGCTGCTCGATCTTGGTGATGTTGAAGTCCCCCTGGCTGGTAACAAGCCAACTCCAGCAAGGAGTGTCAGATCCTGGTGGGGAGGTCCAAGACAGCTGAGGTGTCAGCAGTGTCCAGGGAGCCATCGGGCTGCAGTGACAGGGCTGAGCTCCTCACCTGAGTTTGGCTCACCAGGCACCTACGGCTGGATCTCTGAGAAAGACTGCTGAGACTAAAGGAGCCTCCAGGGGGTCACCAAGGGTTTTGGTGGCCAAAGGACTGTTAGTGTCACTTCTGTGGATGGCACAGAGAAATTGTGCCTTGGCAATGGCAGATAGCCCCAAACACAGAGCAGGACTGTGATTTGCCCCAGTTAAGTGGAATCTGAGTGTGCAGAGTCAAGAGATGGTGAGTGGTCCATGCTTGACCTCTGCCAGGGAACATGAAGTCAACAATCAATGCTTTTTGAACCTCCTGCCAGATATCTTCATCTTTAAGCTTCTCTGGCTTTTCCTCAAGACTGGTAGAGATTTAATAAGGAATCCCCTAGTGCTATTCTTGTTCTTCCTTTTAACCTGTTCAATGCCTTTTAGCATTATTTTTGCTTGGGCTGTCCTCTGCCCTCCCTTTGGAGAGTTTACTGTAAAGACAGGTTGATGCAAACACGGTCTTCCTGCTAATAGAGGTTCCGCACTACCAATTAGGATTTAAATTTCAGGCCAAGATTTCAGTAGAGCTCTCCTTCCAGTTTGTGAGGGAATTAAAGCACGTGCAGAAACATAAAGAAGTTGGCTTCTGCAGACAGATTAATAATAAAACAAAAGCATTGTGACTATTGAACATTTTAAAGGCCCTTATGAAAAAAAATAGCTTATGAATGGCTTTCAAAGTGAGACAAGTTATTCAGAGAGCTGGCCATGCATTTCTGGGGACCAGTGATGTATTATACAGGATAAGAAGATGAGAGCTGCAGGAGGTGAGGAGCTGCAGCTCCTGGAGCTGTCCTCTTGGTTCTTGCAGAGCCAGGGTGCTGGGGGACAGGACAGTGAACATCCCCAGCAGCCTGCCACTGACATCCTGCTGCCACCCCACATGAGGTTCGTGCAGCCACTGCATATTTATGTCTCATATCTAAGAATGCCAAAAAAGGGAAGGAAGGAAAGAAAAATGGAAAGAACAAAGAGAAAAAGAGATACAGCTCCAGTTCTTCTCAGACTCCAGGACCTATCAGTGTCTATGAAGAAGAATTCATTCTTATGTAATTTTAACAGAGGGAAAGCACATTCTCGTGTATTTGCTGTAAAGGGAACATTTCTGATGAGGAATGCAGATTCTAAAGGTGAAAAAATGACATTTTGCTTTAAAACTAAGTATCTTTCTTCTCAATTAATTTTAATTCTTCATTTAGATTCTAAACTTAATTCTTGGGATTAACCAGGTTGCTTCAAATTTGGGAGATTAGTACACAAAGAGGCTCCAGTTTGAAGTCAACAAATAGACAATAACAATCTTCACATTGCCAGGGATTTTACTTGAAGCTGATGTTGGATGCAACCTCTAGACCTTAATGGTTAAAGGGTTAAATAAGCTGTTATCATAGTAAGCTCTTAAATTTTAGGAACAGAGGAATTTAACTGAATAGACAATTCTGCCAAATAAACGGAACAACTACATCTTAAAATGTATCATTATTTTTCTGATCTTATTTCCCATGAAAAGCTGTCCAGAATCTCTTTGGTTTTATGGTTTGAATTTTTCCTAGTTGCAGTCTAAATTTATCCTTGGTCTAATACTGTCCTTTCTTTAAATAGTCCTTATCGCTGCCTGATATTTATTCCATAGTAAATAGAACTTACACATCCTTTCAGGCTGTTCTTTGATAGGATGACAAACAAAATATTTTAATTTATCTTCTTGGAGATAGGCTATTCTTTCTGCCCATTAGCCCCATAACAGTTTTCTGAAGCAGCTCTAGCCAGAACACATCAATCTTGCACATGGACGGCCACTATGGGTGTGCTGTATTTCAGATGAGGTCTTGCTGGTGCCTTGCTCAAGGGCACAAATTCTTTCCTAGTGCCAGTTGAAATACTTCACATGACACATACAGGATCTCATTTGCCATTTTCCCTAACTGCAGCATCTTTCTGGCTCAGAGAGGCAGTTCATCTTATTCATCCCTGCTTGTTTCAACTGATGAACTCAAGATTGTAGCAGGAAAACTAATTAGTCTGGGATTGCATAACCTTACATTGAAATTAAAAATGAACCCTTTCATCTGTTTATTTTTAACTTCTTGCTTATTTGGGAAATTATGTGATTTGCGTCTTTGGGCAGATACCCCTGGTGCAGTGTTGTCTCAAAAATCATCTTCAGATGATACTGACCCAAATGTTGCTAAATTTTGGAGAGACCATTTCTAGGCATAGTCCAGTTGAGCTCTTTCTGTCAGAATTTCATATTGTCTCACTTACTCATGATCTGAGCAAGAGCAATCAACGACCAAGAACTCATGAAATTTTCTCATCAATTTGGTTAACCAGATAGTATTTTTTGAATAGGATATAAGCAGGTATGGGCAGAAATCAAACACTTTATTTTGAGATTTTGCTGTGCATCACAAGGCAGTACTCTGATCCATTGTTGGGACTTCTTGAATCACAGAAAACACCTCGTAGAACCCAAATGAGAGCGTGACAGGTTTTGAAGATCATAATAAAATCCCAATACAGAGTTGAGTTTTGAACATTAATCAGTATTAAAGTAAGTAAGACATTTTTAGCCAATTTGAACTTAAAACATGCTAAATTTAAACACTATTTATGAAGCAGGAATCTGATTTGGAGTATCCCACAAAGAACATATTCTGGTTTTAAGAAAGTACAAGGCTTACTAAGAGACGCCCTCTGCAATGGAGACGCCTTCCCTGAATTGAGATGTGAATTGCATGTGTGGTTTCACCCAGGATCCAAAATGCCAGTGCCTTTGCTCTGAAAAGTGGGATTAATTTTTTAAAAACACTAGCTACACATTTTTAAAAGTACAGAAGAATGTAATCAAAATGGATTTAATGCCTCTATTTCTTTGAGAAGTTCAGATCTGTTTAATTCTTCATACTTTTTTAGTAAGTTCTTATATTTTCAGTAACTTGAACTGATTTTCTGTGGCCTTTGAATCCTGAAGCTGACTGCACATGTGCTCTATAAGACAGCTATGGTGGAAATTTTGAGATATCTTGAGCACTGAAGCATCTCAGTGGCACCATGATATGATGAACCTGTTTGAAGTACAAACTTTCTCCCCTATAAATACAAAGCCAGCCTCAAATTCTGATTGCTGAAGACAAAAAATACCAGCAGCAGAGAACTGTGCCCTCTCTTTGCAAGGGACTCCTTACAACAATTCTGCTAAAGCAGGGTTTTTTTCCTTCAGGTTAAATATATTCCCAACGCTTTAATGAAAGATGGAAGACATCAGTTCCAGGAACAAAGGTCATTATTTTTCCTCCAAAAAGAAGTCCAGACCCAAAGATATAATTATGTTGCATCGGGGGCTTCTACCTCTGCCAGACTATGTAGACAATAGCAAAAGGTATTTCAGCCTTACTTACACATCTACCAGAGGAGATGAATATTTAACTGAGAGACAAAAAGCTATTTTATTGCATTACTTAGGGGTAAAAAGACAAAGAATTTACTGTAAAAACAACCAGCTGTAGCTGCAGAGGCTGACACAGAGTGTACAATTGCACTGAAAACACTGTGGCAACACTTCTAAATTATGGTTAATGGTTTCAGAGAACGTCACAAACAGAAAAAGTGGAGCACAGAGTATAAATAAGCCTATGCACAGCCTGGCTACTCTGAGAGCACATGAATTTGGTACCACACAGGGCAAAAGGCTGAGGGATCAGCTAATGGAGAAATCTGTTCTGTGTATTTGGGAACAATTGGTGTTTAAAATAAAAACCAGCAGTGGCCCACATAGATGACTGGAAATTACTCACAGCCCATGGTCAAAGCTGGGAAAGGTTATAGGACAGGAAGATTTACCTCAGCATTTTGCACAGGTACTTTTGCTCTTTGCTAGCACCAGTCCACCAAAGAACTACACTATTCAATGTTTTTGTTTTCAGCCAGGATGACAGGAACATATTTGCAGTTTACAGCAGGTGCCCGGCTAAGTCAACAAAGTGCAAGCTATGCAGTAAAAAATAATGTATAAAAAAGGTCACTTTGCCTGAGTATGCCGCTCCAGCAAGTTTCAGCGCCTTACAGGGGAATGCCTGAATCCAGCGACTGAAGTGATACTTTGCTCACTGCATCATCAGTAAAAGTGTTGTCTCCTGTTTAATGCATGCAGGGACTTTTCAGATGCTTGTCAGCTCTTGTCCTGAGAATCATTACTACACCTGTTTCTTTGAAAGAGAAAAAACCCAGGCCATTCATTCACAACCTCCAGGTGGTCACCTTTGTGCTTGTGTCAGAAAGTCATTCTTCCTGGCAGGCTTTTCCAAATCAGACCCCTGTGTCATGTCACTTTACTGAAGGGTCTCACAACACATGTCCACCTGGCCCTCGGCAGTGACAGGGACCTGACTCCATGCCCCCTCCAATGGCTGTGACTTCCATATCTTCCTACTGAGGATGAAGGAGGCAGAATTACATATGCTATAATTAACTGCAGATGATACTGCACAAGAAAAACAACACTGGTTAAACTTGTGATTTAAACAAAAATGTGAATGCTACTCTCAGGTGCTCAGTGCATTAATAGTTCTTAATTAATAGCTTATTGTCTTTGCAGCCTTACCTGGGACCTCACCCACACCCTTTGCTGTGGCCTCTGGGTCTCGTCTCCTGCGTGCACTCAGGTACAGGGATCAAGGAGCTAATCCAATTAAAGACTAACTAGGGTGGGGAAAAGATTACTTCTCAGCTGAATGAATCTCCATTCTTTGCACACCGAAGACAGCATAAGGAAAGAGGCTCAAACGCGCAGTCTTGGGAAGGATGAGAACAGCGGCTTCCTTTGCTTCCTCTGCACATGACAGCCTGCCATTTACCCCCTGATCTCTCCTGACGCAGAGCCTGGAAGAAGGATCAGTGGCGGCTTCTAAACATGAGAGACCCATAAAGGCTTTCAGTATCTGGGTTAAAGAGTTCACCTGTTGTTAGCTTGCCACACAAACATAAGCAGGAATGTAAAAAAAGCCATTCTGTGACTTTTAATGTTTTCTGTAAGGAAAAAAAGAGAAAAGTCTAACAGTAATTTAGCTTACTTTTTTAAGAGTGTGGTTTATCATATGATGAAACTAGAACAGTGCCCACATTAGAAGGAAGCCTATAAAGGTATTTTCTTCCATGTGATATCAGAACAGTATTATCAGTGCTTGTTTCTTCTATGTAATATGTGTGGACATTAAACCCTAGGAAAACCAGACATGGACAAGACTGTGGTTCTTAGAAAGCACCCCACTGAATCAAACTGGGACATTATAAGATTTGGAGCTCCCACTAAAGATGGCCTCGGTACAACATGCAGATTTATGAAAGAGGGGTAAAAATTTTCCTTTATAGGATATGCGTTTATCCCAGTGGAGAAAGAAAGAGACAGCATTTGGTATCATGCCAGACATTGCTGTTAATCCATTCTCAGATGGATTTCCTAACAAATGTCATTTATGGAGTCATACTCTGTGTGTGTCCGCCTTTCTAACTGCTGGCTCCACTGACTCAATTTTAGACAAATTTGATAAATGGCTAGAGGTCTCAAGTACAGTAAGAAATTATGAGTTTCATTAAAACTTTTATAAATGTATATAGTTCAAATGTAAAGTTGCATAAGTAATCAGAATGAAGAAAAAGGCCATATCAGCACTGCTGCTAGGGGAAAAGTTGGATAGTGAACCCTCCTGTAAATAATATCAAAGAATTTACATGGAGATTTATAAAACTGAGGAGACGCTTTAACTGGTTTTTGTGTCATAATAAATTCCAGTTGAGCACAAGCACTAGAAATACCCTGAACACAAGCACCAGAAAGCAGGTTCACAAGTTTGACATCTCCTGGGGATTCCTTCTGTAGAGTAAATTTCTGTCATACCAGGGCTCTGTAAGGCACTGGACTACTGAGAAACTGAATGGGTGAGTGTTTCTCTGCTGAGTAATTTCTAAACTTCTGTAGATGTCTCTGGATGAAATAAGTAACCAGTTGCCTAAACAGGGAGATTGAATGATAAACAGCTGAGACACTGCTGTGCACTTCAACCTCTCTTAAATAGCCCCAGTAAAGATGAATACCTAAGAAGGCAGTAGTCATAAGGAAAAGGCCAGACAGAGCAAAGCTAGAAAAGTACACAATGTTAGAAAAGATGGAGAATTTCCTCTTTAAATATAAATGTTGGTTCAGCATGGCAAATGAGGGTAACGTGCAAGTGGGAAAACCAGTGTCTTTGCCTTAGGAGCAATACAACATGCAAAACAAGTAATAGCATCCCAGGGTTTATACAGAAATCCAGTCAGAGCCACATTTGCTGGCCTTCTGTGCACAGAACAGAGGGTATCTGTGTCCAGCCAGGACTGCATTGGGTCTGCACTGATAGTGACAGGCAGAGTCACTTCCCTGCCACAGGCCCTCCGCAGCCCTCAGGGCTGGCCATTCAGTCTGCAACTCTTTCCTGCAAGCGCCTTGGGCCATCTCGGACTGGCATAACCTATCTGCAAAACTGCTTTCTCCAGAGTCTATCTGAAGCTCCTCTACTTACCAAGCCTTAAAACGTGCCCTGAAGGTCAACTGACTCAGACTTCCTTGGAATGGAAATGAGGAAGGGATTTCAGGGTGGACCTTCAGTAAGGAGGTGATCCAGGTATTTTAATCACTTCCTGAGTAGTTCAGGTAGACCAATCAGTTCACTAAAGGTAAGAAAACAAAAACACTTCACTCACAACAATCAGCTAATAGTTAAGCCAGTCTGAGACAAATTTTAATTAATGGGGATTTTTTATTTCTCAGACTTTAAACTGTACTTGTGCCTCCTGGAAGAAAGGAGAGAAAAAGTAATAGAGACTTTTTTTTTTTTTCGTTCATTAATTAACCATCTGGGACTATGTAACTATGAAAAAATTAGTAAAAATTCTGATATTTTTTATATTCAGGTTTTTACCCCTCATAAAAATGTTTCCCTTGAGGATGGAGGACCAGAGTCCTCCATTTAGGAGTTTTTAACAGTGATTTCGTGGGCTCTTGGATTCATGTCTCAATAATACATTTTCCAAGGTATCCAGGTATGAGGCAGGTGGTAAGGAGGCGTGTTTAGACTTCTGACCACTTTCAGTAATGTGCTGCTTGGTGAACTTCATCTATCAAAAGTCTAGGCCACGTCCATGTTTTCCATGCAGTGCCAAGTCCTCTGGCACTTTGTCATCCCACTGATTTTCAGGTGTATAAACTTTAGTTCCAGGAGCACCCAAAGAACACCCACTTGTCTGCTAGCAGTGACAGTCCCACCATTTGTAGTGGCCTTTTGGCATCTATCCTCAAAAGGGATAAATTTCTCCTGGAGCAACCCCCTATCTCTCTATCCTTTGAACTGTAGAGAAAATATAGATAATTGTCTTACACAGTGATGCCATTGAGGGATCAACGGGCCAAGGCCAAAGCCAGCTGTATGAGGTTCAATAAGACAAAGTGCAGGGTCCTGTACTTAGGTCACAGCAACCTCAGGCAGTGGTGTGGGAGTGGTTGGAAAGTGGCCCAGCACTAAAGGACCTGGGTGTGCTGGTCAACAGTGCCTGAACATGAGCCAGCAGTGCTCAGGTGGCTGAGAATGCCAATGGCATCCTGGACTGTATCAGCAATAGTGTGGCCAGCAGGACCAGGGCATGGATTGCCCCTGCACTGGGCACTGGGGAGGCCACATCTTGAGTCTTGTGTCTAGTTCTGGGTGTCACAGTCCAGGAAGGACATTGAGGGGCTGGAGAATGTCCGGAGAAGGGCAATAGAGCTGCTGAAGGGGCTGGAGCACAAGTCCTGTGAGGAGCAGCTGAGGCACCTGTGGTTTTTAGTCTGGAGAAAAGGAGTCTGAGTGGGGATGTCCTCTCTCTCTACAACTGCCTGAAAGAAGGTTGTAGCCAGAAGGAGGTCAGTCCTTTCTTCCAAGTTAACAAGTGATAGGACAAGAGAAAATGGCCTCAAGTTATGCCAGGAGAGGTTTAGGTTGAATATTAGGAAAAATTTCTTCATAGACAGAGTGGTCAGGCATTAGAACAGGCTGTCTAGGGAAGCAAGGGAATCACTGTGCCTGAAAGGGCTCAAAACCCATGTAAGTATGGAGCTAGGGACACCTAGTGTAGTGGTAGACTTGTCAGTGTTAGGATAATGGTTGAACTTTGATGGTTGTAGAGATCTTTTCCAGCCTTAATGATTCTATGAGTATATGATTCCCACATAGACACTTCTGGAGAGGCCTGGTTAAAAAATGGGGTAGATTGGTATCCTAGGTAGCTCTGAATAACTGTTTTCCTATCACTAATGTGTTTTCCTATCACTATTTTTCCCTTAAAACTGGAAGATAAATAGAAGTAACATTTGTTGAAAATGATGAACTTGTTAAACCATTATTTTATCCTTTTCTTTGACGTGTTCTAGGATACTCTACTAGGAACTTAGCGACTGGGTAAGGAAATGAGCTTTTAACAATACCTTTTGTTATTCCTAATTAATATTTGCCAAGGACTCTCCAACTGTACAGACTTTTGAAAAGAGGCAGGTTTCCTCATTATCAGCAGGTATTTCACAGCTTGTATTCCAACAGCTGAAACGTCAGTCCAATTGCTCCTATCCCAGGGTGAAAACAGCCTTTACTGAGCCTCAGCTCCGGGCTGTGCCATGGTGAGCTTGATCTGGGGAGGTAACAAAGACAAGCCAATTGTCTGTGTCCTTTCATTCTACTTTGCTGGTGCCAGCTGGAGAGCAGAACTATTGCCTCACTCAAATTTAAAGAAGACAAACTACATCTTGTCTTGATGTGTGAAGAAATGCAGATTTGGATGTGATGGGGGATGTGGAAGTGGGGCAGAAAGATCTGAAGATGAGGAGTGTATTTAAAGAAACTGAAACAGAGAGTGGGCTGGGGCCGCAAAGAGGAGGCTGAGAAGAAATGCAGCTAGCTGGCAAGTGGAGAACATGGAGTGGGGTAGGAGAAGAAAGCTGAGACTAGTTGCAGAAAAAGGAAGGCATATGGGGGCTGAGAGTTATTGAGGCTAAGGTTTTGGAGGGGAAAGAGCACCTGAAACCCAACTAAAGAAGGGTGCTAAGTAGAATGAAAATTCAATTGGCTAGGTGAGTGGATTATGGGAACACAATGAGCAAGATCTGAGAATGAGAAAGACCTGATGGGTAAAACTAGAGCTCACAGGGAGACACATTTGACTCAAATGTCTGTGGAGAGAACCTGAGAAAGAAGTGATGAGAGTGGAAGTGGAAAAAGAGCCAGGAGGGAGGAAAAGAACTAGGTGGAGCCAGGGACAAACTGGAGGGTTTGGCTGGACATAAAGGAGTAGTAGGAGCATAAGGGGCACTTGTGAGTGTTTGTATAGGGTCTCTGTATTTTTGAGCAGACTCCTTTCTGTAAGCTACTTCCTGGGTGCAGAGCTTGGTGATATTCCCAGTCCTGGAATGCAGCAGAGCAGAGAATGATAGGCTGTATGTCAGAAATGGGAATTCTAACTTCTAATGTGCTTAGTTACAAACTTCAGCAATTATACAGTGTATATTCAAATTGAACTAAAAAATGAAAGTTGCACATAAACTTCAAGCCATCTTCTTGAAGTCTTCTGGTTTATTCACTAATCATCTTATTTTTGCTCTAGATGATTCAGGGAATCTATTAAAAATAATTACCATTGTAACGGATGTCTCTCCAGCACATTGTTTATCCTGAGTGCTGAATAAGGCAAGAGCTCAGCAGAAACATAACATGTCATGTAGGACTGTATCACATTCAAGTGCAGGCATGCTTTAAATCAAGAATTGAAAATAAAATGAAGGAAGTCTCCCAATATTTTTGCCAAAGAAAATTGAGTCTTGGAGATTGATTTTTCCCTTCTAAATATTTATAAATGTCTACGAATGACTTCTGTTTTGGTCTTTTCCACCTTGTGGGTTTATATTGAACTTAAAAAAAACAAACATAACAAAATAACAGAAAAGTGTAGCTGGGAGGTTATTCTGCCATATTTGCACATTCCCATAATAACACAAATGTGAGAATTTCAAGTTCTTCTTAGGTTAGTATTCATGTGACTTATTTTTTCAACAGAAACAATGCACACATCACAGGATTCTGCAGTATTTTCTGACACTGGCTAATAATTTACTCATGAGAGTCATCCCACCATAGACACTGTGATTGTTCACATAAGTGTTGCTTGGCAAAAGGAGGGCAGAGTTGGACCCTCCTGGGGTCCAGTTCTGTGTAGTTATAGAATCAGTCAAACATATGATGAATATATGGGAGTGGGAATGGAGAAAGCAAAATGAGTCTGTGACTTGAAATAAAGAGCATGTTTGATTATCTTAGGTCTCCTGTGTACCTTCCTTCCATATCTGCACTAGAGAGAATATTCTCTGGCAGCTATCATTTATTATTTAGTTTTTATGCTTTAATTATTTGTGGAAATCCTTGGCTTCTGCTTGTTCAGCCAGCTCCTCTGACAGTAAAGTTTATGTGTTAAGATGTGGGAGGTGAAGCTCTAGTTCAGAGGAAGGAAGGAAGGAAGGAAGTGGCGGAAGGAAGTGGCGGAAGGAAGTGGCGGAAGGAAGGAAGGAAGTGGCGGAAGGAAGGAAGTGGCGGAAGGAAGTGGCGGAAGGAAGTGGCGGAAGGAAGAAGGAAGGAAGGAAGGAAGGAAGGAAGGAAGGAAGGAAGTGTGGAAGGAAGTGGCGGAAGGAAGTGCGGAAGGAAGGAAGGAATGGGGAAGGAAGTGGGAAGGAAGGAAGGAAGGAAGGAAGGAAGGAAGGAAGGAAGGAAGGAAGGAAGGAAGGAAGGAAGGAAGGAAGGAAGGAAGGAAGGAAGGAAGGAAGGAAGGAAGGAAGGAAGAAGGAAGGAGGAAGGAAGGAAGGAAGGGAAGGAAGGAAGGAAGGAAGGAAGGGGAAGGAAGGAAGGAAGGAAGGAAGGAAGGAAGGAAGGAAGGAAGGAAGGAAGGAAGTGGCGGAAGGAAGTGGCGGAAGGAAGTGCGGAAGGAAGTGCGGAAGGAAGTGCGGAAGGAAGTGCGGAAGGAAGTGCGGAAGGAAGTGCGGAAGGAAGGAAGGAAGGAAGGAAGGAAGGAAGGAAGGAAGGAAGGAAGGAAGAAGGAAGGAAGGAAGGAAGGAAGGAAGGAAGGAAGTGGCGGAAGGAAGGGGCGGAAGGAAGTGGCGGAAGGAAGGAAGTGGCGGAAGGAAGTGGCGGAAGGAAGTGGCGGAAGGAAGTGTGGAAGGAAGGAAGGAAGTTGCGGAAGGAAGTGGCGGAAGGAAGTTGCGGAAGGAAGTTGCGGAAGGAAGGAAGGAAGTGGCGGAAGGAAGTGGCGGAAGGAAGTGGCGGAAGGAAGTGGAGGAAGGAAGTGGCGGAAGGAAGGAAGTGGCGGAAGGAAGGAAGTGGCGGAAGGAAGTGGCGGAAGGAAGGAAGTGGCGGAAGGAAGGAAGTGGCGGAAGGAAGGGAAGGAAGTGGCGGAAGGAAGTGGCGGAAGGAAGTGGCGGAAGGAATGGCGGAAGGAAGTGGGAAGGAAGTGGAGGAAGGAAGGAAGGAAGGAAGGAAGGAAGGAGGAAGGAAGGAAGGAAGGAAGGAAGGAAGGAAGGAAGGAAGGAAGGAAGGAAGGAAGGAAGGAAGGAAGGAAGGAAGGAAGGAAGGAAGGAAGGAAGGAAGGAAGGAAGGAAGGAAGGAATATTGCTTTGACTGCTGGTGATGTAATATTGACCATTTGCAACTTTTATACATTAATCTGGTCCTATATGTTTTACAAAACAACACCCCACAGAGATATTGACTGCTTTCTTATCTAGCTGTTTTCATTACTTTCTGAGCTGTCTTATTTGAGTCTTCATGCTACTGGTATGACTTCTTTATGTTTAAATTGAAGGTTTGAGTTAGAGCCAAAGTATTTGACTTATCCAAACTACATTAATTCTTTTCTAAAACGTTGTATTTCTCATTCCTCCCATTCCCTTCTCATCTCCATATTCCTCATTTTCTTCTTCCCTGCTTTGCTGCCAGACAGTTCTTTTTTTTCCTAGGCTACCATCTGAGTTTTCTTAGATACGTCTACTTTTTCCACCTGGCAATCCTGTCTGGGTGGAGTTCAGAGATTTTGGACAATTGTCAGGGATTTCTGGACATCTGGCAATCCACTTGAAACAGGATGGGAAATTTTATACGTGTCTCTGCCCACATGCAGATGATGCCTCCAGCACATGTAGAGGCTATTGCACAGATCCCAGGAGCACTGGCCTGCAGAGTGTGTGCTACACAGGTGGTCTTGGGGACAATGGTAATTCCAGCCTGCTTGAGAACACTGGAGTCACAGTAAGTCTGCTGGGCAGTGAATGTGCACTGGTGCTGCTGTGTCCCAGCCACAGGGCTGATTCCATGAACATATGCAGATCTGCCTGTCCCAAACAAAGTAGTTCTATTGCTCAAACACTCCAATTTCTTCCAGTCCCTAAATTTCTGGGCTTCTCCCAGAAAGTGTTCTCCCTTTACTCAGTTCTCCCACCCCTTTCTGCCTGGAATGACAGAAGCTTGGGGATTCCTGCCTCTTTTTGATACTCTTGGAATGGACAAAATGAATTTGTTATGGGAAGGCAAGAGCTCAGAGATTTCTGCCACAGCCTTTCAAACCTGGGGAGAGGCATGGTGTTGAGTGATATTTGGGCTAATTGTGTCCCTTGATTCCTCTCAGAATTGGTGTGTCTCATTTTATAATGATTATTAGCAATAGCTCCTAGGCCTTGGTGCCAGAAGGATTTTAGGTGATATTGAAACCAACTGAGCATTAAATACCTACAAGAAATATGGACTCTTGGCTTCAGTGTTTATGATCCCCTGATCTCCAATGGGTTTTCAAGTGAGGTAAGTTTTATTCACAATTCAGACACTGGGGAAGAGGAGTAGTCCAGATGAAATTCTTTCACAGGTATCACATAGCTGGACAAAGCCTCCATAATACCATCCAAAGTGCCATATATTTGACCACACTCTTACTGTTTCTCATTCTTCCTGTGTTCCAAAACCTTTTTTCTGAGGGAGAGCCCTTTATCCTTGTGTGTTGGAAATCTCTGCTGATAGATCCCTGGCAGTGTCTCTTCAACAGCTAAACCTAAAATCAGAGCTCCTTCATACATGTGAGGAACATCAGAGGGAAACATAAAGCATTTTCTTAGAAATTCTGGATACAGCACACAAGCCAGGATTCTGGGAAAGCAACCTCTCTGTTTTGATGTGATACAGTTGATGCCTAAAACTCAAACCAAATGACTTAAATAAATTTCACAGACACTGCCAGGAAGTATTCTAGATACAGTAATGGTACATGGAAAATCAATATTTATTATCATTTTAACTGAAAAATTAAAAAGATTTGCCATAAAAGACAAGTGCTTTGCAGCATTTTGCATGTTCAGAGCATGTCCTCTTGGGTGCTATTAATATAGTTTGTCAAGTGAATGATGCATTGTTTATGCAATTATAGAAATGCAGCCAAATCTTTTTCCTCTCCCTCTTTCCCTCCTCTCAAGTGGCAGCAGCAGGTAGCTGGAGCTGATGGATCATTTTTTAGGCCTCTGTGGTGCCGAATATATATTTTCAGAAGTAATCTACTAATTGGGTATGCAGACCATCTCCCAGCTGTGTCTCAGTGCCTAAGTACAGGGAAATCCAAGCTCTCAGGTCTGGAAAGGGTAATGCAATAAAAACCTGTTATCATGCAGTAATTGAGGTCCAAGGTTTACAGCAGCATCATGAACATGATGCATTCAAATGCAAAAGGCCAGAGTGACTCAGGTTTAGGCAGGGGAATCAGAAGTTTATTAGTACTCTATGGCCTGCTGCACTTGCTCTCTCAATGCATATTGAATTTGGAAAGGTTTAAATGCTGATTTTAAATAACTTTCACAGTTTATTTTCCTTTAGTGGACATGTTTACTGCTGTGACTTGCTGGGTTTCACCCATGCTTGTTTTCTGTGAACATGGCAAATTCTTCCATGAACTTTTGACTTCCTGTTTCTTTGAAAGCCAAGCACTAAAACAGAGGACCATTTACACACTTGGCACTTCAGCCAAGTTTTCCATATTTTCCTTTAAAATAATAAAGGTCTGGACTCGGGCATTTAGCTGATGACCTGCTAACTGATAGGAGTTCTCCTAAGGTGTCTTGCAATAAAGATGGTCAGAAGCCAAACTTGTTTTTTCATTGTAAGTGTTGTGAAGGGGCTTCATTATTATTCAGAGAAATGCATAAAAAGGCAAAAAAAATTCCAAAGACTCAAAGACCCAAGACTTTAGTTACTAACACAAGAAAAAAGCCAGAGAATTTTGAGTTGACTTGGGTGTTATTGTGGGTTAATTGGACATAACACCTGGGTTCTTCAAAAAGCATACTGATAAAACTCACAGTATAGCAATTTTTCTGTGATAAAACCAGGGATATTAGCCTGATGCCTTCTGGTGTTCCAAGATAAAACTGAGCAATTACACAGGAGAGATTTTTCAAACCTTTTTGAGCCAAACTACAGACAAGGCTCACTATTTTTCATGTACTGTATTTATTTCTGTAGATTTATAGTAAATAATAGATTCATGACAAACAAGTAAAAGTCTGTCTCTAATTAGTTCTGCTAGAGGTGTTGTAGAGCAGAGATATCTCTTTCTGACTCTTGCACAGAAGTAGTCTAGAGTTTAAATTCTGAAAAATTTAATTGGTCCAGAACTGATTACAGTTAATAATATTTGAATCAGTAATAATCCGTGGACTTTCACAAGTTACTTTTGATTTGTTGTAGAGTGGAGGAAGACAATAAATCAGATTCATGTTTTAACTTTATCCAGTATTGTGTTCTGGTGTGGAGGATGGAAGCTGTACTTTAGTTTTTGTTCAGTGAATACATACCACTGCCCCCCTGAAGGGAGCATTTTGACTTGTACAAAAAGTGGTGCTTGTATCAGCTGGAAGGTGTTTGAAGGATTATACAGCATCCTCCGATTAGCTAAAGGATATGTGTGAATTGGAGACATCATGATGAGGATTGCCAAAGGAGATGCCAATTTCTGTAACAGTAGCAATATCTCCATCCTTTCAAACTATGCTCAATAATAATTTTGGGGTCTCTCTGCTGTTCATAGCATACACCTAACATTTTTTTAATTATGCCCATCTTAGCCTTTTTAGTCTCATATCTTGAAACCCACTTTATCCAGATGAAGATATGATCAGCAGTAATAACAAGAGAAGATCAAGATTTATAAAACATGACAGCTATGGGAGAAATGTCTACAAATGCCAAGTGTGTGGAGCTCTAGGTCTCTGGCTACTTACACCTTTTAATAAAATAAAGCAAGACTCTTGCAAGACTTAAAGAATAGCTTGCTTTTAATCCTTTGAAAAACTTTTTATTTTTCTGTTTTTCTTTACCCACTGGGATCTAGCTATTTTCTTCAATCCTAAGTCTTTTGAAATGGTTTTTCACTTTTCTTACACTCCCTTTAAAAGGAAGATACCACTGGGAAAACTGCATGCCTTCTGCTGAAAGTCTCGTAGCAGATGATTAATATCTGTTACTTTGATAGAGAACCTGAAACTTCAAAACCCAGGAGTTCAAGCATTTTGCTGCCAGCAGTTTGCTCTGCTCTGAAGCCAGTGCTGGGGACCAGCTGAAAGACTACCCATCATCAGCATATGCTGTAGGTTGCCTACTGATTTAGTTCTGAGCAAAGAGAGGGGAGACTAAAGCAGGTAGGCACAGAGGGGAGGGAGCTTTAAAAGCAGCGAGACAATAACATTGCAGATAGAAGGTGAGGGGAAGGGGGCGTCCTCCCCCGATCCCCACTCACTCCTTTATTTTCCCTTCCTCTGTCTGGTGTCTCCTGGAGAATTACAGAGAGGAAAGACAACCTTCATTTCAAAGACAGGACAAAATGGAGCACAGGACCTGGATTGGATGAGTTTTGTTCCTTTCCCAATTAATCTAACTAGCAAACTCGCCTGGAGTCACTGCAGCCTTTTGTTTAAAGAAAGGTATGTCTGCTACACACATAGCAAAACTGTCATGGCTAGAGGCACGAAGGACATGGCAAAAAGGAGACAGTGAATGAAAGGAAGAGAAGAAGCAGAAACTAAAGCTCAAGGGGACCTTCTTCTCTGGGTGTTCAGAGTGAAAACTCTCATCATTAATATGTGAATTGCCTTCCCGAAAATTGCATGTTTATTTGACAAAAACACAGGTCATTTTTCAGACGCTTGATACAATCTTCAGCTCATACCCACACCACCAAAATAGTGAATTGTTCATATTTTGACTGATGCTTTGGCACACAGAGAATCATCCTCTATTTAACAACCAAGAAAACTTGAAATCAGAGTTACAATTGTCTGCAATAGGTAAAGTTGATAGATATATAGATAAATACAGGCCACTGTCACCTAAGATTGCTAGTAGAATTTATTTTCACCTCCTAAACACTCAAGCCCTCCAATGATACTACAGTTTAATGACACAGGGGCAAGAGAGAATTCAATGATGTGACAGCTAAGATCAAAATGAGCTAAATGCCTGACTGCCAATTTCAACTGGACAGTTGCCATTTTTTGGACAAGATTTTAGCAACGTTTAGCAGGCATTTGCTTATGCACAAGATCTATTGTTATCTCAGCCTTTGTAGCTGCTGCTTGTTACTAGAAAACAGGCAGGTGTGGGGGATGCTGGTTTCTTGAAGTATGTTTTCTATCTCCACTTTGAACCAAAGTTTCTAGAACCATGGTTTCTATAGGTGGAAGAGTTAAATAACTGTATTAACGGTGTGGTGTGTGTTGATGTAGTGTGACTTTTTTATTGGTTACTTTTGTGTCATGACAGATTGTCTGTTTAAGAATTATTATTCAAGGGACAGAGAAAGAATATCAAAACTGTGTTTTGTTTAGCTAGTTATTGAACTTGTGAGCTGCCCAGAATCCTCACCCTTGCATTAATTTCAGTCTGAATTAAGTGTGTTGAGGTCCTTCATGAAAGGAAGTGAAAGGCAAAAAACCCCAAACAAACAAAAAATAGCCTCTAAAACTGCTAGAAATACCTTATTTATTTTCTTTTCCCTAGCAAGGCACAAAGAGCACAGTTTGCAGCTTTCCTACTGCAGACCAGCCACCAAGATCAGCCTGCTGATTTGCAATACTGGACTCTATCCAGCATAATGAAAACAGGGAGATTATTTCTGTCTTTTTGTTTTGTTTCATTTGGTTTTTCTGTTTGGATGCAATTACTAGTGTCTTTTATTAGACTTAATTTTATTACATGTTTCCAGCTCTGGCTCTAAACCTAATTACCACTTCTGGAAAGCTACTACTGTACATACTACACATCATATTCTTCACACCTCTGTGATTTCCTGTTCATTAAAAATTTCTAAATATTCAAGTTTCTGTCCAATCCAGACCACAATAAAATAGTAGTTACCCCCTCTCCTCACCTTAACTTCATACACAAACAAGACCGGCCCCTAATATATTCCTGTGAATGGGGAACTCCACTTGTTGGCCAGATCTGCAGTTGTTTCCTAAAGTGCTACTGTGACCTGTATATTAAAGGTTTCACTACATAAACGGTTCAATTTAGATGAGCCAAAGAGAATAAAATGATTGTGCCATGCTGCTGCAAAAATTTGCAAATTTTAAAATTTGTCTCAAGAAGAACCAACAGTTTAGAAGAGTAAGAATTTTCTTGCATACTCTGGCACTGATATGGAACTAGCTTTGCTTTAAACTCTGAAATTAAACAGCAAAATTTGACATCAAGAAAGAAGCCACCATGAAAAAGCAGAGGTAGAAGGCAAAGTAGGAAGAGAAACAATAAATAAAGACAGGTGCCTTTGAAGAAGGGGAAAGTTCTGTTCACTAAAAATGCTGCTTCAGCAGTGCCAGAATTATTCGCTAACCTGGCAAACAGTTTCTGTTGAAAAAGTTTGGTCATGCTGACATCTTTTGTGTTCAGCATTTCCAAAGTGTTATTGAGGAGCATGATTGCAAGACAAGTCCATAAAAGCCTGAAGAGACTCTGAGGTGCAGAGGATCTTTGCAGGATGGCAGTGTGTATCATATCCTCTTACCCCTGAGGTAGGATAAAAAGTTACTCCCTTTCTTATGCCCCAAAATTATATAATTATACTTATATATTTATATGCTGTGCAGTTGTTCTATTTTCTTATAATCCAGGTGTATAACTAGCCCCTGGTGCATTTGAGGTGGCCCTTCATGCTCCTAGCTCTGGCTTGAAACAGAGAAGCCTTTAGGGCTCTGCACTTCAGTGGTTTCAGTACCCATCTTAAATACCAGGTAAAAGATTACAAAGGGTGATTAATCCCAGGCAATTTTTAAACAGCTAAATCTGGAGATGGTGTTCAGCCACTGGCATTAAGGACGTCTGGTTCAGGTACATTAGCCCTGAGCTCCCACAGGGTGTCCAGATTCCCATCGTAGCCAGGGCAGATCCCTCCTGTGCAGTCAGCAGAATCTGGAGTGGTACTTCATCTCAGCTGAGTTTCTGGCTGGTTATCTGAACAACTCTCTAGGTCTCCTTAATGATGCTGACTAGATACCTGTGGAGCTTGATGGGACTTGAGACACTTAGGGATTGATAAATGAGAGAGAATTTAATCTTATTCTCCAGTGAAGTCTATTCTTCACCTTCACAACCTGGAGTCTTTTATGGACAAGCAAATTCTTTCTCTAGTCCATTAATTAAATTATTAGCAGTAAAACTTATAGCAACACTTGCAGCCTGACACTTATTTAAAAAAAAAAAAAAGGAGTTAGATATTTTGTGCCTGTGTTGCTTGGCTCAGAATGGACCTGAAGGACATGTTCAAGCCATTTGTGATTATAAATTTTTTGCTAATAGGACATTTTCTATTTGTCTTTATATAAAATAGTGTATTTAAAGCACCTGTTCTCACATTTTTGGTGTCAAGTCAAAGATTCTTTAAGAATATACTTTTTTTGACCAGGTCTGGTCCACTAACATATATATAAATATATATATATATATATCTAGCCACCTTGTGTGGATGTCAAATGTGGACATTTATGCTGGAGTGGCTAAATATACCTAGTCATTAGGCAAAAAAGAAGAAAACAGCAATGACCAAATAGAAACCAAATAGATTTACTTGTGTAACCTGTCTATATTTTTTGGCAATAAAATTTTCACAGTAGCGTAGATAAGTCTTTCATTTGTACCTCAGTGAAATTTATCTAGGAAGTGATCCTCTATTGTCCAGCACTCACCTCATAGTTTATTTTCAGGAATTCTATTTACCATTCCTGCGGCAGACACACATGAAAGATCAGACACAGTCAATGATGCTTTCAGTTTATTCCACCCCAACATCAAACATCTCTGTCACAGTGACACCAGGATCATAGTTGAGTACTCATTAAAAAATAGAAAATCAGCTCAACATTGTGTTACTCCAATACAGATTACAGAGCCTTTGGTTGTTAAGTTTCTTGTAAATGCTAATCAATCCCAGCCTTTTAATTCTTCATGCTGGCTGTTTTGTAGCCGTGTGCCTGGATGTAACTGCTGTGCTTTGGGCTGAAGTACGAGCAGCAACCTCTTTATGGGTCTGTTGTTAAAACTCTAACATTGTGAGATTCATCAAACTAAGTAACACTGCTAATGCAAGAGTCTCTTCTTGCCCAATGAATGATTTATAACAAAAGAATAGACTTCTTTATTAAAAGGTTCTCATGCTCTAGAGGCTCTCGTGCTCATGCAGATAAGAGCTGCCACTGTTCTTTTGGAAGAAATATGCTTTTTACTGTGACAAAGGAAGCAGGGAAAGTGCATCAGTCACCGGACTTTCATGATTTTCTTTCTCTTCCCTGGAGATTAGTTAGCACAAAACTGTAGTCATAGTTTCATCAGTAAAGGTTTTTAATTTGATATTTATCATTCATTTATTTTTGAAAATATTAAGGCTATGTTTTGTTATAAAACATAGGTACTATTTTTAACACTAGCTGATGACCTGATTTTTCAACTTCCACAAATCTTATGTACCTCAGTACTTCCAAACAGTTTGAGGAATAAAACTCAAATATTTCTAACTGCACATTGATTGGGTCATCTGGTGAAAAATTCAAACTGTGGGCACACAGTGTTTTCCTGCAAAAATTCTGAATTTATGTAAGAAAATTTTCTTCAGTTTGTTCTCATGAGAAGAGACCCTTAAACTGTTTGTACAGAGTCTATCAGCTGCTATCAGTTGCTAACAGTCTATCAGCTGCTGAGCCCACTGATTTCCTAAGCTGCAACACAGCTAACAACAACCAGCTGCTAAATATGGTCTCAATGCAGCAAACCACTTTGGCATGTGCTCAGTTTTGGCAGGGTGAGTATTCAGATTAAAGTTATTGAGATTTTCCATATACCTAAGGTTCACGTGTTGGTGTCAATGTGGATCAGCACTTTCACACATTTTCCTTCATACCCACACACAGGTATTGCTGATATATGCCCTAATATGCCAGTGCACTCAGTATACCTAAGAACTCAGTTCCTGCACCAACCTGAAATTAATTGGAATAGAAGAAATTCCTAGAAATATCTTAACAAATAATGCAGACATTTGTGCAGTTTTCTAGGCAAAAAGGAAAGTTATTGGCGTCCTCATTTATTTACAATGTTTTAAGTATGTAATTGTAACACAGTCTCATAAAATAGGTTCCTTATGATGATGGATGGGTTCATCAGCAGTCTCCCAAGCTGCATAGGACAATTTATAGATGGATTTGTGCTGTCTATTATTAGGTAGTAAAACCTATACAGTAAATAATAACTGGAATGCCATACACTAGGTACAATTCAGAAATGCTTCCCACATAATTGCAAAGGTTGTCAAGTTGCTGGAAGACCACTCTGGCAGTTATCTGATGCTTCTTCTGGGAAACATGTAGGTCTGTGCATCTCTAAATGGAGTCTGTGTTATAGTGCTTAAGTAATATTCACCCTGATACCTCTTCTTGTTTAGTGTAGAGGTGTCACAGCATAATTGGGAGACATTCCAGGTTTAACAATGCTCAGTCCTTAGCTAATAACCATGAAAATTGTCAAGAGAGCACACTGTGTCCTTGCAGCCACCTTTTCCACCTTGTGTCCCAGCACTGATTACGAGAGTAAGATGCAGGGAGGGAGGAGGAGAGCCTGTTCATCCCCAGCCTAACTCAGTTACTCTCCCTCTGTTGAGACTGCTGTGAGAGTGTTTTATTCATTTCTCATTATGTTCTATCATATCTGTCAAGTGGCTGTCACAGAAATCCATGAGACATTTTCTAGTGGAGTCCTCCCTCTCCAGGGACGAAGGCTTGAGGGCAGAGAGAAAAAGGCCTGGGAAGCAGAGCCCCTCAAAGGATTTAAAGAGGAATTAAGGAACGAGGAGCATGGAAGTGAAAAGACTTTCCTGGGAAGACAGCGGCAGCTTGGAAAAGTAGAGTGACAGTGCATAATTTGCTTAGGAAACAGAAAGATAATAAACACTCAGAATAGGGCCCTCATGTTTTATTTTTATTGGATTCCTCTCCCAATCATTCAATATTGCTCAAACTTTGACATGAACAAAACATCTTCTTATAATGTGTCGCGATAGTGACAGCTAAGTACAGCATAAGAGTATGTGAACAAGACAAGAAGTGCATGTTGACACATGTCTCTTACATAAAATTCACAGGAGGAGCTTCTGTGGGAGATGACTATTTTGGAAAAACCTACCCCATGCTCATCATTAATGCTTTGGGTGCCCTGCACCAAGGTGCAGGCAGCAGGTGTTATGTATTTTACTTCTCTTCTAGACACTGTGATAAAAGTGGGAGTTCATACAGCACACAAATGTAATTCCGAAATGGGCACGTCTCAAGCTGCACATTTGCTCTGTGACTGACAGTACAATTGGGACACATTTACTGCACAAAGGAGAAGTGTGAGGAGTTCTCTTTCTGGCTAAGCTCACAGATTCATTATTATGTTCAGTGGTGTTTATACGCAAGACTCAAAGTGCCAAAGTGCACAGAAACATACTTGAAGTGCTACTCCTCAGAATCTGCAGTAATCACATTCTGTGAAAGTCAGAGATTAGGGGAGTCATCTGAACAATCAGCAGTGCATCTGTCTCACATATTATATACAGTTTGAAGTATCCCTCAATTTTTTTTCTGTAAAACTAACATCAGTGTTTACCTATAAACAGACCCAGAAGTCATTTCTGACTATACTCTGCTTTGTATACAATGCTATTATATAAAGAGCTCAAGCAGCACGTCTGCCTGCCTAGATGTGTGTGTGTTCTCCTACTCCAGCTGCCAACAACCTAAATTATTCAGCAAGCCTGGATCATGCCAAGTTTTTAGTCAACAATGAAGATCCTGCCAAAGAGCTAATAATGTTTTAAAAAAAAAAGGAAGCAATGTTTGTGACAATTAACAGAGCCTGCAGCCTGCAAAGAGAGTTGGACTCATTTGTAAAGGAAAATTTAAATGATATGCTTCATTATAAATGGTCCCATGCAACACATTGCTAATCAACCAGAGCAGCTTCTTTTTTTTCTCCTCCCTTCCTATCAGATAAACCAAACAGCAGCATGAGCCAAAGTTCTTGGCCAGTGCTTGCTATAGCTGTAAATGTGGTGTGGTTATCTATCAGTATCATAATCGGCTCAGATCAAACTGAATAATTAGCACTAAAGTGGATGAATAGAGCCCCAGCCTCTTATCTTGTCTATTAATAATAAGTATAACTTCACAGCCAAATCAAGAGGTGTATTATTGCACCCCTGAGAGCCTGTTTGGGTAAAACCCCATGCGACCTCACCACCATCAGCAGTGCAGATGGGACAGTGTGTGCCTGTAATGATGAACTGCCAGCTGCCAGCTCCCACTCCAACCCCACAGCTCAAAGTGGAGGTGAGACAAGATAAACAAACCATGCACAAACATGAGACCCATTTGTAGGGACTCCTTCCCCCCTCCCCATCTTCCTTAATCACAACACCTCAATTAATAATAGCTGCCTTTTGTATGGCAGAGCTTTGCAGAGAAGCAGCTAAGAATAACTGGTGTTTTTCACACAAGTCCACTACAAAATTTAATAATGTTTTAAAGTGGAACTGGTGTGACCACAAATTGCTAAAATCTTAGGAATAACATCCAGACACACCACTCCTCTTATATTTAAACCGTGCTACGTACTGCATAATTATTGTGCAGTGTCCAATGTAATAATTATCATTACACTCTGGACTACATTATAATATCCTCATTTTAGGATATCTAAGAGTTTTAAGCCACGTTTATCTAATTAGCCTAAATTCAATTTTGTTTATTTCAATGACTCTAGAAGTTAACTCAAAGGAAGGTTTTCAAGTTTTGTGAGGGAATTAAGTGCTTTTACTCACTGTTTGGGAAATGCTTACTGCAGCTAGTCTGCAGTTTATTATTCACATTCACTTTGGTTTTATTGACAGAGATGACTGTAAGATGCATTGCTGTAAGCAGCCTGATTATTCAGCTCACATCAGTCAAAGAAGCAGAGTTTTATTTATCTGAGGTAGCTGAATACTTTTTTTAATATTTTCTCTGCATGGTTTGTATCTGAACTGGGATGAACCTAAACGAGGCAATTGCTGATGGGATTTGCTTTTGTGTGTTCCAGAGGCTCAAGCTGTGCTTTCCCTTGTGATGTTTTCCTGTGAGACTTAGGTTATGAAAAGAGATTTGGCTTGCCCCGTTACTAGAAGTGGCTTAGGCAGGGAAGCGAAGAAGGAGAGATGTCTTCCCCCTGCAGAAAAACTGTTGGTGAAACTTGCAGTGCTGCTTGGTGAGGGAAGAAGGTTTTTTACCTTTTATTAGAGGTAGATGAAGGCTGCCTGTTGTTGTGACCTGGCAAGAAGAGTAGAGAGAAGTCTGGATTCGTTAGAAAGCATTAGCATTAATGCTACTGTGTATAATGGGATTAAATGTGGCTTAGGGATTTTCCTCCCACTTTTCCTTTTTTTTATGTTTCATTTTGTTTTGTTTACAGTTAGATATTAAACACTTAGTAATTAAATTAATTTTTAATAATAATTTATCATTAAAGAAAAAAAATATCCCCATATGACAAACTCACTATAGAGGACACAGATACCTGCATTTAACCATGGTAAATGCGCTGCACAATTCCTTACAGACCCAAGCGATTACCTGTGTAGCACCAAAGAAGAACAGCCACAGTGGTTTCAGAGAACTAACTCCCAACAGGAATACTTCCAGGCTGCGTTAAGGCCACATTTAGGCAAACACCTGGGTGTTTTTAGTGGCAAATTTAAAGGAAGATTTAAAGTCAAAATAGGAGCTCTTAACAAACTGTCCAGGTTCAGCTCCATCCTGATTTTACCTCAAATACGTCAATTGAAAATTTCTCTTGACTTCAGAGAATGTCTGGCCAAGCCAAGGTTGTAGCAAGACTGACAGGCCAATACCTAGTTTTATATCAAGATGGCTTTACACTAAGTTGCCATTTCCACATGGGTTTGTGGGAAGTGTTAATCACTCTGAATTGGTGAAGACAATTTCCCGAAGATGGGTTGTTAGAAGAAAGTCAGAAATACTAAAAAATAAGATTTAAAATTGATTGTTTGATGTACTTTTCACATGTCCAAAAATGTCTGTCATTGACATCAGTAGCTTGCAGTAATTATTTTTTTAATTAAGGAAAACCAGAGAGGACTGAGGTGTCAAGGCAGGACTTGTGGTGGAAGGCTGAGCCCTGAACCATGATGCTTCACCTCTCATGGTTGGCAGCAGGATTAAGCTGAAATGATCCCTTTTTCAGCTTGTTGTTTTTTTGAACTGCCTTCTTTTGTGTCTTTATAATCCAAAATGAAATGCTTAGTAAAGGAAATCAAATTTGGATTTGCATGTATGCCGTCCAGCTTTGTTCTAATCTTATTCATTGTATTCAGAATGAGAAAAAAGTCTGTTATTTCACTTAATTCAGTCAATCATATCTCTGAAAAGTGGAAGCTTGAATGCATCTGAATGATGACCTGAGACCAGTGCCAGTAAAGCTCTCCACCTCTTGCCACCCCTGAGATAACAGGCCGAGATTCACCACTTCTCCCATTTTGCTCCTTGCTGTTCAGCTTACTGCTTTCTGAACATCCATCTGGCATTATTGTGCTTGCTTAGCAAAATTCAGGACAAATAAAGAAAGGAAGATAATTTCTTCAAATTCTAAAGTAGCTGTTAAGCTACATCTGCCCATTCAATTCAACCACCAGCAAAGACTCTGCCTCTGCCAGACATGCAGCTGTACTTGCAGCCGTGATTCAAGTCTGGAAATTCATTTCCAGACTCACTAAAAATCTACTGGAGAGACATACAATGAGTAATATTTTCTGTTTTGTGTATGTATGGATTTAATATAGACAGAAACTTGGCAAAGGAACCTGCTACACATTTCCAACAACCTATCCCTGTAGACTAAGTGTTAAAATATATATGTATACACTCACAGGCATACTTTTATACATACTGAGATACGTAGACTGCCATATATGTGTATATATATGTGTATTTATATATATATATATATATATGCACATGCAATCTCTTCTAATCAGTTGGACAGTTAGTAACACTAATTCTCTCAAAACAGCAGAAAAGAAAATTATTGGTTTTTTCCCTAAAGTATGTTACCTACAAGTGCAGACCTGAGTTTAGTAATCATGCTTTTGTTGCACACAGACTGTAAAATATTTATGGAGACAATGTGATTTGGTCAAGGCATTAAATAAGGTAAAAGTTGCTTTATTCAATATGTGATGAACAGTTTTCCATATTAAAAACCAGAGGGAAAAGTGTTCAAATGAAATAATATGCTTAAAACACATTCATCTTTTCAAAGTTCATAAATGTTTTAAGAAATGCAGAAAAACAAGTCTTGAAATCCATATTTACTGTACACAACTGAAAAAACTAATAGCATTTATTTACTCCAGAGGGGGAAGTGACTAAAAAATTGGTATTGCATGATCAACAACAACAAAAATGTTGTCCTTGGAAATTACCACAGTATTTATTGTCGGGCAAGTTACAATAGAGTTATAGCTCTTCTCTTGATAAATTAATAAAGCTGTTAGGTCAACATTGATCTAGACAGAAAATATTTCCTCCAAGTCTGAGCGCATTTCGAAGCTTGAGTTCTACAATATTTCTGCATTAAAATATCTGGAGAACACAAAGTGAATTTACTTGGCTGTGTGACTTCTGCTTTTTAAATAATAAAGATTTCAGAAAGATCTAATCCCATAAAAACTTAAGCACAGGCTTGACTTTATGCATATACGAGGTCAAACGTGCCCTTCAAGTAGTGAGTTTGTAAAAGAAAAGCAACTTAAATGGCCAAAGGCATTAAACACTGCTGACCTGCAGGCACTTAGACCATGTAAAATATGTGTGGAATACAGTATACAGATAGGTGACTCTGCAATTCTTGCCTAATTGAGACTGAAAATAAACCATTATTTGGCTTTCATATTGAAGGGATGTCAGAGGAAATCTACCCAGCCTTTAAGACCTCACCAGCTCCAGGACTTCCCACCTATCATTGTCCTCTTTCATTGCATACACCTTAATATTCAGTTTTTTATGTCTCCTGCTGGCTTAGTCTGTCAGTCTGTCACCTTCTCTTCCTGAAGCTGAATTTCATTGTCCCTTATACAAGTGGCTCATAGAACACTAGATCTGCCTCCTTTTTTTCTTTTCTTTTTTTTCATTTCCCCTTTCAAAACTTTAAATGCCACAGTGCTTAAAATAGCAGCCCTGTAATTACAACTCAGAAATGAGTTGTCAAGGCTGGAAGGAGTTTCCAAGGTCTCATGTATGTGCTGGGCCCGTGTCATGATGCTCACACTCCAGGTCTGGTGTCACATATGCTGTGAGCTACCACTGGAGCCAGGTGCCATGGCTGCAAACCCTGCCAAGCCATGAAGTCACGGTGGCTCATTGCATGTCCAAGGCAGTTAGTTGTTTTGTTTGTTTTAATCTTCTAAAACTTACAGACAAAAGAACCATGCCTTTTGTGACTTTTAAGCACTGTCAAGAGGATCTCAACATTAATTGGAACTTAATAACTAATCACAATGATTTATGCAGTCTGGATGCTATTTCTGTTCAATTATACTTTGAATTATTTTGTTTGGGGTATTTTGCACTGCTTATGCCTTCTTCTCTGTTCATTCTTAACACATCTGACACGCTGCTGCATAAGTAGAAGCAAAAATGCCACTGAACTCTCACAAAAATATTTGAAATAAATAGATATGTGTTACAGAAGAAAGTAATGTATCAGAAAGGAATTCAGCCTCTGTCTTGTGCAAAAAGCGAGTTAAAGACATCAAACTCAATGCTCATTTGACTTTACAATACTCCCCCAGAGAGTCACTGTCACAGACAGAATTTTCTTGTGGCAGTTCTGGTTTTTTCCTCTATGACAAAAATCTCTTTGGTGAATTTCAAGCCTGAATAAAGGAATGGGGCACATCTTGGTGAACTTTTACCAGATACCTTCATGTAGGCAATTTGACCTATGAAGGGACGTACTGACCTGGGAGAACCATCAGCACTAAGTGATAAAGTGGGAGAAACAATATTTGATTTAGATACCATTTAAATAATTTCTGATTTTACTCTTGCTTTAGTCCAAATTCTCTCCTGATTAATGCTGCGAAAACAGTGTCTCAGTATCTTCAGAATCAGTCAGCTCCTTTTGCTTGAGTCCCAGTTATTACAAAATACAGTTGTGCTGCCACATTTATTTCCATAAAAAGTTGTGCTGTCATGAGAAAGGGAGTATTTGAAAAAGTCTATAATAAAATAAATCTTTACATTTTTCTTTTAAAATATCCTAAGTTTATAAGTCATATATACACTCTGTAGACTGAAACTATGGCACCAGATAAATCCCCACAAAACCAGACTGGCTATACAAGAATATTTTTGCAACAAATGGAAGAAATGAAGGAGGAAACATACTGAAAATAAGAATGCCTAGCTAAGGAGTGTCTCTCAGGTACTTTTGAGACACAAACTGTTGTCTAAATTCAAGATAGGCAGTAGAAATGAGTTGCTACTATGCAGAAAAGAAAATCAGTTTCTTCTTTTCCCTTTCTGATTGTAGAAGAACCCTCAGACTCAAAATTCAGTAGGGTAGCCTTCCTTCTATGTAACAGTTACAAACTGTGATGTTACGTGCTTGGATCACAGCAGATCATTTTGCTTTCAATTTCTGTGTGTCACAGACCTTCCAGCAAAATGTCCCTTCTTATATGTTTAGATTAAATTTTTTTGAAAAGTTTCAAGTATTCCCTCAGCAATTCTCTTTTCCTCAGTTTGCCAACAAAAGCAAAGCCCAGACCCCTTTTCTCCATATCCCTGAAGCCTGTTCGAGGACTGACAGTTTTCTTCTTCCTCAGTATCTGAATCACCTCCAGTGCAAAACACACAAAGTCTTCAGACATGGTGGTGATGCCTCTGGGTTGGCTACCACACATCCAAAGGGCTTCAGATGGATGGCGCAATTCAGCAAAACTGAGAGAGTTTTGACACATGTTATCAAAAACATTGTCATACTTTTGAATTTGTGATAGATGTAATTCATCATGATCCATTTTGCTGGAAACTATGGTGGTGTGACAATTTGTGTCAAGATCTACCCTTCATATCAGTTACTGTGAGTAACCCACATAAGATCTGAGAGTAACCTGTCCCCAGAAAGGTTAAAATATAGTGGTAAACAGCCATCCATCAGTGTCCTTTATGTTCATGTCTGGGATAACAAGGATTTCACCAACAGCATACCTTTCTTTTGATCTTGGTACCACTGATAATTGCTGTTCTTTTTGTATCCATGCTGGCTTTCATATGGATGGCAATGGTTCATGTACTTCCACTATATTTATTAGTTCACCCTATGTTACCTGCTTCTATATAGAGCTGGTAGGGCTGTCAGATTTAAAGTCTGGGGTGACTAATGACTTCCCACAGCTAACTGTTAGAAAGACAGAAGCTTTTTTAATTGGGGCTTCCTGTCAGCTAAAACAAATGTCTCCTCTTCACTCTCTACTAGAAGGGTGTCATCCTGAGCTCACTCATCCTATGAGCTTTTCTGTCATCTTTATTGATTCAGGACCAAGTTTGATCCTCTTGGTGGCTGGGTTTCTAAGGCAGTGTATAATGCTTGACTTTCAACACACCAACATGGCACATCGTGATTACTATAGAGATGCAGATATATTTTTCTTTCTTTCTTTCTTCAAGAGCAGAGAAACAGTGCTATTTCCAGCCTTCCTAAATACTCTGGTAAAAAGTATAGTTCTTGCAGATGTAATTTTTCACTTTATTATTTTTTACCTTTTAAGATACAAGAAAATCTAAAATTTTCACTTACACAGCAAACCTAAAACTTCCAGTCCCTGCATGAGGGTTTGTCATTGAAACAAAAAAAAAATACTAGTCATTAATCCAACTAAGTACATATTTCATGCCCTCTACACAGAGATTTTGGCTGAGACACCATTGCAATGGTGACACCAAAGATATGGACCAGTGCCAGACAAAGTCAATGACTTTGTTTTTGAGTGTTAATAGGGAGCAGTCACTTTGCACTTTTGCCTCTGAAAAGTCAAGTCAGAAAGGCAGAGCCATACAGCTATGTATGACGATGCATATTCAAGGATCTGCGATATCTATGACTTCATTGCTATCTGCCAAATGAAATAATTTATTTCAATTATAATTTTAATTATATTCCTTTACTTCTAACTTATCTATTGATTTCCCCCATGTTTATAACATTTCAATTACACCATTTAAATAGGCACAGTTTAAAATATTTTTGTTCTAAAAATAAAAACTACAAGAAATATAAAAATATAGCTACATTCATGTATGGTGACAAAACCATATGAAGTAGATGTACTTGATTTGTAATACTGCATGGTCTAACTCAAAGAGGACACATAGGCTTTATATTACAAAGGGAGCTGAGCTGAAGACTTAAACCACTTATTTCAAAAGACTGAAATAGTCTGTCCCCTGAGAACCTTAGGTACCTCTTTCACCTTATGTGCTAAACCTTGTTTTATATTCTGTAGATGCCAATCTTCTATCTATGTCTGCTTACTGATGTTCAGCCCTGCGGGTATGCTCCTTCAGTTTTTTCTTTTTACTGAGATTTGGCAGCCATATTCTAAAGTTCAGAAGTGTTACTGTAACCTTGGCCATATTTATGTTTGAACTAACTGTCTCAAGGCTGCTTTTTCTGAGAGTAGACTTGTGTGAAGTAATTTTACCCAAGCAAGTGGGTAAAATCTTGCAAGTTACTCGAAGCAGATAATGCCCTTACTTGAATTATCAGGGTAAGGATCATGAATGCAGCATAAACTATAAAGAATGTGTTAACTGCATCAAGTTAATAGGTAACCAAACAATATGGTAAAAAGTATCTAATTTCAATTAAATCAGCGCACAAGTACAAAAGGAAAACAGGTTTGTTCAAACAAAATGATAAAGGTAATTTAAAACATCAATACTTAAAAAAGGCTATTGTGATCAGTTACAAAGTTGCTGTAGTGAAACCTAGTGCTTAAATATCAGTGGGATAAAATGTTCTAACAGGTATATTCTTTCACTATAGAGTTAATGTGAATCATGACTATTGGGGTTTGTCAAGGCCACGTGACAGCAGTGCAAATTCAGTGTCTGACAGACAGAGAAACCGCCACATCAAAACATCTGAAGGCATGTGCCTTAAAATTTTGGGGCTCAGATATGTTGAACAGATCTCTGGTGCTTTCTCAGTAAGGTGGGGAAAACTTGACCCTCTTGTCATGAAGCAGCTCTGTGGGCATGGCAATGAAGGACTAATGGCACTCAGGTGGCTCAGTATGTATTCTCCCTGATATTCACAGTTCATTCACTCAAGACAGTCTCACTTACTTGCATCTCCAGGTGCCTGTATTGCTTGGGATGAAATCAGTGCTAAGCTGGGGGGGCAAACCCTGGTGTTCATACATGAGTACTGGGGGTAGGATGCAAATATCTGTCTGGGCTAATTGGCATAAAGGCACACACCAGCCAGCACAACCCACTTTCTGCTGACCTTTGTGTGCTTTCCAGCCCAATCTCATTTACATAACTCCTTTAGAAAGACCAGCTGATCTACAGCCAACCAGAAATAAAGCCTCTACATGAGAGCACTTGTGCTGTCTCAATACTAGACTAAACAATCTGACACCCAGTTGCAATGTGTGAGTGACAGAGTCAGGAAAATAAACAAAGAGGAAAAATAGGGTCTTTGCCTCAAGTGCTGTTAGAGGGGTGGATTATTGCTTTGCATCCAGTGCCAAAGTTGTGAGTATATATCTTATTTTTTAAATATTGCACAGCAATTCCTCTCCTTTCCCTAAAAATCTGCCTGCTGGTTTATTTCATAGATATCGTCTGAAAGGCAGAGTTGCCAGCTCCATGTAACCCACCCCAAACCTAACAGCTGTACTTGTGCACATGCAGCATCGAGCCATCTGTGCAATGCAGCACAAAGCACTTACTTGACTTAGTGAAGGACAAGACAGAAAGGCTTTAGAGCTGCTAAGAAACCTTTCTCCTGAGGAGTGTTTTGGCCAGCTCGTTTCCCGGGAAGCTGCGGAAGCGGGTGTCTTGGAAGAGCCGCGAGGAAGTCTGGCTGCGCGGAGCAGCGTTCCCTCTGCGGCTCACGGTGTGTGCACGGCACCGTTGGTGGAACAAATGGCAGCCATATGCTTCCTCCTGCCAGCTAGCTAGGCATATGTGACCACTGCCCTCCTTGTACCAGCTCCTCTGTGTTACCACTTGGAAATCCAGCACCCCAGGAAGGACGGATCTTGTTGATGTGATCTTTGCCAGGACCCATACCTAGGAGCAGGGAAGATGTGGCAGAAGCATATTCCTTCTCCTTTAGTGGCTGACTTCAATCTGGCTAATTTGCCTTTGTAAGAGGAATGAGTGGGGGGTTGTTCTTTTTCTTCTTCCCTAGTGTCTGTGGATTAGAATGGAGACAGAGAATGATTCAGCAATCATTAGGGTGACAGGCAGATTTGATGGATATATTAACACTTTCATTTCATTTGTTTTTTGATTTGTTTTTTTTTTTTTTTCTTAAGAAATAATGCAGCTCAAACACCTAACTTTCCAAAACCATGTTGATTTTAATTATCTTTTTACTGGTACATCTCTTGACTTCCATTTGATTAGTTATACGTTGCAATACTGGAAAATGAGAACAGTATCCAGACTGTAGCGTCACTAATTCACTCTGGGTATGGGACATGACAGTTCATATTCTGTGCAAAGTGTCAGTTTCAAGTACCTTGAAATGAAGTTAATAAAATTATACAAAGAATTAATTGCCCACAAGAAGCTTGGGCTCAAGTCGTACTTCCATCGTGGTTATGAATAGTGTACTCTACAGACTAGGAAAGACAGTAGGATCTCGGTTCAGCCAGTTTTGGATTCCTTTTCTAAATAGAAATCACTTGTAGGAGTGAAATCTGGACTATTTTTACTACATCTTAAGTATTCAAGACTATTTGCTTCGTTCAGGGTCTATTTTAATTAAAAGATGCCTACAGCCCTGTGCTAAAAATTCATTCAAAGCATTTTGCATTTGAGTCTTTCAAAAACAATCAATGTCTTTGAAAATAGTGAAGTAAGCATCATTTATAAGAACAGTTGTGGCTCTGCCCCTGAAAACAGATATTGCAGGAATATTCAGTTTCCAATCACATGACAGTGGAAGTAAAACTTACTGAATGTGATCAAACTGCTTAGTGAATCTGGCAATGTATTTTTTAGCTACAAGAAGGGAAGAAGTGAATCAATAAAGTATATTTCAAACTGCATCTGAGAGGTACTCGTGCTGTGTCTCAGCTGGTATTTTTGTTGGTGGAGTAAAAGGTTGATAGGATTAACAGAAAAATAAGTCATAAGTCATGTTAAAATGAGTTCAAATAGATATCTATAAGAAAATAAAATCTGTGGTGGCTCTTTCTCATTGAAGCTTGAATGAACATTGTGGACTGCTATATTGTATGTATTTTTTTCAGTAAATTAACTAAAACCCCTTAAGTAGAGTGGAGTTTCAGTCACAAGGAACTCTTGATTTGCTTTTGCTTTTCAATGAAGCCTGTCCTGCAAGGCAGTTACTGCTCGGGTTGTTATTAAAGTCACAGTTCATAAACCATGAAGATAGGCATAAATACTCCCATCACTGAAATGCATAAATCAGCTTGAATTTTCCCTGAAATCAGAGGCAGTTCAGATGTTGAACAATTATTTTAATGGGAAGGAGAGTTTTAATTTCTTCAATAAATGAAATTAAGAGATCTAATACTTGATTGGCAAGTGTGTAGGTGGATCTGATGACTAAAAGGAAGGAACCCCTCTTGAACAGAGAGGAAAAAAGTGGGAAATGATACTTCAAAATATTTTGGCATTAGAGACAGTTAGAGATTACTCTCTAATATGGATTTCATATGTGAAATTATGAGGCTGATGAAAAGTAGTCTTCTCATACTTTATGCAAACATACTTTTCACAATGTACAAAGATCTGGGAGTATTTTGATTAATTTTCAAACCTGTGAAATGGGCATATTTATACTTATTTTACATAACTCCCAGAGGACTATTGAAGGAACAGGAGTGCAAACTAATGAGAAAACACCATGTTTCTATATCTATATCTAAATGAATACATAAACAGGATGGAGCAAAAAAAAGGAGTAATAAGGGAATTTGGAGATTTGGCTGCAACTATATTATATTATGTTGGAAAGTAAAGCAGCAGTTGGTGTTAATGGAAGTTCTGAAGGTGACTGGAGTAGAACATACAGATGATTCAGCTGGACATGAGGATTGCAGCAATGATGTAGCAGACATTATTGTCTCCCATGTTCAGGTGCTACCAAAGACAAGATTTCACTGGTATGAACTTCCAGTTTGAATTGAGCTCCTAGGACATTGTATTTTGAACCCTCAAAAAGAGTATAGCTACTTTATCATCAGAGACTTAAGACCCCCCTCTTACTCAAGGGTATCTGGAAAAAAGCAGGTGTTTTCCTGCTGGAGGTTTGCCCCCTGGTATCTTGTCCAGTTTTGTCTCAATGTGACTTAACAGACTGAACTTCTACATTGCAATCACTAAAACACACTAGACAATTAGTAGACACTTATTTTATTTGGAATTATACACATTTTCTCTCATAGAATAGAGTTTGTGCTTCTTATAATCAGACAAATATTGGGCTTAAAAACAGAAGTAGGTGTTTTGATATAGGTCGATTCAATGTACAGTGAAACAGTTTGCTTTTTATAAGTAGAAAATCTGAAATGTTTTGGTAGAACTGTTTTTTTTTTTCAGGGAACAGTCCTATGAATATTTTATTTTATGCTGGAAAAGCATTCATACAAAAAAGTAACCAGACAGCTCTGCCATAATTCTTGCTAGATTTAGTAGTATTTCTATTATATTTTGTTAAGTAAATACACAGACCTTTGTAGATCTGTCTTTTTATAACCTTTACAGCTAAATTTTAACAGAAAAAGTTAGAAACTGAAGACCAAGTATCTGTTCAGTACACTGAATTTCATATACATTATATGTGGAAACTAGCATGTTCCAAGAATTTTCCCCCTTCTCTTGTCTCAGCTTTTGATAATCTTCTGAAAAGATCTGGGTCTCTATCTTTCTGCCACTCCTAGGAGGAATGAAAGCTGATACAAATAGGTTGATCCTGAGAGCAAAGCTAGATTAAGAAAACAGGTAACAGACTTAGCCAACCCCTCTCTTTGCCTCAAGAAGCCACTTTGCCTCAAGCAGCCACTTTACAGACCATTGCAAACTTACTCATAATCTATAAAATGCAGATATCCATCACTTTTACTAGGTAGTGTCTGTACCAATAGCTGGGATAAAATGAGATTACATGTTGGTTGCTGATTCCTCCCTATAAGTCCACAGCCATAAGAGCAGTTAGAGGAGCTCTGTGGGATAAAACACTCACACACATACAGACCCACGAGACCTTATTAAACTTAATAGCTCAGAAATGCTATAAGCAGTTATATGAAAAATTAAATCCTGGTATCATTCACAGATGAATAGATATTTCTCTACTCTATCAACTTCTCTCTGTGATCTGCATGGGAGAAGCGTTCCTGAATATCCCTGAAGTTATGAAAGAAAAAGAGAAGAGATGAACTAATTTAAAATCTACCCCAAGGGAAAGTTCTTGGTCCTGGTGGGTTTTAAGAAGACTTCTATAAATCCTTTTCTTGGACTTCTTCATTCATTTACTTGACATGCTCTTTTCCTTGAGGGATTCAGGTGCATTCACTTCTGCCACTCCTGGTGAAACAGTTAATTGTACAGATCACAGAAATGACAACTCCTGTAAGCTGATTTTATTCATCCATGACAATAACAAACCTGTAAAAAAGTTTGAGCTTAGTGTCAGTACCACACAAGCTAAGTGATGATCTTGGCCAGAGTGTTGATTTTCACAATTAGCTGTGCTGAGCACTGCATTCCCAACTGGTGGATTTCCTATTGCATTTATCAGGGGCTGCAGTGGTTTGAGCTGGACAAAAGGAGGCTCAGGAGAAACCATATCACTCTCTACAACTACATGAAAGGAGGATGTAGCAAGATGGGGGGGTCTGCCTCTTCTCCCAGGCAACAAGAGAGAAGATGACAGGACTCAAGCTGCTCAAGGGGAGATTCAGGTTGGACATTATGAAGAATTTCTTCATGGAATGGGTTGTAAACACTGGAATGGATTGTCCAGGGAGGTGGTGGCATCACCATCCCTGGAGGGGTTCAAGGAATGACTGGATGCGGCTCTTAGTGCCATGGTTTAGTTGACAAAGTGGAGATGAGCCAAAGGTCAGACTCAACAATCTCAGAGGTCTTTTCCAACCAAACTGACTCTGTGATTTTGTGATTTTGAGCTCAGTGTTTGCTCTGGGAACCACAGCTGGTAGGAACATTGCCTTCTCAGTGGTGAGATGAGTAGGTGCATTCTCTTCTCTTCAAAGGAAGGTATGTCAGTTCAACTACAAACAGTTATGCAGTACTGTAAGAAGAGTGATGGCACCCAAAAGTATCCAGTTTGTAGTACTTTGGGAATTGGATGAGGACTTTGATACATCCAAAGTCTGAGGAACACCTTAGACCTTTTATTTTGTGCAAGGAAGAATGCGCTTGATATTTTATGACATTTAAATCCTAGGATTTATTTTCCTAAGAACAGTTTTATGTTGCAATGATTTTAATTTTACAGACTCACTTCTATTTGTCTTCTCAATCATACATTTTACAGATTAAAATAAGAACAGGAGACTGATATTTGTGCAGGCAGGGAACATAACAAGATCCTTCTTTACACAAATAGATTAGTGACAAATCTTAAAAGCTCAGTCAACTCTACTAGCAATTTTAATTCTCCTCCTAATAGCTTTTGATAAATACTTCTGAAAAATGAACTCTAATGTACTTCATCTGAGTGTTCCAGAGTTTGGAGATCTTAGTGTCAGATAATAAAGAGGGTCCATAAAATTACATTTATAAATGAAGTAAAGTGTGCAAGTGAGTTCTTTGTGAGATGAAGGCACTGCAGCTTTGACATATGGAAAGTGAGATTTCTAGTAAGTGCTCCTTGGAGTGATGATCCTATTAGCAAGCCCATAGCTTTATAACAACTAAGTTGTATGGTATGAAAAGTCACATGTCACTAAATCAGACAGTTTGCACTTGCTTGCTTTTAATCAGTTTGTGAGTAGCTTGTAATCTCTACATTAACTGTGTAAATTAGGAAATGCTACAGCAATGCTTGAACAGAAAGCTTTCAGGATTTTCCAAGGTGCATCTATTACCTCAATTAAGAGTAAGCATGTGTCCTTGCATTGTGCTCCAACAGATATTCCTATTGAATGTGCTACTTTGCTGATAAAGTGGGATTTTTATTTTAGAAAATAAAATTTAAACAGAAGATACAGTGTAGATTTATTAATGATTTATATATTCAAAATCACATCCTGGATAAATTCCAATTTGGGTAATATATTTGCTGCTTAGTTAAAGTTAACCTATCTTCATAATTAGATACACTGGGATACTCCAGTGGAATAACTTGAGGTCAGCTGGAATTATATTAATTTATACCAGTGAGGATCTGGCTCAATACTTTTCTTCACTTCTTGCCCTAGGATCTCACTAGGGAGGCTATTAATAGAGTGGCAACATCACAAGGGAAAGGAAATGGGGAAAAGGGAAATTGGGTAAGTCTTTAAAAATAAATTTAATCCAATCAAGACTACAGACAGTGTCAGAAATAAAATTCTACTCATGCAGTTGCTGCGTACACTCGCCGCAAGACAAAGTTCCTAATTTTTCACAGTAGCACTTTCTGTATTCAGCTTTTCCCTATGTTTCTGGCAGTTGGAGTATAATGCTTACAGTGCATCATTCAGGTAAATTCTTTCCTATCATTTTTATGTATCCTTTTGTCCATCCATCTGGGTTGATCTGCATTCCCTCTTAGACTCTGGGCCAGGGGACCAGGAAGCTCATTTAGCCCCGTGTCTGTGTGGCACCAAGTGAACACAGAATGAGACAGGGACAACAAGCAAAGCCACAGCAATGTTCATCAGTGCTTAGGGCAGACCCTGCTCCACTGGCCTTGTTTCACCTCCTGCTGGAAACCCATCACAGCCTTCCAGTCCCTACTGCTGGAGCAGGAGAGAAGGAGACAGTGAGTGTGGGGGACTTTCCCCCTCTTCAGAGCTGTCTCACTCTGCTGTGTCTTTGAACACACCCATGCGTGCGTGTACACACAAACTCAAATTACACCTGAATCTCTGAATTCTTTAAAAGGGAATTTGGAAACAATGGAACACGATTTAAGTTATTGCCTGCTTGCTTGAAGTAGGTCTCAGACCTGCTACCAAGGTGGCTTCCTCCAAGTCTGTAATGGCTTGTGGAGAAGGAGAGTAGGCACTCCCAGTTTGCTTTTCAGCTGCTCAAAAGGGCCAGCAAACCTTGTTCAAAATCATGCCTTTACGTCTCTTGTACATAAATGTAAAATGTTTGCTTTTTCTGTCAGTCAAAATCCAAATAATACCATTGATTCTAATGACAATAAAGTTTAATAAATGCATCTTTCTGTGTCAATATCAGTATAATACATAAATTAGTTAATTTACTATATGATTTATTTTCAGAAAAAATCTACAAAAAGAAGATATTGTATGGCTTTCATTTGCTTTTATTTCATATTTGCAGTGTTTGACATCAAATATAAATCTGTGCATATGTGCTGGTAAATACTGTCGTTATGTTTTAAAAGGGGGAATTTTTACAGGAGTGTACTTAAGCACAGAGTTATTGTATCACATCTTCAATCAAAGCTATGGACACTAATACTGCTTTTAGGATGACTTCTTTGTTTGTGCTATACATAATTTTTATGCATTGTGATCTGGCAATGGACATGATGTTAATGACAATATACTTTCCATTAGGCAAGCAGTACGGTTGGATCCAGCCTGATTTATAAAACAACAACACAACAACACTAGTTAGGGCATTGTATTCTACTTGCCAGATGGTTAACTCCCATGGGTTAATGAGTATACCCAAATTCTAGATGATTTAAGATGTCCTGCGGATATTTCCTTGGGTACGAGGATTGCTGGCTGTTAATTTACATGTGTACTGTATTTTCCCTCTCTCTATTGGTCTCACGAGGATTCTGAATTTCCTTTTCTCCATAAAATGCTAATAAGCCATATTTAACACCTTCCCCTTTTGCTGCTCTGACCATCAAAACATTGTTTGCAGATTTCAAACACTTCATCTATTAGATGAAATTAGTTCCTCAGAAAGAACCAGGAATAGGAAATTTGTATATACATAGATACACTCTCTCACTCTCAAACACATACATACATACATACATGTATATATATACATATATATATATATACATAATACACACACACACAGACACACACACTCTTTCACTCTTTCCCTCTCACCTTGTGCATACTATTTTCATAAGTGCATTTTTCTGGAATTTCTTATTACTTCAACACAAGAAAATAGTTGAGCATATTAACAAATTTTAGCCAGCTCTAAACTATTGATTAGTCTGGAATAAATCTGCACTTTGTTTTATACCAAAGAAAAAGTATATGTTTGTGTGTCACAGAGAGTTGTTATAATTCTTGACAGCTGAAATCCCTGAAAACAATTTCTCCATAGTGGTGTTCCCTCTGACTCTGCCTAACTGGCACACATTCACCTTGAGAGAGGGGAGTTTTAGAAACAACATGAAAGGCTTTCATCTAGAGGGAAAAGACATGAATTAGAGACAGCTGTTTTATTCTTGCACGTGGGGAAAAAGAAAAAAAAAGGTGAGTAGAAATTGCAGGGCAGTATGTCAGAATTTCAATGTTAACTGAAATAGGGATAGGGCAAGCTGTTTTATTAACATAACTGGCCATCAGCCTTGTTCTGGTTTCTAGCCCCTCTGTATTATCAGGTCACCTTACACCCCTCATGTGCATTCAAAAAACGCAGAGGATTAGGTACTAGGAAAGCTGAGGAGGGAATGTTGGCAAATGAAAAGAGAGAGCGAGGAATGAGGAGCAGTTCTTTGGTGCAGAAATATTTGTGCTGATGTTGTAAAATAGTTCACAGTTGTGTTCCTTGTGGCATCAGTTGCTGGCATCATTTTGTGGAAGATTCTCTAATGGAAAGTCCTTTTCTAATTCTCCTTTGCCTGTGTAAGGGACATACATTCCCTTTTACCTATGTAGAGGTTGAATCTTCATTTTTAAAAAACCCTATTAAACTCTTAAGATAAACAATATCCTGAGGCAACAAGTTGCACAAGGTCAGCACATACATCGCATAAATATTTTCTTTTTTTGTTTAGATAAAGTGCTTTTTCTCTACGACTTTTTTGTATCTTTCCTAGTTTTTGTTAAAATGGTACTTTAATTTACTTTTTACTTTTCAACTCGCTCCTCAGAGCATTTTATTTGTCCTTTTTAATCCACTCATTTTCTGAATGTAGGTCAGAACCACTTTTGTACATCTCCTCAGACCTCAGTATTTGTACATTGCTCTTCAAGCATCGCATGTTACTGCTGTTTCTACCACTCACAGCAGCAACAACAAACCTGGTATTTACAGGAGACTCTCCACCCTCCTAGCGATATCCACTGACTTCTGGATTCTTTCTATAATTTCTTCCTCTTAGAATGGCAAAAGTTCAAAATGAGATTTAATATGAGGGAAAGCCATTATCACTACAAAGAAAAAAAACCTTATTTTGTGGCATTCTATATGCATATTCTCCTCATTTTTTTCTATTATGACTGTACTAAACCAGAAAGTTTTCCTTGAACTATTAATTTAAATTTTCCCCCCTCTGAGTCACCACAGTTAATTTCAAAACCAGTATTGTGAATGAGGTAGAGGATTTCTTCCCATCAGCATCACTTGATGAGAATTTTGTTTCCCTACAGTAAAACTGAGATACCTGGAAATACCATCCAAATATTTCAACAGCACATAAACCAAAAGTACAGGGACATTAGAAAATGAGAAATGCAGCTGACCTTCATCAGCATATGTATATACCATTTCATATAGAGATGTCTCCAAGCAAATTTGGATTCACTGCTGAAGTGAGAGGTTGATCTTCAGAAAATCTGTCATCATATCTTAGTGCTCCAGATTGGTTTTCAAGCTGGGATGATGTGACAGGGACACAGTGTGTGTCCTGCCCTGCTCAAGGGAGGAAGGGGATGGCAGGGTAAGTTGCCATTCCATCCTCTCCACCTCCTGAAGCATATCAGTAATTTGAGTCAAAGACAAGGAGTGTCGAAAAAGAGGAAGTGGAGGCCCTTCTGCCCTGCTACCCATGACAATTTGTGAGCAGAAGGATGGCATGCACTGAGCCACCCACAGTGCCCTGCCTGCCTGCATCCACACCACCTGGGTCAAGAAACTGCAAGACACCTTTTGTCTGCCTCCTGCTTCCCTGACTGCAAAAGCCTTATTTCCAGACCTGGGTAAAATGATCAGAATCCATGACTCGAAGATTTACTTGGACCTCTGCAACTAATTTGTACCATGAAGATACATTCCATGGAAAGCCCTTCCGAGGCTGGAGATCAGCCCCAGATACCTGCACAGACCTCTAGAAGAGCGCTGAGCCAGGTAAACACTGTTCACCCTGCAGGCATGTGCACTTCACTATTACCAGTTTCCTTGACTCATGGTTTGCTTCATTAGGAGCACTGCCCTCTGCCTTCAAAGCACACCTTAAAAGGGCAGCTCATGCTCCATGTACCTGTTTGGAGACCTAAAAGTCTGGATGCTGCAAATGAGTCTGATGTCATGGACTGAGGCTACAGTCACCATGACCAGCAACACAGTTATGGGACAACATCAGAGCAGAAATACACAGCTATATTGTCAGCAAAATGCCTGAGGGCTCACAGTGACAAACCACTACAAGGACTTTGTTTACAGCCCCTTCTATCTCAGCTTTTTACTTATCTACAAATGCTTTCAGGTCTGATCCCAGGGAAGTGACTCTCTCATAGTTGTGGTGGGAGGTAACTGTGGCTACTGTATTACATCTTCTCTGGGAACAAATAGTTGGTTAAATGTTGTTGGTTCCTGATAACGAGCATCCTGACTAGTTTCTTACTGACACGACAGCTGGCAACAGGAAGATGGGGAAGCCTGCTCTGGGCTCCTTAATTCACAGACCCCTGGTAACCAGACAAGACATGAAAACATCATTTTATATGTAGCCTATTCTCTGCTCATTGAGTAAGTTTTCAAGCTTAATCTCTTAACACCAAAACGTAAAAAAATCCTGTCAAGAATATCATTATAAAAACACTTAATTCTAGTCTTGTGTACAAAATCGAATGATAATAGAGCTAAGAAACCTATAGTGTAGTGGGCAAAGAAACAAGCAGCAAACAAGAAAAGTATAGACTAAGTGAGCCAATACATGGAAAGAGTTACAGGCTGAATGCCCATCTATGGAAATCTAATCAGCATGGGCTGAATACGACTCTGCCACCCAAACAGAGCATTATAGGATGCCAGCTGCATCTGCTTCCCCTCCTAGTTATTCCTATTTTTGAGCATAAACCAAGCTCTTAGGGAGTAACTTGTAATAGCGTACCCAAATAAGCAATGCTGTGAGAGGTGTTGTAAACCTATAAATTGCCATTAGCTAATCAAAATCATTGTTCAGTGACCATTATATTTTATTAAATGACCACTGAATCAGAATGTTCTTACTGATTTTCAATTACAATGTAGAATAATTTCCAAGACTCAAGAGCACCCATTAGCAGCACTGGGACCACTGAAATCTCTGCTACCAGGAGGAAATCCAGTGCTTAAGAAGCTAAGTTAATTTTCTCTTGTAGATAATTATTTCCAGCCAGGCATATTTCAAAAAAGATTTCCTAGTAGTAACTAATGTAGTCACATAAAAGGGCGTGACCTTCCTCTTCTACTTTTGAAAAGTCCCATCTCTTCTGTTTGAGAGGGAGTAAAGGGAAGCAACACAAAACAGGCGCATGGAAGGGCAGAACTTCTTCCTTCATGAATGGATAATGCCAGAGGCATAGAGGATTACAACCCCTCCCACCTTGAAGTGAATGCTTTCCTGGCAAAGGAGCACCTCAAGAAATAAAATATTTTAGAAAGGTTGAGCCATGACATATTAAATCTGCTATGTAATGTGAAAATGCCTTTCAACTTCTACAATTAAAAATGCAACAGTAACAAACATTTGTGAAGTCTTCCTGCAGTGATTGAGGAGAGAGATTTTGTGATTTACATAACTATGGGGAGCATTTTTACAGAAGAGTAAAACACATTCCATGTGTATGAGTGCTCCTGCAGAGAAATCTCTTTTCACTTAGTATATTGGTGAAGGTAAAATAATGAATAGCCAGGTAGCAATGAGTTAATTCTCCCAAAGAAATAGAAGCACGTAGTTAAATACTACATCACAAATTACCATTTTTATGTCACCACCTCACCATGACTTTAGCACTAACCTATCTCTATCTTCATACTCTCATTAGGATATAATGCATATTCATGGTCCTGATTATATAGCCACTTTCTTGACTTGTTTTAATTGTGCATAAAGACATTGTGACAGGAGACCTGACCTTTTCAAGATCATTTTCTCTCCATTACTTTTCACAAAGCTATTAACTTGTCGCCTTCCATAAGATTGCAATAATTTATTTCCCATTAATAAAAAATTCCTGGTGCCATGCAAATTAAAATTTATTCAGCAAATAGAATTCTTAGGATTATTTTCTAATGGCTTTATATACTTCCAGTTTAGGAAGAAAAATAATATTAATGGATACAGGCTGAGTGGATAATTGCATACATTGGAGAAAAATGAATATACAACTGGTTCTGTGGCTTACTGCACACCAATTACCCAGAACAGTTCCTTTACTCTTTTTTCCCCAATAAATATATTAAATAATTTATTGGGGATATCATTATAATCTTGAAATCATTCCCATTATATTAAGGGCCTGGCAACCTGATGCACAAACAACAAATGTTGGTGTTAGAAAATCCACCCTAAGTAAAAAATGCTTGTAAGCATGAATGAACCAAGGGGAAGAGTAGCTTTGACAAAGTTGCAACAGAACTGCAATAGAATTATAGAAGGGTTTCATGGTGAAGTGGTAGCTAGAGTTTGTATTTCTCAACATTTTTCCAATAGGAATGAATTATGCTGAAATTGCATAACATGCTAATGACACAAAGGCTTAGGTTTTCTGATAACTTTTCAGTCTTGTGCACTTGATAAAAATCTTAATATAACAGAAAAACCAGAACATCACAATTCAGCATTATTTATTGTCTTTTTATTACAGCTGAAAGTATGACATGCCCATAAGCTGATTTACATAAGTTGCTACTGGGGAAAATAGCTCACGTACCTTTCAAGTTATGTATTAGTGAAATACAGTATATTGCAGTGTTTAGAAGCTGGCACAAAAACTGCAAACCATGTAATAGCAGCCAGGTTAAGTCTCTGACCATCTACAATAGAGTGATGACAATAAAATTCAGTTGGAACATTTCAAGGCTGTAGAAAAAAGAAGTCATTAAACTTTTTACTACAATGTCACCGAGAAGTGAGCTGAAAGAGGAACCCTTGGTAACCTGCTCCCTTTGCCAAACAACTCAAAGGAGCTCCCACTCCAGCTCAACTGTAAACACTTGCTTAGAAATCTTTTAAAAACTGCTATATGTGCTATGCAATGAGTAGCTTGGCTAAATGTAGGACAACAAGGTGTTTAATTCATTAGCAAGTTGGACTCTAATAGGGAAATATGGAGAGTTGCATGGAAAGACATGCAAGGAGAAAGAAGGAATGGTTGGGGAGGGAAAGTAGGCTAGAGTACAAACCACTGTAAGAACAAGCCCTGGAAGAAAGACCTCTAAATGCCCTTCTAAATATTCCTCTGCCTGCAAGTTCATGGTAAGGATTAAGTGATTAAACTATGCAATATCCCCAGTCCTTTAAATACACAAAACTAGTTGCCATGTGGACCCCACCTTAAGTGGTGCTTTAAAAGAGTCAAACTGCAAATAATTTCAAAAATCCAATTTAATTTTGTAATTTATCTCAATGCAAGGAAAAAAATCAGAAAAATCTTCTGGGTTTTTTTTTGGTTGGCTTATACTTTTTCAAATCCCACATTCTCTTTTCCTGCCTTAATGTAACTAAATGAGTTTGTTAGCCCAAACCCATGGTGCATCCCAGAGCATAGGTGCTTTGACACACTTTAAATTCACAGTCAGAATTAATTTAGACATTTTATAAGCCTGCAAATCTCCTAAGGAATTGTTCATAGTATAACATGAATGGCAAACATTCAGTAATAGAAAAAGCATTCAAATCTATCGCACCTTTATCAAATTTATTCCTTTCCTCACACAAATTACTTTCACAAGTCCACAGTGGTCATTACTGATCCCTGAATACTTACCAACAGTAATCACAGTGATGTGCATAAGCACTGCAGAAAATTAATTACAGCTTGTCTTTCATAGGATTGATGCCTCTTTCCTATTAGTAGAGTATCAGTACCTTTTACTTTAGAAGGTGAGAAAGAATGGTTTAAATGTGCAAACTAGTGAAAGTTGAATAATAGGACAAGGTAATTTCTAATGAAAAAGTTATTGTAACCTTCTCTGTTCGTAGGTCTTTGCTAATAAGGACCAGATTTGTACTGATGCTGAAGGTGTCTAGAAAGATTTGGTGTTTCCTTGTGCAATTGCCTGCATGTAGCTGCAAGACCTATCATGAAACAGTTATATTTGGGATTTCAGTGGAAGTTGGAATAATTTAATTGGCAATTTAGGCTGTGTTTGTATTTGAAAAATTACAGATTTAGGACTCTGGGAGAATGTGCTGGCAAAAAATGATGTTTTCCTTAATGAAAAAAGCTGAGTGAACATGAACATTTTTGTTTGCTTTCACAAAACACTGTAAGGGATTCTCAAAAAGCCTTAGATCAAATATTGAAATGTTTATTTCAGTGGAAAGAAAAAACCAAACCAACAAAAGGCCCAAAATCAAACCTCAATCTGTTTACAGAAAGGATTCTTTCCCTTTCACTTTTTTAGGAAAAAAAAGCAATTTTATCAAAAGCATTTTTTAGAGGGCTTTATGTCATACACCACTGTCCACTGATCCGTGCTGTCCTCTGCTAACATTTAAAGCAGGAAAACATGCTGGACCACATTTGTACTTGGGGCAATTCTGCAGCAGTGTTGAAATAAACAGAGATACACTGTGGGATTAACTGGGTCTGGTTTGCCTGCCACAAACCCAACAGTGTACTTTTCCAGAAGACAACAGTATTCTACATTTATTACAAGAGTACAACTCTTACTGAATCATTGCCTCACTTGTGTCTCCCCACACTGATGCTCACTTACCTTTAAACTGAGCTCTGCAGCATTGCAAAGATCTTCAACTCTTGGCCCCATTCAATGGTCTAAGCAAACGTGACAAGCACACATATTCACAAGGCAATATGATGGAAAGGTGGGGCTTTGCTCCCCTTTGCAGATGGGGATATTCTGCATGCTTCCCACACATCTCCATCCAAATGCACAATATGAATGTTTTATCTTTCACAACAGGAACCTTCTGTTCACAGATATGTCAACATTCCTGAGACTATTTCTGAATTTTGCAGGATGGGACCTTACCTGAATACCATAGTTTGTCCTGTGAGAGTGATGCAATACACAGAGGAAACTCAGCTGTCCTCAAAGCTGTAATATTCTATATGATTATCAAATCTAAGAACATAGGAATCATTGCTGCTTATTAACATGAGTCTCAGCTTTTGCTTTGACCGAGCCAAGATTTATCTGAGTCTTGATTTTTCAGCAAATAATTTATATGCATTTCTTACAGCAAGCTATGTAGCAAGATATGGCATCTTACATACAAAGCTATTTCCTCACTTGGCATGAAGCAGAAGCTTATATCTGTAATAGTAATGTGCCACATTTTTTAAGTTGCCTCTGTTCAATTTTTGCAAATAATACAAATCTGCAGTTTTATAAAAAAAACATGGCACAACTAGGAAGATACACATAGGTGTAGAACTGGTGGAGACAATATCTTTTATAATGTTCTGATGCACCATATCAAAGATTTGTCCTTAAAAGCAAGCATACTATCAAGTGAGAAAGTAGACTTACATTGCAATTATTTTCCTATTAGCTGCTGCCCATTGCTCCTGACAGGTATAAATTAGATCTCGCCAGGTTGCCTACAGATTAATGAGTTCCAAAACTGGCATTTAATTGTTTGGGAGTAAGAGGCAGAAAAGGAAGCTATCTGCAAAAAAAAAATCTTTATCCACCTGTGATTAGAAGATATTCTCCTTTCTTTCTGCCTTTCCTTTCTCCCCTGGCATCGCTTGGGTGATAACTGACACTTCTATCAGAGGATTCCTTTCGACGCAGCAGAAACTTGCAGCTGAGGCAAGGCCAGAATTAATAATCTGCGTGAGCAAACACACAGCTGCTGTTTGTGGAGAGAGATTCTATTAACGAACAGTGAATTCTCATAATTAGCTGAGCGGTTTCTGCAGCTGCCTGCCTGACCCCAGACTACACAAATTGTGGGTGGTGTTCAGCCTCTAAATCAATCTTACCTAATTACTATAAGCATGTTCCTCCAGTCCTAATGACTGGGGGGGTAGGGGGAGTGGGTATGGGGAGGAATAGACATTTCCTTACCCATTCAAATGTTCCTCTTATTAGATTCTCCTTTGTGCCTAAATTCGTATTTTTTCTATTAGCATTTCTAAGGGTATACAGGTGTGGTTACAAATCAGAAGCACAGAAGTATAATTCATGTCCTACAACCATGTGCCAGTGTGTGTCTGCTTTGCAAACAGTAGCAAAATGTGTGCTTGTTGGAAGCATCTGCCTTGCTTCAATTCACAAAACATAATTTAAAACACACATGTCTGTCTGGATTCAAAGCCTTTTCTCTGCCCTACTTCCCCTCCCCCCCAAATTAATGTGACAAAAAATGGAAAATCATGAATGGTTGTGCCTTCGTCTGGTCTGAAGCATGGTTACTACTGTCTTGTCACGTGGGGCCCAAGAAGACAAACACATTTGTCACTCGGGAAAAAAAGAGATGACTTTGCCTGACAGCCCCTTGCTCAGCGAGGGGCTTCGTCTTTCCAAGCCAGGGTGGAGCATGGAGCCAAAGGGCTCACCTGCACAGCAGTGATAAACCTGGGCCATGAAGCCAAAGGGCTTACAGCAGTGAAAAACCTGGGGCCACGGAGCCAAAGGGCTCACAGCAGTGACAAACCTGGGCCATGGAGCCAAAGGGCTCATGGTGGTGACAAACTTGGGCCATGGAGCCAAAGGTCTCACCTGCACAGTGGTGACAAACCTGGGCCATGGAGCCAAAGGCTCACCTACACAGTGGTGACAAACCTGGGGCCATGGACCCAAAGGGCTCATGGTGGTGACAAACCTGGGCCATGGAGCCAAAGGCTCACCTGCACAGCAGTGACAAACCTGGGCCATGGAGCCAAAGGGCTCACCTGCACAGTGCTGACAAACCTGGGGCACCCCCCCACCTGTGGCAGTGCACCAGGAGCGCAGCTGCTGTCCCTGCCTGGCGTTGTCAGCTTTTATTTCTGGTAGGGGAAATGTTAGTCAGTATTGCCAACTAAATTAGTTATGTGTGTTATGACCAGTAAAAAATTCCCAACTAAATTAGATCTTACGATTCCCTAAAAAACCAGTCTCCAGAACCAAATCCCTTACCTGTCCCCATCCTTTATCCGATTATGTACCTTTTGTCGGTTGTCTGACATTGCTGGGCTTGCAGCAGCTCCTCCCTGATGGTAAAATACACTGCTGATGTCTGCGGTTCTTCGCTTCTTGAGAGTCCCAGATCTTCAGTTTCTCCTTTAATGTCCTTCTAAGAGTTTGACTTGTTATCTGTTTCTTCCATCAGAGTTGGCAACAACCAGAAGATCTGAGTTCTGGGATCCTTTTTATTTTAGTTCAAAATTGGATCCAGGCAAAGTCATTAAGGGCCTGAGAATGAGCTAGCTGAGTCTGATTCAGTGTTGACCTAGGCAGTAATTGGATATGGTTAATGTGAAATCAGACATTTGCTGTAATTTTGAGATTAATTAATTTAGGAATGAATGCACAGACAGCAACTTTGAGTAAAGCTTTAAGAACTACTGGAAATATTAACTCTCAAGAGTTTCATGTAGAGGTCCAAATATTACAGAATTACCAGCTTTCTATGAACAATTTTGAGAGAACATCTCCCAAGTTATCTTATACATATTTAAGATGATATCTTTGCTATGATTATAAACCTCACAGGTTTGTTTGTTAAGAACCAGATTTTCACCTGCTGGTCAGTGACAACCTTGCTCTCAAGGGTAAAACTCAAACAACAACATTAGAGCAATGCAGGATTCAGATTCATGAAAACCAGCCGGGAGGGGCAAGAGGAAGGGACAGCTTGTAGGGCAACCAAATTATATAGAGATACAAGAAAAATACACTTTTCACAGCACTACCTTTTGTGATCATTAAATATTTGTCAGTCAACAAAATCTCAAATGGATTCATTACTCATATTGCTTATAAATTGCTGTACGAAAATTTGTTTCCTCATAAACTGTTAGAAAATTTGAGAACATTTGAGATTTAGATTTAATTTTTCACTTTCACAATTATTTTTGGTTTTTTGTTGATTCCTTTTTGAACTGGCAGCCTGACTTTCAAATATTTCAATATTAAGATCAATAACATTACTGGAAAATAATTTGTGTGAAGCAATTAGAAGCTGTGGTGTATAATTTCATCTTCCCAAGTTCATGTCATGGCTAGTGAAGCTTCTGAATAGTTATACAAAGTGAAAGCTCCAGGGCCACAAAAACATCAAATCTATTTCACAGAAAGACTTGTATTTCTGAGATTATTTTCTAAGGAAGGAATTATTAAAATAATTTCATGTGACACATATTGAAAAGAATTTAAATATATTACACTGTCAACATGTGTTCTTCAGATAAAGAGAATGATCTGAATTTTATATGTAGAATCTTTCTTGGAATCAATGTGAAAAAACCACTTTCCCCCAGTCAAATGCAAAGCTTCAGGTTCTTCATATTCATAATAGGAAATTTCATGTCATGTAACTTAATGTTTAGTTCTTTAGTGCCACTTGTACCAGGTAATACTACACCAGAAATCCAAAATCAAATATCCCTGGGCCCTGAGTTAGCAGATTAACAACATAAAGACCAGTCTGTGTCCTGCACAGCAACAGCCCAGCTGGATTTGGCCCTTAGGTCACCTTACTTGCATACAACAAACCCCATTGACAATAATGCTCTTAGTCTTTCAAGCACAGCCTCATATACAAAATATGGTTGTAATAGTGTACAGAGGTGTTAGGAAGCAGCTTCAGTAGGTAAACAACAAATGGAGACACAAGGCCCATGTGTTTTCTGCTGCATGTCAGCAACATACAATAGAAGTTATTTCTGTCTGTTTAACATATAGGCTTCTTATAATATTAACAATAAAGCACTGCCTGAAATATGTTCTGAAGAGGCACATCTGTTACAACCTATTGCATATACAGAATGCAGTCTTCACAATGCATCTTTTTAAAAAAGAATATGTTGGTACAAATAAGTAAGGAAGACCCCAGGTTCTAACAGGGGAAAGAACAATCTTTTTTGGTTAAATTCGCGTAATAAATATATTGCATTTCCTATGTCAGTCAAGAGAAAGTCGCAATGTGTTTGATCCTGTCTTATAATGGAAAACTAGGAACAAAACAGTCTTTCAGAGCTCCCCCAACAATTTGTCTTCATAGGCAAGATACTGCAGGGCACTCTGATGACAAACCCCAGCCAGTAAATAAGGATTTGTGAAAGCAATAAGCAACTTGTTCTGTATCTGCAGTCAGTAGACCCATTGAATGTACAAAATAGAGTTGGTATGGATACAAATTTAAAAAATCATCTGGCTAGGTATATGGCATCAACTAAAGCACCTGAAAATCATTCATCTCTTTCTACCTTTGCCAAGGGGGAAGCTCTTATGCTCTTCACATAGAGTCTTGTCTAGCATCCCCTCAAAACACTGGCCATCTTTTAATCCAAGGCCCACATGCTCATAAATATCAAAAGGTCTTGTTTTCTCTCAAGTTTTTAAAACTTTACTCTCTTCAGAAAGAAGCCCAGACAACAAAACAAACACTGTCTCCCTTTGGAAGAGAGGTCCTTCAGCCAGGGTCCAAAGGGAAGCTCTGCACAAGGGCAGAGTGACATGACACAGGCATGAAACACACATCCATCCCCAGAAATAACAAATCCAGCTCACCAAACAAAGCAGCTCAAATTTTATAAAGCCATGGGTACTGCAGTCTTTATCATATTTTCTTTAATGAATGGGAAAGATTTTCCAACTTGTTTTTTTCCTTTGGTCAAAGCTAATAAAAAAAAAAAAAAATCCAATGCAGTCAGTAGTCCTTAAGAAAATCACCTAGGGAGACAGACCAGTGTTCCTCTCCTAAGGATGTGCAGTCTGAAAACCTGGGAAAACCAAAACAACAAGCTAGCATAATTTTTAGACAATGGAATAATGCACTGTCTACATGTTATGCTTTATGTTTTTCTTATCCTGTAGGCAGACCAGGAGTAGTGGTCAGAGTCCTAGGCAGGCAGACAGGGGCTCAGGCGGCAGCAGCTGCTCATTTTTCTGAACTGAACCTTACTACTGAACCAGAAGTGCAGTATTGTGTGAAATGAACTTCGTTTTCTCAAAGGATGTCTTTCAATCAGAATGTTGAAAATCAAAACTGAATTTTCTCATGGTAATATCTACTTTGAGAATATATATGTATTTTATGCAAATTGTTTTAAATAGAATGCTATGAACAATGTGCTCATGGGGCTAGAAATACCAAAACCATTAGATTTCTGTATTGAGGGATATTTGCAACATTTTACTTATCAACTTACCTTACTTGTTATATGGTCATATTTTGTCTAATGAAACAGCACACAAATTCTACTCTCTCCTTTTCTAAAAGTTTCATTACAAATATTTACTATTTAAAGTGTTCAATTGTAGAAATTTTAAATGAAAAGAATTTATTAATTAATACTTAGCTGTACAATACATGCTGTACTTTATCCATCCAGCTGTGGCTGGATAACAAAGTTGCTACTGCCACCTGAACAAATAGCAATGGGAAAATCTTTAATTTTGAATTCCTCATAGAGGATCAATCATGTCTTAGAGCACCTCAGAGAGACAAGGAATTCTCTGATGTTTTAATCACATTTTCCTCTATCTTTGCCATTGAAACTCAGGAGATTGCAGGTCCAACCTCAAATCCTGAGGTTCTGAATCAGCCTTGGTGTTTTCTGCCATTCTTTGCTGCTTCATGATTCTGCTGGTGTGTTCCCTTTCTGTAGCCAGCTCACCCCCTTCAAAATGTGTTTGTGAATGAGTCTCCCAACAGTCAAACAGGCTAAAGAGGGCATATTTCAAAGCAGATAGAGTTGTACACATCTATATTCTTGTCACTGCTCTTAAGAGAAATCGAAATATGTTCAATTCAAACTGCATGTGTAGTAGTATCAGCTTTAGGTACATTTGAACTCTTAATAACCTGCCCCTAAACCTCCAGGATAGCAAAGTCTCAATACATACTTGATTCAAAAAGGTAAGAGGAGATATTTTTCTATAGGATTCATATTTGAGCACTTTGTTGGTCTGGGGCCTCAGTCCTGAAAAAGGCTGCATGTGTGACACACAGAGGATAAGATACAGACACAGAGGGGAGACACATTCTTGCGCCAGTGCACAGACCCAGAAATGCACAATGCCAAAGCAAGGTGTGGCTGGAAGGGATCTCACTTGTTCTGCCACTTACTGAGTGCCAAGGCAGGAGCAGCTCTTCCTAGAGCATCCCTGGCAGGTGTTTTACATAACCTACCCCAAAAAACTGGACCACAGTCTTCTCAGACTCCTCTTCTAGTTCTAGCACTAGAATATTCTTCCTAATGTCTAATCTGAATTTGCAGTGTCATTATTCCATCTGTTGTCCTCTCTCTGCCTCATATGTGAGTACCAGAATTTCCCTCAAACTGTCCCCAGCAAAAAATAACACAAATCCTTTAAGCCTTTCCTCCCAAGTAATTTTTTTTTCTAAGATTTTATAATTTTCTTCTAACTCCTACACCAAGATGCCTAAAATCAGCCACACTGCCGTAGAAAGGGGAATGGACAGACCACTTCAGCTGTCTCCCTATGCATATACTCTTATTTGCAAAACTCAATAAGATATGTTTGCTTTTTCTGCAGTAGTTGAGCATTGTTGACTCAAACTCAAATGATGGCATTGTTTGTAAGCCAGTGTCATCCCCAGAGCATTTCCAGCAGAAGTGCTGCAAATCAGGTGTTCCTGACAAAGCCACACCGACACTTTCCTAAACTTCTGTTTTCTCTTTAGTCTGCAAAACAAGTCATTTTGTAAGATGAACTTAGAGTTCTGTAAGAGCTGAAGGTGAGATGAAGGTTTACATGTATCAGGCACCAGCTACCCTCATTTGCTGCTATTTTGACAATATCCCTGCTTCTAAAGCTGCAAGCAGAGCTTATGTTTTTTCTTCTGGATTTTTAAGTATCCTAGTGTGAAGCCCATCAGACTCAGCTTATCTGAAAGCATCTAATGAGTAGTCTCATCAACTCCAATGAGATGCATGTGCAAAGTTAAGCGTGCACTCAAGTGCTTTCCTGGATCGGGGCCAGAAAGCTCAGCACTTTACAGGCCGAAGCTGCTTTAGGTTTTCATGACTGGCAATGGCAATACAGGGCTACCCAAAAAAGGATGTGGTTACACCTTGCATGACTCAGGCACAGTGTAAGAACACAAAGGTTGAGCAGTGCATTGTATTTCTCTAAGAGAAAAATGTGAAGTTGTTTTCAGATTAAGAGGAATGCCCAGACCCACTAGGATTAGAAGAAAAAAAGAAGCCTCTACATGACCTATTAGCTCATAATTACTACTGATATCGCAGCCTTTTCATGCATCTCCAGTGTGCAAAGACCCCGCTAAAAAAATGAAAGGAAAACAAACTAGCATAACAGCACTTTTGTGCAATATTTTGGGCAATAAGCAAGTAAAAGAATTGTGGTTTTGAAAGGACTGCTCTTTGTGGGAAGTCCTTGGATTTCTGGACCACTTAATTCAAGACCCGTACTTGCTGCAAAGGTAACAGAATCCAAGTGTAAATTTTAATAATTGCAGCAGTGATTACTTTTGGTTCTTGGCAGTTCATTACTGACTGCACAATTCCAGAGGCTCTCGTTAAATGGTCCATGGAATGAATCAGGCATGGAATTAACCTATTTTGAGTTCCCTGAAGCTTATGTCCCATGAAGGAGTATTCACATACCTCTCTTGGGGCCAATCCCAAAAGCCCTTCCTCATACGAGTAATCCTTACCCACACCAGACTGCTCCTGACTCCAGTGCCAGCATTTGTGCTAGCAGAGGCTGTGCTTGTGAGTAATCATTTGCAGGACCGGGTGCGTGGTTTTCATGTTCCATTTGACAAAAGCAAATTACTTGCGGGCACAGTCCCAAGTCTACATGAAAAATTACACATACTTGTTTAAAAAGAAACAGCATTTCTGTTACATTCTTCCTTCCTTTCTAATTGCAAGCACATTTGTGCTCTGTCCTAACAGAGGCAATGCCGGCGAGATTGGGAGCAGTGGTTGTGAATCATTATTAACTGCACGGCGCTGTGCAGATGCCAGCTGTGATGATCCGTGGTCTGTCTGCTAGAATTCCCCAGGGAAAAAACATCTGGGAAAGGGTAAAGCTGAGCAGAGGGCTAATAACTATCAAGAATCCCTTTCTCTTTTTTGAAGCTTCCCTTTTCAGATGTCTTGCTTAAACAAAAAAAACAAAACAAAAAAAAAATCAAAAAGAAAATCCATTCCCTTCCCCCCCCTCCCTTCCCAGCCATTGTTTTTTTTAGTCTAAAGCCTGCAAAGATGCAGAGTCCTGCAGGGTTTCGTCTCCCTTCCTTTCTGGCCAAAGTGGGTGACAGTCTCAGGAGGTATTAGTGTGCTGTCACCTGGTGTTGTCCCAGTGTCCTCACCTTCACAGGCTGCTCATAGCACTGCTCACGGGCAGTGGGTGCTGGAAATTGCACAATGGGCACAGACACGCCGTCTTCAGTACAAAGAGCTTCAGAGCTGAACCAGTGTAACCAAAATCAAAAGAGATCTTAACATGCCCTGCCTGAACAGGCTCCTCTACATTGCAGTGAATAATCTGCATGTGTCTTCTCAACACTTTTAATGCACGACCTTTGGAAGCCAATCTTAAAAAAACTGTGACAGGAATATTGTGCAGTAGTATTATCTCTAAGAAGAACAAAGCCAGTGCTTTAAAGATAAGCTGGTTGGTTATTTTTTTCCTTCTGTGCCTGTTTTGGTCAACACCTGATTAAGACCTGACAAAATTCTCAGATTTTTCTTATATGAATAATATAACAAAACCCTCCTCTATTTCTGTCAGATGAGTGGATTAGCTAGAGTCATTTTGAGTCATTTAAAGAAATCTGTAAAATCTATTCAGACAGTGGAGTGGTTTTCTTCTTTTTCTTTTTTCTTTTTCTTTTTCTTTTTCTTTTTCTTTTTCTTTTTCTTTTTCTTTTTCCCTTTTTCTCTTTTCTTTCCTTTTCTTTCCTTTTCTTTCCTTTTCTTTCCTTTTCTTTTCTTTTCTTTCCTTTTCTTTTCTTTTCTTTTCTTTTCTTTTCTTTTCTTTTCTTTTCTTTTCTTTTCTTTTCTTTTCTTTTCTTTTCTTTTCTTTTCTTTTCTTTTCTTTTCTTTTCTTTTCTTTTCTTTTCTTTTCTTTTCTTTTCTTCCTATGGTATATGGACAGGTGTGGAGTTAAAATAGAAAACAGCTGGTGTTATCCTAAACTGCTTCTCCTAATCCTTCAACAGTAACTGGTCTGAGACAGCAACGTCTCCAGTTTATCTTAGTGGAAACATCATGTTGAGCCAGATACTATAAAGATTTTTTTTCTGGAAAATTATGACTCAGATGAGACTGGAAAAGTCATTTTCATAATTTAAATTTAGATCTCCAAAAAAGAAAAGATCAGGGGCTAATCTTTCAAGGCCTCTCTCCCGTACTTGGTCCTTAGCCCTGAGTGTAGAAAATCATTATTCAAAACTTGCAGACCCCATTATTTCACTTGGATATCTGAGATGACATGAGGATTTTGAAGATAATTACAACAAAGGTGCTAAATTGGTGAAACCCTGGCATAGGCAGTACCAAGGTGAAGCCTTTGCCCCACTTTTGGGATACACAATTCAATTCCCTGCTGACACTGAAGATGTGGCATTGACTGACTGCTGGTAAGCCCAGCAGAGAAGCTGCCACTTATCTTTCTGTATTAAACCTTATCAGAGATTTTTTTTGGAGCACTTAATTTTTGTAAAGCTTTTAAAACACTTGAGGCATCTGAGGATTCACAGCATGTATAGCATAAGAAAAAAAACTGTCGTGAAAGCAGAATACCAGGAATAGTGCAAGGGTCTCACTGCATAGAATTACATGTGTCTTTCCAAATGCATGAAACCAGAGCATAGGGACCTCCTGGTGATTGCTCCAGGTTCAGCAAAGGTACTTTTCAACTCCTTCAGAAACTTGCAAGATTCATCCTAGCATTGGCTGGCTTTTCCTCCCTCAGACTCTAGGCTGAAGGGCTGTCCCAGGCTCCATTGTTTTTATTAGCTGGAATTTATGTATATGCTTCTTCTCTCATGGACATGAAGATAGTGTTCATGTCATAAATAACTAGAAAGCAGGCGCAAAATCAATATGTGGAAAGCTGAGGCTTAAAATGTGGTATAACGTTTTAATGGTCCCACGTAGGGCAATAAAGAGCTCTGGCACTGAACCGGGGACAAGGAAACCAGAAACTTGGCTCCTCCAAAAGAGCAAGGTGCTCAAAACAACCGACGCTGTAGCAGAAGACAATGAAAACCAGATTGAGATTCCCTGAGATGCAGCAATAGCTCTGTCAAAGCCCAGTCATGCACACAGCCAGCCCCCTAAACAACCTCTGGGTATCACTGTTGTTGGAGAGCAGCCACCAGCTGCTCTGAGCCAACAGCGACCCCACTGCGAGGCTCCGCTGCTGACCTCCAATGCTTTAATTCCTCTGCATGCATATTTTAACATTATTACAAAAGGTTTCATTTACAATTCACAGGCTGAGCAACAATGAGTACATTTCATGGAGGTCAGCCTCAACCATTCCTGCTAGTGATGGAATTATAGTTTAAACAGCTGGAGCGTGGTCCCAGGAGGGACACTGGGATATGGTTCCTTTACAGCAGAATAAATCCATCAGGCATATTTCATGTGTCCGATAACATTAATAGATATCAGGGCCTTTTAATATTTAATGAACTCACTTCGAGGTTGTTTACTAGAGAAGGAGCAATCAGAAAGGTGATCACAGTCTTTTGATCTCTAATGACAACAGCAAAACCCAAATCTCAGCCAATGGGGTCAGCCTCCCTCTCTCCCCATGCCCTCCTGCTGCTCCTGTGAGCCCTATCAGAAGCTGCCTCATTCACTACCTGCTACCTGTTTCAGCTTCAGAATGTGCAAGGGTGTTTTTAGTTTTGTGGTTCAAAAGTTAATAAGTTCCATGTTTCCCACAATTTAATAGAGATGCCAGAAACTGTCAAATAGATCTCAGTTTAGTGATGGTGAAAACGGGAAAGGAAAGACAACTTGCAGAGGCAGAAAGCAAATAGTGTAGCTCTAAGAGGAGCCAGAATGAGCCTGGGTGTGCTAATGAATGTTGTGTCCATTAGCACAGAGATATCACTGAATGTGAGCTTTGGCAGTGACTCTCTTTACTAATGGCCTTTGCTCTTAATATTGCCATCATATGTTTCCTTTTTAATTTTGCTATAATACCCAGTTTATTAGAGATTAGAGGATTTCAGCTGAATAGCAGCTTGATTTTCTTTCTTCCCTGTATTTCACATCCTTATTTTTAACATACTTTATTCAATTTGATTAGACTGGGGACTAGAAGGAACTGTTTATATAGGAGATATGCAGCGACATCTCTTATTCAGAGGATTCAGAGACATCTTCCCTGGCAGAGGATTTTTGCAAGCATTTAGGATTAATTTTCTTTTTATCACAGCAAGTGTGAAGTCACAGACTTTGGCAGGTGAAAGATGTGCAACCTGCTTCTCAGCAGGATAGCCCCAGCCAGTGTGAAGAGAAGCATAAGAGACATGGGTTGTGCTCCTGCAGAATAGGAAATAGAAACTGGAGCTCACCTATTCTGGAACCACTGAGGTGGGTGAGCATGCGAGATTTCACATGCAGATTCATGAACTGAACTCACTTAAATACATAAACCTATGATGTGAGTTACCCCAGGGACATCACTGGCCTTGGCCAAGGCAAATATGAAGAACTTACACCTGGTGTGTTAAGGAAAGATATGGGAAAGAACAACTACCTCCACGTAAGATATCAGCAAGGCTCATGTCTCCCTGTGATCCCCGGTCTGCAGTGGGCCTGAATTCAAACTGAACAGGTGCAGAGACATTAGTAGGATAAGTGGAAGCAGAAAACCTGTTGTATGGGCAGAAACAAGTTGCTTCCCCTTTCTTATAATCAAAAGAACGAAAACTTTGGGGGAACAGGACTGTTTTCTGCACTCTTGGAAGTGAGAGGACAGTCAGGATGTAGAAAAAATGCTTTCAGCTGGAAGATGCAATGGAATGCTGACTAGAGAGACCATGAATGAATAGATTTGGAAATTAAAGGAAGATTAGAGGTTAAAAGTATGTAAATGAGTGAGGAGCTGGAATAAGAAGTGGTAAGAGTGAAATCAGAGCTTGCTTTCAGATGCGCATTGATACATTTACAACACTTACACAAGTAATTGTAATGCAGTAAAAATTTGGATTTCATAGTCTTAGAGATGTCTTTGTCTTATGAACAAATGTAGATTTGGGAGCTGTGTCCATGTTCCATTCATCTTGCTTCCCTTCACTCAAAATCTTTATTAACAACTATTTCTGAGTCACAAACAAGTTAGCCCAGGGTGGCAGACTTCATTCATAATTTTCTTACTTCATTTGTCAGCATTCACCAGAACAGGCTGCAGCTCTGGGTGAAAAACTTTAAGCAGATAACCCAGGGTTACCAGTTTAGAAGAATGAGTTGTTGTGAAAATTGGAGAACTATGCAAAGAAACACATTGCATGTGAAATCCATTAGGATTGATTAGGATTGTTCACTTGCAGTTTTGGGTTGTTTTTTTTGTTTTTTTTTTTTTTCCCCTGTTACTGTTTAGTTTTCAGATTTTCTGTTCCTTAAAAAAGTGGAGAAGTAAGCAGATGGTGGATTTCCTGAGAGCCAGGGATGCTCTACTGATGAAGTGCTGTCATTCTTAGTGAGAAAATCACCACCAGCCTTCACCTTTTAAAAGAAATCATTTTCAGGTAGAAGCACATTTAAAATAATTTCAATCAAAGCACTAAACCAGAAGCAGATGTTCAGATATGACTTAGGAATATTTAACTACTTTGGCAATGAATACACACAGATTGTTTTTAACAGACACTGGGTACCTCTCCATGCCTGTCCCCTTTTCCTTTTGTCTGTTAATGACAAATGGTTAAATAAAAGGCTCAGCTGCAGTTTCATTAAATGACATATATAAAGAACAGGTAAAAATACCTGCTTGTTAGAAGAAATTATTTAGATTTCCAAAAGGATCTCATGTCAGATGCTGATATTTGAGATGTGCCTGCAAAGGAGCTTCCACTGAAACATCTTATTGTACAGAATATTAATGGCAAGAAAATAAACAAGCTGTTTCTTTTTCTTTCTCCTCCTTTTTTTTTTTTTTCCCCAAAACTTTCTAATTAATATGCTTTAGAAATAAAAAAAAAAAAAAAAAACCAAAACCAAAAACCTGCAAAACACAAAAAAACCCCTTGAAGGACAAAGGACCAGAGACCTCTCTTTGGAAACAGAATCTGCTCTGGAACAAAAATTGAAAGCAATAAAATCTGAAACTAATTTCCAGATGGAATAAATTGGTTCCAGGGTTTCTTGAGATTTTGGCCAACATATTGCACAGCTGAAGCTGAACTCGCTAATTTTACCAAGGGAAAATGTCTCAACAGGGACACACTTCCCTCGAGACTCTGTCTGCTGCTTGCAGTTCTGTTTAGACTCAGCTATCTGTTTCTCCCTGTCTGCAAAGGCAGGGCACACATCTCACGCAGACTGTCACTGCCACCCTCTTGGGTTTTCTGCCCAGCAAGCCTTGACTTCCCTGCCTTGCCTCAGACTCACCTAAACAGTCCCTGAACCCTGTCAGCCTCCAAAGCTGGGCAGCCAGGCAAGTTGTATCTGATTGGAGCAGGGTGGGTCTGGTTTATTTATTGTTTAATTAAGTGTAATATCCTTGACAAGGTGCCTTATTGACATTGCAGCAAATTAAAGACCTTATTATGTGACAAACACTGTCATCACTCAAGCAAAACTTAGTTCAGAGGGGAATTTTGCTGGAGAAAGGACCACAGTGTTTGAACTCACTGTTTATCTGAATATATCCATGGCAGCATATGGAAAAGTATTCGGGGGTTAAAATATGAGATTTGTCTCCAAGCGTTACCTGTTGCCCCTTTGCCAAGATTGCCAACATTTACTGTCCTTATGATTCAGACACCTCTCCAGAAGAGAAATCCCTTCTTTTTCTCAAGGCCAGGAGATCAGACATGGTGGTGCATGGCTGCGTCTGTGTTTGAACCTGTGGTATGTAAGATATGGAAGATTCTGCTTATCCAGTCAATGCAGAGTACTTATTTTTAAAATAAAAAGCCCTTGTTAAAGTACAGCAATATTTCCATGCCATGGAATTACAGATCTTTCTCCTTTCCAAGAAAAGAGGGGGAAAAGGCCTTCTTAAAGCTTTTAAAAACAATAAAAACTGTTTGTTTAATAAGTGCTCTTTTGCAAGCTTGCCAGCAGCACAAACCATATTATCCAGAACAGTCATCTGTTTAGGGTTTCCAATGTTAAATAAAACCTCAACCAAGCACAAATGTGAGAATAGGCTGAAAACACTGCTCTCACTGGCAGCTTATGCTCCAGCACACAGGGCTGGAGCCCAAGGTTTATTGCATAACCTGGAAGGCCTCTATCAACCATCACTAGCATTCAGTTCTGCCTATATACATGATCCATGATTTGTTTTATGCAGTATGTTGAACATGAAGGGGAAATGTACTTGTTTCTAGCCAAAGCATCTACCTATGTTATTTACAATCTCTGTATCCCAGGTTTTGAGGTTTTGGCTAATACAAGGTGGTTCTAGGGAAGATATGTGCTAGGCAGTGAGGGAGTAGAGATTCCCTAATTCTCCATGGGCCTGTAGAATCACGAGTGGGTTTACAAAGGTTTGGACAATGCTGAAGAAAGGTTAGAGAATGACAGGTTGTGTCTTGGGAATTTTGCATGTTCTACAGCTCTAGGTAATTTATAGAGCAATCTATCTCTGTGGATAGCATTCTTTTTGGCTCAGAGTAGGTGCTTTTCATGCCACTCTAGAGAATGGCCAGTTAGAGCTGAGACTATCTACCAGTCAGCATCTCCTGCTACTCCAGGCTTTGCATATTTTTGAAATTCAACTACAAATTGCCTTTTAAATATCTTTATCATATCCCAGTGGAGATTATTTTAATCCATTCCCTGCATAGCAATGAAAACCAGAGGTGATAGTCCTTTTATCTTGATGAGCCAGCCCCCCTGACACTGTGGCCGTATCACCGTGGCAGAGCAGCCCTCCCAGAGCGCAGAAGGGCTCTCACTCCCCACTGCTGGCGTGCCTACTCATGCATTATTTCTTGCTGGGGTAGAAGGAGGTTTTCTGCCTCCTGAGACACTCTGGCCTCTGCTAGCCCTACCTGCAGACTCCATCACAGAGCAGTTCCTGGGGAGAGGCATCCGGCCAGCTGGGGAGAAACACTGTATGCTCTCCTCCTCCTCCTCACATGCCAAGAGATACTGAATAGGAAGGATTCTGCCTCTGACAGCGTCTGACAGCCCTGATCAATAGCTATTGTTTAAAAAATATACTAATGAAATTACAGCTTTCTGGTAACCATGCTGTCTCCTCAAACAAGAACCTACAGAATAAGATCCCATCTTCAGCCCCCTTTCCCCTTGTAAAATAAAGCAAGAAGGGAGCTTTGGATGTTTTGTATTTGTAGAGGACCAAATAACTCTCTGGAATGAGCCATAAAAGCTATGGGGTCTATTCAACCGCAAAAACCATTATTTTCCCAACAGAATGGCACATGTTAGGGCAATATACATGTCACTAGGAAGCAAGAAGTTTGTTTACCTTGCTGAATATAGAACTGTTCCCAGTTTAATGGGTTTGTGTTACAATGTTACCCACAATTTTTTGTTTTCATTTTCTCCCATCAACCACATTACAGACTGATTTTTTTTTCCACTGGTGAGTGCAAAGGTGATACAATGATCCACAATTTTCCCTCAAACATGCCATCCATATTTTATTAACCAAGTAAATTATTTAAACACATTCACTAACACACATGCCTCCTCTTATACACATGCCACACATTCCTGCCAGTGCAGCCTACCTAGATGTAATGAGATGCTCTTCTCGGGATCTTTTTGCCCAATCAGACTGTAATTAAGCCTATGAAGATGCAGGTAAATGTGCAAGATGCCTGTTTAATTAAAAACGAAAATGAGGGTTTAAGTATCAATTTGTGTTCTATTCAATTACCTGAAAGATACGTAAAGCAACTTTACCTTTCAGTACCTTTTAATTAAAAAAAAAAAAAAAAAAAAAGAAAAAAGGAAAAGGCGGCACAAAACTGAAAGTAAGCCACCCTAAATTCAGACTTCCATATGGTATGGCTACTTCTACATGCAGGAGAAACAGAAAATCCCATAAAAAAAGTTTGCATCAAATCATGGAGGGAAGAAACGTAACCAAAACAAAACACATTGCTGTCAGAATGCAGCAGACTGAGTCAATGTATAGCTTGCATATGGAAACAATGACATGATTGTTTACTCACTGGTTTAATGATATTCACTTTCTCTTAATGGCAATGTTGAAAATGTGAATGCCAGATGTTAAGCCTACAGCGCAGAAGCAATGAACACTGTAAAGTCTATAGAAAGGAATTTATCCTGACATCAAAATATAGTGTAACTCTTCAGTTTATTAATGCTGTGAGTGGGGGTTTTTTTTAATTTATAAAAAGAAATAGTTTCATGTTTGCCATTTAAATTTCCATATTTTATAACACTTCAGCAACAAATTTACATATTTCCTGGAATCTGCAGATATAAAAGCGGTAAAACACTCCAGGCATTATTAGATAGTAGATTATAACCCATTACTATTGTTTCAATTAGCAATGTAAAAGTGACCTGCAGTGTTCAGATGACCCACTAATGGATTTAAATGCTTTCAAATATTAATGCAGGTTTTCTAAAGATGAATCCCAAACCCATTATTCCTGGAATAACCGTGAGCTGAAAAGCTGGCAATGATTGTGCATTATGTGGAAAGGCTCATGGTTAATTAAATGAATACCTAGCATTACACTGTTCACTTTAGTGCTACAAAATTATTTCTCATTGATTTTTACATTCTGAGCCTGTGATTCAATTTACTTCTGCAATTTGTGTTGTTGTGTCAATAAAACAGAACTGCTTGAAGATGGAAGCATTAGAGAGGGATACATACATTAAAGCCCAATGAAAACCATAGTTTTCCTATTTTTTGCCCTGCTGAAATATCACTTGTAGGCATGACTTCGTTATGTATTATTAATACAATTTTTGTTTGTTTCCATCTGCTCTTTAGTCATTTTTATATTCAGGAGCTGGAATGTTAGTGATTACTTAAGGGTGAGTAGCTAATTTTTTCAGTAACAAGTTCTCCTACTATCAAGAACAAAAGCACCATCAACACAAGTCTGTTATTTCATGTTAAATGGACTAGAAGGATTCAATTCATCAAAGCAATCATGCTGGAGATCCAGGGAGTTTTTAGTTTGGCAAATTCAGGAAGCTGAAATTTTAAGTTATCAAAATTGGTAATTCTGAGAATTGAACACAGAATCAGAATCATTCCTGCACGGTTTTTGGGAAATGCTCATTCCCTTTGGTGTGCAAAACTGCCCGGAAGAAGGGGTACAAAGTCTTTCCATGGAGATGTCCACCGAGGAAAACTGAAGCTAATGAGATATCTTGTGGGTTGTAACACTTCCCTGATGGTTTTCTGGATACTTTTCTTCTCTAAAGAGGGGGTCATGTGCTACTTCTGCACATTTTCTATGACTGAGTTGATAAGTTTCTCAAGGATCTTTGGTTTTAACCACCTGTGTTTGGAGAACACGTGTATTTTATAGCATGTGAAAATATTTTAAATTAATTCCCTTTATGCCTGTCTTATGCTTTGTATAAGGTGAATGCAGTAACATTTTCCTTACCTTTCTCTTGGGACTTTCAGTAAATTTCTTCTCCAGAGTCAAAAAGAATTGACGATGAGCACTGCATGACAAATTCTAAGCCCTCTGCAATCCTAGTCAGATAGGGATCAGGCTCCACAATGAGCTTGGCTAACAGCAAGATCTTCACAGAGCTGCACTTTTAGATCCACTTCTGTTGCTTTGCACCTAAATGAGTCATCATTCATTCGTGGTCGTTATTATTATTACCATCAAGTGTTTTGAGTGGGTGTGCGAATCTCAATTTTCTTACATTGGGAAAAATGAAGAGTAATTCCATTAGAGCCAGTGCATCTGTAATGATGTAAGACCAGTGTAGGTGAGAAGATAATCAGGCCATCCTGATCCATCCATTGTGTGACACAGTCCTGTAATCACTTACTTGCATGAGTAATGCTGTCTTCAGGAAGTTCACCGAGTTCAATTGGATTATTTGCATGAGTAAGTATCCCCTCATGTGTGTGCACCCTGTTTTCATATGTTTAATGCTTCCAAAAGGGAAACTAACTATAAACCAGCATTGTGAAGAAATGTAACATATAAACTGCCATAATAAACATGTAAAAATTGGATTGAATTAGAAATATTAAAAAATACACAAAAAATTAAAAGAGAACAATCTTGGTTTTGCTTCAGGGCACTGCTGTTCAGAAACCAGGTGTGGCAGAAAATCCTATTCAAAGTTAGGGTCATTATCATCTCAGATAATTAAATGGCTAGGGAGCTGTTTTGTGTTCACCAACTAGGACAATGCATTCTGAACTAAATGCGTAGCCTCACTTAGAGCATTAGCCATTACTTGAACCTTGACCATGAGCACTCAGTGTGACAGTAACCAGTTTTGCATCCAGAGAGAGCTAAATGAGGAAGCATGTTTGTGATATGGATTAGACAATTTTTGTGATGGCTGAAAAAAACAGAAGGTTTGCAATTGGCTTAACTGGAAAAAGATCTGGCTTTCATTACTAAAGGTAAGCAGTCCTCAACATAATGAAATATTTCCTGCAAAATGGGATCATTCTGCCAGGATTCTTACAAAGGAAGATTTTCATGCTATGCTACAATCTGTAGGTAAATACTACTTACGTACTTTGTATTTTTAGTTGATGAAAATGTCGTTTATTCATTAAAATGTTAAAAAAAAGTCTCCTAGCCACTCTATTCTTGTAATGAATTCATTCTCATTTTATCACTCTCTGGAATACCATTTCCTTTTCCTTCCACTTAGCAGAAAAAATGTAAATATGATTATTTTCCCCTTGATGGGTTGTCCATTATGCTATAAAATACGGTGAACAAGCAGCGAACAACAGTTTGGCTTGTAGAGAGTTGCTTCCTGAACCTGAAGTGAGGCAAGCCAGCTGTGCTGTAGTAGCACATCCCTCAGCTGTAAGGAGGTGGTGGTGGAGGATGGGAGATGATGTTTCAGGAACTTTCATGGCACAGAGACTCTCATCCCTTCACAAAGACAAAAGTCCCATTAATACCTGTTTTCACTAAGTGAGAAGTACAGGGCTTGCATTCAGCAAATATGGATTGAGAGGCCTGGCTATGTCTGATAAAAGTTCCAAGACCATATTAGAGGGAGGAATTCAGGCACCTAAGCAGTGTCAGGATGAAACTTAGGAAGCATATGAGCAAGACATCACAGTTTCTCAGGGCACCTGCTGTTATGCAGGTAAATGCTCTTACAGTCATGATCTTTCTTCTAATTATTATTTTGAGTCAAGGAAATTTTCATTCCTTGAATGAAATGTTAACAAAAAAAAATAATCTCCTAGCCACTCTATTCCTGTAATGAATTCATTCTCATTTTATCACTCTCTGATATTCCTTCTGTTGAGTGGTTTAGCTTTAACAAATAGGACCTCGAACCTAGGTCACCTGCTCCTCAAGCTGGCACACTGAGCATCAGGCTCTCCCTCTGCAGTCCTCCTTTGGCCAACATTTGCACGGGCCTGTGCTGCAGTCTGCCTCGAAAGAGCACAGAGACACTGTTTTCCTGAAGGGGTTTTTAGGTCTTCGATGTGGGTCTTAATTAGATATGTAAAAAGAGACTGAAATGGGGCTCAAAAAAGTGAACAGTGTTTTAGATGTCCCTCTCTCTCTGAAGCATTTTCTCTTGTCTGAGATATTCTGCTCCCACTATCTACCTCTGGTGGATCTAACACTCCAGCGGGAAGTGCTGTGTGGGTACATCAGGCCGGTCCCTGTGTGCCTGGTTCTGGGCTTTACTGTTACCACAGGCCAGCAGAGATGATGCACATCCAGTCCCGTCCAGCCAGGATAGGAAATAGGGAGAGAAGAGGACTTTTTTTCTCCTCTGTCTGTGCACAAAGAGGAGATGTCTTCCAACCTGTTTTCTTTGGTGTTGCAGTTAGCAGAGAGAGATGTGAACACCAAAATCCTATGCAGGTTCAGTCACTCGTGTTCTATAGCTGCTGTGAGAACTGTTCAGACTTTGTGCAACTTCATCTCACTCAAGTCTCCTACACTGAATTTCACAAAACTGGAAAGGTTGATCTAACTATAAGAATTTAATATTGACCATCTTTCTTGTTTGTTTTTATTTTTTTTGGTTTTTTTTTTTTTTTGCAGGAGGGCGAGGGTGTTGGATGTTTGTTTGTTCAGCAGTAGACATTCCTTCTGATATTCCTTCAAAAATTCCTGTATTTCCTACCCATTGTTTTAAAAAGAGAATTTTATCAAGGAGAAACAACAGAATTTGGTGCCTTTTAGATATGCATGTGCTGTGATTACAGGCATTCAAGATTAAATTACATGAACAGAAAAACAAATATCCTGTGTAAAAGCTATTCTGTAAAAGCTGTATAGTCTAATTAGAAAGACAGAAACAAAAATCATTATGGCAATAAAGAATTAGAACACAATAAAGAATGTAGATTTTAGAAATTTATAGTAGTGTACCAACATCATGTATGGATTATACAGCTGTGAGAAAATAATTTGGAGAAATATTTACTTCCAATACATTAAGTGTAACTGCTTAATAGTATCTTTTCGAATTCTGTATTTTTAATAAAAAATAAAGAGAAGTCTATTATTTGGACAGACGACATAGGGAATTTTACAGATTAGGAAACTCAGATAGCAGTAACATGTCCAAGATTTATTGTTAAGGTGCAAAAAATGTAACTGAATTTGGAAGAAATTCTGGAAAAAAAAAGGAAAGGTACAAGATGAAAGCTTTTTTTGTACTAAGATAAAAAAATCTGAAATGGCATTTTATGCAAAGCTTGAAGCGAATTCAGATCCTTTGTTATGGTTCATGTATTTTCAGCTTCCCACATTTAATCATAACAGGCTCCTTGTGGTTTAATTATGATCAGAGTTCTGAAGATGATTCAACCACTTGCACCGAGAATTTGACTTGCATTGATCAGAAAAAAAATTATCTCCAAGTCTTAATTAACCATTTAACTGAAAAACATTCCTTTCCTGAGACACTGCTTTATGCTGTGATAAATGAAAGATGTGTAAACTCTGGATCATAACCCAGGAAATACATATAGTAGCTGCTTAAAGGCTGTAAATAAGATTGCAATTAAATATGTTGGTATGAATTTAACCCCTTTGAACACAAGCTTTTACATGGGTTTCATTTGAGGCTGATTCAGATTTGGGGAAGAAGTAGTGAATGCAAGCTGTACATATTTAGTAGACCTCAGATGTGGATATTTGCTATAGGGCAGTAGTCCCTGTGAAAATAAGTGTGGATTTTCAGAAAGGCTCATGGTGCACTGAATTCTGTGGGTCCAGAGGCAGGTAGCTGCTGAATTCTTGTGAAAATCCCATTTCCCATTCATGAACTGTATTGACTACGGCATCAGGGACAATGCAAACCCTCTAGGTATTCTAATTTGCCCTCAGTATTTCAGCCTAAAATGAGGAAAGTCTGTTAGCTGGGACAAATTTCAAATTTCGCAGTTACAAGAGTAGATCTTAAGACTGCTAACACTTACAGCTCAATGACCAGTTTTAGTGACTTGATAGAGTTAAGTGCATCTAAGTTTTGTCCTTGACAGAAAAAAAAAGCTTTTTTCCCCACTTATGGAATATAACAAAGAAAGAGTCAAGATAACAGAATCTATTTCGAAGATCATCACTTGCATTAAAAAACTTTATTGAATAGATTACTTGAAAAATGAGGGTAGATATATACACATATATATCTTAACCAACAAAAAAAAATACATAAAACCCTTCCATTTGACAATTAAATTCTAGTTCACTTGATAATTTCAGCTTCAAATCAGACTAGATTAGGAGATAATAAAAACATACCTGCTTACTCACATCAGGCAATTCAGTAAATAAAAGCAAGTAATTTACATAAACATTGGATGAGCTCATACATGCATTGACCCAAACTTCATATTAAATAGAAGTGCATATAGATGCACAGTACAGAAATATAAAACTGAAAAATCTGTCCTTATTTGTATGCTATTAGAATGAAGTTTTTAAAAAAGTTTGCTGCTTCTGCCAGTCCCTAAGACAAGAATTCCTGTATCCGCTAAGATCTGTTCTTTGTTAACCTTTAATATCTTCAATTTTCAGTCTTGTTAGAGATTGTCCAACAGAACTAATCCAGAGCATTTTGTACTCAGAAGTAGCTGCTGGACATCATCACAAATTCCCACCTCTGTGGAACTCTCAAGGTGTCAAGTTGTAATGACTTAATCAAGAACAGATCTTGAAATCCTAAAAAATCATGCATACCTTTGAAAGAAGGCTTAGAAATACGTATTTAGGAAGAAAATGCAAAAATTGACACCATCCCAGAAAATATTTTTTAACTTAAAAATGAAATAAAAGTCAGCTGAAAATTTGCATTGAAATTAGTGTGCAGCAACCTTGTTTGAGATAAGATTAAACTGCTTCAATGCTGAAATTTGTTGTTGATAAGGAAGCTTAAATGTATTACACTATGCTGTATTTTGCCTCCCTTTCACTCAGAAAGTGTATTCATTATAATAAATTCACACTTTACTATGTAAAATTCATTCGTATAGCCAGAAGCTTATAAAAAGAATATAGACTAAAGAGCAAGTTGCATAATGAGATCTAATCTATGTAAAATAAGTCCCAGAAGAAATGTCCTTTACTTTGATCATATCCCTTGAAACAAGATCCCCTGCTGGAAACCACAATAAAATGAGAGCTTGGGAAACTCGCCTGGCAAGCAAGTTAGGTTTTTAAAAACAAAAGCTCGCCAAGCCCACCGACCTCATGATCCCAGACAAAACGTAATTAAGGCTAATAAAATCTTTCAGACTCCCTGAGGCTTAATGGGAGAATAAAGATTTTTGGGGCTCACGGTAGGAATCCTGAGCTCTCCTCTCTGCCTCTGTGCAACCAAAAACCTCAGCTTGCTGCCATATGCAGGAAAAGACCCTCAGTCCATCTGGAGGCAGCTGGCCATGGGGACACCCCTCTTCAGCATGCACACATGAGCAGACAGACACACACAGAGCCCCCCATCACAGCCCTTCTGGGTTCCAGAGTATTTTAGTGCTGGCTGATGCCTCTAATGCACAGGGACAATTTCCGACTTTTCTTTGCCACCAGCACAGTGGGTGAATCACCACCGCTGGAAGATGATAACATTAAATTAATTTTTTTAGTGCTTTGCTCTTGCAGGATGAAAGGTGTTATGCAAATATAAAATGTCCTTATCATGAACGAAGAACTTAGGACACATTGGAGTGGCCATCAATGTAAACTACCAGCAAATAGCACCCTGTGCCTGAAGGGGAAATGCAAAGAAAACCAGTCATTTCCTCAGCAACAGTATTTCCTTTATATCGTCCTTCAGCCCTTAATATTAAGAATCACTTTGGTTGTGAAACAAGATAATATAAATAATTTCCTATCAGGGAAACACTAACATCTTAAAAAGGAAATTAAATCATTAATGTAGAAATGTATTATTTTCTTCCTGACGTGGCAGGCAGCCTGAGAGTGTTATTATAGAAACACACTACTTGAGCACCCTCAGTGCACCCTCCAAGGTAATCGCAGATGCTGGGTGTGCAGCAAGACCAAGGGTGAGGATGGAGGGGCCTTTGCATCAGAAGTAAAGGTGTTGGGAACAAAGGACTTGCTTTCCCACACACGGAGAAGAGTGCAATCAATTTCTTTTGTTTTCTGTAGGAATGGAAAGCTGAATTACTTTCCAGTCGCCTCTCTCCTGTGCCTTGCACTCAGGACAGATGTGAGGGAAGTGATTTGTCCTGTCCTGGTTAGGCTGAACTGGTCAAATTTCCTGCAGTTTTCTCACCATGGTGTCCCAGCATGCTTAGATAAATCCTATCCAAAAGCTGAGCACAGCACCAGTTTTATTCTGTCTCTCTTCTTCCCCTGACCATCAGGAGCTCTGTGTGTGGTGAAGGTGCTTTCCAGCACTGAGTTAGCCATGCCCAAGCTCACAGTGAAACTTGAGCTTCCTGGTGTGCCAGTGAACTGGTGCAGGTGCTGCCTAAACCATGTCACCTCCCCAAGCCCCAAGGACATCAGGGATGACAACCAACTTCTGGGGCCAGCTGGAATCAGGGAACGCAAAAGGAGGAAAGGCATCTTGGTTTGGCCCACAAAACTTTCAAAAATATTTTATGAATAAAATTTCACAATGTTTGCCCCTTGTTTTGGTCCCTTTTGGGGCAGCTGCTCTCTGGTCAGCAGCTGACCACCCACAGAAACAGCTTGTGGTGTTGGAAGGTGACTGGCAGCACCTCCAGTGTCCTGCTGGGATCAGCGCCAGCATTAGCGGTGCTGGGGCAAGAGAAACCCACTGGCTCCACCTCTCCCCAGCCTTCCCCAGAATTACTTCCCACCTTCCCAAAGGGACCAGCATTGTGTTACCAACCTTTCAATAAGCCAGCCTGCCCCCATCTTTTCCCTGTCCTTTCCCTACCCACTTAGAGCAGAGGAGCAGGGTAGGCACAAAGGAACAGAGATAAGGTCTTTGCTGTCTCCCTGCCACCAGTACACTAGGGCAACATGTTCTGTGCATTTGTGCTGAGATGATGAAAAGTAGTAATTGTTTCAGTATTCCTCTAATAGCTCTTTTCCCCACTTGGCTTCATCTCATATATACACTAACCAGTTTACAAATATTACTATCAAGGTTGAGTTATGGAAAGTTTATCTAATGTGTGACTTGCTTTAAAGACTGTTAGAAGAATCACTTCTGCATAATAAAACCTCAGGAATACACAAGTGATCTTAAGAAATACAGTATGACTGCTGTGTGGTTTCCCATTGCCTTTGTAGTTTCTGAGACACTGTAACATTATTTAATTAGCTAAAATTTCCTCTCTCTTGAGGACGGAAACTCAATGAAATGTCAACAATGCTGTCAGTCTGCTTCGGGCTAAATTCATTACACAAAAGCTCACGATAAAAATAGTCCAAGACAGATTATTTTGTTGCAAAACATAGGCCCACACAACTTTTGCCTCAGAAAACAGATGTGGAATTCACACAAGTGCTGCATTTTGAGGGTTAATGGGACTGTTAAGTTCCACCCGGCAATTACAGATGTTATGTGCTTTCACTGTTCTATATTCGACCAGTAAAAAGAAAAAGACTAAATCCTGTCAATGATTTCTCAGAGACTGATGAGGGATATTCTTACATTGGTCAAAGGCTGATATGAAATCTATATCTTTGCTTTAAAAATTCACCTTTTCCCATCACTGAGAGAGTGAGAAGAGATTGTATTTTAAGGAAAAACTGATGAAGAGCAAGGAAAAAAATTGTTTCATTTAATCTGAATTATAATTGATATTTCAGAATACATGTGCTCATTACTAAGCATAATAAAATTTGGCATTTTCTATTGTCAGAGGATTTATAAAGGCTAAATTTCTTGATTTATTTAAATAGACAGATAGGAAAGAGCAAACTACAAAAACAAGTGCTATATACTGAAGGCATGTGAATTACCTCCTTCCCAAGGATAATGCAAATTAGAAGTATGTAAAGCTTTGTCTGCACCTGGGATCTTTAATGAGGATAAAGAAAAATCAGACGGAGATTCTCCTGGGAAAAGAGAGGATCGTTATTTGAATAACCTGCAGTGAATTCTAATCAATGCAACGTGACTTTGAAAATGAATATGGTTTTTCAACCCGCTGTACATGAGCCATAATATTAATCATAACTTCACGGTACAGTAAAGCCCATGACAAATGGTTATTCAGTGGACTAACAAAAAGACCACTCGTAGTAGGAGGAAGGTAAGGGCATATATAGAGTAATTTAATCTTGTTTTGTTTGCAAAAGCACTGTCTAAATATGCACATATACCTAAGCATGTATGTGAGCATACACATGTCTGTGCACACACTTGTACCCACATATGTGTGCCCCCAGTTTAGCACATCAGCATGAAATAGATTCATTTTCCTTCAGGAGTAACATGAACGAGCATTGTCTGATCTCGTTATTCTTCAAAGTGTATTATTTACTATTACAGTAGCTAACACAAAGCTTGAGATAATTTTTTTGAAACAGGGTTTTCTGGATGTTTTAGTCATGTATCTTCCAGTGTTTGAAGCCTCTACTGTGCCTCTAAAAGGCTAGAGGTAATTTGTGTCTTCTTTCCACTACTAAGCTTTGTTCACTCTCCTGTACGTGGAGGAAGGGTTTAACATAAAGCATGGTTCACTGGCTGCAACGCACAAACACCATGCTCATTTATTTACCTAGAGCACAGAACAGAACTTTTATGTGTTTTTTCCATCTCAAGAATTAAAATCAATAAACTTTTTGACATTTTCACTATTAACATGTTTATATCAGCAAAACAAGCTGTGTCAAAAACCAGACTTTCAAAGAAACCCCTCTGAGGGAAATCAGAGGCATTTTGCAATGTTTTTTAAAGGGTGAGTGCATATTTTAGCCAGAGGGTTATTTTTGTGGGACACAGTGAAGTAAATATATCTTGTTTTGCTGATGTGATGTGATGAGGATGTTCATATATAAGCAGTAAAATGTGACAAGCCGTGCCATAAAATGCTATGCACCAACATGTGCGATGAGATGCCTTTTCTTCCCCACTGTATCTATCTCCCACTTGCAAGTGGTATTTGTCACCTTTGCCTGTGGCTGGATGCTCACTCGAGTTCTGGCCAGCAGGGATCTCCAGTGGGTGACCCAGGCAGCACCATGGAGGGGCTGGGCTTGTGTGGGGTTGGTGACTGTGTCTGTACAACACGTGTGTAACCACATTAATAGATTCACATGGATGCTGAAGTACAACTGCTGCCTGCAGCAGCCCTCAGGCAAAAGCTCAAGAAGAGCATGAGGGCCTTGAAGGTTAAGCTCAAGATCTGCCAGCCTGGGGTAAGAAGCAGACTGCAGAGCTGAAGGCCTTCCACTTGCAAAACCTCACCCAACCTTGGACACACAGACTGATAGCACACACCTATCATGTATCAGTGATCTGGGGGAAGAGAAGCTGTCTTTCCTATACCTAAAAAATCAGTAGCACAAAAAAAAAAATTAATAAGAGCAGATCTGTGAAAGAGGGAGTAATTGTGGCTACCTAGCTGAGCATGTGCTCAGAGTGCAAAAAACTAACAAAATCCCCGGATGGAAATACTATGGGACACCTAGCAGATGCAGCATCCTAAAATCTGTCTTTGCAGTAGTATTTCTTTTGTTAAACCATGCTTTAAAAGCCACCAAAACAAACAAGGAGCCACAAGATAATTTGGATCTGTTGCAGGAAAGTGGTGGTTGCAGAGCAGCTCATGCTGGCTAGCTCCCCAAAGCAAAGAGTAAGAAGGGATTTGATCAGAGTGCATAAACATGTTTTGGGGCAGGAGATTACTTGAAGAACAAGGGTGTTTAACTTAAGAGTCATCTAGAAAAGAGTTGAATTTTCACTACTTCAAATTTTGAGAAGAAGACTTTGTAGCAAAGATGCCAGAGTTCCTTTGAACAGTGTGGGTGAGATGCAAGAAACGTTTGATGAAATTTTATATTCTCTGTTAATGAAGTAGTCAAAACTATGCACAGGTTCTTTTAGGACTGTTTCTGCCTTTGCCCATTAATACTGGCCAGTTTGGTGCACATTGTGTTTTAAGAGATATCATGGTGTTCCCATAGATTTGGTCTTTCCAGATGTCTGATGAAGTATTACGAAACAGGGGAGTAAGTCATTCAGCGATTGCAGAGAGGTACCATAACCAGAATCGTCCAGTACTTCTCTTGCCATTATCCTTGGTCTTACCTGGTTTGAACCTGAAGCTAGGCTGTTACAGCTTGCTGCAGCATCTGGGAAGACACAGTTTTGGTGTTGCTGTGCTTTATTTTACAAGGTTCCTGATTTAGTTGCATTTCATGCTGTGAACTTGAGCTGTTGGTTTTCTAATGCTTATTTTTTCTTATGCAAGACTGTGTATAAGAAGAGAATAAATAGCTGAAGTGGTGGAATAAGCTGCTCTCACATTCCTCTTGAAAATGCTTGAAGCAGCAATGTTAGACTGTCTTCTTGCTGTGGACATAGTCCTAAACCTCTCCTAAGCTAGACAGGTCTGAAACCTGAAATTACTGGGACTAAACATTCACTGTTGAGGTTCAAACTGACTGTCCCATTTTCATATTCCCTGTCTTGGGAAGGAAAGTTTGGATATCATAGCAGTGCTAACTGTAATAAATGTACTAACTAATGTCATTAAAAAGACTCTAAGATGATTAAACTATGATGCTCACAAACTTGGATCTATCTAAGCCTAAATAACTGAAAGGTTGATCTAAATTTTTTTGGTTTTATACATGCTTATGGCATGTATAAAAACATCTGATCTGTAGTTATATTTGTCTTCAAATATATAGCTATATAACTAAAACTTTATTGTTTCTTACTGTTATTTTTACCTAAACCTTTAGGGAAAGCCTCATTGGGAATTAGACTTGGGTTGTTGAAAACGACCTGATATTTAGAAGAAAGAAGAGTGAGAGTTGTGCATATCTATCAATCTATATATCTTAATTTGTGCTAGTGGATTTATCTTCAATAAACTAAGGAGTTTCCTGCAAGAAGTTTATTTTCAAAGCAGTTTTAAATTCATCAGTTTAGGTGTGATCCCAGGAAATGCTTCCTGTGTATCTGCTTGTGTCCATCTTAAAAGCGAGAATCATCACTGAATAAAAATTCGTTCAACAAAGAATAAAAATTTGAACCCAGTGAAGTCATAGATAGATGACTCCACCAAATTTAGTAGAATCAGTATCACTCATGAGTTTTGGTTGCATTTTCACACTAATGTCATAGGAGATGCTGAACTCACACAAAGAGAAGGAGAACAATCACTCCTCCATAACAGAGGGGGCAGAGAGGAAGGAAAGTTCACCTCCATTCACCAGAGAAGAGACATACTTTAAACTTCTTTTGCTCCTATTTTAAAGTGATTTAAAATACATAAATATTTTTTCAAATTCCTTGAATAGGTGTAGCTACAGATTCACAGAATGACAGAATCACAGGATTGTTGAATTTTTAAGGGACCTCTGGAGGTCAGCTGGTCCAGTCCTTGAGGATGAACACCTAGAACTACCTGCCCAAAACCATTTTTTCAGCCCTCTACTGGATTCACCAGCATTCAGCCTAGTTAGCAACTACTCTTGCTTCAGAGGGAAAAAAATCCTGACATTTTTAGAATGCAGAGATGTTTTGGTGCCTTTTCTCCAATCCACTCTACATTCTAACTTGGTTGTTTCTTTGAACTCATTGCAGATGCTCTTCCTTCTTTCACCATTGCAACAGATCTGCAGCTTCTACTTCTGGCACTCAGGTCTGGTACCAGAAAACCAGACATCAATATAGAGGTAATAGCCAAAGTCCTACTTAGCACAGCTCACGCTTCACCCCTGCAACTGTTCTCTGATATTGTTTTAACTCTGCCCATTTTAACATGCCATGGTGTGTGTGTGCTCCAAAAAAATTGTATAAAAGTGGAAGAAAACTGTGTGACCTATTTTTTTGTTTTTCCACCATGAAACACTGTTAGTTTAGGCACAGATGCAAAAAGAGAAATGATTATGGGAATAGGATGCCACATGGAAGTAGGCTGATAATCTACATCCTGGTAAAATGAAATACCAAGGGTGTCCCCAGTTTCTCCTTCTATTAAAATAAATGGCTTTTTATAAATGTTGTTCAGATAGTTTGATAATTGCAGCATGAAATGGAAAACAAACTGCCATTGATAAGAGATATGATCCTGGTCCTGTTAGCGACAGCAAACTGGCAGGATCAGACCCAAAAGGAAGAGTAATACAAAGATTGTATGTCTGATTTCAGCCACACAGAAGGATTATTGATTTATCTAAGGGTTACTGAAATGAAGATTTGGCTCATGGTTCAGGTGAGGCTGGGAGGAAAGTGATTACTGCTTTATTACAGGCCTTCCCTGTAGATATGGGGTGTGGAAATAATCAGGGCTGATCTTACAGGGAGTGCAGCAGATGCACAGCATCTGGTCTCTGGTCTCCAAGGCTACATCTATACTAGTAAACTAAACAGGCTTAGGACATGTTTAAGCACTGCTCCATGAGATCTATACTGTTTAACCCTTCCCCCTGTCTCTGGAGTTTAGTTCTTGCCAAACAGCACTATGCAGGTGCACAGGTCAGCAACTGCTCCCCAAACACAGTGGGGAGAAACCCCCCTTGTTCTAGGGGAGAAGAGGGTGAGACAGGAGCAGAGTGAGCTGAGCTGAGCAGTTCAGGGCTCAAGGTCAGAGGATGTGCCATCATTCATTCCATTTATTTCAGAAAGAGTCTCCTGACAACTACTTTCTGACCATGCTTAAGACATCTCTTCACTTTCTCATTTTCTCTTGAAACAAAACACATAGCCAAAGTATTTTTCCCAAAGAAAGAAATACATACCTAAATTTCCCACTCTCCTTCTAATTATATGAATGAAGACAAATTTTCATCCCAGCTCTGGTCTCTATATGTCTAAGAAAACTCCTGTCCACAGCTAAAGTCCTATAGCCTGAAGGAAAATTCATTCAAGTCTTTAGCTGGCCAATGACAAATTTTCCTGCATCCAGTGCCTAACGCAAACTTGGCTACCATTTGTTCTCTGATACACAGTGCTGGAACAGTGTGAGTTTTCCTCTGAAATGTGTATCACATTCATGCTCTGACTTCAGTGAGCCAGACCTCAACACTGGCCTCCTGAAATCCAGATTTATAACTCTGGGGGTGAGTGGGCTTAGCTTTTCATTATTATATCATAGAATTTGGTCTTATATTTCTCTGTAGTCACCAAGCATCTCCCATGTTGAGTAGACTAGTAAAAGGGAAGTCCCTTGTGGGTTTCTTGGATTTTTTTGGCTCTTCTTCTTTTTGGGGTTAATTTAATCAAATTTTTAAAAGGGATAATTAGATTTTTACAACTTTTATAGAGAGGCAAGAATTTAAACCTATTTCCACTTTGAAGAAATTTGGAAGGTACCCAAGACTTCCTTTCAAAGTAACATCATCAAATAATTTCTTGTGTATCTGAGATTTAACATTTCAGATTCTGTCCCCTGCACCTTTTATTGTTCCTATTTACAGTGCACCTGAAACACATTGTGTAATTGGCAGAGAGCCCAGATTTTCCATTTAAGAACAGTTTGATGATTTCACTTTTTCTTTTTCTCTCTCTCTTTTTTTTTTTTTTTTGAAAACAGCAGGTGCTCTACATTGTAAACAATGCCAGTCACCATAATATTATTAGCTTTTGCATTTTTATTACATTTTTGCCTCCCTACATATTTTAAACTTCATTGCAAGGCATTTTTGGCACCAGCTCAGAAAGCTTCTTATTTCATAAGGAAGATGGATACTAGTGAACATAGTGCTTTCTTGTCATTTATAATTAGAAAGTGTAAGATTTACTTAATCATTAAACCACCCAATATTTGCAGGTTTGTTTCTCATTTTCTGTGTGATACATCCACATCTGTCCCAGGCAGCCATTAATTCCCTTTTCTGTAATACGGATTTTTCAAACATTTAACCCTTCTCTTTGTATGGCATCAAAGTAATCTTTTATAACATTGCTTTTCTCCTCCCTGTCACCTTGCTAAGATCCTGTAAACTGCATTTTCAGATTTTTCACAGTTTGATGGGTCAATAGCCAGAACTGACATAGTCCAGTGGTTCTGCAATTACTCTTGTTGTGTACTGAGAGTTTATATTCCATTGGTTATTAAAAATGTGTGCAAACAAATGGAGTTGAAGAAAAACAAATCAGAAATTCATTTTAAAGAAATCTTGGAAAAAAAATCAGCACAAGGAGCAGATGAATACTCCAGAAATGTAAATAATGCAAGGCAAGAATTGTCTTTGTGTACAGGGTTTTTTTTTAATGTGTGTTTTTACATGATTTCTAGATAGAGGATATATCACTTGAAAACAGATTTAGGCAAATGTCATATGCAATAAATATTTATTGTTAGAAATATTTGTGGTTTCAACAAGGTCTTCATTAGCAAACAAAGGAAAAAAAATCAAGCTATTTTCATGTTTATACAGCAAGGATGTCTTTTGCTAAACTGCATTTTGAGCTACATTTTTTTTCCAGATCAATTCAATAAGAGAAAGCCCAACAGAGAACAGATGCAATATAAGAGCAATAAAGGGAAGTAAAAAAAATTAAAAATCCTTTGTTCTCCCTGCAGTACATCCGTAAATCTATTAGTGTTATTTTCCTTTCTTCTCTTTTTTGCATCCCAAGCCAGATCTCAAGTTCTCTGAAGCAATCCTTAATCAAGCTCCCCAAAGGCCTACGACTGCATGCAGCAATTTCTCCCCTGCTCTCAGCACAGATGTTTCGAGCACATTCCATTACACCTACATGCCATTACAGCTAATGGCTTATTCTGATGAAGAAAGCTGCTTTCTGCTCAGTGCAGCAAAGGGGAAAATAGCCTCCTGTACAGTTCGTACACTGCAACAATGAAATGTGGGGGCAGGTGGTACAACAGAACTCTCTAATGTTAATTACATACTGTATTACCCCCAAATTTGGCTGGTCATTAATTATGCTAATTTACCTTCCTGAAAATTAGCACCACTCATGTGAACATTTGAGCAGTTTTTAGCAAAATGAACTACGGAATAGTGGTTTGTAAACTCCAACCTTTTGAGCCACCCGAACACAGGATCCCAGTGGCTGCCAGACGTGGCGTGGAAGGGACACAGCTGAAGGGACCCACCAGTGACAGTGGCACATCTCACAATGGCCAAATCTCCCCATGCTTGAAGAGCAGCATTTGACTCATCAGCACCTAAATGACAAGGATCTTTGCTGCTGCAGAACACAGAGCATCAGGTTCCTGGGAAAGCGGGAGATGTCAGATAAATGATCAGAATGTTTTGCTCAGGCAAAGAATATTTATCCATTTTTAATTTAAAAAAACCCTCAAACCAGTCAAAACCTTCCTTTGGAATAAAGAGGGGAAATGAAACAGCTAAAGATTTCTGTGATTCTACATCGAATGTAGATGAACTCCATGACTTGCTAGAGAGGATGGTATTGTAATTGCAAAGCTTAAAGAGAAAAAAAATTTCTTCTAACTATTTAAAACTGTCCAGGCAACTCCGTAAGGATTTTTATACATATTTAGATTACGTTAGGTCTCTACACAGAGTGATATGGTAGCTTCGAGTGTGCCTATAGCTATAGATTGATTTTTTTTAAACTGTTCATAAAAAATTAATCTCTGTCTTCTTCCAACAAAACCTAAGATTTTATCATATTGATTATGGTCCTAACAAAGTAAGGTATCAGATTTAGATTCAATTTGTTTTCCTATGAATTAAATGCATTAAATCACTTTTTACTCAGGTTGAAATTGATTGAGTTTCAGAGTTAAACAAAATATCTTCTCTACATTGTGAACTGTCTCCATTTCTTCCTCAAGGCTGCTGTTTTCTTCTATCCATCTCCAAGAAGCCATCATCATATTAACATAGATGACAATCTGGCAAGGAGGTGCTGATCAAAGATAAATTTCACACTCGCACTTCGCATTTTCTAATTACACCATCTGTGTCAGACTCTTTCGTGGCAGTTCTGCCCAATCTGTCAAATGCTGCATGCCTATGGGAATGCAGAGGAGCTGAGAAAATCGCCTCCATTTCCCCCACCAGCCGATCCATCACCCCAATCGGAGCTGGGTGGATATATTAGTCTAATTGGTACTGGAATGAAGGTTCCAGACTGCATATGAGATGAGGTGTTTGGGGGATGCAAGACATGAGATTTACAATTTGAATCATATTACAAGGCTTGCCCCAGCTTGTTTCATAGCAAGCTGAGAGCAAGCCATGCATGCAATATCAGCATGTGGAGGTAGAAAAAAAAAAAAGGAAGAAAGAAAGAAGGAATATTTAAAAATAAATAATGAATGAGAAGGTGTCTCCTTTCATTACTTTTGGCTTCTTTCAGACATACTAAATGTAAATGATTACCAATAAGTTCACATGAAATTAATTTATCTTTGTATTAGAATGCAAGAAAAATAAACACAAAGCATTATCTGTGTGGCTAGGTGTATTCTAATCGACTCCTGATCTATTAAATCCAGCAGCTCTATCAAAATAGGGATGCTCCTTTTACACCAAAAGTGTATTACTTCCTATCCATGAGGCATGGGATTAAGTCACAGAAGGTGAAAAGTTGCAGCTCTTCTAGGAAGGCTGACATTTAAAATTATCTACTTTATGGGTCAACTTTTTTTTTCTGAGAAATTAATCTCAGCCTTGAACCTGTGTGTAAAATATTGCAGACTGCTATTGCTGGGTGCAATCAAATCTGGTGTAGTAGATTCCCTGTGCAATCACATTTGAAAGTGAAAATGAGCTGCACTTCTGGGTGCATAAAGAGTGGTGTGCTTGTTTACTCTGGGGTCTGCAAACCCCCAGAAAAGGCAAGTGCAAGAAATGCTGTGACAAAAGAAAAGCTGGCAGTGCAGTAATGCAGGCTACATGCAGAAATTGTGACCCACACCTAGGATACATATTCTTTCATGATATCTTAGTACATTTGTACACACACTATTTATTAAAAACATCACACTTGTTTTTTGTCTAGACAAAACACACACCATGGAGACATACTCAAGTTCATCTCACACATCTGTGATGAAGTCTGGGTTTGAACTCAGGTTCCCATCCTTTCTGGATATTGCCTTCAGCATAAAACGGGTCCAACTAGGGGTTATTTAATGCTTTTATATTAAAAAGGAGAGGGAGCAAAAAAATATACAACAGTTGAAGACCTCTATTTTCAGATATGAATTTCTGTAGGATGCAAGAAGCAAGATGCAAACATATTATCAAGTGCGCTGTTTGTGCTCCTACCTTTGGTTTATTTAGTACAGTGCCAAAGGCGTCACTGATGTAAGAATGTTGTTGGTCGGCAGCCTCCGCAAAGCAACGCTCCCGGAGTGCAATACTTTTAACACCCTTTTCTGCATTCAGAGTGGGCTGAGGAAAGAGCTGTTCAAATATTCATAAAGGACAGAAGACAAATATTTGGCAACTCCCAACATTTCAGTGCTAAATCATTTAGTAAACACAGGCTAACAGCATTAACACAAGATCAGACAAAACTGCCCAGCACCACTCAGGGCTAGGTCAGCTGAAAGTAACCTTAATGCTGTAAATCAAGATTTTACTGCTCCATATTTGACTGAACTTGTGTCTTTACTTGAACTTTTGAATTTTTCCCTTTCAAAGAAATGTATAAAACAGCCTCAAGGTGGAATATGCCAGAATGACTCCACTTCAGAGGCACAATCAATGAACAGCAATTATCTCAGACATATTTGAGCTTTTTATAGACAAAGACCTTTGTCTGGGTGGGTGCTGTGTAACATAATGTGTCTGCACAGGCTACTTCTCTTTCCCCTGTGCATTTTAATTACACTAGCAATTTTTTCCCCCCAAATAGCTATGAACAGAATTTCAATTACACTTATTCATGAGTGTGCAATGCTCATCCCTGCTTCTGTGAGCCTTGCATATGGGCTTTGAAGAGGAGACTAGGAGCCGCTGAGAGGCAGGCTGTTGTCTGTGCTGGGGATGGCACTGATGCTCCTCAATAAGAGAAGAGTCTGCAGCCCCCACAAACACACTTTGCAAGGTGTTCACAGCCAGTAAAGGCTGCCTCATGATTTGTTACACACCTCAAGGCATCTTCCATGTGGGTCTGTGAGGGGTCTCGTGTGGGTCTCCCAGGCTGCAGAGCAGGGTGATCTTCACAGGGCACCCACCATGGGACCCCATGGATGAGCACTGGTGGGAGGATGATTAATGTGCTGAGGAGCAGCTGTTCTCTGCCAGGTCAACCAGCTTCTTGCTCTTATTATGTGAAAAGGACTATACAGTAATAGTAAAAAAACCTAAATGGGTATCCATAAGTATTGTGGTCAGAATTCAGCCTCTGTTGCACTGCTTTACACTATCCCTATTCCTCCATGTGTTCTCCAGAGCTCTCTGCATAACCCTGCAGACTTATAGAATCCCTAAGGGTAGCAAAGACCTTCTAGGTCATTGAGTCTAACATTTTGCTGAACACCACCATGTCAACTAAACCGTAGCAGTAAGTGCCTCACCCAGTTATTTCTCTCAACACTTACAGACGTGGTAACTCTGCCACTTCCCTGGTCTGCCTGTTCCGATGCTTAACAACCCTTTCAGTAAAGAAGCCCCTCCCGGTGTTCAGCCTGAGCCTTCCCTGGCACAGCTTGAGGCCTCTTCCTCTGGCCTTGTTGCTGATTGCCTGGGAGAGGAGACCAACCCCACCCGGCTACAGCCTGCTCTCAGCAGTTGTGGAGAGCGATAGGGCTCTCCCTGAGCCTCCTTTTCTTCAGGCTAAACAGCCTCAGCTCCCTCAGCCACTCTTCATAAGACTTACTCTCCAGACCCTTCACCAGTTCTGTTGCTCTCCTCTACAGCACCTCAGTGTCCATTTTGTAGGGAGGAGCCCTTAACTGGACACAGCACTTGAGGCACAGCCTCACTAGTGCCGCTGGACTACAGGAGGACAATCCCTGCCCTGGTCCTGCTGGCCACACTATTGCTGATACAGGCCAGGATGCCATTGGTCTTGTTGGCCACCTGGGCTCACACTGGCTTATGTTCATCCAATGTTGATCAGCTCCTTTTCTCTGGACTACTTTCTAGCTGCTCTGCCCCAGGCCTGTAGTGCTGCCTGGGATTGTTGTGACTCAAGGGCAGGACCTGGCCTTGTTGAAGCTTATCCTGTTGCCCTTAGCCCATAGATCCAGCCTTTCCAGATCCCTCTGCAGAGCCTTCCTACCTGCAGGTGAACAGTCTCAGCCAATGCATTGTCACCTGCAAATTCACTGAGGGTGCACTCAATCCCCTCGTCCAGACCCTCAATACAGATATTAAACAAACTGGCCCCAGTACTGAGCCTTGGGTAACACCACTGTGACTGGCTGCCAACAGGATGTAGCACCCCTTATCATCACCCTCAGGGTCTGGCCATCCAGCTGGTTTTTAACCCAGAGTCTACCTGTCCAAGCCTTGGGATGTCATCCTCTCCTAATATCACCCTGTCTTTCCTCAGGGCTGACCCTATGTCATAGGCTGTCACCCGTCCCTGGCACTGAGCGCACATACCTGTGGTCAGGCAGAAAAGGTATGGCCTGAGCTCACTCTACAGCCCTCCCTCTCTGCAGGGCCCTGCTCAAGTCTCGCTTCTTCTCCTCTCACCAAGTTCCAGAAAATATGTGGGGGTTTCATCCTTTTGAGACAAACATTGCTATCTTGGGTTACATTTAGCAAATGGTTCAAAAATTATTGATGTTGGGCAGGCAGACAAAGTCAGTGCGGTTGAGAAACGAAGAGGAAAAAGCACCTACAGATAGAGAAAATCAGATAAAAAACCCTCTTGCTGGAGAACTGCATGACAGTATTGACAAGGTGAGAGTATATCAGAGAAACTGGTAAGAATGCAAGCACCATAAACAGCACCAGTTAAACACTGCAGGGTGAAGCTGTGCCAGTGCGCATAAGAGCAACTGTTTGTGAAGTGGGAGAAACTGAAACTGCCTTTTGTATGAAAGGTGTCTGTGCAGCCAAGGACATATTGACGTGCCTGGAAAATCCCCCTTTCTTTCTGCAAGGAAGCCCAGGCACAAACTGTCTGCAGTAGGAACGCCAATGAACCTTCAGGCAAGTCTTTCAAAACTAAACAAACACAAAAGAAGAGATTTGCTTGGCTGTTTTTTTTTTTTTTTCTTTTTTTTTTCCCCCTGCCAGTGCAAAGCCTGTACCTGTTTTTTTTTTAACCAAAATCTGGAGGAAAGGCCCTGGTGTCATCAGAGTGCTGATACCCTGTCACTGACATCCTTCCACAACGCCATGTGATGGTGGTATATGGGAGGTATCCTGATTTCCTGAAAATACATGATGTTCTTCTCCAGAGAATGGAAAGCAGATTTATTCCTTCTGTGAACTTGGAACAATCTGCTCAGACAAGTAACAGAAAAAGCCATCTCTACAGTTTTCTCTTGCTACCCAGGCTGGAGGCTCAATCGTTCATGTGTTTTCTAAAGGATCACTGGCAATCCTCATCCCTTCCAGCTGCCTGAGCCCAGGGGAGTCCATGGTTTTGCACAGGTGTCATTAAGGACTGTCTCTGGAGACAATGGGCAATGAGGCAGCTGAGCTCTAAGAGGACTTTGTTGTTGGTGATGATGACAGGTAAGAGAGAACAAGGACTTGCAATTAGAGAAATTACTCTGTATTTGTAAACCAAACACACCTGATATGAAAATCACTGGCACGAGGGACTTGCCTGCTCTGTGCAGCCCTTGCAGGCTCCTTTCAAAGCAGGGCAATGCTTTCAGCAGAGACAGACAGGTTTTTAGAGCTCATACAGCTTCAGTCAGTAAGTGTATGCATCATTGTGGCTGAATAAATAAATATCCACTAAAGGAACCTGGTTCAGAAGAGTAAAATAATTAAGAAACATGGAAAACATTACTGCCCATATTCAATTAACAGCTGAAGTATTGTTAGAAAGATGGATCAATCTGGAATGATCTGACTAAAAGCAAAAGTTTAGATAACTTGTCTGATAATGGCATAAGCATACCCCATAAATGCCCAGCAATTCCATATCATTAAGCCTTCAAGGACAAGCCTGATTGATGGCAATGTACCTGCAGGAAACAGCTCAGATGGAAAAGCTCCAATGTGTGCCAGCAAAGTAATTACCTGGGATGGTGACTATGCTCTGTGGTCAGATAGGAACAGGACAGATAATGCAGTGCTCTGAGCACTGCCCTGGTTCCCTCTGCTGAGAGGCAGCTCCATGCACCAGCCACTGAGGCACAGGGGGTTCCTTGCTCCTCTTCTTCACTTATTCTACTGAGTCTTCAAGGTCACTGTGTCTGCCTCATTTCAGTATATTTGCACTACCTTCATGTGGCAAGGGAGTACTGTGCCCATCTTTATGCTTTGTGTAGCACAATATGAACTGTTCCAAATATAAGCAAATTTCAGATGGACCAGAAATTTGAAACTAAAGGGGTGCCATTTCCCATTAGTAGAAGCATCTGAGTTGTTTAACAGTTAACAATCACCAGCAATGAATCTATAGTCCTTTTTTTTTAAATCTCTGTCTCCTGTTACCATTCAGCACAAGGACTAAAAATAAGTATGTCACAATCATGTAACCCAATCCAAGTAATCAAGCACTCCTATTTCAGTAATGCTCTTTATGTATAAATATTTCAATAATAAAGATTATTTTTGATCTTTCAAATGCTGAACTATAATATTTACACTTACAAAAGAAATACTTGGGACAAGAATTCATCAAGTGAATCATCCTTCTCAGCTTCCTAATGAATAGAGGCAGTGTCTTTGCCCACATGAGAAGAACTCAGTTTATGGGGAGGAGGGTAACGATACAGAAATGCAAAAGATTAAGAAATCTGTGTCCTGGTGGTGTCCTGTTCCAAAGCACACAAGCTGAGCAGCCCTCACCAACAATCAACTCAGGCCAGCTTCATTTCCAATAAAGTACATGAAAACAAGGGAACAAAGTACAAAGACCTACACAGAACTTACACTGAACTTTTGACAGATCAGGGTTTTTTGCTTTAGATCTCACCTCTGTCCCTTGATTTACCAGAGTACTTCTGTATCCAAGGTTAGGTCTAAATTACACCCCAAGTCTGACAATGGGTTTGGAAATTCAGCGACGCTCATCCAGGGGTTCCCAGTACCACTGAGATTTTTTAGGCCAAAGAAAGAAGATACCTCTGTTATGGTCCTTTGGCAGAGGTGACTCCTGTTCCAGAGGCTTAAAAATTTGGCTTAAGTTAGTCTGAGCTTCAAGGAACAAGAAAGTCTTTTCCTATCATGTGCCTTTTACATGCATAATTTAAAATTAAAGGAAAGGGCCTGCTCTTGATCTAAACCTGTTGCAGGGCTTGCAAGGGTTCCTCAGGGGTGAAGAGATAGACGAGAATCTTGACTCCATGATCAGAAGGCTGGATTTATTAATTTATGATATATAATACATTATGACTATGCTAATAGGAATAGAGAGAAAAGTTCAGAAGCTGCTAAGCTAAGAATAGAAAAGGAATGAATCAACAAAGGAGCTCTCTCTGATGATGTCCCAGAGAGAGCTTGGTCTTTGATTGGCCCTTAATTGTAAACATCCAACATGGGCCAATCACAGGTGCACCTGTTGCATTCCACAGCAGCAGATAACCATTGTTTACATTCTTTCTCTGGAGCCTCAGCTTCCCAGAAGAGGGAAAAATCCTAAAGAAAGGATTTTTCACAGAAGATCTCTGTGACATAAACCATTTTTAATTTGATTACCTCTTAGTCTTTTCAAACACAATGTTTACATTTAAATTGTTGACAGAAGTCCCTTCCTGCTGGTTTCACTCGAAGTGGGATCTGTCCCAAGGAAGACATCAATACACTTGTACTTTATGGGCTACCTACCTGTCCCTTAAACAGTGACAGAAAGCAAAAGCTGACTTCATTCAAGATGTTGATTTTGTGTCTTGGACCCATACCTAAAAAATTAGCATACAGATTGAATAAGCAAATTAGGAACTAGTAATTTTAATTGCTATTATTTACAGGATATGGAATATACTGATGTGAATATTTTGGTTCAGAAGGTTATTTTTTGGGGAGAATTAGTCCTATATTTCTTAGCTATGTTCTTAGTTATGGCAAAAATAAAAATTAGCAAAACAATTCTAAGTTTACTTAAGCAAATCCAGACAACTGTGACAATTCTGTCGTGAACCACCTGATATTGTACATTTACAGGTCACAAGTGACAATCAAGGACTGCACACAAGGCTGACAAGAAAAGCTAAGGCTCCATCTCGGCCCTTGCTGGTCCATGCAGTTCCTACATGTGGTGACTTAACCAGAAATCAGAAATTTCAGAAATCATTTAATGGAGAGAAAGAGAGGTAGTAATCTTTTGTTTCAAAGGCAGAGACAACAGTGAAACAGCCAGATGTCATGTGAAGAATTAGTTGGGAATGTGAAAGAGATGGTGAGTGGGCCATAGTATTTTGCATCAGTTTTACAAAAATCAGGGTCAGTTCAATGCTCCAAGATAATTCAACAAATAAAGCATGCAGTAAAAAAGTATAGATAATGTTCTGCCTACTTTAAAAGCCACAGCAAAATGCCCAATGGGTTTATCGGGTAGGACTGACTGAATGTGACATCCATCATATTCACAGATACTCCATGTAGGACTCTTCATACAAGTGCTGAGTTATTTCTGCTATACTGCAGGTGCTGCCTGCTTCAGGAGAAGTCCAATCGTTGTCTGAGCAAACATACAAAGTTTAGCCCACAACAGGTGCTTTCCATTGAGGTGTAGCAGGTTATCTTGAGTATTAATACCAGTATCTACTTAGTTACTCCAGGAAAAGTAAGCAATTGAAACACAAAGAGTTTTTTTCTGAGTGAATTTTAAGGGAAAAAATGTTGCAGAAAATTTTCATGTACCTGTTTCAAAGTTTTCATCTGTCAGTGTTTATCATCCTACTTCTTCACCTTTCATTTTCAGTGGCAAAACAGAGTGTATAAAAGAAAAGGCAGAGTTCTGAAAGGTACAATATACAAATGAATTTACAGCGTTTTATTTTTCCTTTTAGCACCATCTATATTTCTCATATTCCCCTTGACTGGCTTACCATTTGGTAAAGAAATTATGCTACTTTTATTTATTGTTAAAAAGAAAATCTTTCCAACACCAGAAGCCATAAATTATTAGTGTACAGAAAAAGATTGAAGTTAAATGTAGACCTCTATACAGGATTTTTGAGTTTTTTTACACTTAAAAAAAGCATGACAACAGCTCAGAAAATTTGGAAACATGGAAAGGTGATGGTATCTTTTTTCCATGACTGAAGGTAAATTATACAGCTACATTTGATAGTTTTCTGGTAAGGTTTTTGATGCTGACATTTGGTTCTTCATTCCTTTGAGTGAAGGACTTACTCATTCTGAGTTTACATATTCCATGTTAAAGATCTTTAATCCTTCAAGCCAATCAAGATAATATCAAATTAAAAGAATGAGTTTTTTCATAATGGAAAAGAACATCCAAGGAAGTATTTTGTTTGTAGTATTTGAAGGAGAGGAGCCATCTGTTTAATGCCTTGACACTGATAAAGTGGGCACAAACAAATTCCATGGAATAGTTCATGTGAGTAGTTACTTACATGCTTAAAAGTTATTGGGATGGGCTTCTAGAACGTGACTGGATTTCACTGCACTAAAATCATCAGAAATCATAAAATCATAAAATATTTCAGTAGTGATGTCAGGACAATGACCATTACACTGAAAGTTTTTTCCATGTTATTCTCATTATTTTTCCTTGTGACAGTTTTTTTTTAAGGCTATGTATTGTTAACACATGGTGTGTGAGTTATTAATATTGTGCATATATATGTATATGATTCCTGTGTTATTGCCCAACATAACTAAGATTTCAGTGGAAAGATAGACTTGGAATTTCAAATATTGAATTCCAGATGTCTTCTCAGTAGACCTTTTCTACACAAAGATGCATTATGCATGTATAGTTTACTACCTGGAGAGAAAAGAATTAATATAGGGGTTGCACATGTCCGGTTTCTATGTCAAGCTCAGCTGAGGAAATCACTTCATACCACGGCTGGTCCAAAATCTATCACACTTTTACATTTTTGGCAGGATGTCACCTTAGGCACTGTAAATGGTGTATGTGTGCTATATAATTATATTGTCCATGGATTTAAGCACCTGTGTTGCGTATTTCATTACATTTTCTTGGCCTGCTTATTAGGACTATATTTTACATTTCTAATAATACAATTCAAATTCTACCAAATATGAAACACTGACTTTCAAGCAGAGCTAAATGAAGCTTAAGTAATTTAACATGAACCAATGAAAGACAAAAGAATTACTTCACTCATAGGCAAGGTCACGAGGTTCCTCTTGCTGCCCTTCCACCTGCATTTTCTTTCTTTCTGCTTGCAGAAAAATTTGAACCAGAGATATGTAATTTTAATCCATTTATTTGCTGACAATACAACAGAAAACTCATTCCTCCTTTTGGAAATAAAGTGTTAATGGGACGTTTGCGGGAAATCACAATGAGCTTGGAATCTTTTGTGGAATCAAATCAGAGTTCATACAATAAATATCACGCGTATTTTGTTGTTTCTAAACATCAATTGGCCATATAAAAAGTGTAATAGAAAAATTAAAAATTTGTGATTACAATGACACAGAGAGTGTGCCAACAACTCTGTGGATGGCTTTTTATCTCATTCCCTTAGTGAAAACAGTTAACTAGGCACTGGTGAGATATTCTGTAACTGCGCAACAAAAAGCTGGCACAACTGCCAAGTGTGGCATGCCAGATGTGTGAATACATTCTGGAGAGCAGTATCAGCAGCTCCAACAGAAAGCCATAGCCATTAATCTAGAGACCTCTGGGAGTTCAGGATCGTGCTGTAAAACCTAGACCCTGCCAAGACTGCATCAGATAAAGCCATCAATGCATTGTAAAAAAGACACAAAACCTATTTCATGGGCTGCACTGATCAAGCAATTACAATCATTGACTACATTAAGCAAAGAAACAGCGGGGTGCCCTATAAAATTGACTGCCAACTTGAATAATCAATAGACTCCATGTAGAGTAAATTAAATAACTGAAAAACTATTTGGAAAAGCTGAAGTTAAAAAGCCAATCTGTAATCCCTCATCCATGGAAAAACAATCTTGCATCCAAAAGATTCTTTTGCTTGCTTTCATTGTTGTCACTGGGAAATACAGCAACAGCAAACTAAGAAATTCTTTAACTCTCTCATTCACCAGTTAATAATTGTTCATTTAACCCAGGCATTCATAATCAATGTATGCATTAGTATCATACCTCCCAACCTGCCAGGCTTCAAACACAGTCCTAAATTGCAGGGCTAATACTCAGAACAAGGGAACCCAGAGAAATTGTATGTACTCTGGGAGGCTTAAAATGATACACTTTCCCTTTTACAAGGCATACTCAATTTGGGCTTACTTTCCTGATTATTTCCAATGTAAACCATTTATAGCAATAGCCATAATTTTGTAATTGATAGTAGAATAGGTTGGAAACATTACAACAGAGGTTTTTTTTTTTTTTTCCCCCCAAACAAAAGATGCTGATTCATCAGAAAAAAGGTAGTGGAAACAGAAAGCATTGACTCAACAGCTTTTTTAGTCCAGGACGGTGGTTAACAGAGAGCTTCCCCTCCCTCCTCACTGCAAATATGTGCAGGTGAAGATGGTGTGCTCCTCCACCAAAGCTGCCCATCAAGTCAGCAGCTGGAGCCTGTGCTGGCCTTACAGCATTTCTCAGGAGAGAAGTCTGAACCCAAATGCTGAGCAAGGACCACTACCCTGGATTTTCTCCCTTCTGGACCTGAAATGCTTTTCTGAGGAATAATAACAGGTTTTGAGTTTTGAATGTAAAGAAGTCAAGCAGATTCTGGTTTGCCTTATTTTTCCAAAATTTTTAAAACTTCTGAGAAGTTTTCAAGTTTGCCTAGATGGCTGTACAGGCTGAGCAGCCTGCAGTGGTGCTGTGGAGCAATTCCTGTAGATCTGCAGCCCCCTGCAAATTGCTGGAGCTGGATAGGATCTGTCTTTTGCTGCCTTGATTGCGCTGTCAATGGAGTTAATCCAGGCAAGGCCTTGGACAAGGACCACTGACTGCAGGATCATGGTGTTTCTTTTGAGGCTGATACTTCCACCATAGCACTGGGACAGCCAGGGACGTAATGCAAAACCCAAGTTACGGTGCCCTAACAGGTGCCATTCACATTGTTAGCACTTCCAGGGCACATATGCCCGCAGGAAGAGGAGCCAGCTATTGGCACCTGAAGACTACCAGTATCTAAGGGCGCTCATTTGTGCCTCATTACTGAGTGGAACGCCAACCTGAGCAAAAGCAGAGTGTGGGGTTTTAACTGCTGTCCGAACTGGCCCAAGGCCAATTTCACATGTCCACAGGTTTGACTGTATTACCTGAACTAGGTTCAACACTTGGCAAGAAATATATTGCAGACAGGACACACCAAAAAAGAACAGTTCAATGGTGTTAGACCACTCCATATATCAAGAAGAATGGACACTTGTAAAACCTCAGTCAATGACAAATATTCTGCTCTTATATCTAAGCGGAAAAGAGTACTTTTTAATTATTGTAACAAACAAAAAAATGCCCCTTTAAAAAAATTGTGCCTTTTCATGCCTATGCAAATTTTCGCAGTTTTCATTCCCTTGTTTTGAAAGAAAAGTCCCTTTCTGCAGTGAAAATATATTCTTTCTTGGAAAAAAAGCCTTCTGTTTTCATTCTACCAAACTAGGAAATATCAAAGGCAAAGCTGCAACATATTTTGCTTTTCAGAGAATCTGAAGAAATGTGATTTAGCAGTTTTTCCAGTGGTGCAAATATTTTTTACTCACCTCACACTAACATGTTTTTTTTGTATGTGGATAAATTAACACGTAAGCAAGGGTGTTAGGCTCTTTACCTATGTTAATAGAATGAGCTGGGTTCTTCACTGGCAAATGTTTTCTTATTTTTTTAGCTGAAGCATAATGCAGAATTGCGGATTCTTTCAGTCTGGTCTGCAGATTAAAGAAAAACAGAAGAAAAATTGAAATTAACTCTTCACTGTACACAGTTTGTTCACTAGGTTGAAAAAATACTTCTAGAATTTATCCAGCACATAATCAGAATAAATCTTGGAGCTGTCATCATTACTGAAAAAGAGATTTATAAATTAAAGCACCTGGGAAATCTATAGGGCATTAATTTATTATTTGTGGGAGTTTTGTAGAAGCATTTTTCTTTCTTGGTACACAATAAATAAGCTGACAATAAACAGACCAGGATAACATTATGCTCTTTTTCATCTGCTTAAAAAAGTTGGAGACAAACACCCTGAAAATGTGCATTATAAGTGAACTCACAGCAACTGCATATCAAGCAAAATGAAATATGATGAACAAAAAGTGATCATCTGTCACAATAACATTTTCCAACTTGTCTGCTGATTAGATGGTAATGCTGCCCATAAAAGCAAAGGAGGGGGGGAAGCACTGCAGAGAACCTGATAAAACATCCTACTGAAACCTATTGTATTTACTACTTATTAGATTCTGAACTCAAATAGATCTTGATTGTTGAGAGCTTGGGTATTTAAAAGCCTTAAGATCATCAATTACATTACTCATAATTTCCACATCTGCCTGTTCCACAGCAATTCAGAAGGAGAGAGAGATAGCTGTTATAAGAGTCTTTCTGCAACTTGATTACTATGAGTCTCTTACAATGTGCACTTGAAATGCCTTTAAGGATTTGAACTGAACTGTAATTTGCAGATTTCTGGAACTCCTACGTGGATCACTTTTTGGTGATAGCGAAAATCAAATAAGTGGAGATGGTCCAAATTACCTGGAAGAAAAACAGGTTCTTATCCACTCAAAGGAACCCCTACAAGCCTGCCAAAAGCACAATAAATGCACTCTTCTTTCCTGTGTTGTCTGGAAAGTGAAGATGTATTTCAAATTAAACAGAAGCCCTGATTAGCGTGGTTATTATGAAGCTAAACAGCAAGAAGACTATGTTTGCAGAAGCCATTTACAGGCTACAGGGAATGTTACTTCCCTGTTGTGTCACTCTTCTTAAAATGAATACTTTTTAAACAAAACCTTTGCTTTTTTCAAAGCGCTGACATCCTGATCCTACTTCCCATTAAAGTCAATGGAGAACTGCCCATCATCTCTTGTGGGAGCTGGATCACACTAATGGAGTGTACTTTTTTCATTCACAAGCATCCAAATCCATGCCAAGTGAAGACAGTACAAGGTGTTCTTACTCTGAGATCAACCTGACTCTAGGAACAGAAATATGCTCTTCAATAACTCTACCAGCTGCTCCTTCATGTGCTGTAGAAGGAGGCAGGCATGTGCAAAATGGATCAATCAAATAAAGCACTGCCATGGAAATAATGTGGAGGCACTCTTAGAGATTGCACAGAAATAAATACATAAAGACATTTTCAGAAATTATTCTTGCAAAGGACAAGTGTAGAATTTGCAGCTTCCTTAGCTGCCAGAGTTTCAACATAACTTGCTTCTCACAGAGAGAAAAATGCTCTCTGCTGCTTCACAGAAGATGTCTTTAGGGAAGTCCATAAAACTCTAGTTAATATAACTTTTTTGGAATTTACTTTAATTGTTTACAGAACCTGGTTGTTACTAACTCCTAATGTGATCTTCAGAAAAGAGAGGAGTTTTGTTTTAAAGCTTCCCCCCCTGTACTTATCCTTCATTAAACAGACTCCAGAGGATTTACTTGCAAAAGGCTAAGCATTGGAATTAAGGCTTCAAACATCCAGAGACAACTGAGGCAACTTGGAATCAGAAATGGGTTTCCCAAGGAAGAAAGGAGAAGGAAGGGCAAAGGAAAGCATGGGTGTAATAGAGGAAGGTATAAAGTCACAAAGGCAGAGTATAAAGATGATGGAAGGGGCCATAGCAGGAGAAAGATGACAAGGAAATGCACACATTGCTAAAGTAATGGATGATATAGCCAGAAAGAATAAGCAGTTCTCAAGAAACATTTTCACCATCCTTTGATAAATGCAAGCAAAAATGTTGGGGCAAAAATAAAGATAACTATAACTACTTTGAATTACTGTTCAAAAATCTACTTTGCAAAACCCTGAAAGCAGCCATGCTGGTGACATGAAGACTTAGGACTGCCTTGTCCCAGGCACCTGCAGGAATACACAACAGGGAAATGTCACTTCTGTCTACGTAGTAGGGCAGATTCTGCTTTCACCGCATTGCAGCAGGCACATGTATGATTTACACCGGTGGATGTGAGAGGTGAGGCAGGCTTTCCTCCCAGAGAAATGTGACAGTTCAAACAGAATGCAGCACTGCTCATCCTGCCCTACATCAGAGAAAGGCTTTGTGGTGCAATACATTCTCTGAAAGACTTCCTTGGTGACCCACAGAACTCTTACCCCAGAACGTGGTTTGGTTATACTAATTTGGGGGTTAATTATACTCCTTATAATTATACAAGAAGACTGAGCCCTCCAATTTAATACAGTACAAAAAAGCAGCATTTTTTATCTTTCAATGGCATAATTGATGTTGCTTCTTTGGATCATCTATGTGTGTGTGATATTCTACTCTCCATGATTCCCTATCGATCTGTGTATATAAATGGATGAAATGGTTAGGATTAACGCCAGTTCAACAGTTTAGATTGTCTCAGGCAAAGTGGAGGTAATGGTGAATGTTTTCTACTGGATACACCACTACTACAGCACTTCTGTGGACTTTTCCAAGTGCTATTTATAAATAACTGTATTTATATTCTGCTTCTTTCTGTTCACAGCTCTTGCTACATATTACATATCCACTTTCTGGGAAGCCTAAAAGCATGGAAATGTGTCTCCCTTCTAACTATAGAAATTTTGGGAAGATGGAAAATAACAGCACTGAAATGTACACTGAAGTGAAGGAATGCTTTCTCATATAACTTAACTTAAAAAAATCCACTATCAAATTTACTAAGTAAATATGAAATGAGTATATTGTCAAAATACTTTGGATTAGAGGTGAAGCTGTTCTATGCATAAATGGAGCTACATTACAAAATCTAGGATATCTTAAAGTGCTGAAAATTGATATAATTAATACTTTTCACTTAAAAACTGAAATAGATGTGAAGAGGCAGTTAGAATGGGACTTTTCTTTCTTTATCTCATTCCCCTAAACATTAAGACACAAATTTAGGTTCATTTTCTGAGGTGTCTTTGTACTTTATAGACAGAAAGGATCCAACAGAAGCTGGATCATCTTATGCCCATCTCAGATCAATGAAATGAATCACCCTTCAGAGATTCTTATTCTTTCCATCAACCATAGCAAATGCCCTGGACCATGCTATCTAATGTTCCAACACCTGCAGTTAGGTGCAGTTCTTGCTACACAGAAGAGAATTGCATTCCTCTGTCTAGAGTAAAAAAGAACCACTTTGAAATAAGCTGGATAATTCTTATATATACCTAAGATACTTATAGTTCAGTTTACTCATAATGGGATTAAGGACCAATAATAAATATGGCCTATAATGTACATATTCATGCAGAATGAGACATTTCAATAGCCCACGACTAATCTAAATATACCCCATCTAAAATATTTGTGGGAGATCATTTTGAAGAATACAGTTTCAGACTTAAGGTTTTTCTTCCCACTCTAAGAGAAAACACCACATTACATTTTTCTTTTAATTTTTGGATATTTTTGGATTGTTAGAACTTAGATTTTATCTAGTGTGATTTTTGTTGTGAGTCTAAAATGTATGGTGAGTTGTTTTCCTGAACTTTTTCATAAACTCCTATATTCTCAGATTCTTTATTATTTACACAAACTTTTAACAGTTCTCCCTATTTTTGCATATTTTATGTCACTTGTTGTGATTTCTTGACAATGAGGGCAAAACCTTCTCAGTCACTCCATTTACATACTATAAATCCATTTGTAATGCAAAGAATATGTAGATATATACAGACCATAGGATTTCCTTAACTTAAACTCTGATTGGAAAGAAAATATATCTGCTGGACAAGTATAACAAATTTCTTGCAGATCCACATATTCTCTGTCTCTTGCAACAGCACTGCAAGAAAAAGTTTCTGAGAAAGTGATTGATACAGGTTTCAACAATAAATTAAAATCAGGTTTGCAGAAGGAAATATAAAAGCCTTCAATCAGGCAGGTGTAACTGCACACTGAAAATACACTCCTAGAAAATTCAAAATATAACACCAGATATAAATATCCATTGCAGACAAACCTTTGTTAATGTTATGGCAATAGGAAAATGAATTGCTCAATTAAAAATGAAATTAAAACCAAAAAATATTCACATAACCTAGAAGGCAATAACTAGTAGAAAAGTGTGTGATAGAGTGTACAAGGTCCAAATGGATATTAAGGAAAGGTGGAAAGCTGCTTTTTGGAGCTAAGCTGCTGGATAGATGGATATCAGCGTGGGCTGTTATGGAATCAGTAGATTTTGTCATATTTTCAATCTGTGTGATGACTCTGGTCTAAATTGTTTCAGTGATTAACAGAAAGAGTCAGTTAGGGATGCTGGGGGCTAGTTGGCAGGGTAGATTTTGGATTCATTCACATTTATATCCAGGTAAATGCCTGGAGATCGATTACTGCAGTATTGACAATGAGAAATGACACAGACATAGCCTCCCCCCCTTTTTTTCATTCAGTCTCTCCAGCCTCCTTTTCAACTAGCTGCACAATAGAGTCATTATCACACTCCATGTATGATCAAAGGATGTTTTTTAAGCCTATCATTGTTTGAAAAACTTTGTTTGGAATCCATGGCTTATGTAAAGACATCAGCTTCTTGCCTCCAAATCTCTTGAGTGACAGTGTGAGAGATGCTGAGAAAACTCCCTTGGACCAAAGCACAGCAAATGCCATGCCCAACCCCTCTGAACCTGAACCACAGCACCTAGAGTTCAGGAATGTGCCGTATTGTTAAATTGTTAAAAGTTGGTTAAACACCATCCATCCCAAAAGGGAAGTACATTTTTTAGAGGAGAAGATGCCTCAATACCTGAATCTGTGTCAAAACTTTGGAAAAAAGTTATTACATATTCACCTCTGAGCAGAGCTCAGATTCAGATAAGATCATATTTCTGAGTAAATAACCGAGGCCTATTCTGCAAAGGCAATGACAAGTCACGGTGCCTCCCCAGTAACTATGAAATTGCCACTGGAAGCTAATATTTCATAGCTGCTGCTACTGTCATAGAGACCAATATGAACAGAGGAAAGTAAGTCAATTTGCAGAAAGCCTTGTGCATTATTTTGCTGAGTAAAAGAAGCAGCAGATCTGTTTCTGTTTGGGGAGGTCAGCTGTGCTGCAGGAGCATGCGCCCCTCTGTCACCAGCCTTAGGGGCACAGCTCTAATAGGACTAAGACACAGACCTCATAAAATCAAGTGTAAACAACTTCTTTCAGTACCATCTAAATCTTATGTTGAGATCAAGTAGCCAACTTAAGTATTCAGTAAGGTCTTGCGGTCAAAATATTAATTGAAATTTCAAGGATATTGTTTCTTAAAAAAGGAAGAGAATTAAATAGACGGCGAGATACTTATACAGCAACATTCAAAAGCATACCAATGTAAAGCAACATTAAAGAAGAATTTTTAATTGATAGGCACATAATCTCAGTGCTCTGAAAGGAAATCAGTGCACCCAGCATGAAACATATGAGTTTTACAAACATAATTTCAATTTTTTTTATTACCTACGAGCATTAGGATATACTTCCTTGACTCTATAATAATTGCTTGCAGTTAATTACAAATGAAACAGAAGTGCTGGTAATATTAGACTTGCACCCTGCATAAAGCTAGAAATTACTGCTATTACTCTTATTTGCTAAGAATATTGGGTCATGGATGCTAATTAGCAGTTCACAGCCCCCTACAGGAAAAAACTCATTATTATGAAAATCTGTCTTGGTAGCCAAAGCCACCACCCATGTCACTGCGAACATTTTTGTCAGAGCAATTATAGGTATAACAAAACTTAAGATTTACTTTTGTATCCAGAAAATTATGAAGGTTAAAAATACAACATGCTAATCTAAAAATTGCTTGGCATATCAATAAAAGTGTTTCTGAACTATTTCATCTTACAGAAGTCTGACTATATATTGGGTAGAATGACAGCAAATTTTTATTGAGTATACACAAGCATCATTTCTTTCAAATGTATATAAAATGCAAGAAAAGCCTCTCCATTGCCAAGTAAAAAAGCAAAGTAAAATAATACTTTAGCCGCTAACTGAAATGAATTTTGCAAGGTCATACACCTAGAGCAATGAACATGATTTATTAATCATAGTAATTTGGGGGGGAACTTTCCATTTTCCCATAAATGAGGACCCAGTTCAGGGGAAAAAAAAGTCTTGTTTATCCAAGTCTTCTGCAGAGTTTATTTGAAAAACAGAAGCAGAAAACATTGGTTTTGTGTGATTTATTAAACCTATCTTTCCACAGCACAAAAAGCTGACTTTGAATGCTTGAGGGGAAGGTGAGTAAAAGAGCAGCTAATTGTAGTGCCAGGTTGAATTCTGCTTGTTTACTGAAAAGGAAAAATGGCAATGCTACACTGGGATGAAGCAGCGGTTTAGGAGTGGCTCTAAGTCACAGAAGGGTGAGGGGGCTCTCGTTGCTTCTCACTTCAGCCATGTAAAACCAGGTAGCCAGCATAAAGTGCCTGAACTCCCCGTGTTGGCTAAAACAGAGGGAGGTATAACCCGCCCAGAGCAACCCCTCTGATGTCTACAGAGTGACCCTAAAACATGAGTGCAGGTGATAAATTAAACACCCCACAGCTGCAAGTGGGAAAAAACCAATCTCAGCTGTAAACAGCCTAAAAATACAAATCCATCTAAATTAGATACATTCAGCTACTTATTGCTAGACTGAGTACAGCAAAACGTTGAAGAAAAAATGGGAATTTGAATGACACATAAATGTTGTTTTAAGATAAAGAGGGGGACCACATGAATTGTGCAGTGTTTTAAGGAAAAGTGGTTTCTCAAAATCATACTTTACCTTGTCCACATTAGGCTGAATTTTGCTTTCAGCATCACCATCTGGATTTCCATCAGTGTAAAGGAGAATGGGACTTGACTACTAATGCAACCCCACTGCTCCCCTACTAATGAAAATGAGTTTTCCTTTCATCAGAGAGGATTACATTAGTTAAACAGAACAATGCATAATTTGAAGACCTCTAACAGCACTTAGAAAGAGAAAAAAATTCTGTTTTCTAACTGAGAAATTAAGTTTTCTGTGCAGAGAATTTGCTATGCATACATGCTCGCTCCTTGCTAATCCTGTGAAACTCTGGTATGAAATTTGGAGCTATAAATAAAAGCAACAAAATTTCATCTTACCCAAATATTGCAGGCCTTGTTTCAAAAATGGGAGATCTGTGTGAGCAGAAATGGGGCTTCATGTGTTAGGAATGCATGAAAAAGTATGCAAGGACTGCATCATAAAGAGTTAAAAATATTTTTTTCAAAGATTTAAGAAAATGCAGCTACCCTGTGGTAGGTCTCTTTCCCTGGCCATTTGAAGCTGCCATGCCACATGTTACCCTGTTCTACCAGTATACTTTGGCTTCAACCTTTTGGACACACATTTGATGCCATTGCTTAGATAATGAGCATGACAGTGAATTAACAAGATTAACTGGGAGGTTCAGTTTAGCAGGTTTATGGGAAACAATTGAACTCTAGAGACAAGTGGATTTTTTACATTGGTGTATCATAGAGGACCAGTCCTGTAATGTAATTCCCTTATGCAATCATCCTTTATTTGGATGAGGGGGAATTTGGCAAAATTAGGTACTAAATTATTACTAGCAGTGGGGCTTTTCTCTGACAGCCAAGGTCAAATGTCACTCTAATTCAGGCAATGCAAAGCCAAGCTGTAGGTCTAACCAGCAGTCACTGAGTGCATGACGGTGTGTGGATCACAGTGCTCAAAAATGAGAAGGCAGTGGAAATCTTGTGAATATTTAGTGGTCCTGTTGGATTGAAAGCCTTGTCGGGGTGCACTTTGGCTAGCTCTGGACCCTGGCTTCACAGACAAGGACAAAAGCAAAAGATGAGAAGCACTCTTCTTCTTGGGACAAACGTCCACTCTGTGCAACACGACATGATCCTCTGCACAGCCAAGCTTTTTCAGGAACCATTTAGGCAGACTCAGTGTTGGGCTGGTTGCTAACACTCTGTGGAGAGTTTGGGGGAGACCATCAGTGGTCCACCCCCGCCATCCATGTGGACATAGACAGCGTGCTGAGAAGCACAGCTCTGCACATGCCCTTGGCTCACACCAGGGATGGAGTATGAGTGTAACTCCCCACTGTGTTTACAGCACACCATTCTTTGTTCACATCCAGAAAATGCCCTGGGTTGTCCAGCTGAAGTGGATGATGTTAAGAAAATGTTTATTCTTTCCTACAAGCTACCATTGTCACAGCTTGATCCCAGAAACAGGAATGTTTGTGTTTCTACATAAAAATGGGAAAATTTATGCTACTTAGTGTTGTATCTTAGCAAAGTATAAACTAACAGTGACATATGACACTATGACACAGATAGAAACAAAATATTGTCCAAAAACCTGTAACAAATTCCATCCTGATAGGAATTGTTATTACTACAACAACAATCAAGTCAGATTTGCTTTCAAACCTCTGGGCTAGGCCTCCTGTATATTATTCAAAGCATCTCTCTAATGAACCCTCAAAGACATTCAGCTAAGAATCAGTACTGCTCATTGTAAAGCAGAGCTATTAACATATCTCTTGCTCTCACCTGTAGATCTCTTTATAAAGATATGTACATGTCATTATCACCTTTTTATAAATCCCATAGCTAAAATCAAATTACATTAGTATGCATGAGACCATTTCTCGCCTAGTGCATGCAATATGGTTCTAATACATTGGAGACTGGAGCTCTGCTGATTTACCTCCCCCAAATTTCTTACCAAGATTCATCAATATTAGAATTCTTAACCCAAGTTAATTGATTTTCATATAATTCCTGCTAGGTACAAAAATATGTGAAGACTAGTGTAGGTACTTTACAAGTGCTTGTTGCTCCACGAATTCATGTTGTATTCTATATAATTATCTCAGAATTTCCCTTTCTTCTTATATACACAGAACAGGCCACAGTAGAGGCTGTACAGAATTTTGGAACTAAAGAATTTTGAAGGTCATCTGGAGCGAAGAAAATAAGAAGTTTGTCTTCATTTTGTCATGTATTTGTGTTCATGATTATGACAGATACCTATGAAAGCCTTGAAAATTTTCTGAGGCCAAAACACATCCTTAACAAGTCAAGGAAATGGTGGGGTTTTGCCAATTGTAAAGAAGTTTCATTCTAGAAATCCATGTCTTGTCTACCCTAGAGGACAGCATGCTAGCTGCAGAACTACTCAGATAGTTATCTCCCAAGAGAATGAAGAAATCTGAGCAACTCAGAAACCAGATGTTTTTAGCTATATTCTCTACATTCTCTCCTTTTCTTAACACTCACGTAACTCCACTAACAAATGAACTCTGAGGAGAAGTGATGTCTTTGTTAAAGATTCAATACCCCTTGAGAGCTCCAAATAAGCATCTGAAATTTCCCAAGAAAATTCTTCCACAAACAAAAAGTTAATTACATTTTAGTGGATATCTCTGGGTGAAGGCTACTTTCCTGCCATGCATTGACAATAAGACTAAATTGAAGGTTTTTGGAATTTCAGGGATTTGATTGATGTATTCATTTATTCACTTTTTCAAACTGAAGAAGAATCAAGTTTTTAATATTTTATTAATATTTTGTGGTTTTTCTGATGTCGCTTTTCTATTGTTACTTTGTCTGATTGACTGGTACCTGATGGCTTCAGATACAAAAGTCCTTTTTTACCTTGGTTACAAATGAGTGTTCACACAGTTGGTATGTATTTCTTCTTCCTTGCAAATTTTGAACTGTTTGGCCATTTTCAACAAAAATGGGTGGAGTTGTGTCTCAAAGGACTTATTTTATAACAGCTTCCAGAAAATTAGGTGGCCAGGTAGGAAAGATACATCCTTTTTATCGTCTACTGCAGGAGGGATAGGAGGATGAGCTCTTCCTTTATCACACAGAGAATTCACACAGAAAATGCAGACAAGGATTTGCAAAAAGCAACACCTGATTAGACAACAGAGAAGCCTGAGGGATGCACACCTGTAGGAAACCAAGCTCTGCTAGCTCTAACACACATGAACCTGTTTTGGGAAAGAAATTCCCACATTACATGGGTAATAACATAGCAGTTTATATGCTCATCACTGACACAGCTCAGGCTTATTTAAAAGCTACTTCTCAGATAACAGTCGTGTAGCTCCCACCTTAGACTCCCATCCAGAAACTTTGACCAGGATGACAGAATATCAGCTGGTGTTTGCAGTGTGTGAAGTTCCCACGTGGTAACCCATGCCTATGGGTGAAGATTCCACTCAGACTGGAATAATGCCAATTACCATCTCCTCTGCCACAGCTCAGTTTAGTTTGCAGCCAGGGTCTCGCATGGGCTGATGACAGTCTTCAGGTTAACGTCATTATGGTGACCTGGAGCTCCCCTTCCAATCTCACCTGATGATATTGCTCTAACATTAGGTACAAAGCAGACAGGAAGACTTCATTTACTCCCCAGGAAAGGTCTAGCTTTGTTACATCCATGTAAAAATGTATTGCTGCTGCCTGTGTCTATAGAGAGGACTATGTCTGCCTCATTCAATCACTGACAAAGCAGTAAAAGCACAGATTTTCACTTTCCAAACATTTCCTTTTTTTTTTCTTTTTTTTTTTTTCCTCTCTCCCAGAAAGTGCCTTGGCATCCAGAAGGATGAAGAGAAGAATGCTTGTGTGCAGGTAGCTGCAGAAAAGGTGGCCAGAAAGAGACATCACTGTCTAGGAAGGGTACAGGTGATGAGTTTGAGCAAATGAACAGAAGTAAAGGGGTGATTAGATTCAGGAATACTGGAGCAACATTAATACCTACAGGAATCAGAGCCCTGATGTTCTAGGAATGGCACAAACTTACAGGAGGAATGATCTCCACCTGCTTTCATCTTCATTTAAATGCCAAAGATATTATTTAGTTAATAGTCACAACAACCTCCTGTTCTGAACAAATTAATTGACTCTTTTAATTGGCTGGCCTAGGAATGCTTGGCATTTGACTGGAACATCTTCAAGGCTAGAGCCAGAAACTCTTAACTGGGGCCATTTTGGAGGGGACTCCCCTCAGACCACTCAGCATACATTTTCTCCCATTTCTTCAGCAAGTGGCTTAGAGAAGGTTTCATCCTTGTGCTGGGCCCTGAACAGCTTACTACATATCAGGAGTAGGAGATGTCAGTAAAAATCACCTATTTTCCAGTGCAGAGTCTGACTGAGAGAAATGCTTCAATGTGTGTTTTCAGTAAAACAGAGAAAGCCAATGTACAGTGACATTCTGCCCTGCATGGCAGGACTGAAGTCCAGCTGTGGTGGATCTTTGTGAGGGAAGAGACATGTTTCCTAAATAGAACTTATTTTTCTTGAAAAAAACAGAGAATTGACAGGGAGAGGAGGAGAGGGGAAAGGGGAAGAGGAGCTACTGGTTCTCCTTTTGAAGATGTTAATAAGATCATGTTTTGCTGTTGCATTTTGAAATAAGAGGATTCCCTTTTTAATTCTAAAAATGTGCCATAAAAATGCCACCACTATTTATTGCATAGCATTAGCAAAGACTTTACATCTCCTATTTCACAACTGAAAATATTATTTATTATCCAGCACTCTCTCAATAGTGTTATGCTGAAATTGAAATCTATGACTGTCTTCTACCAGCTTAAGCCCACATCCTTCACTTTCTTAAGGATCATGGAAAAAAAGAAAGGCACTAGTGTAAAATACTTTATCAGATGCTGACCTTCTGGCAGGAAGTCAGAACCATCTTGTGGGAAAATGAATAACTCTTCACTCTCAGTCTCATTTTTCCTGATGCTGTCCTACCTCCATGCTTTTGCTATGCTTTTATTTCATGCAGGACTTGCAGAGGATATCAGGCGTCCATTGCATTTATTCCCTTCTGTTTTTACAGATACATGTATAAATATACATACATAAACCCTCAAATCTAATAATTAGTTCTCCTTATGGCAGCTTGAGCACTTGTTCCAACTCAGTCTGCTGAAATCATTAAAAAAGTCTCTCTGCCAAGTGAAGCCATGTTTAGTGAAAAACTTTTCCTAATATATCTAAAACAAAACATACACAGAAAATACTTAAGCCTGAATGAAGTCTCCAAACACTAAAAGGGAAGAATCATCCAGAAAAAAACAAGTCCTGGATTTTATTTTATTTTATCACAATGTATCATTTTTCTCCTTGGTGTATGAAAGTCTCATCAGAGACTCAAATCAGATTTATAGGTTTCCCACAACTGTATAAGCAAGTGAGCAGCACTAAAGCAGACTCTGTCTAGCTCAGGACAGCAATTACATTGCTATTCCTCTACAACTGTAGAGGAATAGGAACTTAGTCTAAAGTCATTATCAGACACATATTACAAATTCAATGTGTTGCACATAAAATATGTATGATTTCTTCTTACTGTATATCATGTATCAAAATATAATGTGTTTCTGAGGCACAAATGAATTCAAAATGAAATATTTTATTGAAAAAATACACAGCTTTTCTGATATAGGTGAGTGGAATTTAAAATTGAAAATGTTTCACAACCATCCATTAAAGCACACTTTGAAACATTCTTAGAATCCAGATTTCCTGCCAGGGAAATGGAGTTAAATATCCCAAGCAGGAAGCTTGCCTGATAGACCTATCTACCAGTCGAAATTTTTATGACATGAAAAGATGATACTTTTCAAGGAAATCACTCACAACCTCAAGTCTCCAAGAGAGCAGATAGTCTGCAAAAACCTGCAAGGCTGTTGCTTTCTTTTAAATGGAAGTACAAGCCTGTAAGAGAGAGAATGATGGTAAATGAAAAGGACACAGACTTGGAAAAGTTTGATCAATATTTTATGCTTGTAAAGGTTTTTTTGTTTTTATTGAAATTAAACTTTTTGGAGGGCTGATCTGTTTTTGTTTTGCTTCCCATTCTTGCAGAAAGGGAGAGCAGTCATTCATGCCATGTGCAGGATTAGTGGATGCCCATTTCATGCTACGCCTTCAGGCAGAAATCACACTGGACTCTGGGCTGCAGGGAGCTGACAGAGCCACGAGTGAGCCCAGGTAATACCTCAGCTGCCGCCTTTTATCCTGAGGGCTGCACTGGCACTCATTACAAACAGATACAGCTGTGAGATCTGTGAGAGATCTGTGCCTCTTGTAAAGTTGGAATTAAAAATCTAAGTCAGAGAAGACAGATAAGTTGCCCTAGGAAAATCTTTGTCCCAAAAGCAAACACAAATATGGTCTGAGAGATATTTCTTATGAGTGGGCTCTACCATCCATCTCTGTTATGCAGGAGAAGCATGCAGAAGAGGAAATAATCAGAAACTAGTCTGAGACAAGTAGAAACAAGAATAATTAAAGTGGCCACAAGTGAATGGCAGAAACTAGAAACAGAAGAGTGCATTTTCGCATATCTGCTCCTTCCAGTCACTGAATCAGAGAGTATCTCAAGTTGGAAGGGACCCATGAATATCCTCAATTCCAACTCCCTGCTCCTCACAGGATTACCTAAAACTAAACCATATGGCTAAGAGCATCATCCAGATGTTCTTTGAATTCCGAAAAAAGGTTGAGCCATATGAACAATATCAGATATTTCTACCAAGTTCTTCCAAACATGAAATGTTTACCACAGCAATCCCACAGCTCTATTCTCTCAGTTCACAGTGCAGGTGTATTCCTGGGGTTACCTGTGAGTCAGAGTCCCCCTCAGTGCTGTCCTAGATGGGTAAGCACACAGCCACTTGCCTGCCCCTTCTTGGAGTGAACTCCTTGATGATGGGGTTGACTTACCAGGACTTGTATGTATCTGCCTAAGAAAGAGCGCTGCCTAAGCGCAGAGAAAGTTAATTATGTACAGAATAATTAATAGCAATTTACTTAGTGCTTCTATATACTTGCAAAAATAGAAATTGCATTTGAAGTGCTCCTATTGGTTTGAGAGTGCCTGCTTTAACCAGTGCTTTTCCTTTCCTGGGCTGTGAATCCAGGGAAGATCTTGCATATGGGAATCTTAGATGAAAAACATGAGCGGTATTTGCCTACACCAACTTGTAGGTGAAATTTATGAGTCAATTGTGTTTTAATGATAAACACATAGATTTATCTTTCTTGACAGAAGTAAGACAGGCTCTGCATTGCAGGGAGCCCAGCCATGTTTGCTCAGCCAAACACTGACCAAAAGCCTTCCTTGGTAAAAGTAGGAAAACCTGCATTTGCCTTGCTTTCTCCAGTTCAGAAGCTAACAATTTATGTTTCTGAACACTTTGCAACCCACGCTCCAAAACTTATTCAGGAAACCTCAGACAGCCGTTGTTCAGGGCCTTCGCAGGATATATCAAACCCTTTAGTATGGTTATAACTCAGAAAGAACTTGAGTTACAGCATGGATGTGAGGCCAGGCAAGAGTACAGCTCTCACAAGGGGCAAGAATCCAGTTATGAAGACTGTGACCTGTAGCTGAAGAAAGCCAAGATTAAAATGTGAGCAAATATTTTCCACAAGAAGGGACTCCCCTCATATCAGAAATACTTTTGAAGGGAGAAGCGAATGTACACCCATTTACAGTGTTGGCTGTCTGAGCTTCTCTGCAGATCCACCTTAAAATGCAATTTTTTTTTTTTTATTCTCTTAAAGCTGCACATCCCAGCTGGCATGTCCCAGTCCTATAAACGTCTCAATATAATACACCATCATTGTCTGATGTATGGGCTTCCATTTGGTGCACCATGTCCAAAGAATATTTCTTCATGCTTGAATGACTCATGTATGAGGAGATTAATCTCTCTGGGGAAGAAATTGGTGTCTCTCCTATGGAAGCAAGTTGCTATGTGCACATTAGCTGCTGATCTCACTCGTGTTCTTAATATTCAGGGTACAGCTTCTATCTGCCATAAAAATCCTTTTGTCTTTCCGCAACCTGATGTGCTTTTCCAGCTCTGCTTGCAAAACAAAAGGAAAAATTTTAAATTAACCATTGAAATAGTACAGTGAAATAACATACTATTAATTTTTAACTTGTAATTCTGTTTGCCATTCATTCCAGGTGCCAGGTAGTTTTACTCATACTTTTCTTTAGCCTGTAGCTCTTAACAAGGGGATGCGAATAGGTGGCTTTATTAAGTGAAGAGGGCATCTGTTTTGATTTAGATCAGCTCCCCAGATTCTCAGAGAGACAAGGTTTAAGCCTATACCATTTTGATTGCTGGCAAGAAAATATTTAACAGGCAGCTTCTGTCTTTCAGAGGAATGAAAGCACAACATGCATGTATCACTCGATGTACATTATCACTTTCTTGTTGGCTAAGAACTAAACTTTATGTTCCAAATGTTTTCATCAATATGAAAACTTCTTGTGAGCTTTCTTATTCGTTGGTTGTTTCAAACTCCACTTTTGCATCCAGTGAGCAACAATAGAAAGCAATAAATTTATTCACACTATAAGTAAATATGCAAATACCTTAATTCATACTGTAAACTGCAATTTGAAAGATCAAGCAATGTGTCTCCCCAGAAAGGAGACCTTATCCAAGCAATTACATTTATATTCAGAGACTTAGCTTTATTCAGCTTTGTCTTCTATTGAAACCTATCAAAAACCTGAGGCTGCCGCAGCCAGTGCCAGTAAGCAATCTAGAGCTATTAATTAGTACACCCATGTTTTTGCCACAACAAACATTTTAATTTGTCCTCTAAACAGTGTTCATGATATCAGCCCTTTACTCCTGTTTTATTTCTGTCTGTGTGATATACGTTACACATGAGAGAGTCCTACGTCCATATGTCCACAAACTGCAGTGGACATATGGCAGCACACAGAAAAGCGGTCTTTTACATTTTGCATACTATTATCATGGAGGCATTACAGCATCCCTTTATGTCATGTTGCTATTTAGTCAAGTTTGTGTCATGTATTTGAACCTTCTCAGCTGGCTTGATTTATTCTAATTGTAGGCATCGGGTGAATCTATTTGTAACAAGCAGTGTGCGGAAATTGCCCCAGTAATGACTCCTGCAACAAACGTAATTTATTTAGCTGATTACAAAGAAATGTTGGTTATACTTGAAGAAGAGAACAATAAAATGTTTTCTTTTTAGATGTTTATTGAATGTTATTTGTCATTAGTTCTCTATCTAAGGAAAGAATGTATATATGTATGACCGAAAAGTTGCCAAAGACAATGGAAAAAACAGCCCACGGGAAGGACTTCTTATGTTTTATTTTGAATTCTAGAAAATGGGGTAATCTCATTAAAAATCTATTGAAAAAATTATGCCCATTAAAAAAGGTTGGTTTGAAATGTCCAGCCCTTGCAAAAAGGCATTTCATATAAACAAGGTGTATTGTAAGAGGGGGTATATGCAGGTACCCACTTTCAGGCATTCAGAAAATTCTCTCATTGAATTCTCTCTTCTCTCAATGAATTCTTCCCAGCCAGCTCAAGCCAGACATCATTGTTTGGAAAAACACTAATAGATGCTGACAGGCCAAGCTCAGAAGAGATTCTTGTATGAGAATGGGACTTATTGGTTGCATGTCCACAGAACCTGCTGTCCAACCCTTGTGGTCTCACTCTTAATATTTTCCATGCTTTTTCCCCCAGTATTTTTCTCAAGACATTTTAAGAAAAAGTGATAAATAAGTAAACCAAGGGAAGCGATTATAACTGCACTGGATGTATCTTGTAATGAGATAAGGTCTAAGAGCTGTCCAAAAGCATGGACCATCCCCTCCAGCCCACTGAATGGGCTCTCTTCCAGGCACCTTCCAAGGTCTACTCCATTTTAAGGAATTAGTTACTGCTGGAGGGGTCTGTATCTCTCCAACATATATGGAAAGAGTATAAGTAGGAGGCAGATTAGGTAGCCACATGCCTAGAACTGTCATTTTACTTGGCTGATATCAGGCAAGACTAACTACATTCTTAGGTTGAAATTTCCTCCAGACAGAAAGTACACTGCAGAAGAAAATGGAGCCTCTCATTTGCTGCAAAGCTTTACAATAGACTTTTCATCTAATGTTTCAAGGACCATAGGTCATACTGCCTTTCTATCCCTCTGAAATAGAGGCTCCTCTGTTGGACATTCTGCATCCAGAGCTGATGAAAAATTCCATGTTGCTGCACAATGTACTGGCTGCCAGCATTTCCCAGAGCCAGCACCAGCTGATAGTCCTCAGGGTTCATTGTGCCTTGAGCTGGTTCTCCCACTCTCTGCCTGACATCGTCTGTGCAACACAAAATGGAGCACAGTGAAAGAAAGACAACCGATTCTTTGGGCACAAACAAGCAAAGCTAGGTATAAAGTCAGCTGCTGTCAGTCTAAACCAGCTTCTTCTGACATCATGGTACAGATCTAAGAGATGCTGGCAAGAGGAGATCCTTCTCTCGGTATTTGAATGATTAGTGTCAGATGCAAAAATACATTTGCAGCTTAATAAATAATAGTAATGCAATATATGGACTCAAACAGCACCAATAATTTCTCTGTAAAGACTTGGGGGACGGAAAGCCAAAAGCTAAAACTCTTCTTCAGTTGTTCTGAGCAAAGCTAAGTCATTCTGCTGTTTCCAGTGCGGAGAGAAGTTGGAGTAGCATCACCACACACCTCCTTTCCAAGGTGGCACAGGGGAGAAAGGTCTGAGAGCCTTAATAGTGCTAGAGCCCTGTGCAGACAGACAGACTGACGACAGCTGTGTGCCTCCCACATTGTGGCTACCTACTTGTAGAAGGTATAACCAATCTGGTTTCCTCAGGGTAAGCAATAAAGGCTCTGAATATAAAGGTTAAGTAATAAATACAAAGCAGAGGGAAACTATTCCCTCAATTCTTGAATAAAACATTCCAAGAAAGTGCAGCACTAATGGATTTGAAAAAATAAGCACAAAGTAGCAATGTAGCACCATGTGTCCTCAAGTGCACAGAACATCACGCACATTGACTGGTTTAAATTTTGTGCAGTTTCACTCCACATACTTCAGATGAGAGCAGTAATGTACCCTTCAGTTCTGCATTTCCTTGTAGCAGCAGGTACAAGGGGCTGCTCTTTTCCTTGCGTTCATTAAGCACCTTCCAAGCAGACGACAAAGACAGTTGCCAGCTAAACTAAGTGTGGATTAAAACTGCTTTTCATGTGCCCAGCTACAATAGTTACGTGCCAACAAGTATTCATTTTCTTTTTCTCCTCAAACTGTTAGTGTAGGCAAAAATGTGAGTGCTAAACAAATTTCCAATTTAAGTATAAAATTCCTTCCAGGATGCATTTCTTGGCTGGGATGGAGAGTGCAGCTCCCCAGTTCCATTCAGTTCCAGTAACTATAGTTGCCCAAAGGTGTTTACTTCTGCCAGCTCCAAATCTATGGAATGGGAGAAAAAAGGATGACAACTAGAAGGCAGAGGGATAAGTGATCAGGAACAAACACAAGAGAGCTTGTTAATTTAGAGAACCAATTCAATATCTCTAGTCCTCAACAGACTGATCCCAGCACATGGCTGTCTGTTATGTCCCTTATTCCTGTTGGACTGGACTTTATCTTTTTGGAATGGGAACTTACAGGCCCATTGAATTTGTAAAGCACACAGCTCCACCCGTGTGCTATCCAAGTGATATGCAGGCCACCCAGCGAGGTCACAGCTCCACTGGGTCTGACATGACAACACACCTACCTAAGGATCTGCTGCTGTTTGCTTTCTCTAGTCAATCCACATGCTTTAGTTAAGAGAGATTTGAGGTTTGTTTATTTTTTAAAACCTAGCATGATTTTAGCTGCCTGCTTCTAAAATGTGAGGAATACCACAGTGCAAAACAACCACAACAGCAAAAGGACTGTAAGGCTAAGGACAAAGAAAGAAGTTCTGCCTAAATCTGAGATCCCTACATTTAAAAGATAACTAAAAAGTGGAAAATCCTTCCTGTAGCAGACTGAGCACAGCATATATGCCAGAAGGATCCTTAATGCTTTGGGAGTATGGGACAAAACAGGCTGTTTTATCTTCTGTCACATCATAAAAGTGAATTTGTGCACAGTTGTAAGTACAGAACATACAAATATGAAGAGCAACAAACAGCACACTCTCAGGTCCAAGCTTATTCCTCTGTTTTCACAAGCCCATGGCTCCTATTTCAAGTTTCAAAAGACCTGAATCAGGAGCCTGGCTTTGTTGCAGCATTACCTGTGCAGATGAGGAGGGAGGCAGAGAAGAGTGGCAGACAAGGGAGACTTGGGGGAAGTAGGCGTAAAGGCTTCCTCATAACCAGCCATTCCTCATTGGCAGGTGTTTAGATGACTCTTTATGAACTCCAGCTTGGACCAGTGGAAGTTTTCCTTACCTATGTCTGTATCTGTAGCCCTCTTTTAATCAAAATTATTAAAATGACTGAAGCTTCCAGATCTCATCTCCTGTTCTGCCAACCACAAATCAGTAGAACACTCCTTGTCTTGGTCTCCTATGGGAGTTCCCATTTCTATAGTTTTGTATGTCATCTTCTTATCTCATCTTCTGCTGTCTTCTCTTCTATCTCTACACACCCTTATCAGTGAGATTCCCTTCAGTGCTGCTACCCTCATCTCATGGATGGGCACTGGTGGGAGGTATGGACAAACCCACAGCACACAGCAGGTGAGAGCAGATTGCCAGCAGGCCTCCACAACCTGGTTCTCATCCCCATCCTGACCCCCGGGAAATGCTCAACACCCTGAAGGCCAAACGCCTCCAGCATGGAGGGCAGGGCAATGCTTTCCCAGGCTCGCAGAGCACAGGGGAAAGGCAGTGCTGCAGTGTAATCAGAGGGCAACGACCTCACAGCTGCAAACTGTAACCTTTTAGAAAGTGTTTAATGCAGTCTTTATGGCAGCCATTATTTTTACAGTGTTTTCACTTTGAGAAAGAAAACAGAGTAAATGTTTACAACAGCTTAACTAAATAAGTTCAACAGGTGAGGTGTGGCCCTCACCTGGGCTAGTACAGCCCACCCAGCAGCTCACAACCCTCAGTGTCTGGAAATAAACAGGGTTTTTGAAAACGGACCTTGACTCAGAAAGGAAAAAGTTTCTTTCCCCGCTTCAGTTTTTGTTTGTTTCTTTAAGTAACAGACTGTTTCAGAAAAATAAACACACAGAAGGGCTCAGGGCAAAGATACATTTTGTATACAGCTTTAATGAAAACATGTTTTTCTTGTTAACACCTTGTTATATCCTAAAATCACAATACAGAAAAAACTGTGAATAAGGCTGTGTGCATAGACATCTCAGATTTTTAATGAAATTCAGAAACCAGCATAGCTTCCCCCACGCTCTCACCGCTCCCGCAGCATCGGCAGCTCTCGGTGGGCATGACCCTGGCTGAGTGCTACCTGAGCACTCTCCCTGCACACATTGTGCTGCAGGGACTGCTCAAGCACAGACCTGCAGTGCTAAACTTCTCACCACGCTGAAAAGTGCGGGCATGAGATACAACTGTCAAAGACACAGGCCCAGAGCCACAGCCACAGGCACTAATTTTTCATCAGAGCTCACTTTTGCAGTCTAACAGACAGGCTGCTGTCACATAAGCCAAAAGCAATCGTCCATAGACTGGCAAAATACTAGAATTACTCTTCACAGCCTCTCTGAGTTTGGGGTGGATTTTTGCTTCACCACATTATGATGAATACCTTACCAAACAGACACTATCAGAAGCTTTCATCTGAGCAGCTTCATAAGGCCCTTCAGCACTCAACATAGTGTGTACCACCCAGGAGATAATATTTCTGTTTCAAAAGATGTTAGCTGCTTCTTTCCAAAAAAATTTCATAATTTAATTCCCTGCTGAAACATCTCAACTGAAACCACTGGGTTGCTGGAGAGAATATGGCTTTGGGTTTTTTTTCTTTTTTCTTTTTTTAAAAAAAAAGAAAGGTAATACTTTTCTCTGATAATGACCCCAAAGTGACTCTGTTCCCTGGTAATGATCCAGAGCCCCATGTTTCTGCAATCTGCTGGGCCACCATGAAAGAGCAGCACATTCCTGTAATGAGTGATGGCAGTCAGAGAAAAGATCTTGGGACAATGCTGATGCTGGAAAGTGGGCACTGGTTGTTCTGCAGGTAATGAAATCTTACTTGTAACAAGGAGACAAGAAAAGATGGTACTGGAAATTGCCAGTGTTTGAACTCTGAAACTCAGTGGGAGGGAAAAGAGATACAGTTTTTCTGAAATACCTTGTTCTCAGGAGATTCAGAGAAAAATCCATGCTTTGGGGCACCTGAATGTTCACTCAGATCAACTCTTAGAGAAAAAGCTTGAATTCCCTCATATATTTAGTGGCAAGAGGGGGCCTTAAAGCAGGATTTGGACACATTTTATACCACACTATTGATACAAGAAGTCATAAAAGACCTTTATTGTTATTGCAAATCAGACTTTGAATCCCAACTGAGTACAAAAACTGAGTCCGCACTAGAATATCAAACCCAGACTTTGGTAAAGTTCAGAAATGAATCTCCCTTTAAAACTATTACTGGGTTTAGAAAATAGATCAGTCATCTGATATGTGAGCTGCAATTCCCATTAGCTTTGGGGAAATTCTCATATTGATCTGGACTCCTAGCATAACTTAACTTCTGCATAATAATTACTGCCCTTGGAACATCACTACTTTATTATTTGTAAGGACAAAAGAAAACTACTGCCGATTTTATAGGAATAAAGTTTTTTTGTTTTTCAAAAGGGTACAGGCCTATAAAATCTAGGAGAGAGAATAGACTCCAGTGCAGATGGGCAGGTATGAGATACCCACTCGCTCCTGCTACTACTTCAGTGCAGCTACAGTAGCATTATTTTTAGCAGAGCAGGTGTAGAAAAGGGTGGTTTTCAAGGAAAGAAAACAAAAAAAAACCAACAAAAAATTTAATTATTTATGCAAGTTAAATCAAAATATGCCCCATATAAATGTTTAATCAGGTTTTCACCAACTTCTCTCCATATGCTCTGCCTTGCTCAACAGCTGATTTCTAATGGAATCACTAAATATAGTTTAATAGCTTTGTATTATGCAATTCAACTTCTGCTTACAGAGTTTTTTTATTCAAAGGAGCTTCAGTAAAATAAGCACTAAAATCTCTCAGAGTTAATATGTAAAGAAAAGTAGTAAAAACTATTGAAGGATTTGCCTTCTGCAGACTATTTGTCACAGACAAGTGTTACAGGAGGTGAAGTCATGTGATACAAGCAAATACAATCAATGCCCATTGGGACAGATTAAAGCCTTTGTTACATTTGAGAAATACAAGTTGTATTTATCAGACAACTTGCTCGGACAGCCAAAAGAGAGGACACTGGCTCTTTACTTCAGGACTCTAACAAGATACCAAAATCTTCTGCTGCCTTTTTTTTTTCTTTTTATTTTTCTTTCCCATTTTTGAAAAGAATTCAATTATTCAATTGAAATCAGAGACAATTTGGGACTTATTAACCCCAGCTTGTTCAGTTACCAGCTTTTACCCTACAGGGCCATTTTTTTAGGAGTGCCTAACAAATAAAAGCCAGTATCCTGGGTGGGCTGCCAATCATCACCAGCAATAACAGCTCCTCAGGCAAACCAAAATACCTACAGAGCTCTTCTTCCTTTTCCAGCACACCAAAAGGCTGATACACAAGTGCTCACTCCCCCTTTCCCAAACTTAGCAATTCAATACCCTCAGCTTTCCCTGAGCACTAGCCACTCTGTTTCTTGTCCTCCTTTTTATACAAAGCAGCTGGTCCCTGCAGATTAACAGAGCCCAGCTGGTCTCCAGTCACTTAACCCCTTCTGAGCTAGTTCCACAACCCCTCAAAGGAAAACAGCATTGTCAGATTTCCAGGACTCTCCCAGGGCTTGCAATAGGAGCATCCCTAACAGCAAAGGCAGTATATACAGGCTTTAATCTGGGGAGAAAAGCTTGCCATGGTCTGAAAAGACTTTTACACAGTGCAGTAAGCCTAACTCTTTATAGAGGTTAGAGACAAGGATGTGAGAGAACTAAATAGACTTAAAACCAATAATGTCATATACAAGTGTGTTAAGGATTTATGGATATTAGTATAATTTGTTGACTTTGGTGTGGAATGATCTCTGCCCTATAACTTCCTTAATTATTTTGTAAAATACTCCACTGGTATGCTGTCACTTTTCAAGCATGTTGTGTAGTGGTTAAAAAACATTTAGACAAAGCCCCATACTCAAAAGGATTTATTCTTAGGGCTTGTGAATTCCTCAGAAATATGAGGTCAATATGATATAGGTATTTTTGGTGGCTGAAGTAGTTATTACCTGCTGGAGAAAATCATAAAAATTAAACATGAGTAGTTCTGTTGAAAATGTCTGTGTATGAATTTAGCTATATTTGCAGTAAGAATTTATTTGAAAATTTCACACTAATTTTTTCACCAATCTAAACTTCTGAATAATCATTTGAAATTAGGAGTCAAGGTGTTTGAATAAAATATATTTAAGGAGAAGCCTTCCCTCTTGCAACATAAAGTGATTTTCGATATCTTTAAGTGCAGAGCAACTACCAATACCTTGCAAAGATGAAAAAGGGATAATGGAGTTAAAAGAATTGAGACCTATGAACTTAGAATTTAATCTATTTATAGATCCAGTCACCTGTTGTCTCCCATTCCTTCAGGATGGTTTCAATTAATGAAGATATTTCTCCATCATTATAGCCAGCTCCTGCTCCCACCAAAGAATTTTCTCTTTGGAAGGCTGTTGTACCCTTTCCTGGCAATTCTGGTGTGAGACTGCAATCTGCTTAATATTAGTTATATTGTCTTCCAAATGAACCCTCTAAAGAACATTCAGGATTAATGTAACTGCGACTAGAGCTGTTCTCCAGTTCCCCAAACAGGCACCCAGACAAGCCTGGACGCCACCACTCATCTTTCCAGACATTATGTAGTTCAACTTTTGCTTTGATGGAAACACTTCTTGTTGCATCTGTGTCTCCCTTCTCCAGCCACGGGAGGAACTGAGGCTGACCAACAGAAACAAGCAGCTGTTTGCAGCCCATCCCAGCCCAGCCATTAAGACTTTCTGAAAACATGAAGGTGTAGAGCAATAACTCACCCTTTTACCCCACCTCAAAGGTATCCAGTGCTCTTTCTCATCTTTGGCCACATTTTAGTGGCACCTTTTTGTGGGAGTCCATGAGGTTGTCTTGTATCCTCTGGACCAGAAGGCTTCTTCTAAGCTTATATGAGCCAATATTTTTTCCACATGAGAGTCGTGAAATTCATTGCTTCATGATGTGCTTCTGACCCTGGAAAGCCCCAGAGCTACAAGAGATGGAGACAGCTGTTAGTCTAGCAGAAACTGCCAGGTTTGCAAAGACCTTGCAAGAGACCCAGAACATCAGCAGAATTAAAGGGCCCTGGGGGAAGAGCAGACCTTACCTCAAGTCATACCAAAAGCAGAGCAAAAGGGGAAACAGGAAGGGAGAAGAGTTATAGTGAGAATAGCTAAAAAGTCTAAATCTGAGCCAAGAAGATCAGCTGGAGAGCTGTTAGTTTATGCAAGGGTGATAGGTGAGGTGGTCTAGAGCTGGACTAAAGCAAGTGTGAGCAGAAGAGTATGGATCTGGTCAAGCTGGGAAGGAAAGGATTGAATACTGACATGTATAAGTGAGACGGTAATACAGAGCATAAACTTTAGAAGCTAAGACAAACATTTCTTAGAAGTGGAGTATTATTTTCATTTCCTTCTTGTGCTGCTTGTAAGTAAACTAACACATATGATGCTGCCCCAAGGGCAGGGACTGTGCTCTTTGCATAAAAGAGGCTGGGGAGTTTTGGTGGGGAGAGGAGCAGGATTGAGCATGAAGGCCTTAAAAATCCTAGTCTGATTGTTCTACTTCTATTTCTGAGTAGAAAACCAAAACAATGTGGAGCCAGTGCAGTCTCCATTCATTGATGCCCTGAGAAACAACTGCTGCAAAGGAGGAGACGGTGGGGTTTAGTGGCTGAGAGACCCTGCCACTTGCTGGAGAGCCTAAAATCAAACTGCCCACTACTTCCTACACCAATCAATCACCTCCTAGTCTCCGGTCATTTTTCATCCCATAATATTCAGATCAAAGCATTCTTACCATACCATCCCTTTCCAGAGTGCAATGTAAAAAGGTTAATAGTGGAAGGTCACCAGCCCCCGTCTCTCAGCACCTTGCCCGTGCCCTGCCCTGTGGGGTGCAGCTGGTGCGGGGCTGGGGCGTGGCCTCCCCCTCTCCCTGCGAGCAGATGCGCCGGGCCCGCCGCTGCCATCAGGGTGCACCTGTTGGGCTGCCACCATCTGCTCGCCAAAATGGGAACGAGCCGCACCCAGCGCCGGCTGGCCGGCTGGGGACAGCCTAATCTCCTCCTCACAGCCTTCAAACCGGCAGCCACAGCATGGGCCACACAAAGGTCGCCTGCACAAAGGCGCCAACCGGCTCGGCTCAGCCTTGGGGGGCACCTAATCTCTGGCCATGGCGGGGGGCTGCCGCCTGTGCTGACAAGAAAGGGCTCTCTGAATTAATCCCGAGAGCTATTACCTGACAAGAAAGCGTCCTGCAAAATGCCCTTTTTTTAAAAAGAAAGAAAGGTATTAAGTTAACATGTATACTCATATTAAGTAAATTAAGCCACAGTGGTATTTTTGAAGACTATTTAGTGATGTGTAAGCACTATAAAGACACCGCCAGTGCTGGTCCTTACTAATGGGGATGACTTGTGAGCCGCATAGGCTGAGTGCTTGCTTTGGAAACTGGAGGCTCTGTTCAGCACAGGCCACAGCCGGCTTCTGTAAAGAATTACCTGACTTGCTGGTGTGAGTCCCAGCAGCCGGTGTCAGCACTTTCCAAAAAATACACTCTATCCGGAACCTGTCACCAAAGTGCTTAAAAATGCCTTTATTATCAAATTTATAAGAAAGCAAGAAATACATGAAACGCGGACAGGACTTATGCAGAAAACAAAGGTTATTTCTGAAACTTCACATTCCAATCTCAGCCACAATGAAATACTGCAGAAACCAGGACATATAATTGCATGACCTATTCAGGGTCTGTTCCAGTGTTCATTTTTGACATATTTACCAGTATTCCATTTAACACTGAGGTGATAAAAGGGATGAAAAGACAACCTGCCAATACTGACCTTTGACCTGAGCCCTTATTGCAGAGCACCCTTATTTCCATTAGGCCACAGTAGCAGCAGCATCAGACGTTGGCTTCTTTATGATGCAATGCCTGAGCTTTTTCTGAGTGTTTTTCCCCATTAAATGAAGAAAGCTGGTGCCTTAGTCTCTTTCAGGGAACCCCCGATTCCACAGTATTCTGGGATTTCATTCTATAATAGCTCAAACTCTCCAACATTTCACGCTGCTAATGCACCAGCTCACACTGTGCTGGACAGGATTGCTGGTCCAGATATGCACAGGTGATGCTGGGAACTGAGAGCAAGACTGGTTTTCACCCAGCCTCCCTCCTTACAAGCAGTAAGAAAGCAAGAGCCGTGCGTCTGAGCCCTTAAGTGCAGATACCTTCTGTGTTCCATCAGCACTCTGTACTGTTTGTTTGCTTTTTTGTCCACCTGTGTATTTATGCCCGAGGGCTACACAGTGAGCTCTTGGAGACAGACCCATTTTTGTTATGGGTCACTGCACTACAATGGGACTACAATTTTTTTTTTTTTTTGCATCAGTTCCCATCAGGTACATTAATAGACATATAGCAAAATAAAATAATAATGACAATATTGTAAGAGCTGCTCATCACCCTTAGGCTATGAAGCCAGAGAGAATTATTTTGTTATGGTATATATTTAAGGAAAATATTAGACGTTTCATCACTTGCAATGTTTTAATTTAGAATTGATAAAGCAGTAGAGAGTAGGGTAATGATTTTACCTCTGGAGGGATTAGGACTTTTCTATCTTCAAATTTGCAGCAGCTATCTGAAGGCAAACATTGAATAGAAATATATTAAATTACTGTGAGCAATCCAAATTTTTTAAGGAAGTTAAATATTAAGATATATAAATAAATGACAAGTTCTCCCTTTAAAATATGCACAAGGTAATTCAGAGAAAATGTTAGAACAAGTCCATCTGCTAAATTAGTTGCAAGATACTGGTGGCTACTTTTCCATTTACACTAATGATGAGAAATGTAAAAGGCCAGCTTCATAATTCAGGGTCTTCACTTCAAGAGGTTCCAAGAACACTTATGCTAAATGTGTCTGTCTGCCTAATCATTCAGTTTCTTCTTTCCTTTAAAGACTGAAACACAATTACAGAACCTGTAGTCCCACTTTTTAATTTCCCTGGCCCCATAGTAATATATATTTCAATGTAAGGAAAGCTGGAAGATGATAGAGTTGAATTAACACCTTTAAAATAAGCATATTGCATTCTCTTAAATCAATGGTTTCACTTGTGCCCTCAAGCAATATGTGATTTGTAAATTTGAGACATGCTACCTTTAGGCAGTAAGCAATCTCTTTAAAAACACTAAAGTAGGCAACATATGGTGGCACTGTGCAATATGAAATTGTTCTAAAGATACAAGTTTCCAGCCTCAGTGGTACAAGCCCAATTTTAAATAAAACATAGTATCATATGGTTCCTGCTTAAACACTGCAGTAAAAAAAAGCTGGCTATATGGTCATCCTCTAAATGACAGAGGGAACAGTTTACACACGCACACTTGGAAACCCACTGTCTACAAACACGCCGTTACCCACTACCTTCCAATACTTGTAAATACTGAAATACAACAGCTTGTGTATTTGCACAGCCTTATAAGCTCATGGATTTCCCTCTTCTTATTTTTATTTTTGGTTGAATCACACCAACAAAACCACGGGTATTTTTTTGTTGTCAACTTATATGTGTGTCTCATAAAACACACATTCTATGTTCACATTTTTCTACCGCAGAGACCAGCTGGGTCACATTAGTCATGTCAAAGCATGTCAAGGACTATAACATGTAATTCAGTCCAATGTTACGGTGAAGGTGAATCTGTTCCATTACCCATGCAGAGAGGGGATAGTGGTATTTTAGCTTGGGGACATGACTTTTTACTTAAGTCTTCTCTTATTGACAAATGTATGTATAAATTCCCAAAACATAGCATAACTATTTTTTCCCCATTGGTCACAAGGATAGGAAAGAAATCAGAAGATGGAAACATGTTTTATTGTTAGTCATCAATTATCTGATCTAGCAGCTGAACAATTGATTTGAAAAGGCACAGGACTAGACTTGGAAAAGAAATTATTACTGTGCTGGTATGTACATGGACAGAGCCCAACTTCTCTTCCAATTTTTGGCATTACAAAAACCGTACAATTACTTTGGTCTGTAATTTAACCTAGCATATACTGTACCTCACTGTTACAGTCTGGAAAATGAAGAACTCGCCCTCAGGTACCATTTTCTTGTAAAATAGCGGTAAAGAAATTTATATAAAGACTTTGTACACTTCTGCCTTGTCTCTGTAGACATTGCACATTCTCTTTCCTGCTGGTGGACTTCAAGAAGGGAAATCTGAATGTTCTGGCCACTAACAGCTCTGATAAGTCATTAATTACATAGGCCTCTTGCCTTGACTCCGTTGTCTCTCAGGCTCAGGGTCCTACAGTGTTTTTTTATAGCAGTCTATGATAATCTATGGGCTGTATGTTGAAAGAGCCATTGTGAGCACGGATTTCTTCTACATAGGAATTTTGCAGATTGTATGCCACATTATTGATGGTGCCAGATTTGTGAGTGGTCCTCAGCTATAGATACTGGAAAGGAAAGTAGTGCTGTGCTCCTCTGGAAAGCATGGAATTGGATTAAGACCTCTTAGAGGATGTATCAGCTTATTAGGGGGCAAACACATTCTTTATAAACAAATGACCTCTAGGCTAGTCCTTCAAAACTGGCTATTTAAAGGTGTTTATATATTTAATATTAATTGATGACAACGAATTTAGACACATTCCTTCAAGATTCTGACTCTTATCCTTTTGGCTATGAAAGGATTAAGTCACGGCTTGCATTTATCTGGTCTCCATCCCCATTTGATCATCCACCTTCTTCAGGGATTCAACAGTGACCAATCACAGATAGAAACAATGAAAAGTCACAGATGGACTGGAAGTGTGTACTTAATTCAGGGAAGTTTTCTTTTTCTCCTGGTGAAAAGCTCTGAATCCTGCTGCACTTTGTGTTTGTCTGTGCCCCAAGACAGCAGAACATCACTGCACATTGGCATGGCTCTTCTGTTGCAGGGGGACTCCTCAGGACAGCCCAGTGATGTAGTGGCCTCATCTTGTCCAGAACATTCAAATACTTAGGACAATTACACCAGCTCTGTTGTTGCTATGTGGCCCAGAAATAAATATTTTGGTTTTAACCTTCATTTAACCTTCATTTCCTGGGCACCATCTACATTCAAATCATCTTGAGACATGTCTTGATGAGTACTGCAACCTCTTCCTTTCTGGATTCCAAGTCAAGTATAAAAAGCAAAACTGCCTTTTCTATCACAGGTTTATATGTGGGTTGTTTTGCTGTGCATCTTCCCTGTTTTGAAAATTTCCACAGGATATGGCTTAGTGTGCTCTATAAGGGATAATTTTATCACAAGCATTCTTACCCAATGTTTTTCATCTGCTGCTTCTACTTACTTTTGCATGTCAGTAGTTGTATTAATATGTTGTGTAATCACTGCATTTCTGACTTCTGACTGGATTTTTGGAAAGACAGATGGACTCCGTTCACACAACAAGGTATAGCTGTGCTGAAGTGTAATGAGCTGGGAGCTGTTACAGGAGATATTGATCTTACTCCAGCTTTTTACTTGTTATGGCACTAATTGTCTCAGGGTTGTTTACCTGATAAACAGAAGAATGAGATTACACATGTGGACTGTAGTCAAAGTAATAATGCCAGGTAAATATTTTGTCACTACTATTAATAATGGCAATTATGGAGTTCACTTCAACAAAGGCAAACACAGGTAAGACCTTACAAAAGACACACTTACAACTAAAAAAATTCAAAAATAAGAGCAAGTTAGATCTCATATTGCAGAGGAGCCAGGAAACAACAACATGATGTGAATTTTTTCCATGATTTTGTATCAACAGTGAAATGCTTCTCTTCATGGGATACATTAAAATGCTGTACAATGGAACAAAAAAATACAAAGTAATTAAAGCAGTTACATTATGATCCTTACTAAAACTGGATAGCTTGTGCTTTGACTTCTGATTTTTTTTCTAAATAATGCCTTTTTATAGAAAAAACACTGGTAACATTAAAATGCTCAGTGATAAAAGAGAGTCAAGTTTCAGTTTTAGTTTACAGGGCCCTTTTGGCAAGAATTGAAATCCAAAAGGAGTTTTTGCTACCTTGCAAAACTTGGATTGTAACTCGGTTTATTTTTAAACTAATTAGAGATTCATTCCACACTGCCAATCTAGTATTTGGGTACATGTCTTTGGAAAAGTTCCAAAAAAGTGACACTCAGTTACCACGGTTACACCCACAAGTGTATCAAGTCTACCTGGAAATGATCAACCACAAGCTTAACTGGTCCCCTGCGCATACAAATGCTGTGACCTGTGAATACAATGCATTATAATGATCTACAAAAACTATGTTTGCTGCGAATAAAATGAGAGGAAAGGATACATACAGGATTATAAAAATCCTGGTAATACTGTCAGACAGGGGACATTGTGACAACCCTCCTCTTGCTCCTGCCCCCTTCTGCTCCCACCCATTGAAATCTGGTAGAACATTTTAGCTATTGGATTGTGACAGCAAGATACATGAGATGTTTGATTAAGTTCTCAAAACTTCAGAACAGGTTTGCCTGCACTTACATTTTCACAACAGGAACAGGTAATATTTGTGGTATTCCTTGTCAGCAGATAAGACCCGGGTGAAACATGGCAATTTGAAATATATATTTTTATCAGAATCCTCGGACTGCTGAAATACGAAAATCAAACAAAATAGAGATGTTTTAATATTGCAATGATACACATAAAATTTGCATGTACTTTTATTCAGAAGTAGCTTTAACAGAACTACTTTTCAGTACAGAAAATATTCTTATTCCTGTACAGAACCAGCTTAAAGGCCTGAGGTATGCATATATCTGTGTGGAGAATACAGGGCAAAGAGTATGTGATAGATTTGGCAAGTCTCTCTTTTTTGTCTTTGCCTAATGCAAACAGGATTCCACATGCAATCATTTTTTCAGATCTCTCATAAATACAAAGCAGAAGAAATGTTCTCATGAACCCCTGCAAAGTGAAGCCATCAAACTTCACCTCTGAGTTGTAAAACAGTATCATATGCTTCAGGTACTATGATAAAATCCCACTTGCAAATGCCCTTGTGCTGTCTGGGTTTCATAAACCAGATTGCAGAACAATAGAAATTTGATGTGGAAGGAGCCTGATAAACCATCCTGTTTTCACCTTATTTCCACTGCTGCGTGTTTTAGGCTGTTTTGTCAACCCTTGTTTCAAATGGGCCAAGTGGTGAGGCTTTCATAATATCCCTTACAATTTTATTCCATACTTTAATACATCTCATTGTCTGGGAATTTCCTCCTCTTGTACAGCTTGAAGTTTGTCTGCTTTAATTTCAGCCAATCATTTCTTGCAATATCCCCTCTGTGCTAGGCATAAATATTTAATCTTTCACTTGAGGTTTGAGTCGTTTCAACAACAGTCAAAAGGAATTGAGCATTTGCATGAATAACAGAAATATCTAGAATCATTATAGCTAAAAACAATGTGGATTTTGGAAGGGAGATAAAAGCTGTTTGAGAATGTTGACCGCTTTTTTACTACCAGAAATTATAAAATTACTTTCTTGAGTGCGGACTTCATCTTGTCTGACTGTTCTAATCTCCCACTGTTCAGGTCTCCCTGTTCCCAGCACCTGCTATAGACCATCCTTGGGGATAGAGTGCTTGGAGTATTCTGAGAATTTGGGGTTCACAAGAACTTCAAAGCTTGCAACCATCTGGTAATTCCCTCATTCTTAAAACAGGGAAAATGTGAATTTCACAGCAATACAAAACACAGATCCTAGAAGATTTTCGGTGATCACCAGTAACCCTTATTTGTTGTGTCTGGATTCATGGGGAATAAAGGAGGGAAAAGCATTTAAATAGCATTCTACCTTTCTTTAATAATTTTCTCTACTTAAAGCATGAATATTTTCTACTATTTGTATCTGCAAAGGTCTGCCCTAACTTCAGCCAGTGCCAGCTGAATCCAGAACCTTGACACATGCTTGCTCACTACTCTGAGCGCTGGAAACTTGTGGTGTCTTTCAACACTTGAAATTCTTCCCCACTCCCCACAGTCCCTAATAATATCCTGGACATGTACCGTCATCTTTATTCATGAGAGTGCAGATGCAGCCAAATTAGTGGCAGCAAAGCACATTTTACACAGTAGAAAATACAATCTGTCTTCTTTTTGATTTTTTTTTTTAATAAAAAAAGTTTTATTTTAAAAAAATCAGACAGTAAGATTTAAATTCAGCACCACCCGTTGCAAGAGTCTGTTTAAAAATGCACAGCTGGCTTGATGATGAGTGACAAATCAAAAGTCAGAGTGAAACTTCCCAATCATCTGAGCCCTTGCCACCCGATTAGCAGAAGAAAAACAGGGCAGATGGAGGGAGACGCAGCAGTTCGGAGGGAACAGATGGCCACTACGAACTTGATATATGAAATTAATAACACTTTCTCAAATACAATTAGTAGCAGGAATACATTACCTGAATTTTCATAACTGTGAGCAAGCTGACATTAAATGAGGTTTTTCAGATTAACAGTCAATATAACATTGATATTTGGAGAGAAATAAAAAATTATATGGAAAGTAATAAGGACCTTTCTGCTTTTTCTGCTATAACTGATTATGAGTGCCCAGCTGTACAAAGCCTGCATGATTCTATAGTTTGAAACTCCCCAGATATGTGCTTTCATGATTAACTCATTTATTTCTTAAACCAAAGACAGGCAACATGAGGTTTCACACAGACTCTCACTGTGCCTCGCTGTGTCGTGAGAATCTCTCTTACGGTGAAGGTTTCTTTGGTCCTTACAGCCAAGGGCTTATAAAAATTCGGAATAAAATTTTGGGAAGATAAGATTGGTTTTGGAAATCTAAACCAAGATGTCCTACCACAGTGTACTTCCACACCTTCTGAAATGAAACCAGGTCCATTTAATTTGTCTTTAATTGGGCATCCAACACAATTAGTCTGCTTTGAGAACGCTGATTCGTTCTTGTATAGATAGTCTGTACAGAGGGGATGGGACTCAGAGCAAGAACAAGGGAAATCATTTTAAAGCCTGGCTCAAGGCTTGGGAAGAAACAGCATTACAGTACTGCACATAAGCCAGTTCAGTGGATTGCACAGACACATGTCTGGGTGAGGGGGTGACAAGAACCTTGCTTGGTTCCTTACAAGTCCTGGCATACCTAGGAGGATGGTTAAGTAGGTGTTTCTTTAATCATATGTACTGACACTTTTTCACAAACCAGACGTGGTAGAATCAGCTGAGAGGTCCTTTTCTCAGCTTAGAAGAAAAGTGTCACAAAAAGAATTAAAAAAAACAAATGCTGGCACTCTCCTAAGGAAATAGAAGAAAAAATTACCGTTTTCAAGTTAAAACTGGCTATTGTTTTCTAGTTAAAACTGGCTTTATTAGAGTTTGAGCATACATGTACATACACCCACCAAAGAAAGCCTTTTCTTTTTCCTCATAAAATAAAATTTTTTACTGCAATGCAACAGCTGTCCCCAGAGAACCTTACATTTGGCGGTGAACCCTTCTATCATTCATACTGGCTGTTGAAATTTAAATTCAGATGTATAAAAAAGACATTCTTGAAAATTCAAGAGAGGACTGGAAGTGCAAGAGATGGGATTGAAAGTGCAGCAGTTATTGTATAAACATTTTCCTGAAATGCTCTGAAATAAACAATGGCATTTTCAGTCTACAGGGATTAAATAGCTTTTTTCTGCTTAGAACTCTCATGAACGTTCTAAGAAACCTTTTAAGCCCTTGCTACTTGATACATGGGATGATATGGAAATGTAGTTGAGATTCTTCCTTTCACTGTCACACAATTATCACTTTTTTCTTCCTTTCCTCTCTGTTGTTATTTTCTTTATTGTTGCTCCTCAGCCATAGTCGACAGATGCAAATGTAATTTGTTTATGAATCACAGCACATATTTATGTGAATATACCATATGAATATGCTTGCAGTATGATTTCAGCTGGGTGAATACTGCAAAAGATGATTTGCAAACACTGCTACGAATAAAGGGCATGATAAAAAGCTCATTGCAATCCATGGGATGACTCCTGTTGGCTTCCAGGAGTCTGGCTCAAGCTCCAAGCCAAGACTTTCCATTCAGAGGAATACTTGCTTGCTGATTGTCTGTTGTTCATGTTTATCCAGGCAGAGCTTTGTTTGTGCAAATACTGGGATGAAGCTTCTACTTGGGGTAATGCACATTTCTGCACAAATACACGAATTTTCTCTATGACTACATATGGTCATATGGAAGTGTTATCAACACAAGAATCTATGAGAAATCATTTTTGATAATGATTTCAATGAACTATGGAGAGTTCAGTAGTCACAGACACATGTATTTTATCTAGTTTTTCAAACAGATTTTTCTGTCCCAAACAGAGCTGTCAGTGTAAGATTGGGACACAGTAGTACTGTGTCTGGAACAAACAGGTAGAACTTGGCCTCATGCTGCCTGAAAGCAATAGCACATTTGGCTTCAACAAAGGCAGCTTCGATATTGTTCTCAGCACTGTAACTTCAGAAAAATGCTGAAAATAGAGATGAACTTGGGCTTCAGAATTTTAAAGTATTTTCTTACTACTTTAAATTTCAGTTCTGCAAGGTGTCATTTTGATGGATGTTAAACTCTCAGGACCTTATAGAATTGAGTTTGAGTCACTGCCAGAAAGCATAGCTGTTATTGTTTGGTCTTGTATTCATAGACAATGTCTATTGTCTTTACCCAGATAAGCAGGTTTTGGCCAGAAATACCATTTCTCACACCAGACATACAATAACATGATTGGCATCAGATTCTAATGAACAGTAATGAGAAAAAGTGTTCCAACAACAGAATGAAAATCCCTTTTAGAGCAAATGTTAAAGCATCTCTCTTTTGATTTCCACTGCCAACATTAAAGTTGCGGAATTTGGTAATGTTTATTCTTCAGTTCTAGAAACTCTTTGCAACAGCCTTCAGCCTTGTCTTTTTCACTTTCTTGCATGGCAGAAAATATCTCGAAATGACAATACAAACTGGCACCAAACAAAACCTTTCTATGTATTTAAACTTCTGCTGTTCACTTGACTCAGTGACCCAGTGGTATTGTCCAGAATTGCATTAACCAGTTCCAGGCAGTGGAGACAAAAATTCCTTTCATTCATCAGCAGATAAGGAGTTTTGACAACTATCCCTTGGGAGCAAGAGAGGAAAAAAAAACACCGAACCAAAAAAAACCCTCAAGAAGAGATTACAATGTAATAATGTAAAAAGCACAGTCAAAGAGCCAAAGAGAGACTGGAGGAAGCTGTAGGGCTGCCTGGGCAGACAGGGAGACTGCTATCAGAATTGAACAAGAGAAAATCCAGATCCCCCTTCCACTCCTCTACCTGTTTCTTCTCAATGTCACTATCAGTGCACACAGTGATATAAAACAGGTCCAACAAGTATTCCAGTAACTCCTCAGGACCACCAGGGCAAAACCAAAAACATTCAGGGCTTGACACTTAAGCAAGGCAACATGCCAAGCTTATCACATGTGAAAAAGCCTTGTAGAGGAAAATAATCATCTTCATGTTCACAGGGTCTGGGTGTTAACTCTCCAAAGACTCTCCTGTATTTTCCACTCCTTTGACTCTTGCAGATGAGGAGGTTATTTGCACGGAAATTCAAACCTCTGAATAGATTTTTGTTAACTACAGAGCATGGGAGTGAGCCAGAGATTTCTCTTTCATATCTTAGTACTGATTATAAACAGGGCACTTATTACTGAAGAGGACTGCATGGCAAGATGGCCCAAAGGATGGTCAGCTTTCTGCTGTGAACCAGAAATCACTCAAGGAAGGAGCTGAGGAGGGGACAGCAGTTCCACTTTCTCACAGCCTTCAGAGTTTCATTTTCTCCCCCTTTCTTGCAGTGGAAAAATAAATTTTCCAACAACATAAAAATGGCTTGTGTCAACAAACTGTACTGACCCCAAACCAGAAATGGGCCCCTGCCCAGCTGACTGCCAACATTTGCTTCATGTCTTTCTTCACCTCTTATGCCTGGAGGCTCTGAGTCCAATTCCAACATGTTTGGTAGTGACACCTTTTGGAAAATATTCTTTTTGGCTCTTACCTGAGAAGAGGTAGAGGACAGGTTAGCTGCAAACAAAGAAGACCTAAATTCAAGTTCCTGTTCTGCAAGATTCAGAGTATGAAAGATGAGGCATTCATTACCCTCCTGAGACATTACTAGGACCTCCCTTTTTCCTCCTCTCCCCAAATCACCCAGAGCTCTGTTGTAGCTTAGTGTTGTAGCACTGGTTATTGCTCATGATGAAACAATAAAGCTTGTTGATGAGACATTTTTAGGAATAAATTAGAGCATCCTTTGAGTTTAGCATCTGATATTACTTGAAGGTAGCATGCAGTTCATTTGCACCTGAAGATGCATGATCCTGTGTGATGCTGAAGGCTTCAGATCTTCAGCCCTTAATCACAAATAAGTTAAGCATTAATCAATGCTAATTAGAAATATCATACTCATACACATGTAGCCATTCAAGAAAAATATCACTAATTTTAATTGGATGCTTCCAAACATATTAAAATTGTGTCTTCTTTTCTTTCACTGAACACTACTTTATTTCTCCTCATTAGATTCCTGCCACCTGTATCTTAAGTTTCCCTCCAGTGTAATTCATAATTCCCCTTGCATTTACTTTCTTTTGAGTGAGGACTCGAATCTCTGAAATGCTGTATACGTGCTGAGCACTTGCTCAATACTTAGCTCTCCACAATTCAGTGATGCTCAGCTTCACAGAGTATTGAATATTATGGTATTTGGGAAATCATGAAAACTGAGGAGAAAACTCAGAAATACTGTTTAAGGCACAATTTTTTACACTTCCATCTGCATTGTGGCTGGACAAGTGGAAGAGGTGGAGGTAAAGAGGTGGAGATAAAGACAAGCATAGTGTTTGCATATTCTTCCTGAGAAAAAACTTCCTGAGACTTCTTTCTGAAGGGATATGGGAGTTGCATACATTATTTCTACCTGATGCTGGAGGGACATTGAAATATTCATTTAATCAGCATCTAACATCAGCAGATTTGAGAGCACAAACTTTAATTTCTCACTGGAATCAAATGGAATGACACTGACAATTACAAATAAAGAGATACAGATTCTACCCTTGCTAAAAACACCAATTGCTTAAACGTAGTTTTTGGTATTGTCAGTTAAAAATCAATAAATTTAAAGAGAAAACCTAATGAGTGTGTTTATGACCAATGGGAACATCAACAAACATCTGTTGATGAGAAACTAATAGAATTAGTGCTGAAGAAATATGACTTGGTTTACTACCTGTAGGATCTCTGTTACATTGGTGACATGCATTTATGAAATGTTATTTTTCCTTCAGGTAAAGAAACATTAGTTAGGAAATACTTACTTTGACTGTTATTTTTCTTACCAATCTATTAGAGAGGCTGCAAATGCTGAGGGCACTGTGATGGCTCTGTAGAGAGAATCTTGGTTTTTTACTCACATCACGTAGCCTTTAAGCTAAAGTGCCACAGCCTGGAAATAGTTGTATTGTTCACATGTGTAACAACCATGGGTTTGCAATAATGTGTTATGTATGTAAATAAATACTAAGATCCTTGCAGGTAGGTCAACAAAATGAATGAAACTGATGGTTCTGTAGGTGAGAAGCAAAAGCATTAAATCCTCATTGTTACCTTCTAACTGGGGTCCTTTATGGCTAATTTCTCTTTCTGGGATTTCCATTGATGGTAAGTATCCTCTATGGAGTGCTTCTTTTCCTGGAGCTAGTCTAAGGATTTCTTTTCTGACCTCACACTTTCTCTCCTTGCCTCTCAGAAGAACTTGCTTTCCTGTGTTCCAGTTTTCTGGCCCATCTGCTGCCCTCCCACACATGGCAGAGGGCAACAGATGGGTGATAATCATGCGGAAAAAGGCAAATGGAGGCCATGCGGAGGGGAAATGCAGCTCCGTGGCATCGTGCCCTGGCAACACAAAGCCACCACTAGTCATCCCCTGCACACACACCGTGAACCCGTCAGTGACAAGTAAGCCGTGTGGCTGGCTGGAATAGGAACAGTTTGGGACACTGCCAATGCTGGGTGGCTGGTTTTTCCTAGCAAACATTGTCACTTATGGTACAGCACTTCTCAGGAGTAAGCAAAGAACACCTTGTCCACCTCTTCAGGAAAGGCTCATCTCCATTTTTGATATGAGGGCAAGATGGTATTTCATGGCGTCCCATTTAGGGCTCCTCTAGGTTGCAGACATGAAGCTAATTTGTGGCGTAGGACCAGTGAGCTCTGATGCTGGATGGAAGGAGGCATGCATGCACACAGCAATAACCAACATGTTTGCACAGGTCTGAATCCACAGCAGCTCATCTGCTTCCAATGACAGCTTGCTAGGGCACATAAAGTCACCGGCAGGAGATACAGAAGAAATGGACTTTGCAATGTCAGTCAGCCACAGATGACTGTGAGCTATCAATACAATCCTGAAGAAAAACAACAATGTAAAAAAAGAGGCAAATATTGTATGAGGGTATTATCATGCTTAAAACAGCAGAAAGGATATCTCTCGGTATGTTGGTGCACGGCTACCTCAAAAAGGCAAATGAGAAGAATTAAAAGATTTGCCTAAGATTTGTCCACTGGTATATTACAGCACAAAGACCATGGACATGATAGCCTTAAGGTTTCTTTCCAGTGCAATGTAACTCACATCTCTAGGAAATACACACATAAGTCCCATTAATGAAGAGTACCTTTCCCAAAGAAATGAAGGCTACCTAAGTTACAGTTCCATCAATCAGTCTTAAATATTTAAAAAAAATTAATTGCTTACAGAGCTGTAAAACCTTACAACAGATACAGAAATACTAACAGGCTGAACCCTAATATTCTGCATCAATCTTTTTAAGAAGTGTAACTTTTCTACAATGTTATGAAATGGTATGTAATTGTCACCTGTGACAGGACTTGGGAAAATGGCCTGAAGTTGTGCCAGGGGAAGTTTAGGATATTAGGGAAAGGTTTGTCACCCAGAGGGTAGTTGGGCACCCCTGGAACAGGCTCCACAGGGAAGTGGTCACAGCATCAGCCTGGCTGAGTTCAAGAAGCATTTGGACAAAGCTCTCAAGCACATGGTGTGACTATTAGGTTGTCCTGGGCAGGGCCAGGAGTTGGACTTGGTGATCCTTGTGGGTCCCTTCCAGCTCAGCTTGTTCTGTGATTCTGTGACATCCCATGTGTTAACTAGCAAGCTGGAATCCAATATACAAATGGGGTAAGTATGCTGAACAGTTGTGCATGTTGTATTACCTTATGTTTGAGAAGCCAAATGAACAGAGAAGTTCCGAACTGCTCCCTTCCAGGAGTGAAACACTCACGGAATAATGCCCATGCTGCTAGATACATTGGCAATATCATCTGGAAAATCGCAAATAAAAACTCTTGAACGTTCAGACAGTATACACAACCTTCAAAACTTGTTCTTAAAAAGTATTTTTACTATTCTTGTTTCCTATCCTATAGAAAGAACTTGTTCATATTTCTACCATATGCATACATGAACACTGTATATTTGAAGGGTTCATTTTTCCATTGCTTCTTCCCCCATATTTTCTCATATTTTATCTTTAAGTTACCAATCTTTTAATAACAGTATTTGAACAGTAAAGAAGATATTTCAAAAGGAATTTTAAAAATTACTTTAAAATTATGCCTTCCAAGGCCTTGGATCTACAACAAACAAGTAATACTATGGTTCCCAGATAGTTTCTACCTACAGTGAGATGCTCCAAAGTGAAGTGAAATAAAAATGTATAAAATGATACAGGGGAAGGAAAATACACATAGATACTAATGACAAATGATCATGTTAAGAGAGAAATGATTTGTGAAGAGATAACTATGAGCTAGTCTTAAAGATCTGCTTGTTCTGTAAGGCCATTTCATAATAAAAAATATCAATAGGATTTTAGCATTGTCCTGTGCAGAATCAAGGTAAGGAAGAGCAGTACCAAATCTATATTAGTTTTGGAGGGTTGGCAAGGTAGAATTAATTTGATTTTTTAAATTTCCTTGCCAGCCATTTCTTGTCCAAAAAGTAAACCCTTTGCATTCCATTTTATTTTCCAAGAATAACAGCTTTGGATATTTATTTTGGCTAAATTAGAGAAGCTGACCACCTGTTTGTAGAAAAACAAGACATTCTTGCAGATGGAAGTCCTGAGCTATGATAAGGAGTTCTAAAAGCAATCTTGTTGGGTGCAGAGAGGGAAGTGGGCAAAATATAGACACAAAAAACCCCCTTTGCGGACATTTTTGAGTGTAGGGTAGATGAAATGGAATAAAAATCTATAAATGTTCTCATCTCCAGTTTCATAATAAATAGCAAAAGCATCATATCTTGAATTCTGCAGAAATGTACAGGACAGTACTGATTATTGTAAAAGGAACAGCCTTGTGCTAGCAAAGAGGTAGATGAGGTTCTTTATATGCTCTTGAAGATGAGTGTCCCATAAAACCCGAAATTTGCAGTGTGTATATATGGCCGTTCTTATATACAAAATGGTCTTTCAGCAAATGAATTATGATGTGTCAAAATGACTCATAGGGACTTTGCCACAGTGAAGTGTGTTTGAGAAAATTGCTGCCACAGAGTAAATATTTTTTATGTTGATTAACAGTAACACAGCTGGTCTCTGACTTTGCAAATTTAATGGAAATTTCAGGGTTAATGAATGAAATTAATCCTCCCTTGCTCTCTCCTTGTTTTATTTTCTCACACATGCACAAGTACACTCCAAGTTTGTACAAAAACTCTCACTTATATTGTTGCTAATGAGGAACATCCATGCAAATCAACATAGTTGCACTACACAGGTACCAAAGAAAAGTATAGAGGTTTTAGGAGATTCATTTCTTCCAAAAAAATCCCACATTATAGTGAACTGCACTGCTGTATTACAATCAATAATCTGCTTTATCACTATAAAAAGCTATACATGATAATAAAAAATGCAAATAAATGAAAAAGACATTGGGGGGAAGACTGATTCTGAAGAGAAAGGAAATCAATGAATCAGAAATGTTTCTGAGCTCTATAACCCAGCACTTAAGAGCAGGGAAAGGTCCTCACTTTGGTGTATGGCCTTAACATTTCTGCTCATAGAAAGATTTCACTTTCAATCTTGCAAGGTCAAGCTTCTTTTTGCAGGTGTCCTGGTCTTCTTTTTATCAGGCAGGCTAGAAACTTCATACTTTAAATGATGACTTTGCTTGGTTTTCTTCCCTGCAATGCCCTTGTTTATGCTCCTGTGCAAATAGTGCTGGGCAGGGCTCCTGCAACTGCTTTGCAAATTCCCACTGTTGTAATTGCAGATTCATCACCTTCAAGTTTGCATATTCTGCCATAAAGGGGACTTAATCCCATGGAAGATCATTCTCAGGTCCTCAAGCACTTTAGTTGCAAACAGTGTTGGGAGACAAAGATGTAGGTAGTGGTTTTGGGCAGCATATAAGACATCATCCTGCCCGTCAAGGAATTCCTGGGGAGTGGGGCTGAATGGTACATGTCATTTTCAACTCCGATTCCTCCGATCCCTTAATGCTGTCCAAGTTCATTAAAACACCTAAAAAGAAAGTTATGTACTTCCAGAGGCAATATAAAAAGGAATCTACCTGCTGAAGCCAGTGAGAAAATACAGCAGGCGAGTGCTTACAAAAGCAAAAAGAAATCTTACAAAAGGCAAAACAAATTACAAATAAATATATGGTTAGAGAAATAAAACAGCACACCTCTTTTCTGAGACACCAGGTTAGAACACAACCCTCGCAGCATGTTTTAGTGTGGTTGGCATTAATCAAAGTACTTCCTATTCTTTTCTTTTCTTCCTCCTGCTCCACCTCCCCATACTTTTATTTTCCTTAGAACAATTCTATAATAGCCACTTACTTTAACTTCCGGAAAAAAGGTTTAGAGAGTGCAGAGAAATTTGATTTGCAAATTCAATCAATTCTATATCCAGGAAAAATAGATAATATTGATTGTAGAACCAACAGATACCATTGACTTACTGAAATTAATCCATTCTAATAATGCTGATCGCTTCCCAGATCAAAGGAAAAGTTGGATAATTACAATTTTTTCATTCATACAATTACATTTTGTTTGCAAGTTTCTTGAGGTTCAGTTTGCAAAGGCTTTAGAGGCAGTTCTGTGTGCCATACTTGCCCACTCTTCCTGAGACAAAATTAAGCAAATTTTCCACATGATGAGATTATGTAGGCTTCTATGCAATTTTCATGCAGAAGTCACAGGGATGCTCTGTGCATTTGGTATGCCTAAACTATATAACACTTGTCTTTGATGGTGGAGCAGACTCAAGGTCTTTCAACATTGGCATAGCAGAAACTTGAGAATGGTCAGGACACTCCCCACAGGAAAAATGCTCCATGGAAGGTGAACTGGGATGGAGACCAGCATCAGAGAGTTGGGCTACCTGCTCCTTTTTGCTGACCAGATCACAGTAGGGGCAGCTGATGACGCCTCAAGGAGCCAAAACAGGAGGCACCCAACTCTTCCTTCTCTGGCAACAGCAGCAAACCTGATGGTGAACTTGGCTATGGATCAGTTCAAGATAGGTTGCTCTCCTGAATAGGAATGTCCCAGGCACTCTTCTGAATCCATAATGTCATGAAAGCCCACTGACCAAAATCTAATTTGAAGCTCTAAGGTTTGAACTATGAATGAAAAGTTATACATGAAAGCACACAGGAAGTAAATAAATAAAAAGAAAAACTAACCAGTAACATTGCCCTATAAATAGTGCTTGGCAAACAAAAGGTACAATCTATTATGATATGATAGTCTCCATTTGCCTGGAGGTACGACTTCCAGTTATTATGGTTTACATGTTCTTAGAAACATCTATATTTAGGTCTATCCAAGAAAAGAAGTGGCCTGTGTAGCAAAGGAAGAGCATAAATAGCCTAACTGGTTTTACTGGAGTGGGACGTTAGTCAAGTAGGACCACTACAGAGCAAAGCCTTGCCCTTCATATGAAGTGCAAGCTCAAGTTCTCTGAATGTATTTTCACAAACTTAGGATTTGAATCTGTTTCAGTGATTTTCCTTCTGTGTCAAACTCTTAACTATTTTCTGGATTAATTTCAAACGTGAATAAAATCTCCAAGAGACACGTTTAATCAAATATGATGGCACCTTTATGATTCTCTTAGCTGACAAAAAAGTCTGATCTCAGCCCTTCAACAGTCTTGAACCCAAACCCAGTTTCTAGGTAAGTCAGACTCAGCACTTTTTCCTGTTTTGATCACTGTAGCACAAAAGAGCCAGGAAATCCTACTGTTAAACATAGGGGAATATTATGAAATATCATGGAAGCATCTCAAAACCCTTGTCATTAGAAGATTTAATTCTTGTGGAAGTCTTTCTAAGGGTGTTGGTTTGATCACTGAAAAGCACTCATGTACACCCCCACCACAGCATGGATGATTTGTACACAAAACTCCCACTTCTGCTCATAGGATAAATCCACATCACCTCCCTCAGACATACAAAAATCAAAGCAGCATATTCCACATCTTCCCTTCCAAGAGCAGAAGACAAAATTAATCTGTGTGCATGTATGTATCTGGTTATTTAGGTGCTTCCCTGCTTTTCAGGATATAAAACCAGAGCTGATGAAGTACAGTGTACTCCAGAATTTCTTTCTATTTCCTTTCAGTTCATTCCTCTTTTAAACTTACGAAATAAAAATCATTTTCCCAGGAGAATGTTATATCTGTGTAATTTTTTCCACTGTATCGATAATTACTGTATTTCACATGCCCCTTTTAATTACTTAATGTCTGAGATTAAAATTCAACAGCCTCTCTCAAAGAGAAAGTGCTTTAATATCTGAAGTGCTGCTCCTGTAAATTGGCATCTGAAAGATAGGCTAAAAAAGGGGCATAAATACGAACATTCCCATCCTTCCTAAGTGACTGCAATACCAACGAGCTGCACCGACTCCACACAGACCTCCCACATTCTTGATAGGATGTTTTCTAGCAGAGTGATCCACAAATATTATCATTCAATGACAATACAGTTTTATCAAGGTACATCTCAATCCACGGGACGCAAGCCCCACACAACAGACGGGAGATTTGGCGCGGCGATGCGCGCACGGCGTGTGTTACTTACTGGTTATTGCAGTGGTCATACCGAGTCCCGTATGGCGCTACATTAACGAATGGCATGCAAGCACCTTCTGTTGAAACATCTGCGACAGGGAAATTTCAGGCATTTTTCCAGATATTTTTTTGTGCTCTCGACCAAATTTTCATTAGGGCTATAAAACCTGGCAGGCAGCATTGTTGTGCATGATTTTTTAATAAACTGGGACATGCCTTTGTTAGAGGAGTGAAGAAAAGGGCTCTTCAGAGACTTCTTCCTATTACAAAAAGTTCAGGAAACATATGACAGCTCACCAAACCGTGTCTCCTAACTTTTTTTCTGTCTCCTCCAAGACTAAGATTTCCTGCTTCTTTAGGCGTATACAAAGATTTACAGGTTTTGAAATGAAACCAAAAATGTAGATTTTTTTTTTATCTATCAGAATAAATGATTCCAACGGTGGCTTTACTAGAGAATGTGTTCAAAGAAAGAGCACATAGCTAACATGGATTTTTAGCATCTTTTTGATGCCTGCTGCCAGGAATCTCACAAAGGATTTTCACTTACTTAACAGACAAGGTCCCTTAGAATAAAAAGGAAGAAAGGAAAGCAAATGCACATGTGCAGATCAGATCTGATACACAATGCAAGCCCAGAACATAGCCTTACTCCTTTCCCTTTCTCTTTTCCAGAAACATGCCATCGCCTGCTCTCCCTTCTCTGCTCCCCTGCAAGACAACAGTCACCAGGCACAAACTGAAGTTCCATTTTGCAATTCTCCCTGCCACACTATGAACACTAATGCAGAACAAACATTCTTGGCAGTAAATATGTACATTATCATTATGTAAATAGGTATGTTATCATTATAGCAAAATGATGATGTTCTTTACTAAGTCTATATTCCCTTTCCAAGAATATTATGTAGTTTGAAGTATAATTTCCATTATGCCACTGGGGCTGAAAAACACTTCAGTTCAACAATAATTAGTATACTGTATGTAACAAAATGTTTACTATGGATAATGATGATGTTCAATCCTAAATCTTTTTGGACAAACAAACAAATACAGTTTTACGTGGTAGTGTTCAGCCTGAGTAACCAACAGAAAGCATTTTCAGACTAATATCCATTCCCACATCCAAGGTGAGCATCATATTGACATTTTATACCAACAAAACCATGAGCAATAACATTTTGAATTGTATGAGGTGAATGATCTACTGTTAGCATGAAGGTGACTTCATTTCTGAACCTTAAATGAACTAGAAATGGCTGCATGTCACAGGCTGCTGGCACTGTTAACAGTGTTTACACAAAGTCCATTGCTCAAGCGCAGCTAAGTATATCAGCACAGCAAAACCCAAATCCTTAGTTTTTAATAATTCTAAAAGTTGTTGTGATCAAAGAGGAAGAAAAGGCCAACTCCTAAGTCCAGCAGCTATAAGCTACATGTACATACCTACATGCCCCATGCTATCACCTGAGAATCCAAGATAAGTGTGTCCTAGACTGAGGTAAAATAAGTGCTGACTTCTTACAGAAAAACCAGAATTGCTGGCATAAGGAAAATTGGATGAAAGTGTTAATATTTTCACAGCTTCTTTTGAGGTGAGTAAATGTAAATACTTGTCTCTCATTTTCCCTGAAAAAGTGGATTAGTTATTTAGAAGTATGTAAATTCATTCAAAATGTCTTCAGTTTCTTCTCATTCCTTTGAATGCTGCTTTGAACTGAAAAATCAATTTTCAGAAAGGAAGATACGCCAATTAGAATTAAGAAAAAAACAAAACACAAGAAAGGAAACTAATTTATAAATTTTAAAATATATAACGGCCACATTCCCACTGTTCTGCTATCCATTTCTATACCACATTAGAATTATGAAAATATGCATATGACTCTCAGCATTCTTCATTATGCACCAGCTCCCTTCAGAAACCTTTTCCTGGGAAAAATTAGATAAGGAGGATAGCCTTTGAGGACTCTCACAGAGATTGTTCATGTTGATTTCTCCTTTCCCAATGCCAATAATGAGATAATTGTTTTGCATCTTCAGGCAAATATTGTGGAAGCATAACAAACTACAAACTACTTTTCCCTCACATTTCTATTCCCTTTTTACTTCAAAGTGTCTGATGCACTTGTGTTCATCACACAGGTGTGTAAAGCGTTTCTGCACAGGATGCAAGCACACGTTGTCACTGAGGGGTTTTCTTCTCTGACATCTGTAAACAGCTGCTAGCGTTGGGCTGCACAGCGCCTCTGGACAGGCAGGACCACCACATGTCCTGGCCAGTGCACTGAATCAGCAGCTCCCAGGCATCTCCTGCCTGTGAAGCCAAGCCAGTTGAGAAGAAGAAGCAGCAGGGAAGAATGGCCCATATCCCTTGGATGTTTGTTTCAATTTTGTTTCAAACTCATCAAACCATGCAAAAGTCTAATTTCTCACTGATCCTCTCCAAACTTAAGCCTCCTCAGCAAAGTGTATTACAAAATGAGACTGTGGCTGCTATAGGAGAAACATTTCTCTTTCAGACCTGTTGTTTAGTAGCACCAATGTATTCCCCTTATTCTTATATTGAGCTCCCTGTTTATATTCTCTGAAATATCCATGATTCATGCACCTCTTTCATATCATCTGAACATTTTTTAAAGCTGCAAAGTCCTGCTCTGTTCAGTTTTTTTGCACATGAAAGCCATACCATACCTATCAATATCTGCTACCCTTACCTAGGATATCTTTCCTACTTCTACCACACCTTCTGCACACAATATATGACATAACATACTACTGATTCATAAGATAATCCAGTGATATTTTCTGTCATTTTCCACTACAAGTGGAAAAGAAAATTCAGGTTTACATAGGCAGTCATAGCTTGAACTATGCAAATAATTGACTGGGAGAGCTGCTGGTCAAATGGAAACAAGTAATCTAAATGAAAAAATTCATTGCAAATCAAGGGGAAGCAAACAACACCAAAAAATTATTTCTGCAAAGCAAACAAACTAGTTCTAAAAAACTCTATCATTTCCAGATGAGATGAAAAACCTTCTTTTATTCTAAGGACTTCAGCCATTTTGAACGAAAACGTATGGAAAAGTTACCCCAAAAAGCTTACTTCTTTTTTTTTTTTTAATTTAAGGCAAAACAGGTGGCTAGAGTGAATGATGAAAAGAAGGAGCAATATGAGCAAATGGATATAAGCAGCACTTTATAAATCAGACCAGAATGCTCTAGGTTTTCCTCTCTAATCTAAGCACCACAATCAATATATTTGATATTCTTGTTGCTTTGATAAAGCCAGTTAGGACACATACCTGGAAGATTTCTACTGCTATTTAGCATTAGTACTCCAGGTCACCAAAGCCAGCACTGGGCTGCTCACACAATATTGTGCTATTGGAGCTCAGACCTTCCTATGCCAAATGTAGTACTTGGGCAAAATCATCAAACTCAGCATCATCCACAAACACAACAGTATCCATTGGCCAAGTCTTTCCAAGACAAAGAATGAGCAAAGGAGGCATCATAGTGTACTCTAAACAAAGCAAACAGAGTGCAAGGAGATAAGTTACTCAGACTGCTGCTGTAATGTGGGCAGTAACTGTCTAAGTGTTGAAGCTTCTCATTTCTTCCATCTGAAAAATGCAGAAAGAGATGGACACAGCAGTTTCATGTAGGTAGATGCATCCTATAGTTGTCTAATACAACAATGATTTAATGTAGCCCAAGCCAAAACTGAAACACAGCTTTAAATAGTGGGAACAATTAATTCTCAAAAAATATGGATGAAGAGGGCACTGCCATAATTCTGAAGTTTTAAACTTTCTGGAGTTAGTACTTCTGTTTCTCCAGTTGGTGTTATTTTCTCAATTTTTGCCTGGCAAAGGTCTCTCTCCTCTCTTCAGACAGGTCAGTAATTCTGTTGAAGAAAAGATTTAAGGATCTGAGAAGTTTTGCAGATTTTCTGAAGAATCAAACATGTTCCAGCCAGTAGCAGGGAGGAAGATGTTGGAGGCGTTTCTGCTTTTCATGGATCTTGGTCATTTGCCCTGGCCCCAACAGAAGTTGCTGTAAGACCAACTTTCCAAAAGTTGGTGACACATTATGGAGGGGGAGCGTCATGGTGGAGCTGTCCTTTGTTGAAGGTCATGTCTGGGTTACAAGGCATGGTTAAATTTTTTAAAGAACAGCACATAAAATGTTGTGGTACAGGCAAGGGAATCCCTTGATATCTGTATTTTGCATGCCCCTTTGAGAAAAGAAGAAAATACACATTCCTCTCCCACTGAATGCAGGCAGCCCTGCAGATTGATTTTGGTCCATGCCATGAGGTTAATGCACAGCTTGATCTGCACTGACATGAAAATACCATCTGCATAACCCCAGCTTGCCTTGCTGGGAGAAGAGAAGATACAGGCCTCAGCAGCTGGTCTCAGCTACTCTGGGAAAATATTCGTCTCCAGACCAAGTTTGGATCCAGCCATATCTGGCAAAAGTATTATAACTATATCACATGCATACTCCAGAGAAATCTTAGGAAGCTTAATGGAAGTTCAGTTCATATGTTGAGGCTGTTACATGAAAAGCATCAGGAAAAGCATAAACTGTTCCTATTTCAAAATTGTACAGGGAAATAGTATATAGTATAATTTCACAGGACTGTCATGAGTTACTCAAATATTCCTAACTTAACATACATAATTCAAAAGAAGACATTTTCTTTCTCTTTGGTTAATATCAAAGTAATAGTTTTCACCCCTGAACTGTGCAACAGAAAGCTGATTTCCTTTTTGGTGAGCAGGACGTAATACTGAATCTTGCCATAAGCATGCAAGCACAATAATCTGTTTTGTGCATTACACAAAGGAAGGACTACACTCAATGTCCTGAACTTTCAGACAGCAAGAGTGCAAGTTTGAAACAATGCTTGTCCCAACAGAAGAAACCTTTCTGTTTCAGGTTCTTTTCTATACAACAAAGAAAAAGGCTTTTGTTTGTCTTCTGTGAGGTTTTTGGTGGTGGTAGTAGTTGGGTTTTTTTGGTTTTTTTGTTTCCTTAAATATAAGTACACACTCTGTTTATTTAAAAGTTAATTGAGCTTAGTAAATTACTGCGATCTTTTGTAATGCACCAGATTTTTAAAAATACCAAATTTGTAATCAGTTTAGTGTATTGTTCCACTAGGACTGACTGGAGGGGAATAAAGGTAGTTATAAAGCCACAGGGCAACATTCACCTCAGCTAAAGTCAACATACAACTACTCTTCAGTGCTCCCTACATGGCATGGCAGCCCTGCTGAAGAGTGGGAGCAGAGCTGTCAGGAGAGCCTTGCCCAGAGCATCCCTCAGCTCCAGGGATGCCGCTCCCGGCGGTGCCCAGTGCCGGGGGCTCTGCCCGGCGGGGCTGGCTCTGCCTCCCGTCCTGCGCACAGCCAGACTGCGAGGTGACATGGTCAGCCTGATGAAGCACACAAAAGCTCTTGGCACTGCATATCTGCAATATCATGGACAGTCAAGGAGGCGCCTGTTATAAAAATACACAGTGAAACACAACTGGAGGACTGCTCTTTCTCAAAGGCTAACGTAATGCATTCCTTCTGTTTAGGCTCATTTTCCAGCCTTTCACATTCTTTGTGAACAAGAGTTATAAAACAAGCCTGATGCAGTCCAATTATTTTTACTTTGAAGGCCATTAATCAAGATTGACTAAGAAAATGAAGACAGCTAAGCAAAATTTCATATGTGACTAGAGTGAGATTAAAATAAAACCAGATGGGGATGGACAGAGACGTTAAGCTGCTTTCTCTCCCCCTTCCCTCCCCTTTTTTTACTTTTTTGACTCATGTAATAAATGTCTTTTACAAATTACAGCACTCTTATTTTCTTACAGTAAATCAAATTGGGTCATAATGTACAAGTGGTCTCATTGCTGAAATGTCAAAAATAGAACCCGCCTTGTTCTTCCAAAGCAATTCCTCAAATCTAAACCAGCAGTGTGGCCTGACAGTCTATAAACCATCTACCTGGATGCAGATCCCTTTTAAGGTAACTGTCTGTAGCTGATAGAAGTATTTCACAAGCATCCAACATGAGCCATACGCAGAGATCTATAGCATGCAGTCATTTGCAGCGCTCTGAATCAGAAGGTCTTACATACATTGCATTTCTACAATTTTCCGGGAGTTTATGGAACCAGAACTTTTTTTCTAAAGATCAAACAACTTTGAGGTAATGCCAAACAGTAGGCCTATAAAAGGTCGAAAAAAGCTTGCATTATTTTCACAAACCCCCTTTTTAATTGATTAGATGAAAGCCAGTGTACACACTGAGGAGCTTCTTTAGAGATTTAAGGACACAGCAAGAAAAATACAAATCACAAGGACAGTTAAAGATCCAGAATGATGGTCAAATATCATGAAGATTTTCTTTTTACAAAAGTGACTATTACAAATTATCTTAGGTAAGAAGAGGAAACAGTAATGTACACATGATTGCCCTTTATGAAAAAATTATTGGATGAAAAGAAGGGAAAATTTTTCAAGGTATTTTTAGATTCACAATGTAAAATAAGCCCTGCTTTGGAAGCAAATTTTGAACATGTATATACTGGTAAGTAACCTCACTTATATCAGTCCTGACCTATCCAGAAGTACATTTGACTAAACACAACTATCTCAATACCAATCAACCCACCAAACAAAAAAATCCAAGCAAGTAGATAATCAGTATCTCATATAGGGGGTTTGAGAAATACTAATTTTGCAGAAAGGTTACCTGGTACAGTCTGAGAGAGAAGCTACATCCCCAAATTCTACTGTGCTTGAAATGTTAATTGAGTCAGAGATTGGCCCCTATCCCCATGAGAACATCTTGTTTTTAAGGAGAGGAGACCATGCACATGTAACTTGAAATTTTGTAAGTTCTATCGGTGAATATTTCTTTCCCAAATTCTTTCATGCATTACCTGTACTAATGAATATAAACCCATAGCTTTCTTCTACCCATTCACTATAATGTTGCAGAAATAAGCCTGGAAGGCATCTCAAGGGATCATTTAGGCCATCCTCTCCACCAAGTCAGGATCAGCTGTTCCTAAATTATTCTTGACAGACGTTTGTCCAACCTTTATCAGGCCTCATACAGTGAAGTTTGAACAGGCTTCCTACACAATCAATTCTGATACTATCACAGAAAAGATTTTCTTGTGTTTACCCTTAATCTCTTTTCCTGAAAGTTAAGCCTGCTACTTCTTTTGGACATTCACAACAGTTTATTACTTTCCTCTTTGCAGCTACCTTTTAAACATTTGAAGACTTATCATATACCCCTTCAGTTTGCCTCTTTCTAGACTAAACAACCTCACTGCCTTGAGTCTTTCCTCACAGGCCATGTCTTCCAGACCCTCAATCACTCATGCTCGTCTCCTTGGACTCTTTCCAACTGATTCGCATCTTTCTTAAAATGCAGTGCCCCAGCTTGGACCCAGTGCTCCAGATGAGGTGAGAAAGCAGAAGGACTATTTCATGTTTCTTACATATGCCAACATTGTTTATACAACCCAGTATGATATTCAGGGGTTTGGTAACAGCCTGACCTTCCTCACTCATGCTCCTTTTGTGTTTGCTCTGGCCCCCAGCTCCTTCACTGAAGAAAAACTAATTTGTAATCCACTCCACCCCCTTGCAGCCCCTACTGAAGCCCAAGCACGCTGCCTGCTCTTCCATACTGCATTGCACCCTCTCTGCTTTAGTTTTTCAAGGTAATTTTCATCCTCCAAAGCCTTTGCAATCCATCCTGACTTGGTATCATGTGCAGTCTCCTACCTAGGTTTTTAACTAAAATAAATAATAGAACTGGGCCCAAGAAAAAGTTTGAAGGATCCACCCTTCTGGTCAGATAGTGAACTGGCAGTAACCACTTTTTGTGTACAGTTTCCCACATAGTGACATTCTGACAGTGTATCCTTCCCTTACTTTTATTGAACATCATGTGGGACAGTGTCAAAAATCTTAATGAAGTAAAGATGCATAACATCTATTTCTTTGCTTTATCCGTAAGTCCTATTAACCTTAATTCCTTCTGTAGTGTTATCTGGCATGTTTTGTTTCCTTACACTTGATAATTTAATGCTCTGCTATCTTGTAGGAGTCTCATTGGATGTTTGCATTTTTTTCTGCAGAGAAAATGAGTCTTACTGACTTTTAATTCTGTTAGTCCACCTTTCCTGATTTTTAACTGAAAATTACTTTTCATACACTGTTTTTGTTTCTATATTTCACTTTCTAAAAAATAAAATAATGAAGTTTGTTTCTAAGAGTAGCATAGTATTTTAAAGCAATAGCTACTCCATATAATCTTGAAGACCTTATACTCCTTGTGTTATATCTTCCCATTCCTGCTTGGGTCTCCTGTCACAATTTATTTGTTTATCTCTTTCCTCATGGTACTTGCTCCATTTCAGCCTATTTTCTCCTTCAGTTCCTGCTGTCCCTTTTCTGACTGATAAACAGAAACATAGTTCAACAATATTCAAGTGCAATTTAAGCTTTTGAACCCGAGGTATTTGTGGTGCTTTAGTATAAAGGTTAATTCACCTAATTCCTGATTTTCACATTCAAATATCCTTATGAACAGTAGATCACACGATTGTCTCTGAGGGTAAAGCTGATTAGGAGCATAAAAAAGCTGTGCACTCTGCCTTGTCTTTTCTCAGATCAGAGAGATTTGAGTGGTGCTGATAGTAGCTTTCAAAAGACATTACTAGTGGCAAAATTCAGTAGCTGTCTTCCTGGATGCTTGTTTATCTCTCTCACATTCTCCTTCTTAATTTAGCTAAACATATACCTAGATCAACCTTCCATTGTCTGTTGCCCTTGATAATGCATTTACTCGCCTCATTTCCTATGTCTCACTTGCTGAGGAATAAAAATGCAGATGTATTACTATTATTATTACAGTGTACAGAGAGGGGTGAAATTAAAAACAGAGACCTGTTTTAGCCTCTGCAAAGCCACAGTGTTTTGGAAGGGTGATTTTGTGGCATTGGATTTTAGATGGCCTCCACCCTGAAAAAACAAAGCAAGCAAAATATAATTTTGAAATTATAAGGTAAACAATGACTTAAACTATCCCGTTTTCTTGAAGGTGCTTTTGAACTAATACTATTCCTCTGAGCCTGTGATTCTGTATTTCATTGATTCCATTTTCTATAGGGCTTTCTGAAACAACAGCAGTGGAAGATGTCTGAATCAGCTGCAATGAAAGCACACACCCTGCCAGGGCTCTGCTTAGCTCACCTCGCAGCACAAGCAGAAGCCAAGAGCTGCTTCTCCAGCTATGCCAGCTTCCCACCACCTTCCCAGTCTCTGCTCTCACATCTGTTTTTCCAGCTCTCTCTGATGCTTCCAGACACAAAATACCTTTTTTTTTTCCTCCTGAGTGCCTAGATAAATAAAGCAGCAAATACAACCTCTCACTGAAGGAAAGTGTTTATCTATTTTTGTAAATAACAGCTGTGTGGAGTTGGTGAATGTTCATTTCAACATATTCCTATGGAAAGCTGCAAGTATTTATATAAAAAAAATCAAAACCAACAAAACAACACCACTTTTATTACCCTGGTCTACTTGTTACGCTGGTCTGCTATGCACTCTCTTTGAAGTTACTGGAACTCCAGTAAATCCCTTCTATCTCCAGTTCTGTGGAAGTGGCTCACCAGCAGAATAGAGCCAGCACCACTGGAACACTGCTGTAGTACCTCACTTCTTTTGGGACATCAAAGTGGGAAAAAAAATAATTCTCCAAGTGAGTATCTTCAGCTTGACCCCAGATACTTCAGGATTCAGCTATCACATATCTCCTTTCAAAACAGGAGAAAGATTAATCCATTTTCTTACATTCTTCACGAAAGTTCAGCATCTCTCTCCTGTTGCACCTGACCTCAGGTTATCAGAGCACTGCACAGGAGGTGCATTGCCATGCTCTGCTAAAGACATTGGTGGTCTGAGGCTTTCCAGATGCCTTACAGAACTCAACCTGTTCCCTAGACAGCAACACCTGCTTGTGAACTCTGCTTCCCTGCTCAGGTGTTTTCTTTGTCACATGTACCATTAATGATCTGCAGATGGGCTGAATTGCTGGCTAGTTCATCACTCCAAGGCTTGACTCAGGGAGGAAAGACTTAATCCAGATGGGATTTAACCTGCAGTGTGTTACACAGGCTGTCCATGCAAAATTATTGCCCACTAGCATAGAGTGAAAAAACATTTTCCACAGTGTGTGGTGAGGCACATTGACACTGCAACACACTGGTAAGCAACTAAGAAAATAAATAGTCTGTACTTGCTAGTACTTACTGAGAATTTATAACAGAACAGACAGAGCCTCCAGATCCTGCTCCTTTGCATGGTCAAGGCTGAAGATACTCTCCTGCCTACTCACCAGACACGTTTTATAGCCCAAGCAGTGCAACTCAGTGAGGTGTTTCAGCCAATGTTAATGAAGTGGAATTTATGGCAAAGGTTGAAAGACGGAATAACAAAGCAGGTAATTTGCTCTAAGAAGTGTGGGGTTTGTGGTCTGTTTCCATTCCCAGAGGTGAGGTGAGGAAGGAAAACCTAATGGGTAATACAGAAGAGTCTCAAGACTTGAGCTTGATTCAAAGTGGTGCTTTAAACTTCTCGAGCAAGCCACATATTTGTGCCTCCTTGTCTCAGTGAGCAGCTGTAGGTTAAGATCATGCATGGTGGAAATGAGCAGTGTGGAAAATCCTGACATGGAAAAACACCTCAAGAGGAAGCTGTGAAGTTATTTCCTGGTAGTTTGGGGCTGGACGGAACACAAGCCTGTATTTCATCTCAAGTGTTTTCATCAGACTGTTTTGTTAGCTTTTCAAAGACCCTCTGTTGAGCCCAAGTTACAATTTGTTTAGGATACTAAGGAAGCCGGGAAAACTTTCAAACCATAACATGAGTTACTGTTAGCTCCTATATAGAGGCTAAAATATCAATACAGTGTTTCAACAGCATCCAGGCATGTTGACTAGGACAGAAATCTGCCTTCAAACTTCTCTTGCTCTGTTTCTCACCAGCCTTTCACCCCACATCCTCTCTGGGAAAGCCCTGCACTTTATAAAGAACTGGGGTTTGCTACTTGTGGCCTCACCTGTTCCAAAGACCACGCCATAACTATGTCTTAACCCATGTGTCCAGGGTTTCTTGCTAGCAGAGCAGGAAAGCCGGACTGTGTGGTTTCCTGGGGGTACATTTCTAGTAGCCAGGCAGTGCTATCATCAGTTCCAGTCAGGAATCCAGCCAGCAGTCCTTTCAGCACATGGTGTGATAACATCATAGCATTTTGATATGGTAATACTACAGCTTTTAAAACACTTATAAGAAGTACATTTAAATGACATTTTATCTGCTACTGTTTCAGGGTACCTCAAACCTTCAATGACACCATCAGGCAATAGCTGTGCTCCTGAGGCAGATTTTGACGGCTGCCCATACAGAATAGTCATCTCTATTTGCTCCAGATTAGTAACAGTAAATGAAGAACAGTTTCTGGAGCCCTTTTAGTTTTGCTACTTGACTCCTTGTATTGTGTCAAACATGCATTTGCTGAATTTAGTGCCTTATTTCTTCCATCGCCAGTTACTGATACCATTGTTTATGATTATGGCTATTATATTTACCAGATGTCAATGAAGAGCTGCATTTGACTCCTTAATGTAGTGAAAACCTTATTGCAAAGAAAAATGAGGAGTTTTTTTCTTTAATCACTACCTATTTGGAATAAACTCTGAAGGAATTAATTCTGTTCTCTTCTGGATGGTTGAATTCACATATAGAAAGAGAAAAAAGAAATATTATCTCTTGTAGGGAGGTAATGCTTCACTTTAGGGTAGGAGATAAAAAGGATTATGGAATTTTAGAAATAATTTCTTTCTTCCCTCCTGGGCTACCCTTGTTTTGTCTAGGTATCATTCCTAGAATATCTAGGCTGCATGCAGTGTTGAAGTATAATTTTCTGCCATTACAGTCACACAAAGTTATATATGCATATGCAGTTCTACTTAGGAAGGGTATGGTCACAGCCTTACCTGGCTACTTTAAATGCTTTTGCCATATGATCTCTCATATCAAAGAAATCATACAGAAATCTTTTTCATGCTGTAGAACACAATAACCTATCCCACACTAAATTCACTACTTTCAGTAAAATTTTGCATAATAGTGAATGCTGCAGAGCATGCAGCTCATTTCCAGCGTCCTTGTGCACACACAGCTCCGTTTTTGTTAAAATATCTGACTTACAGCATGAACCCACAGCAAAGAAGGCACTCTAAAGACTTATCTGTCTGGCACTTTTTTCTCAAATCTTACCGTTTTACTGAATGCCTTCTCTCTCTCTGGCATGTCCATGCTCTCCTTTCATGTATCTTATTGGTCTGTTCAGGGTTTTTTTCCACATATAACTAAATTACAAAATTATTTATCTGAAAGCCAAGTATCTGCAGAAGTGACAATTTGAAATGTTTGACACAGTATGTGGCTGGCATGAGCACATTTGGCCTACCACTGTACTTGAGGGATGCCAACTTCCCTAACTAAAAGCACAGAGACAAACAAGTGGGTTTTAACATCTGATGGCCTATGGCCTCTCAGCCTGAACCCTACAGTCAAATGCTGGTTACAGCTCCAGTGACAGGGAGGAAACCTCAGAACAGATCTGCAGCAAGGTGTGAATTCGTGCCTCTGGTCTAGGGTGCAGTAGTTGAGGCAGTTCACTAACACCTCTACACACTGTAAGAATATAAATCAGTATTTTCAGTCTGAGGAAACAACACTTTTGAACTAGGTCTACTTCTTGATCATCACCACTCTAAGAGAACTTTTTGCTCCATTGGACTCTTTCAGAGTAAGAAATTAACTTCTGAGAATAAAGTGAGAAAGTGAACTGCATATGAATATATCCAAAGAACAAGGAAAAGAGCAAGCATCTGGAAAAAATCAAGTTCACTCCTGCTTAGATTATTCCAAAACAAGATTCTTAAAATTTTATTGGGCACCTGAGAAATGTTTCACAGTCAGGTTTTTCACCTGGTGGAAAATGCTGGAGGTGCCAGTTCCAGAACAGCCATCAAATCTATCACACCTACTTATTTTCTTGTTCTGTAGGCATGTTGTGGACTGATATTTCTAGAGTCCTCTCCTATCTGCTGCAAGTTTCATTATGTCCTGTGCTTTGTGGCCCCACATTTTCATCAGGACTTATTTCATCTCTGCAGTACTGACACTAGCTAAGTTGTCCATGTGAGGCAAACCAGGGACCATCCAGGTACCTGAGCAGATCAGGCACCCCTGTTCTATCTCTGTGCTTCAGCAGGATTTCAAATACTGGAGAGCTCAGTAACATACACTGACTGCGTAAGAATTTCTAGGCAGAGATGTAGTTGCCAACATTTTAAAACACTGTGCCTGAGAAACTACTGTGATGTTAGCTGCTAGAAGCCACTTTATTTCTGTTAGATCTGCAGATTGAGTCTGCTTGCCTTAACTTAGAAAGTTGAATTCCCCCAACCCACTCCCCTTGCACCCCCCAGCCTCCCCCATGGTCATTTCCATCTTGGGCAGGAAAATTAGTGCCGAAGTGCTCATCAACCTTATCAGTTTACCAGCAACCTCATCCCCTCTAGCACACACTGTCCTGACCAAAGACATCCTCACAGGTACCTGTGAGTCTGGCTTGCAGAGGTAGTCTTCTCGTTTTATCCTAGTTTCTGTTGGGCATCAAGGTCTTTTTGTTCTACAATTCAGCTGAGACACTTGAAGGCAGATATAAACAACACTTTTAAGACAAGCATTCTGGCTTGGCAGCCTCTATTCCCACTGAAGCAAAAGTGAATTTTACAGGTTTTACTGAAGACACAGCTACACCAGGAACAAATATGTCCAAGCACCTCACTCCAGCTGTCTTGTCTTGTAGGTGAATGTTCTTCCCTTTAAAGAATATGCTTAAGGGGACTAAGCATATATGTAGAGGGATTATCTCCTGTGACATCTGTGACATCTAAGATGAATGAATAGTGGGTACTTAAATTGAAATTCAAGAAAGCATTGAATGAGTCAGAGCAATTAATTCAAGGTCTGCCAGACCAGTTAGCCTATGACCCCTTAAACACTCAAAGAGAGGTAGACACAACATTTAAGTTAAATAATTATAATGGCAGTCTTACTACTTCCATTGATTCTAGAGGGAGCCAGGTTCTGTTAGTCTAGGGAAGAAATCTAAATCAATCATTGTCCTCTAAAACAGAGACACTGATGTATACAATCCCAAAAGATTCCTTCATCAGTTTGAAAAGAATGTGGATCAAGTTCACACCTCCTTTACACCCTTGGCAGACATGCTGAGTCCCATGAGATTCTGCAGCTATAATAGAAAAGAATTTAAAACATTGAGTCATAAAGACAACATCTGCAGCTCTTTCCTTCTGCCTTCTCCCTCTTCCACCTTTTCCTTGCATTCTGTTTTGAGATGCTTTGAATATACACACATGAAAATTGCATGGGGATTGTTCTGTTCACCTAATTAATGTTAGCATTGCAAATTAAAAAAAAATAACAAAATTAAAAATGTAAAAATTTATCTTGTAGTAGGAAACCACCTTTCATTTCTTATACATTTTCATAAAAGTTTTTTGTTTGTTAGTTTTTTGTAGCTTGGATTTTCTTTTTTTTTTTTTTGTCTCTAGGAGAGCATGTTCTATATACAAATTGGTACAACAAACCCAAGCAGATCCACAGGCAATCATTTAAGGGAAAATGTTTGCCTTATACATATTCAATGACAAACCAAAGTGTTCCTGTATAACAGCTACATAATATATATTTCAATAAATTATTTAAGTGTGTATTTATGTAGAGGATCTGAACAGCACTAAGAGCACCTTTCTGATGCATGGATGGGTATTCTAGTCTGGAGGAGAAACCAAAACTGATTTTGCTAAGTAATTTTTTGGTAGACCAGAGCTGCAAGTGTCATCACTCCACACACACAGCTTCAAAGCTACGGAAGGACTGAGGCTGCCCCATGTGCTGCCCGGACACTCCTTGCAAAGCAGCCTGTATCTCTTTGTGCACTTCCCCTCCTCTTTGTGCCAGGGTATGTGTTTGCATCTTCCTTGCCCAGCTGCCTGCATCACCACACCTTCTCACTGCACTTGGTGGCACACAAGTGCTCCCTTCCTCTCATGTGCCCCCAGCTCTCCCCACTATCACTATGGATTATTTCTCTGAGAATGAAACCATTCTGCATGTCAACACATTCCATAGGGAGCATGGTACAGATATAATATACATTACAGAAGAGCTATCCAGACTGAGTGCAGGATGTTGCAGCTGACAACACTTAAATAATAATTAATAAGCCATGCATCTTTTAACTGCATCCCTTCCATGATCTGTCTCAGCCTCATGTTCTTCTGACATCAGATGAACAAGACAGACTTTATGATTTAACTTTGCTTTTTCAACTTTTTTTTTTAACATACAAATCCATGACACAGATTTTGCTTCTTTCTGCCAGTCCCTTCTCCATTATTCAACATTAGTTAGGGAGATAAAACTTGTTAACTTAAATGTGTGCAGAGTAGAATATTTAGATTGATGTATAGAGATGTTGCTCATAAAAGTATGCACAAGGCCTCGACAAAATCATGCAACCTGTTTTCTCCAGGCAGTTAAAATATTTTCTAGTTTAGCCAATGACTAGACTTATCCCCTATTTTATTCATGAAAACAGTGTCAAAATGCGAAATAAGGGCATTCTGCTTCCTCCTCTAATTTAAAATATCATCTTGAATTGGAAATGAAACAGTTTTTAAAAAAACCTTACAAGCCTCAAACTCATGATTTTTTTTTTCTATGCCGAGACATTTAATTCCCTCCCCTCTTTCAAACTGTGATTTTTTAGACAAGTGAGGTTTTTTCCAAATGCCCTCAACTCCCATGAAATAGTTCCAAGGCATCCTCTCCAGTTATGTCAATCAGTTTCAGGCAGTCTGCAAAGAGACATGACATTTCATAACAATGACATACCAGCCTGGGAAATGAGTGGTGGGAAATAACTGGTTTGCTTAAAATAATCTCATTCATCTACACAGACTCATATATATCTATATATACATATATATATATCTCACATATTATCTGTCTTCAACTTAACCTAGTTAAATGCAAAAAATATTTAAAAGTGAATTAAAAATTGAAAGGCTTGCTACCTGGGAAAAGATTCAGGTTTCACAAGTAATGAGTGGGAAGGAAAAAATGTCTGATTTCTCTGCTGCTCATGGGTATTTTGATTGAATTTAACACATCTCAAGCTGCCAAAAGCCAATGCTACTCATATGAAGCAGTACTGCTTCTCCAATTAAAAAGTGGAAGCACAGCTGCTTCCAGGCAAGTGGAAAGGAAAGTTGGATTGAGTGGCAGCAAAGAAAAGGAGAAAAAATAAATACATGTGCTAATTTCTTTGTAACAAGTGTATTATTTGGTTGTTTTTGCAAGCAGTTGGCTGCTGTGGTCGTAACAAGCCAGGGCACAGGTGGAATGGTTGTTACTGTGTGTTACCAAAGGAAACACAGGAACCCAAACTCCTTCCCTGACCACACCTTGTTTTCTATTCAACATTTTTACCAGCCTTGTTCCCTCTCTCTTTTACTTTCCTGCCAGGAAAAAATTGTATATATTGGACCCTTGTAGTTCACTTCTCAAGAATAAGAAGATTAACAAAAATTTCTTTTTGAGATTACTCAGGAGTTAGATCTGTATAGATGAGGTGCACTCTTCCATGGTGTTTGATCAAATATAGACGGTTTAAAACGGTAGAATCCAATCCAGCTGGAGTACCAGTGTTTTCTTATCCTTCCTATTGAACTGATGAGCAGGCTAGGTCTCATACTAGATCTGTCAATATTGTGCTGCATATTTTACACAAGAGCTGTGAAAAGCAGTAAAACTGCCTTCCATTGCAGGATAGTGCACACATGCCTAACAGCCAATATCCACCACATGCAAAAATTATTGTTATACCGTTAATTAGCATACCAATAAAAAAACATAGAAAGTAATCTGCCATCACACTCTTGCCCATTTCTCTTCAGACCTGTGGCTTTATGGAACACAAATAATTAATTAAATAAATTCTGCAGCCTAAAAAGAAAACCTTTAAGAAAAAGAAAAACCCAAAAGAAAACAATTAAAGACAAAAAAAGCAAAACATTCTCATATTCTAGGATATGTTAGACTTTGGAAAGCACAAATTGCTCTGAACTTTTCCAAATATTATTGGGTCAGATTCTAGATCTGACAGCACACCTTTTGGAAGTATTTGGAAACCAGACATAAGTTTGAGAGTGCATCTTAAGAGCTGAGAAATCCTCAGGTAACTGTGAGATACCAAATCGCGACCCATTAACTGAGACAAGTTTTACATGTGCTTTCATTCTTCACCAAATGTGAAACAGTTTGAAGAGGTCTAAAATGATCCCTGTAACTTTGCACTCCTTTTGGCCTGTTTACATAGAGTCTATTCACATAGAGTTTATTCATCTCTCCTGACCTGTAGGTGCTTGTGCTGTGATACCAACTCTGTTTTTCAAAGCTGATTTTTAAACTATGCATACAAATAAGAAAATAGACCAAACAACAAGATCTATACTAGATAAGTGCTGGTAATTGTCGGATCTCAGGATCTCAGTCCTGAGGTGCCGGGCCACCGAGACCACCCTTGGGGGGCTCGGGACTCCTGGAATGTTGCCAGAAGTGTCTGGTGGCTGCACTTTGACCCTACACAGGATGAGGATAGGAGGACTTCACCGGGGTGAATGGTGAAGGGATTAGTTAATTAGAGGGTGAGAAACAGGGTTTAGGATTTATGTACAGGGGGGTTTAGAGAAGTAAGATGGAGGAATTGGGGTGTGTCCTGTCCTCCTTCTTCTTCTTCTACTCCTCCATCTTCTTTGGTGATGGTGGCACCTTTGGATTGGTTATTACTGAGAGTGCACCCAGCAATGAGAATAAATGGTATTGGGGAAAAATGATAAATATTGTACACGTAACAATGGGTATAAAGATACGTGGCGGTCCGGAGGACGGCACAGTGTGCTCATGGCTGACTGCTGAGCAGATCTCTGTTCGGCTGAAAGAACATCTTTTAGATAAACAATTAATAAACATAAAAACCGAAAGAAGAACTGAAGCCTCTTCTCGTCCTTCGATACGCGGGCTGTCCCAAGGCCACCTCAGGCCTTTCCAGGCCCCTCAAACAGCCGAGATAACCGGACAGGTAATGAAGATGGATCAAATATTGTCCCACTCTACATGGGTTCAAGGTCCAAGAAAGTAGGCAACATAGGTACTTCTCCTAAATAAGATCTGTCAGATGGACTGAACTTTCAAAACTCCTTAAATCACACAGGAACTTACACTGCATTTTAAGAACATGATATTACTGTCCAAGAGACAGGGTTTTCTAAGGCAATTTGGCATTTAACCTTGTAGGTAGATATCAAGTGGGATTTTCAGAAATGCCCAAACACCACTCAAATCAATGGGACTGAAGTCAGTCCCACTGAAATCAATACTCAATCAATACTCAAATGTTATTCCGCAGTGACAGGCAACCTTTCCACTGGCTAAATGCAATAGGGTTGAACCCTGCGCCAAGTCTCTTATGCCAATGACTGTTAAATAAAATAATACAGATATTTTAAAAAGTTCACTGCTCTCTGCCTTTCAGATGTACTTGGAATATTCTGCTTGCATGCACTGACAATAAAGTATTGGACAGCTTAGTGCCAGGCATACGACTAAAGCAAACCATACTGCTGCCATGTCAAATTGTTATTCTAAATAAATTATTTGTTATTTAGGTTAAAACCTAGACCAAATAACAATGCAGCTCTCTTATCTGGAGGAGTCAAATGGCAACTAAAGCTTCGTGAAGATTTGTTGTAAGGAAGATCAAACACAAAAGGCCTTATAAGGCCTAGTAAGGTCAAAAGAGTGAAAATGTCATTGCTATTATCATTCTCTTTGTTAATTAGATGCACATCACCATTGAAAAACCCTTCATTTCAGGAGACCAACAAATAAAAACACAGCAAGCAAAAAAACCCCTAGTAATATTTCTGGGTTTACTTTAATTCTATTTCTGTTTTGAAAACCAGATGAAAAAAGCAAGAGCAGGCTGACTGTACTTAACAAATTTATTGATAAGTAATATACTCACCATAAGAAGAGACTGGAATTATTTCTAACTTCTAATTTAAATGTCATTCTGAAAAAGAATATGAAAAAATTGAAATTTAAACACCCCTGTCCTAACTTTATGGGTTTGGCTAGTATTTTGAAATAACTGAATTTTTCAGTTCACCTCCCTTGACATATGGCAACATCATTTTATTAGTAATAGATTTTCTGGATATAATTATTTTTATTTACTGAAATGCCTAAGGTTTTCTTTTATTTGATCTAAACCAAAGTTCTGTTCCTAAATTTTCAAATCTATTATCGAAGTAAAAAAAAATAAAGCTTGAAATCTCAAAACATTATTTCTTATCCTTAGCTAGTTATTGGTAGGTAAGGGCCAATTTTTCAAAAGCATTTGTACACCGTGAAAACCATGGTCCACAAAAATGTGAAGTCTTCGTTCTTAAGGCATCATGTAGCAATGCTGACTTCAAAATATCTTGTCTGAAGCAAACTCTTACAAGTAAATTTTTCTAAAGTACCATGGTGGAGTGATGCCCAAAATTCTGAACAGCAGGTCCTATGCATTCAGTTTATGGACAGTCACTTTCAAATAAAGAATTTTTACCAACTTGAAAGCTGACTTTTGCAGTATCTCTTGAACTGTCAGCAAGACATGCTAGAATCCTGACAGAGCCAAATGCAAACCTGGCTTAAGCCCCACTCTTAGGAAATGCTGGTGAAGTTCCTTCTCCTTGGAGATCCCTCCGGTGCAGATGCGATGCTTATCGACAGGAATGCCTCACCCATCCCTTGGATGAAACAAACGCTGCTGGCAGGAGGATTTGATGGTTCAACTAAGAGTATGCTAGGGAATCTGTCCTAGTAAAAGTGTCATAAAAAATAAATTACACTACCAGATCACACAACTGTATTAACAAAAGTTGTTAAGAGAAGATCTGGCTTGTGCAGAGCAAAGGATCATTTGGGCAGGAGAAGCTTTTGAGATAACTTCAGGTGAAACTAAGCAGACTTCAAGAGCTGTGACCTGGTGCTAGGCAGAGCTGCATGTTTTTTCTCTGTGAAGCAAAGAGCACTAAGGCTTCATGCAACTTCATTAGTGCTGGGATTACTATCTGACCTTGCTCACCAATCTGAAAGCAGACTCAGACCCTCACTGTTCATCATTACAGGCAAGGTGTTACCAGATTTAAATAGGTACCCTCAAAGGAAAAGAAGATCAGTACATCAAAGCATTATCTCTAGTTTATTTAATGTGGAATGGCCAAATGGCAGGTCTTTTTCATGTTTGAGGCTAGAACTGTAAGCAATTATATCTGTACCATTGTAACTGATACAGGCAAGCCTGTATACTTACCAGGATGTCTTTCATCCTGTTTAGTTTATATAGCATTATCACCCCTAGGAGCCCACATTGCTTTCACAGTTTTCTAATGTTTTATAGACATATTTGGTCTCTAGGGATGAAATGAGGTACAGAAAAATAATAGCCAGTCCCATCCAGATATGGGTATCTGCCTTTATCTGCTGCTTTAGCACTACTGTGAAATACAGGCTATTTTTACAGCTTAAGAAAATATCTGTATCAAAGCAACACAACAGTAAAGCAGCAAAAATATCTCATAATTCTGAATTCCTGCTAAGCCAGATCTGAGGATACACTAAAACAGAGCTAAAGAGAACACAAGTGAAGATCTTCTCTGTGGTGTCTGACTGTGGATTTATTGTTGTCCCATGGCTTGGGAGGCCTGCAGAAAGCTAATATTATTCAATCTCCATTCCAGCTAGCTGTGCAACTAAATTTCCCTCCATTGCACTTAGCTCCTGAAATGCTATTAGCATTCACTAAAAACCTCACTGGGGGCAGCTGAGGCACCTCCTTCCCCAACCCTGCATCCCTCCTGCAGTGCGAAACAGCCTCTCCTTCCAGCTGCCCGGCCCTTCAGGGACCATCCTCCTTGTGAGGAAGGCTAAATGCTTTCTCTGCAGGAGCACTTCAAGGGAGTTTAGCAAACCAGGCTTGTGACACCATGGCAGAGTGGCACACAGCCCCAGGGATGGGCACTCAGAGAGGAAGGAACTCTGGACTCCGGTGAAGAGCTCTGTTTTCCCACACAGCTTTAAATAGCATTTCAGGCGTGACCAAAGTGGTGTAGCACCCAAACAATACCTCTTCTGGAGTAACTTCTCCTGCATGGAAAATGTTCAGGGGAGGAAAAGACAGGGGAGAAGATGAAGTGTCTTGCTATGGTGAGTGACATGTACCACCAAGTAACAGCCCTGTTTCAGCTTTTATCCAACATCCTAGAGCTTTTGCCTGAGCCTTCAAAGTCTTCAGTTGAAGACTTTGTTCTGTGAAACTGAGAAGTAATTTGTTCATGGGAAAAACAACAACAAACAAGAAATGCTGTTCAATATTTTGATAACGTCCCCCTCTTTCTTCATGTGAATCCATCTGACCCCAGTGACAGCAATTACAGAAACTTCATCTGCCAGAATGGCTTTGGACTGGGGATGCCTTTGGCTTTTGTATACAGATGAATGTGTAAATATGTTCTACTTTGTGTGTGGTAGGTTCTGCTGTGGGACAAAGCTGCTTATTGTTCTCTGCTCAACTTAGCCTGTCCTCAACTGAGTTTAGTGGGACATTTGATTTTCTTTCTCCTTTCCCTACCTCTCAGTAGGAGCTGTGGTTCTGGGATATGATTCAGGAGGCTGAAGGTGTATCTGGAGGATCTAAACCTAATATAAACTAGGAATGAGCAAATGTAAAAGCCTAGGTGGATCAGCTGAAACCTGCGGATGAATTTGTAAATGAAATGGTTGTGCCTTCAAATAAAGCAACAGGAAAATAAGAACATTTTATAGTATGGCTTGAAAAGCTTTTCAGCCTCAAAAAGACAATTATTATCATTAAAAAGAAGGGGAAAAGCAGGTATATACTTTTTTCAGTTTAGAAGTAATGCATGTGCTCTATGGAGATACTGGTGCAAGACTTGTAACAATTAAAAAGTCTTCTCAAGAGCATTCCTCATAAGGGATGTGTTTCCCATGTATTTTATGCAGCAGACTGATTGGGATGGGCTTTTTTTCCTCAGGAATTAATGACCATATGACTTGTAACACAAGCCAGCACTTCTGTAGCACAGCTTAGCACTCTGATTTCTCCAGACAGGAGAAATTAATCTTTCTATGCACCTCTACAGGGGAAAACTCATCTCTCAGTCACATTGTTTTTAATTTGATGCTAAATGCAGTCACATCAACATAGACTGCTTCAGAAGGCACTGGATGGGAGGTGGGAAACAAAGTTTTTTCAACAATGAAGAAAAAAACTAGAATTTTCCAGGTCTAAAAGCCTAAATTCTTATTCTCTGCAATGGTTTAATACTATTAACAGATAAGCACTGAAAGTTCAAAACTTCTTTCTTGGGGCCAGATCCTGAGACATCTAAGGCAAAGGAAGTGGCAAAATTAAACAGAATTGAGAAAAATGGGTTTTTCAGGAGATAAGGGAGCCACAACACATAGGTGTCCATTTGAAAAACCAGTCTCTTAGGGATCACAGAATTTAATGCACAAAAATCTCTTTCTTACTTATGAAGACTAGTTCACTGCATGGGCAACAAATTGGCATTTGTTGGGTTTTATGCTTCTGTGCTGGGTTTTACACTTGCTCTTTTTTAATTTCACTCAGAATAATAATAAATTTTAGGATAAAATTATATCTCACCACCTAAAACAAGTTAATGGCAGACCAGTGTTGAATGGTAGTCTCCTGCCTTCCCTTATCTTCCCCCATCTTCACTCCTTTTCCTTGCACAAGCTCTGAAATTCAGCCCTGTGCTGGGCTAGGTAAGTTCCCTGGCTAGACAGCTAAGGTGACCAAAAAAAGGGACAATTGTCCTGCTGGCTTCACAAGCTGAACCAGTGAAAGTCCTGATGGGCACCAGACGTGGCCCAAAAAAGGAAAAGGAAGAGCCTGAGTGAGAGAGGAGCAGGCAAAAAGAAGGACCTCCCTCTTGGCAGCAGTGAGCTGTTAAACTACCCCAGCTTCACCCTCAGAGAAAGGAATGTGAAAAAGGGCAAAATAAACAAAACAGCAGCAAGGTTTTAAAGGTGCTGGTGGAACGTGCTGACAGGGGAAGACAGACCTGGCTGGGTTATGATGACCTGCTGTTTTTCACCCTGACTCTTGCACTTGGATGGAGAAAGAGCTGCTGAGAGCTGCAGCCTCAGAGGGAGCAGGAGGAGGAGGGGAGGGAGAGAGGAGGAAGCAGGAGGGTCTACTCTGGCAACACTGATTCTGGATAATTTCTCACATCCTTTGATAGGGAAAATAGCCTCTCAAGGGAAATACCAAGCTTTTGATATTTGATGAAAGTTCTCATGAATATTTTGATATTTCAACCTACCAGTGACTCCTATGGACAGGAAATGTCTTATGGGAAGCAGAATAAAGCAACTTTTAAAGCAATCGTCATCATATTTCAAGCAGTACTAGCTAACAGGATTCTCAAGTTACTAAAAACTTTCCTCTGGCTAATATAGAGCCTATTAGTGAAGTATTATATTATTTGTCAAGAATGCTTTATAACACTGCCCATGCCTGCCTACATGAACTAGAAAACCACAGTCAGCAGTTTGCTAGTGTGATTCACATTTAAATGCTGCTCTGTTGCTTGCAGCCTGGGACAATGGGTTAAATAAAGTCTTGAGCAGGAAGACACAGCCAACCAACCATTCAGAATCCGAGCGTGGCTTGGTGAGGTACCCAGATGGTTTGTATCGTTGCTTCTAGTGACAGCACTAGGTAGAAGCACTTGCAACATTTTTCCTCCAGAGTATCTTCATTCTCCATCTACTTCCCCTTTATGCTCCTCTATTGTTCTGCAACCTGACGTGTAACAGAGTAACAGAGTACAAGGCAAGACCAATATCCAGAATATAAGTACTTATTCTTCAATACAACCATCTCCCAGTCTAAGTTTGTACACTTTCACTAAGCTTGATCTCCCTCTCTCTGCACTGCTGTTTGAGAAAATGCAACCATGGTTTTGTTGCTGTTTTGCATATTGCCTCTCAGCTTTTGATTAGCCATAACAGCTACTGCAGCAAATGTTTCACAGCAGCTCATCTCTTTCTAGTGCAACTGCAAAACCAAAATACACAACACAGGAGAAATACTAGGTTATAAATTCTTTTAGAGCTTTTCAGAATGTTCAAAGAGTTTTAGCAGGAAAAAAGCATGGCTGATCAAATTATTAGAGCACCTTCACTGTGCATGACGGCCCATGACTTGCACCTGTCTTGTTATCTAGTGGAAAGGATATTCAAACTGGTCTGGAAAGAAAAAACCAGGGAGGAAAACCAAGGGTCAGCCTATGATGTCCTTAAAAGACTGTGGTCAGAAAACCAAGGATGTGTTACTCCAGGATTTTTTTCAGGAGTGACCGCTCAGAGAACACTTTTTCTGAAACAGAAGAGGGAAGAATGAAAATGTCACTTCATCAGACTGATTACACCACTCAGCTACAAGAAGGACAACTGTGATACAATCCCTGCTCTGATTAGTGTTAAAAGTGTAATGGATCTTAAGTAATTATTAAGGAATTATCATAAGGGAGTGTAATTAATACCTATTATTTGTAATAGGTATCATGCATTTGGATGCATTTGAGAAGATGAAATCATCAATCAGAGGTAAGGATCAGATTTTGTCCTCTAAGTGTACAAATTAATCATTAAATCCTTTCAAATTCAGGTGTCACACCTGACTTTAGTATGTTTCTGGGGTTATTTGTTACACAATTTGTTCTATAGTCTACTGCTATACAAAGGAGAAGCTGTCTTGAGAATCATCAGTGCTTCATCATGGACTTGTCTGACCCATCTGGGAGTGATGAAGGCACCCATTGAGTGCCATCCATGGTGTGGATGGCGGGACCTGGCTGAGTGCCTCTTGTCTGGGGCACAGCAGGCAGGGCAGCACTAGCCTTGCAGGAAGTGGGATGGAGGTGTGGTGGTTAAACACCAGCAGGAATTTAACCTCCAAATCAGCCACTCCCATCCTCCACACCCCTTCCAGTAAGGGACAGAAGCAGGAGGCTATGGGTTGAGATGATTTACTGAAAGCAAAGAGCAATGGGATAAGAAACTCGCAGTTAACACCAGCAATATTAATTACAAAAGTATACAAAAAGAGAAGATGTTTTATCCTCAGAAAAGGTGTTCACCACCAGGAACAAAAACAAGATGATGAACACACTCTGTAGGTCGCAGTTGGCTTCCCCAGACAAAGATACGATGGTGACCATTCCCACACACTGGCACACAGCAGCCAGGAACAAAGGCCCTTCAGGGACCGCTCCGGTGCACCCTGGCACTTGGCCATCAGGAACAAAGGCAGGATGGCTGGGGGCAAGGGGGCTCCCACAGCTAGTGCTCTGCCCCTCCAAGCTCAAAACATCCAAAAGCTGCATCTTCCAAGTCGGGCTGTGTCACTGCTCTGCTGGGTTCAGTTTTGCGCAGGTGCCTGTTCTGCGGTTTTACAACTTCACCAGGCTGGAGATCAGTCCCACAGGCCTCTGCTCCTTCCCTGCTGCTCTGCTGTGCTCCCCTCAGCTCAGCCGCGCTGGATTTGGCTCAGCTCAGCTCCTGTGGGCTGAGCTCCCTTCAGCTGGACTGAGGGTCACCCCCACCAGTCCATTCCCTGCTGGGGCTGCCATCCAACACCCACTGATTTGTGTTCCTCCACTCTCCTTTCAGCACCTTTAACTGCATTACAGAGAAAAGTGCAGAAGGACCTGCAGGGCAGCAGAGGGACCAGATCCACAGGGGCAAATCCCAACATACTGACTGCTGCACAGAGAAAGAGGCAAAATAGCACCCACGCTCAGGGCACGCTCATTTTCCTCCAGAGGCCACGCCCCCAGTGGTGATGCAGCCGATATAGACCACTTAGCCACGCCCACAGCATGCTAAGCCCCGCCCCCCGCAGCCAGGACAGTGCCCTGCTGTGCTGGGGTGGGGACCGTTGGGGTACGATTTAGGCACGAAACAGCAAAGCTCTTCGCAGCTGAACGGAACCAACATGGGCACAAACACTCCTAGAGGCAGCTGAGCCAGTTTGTTCTCCAGTGCTAATCTGATCCATGGGACCTGCCAACAAAACAAAGGATTTCTATATTTTTCTTTAACGTAAGGCCTCTTTTGTAACAATTCACAATAAAAAAAAAAGGTGGTCATTTGCTTTTGATTAAACACTACAACACCAAAAAACATCGATGGAGCTCATAAAGGTCCTGTATTTGAGGGAAAATGCCTTTGTCCATTCTCAATGTTTGACTGAAGTGTCATATGAAAGGGTTACTGGAAATAGAGCAGGGTGCAGTGGTGAGAACTGTTGAATTGCAACATTATTTTGTCTTTTCAAGCCTGAAAAGACTTGAAAAGACAAAATAATTACTTGAAACCTGTGGCTTCATTCAAAGTTTCATTTCTGGCTTTCTTGCATGGTTCAAGAGCTGCTTCAGGGGACACAAGGCACTTTCCTATGAGCCAGTTGTGTCCCAGGAATTCTCTGAGGAGCAGCAAAGGTTGATTCCAATTCAGCAAGAAGTTTCAGCTCAAAAAGAAAAAAGTATTTTTTTCAGTTCTGTCCCTTTTCCTGATTCAGGTTGATTTTCGTCCTTATATTTGTCACAAATCCAGAAGAAACCCGCTGTTTCTGAGATCAGTAGAGAGTACTCAGTTTTCCATCGAAATTTTGATAATACAGTTGAAGAAGTATTGCAAATGGCCAGGTCTTTCTTTTTCCCCTGGTAATGAATCAAGCATGTTCTTTTCAAATAGCATGGAAACAGACATCAGTAAATCTATCTGGACATATTAAAGGGTAAATCTTATTTATTCAAATATTGCCTCTTTTCTCTGTGTCCAGCTTCTGGAAGACTGAAAGATTAAAAAAAAAAAAAACAAAACACAACCCACATATCTAAAAAAGCCAAGTTCTTTTAAAGCTTGAGAATTATTATTTTTTCACATTTCCCCCAGTGCCTGGATTGAACAGAGGTTTAGATTCTGCCTCAGAACTGTTGTAAAAAGTTAATTTAAGTGAGCTGCTATATTCATGAACAAGGAGACTTTTTACACTCAGTGACGTGGGCCATTAATTGGACATCTCATTCATCACAGACCCTTACCAGAGAAAACAAAGAACAAAATCAGGACCCTGGCTTTGTAAAAAAAAAAAAAAAATTAAAAAAGTTTAAGGAATCTGCATTTAATCAAAACATGCAAAACAATCTCCAGATACGGTCTGGCAACAAATTTAGGATTTGCAGAGCTGAAGTGTTCATTTGCTTGGCTATAAATATTACGTTGATGAAAGACAGTCCTAACTCTGTCTTCCACCACTTCACTTCTGATAGGGAAGTTAAGGTTTTATGTGTTTGCTTAGAAACCCATTAGATCTAACCTTTCCAGGCGAATTACAAAGGGGAATGATAAATGACCGTGTATCAGTTCAGGGGAGGGAGATGTTTCATCGGGGGTACTGAAGGGGTAGGTACTCGGTCTAGGCATATTTGATGTTATCATTCATGATGTAGCATATAAATGAAAATCAAAGATTGCTCTAAGGTGGGAGGAACTGCTAATGCTAGAGAGGAAAAAAAATTTAATATGACATCAGGCAGTTAGGAAGAGGAGCAAGAAAATAAGATTAAAAGTGGAAAAATGCAAGATATACCTGTGAGAAAACACTCCAAATAGAGATTTAGTGGGGGGAAAAAAGCAATAATATAAGGGCTGAAGTTGAGCAGAATATTAGACATTCACTTGCAACAGGGATAGACGACAACAACAACAAAAGCTAAATGAGCTGTTAGGTTTTCACAGGCCTTAGCTCACAACTGTGGAATTAGTAAACCTTTTCCATATGAATTGACAGCAAAAGCACATTTAGAGAAAGGAGATGATCTGTGAAGTGTGTGAGCAGAGTTGTGTATAACCAAGTCAGAGGTTGCTGACTCTTGCTGACTATTAGGTTCTTCAGCATCTTGGCAGAAAGATTTTCAGCTACCTATACAAGCCTTGCCTCAGATCTCTTAATGAGTATAAATGTGAAGTCTGAAGAAGGAACCAAGAATTTGGGGTTAAATTTTTGCACAGTGGTGTCCCTACTTCACTGCAGAATTTAACCATCAGTAAACATGGAAGAGAAAAATACTGAGCTGCATACAAATAAAAGCATCACAGATACAGTCTGTTCTGTGGACTTAGCACAGCATGGGTTGTGCTAATTACTGATTTCTATTTGAGCATCTATATTGGGCTGAAACAATATCCTTGCAGCTGAAACTATCAAATTGCAGTATTTGGTGGTGGAGTTTGAATTTTATTTTGAACGCATCTTCTTGAGAAAATATGAAGCAATACAATAAAACTTTATACAGACTTTTATTATGTAAAGCATAACACCTTCTGAAAGAAACATCACAAAACAAAGAACAGTAAATAATTTTAAAAGCTCAGGAATCAGAGAAAAATAGTGCAAACCCATCTTTCAATTGGTGACAAAAATGTATAAATATCACTAGTGCAAATATTTGCTAAAATCGGTGCATTTGCAGAACAGAATATTTAGAATATACACAGCATTTTATCCTCCTTAGGATTAGTGCCTCCTATTAAAAAAATCGTATGAAGAATAATTGTTCTCTACGCAAATATAAATTTTCACACTTTGTCTAAAATTTTCCACACATAAACCTCTGGTCATGTTTTACACCGTGTTACCTGTTTAATAACTATTCACAATCAACCTGGGAGAATAGCACCAATTTATCAGGAACTGGGCTCAGCTCTGAAAGATTATCAGAGAACACTATAAAAATGCTGCTGTTTGCAAGAGACCACTAGGAACAGTACCTTATGCCCTGTAAAGCACCAGGGCAGTTTTATTGAGGTCAGATGGCATTTGAAGAAGGAATCATGAAGAAACATATTAAAAAAAGGTTTTAATAGAATGGTCTTGTTGTGAGAACACCTTAGGGACTTAAATGCATGCGTGCGTATATTGCTTGATTTTATTTCCATGACTTCATGTATAGTCACCAACTTCACCAGTCAAAAAGTTTTCTTTCTTATCACTGCTGTCCCAAGACTTTACTGTACTCATGTTTCATGCAGCATGAAAATAAATTAGGCTTTTGTCAGTCTCACTGAATATTTTTAAAAATCCAACAAAACCAGATCAAAGAGCAAAGATTTAAAATGCAGATTAAAAAAATGTTCAAAATGCATCCTTTTATAATGAATTAATTTTTAGGGTGTTAAGCCAGGAATTGGTGTCCCTTTGAACACAGACAACGAGCCCAGCAGTCCAAGGTAGTCTCCAAGGAACGAGGAGAGCAAAACCAGGGAGCCAAGGTTTAGTGCAGCGAGACCCAGAAGGGGGAAGAAGTGCAGAGCAGCACATCAGCACAGTCCTGTTTCTGGGCTCTTTTCTCAAGAAAACACCTACTGATTCTGCAGTCACAGGTAGCCTTGCAGGAGGAAAACAATTCTACTGATGACATCTTGAGTCAGACCTTCCCCCTTTTTTAGGTACATTGACCAGCACACTCTTTAAAGCTGGTTTAAAAGCATGCAGGTAAATGAAAATGTGAAGAAAATTCTTTTATAAGGTGTTTTCTTACTTGAAAGCTGTATTTCTGACTTAGCTACTGTCCTGAGAATCACAATAGTTGCACCATTTTTTACTTTCGTTAGATTAAGATACCAGGTTATTCCTTGAAATTGCCTTGACTATGCTAAGGAGTTCTGGATTTTTAAGAATCAGTGCACTATAGAACTATTCCACCTACCAGACTGATTTTGCACTGATTCTCTGCATCTTCAAGTTTCCTTTATGAAGTACAGTCAACAATACTGGAATGACATATCCAGCATTAATCACAGTATTGTCATCAGTATGGTGACATTGTCTCTAAGTTCTTATACCCCAATGTGGCTTCACATCGTGCTGTTATTTCATGCAGATCTGGCTGTTTATGCTAATATCCCCTCCATCTTTCCTAGTCCTAGAGAACCTGTTTGCAAGAGGGAATCCTATTTTAAGATTGACTTCGTTGTTCCTAGAAGCATGACCTGACATTCACTTGTGTTACAAGGAGCTCATTCTCCCAGCATATCTTATCAGTCCCTATTGTTATTTTCTATTTACCTTTTATTTTTAATCATTTGCTAATGTTACCAGCAACGGTTTTATACTGTTTTTCCTACCATCACCAAGGACAGTCTATGTAGACAGAGAATAAATTCCAGAGAGACCCACTAGAAACCTCTTGTCGGACAAAGATTTCAGTTTACAATTGCCTTTTGCATTCCGTTGGTAACTAGGCTTAACCTGTACAATATTTGCTGTGTGTATTGCATGTACTCTATTATACCAAAATATTGTGGGAGACTAGATTCTTCATTGGTATTTGTTATTTCAGCACACTTTTCTTATCAATCCTCTTTGTGAACTTAATTCAATTTTTGACAGATCTCTTTTCATGCAAACCTTGCTGAATGTCATTATAATTACATTTTGAAATTTTTTTTTTCAGCTGGATTGCCTGGATCAATGCTTTCCAGGTCATGCTGTTTACCTTCTTGACAGTAAATTAAAAACAAATAAAAGAAACTAAATGTGCAAGCAGAGAAAGATACAAGATAAAGTGTATGAATTTGCATTTCGGACTTTTTTGAAATTATCATTATAATGAGATGTTCAATTTCAGTAACTGGCAAAACTTTATACTATGATTTTAATACTATAGCATTTTATGTAGAAGTAAAAATTAGATTTATATTTTCATTTTGTTTTTGTGTTGCTGCTGGGAAGAATTTAATATGTGTGTACATATATTATTTAAGTAAAGTACATATATTATTTAAGTAGAATTAGAACATAGCACACATTTAACATCCATGTTCTTTAAATATATTTATTCTATTGGAAGATAGAGACTGACAGTATTTTCCAGATGACAATCTTTACACATGATTTGTTCATGTTACTTTGGACAGGACAGAATTCAACTGCAGTACACAAAAGACCATTCAAAATATCTTTATTTTTATTGAGCATTACTATTTGCCTGTGCTGGGCACTATGAGAGAAGAAAGAAATTGTTAGGAGCATTTTTTTCTTATCTTAAAATACATCTGATTTAGGAAGTGTTGTTTTGATTAATAAGTCGAGAGCATCAAGAAACTTCTTTACGCTTCATCACCTAAGCAGGACTGTCATCTTTGACTCCTTTTGGTTCTCTGCAGTATTGAGATGGTTGCAAATCCCTCAAGAGTGTCATAACTCTGAACTGTAAGTATTTGATGATTTTGTAGGAAATGGTCACAAGTACAGAGTGATTTACAGGAGCACTGTTGTAAGAATACAGCTGATTGAATAACAGTAAATATAACCTGTCAAGGAATTAATAGAAGGAAAAATATATACATAGTGAGCAGAACATATGAACAGGACAACTTTTAAACAGCACTATTCAAAATGAAAAAAGGAAATACTTTTTAATATTTGTAAAATGGAAATAATGGAAATTATAGTTTTTAAATTTCCTCTCAAGAAATTCTAAACACAAACTTTGTACAAATATAAAGTTGGTTGTCAGTATTAGCATTATGCTACACACTGTTATAATGCAAGAAAATCTATCAGTTCTTGGGGTTAGTCACTGAGTTCCTTACTGTTTGAAAACACAATCAAGAGAAATAAAACCTGCAAAACTTGGAGAAAAAAGCAGTCTGAAGCAAACAGGAGTTTTTTCTGTTGTTTTCAATACACTCCAGAGGCCAGCTTGGTTGGTCTTCATATTAGGACTTGACTTCTTTTCCCTCCATTATTTCCAGACCCATTTCAGATTTCCACAGATTCAATTGCAGGGTCCCAGGTATGAGTGCTCTCTCTGAGGTCACAAGTCCCAAATTTCGCTTGGTGCAGGACAGAAGGGAGACCTCCTTGTGCAGAAAACTCACCCATGCCTCTTTTGGCACTGCAACACACTCAGAAACAAAAGTTTCAGATAAAGTTTATGTCAAAATTCACAGACAGCAGAAAATACACTGATGGTGTTTTGGGCTAAAGCAAGTGGTTCCACTGCTGCATTTCAGCATCATAAAAGACATTGTTGAAAGTTAAACATGAGTATTAGACATGCTTGCAGTTGCAAGAATTCTTACAAGATGGCTTCAGAAATGTACATTTTTAAAATTCAGCCTATAACAATTCTGCCATGAGCCACAAGCTGGGACAGAATGACAGAAGTGTGTTAAGGTGAACTACTTTTAATGGGGTTTAGGTGCCCAAAATGTTTGGAAATCTGAGTCAATACTCTTTGCATTAGGAGCAAATGATCTTAGTATCTTGGAAAAGTGGCACTTCCTCAAATATTTATTCCCAGTGAGCATTCAGACAGCACACTAGAGTTTGCAATGTCATAGACAGTTGAAAAAAAGACCAATCAATCCATGAAACCTCATGTCATAGTGCCCTCTGAAAGCCTTCATAGTATGGTGTAGATTCAAATACAAAATGCAAAGATGTTATATTCTAGAAAGTTTATTCCCAAGTCAGAAGTCAAAATATGTTTATAGGGCCAGTGGACAGTGAAAAAGATGATACAATCAAAAGCTCCAGAGTTTTTTCCCTGTTATTTTTATTATTAACACTGTATCTGAAGCAAAGACTGTAGAAAAGGGTGAGGAGAAAAAAATACCAGCTGCCAGATCATTTTGGAAGCTGATCAGACATTTTCAATTCTGCTGTGCCTTTTTTCCCCCTCTTTCCTTTCAACATAAAACATTGCAAAACATTGCAATTGCAAAGAACAAAGTGAAGGGAAGATAATCCCAGCCACCCAGAAACATGCCCTAGATCACATGGGAAGATCATGGAAGGAGGGAGGGAGAAGTACACCTCTGAGATATATAGCTTGTGTTGTTAAAAGCAACACTGAAAAGCAAAGGACCGGAGACTCATGAACAATGCAATTATGACAATCCAGTTTGGCCTTTCTGTACATATTCAGATGTGCTTAGAAGCACACAAGCATCTACTTCATCTGCCAGCTGAAGTGTATCATTTTACATTGTAGTTACAGCTCAAAATATAAATTAATTTCAAGGTCTCATGATCTGGACAATTTGCAAAGAGATATCCACCAGCAGCTGAGTTACACAGGGATGTCAAGGCTTCACATCATAATTATTACAGTTCCAGTGTCCAAACAAGCCAGGTGCTTCTTTGGAATAAATAAGCATAAAACCTAGGCCAGGCAGACATGGGAGGTTTGGGAAACAGTGAAGACATGTTTTTTCATTACTTTATCCCCAGTAGTGTGAGTTTGTTTCACGGGGACCTTTATGAGCATTGGACAGTTAGACCAGCTCTGGTGTGGCCTCTCAGGGTGATGATTCGAGGCAGCAATGGGGGTCCCTGGTTCCCCTGTGCTTTCGGGGGCTGGAGGCCTGCCACCCATTCCAGGAGAAGGCCCTCTACCTTGGATGGCAGCCATCCAAGGGCAAAATACTTCACTCCTTGCTGGTGACACAATTTCATTTCATGTTCCACTGTTTTAGTTGGAAATAAAGATAGTTGCTATGGCAAGTACCCATTTCTGAGTGCTGCTGTCTCCCAGGGTTCTTGTCTGTCTCTCTCCACATTGTGGTTTGAAACTGTCTTCAGAGGGGGACAGACAGAGGTGAGAAACCACTGCCACCTACAGAAATAGTTAACTAAGTCACAATCTCATTTTTACACCGGGCTTTGCTTAAAAAGGGCGGCATGGCTCAGTCCTTCAGCAAGTTCAGGAAGACTTCTGAAGGAAAACTGCTTAATTAAGAGCTTTGTGGCAGGAATTAACCCATCAGCTTCTCAACCATCTCTAAGCAGGTGTCAAAGGAGCTGTAAAGACAAAAATTCCATAGGGCATTGTGGTGAAGTACAGGGGACAAATCAGCTTGTGCATTTTGACTCAGCTTGTGCCTTCATAGCTGTGAGGAAATCTTTCAATCTCTGTGCTTTTCTCTCTAAAATTTTTCTTTTTCCTGTCAGACTGGTTTTCAGGGACATAGTGTCTCTCGGCAAGTACCGCATTGTCTCTGATTACACTGTTATTGGTGTTGGCTAGAATTTCACTCCAAAATCTATACATTTCTTTGGCAGTGGACCTGTTAGACATTTATATTATGTTCATAAATACCAAAATATGTGGAAATTTAAAATACAGATTTGGTAAAACAGGAAGGAGTAACCTGTACTTGCTAAAATATGTACAATCTTTCTAACATCTTATTTTCTTTCTGTTTAGCATTTTGTGATTAAATGTATTCTAAACAGATCAATATTATTATTCCATTCACATTTTTCAAGTGTTAATAAACTTTATTCTTTCATTTTGCAAATCAAAAAATAAAACTGACTTATAAAATCTTTCAGATTAAAAGATAAGGATGCCCAGCCTCACAAAAACATTTGGTCAGTTGATCTAACATTAACAATTATGTTTAGGAAACAATTTAACAGCTACAAAAGACAACCTTGTAAGCATTCGGCATAAGTGTTACGCATTTTTGCTATGATTAATTTCCAAATAAAATATTGCATTGTTTGTACATAATAAAAATAAATAATAAATTGTATTCCTTAACAAAACAAGGTGTCACAAGTACTGGGGGAAGAAGGAGGGTTCAGAGTGTATCCACAAAATTAGGGCTGAAAACTTTCTGGCAATAAAATCAGCTGCAGAGTGACTTAATTGGAGCAGCAGTTTGAAAAGAGATAGTTGTATTAATATTTTTGTATTATAAACCACAAATATTACTGGACAACAGCAAATTTTAAACAATTGCATCTGGGTTGGGGTCAAGGGCTCCAAAAGTCTACTTCAGGAAGGAAGACAAGTTAGCTGTTCTCTCTAGTGTTCCTTTCTTCCCCCTGAGAAAAGACTGAAATAAAACACCATCGCACTCATCCAAACAAATCTAAAAAAATTTTAAAATCTTAAATATACTTCAAGAAAATTGATTCAAATAAAATGACTACAGCCTTTAAAAATGAAAAATGTAGCAAATCATCCCTTGCATTTTCTTATGTGCAGTCTTGAGCGCTTTTCCTGGGATATGAAGTTATGCTGATGGGTCTGATTTCCCAGGGTAAGCCCTGGCCCTATTCCATCCCCTGGAAGACTCCTCCACAAATTCCTAGCCATCCTCTCCAATGGCTCAGCCATTGCCTTGGGCAATGGTCTAAACACTGCTGGATTCCATCAAGATCAAAAGAGTGCAGAAAATAGATTTGTACTCTACAGTTTTCCTACAGGAGTTGGAAAAGAAAAAAAGAGTTGGAAAAAAATGTTTAATAAGGTAAATATTCTAGGGCATAATAAGGTTCAGCTAAAACAAAGGCTGTGTCTCAACATGTACAGAAATATAGCAATAAAGAAGGACTTCCCAAAAATGTGTGTTTCAACTTCTAAAATGGGTATGATAAATGATTATTCATTATAGCAAGGAATATAAAAAGAAAATCAGGAAAATAGGTAACATGAAATTATAATAATGTAAAGGCAAATTGTTAAGTGTAGGGGTTTTCCATGATTTACCTTACAAGACTTTCAAATTGCTGCATGTTTGCTGATCTTGTCTGTGAAAATTTTCATAGTTGGCCATTCTACATTGAGAATGAGTAATTTCCGTACAGACAATATTTATTTTAACTCAAGGAAGTGTTGCTTTGGCTTCTTTAATTAACCAGAAATCCCTAACACCAATTCTGGAGTGTTCAGTTTCATAGGATACCACATTGATCCGATCAACAGCCCTTGCCTTGCACAATATAAAAGTAGGAGCTCCATGCCTTGCAATGTGTAAAAGTAGGAGCTCCATGCCTTGCATTGTAAAAGTTTCGTATCTCTATGAAATCCATCTCACATGTGGCAGAACTTCACCTTGAGGTCGGGTTCAAATCCTCCCTTTTGTGCATTTCTATGTGAACTATGCTTCATGTTAAGAAAATATTTGTGGAAAGCAAATCAAGAAGTGCTGTGAATCCTCTTGCCGTGTGAGAAAGCTGCCTCCAGTGTTCATGCAGCATACTGAAAGCAGCTATCATGGATGCTTTGTAAAAAAACCCAACCAAAAACTCTTGAACTGTCTAGCCTGTCACAGTGGCAATACCCTGCCAGCTGTGCACAGACTGAGACACATATTTCTGACCACTGAAAGGGTTTCTTGTGTGTATTGTGATGTTTCCTACAGGCTCTCAGAGATGTGAATTTGATCCATGTGGAACCTTAGTACAACTATAGGGGATATCTCCATGTATCTGCCTCATTCACCAAGCAGTTTCACACACACTGGCCCATTTATACCTCCTTCAAGTAAATGATCTTTGCTGAGTATTTACAAGACATGTAAATTCAGAGAAAGTCCAATGAAAAAAACCAAGCCCTGCAGGCAATTCCCCAGCTTTCCACTGGTTCATAAATAAGTTTACAACAGCAATTCCCAAACTATAGTCCACATCCAGCCAGTGATCTGACGATCTGGTCCATAGAGTGATGACAATTTTGTCCTGTTTTTACGTAAGTAAGGGTGCAGGACAATTTGTTGAAAAGATGTGGTCTTGGCATGGGTCTGGGAGCCATCCACTCCTGCTCTCCCCAAGGGGAAAAGAACAGTCCCCTTGTCTGTGCTGATAAATGGATCTAAGGGGCTCACACTAGAACACAGTGCTGGGTTCCATCTCAGGAAGATGTTTTCCAGAGACTTGAGGGATGTGCCTCCTCCAAATTTGGCTGGCACTTGCATGCCTGTACACCCTGGCTGAACTGCAAATGGAAACCTCTCGATGGAACACACTGACAGGGAAAGCCAGCAGTGGTTTGACCTAGCTCACTTGGAACATAAAAATTCATAATCATCCCGGAGCATGTGGAATCCAACAAATCATCTCCAGAGTTAAAATGTCTAAGAAGGCATTATGGACGTTACAAACAAATTACCAGACATAATCAGCCAGATAATCAGCTGGTAGAAGTTGGCAGAGATCCACTGTAGCAACATAAGTTTTGTAAAACTAACCTGAATTACGCCAGCTGAAGGTCTTAGTTTATTTTTTCTGCCATTGTGCACATGGAATAACCTGGGTAATTAAGCCCTTCTTGTTTTGCACTTTGGGGTTTTTTTTACTTTTGATTTTTGTGTGAATCTTGTCTTTATATACACATGCATGCCAATAAATTAAAGGGTCAACTCTCTGTTCCATCTGCTCTACAGCAAACCATTTGTTGCTCTTCAAATGACAGCTGCTTGGCCCAGGAACACGCTTGGCTGCCACTGTGCAGCACCCATGTGTGCTGCTGGCACAGCAGCTCAGTCCCCCAGCCCCACCCTGCCCGATCCCAGCCAGCCTGTGCCCTGAGCAGCGCCTCGCCTGCCGTGCTCAGGAGGCTGCAATCAGGTGCCACTGCAGGGCTCCCTTGGGCACGAAACATTTCCCCACCTCGTTCATATTTTCCATGCTATTACAGCAAGGGCAGCAGGTCCTGGTCTGCAACTATGCTTATGTTCCAAAATAAGAATAGCATAAGGATTGTCTTAACATGTCTAGGACTAGTTCATAATTTCAGATTTAGGAAACTCTAAAAGCTCTACAGAACTGTAGCAATGGTACCCACAATAGGGGGCTTATCAAATTTCCGCATTAGGAGCTTGCCATTAAGTTTTATTAATTAAAATTATCTGCTCTCACCCTCTTGAATTAATAAAATGCGTCAGGCATTCACTGCAATTTTACAGGCCATGGCTGTTCTGAAAATACAGTTGCTAGGATACCTTCATAATTTCATCCTCACGTTATAGTGGTCTTTCAATTAATGAAGAAACATTCAGGTTACTTCTCAGCACTTCTATGCATGTGTTTGACCTGTGCCTTCACTCTGCTTGTGTGACACTCCTCCTCTGTGACACTTGTGTGTTTGCCCTCTAACCCCAGTGTGGGAAACAACAGACTGACCACAGCCTTTTGCAAACTGTAGCAATGCTGCAACTCTTCTATTTGGCCTTTTCATGTCTTTGTTAATATGAGGACAGAAAACCAGATGTCTTTACATACAATATTTCTTCACTGAATGGGCCTGAGAAAATAATGCTTTTTCAGGGGCTATTTTGCAAACCTATGCTATCCATTATCCATTTAAAACTTTTTATAGCACAACCTCAGCAGTATAATGCCTATTAAAGAATGAGATCCTGCAAAATTATATATTTCTCAAGGCAGTTATCTAATAAAATACATGAGGTATTCTCATTAGATAGGAGGAGGCAGCCAAGGCTCTGGAAATACTCATTCCCAGGCCTGAATTTGTTTGAAAGTCTGATGCAATCTGATAGACTACAATGGAAACTCACCTTGGATACACATGCTAAGCATTATCCTCTGCAGGAACACAGCCCCTGCACAACGCAAAAAGCCTGACACAGTCTAAATGAAAATAAAGTAGGAAACAGGCATTATACGGACTTTCTGTTTACTGAATTTCACAAGCAAAGCAGAGTGTGCACCCTTCATGTTATTCCCAGAGTAGAACGGGATGTTCAAAAAATACTCTGGCTGAATATTTAGTGAACGTTGAGAGACAAAGAATAAACAAAGGCCATATCTGCATTTCAAACTCTTTTTAACAATCAGACCAAATATAATATAAAAATCAAGTGAACAACCAGAGCAGCTACTGACACTTTCAGACAGATCACCACATCTAAACAGCTGATGTATAAATAGTCTGCTCACAGTATTGCAGCACATGCTGACCACACAGATGTGATCCTGTAAAGCAAGTACCAGAGATTGTACACAGCTGTTTTCACTTGGTTAAAGCCTGTGTGGTCTTTTCTCTAGTACAAAGTAATACTCTAAATTTTTTGAAAAAATTGCAACTTCTACTGCATGGACTAATAGATTTTTTAACGTTAAATAGGCTCATTTTTGTCCTGGAAATTATCGGTGGCTCAATAAGCAAATAAAGGCTCTCAAAGAAACAAGCAAAGGAGTTTGCATAAAACATTAGGAAAATATTCCCAAAGCACTCCAGAAATTTCACAAGTTATTAATAATTTGACATTATTATGTATGATTTGTTGAACACACAAGCACGCTTGAGCAGACGGAAGGAACACCTACAACTGCCCAAGAGGCACACACTTCATCCAGGAGCCTGACTTAGCAGGGTGCTTTGTGTGAAGAGGTGCTCAGTATTCTTGGTTTCAGTATTCTCACTGAAACCCTGGGAAGCTGAGGAGGCTCAGAGCTTGCAGAAGACGTACAGGGCATTGCAGAAGAGGCTCAGCATTTAAGAGCTCTGGGAAAAGTGGAACAAACTTTGGGTGATGCCATTCTCTCCCTGTGAGCCTCAAGAAAAATGGTTTCACTTTTCCCATGCTATCTGGGAGCAGTTTTAACATTTTTCTGTGCCCATGCTGCATCTTGGCAGTTTGCTGTGGAGGAAAACCAGAGCCTGACAAGAAGTAGCCCATGAGCCCCTCTGGGCCCAGGGCTCCCACTGCAGTGCCATCAGCTGGTGCTGTGCAGTGATCTGCTCCTTTCTGCCAGCGAGCCCCAGCCCATCAGCTTGTTCTCTTTGGGCTGCTTCTGAGGAGCCCCAGAGCCTGTGTCAGTGTCCTGTGCATGAACATGCTGTGGACCAGGCAGAAGGACTGGTGATAGAGCTTCCTGATGTTGGTGGCTTCCATGGCAGAGGAGAGCTGCTGTCTGTGTGAGCTGTCCCAGCCCAGAGCTCGCTCCTCTGCAGGGGTGCTCAGGCTGAGCCTTCACTGCTTGTCATGCCAACAGGAACATGGAACAGCACTGGGGACAAAATAGTGCTTTGATCTACATGACAAAAACTCTATTTGCTAGCAATTGACAAATTGACAAAATCCTCATCATCAAGGAGAAATTAGATATGTGATTTCTGATTTCAGTTCCTGCAGTATAAATGAGTTGCGCACATATTTGGCTTTCTTCACAAAACTCCACTTGTTCTATTTGTTCTCTTTATTCTATTTGTATTAGGACATTGTCTTTCATTGTTATGTTCTCCACCCTCCTGTTATAATCAAGTCTTCTGCTCTTTGTTTATGTCATGCCTATTTTTCTTTAATTAGACCTTAATTATAGCCTGTAGACTATAACTTTCTGCCTTTGGCTGTTTACAGAAATGGTTTTCTGCCTCTCCCTCAAAAACACGTTTCACTCCTATTCTCCTTTAGATCTCAACTTCTATATACAGTCATCACCTTTTCAAAGTGCAAAGCAGGACAATTAGTCATTGTAACAAGTTTTCCAAGGCTGGAAGGTCACATTACAACTCTTAAACTTCAGTGGTTTAGATGTTTGGAGATGCAATGTGAAAAATGTCTTTGATCTTTTTATTGCCTTGGTAAACTTTTTATGGGGCAATCCATTTACCTAGTCCATTAGAGAGCTCAATAAAATATTCTGTGTACAAAAATACTGCACTTCACCAATTACGTATATATATATAAACATACACATCTTTGCTCTGTAAAATTTACACTTCTGTGCAAAAGTCTAAAATATTTCATGAATAAGAATTGTTTTACCCTCAAAGTCCCCCATTGCAGAAAATTAGTTATTACCTTGTTTCCTCATTACTTTTATCCCACAGTATTAAGCATCCTGTTTTGAAAGTCATGTCTCCCACTTACAGAAAATGGAACCTTAGACCTGGCAAGAGTGCAGCTGATGGAATTGTAAGCACAAGTTAAAGGCTTGTTCATGAAGCCAGCCAGATCCACATATTTCTGGTCAGCTGTTACCCTATTTTTATGTCAAATTAGTCCCACAAAGGTGCTTCAGTTTGCACACACTCCATTCTAAAAGACCAGACTTCAAAGATGAGTGCAAACTCACAACACAAACCAAGGCTGGATCTGGAGTCACCAGTTTGGACTCCTCATTGCCAGACCCAATATATACATTAAAAGCATAAATATATACATGATACTGGCAGTGTCATCTTCTCTCACATCCAAAATTATCTGTTTTTGACTTCTAGACAGCAGGAAAGAAATTGCTGGCAATTACAAAACCGTGGGCCCTGTTGATGATAGCCCCTTTGAACTAGCTCAGCTCCTGTCTGCGCGGCTTCAACGACATGAAGCAATCACAAAGGCAGCTTCTCTGCTCGCAGAAGGTTCCTCTCCCAGGCTAAATAGCACTTTCCTACAGTCAACATAACAAGCATGGAAGAGGGCAGACACTGGATTACATCTTCTCAGAACGTATGAAAATTTGTTTTCACTCCTCAGAGAGGACATCTCAAGGATCTGGACTAATCAGGACTGGAAGCAGCAGTGTGAGGCCAATGTGGAAGAAAATTTGCCTTTCCTGCCACTAGTATGAACAAGGGGAAGGCTGGGCTATGGACTGATATTGGGCTTTTCTCCTGATACAGCAGGAGAATACCCTCACCTTCAGTAGTCATCTCAGCCCCACACACCCAAGCACTTTCCTGGTGGCAGCACCCATGGCAGAGCTAGAAGTGAAGGAAGGTCATGGCTATTTTACTGCTTCAGCAATCATTTACCGTAGGCAGTTGCCTACTGTGTTTCTTTGGCAAGTTTGACATGAACAGAAGGTGGATAAGGCCTCAGTCAAACATCTGCTGACATCTTTGGAAGCCAGTTCACATTTCAGTAACACTATGCTTTAAAAAATTGTTGAGATGGCAAAAAGCCATCGCTGTCCTTGTTGTGTACCAAGGTTCATTTGTCCCAGGCTAAGAATAAAGACTTTCCCTTTCTCAGCTACTGAGTTGACTGGATACTTCTCTTCCTTTCTTCCCTATCTCTCATTTTTTGCCTTTGCTGTACCATTGTGCCTCCACTCCATCACAGGTTTATTTTCCTCTCTTCTCCACCTTGACTTATTTTCTCTACAGATGGACCTCCATGTAAGCTCCCTATCTCTGGTCACTGTTCCCCACTGCCCTGTGAGCTCTCTTATCCACTCTCCATCTGCTTCATGGGATTTCAGTCCTCCCAGGGTAGACTCATGGAGGCTTCCCAGCCCTCCATGCTAGAGGCAGTTGTACACATTCACAGAGCTCATGGGACACATCCTCTTTCTTCCTTCTTCCCCTGCTAATTCAGCCCTGCATTACAGAGGCATGTTGGCTGCAAGAGGAAATATGGTCACATCAGCAATCATTGAATTGGTAGGGTGAGAGGATGAACTGCAGTTACCTCATATGCTCAGCAGAATTTAGGGGTAAAAATCCTGTGGAAAGCATGATCTCTCAGAGGGTCACAGCAGTTCACAGTGTTAGTGACTTAGAGACATGTGAGGCTCTTATTCCCAATGCTGCCAGCATCATAAACCTTTAAAAAACCACAAATTTATTAGGCAAACAAAAGGAAATAACAGCAGCCTAAAAAAAAAATAAATCTATTAAGCAATGTAATCTTACAGGTATACCAGCATCAGTGCCCTAACTGCTGTTTAAACCATGAAGATTCTGTGGTCCTGGAGAAAATAAACAATTCCCCAGTAAGAACAAGCAGCAGCATGAGGCCACTAATTGAAAGCCTAGCTATGGTTCTGCAGTACACATTGTAATCCCACTAGGCATGATGTAAAACTATTTTTATAAAGTTAGAAATGGATTTGAAAAGCTTAGAACCAGAGGATATAAATATAAAATTATAGGATAAAATATTGCAGTACTTCAGATACTATATAAATACAATTTTAACACCTTTGGACCTATACTCTGCATTGCACTATCAATGTAGGAATGGATGAATTCATTGATTTCAGTGCTTAAATTCGTGTTGTCTCAAAAGAGAAAACAGAGCTCAGATTTAATCCAAGGAGATCACCCTCTGTAGCTGTATGTACCACAGTTGAGAGAATGTATACCGTATTTACCTCCAGTCCCCTTCAGAGGCAATATCCCTGTAAAGGAATTACTTACACTCAGCAATAATGTCAACATATTAATTAATATAGAATGAATCTGATCTCTGTCAATCCCTGATAGGATCTAGTCAGGTGAAAGATCTGGAGATATGTACCAGTGGATATCAAAACAGTTAAACTGAATTTTGGCTGCAATTTTCCCTCCAGCTCTGCCCACTAGGACTGAAATATTATTTGTTAGATCTTTGGAAAAAATTTCAGATACTTCAGTTTAAACAACTAAACAAGTCAACAAACTAATGAATGTCTGTATCTGATATAGCAAGAGAAGTAGAAGGGTATATCTTATTTCTTTTCCCTTAAATCAAAAGCTAGGAAGGTCAGAGTGGAGAAAAACTTCTGTGCAGAGTACCTGCAATATCATGGCATGAGGCACAGTTATAAGCACTGTTCTCAGCTATCACACTGCAAGAGCAATGGAGGGAAATTCATTATTTTATGCATGTTGTGTTCTAAACAAACAGTTTTTCCCAAACTTATATAATGTCAATGCAAACTTTACTCATTCTGGAAGTGTGCTTAGATTTGCAGAAGTCATTCTTGATTCTAAATTCTGTACACTAAAATTGATTTTCTTTTATGCCTTGATATAGAATTGTAGACTTATTAGGGCTAGAGAGGAGCTCCAAGATCATCAGGTCCAGTTGTTAACCTAACACCTCTGTGTTCACCAGTAAAGCCTGTCCTCAACTGCCAGATCCACGTGCTTTTTGAACACTTCCAGAGATGGTGAATCCACCACTACTTCCTTGGGCATCCTTTCAGTGAAGAAATTTTTTCCTAATCTAAACATCCCCTATTGCAACTTTAGGTCATTTGATCTCATTCTATAGCTTTTTACCTGGGAGAAAAGTCTGGCCCATGCCTGGCTACAGCCTCCTTTCAGGTATTTGAAGAGGGTGATAAAGGTCACCCTGAGCCTCCTTTTCTCCAGGCTCAAGACCTCCAGCTCCCTCAGCCACTCCTCACAGGACTTGTGCTCCAGCCCCTTCTCCAGCTCCACTGCCCTTCTCTGGACGCGCTCCAGCCCCTCAGTGTTCTTCTTGTGGTATGGGGCCCAGATTGGACACAGCACTTGAGGCACAGCCTGACCAGAGCCCAGTACAGGGGACAATCCCTGTCCTGCTCCGGCTGGCCACACTATTGCTGACACAGGCCAGGATGCCATTGGCCTTCTTGGGCACCTGGGCACTGCTGGCTCATGTTCAGCTGGCTGTTGTCCAGCACCCTCGAGCCCTTTTCTGCCAGGCAGCTCTTTGTCCTTTCATTCCCAAACTTGTAGCATTGTAAGAGGTTGATGTGACCCAAGTGCAGGACTCAGCACTTGGCCTTGTTGAACCTGACACCATTGGCCTCAGCCCATTGATCCACCCTGTCCAGATCCCTCCACCCTGCAGAGCCTTCCTACCCTGCAGCAGATCAACCCTCCTGGTTGTTGTCTGTGAACTTACAGGAGGTAAAGTGCATTCTTTTGGTTTCATTATGTCTGCACATATATCTAGGACATTGGAAAGATGAATAAAATCCATCTCTTGCAATCAGGACTTAGGACATGAAGTGCTTCCTCAGTATGATGATCCGTGTCATTCAGTCCATGAGATGTGACTGTGAGTTAACTCCAAAGGGCAGCCATGTGTCAGTGATGGCCTGAGTTCAGATGTTTGAGGCATGATCTAGCCCATTTCCTAGTCATGATCTAATTCTCCACCACAACCTTGAACACAGCCCCTCCCCATCACTATTCTTTAGCCCAGAAGTGAGTTTTAGCCTTGGTCTTAGATCTTTTCTCACCTGGACAAAGTGCAGAGATGATGCCTACCCTGTTAGTATCTTGCTGGAGACAAAGAACAAGTTCTTTAATTTCTCCATAATTTGGAGACTACAGTTTTGTGGTAAGGACTAAGGAGTCTTACTAAGGAGTCTTATTATTGTAACAATATGAGGAAATTTGCTTTATAAAACCAAAACAGATCCTCTATTCAGCTTCATTCTTACTGAGTTTATCCCAGCTGGGTCCCCCACAAGAAACCCCTTTTGTGACACTGCTCAGTCCTATTCCTGATAGAACTGCCTTTCTCCACATCATTTTTGCAGTGCAGACTCCCTGTACATAGCATATTAAGGCGTCAAGGTATAAAAATGAGAATATCTGTAGAGGCTTATGCCACTCTTTCCCCATTCATTTTGAACTTCTTGCTGAACTAAAAGGTGCCCTTTATATCATCCAGCAGACATGCCACCGAGTCATCTATCCCACTATATGACCCCCCAGGCACTCATTCACTTCATCTGAAGAGGAACTCTGTGCAGGGCAAAATGAATCTTAGTCCCACCCTCATAAAGATCCAGCACATACTGGGACGTGGTGTGCATGTATTTATTGATACAGTAATCACAGCGAGTCACATTCTCTCTCTGTGTATTTAATGGAGACATTATTATTCTGCCCCCTTTGCCTCATTATAATAAAATCTTACCTTGGATTTAATAACTAAAATAAATCTGCTTGAGTCAGGCCAAGAGCTAAGTTAGTATTCTTCCTAAGGACCATCTTAGCAATGCAATGGAGAGATGACACTCTACATCAGCCAGCATATGATAACCTATCTTTAATTTCTCTCTGCTCTGGTGCTATTATCTCTTCTCTGCCACAGCTGCATGCTGCTATTGTCAGTGGTAAAGACAAGACATCTCTAATTAGAGGGCAGGATAAATTGCTTTTATCTACTTTTAACATGCTTTTACATGGCACCTGGTACACAAGTCTTAGCTAGGCAACGATAATTTGAAAAGCAAATCAGTGCTTGGAGAAATATGATACATTTTAAAAAGAAAATTAAATGTATAGAATAGCAGAATCAACATATTGGAGATTGCTGAGCTTTAAAGCTGTCAGAAGTCTTGTATTCTTATGTTTTATATTGAGTTAAAATAAGCAATCACAGTCTATATACCCAGCAGTTTCTCTCCCTCTGTCTTTCTGGATGATCCAAAGAGCAAGCTGTGATTTTGGAACTATACATGCAACACAGCAAAGGCACCCTTGCCATACAGCAACTGTGTCTTCTCTGATGGTAAGTCCAACTGAGCAGTTTTAAAACATGCTCTACAGGATCAGCATTGACTCATGCGGAATCATCCCTGGAATGAACCCATTCAGTACAGTAGAAGTCCACAATTACTGTTTTATATCACGCTTAATAAAAATGAAATGTTAAAAAATACAAATATTCAGTGACAAATGTTTATCTCTGGAGAACACAACTTATTAGCAAATTATTAACTTCTTCTAATGAGTGTTCTGTTACAGGAAAAAAAAAAACACCTAAAATTAGCTAGAAAGGTCCAAAAATTACTGATCTTTTGGTAGCAGCAGCTATCAAATATCAGTCAAGAATTTCATCTGTCTCTTACATCTCTGAGTTCAGTTCACATAGCTGGGAGTGCATGACTGCTGTACTAAAACCACACTGTTCAATCCCTTTGCTCATCATCAGAAAGTATCAAGTGCTCTCCCATGAAAGGCATTGCTGCAGAGACATATATTCTTTATAATGCACTGTCAGTTGGCTTCATCTGCACTAGCAGAGTCAGGCAGAGCTCATACTTCTAACACATCCTCCAGGCTTTTGATTACACTTCCTTAAAAATCTGTTGAGCTTGTCTGATTGTTAGGAGCTTTCTGAGATGTAAAAACTTCATAGATCCAAATGATGACTGGGCCAAATTATTTTATTTGCTATTTACTGCAACTTAGCAGTTTGGTAAGTCTATAGAAACATCCAAGAGTGACAGCTTGCAGGGAAAAGCTCAGTAGAGCTTCTGCTGTTAGTTTAATGAAAGGGAAATCTCTTTGCCTCCAGACTATGATTTCTGGAGGCCCAATTTTCTCCTGTGGTGGTGTACTCATTACTAAACATGCTCACGGAGCTGTAGTCTGCAGTGTGTACAGTTGCTGTCTATCAGATTTCCAAGTACAGAGCTGATAAAACAGGGTCAGGGAAAACATCTCAGGCTGGAATAGGGCTGTAGTCACATTGCATGAGTTTCTAGCTAATGATGAAGTTGTAAGGGTCTTGTTTTCCTGAACTCATTTGCATGAAATGTTCTGCCAAGAGAAACCACTTGCTCTCTATGTGCTTTAATTTGTTAGTTAGGTGGCCTTCTATTTGAGCTCAGATTGGGTCAGAAACAAAGAAAGCAAAGCAGTTTCACCAGGCCATATACTGTTAATTTCTCAAAGCCTCCATAAACTGTAAAAGAGATGGTGTGCACGTGGAGCCACTCACCAGAGCAGCCGGGCTGCAGCAGGTGCAGCAAGAAGGGTGATGGGACAGGAGAGGCAGCGCCATCATGGTGGAGGTGGCCCAGGGCAGTAAGGAGAGCTTTGCAGGGAGACTGAGCCCCTGTTAATAACCTTGCTGATGCTTAGGGAAGAAACACAAATTCAGGAAACCAACTTTTCTTTCATCTTCAAAAGGGAGTAAATTTTAAGAGCAGGTTGAGAAAAATTACCTCGGTGATAACCTGTAATAATACACAAGGCAAGAAATGCTTGACTGGGATATCTTAGCAGACACTGAGCAAAACCATGATGTACAGGGGGCAAGATACTTATAACAATGTTTGATGACTTATGCAAATCACAAATTTAAAAAGTGAAAATGCAATTTAATTGTCTGTTTCTAATACAAGCAAAATATTTTAAAAACAAGTTGAATATAACAATATTGCTTAGAAAGTCAAGCACTTAGAAAATGCATTTTCTGAAAGTTTAGTAATACAGTCTCTGATAACCTCATCAAAAACCATTTTTGCATGGGATTCTGATTTCACTTAGGGCATGAAGTAGATCATGCTTCCTCAGTTAATGAACAACTAGCCATTCTTCTTCCTGCTGTCCCATTTGCAGCCCCCTGACGCATACTATTCAAACAACCTTTGAAAATCAGAATGATTAATGTTTCTCCAGTGCTCATCACAATGTTATCCAAATCTTGTTTAATCACACTTATCTTCATAACAGCCTTGTGAAGTGATGGAGCGACTACTCTTTATGTTTCAGCTGGGGACATGAGGCATAGATGGTAATCCTGGAGTGTCTGCTGATGCAGGGTACCCAACCTGAGACCTGTGAGACCACTTTTTTTGATTAGTTGGCATTATCTTGCTCTCTGCACATTCAAAACAAAACTATTGTTGATGTCATTTGGAGTGATGAGCTTTGAGTTCACAAAGATCCGTCTCAGGCCAAAACCCTTAAAAGGCAAATTAGTGCGGAAGCTCTGCTTAGTTTATCTGCTTCAGAATCTCTTGGGTATGTGTTGTAGAGATAAGAACTGAATCTACTTCTTTCCATAGGTATGTAGATATTAGTGCATTGATATACACATACATATACACAAAAATGTGAATATACATTCATTTCTTAATTTTTTTTCCCCGAGGAAGGAGACAAATTACACTATTACAGATAGTAAGTATTGAACAACAGAAAACAAGGATGGCAAGGATTTACTACCTAAACGCTGCATAATATTTGGCATAACACTGTTACTTTGGGCTAATTTTATATTATAAAGCTTTTCTCTGATTCTCAGTTTGCTTCTTTTAACATATTGGTACTGTTTTCTTGGAATATATCCCTCATATTTTTTCATCTGACTTTGGTCTCCTTGAGGGATTTTTACCCTGAGAATACCTAAGTGAACAAAAGGATCAGATTAGATGGAAGAAGCAAATTCAGCAATAGACAGCAACAAGCACTTTGCAGTACTTATCATCAGTGAAGAAGGTCTACATCTTTCCAAGATAAATAAGGAAAGAGAAAACCAATGTAAATACAGGGATAACCTCAATGAATTTAATGCTACAGACAGAAAATGTACTTTTTCAGGGAGCAACACTGACAAAATCTTCTTCAACAGGAGAGTAACATTGTTCTAAATAAAGAATTCTAAGTGCTTCGTCTTCATCTGCTTGGATAAGTTTTTGTTCAAAATACGTAAAATTGGCCAAGCCGTATTTGAAAATTAAAGCTGATATTTATGCTAATAAAATATAAAGTATAAATATGAAAAAGAGGTTAATTTTTCCTTCACATTTGTAATGTTTTAGGACATTGTTTTCCTACATGGGTAGTGGATACACAGTAAAGATATCTATATTTTCTCTGCTGCAAGATAACATGACACAGTAATGTACACATGTAACTTGCATTGGTATCTACATACCAACCTAAAAAGGCTCATCATCCTTATTAGGCTTAATTAGATCCAGCCACAACTGCCAATTAAGCTGTCATTTAAACATAGAACCAAATGTATGGATCAGATACACAACTTGAATTGAAATTAGTCAGTCCTAGTTGCACTTATTTCCAAAAAATTGTCTTCCTCGCCAAAGGATATATTAATTTTAGCTTTAATTTTTGCCAGTTCACTGTGAATGCTAAAAATAAAAATGGATAAATTCAAAAAGGAGATATTGTTGGAAAAATAGGAATGTATGTGGTCTTTATTATTTATGAGTGACTAGGGAGTCCAGGCAGAAGGAAAAGTTTGCACTTACAAAGCAAACCATATACCTCAGAAATATCTTGAGCTTTGAGACAGAGGGTGTTTGTTCGGTTAAAACATACATATAAAATCATGCAAAATTACATTTCTAGTCAGTTCAACTCATAAAAACTTGAGTAAAATCCTGCAATAGACTAAGCATGATCTGACAAATGGATCTTTTCTTGTCAGAGTGGTTCTCATACAAAGTCCACTCTTGGTGACTCTCTCTGGGATGGCAACACAAAGTAAGAAAAATATAAATTTTGAAAAACCAGAATTCCATCAGTCTAAGCACAGTTCAAATACATCTGTTGACTTTCAACACCAGTGTCTAAGCTGAATTTGAGATTTTTGATGGAAGTTAACATGCTTGGCTGGCAAACTCCCCCAACAAACAGAATCCCTAACACATAAAAATATCCATCCTCCTATCCACTACAAATTTTAGAAGGCACATTTCCACATTGGCTATGCTCACACTGAAATGATTTGCAAACAAAAACTGGAAAAAAAAAATCTAGCTGTTACAAAGACTCACAATTTTTTGTTTCTGTGTAGAATCATACCTTTGGTTATAAAAAGCCTCCTGATTAAAACATACATCAAGCTGATGATTCACATTCTTGAAGAGCATTTTACACAAGTATTAAAGTGTCTAGTACTACTTGCAAATGAGGTGATGGTGGACTATTGATGCTGCAGCTCATACTGATTCAGCTCCTGTATTACTGGCACTAGAAGCACGGTTTTCAGCTCAGGTAGAACCATTAATCCAGAGACAGCAGCTTTGGAACTGATCCAGGCACAGAAAATTTTATACAAATTCCCTCATGATAGAGAAAGCTAAATTTATCCATCTTCAACTTTTTAGCAAAGAATGATAAAAATTCAGATCAATCTCATTGCAGCAAAGCAGGAGAAAAGGGCTTTTCTAAGAGGAAAGTCTACAGGTTGAGGAAGTTTTTTTGTTGCCTCCTCCCTCAACAGCTTTCTAAAGTGGAGACACAGGGAAAAGATGACAAGCAGGCATAGAAAAGATTTATTTCTGGTCAAGATTCCAAGCCATCCATCAATTGCTCACATGTAGCCTAATTTAGGCACTTAAGCAAGTGAGGAAGGAAAGTGGATGAGAAAAGGAAATGTCTTGTTGCATTCAATATTCATTCAATAGCCAAAAGGCTATTCATATGATGGAAAATAATCTCTCTGATAATCATTTCCCCACATAGTTTGGTATGTAAAATGACCATAATTTGTATGATAGAAGCTGACTTTTAGGTAAATGTTCCAGCCTCAAATCTCCAGGTTTAGTCTAAATTTCTACCTTTTCATATAGCACCTTTTACACACAACACCTCCCTCCTCTTTGGCAAGTTTTCTGGATTTTGGGACTGTGAATCTAATCTGGATTTGGTTGCTTGGGATACTCCCTCCATGTAAACTGGAGCCATCAAGGACTTTTTATAGATCTCTGAGCTGTCTTTTCCACTGTGAAATGCATTTGTGGTTTTCACCTTGTCAAGCTGTGTCACTGTGGGTATCAACCACAGCTGGTGCTGGGCAGCAGAAGATTCACAGGAGAATGTCCTCTTGATGTTCCCTCTCTACAGCAGGACACCCCACCACAGTCCTGGCTGCAATGTGAAAGTTGGTTCTTGCTCCTAGACAGGGGAATCTAACCCCTTAATAACTTTCCCAGGGCTAGACAGCAGTGTCAGGTTTTCTCTGTTAGCTTTCCTTGAGAATAGCAGAAACAGACAAAATTTCCTGTAAAAACATATGTACATAGTAAAAATTATGACCAAAAAATGTCTTTCCAAGACAAACAATCCACAGTACCATTACCTTTGAGAGTTCAGGTATGTATTCTCATATGTAGGTAAATCTGGTTTGCAACTCTGAATGATTCACAAATTAATGACCTTAACTCTTTTAACAAAATTGCAAACTTCCATGAAAAGAATTACACCAATTTCTTTCCTTACCATGTTTTTCTAAATCACAGAAATCAAAAACTCTGGCATTGCTTCATCTGAGAATGTTTTCTTTCCTGAAATTCATATTTAGACAACATATTTATTTTTTAAAAGTCTTGCTTTTTTGACATTGAACTTCAACTCTACTTACTGGTAAGTCTGCATTTACAAGGCTAGCAGCTAAAAATAACACATGAGGAAAGAAGTCATGTGGAACAAGTCAGGGCACAACACAAACATCAAGAAATAAAATTGCTTGCAATATTCTGAACTCATAAAGAAGAAGTTAAAGTTCATGGTCACAGAAGAAAAAACTTGCAGGAATCCTGATATGGTAGACTAACTATTACTATAAATTGAAATGCAGCCTACTCCAAAATATTCTTTGCATAGTAGTATGCCAGTATGGCAATATAAGTAAAGATGGGCAGCTTATCAGGTCACCACTTTTTACACACTCTGATTGTTGTAAGGTGTTTCCTGGATTTATGCAGGACTGGTAGCAGAATTTAAAGATACTGATAAAAATGTAGAAAACCACTGCCGTGAATAAAACCACCCGAATGATCTTCAATTTGAGAAACAGTTCAGAAATCAGTTGATTTCAGTCAAAATTCTTCATAAAATTGAAAAGACAATAAGTTCTGCTGGACTGCAGCATTATCTATTGCTTGCAAAGTGCTTTGAAGTTTTTAGGAAAAGCTTGATCAGCAAGATATTAAAACATAAATAAGCCACAACATGAAATTTGCATATTGAGAGCATTTCAAGTTAGATATGGGTAAAACAATTTTTACTGAACTTTTAATGGTGAGAAACAAAGGTCCACAAGAGTCAGTTCTGTGCAATCTTCAACTTACTATGTCTTCCCTAACAGCAGTAAGTCATCATCTTGAAAATATTAATAGAATATTTCCAGTATTAGACATAACTATGATATTACTACCACAGCCCTCTGTAATAATTCCTAGGAAAATGATTCCATTTATGGTAGTTTTCTAATAATTAAATTTCAAATTAGAACATTTATTTTTGAATCTTCTTTGCCATGTGGTTAAAAATTCTGCTTTTACCCAGTTTTGTTTCAAAATAGGAAGGCTAAGACTCAGACTGCCTGCTCAGAAAGAGCCATGTGCTGCATTGTGTAGCTGACTGGTGTATACATAAATAACAGGGCAGGATAAAGTGGATTTGTGAATGGGCCTAATCGTGTGCACATGCAAACCAAGAACAGTGGCCTTTTATACTGCTGTTTGTGCAACACAAGTCATGGAAATGTGAAGCATAAATGTGCTGCTGTCTTTGGGCTACTGAGTAGCTATGGCACAACAATTCATCTCAAATTAAATGGCTCCAAAGACACAAAATAAGCATGTCATTCACCTGCCAGCCCTTCCTTTATTATGCCTGATGCCATCATGCTGTATTCTTCCACTGTGGGTGGACTGTTTGCACCGCTGCTGGTCTGCCCCTGGCTGCAGCAGTATCACTGAGTTTTCTTTCAGCAAAACTGCTTTTATTTGGCAGCATCATGACATCTATCACAAGAGTCAAGAGCAAGTCCTTTTTGCTGCTTTGCCAAGATCTTGAAACTCACCTCCATGTACAGTGAGCAATTTTGCCCTGAGCTAATGCAATTCTTGACCTATCTAAGAATACTGAGAATCAAACCACTCTCTCTTGGGAGAGGCAGATTTTGCAGAATAATATCAAACTCATCGAATCACCATGGCAGCAGAAAGAGAGACAGAGTTCTACTGAGTGAAAAGATCTACAGATTGGAGGCAAGGACACAGGGAAAAATGCCCTCTTCCCTCCCTTCCTCCACAAATACTTCATAAAGAAGTTCTGGAAAATAACTGTGAGGAGGGACAGCTTTATCATTGCAGTTGGGGTGAGTGAGAGCCATCGAACAAAAGTCATGAGGCCTGGGGAGAGCCCAGGGGAGGTTAATCAGTTTATCTGTGCACACATGCAGGATGTGGCTGGAGATTATTCAGGCAGAACTTAGTGCCTGTGATCCCTATCTCTGATGTCAGCTCAGGTGAGTTGGAGAACACCTGAAACATCTCAACTGGTTTGGCCCACTAATCATTCAGAGCACGGTTGTAGCACCCTCATTAACACATTTAAATCAAGCTGGCTACTGAGAAAATAAGCTGCACAGCAAAGTAAACAGTGAAAGAATTTGAGCTGTTATCAGCTCTTCTCATATGCAAAGAAGTATTAATTGATGGAAAAGCTACACTCTGGTAAAGTTTAAAAACAGACTTGCAAGCAATCAAAAAGAAATATAATTACCCTTCATAAGCAATCAAAATGAAATATAATTACCCAGAAGTATGGGAAGAAAAGAGGTAAGAAATGGATGTGGTCCTCTCTCCTTAGGTGGGTGCTGCTCACCTGTGAGATCTGGGATGGAGGACTGATGTCCAACTGCATCAGGTCTGCATAGGAACCACTACACAACCTACATCTCATCCATCCAGCTGCAAACCTGCTTCATGCTGTACACACAGTATTAATGTATTCCTTCAAAATCCACAGGGAATAAGATAACAACCTAAATACAGGACTGGCAGTTCTGATGCTTGAACTGATGCACAGGAAGAAGGACAGAAATAATTGAGGGAACACTGTTTGCCTCCTGATTTGCAATGAGGTGTCAGTGAGGCTTGCAGTCCCCCAAATTCCCTGGAACACGAGAGAGTTTCGGCTCACTGCTGTGGCTGGTTGCGTCAGGGAGCAGAAGGAGGGCAGAAGGAGGGCACAACTCACAGAGGAAGGAACACATTGCAGTTTTGTGTGGTGAGCATGTTCATTTTAATTGCTGGGGAACAATGCAACTCCACACCACCCACGGCTTGGGCCTGTGGCTTAGTGGCACAGTCTGTCCCTACACATGCAATATGGCTTGCTTGTTTTTTATTACTTTTAACATTGACTTTACAATGAGCAATTTAACAGTTTCCTTGCCTGTCTTGGAGTGACACTTGCACGTTGCTTTCACTGTAGCTTTTTGTAATTGGAAGGCTGTGTTTCTTCCACCCATGACTCTTGCCAGTTTGGAAGGAAACTGCAGAGGAGTTTTTGGTGCCCTGAGCTACCACCTCAGGCAAGCAGCTGCCTACTTTGCACTTCAGACAGTCCAACACTAATGTAGGGTTAAAAAGCTCTCTTCGTACATTGGGAACACACTGATAGCAAATCTGTGCTATTTTTAAATAATCACAATGAAAAACAATGTCAAATTTTCCGTGATGCTGGCATACAACTGAACCTTACATAGGGTTCCCCTTCTTGGAACAATTTTTTACTAGTCTTGATTTGTTTAAACTGCTTTGGTGCATGATTTGATGGAATGTGTGGAGCAGAAGGAAACTTCGGATTGAATGCCAGATGCCTGCTTCATTCCTCTAACCTACAGTGTTATTAAAATATTACCAACTGGTTCTCAAGATCTATCCACTGCAACAACTTAAAAATAATTTGGATATCAGTTTTTTTGCTTACTGTTGTGTTGTGATTGTTGTCTCTGTTGTCACAAGTATGAATATCAGGTAATGGGTACCATTCATTTTTGTAGTTAGTAGTTTTCCTGGGGTGCTAGTGACAGGAGAAATGTATGCATTAAAACAAGCGTGATGGAAAGCAGCTCTCTTTATAATTTCAGCCCAGCTGCTGTATTGATGGATACAATCTTTACCACATGCTCCAGGTGGCTTCTAATGCCTGACTCCCTGCAGAAACCTCTATTTACACATCTTAAACCACTTATTGGATTTGAACAGGATTTTTCAGCCTGAGTGCAGTAACAGTGTTCACTTATGTAATATTTGTAAATCCTGGCTTTACATTTCACTCACCAGACTATCTTCAGAGGTATTCAACAGGGCCTTTATGTGGTCTGATTCTTGCTTTTTAGTGAGATCCCGTCAACATGTATGGCTACAAAGCGTATTGCTAAATTTATTTTCCATCATTGTCAGGGGTTTACAATGAAGTGTAACTCAATTAATCAGCCCTTGCTGAATAGTGCTTTTCTTTGTCACCAGATTTCATATAAAATTCATCTGAAAGCTTTGTATTCAAAGTTCACAAAGGTTAACCTTTATTCAGGGCATGCATCTCCAAAGGCTCTAATCAACTTGTCTACTGTTGTTTAAAACTTCACTTACTACTGTACCAGTTGCTTTGAATTATTGTGTTTGAGACCTTTATTTGGTGCCTGAGTGACTGAACAGACACACTGAAGGCTGAAAAATAAAGGGCTTTTATAATTATGGATGGGTAGAGCACTTACTAAAGGTTACATATTCCATCTTGTCCTATGCCTTACAACTGTCCACCACCCAGATATTTACTGTATGCTTTGTAGCTGTGCAATAAAACTTCAAGTGTTCTCATTCCCCCAGTAATTCTGTGCACAGCCCAGATCTTGTATAATGTTTAAGGGACTTAATAACAAGTTAGTGTACTAATTAGTGGAGACAACAGCAGACACCCATGATTTATAGCAAATGCCCAACAGATGATTACACTGCTGAACCACAAGTAAATCTTTTCAGCAGTGAGCCTTTACAATTAATTGCACATCAGTATACTTATTTTGCTCCTTTATATGAAAGAAAAGGGGGAAAGATGAAAATGTTCCCTTTGAAAGGTGGACCTTATGGTGGCTGCAGGTGTTTCTGCTGATAGAAGGCATTGGTATGCAGAAACATAACCATTTTCAGATAGGATAAACTTCTATTCCTGTCCTCCTTTGTTTAGTATGAAATATTATTCTCCACTTGAGTGATGTTTGCATTCCTTTCCAACACAGTTGGTTTGATTTGTGACCTGAATACAATGACATACATACCAATGATCCATTACATGAGCTAACATATTTGGGATTCTTGAAGGTGGGAATGCAAGGGGACAGCAATCTGACAACATTTTTTTAAATTTCAGTGTAAATTGCACATCAGCATTCTTGAAACTTTCTTCTGAGTGGGTTTTTTTTGATTGCTTGTTTTTGGAGTTTTTTTCCCTCATTTTAGCTGTAATGTTCCAAATCTTATTTAAAGCAAACTGAGAGATAAGGAAATCTGACAGAGGGGAGGAGACAAAGAATTTCAAAAAGTAAAAATAATGGAAAGTTTCTAACAGCATACTTTTTGCAAAGAATATATTTCTTCTTTAGAGAAATAGGTTTCTCCATTGATATAATAAAAAATTGAAGACTATCCACAGTAACCATTTTTCAAGCAACACTACTATATTCACAAGGCTGCTAATGACATGCTTCATGGCTTCAGGGCAAATCAATTAATCTGAACATCAATATCTCCATCTGTGAAATGAATATAATAATTCTTCCCTTTTTCTTAATTAATTTGCCATATTTTCTCTCCTTGCTTGCCAAGTGCCCATAGCATTCATTGTGGAGGTCTAATTCTGGGGAGCAAGAAGGGCTGACCAGCAGAGAGGTCAAGAACTCAAGGTTTGGTCCAAAGTGCTCCTGGATAGTGGGGACATCCCCAAGAGGGAGGTCTTTTTTCTGCTTGCCATAGGGTAACACTGTTCTATGGAGTCCAGGGGTAAGACTTCTTGCCATGACATCCAGCCCACTCTGACCCTGTCTTTTGGTCACTGGCCAGTGTTGTCCATCTTTGCTGGACATTTGCGCATGAGGCTGTACCTAGAGTCAGCTCCCTTGGCACAGTGCAACTCTGAACAGATATCGAAATATTTTATTCAGAATAACTCTAAGGCTGCCAGAAGCACAGCAATAAACTGCCTTGGTCTCTCATGAGGTACTGACTAAAAGCTCGCCAAAGTTGATGGGCAGTGCTGTCACTACAAATGGGGTCCGCGGCACTTCAAAACGATTAGAGCCAATTTTACTTGGGAACCGTCTCTTCCAGGAGTTACCTATCAGTCACTCTGCTGGCACGTTGCAGTCACACTGCTATTACAGCCTAGTCACAGCCCCATTACATGACAGTTGCTTTAGAGCACAGAGCAATCCCATCGCACTTACTTTATATTGACAGTTGTACGATGCCACTGTCATATCACAGATATTTCCTTGTCATAACTTAGCGACATTGTAGTCACACGGCAGATACTTTTCAAGAGCATGCTGAATCTTTTGCATGGAAAACTCTGATAATGGCAGTCCCTGCTTAGTTATCTCTTACCTGTAGTTATGTCCAAAGCATTTTGTCGTGGTCATTTCTTCTTGGTGCTTTGACTGTTGTGCAAAGAACCATGGAAAAGTTACCATTGCTGACTACAGACCAAGTCCTGGATCCTTAGAACCACTTCAATCTAAAATTACATTGGAGCTAATTATATTTACAGCCAGTTTTATATTTGATAGATGCTGCTTAATCTTACTGTTGAAGCACTAGGCATTTTCTCTGAATTTTGAATTGCTGCCCTTATTAAAGCTATATGAATAATTAACCATATAATTCTGTTTGCATGTTTTCACAAAAAAGGGAACCATCTTTTTTCCAAAACATTCATCATATAATTTCTCTTTTCAACTTTGTCACCATTGTGTTATATGAATTTAATAAGCAGCATGTGAGTTGAGTATCAATACTGTTCAAATGACGCAACCATGCTCACTCATTGACTGAGGATTCCAAGGAGAAGCCATCATTGCTGCTAATGTTCCTTCAGGTTTTTTCAACAAAATGCTACACTGGAAACTGAAATGGATTTTAGGAGACATTTCTCCATGTGTCTTTGAAAAGCAATCTTTTCTAGCTATTATATCACAAGAATATTTAGACGGGTAAAGAAGCAGTATATGGTCGAGGTGAGAGAATTTAAATCCTCCCTTTCTCTCAATGGAGATTTTCCAGTATTGCCATTCCTTATACTTAGCTGAATATTACAAAATCTTTTTCTTTCCTAAATCTCCATTACAACATGCCAGCAAGGAAATTTTGTCCTAATTCAATTCATCATCAAAACTCATTAGCTTCAAGTTATTTCACCTCAGACCCTCCTCTAGTTACATAAAACTTCCCAGCACAGAAGAAATAATAATAATAATAATAATAATAATAATAATAATAATAATAATAATAATAATAATAATAATAATAATAATAATAATACACCCTCCAAATTATTATCTTTGATACTGTAATGAACTGTTGATTCCATGAGTAAGTGTCCAAATATCCTGTCCAAATAATCTTGGGACTCATGATTTGAAGACTGGCCTTTGTCCCATGTTCCCAGCCTTATGGTTGGACTTCATTACTGATCCTACCCATCGCAGGAGTTGCTGCTTTCTTTCAAGCACTGAGCCGGATATAGCAGAATAATTTTTTTTCTTAGTTGCAGGCAATGTCTGCTGAAGACAATATTATGTTTATTTTTTAATTGTAAGATGTGAGGAAAAAAATAATTTTAGGTCTTTATTTTAATTATTTTCTTTTCTAGCTTCAATTTTATTTAATTTTTATTATTTTTTTTCTTTCCCCCTCCCTTCTTAATTTCCCAAAAAGCTATTTGTTTGCTTTAAATTAGCTCAAAGGGATGTGCTGCTCCTCCTTGGGAGTTGTTTCTAAATACCTCAAGAAGCAGCTCACTACACTGGATGTCATCCCACAGCATGCCCATTCTGGAAGGGGGACTGATTTTTAATACAGGCTGATACATTGACTTGTTTTCCTGTATGTTGCATTGTGGCATTATTTTCTAATTCTTCAGCTGGTGTATTTGACATGTGCCTTTAAGTTCTTTCCCTATATGTCTTGTTTTCAAATGTTCTTGTTCACAAAATGAAGAGCATGCTACAATTTACATCAAAGCTTTACAAAATTCAAAGACAAAAGCTGTCCTTGAAGACTCTATTACTGATACCAGTGGTGGCAATATGGATCTTGAAGCCCAAATTTTAAAATTACAATCCCTTTGCCCTTTGACAGGGTTCAAACTTGAGTTTGACAACGTCAGTGGTATGAAAACTGGGACATTTTTACAAGAAAATCCAACAGAAACCATACGGGTTTTGTATCTGCATATTTTATAGACTGTCTTTTTGTGCCAGTGCTTATAAATGATATAGGTACATGGCGTGCCAATGCAAAACCACATTAAACAAGAAGCCTGATGTTCTGATGATGATCTAACATTTACTCTATTTGATACCCTTAACTCTTGTACTCATTTTTGGCACTGCATTACTTGGTCTCTTGAAATAAAATCAAAAATTAAATAATCTTAGTGGAAAGTCAAATTAGAAAATTAGAAATAAGTATTAACATTTTAAGAAATAACCAGGGGAAAATGAGAAAATTATCCCACAAAAAAGATATTCTATTAATACAAATGAAAAAGACACTAATCAAGAGGAGGAACATGAACACCCACAAAGGAGTTTGCAAACTGTCCTACATGGATTTTATTCTTATGATTATAGACATAATATCTGATGATGAACACAAAAAACTAAACCCTACTTGTACTGTTATATGAATAAAATCATAAGCAGCCACATTATGCCAACCTGCCAAGTGAAGGCTTCTAGTTATTTCCCTCCTCACAGCACATTGCATTCTGGCACTGCAGACAAACTCAGCATGGAGCAGATCTGCAGCTGGTCAGTGGCCTCCAGCTTCAAGATTTCTACCAGAAAGCAACATGCAACAGATGTTCATGTGGTCTTGTTTTGAGGCTCTGCGTGGTGGGGCAGATTTTGCACTAAAAAACCCTATGTTTTTTTAGGCATCAAGAACTCACCTCCAAAATTCAGACTTGAACCCATGAACTGAAATATGGTCTATGCCAGCTTCAAAGGAATTGCTCCGGAAGTAGGCAGTCTTCTCAGAATACTCCATCGCTATATACAATTTTCCTAGCACCTCAAAACAAACATATATTTTTTCTCACTTTGGAGGAAAATTGGTTGAAAGCATCTGTTTTTCATGCCTCCACACTTTTTTAATTTAAAGAGCAAACCCAGAAATATATAGCGGAACTAATATGGGCTACAGTCTTTTTACACTCATATGTACTATCTGTAACTGAAGCAATAAAACTTTCAAATACAAACGACCTTTTTTATGTCTACTTTTATTTGTCTACCATTCAAATAATAAAGAAAGTCTATAAAATAGTTCTACTCTGTAACTCGTGAAGTTAAATACAACTCACCAAAATAATGAAGGAACAGTGTTCTTTTAAATATAGATCCGGTTGTAGCTTAATTAAAGTTAAATACATTCCATTGCTATGAGGCACTTCACAGCAATACACAATTTATTATCTGGAATTAGTCACTGGGTGAAAAAAAAAAAAAAGCTAAATGCTTGCTGTTTTAAGGTAGTAGAAATGTAGGATGCTACCAATCTATTTTATCATTATTTTTAACCATGCTAGGAATTAGTTTCATGAAATTATAAGCAAAGACAAGGAGCTGATTCTTGGATTCTTTTTCTTCATGCAGATAATTTAATTGTACTTCTATATATTTCAAAATATAAAAATATGGTAAAAAGCTTCAAGTAAGTATGTATTATTTTTAAAATGTTTATGAATAGGTTCATTTATGCATTGAAATTACCCTGTATTTTGGATTGTTATGAGCAGTATTCTGCTTGTCACTTGGCATTACATGACTCGTGTCTGTAGTGTTTATTGTATATCACTCAGATTAAAAGTTTATGTACAGGGCCAGTATAAATGTCATATAATCTACAGCAAGGAAGTCCTGGGCTAGAGAGCTGGTCTGTCTCTCTGGTTGCACAAACACTAAGGGGATGACTGGCCAGCACACCAGAGAAATGTCTGCACCCATGGCGCCCTGGGCCTGCCCATGGCTGAGGGTCTTTGCTCAGCCAAGCTCTGCCCATGCCAGAGCCCACATGCTGCAGGACTAGCTGGCCAAAAAAGATGATTTCACAGGTCATCTGCAATGCAGACCTCATTTAACTCATTTAATAAAAAAATTAGCTGCTCTGGAGTGGATACACAGATTGTGTTGATGGTTTCCTGAGTTAATAAAGTACTTGTGACTTAATCAGACCTTAGTTCCAGAAAAAGGACCCCAATACTTGCTTTACACAGAAGTAGGATTAGAGGGTTTTGCCCAGAAAGTTAACTTAAAAAATAGAGATTTTCTTTCCTTTGTATTATAAGGATACTAAGACTATGCATTGCAGAAGGTTCCTTAGTTATGTCCACAAACTTGCCCAAAGAAGCCCAAAGTTTGAAGAAGTTTGAATATGATTGAATACAATGATTTATTATTTGATTTTTATGCAACTAGAGAATAGATGTGAGGTGGATCAGAATATTCCAGCGTGATTTTTTAAAATAGTTTTAGGTAAATTGGAAAAATAGCAAAACGTCTGGAGGTCAGAGTGACAAGTACAAGAGGGAACATACCAAAAAGCAAGTAGGAGTTAAAATGCAGATTTAAAAGTCACAGTGGAACTCTGGGTACTAACAAGCAATTGTGAGCCAAGAGGAAATATAATGTTACTGAGGCACATGTGACAAGACAGAAATAATGAGAACAGAAACTGTTATGCAATAACAGTCTCAATGCAGAAAATATTCAGTGCCCCTGAAAAGAGCATTTCCATGAGCTATCACAGAATGCCAGAAACACAGAATGGTTGAGTTTGGAAGGCACCTCTGGAGGTCATTAAATCCATCCTGTCTGCTCAAGTAGAAAGATAAGTTGGAGAACACGTGCACCTAAAAACAAAAAAGGAAAAAGGATAGAACCATTGTTGCACAGGAAATGATTACATGAAGATCTCGGGGCATAGCACATGCATGACAAATTACGTGGCAAAAGTTCAAAATCACTAATGACTGGTGCATAAAGATGATGTGTCATAAAGGTTTTTGCCTAAAGAGAAGGACTTCGTTTTGCCAACATGTACCTTCCAACTTCAGTAAAAAAGTCATTGCATTCCAGCAGTACGTGATTGGATTGCATAAAGGTCACGATTACCTGCTGAGCCAAATGGGAAATGCAGATGAGACACCAGTTTCCTTTGATGAGCCATCCAATAACGTCATTGGAAAAACAGGCACAAAATCCGTCATCATCAAAACTTTGGGGAATGAAAAAATGTGCATTACAGTAATGCTGGCAGTGTTAGCAGATGGTATAAAATTGCCACCGTATGTGATCTTGAAGCGGAAAACAATGCTGAAGGACCAGCTGCCTACTGGAATAATTGTTAGGTGTCAAAACCAAGGATGGATGTCTACTGACTTAATGAAGGATTGGCTGAACATCATTTGGAACAGGAGACCAGGTGTGCTGGGGCACAGAAGGAGAATGCTTGTCCTAGGTACATTCAGAGGGTACCTAACACCAGCAATGAAGAATACCATTGGAGGAAAGAATGCAGCCCTTGCAGTTGTACCAGCAGGAATGTCACAACTGTAGGTGCCTGACGTAGCAGAGAGCAAGCTCTTTAAAGAATGCTTGTAGCCTTTATGGCTCTTGGCACAGGATCCTGCTGTAACTCCTTCAGGGAGAATGAAGTCCTAGTGCAGCACAGCTTTGTCATTGGATCAAGACAACATGAGATTAGATAAATCCAGATGTTGTCACTTAATGCTTTAGGAAAGACAGAATTTCAAATTCCATGAGAGAAGACAATGATGATTTGAGTTCAAAGAGGAAGATGAGGGTTATGAAGGGTGATGAGACACTAAATGTGGGAAAGAATTTGAAGATGGTGAAGAGAGTAACAGTGATGGACATTATTGTGCTAGATGGAAAATTTAAACTGCAATTGTAATAAACCATTAAAGATGAAAGTAGACTAAATTCAGGCAAATAATTAATGAAATTTCTATCCTTGATTGTGTCAGTAAAGAGATATGTAATAAACTTCTTTGTTTATAACCTTTTTATTTAGGGATATTATTTTTAATTCAACATCATTGTCGCTGAATAGCATGAGATATTGTCTATAACTTAAAAATGCTCGGGAAAAATTTTAATAGACAATATTCTGAGAAAGCAGTAATAGATGAAGAAATCTGAGGAGCTAACAAAAGCAATTTGTCTCCAAACTATTTACCAATCTGTCATGTAAATAGAACATTTGTCAAATTATTAAAAAAAAGCCAACAACAAACAAGCCACTTTTCAACTAGTACTGCTACTGGACTGAATGATAAATACCCTAAGTTTGGGAAAGACATGGAGGAGGATTTGTTGTGAATAAGATTCAAAGCCTTGCCCATTGCTTTTATTTCAGTGTTGACATTCATAAAAACTCAAGGAAATAACCCAAGTATTGCTTTGACAACCTGTAAAGTGTGACACAAAATGGCCAGCCTGGTTCTCACTCAAACCAAAACCAATAGAGCTGCCATTGCACACCTTCCTCTCTGAAATCTGAAGATCTGGAGAGTTCACATTTCAAGCTGCTTCAGAGGCAGTTGAAGAAGGAAGTTACCTCCAAGACTTCGATCCTTATTGAAACCTTGCCAGAAGAGATCCAGCTCTTGTGACTTCACTTTGTGCAACGAGGCTGCTGTCTACAAACAGCAAATCTAGAAGGTTAGAGCTGAAAGCCATGAAATTCTGACCCTGGAAATCAATAGCTCAGCAGATGCCAAAGCTGTGCTGTAGAACAGTTTAAAAAGTCAGTGTCCAGCTTGAAACTCAACACGTGTCTGTGCCAGAATGGCCTTGTGAGGCAGCTCCTGCAATGAAGGGCACCAGCGCAGTTGCTGGAGAAAGTGAGAGGCAGAGACACCAGCAACAAGGTCAAGAAAAGACAGGCATGAGCCAACAGTCTTTCCACTGACTTCAGTAGGATTTGGATATATTTGCAAATACTTTCTAACTCAAATGTCAGCAGTGGAAAATTTGGATGTTTAATATTAGTCTCTTTTTTATAACAAAATATTCTTGGCCTAAGAATTTCCAGGTGTACAGCATTTTTTGTTATGTGGAGGAGATCAATGGTCTTTTATTGTGAAATACACTTGCATTATAACTGGTTCCCCAGTACATTTATTTCTTCAGAAATAGACTGCCTTATTCATCCATTCCTATCAGTTTTTCATTTTGTGGTTAATTTTTTTTTTTCTATACATTGGTACTGGATATAGAGAAGCCAGGAAAATCCAAGGCGAGGTCCAAAACTGACCATTTTTTTCTTTCTTTTTTAATGAAGACTGCAAACCAGCACTGATGATTTCAAAATGTATGTCTACAGTTTATAAGCACATCGACCTCCCTGCCATTCTGTGATGGAGCCTTAGAATTCACACAATGCCTGTCACTATTTTTCAGATATTTAATAAATCTGGCTCAATGATTTTCTGACAATACTCTACCAAAATTATTCAGGCAGTCTGAGACCCTCTTTAAAAAAAAAGGGGAAAGAAAGAAAAAAAGTCAAAACCACTGCTGTATGGATTCAATTTTGAGTCAATAAATTGTTGATTAATCTGGCTCATGGTGTGTATAAACTCAGGTTTAGCTCTATTGGTAATCATCTCCAAAGTGCCATACAGCTGCATGCTTTCATTTCACACCAAGGGAGCAAGGATTAAATCCCTAATGGAGAAGACATATAAACAGGTTTAGTGTCTGCAACAAGCACAGTCCCCATGGCAGCATATTTGTGTATACAGCATGTGAACGTGTGGAGAGGGAAGAGAGACTGGTTAAAAAAAGGAAAAAAAAGGAAGGTGAAGGGTGACAACAGAAAGGAGAGGGAGAAATCCAAGTGGAGCAGGCAGTAAGTTTAGCAGGGTGCATTGCTGTTTGTTAGGCACCTCCACCAGCCACACTCAGGTGGCATAGCATAAAATATCTCTCCTGCTCTGAGTGACAACATATGTAGGATGACAGCCTGAGACTCTGAGCTGTTGTGTGCAGGCTGCTGATAGCCCTAAACTTCTAACAGCTCCATGAGCTCATTAGCATGCCGCCCTGACCATTAGGCCTTCTGTAAAATGTGGTTTTACCCAGATCCGTATTTTCCATCATATAATCTTCACAAAGCTGTCCCAAGATCTCTAATATAGCAGTGTTAAACAGAATGCATTTGCAAGGCTTTCTTTTTTCTCAGAGAATTTTAATCCCATTTATTGGTAACTAGCTTTTAAAATGACATTTTTCCTTGCTGCATTTAGCTTAGTCCAAGGGGAAAAAGAAAAAAAAAAAGATGCCAGATGTCACGGGGCCAATAAGCAGGTGGGCCGAAGCTTCTGTACCAATTCAAACTGGCACCGCATCAAACCTGGTGGGTATAACCTTTAATTCAGTGCTTCCCTGGCACCAGATCTAGTGCCATCTGCTTAGCTCTGCTAAGCTGTGCTTGTTTCTGTGCAGGGACGATGCCAACAATGCAAACTGTCTCCTACATGTGCAGGGAATCATCGGTGCAACTAGTTTTTCAAGACCCATATGGTGGCATCTGCAAATGTACACTGTCAGCATTGCTACTTGTACCACCCTTCGTGTTTAAGAATGGAAGGAGAGAGCCCTGCTTTGCAATTCACATCAAGCTGAAAGGATATTCTCTCCCTCTGCACTTCGGCTTTTAAGGGCAACCCTGGGACAAAGAGAACATGTAGCTTTGAAAGAGGAGGCAGTATAGAAATCAAGAAACAGTTGGCCAAAAAAAAAAAGATTATTTTATAGAAACCCTCTTAAATCATTGCCTGAAAGCTTGCCCAGTGCAGTTAAAGCAAAAAAATCACTGCATCTTGATTCTTGGGGCTATTAAATGGGTTCAGTTCCAAGTCACCTCAAGACATGAACACTTTCACTTGTCAGGAATGGATGTCATCCTGTCACCTCTTCTCCATGAGGTGGTACCATCAGACAGACACAGTAGGTAGAGGCTGGCTCCTGCACAGCTACTTTGGTGTTTATTCTAGGCATTAAGAAGAATAGCTACCCACACAGAATGGGGAATGAAATGCACAAAGATGAGAAAACCAGAGCTCTTAAAACTTATTTCAAGCTCTCCAATTTAAGTTTATCTTTCTTAAGAGAGCAGCAATGCTTCCTTCCAACTGCAAGGACAGCGAGGGAATATGTGGCCATGGACTGCTGGTGCCTCCTCCTGTCCTCTCCTGTCCTGTCCTATTCGCTCCTCTTCCCTCCTGCTGCCACACACTATCCTTGGGAGCACGGGCTTTGCCAGCCCTTTGCAGAGCCAACAGGTGTGTGTGTGGCTGGAGGGGAAGGGCAGAGAGGCACCATCCTTGCTCACACCTCTGAGCACTGGCTGGGCATTTTCCACTCCATGATTTGGCCAGTCAGACAATGCCGCCAGCTCTGACAGGTTCCCACCTATCACTTATGTCAGATGGCAAGTTCCTGACACACTGCTCTGCCAGCCATCATCAAAACACCTCTGTGCGGTCAGGAAAAGTATGTGTTGACCACAAAGAGCAGCTCTCCTCACTGCAAAATGATTAGGTGCTCTCACAGAAGGCCAGAAAAATTGGCACTGAGGGGTTTGAACAAAGACCCTTCCTTACGATTGCAGATGTTGTGGTGGAATGGTTAAATACTAATTGAAGAATTTTCTTCAGTGGAATAATTTTCTACATTTGATTTCATAGGACTTCTCTATGAATCTAATAGTCTTCCAAAAAATCACATTTATATAGAGCATAATTCTACCTGACAGTGTGGCTTTACTCCTTCTTTCTTCTTCCTTTGCTCCATGTTCCTCTGATTCCCAAACAGTTCTGTAACATTTTTAAATAAGGAAAAGGTTACTCCAGCAGTTGGGGAATTATGAAGCCTGCTACCACTGTCCTTTGAAATCTCAAGAAGGTCCCTATTCCTACAACAATATGGGCTCCCCCTCCCTTCCTTTAAGTAGCATTGCACTTCCACTGCATCATTTCCCTCTCTGGGTCAAATTCTGCTTATAGATCAAAGAGGAGGCAAAACCTATTCTTAACTTGCCTGAAAGTTATGAACCTTCACTAATTCATAGCTGGGTTTCAAGGTGTTTGGATTGAACATGCAACAAACTGTGCCGGTATTATTTCTTTATTTTTAGTTCTAGTAGTCGGGTTGTCTTTCCTTTATTTAGTGCAAGATAACTGATCAGCACCAAACACAGCTGCAAGCCATGTCATTGGTAATGAATGAGGACTTTTTTGTTGCTGTTATGAACTTGCAGATAGCTTTAAACTGTGACCTTTAAATCGCACTAGTCCAAAACTGCCATTTTTTATTTTTACACTCCATATGTTCCTTTCCTTGACATTCTATCTCCTGAAAAAATTAGAATTAAAGATTATAACTAATAGAAATTAAAACTTCCTTTATGGAAGGACCAGTCTCTCTTAGGCAGAAAGATACAAGTAGAAGAAAGATTAATTTATTACTTTGAGACACTGACAAAGAATTTATGCCACAGTAATCGGTCTCTGAGTGTAAGACTATAATTTCTTCCTCTGTAATAGTTCACTATGATTGGTATACAACCTGCATGAAGTTTCTGAAGGTCTCATCATGCATACTTCTACAAACAGACAAGAAGAAATTGCACTTGTTGCAAATTTGATTTGGATGTTTCTAGAGGATTGCAGAAAACAGTTAATGGCCCAAACCCATTGCTTGCACTGTTAAACAGCATTTTTGTTTTTACAGGGAAAGATTACTTGCAAATACTCCCTCTTGTGATCAAAGCTAGAAAACCAATGAAATCATTTCCCACTGGTTCAAATCTTTCTGATTGACATTGTTCAGGTGTTACAAGTAGCCTGCATGCAGGATTTTAAAGCCCTTCCATTATTTGATCTTGTAGAAGTGATGGTTGCCTTTCAGAAACATGAAAGAAAGGCTCATTCATATCCTGATGAGGCAATGCAGATGCTGAGCTTATTTCATTTAATTACTCACGTGAAGAAGCCATATTTGAAAGGACATATTTGTTTCTCCTTTCCCAGTTGATAAGACAATATTTTAAAATAGCATTGGTTGGTGAGTCTTCAAGGAAATAAAGGAGTGTTTAAAACAAAACATCAAGGATCATTTTTTCATCTTAGTGTCTTCACTGGGCTAGAAAAGCATCCTTTATTCTGATGTAAATATCTTCACCTTTGGATTTCAGACTTTGACATGGAGTAGCCACTGGACGTTATGAAGTGCAAAATACCTGCCTTAGACTTTCCAGAAGAGTGATTAAAATGCATACAAAGATCTCAAAAACAAAACCAAAATACATAACCCATGTTTGAAAGAGATCTTAAGATGTCTTTTCCTGCTTAGTCCAAAAGAAATGCTGGTCTTAGAAAATTCATTTTAAGCCCATAGAATGAAATCTGAGTTCTCCCTCAGAAAGTTCAAGTTTGCAAAAATCCAATTGCATCTCTTAACTCATTTTTTTTTCCATAAAAATATTAATTAGGCCCTCAGTGGTGTGTTGTGCAGATTTAAGTCTTAAGTTTAGTGTCCTCACATGTTACTCATTAGTGCCTGCTCTTTGCTTTGCTCACGACTCACTAGAGGAGCACCACCGTTGCTTTTGTTCTATCAGTGACCGTGGAAGAAGAATGACAATTCACAAATGAAGTCTTGGGAATGGTTTGATGAAGATAATTTTGTCTTGTTTTGGGTTTTTTTGGTTTTGTTTTGTTTTGATGATGAGAAAATGTTAGTTAAAGACAAAAATTTGCTAGGGAAGTTAGAAATTAGTACCCAGACTTTCATCCATTCATGCCCATTTCACCAAGCTCTAGTTGCCCTTTCCAGCTACCCAAGGTAAATTAAAAGGAGCCATGATCATTCATGCTTTTTTATGTGGAGACTAAAACTGTGAATGCATCTGGATTTGCTTGTCTTTCTAAAAATTACCACAAGAAATGTACACACACATTTGCACCATTGCAGGCTCTATCCTGAGCCACAGCCAACCATGTCTCTGGAGGATCCCAGCTCTACATCACTCTCCTTTCCTTGCACTCCAGTGCAGATGTTTACCTGGTTCTGGTTCCACTGGGTTTGCTCTTGAATGTTTTTCTGGATGATCTTACAAATACCACTGAAGTTCCTGAAACAACAAAAAGCCTTTGCACACTATTTTACTGCTGCATATTCTATGCCATCTACGTTCTATGTCCAAACCTATAAAATAACACTCAAGCCTTGGCCAGTTTTCTTCCAGGGTCCTCAAGGCTCAGCAACAGAGTGCCACTTGCTCCAGAGTAAGAAATGATCAATAGAATGTGGCCCCAGCATTTTTGTTCATTTCACTTGTTTGTGTCAAAACATTAATATCAAATTATTTATTTCCTGTCTGTAAGCAACAAGTTAACCTTGGTTTACCTTAGCTTCTAAATGAAAAATCTGCAAATAAACCAAGTAGAATAGAGCAAATAAGGCACAGCCCCTAAGCCCAAATTTTGCTAGAGCACCAGACTTGCATTTCACTGGAAACAATGGTCAGGGTAAAACCCTTTAGTGCTTTTCACACTCCACTGAATACTGTTCTAGTGCATTTTCTTCAGGGCTGTTGAAAAGCACACACAAGAAACAGTCTCTGGGTTTTGGAAGTTCGGAGGACAGCAAGACTGGCTCCCTGCAAGCATGGCTGACCTTTCTAAAGCATTTATTCTGGCATTCCAGGGGCTGAATAATCTGAGAGACAGACATAGAGGACATATAAATAAATGAATCACACAGAGGAATATGAGAATTCCCATGCAGGATATGCCTTTTGCAATGTGTTAACCCTTTTTGCAGAGAATTTATGGACAAAGATGTTGTGTTGATAGCTCCAGTCATCTGTGCTAACTCTGCCATAACTTCATCCATGTGGAGTGAACTATGTATTCAGCAATGTTTGGAATGTTCCCACATCTGCTTAATTTGTTTCAGAAATGCCAGCAGTGTCACAAAAATGTTCATCTACATAGGCTTGTACAGGGTCTCAAGCTCTAATAAATACTACTGCTTATGAATCAGCGACATTATTTTTGTATATTTAAACTGATTAAACACAATGAACAGCAACAGAGACAAGAAAAGTATAATCCCCACTGCCATTACATTCCCATTTAAACAGATGTTTCCTTCCTTTGTTTTATAGACTGGAAGAAGTAAATTAGTTGCAGAGTTTGACAACACATTTTTTACAGCAGCTTACAAACTATTTAAAATCACTAAGACGGAGTATTAGCATTGCATTTGCTCCAAGGCTTCTATGGTGGTGAAATAGGTTTAAAGGCACTTCCTGAAGCCTATGAATGATTCAAACCCACTTAATATGTAAAATCATATATACATGCCCTCTCTCAGATATTACATGCTATGCCTATGTGCAAAGGAATACCCACCAGCACCTAAAGTATAGTCTTTATTTTTATTGAGGAGAATTCCAGCTCTGAATGGGATCAGTTGCCAACTACTGTAGAAACATATAATCTCTGTTCACTAAGAATTTATAGTAGGATTGTAAATCAAAAGGCAAAAGGAAGATCGAGTCAGTGAACAAGAGTATGAGAAATCCAGGAGAGGCTGTAGCATCCTAGAACACTGAAATGCTTAACCACTCTCAAGATTCAGGTAGAATGCGACAGGTATATATTGATCTTGTCAGAGCATATGATTATCCTGTTATGTCATTCCTGGTTGGCAAAACCAGTCCCTGCTTGTTCAGTTGATAATTATGCTCCATCCTGACATGCACTCTGTCCCCACCCAAAAAGAATAATTTTTATCATCCTGGGAACAAAATATTAGAATTTATTTGCTTTAAGGAATGCCTGTCCCAAAAAAAAAAAAAAAAAAAAAAAAAAAGGAATGGAGATGAAATTTTGAGATGGAGTTGCACTACCAAACTGTTATAGAAAAACATCAAACATTGAAAAGCATGGGCTGAACATATTTTTATAAGGCTGTCCTGGTTCTTGCCAGGATAGGATTAATTTTTGCAGAAGGGCATGGCTAGGACCTGGAGGTTATTCTATACCACCTAACTTTCTGGGAATGGGGAAGACCTTCCTTCTGTGTAGGGCTAGAGTGGTGGTGGCTCTCTGTGAGATTTGGTGAGCATTTGCATGTGAATCCCTCACATCTCTTAAACACCTTTGTTATTAAATATCATTGCTGTTATTGCTAGTTTTCTTATCCAATTGCTGGATCCAGTAAATTGTTCTTATATCAACCTGTGCTTTTTACCTTTTGTGCCTCCAATTCTCCTCTCCAGTCTGATGCAGGGGAAGGGGAGGAGTGAGGAAGGGATGAGTAAAAAACTGGAGAGTGGTTTAGAGCAGTTTCAGTGGGAATTCTAAATTGGAGAACACCATTCCTAAAACACAACAAAGGTGGATTTCCATCCTGTGAAATGCACACGTTTCAAAGAATACACAAAACCTTGGTTTAATTCTTGTCCTCACATGCAGCACATGTTGGGTTAGGTCCTGCAGGAAACATTAAAGGTGGAGGTGCATGAGTAAATATCCAAAGGTCAGGTCAATCAGCAGAAGGAGTTTGCACAGAGGCAAACTACCAATTTCAGGTATGCATGAGCAGGAAAAGATTTGGGCTGAGAAAACACTGAAATACAGTTCTTTTGGAGATGACTGAAGTATTGTGGCAAATTAACACTTTCTTTTCCTGGAAGCTGGCTCATGATCTTTGGTGAGGGAAGTGACAGGAAGCTCTATCCTGCTACAACCTCAAACCTCTGCTGTGTGGCAGTAACACTTTCATGGTGTCAAGGACTACGTGGTCTAACAGCCTCCACACCCCTAAGATGCCAATATACTCCTAGTGCAAAAGATGGAATCAAAGATTAATAACATTAATAACATTCAGTCTGCGCCTATCCTGAAGCAGGGCAGTAAGGTAACCCATGGCGGTGAGACTGAGAGCTCCACATTATGGGAGTGGAATCAACAGTTCTTTGTTTTCTTAAATCAGAAGTTTGCTACAATGGACAAGCAGTGCTTCTCCTAATGGCTTCTGTCTTTCCCAACTTTGTAACTTCAGCATAGTCTCAAAGAAAACACAGACAAGAAAAAAAATCTCTGTAGTGCATGTAACAGCTTGTTCAATGTAAGGGAGAGAGACTTCTGGAATCAAAAGAGAACAACAATGTCTCAGAGAAGTCTCCAGATGATGAGAAAATGGAAGTAGATTAAACCTATTGGCAAACACACTCTTTTATTCACTTTTGCAACTGAACTGCTTGATCCATTAGAGGAACGGCATTCAATGGCCTAGCTGCCTACCTGGAGGTTGGCATTAGACCTCTGACAATATGGTTATGAGGAAGATGCAGGAGACAAAATATCTGTTCTTCACAACAGAAGATTCATATCAAAGACTGTACAACCATATGACTGAGCAGACGGAAAGTTTGGGACACAAGATACATGAGGAAAACTTCAAAACCATTTAAGACAATCTGAAGTCTGTGGAGCAGAAATTCAGGAGAGACACACCAACATCTAAAGAGGGAGAATTGAAGAAAATCATGTTTGAAGTTACAGCAAGAACACAAGGACAGGAAAGTACTGGCACAGCTAATGCAAACTGTTACATTGATATATATGTCTTGATCTAGAATAACTCTGGATTTGAACTTTTTATACATTTAAAAGAAGGCAAAGAATAAATAGCATTGAATTGGTTTGAATGAAAATATAGTACTTAGGAAATGAGAATTGAAATCTGGCTAAGAAAACCAATAGTCCCACAGAAAAATAAATGTAGATAACACACCTGTAATTTAAATTGCAATGCCCGAAGTGACTCTAGCAGTGCTGTCATGGGGTCTAAGAAACCTACAATGCAACTGGGTGCTCTATGTGTAGCTCTCCCACAGCTCTGCAGATTTCTATGCTAAGAGAAGCAGCAGTGAAAGTAAGAGAAATTTGAAGTACACTGTGGGTTTAATTCCAAGAAAGGACCAAACAATCACCTGCAAATGATTTAGAAAACAAACAAACAAACAAAACCCAAAATTTAAGAAAAAAAAAAAAAGAAAATCAAAACCAAATCCCCACAACAATGATAATGACAAAACAGGAAAAGAAATTGAAAAGCAGTTAAGTGGTGCACTCTGAAATGTCTCCGCTGAATTATGATAAGTATGTATTAGCTGCAGTATGTTTATCTATGTCCACAGGAGAGGATTAGCTGCAAACATTCTTCTGAGATAAACCAGAACTATTTGGTGCTGGCACTGTTAAATTTTTGTGATATGCAGGTGTTTGAAGTGTGTGTGCAGCTTCCTCATTGGTTTTGTTCCAGGTATTTCCACTGAGAGCATTTTTAAACACTAGATGTGACAAGGTACATAGAACAATGGCAAACACTGTGTGAATCTAGCAAAAATAGCTTTATTCACATTGAAGCTTAAAATAGTTTTGTTTATTAAAGGCAATGAATGTAAATATTCCCTTGGGGTCAGTGAATTTCACCCACTTCCAGTTGGCAGGCATCCCCAGAGGCCGTGCAGTGCAGTGCTCCTGACAAATGGATGACAGCACAGCTGCCCCATTTCTGACAGGAGAGAGACGGCATGGTGTGAGCAGGGGTTTAGGGGCCCTTGGGTAGAAGGGTGGGTGAAAACAGTCCTCCCCAGTGCCTGGTATCTTTGCAGTGCACCTGTGCTGTGCCAGAGCCCTTCTCCCAGCCCACTACAATTTCTGTCCTGCTCTAAAGGGCTTCACACAAAGTCAAGATCTGCAGTTTGTCACCTCCCACCTCTTCCTGTTCCCAAAGCCCTTCAGCTTAGCTAGGCTCCAAGGGTCCGATTTTCCTAACCCTCTTGAGGTGACAGGCCTGGAAAATTTCTCAGTGACTTTGAAAGTCACCTGCTTTCTCTCTGCTTGGTTTCTTTCTGATGTCCTCTGCATCCTTATTGCCCTAAATATAGTAGCCATTATTTAACAGTAATTTAGGTATTTATTTCAGAAGTGGTGCTCTATGTGACATACAAAATCTAGGCACAATTCTCACTGATGGCTCACACCAACAGCCTTGGTGCCAATCTAGACACCTGAAGAGGAGGTCAGTTAAACAAACCCCCTGAAATTTTACAACTGCACATTTTTAACTTCTCCAGTTTTCACCAAAAATCAATGTGTTCCAGTTAGAGGATTTTTCCAAATAAATAATTTCCTACACCAGCAAATCTAATCCCTACTATGACTTACAAGTATTTCATTCTCCAAGGGATTACTTGTTAATTGTTCTTCTCCTGCCATTCCTGCTGTTCCACAACTGCTTGGTCTACACTGTGTGTACCTAAGATGTCAAGGCGGCTCTCTACCTTCAGACTGATTCATGTGTAAGGCCACTATAGACTTTTACACTGCATGTTTTAATCTTTTTTCTTTTGCCCTGCTGAAAGCCACATTTTCAACCCCAACACAATGTGACCTTTTGTTTACATGTAGTTTCCAGTGTGTTGGATGGTTTATTTTTTTAAAATCTTCACTTGTCAGTGTTCCAGTTTCTGAAGCACATTATTTTGTTCTATGGTGCAATGAGACCTTGAAGTCTCCAACTATTTGTCTACATGCACCCTTCTCCACTACACCTGTCTTTCATCACAGGTGATTCCCACTGGAATTTTGAATTATTTATGAGATCACATTGGTATTTCATTACTAGTAACCATAAAAGTGTTTCATTTTTATTTCCTTAAAATCTCACGTTTAACTTCTCCTTGAGTCATACAACTTTCAGATGAAGCCATCAAGGATTTTTTGGCACTGACCATGAGATGAAAGAAGTGTATTTCCAAATATTAAAGATTACAAGTTATTGATTAGGTCCAATGGACTGTGGATCTACTCCTGTGTCTCTGGAAAGTTAATGGGATTATTACTTCTGGTCACGGCTGGGACTCCATCTGGCTTTCATTAACTGTAATGCTAGAAGCATTAAAAATTCAGAACAATAATTTCCATTAAGTAATACACCTTAAGTGGACAAAGGTTTACCCAGACTAATTACAGGGCAAGAATATATATATATATATGTGTGTGTGTGTGTGTGTGTGTGTGTGTGTGTGTGGTGTGTGTATGACTTGAAGATAAAGTCTTGACACACTTAATCTGCTCATAATTAAAGGAACAGATTTATTAGTGCTACTAGAAGTTGAAGATTCCTATGTCCTGATGGAACTTACAGACTTATATCTTCCTAACTTTTATTCTGAATTCTGTAAACAAGAACAAAGAATGATTTCATATGGCTTACAATGTAGCACTAAAATATTCTTCTATGCATCTTAAAATGTCAGAACAGAACAAAATTGCAAAAAAAAATTAATTTAAAAAATTATCAGCCCCGAAATCTCTATGGTCTTAGTTCTGCAAACTATTTCAGCATGTCCTTTAGCCCTTCCACACTAAGCACAGCACTGTAGCACACAATCAATTCTTGCCAAGAATATCAGAACTGGATATGAGGGTAGAGATACCACATACCAGAACATCAAAAAAAGATCAGGAGATATGCACTCTGCTCAAGGCTTTTGAACTACCAACCTGAACCATTCTCTCATCTTCTTTCTCTGTAAGTCTGTAGAGCATCTTACCCACTTGTTGGGTTTTACCAATGGCTAAGACTGAGAGCCACATTGTATAAAGTAATTTTTACATCTCTAAACAATTAAAAACCTACAACCTTTAAAAATAAATATTTTTACGTGATTTTTAATTCCTGCATTTTACATGAGGATTCAAGTTCTGTGAAACTTCAAGAATTTATTCTGAAATAATCTGACAACTTTTCATTCCATTTCTACCTTCCTATATGGACTGGTCTGCTTATAACTATTGCCTTTAATCAGTTTTGTCATATTTTCAAATATACTTTCCACTTTCTGTTTTTTTATTCCCCTGCTGGACAATAACATGGTTCTTCTCAGTTCTTTTTCTGTGAAGCAGATACATCAAGATCTTCTAATCTCTTTTCATAAAAGCAATCCATCATTCCTCCCAACAACCATTATTCCAGTTTGAATTTAACTGTCTTAATATGGGCGACCAGAAGTGCAAAAACTTCTCTGTATGCTCATAATAAGTCTTGTGAGACATGAGGCTCAGCTGATTTATCTCAGGGCAGAGCCTGCCACTTTCTTGGAAACATCTCTTGGATTTCTTAGACATATCCTGAAACCAATGAGGGTATCTTGCTCCCTCTCCTCTGCCATTTCCTGCCATTGAACTTATCAGAGAATTCCTCCTAGTTCCTCCTCTAAGTGACTGCCCTTGCACATTTTGCTATTGAATTACAGCTCTTTTCTGCTATTCCAGTCCTCTAGGTAACACAGATCTTCCTGCATTATGTTTCAATCTTCTCCATATTGACAAAACCTCCAATTTTGTCTCATTACCACACTGCCACTTTTTATGCCTTTGTCATTACTAAAGCTATTAAGGAAAGGTATGAGGAGAGGAAATAGCTACCAGAGGGAAAACCTGAACACATAATTTACTGTGCAGCAACTGCCCACATGCATCCAACTACCTGAAACAGAGTAGCTGTCTCCTATTTATCTCAGCACACTGAGCAGCAAGTGTCTTGAGAGAAATAGGTACTGTGCTTAAGCTGCAAACTCACACTCTTGCCCATGATGGTCATGACAATTGATTAGGTATCCTTAATCAGTCCCTAGTGATCCCTCAAGAATCCACAGTACCTCCTTCCAGCCTGATGATCCCCTTCAAGCAAGAGCTGTTGCATGATGATGTTGTCCTCATTCAGCTCTTTAGCTTTTTTCCTAAATTCCCTTCTAACCCCCATTATCCCTATCGCAATTACTAAATTCCAGTGGAGCACCATGTGAGATACCCTGCTAAAGTCCAAGCAGATTTGACCTATCCTACTTCTTAGATAAGTCAGTCAGAACCTGCAATTGCCCAGATCACAATTTTTCCTTTCTTAATATGAGTTTATACTTCCTACACTCCATCCATGCTCTCCACCTTGTAACTTATAAAAACAACAGCTATCAAACTCTTACTGTTTCATGTCTCATTTAAAATTAAGTTCATGTTTACTCATGATGCATGATGAAATTAACTTTCCAGATTCTGATTTTACTTCAACTTGTGGGTATTTCAGATTCTCTTCTTTTTCCCTTGGGTACTGTGATTATTTTTAATCTTGAATCTTGTTATTACTGAACAATAATTCAATAATTACCTATTATTGAATAATTATTCATCTTTGTCTTTGGTAAAAACTAGGAAAAACCAAAACATTTTGGGTCTAAATCTTAACCTCACCCCCTGCAAAGAAGAATAGCTTTCTTTTTTGTTCTTTTGTTAGCTTTACTACGCATAACTTTCTACTATTCTCCTATCATAGAATCATAGAATACTATCATCTGGTCCAAGCTTTCTTGGCAAACAAATAGCCTAGACAACATGGCCCAGCATCCTGTCCAGCTGAATATCAAAATTGTCCAGTGTTGGGGAACCGACCATTTCCTTAGGGAGATATTCCAGTGGCTGATGATTCTCATTGTGAAATATTTTCCCTTCTGTGTCCATCTAGAATCTCTGCACAATTAGAATCACAGACTCATAGAATGGTTTGGGTTGGAAGGGATCTGAAAGATCATCCAATTCCAATTCCCTAGCTTGGCCAGGGACGCCTTTCATTAGACCAGGCTGCTCAGAGACCCGTCCAGCCTGGCTTTGAACACTTCCAGAGAAGTATTCCACAGCTTCTCTGGGCAATCTCTTCCAGTGTCTCACCACCTTCCCAGTAAATACTTTCTTCCTAATATCTAACATACTCTCTTTCATTCCCCCTTGTCCTCCCACGACATGCCCTTGAAGAAAATCCTTTTACAGATTTCTTACAGATCCCCTCAGATACTGGCAGGTTGCAATAAGGTCTCCACGGAGCCTTGTCTTCTCAACGCTGAACACACCCAGTTCTCTCAGCCTGTCTTGGTTTAAGCCTGTTTTACTTTCAATGTATCTGTACCTGATGTATTTTCTACATTTTCTCCTTCATATTTTTAGAGAGCTTTTGCAGTTTTGACTTTAACATATCCCAGGGCTCATCCATATTTAAGACACTGAATTTTTAAATCCAGCACACTCTGCTAAATTGGGTTCTTAATGTCTTAAACAGTAAATAAACCTTACTTAAGCACCTATTTTTATTTAGATTTCATCCAATTCAAAAAGATGAATAGGATGATATTGTCTGAGACCATAATTTTTGTAATGCTCTCGCTGCTCATACCAATTCATAAATTCTTGTTGGTCCGGCAATTTTGCATCAATAGGGCAGCCACCACATCCAGAACAAACTGCACCAGGCAAACCTGTTACATTAGGCTGGCTCTTCAGCTGTGGCTGAAGTCTCCTTTAACAGCACAGCCCTACAGCTCCTGGCAGCACTCCCTCTATTCAAGAAACTGTTTGTCCGTTCTGAATCTAAGTGTGCTGATTACCACTCTTACTGCCATGTGGAAAACAAGGTGTTTATTACCCTTCTCAAAAACAAATTTATTCCAAATGTATTATTTTGTGTGCTGTATTCTTTTTGAACACTTTATTGCACTGTTAGCATTTAAAGTCTTGCACTAACTTTCTTTTATTTATTTTTCCATTTCCTTTGAGCAATTTTCTGTCCACTCCTATGGATTGCCACATTCCAAGCTCAGGTTCCCTTTTACCAGGGTTCACATAAAAAGTTTCAGGTGAGTAAGAAGTGTTCCCTGACAGCCAGGAGTGCCAACCTGGGGTGCATCAGGCACAGCATCACCAGCAGGGCAAGGGAGGGGATTGTCCCACTCTGCTCTGAGCTGGGGCAGCCTCACCTCCAGTGCTGGGGGCAGTTTTGCATAAAAGCATAAAAAAAGACATTAAACTATTAGAGAGTGTCCAAAGGAAGGCAGTGAAGATGGTGAAGGGCCTTGAGGGGAAGCCATGTGGGGAGTGAAAGGCACTGATCCTTTCACTCTCATGACCAGTGACAGGACCTGAGGAAATGGCCTGAATTTGTATCAGGGGAGGTTTAGGTTGGATGTCAGGAAATAGTTCTTCACCCAGAGGATGGCTGGGCACTGGAACAGGCCTCCTGGGGAGTGGTCACAGCTCCAAGCCTGACAGAGTTCAGGAAGTGTTTGGACAACACCTTCAGGCACCTGATGTGATTCCTGGGTGTCCTGCACAGACACAAGAGGTTGTACTCGATAATCCTTGTGGGTCCCTTTCAACTCAGGATATTCTGTGATTCTAGGTTTCCCTTGTCTCTGGATTGTCTGCTTTCACAATCTGTATCAGGAAAATGTATTTCTCAATTTATGGTCAAATACTTATTTCTCATAAAAGGCACACATTTTTCTAGTCAAACAGATAATATACTGTATCACTCCAGCTACTTAATCTGCTTAAATGATCCTTCTCTTCTTAGTGTCCATTCTTTTACAACCTGCTATTTCTTTATCTATGAGTTCAAGAGACCTATATGCACATGAGAAGAGCTTTTATTTTTGAACTGTAGAAATGGCAGCAGGCTGTTGGGATTTTTTTCTTAGTTGGTGTTGATCCACCAGCAAAGTGTTTTTCTCATGTAACCATTCATCAAAGTATTTGCTGAATGACTTTTAGTTTTGAATAAATGACTGCAACCCAATTTATTGTAAAACATCTCCACTTTTGATACTCAGTTCCATAGTCTGAAAAACAAATTTCTGTGATCAGAAGCTCTTTCTCCAAAGCCAGAATTTTTTTTCCTCAGATGAATTAGTTATTTGTCATTAGCATTGCCAGCAAACAAAATACATTAAAACAGCAGCTGAACATAAACAAGAAACAAAGTTTTAGTTACAAAATTAAAAATGCTGAAAATATTTACAAAAGCATTTTCTCAGATCTGATTTTTTGTATTTATCTCTTTTTGATCCAGCCAACATCCAGAACACACTGATACTCAGAAAGAGTAATAAGAAAAAAACAAAAACATCAGTGGCTAAAAATCCCAAGCATCTACTCTTCAGGAGAAATGGCATTTTGAAGAAAAAGGCTGGAGTTAGAAACCATATTCTGTTTATTTTCTCTAAATGAATTGGACACATTTATAATAAAATAATGCAATTTTTATCTGTTAAATTAATTTAGGTAAATTAATTATAAAACAATTATCTGAGGTTTTTATGTCATGCAGGAAGTGTCATTTATATGCCAGTTGCATGCAAAGAGAGAAAAGGTTGCCCTCTTAATTTATTTTAATGCATGCAACAGTGGAACACGATTTAATTGAAACAAAAGACAAGAGGATGAAAAGAATTTTTTTTCTTTTTTTTCCCAGAAAAATCCAAAGCATTTGCATTCAAGGCCTTGAAGCATTTCCACATTATAAATTATATATTTATATGTAAATGGACTTCTGGCTTCTGTTCAGAATATTTGGCAAATTGAATGTTAGATTCTGCTGTCTTTATCTCCATTCAGTTGTGAACTATTCCCTGAATATTCCTATAGATTTCTAAAGCTTTGCATAACTTAAACTACCATATGTAAGCTACATGTGAAGGGTTTTATGACAAAATGTGTGCATCTGTGAGCTTTCTACTCCCCATTTGAAAAATAGGGTCTCATACCTGCAAAGCTGAAGCAGTTGAACCTTGAGATCAAAACAGAAGGTTTAGACTCCTCTTTTAATCGTAAAAAAATTTTCTCCACTGGCATCTCCTCCCTTCCATGTTGGCATGAATTCGTGATAGCTTAAAATCAGTGTTTTTGAGGAAGAAATGGGAAAGGAGAATTAAAGAAAAATCCTGGTGTAATTACAATAGTCCAGCAATTGACAAGGAATACCCTAATCACTGAGAAAAATCGTGATCTCTCAAAAAGGGGACACAAGTGCTGGAGGGAAGGAAATTAATTCAGACTATCCAACAAGGTCTTTGTTTTGCTCAGAAATCCTAGACTGAATCTAAGAAATCTTTTCTGAAGAAACCACTTCATATCTTCACAACTTGAAGATCAATTAATTGTTTCCTGTAAAAATTATTTTGTCAGTGCAGTTCCTGAGCAGTTCCTAATTATGAGCTTTATTTCACAATCTTCCATAATGATCATACTACTGGAAAGACAACAGGTTTAAATTACTGAACTGTGACTCCACAAATTGACTTATCAAGTTAAAGGTGACTTGTTAATAGGAGCTATAATTTCAATACCAAGGAAGTGTAGGAAGACATATAGCAGAATACACTTTACCATACTTCTTAAATAAGGGAAAGTAATGTATTACTGAATCTTTTATTGTTAGTGGAAAAGCAGTCATAGAAAAAGACAATAGTGTGGCAATATAAACAATAATGAACCTTGGAAAAATGTACCTTTCCTAGTTATTTCTTACCACAAATAATTAATAAAATATTTGTTTTGTTGATAATTGATGCATATTTTCTTTATAATACTTCTCATGAAATTTTGTGGTTGTTTGAAAACAAAAAACAAGAGAAAGAGAAAAAGAAGGATTTTCCTTTGTTTAGAAAACTGTGGATCTCCATCTAGAGATCTCAAGTTTCAAGGGAAAAGCATTCCAGGTAAAGGTTTGAACATAAACCCTCTACCCTGAGGCCTTTTTAAAGGAAACAATTCAGTGGTTTTCTCTTTGGAAAACATTTTAAGTACTGCAGTCACAGACCTCATGCTGCCATTCATTTGTCTGGGCTGGATTCTCTATCACTACATTTGTCTCCACCACACTACTGATAAAAAAGTAAGAGTATATTGTAGAATAGCATAGAAATATCCAAGTAAGTTTAACACTGGAATTAATTAAGCTTTATAGCATATTATAATGTACAGGATAGAGTCCCACACTCTTTCTGGAGCCTGGGCCACCTCAGTTCCTGCTCCCTCTGCAGTGCTTTGTGAGAGTCCATCTGAGCACCAAGCCCACAAGAGCAAGAGAGACGGAGTCACCAAGACATCATCTCCACCTAACAAGTCCTGATGTATGCCAAAAGTTGAAATTTTCCACTCCAAAGAAAAGAGATCTCCAGCAAAATTGCTATTTCACAATTTGTTGATATAGATACAAAAATTTGACACTAAATGATAGAGCTGATACTGCACCAATGACACAAGAAACAGGACAAATGTTAGTTTGCTATCACAGAAAACTATTAAAACAAAATTTCACAAATACAAATCTGATAGAAAGTCTGTTGGTTTCCATATGTAGATTTCAGAACACTACTTTATAAAGAGCTTTGTTCCAAAAAGCTACAAAACAAGCATTCTTGGTTGGAGTCCCATAATATAATTTTACAGTAGAATTTAAGACAGTAGCTCTACTTGTCAAAAGTTCCAAGGGAAAGGTAGAAGCTCCTGCTGATGACTTGAGATGAAAAATAAATTGTGATTTTAAACTAACACTTTCTATTTTGGAACATGTATTTGCATACAAAATGGGGTTTGTCTCATTTGAGCAAAAAGCCGTAGCCTTGCAATAGAGAGCAGGGGGTGGGCTGTGTCATGAATCTCAGACAGTAAATCTGGAGCCATATTTTAGTACTGGGCTACCCACGAGCTCAGAGACACAGCTGATCTCCTTCAATCTGGAGTCCCTCCTGGAGTGTTAGTAAATAACTAACTGTTCCACTCAGGCAGGTGCTGTTACAAGGCAGATTATAATTACATCTACGCTGCGGTTGCAAAAAGAAAAACACAGTGCCTTGAAACCTTAAAATTAGAATGACTTCAGGTTAAACCAACTCTCTTTAAAATGTGGACTACAGCAAAACTAGAAAGCCCAATAAAATAAAGTATCACAGCCACCTAGCATAATTAAAGCGAGTCATGCAAAAGATTTACTGGTTAACTGGTATAATTCCCTCTGGATGGGAATACATCTGATCTGTAGCCAGCCCTGCTACAAACACTATTCCTCTCTCTGGAGTCCAAAATAAATATCTCTGTTGCATTTTGTGGGGGTTACAATCTCCTGCAGGGCAGGAGGTCAGTGCCCTCTTCAGTGTGACACTAAACAGAAAAGGGGAAATACTGTCGATGAGAGTTTTGCTATTGACTACATCTAAGCCAGGACTTCATTCCAAGTGTTTCACCCACTCTTAAATTTTAGTAACGCTTATCTTATCTATCCTAAGAAATTTAAATGGCAAAACAACATCTGACATGCATGTAAATCTAGAAGCTTGGAATCTGGGGTGAAGGAAGACGTTCTCAAAAATTGGTTCCACATTCACTGAGATGTACTCAGCCTGCTGTGGGAATCTCCAGCATGTTAGTGCTTGATCCTACCTTTCCCCAATGTCAAGGGCAACATCTCTTCAAATTTCCAAAGCAGAATGTGGTAACAGGCATGCAAAAATGAGTGAACTCTGCCTTTTTCTGGTATCCCTCATAAATCACCTTTGTTTGCATAAAGCCCAAGGCAAAGTCTATTGAAATCAGTATAAGCCTTTTTCTTTTGGATCAAGGCCATTATCTGTGTTTCTCCTGCTTCTTTCTCTTTTGGCTGAAATGTCACATCTCACTTAAGCATAGAAGGGTGGCCAACAGAAGAAATGGAGCCAGCTACAGGAGTGTCATGAGAATACATGAATGAGACATGTATATTCATAGAAAGATTCATTTTAAAACAGAGTAGCAGAGCGAAGACACATCAGTTGCTCTTGCACACTGATAATTTACACATTTTACACATTAGTACTTTGCTGTTCTACAGCAAAAATGTAGTTACTATAGCAACTGGTTTGTCATATGACCAGGATTCTATTTTTAATATCACTCAAAGGTACACATTAACATGCATAATATAAGGACTACTTATGGGGGCTGAAAACATATATATTAACATTTTAAACCTTAAAAGAGACAACCCTTGCTAATTTCTTTGACTATCTTCATTGTTTTATTAGGTTACCTATCTAAAGACTCACAAAGAGTGACGGAATGAAACTGTTATTGCAGCTCCTAGTGAACTCATGCAGTTTTCTCCTTTGTGGTACAAGAGACCAGAGGTGTCTACGAGGTTGAGAGCTCCTGAGAGTTCCAGCGCACTGACAAAGTCCAGATGGATGTTTCCAAGAGCTTTGGCTCCTGTGTATCTTTATCACCGGCTTATCATCTTCTCTTTCTCCCTTTTTGTACCATGCTCCTGAGCAAGCTTATATTTTTGGATGACTTATGTTGAATGAGTCAAGAAGACATCTTAAAGCATCAGTTTCTTTTCTCTGTCTCACATATAAATTGTTTCTGTAAAGATGTCATCCATCTGCAACAGACACAAATAAACTATCTCCCAGTATCAGAGAGCTCCTGGAGTCCCTTTCACAAGATGGCTGATATGACACCTTTCTCATTGCTGTTAAACAGAATTTATCAAATTGTAGATTTTCAGTCCAGTGGTCAAAATTCGTGTAAGAAGGGATGTTTAGAGAAAAAATCATTTTAGAAAAGGGGTGGGAGTGGGTTGTACATTTTTTCTTCTTGTCTCATTTGACTTTAACACTGAAAAATTTTTGGTAGTGTGGGTGTGGGGAGGACTCTTACTGAATTTGAAACTCCCATTCTGGGACCAGAATACCCATACAATCATTTACTGCAGCAGCCAGGGAATACACTGCAGCACAGCTTCTCAGGTTGCGCCACTTTATAGTTTGTTTTGGAGGCCAATGCAAAGCACTCCTATTGCTCTGTTGAGCCTTAAACTACTTAAAATTGTAACTGGTTAGGGAGGGGGAGGGATCCCAATTCAAATTATTTCAACCTTTTTACTCCCTGTGGAGACTTAACATGCTGTCAAGCCCCCTCTGACTTCAGCTGACGGCAAACTTAGATGGTTTCTACTCCAATATATAGTTCTAACCTTACAGATCCCTTAACACAGAACTCCATCTATACCATGCCCTATAGCCGTCAGCAAAGTTGTCCACGTTGCAATTCTGAGCTCTCAGAGGTAACCTTGAAGTGTAACTCAGGCTCTTGCATGCTATGGGAGGCTTACAGGAATCAGTCTGCGTGTCGCTGACTTATGGGTAGCAGAGAGAGGCGACAGATGCAGAGCTGCCAGAAGTCAGGAAGGAGGACTTGTGGTATTGCTCCTGCATGTCTGAGCCCAGAGAATCAGGTCAGTTCTCAACATCCTGCAGGAAAAAAGTGCATCTGTCTCTCAGCATGCTCATGTCATCCATGGAGCCTTCAGTCTGTGGTTGATGCTGCAGCTGACATTCACTGGCTGTGGGACTGTGTTGCTGGTTGTCTGGTGTGGCTAAAATTATTCTCACATTGACCCAAACTTGCGCACCAAAGGAAAGTATCTCTCTCCTGGTGTCATACTGCTGCAACAAGTGGCTTTTAGGGTGCCCACCAGTATTTTTCACATGAAAAGACATACAAGCAGCCTGTGCAAAGAGCCCAAATTAAATTATCCCCTTGCCTGACTAAAAAAAAAGTCCAAAGGCCAGCATCTAAAAAGGTTTGGGATCACAAGGAGTGTCACAGTTAAAGAAGGTTTGTCATATTCAGTGGCTAAATGGTTCCAACAAGTCAAAAAGACCTTGCATTAAATTGCAGCTCTGGTATCTTGGCAGGAGGAATTTGTATGCAATTATTTGTGCAGGGGGAGAGAATCATGAAGAATGTCTTATATAAATCCCAGTAAATAAATCAAAACTGCTATCGCATGCAGCTCTGTTTCCATTACTTTGCTATTATCATGGTATACAACAGAAAGCTTCATTATCTATTTACTTCAACACTCTCACAGGCCAGAATGCTTTTTTGCTTTCTGTTGCCATTATGTTGTATTATGTGTGGCAATGCCATAGCAACCCAAGATAACACAAGTAGTGTAGGGCAACAGTGTAATATTTTTTGGCTTTTGTTTTGTATGAGACAGAACACAGCTACCCACTCTATGCAAGCTATACACAAATACCAAAGATTTAGCAAAATAAGTAGCAATTAGCAAACCAACAGTACTTATTGCAAGCCAGCATTTGTCTCCCTTGTGTTCTAAAGGTTTAAAATCACTGATGGGTACCACTACAGCATCTCAAAGGACTGAGCAACACATACAGCAGTTGTTCATAGGTTTGGTGCATGTCACCATCCACTGATACAATTAGATGTTTGATGTAATTGAACATACCTATGAGATGTCAGGGCATCCACATTGTATCCATCCCACCTGAACCGGGTCAGTTCTTGAATTAATAAGCTAAAGGCTGAGGATACCTTAGGATGTGTTTATTCAGCAATCGCCACAACAGTGCTATTTGTAATAGAACTTGTTGAGAATAAATAATCAATATGTGCAGGCAGAGTGAAATGACATTTTCAGTCTCCTGAGACAATGAGTTCAGAGTGCCTTCTCTGAAACAGGCACTGATTACCATGCCATGACCTTGTGTGAATAATGTGTTTGAGCAATCAGGCACAGGAAAGTATAGAGAGTATGATCAGCCAAAGTACCAAACTTTCCTCCTGCTTGTTTAGCTTGTGCCCTGAAATATCTCTGATACCCTGGGGATGATGTAATCTGCAAGAGTTCAGCTTTTCAATATATTGGGCCATTCACCATAGATTGTCCATTGCTAGTGGTTTGGTTTTGTGTATTCTATCTAAAAATTACACACAAGCCACTTCACACAAGCAACACACACTCTTGCAGTAGGTCACTTTGCATTAATTTGACTGTTTTTTCCCCCTTCATCATTAGAGGGTTTTTTCCTGTACTGAACTAACTTAGTTACATTGGACAGGGACTAAATGACAACCATTTTGCAAACTCTGATCTATAGATGCTATGCACAGAAAATAGACATCTAAAAAGATTTAAATATATTTTATAAGGGCCAATAAAAATGGTCTTACTGCCAATGAACAATGCTAAAACTAATATACCATTAGAGTTAGTATTAAGCATTGTTAAAGTTGACTTAGGTAGCTACTGAGCTGATGTTCAGATGTTTGGGTGGAAGCAAGAAGCATATTGGGCAAACAGGTAATGACTGAAACAGCTTTGTAACCCAAAATACAGAAGTATGCAAATACCCACAGGAACCTAACTTACATGGATGCCAAAGCTTTTCTGACCTCTGTGTGTAGGAATGGATTAAGATGAAAGAGAAAGAAATGTTCTTGGAGGCAGACAAGGCAGATTTGGTTGGTGCCAGAATTAGGATTACAGTGAGCCTCAATGGAAAAGCCCATCTGGAGCAAAGGGTGCTGTCTTGGATAGGTTTAAAGACACAGATAAAAGAAGACAAAGTAAAGCCCCTAAACAATCTGGAGTAATTTGATCTTCCTGTCCATGGAACAGGATATTGATATTTTCTTGTAAGCAAAAGGTAAATGTACACACCTGACTAATATGACCTTTTTCCTTAACTAGTGTGATCTGTAAAATGTTCAAACTACTGGATAGTTTCTTGGGTTAAGAATGGAAATGCACTTTATAAATATAGTTGAGTCACAAGATTATTTCAAAATTAAAAAGTGCTCATTTTCATAGTGCAGGTGAAGCCGGAGTTAATTAGCATTAGTCACTGGAGAGAGCAATAACTCACCTAATTTTTTTTTTTGCTTTTACTAAATGGATTGCAATTACTCCCCCACTAATACTGTGATAACAAAGTTTAATACATAGAAAAAGTGTTAAAAGCATCAACAATGCATCATGGGAGAGTAGTAACTAAAGAACAAACTGAGTTAATCTTTTTTGTTCAAATCTGGAAAAAAAATATTTCTCCTAATAAAGACAGGTACTTCAACATGGTTTTCATGGTTTTCTTTCAACCCCGAAAGACTGCAAAGATTAAAACCAAGAAATCTTAAATAAGCATTAAATATTTTTATAATTACATACATCTGTATTATTTTATACAGATGTTTACAATTGGGAAGGCAACATTAGAGCAACCAAAGGTCTTTTCTGTGTATAAGCAAGCAGGGCCACATGTTCAGGAAACTGAATAAAACCTATTTATTGTCCCTGTAGGTTTGAGGTTTGGGGATTTTTTCCTGTTGTTTTGCTTTTTAATTCTGGTATTTCATTTTGATACAGTTTGTTAGCAAAGGTTAAAAATATCCTAGTTCTATCCCATCAAATGTTAATAACACTGTTAAAGAATTGGATATCAAACATTGCTGATGGGATCCCAATAGTCATGGAAATGGCTAAATCATTCCATAGCAGCACAGTATGGACACTGCAAGTACAAGGCTGTACAAAATCCAGGGTTTTCATTATTGTCCCTAGAAAACAGTGAGTAATGCAGCCATTGTCCTCCAGATCAAGCTGAAAGATGAAAATAGTTTTGCAGTTCACTCATCATTAAATTTTTTTATGTCATGGAAAGATATGTTGCTCTATTTAGCTCAACATGCAGAGCAAGCCTCTCACAAACCCTGCTGTAGGTAGAAGTTGAAGTCTAAAGAATATAAAATGCTTTAGATTTATATCTACTTTGCAATATATAGTATTTTTTTTCCTAAAGACTATGTTAGAGAGACATGCTGTAAAAATCCAAAGAGCCTGCCAGCAATTAGGCAGTTGGGCGACCTAGAAATCTTCTCTGTTACACTTGTGTTTGCTTGCCAGTTCTTCATGTTCTGTCCTGAAAGACTGTTTTGTTTTTGTTTACACAGCTCTTGTAGGCAGAATGAGTAAACCTTTTTTTCCCTGCATTTGCCAGGTTTCACTGATACAGTATTGGCTTCTCAGTTTAGAGGCTTTGGATGGGCATTTCAGAATATTTGGTTTGACCAGAAATCAATTTTCATGTCACCTAAAAGAAAATGTCTTTTTAGAGCTGAAAATATTTGGAACCATCAGTCGGGTAAAGCTGACGATGAAGTTTACATGTGGTTTAGAAAAGAGATCCAGATGTAAACCTTAGTTAATCTGAGTCAGGATCAGTAAGGCACCTGCTGAAAGGAAATTCCCTGTGGAAAAAAAACACCTTTCCCAAAAATATCCCCAATTTCCCATCTCCCTCCTTCCTTCTCCCACTATGTTTTCACTGTAGGTGTTATGTCTGTTCTGCTGAGATATTTATAATCTCCCCATTCAAAGCCCTCCTTTGGGGTTCTCAGGCTAAGCAAGGAAACAAGGCAATGGGAACTCTCAAAGGAGAAGCAATTTTATTTGCTGCCTGAAATATTTTGGCAGAGACTCATTAAGCGTGCATGGGAAGAGCTTAGGCAACTGCCTGAGATGTTTGTGTTATCTTCTGCTCACACTGTCCAAGTATGTGGTCCTCAGTGAAGACAACAGTTCAAAATGCAATAATTTTTCTTGCTTCTTGGAATAGCAATGATTAAAATTGTTCATTTTTGACATATGGAGCACTTTCTCACTTGCTATTGTCTGAAATTATTAGAAAACAAAAGGAAATTATTATGGGCTTTATTTCTAATTTCTAATTCCAGAATAACTATTCTGGAAATTTCTATTTCTAATTTCCAGAATAGCAGTGTGTTCAGAGTAAGGGGAGGAAGTTTCAGAAACTTACAAATTCCAAACATATATTAAAAATACATTAATTTTTCTCTAGATCAACAAATATTAAAGCAAAATGTAAAAAGAAATAGTTACTAAAAGTATAGATATAAGTATAGCAGAGGAAGTATAAATTGAAACAATTATAAAAAGCAGAACTCATATAGCAAATTTCACTGGAAGATCCTCAAAATATATTAAAGATTAAAAACCTTAAGACTTCAGTTGCAGTATGTTCTTACACTGAATATTCAGAAAACTTAAAGTTCTACTATTTAGAATAATATACACAATAAAAAATAATGTGATGTTGCTACAGAAATTTTAACACTTTCCTTATCAGAGCTTGTAATTTAACATACTCTGCTAAAGAGTACATTTTTATAGCCACGTGGAGCAATCACCAGAATTACCAGAAGAATCAGAACAGGTTTTTTGACATTAGATGTTTCATTTCATATCACTTCTTACAGATTCGGTCCACTATTGAACATTTTTAGACATTTCCAGCTCCAAAATGCTCTGAACTTCCTTCTCTGCTCTGAAAATTTCTGCAAGTCTGAAAACAAATTAAAATAAACTATTTCACATTTTTGAAGTGGAATAGATTTTTTTTTGTAGCAGATTAAAATTAAATACTCCAAAGATAGTACTTAGTTTGCCACAAGCAACCTACATGACTATATTCAAGCCACTGAGTCTATTTCTCTGTGTTCCTATAGATAGCAAAAGATACTTCTATATTTGCCAACTGCAGTGCTTTGTGCATATACTTAGCTGTCATCTCACAGTTCTTCCGAAACCCATGAAAACCTGGAAAGAAACTGAATGCATAAATGCTAACTCTCCATTTTCCTTTTGCAACCATTTTCAAAATGCACACAATCCATATCCAAAAAACTTAAGGCTGGAAAGGGACATGCTCTAGGCACTAGTTTTAGAGGAACTTGCAAGTGGACCATACATTTTACAGCATATAAGAAGCAGAAGCCTGCAAATAGCAGGCAAACGCTTGCTCAGTTTAAGACCAAAATATTTTTTTTATTTCCAGATGTAATCTTTCACACTGCTGTGTGTACCTCCAAGACATATGAGTACAACCCTTGCACCCAGCACAACTGAGGCTTCCCTCATACTGCAGTCATCCATCCATCCATCCATCCATCCATCCATCCATCCATCCATCCATCCATCCATCCATCCATCCATCCATCCCTACCAGCAGGACCCAACCCGTGGCAGCTGCCTTATTCCACACAAGGATGTGCACTGCTTTGAAGCAGTTCATCACCTGGATAAATAATGCAGCTGTTTGTTTTGACAGCTAAAAGCCATCACTGTATCACTGACATGCCACTGAAGATGTCAGAAGCCAGGCCATTTCACTGTGCTGAAGTGCTTTGCCTTTTATTGCCAGGCCTATAACGAGATTATTGAAATGATTCAACAATAGTCAAGCTGCAGTTATAGATACTTGTTGAAAGTAAATAATAAAAGCATTTTATCAGAATTGCTGTCATTTTCCTGTTGAGGGATACATCTGTTTCATAAGTACATTTTTATATGTGCCTGCCTTATGTGAACCTGCTCTAATTTAGTTACACTGATAGGTACAGTTGTAGCTTTCTTTCTAACAATATTAACAGATGAATAGGGCAGTCATTTTCAGACAGCACTTTGCCACAGCTACAGTCAAAGTGGATTGCATTGAGACTGCAACCTAGCAAGAACTACAATTTTATTATTATTGTTGCTGTTATTTTGCTGTTAGGTTGGCTTTTTTCTTTTTTTTTTTCCCTTCTTTTCTCCTTCTTTTTTTTTTCTTCTTTTTAAGCAGGCTAATTGTTTGGTATGCATTAATTTTAGACAAAAATCCATTGCAAGGAAAACTAAATGGGGATCAAAAACATTCTTCTGAGACCACCAGTGGTAAAGTGCAGCCTATGGATAGGAAAAGGTACCGACAACATCCCCTTTCGTAGTCCCAAATAATGTCCAGAAATGCAAGTCCTGATCACTCAATGCAGCTGTCTGAAAGACGTGGAAACAGCCAGGGACATTCTTAGCAAATGAGAGCTAAGGAGAACTGCAAAGCAAGTGGATGCAACATTGCATTTCTGAGGAGAGGAATCTGTACCTGTACTTGGAGATACAGGGAAAACACATGCAGTTTTGAAAAGCAAGTGCTTTTGTACTCAGATCTAAACCTCTGAGCTATCCACTTGATAAGTCTAGGTGCTGCTGCTCAAAATAGCAATCCTACAAATCCTGCCCAAGCACCTAAAGGCAACTAACCTTCTACCCAGAAGCATTTGTCCACATTTGCTGCCAAGAATCAACTTGACCACTTCCAATCAGTTTTAACTGACAACAGTCTGAAACCTATGAAGTTCCACCCAGAGTCAGTGACCCTACAGGAGAAAGACACCTGAACCAACATTTCCCCTGCCTAAAGAAGTGGGGTTCAAGAGCATAGGTTCCCCTTTCTGCTTGACTTCCTGGCTAACTTGCCAAAACACTGCCAAGTGTCCAGGGCACGGGTGGCCTGGGGCTGCCAGGATCTCTTACCTCAACTTTCTAGATCCTTTAAGCATCGAACCTGTGGTCCTGCAAACATAAAGACAACTCTATCTAATTCCATGTTTATGTACTATAGGTTTTCAGACCTCTCCCTTCCAGGGCAAGTAGGAAAGCCTTGTTCTTTGAACACTAAAAGGAAAGCCCATGAGGCTTTTCTCCGTGTGCTTTCCTCACAGTAACCTTGTCAGGGAAGAAGACATTTCACCCAAGCCTTCACCTACACACATTACTCCATCATGCAATATTGCATCAGGCAGCAGCATCCACCTTGCATCTCCTTCCAATGGTGAACAAGGCAATGAATGATAACGAACAGCTCCAGGAGATATCTGCCTCTCCTCTTCAGTGAAGGACTGGTTACAGTGACACCCCTGCCCCACCACCCTACCCCTCCTGTGTGATGAGGCACAAGGAGAAAGATGGGCATAAAAAACCTATTTTATTGTTAAACAAATAATTACTTCTTCCTGAGTTCAGAGGCTCTAAAGGCTAAATTTATTGGAAATTAAAATGAGTCAATGAGCCAATAAACAGTAAGATAAAACAAACACTGAATTAACAGCTTTTCAGCATACAAATTTCCACTGCTATGAGTTTATAGACATCAGTGTTTAACTTTCTTCTCTCTAATTTTCTAGATGCCTATTCTTAGCTAGCAAAATCTGTGAAGTGGGGAATTCTGTTGAAGCCCTCTTTCCTTTAATTTGCAAGGAAAGAAGAACAAGAGCCCAGTCAGCCTCCAGAGACAGTGGATTCTGAACAATATTGCAACTTGGCAATAATGAAATCCTTTCATCCTCTTTAATGTTTGCACCTGAGAGTTAAATTCAGAAACTCTCACATACTGGAACCTAGAAATATCAAAGAGTGCTTCAATATTGATTGCTACTACTACTCCAAGAATATCTATTGGGAGAAACATGGGCATAGGCTACCCATCTCCTACTCTGCTCCCAAGAGATATGGGGCAGTAAAATCTTACAGGGTGAAGGAAATTGCATCATTGCAAAGCCAGCTTGGACTGTGTCAGAAAAGTTTCTTTTATCAGCTTTTATTTTTCAATATGCTTTGTTTTGCTTAGAAAAATACTGCTTTCCCTTACATTTATCTCCATCCTCTTCTCCTTTTAAATAATTTCAGAAGAAGAAGGTTAAGCAATCAACAGCCCTGAGGGACCACCTAAGTCAAAGGTTACCTTCAGGGGTATTTTCCTTAAATTTATTTCTATAAAAATATGCAATGGAAACAAGTTATCTATTCCACAACAGAGAGGAAGGGAGAGCTGCAGCTGTATGAGCTCAGAGACCTGGCATGATGCAGGCTCTAGAGGAAACCCCCCCACAAACCCCACTCCAGAGCATGGAGGAAGAAGTGAGCTCCTCCCTGCTCCTGGGAGTCCTGCCTCTGCTTGACTTCACAGGAGCTGGCAGGAGCACTGATGGGAGCTTCCACAGAGCCAGAACTTCTCCCCAGGATATGAGAATCAGCACAGTGCTGTTAAACACATCCTGAAAATCTGCCACGTCTCACGAAAAAAAAAATTGGAGGTGGTTTCCCCTTCTCCTCTGCAGAGAGGGAAGCTCCTCACACTGTTTGTATTACATCCAAATATCTTCTTCAAACAAAATATTTCCCTTGTGAAGCAGTGCAGCCAAAAACCTGGAGGAAACCTTGGTACAACTTTTCCTCTGAGATGACAGTCCTTACTGGGAAAAATAAGAGCACAGTTCTGTGACTGGGGAAGACACTGACATCAGCAATGTGAGGTGTTCGATTAAGAAAGGGAAAATATAGTTGAAATCCTATAGTTTCTAAAGTAAAATCTGATCTTTTTGCTGCTTGGCTTATTTTAAAGAACTGAAGACACACTCAAATTTTTTATGTATACACATGTAGAGATAAATAGTTAATTTATATAAATATATTATGTATGTTAAGCATTAAAAGCCTGACTAATTGTGGAAGTTTGTTTATTTTACCCAGAAAAAACAGATAAAGATCCTTGAGGATCTTTGCCCTTGAGGGCATTTTTCTTCTCAGTCATACAAGGATCAGCACAAGGAATCTTGGATAATACCAGAGGTTCCTGGACTGCACAGTTGCATAAAAGGTAGGTTACCTTTCTTGTTCCATTGCGTTATTTGCTGTCACTTGTGTTGATAAAGATACCCCCATCTTTTTCTTCCTAGTTACTTCTCAAAACTTTGCTCCTCAGCATTTAAAAAGAAAATTTCAGTAAGCCAATAAAGATAATTTGCTGTGCTTTAGAAATCCAACTTAATTGGGGTCCCTGTTTACAGTTGTTGTACAGACAGCTGCTTTTTGTCCTTTTCTAAATAAAGTGATAAGACTGAAAAGACAAATTTGGAAGCTTTCTACCCTTCTTTTAAGTCATCTGGCCTGTGAGCTGCAGAACCAGCAAAGCCCTAAACATTACTTCCCAGCAACCCACACTTACATTCACATCCAGCACAGATCTTCCCACTATACCTTCAGCTCCTCCTTCAAGTCCTCCCACTTGCTGGGTCTCATCCCCATCAGAGGGACAAATCAGTAGTAGCTTGTGTGGTGGCTTTTTGTGGAACAGGCATCCAGCAGTGTGCTGAGGAAAACACATCTGTTCCTCCACTGGTGCAGCTACACAGCACACAGCTGCTGGGCTCATGCTGCAGACACACTCCCAGTTGAGGAATTAATTTTGGCTATCCACTTCTATCCACTTAGTAAATATTCATTGATTTGGTATATTTACATCTTTGAAGTCAGTTTTGGTAGAAAGTAGTAAATAGGCTCAAAAAGATAGGGAAAATTAGAGGACTAAGATTTTGTGATTGCTTAAATCTTTTCACATAGAGCTAAAAATGACTACTCTCAAAAAACATCCTTTAAAATATATTTCATCCACCAAACATTCCATGCAAGTGGTTAATGTGCCACAAGGAACAGAAAATCTGGAAAAAGATGTTTTCAGACTAGTTTTCTTGGGCCCAGCATCTATTTTTTTCATTTCCACATTAAACAAAAAAGCCAGTCATATGTAGGTTAATAAAGTTAACACAAGGGAGATGTACCTCTAAATTGGAGCCAGATGGTGAATAACAGAGCAGGAATGTACTTAAACCTCGGTACCAGCTCGTGACAAGGTCTGCTCTCTGTCTTAGCCCGTGGCTTTTGGAAAAAAGCTTCAGGAGCTAAGAGAAAAACTTTCAAGCTGACAAATACTCCTTGGCTGGAAAAGGCTCCTGTTTTAATTTAGCACAGATGTGACTTTTAATGAAAGCATTATGGCTTTGCAGCTGCATGGATGATACAAACCTTTTTAAAGGAATAAATGACTCAAAATGCTTTATTTTCACTGCACCGTTATGCTTGACCTTCTGCTGGGGTACAACCCTAAAACCAGCTACAATGCTGTTTTTGCTTACCTGCCTGTTGTCCAGCCTAATCTTGGGAGAAATGGGGCAGCCTGACTCCTGCTAGATGAGAAAAGAGAACAGCCCCTACCTCCCATGTGGGATTTAACACTTTGCAGGATTAGGTGTCTGGTGAGTATAGACACCAAAGGTAAACAAAAAGGAAAAAATCTAAAGGCACCAGACAGGGAACTGCAAAGAAATACTGGGTCACATTAGCACAGAGTCACCAGATAACTGAAAACTAGGTCAATGTGAGGAACACTGGGAGCTTTTGCTGCAGCAGTCATTCTCCAGAAATTAAGCTGGATCCAAGGGCTGGCTATTTGGCTCGTATTCAGACACCTGCTTCACACAGGCACAGAGGTAAATTGTAAACCTAATTTCTTTCCTTTGTTTCATGTCTTAATTCTGCTGGGCAAGAGACAAGACAGACACCTGTGTAATAAACTTTTTTTTCTATTTAGTCAGATAGCATCTTCTTTATCTCACCTAGCTTCTGTCTGATTAGAGTCCAGTAGTTTCCTTGCACGCAGCAGCATCTCTGGGGGTAAATTAACCACACACCTTACAACAGGATAAATCAGCTCCTAGAGAGAGGCTGTCTCTTTCCACCTATAGAAGCTCAGACCAGACAGCTTTCAGATAGCCATTAAGGTGTAGCAAATCCCACCCTTATTATATACAACCCCACTGTGTAATTAAAAAAATAATACTGAAGTCAAGCGTATCTTTCCATCTCACAGAGCAAGCGCTGTTGCTCTGAACATACAATCTAAGGTTAATTTTAGGTAAAACCTTTCAGTCCATCTTCTTTCCTGCTACTATTTCGGTACATTTATTTCAGATTTGTTCCTCTACAAGGAAGAAATCAACCCCCTGTGGTCAACATTTTCTTTCACCCAAAATGCCCTATATTGACACTGCACTAGTCTGGCCCTGAATCAGCAGAGCACTTATCCTTTTATTTAAAGACTGCTGAATCAAGGCCAGAGGTACCATCCTGTGCTCAGCAGTGAACTAATAAGCCAAATATTGTGGAGTCAAGTTCAACATGCTGAAAAATTCACATTTATCAAATTGGATTCCTGGAAGTCTCCACATTTCTGAAAAAAATTTGGACTTTCACTGATTATACTCTCTGGAGGTTATACTGATTATACTCTCATACTGGAGGTACAATATGTTGCATTTTCTTACCTACTCAGTAAAGTTTTAAAAGTATTTACCAATGCTCCAGTAAATCATTGGTACAACAGCCTCCAATAATGGACCCATAAAATGTGTGTAATATGCAGAGCATATGGAAATAAAGAAAGCATTGTAAGAGACCAGTTCATTTCTAGGGTAGCTAGAAAAGGAAATAAGGAAACCCTGGACAGCTGATGAGAGAGCCTAAACAATTCTGTTTAAAGGGAGAAAGTTAAAAGTTATTATTCTTTAGCAAATCATCCTGAATGAATTTCATCATTCTTGATTCAAATGTGGTTTTTTTGACACTTTAATTATAAAGAAACCATTCCTGAACTACACAATATGAACAGAGATGCCATAAGTTTAAGTAAAATGCTATTACCAACTCATTTTGCAAAATTCACAGCCTCATTCAAATTAAACAGCATTTCTCTACAACAGATGAAATGAATATTACAAAAATGAAATTGTATGCATGGGTTCAGGAATATTTTAACTATTTTATACTTTCTATACATATGCATGCATGCGTGTGTGTGTATGTGGCTGTCAAGAATGGCATGCTGGCAACTTGCAGTTTAATAAGTATATTTTTTTCCCCACAGTAAGATATACTCTTATGTTCTTGTAAATTAGAAACATTCACTACAGCAGTATAATGAAGCAATGTTCATTAAAACAGGATATGTAGGTAACACATTTCTATTACCACATTACAGCATCCACTTAACTAAAATACAGACGACTCTATGAATTCACCTAATTTTTTTGCTTGTATTTTCCTGCTCTTCATTTATTATTGAGCTACCACATTTATATACATTTGGACAAATTTGCTCCAGAATAAAGCACAACCAATCTGCACAATACAATGTTTACCTCTCACCCCTTATCTTTTTTTTCCTTCTCTTCCCTTTTCTAGTCACAAATCATTTTCACAAGCTCTGACTGATAAGTTGTCAGTTTTCTCCCCATTTAAAATTCAACAAAAAACCAAAGTTGAGCTCAGTTTGTTTTTCTTTAATAAACACATGCTTCTAAATAATGCAGGGTAAGCAGTTACTTCAGATATTACATAACACTGTAGCTCAATTGATAACATTTTCAGCCTGTAAATCACTTTCTAAATTTGTATGACAAGCACGGTTCATAGGACATTTAAGCTAGTGACTTGCTTTACAAATTTATGAACTCTTCCTTCCTATAATGCTAGAAAAACAGGAAGCGTTAGTGCTAAAATATTTTGATTCCCAAATGTTGCAAATTCTGTTCACACTTGCAGGATCTCTGTCCCTCTGCCATGCAGTGAATATTCAGGCAGCAAAAGGGCACTGCAGAGGGTACAAAACATAACAGGAGACAAACTCTAAGAAGCCCTTTTCAACACTAGCCAGAAGTGAATTGGAGGCCTTTGCTCTACCACATATAAAGAAAAAAAAAAAAGGAAAACAAAAGCAAAAACCTTAAAAAAAATCCTTCCTTAGGGAACAGAGCAGACATTTTTAGAACGTCTTTTCTTATAAGGTGTCCTCAATTCAATATTAGCTGAGGGAGAAAAGCAAGATGATAGCTGCAAACAGAAGCAAAAGCACAGCAACAAATCTAATGTCCCATATTACCTCATTTCTCCATTTTCACATTCAGGGTCGACAAACATGCAAATTGTAAAAAACTTGTCTGGTTACACTGAAGGTAAATATGGTGATATTTTTGTCCCATTGGCATTAAGGCAGCTTAGGCTTTCCCTGAGTTACTCAATTCCTTACTGTACCTCCTTTGTCCAGCTCTATTAAAATACAGCACATGTAGAAGCATATTAATTCAAATTGCGCAGTTGTATATACACAGACTGACCTGATTTATAAGAACAGTCTTCAGTAAGTACTTAACACCTTGAATCTCCAGCTCAGTTGCACTCAAATAACATATATTGGACTCAATTCTCACCTCAGCTTGCTCAAATACAAAACTCCCTGTGGTTTGGGGGGCTGGTGGCTAATCAAATGCCGACCAATTAATGAAAAATAAGAGGTAAGATATTAGCTACACTGAAAACCACCAGCCAGCACAACAGGAAACAGGGCTGAGTGAAATTATAATTTCAGAATGCTATTAATTATTTGCAACTGAAGAAGGAAAACCAGTCTTGTGGTTATGAACCTGTAATAGGACTTGGGACCAGACAAGTGACTTGCTTCTTGGTTGTGTAGAAGTTTCTCTGAATAACTTTGTGTTGGCCAATTTCTCTTCCATATAATTTTCTTATATGTGACATGATGATAGCTTTCTGCTTCTCTGTCCTCTTTCCTCACCTTCACCCATAGAAACAGTGGCATGGGAGGTACCCTCTCCTAAGTGCCTGTTACATTTTTTTGTAAAAAAATAGCCCATGGGGTTTAGGTTAAAGGAATATGAAGTGCAAAATTTTTCGGTAAATTGTTTTTTTTTTTAATGTCTGTTAGACTCACTAGAGAAAAATGCTGAGGTCTCAGTGAAACTATATCTATAGGCTATTCATAAAACACAAATTTTATGCATATTAAGATATTACATATTTCAACACTATTCAACCTTACCATATCACAAGTCCTAACCTTGATTGAAGAAATGCTATTTTTCAGCAACATTGAACTGCACAAAACCTTCTGCAAAATAAATAGAATCAGCTATGAATTAAACATAATTCAACCTTAAACAAGTCTGCATATAAAATTTTACTATAAAATCAATAAAAATTTCCATTTTTTATTAAACAATATAGTCAGCATTTTTCTCTAAGCAAGACTGTCTTTTGGTGAGGTTCTAGGGCTTATATTATGCAAAACATCAAAGTCCAGGGCCCATGTCATGAATATATATACCTTTTCTTCCAGCAACCTCAGCAATTATAAAACTTGCCTAATTTTTTTTTATTCTGCACTGAAATACATTAATCGAATGGATGATGTGCATGCTTGTTAAACCACAGGGGGTTGAGTGACCAGATAAAAGCCTTTTTTACCCTTATCAGGAGGCCATACCACTTGACTGAAAGACTTAGTTATCTGCCCACAAATATAATCAATGAAGTTTAAATTTAATGTTACATAAGACAAAAAAATGCAGAACTGCTAGAGTACACAGGAAAAATAAAAGGTTTTCAAATAGTTTTCCTCTTTTTCAGCAGTCTGTACAGTGTGACATATCCCAACACATTGACTACATTAATACATGTATGCCTTAATAGATCAATACCCAGAACACACTTGCTCATAATGCATTACAGATGGTTCTCTGCTAATTATTTACATTTTGCTGTATGGAGGCTATGCTGCTTACTGCTTTGATGATACTTTGAGTTACTGTTTTGATGACTCCAAATAACTTTGAAGACTTCAAGGTGATGCTGTGTTCCACTTACAAGGCTTCTCTTGCTCTTATATATGTGCTTAGCATGCAAATTGGAAGATTTCTATTTACAGGCCAGACACTAAGTGAAAAACAATCTGTATCAGATAATCTAAAGAAGATTGTAACCTATGCTTCTCATCCATTGCTTCTATCCTTGACCAGTCAATAATTAAAAATCTAAAAATTATTTCTCTTATTGCAATGTTTGTGTTGCTTTCTTAAGTCTTGTGAATAACTATATTCAATATCTATTCCAAGTTTTTCAGGAATAAATCTCCCTTATTAAGTGTCATCCTCTGTCAATTAGTTTTCTCCATTTTATTAAAATATTTATTATAAAAATCTTATTTTTAATAACAAAAGATACTTTTGAGGGAGAAAATGATATGATTTAATGTAATTGAAGAGAGCAATGCTATATTTCTGATTCCAAGCATGTACATTTTTTAATATACCATTTTCATTGTTTAGCTAGAAATATGAAGTCAATTTGAATTTGCACATTCTTTTCTGATAAGGATGAATTGTATAAATCAGAAGAGCAAAACACTTCAGAAGCAGTCTTGTAGGAGTGGAAGAAAATACTTTTTTATTTTAAAGGTGGAAGAAGGCTTCCGCAAAAACTTCCAAATTACTTTGTTCCTCTGAGTCTCTTTAATCCCTCGCAGAGAATATCTTCTGGAGTGACCTCCTTGAACCTTTGTGACCAAGGCAATAAAACACCAAAAGACCTAGAGATTAGAAAAGAGAGTCTTGAAACTAAAAAGGGTGTTCCTCAGGGCTATAAGTTACACCAACAGAGTGAGAATGAATCCCAGTGGGAAGGGAAGATCCTGTATCCCTATCATTAATTATCTGCTTCGTAATCTACTCCCATTATAATTGCAAGACTTTCCAAATGCAGCTCTCCTTTCTCATGCCTGCAGCAATGCACATTTCTCCCTGTCTGACAAAACCAGTCTTTGTTTGGGAATCACAAGCTATGTAAACTGCAGACTAGTCTTTAGGAAAAGAATCAGATCTTTGTGGTGTTTACACTACACCACACTACATTTCTCTTCAGTGTTTTATACACATGATTTGCCCACAGAACCTCACTGATATTCCGATAGCATAATTTAAGAAATATTGATTTACATGTCTAAAGGCTGCTTTGTTCTTTGCGCAGCTTTACTCACCCCATGTGTCTTCATTATTTGCTCGTTCTTCTCTATTATGCTCGTTCTTTCCTGTTATTTAAAAATAAAGAAAACCAATTTTATTCTGGGGTACAACTGAGGACATCCAAACTTTGCTCAGAAGAAGCCACTAGAATGATTTGGACCACAGACAAGCACAGTGCATGAGTTTAAGAGGAGGAATGTGTTTAATCCTGCAGCTCGCACAAGCCGCCTCCACCGCGCGCTCGGAGCGCTGTCCACCCGTCCGGCACGAGCTGCACTCCTGCACAAACCTGCCAGAAGCACCACAGCCTGGCCCCCACCCACTGCCGACCACCCCACGCCACACTGCCCCTGAAGGCACCGAGTGCTGTGCCCTCATTTGCAGGAGACCACCCTGGTCTTGCCAGGGCTGCTCTGGCTCTGTTACTGCTCGTGCGCTGATAACAGAGCATCTCTCCCAGACGTGGTCCTGGGCCTTGAGAAATACAGGAAAGAAAGCTCTCAATGAAGACAATAAGATATGAAAGGCATGCCTGCAATTTCACAACAATGTCAAATTTAATATTTATGCCAATATTCTATATGGCCATATATAGTGTAGACAAATTTGAGAGGCTTTCATAATTTTTTTCTCATGTTTTTTTCCTTTCCCAAAGAGTGAAAAATTACTGGAACACTCACACTTTTTCAGTTGGCAATGCTATTTTTGCTAAGGCTAACTCCTGATTATATCAAGTATAATTCAGCAATGGCTCAGCTGTTAATGAAATATAAGAAAGAACATTTAAAAAAAGAACAAGGCCTATGGTTTATGAAAGGATTTGTGGGAATTGGGGAACAATTACTATTCACTAAGACACTTGCTTTGCCAGCTGCATACATATATTGTATCTCCAAGAAGACCCCTAATCCACAAAACTGAAACAGTCTTTCAGGAAAGGCAATTGTTTTGTGAGGTACATTGTTACAAAGGCAAGCAAGATAATCAAGAACTGATCATTTATAATTGTATCTTTTAGTAATAGATATACTGGCTTGAATCTGGAATGTTTCTAAATTATATTTCAGTTATTCAATGTCCTTTTTGCTTCTTTGTTTTGAATTTTTTTTAATAACTTGGGACATATTTTATCTTTAAAGTTTGCTGTTTAATTTTCTAATACTTTTAAAACACAGAAGAGAGGTGGCAATAAAGTAATCATTTTACATTAAGCATCAGGAGAGGAGTAATGAGGTGGAATCACAGTGTTCAAGTCCTTCATTTACAAAACACTCTTTTATCCCAAGCACCTGCATCTGTCCCCAGGCTAAGGGAGTATTTTGACTTAGAATGTTAGAAGCTGTAGTACATTATCACTTCAGATCACCTACAGCCAACTGATTCTGGGTGCCAATTAATGTTATTACCACCTAATCAAATGCTACTTAATGCAAACTGTGGGCTATACCCTTGGCTTTGTATACAGCCTGAGATTCACAGCTGAAAAGAAACCATTTGCCAAGGGCAGTTTACAACAACTGCAAATATTACACTAATTTCTAAACCAAGACAGAGAATTAGAAAGTTATATTTATTTCAAGAGGGACATCTTATTATAATTACTTTCAAGGTATTATATACAAAGGTCATACTGTCAAGAGTATCACAGGTTTAGAGGTTTCAAAAGCATAAAGCTAAGTAGGACTCACTCCCTGTTCTGTAGGAATATTCCCAAAACTGGAGTGGGGGAAGGGTGGACTAGGTAATCTCCAGAGACACCTTCCAACCTCAGCTGTTCTGTGATTCTCTAATAATTAACCTTCCAGGTGGTGGGCATGCAACTGTGATATACAACCAGCTATGGTACACAGCCTTGTGCCCTCTCACAGCCATGTGAATAGCTGCTCACATACCAAATCCAAGGCATCTCCCTTTTCACCTTCATCTTCCTGTGAAAACATCTTAATCAGCAGCTTGTAGTCTAAGGTGGCATTTTCTGAATTTCTCCTATCTTCTCTGCAGGTGTTACTACAGTATAAATGGTAAATGAATGACACAGCTAGCTTGGGCTTCCTGTGCTCAGGAGAAAGCCCAAACACAAAAGGATTAGCTGTAGCTTTGCTACACTCATGTTATCATATGAAACACCAAAATATGCACTGCAACATGTTTTGGAACTCAGGAACTGAGGAAAAACTTTCCTGGGTGATGCCAGAACCACCGAATCTCCTTGTTTTTTTGTCCCAGGAACTGCCAACAGCTCGCCTCCAGATCCCATAAGGTCCTCAGACACTTGCAGCTGTCTCCTGGGAGTTTGCTGGCAGAGTGTCATATCCCTGCAAATGAACAAAGAGGAAACTAAACCAAAGTCAATATTTCCTTGCAGTTATTCTCCAACTCCTGACGCTGACAAAGAAAACAGCAGCACCAACTCTCTCCACAAGTATAAGCACTGGTTAGCATGGTCTTTTCCACCAGATCAAAGTTCACAAAATAGAACATGCACAAGCCTCCTCCTATAAATTCTGACGGGGCAAAACCTGCAGTAGTCATATGACAAAAAGAGCTAGTCAAGCTTTCACTTTCCCAGTACAAATTCACGCAAAAGTTCTGACAAAACTTTCTGACAGCCTTTGTCCTGTTCTTTGTCCTGACAAGGAATGACATAAAAACACAAGATCTAAACCCTAGTGCATGTTTGGCTAATTTATCAGGATTGCTCACATACTCGGTTTTGATCCAGATCAAATGTGTACTGTGCAGCCACCACCTTCCTGCAAAGGGGAGTAAGTGCTTCTCACATTCCCAGCAAAGACCATCCTCTCAACATGCTTTCAGGATTTTGTGTGTCAGAACAAACAGCACACTTCTCCTCTTCTGACTCAATTTCAGAAAATCTTGCATACAGATTGAAATTTTCTGATATCTTCCCAGAATACCATTCAATTTGCATGGGAGCTGGGCTTCAGTAGCTGGGCCTGTAAAATGTGTTGGGTTAGCTGAAATCCATTCACAGAATATGTGATCACTATCTGATACATTATTTGAAACCCTGCCAAAACATACTTGAGAAATAAGTTATCTCACAAATTATTTCTGAAGAATTTCTTTTCTATTATAATTAAAAGCCCACTTTATATACACTAGGCATCTTATTTCCTTAATTATTATCAAACAGTTCCTGAATGGTTTATGCATTCATCCTCAAACACCCATTCCCTACTGGAACTTAACATATGCTGAATAATAATTATATGAATATCTAAATGACAAATATTCTTTTCCAATATCTGTTTGCTCACCAAACTTTTCATTATCAATTAGGCAAGACTAAAGAAGGCAGAAAAGAGCAGTGTCATCCAGCAGATATGCTCTATGTGCTCTGTGATGCCTTGAGTATAGGCACACTTTGGACAATCCTGTAGCTGATTTACACTTGACATCATTGCCAAGGGCTCTCCAGCTGGAAGGGCAAAGTCCACCAGTAGACCACATTGGGTCCCCAGGCCTTGCAGAATTCATTCTTCAAGTTGTGTTTGATTCAAGTTCATCACGCCCAGACCTTAACTGTTGCCACCCTCTTAGTCTGTGTGATCGTCTTTGCTTGCCTTTCAGATCCAGAGTGAGAAATTTCTCTCAGAGTTGATCACAACTCAATTTTGATGCCTACTGCTTTTATTCTTCTCTTTACAACTATTTTCTAGTGAAATATACACACAACCATATGCATTCAAACAAAATTATCATTATTCTCTTTTGACGAAATGCCAAAAAACTTTAAAATTAATGGTATCCAATCCCTTAATAACACTTTTCTGCAAACTTGAATATGGCAAAGAAACACTCTGAGTTTTCTGGTTTAACTATTTGGATTTTATTACTGCCACACATGACAACAATCTTAACAAACCAGGAAAACAATATTTTATTATATAATAACTTTGTTTATTAACAAATTAAATTATTTTTTGTAAAGCTTCATGCATCTATCAGAAATACTAAGATTCTGCACTTGAAATGGCATAGAAATATCAGAATTACAGTCTTAACAAAAGAGAAAGGCAATAAAAGTCTGGAATCTCTGTGTACTCCAAACTCATATCTAATTCTCAGTCTAACTTCATGAGGTCAGTGCCTTGATTCTAATTCTCAAAGAAGATAGCAGGTAAAGTCATTGCCATATTAATAGCTGCTTCCAACTCAGACACCACCAAAGTAGCTGCAACTCCATGTGCTAAAGTTTACTGTAAATGGTTGCAACCATAATGAAGGCTATTGAAATTTGGAAGTAGAATATTTTAAGAGGTGGAATCTGTGAAACTAACTCCTAGAAATAGGTCAGAAAAATGCAAAGTGCAACTATTTTGGAATGGGATTTCATATTCAAGGTCCTTTTGACTTAAGCCTGCTTTTGCTGCAATGCTTCCCAATAATTTAAGAGGTATAATTGTAAAATATTTGTACCAGAAAAACACAGTCAAACTGAGAAAAATGTGAAAGTAAAAAAGGGGTTTTATCTGGCCAGTTTTTGAACAAACAATGAGTTTGTTAATGCAAATTGCAGACTAAAGTGTAAAGATTTCTGTAGTTTTGGCTTTTAGTCATCGGGGCTTTTTAAAATTTTGTTTGTTTCTTATTGAATTTTTTTTAGGCTCTTTTTCTAGCCTATTAAGGAAGTGTGGTCTTGCTGTAATTACAAATGAAATTTTAACTCTCACTTCGATGAACGAGCACAGCCAGTTCTTTTTGAAGTGATATAAAAGACAAGTCCATGTAAAAGAAAGGAGTCATATTATGATGTAAGAAAAATGTTGGCTACAGAGTTTATTTAGAGAATTCTCAAAAGCAAACAAAAGTTGCTTGGGAGTTAGATTAATTTTAATGAGCTTCTAGGAACATTTATGACATATCTACCCCAGTGACCACAGGTGGATATCCCTGCTGGGTAACACTTGGCTGCTCCTGAATAAAACAGCAGAGAGCAAACAAACAGAAGAGACAAAGAAAAAAGGAAGATATTTGTGTCAGGCTACACTTAATGAACACCTGCACTTCACAGGCATGGGTAACTATTTACCACCTTCTTCTCTCCAGATAAATATCTACTAAGAAATTAGTCCTCTTTCTGTATCAGTGACAAATTAAATGAAACCCTTGAAGACTGCTTGAAGGCAAACTATGCATAGGTTAATTTTCCTCTTTTGTATGCCAGGAAAATAATCATCAAGGGAGCGGGTAATTAAAAAGGACTCAACCCTTTGAGCACAGTCATGCTTGTTGCTTCATAACAGAATGACTATTGACCTGGACATGGAGAATGCAATTAAACAGAGTTTCCTACTTTAGTGGTCCAGCTGCTTGGCATCAGAGCACCCTAGCAGGTATCCATCGGAAAATCACCTGTGTAAACTTCGAACTAGCCACAGTAAGAGAAACCACAAAGTGTTATTACATATGGAAGAAAGGTCTCAACATCCTTTGCATCACTGCCAGTTTGGGAACTTTGCCCATTTGTCTGGGTCCGCCTCCCTCCCTCTCATTTGCAATGGTGATTTATGCACTGGGGGACTGGGCTTGTGCAACATATTTATGAGCCCCAGAAAAGTCACCCAAACAGGGCAGCAGCCTGAATACAAGCTGTGTATGTGGTCCATGTGCCACAGCTAATAGGGGAAAACAGCTAACAAACACCAAGAATGCTCAAAAGCTAATTTCACAGATAGTGTAGAAGGGCAGCAAAAAAAGCAGTACATTCTAGATAGTGCTAAATAAAAGTCCTGATCAAAGCATGGGAAGCAACCACTCTCCACTGTATACTGCAAGCAAACTAGTGGCAAATCAGCAAGGGGAAGCCATAAGTTCCTCCAAAGCTGCCCAGGGCAGAAGCTGAAATTCCAGCATGTCCAGCACACTGTTGTTCACAGACTGACATCCGTCCCCAGCAGCATATGCCATCCTGCCCATCAGGAGTGTCTGTAAAACACCAGTGTCCTTGTGGTGTGACAAACGTGTATGCCAGTACAGGACAGCATGTTTTTCAAAGATGTTCAAGGACTGACAGGAATCTGGAATAGCTGAAGAGTTAATTTTAAAGGCTAGATATAGAAGTCATCTTAGTGAAATTTACTTAGGTATCCAATACAAATTAGCCACCTGAGCACATCCAGAAATTTTATTCCCACTTAGTTTGAAATCCTGACCACTGATTGGATGTCATTTCCTCTGGAGAGGACTGTTCATGTTCAATGAGCATAAATGGAAATTAAACATTGTCCAGAATAGCCATGGAGGGCCAGATGGTTTAGACTTGTTTTTGATTTAGACACTTGCTTTTAAGTACTCAAGTATGGATGTCTTAATATCAGACTGAACACTGCCCTGAACTTCTGGCTTGGCCTAGGACAATATTATCTTCATGGGTTGAGGAAAAGGCACGTCCACAATAAACTTCTTCAAGATCTGCAATCAAGCAGAAGTGTGTGCAGGAGTTTTTTGGCTCCTGACTAATCCAAATGGGTAGTTTTCAGACTTTCTACTTTATGGGCAAAGAGCAGCTCACAGCAAAATCATAGAGCAGTTCTTCCTCGGGTATTAATCCCTTATTACTTTTTGTTTTGCCTTTAAAATATTCTAGAGGAAATAATTTCATTTAAGCAATATTAGCACTTCTTTCCCTCTATTCATCTCGGTCCCCTCTTTATTTCTGCTACACCATAAATGATAGCATTTTTGCTTCACCTTCTCTCCTTGTTTCATGGCCTCAAATAATTCTTTTTATAAGTGGTTACACAATCTTCTGCTGCACTGACCTGAATCTGAAGAAAACAGCCTTTGTATTCCACATTTTAAATGCTAAACAAGGAGAAAAAGGATGAAAGTTCCATTGGCAAAAGATTTTTCACTCAGATCCTATATTGTATGTACTGAGGGTTTTGCATTCAAAAATTTTGGATACACAGTAAGAAAAAAATACTTAGAGAAAGTAGCAGTACTGGTTATATTGCATTAATGTCAAAACAAATGTTCCACGCTCTGATAGCAAGCAAGTCAATCCATCATCAAGGGTCAATTGCTTTTGCTAAAGGTGGCTTAGTTGTCATTAAAACAAATACACTGTTGTGACAAAAGCATCATAGGAATTATGCTCTGTGCCCCTTACAAAAGGAGCCTTGACATCCTACAACAAAACTGGACCTTTGCTACAAAAGGCCAAAAGCTTCAAATACTCTGTGTATGACAGAAGAGAACAGGAAAGGTCAAAGTGCACCTCCTGGTGTCTTATGTCCTCATAATAGCCGCTAGTGAAAAAATGGATTATCCTAGGAAATTGGCCATATCTACAAAGGCAGAGAAAGTACTCTCAGTGTTCTTTGCCAGCCTGTCAAGGGAAATCCTGACCTCAAGTCCTCAGTGATTGAACAGCCAGGTACCCAAACTGCTTCACAATCAACTTGGGACACCCCCTGTGCCTTGCCCAGTGTCCCAATTCTGACCGTGGCCAAACTCCAGTGCTACTGGGAATTATACTACAGAATTTGAGATTCTGCCTCATTTGGGAGGTGTGGACTTGCAGATTCTTTCAAAAATATTGCAAGATGTTTATCTCACAGTGTGTTGATACCAAAAAGATGCCTGCTACACTGTAGTCTTCATAAACAAAGCATATATTGTCTTAAACTAAAATAAAACAGTAATTCAATGCAGAAATTTATAGACAACATGTGACACTTGAATTAATCTTAAAGACTGCACTTACAGTCCCCCTTGGATTAAAGCTTTTCTAACACATCAGGAGAATCAAGCAAAGTCTATGTTTCTGCACAGAGTATTTTATGTCCAATACTTCAATATTTATGTACAGCATTATTTACCCTTCACAAAAATTCAGGTTTTGTGCTTTTCATTTATTCAACACTTTAGAATTGCTAATACCCATGGGTATATCACACCCACAGGTTTATTCCTCTGACAATGCTAACCTCAAGAAAATGAAATTTTACATTTTAAATTAAAGGTAGCTCTAATTTGCAATCGTAATGCACTGTAAGAGATTATTATACAGTATGTGTACCAAAGGACTACCTTATACTGGTAAGGTACACCATGGTGTATGCTGCTGTGAATGAATGTGACCCATGAGAATGAGGGAAAAGATACATCAAGTAGCTCCAGCTTCTGACTATAACAACTCCACACTGCTAAAGTAATTTTAGATGTGGCTGATAATCTGCCAGAACCCACCAATCTCTCCAGCCTGGCAAAAAAACATCATTCACACACTACTCACCTGCAAAAACAAACCACGTCTTTGTAACTATGCAGAAAAAGTGATGTCCCCAGGGTATCTCCCTTTTTGAATGGCCTTGGTGTTAATTCTGCTGTCGAGGAACATTTTGTCAAGAGATCTTTCTGATTATATTGCATGAGCAGGAAATTCTCAGTGTACTAGTTATTCATATTCCTGCTTAGCCTAGATCTATGCTGGGTGTCCATGTCAGTGATCCCTATTCAAAGAAGCCATTCTGAAACAAAGTTGCTAAGGGTCTTCCTGGACAATTAACAACTGAAATGCTAGCCTGCTAAACTACCATTGTTTAATTCTACACCCACACCAGGGAAGCTCCTTGTTCATCACTATCCTCTTCCTTTAGAGCTAGGAGCAAGAGACCCCCAAAGAAGATGGCTGTACCATCTCCTGTACAGACTCATGTACTGCCAGAGGTGTAAAAAGGCAAGGTTCACTCAAGATGATGCTGCACTATCTTATTTAGAGTTGCCTAATATATATCAAGCCTAAATTACTCCCTGAATCCCAAAGATCACTCCCACAACCCTACTACAGCACACAGTAGTTAATAAATCTTCAGAGTGCTACCATTTCTCAAGGTGTCGTTTGTTGTCCTTAACGCAGCAGGAATAACAGAGTTCATGTTCCTTGACAGCCTTAAGTGTCCTGCAGGAAGAGACTGCCCATCCCTCATAAACAACCACAAGGGTTCACGGGATTTGTGGCCTGAAACGGGCCAGATGCTCCCTCTGAGCACTTCCAGAGGTCAGAGCCAGCGGTGCCAAGGGTCCTCTTATACTCATTATGTGTATTGGCTGGTCTTATATCAGAAGAGTGTCTTAAAAAGCCTGTATGCAAACAGACCCCTTTGCCTTCGGGCATTGTTTGCTGCCAGTGATCGCAGCATCAGAGTTACTCTCCCTGATGTGGTCTATCGAGTATTTCCTGCTTAAAACTAATAAGCTGTGAGAGTGTTATTTGTTCCCCCACCTCCCAGTTTTTCTAATTTTCACTGCAAACACAGCTTATTTACACTCTGTCTCTTTTAAAAATCAAGTGTCAACCAAGTGCTAAACTGCTGCTATTTGCCAACGTTTCATTAACACCTTATTAACTTCCAACAGCTGAAGGTGACTGGACCCTCACCTCTGTTTATTTCCTCAAAGTAACAGTTAAGTGAAGCATCAGGATGGAGGCACCCCTGCAAATATGACTGAAAACAAATATGCATGCGGAATATAATCAGGCACAACTTCAGCCAGATCTGCTAACTGACACATCTAGTTAATTTTATGCACCGTCACATACTATCAAGTTTGGAGCTCAGATTTTTATTAGAGATGATAATAAAGATCTCTGCTTTTCTCCCCTATCAGAAACGGGCTAAAACAGAAATACAAACTTGGTCCAAATTAGGCCACGCGTAGTTCGCTATTTCAGTTTAAATACCAGGTACAAAGGTGTGATCCTCTTGTCATGTAAATGAGCATAGCTCCACTGATTCCCATAAAAACGGTAGTGGTTTACACAGCTGAGCCTCCCCCCTGTGTATATTCTTCTATATTGAATTCCAGTCCATGTAGATATAACGGTAAAAGAAAGGAGGGGAGAAAAGAAAAGGCAAGCCCCAACAAACAGGACTCCCAGAACAGGAGGATGGGAAACATCCTCCTTCAGAGGTATCTCTGAATAAAAGGAATTAAATCTTCAGCTTTCCCCAATTACTTTGCCCTAACCTTCCTCTCCTAACATCCACTTCTGTGTTCTTATTTAATTTTGAAAGGAAAGGGGCAGGAGAGCTTAGATATGTATGTTTCCTATATCTCTCTCTTTCTCTGTTTTTCAAACCACAAAAAAATCTTTCCTACCAGTATTTTTTTTTTTTTTGATCTCACCCTTCTAGACTATAATTTTGCACACCTGGAAAAAGTAACTGATTTGCTGGAAAGCAATACAGATATTTTTGTTCCTCTGCCCAAACATGCAGGGTCATTGAGCTCCAGTGATGCTGGAGGAGCTGGAGCAGTTATGGTTGCTCTCCAGTTCATACTTTTATTTTTGAATGGCATATTGTTTTCTACAACTGCATCACATAAATATTAACTCTGGGAGCTCAGCTGTCAGAGGGCTAGTTATCACTTTTCATTGTCCAAACAGGAAGAATACAGATGTTTCCAATAAGCTAAAGAGGGGGAGGTCTCTTCTGTGAATAAGCATTCAAGAACTTGAACTAATTGACAGTAACATTTTCATGCATATAGTAAAAAAAATCATTTTCTGAAATAATCACTGGAAAAGCTGGTAAATCACAAAGCAGTTAAGGTGAGAAGAGTAAAAGGAAAGAAATTGGCCAGTATTTAGTCAGAAGTCTAAAGTCCACAAGTACAAAGAATCATATGGGCGATTAATAAAACATGGATAAAATAAAATGGATAAAATGACATTAAAAAAAAAAACATGGATAAAATGGGATGCTGGTGCCACTAAGAAAAGTAATGTATGTAGTTATTTCAAGGGCGATCCTTGAATTATAGTTCTCATCTCAAAATATTGTGTTAAACTAGAACATTTAAAAATATTTGCAAGCTCATAATATGAAAATTAATGTAGCTCATCTGATTTTTTTATTTTGCATCTATCCAGGAACACTCACAGGTTTTACTAGTTTTGGTATAAGCTAGTGGATAACTTTTAATCTTTTATTCTCTTAGTGTTCACTTTGTTTATGCTTAGTGTTACACAGAGACTTGTGTTCAAGGATTTCAAAAAGTCTGCAGGGTGGTATTTTTTACTTGAGGATTGAAATGAATGCTTTGCTCTCAGATCTCTGCAAGTACATTGGACCGAATTTTGGTCTCATTATCACCAATTTAAATCTGGAATAGTTCCACTACTCTCTGTAATGTTACTCCCAATACATGCTGATTTAACTGAGTTCACAAGCTGGTCCATTGACCTAAGTGGTGTCAGTGGGAATGTACTGTGAAGAAAATTTGATCTACTAAATTCAAATCCTCGAGGTGTTGTTCTAGCAGCCAAGTTGTTTAGAAAGAAAACACTGAACTTGAATGTTGACCCTTCATCCCAGCTGGATCTCCACGTAAACTGTGCTCCTGCTGTAGCCTTTTAAATAGATCAGCAATTTACATTTTAAATAGATCAGCAATTCAAATTAGTGAAATGCCGGAATGTAGGTGGTGTGTAGTGAGGTGATTTAGCACTACCTGAAATTTCATCAGTGTTCAGCAGCATAACTCTGCACATTTTCTGAGAGCAGGGACTGGATGGGCTGTGAGGATTTGGTGATTGCATGTCTGTACCCAGGGATGGCAGAGGTGGCTGTTAGATAAGGGGCAAGCAGAGATGGACATGGTGTCCCAGATTGTCACCAGACCTCGACTGGTGATAGCAGGTGGGATGAAGCATGTACCTTGCTGGGGAGAAACATGCTGAAGAAGCATTTTGGACAACTGTGGGAGGCACAACCATGTTCTGGCCTGGCATGATTTGCTTATGTGGATGTGTTCCACAGGTATTAAGAGTGTGGGGAATGGAGTATATGGAGCAGGCATGCCACAAGATGATGGCTCTGTGTTCCAATTTGTACTCCTTCAAATGCTCAAATGTTTCCAAGGAAGGAAGCATTTGCTCCTGGGGGTTCTGGGATCTACTTAAACGGATGTGGGTACCTCTAGGTTTAAATTACAGCAGCCTATAGGTTTTTATATCATATTCTTGAATTTTAGTGCCACAGTAGGTGGTCAAAATCACACCAAAGATAAATGACTGGTTGTGAGAGCACTACATAAACAGAAGTAAATGGAAAGGCCAGCGTAAAAGCGTAGCTTTGTGCTGTTTTCTTCTGAAGGTCCCTGCCCACGTCAGTCTGTGTCACACAGTGGCTCATCAGGCCCTGCAGACAGAGATCTGCCTTCCCACAGAGCCACACACACAGCAACAGTCCGTGAGGGCCAAACATACTCTCCGTACAATAATCCTGTGAGATTGCTTTTAAGGTAGAAGCAGCCATTTCTTCTGAATTAGTGATGGAAAAAAATACAAGCATCACAGAATGAGATTTTAAAGAGATGTTTTGTTTGCTTGCTGCTTTTTGCAGCGCTTCCTAATTTATTTGTCCCTCTCTTCTCATATTTAACCATTGCTGCTGGGCGGTGAAAAGCCTTGGAGCTACATTATGTGCACCTTTGACCTTCAGCACTCTTACTGTGAATGGGTCAGATGATTTGGGGCTGATAAAATGCTGCTGCAGTTCTCAAGCCCAAATAATTTTCCCCTCAAAGAAACGGTGAAGCTTCGGTACTTACGCTCATGTCCTGGATTGACTATATGATGCTTTTATCCCCAATCGTCTCATTCTGTTTATGTTGAATAATAATAAGTTTTGTACCTTTAAGAGTGTTACAGACAGTGAAGGGGGAGAGAGAAGAAGCACGCAGTTTGTTTTCAGACACTGTACTCACTCCTCCACATTCCTGCTCCTGACTGTGTTGTCTGCGGACAGACAGGGGGGCAGAGAGCTCTTCTTTTGCTTTTTAGTTAGTGTTAGCTAGCTGAGGCAAAGAAGTTCCCTGGACTGTTTTTTTCCTTTTCTTTGGACCTCTTGGAACTGCTCTGGACAGAACACCCAGGGCAGCACCAGCAGCTGCACCTGTGGCCCACCAGGCCAGGCCTGGCCTGTGACAATTCCAGCACCGGAGGGACTGATCAGAGACTGAGTGAGCTGCTGCTTGAACCCGGGGTTTTCTCAGTTTGTCATCTCTTTTAGAGTGGCAAGGGGTCTCATTGTTTTGATACTGTTTTGGTCTTATTATTTAATAAACATAGTTTTTTTCCACCTTTCTCCAAGGAGGTATTTTTTCCTCCTGGACCAGTTGGGGGGAGGGGCCGATTGGATCTTCCCGCCGGAGCTCCTTTGGGGGATTCTTCCCCAAATTTGCTCTAAACCTGGACAGCTCATCTACATCCCTTCCTTCACACACACAGAGTTCAATTGCTGCCACCAATTAAAGGCTGCAGAGGCACGCAGCCCTCACCCCCCACTGCGCTAGGTCCGTCTGTCCTTGTGTCGAGGAATTCCTCTGCATTTTATCGGCCTCCCTCACGGCCTGACACACAGGCAGAGCAGTGTCACACACCTCCGCGGCTGCCTCGAAAAGCATCTGCGCCAATCACAGCACAATTATTCTTAGTCCCTCCAGCGCTTGGGATAAACACGAATGACTGTGGGAGATCCTCTCAGGAGCAGCTCTGTCAACGAGGACATTTGCCTCCTTGACAGCCCCACGCAGCCTGTCGGCTTGGCTGCTCTCTCCACAAGAGAAATGGCAGCATTTCAGGCTCTTAAGGGTGTGATTGATGGGTGTTGTCGGTCCCTACCTGTCAGCTCATTGCACTGACAGGAGTGAGATCCCCCAGGGGAGGCAGCCTTACACCATACAGCCCAGCCGTCCTGCTCAGCAGGCCCCGCTGTCCCCGTGCAGCGCTTCTGGCAGGTGGCAATCTGCCTGGCAGGACGGGGGAAGGGCAGATGAAGAGCTGGGAGCGCAGCTTTTGCTGGCAAGGGCAGTGACATCTCTCTCACAAGTACCTGGAGACGCTGGAGCGGGGCTGCCAGAGCAGCTGAGGCAGGCTGGCTGCTGCAGAGCGCTGGTTCAGCCTGGGGTTAGGACAGATCCTGCTGCTGCAGCTGCAGCTGAGGGGACGTCAGTGGGAGAAACTTGTGGGATGCTGGCACGACTCCATGGCTTTGCATGTGCAACATTAAACACGTGCAGAGGGTTTGCAGTATGTGCTCCTGAGCCCAAGGGATGACAGAGGTGATAGAACCATTTACCCCCGCCTGGAGGAATCCCCCACAGATGCCCACGGCAGAGCTGGCACACGTAGGTGTGAATTCCTCACCCCACAGGAGCGAGGCTCAATGTCATCTGACTGTTTCTCTGGTTTTACATCTAAGTACATAGAAGAGGCTGGTCAGAAAAATAATTCATCCTAGGAACCAGGAGCTTTTTTTCTGTTTTGTGTTTGACAAGCAGGAGGTTTAGGGCTATTTTTCAACATCGAAGTTTAAAGAGGATCTTTTCATCCACAAGAATATACAAAACCTCAGACCATTCAGCCAGTGTTAACAGGAACAAAGCAACCGCAAGAAAATCCAGCTGCCTTTCAGCTGTCCATTCCCTTTCTAGGCGTCCCCTTCTCTTCCCCACCCTCTGCCCCTCCAAACCAGCAGTGGTTAACCTTGAGCAGCTTGACCTGCCTCTCCCTGCACCTGGCTCAATCAGCACCGATGCTCGGGCCAGGAAACTCCAGTGGGGCCATCCAAAGCCCAGTGAAGTCAGTGGAAATACTCCCACTGGCTTCAGGGGAGGCTGCAGCAAGCCCAGCTTGAAGCAAAGCCATCTTTCTTTAAAACTTTTGCTCGGCAGTTCGGAGCCCACAATGTCTATGCATTAATACTTTTGGGGACTTGCTGTGGTGCCTGCAAGGCAAGCACTGACGTCACAGCTGGATTGCTCCTTTCAGCTGGTGCCTCGGATAACAGCCTCACAGCTTCCCTTTCCCCTCCAAATCAAAGGCAGCGGCTGCAGCTGCACAGACCAGCGAGTCTGTTTAGTTTCTGTGGGCCAACAGCCACCAGCTGTAGAGGCTGCTGTGCTTTTTGCTGGATGGGAGCTTTTAATTCCAATAGACAATGTGTACAAATATTTCCCATACCAAAATTGTTCCATATCTTGCTAAGTTAATTAAATGCTAATTTTCTAATGAGGTGGCAACAATGGCAACAACCTGTTATCAACATGCTAGCTAGTGCCCATACCCAACCGGTGCACACAGAACCCTTGTGCTGTTATTAAACTCATTCCTATATTAATTAATTACTTTTGCAGCTGTATTATTCTGAAGCTGGACACAAATGTGGATAGCAATTAGATGAAAAAGAACATTTACATCATTTGTAGATTCCAGGGTTGCTTTGTGGAATTTATTATTTCACAGTGTTGTTATAGAAACCCCTCATGTGTTTTCATGTCTGCTGTATGCTAGTTTAGCAAGAAATGGTGAAAGGAAAACTCAGGATGAAAATGCTATTTGTTGTGGTCTAAATCCAGCCAGCATCCAAGTCCCACACAGCTGCTAGCTCACTCCCCCACCAGCAGGAACAGGGAGAGAATCCAAGGACAAAAGGTAGAAAACCCATGGGTTGAGATAAAGACAGTGTAACAGGGAAAGCAAAAGCCATGAATGCAAGTAAAGTAAAGCAAGGAATTAATTCACTTCTTCCCATGGGCATGCAGGTGTTCAGCCATCTCCAGGAGAGCTGGGGCCCATCACACATAATAGTCACTTGGGAAGACAAATGCCATCAATCCCAACATCCCCCCTTCCTCCTTCTTCTGACTACTTTGTGTACTGAGCATGATGCCACATGGTCTGGAACAACCCTTTGGTCATTTGGGGTCACCTGTCCTGGCTGTGTCTCCTCGAGCCTCCCATGCACTCCCAACTTCCTCACCATTGTGGCAGTACAAGAAGCAGAAAAGGCTTTGGTTCTGGGTGAGCCCTGCTCAGCAATAACTAAAACATCTCTATATGATCAGTCCTGTGTTCAGCACAAATCCAAAACATAGCCCCATACCAGCCACTGTGAAGAAAATTAACTCTACCCCAGCCAAAACCAGCACACTCTTCAATATACATTCAGTATAAATTAAGGTGTAGAAGTTTCCTGAGTTGTGCAACAAGAATGAAATCTTGGAGTTCAGATGGAAGAGTGTGGATGTATCTGTCACGGCTTTATACTCAGAGGACTTAGGTGCTTACAGCCTGGCAGAGTTGGAATTTATGTGCTTACATCCAAAAAGAGAGATTCTGCTGTCTGCTTCGGGAGGTTTCCAATCTCTAAGCTCAGCTGCCAGTACAGAAGCTTCCCAGGCATCTTGAATTTGGGTCATACTCAACAGCTTTTTGGTGTTAAAAAGATCAAATTGCCCAGCAACCACTTCAGGCAGACCACCTTAGTTCAGACACAAAAATATGTTCTTCTGTTTATCTTCCTTCAGGGCTGGTTTGAGCACTCCAAGAATTTCTACCAAGGAGCTCTGAAATTGGATTTTTCATAAAACACAATGGCAGCTATTGATTTCTTTTGAAATATAGCTGCTGGAGTCCTCCCCTGGTCTAAGCGACTGTAGTATTTGAATGGGATATCAGAGATGCAGCTCAATGCCTTACTATGCCCAGTCAGAGCTCATAGATCCACAGAGGGTCCTGAGTTGAATGTGACCCTCAAGGATCATCAAGTCCAACTCCAGATCCTGCACAGGACCATCTCCAAGAGTCACACTTTCTGCTCGACAGCATTGTCCAAACAGTGTTGTGATGGCTAAAACCTGCACTGGTTCTGAATCCTCTTAAGTCCTGGAATTTGTATTTGGGAAGCTCCAAATATTTTTTTTGCCAGTGGCCAGCATGCTACAAAAGTAGAGAGGACAAACTTTTCACCCCCGGTTGCAAAACAGACTATGTTTATAATGACTAACAGATTTTATTAGGAATAAATTTTATGCACTATGTTTAGATAATGAGGTAATGCACTTCCACATAGAACATGTTACAGCCATTCTCTTAATGGTATGAATTTCATCACAATGAACAGCAGGTGAGATGCACCTGTAAAACGTTTATTTGAGGGCTTCACACAGCCAGGAAAGTGCATGGGCTTCACAAAGCCAGTGTCTTACAAAGGAATAATAAAGTCTGCCAGGAAAATTAAGACATAAAGTAAAATTCATGTTAAATCTGTTTAAAACAACTTGTTTGCTGAACTCAGACAAATACCTCTGAATTGTTTTCATTACATTTACTACTACCTGAGTTAAGTAAAAAAACCACAAAGCTGATAGTAAACTGTGTTTACTATCTATCACACTACGGAACAGGCAGACAATTGCCTCTGTATTCCTGTGTGCTGTATTCTTTTCTACTCCTAATGTGGATAGAAAAATTCTTAGTATTCACCCTAGTAGTTGATGACAATGACAGTAATAATAATGATGATGATCATGATGATAATAGTGAAATAATTTACATTGAAATAAAATGTTTCCATTAAATAATTCCACAAACTTTGCAAAATGATGCAGTGGGACCACTTTACTCAGTTACTGAAATGCAGCCACCTCTGGAGTGAATCACAACATCTGCTCAAATATGGGTAAGGTCAATCCTCTATGACAGATCAGGAGAAGGAATAAGTACTATTATGTAACAATGAAAGGGAAAGTATTTGAGTTCAGGTTTGTAGGAAAACAACAGCTAAAATCCCTTTGCTTCAGAGAAAAGTCCTACAAGGTGTTTAGTAATTATTATGTTTTTGAGTTTTACTTCAACCTAATGGCAAAATCTTAAGCTGTGCAGTGATCCCTACACTATACTGGAGGAAGGAAAAAACCTGGCTGTGACATACCAGCACTGTAACTTTCCTGTCTGTCAAACATATCCTGAGGAGGTTTCAGGAGGAAGCCTGTTGGCATCATGCACTGAATGAAGTGAACTGCTTTTTAAGATGACTCCTTTCATCCCAACCTATCACTTTCATCTTAATGAATTTGGTATTATTCAGCACAGTGGATTTAATTAAAGATATTTAAAGTATTTAAATTATTAATGTTTTAATAATTAGAAATAAGTATTTTAATCAGTGACTGAATAATGTATATTATTAAATTCATTTTTTTTGCAAATAATGGACTACTAGGAAATGACTAGGTTTACTCATTTCTCTGTATTTTGCAATTCAGCACTATTCAGAAGTTGCAACTCCATTATACTGGCTTGTTGCAAAATATAGTAAGTGCAAAGCATCTTATTTAATGCAGCCCAAGAAAACACACATACATGTGGGAGAAAGAATATGACAGAGTCTACTAGAGCTCTGCTAAAATCTCAGTGGTGGTTGGATACAGTGGTGTGAAAAATACTGGAAAAAAACAAATCACAAGTCATAAACAACAAGGTTATAATTATGCCAGAGAAAATTTACAACTTTTATACCATTAGAGATAGGATAAGATGTAATGACATTAAATTGGAAATGGATAGGTTTTGATATTAGAAAAAAAATTCTTTACTGTGAGGGTGGCACTCTGAGACATTGGAACAGGTTTCCCAGAGAAGGTGTGGATGTCCCATCTCTGGAGGTGTTCTAGGCCAGGTTGGATGGGGCTCTGAGCAACCTGGTCTAGTGGAAGGTGACCCTGCTTAGGTCAGGGGGATGTGATCTAGATGATCTTTAAGGTTTCTTACAGCCCAAATCACCCTATGTGCCCAGAGTCCTACTCAGAACATGCATAACATGAGTATTCATCCCTCATACAGGCAACAAACGTAGGCTGGCCTGAGAGCAGCCCTTCAGAGACCACACACCCAAGCACACCGACAAGTAAATTTAATATTGCCATGGCATGAAGTGGGTCAGACAGGTTGTTGCAAAAGTCGCCCGTGGTTCACCTGTAGTTCACTGTGGACTGGGAGCAGACATCCTGGGGGATGGTGGCCCTTTGGTGGCATATTCACACATCTGCAACTCCAGACTGCCTTCCGCTCTACAGAGACTTCTGGTGTGCCCAGTTGTTCACTGCACACTCAGGATCAGCTAAGAATCAGCCTTTAACCAAACCAACCTCTAAATTCTCTTCATTTCTGACCAGATTGGATTGGATTTAGACACCAGCCTCTTGACAATTCAGCAAATCTAGGTTCTGTGTCCCCTGTGGCTTCTGCTCACCCTGCCATGAGCATTCCTGACTTGGTTTTGTCTCCAGGGTATTGCTTGCTCAGGTCCACTGCAGAGACCAGCCCTGCCAATACTAAAAGTGCCTGGAAGGCTGATGCAGCAGCAGGGAACACATCTGCTGCACTGGCCCTGCAGGGACTCTGAACTCCCAGAGCAGGCAATACCATTGGGAGAAGTGTGTCATGATGGCATAACCTTGAACACACTTCTGCCTTCCCCAAAACAAGCTGCCCTGCCAGAGGCACTGCACCCATCTCTGTGCCAGCCACAGTGAATCAAGCCACTGTCTGCGTGGGCTTTTTTCCCACTTTAATGCAGCTGCTGTATAGGCAAAAAACAAGTCATTATGAACATAGCAGTATTAGTCAAATCAACTTTGTTTTTCAGAGGGTTGAAAAGCAGTGATACAGTTCACAAGTAGGGAGTGTCAGTGGGTGGGAGTATTACACAGTTTTCCAGGCTATTTTCTTCCCTGTGAGCAAATTTTCATTCTTGCAGAGACCTCCTGCATAATTGCTGCTGGAGGTCACACAAGGTTTGTTTTTCCCAAGCTCCCAAGCAGAGTGAACTGGCCAAAAGCTTGGGATTCAGATGGAGAGGAAGTGCTGCTCCTCCAGGCCATGGCACTGCTGTGGATTTGAGGCTCGGGAAGAAGAGCATGCTCTGCTTGCTTGTTGCTTTCATTTCAATACCATCTATTCAGCCACATCACTGATTATTCCTCCACTGGGACATAGATGGCCCAAAGCTTTTTCCACTGGACTTTTCATAGAGGAACAACAGTGTCTTTCCTAAAATACTTTATTCCAGTTCTGCCTCCAAGGACAGCTGTGATATCTGCCTTCAAATAATTAAGACTAGCATAAAGTAGAGGTTTTTACAGACTATCCTCTTTTTCCTCCTCATTAGCCTGCCAACTTCATCTCTCAGCCCATGCTGAGGTCAAGAAACACCTTGTGAGAGGACCAACATATTACAAAATCTCTCACAGTCTCTGTATTCCTCAAGACTTCTGAGACACAGAAGAACTTGACAGAGCATGAATATGTTGCTGGTGGATCTGATTTGATATTTGGCTGTGAGGGATGTAATAGTGGGGTATCTATATAAGGTATAATTTATTTAACTGAGAGCTTTATTTCTGCAGGTCTCTAAACCAGGGCAGTGAGGTAGCCTGGTGTTTTGTAATCCTGTTTTACTCAATTAAAGTATTCCTGTTGGCTGGGTGGAAAGATGTGTTACCCTATGACTACTACATGATGAAAGGAGACATCAGGAGCATACATGACTCTTTCCTCAGACTCCATCAGAGCTAGGGCCCCTGTAGTTCCTCTGGAAGAAAATTAGCATATTTCTTATTGAAATATTTTTGGGGTTTGGTTGTTTGGTGGTTTTTGTTGTTGTTGTTGGTTTTTTGGGTTTTTGGGTTTTTTTGTGGTGTGTGTTTTTTTCTCTCATATCCAGCTGCATCAATTTCCTGACTTCAAGAATCAAATTGTTTAGTTATCTGTAATGTGCATAGACTTCTGTGAAGCTTTACAAAAGAATCTTTGCTGTTAGGCTAAGAATGGTTTATCATAGCACCTGCAGTTCCTGTAATCCTGAATTTTTAATGAACTGATCAACTTTCCTCCTTCTCAGCATGAGATACACTTCTTATGATCTTACTTATCAAAAGACTGCATTGGGGTCCTCTCATAAGTTTTCTTGGGTTTCTGACATTGGAGGAGGGAGTCCATAAGCAGCAGCATCTGGCAGAACATCTGCATCTAGTCCCTGCTGGACATCTCGAGATCTGTCTGCCCAGGCTCACTCCTCCCTTGATACAGAACTTGACACATCGTGTACCCCACTGCCAGCAAATATTTCTCTCTCTAAGGGAGGCTGTGTCAGTTTTTCAGTGTGTTCATCCTGTGTTACCTCATTGCTCACCTGATGGAAGACTACTCAGACCCTTTTCAAACTGCTTAGGCTCTCTGGAAGGAACCTGATGAAGAACCTTGATCTGAGCAAGCTAGAAAGCTTGATCTAGGTGCACAGATCAAATCTAGTCTTCTCCAGACCAATGACCAAGGAGTTTTAATTTTTCACAAATGATAGGAAACCTCAGAAACTAAGATAAATGTCAATGAGTGGATGTGACCAATCTGTTCCTCAAGGCTTTGCAAGGAAGCAACAAGGAAGTGGTGAAGGTCCCCACGCCAGCTCTGTAGCTGTTTGGTTGAAATCCAGTTATATTTTTTCCCTGTTATTCTACATCACTTTGAGTTATACATTATTGTAAATACTCCCTGGTAGACCCTTTCAAAGCAATTGAATAACTCAATGTTTAACAAAGATAGATTAATTTTCTTGTTTAAGTTTTGGGAAATACAAGATCATTTTTCATTCTGAGTTGGCAATGACAATCCTTAAACCAGTGGTGGAATAGGGAGAATAATAGCTTTGTGGAAATTATTCTAGAGATCTGTACTGTAAGGAATGGTGGATCAATGAAATCTTCCTTTCTATATTTGTATTCTGTTTTAAATTGAACATGTTTGATGCCTATGCACAACTCCTGTGCTGCAGGAATGATTCTTATTTCTAAATGTCCTTGCTCGTGGGGAACATTTTTTTTTTTCTATCTGTAAAGAGGTGTAAAACAGAATCTATCTTTTTCTGTAGATAGGAATTAATTTAGTAAAAGATATCTCTTCTGTGTACAGGAGCCTAATATAGTGTAGAAGAAATGCTTGCCACTGTGGCTTTGAGGATGCTACATTCACAAGCCAAGTGGGGGCTGTCTCAGATGGGCTCCCTCTCCATCACCCCGTAACACTGACATAAGCCCAGTCACAGCCGTGTGTACATGAGAGGTTGAATAATGCATGGCAACAGTCTCTTGAGCATTTATTTTAGTCCTTTCATTTGGCCTTCAGGCATTTCCCACTCCATCCTGATATCAATTTGAAAATTTCCTAGGACAGAAGGTAAAACCCACTGAGGGAAAAATTTCAAAACCATTACTTTTATTGGAGTCATACATCTGATATTTCTGTGGAGAATTTACCAAATTTCATCATCACAGTCTCCAGAAAAAGTCATACATATTACAAATAATTCTTATTTTGAGGTAGCCCTCAACCAAAGGGATGTAATTACCACTCTGTAACATTTCAGATAAGAAGCTGTATTTGACCAAACTGTATCACTGAAAAATAAAGGCCACTCTTCTATTAATTAAAGACAGCTGATTTATGAGAAGCAGTTAATGAGAAAATAAAAAATTCAGATGTATTCTCATGAATAACAGAGTCATGTTTGCAACGTATTTTAATGTGAACTCAAAAACCTCCATGCATAAGTGCAAGGACTGTCAAATATAATTCACAAGAACAGGCTGCTCTTCAAAATAAACATCTATACAGTGTACTGGGAGAATGCCTCCACATATATTGACTAACTTTAAATTAATTTGTGGCTTTGGTAATGATCTTAAAAAGCACTCTACTCTCTTTTCTGTTTAGTGCATCCTGTTATTACTGGAGAAGCAGAGATTGAGTGGAACAAAGGCAAAGTACTGTCTGAGAAGAGCAGTTCAAGAAAGGCTATGATTAATGAACACATAAACATGAACATGGTCACCCGCTGTCATGAGCTCTTTAGGGCAGCAAAAACCCATGATAATGTTGTTAAAATAGCCCTGCCTTAAGTAGACAAGCATAGCACCTTAGCTCATCTTGAAGGAAGTCATCAAAAGGGAAGCAGGGAAAAACCTGAGTTTCACCATGCTTGTGGCTCTAAAAGTTCCTCAGGCAGGAAAGACTAAATAAAGCTGCCCTCAATTCACAATTTGCTGTCCTCACCAAAACAGAAAAAGTTTTACTACATTACACAGCAATAGTGACTTGAGGCCTCTTCAGCTCCAGCCAGGGGAGAGCAGGGGAGATGGCAGGTCACTCCCTAGCCCCTCCTTGCAAAAGGATAAGGGCTCATACTACCAAAGGGCAGTAGGCATCAGTGTGGCATTCTTTGACTGGAAACGAGTCCCACAGACAGTAAGCAAAACAACTATGCAGAACAGTTTCAAAAGAACAACCAATGACAATTTATCTGGCACCTTCCTGAGAACCTAATAAATAAAAGTGAATTTACTTGTGGTAACAAATCAGGCATCAGTAATTGTAGGAGATTCACCCTGTAGATTAAGCTCTGTTCTATTCTTTTTGTAGTCTGTCCAAAGCAACCCAGGACTGCAGTCCTATTCTAAACACCAGCAGCTACCCACTGAGCAGGAGAGATGCTTTAGGAGTGCAGAATCAGCAAAAGGCCTCCCCTGCCATTTCCCTCCACATCCTCCCTCTCTGCTAATAGTCACAGGAGAAGGTGTCTCTAGAAAAATGTGGACATTGCCAGTATCAGAACATTCACATTTAACTCTGTAACAGACACACAAAGCTACTGTCTTAGCATAACACGACTTTTATACACATGAAGGCAGCAGCAACTACTCTGACCTATGCTTTGTGTAAATCCCCAAATCCTGTTTCTTTCTTACTTAAATAAATGACCCATTGGTCCAAGAAGAAGCTGCTTTGCTCCAGACACTTTTATCTCCTTGTAGACCTTTTATCATCCTATGAAAAACAGGAAGTTGTGGTAGCTCTGACTTAGCTCTTCTTGAGCAACTTGAGTTGTGAGGTGGTTGGCTCCTGGAAGAACTGGCCATTTTGCTTTGATTTTCGTCTAGTCTTGTTTCTGGAGGACGTGCAATAGAACTATGACATCTTTTTGTCACCAAGCTCCATACTCACCTCCCGTGGCTGCACTATTTTATATTTCTACAGTATCTTTGTGAAATGGCAAAAAGAGTACTAAAGATCTTTATGCTGCTCAGTTTTTCCATGGTCCAGCAAAGCCCTTTGTAGCTCTTATTTGTAACTGATGTGGACATACACTTTTTAGGACGAGTTTGGGCAAGGCATGAACTGTGGTCCAGGGTGGACAGCTTTTCTATGCTGTATGTAGCTATGGAGAATAAGACAACAGAATCAAGCCCATTGATTGACTAGTCAGGTATTTATTTGTTTTTAACATGCAAAACCAGTACAACAATCACAGAAGCTAGAAAAAATGTAGCACTGAAAAAAGTATTCATGCAGAATGAGTATTGTACTTGAACTATCCTCCACAATCATCAGTCAGTCTGTCCCAATATTTATAGTTCATCATTACAACTGCCAAAACTGGCAACCACAAGGATTGTTGTCTCAATTAAGGACAGTAAACAGATTGTCCCATTTTTTTAATGAAAAAATCTAAAATGTAATACTTCACAGTTTAACATGTTTATTCATTTAAACGAGCTAAAAAATAGTGGTGTGACATCTGCTTGAGAGACACTGGTACCTAACATTTTGGCTGTCTCCCCACTAATTTGATTGTGATTAAGGGGAGATAAAAGGATGAGTAGAGGATTCTGTCAATTAAATGAATTGATGAATTGCAAAAAAAAAAAATCACTTTTGGAAATGTGTATAAAGAAATTCATCTACAAAAATGCATTACCGCAAAGTAAGAGGATGATGGAAAAAAGTACTGCAAAATATCTCCACTGGCTCTTTCAGGAAAAAATATTGTAAGCATAAGATCACAGATAATCTTTGCCAATTTATTCATCTCATGGCTTCACTTCCCAAAGTGCAGGCATAATCCACTGTAAAATCTTTTAGGATGCAGTTCCAACATCGCATTTCTGCTGTCTTATTGATGTGCCATACTGTTATTTTCTTAGTCATAAGCACCACTAATTACTATGCTACTGTAAGTAGAACTTGAAATGCAATCAAGATCTGTAGTATCTCTTTTGTTGGCACTCTAACTCGCCTACTCTGCTTTTCAAGTACAGTTCTCTACAGAGGATTGTCCTGAATGCATTTGACCTTCACAAGTGGCTCAGTTGTGCCTTATAGGGATGACAATCCCTTATCAATCATCACTCTGCTGGGAACTTCTAGCAGCATCTTCCTTCTGAAAATGGCAGCATACAAAACTTGGCCCTAAGTCAGCAGATGAGCCATTTCCATGGTAGCAAGCTTCATGGAAGAGGCATGAACCGTTTTGTAGGGCTTTCACTGTGCTTTCCTTTAGTAGAATTGTTTAAAACCTGTGTTTTCAAACAAAACTTTTAGGTCAGCTGCTCTAGAGGATACCTAAGTAAACAGATGAATTTGCTCTTGTTGTAGCTACTTGCAGTTATGTGTTGCAGCACAATCTCCCAGTCTACATGTCCTGCTACAGCTGGTCTGATGCATGAAAGGAGCTGATTCTGAATCACATGATGTCTATATGATATGCAACAGAGAACATTAACTACAGCATTCTTCGAGAAAAGTTTAAATGTTTCTCTAGGGTCTATTAGGGAAATGCTTAACATGCCTCCTAAGCTTCCAGTAAAATATGTTTATGGACTCTAGCTAATAGAGCTAGAGCCTTTCCTTGGCAATGTTCACTAGAAGCACTAGTAGAAATACTAGACTGAGGCTTCTGTCCTGAGATGGTCTACATGCTGGTTCTGCTTTTGAAGAATCAAAGAGAAAAGGAAAACCACATAGGAAGATTTACAGAACAAAATCACTTCTGGAAGACTGTTATGCCTTCCTAGGCAGAGATTATTCCAGACAGGATATCTGCTCCCACCCACAGCACAAGGACTCAGTATAGGCATCTCCTCCACAACCTCTGCTAGAAAGAAATTCAATTTACAACAGGATGTACTCCATTAATACTGATGTCTACCTTTTCCTTCAGGTGAATATTTTTGAAAAAACTCATTAAGCCAGGTGTGCTGTGTAAATGATTTGATCAGCAATCCTTCTTTGAAACAAGCATATAAAAATACTAATTTTATAATAAAAAAGTCTTGTACAACTGAAGTGATAGAGCTGCATGGATCAACTCCAGAAAGAGATTTGATCTATTAGTATTGGGTAGGATGTCAAAGGAAGTTCTCTTCATTGTCTTTTATGCATTCATAGGCCACATTTAGTTTTATATGAGTTTAGCGGCTAGAACCTGGCTAAAGTAATCCAGATATTCTAAAACTGACATCAGTGCTTACTTTTGAACATTGTGCTGTTTAGATTGCTTTAATGTCCTTTCAAATGTATACATAGTTCAATGTGGTCAACATTAATAAGAGAACCAAATAGAAAAAAATCATTTATTAATAAAATAGACACCAAGCAACTCATACAACGACAGATGGTCCAAAATCCAAAAGGCATATTTCAATCTCAGATATAATTAAGGGCAAAATAAGCCAAATGTCCCACTAGGAATTATTGTACAGTTAAGAGATGTGTATTTGCTTCAATATTTACCACATATTTCTACATACACTGAACAGAAACTCTACCTACAAAAAAGATGGACTTTTTACAAAAGCATGTAGTGACAGCACAAGAGAGAGTTGATTCATACTAAAAGGAAGTAAGTTTAGATTAGATAATAAGAAAAAATTATTTATTCTGAGGGTGGTGAGGCACTGGAACAGGTTGCTCAGGGAAGCTGTGGATGCCCCATTCCTGGAGGTGTTTGACACCAGGACGGGGCTTTGAGCAATGTGCTCTAATGGAAGGTGTCTCTGTCCATGGCAGAGGTATTGAAAATAGATGATCTTTTTGCATCCCTTCTAACCCAAACCATTCAATGATTTCATGATTCTATGATCTTTCATGCAAATAAAAAGACCTAATCCAAACAAAGCAAATAGACAAACAGCAAACTGTGGGCAATAAGGACTCATAAGCCACACATCAGTGAAGCTGACAGAATCACATATACAAGCACTTCAGATTTGGTCTGATTCACAGTTTTAGGAAATGGAATATTCCTGTTCTAGGAACTTCATGGTCACAAATTTGGCAGTAAGTAAATAATTGCTTGCTTTTAAACACAACCAATTGAGAGAGCAGGTTGTGAGAGAGAGAGTGAGCAAGAGAGAGCAGATCAGTGAGAAGGATGACATGCATGAAGGAAGTAACTACCTATCTTTCTCAGATCATACATGACCCAGAGAGCTATGTGCTGACATTAAGGAAGCAATCCTTCCAGCATGTTATAGAACATGAAAACTGCTAGTGTAAAGTAACAGGAGAGGAGTAACAGGAGAGGTCTGCAGCTTCTGTGACATGTGGTTGGGTGCTGGTGGAGTGAAAGGATGTCACATGCAAGGAAACAGCTTGTGATATGCTTTTCCCTCCACTGGAAGTTGGGCCATGTGTCAGATAACGCTTCACCATAAATTCAACATGTTGCAAGGTGTTTGGTCAAGTATGTGATTAGTAGCGGACTGTAAGTCATATACATACAGAAATGTTAGGATTTTATGTCTGTAAGAGTCATACGTAGAAAATGAGATATATTTGCATATATAATTTTCTCTTTCATATATTCTTCGGAAGACTGTTGTACTCTGAATTTCTAGAGTCGTTTTGCATGGCATAAAGTGAATGAACACTATGACACATGAAGTGGATCCTTGGGGACTCATAATGTATATGGTCATAGTTACTATATGGTTTAAAAATTAACTGTATAGATCCAAGTTTCTTAAGTGGTGATAATGGGACTGTGTCAATTTAAAAGAAATATATTTTCCATTATAATATTTGCTGTTATTTGTATCCCTTTGTCTTCAAAATCACTATAAGAAATCTTAGCCAGGCATCTCAGGAACAAGACAGTAAATACCTCAGTTGCAATTAAATCTAACATTCAGCTCTCAAATTTATGTCAAAGCAAAACCAAGCCTCAGAATTATGAAAACTTTTCTGAAAGTCAGCCTGTCTAAATTTCCTTCTGACATTCAGCACCAGTGGCTTTACACATTCTTGATATCAAACGGAACCGGAACTGAATCTCAGTCAGAGAAAGACTGACCACACTTTTAAGAGGATCAAAACTGAGTCTTTACATCCACAAGCTCAGTTATATGCCAAACTCAAAGCAGAACAGGATAAAGCCAGAATTTTAAAGCTCCCTGCAGCTGCTCTGACACACCAAATTCTTCAAGTGGCTTTTGGCTATGAAAAGGAAAAAAATGCTATCTACAGTGTCTAATTTGAAAGGTACTTTGCAAGAACTGAAGGATGTAATGGAGCCAAGATTTACGAGTTATTAGTATGCCAGGAGAAAAAATGTTTTCTTATTACTTACAGTTCTCACATTAGTTAGATGATTAAAATGATTGTATAGCTGGAAAAGAATGTTTTTATACAACATGCCCCTAATAGGTAGAGCAAGTTGATACCAAAACCATCAGGAAGAGCATAATTAAAACACAATTTTGACTTTATATTAATAGTAGACCAATACACTAATTAAAACCAACATCAACTAAACTTTCTATTTACACTAGTTCAGACAGCACAGGAGGCAAAGAACTGTGTTTCAGAAGCATATGTGAATGTTAGAGCTTCTGTCATCCAGGTGCCATTTCTAACAGAACACATGTGTGCTGAACAGTTGGCAAAAGAATGAAAAAGATTACTGCAGATATATGGGCACACAGAATCTGGAATGACAGAAAATTAAGTCCATATAGAAGGTGACAGACTGCTTGTAAGAAGATATTCTTTTCCTACAATTTCTTCCATCTTCATGCATGCGCACACATGCACAAGAAAGATTAAAAGGGAGAGAAAGGATGAGGGTGTTTTGATATATTATAAACACAAATGAAGAAAAGACTTTTTATTTGGTATTTCTGCTTTCTTTTCAGAAAGGAACAGAAAACTAATTTGTTTATTAGGAAGCTCTGATTCCTAAATTCGGTCAAGGCAGACACTCCTGTGAAGTCAGCATCAATACCCATGATAATAGTAGCACCTGTCTTTTGACATCAAAGTTTTCTGCCTGAGAAAAACATAATGTAAACAATAAACTTCATGTATTGTACTGTTGCTCCTGGCTTTGATGTTAGACAAACACACTTGGCCAGGCATAAGTGTTCTTATGTTGGAGACCTGGAATGTGACTGACGTAGTGCAAAACTTTCTTATGAATTTGGACTGAAGAAATGGCATCATTTACTGTCTTACAGTGAAGGGACTGTGTGTTCCTATGTAGTCTTGTTGAAGCTGAAGAAATCTTGATGATAGATTCATTGCATCTGCTAGTTTTCATCTGGATCCAGATCAAGGTCCACTTCATTGGAAACATTAAGATAAAAAAAAGCATAGAAAGCCAACAAAAATACCAGTATAGCTGCAAGGACAAGGGCAACTTCCTGTAGAAATAAAAGAAAACAAAAACCTGTTAGAAATAATAACATATTTTCAGATTAATCAGGATTAAATATTATTTCTCTTCTACAATGCACATCAAAATAACATCAGACATAATATAATTCCATAAGGCATTGATACTTTATTGATTTCTTTGTTGTGGTTACCATTCCAAGTGTTGTAGAATCGTGGAATCCATTCACTCACCATTTGGTGAGTCTGATATACCATCAGAAAGAGGATATTTAGCTTAAAAATCTTTAGTCTTACCTAGAAATAGGAGCTTTATATCTTTTTATTATTCAATTCCTTCTTTTTTAAGACAGAATTCACAAACCACAGTTTTGAACACAAATTTAAGTTATGAATTTACACTGTGAATTTTGATGTTTTCTAGCAATATGTTACTGCTCTTTGCCAAAAAATTTGTAATTTTTTAATGAAGCAAACACAGTATGGTGGAAGTCAATGAAAATTGCTACCTCTACCTCCCAACGTCCTGGCATGCAGTACAACATGGAACTACATACTCCCTCAGAATTGGATGAAACTTTTCTTTCTTCAGCTCTGCAATAAGGCAAAAAGCACAACCATTTGCACTTGCCTCTCTTCCCATAAAATATTGCAACTTGCTGCATCTTCCTTAATTAACATAAAAGAGACTTCCAAAGTATACATGATTTATAGCAGCTTTCAGAAACAGAAAAATGTTTTTATACTACATATTATACTCATTATGTGACTGCCTATCATCTTAAGGCTGGACTCTGTAAAAATGCAATTATAGTACAATCATCCTCTTAATATTTCTTCTATTTCCTGTATTTCTTTCCTTTTTGTTTCATTCAAAGACACCGTATTACTAATTTTTAATTTTTTGTTTTTTGTAAGGCACAGCACACTTTCTATAGTTGACCCTCATTTTGCTAGACAATGAAAGATGAAAGATAAATTTGAGAAAAATCCTTATGTCCCTTCAGCTCACAGGAAGTATGACTCTATAGCTAACAACTTCTACTGCTTGACTCCTGATCATCATGATGAACTTCCAAAATTGTGCACTCAAGATGCTCCAAAGGTTAGTTTGTACCTCCAAATCCCACTCTCTCTCTAAGGAAAGAAGCAGAACTTCCCCTCAAATTCTGAGCTTCACATTAAGCCACAAAACAATTACATCAGAATGATCCCAATGTACATTTAAAGTGAGAGAAGAAAAAAAGTTCAGTGATTTTATAACAATTGATCTGAATTGGTACAGAAAATGTCACATAAAACCTATTCTGTCAGTGAGACTGAAAGGAGATGCCTACACTGAACCAAGACAACAAGACACCCTTTACTGTCCAAGGAAAAAAATCTGTCCATCTTGTGTCCTCTAAGAGAGGCCAGGTGAATTCTTCCCAAAAATTACCATTTCTTCCCTTAGACTAGAAGGGAGTGCAGATGGTACCTCCTGTGTGCACTGTGGGATTAATCCTACCCAGCACCTCTAGGTCGGTGGTGGCTTTGTGACCAGCATTGTGTTCACTGACATGAAGGAGTTAAAACTGTGCATTTCATTTTTTAAAGTCTAGCCCATAATCTGGCATTCTTCTATAGAGCAGCATTTAATTTGCATTTACATGAATGCATTATATAGTTTATCAGAATGTTGGATCAATAATTCAACATATGCCATCTAATAAATTTTGAAATACTACTGCCTAGTTGGCATATGTTCTATAGGAGCGTATTCTTTATTCTATAGAAACCTTTGCTTTCTATTTTATATGGATGATTGAGATGTATTTTAAATTTGTTTTACCACATTAAAATTGCTCCTGCAAATTTGCTGAGGCTGTTGGCTGCAGATTTCAACTACATTTCCCTCTTAGAATTGTACCATCCTCTGAACTTCATCCTCCTGATTTCATGATTTGATTTTTAAAAAGTACATCTAATTCACTCATACATTAAAGGAAAGGGGTTTTTGCTTTGTTGCAGTTGCAACACGTCAGTATCTCACAAAAGGGCATGGCAGCATCAGACAGGTTTCATTTATTTCCTTGTATCCACAGCTGTGCTCCCAGACCCATCTGGCCACACAGCTACTAATCTTAAGAGGATGTAATAAACAAGTGACATACAACTGCAGGCTCCATCTGCTCAGGAGAGTGGACAACAAAACCGCACAATGCAGGCACCGTTCACACTTGACACAGAGAGCAAATTCATTCCAATTTTAAAAAAGTTTTTTCTGTGTTTGGATGCCACACTTCCCACGCTTTCTGCTTTACAATAGGTTTACCTTTCCCCTCCCTCCTCCCCAGTATCCCTTATGAAATGCTGTGAGTAGCAGCAGCAAATTTTCAGGAACCTTTGCATTAAAAATTTTTTTCAAAGGAAGTGGAATTGGGAAAATCTTGAGTTTTACTCTCAGGCTGCCCAGTAACTGCTTGACAGAAGCTGTTCTTTAATTCCTCTGCCTAAGTTTCACAGTGAGTAACACTGTGATAACAATACTATTTTCCCTGCACAGCCATTAGGAACTGTGTGGGTGCATCAGTATTTATTATCCCTGGGAATGAAGTCTTACTAAAACTCCAGGTTCGAGAGTTATGCAAGAACCTTAGTTTTGAATTACTGAAAAAGGCAGAGTAACAAAAATATAAAATAAATGACCTTACAAAGGACATCTGGCACACAGCTAGGGATATGCAGTCTCTTAAGAATTGCATCCAGGTTATGGACTTTTATAAACATAAATTTTGCAAGGTAAATAGCAAATGAGATGCTGCACCACTGTACTGTATTTGCAACAATAGATATATATTGTCATTTTAATTTGCTTTATACTTTTCAGGCTTTGCTATTTGTATTTTAAGTCATGCATAGAATGAAATGTTAAAATACTCCCTGCTTGGCATATACAGCTCCCTTTCTCTTGCACTTTATGGATCATCCCCATCATCCTCTGCAAAATCCATTTACTCAAAGGATTTTACCATGAATAATTAAAGAATAGAGAAAAAGTTCTATAGAAACAAACTTAAAATGATCAGAGGGCATTTTCTCCTTTTTTTTTTTTCTTTTATATCATGGTACAGAACACTAGGAAACAACATTACTACTCTCAAATCCCAAAGTACAGTCATAGAAGCCTTTGAAAAGGAACAGGAACAGAATTTTCTATTTTATTCTCTTACATGTAGAATAGCATATGTAGAACCCTATTGATTTCAGTTTGGTTAAGTTTTCCAGAAACTTTTCATAAAGGAAATGCATACCATTACAGCATGATGTAGATTTAATTCTCCTATCATTTTTTGTTAGTTTTATGTCTCTCAAGCCAAAATGCTTGGATTATGTCCTCAAATTCACCTAATGGAGCAAGTGGCAGAGCTGGGATCTAAACAAGATTAATCAGGAGAGGGGGTGAGGAAAAAATGTTGGCTATGATAACAAAAATATGGACACTATGTATGGCAGCATCATATTCTACTCATATAGAGAAATATCATACTTCCAGGAAATGTCAGGGGGGTTTTACATGTTTTTTAATTGTCCTTCAAATAGAATCACACCATTTTTACCTGCTTAAAATTAAGTGAAAGAGTAGCACAAATTGTTCTCTTTGAATTGCTAAAGTCTCCCTAGTTCTTTCTGAAGAGATGAAAAGAAGATCATGCTGACCAAGGACACTTGTGCAAATAAATGTATAGGAACTCACAATCTTTTTACCTCATATAGTTTTTAACTGAAGACTTTAGGTGGATATTCACTGCAACCATGTTTTAGAGTTTCAATAAAATTGTATTTATAAATGAATGTTTACTTCCTAATGCAAGACATTCTACAGCTAACAGAAGGCAACAAAAGTAATTTATGAACTTTATTACACACTTTTAGGTTCAAATTTTTTTGCTGTGAAAACTTCAGATGGAAGAAAGATCATTGTTGTCTCAAATAATGAGAACAAGGTACTATTAGAAAGTCATCAAAAACACCTGGCTCTATGCCTACAAAACAACAGGATTCATTTTAAAACAGCTAGATGCAAAATAGTGTGTACAGGTATCAAAGATGCATACAGTACTTTAAAGTGGAGTACTCTGCCTTGAAAAACTGTGACTCTAAGAAGGTCTTCGGATTTCATGGGTAACTACTCCCTCAGTGTGATTTCTGGATGCACAAAGGTGGAGGGATTTCCAGCAGGGAGATGACCAGTATTTGTTTTACTATAGAGAAGAATGAGAAGTAGTTTGGTTACAGCATGTAATTATATACACCTGTATTTAAGTAAAGCGTTTCACTGTGTGGGGTCCTTTTATCCTGTTTACAGGAAACTTTCAAGGCCCAGCTGCAGTTAGCTAAGTTCAGTCTTGAACTAACATGCCATTTTCTAGGAGCACGAATGATTGAACATTCTTCAGGAAAATATGGACTTCCATATCTGTGAGTCCTTAATCAGCTGATCTCCCTCAAAAAAAAAAATGTTTTTATTTAGCAATTGGAAAGAATACTTCAACTTTGGCTTGTGTGAAAAGAAGGACTTGGCTGCCAGGAGTCAGCAAACTCAGCTCTCGTAGCTGCACCTCTCCTTCAGGGCCCTAGGAAAACTCAGATTACTCCAATGGACAGTGCTACATTCTGAACCACACAAGTATCAGGTTATTAAAAGTAATAGCACCCTATGTTTAACTGCTCAGACTTTTTTATATAGCATCAAAAGTTTTCTGATGTTGACATTTTCCTCCAATTGTATTGATTTTGTTTCCAGGATTTGAGGTTTTGCTGTTGTTGATTATTCTTTGAAGTGCTACAGACTGGTCCTAAGTAGAGACATAAGAAGGTTTGAGAAAGATGGTCTACTGCTCCAAGCTGGTACAGGAAATCCTCCTAAGATTTTGGTGGGTACAACCTCTTCACATCTCAAACCACCATGATTACAATACTTATGTGTTCAGGTGAGGTAAGCATCTGATTTTGTTCTTCTCTTTTTACTTGTTGTCTCCCCTCCCTCCGATTTCAAGGTCAGGGATCAAAGCCTGACTAAAGGGATAGCTAGGAATATCACACTTTATCCACTGCTGGCACATTAATCTGCTCTGCATTTTGTGAGACACATAAGTTGGTTTGAAGACCCAGTATTTTGGCCAATACAAAGTGCTTGGACTTTGCAGAAAGTATTTGGATGAAATTTTATGATCTGTAACATACAGAAGTGCACATCAAATGATCTAATAGTCTCTTGTGGCCTTAATTTCTACAAAGCTATGAAACTGTATCTTGAAAAATGTAGTTCACTAATTTAGCAGATTATGAATAGCATGAAATTGGAGAATATCTTTTGCTAAAATACACCAGGAATGTGTTGTTATCTATTCCTATCTAACTTGTTCCAGATGAAAGAAACTCTCCATAGTGAGGTATCTAACTACACAACAGATGAAGCAGATATGCAAAAGAATGACAGACAGTAAGCTCTCACTTTGTTTAGGAAACATTTTTTCCTTAGCTGAATTGATGTACTGTGTTGCTAATAATTCTCTGTGGAGTGATATTTTGCAGTCAATAATGTCTTTGCAGGTACATTGCAAATACTACTGTTAAGATTTGTGCCTACCTTTCAAGAAGAGAGAAAACTTCATCACTTGTTCCATGGACTACTAATTTGTTCTTGCAGTCTGTGAAAAAAATCTCTCCCCAAGAACTCCCGTAACTTTTGGTCTCTGCATACTAAACTCCAGCTATCTGGGGGCCAAGCTTCCACACTTCTCAAACCATTTTCTGCCTGTCACCCTCCTGCTGGCATGTTTTCCTCACCCAATGAGAGCAGATCTAGCACCAGTGGTGGAAAGGCCTTCCTGCTCCACTCGGTAAGGATGAACAGCTGGGCTTCCAGCAGGACAAGCCCCATGCAGGGGGCCGACAAAATCACCCAGAGAAAGCTCAGAGGCTCCCTTTTTGGTACTGCTACAAAGGATTTTGTCTTATCCAAACACCAGGAGACATACAGCACATTGCTTTCTCTTGGAGCTGTTCCTTGAGACTGGGTCCTGCTTTTCCAAGAGACACAATATATTTTGGCACTGTCTACATTAGTGTCACACATACAAACAGAGCCAGTACAATAGCTCTGCTACAATATTTAATCTTTAAACATGTTTAAAGAGCAAATATGACACACCAAGTACTAGCATGGTCACCCTGCTTGAACTAACTTTGGATCGTTATTAGTACTCAGCTGCTTCTCTGACATTATCAACACAGATAAAAATCCCTCATTGGGGAAATTAAAAAGTACTAAATGCCAGTGACTGAAAGAAACTTTGTTACTTTAAACCTTGCATTAAAATGACAAGGCAATCAAAGTTTGACAAGACAAGCTAATTAGTATGCCAGCGATGAAATGTGAAGAATCTCCTGGGGATTGGTTCTGAAAAGTTTTATGTCATTTATAGGGCCTTTTTTTAAGCTAATGTTGTCAGCTCTCGTGGTGAAATACACAACAGTTGAATTTCATTATCCTCATTGAAATTAAGGACTAAAATCCCTTCACTATTTTCTAGTCCTCTTTTTTTCTGCCCTAAATACTACATTAAGTCTTAGTTTACAGCAGACATGTAATTTCTTCAGGACACTAATGCAAAACAACCCTAGAGTTATCAATGACATAAAACAGCCTGTTGTTTTAAGTGACTGTAGGGTGCTTATTGTGTTAGCTTATTGTGTGTATGTATTTCACAGAACTACAAACATATTCCCCTTTCCCAGAAAGTTTATACTTTTACATTTATCCTTCCTCTGCAATATTTTTATTAGCTTGAACTTACCTTTTTTTATAATAAAAGGTTAATTTATTTTGAAATGCTGCATACTGCATCATGTACTGAATAAATACACATATAGACAAAGTACATGCCAAATACACATATGTGTCTGGTTTCTTCTCAAAGATTTACAAGAACATTGGACATTTCTATTTAAAGTGCCTACTTATTACAATGCATTGTAGCTATATCACCTTTTTTTTTTCTCAACACAGATTTAAGTCAATCAATTGCTATGACTTATTATTGCAATGACAGAATTAGGGCCTACATAATAAAAAAAGACTAAAATCTCAACCTTTGGAAGGTGAATCGTGTTACTTATTAGCATTACTCATCCCAGGGAAAAGGAGGAGCTCTTAAGAGACAGTGGGGAGTAGAAATGGTTTTCTGCTTGGGGTGGCAGGTGAATTCCCTGCTGACCTACCTCACCTCTCCAGGTGCCCTTAAACAACAGATATGAGACCCTGGAATCTGAGGACCAGGGAGATGAGAATGTGGATGAAGATCCATCCAGGTTAGAGGGGTTGCCTAGGGCAGAGCGACCTACCCTGCACATCAAAACCTCCTCAATTAAGAAAAAAATAAGGGTAATAGTCATTGGAGACTCCCTTTTGAGAGGAATGGAGGGCCCAATATGCCAACTGGACCCAGCTCATAGGGACGTGTGTGAGCCTCTGGAAAATCACCAACAAACTTCCCAGCTTGGCATGGCCCACTGACCATTGCCTACTGGTTTGCCAGGTGGACACATACAAAGTCCCAGCAAGACTAAGGATGATCAAGCGGGACCTCAAGGCATTGAGACAACTGGTCAAGGGATCTGAAGAACAAATTGTGTTCTTGTCTGTCCTGCCAGCTGCTGTCACAGCAGACATAAGTTGTCAAGAATTATTTCAAAAATTATCCAGAAAACAAGAGAGGAGGATTTCGGATAGGTGTGGAGGATGGATGTAAAAAGATGGCACTTGGCAGCTGGAGGATCTTAACGCCGGACTGAGCAAAACAAGTCGTGCTCCAGAGAGGGGTTATGGGGCTTCACAACTAAGCAGCCTCTCCAGGGGTAATGGAGATTTCCCTACAGATGCTCCAGGAGCATCTACTGCCCATAGTGAAGTTCTGCTGCTGGAGGGATTGAGCAGGGTGACGAGCTGTCACTGTGAGGTGGGAAGAAGTACACACTTTTACCCCAAGACATTAAATACACTTCGCTTCCATGCTGAGCACTCTGGGCTCTGTAAGCAGAAGTGCAGAGTTTACTCTACAGAAATTGCACACGTTCTGGTAGAAGTATTGTAACATTTACTAAGCCTGAAGTTGTTGGCATTAAGCAGGCTCAGTGAGAAGGATGCATTTAAAAGCCCTGCCTTCCTTCCCCTACAAGCAGATCCCCATAGGGAAAGGTGCCCAACTTACTTTCCTTTTTGCTTCAGTTCTGTCAGTTTTTCTCAGCAATTTGGAAACAAAACAAATTACTGTGATGTATTTGGGAATGATCCAGATTTTTTTTAAGGTCCAGAAGCACAAAAAATATTACAGCCAGAAGAAAATATATAATTTTTTTTTTTTTTAAAGGCAGAAGCAGAATTGTGAACCTCAGACATCACACAGTGCAACTAGCAGAACCCCAGAAACACATCCACTCAGGACCAGGAGAGCACATGTGCACCTTAATGGCAAAAGTCCTTTATTTGTTAATCCTCAATTCTTCATTATTTATATTATTACACATATGCTTTCCCATTCACCCTCATTTTTAGGAAAGAATTACTTAAGAAAATAAGGAAATGAAACAGGTTTTGAAGGACTAAATCTCATACTCTTCTCACTTGTGAAAGACATGCAAAAAACATGTTCATTTTAAAAGAATTAGGCTGTACACTAAGCCTCCAAGTAGAACATCACTTTTAAAAGGTCACGCCATTGAAAGAAAAATGAAAAGAAAAAGGAAAATTTAATAAGAAAGGAAGGAAAAGGAACTCAAAAGGTTAATAATTTATCCTTTAAACAAAAAAGGCAATCTACTTTTTCTCATTAAAACCTGACACACAGCACTAACTGAGGAGATTATGTTGTGAAAACATACTGCATCACACGGTAATGCTTGATCGAGATCAGCAATCAGGAGCAAAAAGAAAGCACTGTTTCGTGATTATAATAGCAAATTCTGGAAGACAACCAAATACATCATCTGGCAGCCTAACAGCTGTTACAGCTTGGTAGTAATACCTTGGCATTTGCTATAAGCTATAACTTGAAAAAATTGATTTCTCATCTGCCAGAAAGAAGAAAATGTTCTCCTTTTAACATTTCTGAAGTTTCTTTTACTAGAATACCCAGATAATGGATCTACTTTTTTATTTTCATCAGGTTTTGCTCTTGCTGTTAAGTTAATAGTGTATCAGTTAGATTTATAAAAAAAAAAAAACAATTTGAGGAAAAAATACTGGAGGCAACATAAATAATGTGTGTTCAGATAGATCCTGTTTAGATGACATACTGGGTAGTAGATAACAGAGAATATTTCTAATTGTCCTCCTTGCTCATATTCACAGCTGTGATCCAAAGTAATTGTTATACTTCATACCTGCCTGAAAAGGGAACACTTTCAAAATAAAATTTAGTACCTTTCCATATGCTTTCCTTTGCTCTTAGTTAAGCCTTCTTTTTCCAAGTCAGAAACACTTCACAAGGATGCAGACTAAGACAATAATGCTGAGAATTAACAATACTTAACAAACCCACTCTTTAATTACTACTAGCATAGGATGAGAAGAGGAACATGAGAAATGTTTATTGTAATTTGTCTAACTATATGAAATAGTAAAGAATTTGTTCTGTGTGTAGACAGGCTCCCTGAAACCATCAACTTTCTAACCACACAAAAAGGTTTACTTTTTAAACCTTAAAGTAAACATGGATCATATCAAGGACACAGACTATGTAAAATCTTTCCGCACTTCAAATATTCAAGTCATTTTATGGTTAAGTAAAAGCAGTTAATCATAAATATTTCAGATTCTAGTATTCTACTTAGATTTTCAAGTGTCATAAACAATATCTCTCAGAAATCAATATTCACACAGTACATCTATGAGGAAAAGAAACAAACACAAAGGTGGCTTAAGCTATCAAAGAAGTCTCTACCTTTACGCCTAGTGCAGTTTTCTTGGCCTCTGCTTTTAATCTTGTAGCTCTTAACATAGGCCTGGTTTTCTTATAATCTTGTTTCCCTAGAGTAAAAAAGCATATTCAATGAAAACAATGTAAAAACAATACAAAGAATATGAGCATTTATTTCAGTTGAAAAGTTAGATTCAACATATTAAAAACACCTCAGAGTCCAGCATTTTAAACAACAGCTACTCTGTCACACAGGGATTCAATCTGTGCAACAGCCACACTTAACACAGACAGTGACAGAAACAAGATCTGACAAATCAGTGTAGAATCTGTTACTCCAGAGTGACATTGAAATACATCTATGGATAGATATCCACTACTACAATGTTTAATAAATTGTTCCATAGGAATCAGTTAGCAAATAAGTTGATTAAAGGTAGATTATACTTTTCCCTCTCATTGAAATCAGAACAAAAATTTCCATTAGAATTTTTCTTGCTTAGTCACCTCTAATGCACATATAAATGTGGAAGACAAGACATTCTGGTAAATGTAAAGGTTTGTAATTCTGAACTGGAACATTATTTGCAGGTATCAGAACTCAGAGATATGGAGATCAGTCTAAGTAAATGCTAATAAAATCATTGCTTGACACCATCTCCTTGTAGAAACACGTTACACAAAATCTTCTAGATTAACTTCCTTCAAGTTACAGGAACTATCTCTTGAAGACACAAAGAGTGTAGCCCAGGGCTTGATCACACTGAGTCCATATGAACTGAGTTCAGAGGAGGACATGTAAACATTCAGAAATGGTAGAAATGGTATAAATCATTTATCTCAACTTAATAATAAAGCATAAAAAACCTGATATCTCTCAGGGATATTTCTGCTGTCTGAAAGGCCTGTTAGTGTTCTATCATGAACTATGAACCATAGCTTCTTTAGGTTAACAGAAGTCAAGGTACAGATACAGTCACAAAAGGAGAAGAAAAAGAAGACTCTGAAGAAACTGCTCAGAGGCATACAGCCTCAGTACAACTGCTTTGGCTTTTTAAAAAAGTCCTTTTTATTTTTTCCCTCCTAATGCATACCTATCTTTTTTTTCCTTTATGCCTAACTCCAAAGCTAAACCATAATGCTTAAAGTAGTATTTGGCCTTTTTCAAATCACTAAGTTCACCTACTTGTACATTAGCTTTCATTACTGTTACAGTCAAATAGTTTAACCTTTCCTTTAAAACTTTGTCCAGTGGTTTGTACACAAAAATCCCACTTATCCAAGCAGATGTGATTTTATATTCATAATCAATAATGCAAACTTCTCATTTTATGGCCACGTTGAAAACTGGGATATTATTGTGTAGTGATGAAATACTGAAATGTGTCTCTTTCTAGTAATATACTGGATTCATGGAAACCCACTTCTGGCTTTGTCTGCTCCTTGTATTACCCTGCTCATACTCAATACAGAGATGGTCTGTGTAGCATAACATGAATCCTGAACTCACATTACAAATTTGCCTTCATTATATCATCTCTCCTCAGCCCTACGGATTATATATTGGGAAGGTCTCCATACTGTTCTTTGTTCTTTGGTCAGATATTATTCATTATAGACTTGAAATAACTTAAAAATACTCAATAACAAATGGAAAAATAACTGAAAACATATGTATTAGGAATTTAAAAAAGGCAGCATATATCCAAGCAAACTCAAAAGACAGAGTGAAGAAAGGATGACAGAAAGATGATTTATGTCAGAGGCTCCAAAATATTCATCCAGTCGATACATCTTACTAGCAGGAAAGGACCACGGTACCATTATTTTTCAGAAGTCAGTAATATCTGATAATAGGATGCATCAGGAGTACAGTAATCTTTTAGAACAGCTGGACAAAGACTTGCAGAAACCACAGAACTGGCTAAGTCATGAGATTACATCAGCCAAAGAAACAATGTTTTTCTTCTCCCTAAAGTCTCACATCCATACTTTTGCCATGAAATAGTTAAAAGATCTTTCAGAATTTCCATTACAAATGGCAGGAGTTTATTACTCATAAAAATACACTCCGGGCTGAAACTTGGCATAGACACACCCCAGCCTTGAATTTTTTGTTTGTTTGTTGGGAGCCAACTTTCATAAGTGATGCAGCTGTTCTTACTTACTTGCGAACAAACTATAGAAATGTATCAATCTGAAATGTTTAAGCATGAAAAATATCTTCATTTAGAACTATATAACTGACAAGCTCTAAGTTCAATCTCAGTTCTCATAATTCACGTTTGCTGCTCTTCCATCAGGGGTAAAGGAAACAAGACAGTCAGAAATTTCCCTTCTAGTGATGCAACAGCACTAGATAATGAAAATTAGAAAGCCTGATAAAGTCCACCAGGAATGGGACAAAAGTCAGCTAGTAAAACCCACCTCCCTTTCCTCCCATTGCCCATTCCCCCTCCTCTTCTCCACAGCTCAAGTGCGAAGGTGACGTGAGCAGGGGCAAATATTGCATAGCAGACCCAGTTTGTGAAATACATATATTGGTAGAACCATGTTTATTCATCCAAAGCTTACTGGTGCTCTTTCACTTGGTTTCTGGCACCCTGCTATTCCTTATTTCAGTATTATGGCCAGAGCTAAGACTGAATTCTATTTACCTAGAGAATACTTCCAGATTTATATTAAGTCTGATATGAACAACTCACCCTCCTGTAACAACCAGGCTATTTCATTGATGACTCTAGAACTGGTAGTTCTCCAAATCCGTGCACCTGCCATTAATTTACCACTCTCCTTGCTAAATGTAATAGCCAAAAGGAAAAAAATACAGTAGGGAAACAGTCTGAGTCCATCAAGTACAAAAGTTTAAAAAGGGCATCTGTGGACTTCTTTGTAATGAAAACCAGATTCAGCAATCATACTAAAAGACTCTTAAAACTCGTGAACTTTCTGAGGCCTTGGGAAAGACATCTGCACTACAGGACTACAAAGAACAATGAAATGCAAAGCTCCTGTCACGTGAATACTGATCATTACCACCTGGAAAACAAGCAGAAAAAAGTAATACAGGCTCCCTACAGCCTCCCTTCTTTTGGGCTTGCAAATTCAACCAGTTGGGATAAGTATATTCACACTCTCAATGTCTTCTAGCTTTATCTCACTTATCCTGCAAGCTGTCTTGTACATTTATCTGTCAGAGTCATCAGTTTAAGCTATTTCTTCTTCTCAGGAAGTGATCATCAAAGCCAGTTGAGACAGACTCATCAGACAAAGCCCCATTTGTCTGCTTTATCTGATGCCTATCTGAGACACCAAGTTTTCCTGATGGAATATACGAAGGCAAGAAGAAGCCAAAAAGATACCACTGGAAAATTTCCAGACCAAATCTTACTTTTCTTATTAAACATAATCCTTACCTCTTTGACTAGTCATTATTGTTATCAATTTGTCATCTCTTCCCTCAAACTCTAAACTCTCTAGTGCCAGCTTCCCTAAACTTTTTTTATAACTACCGTTATTTATTTGCTCATTTTTAAACAAATGCACTACTTCTTTCCTTTTTCAGGTCCATCACTTCCTTTCTATTTTTAAGGCCAAAGACTTTAAGTACTCCATGATAAGGCAACTATTTTTCCTGACTGCAGCTCTCTGCTTGTCCTGCTTCCTGACAGTGCCTCCAAAGACCATCCACCTTCCCATCCAGTGCCTGAAGTAGCCTTTGCCTGTCAGAAACTCTACAGAGCTTGCCTGGCACCTCCTCCCTTCCTTCCATCCTTCTTTTCCACTCCTTTGGTGGCAAAGTGACCTCAGGGGCACCAGAAGTGAGCTGTGCCATGTTTACAGATCCTGTTTGGAAAACATGAAGACTATTTTACTAGCTGTAGGATTAGAACAGCATGAAGATAAGGGAGCTTTTTAGCTACTAAAACAGCTATATTGTGAAAAATTACAAAGGGTGCCTCCTTCAGAGTGGATATTAGAGATTCATACAATATGCAAAGTGAGTTTGTTTCTCTTCATGTAACTAGGAATAAAAATCTATGCATTTTACAAGGTTTTTTAAATTTAACTCTGCTTACAAGGGAAATTGAGATCCCATAATATATTATGATCAGAGATGACCTGATCTTGTATATTCAGTATTCTTTTTAATTAAAACCTCCAATAGCATGACGATAAATGCAAAAAACCCTTAAGTAATATGTATAAATTAGGCAAGTTATTTAAGTTCTGGATTAATTTTGTTGTGCATACTATCTGGCAGTGTCACAGAAATATTGCACAACACTGTCCCTCTGCATACATACCAAGCTCCTTTATACATGCAACCAAGAATGCAGGATGTTGAGCACTGTATTACAGAAAACTGACCACATTTAGGATTGTGTTTAAAGATGCTGCTGTTTAAGACACAACCTGAAAAAAATCTACAGAATAACTTCACGAGGAAAAAAACCTTGTATTTCCAACCCTTCTAGATATTTACTCCTTCATTCTAACAATAGCTCATTACTGGAATTGAATAACAGACTAAAGACTGCCTCTCTGCTTTTCAATTCATCAGGCTTAAGCAGAAACACAACTGCATCTTTGGCCTTTGTTGATGCTGCTGTCCAAGCTTATTATCATATGAATATCTAGTTATTGTTTTATAAATGTTCACATTTCAGGAGCTCCCTGCTTTCTTTTCTCTCAGCAGACTTTACAATATCCACCTTCATTATCATCATGTGGCAGCATTGCTCTTCGCCTGCATTTGCTACTTTAAAAATTAATGCACTGCTATTTTCTGAATACTGTACTGCGTAAGCTGCTTATGAGTACATTATGCTATCAAGCAAGCACATGCAGAAAAGCTTCCTAAACTGTTATTCTTTCAATGAAAATACAGCTGGTTCTGCTTCAAAGGCACTTCTTTTCACCTGCAAATGGACTTGCTTCTACACTTATTCCTCAATTCATTGTCTTTTATTTGTGTCTGCAAATCTTTAATTGCCTTTAATTAGAAAGAAGTAAATTCAAGCTTTAATCTTGCAAATACATTCAATCATAATTCTGTCTGGGATGAATACCAAGTTCTATTCACTGACTGATCTTTATAACAAAGGTATATAAATTTATTGTCCGTTTATATAGACCACATCAATTAAACCACAATGGAAAACCAAATAGATAAGAGTCAAAATATTTGAAATGAGAAATGTGCAATCTAAATTTAATTACTCAGACAAATAATTTGAAGATGAGTTATTTACAGCAGGCCAAAAAACCTGACAGATAGTTAAATTTTTTAATCACGCTACAGATTTAAAATTCCTTTCAACACTTTCAGTATAATTTGTAACAACCAACAAACTGCTGTCCTGAATCTTTCTGTGCTGGTATTATAGTCATACTCAGAACATTAGTAAGATGTTTTCCGTACATTAGCAATCCATTTCATATGTTAAAGTACTGCTTAAGGATCAATAAAACTACAACTAGAGGGTAAATTTTAGTTACCAGTAGCAGTTTAACTAAAGTACCTTACTGTAACTGATACTGAAAACCATACTAAAATACATACATATCTAATTAGAAACTAAAGACAGATTGTGCCAAGACTTACTGACAAACTGCAAGTGTGAAATCACACACCTAGTTAAGCTGAAATCAATTGGTTTATCGTGATTATTGATATGAATTAGTGAAGGTTCCAGGAACCCTCCACAAAACCCCATAGAACAAACACAGCAAGAAAATGGACTTCTGGTCTTTTCAGGGTTTGACTTCAAGCATCCCATCATTTTACCTGCAGTAACAGGGGTAAGGGAGAATTAGATCTCATTAGCATGGAAAAAGGCCCAGGATGGAGGAAGGTTCAGTCACGCCATCCTCCACAACCTCCCTATATGCAAGACACAGAATATCACACCCATTACACCTGAGTTCAGTTTTAGGTAATTGCTAGTTTAGGTCTCTCTTTAACTCCCACAGAGAGACTTCTCCAAAGAGTGAGTGACAGCAGCCTAGCACAACCTAAAGAGCTCCCTGGTGCTGCCTGTTTCACTGTCAAGAACAACTAGAGATGTTCAGAACCCAAGTCAGGTGGGTTGGCTTCAGCTCTAAGGTTAAGGAGAATAAATATGAACCAAGGAAATAGCTCTAAGGGATAAACAGAGAAGAAGAACCAGTCCCTACATGACTTTATCTTGATTCAAGACATTAAAAACACAGCCAAATTACCTTTGAAGTAATTATCTTTGGTATCATTAGTACTACAGAGAGAAAATCCCAGAGCCTTGAAGAGACTGTGAATTGCATTGAAAACCACAGCCTGAATTCCATCCCTGCCCAGCTATGAGGTGCTGGTTCCCAAGCCAGTTAGCTATGCCTGTGCTACAGAGCCCCTGCACTCTGTACCATAATTAGCACACTGCCTCTTCAGAACAGCTCCCCTGTACCACTTATGGTCCTGCTTTAAGCTACACTCTCAGGAGACAGGCTAGAAGACATTCCTGGGGGTCATATGAGCCATCCCTCTGCTCAGAACAGAGCCAGTTTTTAAACTGCATTCAACCTGAAAGTCAGCACCAGTGAGTCTGAGAGCAAGTCTAGGTGAGCTTATCCAGCTGAGTTTTTGGTATTTCCAAAGGTAGAGATTCCACAACTTCCCTAAGAAACTCTTCCCAACATTTGGTCATCCTTTTAGTAAAAATATTTTTCACCTACCTACTGAAAATATTCTCTAACTTGCCTTTTGTCCTACCATTGTGCACCTTTGAGAAAAGTTAGGCTTCACCCTGCCTGTGGCCTCAATCTATTAAGTACTTGTAAACAGCAGTAACATCTCAGCTTTCTCTTCCTAAAGCTGTAAAGACAGCTCTCTCAGCCTTTTCTTGTACATGCTGCACTCCAAATGGACATCCTGACCCTTCACTAGATGTATGTCCATGTCCTCCTTGTTTTCTTCTGCATATGTATGGCACTTGCCTTTTTCAACTATCAGGAAATCAATTCCATAGAACTAGCTGAATGGCTGACAGCTGAGAGAATTTAGCCATAAATTCACATTGCCTGAAGTACCTTAATGCCACCATTGCAATGGAACTAAAGTGCACCCAAGGAATTCAGTAGGGTCTGCAAACACCAAATCAATGGACTAAAAGGTTCAAATCAGTTTGTACTACCATCAATTCCCTAACTTTAGAGTAGCTTGTGTTTTAGTAGGAGTAAAGGCAAGCATTTATTTTCTTACATGCCCTGGGATGTAAGAAAAACTGAGTATGAGCTCAAAACTGAGCTCTATCATCTCATACATAGCAGTACAACTTTGCCTTAAGTGCCTTTCTAAATGCCAGCAAGTTAGGTGTCATGGGGAAAGAAGTGTTTTCTAAAGTGCTTTGTAACACCATTGAAAACCACAGAAGCACCTACACACCTGCCTCCTAAAGTGCATGAACAAGTATTTAATTCTATGATCTCTGAGAGATTTTAATTCAGTCATTGTATACTCACTGAATAATAGAATTTATTTCAATGTGAAACTACTCTCACAGAAAACATCTTCAATATGCCTGCTTCATTCTGAAAATAACTATTTATTTAGAATGTTGAGGAAACTCAGAAAAACAAGGTTCCATGGGAATTTCAAGCCTAACTTCAGTAAAAATCAGTTGGCAAACCACACAGCAGTAACAGTTTTATAACCTCTATCTGAGAATTGGCAACACAGCCCTAGCTCACACCTATGGAAACAAGATCAAGCTCTCAAGTATTTATTATTGTGTTTTGTGTTATGAGTGTCACACAGATAAATTCAATGACCATTCTTTTCCTGAGAAGCAGAAGTAAGATTTTCTTCTTTTTAATTGCTGTGATTCCAAAGGGAGTTTTTAGAGTCTTAGGTTAACAGGAAGATTTTTATATGTCTTATACCTACACAAGACTGTGTCTGTACTAAGAAAAGGCATGAAAACCCCCCACAGCCTCTCTATTTTATTCAGGTTTAATGGCAGCTCAAATCACTGACCATTTTTCAATCTTGAGAGACGGAACAGCTTGACACTAATAATACATTTGCAAAGGACACATCATCATTTAACACAACATTAAGTGCTCAGGGACAACTTTTTACTGTAGACACAATGTGCTCTGAGCTCAGGGTTGACATTTAATGCTACGAAGATAATCCAACCAGTCATTCATGAGGGGTAAATTAATTTTCAAGCAACTATATTTCAGCTTTAAGCCAACAAGAAGGACGCATTAAAATGAATAACTTCATTTTATGCTGCATGCAAAATTTAAAAACCCCAAAATATACTGCATTCTTAAGTACATCAAAATATACCCATTTAATTATTGCTATCTTTCCCTGATTCCAAACCAGAAGTCTGGTAATAGTTATTAAATATATATTCTGACTGGAAGCAGAAAATCCCTCAAATTTTCTAGGAGTTGCCATGAAAAGCAGCTTTTCATTGAAAATTGGTTTACATTCAAAATTTTATTAGCCATACTTTGATTGTAACAAGTAATTAAGAACATATATAAATTAGCACCTTTTCTGATACTTAAGGAATATGTTAAAAATCTATATAAATATTTAAGAAAATAAATTCAGGAAACCAATTATTAATAATGTACAGTCAACAAACGAAAACAATAAATCAGCTAATTATTCAGGAAATTTGTTTTCAATACCTGCAGAATATACTCAATTAACTGTAAGACTATAATGAAAGATCTGAAGAACAACACTAAAATTATTGATGCTTGCTACTACTATTTGATAGGCAGTCCTTTTTAATGCCTTTCAATGCTAAACTATCTGTTGCAATGCTGTGCTTAAGTCCAACATGTGCATACCTGCAGCCATTAAACAGTACTGGCTCCATGTAAAAGGAGCCTCCACACACAGGATGCAGCTCTTCAGTTAACCTCTCCAACAATCTTGTTAGCATTTCCTACTCAAACAGACAACTATGAAAACATTAAATGCCTTTCTTAAAAATAAATGAACGCAATTAATTTGAAACAGATCAACTGAAACTGGGTGGGCATTTGGCTTCTTTCTTCTCCACCTACATAATATATACATACATTACTTCCTACATGTTGTTTTGAGTACATTTGTACAACTTTGCTATGGAACAACTGCTTGCAGTTACACTTGCATATAAGCAACCACATTTTAGTATGAATTCTGAAAATGCAGAAAGCCAACCAAAACTACTACTGCAGAGACTATTTACAAGAGCACATAGTAACAGGTCAAGAGAGAATGGCCCCAAAATTGAAAGAGAGTATGTTTAGATTAGATATTAGAAAAAAAAAAGTATCTCTGTTGTGAGGGTGGTGAGGCTGGAAAAGATTGCCCAGAGAAGTTGTGGATACCCCATCCCTGAAGTGTCTAAGGTCAGGTTGGATAGAGCACTGAGTAACCTCATCTGGTGAGACGTATCTCTGCCCATGGCAGATGAGATACATCTCATGGCAGGGCTCAGAACAAAATAAGGTCCCTTCCAACACAAACCCCTCTATGATTCTGTGAAGTATTCACTATCAATGCAATTAAAAGCCACATTTTTATCAAACAGTTGATGAGATGATTTTTGGGGACCAGAAACTATTGTACTGTTTCTTTGATTATAAGAGGTGTGGAAAAGGCAGCATAAGGTGTGGTAGGAGAGACACCCAAAATACAATGAGTCTTCCTGCCTCTGATTCAGGCTGCACCCAGTTGCAACTTGGCTTACAATGACTTTATTAATGGGTGGCTGCAAACAGAGGAAATGTGATATAGCCCCCTCAAAAGTGGAAGCAGATCTTCTTGGTATCTTTTATCTTTTCGTACACATTCAATCACATTCAATCACACTGCAGAGTCACAGTCTGCCTGTGACTCTACTCACTTTTATAAAGCCTTTCTCCAAGATTATTGCATAAGCATTTCTTACCCTTAGTTTGTAGGTTGAATATTTATGCCACAGTTAAGAAACTTGCCTTCTTCTGTTGTATTTTATTTTATTTTTCCAAGACATTTCCCTGATTTCTAAAATTTAGTTTGAATTTACCTCTCATACTGGTATAATTCGCAGACTAAAATCATCGTCCCGCTGCCAATTAAAATACTGGGTCCAGGCCATTCTGGATCCACTAGTAACTACTGAGAACAGCTTTCATATCAGTTTGGTACCCATCTTGCAGTAGCTTAATATTCATATATCTCTAGTTTTTTACCAGAATACATTGACAAGGTCAAGGTAAAAGGCACGTCTTCCTCTTCCCCATCAATGCTAAGTTTGCTACTCTGTCAGAGAAGAAAACTGAACTGATTTGACAAAACATTGGCTGTTGCTGATCTCCCTGTTGGACTGGATCCTTACAAGAAACTGTCCCTACTTTGAAGAGCTTACTGTGAAGGATGAGGAAGCTGCAATCAATAATTTATGAATATTATATGTTCCATCTGTCTGCTTGTTACTGTGATGTTGGCTTTAGAATTACCAGAGGTTAGCTCCATTAAACACTGGCCTGTGCTTAGGCAGGAAGGTAGGAAAACACTACTCGTAGTTCTCTATTGACAGCACTTTAAGACAAAAAAGGAAAATATAGAGACTAAAAACCAAGCCATCCTATTCAGTTGCCCCATAATCAAGCACATCCATGTAACAGATGTTCCACAAAATATCTTCTCTGCTCTTCTTATCTCTGCAACTCCAGAGACAGAAATTTCTACCATTGTCTTATATTAATTACTGTCTTTTGACCTTGAACAGAACAGAAGCAACTAAAATCACTAAATCAATAAAGGAGAAGTCAGATACTCACTGGGTTATGTTTTTAGGAAAAAAATCAACATATATATGATTCTATATGTATATGATTCTAGCACCAGGATCAAAAGGATCCTGGTCAAAAGGATGCCGCCTTCCTTCATTCCTCACTGAAGAAAATCTGTTCAGCAGCCCCAGCCTATATGAACTATCAAGAAATTCTTCCAGACCACATTTCTGGCATTAAGCAAGAACAAATCAACCAGTGCCTGAAAAAAATCTTCACTAATAGTAATTTTAAACTTCTTCCTAATTACTCTGGTGTGTATTGTGCTACTGCCAAACAACACTACTAAGTCATTCCAAAAATGGTTACTGAATAAGCACCACATCACCAAGTACTGTAGCAACACTGTTAAACCTTCTGGCTGAAGAGTCACTGGTGTTTCAGGAGAGGAGGCTGTCTCTCTGCTGTAGCTGACAACACACTACCTGACATGTCCAACCTTATTAGGTGACTGGGGCCAGTCCCTGGGGCATGACCCAGGGACTGTGCCATGAGGGACTGTGGCACCACAGGAACCTGGAGTCATCCTTTCTCCCATGTCTGATGTTTCTCCACAAGCACCCTCCAAGGAGGCACAGACATCCCCAACAATACCTCACTAACCTTTCTGCTGTGGAGCTTTACTTAAAGGAGGGATGGTGACAACTCGTCCAGGAAGGGAATGACACAATTTGTGACCCACAGCTTCTTTTTCCCAACAGGAACAGAGAGGTCTTGGAGGTGGTATGGAAAACCTGAGCAACTCAGGGACCAGATGAGGCCACATGAAACATAAAGAGGACTTTCACTGCAAATACCACATCACATCTGTTTCTATCAGCTTCAGTTTTCTGTTCTCACACACAACAGGATGGCACTATTTGAACAGTATTAAAGAACGTATCTGACTTTATGAGAAGCAAACAAAGCCTTGCAGTAAACAAAGATTAACAAAGTCAGATGACAAACCAGAGACAGAGCACCAGAGACAGTACAGCTCAGGAGAAGCCAGGGCCACTTCTCTGTAACACCTGCTTTGTTGGGCAGAAATCCCTTTAAACGTTAACCTGAGACTTCGCTGCCAAGTTTACATTAATTCACCACTGGCCACAACATGCTAAAGAAAATCTTCCCAGGTCTGAACCAAACAAAGCCTGGACTGGAGCTAGAACTTGTGGGGAACAGACTAAATTTATCGATTTAGTACAAGGGATAGGATTCATGTTGTTCACCCAGAAGCAGAAGATCTGCAAGAGCTGAGGGGGATATCCTATGAATAATCACAACCATGCTTGGAAAGTGAAAGGAAGAAAACATCTGAATAAGGAGACCTGCAAGATGTCAGGCACCACAAGAATAGCAAAACTGTGATCCTGAATACCTTAACTTCTGATCCAGTGTCTTATCCAGTGGATAATGCTTTTCTCAGAATTGAAAATAAATAGAATGCTCTCTGCCAAGATGAAGATTCATTTCTTACTAGTAAGTCATATCATTCTGGACCAGCTGTATATAACAAATCCATCCCAAAATACAAGGTGTAATTTATTAATTCTGCTTAAGGAAAAGGTTTCCAGTAATGCTGCCAGCATTTGCAGTTCTCACTTCAATGAAGCACATTGCAAAGGACGCTTCGTCAGACCTACATATCACTGTCACTCCAGAAGCCAATGCACTGACAGTCGTAGCAGAGGTGGATGTCACAGGATACTGGAAAAGTGATTATGCAAGATAGAAAAGTAGATTTTTGGAGTCTCACTCCAGCAATGCAGAAATCAGAAGCTTTTAATGGAATTAGGCAAGAAGGGAACATCTCTTATACACATCACCATTATCCCTTGGGATCCTAAAATTACTTGTGAGGAATAATCTCTACAACTCACTCATAATTTTAGCATACCTAAGAACTACATATCTTCAGTTCACCCATAATTTAAACTTCTTTCCTTCAACAGAAACACCACCTGACAGGTCTTAACTAAAAGTGAATGACAGCAATAGCAGCTTACTTTAAAGTGTAAAGGAAATGCATATTTATGAGCACCCAGAATAATGGTTTATGGACCTGAGAACTAAAGGTGTAATAATGTCTTGAAGGCATATTAGGAGACAGAATTTTACGTTCAAGTGCCAAACCAGATTTCTGTCACTGATGAGATGGCTGTTAAGATAATAGGACAGAGGAGCCTGGCTAACTTTTAAATTTAAATTTTCAGACCTTCAACTCCGTCCTTTTCCCTTTCTGAAGACTCACAGAAAAGGAAGTACACATGTGTGTATAGTTAAACAATGACATCTTACTCCTAACTTTGGGAATGGACTTACTGCCTGACAGGTGAATGTCTGAAATCCTTCACAAATATTGCAGTCTAAAATACACAGTGAAGAATAGCTAGGCTTTACTTCAAACCTTCTCTTTGGAAATACAATTTTGTCAAGTAACCTATATGTTTCATTTTTTTCAATAACTGACATCACAGTGATGGCAATGATTTTATCTGAAACCTTTTGATTTTGTTTCACCATTTGCATCAGGATCACTGCTCTGTTGATATTTTAATGAATAAAATCAGTTGGTTTCGGTAATAGCCTTACTTTGAACACCACTATATTATAAATTATTTAAATGGTGAAAGGCATGTATTAGGGCAATCTATTCAAAGAATCAAGGGTTGCTCCCAGTATCCTTTTTTTCCAAACCTTTAGTCCACAGGATGATCTTTTCAGTATGATGTCTCTTGTAGGAAGCATACAAAAGATGGAAAGACTGTTTAGGAAAAAATTCTACCATCTGGAAAACTATTTGATTAGATCAGATAAAGCATGGAGCTGTCTTCTATTCCTGAATCTTTCATAAAACTACTGTATGACCTTGGGAAATCTCTTTTCCTTGCAAGACTTTGGTACTCATCAAAAACTCTTGAGATCATAGTCTAATGGTATAATAGAAGTAAAAAACCCACATGAATGTTATCTATTGGAGATGATTTTCTGATGGCCTACGTTAATTTATTTTTAAAGATTTTAAAATTACATTTACAAATATAATGAGAAATAGTTAAACAAGTACCTGAAAAAGTAACTGAATCTGCTACTGACCCTTAAATTCAATTTCTTATTCATTAAAAATGTGTGTTAAATATTTATAAACCCATGGACAATGCAGTCTCAGTTTCTGGAATTAAAAGCATACAAAATTAAACAGAATTAAACGGACAACTAACTTTTAGCTATGTTTGGTTCCTCACAAACTGTATGTGGACACTGCTCTGATCACAAAGGTCCTATGTGCCACCCCCTGCATTCCCCTGATGAAGTCCCTCTGTCTAGAGTCACCTAATGTGGTCTAGCATGTGACACAAGACACAGAACATCAGCCATGCACCATTAGGTGGCCAGTGACAGTCTTAGTCCAACTCCTGTGAGAGAGCCCTGATGCAAGCCATCAGCACAGAGGAACCCCCATCTCCCAGGCGGGCTCCCAGCAGACAGGACAGGCAGTGTCCTGTCCAGATGAGAGTTTATTTGTAAACCCTCTGAGTGGTCCTCTATTGACATTCCTCAATCTGGCTGAGTCTGTTCTTTAAACACACCAGAAAGGACACCTTCATTATACAAAACATGCACAGTGAAAAATAGTCAATATATTTCTTTTTCAAAGTAATTTTTCAGTTCTTTGCAACCTAGAGGTTTGTCTCACATTTGGAATGAAACGTTTCTGTGAATGTGTCATTTTGCAGATAGACAACAAAAAAGCCACATCCCCTCCCTATGGTCAGTTTTTCAACAGCTCCATTCTTCAGAAGAAGAGAGACACAACGTCACTTTCAGTAACAACACGGTCCTTGTGACAGACATGCCTTTCCTAGAGCCAAAAAAAAGCCACTCAATCTCATTATGTCAGTTCTAAGAATTTAGCAAAGGGTTTTTGCAAATGCAGAGCAGACAACACTAAATTATTAAAACAGTATTACTACAACATTTGAGTTCAAACACTGCTCAAATGGCAGTCCAAGTTGACACACCAGTGCGATATGTTAGTGACCAACAGTCCCCAGACATACATGTGTCTTCATCACTTTCCATTCCAGGTGTTTACTCTGCTATAACCCAGTCTAGCCAATATATCAACCTATTCCAAGATTTACTGAGAACAGAGCTCTTCCAATGTCCCCCACACTAGTGTACACTTCCAAGATATGAGCAATTTTGTGGGGAAGATTCCAGTAACTGCTGCACACCTGCATGAATTTCTTTCAAACTGTGATAAACTAAGTTAAAATAATACTTGGCAAATTGCTGGCTTTGCATATGCTGTGTAACAAACAGGTGGAGAAAGAAAACTCCACCTAAAGAAAGCACCTCAGTCAGTGATATATGCAGTGGAGATAGAACATATTACCATGCCCTTATGCCACTACCTTTGGCGCCTGCTGTAAACTGTTTGAAAATCTTCCTTTTTACTTACTAAATAAAATATGTTCTTAGGTTCCTTGTCAACCTACATACACTATGTGTTTTTCTTTTCTGTCACTCCCTGGAGATGAGCTAATTGCTAGAAGTATGTGGTTATGAGCTCCTTTTAGTTTTCTACTGAGATTTTTTGTGACAAAATACCCGTGTCACATCCTGCCACTGGGACATGCTGTAACAGCTAGGACCAATGGGTAACACAGGAAAGTCCTGTCTAAGATGTACAACTGGGGATCCTCTGATAAACTGCATACTATACTTACCACTAGATATTAGGTACTGCACTTCTGTAATACAAAGAACAAAAAGTGCAGCAACACCAAACATACACTCAACAATTTATTAAAAAGTCCCCAAAACAAACAGAAAAAAATGATGCTGTGGAAATATCGTGATAGCTTCACCACACTGTGTTGAGAGCACAGGCACTAAAAAACAAAGTTTAGTGTTATGATCAAAATGTGTTCCTTCTCCCTTATCTCTCTTCTTTCAGCATGAATTTCATGTTCTATCCAAAGGAAAAAGAAAAAAAAAAAAGGAAAAACCAGTGTAATTCAAGATTATGTTGTCAGCTCTCCTGAAATCTCGATTTTGGTAAAAATATTCAGTATTAATTTTTCCACAAGTAAAACTTCAGTTAGAAAGTTATGGTAATCCTTCCAAATGCATTCTTTTGCTATAAATATCTATGAAAGCTGCTCCACTTCACAGTGAAACTTTGTCCATATGGAACATATGACTAGGAAGGACTTGGTGAACTACTGAAATCCAGTGCTTTGCTAGAGAAGGCATATGTATCATGATGTTTTCTTTAAAACTGATCATAGAAAACAATCAGTTGGAAAACAAGTTAGAGCTTTCAGTTTGGGGTTTTTTGGGGGGGGAGGGGACGGGTTTTAGTTGGTTTATTTTATTTTATATTTTTTTTTCTTTAGCCTACCAATAGGACATTACTTAATAAGCTCAATCTCCTATTGGTAAGAAATTGCCTTCTGTTTCCTGTTATGTTTCTTTATGAACAATTTATACAGTTATGGACTGGATATATATGGACTGTGTCTTTCCCATGAGTTTACTTGGGAAGTTCCAAAAGGTACCATATTTGTCTTAATTTGTGTTCAGCTGTGCTAAACAAGGCTCTTCTTGGTCTTCCCTAGCAGTTCTTTCAGCATTTCTTCACTTCCAATTCATCTTTCCTAAACACAGATGAGCAAAACAGTACTCAATACTTCAAACTCAGGGTCCCCAGTACCCTATTTAATGGCTTCAATATCTTTTATCATTACTTTAAATACATACAAGGATGAAGTACCCTGTTTTCAAGACCATGAGTAATCACTAGGAGCAAGGGAACCTTTCCACTAAGATTTCCAGCCAATGAATTGAAATCACTGGTTGTGAACTTGCTGGTCAACGTCCACAGCTGATACCACTTTGGCCATAAACAAAAAATGGTGAAGAAATATAATTAGCTTTTCCAGCACCAAAATGTTATTAATTTTATCTTCACACTTATGGATTGGATTTTGCTCCCAGTTACAAGGATAAGCATCTGAAATAACTGCTAAATTCAGTAGTGTGATACCTGTCCCAAATTTCTACCACGAGAAAATCCAACCTTCCTACTCATGGTCTCTTGACTGTAGGAAGTGTTTCTCTGCAGACTAAAAATTACCTGAAAGGTAGCTGAATAAAGCAAGAAAAAGAAAAAAAAATAACATTAAACTATACTTTTAATTTCTCTTTTTTCATCTGGGACAGAAATAAGATGAGGAAGACAACCCTCTGTGGGATATCTTTTTTCTGCTTTTGTAAGAGCCAAAATGTTTTATTTTCCCTCTCTGAGGAATACATGAAAGCATTTCCCTCTTTGTCCTTTCATGATGATTACTCATTAGAATTTGATAATTTTCTCTACACGAACATGAGTTATATTTTTTTCTTCCATTAAATCATTTGGATAGAAGCTCTTCCATGGAATATATATGCTACAAGGTCTGTGGTTTTCAAAGCTGTCTATCAAGACACACAGAGCCTCGTGTATCACAGACATGAGTCTTTCTTGTAACTTTACCAATCTTTTCCATCTGGTATTGTACTTAACAGGTGGATTTTCTGAGACACTTCACACTATGAAGTATGTTAAGGATTGTACCTTCAGTTCTATTTGATTTGCAATTTATTCAATGTTTCTCTCTGTGCATTCTAGTTTGCACGGTCCTCATCTATTCCAGAAAAGACAGAGAGGACAGCAGCCGATCTTTTCTGTAAAAGTATTTCTTCAGAGACAACCCCACTAGTTGGGGGTTGCCATTTCCCTCCACTTCTTTCCACTGCATAGCAGGCAAAACACCACTGCACTACACCTGAATGTTATGGAAAAGGCGGTGCCAAAAACAGGACTGCATTCAGGTTTTGTTATGCCTTCCACATGTAGGAAAGGCAACATCATTGCTTACTGAAGACAGTGTAAAATACCTCTAAAAATATGTGGATTTAACCTATTGTAGTTATTATTCATAAAGTAACACAGCCTGTAGGCCTGATCTGACCTACAGAGGCCACTGGATTGAGATCAAAACTCATTCTGAGAAAGTGAGGGAAATTAACACAGGGCACAAATCCTTCTTACGCTTCCTAATCTGTTCAATCTGCATGTTATATGGAATAACAACTCTTCCTAAACTCAGCTGACATGTGGCTCAGCTTTGCAATGTGTTCAACAGCAATACTGGCTTATGGCACTTGCTGGCCTGAGTTTTGCCACACCAGTTCCTGCAGTGTGCTGTCCTGGCTTTGATGTGTATTAGCTGGTGCAAGCAGCCAGATGATGAAGCAGATCAGGGAATTCACTCAACCTCACAAACTGCTCAGAACATGTTTTACTTAAAGCTGGATCAAAATGGCATACAAACAGCTCTGCCATCCCAGAGGATGGTAGACTATACACTGTGACATGGTGGCAGGAACAAGGAGAGAGAGGTAGGCATCGTTAAAGGTCACTTTGTAATGTTGAACTGTACCCTCTGAATATCAGGTTGCAGGTGCACCAATATATTTAGACAACGGGAACTGGAATTAAAGGGTACGCTCACTCCAATTGTTACAACAGTCTCTGACATGTGCCCACTGTCACTCTCTCCCAAGTAATTCCTACATGTGGCTTAAGTAGGAACTGAAAATTGCCTGGAGCAATTTTCTATAAGCAGAGTGCAAGCAGCCCCTCTGTTTTAGGGATAAAAGAGTTTAAGGTTATTTGACCTCTGTGCCAGAAAGCAGTACAATTCTTGCTTAACCTACAAGCGCAGAAATGAATCATCAGCCCAAAACTCTCACCATTCACCTGTTAGAACAGAAGCCTGTAGAGATTATTCTTACACATCTCCACTCAGTGCCTGCAAAAGGCCTTGCTTACATTCTACTTTAACTTAAAACTTCTCGCTGCTCTTCAGTTCATAGTGACTGCAGATCCCTCAGGCCAGGTCTAAACTGAGAGCTCAGACTTGTTCTGCCTGTAATGTGAACTGGTAAGGTGCAAGCAGGAGATGCATTGCCACAGTACACAGCATCATGGCCAGGTTAATTAGTGCTGATAAGAGACAGATCAAGTCAAGGACTGTGCTCAAGAGGCCCAAAGCTGAAGGGTTTAATGCACAGTGTGAGCTCAGACTTACTCAAAACAGCTTCACTAAATCTGGGCCTCTTACCAGTATGCTGTAACCTTGAGCTGAAGGGACTAGTCTATTGCTGAGACACTGTTTCACTCCATATGCTAGTTCATTACCCAGCTCCTCTCTGTTTTGACTGCCAACAAATAATGATGTTTTTCAACACTTCTCCACTAGGAACTGAATGCACAAACATCGCATCATAAATGCCACCCAACATCTGCCAGGCAGTTACCATCTTCCCATGACTATCACCTAGGCTGAACCTGAGCAAGTGATTTACTGACAATCTGTGTCACATCCTCTTACCTATCACACCCTAGATCATCCAAACACCAATGCTTATGAATGGCCCACAGGTATTCGGTTAAAATATCACAAGAAATTATTTCTAACAAAAAACCTCCCTATGTATTCTAAAATTATTGTTACTTAGGTTATGTAAAACCAAATATTGCAACTGAAAATATCAGTTTTGGTACAAATCTTACATCACCAATGCAAATATGTTGATAATGATAAGATATTCACAGAAAATAAATGAACGAGAAGCCAGGCTTTTTCACTTTGCCTATTTAACAGGCAGTCAAAATTCTTGAAAATACTATTGCTTACTCTATGAGTTATTCTAGAACAGTATCAGTAGCTTAGCTGAGCAAAATTCCTCAGTTGGTCCCATAGTGAAGAGGGTATCTATGTAACTGAGATAATGACAAGGAACAGATTTCAAGTAAAGTATTTCAAAATTTAAGCAACAGATTAGTGACTTGCTTTATATTATCTGCAAGTTTATTAAGCGAAACCAGAGTGCTCAATCAGGGAAAATTATTTGTTTTCCCACATTCCACTTATTGTAGAGCTCTTCGTTCACTTCACGGTGCTTTTCTGTACTGATTCAACATCCTACACAAATGAAATATCTGAAAATACCTTTGAATGTGTGAATACTTTCAATAGTGCTTATTTTAATCAGCCTTAACCATCAAATAAAAGCTAGTCACATTATGTTTGAGATTTCTGTAACTGTAATTCAAATCAAGCAAATGCCTTTTCTTATTTTCATTCTAGCAGTTTGAGCTTCCTAAGACCATTCTCCTTCTGCCCTCTAAGTTCTTTTCTTATCCAACACTTTAAGCCTGCAAGCAATATGTAGAGCTGAGCAGACAATCCCATAAATAGTTCAAGACCTTGAAAAGTACAATGCAGCCTGTTCCTAATTTTCTTCCAAAATAAGGCACAATACAAGCAAAAGCTTCCACTGAAAAGAAAAATATTTTTAATACAATCCAGTTACAGAAATCCATGACAACACGCAATTAATGGACTGCATGATAGCAATCGCTAATGTGATTCATTACATTCAATTCATTACAAAAGCCAGATGACTATTCTGTGGTCATGCTCTTCCTGAACATGGACATCTAACACATTCTTTCAAGGCCATAAATAGGTGCAATACCTGATGAACTATGTAATGCATGTGGTCACATCCTGAAGCATGAAATACAAAAATCCCTTCAGTTAAACCTCTTGACTTGATCCAAGGTGACTCTTATGTCTTTCTTCTTAGACGACTGCCCCTGCAAAGCTTGTCAAACTCTGCTGCCTTCATTCCTGCTAGCCCAGACAGGGAGGAGCAGCAGAGACCACCACTTTCCATGGTAGGACAATGGCTGGATAAAACTTAACTGCACCCAAAAAAAACCAGAGCCACTTTTCATAGCATTGTAGCTAAAGAAATGCAGTTACAACTATGAATTATGTTCACCTTAAATATCTATTAAGCACATCCTGAGACATGTATCTGTGCTGAGCATTTCATTCTCATGCCTGTTCCACTGCTTTGTTATGATGAAATGAGAGGAAATCCAATTTGTAGTTCACTGCCCAACTCTCCTTGCATTTATATTAATGCAATAGCACCTACAAATATAAGCACATGCACCACACAGAGAGAATGTGCATATGTGAACACTGTACACACCAAAAAATTATGTCTGGTATTTTTTAGAAATGGGTGCCTAAAATTAGATTTACATATTCACACTGAGATGAGAGTAGTTTGAAGTCCAGCTTTCACACATGAGCTAAGATTTTCAAAGCCTGGTGAAAGAATTTCTAAAAATGTTAAACTGCTCTGCCTCTGAATGTAATATATACATGCTTACATGTGTCTATAGTGAAAATGTTATGTATTTTGTAAAGGATTATAAGAGTTTTTTCTCGGTTGACTTTGACTACAGAAATGAATTCATTGAAGAATTGAATGAAGGTGAGAGTAAGTACAAACACAAATATATAACAGTGCAACAGCCCTGTAGACACCGCACACCTTACAGGAATTGCAAATGCTTTAAGTAACACCATGCTGAAAGCCAGTTCAGCAACTGGAAACATGTCAAATTTCACTCTCATTTACACCTATACCAATTTGTAGCAACTCCATTGAGTGAAACAGTGATATTGTTGATGAGATTAAAATAAGAGCAGTCTATGACCCTCCATCTGTATATAAGTACTAAACAAGTGTAGTCTGAACATATAGTAAAAGTAGTATAATCAAACAAGCTCAAAGAAACTTTGCTGTGGAGAAGGGATGGGAGCCAAGAGTTTAGATACACAACCCTTCTCCTTAGCTTCTCTTCAAGGTGTGTGAACACATTTCCACAGTCCTCTGGATCTGCAGCCACCCCTCCCACTCCTGCTCAGACTGAGTCTATGTCTGCCCAACAAATGAAAACTAAATAATATCCTCACATATGTAAGTACATATCCAGATCTGCCATCACCTTCTATGCTCTCAGCCAAGGCAATAAAACACAGCTCTGCAGCTTTGGACTTACAAAATATGTGATCACAAGCTGCATGTGCTTAAAATTCGTCATCAGCCTTCACAGAACATATTTAAAAACATCCCAATCATCACAAAATGTGGATTAAATTAGTATAGCCAGACTAGGCTTTGCTTCACAGCAGTGTTTTCCTCAGCTGCTCCTGCTTCAGTTTCCAGAAAGTGATTCCACTGGCATAAAATTAAAATCAAAACAGCACTAACTGACCAAAGGATATAGTTCTTTTTTTTTGTGACACCAAATTCATTCTTCATAAAATCTCCTCCCAAGAAAAAGGAACTACACATGGTATCAGTGGCCTATTGCTGTGAAGTATACAACTCAAATTCCAAAACTTGCCAACAGTCACACATAATAGCAAAAGGAATGTTTTTTTTCCTACTTTTCTTTATTATGTGCTTAGTAATAGGTTTTTATTAGAAAAATTCAAGACAGCAAATGTAATGTTTCATATGCAAAAAAAAAGGTACACCAGAACTGCTATTTCTGGTTTTCTTTTTTTTTCCAATATAAATAAACAGTAGGAGAAGACTTTCTGAGTAGCCAATATTTGTTTCCCCTCCTTTCCTTTCCCACAGTAAAGAGGTGACTGACATTAAAAAAAGGGAAAAAACCTATGACTAGTTAAAAAAATAGACTGGAGAAGTTTTATTCCATTGACATCTGTCCTGCTACATCTTTGCTTATGGCAGAGGAGAGCCATCTCAATGATGTAGATGTTGCCTTCTGGTTCCATTCCTTTTCTTAACAGACAAAAGATAGGGGAATTGCTGTTTTGTGAGAAACGGGGAAATTTTGAAATTTTCAGTACACATTCAAAAATGTCCAAACATTTTTTGCTGTTGCTATTATTTCAGAAATTATATATGAAATTTTCATTCTGATAAGTATTTCCTGATCCAAAACAACCACATTTCATGTCAAAGTATGCAACATATTTCAAATAAAAGTATCAAAATGTAACATTTTCCCTCTTTTAAAGCTGAAAAGGAAGGCTGATAGTGGCCAGGTTTGTCTGAGTATGCAATGGCACTACTCAGGACAAGGAAGATAGAGGCACACTACGTTCATAAAAACACAGAGAAGGTAAACGGTAAAAGAAAACAGAAAAGTTGAAGTGGTAAGAGTAAAGACAACTCTTTAGTAGTAGGGTAGGTAGAAATGGCAATCTGCCACAAGAAGGGCTTCTCTATGGAGACAAGAAAACAGGTCCATGCTCCAGCTGGTAGCTGGAGGTGGAACCCCAGAGATGTTCGGGCCACCACTAGTCCCCAAGCTCTTCTCCATCTCAGAGCTACAGTGACATCACAGCATCAGCCCTAGGATGAGGCACCTTTCTTCTGGACAAGTCAGTGTTCTCCACACCACAGACATATGTCACAGCTGAGACATTCACGATACACAGAGCATCACCATGCAATGTCAGAAGGCTTTTAGCATCTGCCCACACAGACTAACATCATATCACTTCAGAGGGCTACAGGTGTCTGCCCTTCCTGTTCTTTAGCCCAACCTTTTACACTTTCACCTTACATGCATTGTACCCGTGTGCCTTCTGTTCCCTTTGGTGACTGGTCAGTGCAGCTCAGCATTCCATGGCTCATTGCTGTCAATGCTGTTCACCTGCTTCTCACAGCTGCAGCCCACTGGGGATGAGGCTGGCTGCTGCCTCACTCCCAAATTCCATCCAAATACCCATTCCATCCAAATACCCATTCCCATTTTCCATCCAAATACCACAAACTGTGTGCCTACATACCTACAAAGCCCCAGCTTTAGCCACAAAGTTTTATCTGTTAGTTCAGGTGGGCACTGCTCTTTCTCCTCCTGCGCTGCCACAGCAGGACTCAGGACTCCTACCCAGTCCCCTTCCCTGCCCCATGGCTCCCCATGTGTGATGCCAATGAACACCACCTCCATCACCAAGTCACCGCTCTCACTCTACCAAAGTGAGTAGCTTTGTGCTTTCCAAAGTAAAAAGAGAACACATTTTCATTCATAACTTTTACTCCTTCCCAGGGGATGTGAGGAGCCTTATTTGCTCCAAAGAACCCCCAGGCTATGCCTGTATAAGCTCCAGCTCCAGATCAAGCTGGCAAGTCAGGAGATATAGAACAGACAATAGGCAGACCTTTGAGTCTACAAATTGAAGGTTGAATGATTGGCAAACAACCTCTCCTCATGAAAAATTATGCTACAGCAACACAATAGTAATGGGAGCCAAAAGTATGTCTATTCCTGATTTGTAGACCAGGTTTTAGTTATGCTATAATCCTCTCAGTATGCCTGCTTAGGATCCCACAATTACACAAGTCATGAACACTACCCACAAATCCTGCAGCTTCCATGCCGAGCAAGTGACACACCAGATGAAGAAGGATGGAAAATATACATGTGGAATTGTTCTGGGAACTTAAAGCACACATAACAGTAAACAAAGCAAATATGGTACAAAACCTGTTGCTATTTTCACAGCATTTGTGGAGCTAAGCTGCATAAATGCAGAAGGATGCATACTGCCTCACACCTTTCCTCAGATTCCAGCAAATTAAGCACAGCAGCACAAACAGCAGCAGGGAGAAGGAAACGCCTGCAGAAGAGCTTCCCGTTTGCTGCTGCACTACAGGTACATATCCAAATATGTATGTGAGAGAGAGATGAGCAAGAAGTGTTAAAATACTTTTCCTCATGGTTTCTTCTACAGCCTTGGCTGCTCATGGAGATTTGAACAGGGAGAGATGCCTAGGTGCCATCCTCCCTCCTCCAGGTACAGCTAAAGTCAGTTTGAAAAGGTTGCTATGGTTGTCCCTGTCCTCTTGGGCTAGGCTTCATGAAGCCATTGCCACTTTGGTCTGAAATAACTAGAAGACTGTCTCTGCTCCCCACTGAGAAGGCAGTGCCACTGTCAGATACTGGAGCACTAGCTTAAGTGGCACTACAGACAAATTTTGGCTGGTGTCAGGAGAGATGGCTGAAAGCCAGCTGACAGGGAAGAACAGTATCAATCTCTGTGCTGGGGGAATCCTCTGAAAATGCTACTGAAGCAAACAGCAACTGCTAGTGGCACAGAGGCAAACAAAACATGAGTGATCCTGTTCTCATGGAGAAGAGAAAAAGGCAAACGGCTGAACTGAAGTAATCAACATGAACTTGAACCATGGCACAGGGCAAACATGTGGCACGCCGTATGGAAACTCAGAACAAAACAGAAAGCTTGGAACAAAATGAAATTAAAAATCTGCTTCTATTTCAAATTACTCCACTAAACATCTAACTGAAAATTGTGTTGGAAGTTGATATGACTTTGTGACATGTTGTTCCTTGAAGGCTGCCATTTTCCATCCAAAAAAAGGTATGAAAAACGTTTCAATCTGGTTACCTTCTATCCAGCAAGGCTAGAAAACATTAAGTTGTAAGCTAAAAAATAACATCACACCATTAGTCAGCACAAAATAGCTGTTCAGCCAGCATCTATCATAATGTTTTCAACAATTCATAGATACCAAATGCCTGGAAAAGAAGGCCAGTAATCACTCCAAGCATGGATTTTGAGCTTTAAATGTATTTGATGAATTAATTTTTTAAAGATAGGCCCTGTGCAGCCTCACTTTGCTTACTGTTTCTAGATATAATCTACCTTAGAAAAGGTGACCAAATGTCCATCTCCAAAACAATTGAGCCTGGGTGCTCTGTGTTCTGAGGGATCATCTGTTGAACAGCTTAACACTAAAACATCCCTGCAAAAGTATATAAGTGTCAAATCTAAGTCATACAGAATGACTGCATTTAAAACAAAATCTTTCTGTGTAATTTCTAATAAGTATTTGAATGAAATCAGGCCAAGGAGAATCAGGAAGATGTAAAATGAAGAATCTAGAGCATCTCTCCTGTGAGGAAATACTGAGAGATCAGAGAGTACTTACCTAGGAGAAAAGAGTAGGTTCAAAGAGGATTTCATCAGTGTATAGAAATACTTGAAGAGAGGGTGCAAAGAGGACAGAGCCAGGCTCCTCTCAGTGGCACTCTGTCACAGGACTAGCAATGGGCACACACAGAAACACATAAGAAAAAACCTTCTACTTTGAGGACAGTCAAATACAGGAAGAGAGGTTGTGGAATTCCTATACTTGGAGATATTTAAAAAACATCTGAACACTGATCTGGGCAACCAGCTCTAGGTGGCCCTGCTTAAGCAGGGCAGATGGATGAGATGGCCTCCACTGGTCTGTCAACCTCAACCATCCTGTGACTAATGGATGAATTATTACCAGTTATGCAAAACTACATAAGAACAAAAAAATCAAGCAGTAATGACAAAAAAACCCCACTAAAACCCAGAAAACAACAGCACTTTTATATTCATTAGGGCAATATTGGATTGTATTTGTCAATAATACACCTATTTGTCCTATAATACACCTAATGGCGTAATGAGACTAGAGGGCTCACTCCACCAAGCTCAGCTACCAGGCCAAAAGATAGCCCAAAATGGTTACACATAAAACTCAAACACACCTGCAAAACTTGAGTTTTAAATCATATCCACACATTTTCAAACTCACCCTCTTACATCAATTAAGTTCAGAGAACTGATTTCCATTGGTAAATGCTATAGTGGTATCAGTGAATGACCAGAGTAGGAACTGAAACAACCATTATCAGAGCAAAAGGCAGAGCACAGTCTATTCATGCTCTTTGTTCTCTAAGGAGTATTACAATCACAGAAACACCTCCTAAGTTATGTAGTTTATTTGCCTGCCAGCATGAGATTCTTCCCTACAATAATTTTTAACACTTGTTTTCACCAACTTAAGAGCAATGTGTCTAAAGAAAATGAGTTTACTATGAATGCACCCCCATAACCCTAGCTCTTTCACTTTGAGAATGTACGTTGTAAACAACCTTTTTTCCCCCAGATACTTGTTTTCTGCATATTTAAACAGATGTGTGGGCTTAGCAACTGTAAAACAAAGTCATTTACTTAAATAACTGTGTACAGATTAAAGTATTTCATTTTATATATAAACTTTCAAAATACTGTGACTCTTTTACAGAGACAGAATCCTCATATATGGATTTCAAAAATAACTCACCTTTGCATTTAAGCAAAGAAAGCGGGATTTGCATTTGCAATGTATCTACATGAAGGTACATGTGTGCATGTACATATTTTGTATACATTTACCTAAATAAGTATTAGTCAAGGATAGAAAAAGTCCTAAGGAAAAAAATTACCATGTTTAATACATCCATTAGTGTGAGAATAAATGCAGTGATACAATGCAAAGGTCTGTAACATTCAGTGTATCAAAAATTGTTATGAATGAGAAAAGTATCTAGTTAGAAATGCCCATATATGAAATTAAAGACAAACAGGAGAATCAGGAAAGTTCCAACAGGTCAGAAATATTGTGAAGCCACTTTGCTGCAGTATTTCACTAGTGTTTCCAAACACACAGCATATACTTTATCTGAAGTCACTCAAAATACTGTCTTCAGAAAGCTGAATGACTTACTCAACAGCATTTATAAAATGAAGTTTTTAAAGAGGAATGCTACGTTTTGTTACTAGTGGGCCTTGCTGGGAAAAAAAAAAAAAAGTTATGTTTTTATTTTAAGCACACAAACTTTTCTTTCAAACTCTTACCTATTTGTTTCCTGTACTGGTCAACAGGAGTCCTTGATGTGGAGGCATCTTTTCTACCCATTGTTTTCAATCCAAAAATCACTGTCAGTATCAAAAAAAAAAAAAAAAAAAAAAAAAAAAAAAAAAAACAAAAAAAACAAACCAAAACAAAAACCACAACATTATTCCTAAATAAATTACTAACAAAATCAATTGCTTATAACATCAGAAAAATGGTAACAAGCAACATTTACATGATTACACACAAAGACATAAGCCTTCCCAGAGTACAATGAGACACTGGAGTTAATCATCACTATTCTGAAGACTATTAGATACATTCTAAACATACCTTTTTCTCCATTGCATGGGTTATTACCATTACAGAATGCCTGTTAGTTTGAATGAAAATAAAGAAAAAAGAAAGGATTTAAACTGATTGCACTGTAATTCAGCATTTGGTACCACTGTAATTCAGCATTTGGTACCACCAATTATATTCCTATATAATTTATTTCTTTAATAAACCAGGGAGTGAATATTGTGAGCTGTTTCCATTATTGAAAATACATTTACACCACACTTAGGAGTCAGAGGCAGGATAGGCTGTGTGCATCCACAGGTGAAATTGCTCAGGAAAACTACCTGCAGACAAGCAGATACCTAAAATACAGCAACCCCACTCTCTCTTATTTTCCTGCCATGGGCTCTAGATATCTGTGAATGAATAGGAAATGGAGAACAAAAGTGAAAGCTGGGGCTGTATGCATTTTACACCTCTCAGGCATGGTATTGATAGTTTAAATTACCTTCATTGCATTTCAGTAACAAGCAGCCAGATTCTTGAATGGGATTTTCATGTTGCACAGCCATGTTGCACACATCCTCACAAGGAGGTGACACTAGGACTGCACAAGGAACTGCATAATCATCCATACAAAGATGTTCCTTCTGGTATACTGGCATTTCCACACCATTCTTGTAACTGAACAAGCATGATCTGAACACTGCTCTAGTAAATTCCTGATGTATCTTTTACCATGTAAAACCTTATGGTTTTATATTCATCCCTCACAGAGCTGCCTCTCAAACGGCAGATACTACAAACACACTCATTTCATCTCTTTTTCCCTGGTTATGAAATTACTGGCTGTTACAGTCATGCTTATTGCTCAAAACACTGGGATTGAACCATTTTAGCAGGGCTGGAGACATTACTCACCACAGTGATGATAAGCCCCACCATCTGACTGCCTCTACAACACAAGAGTCCCAACATAAAAACCCACACTCATGAGAGACATGATGTTTTCAAGAAGTGTCAGATTTACTGTTCAAGCACTGAAGATGCACAGCAGCCAACCCCTGCCTTTTCCCAACTGGCCCTGGTGAGAAGCGTGCCAAGGGCAAACTTCGGCTGAATCATCCTGGGTAGCCACAAACCATGTGCAGATTGTGCACATATGGCCATGGAGTTATCTGCAAGAGCTGTACTTTTTTGTTAGGCATAACCAGCTGTGCTACAGCAAGACAAGAGTCCCTGGTTGCTGCCAAGGCACACTTTCTGGGAAGTGCAACCCTGGAGGGCACTGAGATGCCAAATCACGGCCCAAAAAGCATGCCATGGCACTGCTGAACACTACTGCCAGCATCCCAAATTTATTTTCTCCATAGCCTCACACATGATTTAAAATATAGCCACAGAAATGATGCCCACTAGTTATTTGTGCATTTTAACACCACAAAGTTTATTATTTTATTTTTATCTGTTCATCTATTATGCTTCACAGGATTGGGATGTATTTCATAACATTCACATCATAATAATTAGAATGGAAAAATAAAAGTACAATTTGAACTTTCAGCTAACTGAGGAGGCAACAGATACATTTTTACGCTGCAAAACTAGATCTTGGCTTTTTTATGCCACTGCTAAGAGACTGTTTTGACTTGCCTTTTGCAATTTCCATAGTATACTAATGGTTTATAACAAAACATCAGCTGTGAAAGATGTTTGCAGTTTTAGCAATGCCAATACAACAGAAGAAGAAAACACAGGCAAAGATTATTTCCTGACTTAAAATAAGCCACAGAGATACTGGTGTTTGCCTGTGTGGCTCAGTGTCACCAACTCTGGCATCTAGAACCTTGAGTCCTCTTTGTTCTTCAAAGGGATGCAATCATCATCATTCATTCCCACTGCTTTGATGGTTACATAGCAAATGCCTGAGAAACCCATGGAGACACTGGCACACAGAGCCCAGCGTCTAATAAGACAGCTATTTGCATAGAAGATCAGCCACAATTTAGAATGTGTTGTGATAGATGTGGAAAGGGAATAACAGATCTATACTAGCATGTTTGAAACTGAGATTGTTTTCACAATTTAATTCCTTGGGGACTATGGCTCATCACCTTCTCTTGTAAAGAATCCCACATTCTTGGGCAACTTGCCATGAGGTAGATTTAAACTAAAATATGGATTAATAAGAGGTAATATTTATTATTTATGAACCTTGCTGTAGGAGTGGTTTTCAAAGCAACTTTCTAACCATTTTTTGATTTAAAAAAAGCCTGAAACCTTTGCTGAGTTACAAAACTAATCTTCCTCATTTAAAATAGGAGTGGTCATCCTACAATAATTGGTCATCTTTACTGTAAAAGAAATTTACACTCAGGTCTCTGACCCTTTTGCTGCTTCTGACAGCAGCAAATGGAGGATCTTCTGGAGATTCCTCCTGTATTTCTTTGTCAAACCCAAGGGGTGGGCAGTGCACCATGCTGCATCATGCATCCCAAGCCTCAAATCCCTAAAGTTTTAATGACCACACAACCATTTAAAAAACCATGTAAAGGAGCTTATCACTGCTTTTACTGAAAATAGTTGACAAGTAATTTCAGATAATATGAAAGCAATGTGAGCTGTCCTCAACTTTCAAGCTTTTATAAAAGATGGTCTTAAGAAAACAAAGTGAGGCCCCAGTGATTTTTTTTTTTACTTCTGCTTCAGAGATGCTACAAGATTAAAAGACATCTTTGTTTTTGTGGTATCCTTCACAATTTTTCACCCCCTTTGGCTTTCCCTCTAGTAATTCACCTTTGAAAATTACCCATTCTGAAAAACCGAAAACTCTTCTTTTACTCTTAAGCAGTGGCTGATAAATTGCTTGTTATAACCTCTAACTGTCAATAGCATTTGGTGAGATAAAAATCAGTCCTAAACATCCACTCAAGGTCTGGCTACACTTTAAATCCCAATTCACTGTTCTTGATGTATACATAGCACTTTCTGCACCAGTTTAAAAAAATTGAAGAAATTACATTAATTAAATAGAAACTTACTATAAATTACTTTAGATATACTAATAAAAAATAAGAATAGGATCTATATATATAGAGATTGCACTTTGTACATTATTGGTGCAATACAAATAACAGTGATAAGCCTTAAAATGTATACCAGTGCACACTCACAAGACATGCATATCTGCATGTGTATAAACTTTCCCAGCATGGTATCTGACAGCATGCCTGCATTCTCCCACTAGGTTGCCTAAATATTAACAGTGGGCACATTAAAGAAATAATCAATGAAATTACTGGTTTTGTAGCTGAGATATAGTTAGTCAGCTGAGAGAAAAGAAATATAACTTCAGGACAGGAAAGAACCACTACAGAATGTAAAGCTACTGAACCAAGTCTTTGGCATCTGTATATATGCAGAAGTTCCTCATCTTTAATTGCAAATAGATATCCACCTTAAACATAATTCTTTTTTTATTTGTTTTGTTGGATGTAATGCAGGTTGATCATCTGAACTCATAAACTGATTCATTTAAAACATGATTCAAAGATGCCATGAAAACTTACTGATATCATTGAAGGAACTGGTCTTCTCCGAGTTAACTCCATAGCTGATAGTTTAATAACTAATGGACAGTAAAATATTTGCAAGTTACAAGAAAGCAAAAATAGCCTTTTATCTACCTCAGGTAAAATTCAAGGAGCACATCAGATCATCTGGAAACATCAAGTTATCTCAAAGAACTGGTAGCACTACATTTAAAGTGGGAAGCCATCTGCACATAGGTATTTTGGAAATTGTTGCTGCTGGTTATTATAATTGGCTTTTTTGTTATTGTACTGCTAAAGTACAGTAACTAAGGTCTGTCTACACAGCAATGGAAGCAGCCTAGAGCTGCTAAAATAATGTAGATTAATTATTTAACCATACTGTAGCCAAGAAAAAGAATTTAAAAATCTTTACTACTATTATTACCTTAAAAAACAAAACTTCTACAAACAAAATACATTCGTGTTCTCTTGGTAAGCCTTACAGTAGTACTCCATTCCTCTGGAAAGTCTCTCTCAAAGAATGAGACTATTATTTCCAAGGAAAGAGTCCCCTGCCCATGCTGCTTCTTGCAGAATCTATCTCTGCTTCATCTGGGGATTTATTTATTCTTCTGTTAATAAAAGAAATGCAATACTTTTTTACTTAATTTAACCTTGAAAGCAGCAGAGGTGATTTAAATTTAATTAAATTTAGGAAAATTAATCAAAAACACAGGATCCATAACTCCAGTCAGAACAGATATTAAAATAATTTCAACATTCTACACAAGGAGAAGAAACACTGTATCACATCCCAAGATTCAAACCATAATAGGAACTACAACTTTTACTCAGACATATATGAGGCTGTTTCATAGCTTCATGTAAACACTAGGAACAAAACACACGTTACTTCCAATTAGTACCCTCTGCACTACAGGGAAAGGAGATGCTCTGTTGTTTTTTAGCTATACAATACCTACAAACTACATGAAATAAGCTCTGCATTTATTTAATAAAAGTAATAAACAGGTAATAGTTCATAGGAATTTTGAGCATATCCTCATGAATATTTCCAAATCCTAAAGCAATATATTCTGAAAAACTAATTTAATCAACAACCCAGATTAGTCCCTAAATTTCAGGAACATAAATCAGACACACAAGCTACACAGGAGATCATCTCCACTCCCTTTGCAATGGGCAAAGAAAGAAATGCAATAGTTAGGAGTCCAAATCACCTCTGGCAATCTTGCTTTCTTGTTATGTTCCTAATTCTCTTCAGAGTGCCTAAAATTTGGTGGGATTATTTACACCCAAGTATGTGCATTTTCTCATCTAGTGAAGAGTCTACATAATTTTGCTAAACATGGAATGTTTTTAAACATCTGAAGAGTTGAAAAGATTATCCTTAAATGTACCACAGCTAGGAAAAGAGTGAACATTTCAAGGGTGGCAAAACCTGAATAAGATTTTTTTAAAAGGACTTCATATTTATGTAAAATTGCTTTCTCAAGCAAAAATAGACTATTAAAATTGTTAAAAGGTTCCTTCCATTCCCAGAAGAGTACAGTTTGCCTCTGCTTCTACAGGATGAAAATGCAGTAGGCCAAAACACACTTATAAAAGCACTACTTACCCAGAAGAGATCTATTTCACAATGGGTATTATTCTTACTATAAAAAATAGGAAATTTTGCAGAAGAATATTCCTAACTGTAGTGATTCTATACACCTTACATTTTATTTTCATTATTAGGTTGTTATGCTTTCAGAAGAAGATTCCCTACTTACTTCAGAGATGTGTAGATCTATAGCATGTGTGAAACATATATTCAATTTAATATGAAGATAGATCTTCATCTGAATGAATTTAATGTCCAAAGAGGAACTTTCCCCCCCTCATTTTTATTAATCTATGATAGCACTGATGTGTCAAGAAAATATCCTTAAAGAATTTCATGAAGGGGAAAAAGCACACACATAGCTCATTTCTGCCTTGCCAGACAGTTCAAAATGCAGTACTTCACAGAGAAAAGAGCAATCTCCACTAAAGGGAAAATTACACAATAATTGACACCATATTTCAGAGAAACAGGAATCTGTCTAAACATTTTTTTGGGGGAAGGAGAAGGACATGGGACTATGGTAGAAATCAGAGCTAAAATGGATAGAAGAATGGACACCCAGACCACCCCATTGTCCAGAGGCAGATCCACCAAGGATGGATACAGCTTCCATGGGAGCACCTGCAGACGCTGTACAGACACCTCTGCTGCGCGAGGTGTAGGGAGGATGTCGCCACCATCACCCCACAAAACAGAGTGAAGCACAGCTCTCTGCCTCAAGAGTCAGAAGTTCATAGAGTCAAGAGCAACAATGAGAAACAATTATTTGCTCTGTCTCAGTAATTGACATGTCAGCAGAGGACACTTCTGCAGTTCAGTTAAATCCCAGGAATTTTACTCCCTCTTTGATCCCCACCACATACCCCTTCAGCACTCATTTCCTTTGATGAAGTAGGGACTAACTTAAATAACAGTATAAAGACAGAGGTTAAAGACCTTAAATTTTAAAATCAGCTAAGTCTGCCTAAGCACTTCACTTCCAGTAGGTTACGAAGTTGCCATTCTCAAATGCAATAGTCCCATATGGTTTTACCGAAGTCTTACTCCAAAGCCTCAGAGACTGTTTTGCCCTCCTAGGTGTTACAGCAATGGAAGAGTGACTTCTTTCCCTTCTTCAAATGAGAAATTAAGCCCTCTGTTCTCCCCTCTTTAGTTGTGGGAACTGACAAAAGTTCTATTTTTCCTAAATGCTACTTCTTTCCTGGGACTGCCACAAGCCATGGCCTTGCTATAAGCCTGAATGCTTCAATTACACACACTTGTTAATTTCTCATTTGCAGAGTTTTAAGCTTAGGCTCATTTTTGATGGAAATTAAATTCTGGTTTCTTCCTCCAGTGAGAAGAAGTATTTAGGGATTATCCTTCCCTTTAGTATATCCATCTTAAACTACAGTTCTCAACCATCCAGAGAACAGTGATTCACAAAGTTTTCAGTATTGCAAAATGGGGTAGTGACCTTTATTGAAAATAAATCTTGTAACTTCTAAAGTTATTCATACACACAAAAAATTTGGAACAGGTAGCAATTTCATATTTATCATGCTTTTATTTCTACGTTGCCTCTCTTTTCACTTGCCTTACCTTAAGACTACTAAAACCAAAATATTTCAGAGCAAATTATTTAAAAGCTGAAATAGTTTTTTAAAGTAATATATCAGAAGTAATATATCAGAAGACAGTTTGAAACTGCTGTAATTTTTCCTTTCTTTTCATGCTCACACTGTTTATAAAAAACCCAAACTTTTTAAACCATGTGAGGTTAAGTCTCCATCTAATTTTTCTCCATTAATTCTAACATTGATATCCATTTTCCTTGAATATGCCTATCATTCAAGCAGAAACGCAACTCTTGGCAAATAAAATTATCTTAATAACTGAAAACCAGAAGAAAATATAGTCACAAATACATCATGCAGGCACAAAGCTGGCAGGCACACAAATGTGCCCTTCTCTAACATATTTCACTGTATTATCACACCATGTCCCATCATACGACTTCAGGTCATAGTAATTGCCAGACCTGGTCACCATGTTTATGGCCAAATGAGTGCTTCCCTTCTTACCCTGAGCAAGCCTGAAAAAGTTGAAAGCACTCTACAAATGACAGCAGCAAATAATACTTGAGTCCACATAAACCTAATCATAACACTTCAGCAAAACCAAATTATTAGTTCCATTACTAAACCTGGTGTACAACAAGACTTAAAGGATAATCCTGGAGGCCCAAGGGCCTGCCACCAGAGCTGTAACGCCTCAGCCCTGGAGAGGCTGAAGCAGGCAATGAGAAACTCCCCTCTAAGATTAGGGTCAGAAGTGCCTCCCTCCCATAGGCCTCTGCAGGGACATGGTAACGTCTCAAGTTCTATTGGTTTGTGCAGCTGTTCCACCCCAGTTCAACCCCCATTCTCACACATCTGTGAGAACTGGCCCCAGTTTGCTGCAGGGTCCCACCCCTGTTTCCCTACTGGTTCCCCTGGTTGGCTGCCCCCCGTCCCCCACCCCATTCACCTGTTCCCACTGGTCCTTGACGCTCAGATCGACCCCCTTCCCCCCATATAAAACCCTGTGCCATCAGTCCACGTTTGTCTTTGTCCCTGGACTCCCTTTGAAGGAATAAGAAGCTTTCAGATCTCTAAAGAAAGACCTGTCCTTCACCACTTCCATCAGCCATGGTGGCAAGCACGCTCCAGGCCCCGAAAGCACTGTTCGCTCTCAGAAGAGCCCATTGAAGCTCACCACTTCAGGTAATCTCTCCATCCAGCATTCAAAACAAATGCACATTTTTTTCCTTTCTCTGAAGCTACTGCAGCTCAATAAGTATTAAAAAGGCTGATCTCTGAATGAAGAAAAATAGTTTTGTGGCTTTTTTTTTTTTTTTTGTTTCACATGCTGTATTAAGCATTCAGGAAAGCAATTCAGCTTTAAAAATAAAAAACAAACAACATCTAGTCTAGTCACCAGGCAAAAGAAAAATGAAGTATAAGGAGTTTTAATTTGGTGGGTTTTGTACTTATGTTTTCCTCCATTACTCAACAGGTCATCAAAGACAGAGCAATCACAGACTCCGGTTAGAAGAGACCACAGTGGGTCACCTGGTCCAACATCCCTGACTGAGGAGGGTTTTCCTGCAACACATGGCATAGAACTGCATCCAGATGCAGATCTTCCCCAGAAAGATCAGAACACAAAGCTGGCAGGCATTTCATCAGCCTTAACACAATGTATCTTTTTTGTACTTTCTTTCTTTTAAATTGAGACAAAAACCAGTAAATAACCAGTAGCCAACTTAAGTATTAACAGAAAAAAATGTAAAGTTCAGCCCAACACCACTCAATAATGAGCTTAATAGTCAGCCTTAGTGAACACAGACCCACAGATGTTAACAGCAGCATTTTCGAAAAACCAAGTCCTACTTGGTGTTGAAGGATTAGGCCATAAGTGGGTGAGAAGTTTAATATGGCTTAAATAACATCAGCTCAGTAGTTTCCCAAGTTCTTGAAAACAATAGCCCAAGCACACTCTCTGCAGATTTTATCTAAATTGCTCAAGACTTGGCTCTCCTGAAAACTACCTAGAGATCCCATTAAAGGCAATGATTTTTAAGATAAAGAATAAAGTAATAGCTTACATGATACCATCTCTTTGGGAGCTTTATGTTGTATTTGGGCAAAAATGGGAGTGTAAGATCATTGATATCTATCTACAATCTGAACCTTGAACAAAGACTGAATTAAATGAATGGATCAAAATCAGGCTAAAAACTTTATATGCACCAAATGAAAAAATAAGCTTTGATAATCATCAGAAAACCTGGTAAACTGTTTCCTTGCCTCATTTTAAGGCAGAGAAATTTGTGGAGTGCAGTTGGGAAGAAAGGCAGCAAAATGAAAACCCACCAACCAGCAGAAAACTATCAGTTGAAATAGAAAGTCATGTGAACAGCTGAAGATCTTGGATGAAACCATTTGTGCAAATGCCTGTTTGGGCTCTTTTCATGGCTCTTCCCACTAATGGGAACAGGGTGGGAGGAGACTACAGCCCCATCTCTTCCCTCTGCTCCGGAACAGCATGCAGGTGTGTGTCATAAGGAAGAGATTTCGCTTCAGGGTTCATTGTCCAGAAGAATGCCAAAAGAAAAGATGACACTGAGACAGAAACATTAAAAAAATATTCCTTTTGTTTTGAGTCATTCAGCATGAATGAAATTTTATTTACCATAAAACTAGTAGTAAAATACAAAATTAACGCTTTTTTATGGGTGGCTGCTTTAGAAGATGGCTCATTTTTTAAGATCCTGAATTCTAATGCATTAAAGGTTGGCCTTTTCTGGCCTAAAAGATACCTCTGATGAGAGATTCCCATACGTCAAACTAGTTACAAACAAGAGAGTTTTGAGACTGCTAAAAGACATCATTTGAAAAGCAGTTTGTGAGCATTTCTTACGGAATCTAGCCTGAGATAAAATGGCAGATGACAATCCACTCCATTTGCTCAAATTTCCTGAGTGCTTCTCTCTAAGCACTAGGGAGTCCTTGGCTGACAGGACAAGGGGTTTGCACATGCCCTCGGTTAGAGTCAAAACAGGATGTGTGCTTCTGCCATAAGGTTTTATTAGGAGAAGGTGATTGCACTGCCTGAAATCTAGCCCTGGAAATGACATACAACAATGAAAAACCTTCTAGAGCATACAGTTAAATGAGTTCAGTTAAGAACACACCAACATCACAAGACACTGCAGGTCTGTTCCCTTCTTGCTACAATTGCCCAGTCTGGCCACTACTGTATCAACAGCAGTACAGCTCTGTAAGTAGCTATAAAAGTTTAAGGAGAGCTGGGTCAACTCTGAAAATGAAGCTAAATTGCCTCCTCTTTTACCTTTCAGAAGACTTTATCCCATGCACTCAGCTTTGCAGGTGGGTCAGTTGTTTCCATACTGACCTATAGATTTATTTTAATAAGGTAAGTAAATAAAATGTGTAATAGTATAGTACAAGGGAAACACCCTTCCAGCTCTTCACTACTTCCAGCAATGTGTGTAAATGTGAAGGCTCAAAACCAGGAAAGAGACAAGTTTGTAAGAGAGTCATCACCCTGGGCTTTTCCCTACACACATTATTCCCTCCCCTTCAAGGTCCCCTCAAGGTACAGTACATATTCTATAGTGCCCTTCTATGGTCAGGATACAGAATTGAACCAAGCTTATACAATATACATTACTTGTGTGCAATAAATGACAGAATACAAATGCTTTGAATTCCTTACTCTGCATATATGGCTATGTTTTAGTACAGCATCCACATTTACATCATAATTTCCATGGGTCTATATAAACATGCATGAAGATAAACAGGCACTCTTCCCATGCAGAACTGTAAGAATTCACCCAGAAGCCTTGCTCTGTAAATTATTTCAGATGTATTTTAATGAAGCCATAAAAGATATTAGCAAGTGTGCCAGGAACTTTAGTTTTAAATTATTATGATCTGTTACTCTAACAGAAGTTATTAGTATTATTTAACCCCACTGGTGTACTTAAAATGAAAATAGTTTCAAGTTTTTTTTTCAATAGGTTTTGTCTCTATAATATTTTTTCCAGAACACTCTTCCTGTTTAGCCTTCTGGTCTCTAGCTTTGTATACAGATAAAGACACCAAAATAACCCAGGCTTTCAAATTATCCTATCTTTTATAATAAAAAGTAAGCATCAATCTAACAATGCTTTATTAACCTTTTCATTCCAAATTACAGGAAGATTCATTCATAAATTAAATAGCATGTAAAAAATTCCAAGGAAAGCACCATCCACCCTTGCTTTTACCATTTCATGATTTCAGAACAAAAAAAAACCCCAGTAAACTATTAGCTGCTGCAATTCTTAGCAGCACCATTAAACTAATACTCAAATTTGTTGAAAAAACATATTCTTTAAAGCTTTTCATGTTGCATATATATATATATATATATACAACAAAACAGAAACAATGCTTTTCATGTCCTCTGCAAAGGGAAGAAATGACAAATTCAAACAGATTCAGCATAGCCTTGCCTGGGACACTAAACAGTAGGTATGCAGGAGGGCCTCTGCAGCAACCAGGTGGGAGGGAGAGCTAACAGAGCTGGCCAAGGTAAGGCAGATGTGTGGTCAGAAACACCACAGCAAGCGTGCACCCAAACCCACCTCCCAAGGGCAGTTCTACGAACAGAACTAAGTCTGTTCAGGACCTTCATCATGCTTTCAAATTTTTCAGGGCATGTTTTCCATCAAAATAAAACTAGATGCAACGTTCCCACACTGGTCTTATTATTCAAATTATGCTACTACCTCTTTTAGGCAGCACGTTCTTGACACTGCCCTGCACTTGAATCCCCTTTGTCTACAGGACCTTCCTCACAAACCTCTCAGTCTTTCCTCAGCCACACCTCTAGAAGATAAGAATTTTCCATTCTGCATGCACATCCAGCATTCCTTGCTCCTTGGCACATGCACATGAACTACATTCTAACAGACTCATGTTAACATGATCTCAGCCGTGCTCTAAACTTCATCCTTTCTTCATGAATCCAGCAATCACTGAACTATTCATCCTTTGCCACTATGCTTGTATGTTTACACACAGACAACTGACCAAAACAACATGCACATCACACCTGATGCGAATGCTGGGACAAGTCCCCACAGGCTCTCAACCATTGCCAGTGGCCTCCCAGCCATTACTTCAGAGTGCTGGCAGCTCAGCAGCTCTTTATCCATTTTATTGTTACTGTACAGTTTGAATTTTAGAATTAATTTTAGTTGCGTAACAATAAATCAAGGACCTAACCAAATGTTAGCTATATAAATAGTGTGCTTTCGCTTTGACAGCCAAGACACAAAAACAAAGCAAGTAATCCACTGCTTCAGGTTAACAATTTCCTTTTGGCAAGAGTCTAAGTAATACAAAACTGGTCTAGCAGCAAAGTAAGTGATGCAATCTTAATTGGAGGCAGTGTAACCAGCTCCTCACACAATGAGAGCACCACACTACCTACTAAACAATTTCTATAGCATATATGTTACATGAGAGATCTATGGTTTTTAATATAAGCTTTTAGGCATGATCACTTCTAAAAGCAGACAAAAGTCAGAGTTTAAGCAGAGGTGGTGATATGGTAAAGCCAAGCTTGGAAATATCCTCCACACTGACTTGATACAATGACAAATTGAAAATATAGGTAATTTAAAAAAAAAGAGTTTTAAACATACTCAACTCAAAACCACAGAGGAGTCTCTTCAGCAAGCCCTGGGTATCTGAGAGGCTTTAAGATGTTGCTGGCCCAGGTGCTTAATCTCCTGCCACAGTTTAGGAGGCTGTATGGAAGGACAACAAAAGGGGATATGTTCTGTGCCCAGGTCTCAGGATCTGATTTCCAGCCTCCACATCAGCACACAGCCCCCTAAAAGGAATGTGAGCTCAGGTGAGGGAAGTGAACTGAGGTGCAGGTATTGCTCCTCCATACAGACTGCAATCTCAGGGGTGGGGAGAAGCGACCAGCTGGCACCATCTTTAACTACAGCATTTAAGTCTTCTAGAGTACATCTGTCAGAGCCATTTGTGAATAAATTTCAGCATAAGAGTTTGTAGAATTGAGAACTTCATATGTAAAGATTACAATGAAAACACAACAGATAAAAGCACAAAAAGCTACACAGGCTGATTGATAATGTAAATGTGAGAGGGAATTATCATGGGTAAACGTAACCTTTTCCTCATTAACACCACACACCACAGCCAGGGAGAAAACAACTGAGACTTCGGAACCTACTACACTTGCAAGCCAATCTGTTTCCCCAATATAAAAAACAGCTCATGACATAAAAGGTTATTATTTTGTTTCACTATTTATTTTAACAGAAATACATGAGAATTAATTTAGCTTTCTGGCTAGAGGCAAAAAACTGCAGACAATGCAACCCCATTTTTAATTTGCTGTCTTACCTAAAACTAGAAATAACAGCATTAAAAAGTGACAACAAATTTGTGTAGAAAACTGTGTGCTTCAGCTTGCCCTCTGGATTTTAACTTTCCAACTATCATTCCCAACACTAACTTACTGCCATCATTTGCTCTTTTCCCCTCTCATATTTGTCCTTTCTGCCCGTGACTTCTCCACCATAAGTTTCTGCTGTCAGAAGGCCTTTCCTTATTTATTCATTTTACCAGCTCAACGTCTAGCCCTGGATTTCTACTGCAGCCTTCCTTTCTTATCTCCAATCCTTCTTTACAAACCCTTCTGGGTTTACATTGGCTAATTCATCAGCCTTTCTTCCCAATTCTGCCTCTTTTTTGATTGTAAATCACACTCAGTGAAGGATGATGACAAGAACAATCACAACGTATGAATGAACAATATTTTGATGATGCATGTATTATATTTAAAACTGCAAAAAATCTCGGGACACAATAAACTGTATTGTGCAAAGCTCCACTGTATCACTGCAGTGTGTGTTTAGAAAGCCAGAATCAAACTTAAAAAAATCACTAATGATGACTTTTGCCCTGTGGCTAAAAAAACGCAAAACAAGTGAGAAACAAAGGAATTAGCACCGTCCCTGTCAGGAATGCCTCAAGTATTTACTCAACTCACTGATTACAGGGGTGTCTGTGCACAGCTAGTGATATAAAAGCACCTGGGATTCCATGACATTTTCCCATGACCTTCAAACAAAATTCTAAAGAATAAAAATGTATCAGGAATCATCGGCTGTTGCAGATAATTCTGCAATATTAAAGCTGCATTAATGCAAGTTCTATTTGAAAACACAAATGCAAGAACACACACTGCAAACAGACATTGTTCTTCCACAGCCATGCCAGTGACCATCTATGTTTGTCATTACAGCAACAACAGCTGCTTACTCTACAGCAAACACATTTTTCTAGAACTACCTTTCTTTCCTGTTTTCTTTTCAAAAGGAAAAGAAATTGTTACCTGCTTACTTTGTGTGTCAAAAAATACTTCAAGAATAAACCTGATAATTAAAGAGTTATAACAGACACTGTTTCTTCATCTCCTCTACCAACCATGCCACAAGGTTTATGTTTTACATAACACTGCACTGATATCTAGGATCATCAGGTTAGTTAACAAAAAGCAGTTCACTGTGCCTATGATTGATCAACTATGGGACTATTAAAACATTAAAAATGTTAATCTTTGTAATAATCTCCTGAATTTTTTTATATTAATTTAAACCATGGATCATTTTAATATTTAATCATTGCAGACTTCACTTGGAATGAGGATAGCCATTCACTGAAAAGCACTTCATTTTTTATTTTGAAAAATGATCAGCTAGTATTTATTTTGTAAATCTCTTCACATATTTTCCTCAAGCAAAGTAAACCTGCAAGCAAATGAAAAAATCCACAAGAGCAGAAAAATTTAAGGCAGAGCTTGGGTCAGAAAACATTGACTCTCACACTCCTGTTTCCCAGGAGTAACTGCATTACAAGAGTCGTACTGTATGAGAGTCAGAGGACTGGGGGAGACTCCTACTGCTAATGGAAATGACTGCCTTCTTTGTCTACATCTTACAATCACCTATGTTGCATTCTCTTCACATATCTCCTAACATGTAAACATAATAACTCACTTTTTCTTCACAAGTACTTAACACAGTGATTTTTAACAAGCAATCCAATTCTGGAGCATTAGCCCAACTCCTATCCTCTCCTGTAATTCACAGCTTGCCTTGCTTAATGCGAAATTTATATTAATATGGAAATATCCCAAAGAAAGAAACCCAACAACTTCCTAGTCATGATAAAAACTCACAGAAACTCTAAAATTCTAACTGTGATTAACAGTAACTATTCTTCATGGTATGAATTAATTTTGAAAAGTACTTAAAATTATCTAACCAAAACTAATTCATGGTCTAGAGAAACAAATTTCACAGAAAAATTCAAGAACAGTATCTACACTGCACTGCAAAAATAGAATCCAAAGAAAACAACTCTTGTCTTGTTTTCTGCGTAGGGTCTACTAAACCTGGATGTTCTCTGGAGCTACTGTCATAAAGTACACCGAGCTTCAGGTGTCCTTTACACTGGGCTGTGGGAATTTGCCTGAAATATTTGAATTAAGTAAATCCTAAAAATACCCTGAGTGGTACCAGAGGTTAATGTATTAGCTTACATGACTAGACTTCATTCTGTATTTTTGACCAATAGTGAGGTAGAAGATTTTCAAACTGGCACATAAACTGGCTTCCTAATCTGAAGAGGCTGCAGAGTCTAACAGCAACAGCTACGAAATCCAGAACGGGCAGAAGGGAGTGTAGCAACTTCCAATGCACATAAACTTACTCTGCACAGTTCAAATTCATGGAAAAAAGACCACAACTAACCAAGCAAAATCAGCAGTAAAGGCACTGCCTTTACTCCCCATTTTATGAAGAAAGTATTTATCTCCTTGTGTATTACCTTTCACTAAAGTATGCTCTTAAGGAACAATGTATGGAAAAATCCTGGTCATTCAACGTGATACAGTAATAAACTCTGGAACTCAGTTGCTTGTACCTGAAACAGAAGATATAGTCCTGTTTATATGACTTTATAAAAGCCACATATATGTCCTTGTACAAAATTCAGTGTAAGACTTAAAGCTAAATACATAAGGAAATTTACCACTGTTGAAAGGCATCTCTGCTTTAGTAATGTGATTTGAAGTAATCTTTCAAAACCTAGATATCTGAAGAGATCCCACATTTGCATTGAGAAAGTATTTTCTGTATTGTTTTTGCAAATACAAAATACTACATTAAGCACAGTAAATTAGTTGTAGGACATTGTGGTAATCTCTTCTTGGCTACATAAATTCACAGAATTCTCAAGACTGTTGATGGACCTTCTGAGGCCATCTACTTGCGCTCATCTATTCCTGCTCAAGCAGGTTTAGCTAGATGACTTACTCATAAATTATATCTGAAGTAGACTTACATCTTTCCAACTTTCACAATGACATATAAGTCCTAGAGGATAAATTGTATTAATGAATGATGAAAGACAATCATGTCAACAAAAAAACTGGCCACATTTTTCTTTAGGCAAGCAGACAAGCTATTTTCTGAGCAATGGCTTGTCTCCAGCCAGTTTTGTACCAAAGAGTGAAGTGATTCAGCCAAGGGTGACGTGCCAAAATGCAGTACTTAAGAAATGGTTCCATTTTCCCTGCATTTGTAGAATTTAGTCTATCTCTTAAACATCATTTTATACAGTTTTCCACTACAGAAATACATCTTTAATAGCAAGTACGCTTCCATTCTGATTAGCTCTTTAGGAACAAGCCTGGGCCCCACAGGAAGGAACTCAAAACTTATGACATGCAATTGAATTACTGAGTGTGAAGGTGTGTGCTGCATATACAGCCCAATTACACCATAGGCTCTTTCAGAGGGGGTTTCTGATACTACTATGATCTGTCCTTGTAACTGTGTGGGCTGATGGAAGGTGGAGCAGCTTCAGAGCCACATCAACAGTGTGGCAGAGAATCCCCTGCCAACACTTCACATTTAGAAGCTTTTGCAGCTCACATATTCTCACATATTTTTGTCCAGGATTTTCTGAGCCATGACCAGAGCCCTCTGCAGAGAACACAAAGAAGTCCAATGTACCCGGAACACATCACGCCTATAAGGCAAACATAGCCAGCTCAACACTCCGGGTTGGATCAGATTTACTGCACACCCACAGCCAGCTGGACACATCCAGCAGCACTACACGGCCCGGTCTCACTGCACGTGGGCGGTCAGCACACACACAGCAGCGCATTGTCCAGCTCCAGACACCCTATAACCTTAGACAAGACAGAGCTTCACACACACACGCAACGAAGACCGGCAGCCTGTGAGCAGTCGTGCTCACGATGGAAAACCGTGAGCTATCTTCCCATGGAGGCACTGCAGGCTTCGGCCAGCTCGGCCCCGCTGCGTGCCCGGGCCAGGCCTCGATCATGGCCCCGCCGAGGACACCTCGGTGAGGAGTCTGTTTCCCTTCAGTGTGGCTGCCTGGTCAGGGTCGTACTTCTTCGAGCACGGAAAAGCAGCCCTGGCAGTGGAGGGGACCCGGCACGGCGAAACGCAACATCAAAGGCCACCACAGGACAGCGCAGCACGGCAGCCATCCATCCCGCCCACGCCCAATATGGCGGCCACACTGCCGACCCTCTCCCACCCCAGTCCCTCCAGCTGACGCTCCGGGGGCGGGGCCGCCCGGATTGACAGCACGCTCCGGCCAATCGCGGGGCCGCGCGCTTCCCGCCGGCCAATGGCAGGGCGGGCCCGCGGCGGTCAGCGGGCCGGCCGCGCGCGCGGCCGGCGCTCGCGCTCCCGGCCCGCGGGCCAATGGCGGCGCCCCCGCGGCGCGGGAGGGGCCGGGGCCGGGGCCAGGGCAGCCCTTTTCGGACCCGCCGGCCGCGGCCGCTCGCCTGCCCCGGGACGCGGCGCGGTACCTCGGGCCGAGCGGCACAGCTCCGCCTCCTTCCTCCTCCCTCGCCGGGGCGACTTCCTGTGCTAGCGGGGCTCCGCCACCTCCTGCCCGAGCGTCCCCGCCTCCCAGGCCCGCCCGCTGTGCCCCGGCCCCGCGGCGCTTGCGGCGGCTCCCGCTTGCCTGTGGCGCTCAGTGTGCCGCAGGGTTTCCCAGGGACGGTGCTGGGTTCCTCCAGACTTGTAGAGCGAAAAGCAATTAGCCACTTTCACATTGTACAATCACAGGATGGTTTGGATTGGAAGGGACCATAAAAATCATCTAGTTCCAGCACCCCATCATCACAAGCCAAGTGGGAACTTAGATAGAAGTCCTAAAACCAAAACACATGGAAAATTATGAACTCCCAACAGGTAATTCTGCGGATACCTTGAGATGGTGCTGGGTCTTCTGCAACAGATAATTCTTTTATTTCTGTGCAAGAAGCAAGCCTCTGACTCTCAACAGTTTACTGATTAATGTTGAAAGTGCATGCCTTGGTTCTTGCGAAATGGCACTTGATGACCAAGTGTAGCACTCCCTTGTAAGGAAAGATACACAGAAAAAGAAATACTCGAATTTGTTTACCTCTGCAACTTTGGAAGTGAAAGCCGTACAGAGGTGACCTTTCCCATCTTTCTAGATGATATGCATATACAGTGGAAAATGAGCTTGCAGAGAAGTTATTACTCAGGGTTTGTGTCTTGCATGCATACCAAACCACAATTTTCTCCAACCATTTCTATAGCAAGATTAATAGGTGTTTTAAATGATACGGCTTCCATAGAAGAATAGCCTGTCCTGATTTTGAGTCATGAGACAAAATACCTTTTTTGTAGCTTTTTCTTTTGTCAAGAAATCTCACACTGAAGATGTTTAACTGCTTCGAATGTGGCAATTCACTGGACACAACATTACGTATTCTTCCCAAGAAATCTTGTGCCTCTCTGGGACTGGAGTTGCTACAACCACCGTGGGCGCCTTCTGATTTTTCAGTGTTCAGATTTTTCAACAATAATTTTATTTCATCCATACTCCTAATGGTAGGGCAGAAACTCTATATGTGTGAAATATTTTAGTATTTCATTTTGATTCCATGATTGTTCTAATATGATTCACTTAAACCCAAGTCATGATTATGCTCATGGATTTTTGCATATGGTATTATGAAAAAAACAGCAATCATATTTAAACAGGCATTACATGGGATTTTTGACTGTAGAATCACAACCAGAAAAATTCCATGAAGAAATATCAGGATTAGTGTTCTTGGGTACATTATTTTGTATTATCTGAACCACTGCTGAGGACTTTGTCCATGCGAGTCTTAGTAGCAAAATACATCTGGTTCTAGTTCAGTTTCACCTACTTTGACCTAATCACAATATTCATTTCACTACTCAATTGTTCTTCTAAGTAATAAACTGTGTATGCCCAGCAGCCTCAATACTTAATCTGTAAAAAAGCCATAAGGAATTATGACTTCATGAAAAAGAGCTCTATAAGCACTGAGACATTTTCATCGTTTTAGTTTCACTTTTTCATGTCTTTATTCTTAATCCTCATTTTATGGGAAAATTGTTTGTTTCCCACTGCGATATTTTTCTGCAAGAAAAAAATTCTGATTCACACCGGTCAGAATGGAACGGTTAGAAAGGCAGTGATGTTTAGACAATGAAGTGCTACTTACAAGCTTGCTGTGTTTTGTGGGATTAGAAGCAGCCTGGGTGGAGTATATGTGTCCTAGGATATTTTTAATCTGTTTCTCACAGGTAGTAATAGAAATACCATTACTATTATGTGACTGTAACTGCAATGGATGTGAATCAGAGAGGATTTTTTGATGATCTTGCCACACCCATCAGTTTGCTGCCATACCCCTGAATCAGATTAGTGTAAAACTCCAAATGTATTTTTAAATTACATAGTTTTATCTCACAATTTTTAAAGGAAATATATCAGCCGTTGTTTTCAGTTACTGCCTTCTCCTGGTTTTCCTCCTGTTTTCATTCTTTCATAAGATCTTTGGCTTCTTCTGACAATTTGACAAGAATCTGTCCCTTTTTGTCCTCATCATATGCAGTGATTTATAAGTTTCTAATTTGTGAAACTTTTCTTAACAGAAGCATAGTTGAACCCATTGAAAACAGGTTTCCTTTTTTATTTATTTTTTGCAAAGCTCCAAGAAGCCATTCCTGAGCTTTTAGAGTTTAGTTAGTTTAGGTAAAAGGTTGGGAAATGAAGCTCAACATCTTTGTTCCAAGTTGTCAACACAGATTAAATTAACATACAGGAAGCTATCTCCCTGAAGTGCAACAACTTGTCTACTGTCTAACCTGATGTTTCCTATTGTATGTCTAAACACCAGGTTAAGTTCAAAGGTGGGAAGCAATGTTCTTAATTATTTTTGTTCTATTAATTTTGCTATCACCAAATAAGAGTTTTTCCCCCATCACTTATACTGAAGTGTAGCCAGTATTGCCAATAAAACAGCTATTTGATTTGGGCTACTATTCAGTCTAACATTGAAACTTTCAGCTAATACCTTACTTCAGACCTTCTACAAGGTACAGTATTCCCCATCTAACCACAAAGCTAAAACTCTCTTCCTGCTCCTGTCACTTCCTAACAATGTCATTTCTGGTGTCTTTGGCAGATACAGTCTTCATCTCATATCCAACCAGAACTGCTACTTAAAGAAATAATCACCTTAGCTCATCCCATTATCCATGTAATTCCTTACTTTGCATCTCTCCAATGTCTCCCTATGCTGGCTCTGTACACTCTATGCCTTCATTTTCAAATCCTTTCTTCCTATCTTGTTTTCACTTAGCTTTTGTATGTCATTTCTCACCTCTGCCTAATAAAGAATTCTGAATTCTGCTACTTTTTTCTTTGTTTGTTTGGGTTTTTTTAATACCCCTGTTTTGCTTTCCTCACGTGTCACTGCTTCTCTCAAATCTATCCAAAAGAGAGCTACTGTAACTTCATGCTGCTGGTGTGCTGTGCCTACTCCTATCATGCTTGACACCGCTATCCCTAAAATCAGGCATTCCTAAAATCCCTGCAGCACAGCCCCAGACAACTGTCCTTACCCATGGTTCCTGCAAGGATAGGAGGGTTGTGGAGCCCATCCTCTCTCCTTCCAGCCTTCCAGCTGAAAATCTCAACATGATGTCAGTCATGATAGATGGTGCACTTTGTGACACAGGCAGGCTGTCATTAGGACAAACCCATTTCACTGGACCATCTGATGGTAATGACTTTCAGTGACAGACTGACCTAGGCTGGTCAAGTCAGCATGCTGGAGGTGAAAGGCTTCGTATTCCATTACCAGGACTCTGAGCCATCAAGTCTGCTCCATCCCACCCCTACTTAATCTGTATTGATAGACTTGGTAGCATTTTCCTAAATGCTGTCATCCATACAGATGTCTGCCGTTGTTTGGTTGATGCGGTCAATCAATACTACATTAAATGTTACCTTTAGTTTACCCTTAGTTGTCTAAAGTAGATGTGATGTTTTCATTATTTATACAACTATGCCATTAAATTATGCATTCCAGATTAAAAGAATAAAAGATTTGTTTACATTATTATTATTATTGTTCTGGCATCAATTTTTGGATTTCTGTGTAAAGAAATTAATCTCCTATCGGAGGGGGAAATGGGGACTGACAAGCTCTAGCTCCTGTTGCCTCTGGGACATAATTATGCTTGCAAATACAAAACCAGAAAAAATCATAAGCTTAACACAGTAGACACTCTTGAAAGTTTCATCTCAGCATGAAGCTATGTTTTAATTATTATTTTTGTCTGCATTGTTCAAATCGACAGTGCACCAGCTAGAGTAAGTGCTTATCCTAGTTAATTCTTCATGAGACTTATGTCACTGGAAGATGCATTTAAATTATTTCCTTTTGCTTTCCTTAAGCTGGCATGGACTAAGTGGTTATCTATAAACATTCCACAAAGGTTTTACTACTTTAGGGCCAGATCCAAAGCCTGTTGAGTCAATAGGAAGCGTCAAAGGTCTTTGGAACAGGCCCTATTACAAGACAGAAGTAAGCTGTGATTTGTTTGGGAACCTTGAAGAATAAAAAAGGAAAAACTCCTTATTTGTATTCTACAATATGAACACATCTCTCTATATGATAGAGATTTTCTCTTCTTATGAAGCAAATTTGGATGCTTAGACATCCCCACTTACCTCAAAAAAATCATATATGGGATTTATACATATAAATGTATATAATAAACATATGTATAATAAATAAATATATAAAACAGATATAAATATATTTATGTAAATAAGTAAATAAATAAATAGATAAATAAATAAATAAATAAACATCCCCACATATCTATATATGTATGTCCTGATTCCAACTGAAGATTGATAGCATTATAATAAAATCTTTTTCTGCTACAATTTCTGCTTGCAAATGTTATGCTACATAACACATAGAATTACCTACGTAACACATAGTTGTTATACCTGAACCCATATCATCTCTGTTGTGGAAGAAGATTTTCTTATTTGCTGATTTATTTAGATAATTACAATTATGTATTTCATATTGGGGGAAACAGCATGTGTTGAAAGTTACTGTGACACTAGTTTGATTCATTTTATTTAAAAAAGCTAACCTGCTAAATATCAGAATAATAGCTATCTAATATAGGATCAAATAAAAAGCTTGGCTTCCGAGAATGAATGTGGATTTTTCAATTGCAGAATTAACCTAAGAAATGAACTGCCTCCAAATATTAGTCTCGTCATCTAGAAAACAAAAATCTAAATACAATTTTATAAATTATTTGTAATATATTTTGAGATCCATACTCTCCAAATTGCATGATAGTCCCAAATTATTAGGCTGGTACAGTTAAGGCTACTTGGAAGTATTTCTTTTCTCTTAACATTTGTTTAATGTGGACAGTTTTAACCTTTTATATAATCAATAAATTTTATGGACAGTTGACAAAATTATTCAATTAAATTATTACATATACAGACCAAAGTAAGTATGGTTCCTACAGAGTTTTTTCTCACTCTTCCTGACGTGTGTTCCAGAGAAAGTTTAGTTTGTCAAAGACATAAGTTCAATGGTGTCTGCATTCTCCAGATTCATAGTGTACATCAGAAGTGAATGTTCTTCTGTTTTTATCTGTCAGAGAAGTCTTCAGCATCTTTTCACTGGAAGGTGTTTATATACTGTAATCAGACCACAGACTAACATTACTTTTAATAAATTGAGATTTGGGAAGTTTTGCTAAGATTTCTTATCACTAGGAGTTTCCATCAGCTCTCACATAATTTTTACAGGTATCTGCTGCAGTCTGCCTAATTTATCAAAATGCTTTCCAAAACACAGATGATAGGAATGCATGATTTATTAAAAAAACTATCCCATCAGTGACAAATTCAGAATTAAAGCATGTCATTAATCCTGGAAGTTACTTTCTTATCCAACAAGTAAGCATGTGCTTTGTCAAAGCTTTGTGTTGGCAAACTGCATTGAATCATTTGGAAGCAGTGACCATAATAGTTTCAAAACATTAGTTTTTGGAATAAAGCTTTCCATCTTTCCAAGTATCACTTGTAATTTTTTGTTTGGCTTCATTTAAAAGTGATTTAATGATTCCAGACCAGCAGTGGATTCTTAACACTCTTTTAATTCCATCCCCAATGTTATTTGCCATTGACCAATATTTTTGTTCTCATTTTTTGATAAAAAATGAGTTTCTCTTCCTGGAGCTTTGGCAAAAACCTTAAAGCCTCTGTGGCTCACTGTCATTCCCAGAAAAACCTTATTAAAGCGTGTCTTCAATAATAGCTATTTTTTGGGTTCACTGTTTCTTAATATCTTTAATGTGTGCTCTATTGATTTGTTACTAGAAAAGTCACCCTTCACCATTTCTTCCCACAAACACAAGTGGACTGACAAAATTCTGTAAAAAAGTCTAATAACAAAATTCACAATTAGAAATCAGGTCTTTTAGCTTGGCAGCCTCTGCCTGCTTATGGCTTGTGCTGTGACTACAGGCCACTGAACTGTGAGAGCAGCTTCAGGAGTGTCCTCTTTGCCATTTTTGCTGCTGGTCTTTTTCCGTGGTTGGGAGGGATGACAGCAGAAGTGGTGGCAAGAGCTCTTCAGCCATGCAGGCACCAGCTCACTCGCTGTGTGTCTGGCATGCTGTTCCTGGCAAGGCTGCCCATCCCAACACCTTTTCCCTTTGGTAATGATTGACACAAGACAGAAGGATCCTTCCTAGAAAGATCCTGGCATCACCTGTGAGGGAAAACAGATGGGATTTTTACACAGCCTGAATTCAAGAATAATGTGGATGCTTTTTCTGTCAGCACTTCAAACCACTAAAGAGACAACCCGTGTTTCCTGGCTGGCCACGAGTCCAAAGATGTAAGGTGATGAGGTCCTGAATTCCCCTTTACTGAGATGTGGCTTTGTGGGTGTCATTCTTCCCTGTGTCTAAATGTTATCAAACCCAGAGTTCAGACACTGAATCTTAACAGTAGAGTCATAGACAGCATTCGTGGAGAGCATCCCTGTTCTCCTCCTTGCTTTGCAGTGGTTGAACAAGATTAGAGCAACAAGAAGCTGGAATTTCTCAAACCTTACAAATAATGGCCAAGCACTGTTCCAGTTATCTGAGACAATACTGAACCAAAGTGATGCAGCTTTGCACTGCAACGTTTTACCCTATCTGCTATATATTGAGGCTCTTCTTGATGCTGCCTTGCTTTAATAGCTGCATGGATTTTATTTTTTTAATATGATATAAATCAGAATGATCAAAATGTAAGCTAAAATTACCTCAGAAGAATATCCAAGATTAGTACAGCCGAAGTGAGCCATCTTTTCAATATCTTTATTCAAATAAAACATGTACCAAAATGAAGGGCAGCCAGATCTGACTGGAATTACTTCAACACATTTTGTAAATATATCATTACTAATACTGATAGTACTAATGAGATGTTGAATTATGCCTTATATAAAAATACAACAAGAAAGATATTTTTTGCCTAAAAATGTCTAAAAATGAACTTTGTATAACACTATGAGCTAGTGTCCAACAACTAAAAAGTGGGTCATTTCAAAGGGGGTCATTAGCTTTCAAGGAGCTGTAAAAAGATGTCAACACCAGTGTAGGATAAAATACGAAAAAACACCCCATTGCATAATAAGAAGCTATTTCTTAAACATCAGGTGTAAAAAAATTCTTGAGTAGCTGAAAATAACTAGAAAATTCATGGTTCAAACCCAATCTGTATTTATAAATAAAAAACTGGTTTTTCAAAAGATCTGGAATTAGGATTAACTTTCTACTGTGAGACCTTTTCCAGGATAATTGAATTCTATAGTGACAAAGAGAAAGTACATGCAGATAATTAATTAGCAGTAATTCAGCATGGAGAATTAATACTTACTCTACATAATAAGGTGAAAGGTAGTATAGCTGAAAACACTATTATTCTTAATTATGATTATTTTTGTACCTATTATTCTTTCATCCAGTATCAAATATTTTCATTCTTATTGAAATATTAATTCCTGAGTTATATGCAAAATTTTTCATCCTGCAAACATTTATGTATATGTTTTATATTACACAATCTCATACTAAGTTAAGAAAAGTTCTAGCTTCTAGGGACTTCAGTTTTCAAGCATTTCTTTTAAAAATCAGTTTAAAATAAAAAATTTTTCCTTCTTAACAGACTGAACATTTTGATGTTAACAGAATAAATAATAAATTAATGTGACAGGAAGTAGAATAAGTATGAAGACTGAAATGCTGCATTTACAGCTTTAACATGTTTTGAGAAAAATCTGATCAAAGCCATTTTATGAACAGAAATTTTCTATTTCCCTTTTGGGGTAAATTGTCTTTACTATGGAAAGAGGTGTACTGCTGGGAGCAGATAATCTTTTTTTTAAAATCTGTTTTTCTGGAATGAGTGCTTTACATTTTCAGATTCATAGCCTGAATCTGAAAAATCTTTTTCTAACCCTAAGTGATCATGCAGGTGATATAATAAAAAGTAACTTTTTATATAAGTTTTAATCACATATATTTCAAATCTCAAGTAGGCTGTTCAGACAAAACACTGTTTAGAAGACCCTATTATACCATGCAGTAGTGTGTGATGAGGAGATGCTACATTTATTTTAGGAGAGAAAGAAATCTGTATTTCATTTGTTACACTGCTAACTTCACTTTAGGTAATTGCATTCAGCTTTATTATTGCCCAGAGCAATAACTGATTGTTAGTTATTGAAGTCTGAAATGATTTTTCTCATTTCCCAGGGGAATCTGGAGATTTACATGGTGCACAGCAGTAACTAATAGATATAATCTGGTCATAATGTAGCCCTATAATGTGTTATTTACTTGTTGAGAACATGGATGTTGAACATTTTAACATTTCCTGAAGAAGTGTTGCAGATTTTACTCATGATATGTGAGCTTTAAATGTGTACTACTCTTATTTTCACAATGGTTGCAATGCTGGCAACCATTAGAAGGTATATAAAACATTGGGATCACACACCTGTACTTACCCAGCTGCACAGGAACTTGAACACATTATATCCTCAATTTCTAAAATGTACACACATGACTTAAAAATAAACTATGATAAGTAAATTTCATCAACAAAAGGTGCTCATGAATTTGGCTTGGAATACTGTGGAAAGGTGATTACATTGGGACAGAGAAAGGTTTTTATGGAGCACAGCTTGCTTTTCTTGCTCTCCTCAGAATTCTCTGTGTTAATTTCAGTACCAGTGTATGTGCATCCTGGAGTATTTTAAGTAGCTGTGTGCGTTGTTTTATGAATGTCTTGTGCTACTCTGTAGCCAAAGGACATTGAGGGTGTGCAGTCACAAGCAAAATGTCCCTGGATGTATTCTGGAAGCATCAAATGTTTTAAAGATGGGATTGAGATGCCTGAATTTAGGCATCTAATGCTATTTTGCTTGCTGTGGTGTGTTAAGAGCCTGCCCCCAGGACAGTCATATAAGGCACAGAGCCTGCTGGACTTTTTGCCTTTGGAAGCAGCCAAGTGAAGTACCTTAGGGCATATCAGGTGTCCTGTGACACACCTTTGTAGTTGACAAACTAGTCCTCTGAAAATCTCCTGCATTTATTCAGTGCCAACAACAAAGGACACCAAACTAACTCTGAGGTTTTTTTAAGGCAGTAAAATAAAACTTGAACAGCAATTGCTTCAAACTCATCTGTTCTGTGTCTTCTTTTGAACCACATTCAGAAATAGGGTCTTAGAGAAAGAAGAAGAAACTGTTCTGTAAACTTGGGTTCATTCTGCCTTTCTTAAAATGCTGTTTTGAGGTTACAGTAGAATGAACTGTTAATGTTACCTAAACAAAACAATAATACAAAGTAAAGCAGTCTTAGCTTGATAATATATAATAACCATGCAAGTATGTTATACATTATACTCAAGTAAATAAAATACCAACTGCTGATTGTATAATAGTGGTAAACATGTTTTATGTAAAGTAGGTTTTCCTTTCCATCAAATATGAATGTTTTATGAAGGTTTCAAAGTATTCCTCATGGAAACATTAAGAAATCTGTTCTTCTCTCAGTCCTCGGGGGATTTGTGACTGTTATTCACATTAAATCTAATGAGAATTACTGACATAAATACCTGGTGCATCAAGAGGCATCCAGGCTCTTAATCCTTAGCGTCTTCATCATCCTTTCTGCACAAGCTCCACCTCTTCCCAGGTTGCTGCTTCCATTCCTAGTGCTCATTTGCTCAAACAAAAACATTCCTGCTAATGTGGGAGCCAGCACTTTCTTTAGTGAGGAAGATTGCTTGAGGAAAATCCCCCTCCTTGACAAACTGTAGTGTGTGCTTTCTTTTTTGCTAGAGACAGACCCCATTCCCCACAGCAAAGATCCGGATGCCATTTCAAAGTTTTATTGGGATCTGTATTGGATGGGGAGGGAATCAGAGTTATTTCTGCTCTCTGGATTCAGCTCCAGACTGTTTATTGTCAGGGTGGGAGATGAAAGGCAAGAGAGAAGGAAGAAAGCAGTAAAGTGAGGACTACAGGAGAAAAGGAGGGGGAGTGGGAAAGGACAGGATGGGTCTGTGCTCTGATAAAAACAAAATATACAATTAAGAGTTCAAAGCCATTCCTTCCCAAACAGCAGTGAGAAAGAGCAAAATAAATTAAATACAAGCAATACCATCCTCTTTTGAAACCCCAACACTTACTATACTCCCTCTCTCTCAAAACACAGAACAAACACCCAGATCTGTGTCCTGGAGTTAAATGTGCCTTTAAAGCTTACAATAGCTGTTCAACATGAGATGTTCAACTGACAGTATCACCTCTATCTCAAAGCACAATCCAGAAGGAAGGTGCTTTTTTTTTTTTTGAAACCTTCCAATGCCAGCCTAGCTTCACTGCTTCGTCTGCATCTGCACAAACTATAAATAAAAACACTTGAAGCCAAATTACTGGGTTCCAGTGGGTAATCTTACATATTATGCTTTGATGGATCACTGCTGATAACATGTACTAAAAATGTCACATTTCCCACTAAAGCTGTGTATCAGGTAACTCCTGCTCTGGACCATCAGCCAGGGCCACATACATAATTACTAACAGATTATGGCTTGAATTTTTTAAAAAGGATTTCAGTCAAAACTGAAATTACTTATCTCTCCAAATCTTGTAGGGCCATTCATTTTCCTGTATCTTCATTCTGATCTATTTCTTCATTGTGCTATGTTCTCTGCTAGTTCTTTTTCGTCTCCCCAGTCACCTCCATTAAATTCTTCTCTCCATTTTGTCCCTGCACTTGCATATTATAGATAAGTGGTATTAAAGAAACTTTCAAACTTCTGATGCTGGCCATTACAGCATTACTTCTGCCCTCACTAATCCCAGCTCTCACACATTGTCCCTTTTAAATTATGAGAGTTTTTTTTAATAGGACTTTTTTCCCCAATAAGTAAAAAAATCTATACAGAACTAGAAGATTTTGAGAACTTGCCATACAATAGCTTGCCTCATAAATTTTCTTTCTCTAATTGTTGTCCTCATAAATTTTTCCTATATCCACACCTATGTTTGTCTAGCTAGTTCAGAACAGCAGCTCTCAGTCTTTAATCAGAGCCCTCTCTTCTATTCTGATTACAAATATACCATTATATATTTGTCATAGCCCCCTGCATACCAATTTTGAGTTCTCTTCTGAAGACACTCTTCTGCAAGATTCATCAGCTGTGTTCTAGAAGAATTGGGCGAATATGGAAGAGACAAGGAAAAGCTTTGGATACTCATGTAAATAAGATATATTTTTTATGGCAGTGGAATAGAAGACTTGAAGTTTGGTAGAATATATGTCCAGGAAATGGGAATGGCTGGTAGGAAAACATTTAAGCCAGATGATAAAGCTAGTCAAATAGGAAAAGGAGTATGGTAGTACTTTTATGGAAGAGTAATACAATGCTAAAATTTACCATAGATAACTTCTATTTTTTTACTAAGATTTCTAACCATTTGAGAGTGGAAGGACTGGAGTAACTTTCAATGAAAGAATTTATAACAAGAAATCTGGCCCTTTTAAAGACAGGCATTAAGAAAAGGACCTGGTGTGGTTCTTGGATATCCAGGACTTAGTGATCCAGGGATTTTTATTGTTCCTTTTTTTTTTTTTTCCACTGACCTTGAAAATGTATCTGTGAATTGTTAGATCTCTTTCTTGGGTGCTGTATGAACAATTACCTCTGTTGTATGGCCTTGTGCTGGTGTCTTCCAGTTTATTCAAAGTGCTGATAACATTTCCTCCTCTGAACACATCTACCTGATAAGACTGAAGTAATATTTTCCTATTTCAAGTGTATTAGAAAAATAGACTTAATTTAGTGGTCTTTGTTAACTTCCTTACTAAGCAATGTAGGAATCAAAATGCACGATTCTTGCTAATGTCTTAAAGATCTGACACTCTAACTTGGTAAAACCAATTTTATTGAAGCTCCAACAAACTGTTAGATAAATATGTCAATACTGTACATACCCTCTTTGGCTTGCAACCATGGACCTGTTTTGGACAGATTAACTCAGCAAATAAGGCAAGTAAGTGTACATTAACTGTATTGACTGTCAAGGGAATAACATATCAAGTACATATACAAAAAATAGATTACATTTTCAATAAAGAAACCAGGACCTATTAAAATCAGCTTCTAAAATTAACTGTTTCAGTGCTTACTGCTGTTTGATACTCTCTAACTGTGTGTTAAGACTTAAGAGCAATTATTGGTTCCTGCATTTCCAGAAGACCCTTCATTAGGAAAAGTGTTTTCTTTCAGAGATGATGGAGGTCTCCACCATTCTGCTTGTCCATCAAAGGCTGATAAGCAGGTCATCAGCTGCTAAACCTGCTTGTGCAGAATGGGAGAAAGTCCTATTGAATTGAGTTTACAGTTCCTTATTATATTAGTAATTTTTGCTGCAGTTCTAATTTCTCAAAAATTGTTTCTTTATCTCCTCACATCATTTTCCCAGACCGTTCTTCAGGGTTTGCACTGAAATATCTCTGTTTGTTTCCTAACATACTCCAAATGGACACCTACTGTCAAGACCTTTATAAGAACAGTCATAAAAATTCCCCTAGACCTTGAGACACAAATTCTAGCACCCTATCTGATACAAAGCCTTTGGTATGGTCTTCCATTAAACAGCTCAGGATAATAAGATATTTTGATGGTGGTGGTAGGGAAGCCACTGCGATATTCTGGTGATATCTTACACATTGGTAAGCTTTATTAGTAATTAGTGGTGTGTTTGGCAAGGTGAGATCCGCCACAGCAGGATACAAGCGCTTGCAGGGTAGAAATATCACTGTCCCTGGGTACATGTGGTAGGCATTCTGAGCCATTTATACACAGGCTGTTACATAGTCTTCCTCCTGTGTTTTACCTCTTAGGCTGCACTATTTGTTTAAAGCAGGAGATTTCAGTTCTTATGACTACAATTTTTAATTGACCACTTTACAAATAAAAATGAACTACACAAAAATTATGTTTTTTCCACACTGTAAGGGATTATTAAATGATCCTGTCAACCCAAAGAGGATAACAGAACCCAATGTTTTTCAGTTAGATTTTTTCCCTGTTGAAAATTGCCTGTTGTTTTTATTATTGTAAAAACTGGTCCACTGAACTTAGCACAGCCTCTGAGGTCTCAGTTAGAATCCTGTGATTAATGAGGTAGCCATTAATGTCAGTAGATTGAACAACTGAAATCTGATTATATTAAAGTGCTTCCCAAACATTAGGGTCACATTAACAGTTTATTGAAACAAGCTGATAAAATTTAAAATGGTCATCCAATTCCCGAGGGTTCCTAATTGTTGCATGATAAATCACTCTGTAGAGAAATCTATTACAATGTTCCAAATGTGAAAATGTAATTTACTGTACCATTAGTGGGGTGTTTGAAGCACATCAGTTCTTTCATGGGGGAGTTTTTCCAGAATAAGACAAAACTCTGTATATGGAGGGTTTTTTCTTTTAGATTGAGATAATGCACGGGCCTTGAGCTGCTTAAATTATATAAGAAACATGAGCCCTCTCATGGAAGCTAATCATCTGGCAGTGATTTGCAAGTCTGTTGCAAAAAGTACAGCATGAATGAGCATTCATCTATGTTTATGGTATTATTCTACTTACAAGCATATTTTTGCAGAGATTAATAAGTTTTCATGGCTCAGTTATGGTGGCTTCTTACAGAGGAAGAATCAACTGAAAATTCACACATTTCTGGTTCCAGAACTTCAGATGCTGAAAAAATTTTTGCACGGAGGGTCTGAGTTATTCAAACCAATATCCACAGGATCTGGGTCTCTCTTGACAGTGTTTTTCCTTTCAATGTCAGAAAATTCCCACGCACACCTGTATTTACATCTTTCTTTCCCCAGTTTATTTATTGTATTTTATTACTCTCAGTCTGTGCCTGGATAGAATTTGAGTTTCTGAGATTAGTACACTTATTTCATTGTGTGCATGTAAATAAGTAGCTGAATGATGACCATCTCAGAATGCCCTAATTTAGTCTCTAGTTCGGTGGTAACCCCAGTCAAGCAGTCACAATGACCTTAACTTCCAGCAAGAATGAAAAGTGGTTTAGTACTCAGCAAAACTATTTTAAAAGAAGGAAAAGTATCTTAGCTTCATCCTTTCATGAAAGGAGAGCTAAGATATTGTAAAAATGAGGGATAGAATGAGAGAAAAATCATCGAATCATAGAATGGTTTGGGCTGGAAGGGACCTTAAAGATCACCCAGTTCCAGCCCCTCTGTCATGGGTGGAGACACCTTCCATGAGATCAAGTTGTTCAGAGCTCCTTCCAACCTGGCCTTAAGCACTTCCAAGGATGGGGCATCTATAACTCCTCCAGGTAACCTGTTGCAGTGCCTCACCACCCTCACAGTAAAGAAGCTTTTCCTATGATCTAATCCGAACCCTCTCTACTCTGTTTCTTTTTCATTTGAAGCCCATTCCCCCTGTCCTGTCCTGTTTTTGTAAAATGTCCCTCTCCATTTTTCTTGTAGGCTCCCTTCAGGTACTGAAAGCTGCAACTAGGTCTCGCTGAAATCCTCTCTTCTCCAGCCAGAACAATTCCAATTCTCTCAGCCTTTTCTCATAGGAGATGTGCTCCATCCCTCTGATCATCTTGGTGACCTCCTCTGGACTTACTCCAGCAGATCCGTGTCCTTCCTGTGCTGGGGACTCCAGGTTGGACCTTACCAATGCAGAGCAGAGCAGAGCAGAGCAGAGCAGAGGGGCAGAATCCCCTCCCTGCTCCCCATGCAGCTTTGGGTGCAGCCCAGGAGACAATTGCCGTCCTGGGCTGTGAGTGCCCGTGGCTGGGTCATGTCCAGCCTTATCACTCACCAGCACCCCCAGTCCTCCTCAGCAGGGCTGCTCTCAGCATCCCCAGCCTGTGCTGACACCACGACTTGCCCCAGCCCAGGCGCGGTACCAACCATTGGTTAAAAATGTTGGCATTTGTACTTAACATCCTCCAGTAGGTACCTGGCTTTATTCGAGTGTGCTGTTCTACCTGTGACAAAATTTGATTCACATTGCATGTGAATTCAAAAGACTGATGGCAGGATGTGAAGTTATTAGTACTGCTTGCAGCTTGGTAGCATCTGGGAGTCTCAGCTGCACAGCAGAGTTCTGTGTACAAGGAGAGGCACAAGCAGAGGACAAAAAACCCCATGTTTCAGTAAGTTTCAGAGGATGAAAAAATATATGGCAGATGGATGTAAGGAAGTGAAATGGAACATTAAAACAAGCTGCAGTCTTAGCATTGTGTGCTGTAGGTTTCACACACACACACAAAAAATGGAGAATTCTAGGCTGGCTCTGCAGAGAATAATAAGGTGCAGCTTTGTGAAAATTTGCTTTTCCCAGAGAAAGCACATCTGGAAGAGGAATTAATGCCACTTCTTTTTTATACAGTGCCTCAGTGGTCAGAATAGTCTCATGGGAAATTCAAATGCAATTTTCCAGGCTTAGTAGTGTAGAAGTCGGATTGAAGAGGATACAGAAAAAAATTTTGAACAGGAAAAACTCAAGATTTTTGAAACTGAAGAGACAAGAAGGAAATACAGTTAAAGTTGAAGAGGAGTCTTTTAAAATTGGAAAAACGTTTAGATTTATATTCAGATGAAAGAGGAAGATGAGATTAACCAAAAGCTGAGAGTAAGAGTGACTCTCAGGTCACTGTCTTATTGGGCTTAGGAGAGATCAATCAGTAAAAGTAAAACAAAATATATAGTTCAGCTGTGGAACTCATTGCTACATGATTGTAAAGACTAAAAAGGGGTGCATTTTTGTTCAGGTGTTTTGTTGTTGGTTTTTTTTTCAAAAGAAATTAGACTTTTATGTAAGATTGGTTCATTCATACCTATTAAATATGACTGACCCAATGGGACTTTCAACTTAAGTCAGTGAACAATGGTGTATTTAATTTTTTTTTCTTCTCACCTGCTTATTACTTTGATTTCAGATAGAAGCCCTGTGCAAAAAGAGTCCCTAAAGATGATGAACATAGCAGTTTTTCTAGGATGCTGATGAAAATACCAGGCATTCAAGGGCCCTTTTGAAACCACTGGAATGAGTCTGCCTGATCTTTCTGAGAGACTGAAGCCTGCCCAGACATTGAGCTGAGTCTGACAGGACTATACATATTCCCTTCTCAACTTAGATCTTCCTGTGTCCTGATGGAGCTCAGGCATCCAGCTGCTTTTCCCCAGTCACTAAGCTCAGGATTGAAACCGTGTGAGATTCAGATCACTGTATTAGATCTGCTTTCTCTTCTCTGGGCTGTGCATTTCCTTGTTATCTCCATTCACTTTCAGTCCTTCTATTAACTTTGCTCTTTTCAGCTGATCAGTCAATGTACTACTTTGGGGGGTTGGGATTTTTTATTGGGGTTTTTTTTGTGGGTTTTTTGGGGGGCGGTTTGTTTCGTTGATATTGTTGGTTTGCTTTTTTGTTTGTTGGTTTCTTGATGAATAAATAGGATGGAAAACTGTAAGAGAATATGCAGAGATGACATTAAATGCTTCACCTGAGGAAGGAGAAAACAAAGACAAGGCAAGCCAAGAAAAGGAGACAAATAGAGGGATGTAGATCAGCATGCTTCTGGGTCAAGTTCAACTGTTACTATGAAGTAATTCCACTGTAGTTCTGATTCAGATCAGCATTTATTATTTACTTTGGAAAGTCCAGCATAGTTTGAATGAGCTTGGAAAATTAGTACCTGTAAAATGTGTAAGAGTGACAGGAGCTAGATTACATGGCAGGGAGAAGCTTCTGCTTTTTTCTTCTCATCCTTGTGCATTTCTTGTCTCTGTCTTCTGTCTGACACATGGGATGAAGGATTTAAGAAAGAAGTAGAGCAGAACATGTGAAAATTGTCTGGTGCCACAGCCATACCAGCACCAGCACCAGAAGTAGGGAAGAAAACAAAGAGAAGGTAAAAGTCTCAATTGACAATATCAAGAGAGTGAACTGGGGGGCTTATTTCGGGTGTAAATTTGCCTTATGCCTATACATGGAGCAATACAACATGCATTCAGACACACTATTACACTTGAAGTTTCCATTTTTACTGGAAGCATTTGAAGACGCACAATGACAAAATTTGTATGGTCCACCTACAGTGTGGCTTGAGAATCCTCCACCAGTTTGTCCTCTGCGCACAGCTAGTGTGTGCCTAGACTGGAACCTCTTCCAGACCTCCTCACCATTGAAGCTATAATGTGGACTTAGAGTACTGGAGCTACTCAAAGCCCCAGCAAATCAAACCTCAGCCCTTCCCACCCTGTGTCATACTGATGTATGGTAATCACAGAATCACAGAATGGATGAGGTTGGTCCAACCTCCCTGCTCTAGCAAAGTCATCCCAGAGCGCATGGAATGAATTGCAGCCAGAAGTTTCGTGAGTATCTCCAGTCAGGGAGACTCCACAGCCTGTCTGGACAATCTGTTCCAGTGTTCAGTCACCTACAGAGTAAAGTTCTTCATCATATTCAGGTGGAACTTTCTGTGCATCAGTTTCTGCCCATTGCCTCTTCTCCTATTGCTTGGCACCACTGAGAAGATCCTGGCTCCACCCTCTTCACACTTTCCCTTGAAATACTTCAATATACATTGATGAGGTCCCATTTCAGTTGTCTCTTCCTAAGGCTGAACAGACCTAGCTCCCTCTCTTTCATGTCTCTGTAAACCCACATGGGTCAGAACACAACACAGAGAAACTGAACAAACACATTGATGAGATGCACTGGTAGAAGAAGTGCTGAGCCCAGTTGGTGTCACCATTGGTGTCACCAATGGAAGTAACAGTGCTCAGCATTTTGGAGGACAGGTTGGAAGATCCAGCCACCACCCCTTATCTCTGACCAGTTTTTTTTAAGAAGTGGGAAGAGAGCTGAGGAACTGCCTCATCTAGCACAAACATAGAGTTTCATTGTGCTAGGTTGCCTTGCTGGTTAGTGTGAAGCAAAGCAATGTAGAGTCCCCAGGCAGGTGCAAAGGAGAGCCCTGTCGCAGACATCTTTTCATAAAAATCCTTTCTTTAGGATTTTCCCTTCTGGGAAGCTGAGGCCCCAGAAAAAGAATGTAAACAATGGTTATCTGCTGCTGTGGGATGCAACAGGTGCACCTGTGATTGGCCCATGTTGGATGTGTATAATTAATGGCCAATCAAGGACCGAGCTCTCTCTGGGACAGAGTCGGAGAGAGCTCCTTTGTTATCATTCTTTTCTATTCTATTCTTAGCTTAGCTAGCCTTCTGAGAACTTTTCCTGCCTTTTCTTTTTAGTATAGTCACAATGTAGCATATATAATAAAATAATAAATCAAGCCTTCTGATCATGGAATCAACATTCTCGCCTCTCTCTTCACCTGCAAACCCTTGTGACCAACGTCACAGAGCCCCTTTATTGCCCAAACCAGGCCTTTTTAAGCAGTTAGCTGGTTACCAGTTTACACAGTTTTAAGGCACAACAAGCCCAAGTCATCCAACCACGCTACAGCACGATGTGAACATGCGGCAGTCACACAGCTCATCTCTCACATCTCTCACATCTCTCACGTCTTTCATGTCTCTCACGTCTCTCATGTCTCTCACGTCTCTGTACCCCATTCCAGCAGTCATTCTCCCATAGTTCCCTTCTACTTAGCCTAAGCAGCAGGCCTGAGCCATGATTTAAAGACCCTTTTTTTATAAGGCTTTACCTACATGCAACAGTTACCTGAGAGGCAAAGGTCTGCATCTCAGACCAAAGGGGTGCTGCTGGCATGTGCATTATACTCACTGCATTACTGAAGAATTGGCAATAGATAAATAAATAAATAAATAAATAAATAAATAAATAAGAAAATAGACTAATAACAAATTGATAAATTAGCAGACTGTTTCCATGACAGTGACTGATTTCCTAGACTGTATGATATTAATTCACTGCACAGCTATTAGTTTGGGAGGCATAGGGCTGTACGTCACTCACATGCTTTCACTCCCCTTTTTTATTCTTAAGAGTTGGCTGACTTTGAATTGAAGACTGCAGAGTCATGGTGGCTGTGGATGTGCCCCCACAGAGTTTTTAAAATACACTATTTTACTGGGGAAAGGTTCTTCAGATGTAACTTGTCTGTCAATTTTTGTCTAATTATTGTTATTGCTGCAATCTATGAATGATATATATGAATTTCTGTGGATTTATAATGATATGGATTTTTAGGTTTTGGCATTAGAAATGTGAATGTTGCCATAATGTGCAATTCAGCTCTTCTGAAGTTGCTGAAGGGTTTGCATGCTGGTTTGGAAGAACTGCTTGCACACATCACATTGCAAATTGGTGCTTTAAATGGTTGGCAGTAGAGGTTTTTTGTGATACCCTCTGTGTGAAATTGCCTTCCTGGTTTTGGTAAACTCAACTGAAGTCAATAGAACTACTGCAGAGATGAATTTGGGCCTTTGTATTTTGTTTATTCTAGAAAAAGAAAAAAGAAAATATATTGCCTTTATGGAATAAGAAAACATACATAGTATTTACCTGAAAGCTCTGAAAAGCTTTTTCATAAATGCATGTCGCATTTTCATTCTTGTAAATGTGTATTTGTATTTTCACAAAAATACTACTTATTATTAGCACAGTTAAATAAGTGTTTTGGATGTACAGTAGGAGTTTCTTAGCTCAAACGTGATTTACCTTATCAGCTGTAAAGGCTACCAAGATAAATGCATATTTTGCTGTAAGTTAAATTGCATATTATTAATATTTTTATAACAGTTTACATTTACATAGCATCTTTCATCCCAAATACCATAGTGTATTATGTATGTGAATAATCCCATTGAACTGGTGTGAATAGTGCATTGAAACCAGGACTATTCACACAAGCAAGGCTATTCACATGAATTAGAGCTATAGAGTCTGGCCTTCATTATATAACGCATTTTTTTCTCCACAAAATTGTCACTCACCATACATGTTAGTTTTAAATAAATTAATTGCAGAGGAGGTGAGATTGTAAATGCTACATCTTTCAATATATTTTCAGAAATTTACATATATGAATAAGAGCAGGAGGCCAAATAATTTAATCTTTCATACATTAACATAATAGTTTAGTGCTGATTTAAAATGAAGATGTCTCTTGCTAATGGCTCTTTCCAAAAAAACTTGCTACAAATAAGGAGCTTAATCCCAGAAGTTTTTACTTCAGGAAGTAGGTTTTAATAATGTTAAGGATCTTATTTCATTCAGTAAGTTTTCTCATGAGTTAAGGTTCTAGGATCAATATCAAGGCCAGATAAACAAGTGGCTAATATCATTGATTGCTCTTTGGTTTATATTAAGCAAACATTTTACACTGAAACAGCAATTTGAGGAATCAAAATTGGGTGACAAACACTTTCAGTTCTACTTTTCATTTTTGTGTGTTAGACATATTCAGAAAGCAAACTTTTTGTGTGATTTGGAATTGATATGATATTTAATCAGCTCTAATTAAACAATATACCAGCAGTACAGTTCCCTAAGAGAGTAATAAATTTGGCTCTGTTTCCAGCGAAACGATTCTTGCTCTGCTCTGCCCAACCTTGTTTGTTCCTGCCTTCTCAGCCCACCCTGCCCTATGTCTATGCCTTTGTGGAGCTGTACATTGACCATGTCAAGGACCAATCTGGCTGAAAACTAACCAACTAATTTTTTTTTTTTTTGAGCCAGTTTATCCCCACTCTTTGTCCGGATGAAGTCCATGACTATATCAATAGCTGTTCCAGCATCAGAGAGAGGGCCATGCACCTCTTAAAGTATGAAATGGGGGATGACCTTTCTTCAAAATTGCCCATGAAACTACAGCATTAGGGCTGAGATCATCAGGAGCCTGAGCATTGGAAAGGCTTTAACACTTAGTGACAGTTGGTTTTCCCTCACACACAAACAGAATGAGGTGTCTTGGAAAGTTATCCCAGGACACAGAGGTAGCAGTGGTGGTATTCAGGAGAAAATGGCAACTTAAGCTTGTATGGACTCTCAAGAGGTTCTTATCCACCTCTCTTATCCACCCAGGACAGCCAGGGTTCAAATTTGAGAAACTGTCTGGCAAAGTGTGAAGATCAGAAAAGGGGTGCAGCATGGTTCTTGAACCTTGGCAAGGTTCTGGTAGCAGAGGGGCTACTGGGTGACTTTTGTGAGAAGCTGCCAGAAGCTTCTCCCATGTTCAACAGAGCCAGTGGAAGACAGACCAGCCACAGGCCAGTGCTAGGCCTGTCAGCAGCACCGGCAGCACCTCTGGGATGATGTATTCAAGAAGGAGGGAAAGTTGCTGCGCAGTTGCATCCAGAGAGAGAGACAGAGTGAGAATATGTGAGAGCAACATCTTTGCAGTCACCAGGGTCAGTGGAGAAGGTGGGAGAGAAGCTGCTGCATGTGCCAGAGCAGAAATTTCCCTTCAGACTGTGGCACAAACCATGGTGAAACAGCTGTGCCCCTGCAGCCCATGGAGGTCCACGGGAATGCAGAGATCCAACTACAACCCCAACAGCAGTGGACTCCTGAAAGAGACTGTGACCACAGGGAAAGCAGGAGGATTCCTGAAAGAGACTGAATTTCTGAATTTCAGAATTCGGAAAAGAATCTTGAAAGGATTCCTGAAAAAAGAGTCCCGAAAGAGACTTTTCAGGATTCCCGAAAGATTCCTGAAAAGTCCTGGCAGGACCTGTGGCCCTGTGGTGAGAGCAGCCCATGTGAAGAACATTTGCTGAGAGGACTTGTGACCCTACAGGGAACCAACACTAGAGCAGCCTGTTCCTGAAGGACTGTACCCTGTGGAAGGGATGCACTCTGAAGCAGTTTGTGAAGAACTAGTCCATGGGACGAATTTACATTAGAGAAGTTTGTGGAGGACTCCTGTGGGGGAATTCCATGCTGGAGCAGAAGCAGAGTGTGAGGAGTTGTTTCTCTGATGAGGAAGGAGTGAGAGACAACCTGTGATAAACCTCCATTCCCTATCCCCTTGCACTGGCAAGGGAAAGGAGGGAGAGAGAACTGGGAGAAGCCTAGGAAGAAGAGAAGTGTGAGGGGAAGATACAGTTTTATTTATAAGATACAGTTTTATTTCTCATCCTGCTGTGATTTGATTGGTAATTAATTCAGTTAACTTCCCTAAGTCTGCTTTGCCTGTGAGAGTAACTGGTGAATGATCTTTCTCTGCCCTTATCTCAATTCATCAGCCTTTTATTATATTTTCTCTCCCCTGTCCTGCTGAGAGGCAGAGTGATGGAGCAGCTTGGATGGCCGCCTGTCACTGAGCCTGGGTCAACTCATGACAACAGCACCAGGGCCCAAGTCATTGGGGAGGCACAATCCTTCAGATCCCCATACTGCCTGTTGTGGAGCATTGGCCCTGTTGTTTTGGAATCTTACATGAGGTGCTAGTACATGGGCTTAGGAGGACAGGCACCTCCTTTTCTAATTTGCCTTTACAGTGCAGTGCAATGCAAAACACCTCCAAGAGGGACACTCGAGGAGACCCACTCCAGAGGGGGGGTCCACACCCTGGCAAATGGGGGACTCCCTTGCAGATGTGTGAGGTGATTGTGCTTACATTCTTGATTTACAGCAGGCAGAATGATGATGAGAAAAAACAGGAGAGCCCCATTCACCCACCAGTATGGTAAAACCAAGCATATAGAATCATGGAATTATAGAATGGCTTGGGCTAGAAGGGACCATAAAGGTTATCTTGTTCCACACCTTCCACTAGGCCAGGTTGCTCAAAGCCTACCACAACCTGGCCTTGAACACCTTCACAGATGGAGCATCTACATCTTCTCTGAGCAACCTCTCCCGGTGCCTCACCACCCTCACAGTAAAGAATTGCTTTCTAATATGTAATCTAAACCTATCCCCTTTCTGTTTAAAGCCATTCCCCCTTGTCCTGCCACTACATGCCATTGTCTAAAGCCCCTCTCCAGCCTTCTTATAGGTTTCCCTTTAGGTGCTGGAAGGTGTTATAGGGTCTCTCTGGAGCCTTTTCTTCTGCAGGCTGAACAAGCCCAGCTCTCTCAGCCTGTCCTCATGGGAGAGGTGCTCCAGCCCTCTGGCCATCTTCCTCTGGACTTGCTCCAGCCTGTCCAAGTCCTTCTCATGTTGTGCGCCCCAGCGCTCAGTGCAGTATGTATTTCCCAGCTAGACCCTAACATTTTGAGTCCTGTCAGGAGGCAGGTCTGGGAATGAGCCCTAGATTAGGGTTTGCATGAGAGATCAGTGTTGCTGCTCTCCAGATTACCCAGGTGTTGGGCACACAGCTGGTCAGTAAAGTTAAATTGCAATCTCATGCTGGCAGGTGTATGGGTGATACTCTTGGTGCCTAAGGAAGTGTGGGCACTTGGGGATTTAGTTGCTTTCCTGCAATTGAAGCTAAGCAGTTCAAGTGGCTGAGCAATGCTTGGAGTCCCTTTGCAGATGAGTCCTAAACTATTAGAGGAAGTGTAATTTATCTTTATATAAATATGTGCATGTGTGTATATATATATATATATAAAATATTCCATGTAAAGCTTCCTTGTTTCCTGGTCTAGAGGTTCTGTTACCCCATGTCAAGTAAAGGTCATAACCATAGGAAGCATATGAAACAAAAAATTCACTTTTAAGTTTTGTACCCATTATATGGGGTTGTTCATTAGTTCTGAATATCATAAGACCAAAACAGTCTGATCCTCTCTCAAAAAACAAAGATGCCCTCAAGGTCATTTAAGAATCTCTGAAGGTCTCATATGAAATCATAGTAAAGGATATTTTAGCAAAATTTTGAAGAAAACATATTTAATACTTTGTGGTTTTAAGTATTTATTGCAAATATTTCAGATTTTCTATACCTTTCATACTAATGTCATACTTAAAATAAATCACAATGTGTACTTCCTGTGATCTTTTCAGAACGCAATAAAACAGATTGTTTTTAATGGCTGTTCCAGCAATGAAAAATATCTGTGTTAGGTGGAAACAACAAATTGATGCTTTTTCAATTCCTTTTAATGGCATGAGGATCTTTGCAACATGCTGTGAAAAATATTCTCTTAATGATAGGCCTGTGGCACAACTTAAGGAGTCATCAAGAAATAAATGCTCTGCTGTCTGGCTGGCAGCTTGGTGTCCCTTAATTGAAGTATTATAAGATTCTGTGCAGAGTAAAGCCTCCAGGGTTTTGTAGCTAAATGGCACGGACACCTCTGATGAGACATGCAGATGAAGATGTGTCAATACAATCTTCACCAATTTGCTGTAATAGCAGAGACTGATTAATTTTATAACCACGGGTGCTTCTATTAGCTAACCTAAGGAATGATTTAGACTTTATTAAGCGACTTATTTCTATCTTTTTCGGGAGACTTCTGCAGCATAGTTTATCTCCAACTGCTAGACAGCAACACTTTTTCTAATAAGGATTCTAAAATTATTATTTAAGGATGGATCATGAGCATAACTCAGTTATGTGCAGCTTAGTGGGGGCAAATCTTTGTGACTTGGCAAATCAGCTGTACTTAGGTTGGTGTTTCTCAAAAAATAAAGTGGCTTGATATCCTATGCAACTGAAATGGCAGCTCCTGTATACATTTTTAATGTACAAAAAAGGAAATTGAAGCAACTAAATCAAAAGTATGTGGCTCTATATTTTTATCTTTTTTTTTGCTAGACTATAAAACTATTTTAATATTTTATTATAATTGCTTATGGACATCTAGCATGATTTGGTTACCCATAATCAACCAACACTTTATATTTTAGGGCTTTCTTCAATAAAATATGAACCACCACAGGGACAATGCATTTCACAATTGCTTCACACAGTGCTGGCTGTGCAATCATGCTTTGTCTCAGGACTCCTGTACATTCTGGACACAGCAGACAGTCAGAAAAATGTCAAATCCATTTTTTGGATAGCAAAACCCCCAAAATAATGGCTGTCATCAGTTTCCTTACCCATTCAGCAGGAAAACTGATGGCCATATTTTTTCCATCACAGAATGCCATCATGCCTCCCACTGAGGAACCTCTATGTCCTTCACTGCTGCCTCCTGACACAGCACTATGTTGAAGGAGAAGGTTTTTCCAATGAGTGGAGACAAGTCCTTCCTTAGTCTTACTTACCAAGAACACTAGAGCCTACTGACCTTATATTTTTTATTTTTCTGTTGGCTTTGTGCTATTTTCCAACTAGTCAGCCTCACAGACACTATTAAAGAATATGCTGTTTATAAAAGTCAAGTTCAAACATGTTAAATTATAGCCATCAGCATAGATATGGAGTAACCCTCCTCCAGACCATGGTCCAAAGTTTCACTCATACCCTAATGGCAGAGAAAGCAGTTACTCTTTGCTCGTCATGGTCCCAGGATCTCAACACAATTTAATTCAATCTTGTCCTCCTTTATTTACAGTCTGATTCTGGGATGGACACTAAGTGCATAAACTCATCTGGTACAAGGTAGGAGAGCTGCATGTACAGTCTGAGGTTCATATTTTTCCCCTACCAGAGAAACATGAATGTGGGAGGGTGTTTCTCTGGATCAGGGATTTTTCCTGGTTTTGTGTTTTGATTTGTCTTTTTTTTCGGTAAATGTGTGATTCATCATTTTTATATATTCATTTTTCAATTGTGGCTGAATTCATAACACTATTTCAACATCTATTTGTTTGAAAATTTTTTATGACTTGCTTCATAATTTCATTTCTTTGACCAACTGTCGAAATTTTGAAATAGTAGTAATAAATTCCTCAGTGGTGAACAATAAATTTTACTTGTTTTTCTGCATATGTGCAACTCACTTTAGTAACAAGATTCTCCAGAATTGCAGTATTTCAGTAATTCATTCTTACTACTATCTGAAAGTTCAGTCTTCAAAATTACAGGAATCTCTACTTTTTGACTTGTCTGAGATCTTCTGAAAGTCAAATTATTTCTAACTTTGCCTCTTGTAGGTTCCATATACATTTTCCTCATGTGTCAGGTGCAAGTTTCATGCCAGCGGTTGTCTGATGTGGCATAGCAGATCCAAGTGCTTGTCACTGCAGACGTGTTCAAAGAAATCATTCTCCAAAGGCTTGTGGGAGCCAAGGGCAACTTTCTTGTGAAGAACAGAAAAAGCATCCCTTTGGAATTGAAGCAAACATTGGTGATCACCTTTTATCATACTTGCTTTGCTTTTTCTTTCTTCCCTACATCCAGAGGCTTCGTTTTTTTGTCTCCTCTCCAAACTGGTTTCTCTATCATCCCTGCAATTTTAGAGCTTCTGATCAGAAGTGGAGCAGCATGTAAAATATGGCTGCTTTATTTCAAGCACGTATATGCCAGCTCTATCCAATCTGCTTCCCTCAGTACTTCAGGCTTGTTCCTTCTGCAAAGATAAATTAATAGTGCCACTGATTCAGGTTGCATTTATGTAATAATGCATAAGAACCTGCTCTGATACTTACATTTCTCACTGAATGCTGCTCTGGCAGCTCCATGATACCCCGCCTACCAATTAGTTTTCCTTTGAGATCTTCATGGGTAGTGAGATTCAGGCTGCTGAGAAGTATTTTGGCATTTACTGAAGATCCATTCCCTCATGGTTGAATTGGTAGCAGAGAGACACCTGTCAAGGGAGCTACGACTGACGATTGTCTTAAAAAAGTATATTTATAATATATGTCTATGTGTATTTGCATTTACACATTAGTTACCAGAAATATGCTTTAAAAATAATGATGTATGGCTATATCACTTTATGAATTAAAACACTGACCTTTACTTCCCCTTATAGTTGAAGCAGTGTCTCTAGCACCCTGTCCCCTGCATCCTCCTGGAGAGACAGAAAGGAGAGCTAAGCTCAGATGGGTTCCTTGGCACCATATTACCCCATCCAGTGAAGTTCCCTAACCCTTGAATTGGTGCTGCACCTAACACTGATTGAATCACTAAACACGATTGATTTTGGCTTTCTAGAGAAGCCATTCATACAGCTTACAGTGTATAAAAGAGCTTCTATTCTCCCTGAAAATGATTTAGTATAAATAACTAAAATAAATGTCAGTGGGAGATCTGTGAACTTATTAAGCACAGGTAGACCTCTTGATGTGTTGCACACAGACTGAATGTGTATATGTACAGATTTAAATAATGATACATCTATTTTCAGTCCCAAGTTTGGCACAGGACCAGAATGGATCTCAGAGTGAGTGCAAATACCCCAGACAAATTACATAATATGCATCTGCATAGGGAAACCCAGAGCTGAGGCACACCGTGTCTATTAATCCTACCCCAGGGGCTACTAAAGGCTGGAGAATGCATACTCATAAATGCAGACTGTGTCCCCTGGTCACTGGGGGCATCCCTGGAGACTCGTTTGTACCCACTTTGGCAAGGTGGTTTTGTGTCTTTGAGGGTGACCAGAGCTGGGCAAAAAATTCTGCCTTATGGCTAGAAAGCACTGTCTTGTTAATGTCCTGCACGGACACGCTGCTTTCTTTGGCCATGTAATTTGAGTGCAGGTTGCTCCCAGTCCTGGCAGGTTTCTGATGCACCCAGGGGTTTGTTACCTCTCTCTCCTGTCTCGCTGAAGCAGGAATGTGTTGGTGAATGCTGGAAAGCAGGGACCCTGTGCCTTCCCCAGATTCCTTCTCTGCCCACCACAGGGCATCCCAGCATCTCCTGGTCTTTAAATTAATGTCTTTTTTAGGCTTTTTAGAGGTGAAGCACAGAAAATATAGTACCATGCCAGATAAAGGCATTTCAAGTTAACTCTTCTGCTGCAGGCACTAAAAATCTCTCTGATAGACTCTGGATCAGGCAGATACTAGGGCTCTAACAAAATATTAAATTCTGCATAAGTGTGCACACATACACACACGGTTCATAAAGTATATGCATCTATGCATTGCTCAAAATTTTCATACTAATATAGCATAATGCTAATTTATAGAGTGGATCCTTTGCTCTGTTGGATTTTGAAAAATAAAAACAAAATAAATCTTCCCTAAAAATGGACAAGATTTTTTTATGTTACATGTTCTTACAGCATGACAACCATTGAAAGAGCTTTTTAGTATGTTACATGGTTTAATAAAAATAACTTGTCTGGCAAGGTCTGAAAGCTTTTGCAGCTGCAGGGGCACTTCTTGGAAATAAATTTGTGTTTACACAGGTGCAGCCATATTTAACAAAATTTTTATATGCAATGCAAACAGCTGCCTGTCTGTTTTCTTTGGCAGAGCTCTTTCCAACTGAAACAATTTGTATCAAACATATCTCTCTGTGATACCTATATAAACAATAGACAAAATTCCTGTGAAAGGAAAAGGTTTTCAATAATGCAATTTTTAGATAAGTTGGAAAGCAGAAGCACCTTGATTAGAAAAGCTTGTTCCTTCACAAAATATTTTGCATTTGAGAAGAGTTCAGGAGTCCAAGGAATCCACCAAGAAAGTATTAAACACTCTGTAGGAAAACTCAGTGTTTTATCGAGTTAAAGTCAAGCTGAAGGATTCTATGTTCAATAAAAGGCACTTGGCAAATTGGATATTTTCCTTAACAAGAGCACTGCCAGTAGTGATGTACATTATATTATTCAATTTTTGTAATATTTTTATATAGAATGAAGTATTTCCCAAAATATTTAGTCATAACTCAATTTTCTTTTTTTCCCCATACTTTAAATATTTTGTTATAATTTTTACATTGTATGAAATTCTTGTTCATTCCGAAAACTTATTTACTACAGTCTTAGTAACCCTGCACTTTTCACTTCTTTGCAAATAATTATGCTTTTCAAGGCTGACCTTTTGCCAGCTTGCTTTCTTTTGGTCAAAATTCTGTAGATTAAAAGTCTGTGGAATTTAAATTGTGGTCTGGAGTTTGGGTTTCAAAGACACCTTCCTCAGCCTTCCCTGTTCCCAACCAAAACAGCGAGTACGAAAGTAAGATTTCTTCACTTAATTTATCTTGATGTTCACAATTTCTTCCACTATTTGTTCACGCAAAAATGTTTTCTGTTGTATTTGCAGCAAAAAAATGCTAATGTTAATATATGCTGCTATTGATTCAAATTACGTTCAAATATTTTTGAACACATACACAAAATACAGATCTAACTTTAAATATCAGTCTAATTATTTGAGCAATGATGAGGAATAGTTTTATCTTCACAGATGAAGAACAAACTCACCAACAACATTATCTTCTCATGAATATTTTTTTGTTCTTTTGTGACTATGCAGTACAGCAGGTGAACCCAAGCATGTGATATACTTGATCAGTCCTTTTACTTTATCAAAGAGTGAAGTGGAGGAGCTGACAATGCTTCTGGCAGTCTCACTACAACAGAAACCTTGTGTCTAGATAAAGATTTTCATAAATTATATATTTGTGTAACTCCACTGACTTCAACAGAAGATCCAGTGGGCTTTGTGCTGTACTTGCATTTGTGTGGAGCTGACACAGCTTCTGAGTGCTCAGAATGACAAATCTTTGTTAGCACTGCTGCAGCTTTGCAGAAAGCCCTTTATGAAATGCAGTTTAGCCTCCCAGCACCATGGGGCTTGTCACTCTCTCCCAGGCAGTGTGCTGGAAACATATTTTTAGTGAGGTCGCTTGTTTGTTCTTTCCCTGTGAATTTTCCCCTCAGTATAAATACAGTCCAACAAATGACCTTTTCTTAATCCTGTTCTGCACAAAATATGCTCACACATCTCCACAAGATGGATTTACATATACCTATTATATTTCTATATCCCTATATAGAATGAGGCAGTACTTCACCACTGCTCAGAATTATGGCACAGAAGAAGATTCTGTGATTGTACATTTGCTACACTTTCTGAAATATTCTGGCCTTCTGTTTGAACTTCAACCTGATGAGCTGAGAACCCAGAAGACAGATTAAAGAAAGTTGTACTCTGTATGTAAAGGCTGCTTTATTTTTATATGACTACATTTGGTGTGAGAACCACCTAGAGAATGAAAATCCTTTTGGGGTATTAACCTTCTCTTTCCCGTCTAAATAGCATTTAAATCATTAACTACAATGTGATTATTTGTTTCTAGGCTTAAGAACCATGCTTCTATCATCAGGCATGCCTGCACATTGGAAATTGTGCAAGCTTTGTGGTTTTTGAGCAATAGATTTACAAAGTAAATGAGGATTCCACATATCCCTTAAGCTCTTAAATTTACATCCTGAAAGATTTTACTACAGTGTTTTTAGCTGAGCTGGACTATAGGCTAAATTGGGAACACTGCTCACCAACAACCAAGGAGCTGGAAAATTCAGTATGTAAGTTCATGTTAACAATCTTTTTCCTAATAAATGAGCAATTAGATAGAAGCCGGTACTACATTAAACTGAAATTTAAAAGAAAAACTAATAAAAAATAGATGGAGCAAATTTCATCTCGATGGAGAATTTTTTTTTCCACATTAACTTGGGATCATGTGTTCAGGAGCAATGATTTCACCAGAAGCAGAGCTGAGTCTGAGGCAGCTAACCAGAAGAGTTGAAATTGTACTCCTTTGCTTCAGTAAGTACAAACTACTGGTTCTTGCTACTGCTGAAGATTCTTCTAAGCAAGTTGCCTGTCTGCTGGAGCCTAACACCTTTATAAGCAATCCATTCCTGTATCTCTGTAAAACTATAGCTTGTTTTCCACCAAAATTCCCTCTCCAAGTGCATGACCACCACCTCTCTGTTCAACCTCAGCTTAAAAAAGTATTTACATGAACAAGTAATGGTATTAAGTATATGAAGAATGGTATAAAGTCTATGAAGTCTCCTAAGTCTATTAAGAACCTCTTAGACAAAAAAAGTCTTTCAGAAGTAATTATTATTTGTTTCAGTAATTTCTTCATTTAAGTTACTTTAGATATACTTTATCTAAATCACTCATAAGACTTGTTTTATTTCCTATATGGGCAGTTATTTTTCTGTCCTGTCTCTATGTGATACAGCCCAGGTTTGTATGGAGCCTGAAGGATGAAGTGAAATGCTACAGATGTGAAATCCTTAGCCTTGGATCTGACTGTGAGCAAGCACAAAGAAGCTGAAGATGTACTTTAAAGGGGTAGCCACACTCCTAAAGTTTTAGTCATACAGGGTCCCTGAGAAAACAATTTATTTTACATAGATAGTCTAATGAAGACTTGCTAATGGGAACCTCTCCTTGAAAGGAATTCTAGGGCAGCAATCCTGAAAATAAAGAATAAGACCTGTAATCATTAGTGCAAACTGTAAGTTTAGCAGGGCTGAGATAATGTGAAGATGCAGTAAATCAGGCACTAATATTAAAAATATAATAATAAAAGCTATCTGAAACCAATCAGATAACTATGGTAACTAAGCTCAACTATGAGGCTTAAATGCATTCTTTGGTATAAATTGTTTCTTGAGTTATGTCTTCAGAACAAAGACCTGTAGTGGGCGATGGATGAGGGAGCCTAACTCATTCCTTTATCATTAGCTTATAAATCACCCCTCTTCCCTTTCCTGCTTTCATCTTACTTCCTCTCCTTGAAGATCCGACATCAATTTCAGTCGTACTGCTGTGTGACTGCCCCAAGAAATTCCATCTATATCTGTGCTTTAGCACCTGGGTTGGGCATCCTGGCAGAGCAGCCTGGACAGGACTCCTGGAACACACACTTCCCTTGCAGGTAGGCACTTCACCCTGCCCTGTACTGGTGAGGTCAGAATGTTGTCATTCCTTTACAAGCACGAGCAAGTGTCCTTAGCCCAGGTGCAGAAACGTGAAGTTGCTGGGAATTAATCCTCCCAAGATAACGTGGGGGAGAAATAGGGTAAATATACTATTGTATCATTTAAACTAATCAAATACACAGTAAAATTATTTTGCTTGTGATAATGCTAGTTGCAATAAGTTATCATACAGGTACTAGGAAATAAAAGTGGCCAAGGACTATTTGCTAACCTTCAAGCAAGTGACACATCTCATATCCATATGTCAAAATTTAATTCACATTGCCTTCTATTTCCCAAAATAGAACAGAAGCAGTTTTGCCCAACATAATCCGTTTGGGAGCAATCCTAGTTCCTTTCAGTCTCCCTCAGTCCTCCTGCATACTTGTTCCTGACTGACATGTGCCACAAATGGATGGAAGAATGTGCTAACAATAAATACCTACAGACAGTCCTGCCCATAATGATGCCGTGGATATATTTTGCCATGATCACCCTGCCCAGCTTCCTGGCACTGTGCTCCATCAGTTCAAAGTTATTTTGAAGACAGTGCAATATTTCAATTTTGCTAGAGCTAAGGATTTATATAAATCCCAGATTTATATCAAAATCCAAGATTTATATCAATCCCTGCTTCATATCAAAAGTACTTAGGTCTCAGCACTCTCCAAAGGACTTTGGTGATTTTCAGAAGAATGTTATATCACAAAGACAATGAAGGAGTAATAATTTTTTTTTTTAATACATTGGTTTATAAAGGAGTGCTGACAAGGAAGATACTGGGGCTTCTTCCTTCATTCTTGGCTGTGTCTCAAAAGAGTGAGAAGCAAAACAATCTAGCACCTTTTTTTTAATTGTCTCTGTATTTTTTAGGGTGAGAATAAAGATTACTATTCAGCACATGGCAACATCTCAAGTTCACGTTGGCAATAAAAGTCCTCTATTCTAGGACTTTAATCTGAAGTCCTGCAAAGCAAAAGCCCTTCAGTAGCAAGGACAAAATCTGTTTGCCAAACAATATAATCTCATTGGTCAAGTGCTTCTTGGTTTTTCAAAGCTCTTGAGAAATCTGACATCTTTCATTCTTGAAGGTGTTCAAAGCTGTTCTCCTGAGCACAGAATTTATTTGGCTTTGTAATCAGCAGGTGTTTCAGCAAAAGCAGGCTTTTTAAGGAGCATTTGACCGTATTTTGTCCTTAGTCTGGATAGAGTCACATAGTTTGACAACAGGCACAACCTTCTCAGCATTCCAGGCAATTCACTTTAGAGCACAAGCTGGTGACTTCAGTTACAAGCCTCTGCTGCCATCGTCTTTTATTATGTAACCCAAGTTATATTATTGCATCCCTGGTCTGCCTGTGATCACTCTGCCACTTCATTGTTCTGGTCTTTTCTCTTTGAAACAGATGTTTAAAAACATTTGAATAAGATATTTTAGTTTGTGGACTTCTTGTCATCATCCTGCAAATTTACAACAGTCAGCAATGTAAACATGTACTTGACAAACCCCAGCAGCTTGTAGACTTCAGAGTTCATCCACTCATTTCAGCAAGGCAGATGTTTCATTTTAATACTCTTCATACTATAGATTAGGATTATGCTTTTTCTTTCTTTTGCTTTCTTTATTTCTCTCTTTGAAAAGGGAATAAACCTGACATGCTACTAATGTCATTTCACACTGCGGGCCAGATGGCGAAAAATGCAAAGGCTGCAACTCTGTTTATGTATGGGAAAAAAAGGAATTTTGTTTCTGAAAGACTTTCAGCTCAATCATTTGTTACTTTAAACTACACACTAGATGATGAATAAAGTAGGACTATCTGAACTTCAAAAAGGTCCTTGAGATTAAGTGCTTAACAATGTAATGCATCTGGAGGAAGAGTATTACATTATTCCTGCTAGCTGCATTGGAAAGATGTTGGGAATGTTTTCACTGTAGTGGCTGCCTGCAAGCAGGGTGCTTGAAGACAACATTTGGCAGTGCCTTGGAAATTTCTGGAGATATAAATCATATTTCCATCACTTTTTATTATTATTAGTGAAAGATGGTACTTGAACAGACTGTCTGTGCTAAAATAGCTTGTTTTATCTGCCATTTCAAAGCAACAAAATTGTGTATTTACTGAGAATTGTGTAAAAATGTTTGCACAGCAATTCAGCATTATTTCAGGTAACTTTAGACTCTGAAACTTAGGGATGGGAAAGTTTTCACCCAGCAGGTTTCTCGTGATGTGCAGCTTATCGTAGAATTCATCTAAAATTTGTGATTCTACATGATTTTTAGAGAAAGACTGAGAAAACAAACTGTGCTTTGATTTGTTTACTTTAAAGCAAATGTTTCAGAAGATATCTCAGTTTGGAGATCAAACTGGTTTGGTTTGTTTTCCCACCCTACATTTGTGGTACAATTTTAGCACATTCTGAGTGTTGCAGTCCAGTTGCCTCATTCTGGTGTTTGGATGGACAAGGTGATATTTTCCATGAAATGCCATTACTCTTCAAAAATAGAAGTGGTTCTCATGCATCACTGAATTCTCCAGTTTGCCAGAGAAAGTCAACCCTCACAAAATGGGGGGAACAGAAAGGAAGTAAATCCCAGGTACAGAATCCTATTCCATTTTAAATCTTTGCATCTAGGACAAAGTATTTCAGTTCTTGAGTTTCTACTTATTTTAAATTAAAATAGAGGAGACAGTTTGTTGTTTAGGGTTTTTTGTTTCTTTGTTTGGTTGTTTTGCTTGAGTGGGTCAGTGGTTGTGTTTTGTTTGTTTGCTTGTTTGCTTGTTTTTGCTGTTGAGAATTTTACTTCCCTAGCTATCCTCAGTACTTTCCAAACAAAGTGAAGTTTGGAAGCAGGAGGAAATATTTTGAAAGTGAAGTTTGGACTAAGCAGGAGGAAATATTTTGTTCCTCTGTTTCATGAGGGTTTTTTTTCATGATTTTTCCTGTTACTGTGTCATCATGGTCTCTCTATAACACCAGGTTGTGTCTGGAAGAAGAAACGCCTATGTAGCTTTCTTCAAATGAGTTATGTCAGATTTTTAGAGGAAGGAATTAACTATGTAAAGGGGAACAACCTTTTGAGATTAAAATTGCCTGGATGAACCCAAGAAAAACTCAAATAGAAGAGCATTGACCATCCTGTGACCTCACAAAATTGCTTCCTTCACTCTTGGCTGAACACAGTGATGATATATCACAGTATGCATGAGAATCTGCCGGGATGTGTTAGTATATTAGACCCTGGTTAAGAATGAAAGGCAAAGATAGGGTAGGCATCTTTCCCTGTAACATTTCCCTGTGCTGTGCACATAAGTATTGTCCAGCGCCAAAGTGATCAGGAATAGAGTGAAAATACAGCAGAACTCTGAAAATAAGTTGTCATCAGTCTTTTTTTTTTTGACAATTCTACTGATTACAGTAGAAGGAAGCATCAAAGGAAATTAGTACAAGTCTTTGGTTAAGCCAGGTAAATACATGCATTAAAAATGTAATTTCAGGTGTGTGTTAACAAGATGAGACTTGAATTTAGGATATTATCAAATAAATCAAACTGTGTCTATTGTGGATGTAGTCCTAAAGGTCATGATCATAATACAAAACACTTTTACTGCTTAAGAAATCTATTCTGTCTAGATATTAATATATAAGATATAAAAAACCCCCTTATATTAATGCTGTTTATATTTTTGTTATTCAAAATGCAAATTACAATTTTGAAGTACGATGTAGATCAGAAGTAGATGAGGGACTAAAAGCTCCAACTGAACCTCATCAAATGCCTGCACTGTTTGAATGTGTCTGAATCTAATCCATCCTAATACTTTTTTGATTTTCGGCCAAATCCACATTAAAATAGAGACTTACTTAGATACAAGTGAACTTTTAATTTGAGTGACTGACTTCACAATTTTTCCAGCATTCATACTGCTAGAAATTCCCAAAGAATAATTTATCATAAAAGTTTTCCCCTATTGCAAACTACCATATCGTATTGTAGACCATAACTTTGTTAGTCTCCAGTTTACATACAAACCCCAGTCTACATCCACACAAGATTCAAGTGTGTGCTGAACTAAGCATGGCTAGAATTTTTGAAATAGATTTTGGAATAAATCTACTGTCAGTCTTCTTTCAGTCTTTTCATTAAGTCTATCAAAACTGAAAGGGAGGTATTTTGATATAGAAAGACTCCCTTACAGAAACAATACTGTGCAGTGTGAGTAGAAAAGTCTTATAAAATCTTTTTGTGTTACTTAATTAAAAGATGATGGGCAGAAGGGATAATAGGTTGTTTCTCAAATTCTAATGAATTTTATCACCATAATGATGATTACCAAATGTCTGTATTTGCAAAAGAACAGCAGTTCATAAATATCAAATTTGTGCTATTATTAACGTGCAGAATGTGCCAGTTTTTATCAATATAGGAATCTGGCAATTATCACTAAAGCCATTAATTAAAATTAAGAAGTAACTAAATAAGGAATAGGAATGCCACTTACTTCTTAACATCCAAAGAGCAGAAATATCTACCTATTATCCTTTTCAGGCATCTGACACTGTGACAATGGAATAGAAGGTTGTCACAGCATAATAGTCCCCAGCTGCTGGGTGGATGTGCACTGAAACTGTGGCATTTATCAAAAACAAGTACCGGGGAAGCTGGGAGACATTCATCCTGGGACAGCACTCGGTTAAATCAATGGTGTTTCTGTGCCAGCAGGTGACTGATGGGTGTGCTCTGTCCATCGGGTGCCACAGCTCAGGGAGCCCTGTGGTGATGTCCAGGGAAGGTGGGCCCCTCGCACCCTGCCTCCAGGGGGGACCTGTGAGGTGTCACAGCATGTCCCCCAAATCACCCTCTGCCTCACAGGGCACTTGGAGGACTGTGCACAGCAGGGCTGACACCTGTGAGTGTGAGCAGCCCGAGGGGTGGGGATGCGCCAGCACCAGGCATCCCTGGTTTCTCCACCTTTGCATTGGTAAAGTCGGCTGAGAGGGGTGCAAGGCAGGCAGGAGAAGGTCCGACACTGCAGGGCACAAGGGTGGAGGAGATCAGAGAACAGGAAAAGGGACTGTGCTTTCATTTCCTGCAGAGAACCTGTGGTGCAGCTGGATCCAGGCAGAGGAGCCAGAGGCTCAGCGTGGAACCATGCCCGCACAGCCAGGGAGGAGGTTAGTGCACACCTCCATGAAAGCAGCCATCAAACCCCCATGGAGCACTCACTGCAGGCCAAATGAAGTCTGTGGGAAGGGGTGTTGCTGGGAAGGACTATACTCATGGTTATCAAGACATTATTACTCACTTGCAAGCCTCATCTGCACAGGACACAAAAGATTTGAAGCAGACCCAGTCTGCCAAGGCAGTGAAGGAGGAGGTGAAAAGGGTACATCTTTTTGAGGCAAATACCAGTTACCTCTGTTTCATAAGAGGCTTTCTGCTCTCCTGGCATTGTGTTATATATATCTTCAGCCTCACTCGCTGCCCCCTCCTGTGTAAAATTTACACAAGCATTGAAAGATTGTGGAATACCCAAGGAAATAATTTTTCAGTCGATTGAGTTCTTAATGGAAAAACCTCCCTGAATGCTATCTTACAAATTAGAAGATCCCCTGCTTTCTAAATAGTTCAATTGAAATCAGCTTTTGTATTTATCCTTCAGGTCATTCAGGCTCAAATGTTGTTAGCTCTGAGTCAAAAAGTCAGATTTTTAAAGGGAAAATGTCAAGTCCTTTTAGGCTTCAACTGACCTTTTAAACCAGATTAGGGATTTGAAGCATTACACATGGATTTCTACATTTTATATCACAGTATTTAACAAATGATCAAATACAACTCCCAAGAATACTATTTTTACAAGCTTGACATTTCAGGCCTTAAAGGATGTTGCTGGTCTTTCTTTTACATAAAATTACCCTGGAGAAATTCAGGCTGTTTTCTGTTCCTTCATTTCTCTTTCATATGAGGGGAAGTTCTGTGCATTTCATTCCATGCTGTTGTTCTCTCTCTGGCATTGCAAGCAAGAAAATATCATGATGAAATCTTTGAGATATGCTCAAAGTGATTGCTACAATAAATTCACTCGGTGGGTATCACATATGGTTAGAGCACAAATCAGGCAGTTATGGATGCCAACAGGGCCCTAGGAATAGATCTGACCTTACTTTTGTGCCTGGACTGACAGATAATGCCACTAAAAATGCACTAAATCTCCCAAGGTAGAAATAATGGAAACCCTCATGTGATTCCAAGAACTTCCCTCACACAGGTAGGGAAATGGATGCTAGAGTGAGATCACGGATGTGTGAGAGGGCGCTCCTAAACTGAAGGAGCACGCTGGGTTGAGTGCTCAGAAATTGTAGATGCAGTGGGAACACGAGAAGGAGCCCCATTCTGAGCTACTGTGGTCTGCAATGGGTCTCTGTCAGTCCTACATCCCCTGAGCTGGTCAGCTGGCATTGCGTGATGGTGATACCCACCGAGAAATGGAGACAAGGTAAATTTCCTTCCTCTTCTTGGTCAAGGGAGGGAGATCCTACTTCAGAGATATCACATTAGAGGACTCAGCTCTGCTTTGCTGCCTGTTCAGCCTTTCTGCTTTTTTCTGAGATGACTCATTAAGTGCTAATCATGGTAGTGGAATTTTAGGTGGACTGTTTCTCTGATCATAGTTGGAAAAAGACCAGAAAATGGTCACATGGACCAGCTAGGCATCAGACAGCAATAGGGTTCAGGTTTAAAATGCTCTGCATTAAACCAACAGCTCCTTCTATATTTGTAGTGGAGATAAGGTTTGTCATTTAGGAACATGGGTTTTTTTTGTTTGGGTATTTTTTTCCCAAAGCAGACCAAAACCTGTAGATTCCATGACAACCTTTACTGGAACCTCTGAAGTCAGTATTATTGTAGAGGACATCTCAAGGATTTTCACATAGTCTCATTTTTGTTTAAGATCTCTCCTTGGTGACTTGACTCCAACCCAGACAAACAGAATGCAACATTCTGCTGCACACTGCAGTCCAAAAGGGTTAAATCACAAGAGTTTGTTACCAGTCAAGCACTCTCCTTCTCTTGATAAATAAAGGTTGTTAAAAGGGTAAATTTGTAGAAAAAGGGCAGAGACTGCCTTCAAGTTTCAGCCCTGTGCTGGTAGCATTTAGTACAAGTGGGTTTGTATTTTATTTGCCTAATAGGCAGCTCCTGTGCACACCACAGTACCTGTATGGGTGTGGATAAGTAGAGGCTTGCAACATCAACACATTCTAAGTGCAGAGCTTACCTTCTGAAACAGAATTCCAAAGTTTCAATTGCAAAAGTTATTGTTGTGTTGGAAAGGACTGAAGAAGTATTGTTATAGCCAAAAATAGTGCTGACTTTGAGTCTCTTCTGTAACTACTAACTATAAAGTAAAAGCCATACAATTGTGTACCTCTGTATGCTTTGGTATTTTCTGCACTGTGACATTGGTACTGTCCTTACAGGATCAGAATAACTCACTTTTCCCATGTCCTACATCTGAAAGGGAAAACAAAAGGGAAAGCAATCAGCAGCTCTGTGCCTGGGATACAAAATTACTGTAGGCTGAAGCTAACCTATTATAATTGGTTAAAGCAATTATTTACAGCCCTTAATGTTAGTTTTGCTGGTGATTTCACTGCTTTCAGCTCTTCTTACTGATTGTTTAGAATTCTAAGATATTCAAAATTATGTTTATAACACAGAAAAAAGCTTTTGTAGCTTACAGCCAGATGTAGAAAGTCATGACAACACCTATTGATAAAACTACCAAAGACATCTGACAAATGCCATTTTGTGATGCTATTGGGTTTTTTCCTAAAATAAAATAAGCAGCTATGCAGCTGTTTTAAAATATTTGTCAGACTTTATCAAAATCATTTACCTATCAGCATATATTTGTTTCTTGTAATGGAAAATACCTGTAGTATGACAAGAAGATGAGGTTAATCTGAAGCAAATCAACATGATAGTTTTCCATTATTGGAACTCAAACAGGCTCGTCAACAAGGGATGACACAGAATAACAATGCTGCTGCTGTTACACAAATATGCATTCACAGAACAAAGAGCATTTTGAGATGCATTTTCCTTCTGATTTGGCAACATTTTATAATGAAAACTAGGCAATTCTGTTAAAGCTCAGGAAGGCAAGCCCCTTTGAAATAACATGTTCTCCTTGGAGCTTCTGCTTTGCTCAAGTTTATCTCCTTTCCTTCCACCAAATGATACTTTTGTTGCTTTAGCCATTATTAGAAAGTCAGAATTAAGAAAACCTTGCCAGAAACATTTGGATTTGTCATGTGCTCCAGTGTTAATTGGGAGTTCTTGGTCTCTGATACAAAATTTCTATTTACTTAATTTATAAATTTTATAGGTCTGATCTTCTGGTCATGTGTTTTTGCTTTGGAAGCAATTATACATGGATCCTTGTTGGACCCTCCATCAGACTATAGGCACCTTTTTTTATGCCAATCAGCTCTGCATTAACAATTAGATGCTTGCTTGAGTTACACTGAATTTTTTGCAAGAAAATGCCCCTAAAAAAGAGGGATATTGCACCCCTAGCTCCCGTTCACAGTGTTCAGGACTTCTTTTCTCCATTAACCAGATGTGGCAAGAAAACAACACCACAAAACTGAAATGGCTAGTTACTAATTATTACATAATGGTTATTTCATCATGCTTTATCTTCAATTTGGAGAACATCCTGTCACAAGAGAGCTCTATAGTAGGTGACATGAGTCTGTGAACTTTGCAAAGCCTAGAGGGCATCATTTTTTCAGAGTTACCAGGTAGGAGCACAATCAATTCAGAACAGGAAATCGAGGGCAGAGAAGAAAGTTTGACAATGTTAAAACCCCTAAAGTTTTGTTGTTTGCTTGGTTTAAAAAAATTCATAACTCTCAGCTCTTGCTTCAGAGAATCTTCTCTCTTTAGTGTGCTGCAGGAATAGTTTTCAGCAAGTTACTCCAGGAACAGCCTGTCTAATGAGGAACTCAAAAGAGTTTCTAAAGCAAATGCATCACTGAACTGTACTGATGGAGCTCTGCCAGAATAACCACTCAACCACAGCCCTGTCTTTGCCATGCAACAAGGTGTGATGCAGAGGTTCCAAATCAGTGCCAGTTGCAATAGTAGTCCTGGGACTATGTCAGTGTGCTGCAGCCAGCTACAGGATTTCTGATTCATTATCCCAACTGCTATCTGTGCTCAGTAGCAGCACAGACCAGGCTGGGAGGCTGTCTCTGACACAGAACCCCTTGCGCTCTGTCACATACTGATCGTTCAATAACAATATCATTCAACAGTTCACAACTGGTGTTTCATCTCATTCTTCACCTTCTTTCTGATTGCCCCAGTCTGAGAGGAAGTTAGTCTTTCTAAACTTCAAGTGCATCATCAGAAGCATCCCAAGTGCTGTGTCCTGCATCCATCCTGCCCTTTGTTTGGGAACACGTGCCTGGAATAACAGTTGAGGTTTGAGAGGCTGGTAAAAGCTCATGACTTTCAGACAGCCAAGAGAGAAAGAGATAAGGTGCATATTAAATTAGAACTGTTTCCTTTTCTAATGCAGAAGATGTTCCTGTGGTCTTATATGAGCAGAAAGGCAGCTACCATACTTTCAGAAGCACAAGATTGGCTTGCTTCCATTTATCATCTGCCTTTACCAGACTAAATTAGCCAGAACAGGGAGATCTGGCAACTGTTCTCTAGGGTTCAGGCTGGTTTACCCCCACATGGACTCGGTTTTCACATCTCTTTGTACATGGCCTCTCCCTTCCAAGTCACTTCATCTTTCTGGTCTCTCCCTTTTCCTCTGCTTTGGGCCAAAGCAGCCTGTTTCCTTTACTCAAACTCCTGCTCAGTCCCCACACTCCAGTCAGCAGCTCAGTGCTTCATGTCTGTGTCTCAGGGTGGTGCCAGATTTCCCTCTCCATACATGGTTTGGACATGAAACTCTTTTTTTGCCTGAGAATACTTTCCCTTGCCCTTTGCTTCCAGGCAAAAAGGCTTTTCTTTGCTAACTATTACTTTACATTTATATTGGGTCTATCTCCTCAGAGCACCCCAAAGCACTTTACATACTTTGTGCAGGAATCAGTGGAGGGTGAATGTATTGGGGCTCTCTTGTTATTTCTGTATTCTTAATTACACTACTCTGTCATAGAAACTGACTTGGTGACTGACAAGGTTAATTCTGCTTTGCCTAAGTCATTCCAGTAGAGAAGCCACGAAAAAGTACAGTTTAAGTGTGTAAAATGTTAGAGGGAGTATCAAGCACACTTCCTTCACTGTTTTAATCTTGCTCTAAGGGAATATATGAGAAGCATAGTTGATAGGAAAGAGTATTTACATAATTTAGATTATTCCAAAGCACTTCATTATAATACCTAGAAAGAGGGGAAAGAACAAGCATTTTGGAGATGGCTGTCTGGGCAGTAGAACCATCCTTATCCAATGATGCAAATCATTCCTTTCAACAGTCAGGGAAACCAGGGTTTGGGTAGTGCTCATCAGAAAAGTGGGGCATATATGAGAAAGGAATACGATTTTGCATTTCCATGTACATGACTCTATTATATTTCAGCCTTTCATTTTAAAAGCTACAAACAAGGTATGCAAAATAAGATGCTGTTCACGTTGTTTAATCAAAAAACACATACTGGTATAACTGTCATCTTACAAGAACAAAATATAATCTCATATTTGAAGGATTTATGACCTTAACAGTTGTTTCCATGCTTATGTCAGAATAGAGGAGGAAGTATGATTATATCCAATCTTAAGAGATCAATACTTCACAGCAGTCAATTCAACAAGAAATATGGTATGATAGCTTTTATTTTGAAGGTAATTTTTGGAAGGGTAGCACACACTTGGTAGGAAGGAGATGCCATGTGGAAAATGAAGGCAGAGCAATCACAGGCTATGAACAATGAATGTTTGCATTGACCATGTGCTTCCAGTTGGCTGACCCACTGACTTCAAATGACTTTGCAAAAGGACTTGGGTTTTGCACTCCATTGTTCTTTACAGTCCCTATCATACAACATCTGTCCTGCTCTGGGAGCTCACAATGTGCAGCAGCCACCAGTGTGTCCCTTTTTATCACAGTCCATGATGCTGTGCTCAGGCTCCCCAGTGCCTGGTTAGCATCTCCTGCACAGAGGATCACAGAACAGGTCAGATTGAAAATGCAAGCCATGCCACTGACAGTGGAAGCAATACTGCTTACAGCATGGGATTAAAGAAATTTTTCTTTCATCTGTTCAAAGTGCTGTGAATAAAAACCTGTTCATTCTCCAGAGGAAAGGGCATTAGGAAAGTCACATTCCTGGCATGAGCATTTCAATCAAAGGTCCTCTTCTTCCAAAATGCCTCTTGTTACTGCCTTGCTGAATCCATGAAAATTCTTATTTTAGCTGGAGCTGCTGTAAAATAAGTTCTACATTTACACTGAATGCCATGGGCTTATTGACTGCCGTGGTCTCAGCAATTCAGCGCATCCTCAGCTTGACAATGTTTGTGCCTAGCAGGTCCCTGGACTTGTGAAGATTGCTATCTCTGGATAGCTGGTTCTACCACCCATAAAGCAGAGTAGCCATGTGACAGAAATGAATACTGGCAAAACATCATGTGGTTCAATGCATCATGCTCTGTTACAATAAAAGACCATTCCATGAGGTATATTGCATGGTGGTGGAATTTTGTGGAAGATAATCGAGTTTGGCCTAACAGATTCTGCCCAGAGTTACACTCAGTTAACCCCATTTCTGCTGATGGTGATTGTAAGTTCACTGAGCTCTGCCCCTCAGATGCCTGAGAAATTAAAGAGGTAATCAAGAGTGGCTTTGAGAGGAAAAACAGTGACCAGTTCTTCCCTTGCTAAAAATCTTTTCACCAGAATGCACCTGAAATCCCTTTTTAAAAGTGTTATTCCCTGTACAAACAGGAATAAAGGCTGTTGTTGTACTAGCTGTAGAAGACCTCTGACTATCTATCATGGTCTTCTGATAGTGTCTCAGTTGTGCTTGCCCAAAAGAAAAACTAATTCTTACTGCATCCTAAAAGATATAATCATAAAAAAAGAGTATTATTGCTTTTAGCTAGCAATAGCACTAGAAAGAGAATTAATGGAAGGTCTGTTTAAGTAATCTCATTATTTGGTCTGTGTTTGTAAGGGGATTATTAGACAATTCTTCCACAGTTGTTGTGGCCTAGAATAGAGCTATTTCTTTCCAATTTATCCAATAATTCTGAATACTCCAGCATTTCATCAATAACACTGCCAGGAATAGATAAACTTATGGTCATTCATTTTGACAACTTTATCTTTCTGCATCTGAGCTTCTTTCTGACCAATGTACCCCTATGTTTATAAAGAATTTAATGAAAAAAATCCAAATGTCTGATAAGAATACAGTGGAGCTCCTCTTCTATGTCATCCTCTCCAATGATTGCAGTATGGAGACAAAAAACTTCATACCATCATGGCATGGGCAGCTTTCTAAGTATTTACTAGTATATTGATTTTGATTTCACTAAGGTTCCTCAAGGCAATTCAGCAAAGATTTTTCAAAGGTGGTATTTCACTACTCTTAAAACAACAAAATTAACCGGATAAATGAGGCCATGTATTCCTTTGACCAGTTTAAAGAGCTTTCATTATCTTTCTGTGTCCAGATTGAACACAACCCTTCTTTGTAAAAATGAATACATACAATTATAGAATTGGACCTGACCTTTTGCAACAGAAGAGTACCAAAATGAACACTGTTTGTTCACATTCAATTCCCACAGAGAAAAGTAAAGTGAAAATAGCAAGGAACTTCAAGCACCAAGGAGGCCTTCAGGCAATGGCATAGTCATTTGGAAGGTGAACAATGTCTGATTCACATTTTCATAAGGCTTAAGAATCTCAAAAACCTCAAAACAGCCTTGATCTAATACCACATTCAAGGATCTTTTTTCCTCTCTAGGTTAAGTGTAACCATGGTCTGAGAGCATTAGTCCAAGTGCACTATTCTATGAGTGCCAGTATATCCACCCGAGCATTCAACAGTTTGTAATTATTGCACAATCCTCCCACTTCATGATCTGCAATGTGCTGTCCAGTGTTAAGGCCAGATCATGCCAAATCCTTTCTGTTGAAACAAAATATGTCAGGAAGAAATATACTTTTAATTCAATATTTCAGATCAGAATACACTTACATTCTCCAAAACCTAGCTTTACACTTGGAGCAATTAATCCTGCTGGGCTACTCAGACCACTCCACAACCCATCCAGGAGCAATCAGCTTGGACAGTTTGTACATGCAAGCACTTATCTTTGTAGGTCACATTTTAAAGCTTTGCAAATGATGAGCCAGTGGTGTTGGTGATTAGAGATCTCACGTGGCATCTTATTTTTGTCATGTAGAGATGGAGATGGGTCAACCCATTTCTCTAGCCACACCTGGCACCCTGTTTCCTGCTATGTGGAAAGTGCACATCCATTAAATGATCTGTGAGAGGCTGAAGGACCCCACGGAACACAGAACAATTGGGAATGGATTGCCACTGCAGGAGTCATTTCTCCAGCCAGCAACCTACTTTCTCTCCTGTGTTGAGAAGCCCTTGGGAAAGTAGAAAATAAAGCAAAATATCGCATGTCATCTGCATGTGTAGGACATCTGGTCCTTTCCAGGGAATATGCCCCCATGCACTCCTCCTCAGTGGCAACTGGAGGGAGCTGTGTCCCACCCAGTGGGGAGGATTAGGAGCCCCTGGTCAGGAGGAGCCATTTTAAAAAGCAGCTAAGGAAACATTTGGCTTTTAAGTGCTCAGATCACTTGCCCTGGCAACATAGCTTCAGGCCCTTTCCCCTCACCTTCAATGACTTTCCCAGAGCTTTGTACCCAGTTGTGTCCTTGCATCAGCAAAGCAGCTGCTCCACCTTTCCCTTCTGCCCATGGGGGCTGCCACTTGGAGCCACAGTTCCATCCCACTCGGACCCTTCCAGCCTGGGCCTGATTCCTGGAGGCACAGGGCTGCCTGCTCCACTCTGGCTTGGGGAAGCTTTGTTCTACAGCTGTCCTTGGCTAATTGGCTCTCTGAGACCTGATATTCTCCAGGACTTTTTGCACAAACAGCCAGAAAGACTGAGGGGGACAGAAGGGGCCTCAGGGTGAAATAGTTGCTCTATTGAAGTAAGATGCAAAATTCTCTTTGACTTCAACAGGGTCAGAGTTTTACCCTGTAGCTTTAATTAGCTCGCATTGTTGTAAGTGTCCTGTGCTGCTACATGAGGAATGTAAAGTATGGTATGTTCAATAGTGATGTGTACATAAATGATTTAAGAGGATATAAAAGAGGAGTAATGCATTTAAAAGGCATGAAGTTACAGGAACTGGCTTGTTTAAACCCCTATGCTTCATAATAACACTGAATTCCATGTGAAGGCCCTCTAATTTAACAAAACAAACTGGTTCCCCCCAAAACAAGTATCTGTAAACCACTGGGAAAAGTGTCAGAGAAAAATGATCTCACAAAAAAAAACACCATAAAGGGAGTCCACTTTCAAAGCATTCAGTGTGTCCCTTCTAATAAAGACCTGAAGTTTTCATACAGATTTTAAGCAGGAAAAGATGTCTGCCAGGAAGAGGAAGGAAGATAAATCTTAACCATCCTGCAAAGGGGAAGAGGATGCAGGGTATAGGATGTTTAGCATGCTGGAATGTAGTGGACATAGGAAAAGCATGTCAGGGTGTCACAAGTAGTACATAGTGGCAGACAGCTAATATGGCAGAGGAAGGGATATTTTTATAAGAGCCACAGTATGAAAACTGTCCTATGCAAATTCTGTGCCTGGAGTAATGAATAGTGTAAATTTTTTTTCCTCTTCTGAGAATTTCAATGGAATGGGCACCTGGATTTCACAGAAAAGCCCCCACAGAGGAATTAAAAACAATGTTTTATTCATTTATTAAGCAGACTTTGTCTTGTGTGCAGATTTCATCATTTATTGTCTCTGGTATCTTAGAGAAGAACAAACAGCTGGTTCCTCACTAGATGCTTCCACAGAGGATTTTTTTTTTTTCCCAAGGAAATTATCAGTCTATTTGTACAAGAAAGAACCAGACAATGCTTCCATTTTTCTGATTTCTCTTCTGAGTGAAGAGGGGCAGTCCATTTTGGGAGGGTAGAACAGGGAAAGCCACATAATTTTCTGGTCCTTCCTAACTCACAGGCCTTCTGAGTGTTGGCACAGGGAACACTGAGGCCATGGAAAGACTGCCCATGATGTGCACAGGGCTTCAGCTTGATAGAAAGCCCACAGTCCAGGATTCAACTCGTGCATGTGATTGCTATGTGTTCAGCCATGGCTTTTGCATCACAACTGCTTTCAAGACAACTGAAGTGAAGCATTTCATATGCTTTTCTTTAGCCTTGCCCAAATTTTAAGGCTTTGGAAATTTGCCTTTTGATATTCTTTCAAAGCAGAATTGTAGAATAATCTCAGTTTTAAAATACTTACAAAGTCATCAAGTCCTTAACTTAGTCCATTAAGTTAGCCCTGCCAAGTCCACCACTAAGCCACATCCCCAAGCATGACAGCTACTCATCTTTTAAATATCTCCACTGATGGTGACTTTACCTCTTCCCTGGGTAGATGGTTCCAATGTTTGACAACACTTTCAGTCAAGCAATCTTTCCTAATATTCAATCGAAACCTCCTCTGGCACAACTTGAGGCTATTTCCTGTCATCGTATCACTTGTTACTTGGGTGGGTAGGATGATAACCAGATATTTGCTTGTTGGGGTAGGAAGGTCATTCTGCTCTGGGTTTCAGTTGCAGAGGTATGCTCCAGTTCTTATTTACGTGAAGAGATTTCAGGGTCCTAATGTGCTGTGTATTATAAATGGAATACTAGCAATTCTTCTATTTTGCATTGTGTTTTTAATTGCTTACATGATAGCTCTGAGAACACACAATAGAACTCAGCGTGTTTTCTTAAGGGGAGAAAAAGTTTCTTTCCATCTCCTTTGTTATTGGTATAACATTATTCTTTGCTAACGCTATTTAAAACTGAAATTTAATGTTTTATGCCACAATTTTCTCTAGTTTCTAAATGGCAATGCTTCTTCCTTTTAGGAAACTCTGGGGAGACAGAATGTCTCTATCATGAGAATCCCTGCATAGGGGAATTAAAAAAACAACTTGTAATGAAATATGCTACAATTGGATAAAAATACTTTGTGTGGGACTTTGCCTGTGGCAGTTTGTACGCACGTGAATGACAGTATTGTGTGAGACAGAGCATTGTGTTGTTCAGTGCCAGTGTATAAAGCTACACTCATTTTGCATAAATATTTGACTGCTTTGTGGGATGTCTGGGTTTGTTGGCTTTTTTTGTTTTTTTTTTTTTTTAAAGTAATGTTCCATTTCTCTTTCTCTGCAACCACTCCTTGAATTTGCATGTTTTAACTATGGTTGTCACAATGTGGAAATGTTCATGTGCCACTTCAGTAAATTTTATCAAAATGGGGAGGGAGAAAAGGGGGAAGAAAAACAGCAAAACCATATCTACTTTTTATCCATAAACTCTGCATTGAATACAAGAGGTTATGGTTTTAGTCAGACGGTCCTTTAAATTTCTAATTATTTGGGCTTTGCAATGTTCAACATACTTATGAATCACCTCCACACCTCCTTGGAAATCCAGGGATAAGATGCCAGATGACAATGTATGAATATCTTTAAATGTTTTTGTTTCAGTTTTGCAATCCCAAGGGCACTTATGCAAAGAATATCTTTCTCTTCTCTAATTCTCCAAAGAAGACATTTTTTGCATAGTTCATTTGATGATGTGAATAAGACACTCAAAATTATCTGGACTGATTACTTATTTGGATCCACTCTTTTACATCTTCTTTACTTTTAAGAAGCAGGAAGAATACATCTGCAGGGCAAGAGATGGCACCTTGGAAGCTAGGGACTCAGAGGAAGATTCAAGGGTAGAAAATGAAGATAACTTAATCCAGAGCTTTCAGTGCAATGCCCAGAGGAATCTAGTTTCAGCTTTGTAATTGGATGGGCCAAAGAGGTGACACGTCCCAGAACACTGAAAAGACTCATGATGGGAAGTGTGTTCCTGTGCATACAGTTTTAAATTAGAAATTTAAAGTTTGAAAAATGTTTTAAGCTTCATGTGAAGCCTAGAGAAGATATGCTATAAAATACTGTGACTCATTCAAATTCTTTAATGAGACATAGACTGACAAATGGCAGGGAGGCCAGAGTGATGACTGGGTGATGAATCCCAAAGAACCCATTAAAGTCTGTGTTCAGTCTAACAGAAAATAATGTCTGAGGTCAGGGATATTGACAATATAAATAAAATAACGTTTAACACTGTGAATGATCAAACCACTGAGGTAGAGCCTCTGTCTCCTGGAAGCTTAGCCAACACTGGATGCCTGGCAGGTGTTTGATTGGCCACCCTTTCATAGATGGTAGTCAACCCACCAACCCTCAGTGTAAGGGTTACAGGGTAATAGAGCAGAGCTGGGTTATTAGACAATTTGAACTGGGAGATCCAGTGAGATCATCTAATGCCCCTTCAGGCTGTACACCTGATCAGGTCAAAGGAAGCTCTTAGAAGGCTGTTTCAGGACTCAGAGTCCTCTCATTGCTCCCATTTTGCGCCTGCTTTGGACTGGTTTGTTCACTCAGCACTCTCAGTTGTCAGCTGTGACACTTCCCATAGATGTCAGAGTAACCAAAACTGAAGGGAAGGCCAGAATCCAGAGCAGCTTGAAGCTTTGCCCAGTAACAAGTTGGCAAACTCAGTTACCGTGTATATCCAGCTATCACTACAGGGCAACTGCACAATTGTAAATGCATTTTCTGCCCGGGGAGTCTCATGGAGAGCATTCCCAGGAGTACACTGACTCACTAAACACCCAGTAGGTCTTGCTCTAACCCATCTCATTTGGTTAATTTTTGTATGTGCTAGTGGGCACATGGAAACACTGCAGAGGACGTGCCTCACTGTGCAGCAGGAATGTTTTTATCATTCCATAATTTCTGTCTGCCTATGCCTGGAGCCTGGGTTACAGGCCTGAAAGAGTGATTCCCAAGTTTTCTGGCTGTACAGTTTTGTTGCAGATCAACTCAGAGTATTTACATTGCATTGAAACTATTCCTTTTTTGATAAACAATGCTTGAATTTCTCATATATTTAGGATTGAGAAAGCCATAATTTAAAACAAAATGCAAATCCACATCCCAGCATGTCCAATTAAAAAAAGAAAATCAAACAAAAAAATTTATTCCATTACAATGTGATGTGATGTGGAAATGAGTGCTAAAAATGCCTTTCAGATGGGAGGCAGAATGAGATGAGGAACAAGCCACAGAGCATGGAGGTAATTTATTCTGTGTGCAGGGTGAGGAGCAGGACTGACAGAAGGCTCAACGAGTCAGTCTTTAATTTGAGTCTGTGAGCATGAGACTGGCAAAACTTGAGCCAAGCTCTGCAAGTCTGTGGCCACAGCAGGAGGAGTTCATGATCTCTACATATGCTGCACTGCAGTTCTCCAATCTGTAAAAATTTAATACTGCAGGTTTTCAAACATTCATCTCACCAGAGCAGGAACCACTCAAAATGACCACTTCTCAATCAAACCCAGGACCTCCATGCTCTGCTGGTCACCTCTGAAAAGAACCATGCTCCAGCAATCAAAATTGCTGCTATCAGTCAATCGCTTTATCTTAAATGAAGAATGATTCACACAGGCAAAATTTAGTAGAAGTGAGAGGCAGTGATTGCCTCTCTGATCAGGCAGAGCTGATCAAGATGAGCTCCTTTGATGCTAGTCCATTCTTCCAAGGCACTAAAGTAACTCCTTTGACAGCAGATACAGATGGAGAGGAAGAAATGCCCTCTACATCCAGTGCTGATCTCAGGTGGGAGATGGCAGTGAACAGCCCACACCTCACTGAAGACAGAAAGAGCCCTGGTGCCCTTGTGCTGTGCCTTGCCTTGACTCCTGAGAGGTAGGAGGCACCACTTGTCTTCCCTAGACTGGTCTGTAGAAACTGGAAAAGTAGCCAAAGGGACATTGCAATGAACCTCGTAAGCATCCAGCCAGCTATGACTCACTATTTCAAACAAATCATAGCAGAGTTGTCAACCACATCTCCTCAGACTCTCTTTCTGCACAGGACTGACAGCTTTGAACTTGAGGAGGTCAGTTACGTGCATGGTAGGTGAATTAGGAGGCAAAACAAGACTCATAGAAGGGCAAAATCCATAGCACATAGCACACCAACAAGTTAGAATGTCTGTAGGCTTCAGAGCAATTCCCACAGATTCATTTCTACTTTGCACAGTTTCCCAAGCAAGAAGAGGACTAATGTTTTAATAATGGAAATGGCCATTTTAAAGGTTCTAAATTTTTGGTATTTCTGCAGAACAACTCTTTGCTCTCATTAAGTATGGATGGAGTTCAGCAGTTCGCTCTGACAGTGAGCAGAACTTGACACTGTAAAAGGTGCTACACAAACACCTAAGACAAAATGTGAATTATTTTAACAAGCCAGGCAGAAAGAGAATGGCAGGACAAATCATTGTGGAGAGAGCGAAAGACACCTTATTCAAGGTTGTTCCTGGGGTCAGCGGTCAATTCTGGGCAGGCAGTTCACTTACATAGACTCTCCAAACCGAAAAAGTGTGAGAGTCTTTATATGTTACCATCTAATAGAATCCTTATATTTGCATTGAATTTTCCTTGGCAGGGGTTCTTCATATTACTAAATTCTTTGAAAGAGTGATTTAGCTGCTGTAGGTTAATAAATGAGGATTTTACTGTCACAGGGAAAAGCCACTATATTCAGTCCTTTAAAAACATATTCTGAAGAAGGAGGTGAAACAGCTGAAAAAACTTACTGCACATGGCCAATGGAAAAAGCAACAAATGACAAAAGTTAGAACATGTTGCAATAAATGAAATCAGCTACACTTTATCCTAGAGATTCATTCACATGCTCTCAACCCTATGTGAAGGGAAACCTGATTATGTTTTCCGACTGCAAGATACTCAACAGCAAACTTTGTGAGCCATGTCCCATTAGTTCCTCATTCCCACATTACTGCACAGAACAATTATGAGCACTTATTCTAACAATTAGACTGTTTCCTTTTTAAAATAAACTATATTATTAAAGTTGGAAAAAAAACTAACGCTATAAAAAAAAGAGGATTTGATTCTTTTCAAATTTAATGCAAAGAAATAAATGCCCTTGAAAGCGAATTCCCTTCCCGAATGTCCCTTCACGTGAAATATTTAAGCAGATACATATTCTCTTCCTTACTTTTATGTGAACACCCAGAGCAGTTCAAGAGCTTTTTCAATACAATCTTTTGTGACAGAAAAGCAGTTTCTGCAAAATCAAATTTCCACAGGAAAAATTTATTGAGTTGCTTTTTCTCTAGGGAAAAGGGAATTTAAATATTTACTTCTGAAACATGCTTAGAAGTGTAAGAATTACCTCCAAGCTTAAAATTCTGTTTTCTGGCATCTATAAATAATCTGTGTGTCTCTCAGTCATACATATGGGCAATGTTAGCAATCACTCTGGGTCCCAGGCACTTACTCCTGAAGGACACAGAAAGGCATCCGTTCTCACTTTAACCTGTGTTTCAAACTTGACTAAATACAATTATCAGCCTTTTGAGAGACTTTGCAGATGGGAAAGCATTCTAGATTTTGTATTTTCAGGTGGAATTGGTAATAGCTCAGAGTGTGAAAGAGTTTGGTAGCATTTAATCCTATGGCATTCCCCTGTTGATGAGGTTTCTTGTTGTTTTGCTCCCCTACTTTGTCCCCTACCGAAAGGGGTGACCACAACGCTGCCTGCAGCTCACAGCATGCACAAAACCCATTTACAACCCGATAAATTCCTGATTTTTCATTGTGATCACTAGCAATTACTGTTGCTGAACTGTCAAAGAAACTCAAAGTTTTTGGACTCAAAATGTGAGTTTGCTCCACAGAAACCCTGGGCTAATAATTTTTTGGGTTTTTTTATTAGTTGCTATCCACTATTATATATTTACTGTGTGTTGCAATGATTATAAGCTATATTCATTATTTTGTCTGCTACTGCTGGCTGTTTTGTAATCTGAATAGTCTGAACCATGGCTGGGAAGATGAAAAAAGCATAGGCAATAATAGAAACAAAAAGACCTATTAGGTTAAAATGATAAATTATTATAACTAAATCATCTGAACATTTTTAAATCAATACAAGATTAAATAACACTACTAATGAAGGTTCGCAAATCACTGAATAGCAGTTAAGAGGAAATGACATTACTAGTAAAGGCGTGCAAATCTAAGGTTAAGCTAGTATTCCTTGTGATCCCCTGGTATGCTAGCTGTTTATTTCTTCTGTCCTGAGAACCATGTTCTCCTGTTAACAAAGACCAAAAAGCGGCACACATCTATTTCTGGAAATGAGATTTCAGTGAGTGTCAAGAAGTAGAGAATCAAGTGTACGATTGTGTTGTTCACAATGAAGGTGAAACAATATCTGCAAAGGGTGAGTGCAGGACTCCATTCTGCAGAACACTTATCTGACACCAATGCCTGAGATCATAGAATGTTTCAGAAGTGCAGTGTAACAAAACCAACTGGACAGCTATTATCACTGGAGATTGAGCTAGCTGTGCTGTCTATATTGTCTGTGTTTCCTATGTCTATGCTAGGCTTGTTGTACCCATATAGGCAAAGAAAGTTCATACATAGGGAAGAAGCATTCTGAAGGAACATTCATGTGTACTGCAGCATGTTAGCCATATAATTCTCTCTGCTGTTTTAGACATTGTAGTAACTGCACATAAAATTGAAATCTTCATTGTGTTTTACTTGATTTTACCTATCATAAAGTACAGTTAGTCTACAAATTTGTGACCAGAAGAAAACCAAAACAAAGTGTATCGTAGCATCATTTTTTTCTTTCTAGAAGAGAACTGGAAATATTTATGAATAATGAGAACATTTGACATCATATCAGCAAGGTTAAAACTGAATTGATTTCCATCTTGCAAAAATCAGCTGTAAGGCAAAACGAGAAGAGGCAGATTTGGATAGGGTACAGCTGCCACATGGCACAGGGCAGGCTCTGGTAGCCCTGGGCTGAGCTGAAATGAGGTCCTGGGCCATGGCCAGGTGTGGGGAAAGGCCTCAGGAGAGACAGGACCAGAAAGGGCTGTGGGTACCCAGGTACCTTTCCCAGCTACCTCTGCTAGCATAGCCACCCTTATTCTCTTAAAAATCTTCAAATGACACTGGCAGAGAAGGAAAGGCTCACAGGATGTGAGGGAACAGAAAGGCTTTCAGAAAACTTGAAATCCTTAATTAGATGCAATTATTGGAAAAGAAGCTGTCTTTTCATGGCGCTCTTCATACTTGTAAAGCCCACCTCCTGCCAAAGGCAGCAGGAACTTTAATGGCAGACCCTGTGTAAGAATTTCATGAAGGGAATATTTTAAAATAAGTAAATAAATTGCCCCACTGAAATTGAAAAAAAAAGGCAACTCCAGATGTGTTAGTTTTACAGGAAATCCTGTCTCACTTGGGTGGATATAGAGAGCCTGAGAAACAGCAGAACCATTAGGTAGCAGAGGTGAGAGAAAGAAAGTTACAGAAATACTCTACAAAGGAACACTATTCACCCTCTGTATATATGGACTGCGCATACAGAAGGTTGCACTCTTTACCAGAGATATATAAAATCCCTGTACAAGGTACTCTTTCTACTGCTGCCCTTGAGATGTCACAGAGCATCCCTGTTGCTAGACAGCTGCTAATCCTGTGCTAGCCAATATAGCCAAACCTGCTTCATCAATGCAAGAAAGCTTTTGTCTGTCACAAAAACCTCCTCTGAAAAAAAGAAAAAATATACCTGAGAAAGAAAATTAGTCTTAAAAAAAGTCTTGAGAAAAAGCTGACCTGGGCTCTATTAAGCGCAGGGTTAGAAAGTAGTTCTAGATAATAAAACTATTTTTCTTGAAGTTGTCCTGTCCTGAGATGCAGGTGCAAATTTCCAGAGTACCTGGCAAGGAGGGTGCGCTTTGACATCACCCTCCCTTTCAGATCATACCAGATGGTGAGTTGGCAGTTGCTCAGTTGCAAGCCCATCCCATGTGCATTTACCCCCAGCCAGATGCACACATCAAGTCTTGTCTCTTTAAATACTTTATCTGTCAAGTCGAAATGCAATGATCTTATTAACACATACAGGATTCAAAGTGGGGTGGGCCTTATAGGTCAGAATTAGCCCAGAATTAATTACGTGCCAAGTAGCAAAACTTTTCAGAAGTATGACTTACACCCTGTTCTAGAAGCTCTGTAGACACTGGTTCACACCTAGTGAGTACCAGGGTAAAGGACAAAGAACTTCAACTATTTAACTTCAGTTCAAACTGTAAAACAAATCCCAAGCTTGAATATAGCCAAGTCAAGTTTAGACTGCAAATCTGACACTGTGTTTTGCTCAGTGTGGGATACCTACAGTTTAAAATGCAAGGAAATAAGACACAGTAGCGTGACCCAGAGCACTTCTTTGGTTTCATATTCCCCTTTGCTTGCTATTTTGGATTAAAACCTGGATGATGAAGGCAGAACTTTATTATGAAATGTTCACTGACTTTGCTGTGGGCAGACAGATGAGTTTTTGGGGCCAGATTTTATCTGTCATCAATCAGTCTGCAATGCTGGAGTGTAATAAAGCAGTTCATCAGAGTGTGATTTGCAATAGGGTAAAAGTATTTACCATAGAATCACAGAGTATGCTGAGTTAGAAAGGACCCATCCATATAATTGGAATCTAACTCCAGGCCTGTTAGGACACCCCAAGAATCACACCAGGTACCTGAAAGCATTGTCCAAACACTTCTTGAACTCTTACGTGCTTGGTGTTGTGACCTCTGTTTGGGCATGTGTGACATTTCTGTCTCTTATCCATAAGGAAACCAAAATGCAATAGTGAGGCATCCATTTATGCTCTAAATAATCAAGATACCAGAGCTATGTCTTATTCTCAAAAATTACTGCATGTATCCTTCTAATAACTGCTTTGTAGTATTTTACACCAAGTACCTTTTTTCTTTTTGGTTTCATAACCAGGACTTTAAAATAATTTTCCACAGCTAAAATACTATTTGTGCTTGGCTTTCTGCTGCACGGATAAGCTTTGTATCCTGCATTGCAATAAGTTATTCTTGCTGCAGAGATTGTCATTATTGTAGAAAATCAAGGCACTGGACCATATCCAAGCACTCAGAAACCTCAGTGATAACAAAGAATTTATATGTAGGGAAGGTGAAGTACAGTTCTGTGCCATCTGTATATCACTGGCTTTTAAATCCAGTTTGCTTTGTAGCTGGATTCATGTAGACATTGAAAGGCACTAGAGAAAGAATGGGTCTTTGTCTGCTTGAAGACTTACTTTGGATTCATGCCACCTGTCAGACTTGACATAAGGTCAACAGTGCCAAATACTGCAAAGATATTAAGGAGAATAAGAATGGATTTCTCCCTTGTATCCATTGACAGCAGCAGACCTTCTGTGCCAGTCATCCATCAGTGCCAGTGAGACAGATTCAGCATCCTGCCCTGGCCTGTGTCTGTGCTGCCTCTGACCCTGGATTAACATGAATAAACTTGTAAGTGGATTCTGTATGAGCTTGCCTTAGAATACCAGGTCTGATGGTAGGTGGCAGATGAACTGAAATGATGTATTCAGGACAGATTATTGTGGAGAAGAAAACCTGATTTTAAGTACTGCTAGAAATACTGAAATTCCCTCCCTGAATTAAGCATTAGATATTTCTGCCTAAATGATAAAGCAGCAATATAGTATTAATATGAATTCTCAGATCCTTGACTCCTTGTCATATGGGTTTAATATTCGTAAAAATGAGTGATCTGTCTAATTTGCTAGAGCCCAGGAATTGCCTGAGTTGCACTGGGACCACCGAGCTTGGGAATAGCGAGGGAAATCTCCATAGAGTGCTACTGCACAGACACATGGGCACAGCAGACCTCTGTTACATGTGCTAGCAAAATTTTAAAAAATCAACAGAACCTTGTTATGTGCTGCAATTCAGGCTGAGCCCCAAAGAAGCACACACGAGATGGTTACAGAGTCACTTACAAGTTACCACTTGTAATGGTTGTCACTCTGGTTCTTAGTGCTCTCTCAAAGCTCCTTTTGTCACCACTGATAATAATAAAAAAGAAACATTTTACCAAAGCCTATAAATCTCTGGAGGAGATGAAGCCTGCTATTCCCAAAGTAAGAGTTTTGCCCCAACGAAAGTACGTCTGTCCCATGTTAGGAGGTTGGACTGCACAGGTGGAAGGAACAGAAAGGTGGCCACCTTGTCCTGGTTACAGAAAATTCAGTAAGTCAGCCTGAGTTGTGTTTTGATGTTAAATTATTAGGGATGGCCCATTCTTTAATTGTTAAGAAATGGCTACAAAAGGTATTTTATCATCCATAATTCAACGAATGAATAACAAAAATAAACCAGACAAGCATCAGTGAAACTTTGCGCTGCAAAATGTTAAACCTTTCCTTTCTTCCTTGTGCAGGCCTCTACTTATGATTGATAGGAGAGCCTTAAGTTCAGCAGAGGGGAGATTTTAAAGAATAGAAGGTTCCCCATGATTTTGAGTGCAATTTTTCTTGTGTTCCCTTTGACATGTCACAGGATCTAACAACATTGATTTGAACTCATCTAGTGAAGTGCCTGCATTTCTTGCAATTAAAGTGAGAGTTATGGAAATGGGAATACATTAAAATGACCAGATATTAATATATTGTTTTGGAGACCAAGCAGCCTTACAATAAGCATGACAGTTTTTATCTGAATTTGGCTTAACTGAAGGAATCATTCCTATCATAAAATTAAATATTCACATCCATTATTATTATCGGACTAGAGACAATAATTTAAACTAATATCAAGATGCATTTTTAAAAATCATCAATCTGCCATCTTAACTACATTATATTCTACCTTCAGGCTCATGTTGTAGTTTTTATGAACATGATTCAAATAAATTGGCTCTTTTTCCTCCGTGGCTTCTTTAATTACTTTGTTATTATCCAAGGAACTGGTTTAATTTAAATGAACACAGTGTTCTTGCTACTACTACCCAGAGAAAACACAGACTCAGAACATGCTGTTTTGCAGTTACAGTGTGTGCTTCTGCATGTGGATGCCAAAACTGGTTTGGGCTTACCTGTTTACCTACCTTCATGTGATACAGAAGACTCCTGGCGAGCCCAGCATAGTCACTTGTCCTGAAGACATTCTTGTGTCTCCAGATAAAGAGCAAAGGTAATTAGGCAATTAGATCAAAGGATACTGTTAGAAAACATTTGTCATATACCTAGATAGAATAGTTACTTGATTTTATGCAGGGCAATGTTCCTTTACCAACAATTTGTATATTTTTAATCAAAGAAATGTGTGTAACAAATAAAGACAATAAATTAAGAGTATTTGCTGTTGTGTCCTTATATTCTTCTTATAATCATATGGGTTGGTAACTCAGTTCTGTACCTAGGTGTAAGATTCTTTCTCCCCCTCCTTTTGGTGTATTTCCAACTAAAGTACATAATAAAATACGTAAGAGGGTGTTTAAAAAAAAAATACAAGCAAACATTGGTACTTCATAAAATATTTAAAGACCTTACAAAAACGCAAAACTGTATTTCATTTCCTGAAACAGTTATAGTTTCAAACTCCATCTATTTCTTTTAAAGCAAACCCATATGTGTTCTGTGGAAATACTTTGTTTTTGGCTGGCCTGCATGAGTGAACATTAAGTATGAAGAAACAAGTATGGCAAGTCAGGATATTGAGAAGCAATTGTACTATCTCAAAGAACAAATTGTTAAAATCTGAGCAATTTCAGCTTGTATGTCTTTTTCTGTGATTAAATATGAGCTACGTGACCACATTTTACAGCAATGGCCTAGGTAGATATAATATTTTGATTTTTCTGTGTGCTTTAATGGGGAGTAGTCTTCCATCTGTCATGTTGTGTCACTTCTCTCTACCGAGGACACTGGCACTATCCATTTTCAGAGCTGTGTTCTCATGTATGGTCATACGTGGGACAAAGCATCACACAGATTACTTGTTATTATTCTTCCTTATCACTTCCTTAATACTGAGAGGAGCTCTCAGAGGCAAGCTGCTAGGGACATAGCACAGGGAGGAGCAGGGAGGAGCAGCTCTCAGTCACTGGTCACCTTGGGAAGTCACTGCAGAACACCTGAAATACAGGTCCTTCATGTGATGCCATTTCACACCTTTCTTGTACAGACACAAACAGCTGCTCAGAATGCCAGCCAGAGGAGCTGGGCGTCTCACTGTGCTTAATCTGTGCTTGCTGCAGACAGCAGCCCTGGTTGGCCCTGATGTATCTCCAACATCTGATCTAATTTCTGCTGCTGTTAGTCAATTAATACTGTCATCATGAAATCAGATGGAGACTGTGGCACAAGAAAGGGTATTTTCCTTTTTAATGTGATCTCTGCTCTGCATAAGGTTTATATTTGCTTAATTAGACCTTTACTATAAACATTAATGACCCTAAGGCCAGCCTTATTTGTTTGAGAAAGGTAGTAAATTATCTGACAGAATAGTTTGATCTCTGTATAGAAATCTTAGCCCAGCTGGAGCCTGACTACATCCTCAAGCTTCCCATCCGTTCATCTCACACATCTTTTACTGCACCACAATTCCTCATGCAGCAGCCTCAGACAAGTCAGTAAAAAAAATGTAAAAAGCCTTGTCTTTCCCTTTCAGATGGATGCTCTGCTGCCCACCCCAGCGCTACATCCTGAACAATCATTGCTTCTTGTGACTACTAGGAACGTGTCAGGATCTTGAAAGAAATAATTAGATGCCAACTTTGGATAATAGAGTATTTAAAAATCAATTAGCCTTAATGGGAATACTTCACAAGTTTTCTCATGATTCTGCTGTTTGACACGATGTGTTGAAGTGTGTCTCACAGACAAGTAATAGCCCAGTATCTCACGGGAAAGTGAAGCCTCCACTGTGATGTACTAAGAGTGCATTTTGCTGCTCTTGGAGTCCATTCATTTCTCGCCATACCAGCATCAATGAACTTCCTAGCTGCTGTCAGCGTGTTTAGTGCACATGTCAAGCCAGCACTGTGCTGGTCCTGACATCAAACAAACTGGCAGCAATCAAGATATTACCTCAAGCTGGCAAGAAAGAAAAATAACAAGAGCATTTAAGGAACAATAACTGAAATACTTCATCGACCACCCCAAGTTTCCTATATGTTGTGGCCATAGAATAATTCATCTGCACAGACAACAGCACGGAGAGTGTTAAACAGAAACAGATTGTATCTTTTGCTTCACAGTTCATGGAAATGTAATTTTAAAGGTGAAGTTTTTGGAAGCATTTTCTGCTTTTTCATTTCTTGGGGTCTCTCTGGAGGCCGGCCTGGTCCAACTTGCTCCCTTGCTGTAAGTGCATCCTTAAATATCTCTTACCCACAGAAGGCAGATTACAGACAAAGCACTGCTGGTCAGCTTGGCAATTTGAACATTTTTGGATTGGTTTTTTCCCTCGCTGGTTTCTCTCTGATGTTGCGATGGGGACAATTACTGACTGATGCTTGGTTCATATGTCCTTCTGAACACAACTCTCCCCCAGTTACATTGGCTTGAGTGTAAGATTTACTCCTAAGTACATTTAAAATGCACATTTTGTTTTGTTGCCTCTAAGGAAAGGAAATCAAGGAATCACAGAAATGACAGTTCCTCTCCTATTCTTTTGTTACATCTCTGAGATCCAAGCACATGAGAAGTGGCAGATTCAGGATCTATTCCTTCTTTCCTGGGATGTAACTGAGCACATTTTTTCCAGGGAATGACTAGCATCAACAGTCTACCAAGTTCTCCTAGGCAGAATTTTGCTTCACTCTTCCTGTTGATGCTATATGCAGCTGCTACACCAAATAATACCCCTGCTGCACCTAATAATACCCCGCAGAGAAGGTGCTTGACAAACAGCAGGGAGATGAGATACCTGAGTTTCAGAGCCTAGTATAGTGAATATTTTGTCCATTATCCCCAGCAGCAAATTGCCAGCAGGGCAGATCAAGCAATCCCCACACTTTCCAGCAGCCCTTTGCCTGGGGGAAAATCCAGGATCCAGTGCCTCATACAGCAATTGCCCTCCAATGTCTCAGATATGTGCTGTAAATCCTGGGCCATGGATAGAAGTGAATAAAAGAACCTCAGCTCTGCTTTGTCCCTGCTATTTCTTGACTAAAACACTCCATCCTACTTATGTACACACACACACACACACACACGCGCGCGTATAAAAAACCCAAACCCAAAACAAATCCAAAGCAAACAAACAGCTACTATTGAATTATTGGCCAAACCAACTTGATGTTTTGCTGATGCTGTTTTTAAAATGCTTTTGGTGTTTGATATATTTTAACCAGTTTGATATATTTTAAGTGTTTCAGGAATTGAACAGAATGGCTGCTCATGTAGTAGATAAATATTTGTCTGCTATACATACTAATAGCACAAAGGTACTGCATGGGTAAGGGAATAGCAGAGATATAAAAAAATGCTTCATAAGCTAAGTAAACAAAACATATATATAAATCAAAAATAGCATAAATCAAATTTTGTCTGTGGGGTGCCCTTTCGAGCATCAGAGCGTGGGAAGAGACTGCTGTGAAACATTAAAAAAATAGCTCTATTTGCATCATTTCAGTGGTTCCAAACAAAACAGCCATCATTGCATGAGATGAATAAGGGATGCACTTTCCCCTGTCATTTTGCCTGGCACTTTCTGACATCAGCTGAAACTTTAAGCAGCACTCAGCCAATCCTGCAGCATTTTCATATCACTTTGGCCATAAAATAAATAAATAAGCTAACTCACCCAGATGCAGCAGCATCTCTGCATAAATGGATTGTTCAGAGATCTCTCCTTGAAGTTAGTTTCTCAGGCTTTTTAAATGGGTAGCCTTGGGCTCATATATCTCTTTAAGTACCAACACTATGAATCACCTAGAAGAAATTCTTTAAAAAAAAAAAAAAAGAGAAAAAGAAAAAAACCCTCTACTGTTGTAATAAAAATGAGAAATGGAGTTCCTTCTGGCTTCTACTAACGAAGACCTGTGTCATTGCTTTCTTTTCCTTCTCATTCTAGTTTATAGACTTAAGGAATAAACATTTCCCAGGATTTGGCTGGCAAACATTTGTGTATGAAAGCACCTGCACGATTAAACAGAACAACAGCTTGTCCTTTACTCTGCTTAGCAATCAATTCTTTTGCAGATTTGCATAGTTATGATGACACAGTAGCAAGGAGCTCTAAGCACTTGTTTCATCTACCTCCTTTTTTCAAGTGCTTATCTTTCAAGTGTATTAAAAAATATTGCTTTGAGCTGTACAAGCTGATAGGTAGGACCCGGAGAAGCGATGCAGGGTCCATTGCTTCCCACTGCTCCTGGAAGCAGATGGGAATGTAGGGTATGGCAGCACCATGTCCCCTCGTCCCAAAGCAGCAGGTAGAAGCAGATAACTCAGCTGGAGTAGATGGACAAGGTTCCTTCTTAGCTTTCCCCACCAATGCCCTTGGCTGTTTGGTGAGTTTATTTAATGCTGCTGTTGCCAGTAAAGGCAGCCTGCAGCAGAAAGGAGGCTCCTGTGTGTCGGTCCCACTCCCCTGGACATGGAGCCAACCTGTGTTTTCTTGTCTTTTCATCTGTCTTTTACTACAGTAATGGTGAAGGATTCATTTTTAGTCATGAATAATCTATTACATTTTAAAAGCAAGGTGTAGAATTGGTGATTGGTTATTTTTCTGAAGTGACTATCTTAAGGACTTAAAGAAACTAACAAGACTGAGTTTTGGGATTCTTTGCAAAAATTCATAGCAAGGGGAAAAAAAAGTAAAAGGAGAGTAATAAAAAAACCCAACAGGGCTGTATTTAGCATCAGAATATGTTCAAGTATGGAAGTATTTTCTGTTTTCCAGTCAACAAGGAATTAATTTTGAGATTTGATTTCCTCTTTTTCCTATCAGGCACAGCAAGAATCGAGGAACTACCAAGGAGACAAAGGATGGGAATACAGGGAGGGAAGGCATCCCATTGATGATTTTGTTTGTAACTGTCTGGCTTCCTGTCTATTTTTGTTTTCATAGAGGTTTTCCCTTCATCAGCACACTGCCTGTTTTGCTTCTGCTTTTGAGCCCTTCTGGGTCTGAGAGCAGCTGTGCTAGCCTTGAACATTGCTGCATAGCTGGGCAGAGCCATTGAGGGCCCCGTGGGATTCTGAGAGACTGCAGTATCCCCCGGGGTGCTTTGATATAGATTAGGGTCTGGAGGTACTGAAGACAAGTGCCTTTCCTTCTCTGATCTTGCCATGAGGAAGCGTAGAGGAGGAGGGGGTCCATTTCACCTGCAGTGTGGGATCTGGCATTGAATCACCTTCTGGGGATGGGATGCAGAACATGAACAGAATAAATTCATCTGAAAGGAGCTCTTGTGCCCAGAGAACAGTCCTATAGTCAGGAGAGTGAAGCTGTGCATTTATATGCAGTGTGGAGGGTTGGCGAGGCTGCTCTCTGTGCTCCAAGCACTCTCTTGGTTAGACTTCAACATGACAGACAGCCATCAGGTGCAGACACAGATGGGAGATGTAGGAATTCTTCCTAGAGAGGACTGAAATAGCTCCTGACATTCAGAGAGCTGCACTAGAGATGGACACTTCACAGAGATGTGGGTAAAAACTGCCGTGGCTCAACGTGAGGGGGTGGGTAATGTGGAAGAAATTCTGTCTCCTTCAGAAAATAGCACATCCTGAAAAGAGGTGTCTTCTCCAGGCTGGGAGCACCTGAAGCTGCTTAGCCAACTCCTCTGCTCTCATGGAGCAGCTGAAGCAGTTGGAAATTTATTTTTTTCCCATATCCAGATTTGGGTGGTCTTCGCTGCTTCAGGGAATCCCAGGGGCTGCTACCTGCCCTATGTGAAGGGGACACTTCAGCACTCCTTGAAATAAATGCAGGAGCACATCACATGCCTTCCCTGAATTATGCACAAATCAGTTATTGAAATGGATGTTCAGGGTTGACTTAAAAGCAGCATTGAAGGATTGAGCTCCAGAGTGGTACTCTGTACAAATTCCTATTTTCTTTCCATTCAACCAACCCTCTCTGTTTGCAGTGTATGTCTTTCTTTTCCCACATATAACGATTTTCAGCTCAAGGTTTTGGGCTGCCACTGCTTTTGTGCTTCTGGTTTGTTTTTTTTTACGTGCCCATGGAAGCCAAGAGCAAGCAGAGTAATTTAGGTGGAGTAGAGGTGCTTCAGAAGGGAGCTTGTTAAAGACCATCACCTCTGCATGCAGGCTGGTGAGAAAAATGGTATCCAGTGTTGTACTTTTCCAAAAGAAAAGGAAGAACATGGTAAATTAGCGGCTAGGAAAGGTAAAATGCCACATTGTCTTACTGGGACAGGTTTGGTATTGCTTAATCAGTGCTTCAGCAGCTGAGCTGTGAAGGGGTTACACACACTTCAAACCTGTGGTGATTCACAAGCAGCACAGCACATACCAGCAGGAGCAGCCATGGGATTCCACATGAACAATGCTCTTTCATTCAGATAGGTTTCAGCAAGCCCTTACTCTGTCTCTCACAAATTCTCTATCAGGGAAATTCTTTGTCCTGCTTCACTTACATCCAGTCCTGGGCTGGAATGAAGAACATGTTTAACAGTGTTCATTCAGGAGCACTACAAATAAGGAGTGTACTGAATGCACAGAGGGATTTTCACATAAAAAGAGAGAAAACCTTAGAATGAAGCATTAGATCAAGGTGCAAACCAGCAGCACCTGCATTTTTATTACACACACACACATACACACACACACATACACACACACACATACACACACACAGACTCCAAACTGCCTGGGTAGCACTTATCCTTGCTTTAATTTCTGAGGAATATTATTGAAATGAACCTTGAATATTGTATTCTGAAATGGGTATAATGCAATGCCTCAACCTGCCCCCATACTGCAATCTTTCTTTCCAACCCCAGCCCCGACCCCAATGGACTTGTCAGCAGTTTCTATCATTAGCAACATAATCCCTCCTCTCTCCCGCTCTTTCTTTTTTATGTTTTCCCAGGGCTGCACCAATAATGAATAATTTACCAGCGTGGAGAAAGAAAAGTGTCACTACTGGAGTCTCAAGGCTCATCACTCACAAACCTGTCACATGGTCAAGAGTCATCAGTGCCATTATTTGTGTGAAGAGAAATTAGCACTAATCTACTGCTGAGTCTCCTGCTCCAGCCACTGTAAATGGTGCCAGATTCTTAACAGAGCAGATTGTCTGTGCCACTGCAAATTGCTAATCTCAGTAAAGTTAAAAAAAGGAAAAAAGCCTCCACTCACTTCACAGAGGACTTCCCACATGTGTTTAGTATTAGAGGAGAGGCACTGTGACGCAAAGGACTGTTACCTTTCCCACAGTGGAGAAGTGCAAGAGACTTGATTTGGCTCTCTCCTATTAATAAATACCATTGAATCTTGTAAAAGGGGATCCTAGCAGGACTTTCAAAGGTGCACATTCCTGTGCAAAAAGGAGATATGGCTTTCCATGTCACACAATAAGCATGTGGATGCTAAGGTTGTAATTTTAGGGAAGAAAGGAAACGCCCTGTACTGAACTATGAACATAAGCAAGGCACAAAATAGAACAAAATGGTGTCTTGAGTAAATAACCAGGGCAACAATGAGAACTACTGTGTGAGGGGCTTCCTCCTGTGAAAAAGGGAAGAGATGGGTAATGTGCTCAGTTTGCTCCAGCAGTCATTTCCATCCATCAGTCCAGGGATTTTAAACCTGCTACCCTCAGCAGGTTTTTGGAACACCCACTGCACAACATCCACAGCAAAAGCAAAGCTGCCATTGGCCCAGCTCATCCCAGTGGCAGAAGCAGTGACAGCTGTGGCTCAGAGGCAGAAAATCCCACAGTCCCTCCTCGAGGCCTCAGTGGACCCCATCAAAGGGCGTGGTTTGTTCCCCACTGGGGATCAGCTTCCACATCTGGTGAAGTCCAAGCAGAGTTCCCGGCAGAAAAAAAAAATTGTTTCCATCTCTAAAGGTTTGCAATTGTTTCATTTTTCTCTCTCTATGCTACCCTTTGTTTAAAATATGTTTCCAATATTAATTTCTAGCAAAATAAACCTGTCTGAAAAAATGAATTATGAATGCGAAATATAGTCCTTTGGATCATGAGGGATGCTTGCCTAAAGTGAGAAACATGGCTTTATAAAACAAAATTTGGAAACATGATTTTTTTTATTTTGATCAGAAAAGTACTTAATTTGTTAAAAAGTCTTTCCTTTCCTGACTCTGGGGAGATATGCAGGGAGCCAGGTCTCCAGCCTGGCTCTGTGCCTGGCAGCCAGCCTTTGGACTGCCCTCACACTTGTTGGCAGAGCAGCTTTGCCAAGCCACACTCTGGGGGCACCCCCAGCTGCAGCAGCCAGCGGAATCCCCCAGGTGGGAGACTACATGAGGAACATAACACGGCCTTGGGCTGCATTAGGGTGTGCACCCAGGATCCTCCAAGGACACTACACATCCTAACTGCCAAAAAATCACCTCCTTGCAGCCCGTGGAGGTCACTCTGTCTCCAGTTGAACCTGCAGGAAGACTGAGTTTGCTGTGGAGGAAAACAGGGATGGATAGTGCAGCCTGGAGGTCTCAGTGTCACAGTGAGAGGAGGATCACTGTGTGGGAGGGCTCCTGGGATTGGCAGGGACCTCAGAAATGCCCAGCACTTATGGAAATATGTGCATCCAAAAACAAATGCAAAACCTCCAAGAGCTTTTAGATATCAAAATAAGTGTGGGCTTTAAAGTCCAAAGACTTCTGCGCTTTTACTTTTTTTTTTTCTCCAAGATTTATTTATTTTCTTTAACTGAAAAAAGGTAGAATCTCACACAAGTTTTCTGCCACTTGTGCAAACTAATGGTCCTAAAGCTGGATTCCTGACTGAATTTCATGAGTGTCTTTCCAAAGTACATCCTCTTCACTCTCCATCTTGTTTTGATTTTGATTGTATTGCTACTCAGATTGGGAAGTGACCATTCTTTAAAAAAACCCAGTAGATGAGCAGCTCAAAAAACATCCAGATTCCCCTTCCTTCTCCACTTTTTCCTGCTGCGCAAAGTAATCTATTCCAGTGTAGCTGAGTGTCCTGAATCAACACACACCAGGGCCAAAGAATCTCCACCTCTCTGCACATGCTGCATTCCCAGTGCCCAAGGCTTCCTTCCCCAGAGTCAAGGATTCTATTACTCATCACATCCTTGCCAAGAGAAATTACCTACTTTACAAAAAAACTAAGGCATTACAAATGTGGTCAGTGACTGTGGGATCATGAAAGAGGACTGACCTTCAGTGAAGTCCAGTTACTGAAGAGAGAGAAGGATGAGATCTGTGAAAGAGCTGCTTGACTGAAGAGACATCTCCTGGTGGTGTTGGGGATCAGATCACTATATCTTGCCTCTATTCCTCTTTTTCTCCACACAGCAAACTGGTGTTGCTATTCCAGCTCACTAGAGTAAAGAGGCAGAAACCTCAATTAAAGTGTTTGAAGGGACTCTTCAAAAAGAAGGTGAATGTGGCTGAGATAGGCCCTATTCAGACATGGATTTTACTGTGATTTTGGTCAGGAACCCCTGATGCTTTCTAGCTCCCTGAGCACATCTGTTGCTGGAACCATAACAGTCTTTACCTTGTTAAAAGCAACTTGTGTCAGAAAGCATCAAGAAGGAGCAGAGTGGCTGTGGAGGCTCCTGGGAGAGATTTCCTCCCTGTGCTGCTCCCAGCAGCTTGCAGATTGAAGGAGAGGGCACCCTCAGCCCCTTGCCTGGACTCGCTACAAAGGCAGTCTTGGCAAATCATGGCCCCTTGATTAACCACAGGAGGATTGGTCTCCACCTTCCACAGGGAGGGCAAGAAATTCAGCTGCTGAATTGCCTTACATCATTCCATTGGCAAACAAGGGCTTTCTTCATCTGGCAGGGTGTATGTTGAAGCCATGAAATCTGCAACTGCAGATCTGCAAGGCAGGTCTTGGCTTCCTCTGGGATTTTCCAGTGGCTCCACCCCCAGCATGGAATCATCTGGCTGGGTGGTAGGATCATGGTGCTGCCTGGCTAGATGAGAACCTCATAGATGACAGAGTAACACCCACAAAAGGCATTTTGGTTTCCTGCAGCTCCATCTATCCCGCCCAGCATTTCAGTCTTTTCAGTCACATTTATTTTGCCTTCAGGAAAGAAGTTTATTATGACTTTTGCTCAGAGCAACCGGAACCAGCCTGAAACACAAAATCTGTAACATATCTGATGATGTCAGTTCGCACTTTTCTGCAAGCCTCCCCCAGACTGAGTCACAGCAGGAGGGTTCAGAGTCAATACTCAATTGCATGAGCTTAAAGATATACTGCCAGTGGGCTAATTTATTGATGATTCTGAGTGGAGTGAATTTTCCTGACTTGTTGCTGCTCCCTTGTCTATCTCCCAGTGCAAATGAAAGGGGATGCCCTTCCCATATCTCTGATTAGTAAGAAGCTTGACATGATTCAATGATTTTCATTTATAAATACAACTGAAGTACTTGCTTTAGTTATTTCTTAGCACGCACTTTTGCCCGTGCACCTTGCCAGGTATCATTTTTTAAAAAAAATTCATAATTTAAAAGTATTATAGGAAGATTCTGATCATGTTTAATATGTTCATGGGAATCTGTCCTCAGTCAAATGTACATCCCAAAGCCGTATTGAGCAGTTGTGGATGCTTCAAAATGATGCTAAAACAAATCAGAGTAGCAATTTGCTTTAGAACAGAAAAGCTCAGGTCACTCACCACATGTATGACCTCCTGAAAAAGCTCTTTGGCTGGTAAACATAAAGTCAATTAGATCCTGCTAAACAGATGTGATGCACACCCAGTGAAACTTCTGCGTGCACTGCTCTCTTGCACCTTCATACCAGGCATTAGTGGCTGGATATCAGAGGTATTGATCTACCAGCACTTCAACACACAATCCACTATTTAGACTGGCTGCTCTCACAAGCAGCAAGCACTCCCTAAGCAGGGAATGTCATTTTTTGTCTCTGCAGACCTGTTGACTCAATGTCCTGTGATGCATTTCTTGCACAGCCATGGCTCTGAGCATACCTCTGCAAAAACAGCTCCTACTGCAGGGCCACTGCAAAATTTCACTACTCATGAGTGCCAATATCTCCCAGTGACTTGATGAGCCTCTCTGAAAAATAAAAAAATTTGTCCAAAGAGCTCTCTGATTGAGGTAGTCTGCAGCATTTGCCTTTTGTCAACTCATCCTTGCCTCGTGATGCTGTGATAAGTCACAGGTGGTGTAGTACACTAGCTGGTTTCCCTGCACTCCAAACCCATTGCAAATATAGATGTAAACAGTTGCTTTGAAATGTAACCTCTTTTTTAACCTCTTTTTTTTTTCTCAGCTTTCTCTACAGAGGCATGTTTTACAACCACTGATGTCTGCTTTCTCTCACACTTTATTATTATAAATTAGCAGGGTCAAAGAGCTCTCCTTAGGAAGGTTTAAAACAACACTTTTCCCCTTTGGTTTTAATGCCCTACACCAGGTTCTGTGCCATCTACTGTGTAGCAGCATACCTCCCACTTGCCTTTGTGATCCTAAATATCTATGCCCTGATTCATTGTTGGGGCATGCAGTGGGAGCCAGATCACAGCACTTTCATGCAGACCTTTTTATAAGAGCACAACAGTATCCATTAAAAGAAAGGAAATCTCTTGCTTGAGGGAAAACAAAAACACTCATGCACACACAAAAAACCCCAGAGCAACCTTATATTATAGTCTGCAGCTAAATCTGGAGCTGTGGACCTCAAGTCAAAACATAACCACAGTTTAGGGAGAGTGGCATAATATATATTGTAATTACAAGGTTCTACTACAATAACAGACCACAGAACTGGCCAAAAGGTGAGTTTGTCTTTGTTGGCAATGGGAATATGGGTAGGTTTCTTTGGCTGATTTTTTTTATTTCCTTGAAAAGGGAGAAATGGAACATTCCCCTTTCCCCATCACTCTCCACCCAAATGGCAGCTCCTGCATGCTCTGTCAGCTGAGGTTAGCTCCATAACACAGATCTCTTTTCACTGAGCTATTATTTTACTAGTAGCTGTAATGGGCTATTATCTGTGTGACACAGCCTCTAGAGTGGCAGAAGACACCTCTTTCTCCTGCACCGACAGACTGAAGAGCTAAATTATAATTTAAGGAACCAGGTGCCCAATTCTGTCCAAACATCTGATGTGATGGTTTCTTATTCAAGAGAAAACTATACATAATCAAGTAAAAGTGCATGAGGGTTCCAGGTCTAAAAAGAGATATCAGAGACAATATCAAGTAAGTGATGTTAATGTAAAGATGACCTTCTAGTGATTGTGTGCTTAGGGTTTAACAGCTTAAGAAAAGCTCAGTAAGGAAAATAGATATTGCTAGCTTTGCTAAAATCAAAACGTGAAAATAATTCCAAATCAAAGTGAAATTGACTGAATTTCACAGAATAAATAAGAGAATACAAAAATTAGTTCATTCCATAGGTGAGACAAAATATCTGACAGTTTTTAATTCTTTCATTCTGAAGAGTTTATGGTTTAAAAGCTTATGAGCTAACACATGAGATACTGTTAAGATGAAAGTTTAGTGAGTATTCTTCCACTTAAATGAACAGAAAATGAATTTGAAAACATTAAATGATACTACTTGAAGAATTATATGTAACATTCCCAGTGTAAGTCTAAACAAATGTCAAGGTGCCCTGCTCTTGGCATCCCAAGTCTTTGATTTGTAAAGCAGCTTTTCAATAATTTAACAGCCAGAAACGGTTTAAAAGAAATAGAATTTGCTGGTATATGTAACAATTTGTATTGTCTGTCTCAGACCTCATAACTCCTTCCCTTTCCTGTGTGACAAGTGTTGATGGGAATGTTTGTGAGCTGTTTTCATACTACATTGAAACAAAACCTTTGATAGTATTTTTCTCCCAACTCTAAGTTATTTACATAACACCACTTACTTTTCCTGTGTGTTGGTTTTGGCTGGAGTACAGTTAGTTTTCTTCATTGCAGCTAATGTAGGGCTGTGTTTTGGATTTGTGCTGGGAACAGTATTGATAACTACAGGGATGCTTTAGCTATTTCTGAGCAGGGCTTACACAGAGTCAAGGCCTTTTCTGCTGTTCACCCCCCCAGCAGTGAGCAGGCTGGAGGTGCACAAAGGAGGGGACATAGCTTCCAAAGGGTAGTCCATGCCCTGGGGAATCATGCTCAGTATATAAAGCTGGGAGAAGAAGTAGGAAGGGGAGGATGTTTGAAATGATGGTGTTTGTCTTCCCAAGTAACCTGTCCTGACGGAGCCCTGCTGTCCTGGAGAGGACTGTGCTCCTTCCTGCCCATGGGAAGAGGTGGATGAATTCATCCTTTAGCTTTGCTTGTGCATGGGGCTTTACTTGACCTATTAAACTATCTTTATTTCAACCCACGAGTTTTCTCAGTTTTCTCTTCTGAATCTCCATTTCTCCTCTCCCTGGAGAGACTGAGCAAGCAGGTGGCTGTGTGGCGCTTGGTGGCCAGCAGGGGCCAACACTCTATGAAATATATTTTGATATATATCAAAATATATTTTGATATTCTAGGAATAAAACTAAGAGGAGACTATGGTAGTGATCTTAGGGACAAAGCTACTTCCAACCCAAAAATTTTACATTGAAAACACCCACTGAAGGTGACTGGTAAACTTTAAAGAATCCAGCTCACAAGAGTTCTAATACATCACTCCTGCTTCAGTTCAAGCAGGGATATCTTTGATCTCTCTCCTGAACTCAGCTTTGAGATGATTTTAGAGACACACAGCATGTAGGAGTACAAGGTGAGCTTTACCACTGGGATTTCTTTTGACAGTCACAATCATGCATCAAAAGAAGCGAGACAAGCTAATTTAAACTTAAAATAAAGGAAACATGACACAGTGTTGGATGCTGGCTGTTCTCTTTGGATCGAGTGATGCCCCCACCCCAACACATCTGGGCAGGTCCTGTGGGAGTGCCTTGCAGACCTTGCTCTTCACAACACTCATGCTCACTGTCTGAAATTTGATTTTAGAACTAGTCCTCTATGAGTCTCCTCTTGCCTCCTCTCTGACTGTAAAATTCTCTGCCCCTACAGGCAGCATTCTCCACAGCCAAGATCTGCTCAAATGAACTGATTTATTACAGCTGGGGAGGACCAAAGTAGCTCCTCTTCCCCTACATGTTTAGGGGCTAAGGGGCCAAGCATCCCTGTTTTAACTCAGTTGTTTCTGCATCAATGACAGGAACACCTTCCTATCCTCCTCTTTATGAACTCTGTTTCCATTCTCAGCTGGGCTAGTGGAGCCAGATCCAGTGGCAAAGAGCTGGAGGCTCTGCAGTCACAGCTGCACACACTACATTTATCCATGTTAATGGTGCTAACAGCCTACTTGTTCCCTCTTTTTGTCCTTCCTCTGTAGTCCCACACCTTACCACAAAGAAGTAACTGCTGTTGCACTTAACTCATCTGCAACAGACTCTGCTGAGAGCCTTCCTTTACTTCCCCTGCCCCACATCCAGTTACTGCTATCCTGACTTCAATAATTTACCTGGAATCACAGCAGGGAATCGCTCTCCTCTGATGCTTTCCTGAACAGTGGAAATGATCAAAAATATGTCAAGACACAGAAAATTCACAATTTTCATTTTATTCCAGTGATAATTTTTTACACCTTACTTTTTCCTTCTTGAAACTTAGCGATCCCACATTGCTCCCAAAGAGTCCATTAGCACCCAATGTGTTGTTAGCCTGAAGGTGAATCCAGAGCACCTGTGTAATCTTTCAGTCTCTTTCTCAGCAGAATAATTTAGATCTGTTGAAGCTTGCAAATGCAAAGCTTTTGCTGTCTAGCTTGAGAAACATGTATGTGTCTGTCTATATACACATGCATACAAATGTATTCAATTTACATTTTTGAATCTTCAAACATCTTTTTTGAAATGTGTCCATCATAAAGCCAGCAGAGTAGCTACTTCCTACTTTGTGATTCAATAGCTACATTAACTATTTTGCAACGGCTTGAGATTTGGAGCTCACTTTGAACTGTTTATGCCTAAGACCACTACTTTTGGAGGCACTGCTTGCCAGATCCACTGCTATGAAAGTCTGCCACCATTCTTACCCCTGCCTGTCTCTCCACATTGGTCTTTACTGAAATGCAGTTTCTTTGTCTTGACCAGCTTGCCAAGCCTCGTGTATCACTCTGTCTGACTTTCTCACCCTTACAAGTGTTTCTGTCTACTTTTCCATTATCTGGAAAATTTGCCAATTGTCATTTCATGAGTATAAAATTTGAACTTCAAATAAATAAACCTACAGATTAGAAGCAATTTTATACTTGTTTGTATTCATTTTGTTCTTACATCCAGATTATTTATGAATGCTCTGAATGCAGGCTGGCTCAAAATGGCTTGTAACATGACAATTTCTCTTTTTCAAGACTGCTGAGACCCTTGCAATTGCTCTCTCAGGATCTCATTTTTCAATTACAACTCTACTCAGTATTAAGACAAAATCTCTGTAAAATTTCTGTGTATTGTCAAATAAACTCACAACTTCAAATCATGAGAGCCGCAGTGATGAAAAGTGGTTCTGAGCAGAGACCTGCTGGCCCTAAGTACACAGTCGTGGGGCCTAGTGATCCCAATCCTGCAATATTGCTGATTTAAATCTTCTATCAGTCTTTATATTCAGATGCTCTGCACTGGTAACATTCTAGCATGACACCAGCCACTTAAAAATCATTCCTCCAGTGTTCTTAGCCTTGCTAAACAGATTTTTTTCCTGTCTTTGGGTCTCTTTTTTAAATTTGTAGACTTCAAGCCTTCTATCAATAGTATCCTTTCTACTTATTAAATATTGGTGGTTTGGGTTTTTTTTTTAATCTCTAATTCCTGCAGTTGGGTCCAATTTCAATGAGAGATAGCCAGGCAATACTACAAAGAGCCAAGTTCTCCAGCAATGTGCTACCCACACATTCACCAGCTGATTCTTGGCTTTCTCTGCCTTTCTGTCACACAAGAGCTCTCCTCCTGTGACCAGTGCTTTCTGCATGCCCGCCCATATTTCCATTGAGGACTACCACCACCAGGACAGCATTCCCAGGGGACCCGCAATGTACCAGCCTCTGCAGCCTCACCTTGCTCCCACCCTGGCTGTGCAGCTGAACCCAGCCAGAGCCTGCCAAGCCATGCAGGGATCTGTGCCAGCAGCTGGGCTTTGGTCACCACAAGAAGGGGTTGCCTTCCTTCGGCCTGTGCAGGTGACACAGCTGCAGGGGATCTGTGGCGCTCTTAGGGGAGCTTTAATGACCCCATCAAGCCCTTTGAGACTCATAGGTATTAACTATTAACTATTAGCTGTAGCAGATGTCAGAACAACCGCAGCTCCCCTTTGGTGGTGTTTTTATTTATATTTATATATATTTATTGTATTTCCAACATCTCAAACAATTTACTCTCTAACAGAACACAGATTCTTCCAGGAACAGCAGAGTAGAGTGAGACTGAATTCCAATGCAATTTAAAAAAAAAGAGCAAACTTTTCAGATTTTTTTTTTAAACATGTTAGAAGAAAGGGCAACAAGCCCATTCCCTCACCTTTTGCAGATCTTTATGAAAACACAGCAACTGGACAAACACACACAGTGAATATTATTTCCCTTAGACCAGGGCCTCGAACAAAAGTGAGCAGAAGGGTTTCAGCTCATCCTGTGTAGCTGACAAAAATGGAATAAAAACACATTCAGCAAGCTGATCTCTTGGTATTCTTCTGTCTCCTACCCCAACTGAGGCAGCACAGCTGCATTCTGTACATGTCCCTGGGACTGGTACAGACCTACCTACACTGATATTTATTGCTTATTATCTGATTAGGAGGAGAATGCATGGCTTTTAATTGAGAAAATATTTCATTTAGCATATAACAAGTAGAAATGCTTTCAAATGGGATAGCAATAAAGTTGAACATAAACACAGACTTCAGAGAGCAAGAGGTTTGGCTGACTTTGATCAACAACAACAAAAAAGTGACAACTTCTTTTTGCCCATCTATTTAACATAAAAGGAATTTTTAGCCTATTTAATTTCTGGAATATTTCAAAGTCCCCCCACTTAAGCAGCTCACCTGAGAGTAGTACATAGCAATTACAAAAATGCCCCAATGATTCCATGCTATTGTCTTCCTCATTTGATGAATATTATATAATTTCCTGCATCTCGAGTATGATGTTCTCTCTCTCTCTTCCTCTGAAACACCTGTGCTTGTGGCTAAGAATAGGATCCACATTCAGAGCTGTCACAAAAGCAAAGAAGATCATCTGGGCCTCTATGTCCCCACCACATTCTGGCCAACATTGTCCCACACATGCCTGTTTCACACTTTGTCTTCCCAGCACACAGGGGGTTGGCTCTTTCTGGGACTGCTCACTGTGTTGCTCAGAGGCAGCAGAGCTGCATGTTTGTCCATAGGCCCTGGAGGGGCAATTCTTAGAGGCTGATAACAAGACCAGCTTTCCTGAGACGAGTGGTTGATTTGTCCCTGGTATAACTCTGCTGATTCTAATGGCTTTTTACCATGGATGAATTTGGCCCCATGTTGTTAGATGTCTGCATATTAGAAACAGAGTCATTTGCTACAAGGGAAACAGTCAACATCTTATTTGCATCCATGCATATCAACAATGCAATTAGGGCAAACTTCTTTGAGAATTGGATTCAGATGGTAATTAAAGTATTGTGTTATGAATTTTAATTTGGCATTAGTGAAGTAAATTATTCTGTATTGCTCTGTTCTCACAGTTTGGGCAGAATACATTATGCTTTGCTTACTGAGACCTTTGAATTAAAAAAAGGGAGACTAGTCCCTGTGTCCTTAGAATCTAATTGTGTGAAGAAAATGAGTTACATAAAACCTTTTACCAGTGATTCAAAGTCAAACAGCAGTGAACATCATTCCTTTGATACCCTCCCACAATTTGGGACTCAGTTGGAAGGGTTAGGGAGGAAACTCTTCTAAGCAGCGATAATTTGTAAGATTCAATTAAAAAAGAAAGCACATAAAAACAACTATTTTGAAAAGAAAGGTGAGATACAAACATTTTTAAAAAATCAGTGCCTACATCTATATCACTGATAATGATATATGGCCACCAGGTGTGAGCTTAGAAAATCAGAGTGAACTTATAAAATCATATTGCACCCCTGACATACATGTAAGAGTAATATGCACACTTATATAATCTTTGTGTATGTATTTTGTGTGTGTTGTTTTGAAGGTATGACCTACTAAGTAGCACAAACCCTAAGTTTCAACTTTTTTTTGCATTGATATTGTGTTCAGAAACAGAGCGCTGTTCTTCATGTCCCAAACTCCATGTTAGTAGTTGGCAGAGGGTTTTAAAGGAAGACTAGCAAGTACAACACAATAACTGTTCAGATATAACCCTTTTTGAGCATAAGAAATCTAGGTGCATGCATGTGGAGAGGAAAGGTTTTCAGTAGCTGTCTGAGGAGTGTTTAATGGCAAGTGAACCTCATCATGCAAGATGAGTTCAGTATGTTTGCAGTAAAAGACAATCCTTTCTTGCAGAATTTGCCCTCCAAGTTGACAAGACAGAGTCCATCAATCTGTGGATTGATTAATGGATTAATCCATTAATCCATCCACATTATATGGCACACTAATCTCCTTTCTTCATCAATGTTCTCCTTTGATCCAGCCTCCTTCCAGCTCCTGCATCAACAGCATCCAGGCATTCTTAGGGTCTGACCCAGCAAGAAGGTCTAGAAAAGGCAAGAGATAAAAATCAGTTATGTTCAACCTTTTCTGGCTGCATTGACCCTGGCTGAGCACCAGGTGCTCACCAAAGGTGCTGTATCATTTCCCTTCTCAGCTGAACAAGTCCTACTGGGAATCTGCTCCAGAGTGGGCTTCCATGGGGCTACATCCTCCTTCGGGCACCCATCTGCTCCAGCTTGGGATGCTCCAGGGTTGGATATCTGCTCCACCATAGACTTCCATGGACTACCTCTCCATAGTCTTCTCCACAGGCCGCAGGGGAGTCTCAGCTCTGGCTCCTGGAGCATCTCCTCCCCCAGCTTCTGTGCCCTTTCCATCCAGGGTAAGCAAACAGCCAAACTCCCTCTGGGGAGCGGGAGACCTGGCTCCTGTTCCCAGCCACAGAACTGCTCCCAGCAGGATCCCCAAGCAGGTTTGCACTATGGGGTTGGTGAGGGGGTCCCCTCATCCCACCTTCATGTTATGACCCCTCAATACTCTCTGTGTCCTTTGTAAGAGGCGTTTGCCTGACCTACTTTTTTATACCTAAAGGTATAAAACTGGGAGGCGTCTGAGTTTCTTATTACTTGGGAGAAATGAAAGTCCTTTTGTGGTCTGCATTTCTTAATAGAAAAAATTGCAGCTAAAATTCCAGAGTGTCATACTGCATACAAAAAGTTTATGCTCTCAGTATTTCTCATTTAGAGAGTTAAAGAGCCAAATGTTCCACAAAGACTAGATACTCTCATGAGAATGAATTTCTCCGTGGTTTTCATAGTAGGTTAAAATGTTTAAGCCTTAAATAATCTTTGGATGAGGTCCTGACCTCATGTTTGTATAAATATGGGCTTGTTCAGCTAAGTCCATGGAGCTATATAAAAATAGCTCCAGTGTAAGAGAGGATCCAGCCCAGAAAATGTCAGCATATCGTCAGCCCCATGATATTGCCCAGCACCACACTGCCTGGCCCCATATGCTTCCAAGTGTCCTGGCAGAGGTGTTTGCAACTGCTGTTGGAGCACTCAGATATGTGCTACACTATGAAACAGATGGCAGTTCCATGTAAAATAATATATCCAAAGGTACCACTGCAAGAACCCTCGCGGTATTTGTGTCTTTGAGGTAAGTTTGCTACAGATGTTAGCCAGAGGACATACTCAGCTTATTCACCAGATGTCTTCAGGGAAGGTAGATGCTTCACCACCTCAGGAAATCAAAAATATATTACATTTTCTTCTTGCTGAGATTAGTATTTATACTCAGGCGTTATGCATCAATTCCCCATGCTCAGTGTGTGCAGTGTGGGTGTTCTCTGCTGCTGGGGAGGCGCAGGGAGGTGTGTGCAGGTGTCACAGTGGGCAGAGCCCACAGGGGAGAGCATCCTCTGCCAGCAGTGCCACACAACGAAGACCACAGCAGTGGCACATGGCATCCAGCATGCCCAGCTACCCAGTCCTGAATGCTACAGAGCATTAAAAAGTAACAACAACAAGAACAACAACAACCCTATGATGTCCCCCCTCATTAACTTTTTAAAGCTTCTGCTCACTTTGTGGAATCACCATTCTATCGCGTGGTCAATAATGTATGAAATGAAAAACTCCTGTCCACTCTGCAATGCAGACAGAGAACAGAGATTTATAGTAACTGCTTAGTGCTATTTTTGGTAGATCTGAATTCAGGGGCAATAAATTTAAAAAAAACCCACAAACACAAAAAAATAACAGAGGCAAGAAAATTAAATAAGGCAAAAAAAAAAAAAAGTCAAACATTTTAAAGACAGTTGCAGTGAGTGAGATAATTTTTTTCTTAATCTTTTTTTGTCACCTCCTCACAAGAGAGAGACAGTCTAGAGAAAAAGCAATGCCATTTTTTCCTTAATTTCCTCTTTAAAATGAACTTATTGCTCATGGAAGACACTTATCTCTGCTAGCCCCCAAGACCCAGAATTAGGAGTAAATGCACATCTTCAATCCATCCTCCCTCCCATCACTAGCAATATCCTTGACCTATTAACCATCTCTCTGTTAGTCTCAGCTGAAGCGTCTGTCCAGAGGCAGAGCATGGCAGGATTTTTCTGGCTGTGTACAGCCCTCCAAGGCTGAGAAGTGCTTTGCCCTCTGCAATTAACACATTCATGTAGAGAATAAAGAACAACGACAAAATATATTCCCAGACTTTTCTTCTTAAAATTAGGAAGTGCTTACTCTTTGGCAGAATGGGCTAACTGAAAGTGGACAAGTAGCATTTTCAGAAGTATATTTACAAAAATAATGTGCTTTGCCATCAGACACACTGTCTGTGTCCAGTGTGACTCTTCCTGCAGCCACTGCAACTGAGATCACTTGCAGAGGGACCAGCACTAACAGATTACAGATTAACTACACAGAATTGGTAAAACCTATTTTGGGTACAACCTGCCAGGAAAGCTTCCAAAAATGGTGCTGAACCCTGAACCTATCCTTATTCCTGCTAATGTGGCCTGCTTCATTGTTGCTGCCACAGCCTCTCCTAATTTTAGCACGTGGGTCAGAAAATTCACTGTCAAATGGCAGCAATGAATGGCTTCTTCATCTTACAGCAAATTGTTGTAATCTGCATTTCCAGCTACAGGAGTTTTGGAGCTAAATTAATTGTAAATGACTTCTAGCCTAGTTATAATCTAAAATACTGTTTCATTTTGGCAGTAGAAAGGAACTGCACTTTCTGCATAAAGCCAGTGCCTATAAAACAGAAGAAAGCAAAGCATGATCAGTGTGGTGAGCAGGAGATAAAACAAGCTCCTTGGCACTGGGCAATGGCAGAGGAAGTCTGTTTCCTCCCTGATAGCTAGTCGAACATTGTTACCCTAAGCTGGGCTGGTTCTCCTCCCACCAGGCTGTTCATATACCATCTGCCCATGCTGAAAATTATCAGGAGCATTATGTTGCGTCTTTACTTATTAAAAGACTGAATGCAAACTTTCCAGAGCATACAGAGTGTTACAGCTTACTGCACTGGAAACTTTATACCATTATGTCTAGTGAGGCCCCTGAGTCTCTGTTTTAATGCCTAGGAAATGCGACTAAGTAGAGCCAAGAAAGGCAAAGTAAAACCTGAAGCTTGAAAATCAGAATGCAGTCTTCTCCCATTTCCCTTCTTCGCTCACACAGAACTAGAAACAAGCTAAATTTGTACTTATATTGTATTTTTAAAACAAGGACAGAGTAAAATCTTTCCAACAATCATTTTGTCTGTTCTGGCTTTGAGAGACAGAAAAGCCTTTAGAAAAAAAACCCATGGTGCTGGCATTTTTTATATTCCCTCAGTTCCCCCATCAAAACTTGCTTTCACTAAAATGTAAAGAGAAGACCATCTTCAGATACCACCTAGATAAAAGATGTAATGCAGTTCTAGATGTCAATATTTAAGAATCACATACCTCTCCACGTGTTAATACACTTTATTACCACCACCTGTGTCCACTTTCCTTTCATGGGCAACTTGATATTTCCTGCAGCAGTAAGACAATGATGTGCTGACTTGACCTGTATCTTAGATATTCATTCAAGGAAATTAGAAAATCAGTCACATTAGAACAATGCATATGTGAGTTTAAATTCTTATTTCCATGGGCACCTCAGGAGTAGATGGAGGAATATAGAAAGAGAAAAGAAATTGCTTACTTTCACTCACTGAACAGATAGATACCAAACGCTGGGCATAGGATTGTGCATCCTTGTATTCAGATTGCCGCTTCAGCAACTGACTCATTAGTATTTTGAGAAACATATTTTATAAATCTCTCACTGCTGATCAGTTTCATGTAATTGAAAATAAGATATAAATTCAGCAAAATGCCTTTGCTGACTCTTGAGCAACTTCGAAAAGTAGGAATGCATATCAGTTTGTTGAAATGTATCACTGAACACTGTATTTTTAGATACAATGGAAAATAACAGACCTTGCGTCTATTAAACAACCCTTTGAAATATTCTGCTCTACGTGAACAAGTAAGTTTATTTATTTTTACAGATCCTATTCTTAATCTGTTTCACACACACTTGGAAAGCGCATATTTTAAAAGCCTTATGTAGCATGGGAGAAATCTTGTTCTGTAACTTTTGCTATGGACTTCATGGATAGCTGTTTCTCCTTGGTAAACTTCCTGATTGCTCCTACTCAGGGTGAGAATTTAGAAGACATCCAGGCAGTGTTAGGGCAGTGCCTTTGAGGAACCCTCTGCACATGCAATAACCTTGCTGGTCCAGCATGGCCCACGAGAGGCTCATCTTCCCTAAAGCCTTCATTGCTCAGATCACCCTTCTCTGTTTATTTGGTTTTTGCTTCTCACCCAGACCTGTCACAAAGTACACAAGCATATGTCTTTCTAAGCCAATCTCTATTATTTTATAAAACCCAGTGAAAAACATACAGGAATTGATTGCGGTAGCTGTCAAGCCTGCAAGTGATTCCAGCATGTTTGCCCTTTCATTCACTGCATTTTTGGGTGTTATATAGATGGAACAGGAAATATAAAATGCAGGTTAAGTCATTTAACACTTCTGTTTTTTTCTGATTTCTGCCCTGTTCTGGCAGAAACTACATTGAAACTACATTTTTGTCAGTCAGCTAGTGTTGGAATATCTGTGGGTTTGAAAGCCAAAACAATAGGTTCTGCAGTGAATGTTATCAGCTTTGTCAAAATCAAGTATTGAAGCAAAACCAGGATCCATCCAGGTTCTTCAAAAACCATAGTAGACACATTCCTCATTAGGCATCTGTTTATTCCAAAACACAAACACACAGGGGATAGAATTAGATAACACTTTTCTGGCTTACTAAATGGGTTAGACTTAGTAAATATGGTACTCGATTTTCAACTGATTCTACCATCTGTCAGCAAACTTATTGCTTTTAGCAGGGGTTTTTCTTGTGGTAATTTCTGGGATTTTTCCCCTCTGTTCTTTTCATGAATATACATGCCTACAAAGTTTAAGGGAAAAGTAAATTAAAGAAAAAAAAAAAAATGAAACAATCCCCAAAATCTGAACAGGGCAGGTCAGATTATAATCAGAAACTACAAACGGACTTGCAAATTGTTATTAACAAGCAGCACAGGAAAAAAGAAATCTCATATGTGGAAGGAACTTCCTATTGTTTTTCAGGTTATCTAAATCCCAGAAGTTACCATGGCAAATAGGGTTTTTGCAATGCACAGTGCAGCAGGAACTGTGTGCATGGGTAGAGACTGGTGTAGAAAGGAAAAAGAGGTGGAGTGAGAATAACTGCCCAGTAAATTGTCTAGCTGGGCCCCAGTGTCATAAGCCTAAGCATAACATTCCTGTTGTGTTTTCACACTGAAAAAAATAAGTCTCAGACCCATTCTGATGCTAAGTAGGGACAGAAATAAGTATAGAAAATCTGTCACAGGGGGATGCACTGGTAGGAACAGTGGTTTGAAGCGCCTACAGCAAGCTCCACTGCATGGTGTAGTTGCATTGTTCCTACACTAGCAGCTACCTGGCATCACACTGGGAGGGCTGCGTTGCTTTGGAAAGCTTGATGCACTTAGCTACTTGGAAAGGAATTTAGGCCTCATCCAACAGAATGGAAGGGCTTTTTCAGTATTTCCAGCAGACCTTTAGTCTCAGTTCCTGAGTTTTAGGATGTTTAGGGAAGGTGTGGAATCTTAGAAGCAAGGAGAAAAGGAGAATGATGACTCAGAGACACTGATGATGATGGTGGGTTTAACAGTGTGTCTCTCCAAGGTGTCTTTGGTGCCCAAGAATGTTTCTAACCTCCTCAGGAGCCTCCAGCAGCAGAACTGCATTGCTGCCATTCCCCTCATGTGCAAAAAGATTTTGCTGTTGACAGGGAAGGGGACAACAGGGAGAGCTTGTACTTCCCTTACCAGTAGAAGGGGAAGTTGATCCTGATATACAGTTCATCAGACAAGAGCACTATGCCTTTTCTTCATTCACGGTTTCAGGCCAAGTTTGTCCCCTTGACCAAAATAACTCTTTCAGCCCAGGAATAAAACAAGACTAGGGCAAAGCATGACTTTGCTATGAACAGCTTGGGTGGAGAAATCAGCCTGCTGAGATTAAAAAAATTATTAATGGCTGGGAAATAGACTTGGGAAGAAAAATGGCAGATAGTCAGAGATTCCTTATTGGCAGGTTCATCAATAAATCCATAGCATTAAGCACCATTGGAGCAGGCAACCTCAGAGTGTAACAATTCATACACCGTGCAATGAACAAAGTACAAAAAGTAACCAGGTATGAGATAAAGGTTAGCACCAGGCATAAAACACCAATACAGGGGAGGAGTAGGAAGATTATAGAAATGTTTGTGATGTAGTAAAGTTATAAGTTAAGTCAAGGTGAAGAATGGAAAGAGGTGTGAATGAGATGTAAGATAAATGGGAAGACACAATCCATATACACTGAAGAAGAGGTGGAATGAGAGATAGGAGGTGTAATAAATTGTTGATGGGACTGACAGAGTAAAAAACAATATTTATTCCTACATTCACAATCTGTCTTAGAGAAATAATCGGATACTTATTTTCCATGAGATGAAAATATACCATGATAAATCAAAGCTATGTCTAAGATCAAGTCAATGAAAGACATCAGAAGGCTTAAATTATTTGCCCATATCAAAGACCCATGCCCTATTTATAAAAAAAAAAACAAAAAATAAATTTAGATATATTAGCAAATGTGCTGCATTAAAAAGCTCTTTAAAATATGAAGAATAAAATCTATAAAAGAGAAGATATCATATTTAATGTCGGTACTTCCAAAAAGGTATTTGATGTGACAGCAAGAAACCATTCCTTTTATTCAAAACAACACTGGGAAAAGTAATCAGGTGAAGATAATATTGGATGAAAGTGCTGTCGGAGAAAATATTGGGGAAAACTTGCAAGAGAAAGCTATAGTGACAGTTCTGGTTTCAGTTACAGCAAGCATCACAGACTCAGGAAAGGCAGGGGGAGACTGCAAACCTCCCAGCAGGATGTCATGGCCAAAAGACCTAAAAAACCCATTCATGGGTGAACAGGGAAATAGAAAGTAAGGTTATGGATATTAATTTACCTTTGTATTTGGTAGGAGCAAGAGTATTACTGTGTTATGATGTTTCTGCTTACTTCACCTACACTTCCGGGCGACAATAGAAGATTGGAGAGGGCTTAGATTGCTGACACAAGGATGCTGTGAAAAGTGGACAACATTCAATGAAGGGAAAGAAGTAAGGGAGGGAGGGAGGGAGCAGACTACTTGGAATCTGAAATGAACTTTCCATGGCCTGCAAGAGAAAATTACTGGGGGCATTAAGTTGTTTAATCTTGAGCACAGACACATAGCAGGATGCAGTGCCTGGAGGCTGCATCAGTCAAACTCAAACTAGATTCAAACAGCAAACTCAAAAGTGTATATTTTTTATGGCAATATTAATTAACTGCCAAGAATAAATGACCAGTGGCTGAGGACAACTCTTACTACTTGAATTCAAGGCTAGAAGTCTTCCTGAGAGATACTCTGCAACACAAGGAGTCATCTACTCAACCTAAGAATGGCTGGATGAAACTGTCATTCAGGTCATACTGAGAGTCAAGTGAGATGTCCCTTCTGGTGTGAAAATGTATACATCTATGAAATACCAGTTAAAATTCTGAGAGAGTTAACAAGCTTACCACATGGCATCTGCTGACAGGAGATCATGGTGGTAAAGGAACCATTCTGTAACACAGTTCCCCAAAAAGTCCTCGGTGTAATAAATTTTACTGGCAGGGATTATAGAAAGAATATTGAACTTCAGAGTGATTTAATGGGAAATGGGATTATCAGAGAGTCAGAAGCTTTATTATTAGGGCCAAGGTTTGTTGTGTTTATTTATTAAAAGGCTGTTTTGTCAGGCCGTGGTATTTGATGATACCAGGCTCGGAGAGAGGCAGTCAATAACAAAGCAGAGTGGATTACAGTTGGAGCTGGTGCTGATATACTGCAGACAGAGAGTGAGATAGACAGATCAGTGTCATGTAATTGATTGCAAAGAAATTTAAAGAGATGAAGGACTAAAAGGAAGAAGCGTTCTCAGCAGGAATAGGAAGGGGTGGGGGGGGAGTCTAAAACAGAGTTATAAGTTAAAAGCTAAGCTGTTTGACAGTATTTGTAACATCTAAAAAATAATTTCTTACCTTATTTAAAAATAAAATTTAAAAAAATTATTAAAAAAATAATTTGTTGCATTATTTAAAATTAATGTAGAAAAGTATAAACAGGCTTGAGAGAGAGGTCCTTGAGAGGCATTTCCATGAGATCATACCACAAGTCTGAACATGGATACTAAACCTGTATTCCCATTAGAAACAGAAGTGTTCGAGCACCATTTTATGTAAGGAGAAGCTGGAGGAATTCTGTCCATTCTGCTTCAACAAATGCAGAAAAAAGATCTTATGTATATTTGTGAGATCCACAGTTTCTACCAATCAAATCCTTGTAAGAAGACCTAAAGTGAATTCACAGACCCACTACAATTATATGAAAGGTTAATGCAGTGTTTTGTGATAGCTTCTCTCACCAAATGGCTGATATTATGTTCTTGTGAATACTCATTTCCTTAAATGGCAGAGTCTGGCCTCAAGAATAAAACTAATTTAAAATACACTAGGTTATATTTATCCCAGATTTTATTGCTCAAAGGGTCTGTGGAGATCCTACCCTGACTGCTTGTCACAGATATCCTGGCAGCACCACTTTCATCCCATGGCTCCTTCCCATCAACATGCAGTGGTCAAAAGTTGGCTCAAGGCTGAGGGTAACCTGGCAATGGATTTCAGCTGTGATCCTTCCTGAATTCCTGTACACAATGTTTTCAAAAATTAGTGTAATGTCAAACTAAGGGCCGAGAATATCTGAGAAAATATTTCCTTCACATAAAAAGTAAATTATCATGCTAGAGGCTGGATGTTAAATCAGAAAGCAATTTAGCTGCCTGATATTCGTTGGGGCCCCTTCCATGAGCAAACCATTGGTGAAACCAAGCTGAAGTGCCATTTCCAAATAGAAAGGATAAAGCTGTCACCTGCACTGAAGGGGTGGGAACTGTCTCTTCTTTAGGCGTTAGTGTGAAGTGCCCCTTCTCCAGGCATTAGTGGGTCTCACAGGAGCTGTGGGCAAACACTGCCTCGGCCCTGGGCTGGCTCCCTGCCTGGCCTTTGCACAGGCATTAATTTAACCCCTCCTCATGCTCCATCTCATGGACCTAGCCTGTGTTTTTTCTTCCTACCTAACACAGGTTTTATTCTTGCTCAAATTATTTGTCCCAGTGGACCTAAACTTTTGCTCAGTCCCCTGCTGAGTTCCTGAAAGATAATGAACTAACTGATTTCTGGGTAATTTATGCATAAATTTATATACTGAGCTGTAGTTTAATCAAACTCCTTTGCCTTGTGTAGTATAATAGCAATATCTAATGAAAATATATGAAGTATGTGTTCCATAATTACCTCAGACAGCTCATTTCGATTTGCTTCCTATTTAAATCCCCAAATTCCTATCTTCTTGCATTGTAAACACTTTCCTTCCTATCTCATCAATCTGAGTTATGTAAATGATGTGGGGGTGGGGGTACAATTAAATTTTCCCCTCAGTGTTATCAAAGACCCTATTCTCCCAGAAACAACTGGCTTGGGTGCACACAAAATATGGATTTTTATTTGACTGGAAAACGAAGTTAACATAAATCATAAATAATGGCAAACACAAGTAGAGTGGTATTACTAGAGCCAGGGCATACAGACTTCTAGATTAATTATTTAGAAGAAACAGACATTAGAAAACTGCCTTTATGATACTATACCAGAGACACTTAACATGAAATACACTCAGAACAGTGACCTCAACTCTACTTTCACTGAAGGACAGTATATCAGGAGGATCCCCTTTGAAACCAATGTAGCTACAACAATGCAATTCAGTGTTAGAGAATCCAGCACTGTTTTCTGAGGTCTGAGAGAAAGACAGTTTTTCAGAGCAGAGGAGAAGAAAATAAAAAACTTAAGTAAAACTAGATATTTGCTGTGTAGCAAAATTGCTTTTCACCAGCCCAACACAGTATTTCAACATCCACCTGCAGGGATGCAGATACATTTTTGCTACACCCAGCCATAGTGAACTCACAGTTATATGTGGTGGTATTAATGTACATAAGGAAAGGGCAAAGAAAAAAACTACCAGTGCAGATGCCAAGGCAGTATAGAAAGAAATTTTGAGTGTCTGACAATTTGACGTTCATGTAGTGTTGCTGCTTTGAAGGATTATTCTTTCCCAGAATTAATTCCAGGCATTTACAGATAAGTGTCAGTTTGCTTTTTTATTATTTTTCCCAAAGACTACAAGTTGCACATTCACCCTCAGTGAAATGTAGCTACCTCTCTGACAAAACTGCAAGAAAAGGGTATAAAACAGTATGATGCAAAAGCAGAAGATGAAGAGAGCATAACCAAGAGCACTGCAATAAGCACTGAACTGTTGACATGTTTCAGCAGTTCTGCTTCATATACAGAGAACAAAGGGTGTTGGAGTAGCTTCTCAGCAAGTATGAAGTGAGAGCCATTTACACCAAATAAATTCTGCCCCCTGCTATCTAGTCTGAGACAAATTATTTTATATTCAGCAGAAAAAACTGCTGAACCAAAGAGCAAATTCAACAGTTCCATATAAGACAGAAAAAGACAGTAGAAATTTGAGGTGTATGAGGTTTCAATTCTCAAGTGCAGGATTTCAAAATCTAGAGCAACCTCCTCCTCCTGCCTCCCTGATTCTTTTAATTGCACCTTTTGCCCCTGTGCTTTTTTTCTAAACACTGTATTACCGGTGGGTTATTTCCCTGTCTGGGTCTACTCCTCTTCCATCTCCTGTGGTCAGTTTTTGTTCCTGTCAGGTCATGACATCACCATTTTTCATGTCACAAAATTGATCAATAGCTGCACTGCTCCTACTTAAAAAAATAGAATTAAAAAAAGACCTTTGTATTCATTTCTTAGCAGTAATATGTTTACAGTAAACCACAGAGTTTCACAACACTGGGAACAAGTAATTTGTGGGGAAATTTAACAACAAAGTGTGGCAAAATGCCTGTAAGAAGATTTTTATCAACTAAGTATTATCTAATTCTAAGTTGGATTATTTTCTCCAAAAATTTCATTACAATAAAAAGCCTGGGGTTTTTTCCACCTAACAAATAGTTTCTACACAGTAAACAGTTTGAATAGTAGTTTTTAAGGCTCTTTTGTAAGAAATGTTATAAATGAGGAGAGTCCAATCCTCCAAACAAGCTCCACGGACCAGCCACAGCAGGACCTAAGAGTTAAAGGCATCAGTTTTGATACATCTGCCCTAACACATCATTCATTTCTTGAATCATGAGGTAAGTAGAGATAAATGAGATTGTAATTCATTGAGTGCAAATGTGTAAATAGTTATCCTTGGTGTGCTTGGGAGGAATATGTGATCAGGGGATAGGCAGGCAGTGAAGGGCCGGTCGAGGACGTCACAGGAAACGTGCCCCTCATCAGCCCCAGCTGACGAGTTATTATCAAGCTGGTGGAACACTCCTTGCATATGCTGCTCCTGTCCTAAAATTCATGCGCTTCTATGTTCACCCTCTCACCCACCCCCAAATTTCTCTGCTATGATAACATCCTCCTTCAACCTATGTTACTGTTTAGAAACAGCAGAAATATCTGTGTCTGGAGAAGTCTTATTGGTCAGGAGCATGGAAGTCATTTGACACTCTTGTTAGCTAGCCTAGGAAAGATAACCCAGCAACAACCTCTCCTTCCAACTAACTCCTTCCAAAAAAGCTTTCAGGAGGCAAAACTGTAAGGGAGGAGGAACAGTATGGAGCTGGGAAGTGTTATCAGTATTATCACAAAGGGAATAAGCAATGCAGTGGTGTTTTCTGTTTTGTGGAGTGAATGTGTTATTGGAACTGAGCTGCTGAGTGCTGCCTGCCGTTCCCAAGAGAGGAGTGATTATCCAGCAGCTGAGGCTACAACAGGGCACTGTTCAGAGGAAGAGATACAAGCGGATCTGTAGCCATTAGACCATTGTCCTTTACACCCTGGAAGCAAATCCAGTATTCCTGAGCAGCATTCCTGAGTTGTTCAGGAGACAGGTTTGAAACCCTCTGGCCGAGGAGGGCCCATCTGTTGGGGGTTGCCATGCCCAGCAGCGCACAGAGGGGAGGCTGCTGCAGCTCCATAGCCCCCGGCAGTGAGGATGAGCAGGCATTCCCCATAGGCATACACACACCATGTGTACACACCCACATGTGTACCTGTGACCAGCCTCGTGGATCCACGCAGATGGAAAACAGCCCTTGCAAGCACAAACAGCGCCGTGGCCTCATCCTGTTCCCTTCTCTAGCTCATCAGGATGACAGCTGCTAATGGGAAAAAATCTACACCTATATATACACAACGTATGGGTGCTTCTACCAGCTGTCTCTAAGCACTTTCTCTGCCCCAAAACTGTCCCTGGACCTCCCATCTCCCCAGCTCTTGGCATCCAGACACATGGGCTTCTAAGGCCTTCAGTTGCTGACCCTCGGGTCCCTGCCTATCTTTCCAGCCACCAAATCCAGTTTGATGCTTGGCAGTAATCCACACTGGTACACAGGCACCCAGGCACCCAGGCAGTGCACAAGGGCTCTGGCCTCTCCACAGGCTGGCACCTCAGGTGCCCAGGATCCTCCCTATGTCCTTTGTATAACTCCACTTGTTGCACCCATGTCCCTTAATGTCCCTTACACAGGAAAACAGTTCAACACAGAGTTTAATTTGAAAACAGGGGTAATGGTTCATGTCCCTGACCAGGGTATTGAAGCTCCTCCATCTGCCCTTGTGTTTTTGGGATCCTTCATGTCATGAGCCTTTTATCCCACAACCCAACACCAGCCTCTTTTGGGAGAGGGTAACAAACTGTCCTCTTCACTGAAGGCTGGCTCAAGCCTGACAAGACCTGTGATGCTCATATCAGGACCTCAGACTTCCTGTTTCTCCATGCAGTGGGTCTGTAAGGCTATTTAACATAGCTGATGTTTCAGTTTCCTTTCTAAAATATGGTTGAATGTGGAACAGCCTGTTAGAACAGTATGAAGCTTTAAATCACTATGAACCATGAGAAACATGGTTCAGCTGACACTCTGAATACAAATGCTCAGGTACCTGTCTACCCCACAAATTATTTTTGCACTTGCCTTAACATCAAGGCCTTGATGACCACAGTGCTTTAAATGTGCCAACTAGTTTCAACCAAAATTTCTCAAAGATGAATGAGACCTCACAGTCTGTACTTTGTGTGGATTTGGGGGGCTTTTTTATGAGAGTGGGCATCTGGATACTTCTTACTGACTCCTTTAGGAGAAAACCTTCAGAACTCATTCATTATTACCTGTCAGAGAACTAAGACAAGAGAAAAAAATCTCCAGTGAGGCTTGACCCTGGCTGAGAAGCAGAAGACATGAAGCAATCTTGATTTGAGGGATCCTGGTGCTGAGGCCCTCCACTGCTTTCAGTGGGTGCTCAGACAGGATAATTCTCACCATATGCTGGACCACTTTGGGTTCTAGTCCTGTCAGGGGAAGGCCCTTTCCCATACACCACATCCAATCCTGGTACTGAGTGCAGGCATTTTACTGCAAGTCTTCTTCAAAGCACTCATCACTGTAACACCTAACTGGTTCAAAACCTTTTATGACTTTATCTACATAACAACCTGATGATGGAGAGAGGTATAATTATCTCATTTGACTAGTGAAGAATGTAGGGGGATTAAGATGAAAATAGTAAAAAATAAAAGCCCATTAATTTTAGGTGCCCACTTTAGGATGTCTAGGAATTAATCTTTTAGAGTACTTAGCATAATGTAGTCGTATACAGTCAAGAATTTCACTGCAGTCAGAAGTGCTTGGCACTTTTAATGTAAAAACTCTCATCTAAACACTTTCAAATAGAGGAACATGCAATTATTGGCCAATCCAAATGACTGTCCAGCACCACACCAGAATTTGGTAATGGAATGAGGGAGAGTATCAAGTTTTCCAGGGTTTCTCTGACATTACCCTTATCTTTTCATGACATCCTGCCTGAAGCACTCAGAGTAACCTAACAGCAATCACAAAGAAAGCAAAGACCCTGCAGGTAATAAACTTTTTCCAGCACAGGTATAACACATCCTCCCTTTCATGAACTGAATGAGCTAAGAGTCCTTTGGAAAGCAGTTGGGATCATGGGAGTACAGGCTATGCTCTTTCACAAGGGCTCTGGTTGAGAGTTCATAGATGGACACCCATTCTTCTAATCCCTCTCTCCTAAACCTCCATCTCCTTATTGCCTTCCTTCTAATTTTGGAACTCTTGGATTTACATTCAGAAAGTCCTTTAAGCACAATTTTTCCCCCAATCCAGCACAATTGTATGTGTACCATCAAAACAAGCACTAGGAACCTATTTTCACTTCAGGAAAATACTGTTTAAAACAGAGACGTATAGAAGACACTTTTTCTTTGCAATATCATTGATATTTATCTTGAATTCCTGGCAAATTTTGGGCTTGAATTTCTGTGGATATTGATAGGATTGTAAAACAACTTGTCTTAGCAAGCTCTGGGTGGGCATGCTGCTACGTCTCAGATATTCAACAGTATATCAAAAAATCTGTCTCATCCATACCATCTTTTCTGAAGGTAGTTTTCTGATATCAACTGAGTGAAACATTTTTAAGATGTGCAGATTTTCAGATTGTGGAATTGGCAACACTTACGTTTGGTCTTTTTGTAACCAGCTCATCCACACTGAGATGACACTTGTCAAGCAGCATCAAGTAACAGTGTCTAGTAAGAGTCTTAATGTCAGGCACATCAGTTTCTAATGTAACTCATAAAATAGCTAAAGTAATCCAGTAATCTCACTTTTATACATACAGTTAAGAACACGAGCAGCTCATTGACTCAGACAGTAGCCACCAGTTTATATTTTCTCTTCTTATTTGATGCATGTTTCAGTATCTCTCTCCTCTTCAACATAAAATCTACATTGAAGTCTTGTGAATATTCACAGTACACAGAGTTGTGATTGCTAAGACATGTTGAGTAGCAAAAGTATTTAACTCAGGTGTTGATGTAGAAAAATGAAGGTCAATCTTGACTGCAGAGCTGCATTTGCATCATTTTCACTTAAAAATAAAGAAATAGATATAGAAAGAGGATGTATATGGGAGTAAAAGAACAAGAAATGCAAAACTCTCTAATGTTTATCATAAAAGAACATAAAACAAATGTGAGAAGGACATGACACACTGGGCTATTTCATCTATGGTGGGCAGCAAGAAAAAGGGGGACACACAGAGGAGCCAGTGGTGTCATACAAAGCAAATGGCAATGGGAATATTCTCCAAGGAACTGCATCACTCCCAGGACATCCTCAGCACAGAGATGTTTTCAGACAGCATGAATTAGCTGTGAGTTAATACATTTTGGAGGGTTCTACTTGAATGGAAGATACACATGGGCCATTTCTGAAAAATGAATATTCTATAGTTAGCATCATTAAACATGGGATAACTGCCTCCCACAACAATAACACTGTCTACAGCATTTGTCATGTTTCCAAATATGGGAGATGCCACTGAACTGATAAACATGACAGCTTGGTAAATAGCCAAAGCAACTCTTATAAGTTATGCCTATGTCAAGTAATATTTTTGACCTGATTTACACAGTATGAGTGGGGAAAATAAATATTTTATTTTGAAAGTTCGCTGGAAAAATAATGAAATTATCAGAAACAGATCCGCAAGTGACAGTCTGTTAATTTAAAAGTATACTGTATGATAGGAAGCATCTTTTCCAATTAGCCAGCCATGGCTGCACTGTATTTTGAAAAGACTGAGAAAATGTACTAGCCTGGCTTTGTTAGTCTGATAAGGCTCTGAAATTACTAGCCAGGAATTTTCCCATACATCCTTACAGAAGCACGCTTTGGCCATCAGTGAGGGCTTGAGAAAAGACTCTATGGCCCTACACTGGACTGGTGCAGACTGGGGTTGTCAGCCAATTTATAGAAGAGCTGGAGATTTTTCTCCTTCCTGGAATGATTGTCCTTGGAATGAAAATTTTAGTCTAGTTTAAAACCAAAATATTGCTAAGCATATCTTACTATCTCTACGGATGTGAAAGTGTGCGCACTGCAAGAGGAGAAAAACTGTGTTTGCAGCCCAGAATAACTTTAGTTGTGTGTATGTATGTACAGACACACATGCTCTTACAAACATGCATCTATACATTGTGTATTGTTACATCCAGGAACCATTTTAAAAAGAAACAGCAAAAAAATTTTCTTCTACCAGAAATTTGATTCTTAGGGAAGAAAAAAAACAAAACCCACCAGTGACACAGAAGAGGTAAAAAACAACTGAAGGACTAGTCAGAACAACAAAAAGGAATGACTCGTTTCAGGATGTCTGTATGTATCATGGCAATAATATCTAATTAGGTTAAGTGTTCTATTTAATAATTCACTGTGTAATGAGATAGAGTAACAGAGAGTAATGGGATTTGTCAAAGCCCAAGCCAGCGCAGTATAAAACATGTTAGATATTTAAAACACTTTCAGAATAACAAGATCAGTTGATTTAAAAGCCACTTATGATGTTGTGCTGTTGTGAACTGCCACATCCTCTGGGTTATCTGATGGGAAAGCTGTTTACTTGTCCTTTTAAAACTTTTGTCACTGACTTTCAGGAGGAGATTATCTCTGTGCGCTAAGCAAATTGCATAAAAGCAGGAAACTATGAAAATATATATTCTTAAGCCTTTCTGAGGCAGAAAAGCAAAAAGAAAAGAGGAAAATATACCTCCTATAAAATAGCCAGCACATAATCTCAGAAGTTCATTATAGCCTTGAGCACACTGGTTTGCATCCCAGATTAAAGGATTTTCAAAAGGAACTGTGATTGTCTTGTCACGGTTGAGCTAGATATTAGTTGGCTGAGCTGAGTATCAAATATGGGAAATTAGTTGCCATTAAAAGCTAGCTCCAGGCAGTTCATTTCTCATCAGCCAAGCTGTGTGAACCTCCTGCTGTGGACAGTGAACATTAGCTTGCTAAATACTTTTGCTAATCAGACACCACATTACTAACAGAGGTGCCTGAATTTGGAGACGAGGAGTTGGATGGCAGATACTGAAAATCTTTCTGAGGTAAGATTAACCTCTTTTCTTTATCAGAAGAGTTAACTTGTTTTTCCCCAGGCCTCTATTAAAAAAAAATTAAAAAGATAAGACCAAATGCTTCTCTGGTTTTGTTTCTGCTTTTTGAACCATTCTTCTATCATTATTATTTTCACTCCTGGAAAAGCCTTAGAGGAGACAAATTGAGTCAAGGTAACTTAAAAGTTAGATAATAAGACTTTGCTGCATTGGTGGTGCTTTAGGAACTCGCTGGCTTGGAGGATAACAACTATTTGTGACACCTTGGCAAACACCATCATCTTCAAAATAAAATTTGTGCACAGTGTAAGGTACAGAGAGCTGCAACAGGACACGACATGCCACATTCGCACTTCTGCTGTGTTGCTTTTAAGGAAAAAATAATCTGGTTTTGACAAAACCAGAACTGACCCAAGGTTCTGACCTAGCCCCAAATTTATTTTACTTTTGTTGTAATGGTGGTTTGGAAACATTAGTGGCGTTTTTCTTCTCTCAGTATGCTCCTTTGCATTTACTTCATTGCTATAGCCACACACTAGTAGTTTCTGGCTTTTCTAGGTTTCCAGGAAGATCATTAGGTAATGAGGAAATTGAGTACGTAACCTGCAGGTAAATGTGTTTGACCTACAATGAACAGGCAGATTTTCACATCACTAAACTATTTTGTTTTTACAAATGCCTTTGAAAGTATCTTGGCATTAACCCAGTACTTTAGCCAGGGAGATTGAAACATGGTAGGGCAATCGGTCCAGGATATGCAACATTCAGGAGCAATGGGAAGACTGAGCCAACAAGTGTTGTAACCAAAGCCAGTCATGTTCCTTGTAAGAGAAACTCTTTACAAATGAAAGCTGCTCTGCAGAGAAGATGCCTGATTCCTAGGACAGGACACAGATGCAGCAGCTGTACATCTCTCATCCTACCTCACTACCCCAGCTTCCAACCAACTCCCAAAACTTCTACTGCTGTTAATACAAAAGGAGAAGTATCTTTTAGATGTGGAGAGGAGGGGACTGTGCCTTGGGTCTCTGCTCTGATGCTTGGCCTCAACATGGTGATCTGCTCTAAAGTTTTGCTGGAGGTAATCATCTCAGCTCTTTTTTGCCTTTCTCCAAGAAAATAGGTTCTCTGCTTGATGAAAAAGGTAGGCAAAACTGCTCCCTGAGGGTAATGATGAAGGTGGAGCTGAGCTCTTCTTCACTTTTAAGCTTATTATGCCTCAAGAGAAGCCCAGGAGTAGATCTTTAAACACCAGATGGACTGCAACCTCAAAATCAAAAGCTAGTAAAGGCTTTAGATAGCAAGTGAGAACCATTACTAAAATTCTGCATATAAAAATGCCAATGTTTATTCCTAGCACTGAGGAGCACACCACCTTTTCTATCACTAGAGTCCAGGAAGCAAGAATAGGAACCAAGAATGCCCAGCTGGCCCTAAACAATGGGCTATTTTGCCAAGTGATCTGCCCCAACAGTAACAACCTGGCCCTCCCCTCTAATCTGTTCACCATAGTCCCAAAATTAGAGATGATGCAGGGTGCATTCATTTATTCACTCTATTACTATACTGCTGGTCTGTGGATTTGTCCATCTTTTCTTTGAACCGGCTGAAACTATCTTTCTGTGCAAGCTTGTCCAGAGTTTCCTTATTTGTGTTTTAAAACACTCTTTAGTAGTAGTTTTAAAACTACTCTTTAGTAGTTACTGAGTGACTGGACAACTGGTGAATGCAAGAGCTGTGTTAATGTTAGCTGTCATCTCCATGATTCTATAACCATGAGACACCTTCCCCTCTCACAAATATTTTCCTCTACAAGAGTTTCAGCTCGAATGTCTCCTCATAATGGCTGATGTTTCCTCTCCCTAATGGTTCCTTCTCCTTCTCTGTTTTATAAAGACACCTAGAAATTACTGGACCTCAAGTCTGGAAATCTAGGAATGTAGAATAAATTTGTAGGCATCATCAGATTTCTGTGCCCTGTTTTCTCCAGTTGTGCACACCTCCCAGCTGCCATTTGTCAACAGGTACAATCACAATGCAGCATCGTCTAGATTTATCCAGTGCCTCTCTGGCTCCCTCAAAAACATCTCAAAAATATCTAAAAGCTGAAGCTTTTCAGAGCATTTAGGCAGTTTGATTTGTACTATCCCTCTTCTTGTTTTTGCTCAGGACTCATCTTCTCACCAGTAACATGGTTTAAAATGTGTCCTATTTATCTTTGGCGAGAGAGAGATCCTTTCAGCCTGTGCAGAACTGCACTGTACACTTTCATTGAAAATAACCAAATAAACTCCAAAGGTATTTGCAAAAGTAAATATCTAATGAGCAACTGTACTTCCAGTACTTGAGCTGTTCTTTTGTGGTTTGTCAGTGCAAAACAAAATGTAGCTAAGTTACTCTGACTCACTACTTAACAGCTCTGCGTACATTAATGATTGCACTTACTAAAAGCTTTAAATTGGTACCACTTTGATGGAAACTGTCAGGCCTACAGTCATTGTTTCTGACAGTATTATGTGTTTCAAGTTATTGTACACTTAGTGCTTTGTTTCCTCACGTAATAGTTTTATGTTGGAAGGTCTGTTTTGTTAAAGACATTTTTACTGTATGGGCTCAGAAGAGGATTACAGTTTCTCTGGGTGAACTGATCACTTGAGGGAGGGGAAGCAGGTCAATTCAGCTTCCAAATTCAAGGAAGGTGTTTTATCCTCTACATATGGTGAATGTAAATTTTATTGAAAGCCCTGAATTAACTGCAGGCTCCTGTTGAAGCTATACAAATAGTGTCATATGTGCCCTGGAAAGAGAGACTTCATTGTTTGTCTGCTGGTAGCACTCTGTTTTCTGGAGCCTAAAAGACAATTACTTCCTTGCAAACACAGGCAGATTAAATAAGCCACATTTTGTCCTTTTTGCCATCTGCCCCTTGCTTACTTTATTTTAAGCTGCATGACTAAGCTTTACTATCTGACATGTGAAGGTGGGACATGCTGTTTTTCTGCTCAGCTCCTTGAGGCTTGTAATGAATCCGAAGCAGCAGAACGGATCTGCAAAGGAGTGAGTCAGAAAATCAGTAACTGTACAATAATTACTTGCTGTGCCAAATAGCAGGACTTGGATCATAACATAACAAAATCTCCCCAAGGAAGTTTCATGATGCAAGCGAAATATATATTTCTTTCTTCTAAAAAAATAGCTGGTGGGCCTGATTCTGTTCCTCATGTAACTCCACCAGCAAAAGCAAATCAGAGCTTTACCCAGATTTTACAGAAATCTATTTTGCGGGTAACTCTCAGAGCAGAAGACAAGGAAGGAAGGGAGATGGGAGCACTCCTAATTAAATCCAAGAGTTACTCTTAGAAAGCATCAACCCTTTTCCCCAAGCTTTTCTGCAGGACAGAGACCCTCACAAGCAGCAATGGGGACAGTCTCAGGAACAAATACTCTGTGAGAACATGGCAGGGACAAAGCAACCTCCTCTGATGTCAGGGCTGTGCTGTCTAGTGGGAGCTTCTGCATGGACCCCAGTCCTGAGGGCTGGGCTGGGGACTAGTGGGACTGAAGTGGGCCACTCACCACAGGATGAAGGGCTGTGGAGAGATGCATTAGAGCCTCCCTCCAGCATTGGACCAGCTGAGGATTATGTACTGGCTGAAGCAGACTGGGTTTCAGGTGACCAGGGAGCTGGAAGAAACCTGAACAAAAACCATTCAGAGAGGGGGAACGTGAGACAGTCTCCTTTGTATATAAGGCACTTCTGTGTCTGTGCTTATACAGGCAAGTAAAAGTTCACGTGTATGTCACGTGTCAGGAAATCTACTGGTATAAGGACTCTCCCAGGTATGTAATGTACTTGTTTGGTGTGTTTTAAAGTATTGGAGTAAGGACTGTGCTTGGGTGATTGATTTTATCTAAAATTATAGGTACCATATACTAAATTGGGATTCCTTTCTATTACTACTACTAGAGCAATGGAGATAGACTTGCTGACACACTTCAAAAAGCCTGAGAACTTGCTGATCTGTGTGACCAGGCAGCATCTTTCACACCCCAAACGCCCAGGCAGAGAGACCTCAGCTAAGGCAGTGAGTCAGGACCACCAGAGCCCAGAATAAGGACATTCTCCAACACACTGACTATTTAGAGCAACTTAAGACTAAAGCTTTGTCCTGCAGGGAACATTGGCTTCTGTTAAAGGTCAGTGCAACCTTCTTGTCTCCTCCTCAAATAGCAAAATAGCCATTGGCCATTCTGATTATGCACCTTTCCTTTGCAGCAGCCAGCAGGGCAGGGCTAAGACAGCAAAGACAATTCACCTGTGTGTGAGTGGGTATCACACATGCTAGGAAGCATCCATCCCCTGTGGGGAAGCACATCCCAGACCCATGCCCTTTCCACATTCTCCACTCCATTGCCTCCTCAGCATTCCACACATAGTCTTTCCTAGCATGGCATCCACCTGCTTTGTAACTGTACATCTCACGGGCAATGGTTTGTGGCCATCACAAAAGACTAAGGCTGGAGGATGGAGAGGTGGGCCAAGAAAGAATTGCATTTGGTGGAGATGCAGTCCCTGGATGTATAGGAGGCAAAAGTGCATTCAAGAGGCTGGGTAAGTGTGCATAGGCTTCCAGGGTTCCCCTCTGGTCCTAGGAGGGCCAGGCAACTCACAAGGGTGATCCAATTTTTTAAGTGGACTGAAGAGACCTTTCTTTGACTACAGAGGAACTACAGAGAAGTATGATCCCCATGCTCGGTGCTTAATGACAGATTGAATCTGGGCTTCCACCTGAACAGTGATGGCAGCTTACAGGTGAGAAGGAGAATCATAACAGAGGAGATTGAGCTTTACATTATTTGAGGCGTGAGCTCATCTGGGTAACAGGGGCCCTGGATGCTCCAAAAACAAAAGATATCATCTCCATGGTACATTTTTTCTTTTAACTCTATCCCCTGACTTAAATCTTTTGCTCTTTGTATATCCATTGATGTGGTAAGACAGTTCTGTGCTTAATATATTAGGACATATTTAGAGGTGTGTGTGTTTTAATACACAAGATAAGTTGCTCTAGAAATTATGTGCAATGTTAGAATGGTGGTAAAAGCAAGTGTAGGGATTGTTGTATTATCCTACTTTCTCAATCTTGTGCCTATCAGAGAAACACCATCTAGGACACTTCACAGAGAAGCAATTTGCTATAAAACTATCAAAAGATTAAAGTTTTCTGTGTTTTACTGCCTTTTGATACTAGAAGATTTGTTTATATCTTGGGAGGCCAACATGTGCTGTGATAGCTGCTCTGATGGTGCGTGGGATCTTAGGGCTCTGAGGTTTAACATCCCCACAAGCCAACACAGATAAGAGCAATCTGAGAAGACTCTGCTGTCACACAAGGAACCTGGAATAACAAAATCCAGGCAGAGCAAATACAGAGTTTCTGCCTTTGTTTGAAGTGCTGAAGAAGTGCAGGTCAGAGCTATAAACAGGGAAGGGAGGAAGGATAAAACATTTCTGTCATTCCTTCAGGAGCTGTTGCTACTCAGAAAGACTTGAGTAACTTGAAAATTCGGTGCATTTTTTTCTTTTCTGTAAGGATATGGGCTCTTATTAGGTAGGCCAAAGACTTGTAATATCCAGTAGCATAACAGGAATCCTGTGAGACTAGCAGTTGCTTTCAGATAATATCTTTACCTTTTCTCTCCCTTTTCTAATTCATAGTAGTCTGCTTTCCAGAGAACTGTTACAGACATACTGGATATGGCACAGAGTCTGACAGACACAGCAAACAAAACTCCTTAACCAGGTTTCCAGGTCTCAGATAAATCCCTCCTAAGCTTCCCCATTTCCATGTTTTGCCACTTCCAAGCTCACAGAGAGTTTTCATGTGAAGGATGCTAAAGCCAGTTGTGGTCCCTTTCTGGCACTGACATAGCCGTGCCTTTGTGTTATGCTACTCTCTCTTCAAACAACTTACATATGGTGAGAAACCACCCTACCTTAATTTTATAATGATTGGGAACTGCTCCACTCTCCTATTACAGGCACACTCGGGCTGTGTCCTAAGGCTTTTTCCATGCTGTGAATGAAGCACCAGATGACATGACCACCCAACTTCAAAGGGAAGTTATCTGTGAGAATAACAGAAAATAATGCAAAATTTCCTGTGGGCAAGTCTAGATAATTTTTGTTTAAAACTCAAGACTTCTAATTAACAACACTTATGAAATGGAAAAATTAACTTTATTTTTTTACGTGCCTGTTTTGAAGCAATTTAATTACTTGCTTCTAAAACAGCCTACAATGGGCTGTTTTTCCTCTTATTATGCATCGCCTCCCCACCAAGGCACAGAGTTGACAAGGTTCTTTAATAACCAGGATTCCTGGGGAAGATCAGTGGATCTCAACAAACCAGGATTCCTGGGGAAGATCAGTGCATCTCAGCAGTACCTTCACTTCTCATTCCCCCAGCACCACCACAAAGTCTGGGAAATAGTTCCTGCGTTAGGAACTAACAGAGATTTGGAGGCTGGCTGCCCTTACAGCCTGACTCTTAGGATAGCAGGATAGTGCTCACATAGTTGCTCTTCCAGTGTTGCAGATAAAATGATGCTCTCCTGAATGAATTGCTGAGCCAGTGGGCTAGTGATTTCAACTCAATCAAAGTCAAATGAAACTTCTTGCCAGCAACCGGAAAAGTCATGAAGATATATGTTTTCACAATGTGCTATTCCATTCTGATGAACAATCCATCTATCTCTTGTTACACTCCTTTCCATAATCTCCCCCAAAACCTGATATACTTGGGAGAATTTGCAGAAGAAAAGCTCTAGCTTTTACACAATCAAAGCAATATTCCAAAACACTTTCAGCTTGAACCTTTCTCAATTACTGCTGTGGAGTGTTGCATGGAGGGAAGGCGCTAATAAGCTGGACCAGACCATTTTGGTTTATAAAGGTCAATGCTATCACCTTGAATCCTACCCAAGAGGCCACTGGGAATTGCTGTGGTTTGTGGCACATTGTTGTTAAATCTTCCCTGCCTTTGATAAGTGGGATAGCTCATGCTGTTAAATTCCCTCCTGAAACAGCTGCAAGTAGAATGCATTGCAGTTGTCTGATCTCAGGGTAATGTGGATAAGCAGAAGAGGATGCATGCCTGAAACAAAAGGTTACACACACATGAACAAACACAGAGGCAAAACCCAAAATTTTCAGCACAAACTATTTCTCAGGAATACAGTTTCTCATATTCTACAGGTCTTACCTTGATGGCTGCAGAGCCCTCAAGTCCTGTGAATCTGATGGTAGATAATACCTTTATACAGCTAATTATTAATGTAGATAAATTTCTAGAGATTCTGTGTAGAGCATGCTGATCTCACGAAAGATTGGTTTATGAATTGGGTCATTTGTTCACATAGAAACAGCTATAATAGGGACATTGAGAGGCACACCTTCTCCACACTGCAGACACTGTAATCCTATCTCCTAAGTAACCTCTGCAGCCTCCCCGTGTTCGTTTGAATGAGTGAAACAGAGTGAAGCTTTGAGCTGACCTCTCCACAGAGACCTTGGAATGGATAAATCTACTGACCTTTGAGCTTTTGCAGTATAAAAAAGCAGCAACGTCACTTCAAAGCAAGTTCCAGCTAGTACTACAAAGAACCACTGGCTTGTCAAAAATACTTTTAGATCAGCTAAGCCTGACATTTCCAGTAAAATCATGTTGGGCATGTTTTACTCATGTTTTCACTCAATGTTATGCAGAGCTTCCTGACTGACAATACGGATGCTGTTTTTGATCCCTGTCCAGACACGTGACTCCTCAATAATCTCTACCCCCTGTCCCAGAAAAGATATCTATTGACAGCAGCTATTTAGATTGCAAATATCAACATTCAGCAGTGTGAGTGGGGGCCTCACCAGACCCTCTGTGAGCCTATTTGTCTCCTTGCCTCCAGGGACAGTGGCAACTCCCAGCACCAACACAAAAGCTGTGACAAGCAGCCATCCAGGAAGAGTCAAAATCCAGACTTCCCATCAAGGTGTTGCCCTCTCCATGGTGTCCAAATGCCAATGATGAAGCCATTTGGATGGTGAAGCAGGCAAAATGGTGATTCACAGCAAGAAAACTCAGTTCCACTTGTGCTGGTGCCAGATCTTATGATCTAATCTATTTGTATCAAAAAAAAAGTGCTTTATTTTACTGTGCCAATATGTTAATAGGTCATTTTCCAACACCCCTCCTGAATTTTCCCTACAAATCCTTAGACTAAGACTTCACAACTTTGTTGTTCTTTGTTGGTCATGCTTTGCCACGTGTATAAGATGTTCACACCGGGAATTTTAGTTTCTTCCTCCTGTGACATCATTTGTGACTCATCTATAAAGCAGCATGACAGCTGAACAAAATCAGGGCAAAAGACCTTTAAAAGCCCTTGTGTCCACAGTGAGAGAGAAAAGATCTCCCTAACTATTTACCAGGTTCTCCACAGAGAAATTGATGACCACCCACCCTCCTCCAGATTTCTGAGCACCAGCTTTTTACAGCACTTATGCTCTTGTTGGATCTTACACAGACAGCAAGGTACCAGGTAATAAAGAGATTACATTTGTTGCAGCATAACAATGATACCAGAAAACTACTAAGATGGTTATTAAAGTACTATGCTTATCATGCTACCAGACCATGTAAAAATCTCAAATCCTACAGGAATCTCAGGAATCCTCAGTATGAAATCAGCATGGTCAAACAGCTGTTTCTCATGACACTTTGAGTAAGCCTGGTATTATCTGGGTACTTATTTGCTTCAGATTGGCTAGGAAGTGCATTTTTTTTACTTAATTATTTCTTGCATACTTTTATAAACTTTTTTCATGGGCTTATAGAAACTAAATGAATGACACTGATCAGAACATGACTGTCAAGTGCTAAACAAGATGAATAAAACTTTTCTCATTGTTATAGAAAAAATTCAGCCATTTCCTACCTTTAATAATAGTAATATGTGACATTAGAAAAAGTCTTCATAAACACATGCAAACCTTATTTACATAAAAAAATTCCTGATACCAAATAATTTATTAGGCATTTTAACAAATATCAAGAAAGACCCTTATATTTTATAGAAATACTTCTCTTTACACACTTTTTCCTGCTTATCCCTCTGAGTTGATGTGAGATTGAGATGTCCATTAAAAAAAAACACGAGACCTTCACACAGAGTAGAACTGACATCCCGGTGCAAGAAGAATGTTAGCTTGGATAAGTGATGTTGAGAAGCCCCACAACAAATCTATCACTCTAGGTGGAGGGTTCAAGATTCTTCTCTGGATAGGCAGTAATATCTTCCTGAAACTTCACTCTGCTTAATACAGTTATGAAGGAATAAAAAAATCAAAGCAGTCAGGGAAAGCAAGAGTTAATGCCACTGGGCACAGCCTATTAAATGAGAAAAAAAATCAAAGAGCAGTACAATTCTTAATTAAAAGAATAGGACAGAGAGAGGGAGAAAAGATAGAGAAACTGGAGATGCCACTGAAAGGCTGAGTGAGGAATCAATCAGGACTTACAAAGCTGTTGTGCTGGAGAGGCTTATATTGCCTTAACCAATGTACATTCATGAAAGTACATTAACAGAGGTCAAAAAAGCGTAAATCATTCTCAGTAACTTTTTTGAGAGTTAAAATGAAAACTCAGTGTTCATTTTCTATAATATCCCTGCACAGTAAATATTTGTTTGGCCAGGTATTTTCACACTTTTCATGGACCAGGAAAAACATTTTTACTGTCGTACCCTCCTGCAAAGTAGAGCCTGTGCATTCCTGCACAGATAATGCCTTGTGGGGTCAGCATCATTTTCATTTGCATACTCAGAGTCAAACTGCTTTCCTGCATCTGTCACAAGTGCCTGAGCAAATCAGTGGTAAAATGATGTGTCTTATTACCCTCTCCCTAAATCACTAAATCATAGGAAGCATGATGCACTTTGAAAGGTGTCTCAATACAGATTTTGAATGTCTTTCAGATGTGCTACATAAAAGGTCTTTGAAAGAGACTGTCAATAGTGCTTTAGCCATCAATAAAAAACAGTATTGTAATTGTGCACTACTTACTCTTTAGCACAAATTGAGCAAAATTGGACTCTAACAGCTTGTCTTACACTGTAAACCAAGCAGCCAACTTGCAATCTATAGGCATGGATATATCCATATATCCATGTGGGAAGTGTGTAAAAGCTAAACTGAAAATTTACAGTCAATCAAAATCATAGCTGAGGAAACAAAACACCGAGGAAATAGTGTCTAACTTAAGGTTATGAAAAAGTAAATCCAGGGCTAATGCAATTCCTCCTTGAAGTATAGTGTAACATTAAGTAAGGTAAAGACTCATGCAAAAAGAGGGAGATAAGGCAAGAAACTGGACAAATAATCAAGTAATATTTCTGGAAGTTCTTGGTTTTGAGGACCAGTATGAAGCCAGATGAAAATGTAGGAAGTGTTGGGAACATGAAAAACTTCATATGTTAAGAAGAGAAACAGGATGGTGCCAAGTAGCCAAAACAGAGAGAAGAAGTATGGGATGATGAAGGAATGTAACAGAGAGAAGTATGAGATGATGAAGGGATGTTTTTATTTTAATTGAAAGTTAAAGACCCACAAATAATGATGGGCTGCAGTTCAGGTGGTTCCTGGTGGAAAGAGGTAGAGGTGGACATGGATCACAGTAGCTGTCACCTCAAACTAAAATTTGTCTTGTTTCTGCTTTCCTACTCAGAGAACTTTTCTTTCTCCTGTTCCATATCTTTGTTTTTCAGCACGTTATCTTCCTCAGTACTCCAGACCCAAAGCAAAGGGAGCTAAAACTTGAAGGCATTGCCTGCCTTGCCTGTTCAGCAAACTGATCACCAACCAGGTCTACTATCCCAATGTCATTCCTCGAAGCTGAGATACCTCACTGGAATTAACCCTTTCCAATATTGTAAGTACTCCAATAGCACTCCAAAAAGTAGATGGAGCATATAATATTCATAAATGTTATTACAAGCATTCCCACATCCCTCACAGAGGGAAACAGAAGGAGTTGAAGGAGAAGGAGACTAAGCATCATGGATAAACAACATATCCTTGGACCATGGGAACAGCAGGAAGGATATAAAAAAGGTAGCAGATAGATGTTTATCCTACCCTCTGACAGCAGTGTACAGCCAGACTAAGAAGGCTCCACTATTTCTTTTCATTCTGGCCAAGGATTCACACCTCTCTGCCTAGCAGAGAATGGCAGCAGCAAGGGTGTAGGCAGAAGAACTTGCCATTTCTCAAAAATCAGGGTTAGCCTTTGCATTAATTAAGGCATCAGGCTCCTCTATCATCCTCCATCCTTATTACTATCCTTGGATTTTAGGCTATATTTAAAATCATGCCATTTCAGAATCCTTTATGAATAAATATGAATGTCAAGACCTGTGTGCATCTCTTATGCACACAAGACAGTAAAGTACATCACGTACTCACAGAATCTTATTAAATTTCTCTGAGACACATAATCCTGTGAACCTCATCTGTAAACACAGGCAGCAGTTGTACTTAATTTCTCTCCTCTATCCTTCACAATCTTCCTTCAACCATCTCCTTCTTAGTAACTAACTGAGAACAGAGCAGGAACTAAGTACTCACATAAGTATGTATAGGGTACCTGAAGATATGTGTCAGGGAAAGGAGAAAATCTTGATCAGAGAGTAAGTATAGTGTATTGAATACTTGCCATTTATGTCAAGGTATCTGAGTATTAAAAAATAATGCAGAAAACTGAAAGCAGGAGAGGAGGCCTTATTTGGGTTGAGTGTTGTCTATTTTTAAGAATTTTAAAAAATAATTATTTTAGCAGTGACATAAAAATGAGATGGGGAAGTATTCAGTTTGATTATTCACCCTTCCCAGCTGACCTGTTAGCAGTATATCACCCATGTGGAGCATTTCTGCCCTTGGATGATTCCCAGTGGCAGGTACAGCATGGTTCAGAGTAACCTCTGCAGCCCCACAGATGAACCAGACACGATAGTCAGGCAGAGGAGCACTCAGAGTAGGAAAAGAAAATTAAGTTTTGCTATTGCTGTGGGTCGTGCCTCAATCATCTACATTGGTGTTTATATTGTGTTGGGAGGATAGGTGCCATAAATGCAGCTCATGGAAAAAAGGCTGCAGCAGCCCAGCCCAGAGACCCCAGGAGAGATGCACAGTCTGAGGGATCAGGTCCCAGGTCTTTGGTGGTGAGTGAGAAAACCACCAAAGTCAGAGCATCCTGCCCTGGTTAACAGATACTGTGTAAACAGAGCAAAAAAAATTAGCAGGCTAAGCTTGTTTTATTTTCGGCTCAAACCTGATACACAAGAGGGGTTTAGGCCAAGTTTGGCCAGGCATTCAGGACATATATGAACTTAAAGACATGTATTGTCCTGTCACAACAAGGCACACTATCACTCTTGAGCTAAGGTGCTTGCTTCAGAATCCCAGAGAATAGGGAAAGTAACCTCAACCTACCTCTCCATGGGAGCCACACTCGAGTTTGCCACATGAATGAGAGTGTTCATTGTAGTTATTTGCAGAACATGAACTTTGCTCTTTTGAGGGAGGTGATAATAACTGGAATTAAAACAGCTCAGAAGCAGATCCTGATATTTTGCAGCTCAGGCTGATCACTCTAATTGTTATTGATTAATAATGAATATTGTGCCTTTGTATCCAAGAGAGACAGGAGAAAAAGACTCACATTTTTTTCTGCAGGGCTGTATGATCTGCTGCCTCGCAATATGCAACTCTTCCAGAGCATGGTTACAGGGTAAGGAAAATCAAAATACATTATTTTTACTAGGTAGCAGTAATGACCTTTTATTTTTGATTATTTGTGCATTAACAGCATGGAATGGAGATGTGCTATGTAAGGAAGTTATTCTTTGCTAATTTGAAGCTTTTAAAATACACAGCACACTATCTATTATGTATCATGCATTACAATTACAACAACAGTTTAATTAATCACCAGCACCCTGTTTTGTATCAGTCTGCTGCTGAATTCTGGGTAATGGTGTTGTTTACCATTTAGCAAGTAGCAACATTTCACTCTGTTTCACTACATTAAACTGCTCAAATAAAGCAAACGGATATTGGAGAGAGTTGGCCATCTGCCTTTATTTTCTTTTACTTTTGTTAAGGAAAGGGAAAAAAAAAATAAACCCCACCACAGCCTCTGAAAGGAGAAAGAGCACAGCCATGAAACTGATAGTGACAAAAAACACCCTTTTTTATCAGGTCAAAATCTCATCTAAATGCAGTTCTGATGAATGGTAAAAAGCTTGCTTTGTGGATTTGGAGTGGGTCTCAAGACCAGCAATGAAGTCTAATGATTATTTAATGGTGCCGCACTTGAAGCAGGATTATGTGAGACTCTCTTCCCCGTTAAGAGTTTGATGAATAGGTTTTGTGACAGCCATTTAGGAATAAACAAGAATTCATCAGTCTGCATAAGAAGAAGCCAGTTTATAGATTAAGTTTCTTGAGGTAATTCATGAGGTCAGTCCCATTTAGATGTAGACTATTAGGGCTCAGCTTTTGAGAGCGGCCATACAAGGGAGTTACTCCAAATGGACCTCTCTAATACAAAGCCCCCTTTCAGAGGGAAGCCTGAAATTTTTATGACCCTGCTGCTAGGAAGCACATCAACTTGTCACTGTGAAGATCTGCTGGGGCAAGACCTCATCACTCTATTAAAGAGCTCTGTGACCCTATTGATTTGAAGTATTTAAAGCAGGGGTGAAGTTCAAAGCAATTTCTTTTCTATACTATTACTCAGCCTCTCTGTGTCTTGGCTCTAAAACATCTGCTGTCAGTTCCTCTCTGGTGTCTGACTCTGGAATCTGTCACTGGAGAACAGAGTAGTTTTATTTAGAATAAATTGGATTCCTTTTCAGTTTTCAGCATTTCGTATTGTGATCAATGGTTTACACTCCTTCATGTGCCAGGAGACTTAACTGCCACTGTACCCTTTCATGTCTCCTCATGACTCAGCCAGGGCCTGCTCCTGAGGCTCTGTAATCAATTCTTTCCATTCTAACAGGTTAGCTGCCACCAGTATTCCTAATTGACTAATCATTAAAAGTAATAAACGTCTACATTTGGAAAAAAAAAAAAAAAAGTAAATTAAAAATAATTAAAAGGGGGACAAAAAGTTCCAGAATGCCATTTTGGAAATAAAACCTTCTAAAACCTTCACAGGATCTTTTATGCTTATTTGCTTGGAGGGAAAAAGAAAAAAAGACACTGAGTAAACAACTCCATTATCTTTAAATGTCAGCAAGTAAATATTGTAGCCGGTTCTTGGAGGGGCTTCTTCAGAGCAGTGCAGGCTCCTCTACTTCTCTGCACAAGTTGGAGGCACCAGGGTGCCTTCTCAATGCTTAATAATACATCAGGCGGGGTGTATTTGTTAAAGTTGTGGTTTCTGACACCAGGCTAGTTATTAAAGGCTGTAGACAGGACAAGATAAATACTCAGTTTTATGATGTCAGACAAAAAAACTGAGATAAAGGAATGAACAATGGGATGGAAATTGTTACAAAAATATTTACGATAATGATGCATAGCAACAGAAAGAAATTAGGTAGGGAAGATAATTATGTACAGGATTACACAGAGCAAACCTATCTGTTATCTTCATCAAGGGAACTAAGTTCTGATGGGGTGAAAAATGCACTTTCTCTCAGGGGCTGCTTTGTCAAATAGCTATCATGTTCATAACCTACCTGTAACATTTAGACACATTTTATCACATATTCTAACAAATTGCCTAATATAACTAAGATAAAAGGGACGTATTCTACCGGACAGAAATGTGGCCATTGTTTTCAGCTGATTAGTGTTGATTTACATTGCCTATGAGCCTGCCCCATAATATATGTTTCCTCATTTTGCTAGTGCTGTCATTTTACACAAAACTTCTTTTAAAATGGAATGTGTTTCTGGGGGGAATGAATTATGTTTATTGCAAGATGGCAACTGCAAGATTTATTCAGCAGCATCTTTAAGAATCTGGAAGACTGCAGACAGATGTACCTATTGCTTGTCAATCAAAATACATGTCCTTTGCAGCATTGTATTTTCTTTAGTCAGCAAGGAAATCATGTTAGTGCTGTCTAAGGTCAACAGCAAATGCACCAGTAGGATCCCTGACTGAGAATTTTCAATAAAGGCAGAACCAAAGATGATGAAGGAAGATAATCATTTGTATTCTGCTCCTCTAAGGGAAGGGGTGATAAACAAAATTCTAAACCATTCCTTCTATTTTTCCTTTTTTTTTTTTTTTTAGAAAAAGGGAACTGGCAGGAGTCACTGCAACAGAACACTATAACAAGCTGATATCATCTTGAGTTCATGATGCTGAATATGTTGGCATTTATGGCGCATTCTCCCAGGGCACATTTCAAAATGAAACTGAAACTTGATGGTCCAACTGTACTCTATTAAAAAAATTATAAAAAGCCTTTTTTATTTTTTCCCAGCCTAAAGAACTAAGAGCTTCAAAACTGTTTCCTGCCATATAAATCTACATGTTGGAGGTGAGTCCAAACACAACAAATCAAAGTGGTTTTTCTCATCTTTTATTTTAGATTATGAATGATACAGGAATTTATAGACCATGCAAATTTATTACCGTGTTAATAGCCCCCCCTGTTTATATCTGGCAACATATGTTATATCCAGAATCACTAGGAAGAAGCAGAATTTTTAGGGATGGAGGGGGAGGCAATTAAATAATTAGGCCTAATTACCGTGAAAAATCTCTGGAAGAAACATACAGAAACCTTGTGCAGAAGAAACACAAAGAGAAGGCAGGGAAATATTCTTTAGCATGACCACAGCTGCAACTCTAATCCAGGCATTTGTAACCAAAAAGCAAACACTATCTGAACTCAATAGCTTTTCTCATATAATTAAATGAAAAGAAACAGAGAAAGAATATGCGTCTGTGTAGAAATTTTCTTTCTCACTTCAGATCTTCCTAGGTATTTTGTTTTTAACAGCTGAGCATGTACTGAACCAAGTGCTTACTATATACAGCAACCTAGCAGCTTGTTTAAAATCAGCTTTAGCTCCAGGATGGTGGCACAACCATTTGACAATCACTGGTAAAGGGACAAGAGAAGGAAAGTAGAAATGGCTGCAGGAGAGGTATTTCAACAAGGAATTTTCCAAAGGCACTCCCAAGGATTCCAGGCTGCATGACAGCAGTTTGATAGAAAATGTAGAAAATATCTCATTTAAAATGTTTCTTGCAGACACATAAAACCAGACTGGTAGAGTGTTTACCTTTGGTAAACAAAGAAATCAATTATTTGAAATTTGTGATTCTCACAAGAGGAAAAAAAGTGTTTGGGGAAAAAAAAATAAATACATGTCCCACCCCTTTATGCTTCTGCTCTTCAGTGAGCCAGGTTCCAGCTGAACCTGCATCCACCATGTCCTCTCCTGAAAAGAAGCTGAGGTATTAGTTGCTATGATAAGTGCAGTAAGAGTGCAAGGATGAGGTAGCCAAAGTGCTGGATGTTCAAAGAATCACAGTGGAATTTCATAGTCAAAACCTCAGGAAATTCAATTTCTTGGAAAAAAAAAAACCCATCAACTTTTCATGGAGAAACATTATAACCAGCTCTACAATTTTCTGTTCCTATAACAAAATGGAGATGTGTTGCAGGAAGCAAAGTAGCATCAGGCTGTAGGACCAAGCACAAATACTGGGCTTTTAGCATCAGCTGCTGTGACCAGAAAGCAGGAAGATGCTTGCTGTAATGGAAAAAACGTGTGGGGGCAACAGGCCTAAGCTTTGCTAAAAGGGTTCAGTAATTCAGTAACTCTTCAGCTTCAGAAATCACTGTCTGAATTTAACTTTTATAAAGCTATGTATGACAGTGGGGGTCTACCAGGGAAGAATATTTCCAGGTGTGGTTAGGTCTGTGCATCTCCACAGGAAGATCCTGAGCCCACCATGATGGGCAGGTAGGTAACAGGTCTGTCAGCCTCACTTCAGCCTGCACATGTTAGAGTGAATTCATGGCCCAGCTTCTTAAATTGCTTTATATCCTAAATATTGATCTCCTTTATCTGTGTGTCGCCATATCTATCTTTGTCTTTAATCATTCTTCCTCTACAGGTGGGTTATCATTTTTGCAATGCATGTGTATTATAAGCTTTGCCACCAACAGAGATAATATCTCCCCATTCTAGGTTGTTCAGTGTGAGTCCTTCCCATGCTGAAGTATTATTAATCATGTTGTCATCACTTAAATAAATAATAATCAGCAACAATTATTTCTATTTTCACAAAGCCACTAAAATAATAAAAAGCAAATCTGATATTAATTATTAATAAATATGCAGGGCACAAGTGTTAGGATTTAATTTCTATTTTTCATCTGTATTACAGTGTCATCTAGAGGTTCTGGATAAGAAGAGGGTGTCTCTGTTTTAGGTACTGCAGAAATTCCAGTTTAAATGACCTAGCATGTCAAAGAAGAAGGTATGAAGGGAAGAGAAAATCAGACCCTCTAGAAATCAGAACTAGAAATCTGAACCCCTGTTCAGCTCCCATGGTCATGCAGAAACGTAAGGACAAGAGAAGGACTCATACAGACCTACTCTACTCTGTTGTTCCTCATATTCTTCCAAGTAGGAGCCCAGCAGGAGCACACAGGACACAAACCTCTGTCCCCAGCCTAGCTGGGCCACAAAGCAGCCGCACTGCTGACAGCCCTGGGGCGTCTCTCCCTCCTGCCACACTTACAGGGCAGCCTTGTCTCATCCATTTTGAAGATTTTTCCCTCTCTTGCTCATTTGCATCCCAGGAGCCAAGCTACACAGTGAAGAAGACAAACCTCCCTTGGCCCAGATCAAGGAATTTTCTATCAGGTTTCTGGCAGACGTGACATTTTTACAGTTGCCGCGTCTGTCTGTCTGTACCTGCCTCTGCTTCTGCTTTTCTCTCTTTCTTTGCTTTTTCTCTCCTTCTTTGCTAACAATTGCTAAACCTATTTGCCACATTCAGCTGCATTTGGCAGAAAGACTGAGGTTTAAAAAATTATATTTCTATAAGACTTTTGAAGAAGAAACCTCACCCTAACTTTACTCAGGAGACAGGAGGCAGCTGAGATGTGCCTTCAGCTCAGGGTTTGCAAGACACACGTGATTTGCCTAGCCCAACATGTAAGGGGCAAACAAATGAGATGGATGAGAAGAATGCAGGACACTGGAGTGGTTTAGGTAGACTGGCAGAGGATTTAGGGGGTGCAAATGTCTAAGCAACCATCTCCTTTGGTCCTGCTACTCAGAGAGTGATTGTTCTATGGAGGACCAATATGATTTGTAGGTGTTCTGTCCAAATGCAGCTGGGTATCTTACAAGTGGCTGTTTTAAAAATATGCAAATGCAAATAAATAGGAAATGCAGCCTCTGGACTTCTGAAAGAGCTCCAGCACTTCTCCATCTGCTGTAGAATCAGAAGATGATGCAGAACCAATGTCTTCAGACTGGTCCTTTAGCAGCAGGGGCAGTGTATGGCAACAGCAAGTGACTTTAGCCTTGGTGATGTCCAACCCGAGTGTGAGGTAGAGGGCAGAGGCCAGGTTCTGCTCTCTTAATCTGAGAGGAGAAGGTCAGCAGCACAGCCAGCTCCCCTGACATAAGGTGAGAGTTCTCCAAGGTGCTCCTGTGTAATCTAAGCCTGTAGGGCTCATCTAGCAACCTGTGCTATGATCACTGATAGATCCAGGAACATTTATTTCTCTTTGGTGATGGGGACACTTGAATGATACAGAAAATGCACAAACAGTTCCTTAGAAACTTTGCCTCCTTCTTCCTAAGGCATGGAAATGTCACTATTTGAGATTTTCCCCATCTGTGGTTTCTGTGATTTGAAGGTACTGGTGCATCTGTAGAAGCAGAACAAGCTGCTGCAGCACTTGGTCTCCTGGCAGAAATGAGCCAACATGCCACAAGCATGTACTGAGTTGGACTCTGTGCTCTGTGATCCACAACAGGGTAATTGGCCAAAAAGGTCTGGATTGTCTGGCCTGGATTTTTGCCAAAAAGTCCCAGGCCAGACTGTACTGCCAGGATTCGCAGGTGGTTTGCACTTCAGGACTGCCTTTTCCAAATATAAGAGGAAGATGGCACAATACTTTCCCACTTTTGGACAGATGCAGGAATGTTTGCACCATACTCATTATCTTGCTGAAAAAGAGGCAGGAAATTCACTGGCATGGCAGTGCAGATTAAAATGTTATCACATGTACTGCACAGCATTTCCAGATGCAGTCAGAGGGCATTTCTGTGGGCAACAGACGGTGAAGTCAGAGCCAGTCTGAAGAGGAAAGTAGCAGAGACAAATCCTTGAGATAATTTGGAATAGCATTTGCAGACAAGACAAATGAATGCCCCACAGCTGGACAAGCTGTTATAAGTCCTAACAATGTCCCTCACTTTTTTTTCTCTTCACAGTATTCCTATAAGATGGGAAAACTGAAGGCAAAATAAAGATTTCTCTACTTTGTACAGTAATAGTAATAAAATATAATGTGATAAATTCTGTTCTCATAAGTACAATCCATACTGTGGATTATTTAGCAAAATCTTCACAAATGCAACCCTAATATAAACCTTAAAACTTTGCACTTGTTTGCATGTCAGTATGTAGCATGTAGTACCTCACCTTTCCTGAAGTGTTATGCTTAGTACTGTTTGTTTGCACTGAGCATTATCACTACATATGGCTCCACTTCACATACGCGATAATAAATACTGAATAAATCACAGATAATATTCACAGACTTTTGTGGACTAACTTGCTATTTTAGGAAAATCAGAGAGTGACTAAGTTGCCTTTCATTTGATGGAATTTTGCTTGTCAAGCAAGAAGAGGGAAGCTGCCTTCTGAGCAATTGTTGCCATAGTCGGGCACCTTTTTAGCCTGAGAAAGTTGTGCTTAGCACTCAGTTACACAGCTTGAAATCTTCATTTTGAGAGAGGATAAATATGAGACTTTCCAGTGATAACATGAATGTTAAAATTTATCGGTTTAAGTCCCATATCTACTTATTTTTATTGATATTTGCAAATTCATTGGTCTACTTCTTCAGCTCTTCTACCTTTGTAGCTCCATCCCGATTCACTTGACTGCCTAAAGCCACCTCAACAATTCACTGCAGCTATACATTGCTGCACACCCTCCTTCTACATTGTACTGCATCAGTTTTTAATGGGGGAAACGTCACAAGTAATAGCCCCCCTCTACTTTCTTCCTCTCTTTTCCTTTGACAGTATATGGAGGTTCTTATTTTACCTACAGTTCTCCTTCAAACCTTCTACTTAATGCAATAACAGCATCTCCTGACCTGCTCTCCATTACATATGCTGTCCATCATATCCTTCATTTTCTTATGAGAACTTAAACTTTCCATCTGGTGCCTCTTTGGTCTCTTCCATCTTGCATGTTTATGGGATAATATTTTTTTTCTGTCTTTTGCTAAAACCACCCACATTTTCGTCCTTCACCACTACTCCATTTATTCATCTCTAAACTTATTTGATGCACTATGTGCTACTGCTCTTCAAAGAGCCTCTCCTCCACTGTCAAAGTAATTTCTCTTCACTGGCTTATACCATCTGGTCTTGGTGAACTGCTCCCAGTGAAAATCTTCAACAACATTTTCCAAACAACTCTCACCCTCTTTGTCCCACCTTTGTGAATGAAAACTTTTCCAGAATAATATGTCCTCACAGAAATTTCCTGAAACCATGTGTTGTTCTTTAGTGCAGTGGCACCTGAGCTGGTAAAGGCCTGCAAGCAGAGATAGTGAAGATTTATACCTCGTGGCCTTAAAGATAATGAAATATTTTCTTTCTTAACGTCCTCATCTCTGTTCATACAACATACTCTTTAGAAACTCTGTGTTATCTTCTTTCCAGGTTTCAAAGCAGCAGAGGCAAGTGATGAGTCACACTCAGGCCACCTTTCCTTCTCTTTTTCATCTAAACTCACTTCTCTTTCTTTGCCTTTCTATTCAGAGCTCCAACCATCTGTGCAAATTATAGGTCTGACTGTTTCTGTGATGCATTCTTGAGAAGAGTCATAATCAAAGAAGGTAAAACATAGGTTATCATTTCCCCTGTCCCAAGTCCTCCTCACAGCCTTCTGTCTATCCCATGCATAATCCAGTGTTTGGCACAGCTTTCTTCCAGACACCAACATCTGGGCTATATCTAAAGGCTACAGAGTCTCCCTGTAGAACATCACTCAGACAGAGCTCTAGCAATCCTAACAAACCATGATAAAGCTTTTGGTATTTTCACTGCACTTCAGAAATATAGCGCTATATTAATACTATACAAAGTCAAAATGCTTCTGCAAGGTTATATTTTCACCCCACTGCTTCAAAACATCATCTCACTCTCTGCATCTCCCCTTCTGATCTCAAGTAATGCCAGTCTGCACTGTACATTTACCAGAGTTTCAAACAGGATCCTCCAAAACTTTTATGATGTCAGAGATGGTGAGATTTTTGGGATGCAGAGGAAGGTGAGGGCTACCTCTCTGATACATACTAGATATGCACATTGTTCTCCTTTGAAATCTTGCCCTGAAATGCTTCTACCAAATAAATCCTTATTTAGAAGGTCCAGGGTCTAAATTCACAAGTTAAAGACCTTCATTACTGTTTTAGGGACTGAAATGGAAAATACGGATCCTTAAAAATTGTTCATTAATCCTAGAAGATCTGGATTGCCCAGAACTTTGCATTTGCTCCATAAATCTATTCCACAGATGTCTGGGAAAAGTCGGGATATATACAAACAATGTATTATTACAGCAGAGCTGAGTAGAGTGGGTGTGCTTTATACCAGAGTCCATTGGGGTACTCAGAACTGCAAAGCCTGAACTGCTATGACCATCAAAAAGATAAACCAAAAGAAGATCTTGGGGAAGTTTATTTTCTTTGAACCAAAAAGCACAGTCAATAAACTTAGGATACAGAAGACCCAAAGTTTTTGCATGAGATAATCTCGGTCAACTAACTTTTCTTCTGTAAGAGTTTAAACTTTGTTCATCTAGGACCAAATGAGTATTTGGTAGGGACATGCAGGTGGAACAGTTTTAACAGAAAAATATAAGGAAGTACTTCTCTGGGTTACCATAGGGCTCAACAATTTGGGAAGTATCTGATGATCTAAGTCTGGCAGAGGCATACAAATATAGATGCCTAACAATTCAGGTGAGCCTGGATGGTGACTTCCAAAGTAAGGTTTTCACTACATCAGCAAATATGAATTTAATCTGTGGAGCCATATATTTCACTTTTATAGTGGTTTTAATAAAGAATTAATTTAAATTGGAGTTCAGAACAGAAAGGTCAATGGGAGTACATACACAGGTATAGCATGGAGAAATATTTAATCCCACATTACTCTTGTAAGGCTAATAATAACACAAAGAGCTGAGGTAAAAACCTCCCTAACGAGTCAAGCAATGAACCTAGATGTACTGTGATTGGTATTGGCCTTTTTGCTGATCTGTCTGAGCTTCTCCTTTCCAAAAAACCTTCTGCTCTCACAGGTGGTGTTTGCAGCAAAAAGGGCTTTCTGGTGGACCCACAGCTGGTCATATAATTTCACTGTAGTAGATTCAATTCATTGTGTCCTATTTCTGTTTCTATATTGTCTATAAATGATCTAGGAGGATCTTGAATGTTCTTGCTATGTGTAGGGGTTTGTGAGATAGTAATTTTAAATTAATGCTCGGCTTGGGGCTGATTTCCCTGTACCCAAGAGCAAGATTTTAATTCTTTTGTATCTGGTCTGTTCTAGTTGAGGAGAAAGAAGTGGGAAGGGTTTCTGTTGCCTGACTGGATGAGTTTAACCTTTGAATAGGCTTTTCCTGGCCTACTTTACTCAAACTCTTGCCATGGATGAATTAGAAGTTCATGTGCAAGATATACTTTGAGACTTTACTCAAACATTTTTAGGCAAGAGTTTCTTCCACTAAAATCATAGTCTAGAGTATCTGCAGAAAAAAAATACAGAAGAATTTCAGTGAGGAGATTTTTTTTAAAGTTTTTAAAAATAATGCATTTATTACTCTACCCCCCTAAAAGATGGTTTAATCAGGTTCCTGATATTGTAACCAGTGTTACACTGCTACAGCCAAAGCAGAAAAAGTGGTGGCAGAGATGGACACAGAAGGAGCACTGGTGACAGCAACAGACAAGCTTTAATGTTTAACACAGACATTTTTAAGTGGCTTTTTACATAGTGAAAACGTGCATCTTATAGAGGCAGTGTTTTCACATGAACATTTGCAATGTTTTTACAACCACCCCTTCTGTAAGGGTCCTAATAATATCAGAGGTCTAAATATTGGACTTTCATATTTGTGTACCATACCTATTGCTAACACTATATTTAACCAGTTATAAGATGCATTTTTACTTATTTCACTAGGATTATTCAAACTTCTCTCTCTGCATGCTGGTTCTCTTCTGAGCGTCTTTGTTTCTACTGTTACACTTCAATCCATATTGTGCATGTCCTTTTGAAGCACGTTGCCTTCATGTACTGCATTTTCTTTGCATTGCAGCACTGTCTTGAATGATGTGAGTTGGCTTATTTATGCATTAAACCAAGCTGTAAGATGAGCTCTAGAAAAGCATTTAATGCCACTAATAGGCTTTCAGTCCACACAACCAGACTAATCTAGGGCAAAACACCTGAAAGATGTGTACAATGGACACAGGCTGAGTGTGATCAATTTCCCTCCACAAGACCTCCCCCTCTGAGCCACACTTGTGAGTGAGAAGAGCCCAAGAGTTAGATGCCTCACGGAGGCAGAAACACGTGAGTAAAGAGATGAAATGAGATGAAACACACAGGTGATGTTGCACTCGGACTTATTTTCCTCAAAAATGCTGTGTACTGTTTAAATTATTAGATATCTAATAGCCTTGAATATTGATGTCCCACGATGTGCTTAGGACCACTAGTGCAGAATAGTTGTGGAAGAACACAGATGTGCCCAAACCACTCCCCGCTGAGGATGAGCAGGTTAATTCCTCTTAGTCATGCTGTGGAAAATAAACTCAGCCATTTTAAGGGTTTGGTCAATCCTTACAAAATACTTTACAGGTATGTGTTAATATTTCTCACTAGTTGTTTTGTATGCTCAGCTCTCTGTCCTGGGAAGACTGAGTTTATTAGACATCCATTATAAATGACACATTGTTGAAGTAGGGGTGAATAGATGCATTAGACAGATGATCTTAATTGGCTTTCATCCAAAAGAATTAAAATAAAAAGACAGCTGAATTTCATTCACATTTTCAATTAGTAAAACTTCCTTTCATTATTATAATGCCTGCTGAAACAGCAGCCACATCAGGGTGACAAATCCCGTTATCATGCTTTCTGCAATTGTCTTCCAAAAAGGCGTCTATTGAAAGCATTGTCTGAGCGTGTGTATAATGCTGACAATCAAGCTCCACTCAGAAAGCTGGGGGAGGGTGTCTGGCTGTGATCTATACAGAAATGCATTTCTTTCCCGTGCTGCTGGTTCCTCAGTGCTGTGTGCTTGTGCTGGGGCAATGTGCTCTGACAGGCAATGCGTACTGACAAGATCAATCACTGAGCATTAGTGGAATTCTCATGCTTTCCACCTATTTTTCTTCCCTTTCTTTATTGAGCATGATCCTCTGCAGGTGTTATTTGTTTGTCAGGCTGTTACATAGCAAATGTGGAAATAATTTTTTTTTAGGGAGTAGATAACAGCTGAACTCATATTGCAGACAATGGTTTCACACTGAAGTAATAATCGACGAGAATGTGAAAATAATTCTTTAGGCATTAGAGGGAGAAATGAATGGCTTCTTGGAGCAGGGGAGCAAACAAAGGGGCATTAGGAGGCTGATTTTTTAAATCCTTTTTGAGTGACTAACCAACCTAATGCACTTGTAATAGCATTCCAGATTCTTAGCTTAGCCAACTCACCTTACTTAACCAGACAAAATTATATTGTTTATTTGTTCCTTATGTGGCACTGAAGAGAAACATGTGGGTAACCAAAAAAATCAGTTCATCTGGGGCTGGTCTTACCCAGCTTTCTTTTGCTGGGTTATATGCCAAGACCCATATGTATTGCCTTAGGGTTGTTTTGCTTTTATTTCTTTAATTATTTACTTATTGAATAGTCGCAACTTACATAATTTCCTACATCATTTAACTTCTGATGTCCATGTTCTCTTATATCATCCTACCTGAATCACAACTGATTTATATGAAACAACTGAAATATATGAATCACAACTGTCATATTAGGGGTTGATGTTCAGTTTTCCACATACAGAAGCTGCAATCCAATAATTTTGAACATCCTAACAAGATATAGCTGGTCAATGCCAGAAATCCAGTTAACAGACTGAAAACTTGGCACTCTGATGCCAAAATTCCTGCAAAATTCCTGCAAATCACAACCCCTTCACAGACGAGGGGAATTTTCAAATTAATATAATTGATACTTTTTATTTATTAAGATTTTTTGTTCTTTGTCTCACGTGTCTGTCAAAGTCCAGCACAACTGGGCCCTGCCAGGCTGGAAGAGTTCCTCATTCCTGGCCCTACCAGTTTAGTTTTCCACGTTTTTGTTTGGCTGGCCATCTCTGAAGGATTAATTAAGCATTAATTTAATTTCTGTCAGCATTTGTATTAAGTAAAACCAGGACAATTTTGCTCATGGTCAGGTTTCTGGTAAGGAAGAAAATGGTTTTTATTTTTTAATGATGTACTAGAGCTCCTGAAGTTTCTGTAAAGCATTCTTTATAAAGTGTGAAATGTGAAAAAAAAAACCCAAAAGAATAAAACAAAACCTAAAACTAAAGCCACTAAGGAATAATGATGAAAAGAGAAGAACGCAAATCATTTCTCATCCTTCCTACTAGAGATGCATTTTATAGCTAATGCATTTAATGAGTCAACATTGGCTTATATTGCCTGAAAGCTCACTGAATTATTGAGTATCTGCGGTATGGATTATATGGAAAAAATAGTTTGAAATGGCTTTTTCCTCTGTGAAAATTTAATTTTATTTATATTCAGCTGCAGTTATTTTCCGAGGTTGTTATTAGATGAGTTCATCTTTCCTGTATATTTTAAAGAGCTAATGCAATTTTGTAAAAAATAGACTTTTTGCAGAAGCCTTAGAAGCTCTGTGGTTTGAAAAACACCTGAGGAAAGCTTAACTGAAAGAAGGACAAAAGAATAAATCAACAACAACAACATTTCTCTGAGACATGTGTCTACTAATTTAGCCCGAATAAAGCGTCTGTCATATACTGGGCTTTTTTTCAGATGGATAAATATTGACTTGGTTTGATTTTTTTCTGTGTCCTCTAAATAAATAATAACAATCTGAATATTTAATTTTTTCCCTTGGGTAATAGGAGGGCATGCTGCTGGTGAAGAGAGATGAAGAGAGAACCGCTCCAGGCACAGGTATAGTGCAATCCTTCACCGTGGACCTGTTTATTACATTTTCAACTTCCAGTCTTGGGTGGTGGATTGATTTGGCAGAGATTAGATGGGAGGTAGAAAGGAAAGCTGTCTTGTTAACCATTTCCCATATGATGATTTAACATTGACTTGGCACTATTCTTAACTGCCCTGCAAGCAGACAGTTTTCCAAAAGAAATGGTATCTGCAGCTCATATACAGAGCTTTTCAATAGCTCTGCTGTACAGACATTTCTCTGAAAACCTGGCCATGGATGACACACCAGCGGGAGCCATATTAACAATATCATGCTTGTCAAACACAGCTTTGAGAAATATTATTTATAGGGCTGTCTGGTAAACAAACCCATTTTGTGAAAAACTTTCAAGTTTCAGAATGTGATTTTGGTCGCATCAGTATGAAAATGTGAGCTGTCAAACTTTTTGGGTTTTTGAGGAGGTAATAAATATCCTGGAGACTGGTCAGGATTGCCAGGATGCATGGATATGCCAGAACTCAGTCTGTATTTCTTCTGAGTCTGCAAAAACACTCTTGATTCAGCAAAAAAGAAACATTTTCCCATGAAAAAACATAATGGTTTTCCATTGGTAATCAATGGTTTTCCTACCATCCTCTGTGATTAGCCATACAACTGTTTATCTATCCAGTAAGCACTGTACCATGGGCTATGGTTCTCCATGGTTCCTGCCTGACTAGTTAAACCTTTCATCTCTGTTACTGCTAATCCATCTGGTTCTTCTTAAGCCAACAAGAGCTATTAAACAATATGATTTGCCACCACAGAGAAATACATCACCTTTCTTTAACTGTGCTATCTTTCAGGGCTGTGTGTCCGGAGCTGCATATGTCTTATGGTGGGCAAAGCAGAAGATTCTGGCTCTTGCTTGCAACCCTCAAAAATTATAACACAAATGTTAATATGACTCTCTACAGAAAGACTTGGTTTCACTGGACCACAACTTAAACTAATGAACTTTGGAGCAGAAAATCTCTATGCATCTGATTACTTGGTCTCCATCTTTCAAACCACGTTCTTATCCACTGCTATCAGTTTTGGAAAAGAAATACTCTTTTATTTAGTTTTCATATTCTTAAGTCAGAAGTTGCTCCTGTTCATCAAAGTAGTCCAGTGCACTACTATTTGCAGAATAAAGGCCTTATATTGTAAATTCTTCTCTAAAACATCTTTCCATTTGGGCAGTGATTACATATTGTAGAGATAATTCCCATTCTGAGAGTATGACACAGTGAAGCCTGAATTCCTCTGGTTATTACCACAGCTCAAATAACCAGCCAGCAGCAGTGAAGACCCAGAGTTGCTGCTGGCATAATGGCAAATTCATGTGCATAAGAAGTGATGACAGGAAGGGCAGAGTCACAGCATAAGGGAAATATTAAAAAACCCAAACTTTCATTAGCAGGAATTAATTTGCACGGTCTTGCCAAGCCTACTGCACATGCTTAGGAGTTGTGTAAATAAATATCACTGTCCTTCTGCTGTAGCTGTGAAGATTGGTATAATTTAGGGATGAGCCTGTGGCTATGGGAAGCACTGGGAAGAGATCCCATGCGCTCTGCTCTCCAGCCTGCGCTCTGAGCACCACAGCATGCTGCCTCCCAATAAAGCACGAGATGAGGCTGTCAGACAGCCTGGCATGGCAGGGTATGAAGGGGGATATCCTAGCTCAGGGCACAGTGACCAGCCAGCACATATGACGGGACAAATCTACAGAAATGGAGAAAAATGTCTACCAGGCAGGTGGCTGTGCCTTATGTGCCACACTCAGCATCACAGAACCATAGGATGGTCTGGGTTGGTAGGCAGACTTTAGAGGTTGTGTAGATTCAAGCCCCCCTGCCATGAGCAGGGACACCCTTTCAGTAGGCCAGGTTGCTCAAAGCCCCATCCAAGCTGCTCTTGCACACTTTAAAATATCTTCTCTGCGGAAGGGTTAAAACTTTAGCCTTCAACAAAATGCTCTCTTCATAGGCAGTAGAAGGAGCTTGTACATAAGCCTCTGAGGAGAACACACACTGCACTTTATTTCCACAAAGCCCCCATGAAGGTGTAGGCAAATACCGAGTCGAAGATGCTTTGCATCTTTTGGAGAGGTGGTCAGACTAAAGGCTCAAATAAGGCCACCATGAGGTGCTATCTGTGCAGACACCCCTCAAGATCTAATGGGACCTTTAGTCTGAAAACCTCAATGTGGTAAAGCACCTAAAATGTTTCACAGGTAAAGGTCTAGACTAGAAATAGAAGCCTCCCTCCAGAGGAATACTGTATTTCTGGGACAATGCTCACTGGTTTAGCTGATTTTCTTTTCTTTAGGTTGTGACTGCTCATAATAATGTCTCACCTCACTCTCCCTGTGGCTGAACTTTAAATGGAGAGTGGCATTATATACCTGACACAAGAAACATGCTCCTATACCAAAACCACATGATGAAGGAGGCTCTGAGTTTTCCTGATGTCTCCTAAAACTACAATGTGAACAAAATCTGACTTATAATTTTACACTATATTTATACAATGTTATTGGTTTAGGAGAAATACAGTTAAAATATATTCATATAAATAATCCTCATTTAAGAATTTATATATATTTTTTTTTTAATTGAAACACTGCTTCACACATGAGTAGAGCAGGCTCCTTGAATATGATGTTACCTCCTTGGAACTCACTTTTGGCTGCCAAAGTTGTGTTGCTTGCTTTTCTCCTTTCCATGAACCAGCATAAAAGTCTTGGTGGAAAAGTAAACTTTGTTGTTCTGAGCCAGCCCTTGCTGCTCCCAAAGAGCATCAGCTGGGGAGCAGCCTCACACTGACCCACCATGCTGAAGCACCAGTTTGAGAGAGAGAAATTAAAAACACAAATCCATCCAGATCATTGAAAGTGTCAGAATGTCTCTTGCTTTTAAGACTATCCTAGATTATAATTTAAGGCAGGCAATCATTTCTAAATTTTGTGTAAATATGTATTTGATTTTCTAAAATCTTCAAGTGTCTAATTATTTTTTTAAATTATTTTTTCAGCTCATCTCAAATTGTCAGTACACATAATTTCTTTCAAAAATAACACACCAAAGTAATTGCAGTGCTTTAGAAACACACAAAGGGATGGTCTTTGATACCGCAGAAATTATGAACATTAATTCAGTGCAAACCACACTGCCCAAAAAGTCATTGTGTCTGGGACAGATAAAAATCCACATTTTAAGCATAAATGACAACAGCCATGCCTTTTGCATCCATACAATAAGGGACTTACAATAAAAATAGCAGTTGTTATTAACAGACACTGTGGCCAACAGCTGGCAAGACTCTTTTAGGCCTTGCTACATTCCTGAGTTGGTTGCAGTGGTGCCAGTTCATGAAGACAGCAGGAATGACAAACTATTAGTCAGAAGGAGATCCAGTTGATTCTTTATATTAATCAAAGTATTAAATCCTGGAGTCATACTGAGCAAAGATAGGTTTCATTGCTGCTTTTGCCTTGGTCGTGGTGTCATCAAGATTAATTTAGGCTAATGTTAAACCCCCTGCATTTCCCCCAGGTTCCTTATAGACAGTTAGATAGATACAGTTGATAATTTCCTAAAGCATATTTCGTTGTGATATTCTTTTCTAAAGAGCACGATGATGCTCTTTTATTAGCATAACCAATCAAACTGTGTCCATGGTCTAAAAGCAATTTATACAAATCATGATCACTTGAGAATTTTATTCTGAAATTAAGGTTTTAAGAGTTTTGATTAAATCATTAATTTCAAGATTTATGCTTTAAATACTTGAGCAGTGTGCATTAGCACTTTGTCATCCATGGTATACAGAGCATGTGACACTCATGATTTCTCAAAACTGAAATTAATCCACAGTTTAATCTAACACCAAGCAGGAGCAATGGTGTTGGAAATTACCTGAGGTCCCGCAACATTCAAAGATGATTCATAGTCTAGGATCCCATGAAGGTGCTATGAAACTTTGCAGTCATCAACTTCAGCCCTATAAAAGAAGTAACTATGTACACCAGAAACTTACTCTGATCAGACAAACATTAACTTTACTGTACACAGAACAGTGCACTATATCTAAAAAATATCACATCTTTCTGTTCCATACTCTCCCTTGACCAGACCAGTCACCAAAAGTTGGTGGAAGCTGTTTGGTATCGCTCAGTGCCTCCCATTTTTCCCTTGTCAGAGGTAGGTGTCCTTTTGGCCTCAGTTTCCCAAGTTCAGGGAATGTGATGTGAAATGCTGAGGTATATCACAGCCTGACTGAGGTTTATTATTTGCAATTATCTCAATGGCTGTGAGCATTCCTCACATGGATACTGATCTGTAGCACAGGGAAAGGAAAGGTCTATTAGGATATTTTATTATTGCTCCAGCTACAGCATGCAGTCCTCCTGACTAGAGAACTATAAACCTCTCAAACAGTACAGATGATCTAGGGGTGCTTTTTCTGATATGAGGGTACCATGGATGCTAAATTAATACCAGCCACATGACATTCATGACTGACATGCTGTTAAAGGTGAGTCTTGTGGCCAACAGATCAGACAGAATTGTGATGCCTTCTACTTTTCTGCTACAGGTTTCCCAGGCGTGCACCTCAAGGTTTGTGTTTTGCCTGTCCCAAAGCACATCCTCATTTGCCACAAGGATGGAAAAGGGTCAGGGGTAGATCTTAACCTCTGCCTCTACAATCTGTGGTTTCAAGAGATACATTTGAAATAACACAAACTCCTCCAAAAGCGCCCAAGAAGTGAGGAAATACAAGCTGTAAAGCAGTAGTCATAAAAGGAAGCATATGTGGTTTAACTGAATTTGTCTGGAGTTCAATTAAGCAATAAGACACGATGGGGTGTGTCCTATCACTGGGCCATCAATGCAAGTCCCTGGGGCACTCTGAGGCACAGAGCCAAAGTGCAGAGTGCATTAACAGCCCGGTAATACATGCTTTGTCATGTCCCGTGGTTCCCAGAGGATAATGCTTGTCTTTTGAAATGAAAGAACAAGAAGAGGTCCTTCAAAAATTTGGGAACCAAGATCAACTTTTCATATGAGAGTTTAAGAATGGAAGACATAGGTTTGGAGATGTGGGATTGAAGACTGTTGGCTGCCTGGAGCTTCTTGTTACACTTCAGACATTTCTCTGATGGCCATGTAGGGATCATTTTCCAAACTTCTGACTGAATTCACCTTGCTTTTGGGATTTTAAGTGGAAAATCAAAGGCAATGTATAATGCTGAAAAGCTTACCACAATGAAAAGAATAGGTAGAAATATGTGAAACACCATTTAAAAAATAAAGTCTCTTAATTCACCACATCCAGATAATATGTGTTTTCAATTGTTTGGCAAGAAAATAAAGATATTTGCTGTCATTTTTTTGTATGCAACACTGTAAAGATTCCTGAGGGCTCCTGGAAACCTCATCTTAGAGCAATAGTGAAATAATCTGGTTAGAGTGACATCAAAACTCAGGCAAACTAATGGACCAGCAAATGAGGGGTTCAATCAATACAGATATAAATTATGATAATAAATAATCACGCCAATCAATATGGTTTCATGAAAAATACATCTTGTCAAATTCATTTAATCATATTTTTAATGAAATTACTATATACATTGGTAAAAATCTCTGCAATGACTTAATATTTAGACTGAATCACTTCACCTTAGTACCTCAAGAATATCCTAATTAAAAATAATCATCATACAATGTCAATATTTCAAATGGATTCAAAATTCACACATGAGAGCATATGAGAGCATTCAGAAAAATGCCATAAATGGCCTTTTCTATCCAATCCAGAGGGTCTGCAGTGGCATCCTAAAGATGGTGAGTGTGATGATGTGGTTCAATATTTTATAAGTAAGCTGGGGGAAATAATAGAAATTTTTAGACAGGTAAATAAATACTGCTGAGGAGAATTAATAAACAAACTACATAATAAAACTATATAGAGCCCTTAGTTAAAGTGAAATAAATTGAATATCACGTACTTTCATAAAGATGGAGATGCCTGAAACTCCTAGAGAATGCCTCAAATGCCTGCACTCAATCTCCCAGGTATGCACAGAAATGTCTAAGTGCCAAGTGGAGGGAAAAAATAGAGAAATATCTAAGGCCCCAAGGCAGTCTAATTTATTTGCTTGTACCTAGAGCCTAGATAAACTTGAACTTCCTTCCTGGCTGCCCAATAAAGGTAGTTCCCTAAATTGTGCAAGCATATCCAATGATACCTCAAACAGTGGGTACTTGCAGTTCCTGATACTCTATGTGCACTATTTATGTACTCTATAATATGTACTCTATTTCTAAAGAAAAACACCTATTTTTCACATACTGCCTTTCTATTTTACTTTCACAGCTGTTGTGGACTGGTTTTGAACCATATTGTTAACTTCAGGTCTTCGTTTTTCTTCCAGTGCTGGCAAAGCAGGTATAGCAGGTAATTTTGTGCTGAGGGCAAAAGGCTAAAATGCAACAAAAGCGAGGTCACTTCTTCCATTGCAAAGCCTTGACACTCTTCTTTATTCTGTGAAAATCAGGAGTGGGTGCCTTACATGACAAATCATCAAGTGACAGGTTTTGAGTGATGTCCTACACCCATGTTGTAACATTGGTCTGGCAGGGCTGTCAAAGTCACATCTAAGTCTGAAGAGGTGGCAGGATTTGGAGTGACAAACTCAACAATTAAATACCGAATCCTCATTATTTCCAGTCTTATGGAAAAAATATAGATGTCTGTTGAATTCAATCTCCAGTATCTTCCTCCCCTAATCTAATCAATGTCAACACATTTTTGACTATAAATTGTGTCCGTGCATCACCTATTACAGCCTGCAGGCACAGAGGGGCCTGCCAGAGCCCAGTATTCTGCAGCACTAGGACCAGATGAAATGTGCTTAGTGGCTCTCCTGCTTTCTGGAAGCTGGTGCCAGCTGATTTTACTTTGTGCCAGCTGATTTTACTTTTTGCAGGACATATGATTCCTCAAAGGCCCTTTGATTTGGTATTGCCTTTGGTTTAAGAGCAGTGCAACAGGTAGGTTCTGATTTCAAGCATAGAAGGGTTTATCTCAGATTACTGACATCTAGCTGTAAGGAAATCAATAAAATGAAATAATTCTTACAGTCATACTTAGAGAAACATTCTCACAAAATATATATTTTTTTAGTTTTGGCTGTTAAAAGCATCTAATCAGCAGCTCCCTTCCCCATTCCCAAAAAGCCTTGGTTACTCTGGATTGCCACCTTCTAAGGTCCAATTACTGTCTCCCATTTTCCCTGCAAGGTTTCACTCTCTACAAATGAAATCTGGAGAGTAGATTATGACTGAGAAGCAAACATCATTAAGGAGAGAGAAATATTAAAAATCATCCTGTACAAATTAGAAATGCTGACATAAATTACTGAAATAATTTTTGACATGGAAAATGAAAGATAATATGTATATGGGAAATGGAAATTACTTTCACTGGTAAAGCAGAGGGACTGTGAAAAAAGAAAGAAACTGGAGTATAACAGAGCAGAGGTCTTTCCCAGCAATGCCTACCCAGCCATAATGTGTGTGCACAGTGCTGGACACAAATGCACCAGCTTTCCACCAGCACTGGTTCAGGTCTCTGCTTCTGGCTATGGTTTTCACACCTGGAAAAATCCAAAGACTGTCTTCAAAGACCTCAACATTATTTTGGCAATTTGTTGCTGAAATAGGGGTTTGCCTTTTCTACTTTCCCAAGGAATAAAACAAATGAAAGAACAGAAGAGAAATATCAACAGTTTATCACTTACTTACAGTATTAAATAGGTGCACTAATCTGTATGTAAATAGACATATGTGCACATAACAACATAGGCAACATTGCTATGAGAATAAGTGCCCAAGCCTGTTAGCATACACCCACGGCCACATGTGAATGTGAACATGCACACATTGTATAACTTTGGTTATGTAGTTGAAATCACTACATGAAAATGTTCAATTCAGAACTGTTTCCATGGGAATATCGGGGCTTGCACATCATTGTGAAGAAACATCTGTCCTGATTTGGGATTTCACCAATGTACCTTAGCTTTACTTGCTTAATGTTGGTTGAGATTTTACAATCAAAAGCCCTCAGGCAAATTAAACTAGCCATGTACACCCTCAGGGAAATGAGACTTTAGTTACATGCCCGATACCAACTGATGCCAACTAGAAGAACTTCATGATATTAATGAATGTCTATAATTAAAGAATTATTAATTAAAGTGAGTCAACCAGTCTATTGGAAATCTCATACTATTTTTTGAACCTGACTTTCAATGTGATTGTATTTCAAGACAACTGAGAATCACATAGCAATTACTTAGTGCATTTTGCAAGAACTGAGCAGAGTTCTAGCTATCCTGTTCATTGATTTTGACAGTAGAATAGCAATTCAAATCCCAAGCAGAGTTGAGAAATTTCTCTCTTAAAAACTCAGCTAAGCTTTTCACTTAAGTCCATATCCTAAAATCTGCACATGATAAAGCATTTGCAGGATAAAGAGTATTTGTATCGCACGCATTTTCCAGCAGTTCCAGTTTTGAAGGGTTTTCCAAATGCAGATACTGTTTTAAATATCTCCTTAGGAAATAAGATATCCATTATCTTATAACACAATCCCATTAAGGACAAGTAAGTGCTATGAAGGCGTGAGCTGCTTGCATAAATTGCCGAGATGCGCTGCCAGCACTATTCCATGCTCACAGCATCAAAGACCAGTGATAAGGGCCCTGAGCAGCACTGCCAGTTCTTACTGTGAGCTCTGCACTTTTATGCTGTACCAAGAGCTCCCACTTGCTGGAATCAGGTGATTTTTTTAATGTTAAAAGCTGTGATTCTAACTAAAAGATTATTTCTAGCTCTTACAGTGGTAAAAAGCTGAAAAGAGCTCCCAAGAGCAGCTTCAAAGTCATCAAAAACCTGAAATAAAATAGGGAAGCCCCATTCAAAATGAGTCGTATATACCAAGGATTGCACTGGCTAGTACAGTTCGCTTGCCTTTATTAGCCACAGGTTAATAAAAGTTAGACTACACCGCAGCTTATCCAAGGGTAGATCATCAGCCTGAGTACAAAGATAAGTAAATTATCAGCCCTACTGGTTTATTTCTCTTAAGTGAAAATGCTTTATGTTGTTTTGGTTTTTTTGTTAAGCAAAGGACTCTTGCCTGGTATTTTCTGTTTTTCTAATATCATCTTAAAATGTAGAACTACATCTGGCATCAAGTTAATACACACATCATAGGCAGGTGCCAGCCCACCTTATCACTCTGCAGCTAAATGTGGTCTTTTTTGGGATTTTTCTGTACTGTTTGGTTCACTGGACACATCTGAGATATTCTAACACCAGCAGAAAAAATTAATCACAGCTCTTCCAGGCCTGCTCAGGTGAACTCAGAGAACTTTACCTGGACTCAGGGAAAGGTCTGCAGTCTCTCAAGCTGAGGTCAGGTACAAAGAGGGGCTTGGCAAAAGAACAGAAGGTGCATGTAAGTTTGGAAGTGTAATTTTGAGCTGCACTTTAGGGTTTCAGAATAAAGTATGAAGAGGAATCTCCTCTGCCCATCTCTAATGATAATCAAGATAATGAATTCTGCAATAGCTGCAATTTTAAGACTTAGTTAAGCAATTCTCGAGTAACCTACATGAATTTAACACACAAAAATAATTAAACATGCTTTGGAACAGATGCTGCACAAACAACGGCAATCAAATGATTCACACTTAGCAGACCTTACCTAGCAGTTAGTTTACAGCATCTCTGGGTCTGAAAGAGAGAGGCAGACATAATGTACATCATTTCAAACACAGCACACCTGACTCACACCATTTAGGAAAAATCAATAATTTTATTCCATTTTCATTTTGTTTGAGCCTTTCATTCATTATAGGTTTTACTTCTATATATGTATGTATCAAAACACATTCTCTAAATTATTATTTTGTATTGCATCTCAGCAGCACACTGGTAAAAAAAAATCCAAATCCAAATTCAAAGTCAGGTTTTAACATGGCTTAGGTGCACTTGCATGTGGAAAAGACATAACCATGTGCCCATCAAAAGCTCTCATGATTATTCATTCAGACTCATCAACTGTAAGCCAAAAGAGCAATCTGGTGATTTTACATATATATTCATGTAGACTCTTCATGGATCATGTAGCAAATATACAGATAACGCAAAAATTATTCATATGCTTATGCATTGTGGACACTGACTTGCTACCAAGACATGTCATAAAGGTATGTTCATTTATGTATTTGCTACCAAGGCATGTCATCAAGGTATGTTCATTTTATGTATTTGTTACCTTTCAGGTACTGCAGTGATAGTAAATAAATATTTATAATAATAATTAGACAAAAATTGAGGTATCTAACCCATTTACTACCTTGCCTAAGTAAGAGGTGCATGAGCTAGAAAGAAGCCAATAAACTGCCCTAATAATTAGGGGGAACTGTAAATAAAAGAAACAGAAAGCTCAGAGAACAACAAAAGGGAGCTAATTTACATGAAACTTTCAGATTGACTTAATGTGCACAGCTCCCTAGGAAGTTTCATGGCCAAATTCAGCAGTGACACAAGTGATGGTGTAAGTTAGATATGTGTCAATCACAAAAAGAGTGTCAACCGGGAGAACTGGCAACATACTTTAGTAGCACTTTCATGGGGTGATTTGATGATGGATGGTTGTGTGATCTAAACTGTAATTTATGCACTGTGGCAACTGAAGTGGAGGTTGGCAGCACAGAGAGTAGATGACAAGGGTGAAAAAATAAAACAGGCTTTCACCTTTAGTCACAATATCTCCATCCTTCAAAAAAAACACACTGGGGATATTGCAGCCTGCGTTTACCAGGGCTGAACATAACCATCACTGAGTCATTCACAAGTGCCAATGACAAGTATTCTGCTGATGTACTAAATGATCTTTGACACTTACTTCCTTTTCCTGATTAATTTCACCTGAATTGGCTCAACTGCATTTCAAGGCATGTGGGAATCTACATTTGAAATTAAACAATTTAACTAAAATGTTATTATTCTCTCCTTTCCTATGTTTTGATTTCTCGACTAACACTGGTCCTGACTGACTACCTGCCCACCACTTGAGGCCATCTCTTGAGGACATATTAAAGATCACAACAGCAGACAGCAGCAGTTCTTCTGTTCTGCAAGGCTCTTACTGTGAGAGGAATGGCTCTGACACAGCCGTGTGCCAACCTGTTTTAGTTGACATAGGAAGAGATGTATAAGCCAGATCTGTCAGAGTTGAAGAGACAGAGAGCCCAGTAATTCTCACAATTAGTGATCCCTTGTGGAATTGCCAAAATTCTCCAGTAAAGCTGCTTTTGGGCAGAAAATTGATTTTTTTACAGAAATCAATATTTTTGTAAAAGGCGTATCTGGAGTTTTTTTGGCCCCGGTTATTTGAAGTTTTCATTGAAAGACTGTATACTTCAATTCCAAGGGTTTTTTTCCTTCTATTTTTTTTTTTTTTAATCTTAGGAACAATATAAATCAGAATCAAAGCAGTTTTCATTCAGAAATGCTGCTGTGATACCTGATTCCTGGTCAGACACACTTCATGACCTTACTGACCTGCATGGCCTGGCTTCCCTAACAAGATCAGGCTTTCCATGCTGCACCACAGCCAGAGCCGTCCCCAGGCACTTCTGCCCAGGCTCAAGACAAAGAGAAGCTAAGGTGCATCGTGGGGCCTGCTCAGAAAGTCAAGACCTCAAAATAGATGAAGGACTGAGTTACAAACATAGCACAAGGCACTGGGATCTTTCTGAGGTTTGAAATTGCATCATTAAGCTTTCTGCTGAAGAATTTTCCTCAGCAACAGCCTCTCTATATTTTAACCAGCCCTAAGCCTTTACATTTGACACTGGTTTTCCTGCATTTTCTCCTCTGTGGTTCTCACTCATAAGCTGGAAAACCTGAGCAGACACTTGGGAGGATGGAGCAATTGTGACAGGGAATGCAGGATTTGTCTTTTGTTTTCTGTGGGCAAGAACAAAAGGCACAGCATTTTCAGCTTTGCACTATGTGTTCCAGCAGACTGTATATGATAGGTGTGCTAATGTTTTGGGTTTTCATCATTTTAGTGCTGTGGTTTTAATTTCCAGGAAAGGGTGCCCAGGCTATCAGACTGAGGCTTTTTTGTGTTGTCTTTAAATCCATAATAAATAACATTTAAACATTAATGTTGCTGCTAAATTGAGCCGTAACTTAGAAAAGCTGCTCCTTAAATCAGTCTTTTGCAATGCACAAGTGTACAAGAAACAGTTTGCTCTCACTACCACTCCTGTAAATTCTGATAAATCATTTAAAGAACACACAAAATGTGTGATAAGAAAATAAAGAGTAAAATTTAGCAAAATTAGTGAGGAGCTATCTGAAAACATAGCAGTGATGGAGGGATTTTAACACATTTAAAAACATTTTTTTAACATTTTGAAAACCATATTTTAAAACATTTTAACAGGTAATTTTCCTTATATACAAAAATTTAGTTTTATTAAAGCTGGATATGCACATACATGAACTCTCTTTTAACTGAAAATGGGAGATAGTCAGCATATTCTATCATCTGCTTACAGAGAACTAATCAGCAGCAACATCCAAGGTGAAGGTGGTTGATTATTAAGTGCCACCCAGTAATGCTTGTAAGGCTTCAGGATAATGAGCAAAGGCCTTAGCTGTCCTCAGTGACTTTGGGTAACCAAGTGGCAGCCCAAAGGTGATGCTGCATGAACCTGCCAGACCAGAGACACTCACAAGGTCCAGAGAGAAGATCCTGCTCTTTTCATTTGGAGTATTTAATATGCAAAATTCCTTCAAACCATCATTCTGAATTTTCATCTATGACATACGTTCAGCAAATAGAAAAAATTAAAAAGTAATGAGGAGAGTTCCCAACTGCTTTGAGAAGATTCCACATATGTGCTAATTAGCGATTCTGTCTGAAAATATTCCCTGAAAGCTGTATGGGTAGTGCAGCCTGGGATAAATAATGCAAATGCCCCATGGCACTGTCACAAACACCACAATCAGTGCTGTTTGCGATTTCAGTGAGACTCTTCAAGTTCTGCACCTGAGACTAAAATATTAATGAAGTAAAACTGTAGTAAACAAACCCCCAGTCCCATTCCCCTACCCACAGTCGACACACACGGTCACACGCCCTTCACCCGCTGCTTTCTGGCACAGGATAAAAAGTATTTTAGGAAGATGAGTGTTAACTGGTTGTCTCCTCTGTACATAACTCTGCTCCTTCCCCTGGCTGCTACACCAAGCATCTCTTCATCACTGGACTAGTGCCCACATGTATCTTTGATTCCAGAAATGGAAGGAGCAATGCTGTGCATTGATATTAACACTGGAAGGTTCTCTGCAACTGGGACTCACCCACCCGCATGGATGAAGGGAAAACCCAACAACCCAGCGGTTTCCCACATTTCCCGTTCCCTCACAATACAGCTGCATCACTCTGCTGTACAATCAGAGGTAGCAGAAAGCTCCTATTGCAGGCATCAGGCAAAACCCAGACACACTAACTGTAAGGCCTGCTCTGCCTTGAGATCTCAGCTGGGGAGCAATGTGATGCCACAGCAGGTGCCAGGCCAGCTCTGAGTGTCTGTAATGCCATGGCACACACTCAGGCTGCCCACAAAGGTCATCTTGCAAAAGGAAAGGACATGCCAAGGTACAGCTCCCTGGTCACATGGAGGGCAGTACAAATACAAAGATAACATCTGTCATGCTCTCCCCTGGGATAAGTAAATTCTCTGATCTATGTTTTAAAATACACTAATTTACTACAAAACACAAACCTATCCCAGAAAGTGGTGCTGGTCTCTAGAAAGACTAATTTTGCTGACTTTCAGTGCACATCAAAAAAAAAGGTGCCTAAGCAGTATTATCTAGCTATCTAGCAGCATAGTTCGCTGCCACTGACTTCTGAAGGAGGTTAAGTCTTTAATCTACTTAGATGCTTTGGAAAATATCTCTCAGCTAAGCACCTAAGCCACTTCTGAAATAGGAGCTAAGGTTTCAAAGCTGCAGAGAGATTTTAGGAACTTCATGTGGCACTATTCTGGCCACAGAGGTGCATCTCTAGAGTTAAATTTTGCTCTCCTACAAATTCAGTTTTTGTGTTAACTGCATTGCAGCTACTTCAGGTGCATAGCCAGAGTGAAATGCAGAGCAGATTTCAACCCCTAATGACTGTTCACAAACTGTGGTCCAAGTTACAAATACCCATTAACCAGTCCATTCATATTTTAGTATATGATTTCATACTGCAAATCATTTCTTCAGAGATTACAGTGACTGCATATTCCTGAAGTGCATCTATGAAACTACAGGCCTGCTGTTTTAGTTCCATGTTACAATACCTGCCCACACAATTCAGCATCACAAAATAGTCTATAAATGTCAGTCCATGAACAGCACCTAGTAAAGTCAGTGGGAAAAAAAATCACTCTTCTTAGTTTGACAAATGCAGGATCAATAGCACCATTAAGTGAGTCTCTAGATGTACAGAAATCTAGTCAGAAGTTGAAGATTTGAGACAGAACTCTCATTTATCCCAGACTACACTTGGGGTCAGTCCTCAGACCTTGTTTTGCCATAAAATCTGTAACCACTGGTCTGCAGAGAAGTTGTATATGTTAGCCCATGTCCTTTCCCCCTGCCTGTCCTCAAAAGGTGGCTATCCATTGGGAGCTTGAAGATCCTGGGACATGCAACATATTAAAAACAACACCATATTTACTTGAGGAGAAATAAATTCTTCCATAAATCAGGAAGAATCATCCAAACGTAATCTCGTCTACCCCAGGAGCATAAGTGCCCAAATCATTGCTTATCTTCCAGGAACTATTTTAGGAACACTTGAAATTCCACTCAAAACCCGAAGTGTGGCCTAGACTACCCCACCACGATGACAAACAAAATTTTACAGTGGCATGAGATGTGCTAATGAAGCCTGTGTTTAGCAGACGGTTCTCACCTGGCATCAGCCTTCCTGCCACTGCCTCAGTGCCTGCTTTCCCCTCTCCCCCAAGCACCTCCTGGATGCCTCCCAGCCCAAACCATGACTGCAAAATATCCCTGTTGTATTGCTGGCTTCTTAACCTCATTGAAATTCTTCCTTCAAGCTACCTTCACCACGATGCCCTCAAATTGCCACCATCTTTTAATGAGAAGGATGCTATGCATACCCATTTTATCGTTATTGTATTCTCTCAGCCCAGCTGCCTTCCACCCGGTAGCTCCTGCCTGTTATGCAGATTGTGAGCTCTCTGGGGTGCCAACTGCTCTCTTCCTTGCATGTCTTCACAGTGTGCACCACGGAGGAGCCCTGATCCTGGATTGGGGTCCCATAACGCAAACAACTAGATAAAAGAATTATTTGTTAGCCTGGATTGCAAATCTTCTTTTGCAAGAAAAAATAAAGCAATTTCCCCAGGCTGTCAGAGGCACTTTCATGTGTCAGTATCGCAGCTCTCTTCTGGCAATGACAATGGTGCATCCAATTTCCCGGCACAAGGGGGAATGTTTGCTGAGCTGATGTGAGCTCTGCGTGTTGCTGCTCTACATCTAGCTGTGCCACAGAGAACCAAACGGCTTGTGGGGAAGGGACCTGCTGTTGGGAAGGCAGCTTTCTGGGGGATGTTATTTTTAGTGTGGGGTGAACTCAGGGGGTGGCCTTTGATGGGATTTTTCCCGAGTATGATCCTCTCAAGGAATGTGATATTTGGCTTGTGTTCTGATTTTGTACCTCGTAACGGCGAAGGGAGATGCTGTGCAAAGTTTATTTGCCCATATTTATTATTAATTACAAATCTGCACTCTAGGTTACATATACTGAAGTGAAATCAACACTGCAGGTTTGTATCTGCATTCAAAATTCATACAAAGAATATTATATTATCAATGGGCATGTGATCCGTCTTCTACCTGTCTAGATCAGTCTGAAAAATATTCCAACTTCTGTACCTTTATTTCAGCTCACCTCTTGGGTAATTGAATCCAACTATAAGCAGCCAGGGACTAAAGTTTTTGTCCCATAAGGACTTCATTTCTTGGTACCAAAAAGGTCAGCTCAGCCAGGAAGAAGCATTGATCTGTACTGTCGGCACCTCACATCAGTGGTTTCAAGTACTCCAGGGTCTGACCATAAATACATTTTTCAAACAGGACATAGCCAATGGCATCTCCTACTTCTCCAGAAAAATATCACTGTTTCCACTCAGAAAACATTGCACAAAGATGTACTTATCTATTGTCAGGCATATCTGCATAATGTTTTACAAATAATTCATACTTCACTTAAAGTTTCACTTGACATGCTCTGTACTTAGTTTTATCCTTTTTAATTGAAAATGTAGATCTCAAGCATCCACAGCTTCAGTGTAAAATCCTTTTTCTCTCACTCATATAATACTTTCTAGTGTGTATTTTCCCACTTGTGACCAAGAATCCAAATCTATAAGTAACAGTTGCTGTTTCAACTTATTTATTAAGGTACTCCAATTCCAAAAAAAAAAAAAAAAAAAAAAAAAAAGAACTGACATTTTCAAAACCTGGCATTATCCTGAACCCATTCCAGCAATATAGCTACATTTCTCAGTAAAACCACTGTTAAACAAGTAATTAATTCAGCTTTGCAAAACAAAAGTATGGCATTGTCTACAGGGGAAAGAAAAGTTTGGGCAACTCTAAAAATTGAAAGGAAAATGGAAATGGTTTAGACATATAATCTCAAATATTCCTTCACTGATACCCCTGAGATCCTCTGCAGCTGACATCTGTCAGTCAGGGAATTCCACCTGCCTTAATATTTTGTCCCAACCTTGATCTTCCCAGTCAAGTATGGGACAGTTGCCCCACCAAATTAAAATCCTTAGGTCATTTTCTATCTATTAACTAAGATATGGTCATTAAATTTCATCTTTTAAAAACAGATTTATTAGAGATATTAAAGGCTTTGTTACTGTATAATCCATCAACTCCGCCTATAATATTTCCTTATTCGAGTGATAACTTAAATAATGCCTTCTGTGGCTGTCTGTACATGTTCTCTTTTTTTTATATAGAGAGGCCCACAGTTTTCATTACAGCTTCTCTAATCCATGAGACCCTTCCTTGAGCAAAATTCCATTTCATTATTCATACAGTGCTTTAACTCTCTGCTTCAGTTTCAAGTGCTGGTGCTGCTCTCCATTGGCTCTTCCCTACTTGCTGATGCCCTCATGATCATTGAACCTTTTAAACTGATGATGCCACACCGAAATTAGACAGAAGTTTTCTTAACACAATTTAAATTTTCAAATTTTGAGTTTTAAATTTAATTTAAAGAACAGCAAAATGATCAGTCATTTATTTTAAACCTGCCCAATATTTAAGACACATCTGCAGACTGTGCTCGAGGCAGGCCGTGCAAACTCTTGCAATGGGATGTGCACTTGCCTATATAATGGTGCAGATCATTTTGCTCTGGTTTCACCCCACTTCACACAATGGTATTCTGCAGGCCCCAGAGTCTTCAGTCCCTTTCAGTTTGAGTGAATCATCACCGAGGGCTCATTAGAGTAATTTTGTATGCCAAACATTGCAGAGGCACTGCAGACCTCTCTCCACCATTGCCCAAAACTCTCACAGTTTAACTTTGAAAATTAGGCTAAAATTCAAAGAGAGCAATCCATGCTGAACATGCTGCAGAATGCAGAAATGTGACCTTGAAGATGGTGGTGTCAGAGGGCATAATGGGAAACGAAATGGGCCAGGGTGCCACTCTGTCTCCCCACACGCTGTGCTTGTCACCTTACAGCAATGTGGTCATGAGTGAGCCCTTGTAGAAGCCTTGTGTCTTTACTGCAGGGGTGGGAAGCTGAGCACAGACCTGGTTTTTGCCCAGAGGGCTGCCAGGGCTGCTCTCGGTGCTCTTGGCTCCACAACCAGTGAGAAGACACTCTGTAGAGACCCCGTCCTTCCTCCTCTGCCACCTCAGCTGCAATGTCCCTTTGCTTGGGGCAATTCTGACAGACCTCATCCCTTGCTCAGCCCTCCCACTCCCTGCTGGCCACAGCAAAGGGAATGAACAAATGACTATCAGGAGCACCACAGGAATAGCAAACTCCCTGGGGGAGTGCCCAGAGTTTGTGGGGAGCCCTCGGCTGGGCAGAAAAAAAGCCGAGGGAGAGACCATTTCTCAGGGCTGTAATTACTCACAGGAGGTGCTGAAATGAGATGATGAATGTTAATGTTGGACTAGCTGGGAAATGGCAACCTCTAGCTGTAAATGTGGGTCTATTAGAGAGGGAAGTCACCCTTTGGGGACTGCAGCAGGGGAGGGGGGGAAGGAAGGGAGCTGAACTTTCAGAGAGGGAGGTTGAGCTGTGGCCTGTATTTTCTTCTCTACCCACACTGCAATGCTTATTTGCTGCTGGGGCTTATTAATTTTTCACTTATGCCACACTAAAAATAGTTAATTATTGAAAATGCATATCCGTCTGATGGTGAAAGGCTGTCTCTTCCAAACAGGTGACTGGTTCAGATAACCCCAGAAGGCACTTCTGGGTCTTCTAGGCCCTTGATCAAAATTTCTTTTTTAATTTGAAAAGAAGAGAGGTGATTAAAACTGAAAATGATGGTAAGTCTAATGAAAGCTTCCTCCCTCCTTCCCAAGAGCTGGTGTAATGGGCTGAGATTTCTTTCTTCTTTTCTTCCTTTTCTTTTTCTTCCTTTCTTTCTTTCTTTCTTTCTTTCCTTATTTCTTTATTTCCATCCCTTTTTTTTTACCTCCAAAAGAGTGTTTTCAATGTTTTATGTATACATCATGCTGGCCCTTTGATTTTTTTTATAAAATCAGATGTAGAGATTTTGCTGTAACAATAGAGTGAATGTGTGTGGATAACATTACTCGCAGTTCTGGTGAGAGTTCAAAGGCTGGAATGTCCAGACTAAATACACAGCAGAAAGATCAGTTCTTTAACATTTCAATTAGACAGAAACATGAAACAACAGGCTAGTGACTTCAGCTTCTCAAAATTAAACAGTTTGACACTGCACAGAGCACACATCGAAATTCATTATGCCTTCACAGCTTAAATCTCCTCCTGCCAAAATAGTGGTGGGAGTCATTCCTTAAGCACAGGAGTTGCTTTATAAATGTAGTGAGTCCTGTACTTACCTAGAGAGGGGAATTATCCTTTGCATGGCAAAATCTAGATCAAGAACCTTATTGGAAGAAGCAGCTCTCCAAGGATCCTACTGTGCTGGGGAAGGATTATCTGTCTGTTGGCGAACTGTGGGATCAGTGGAAGGGAAGCACAGCCCACACAGGGACAATGTCTTTATCCCTGCTCTGTAATACTGCCAATCCTGTGGCATTTACTGGCTCTGCTGCAGCATGAGAATGGCTACATCAGGGCAGTGGATGCCCTGGTGCAGGGAGCAGTGTCTGCTCACACTGCCCAGACTGCTCCTGTGCCCCTCTCCTGTCCCCTTTCCCACCCTGGTTCTGAAAGCAGCCACATAGCCTTCCTTTGGGGAAATATCACTGTCCTAATTAGAAAAAAGGTTAAAGCATGTGTCTAAGGAATTGTGGGGAAATCTACAACCTCCAAGTCCACAATATAAGTGGCTTTGTTAGTAATTAAATGTCCACTGTGTATGTCTCAGGAGTAATTGCCAATAAAGCTTCTGCACTGTGTCAGCTCAGTCTCACATACTCCTCTGACATGTTTGCAGTGGCAACTGAAACATTATAGTTCCCTGAGAAAATATTTCTGTTATAAAGTACACACACAAACATACATGGTCTGAGAATTGCTTTTATGTTGGAAACAAGATCGTGGAGTTTGCAAGAGGACATTGATGGAAAGAGAATATACCTTTCCTTTTAAAGAAAGGTGTCTAGAGATGACTCGATTACCTCAGAATTAGTTCTCAATTACTATAATTGCTGTTTTATGAGCCCTACTCATGGACCTGCAGTCTTTGTCCTTAAGAGTTGCTAATCTCAGCATAAACTGGGAGATGGCAGACAACTGCAAAGAGAAGGGAACTAAAAAGTAGGGGGGAGGGACAATGTTGACCATCTTGGTAAGCCAGAGTTTTAGTTCTCCCAAGTCTTGAGGGCATTCTGCAAACATCAAAAAAGGTATTTTGAGGATGGACATGAAGAAGAGTAAAGAGAAGACACTGAGATGTGTAAAGGGAAATCCTTCCCTATTGCAAGCGAAAACGGGAGACCAAAAAAGATAATTGCATCCAAAACTAATGTTTTAGCAACCAGACAGTGGAAGCAGACAAATGTCATCTACTTTCTCTATGTAAATTCATGAGTCCATTCCAGTTCTCAAAGATGTATTGGTCATTTATCATCTAGAGAAACCATATCCAGCTGCAGAGACACTTCACACATCACTTTAGCCATTCACTGTTTTTCAGGGTCTGTGCCACTAAACATGTTGAAAACAAACTATGTAATGACAAGTAGTGACAAATGAACATCAAAAACCTCTTTTTCTCACATGACTATGAGTATTTAGCTTTGCCAAATCTTCATTTTCTCTTTTCAGTATCCTCCCAGGAATACTAAAACAAATTTAAGGATGTGGTTGTAGAGTTCCACAAGAGTTTAAACCACACTTTTAGGCAAATGATATCATTTTAAGCTTTCCAGTTTTCTCTAGAGCTGAGAAATGGGCAGCCACATAACTTCTTGCAAACTGGCCAATTGTTCTTGCTTTGGGTCTTGTTTCTAGAGGACATCAGGCTGAAAAGCCCCAGTGTCCTCCAGATGTAGCATAAACCTATTTTTCCATATGAGCCTTTTCCCAAAGAACACCACTACCTCATGCACCAAGAAAACATAAAGAGGACTCTGAGGAATTAAGACAAGATTGCAAAGGAAAAGACTTTTGCTGATGATTCCCAAATGCTAGCCCAAGCACTTTGACTATCCCAGTGTACTAATTACCTCTTCACCTATTGTATGGCACCCAGCCTGATGGAGAGAATAAACCATGAGGGGCCTGTAGGCATAATTTCCCATCCTGACACCAAGATGACAACAATTATTCATGGGATCATGTCAGCACCCCACTTTTGTTTCTCCTTCAGGAGAAACCAGAGATAATAAACGTGGCCTAACTATTCTACCCAGGGATCATTGAGATGAATTGGTTTTCCAGTCACAAAAATCGCTTAGCACTGCATTTAATCATTGGATTCTCCTACTCCTGGAATTCTGACTCCTGTGCTCTGTCAGACTGTCCCCTACACCTCTCACATCTTTCTGCTCTGAAGGTCACTCATCCTGCTAGCATGGTGAAATGAAAAGTTGAGTTCAGCTTGCTATAATGCTCCTACAGAAAGTAACAACTGTTGAAACAAAAATGGAACCAGAGCTAATTCAGCATTTAGAAGTAACCACACTTCAGCTTCACACTCTCACATATTTCACTGTCTCTTGTCATCCATATCAGACAGACACCTAACTATATTTGCCAGAGTACTCTTATGTGGTACACAGCCCATGCTATAGTCAAAGCCATCTGCTCAGACATATTCTCCTCAAGAACTGAGACTGGAGAATGTGAATAGGCAATTAAAAGCAGCTCTGTGAGCAAAATTTGCTTTTTAACCTGACCCTTCAAAAAAGTGCTGAGACAGGGATGGGAGTAAGATATAATCTTGGATTTCCTACTTTAAAAGAAGCAAAGTTTGGATCTCATCATACCAAGCTTATTTCTAACAGGACCCACTCTGATCATCCATGCCAACATGTTGGCTACTAGTGCTCACTCCATAGCACAGTGGCTTCACTGAGACTATGTGCACAACTGAGAGTTTGAAGCATCACCCACAAGAACTTCAGTTAGCACAGCAGATCAAGGAGTAGGTACAAAGAAGTTTATGGAAGCCAAGGCACTAAAAGGAGTCATCTTCTTAGGGAAAAAATATTAAAAGACTGTGCAAGGGCAGGTGTGAAGTCCAGGAATTTTAATCTAATATAATCAGATGCCCCGTTACAATTTAGTGAGACACATTATTGTGAGCAAATATGATCAGTCTGGCAGCACTCTCATGCAAGCAGAAATGCTATTTTCACAAGAACCATTAATAGCCCTCTTCCAACACTGGGCTAAACAAGGAAAAAAGAAAAAGAATAGGGTGAGATGAAAAGAAGATACAAGATAGATGAAGAGGATACAAACATGAGTTGGAAACTGGCAGATTTTCTACCTTGAAGAAAAGACAGAAAGTAGCTAAAGAAAGAATGTGTCATGAAATCAGTCTAAAGAAAATTTTGATCTTCCAAGACGGAAAATGAAGGGGGAAAGTCAGGCACAACAACCTGAAGGGTACCTGGAAACTCCAAACCAAAGGACTTGGGCTTTCCTAGATGTCCAGCCTGAGGCAGAACCAAACAGCAAAAAAAAAAAAAAAAAAAAAAAAAAAAGAGAATTAGAACATATTACTGAGCAATGCCTTCAGTTACCCATCTGCTGTCAGCAGTCTAACAAAGAACTGACTTGCTCAACTCCATGATGGGTGTGAAATTCACTGGATAAAGTTTTCCATATGTAGTACATGCCCTGCTCTCCCCCACATAATGAGCTCATCCAAAATAAATCAATGAGGTCCATTCTCCCTCTCCAACTGACAGATTCCCATTAGTTCCACAGCATCCTGGGCCCCACCACACCAGTGCCAGACTGGTGGGTGCCCAGTTCCATGGAGACCAGAGAGGGTCAGTGCCCCAGGCTGAGCTAAGCTACAGCAAGGTCCAAACCCCCCACACCAGTTCTAACATCAAGGTTATAAACTTCTGAAAAATATGAGTTTGTAATGAAAATAACAGCACACCAAATCCTATAATATTCACATTTACTGTATAAAGCTTTAGATTATCTCATAAAAAATAAATAATACACATCAGCTATCGTATAACCATGGGGATTTGTTCTTGTTTTTTAACTCAGATCACTGTTTTGCATACAGAGGAAAGGGATGATTTTTAGTTTATCTTACAGCTTAATGTTTTTCACTTATTTTTTTGAACAGACTTTTGTCGTGATGTCTGTAATCCACCTCTCAGGCTACATAGTTTCTTCTGATATACTGTGATCAAGTCCCAACTGGTAGGTCTAGTTTCTTCACATATATCTTTTTAGATAAAGCCTTTGCAGGAGGGAGAAGATAGAAATAGAGTTGCCACAAGCCTGGATTTGGGTAGTTTATCTTGCACCCTGCTCCACTTTGCTGAAGGACATTAATTGTTCTGAGGTCTCCTTGGCCTACACATTTTTTTCCCATTTTTTCCCCTCTATTACCCTCCCACCAGCAGGAATCATAACCGTGTGAGCAGCGACTGCCAAAAGGCACCAATTCATAATCAGCAGAGTGATTACAAAGGAGCCAGCAGCAATGCTGCAGTTTACAGCACTTCCTGTGCACAGAACTACATGGTAAAAATATTTGCTGCAGAGAGTAAACATGCTTAATGGGTTCCAGTTTAATTTCTTTTTTTATAATCCTGTACTGAAAGCATATAGTGCTTGGGGACGGTGCAATGCTGACAGCACAGACAATGCAAGAGCCCTGCTAAGCTGCACAGCCTGTGCAGTGTGAGCACCTCAAAGTGCCCCATCTGTGTGCCCAGGGCTTGATGTGCACTGGCCAAGGCTGACCTGGCAGAGCTGCCAGCCTGACCCCAGGGAATGCCCTGTCACACTGGTTACCCATGAGACAACAGCATATTGCCATTATCAAAAAAGAAACACGAGCGATTTGAGGCCACTGAAAAGCTTTAGTGATTTTTCCAAGCCTTTTTTAAACAGACTGCATTTCCAGATCCCAGGCACAGAGGATGTTCGCCGTCTGGAGCCTCACATATGCAAGGCTCAATGTGTTTTTCTCTCATCTTCCCTGCACTTCCTCAGAGCTCCAAGAGCCAGGGAAATTTCACAGAATCAAAAAATTACAGAATAATTTACTTTGGAAAAGACCTCTGAGATCATCAAGTCCAACCTTTGAGTGACCACCACCTTGTCAGCTAGACAACAGCACCAAGTGACATGTCCAGTCCAGTCCATCTTCAGTGCTGGTGATTCCACCACCTCCCTGGGCAGTCTGTTCCAGTGTTTAACAACCCTTTCCCAACCAGGCTGGCTCCAGTGAAGAGCAGCTACTGGGAGTTACAGCTTACAGAAGGCTTAAAACTTTCTACTGACCTGGCATCATTTAATGGGGGAAAGTCAGCTCATCCTCCAGATCCTTTGTCCAATCCAGCCTTTACTTTGAGTACAACAGGAACTACTGGGACTGGCAAGTGGCTATCTTCTACACAGCAGTGGAGGACCATGGAGGAGATATATCCTTCTTCATCACTGTTTTTTCCCCTTCCCCACTATTTTACTAGGTGCAAAAACGGGACAGACAGAGTGAGACTCAGAAAAAAATAAAAACAAACCAAAAAAGCAAGCAAGCAAGCAACCAACCAACCAAAAAAACTCTTAGAAAAACAACAACAACAACAAAAAACCAAAGCCCTGTTCATTTAAAAGAAAGTGGCTAAAAGAGATATAAAAGAACAAAAAAAGTGTCATAGTCTTTGTGAAACAGATACATTTTCACTTTTTGCATCTGAAAAAATATATACTTGTCAAAGAGAGAGGCTGCAAGGGATTCCCAGTCTTTTTAGCTCCTAGAGTGAAAAGACGGCAAAACCTTCCTTTTTAAACAGAGGCCTTTATCACAGTGTAGGTCTGCTTTTCCAGGAAATCAAGACATTTATACTTTTATTCTTGTGTGATAATCAAGAATCAGTTTAAATACTGCCTAAGACTGTGAGTTGAATTCATTCTGGCCTCGTTAATTGTTTGGGGCTGTCTTGCCATTCTAGCCAGAGGATGGTGAAGAGAAATCCTGAGATAACAGAGTAGCTCTCTAAAGAAATGTAGAGCGGTTGGATGATTCTTTCATCAAGTCCTGAAAATACAGAAGCCTTCAATATTGTATTTTGCATTTAGTACTTCAGAAAAAATGGCCTCATCCTTGGAAGGTGGCAGGGATAATGCACAGTCACCCTCAGTTTTTCTGGGAGCAGAGGAAAGAGATAAGAAATCCATCAGTGTGATAAGGATAATGTGGAGTCTTGTGATCTAGAAAAGATGGTTGATACAATCTTGGATTTTTTGTTGCCAATAGTCCTCATTGCTGGGAGTAACATTCTACTTCTGAGAAGTTGACCTGTATCCTAAGGGCCACTGGTAGATCCCACAGTGGTTATCACTCCCAGGCAGGCAGTTCTAAGGAAAAGTCATATGCAGAATTGCCAACCCTAAATGTCCCAAAAGCTTTACTTTTGCAACCTGAAACAGGCAGTCTATGATGTCTCCTGTTGCACCACTTGTTGCTGGACATTTCCCTTCAGCAGTGGACTTTGGATACAACAGAGGATAATTCACCTTCTACAACTTTTAAGGAAAATAAAACCACAGGAGAGAAAACACTTGGATAAAATGATCAAAGTAAAGCATCCACTAGGAGAAGATTCAATCAAGAAAAAGAGCTTCTGCAGCAATGGAAAGGCACTTTACCTCTCACATCAGGGAACCTAAAAACAAGTGAATGTGATAGACACTGCACAGGTACACTATATGAGTACTGCAAGAACCACAAGTCTCTAGTTTTCAATGTTTTCAGAAGATATATTTCTGCAATGTGAACGTGGTCATGTTGTTGAATTGCTTAGATTTTTCATTTTGATGCCAGCTTCCACACAGTTGAGATGAAAACAGGTGTAGAAGGCATCTGCAGGATCAGATCACTCTTGTTTGTATAAATATTTTTATGAGTTTTGCACTGCTTTAGTGTTGTGCTTACAAATTGTTACTACCACATGAAAAAAAGCATGAGAACTGATTTTTTCTGTGGTTGAACACTGTATGCCATCTTCAAAACAGGAGCCCAGAAACAGTCTGACCCAGGGATTTTTCAAATGAGTCAGCTATAGAATGAGTTTCATTACTGCTATCAGGGCAAAAAGAACCTGATAGCTCATGAGGTGTTGAAAATAACTCATCATACCCCTAGTGATGTCCTGGGTTGTTTATTTGAATGGTTCACAGCTTCCAGCAGCTGCCTAAAGAACAAATAGAATGTGTTTTCATTTCCCTTGTTAGAGAGAGTTCTGCAGAGAGGTGACAGAAGCAAATGACAAGGGAAAAAAAAACAGAAGAAAAACCCCAAAACCCACAACATAAAAATTCCTTTCTTAGAAATTTCTCAACCACATTGCAGAAAATACCATCTGTTTAAGACCTCCTCAGACTGCATTGTCCAATCTGGACTCATTGCAAAGACCATACCTGCAATGTGGTGAAGACAAGTGCACTGTATGCAGACCCAGCAACACCAGAAGAATATGACTCAGGGTGTCTTCATCATCTCTCCAGGTAAGTTTTTAAACAACTAAATTTGGTGGCCTGCTTTAATAAAGATCTGGAAAAGGAAGAGCACCATCACAGCAGACAAATTTATTCATTTCCAAGATATCACCTGAGAATAATTTAAAGACCTAAATTATGAGATTCTAGAACATGGTAAATTGTGATTCACATCATAACCTTTAGCAGTCAAAGTTAGGGCTGATAAGAAGTTGATTAAGGAACGTACACTTTTAAGACATCATTTCTTCAATTCACAACTGTAGTCATTGGTAAGACAAATAGAGAAAATTGGGAGCTACATTTTTGGAGCAGGAAGGTGAGTAAAATAGCTCCATTTGAAAATTTCTTTCTTTTTTTTGGCCTAATGCCTAAGACAGCAATCACAACATGCTGCACAATTGTTTTACTGAATGAGGTAAGGGATAGTAGAAGTGTCTAATCCTGCAGCATTCCAATTCTGGCTGTGTACAGATCTTTCCGTACTCTTCGGATGCCTAGGAGTGATGGGACAGAGGCAATTAGGAACAGGATAAAGGTAGTGATGATAATAAAATATCAGCATTTTTTAAAGTCAAGTGTCTGCACTTAGGAGGAAAAACAATTTGAGATTCAAAGGTGCTATTGCAGTCTTTTAAATTTGCATGTCGTAATCTGGAGACACTATCATGCTGAAGATATCCTGCAAATTTCTTTGGTAAGATTTTAGGCAGGAGCTGACAGATATTATTACATGTATAGATATTTGTTTTCTATACAAAAATTCCCATGCTGTGGTATTGTGTTACAAGAGCTTGTGAGAATGTGGTGGAATGATGAACTTTCATCCATCACCTCCCAGTGAACTACTCAGAAGTCCATTTATTTATGACAAGGTAAAATAATTTTGCTGTTTTCTAGCTAGTGGCAAAAAAAAAAAAAACCCAAACATAAACCAAAACAAATAAAAAACTAAAAAACAAAACAAACGAACAAAAAACCAAACAAACCCACAGAATTACTCAGTACGTTTATATTTCTAGATGCACATTTTAAAAAATGACAAATTAAATGTCCAGGGGGAGAAACGTCTTTAAAAGTTACTTATCTTTCCTTCAGATTTGGATATCTGTCTTCTCAAAAGCAAACCCTTTGTAAAGTTTTTGTAAGGGTTCCAAATCAGACCTTTTTCAATGTGTAGGACCCAAAGCCCAGAAAATTGAGGACAGTTTCATGTTGTTGCCTCTTCAGCAAAACATTTTTCATTAAGAAATTGAAAAATCAAACTAATTTACACTGAACTGCACTATTATTATTAAGTTTAAGTAGAAATACATAAAATCAGAGAAGGCTGTATCAAAGATATGAAGTTTTTAACCACTCAGGAAAAAAAAGTGCAAAACTCTACCACGATAATTATAAACAGATTTTTTCCATCATCAGGATATCTATTTCAACACTCAATATTTGCCTTTTGGCATAGGTAATTTTCCTTTAGTTTCCTAAAAGCAAAAGTCTTTCCAGATTTCTTATTTGTTCTGGCAAATAACTTCAGCCTCTTAATTTTCTTCAAATTTATATACCTAAGGTAAGAAGACCTCAGAGAGGCAGATTTTACTTTCCAGGGTCTTTTCAAGGTTACAGCAGTAAATTACAGGTACTAAACTAATGTGCATATAAGAAAGTAACAGAACTTGAAAAGTGGCAAAATATTAGCAGCTAAGGACATAGTAAAAACTAAAAATGAAAAAGGCACAAGATATTGTGATGCTTCCTCGAGGCTGGTTTTCTGATTTCAGAAGCAGCCAATACTGAATGCTCTGGAGAGCAGGGCAATTCATCTATTTCTACAATACTTTGCTAGAAAGCAAATGTTGGCCTGACCCCAGCTGGTGATTAGGTTATACTGAGGACTTTGAGGATTGATAGCCCTTGTCATTTTAAATTAGCAGTAAATGTAGTTGAGGATGTTATTCTTATTTGGGTAAATATTGCATTCTTTTTGCAAATCATCTGTATTAAGGTATTTGTCTCATAAAATAGATTGAAGTCCACTATTAAACAGTGTGCAGTATAAAAAATAGCTCATGCAATTCATCTTTACAAGTGTTGCCTTTAACTTTCATCAGTAAGAGCTCTTGACAGGTCATTCAAGATTTTTCAAGCCTCAATCAACTCCTATCTCTTTCTTTCTTTCCTTATCCATACAAAATAACAAGACTTCTGATCTAGCACTAGAAAATGAGAAAAAACATTCATCTGGTTTGTGTTTGGAGTTTGTAATATCCCTCAAATTTTTCTCTTTTGTTGGAATATTTACTGTTTTTCTACATTTCTAAAGTAAATTATGACAAATAAAATATACACATAAATATTTCTACAAGAATGCATCAATCCACCTGTTCTTCCTTGTGCATATTAAACACTTTGGAACAGCTTCTACACAGGGTGTAAAGGAGGAGATTGAGAGCATTTCCCGGCCATCAGCCTTGTTTTATTTAAGATTCAACTTATTTGAATAACTGTAGAGAACCGTATTCCTCTTCATCAGCTTGGTCATCTCACCCCAGCATGGGTAAGGCATCAGAAGTGCTTTTGTCCAATTGTGCTAAGTGCAAAACTTATGACCCTGAGAATGAGATAATTATTTCCCCAGGGGAGGACAAGCGTCCATTAGAGACTTGTGGGTGCATTTTCTGTGACTGGAGTGTCCCCAGCTCACCCTCTGCTACAGGTCTGGCATGTCTTTCATAGCAAAATAAAGTGTATCACTGCGACTGATTATGCCAGCATTTTGCATTTGCTTTAATACAACCTTGGAGGAAATGCTTGATTTTAGACACTAGAGTAATTCTATCAACTTCAGTAGAGCTATTGGTATGCTCAGAAGAAAGTGTTTTGTGGAATTTTGACAACAGGAAGGCACTGAGGCATTAGATGATGTAGATTAAATGTATAAGCCTCTCATCTTCCACCAAGCTCCTTCTTTTGCAGGCAATTTAAAATTTTGTGACTGAGGCACAGAAAATGGGAAAATACAATGAGGAAAATGTCATGTGTCTCCTCAGAATTGCTAAATATTTTCAGCTAGCTTTTCTTATTATATTTGCCCCTTTAGAAACATGAAGCCTGCTAATTAAGCAAGGATTGGAGACTTGTCAAGATTATGAGAGTGCTGCTATGACATAACCATAATTCTTGATGACATTTCACTTTCCCCATCCAGAAAAATCTATCACACTTTCTGAGATGTGACCTTCATCTTGTTAAATGAATACTAGAGCAAAGAGCTCGTTTGACCTCTTACCTGCCCTCCCCTCTCCAGCCTCTGTCTGGCCTCAGACAGTCTGTCAAGCTTGTTTGCTTCATACTAATTAGCTTGATTTCTTTGGCTATTGTTACTTAGCACACTTTCTTTGTTTTTTTCTCTCTTCTGACTTAGCATGTAGCTTTTTGGACCACATGGTTTCTCTTTTCTGACTTGCCCATCAGATTGTTCTCTTTTCTTTTTCTTTTCTTTTTCTTTTCTTTTTTTTTTTTTTCTTCTTCAGTTTTGGTGTGAAACTCCTTATTTAGCCTCGTTTGTCTTTTGGTACACTCCTTGCTGGCAGAGGAGCATGCTAAATGCTTTTCTTTCTCTATTCTATAGTTCTTGGGGTATTCTGTTCCCTCAGCCCCACTCCTCAGCCAGTTGGATTTGTAGCAATTCCTCTGGAGAAACACAAGTCTAACTCCAGCATCTTTTTGTTCTCTTTCTCCTCATTTAGCATTCATTTCTGCTGCAGTCTAAGATCTAATGAGATTGTGATCAATGCTTCCCAAGTTGCCCCTTGCCTACATGTCTTCAATCATACCTTGGCTGTATAATCTACAACACTCTTCCTTCTGTCAATTGGTAAATATATATAGATAATGTTAAAAGCATCCTGGAACCACAAAACAAAGCTTTATTTTCCCCTTCACTCAATAAAGTGGAATCTACCTTGGTAATTGCAGAACTTCCTTTGCATCCTTTCTCATGCAAAAGCTGTAATTTATGTGGTTTTTTGTTTTGGTTTTTTTTTGTTGTTTTGGTTTTTTTTTGGTTTTCTTTTTGTTTGTTTTTGTGCAGTCACTTTAGAATCCAGCTCTTTCTATTTTGGAAACTCCATACATTCCAGCTTTCAGCCTACTCAAGGAAAAAAGCAAAACAAGTATGACAAAATGCACTTTCACACTCAATTATCTACCAGGCCATCACTATCCCATAATATTATCTCACAAAATAACCAGATCTCAGGCAACATTAGCTTGTCCCTGCAATGTCTGTGTGTGTGTGTCTGTCTTGCACAAGATACCCTGGATTTCACAGGTGGTAGGGAGCACCTTGGGATGCCGTGGTTGGTTACCACTGTAATTAACCAGCTTTAATCAGGGCTGGGCCTGGAGTGGGCACAAAAGGGCTGTGATGCCAGGTGAAAACATCACATCTCTTCTCTGCTGGGTAGAAACCCAAGTGTGGAGCTCCTAGAGCTGTGCTGGTTTGCAGCAGTGTAGGGCTTCTCTGCTTTGCCTGTGCTTACCTGACTTGATGATTCTGATGACTGTCTTCCTACAAAAGAAACTTGGGTGAAAATCACCTCCCCACCTCTGGCTCAGCCAAAGGCTTCTATTTAACCTCTAGAAGAGAAAACTTGGGGTGTCCCTAAATGGTCGTAAACAGATTAATTTTGCTCTAAGAACTGATAACAACAACAACAACTAAAAGAACTCCAGGTCACAAAACATTTTGAGGCTTTGACTTTTTTTAAGTCTTTAAGTCATCTCTGCTCTGTCAAGTGCCTTTTCCTTGTACATTATTTGTCTTAGACTGGTAGCTTTCTGACAGCTTATGTGTTATATTTGAATGCATTTTCCACAGTGCGCAAGCTATGACAACACAAATCACCCAGAGAGATTACAAGGGAACAGGGCAGTTCAGACTCCTTACCCCACCAAGCAGGGGCAGAGGGGCTGGGACCAGGGCCAGGCTGATGGAGCTCCCCTCCAGGCTCTGCCCTGCCCACCCTGGAGCACTGGGGAGGAGCCAGCGTTCCACTTCCAGGACTTCAGGGCCTTTGGGGTTCCGCACAGGAGATGAAACCAATTTATGATCAGACCTCTGCACATCTGTGCCATTATGGAAAGGTAATAAATATCAGGAAAGGAAAGGATATCACACACTCAATTTGAGAAAAACTGAAAGTCCTATGCCACAGGCCAAATATAGAACTCCATTAACCATTGTGAAGCACTGTTGATGAGGAGAGTAAAAGAACAACCCAGGAGGAAATTAATAATTCTGTATTAAGTGCAGAGCTTGGATGGTGTTTGGTAAATAAAGCCTGAGGTCATGCATTGACTGATGGGGAAAACAAAATATTGAATAACCACCAGTTCAGCAAACACTATCCACCCTGCACAGGGAAGGAAGCATTTTGACTATGGATGAAGGAGAATATTGTCACCTGAAAAAAAAAAATTGCATCAAAAGGGGCCAAATAAATTTCCACAGTAGCTTCAGTTATTCTGTTCCCTAATTTCTGGCTCTTCACATTTTTCTATGAATGTAGTCCTTTTATAAATTTCCTTATGAAGCTGGTACCTTTTTGTTACTGTTTTAATGAGAAAGTGTAAAAGCAAGCAGCTTACATGAACATAAATCAGCTTCAATATTATGCAAGTTTACTTCAATTGCTAAATCTTCTGGTTCCAGCAAGGCTTGCAGGCTAATTATAGTATATCACAGGAGAAAAAGACTTGGACCATTCTGCTGAAGGACAGATAAAGGCTGTCTCTAGGCCCCTAATGACTTGGAAGTGGCTGGCCCAAGCATCCCCTTCTCCACCTCATGCTGGAAGAGTGAGAGCTGATCCAGCAGCGCTCCCAGGGCAGTGCAGATAGGAGACAGGTCTCCTTCCCTCACCCAGAGACGGTGTCCTGGTGTTTCTGCTGAGCCTGAGCTGCTGCTGCTGCTCCTGGGCTGATGGCCAGGCCATGGCCCTGCTCAGTGCTCATCTCCAGTCTTCCCAGCAGCAGGAACACAGGAATAAAAAGTAATTCAAAATCCATATCTTATCTGAAGCTCTAGCTGGCATTTTGGAAGGGATGGAAAGGAGCAGAGGGAAAAGAAGCAGCAGAATTTCTTCTGGTTTGAGTCTTTTACTTGACAACTTTCAAAGGTCTTTTGCACAAAATAGACAGCTTAGAGCTTCTACAGATGAAGACAAAGAGGACAAAGAAAAGGAAGAAGGTGCATGAGGAAGAGAGGGAGGTAGAAAAGATTATCACAAAAAACCTCAAAAGGTACACAAATGATGTTTCATTACATGATCCACTGCAATTTTTGTGCAAATCAACAAGACTGACTGCTTAAACCAGGCTTTACAGAGCCAAAATTGCACATAATGAATTACTTGTGACCAAAAATTAGCAACACATACCATTAATGGAGAATCCTCTGAGGTGAGTGTGGAAACTGATAAAGAGGTGTCAGAGGTGAAAAGAGTTGGTGAAAGGAACTGAGACAGAGCAGGACTGGAGAGCTGGGAAATGCAGGCACGCACCAAGCCGTGGAAGCAATGACAAGAAACAGAAGTCTGTCCCATTAGACTGCTAAGCTCAGTGGGTAACTCAAAATTTAAAAATTCCAATGGCTGATTTTAGTATTTTACTGTGTAAGACAACTACTTGGAATTAATCAGATTATACAACAGACAATGTCACTCAACACAAAGATTGAAAACTAGGATCAATATAAATCTGTGTACCCTCTTTCAGAGAAGTGATCATAGAAGCTAATGAAATGCAGATAAGTGCATTAGGTTTTCCTCTTTTCATGCACCCTCTTATCCTGTCATTTAAAACTCAAAATCAATCTGAGTTACCTTAAGTGGCAATACTGTGTCTTTAATCCTTGATTCATTTGTTGTGAAATATAGTCAAAATAATAATTTGTAAGGGAAATTTGAAAATGTCAGATAGTAAATGCATATTTTACTTATTTTAATGTTTGTTGATTTGAGGCTTTGAGGGCAACACAGTAAATATTCAGTTTGGCTGGCACAAACTGTGCAGGAATCTAATAGAAAGCAATATTGTTGAAAATGGATATCAATTGAAAACAGAGAGCAGTGTCAACTATTCCCCACTGGGAGCAGACAACAATAAAACCAGTCAAGCATTACACAGTTGAGCCTGCCAAATGTCATTAGAGTGTAGAAAAAAAAGTATAGGCACATACGAGGAGGGGGGGGAGGGGGGCGGGAAATGTGGTGGGGTTGTTGAAGGGGGGGAAGCACTAGACTTATTTATATTTTTCCCCTGGACAATTTTGTAATCTAAAACTGGGGGGAGGGGGTGTGGTGGTGTTGGGCATACACGCGATGGGATGGCGGACCCCCAAGTTTAAATTTATTATAATGGTGTTGCCAGATAATTCAGGGAAACAGGGAAATGTATCATCCTATTGTGAATTAAGAGCACCAGAAAGATAAAGCAACGCAGTTTAATGTCTCTCAATTGCACAGCAAATTACATCGGAGTACAATTTTAATTTTTAAATATCTTTTCGTTTTCATAAGTCTTAATACCGAGATTACAGTATTAGGTGGGATAATTAGGCCAATTTATTTTTAAGCTCTGCCAAAACAACAATTAAAAAAAAAAAAAAAAAAACAAAACAAACCAACATCAACAAAACAAAACACAAACCCCAATCCACGAAGACAGGATTTTTACACCGCACCGCCGGGGGGAGATTTGCTGTGGGAAGCAAGCCCCGGCTGGGCGGGAGGATGCGCGGCTCCCCGGTGGACAAAGGGCGGCGGCGGCGCTCCCGCGGCGCGGGCTGCAGCTCCACCTAGCGCGGCACCGGGGCCCGGAGAGCGCGGGCCCCGCTCCGACTGCGCCCGCCCGGAGCCGCAAAGCGCGGCCCCGCCGCCACACAGGGCCCGCCGGCCCCGCAGAAACAAAGAGAAGTTCTGTAATATCGCCAGGTTTCAACTGAAATTGTGACTCCTTTTGTAGAAAGCGTGGAGAGATAATTCTGAATTCTTTGGCATTAACTTTCTTCAAGACACCCGGACTTACAGCTCTCAAAAATCATGGCATGGGTAATGTTTCTGCCCAGGGCTCAAATGTTGTGTGTGCTTTTACCTGCCAGACAGACAAGCAGGTTCACCATTCAGAGCACCCTTGTTCTGTTGCATGTCACATTTCTTGTGGATCCAGGTTTTCCCCATTCCTTTCAGTATCAACCAACTTCCCAGATCAGGAGTTTGTGCTTCGCTGACTGAGAGCTGAGTTTGACTAAAGGACCTTGCACTGCACTGAGTAAACTCCTCAGACATTATTTTTTACTTCCATATTCAATGTCTGGTGGTAGACACACAGTCTAGAGAGTGCCTCATTTCTCTATCTGCTTCAGAGACTGAAGTTCTGCTCACCTAACAGCAAAATGTGTTCCCTAGCTCATCCCTGCCCATCTCTGCAGATCTCCACCAGTGTTCCTGCAACTCAGGCAAGCAGGGAAGATCCACATGTCAAAAGCTCACACTGACCAGCTACTGCTCTTACTGGGGAGCACCTGACCTGTGACTTTTATAGAGCATGTGGGTCTTTCTGAAATACCTAGCAGTGGATGTTACATCACTCTGTCCTCAAGTCGAGTGCAATCCTCACTCCAAAATGAACTTCATTGTTTACTCAGTTCAAAGACTCTGTTAAGAGAAATGATAATCTGCAGAGCACTACGATTTGTTTATTTGCAAAGTCAGTTGCCTACATTGTTGCACAGTGAAAATGCAGTTCAAAATAGCTGGGTAGAGATAAAGCATGTAAAGCACAGATCAAAACTACCTTTACCGTGTGGTAATACAGTTGTTAGATCAGAACTATGTCTCTGAACTAAAAGAGCCTGCATCTTGTTAAAATTCCCACATCCCCATGGCAAATTTTATTTCCTTTTGAGTTCAGTTGTAAAAATTGGAAGCAAGGAAATTTGCAGGCCAAAACACTGTCTAGATAACATTAAGGGGCATGTTGCTTCCAAAGCCTTGCGTGGGTTTTAGCCACATGTCTCCCACTGATTTTAATGGGATTTGCATGGCTAAAATCCTGTGCAATGCTTTGAAAATGTATCCCTAAGGGTCTGTCATGAATTCATAAAGCCCCAGAATTTCAGAGTTAAAACCAAAATACAGTGTTGGCTGATTTTAAAGGCTTGTTACCACTCTCTTAATTAAAATACAGCTTAGTTTGGTAAAAGGTCTATTCTGCTTTGCATATAATGTATATGTGTTTAATATAATTCTAGTATGTGTATAATTTATATGGTTGTGTTATTTACACTACAAAAGAGTTGTGTTATATGCAACTTCTAATTTTCATAACACTTTCATTATACATTGGGTAGTAAGCTCCAAACAATGAATAAAATTGCTACTGTTCTTTCAATGAGCTCGTAAATGTCACTGAAGAAATTGCCGTCATGTTAAGGGTGAATTGGTTTTGTGGTACACTTATTGACAGAACAGTTTGTTTTCATATAAGATTACAACATTTTCTTTAAAATGTTTTACTTGGTTTTATATCATTAAGGGTCAAGAAAAGTAGGAATGCAAATCAATATCTCACAAAATGTTTGGTTTCTGACGAATGCACAAAATTAAGGAAAGTCAATGGGAAGGTTGATCTTTCCTTCTTGTGCCTCACAATAAGGATCTCAGGTCAACATTGTCATTATATTAAGTGGTCCATGAACAGCCAGTATGTCAGGTCAGCAAAAGCAAACTGGTGCTACAGACTCTAAGCCAGTTCCTTAATGCTTTACATTACTATGCCCACCAAATTCGCAGGTTTGCTTATCTTCATTTTCAACACTTCTAATCTGTTTCTTCATTCCTCTTTGTTTTCACCCTCATTAGAGTTGGATAATGTTATATTTGATTATCATCAGATAAGAAGAACACTCTAGTCCTATATATCTACCAAGGTAAGAAGGCATTTTAGCACATTCTGACTTGTCATATTAGATTTTCAACAGACAGTTATTGAACACACATAAACAAATCTGATTTTGTGTAAGCAAACAAGCACACCTCAAATACTTGCCAGCAAAATGAGTAGGTATAAGAAATTTCAACCCAGCTTTGTAATTTGGTCTATATTTTGTGTTAAGCTTAAAAAATCATGGAATCACAGAACAGATACAGAACAGGTTAGAAAGGACCACAGTGGGTCATCTGGTCCGGCCTCCCCGCTTAAGCAGGGCCATCCCAGAGCACATGGCACAGGATTGCATCCAGACAGCTCTTGTGTATCTCCAGTGGGGGAGGCTCCACAACCTCTCTTGCTAGAGAGGTGGTTTGGTTATTTCTGCTGATCACTAAAATAACCACAACCATCTTTGTGCTACAAGGTCAAACAAGTTTTGGGAGCATTAGTTTTAAAAGCAGATTCCAGAAAGAATCAGCTTTCCAGCTTCCGAGTTAAGTAATAGTAAAGCACAGCAAACTTGCTTGACATCATCAGCTGAACTAGCCCAATATGCAAAAGCAAATCACCTTGCAGCAATCCAGTCCTTTTAAAATTTCTTATTTTGTATTTTGCTACCAAGAGGACTCGTAATGTATGAAGTTACCCTGCAGGATGAACAATCCCTGGCAGGTATTCTTTAATGAGGACTGGTTCCTCATAGCTCAATGGCCTGTAGCCCATGGCTCTGTAGTGGCCCAAAAGCCTTGGATAATAAACAGAAAAATATACCAACTTACATTGTATCCAAATATGCCATGCTGCTATTTTCGATGAAGTTTTCCTGATTTGCCAGGAGGGAGTTTTCAGCTAAGTGCAATTTGCACATTTGCTCTGGGCCTTTCTTTGAAAAACGCCCTGGTATGTTCCTCAAAGGGCACAAGGCAGCTGAGGGTTAAAGGTGGTTCACTGGTCTAGAAAAGCCTTGGGGCCATTGCCTTAGCTGATTCTGGGCAATGTATTTTCACTGAAATCATTGATCCTTGCATTTTAACTCTGGTACTCATTACCATTCTTTTCAAATACCATAAAAATTAAATATAACAGCGCATGAACCCTGAAAGGCAATATCCCTTGGCCTCACATATGCATAAGATTTTTCCTCCTCTCCTTTTTTCTTTTCCTTTCTTCCGCCCTTCTAATCTCTCTCCTCATTGATTGTTCTTTGATAAACAATAATATACAAGTTGCAAAACTCACACAGGCAATCAAACACACAACAGTAAAACCCTACAAGTTGTAGTGTCTATGCACTGCTGTGAGTTGCCCCCTTCTTCATTTGTTTTAATCTTAATTTAGATCCCTGAGGAACTTTCCTGTTTGCCAGAGACACATTTCACATTCTGATTGAACATGTTCTAATTCTTCCACGGGAGAAAAAGATGGGGGGAGGAACCCAAACAACAAAACAAAATCACAACCTCTTTGATTTTAAAAGAAAATTGTAATCTGTATTGTCATCTCTGAGTTTGCCTTTGTCAGGAAGGCTGGAAGAATATGTTCTGATCAAATATTTGGGTGTGTGCTTTTCATTCTGAAGATGAGGACCTAAGCTCCTGACATATCTTAGATGGTGGCCAAGTTTAGACCCCTAATAGTTTAAAACTATCACCACCTGCTTCAAAGGGCAGGAAAAAGACATCTCCTTCTTGCTGATCATGAGTTTAGGATGAGCAAAATCTTTTACTGCATCAAATGGAATTGTAATAGGTGCAAGAGAATTGAAATCTTGCACTCAGCACCTCATTATCTGCAGATTTCTATGCTTGGGGTTTTTTGGTATCAAAAACATCACCATACAATGCTTTTTCAAATCTCTGAATTAGCTACTTTGCCTTGTAAGACCTGTCACCTAAGCCATGTAAAGCCTGTCATTTTCAGCCTTTTGGTGGGATGTGAACAGGATGTGTGTGTATATACACATCCATCATTAGATATGTGCATTTGCAAAGTAGATGTATCTGTATGGCTACTCTGGAAATTCTAACAGCTATGATATCCATTCAACTGCTACAACAGTATTTTACAATAAAGACTGTCCTGGATCAATGCATATTTGTTTCAGACCCAAGAAGATTTTAAACAGGGTGTCATCCACCTTTAGGAGAAATGGATAACTTTTTTTATACCATCAGTTGCAAAGGAAAAATGTGCCTTTGAAGACACATGAAGTGGGAGCTGAGTGGACATCCTTAGAGAGCAGCACTGCCCCTTCATTTGCTTTTCCAGCCAACAAGCTTCCCCCAGTACTGCCTCTTCAGGCAAAAACTGATTTTGGACAGAAAAAAAAAAATATTTTTCTCTTTATTAAAAAAGATGTCCAAAGCTGTAAGATGTGCTTCCTTTACATACTCAAAGGAATTTACTGGTAAAAAGAAGAAAAAAAGACCCTGTTTTTTTCCTTTCCACAGAATCTAGCAGACATGCCTCAGAACGTTCCAAAAGAAATGGTAATAGAAGAGTATATTGTGGCTCCACGTTTTTGAGGGCTTTCATGAATTGTGAGAATGATTGTCCGTGCATGTAGATTCAAAGATGAGCTTTTTTTTTTTAACTGCTCCTTGAACAGCACAGTCCATATTTGACAAGTTAGAAGCATTAGAGAATAAATTCACAGAGATGAAAATAGAATTTCCAAAAAAGTTTTCCTTAGACTTCAAAGCAGATAAAAAGAATTCAAGGAAGTTTGATCTTTATTTTATAAGTATGTACAAGAGAAAGAGAGAACGAAGGCAACAGTCAAAGAAAAGTCTGGTTTAATATTTCTCTTGTGGGCATACATAATGAGAAGTGGAACGCCACAACTCCTCAGTGTTCATAGGGTAGCAATTCACTGCCATAAAATTATATCTGGCTTCTTAGAAAATTCCTTCACTTCTCTGTGCTTGTCTGAAGTATGACAACTTGCTCTTGAGGCTTACAGATGTTGAGTTGTACTGGGTGGATTATTCCTAGAAAAAATAAAACCTAACAGAGATGTAATCTTTCTTTAAGTTCCCCACCTGAAAGGCAGTATATTTTCTCCAGAAAAACTAAGAGAGAAATTAATTTTTAAAGCAAAACCTTGTAAAAGTTTCTAGTTTATAGAAAATCAGACAGAAAGGAATGGGTGAATAATATTCCTGTTTGAGCAAAAGAGCATTTACCCATTCTATCATTTGCAAAAAACAGATCTAAGTGAATGTTTACAAAATGACATACAATACACAAAGAGATAAGTGTGCAAAGAAAAAATCAGAATTAAGCAGAATGATTTTTTCCTGAGGTTTTATTTTTAAAACTGTATTTTTTTTTCATAGGTCAGTGTCTGGTCAGGCTAACTATACCCATACCAGGAAACTAAGTAATGCCTGGGACTTTTTCCAGCTGTGGTGTTCCATCAGCTGTACAGTTAAATTGTCCCCAGCAGAACTTTGGCCCAGGCCAATAAGAACTCTTTCAAACAGGTTCTGGGCATGGTTTAGGAACTATTGTGGCCAGGAACCATTTCTGGATATATTTTTGGACATAATCACCCCTTGCAGAAGAGAAATTATTAATACAAGTGCAACCTATTTTGTGCTGGTTTGCTCAAATACCAAAGAGTGCTAGCTACGTATAATTTTCTTGTATGAACATAATAAATTGATCTGTATCATGTCAAAGCAGAAACCTGATAAACAAACCTCAGTGACTAAAGGTGTGAGAATGTGTGCTGGATTTATACTGTGCATATAAGAAAGGTGCATACTCATGAGTGGGGTCAGTAGCTTTAGTGTGACCTAGGTGGAAGACAGCCCAAGAGCACAGTGAAAATATGAATGCTACATAACAACAAGGACCTGTCTTCCTGGGCTTAATGGACTGGTTTTTCTTCTCATTTCTCTACTATAAGTGCAGAGATACACTCATCTGATCAGTACCAAAAAGATGTTTTACTCAGTGTCTTCCTAACCACAGAGTAGGTTTGTCTTTTCAGAGGCTCAGGAAAGTACCAAAATTTGACATGAGTTACTTTTGAATTTTTAAAACCTCATGCAAATCTGATTATTGGCAAAAAGATGCAGATTATAAAAACACATGAGCTGTATCATACCACGGACTGCTGCAAAGCTCACAGGACCAGTACTAGACAAGCCAGCTCTGAGCTAGACCACACTGGTGTATCCCATACCACACAGACACAAGAAACTTGAGTCAACACCAGCTCAGGCATATCCAGAAATTCTGGCCCACCTCAGTGACCAGCAGGTCACCCCAGAGAATGCTGGAGAGTGTGCCAGTGCAAACTGGGAGAGCACTGGGGCAGGTAATACTTGCTGTTTGCTGCATGAGAGGTCAGTTCAGAAAGCACCTGAAGTAAATGGTACTAAGGTTATTTATCCCATGAGAGCCATCCAACAAACAAAGTATTTGAGGACTGAGATGAAATTTTGATAGGTAATTAAATATCTAGTTAATGGCTCTGTTGATTATACAACTTATCAAAATGCAAACATTTATGTTTTTTAACGTATAGGTTTTTTCACAAAAATACACAACTGAGGAAAAATGAAGAATGTCTACAGTGAGTCTCAGGCTTGTCTCACGGTTGCAGCAAGACCCTCACATCTTTTGTTGGTAGAAAGGGCTCTGGGGTTTGGATGTTATGAAGGGCTATGTCTGATGCACCCAGTTATGCAGCTATTTTGCTCATAGACATGTTACTCACCCCACTTGCATGAACAACCGAGGGTATTATTAGGCATATTGGAAGTGAGTGTTTTGAGCTGCGATGATTTTTTAAGGCATGATGAAGGGTCCCATCTACCCTAATCAACTTTGCATAGCTGGGGCTCAACTTCCAGTGTTGTCTTTCATCAGTGCAAGTGTCAGTCACTGGCCAGCGCGTTGCCCACAGCCCTCTGCCCTCATTTCTTCATGGCGGGATGCATGTTGTTCTTTCAGGACAATTTCTTTTCGCCTGCTTTCCCAGCTTGCTTGGCCATGACAGGTCTGCCCCGGTTATGGCATTCACCATATGGCTGGGCTTGGCTCCACCCTATCTTTTAATAATTCCATCTCACTGACCATCCCCCTTGCATTGCTTTCACTGAGGGCATTTCAGAATTCAGCCCCAAACTATTGGTTCTGACGAGCTTACCCATGTTAAATCTGAAAATATTAGCATTCATTTTCCACTCGGTGATAGCCCCTGAAGTGACCTTAGTAGGTTATGTCTCATTTCATATATTTTCCTCCTATGGTAAACTGATACAGTGTTGATACAGCTACAGCTATTAAGTCACAGTTTGAATTCAGATAAATGCATTTGTAAACATGGTTTTAGAATATCATGTAATTCATAGACTTTTTCTCTCTCATTTTCTTCACATTTCTGTATTGAAAATACACAAAAATATTTTTTAAATCTACCAAATTTTCCAGAAAATGCAAATATGGAAAAATAAATACATGTAAGTATGTACAGAATGGACTACAGACTTCCAGCTGTTCTGAAGGATCGGTGCAAATTCACAATCCAAGTTAAACAACAAAGTAGAGAAATATTTTCAAGAATATTTTTTTTAAATATAAGGCCTATAACTTTTTAAACTGTCAAAAGGCAGAGATGGAGAGCTGCTAATCTATTTTCATCTGTGAGAAAGAAGAGCACTTCAAAAAGTGAAAGCTATTCAGCAATCTTTTATGATTACAATAATTGTAAATATATTAGTTGCATTATAATGTTTTCAGTTCCTATTCTTACATCTTTTTGGTTGCATAGTTAAAACAAATTACACTTTTTTACCTAAGTCTGTTTGTTCACATCCTTGAGATCACACGGGATTGTTCCTGCATAATCTGAGCCTCATGTTGAGGCTAAGAACTTTCCTATTACACCATTTTGGAAAAATTGCCTACAGCCATGATGTGACCCACTTAGGCATATACATCCATATAGTTTTAATTACCTCTGTACATGCTATTTTCTGTAAGGCTCTGGCCTCACATGGCACAGAGGATGAATAGCAGTCACCATGCCAGGGCCTGCTCACTGTCTCTTTAATCTACTCAATGCTTTGTGTCCTGTGAAAAGAGAAAACAAGGAAAGGCTCCTTTCCTTCCAAGCCTTGCCAGGGCACTGATCACTTTAACATCAAGCAAAGAGATAAAGCCAAGAAGGTAACACATGAGCCCTCTTGGATGGTGAGGGATGGAAGTAATCTTGCTCCTGTGTGCAGGCAGGATGGCCATGCACAGGTGGTTTAAGCAGCATCCCTCAATTTAGGGTGCACAGTTTGCTCAGTTACAGCTTCATTTTATCCGTGTTTATACACACGATGTATCGATAGCCAGCTCCTGCCCACAGCTGGTCCGTAGGACAGAGCTGCCAATCCTTTGGTTTCTCATGAGGAGCAAGCTGAGGGTAAGGCCTGTGGTCAGTCTCACAATGGTACAAAAGATAAAATCCACAGTCAGAAGCCTCCAGTGGGATGACAAACCTCTCAACTTGGTTCCCTCTTCTATTTGCTCTCTTCCCTGGGCTCAGCAGCCTGCTAGGGGTGATTTGAAACAAAAGTTCTGCTTAGGGCGCTTTCCACTCTCCTCCCTTGGGGCAGGACAGGGGAAGGAGGTGGGCTCTCCTCCAGCCCCCATGCCCTCCATCCAAGGCAGCGACAGCACTGCCAGAGGGTCTGGAGAGGGGTGACCCCCTAACTATAAAAATTCCTAACAGTAACCAAAAACCTCTTTCTTTCTGTTCTTAAAAATCATCCTGAGGTTTCTGCTGGGAGAGGAGTTTTCTCTGAAATTTTTTTTTTTAGTAAAAGACTGCCTTTAAGCCTTATCTCCTCTTTTAAGTGACATAAAAACATTGCTTTCTGCTAGCATTTGAAGTGTGGTATATTTCAAGTAAAACAACAAAATAAAATTATTTAATGAGTAATATAAAGAACCTGAAATCAGTGCATCTCTGCACATATAGTTAAAGATATTTATACACAGCACATCAAGAAGCATAGCTATATGGCAAGATAGCCAAATTCCTTATAACTATTTATTTATAATTTACCTGTACAATGTTACAAGACCCTGTATATGGATGATATGCTTTTTATCTGGCACCACTTGACTGCATGTGTTCCTGTTCTGGTTTATTGCATATCAGCTAATCGCATAATTCGGCTGGATGCATACTAAATTGAAGTCCAAATGCTGTTCACCACAGTGTAATCCCTCTGGATAAATGAATAGTCAGTATACCCACTGGACTGCATTCCACCATCACTACTTTGTAAACAGCTGTTAGCATGTGTTGTAAAATAGAAGAAGAAATCTGTTATTGCTACGTATAAAAACGTGGTTCCTCCATCAAAATCTTCACTGTGCTGGTGAGAGGAATGTGCAAACCATTGCGACGAGCTGACGACGCACTGAAGTCTTTAGCCCTTTCCATGGCTGGGGCTTCAAGAGCACAGGCAGCAGAAGCACACATTTGAGACAAGGCATGGGAAGCCCTCGAGGTCCCACCAGTGATTCCTGCAGACCAAACCACAGCTCTGATTAGGTCTTGACAGACTGCACAGACAAAAGGTAGCACCTACAAATCCTTTCCTGATTTGTGCATGTTTAGAAGATGCAACAAATCAAGGTAAAGCAAAGCAAGTGGGAAGATGTCTTTTCTGTCTGTGCTGCCATGGAGCAGCCTATCCCTACCTGCCTCCCACCCTGACAACACGCCGGTTGTCCTTGCTTTTCAAAAGAGCAGCCAACAGGTATGGAGTTTTGAAGAAGCTTTGTGGAGCAATGTTTTGTTTCTGACTTTTTGTCTAGGTGGGCAAGGGGGGTGAGTAACAGCTTAGGGCAGAGGTGAGAAGGTTGTGGCAGCTGTGGCAAAGGGGAAGTGCTCAGACAGGTGTCCAGGCAAGGTCTGCACACATGGTGGGAACGAGCCCTTGGCTGCTTCACCTCCAGCCCTGCAAGGCCCAGGTTCAGCATTCCATCTGCCATCCCTCCGGGGATGCCTCGCGGCAAAGCTGGCTGCAGCAACATCCTTAACAGCAGAGAGAAAGTCTGAGCAACTGATCGTAATGGTCCCCTTCTGGACACAAATTCCATGAAATCTTTCTAATTCTGTCTTTATAGCCAAGGGGTATTGCACAAAAGCAATGTTCCCCAAACACTCCTAATTTTTAATTATTTCTTCAGTATTAATTTTCCTTTGCTCCTATGACCAACTAATGTTTTGTTTTTGTTTTTTCCATCTTAAGTCTCCTTTCTTTCCCCACTGAATGATTTAATTCTTAAAGCCAGATTTGAGAGATCTGAAGTTGGATTTTTCCATACCAGGAGGGCTGAGGCAGATCCCCCTTGAACTGTGCTTCAGCATCTGTCGTTACTTCCATGTCCTTCTAGGGATTTGCCAAAGGGGATTCAAAACTGGCTTAAATGGCAACTAAAATACAGATGTAGAGTAGGTTTGTTATTTTATCTTTCTCTTTACTTGCTATCAGCACATGAAATCTGAATGCAGCCACCAGAAGCCCCTTTCCATTGCCCAGGCTGGTAACACACTCAAGTGAGGAAAAGGAGGGATATATATGTGACATTGCATAAATGAGATTCTTGTCACTGAGGCCAACAGAGTGGCAGGATTAGAAAAAAGAGTTATGCACTTCACTGAGAAATGGAAATATCCATACTGATATTAGATAAAGCAGAAAAATTAAGAGACTGACATTCCCATGGTGCAGGGCAATGGCTGCACAGACAGATATGAAAGTTGTATTTTCCCCAGATTATTAAGATAATTGTTTACAAGACTTCCTATGCCCTGCTCTGAAATATCTCCCATAGCCACAGCATCCATGTCTGATGGTGCTCTGTTTGGAGCCAGGGTGGGACATCTTCCTCTACCTCTGATTTAGGGCTGGTGAGTATATATTGGAAATTAGCTGTGTGCATTCCCTCTAATTTGTTTTGCTTTAAGGATGTTCGCATCTCTGTGGCTGTACGTCCACTGGCAATGCAGGAGATGAGTTCACTGGAAGAAAAGCTCATTAGAATTATGAGATTTACTGGAATATCAGTGACTGGTTTTTTTTAAAGTCTGGTGAGTGTTGTGACTTACTTGCCAGGGCAAAGCTGAGGAGCATCTGAAACGCCATACACTAAGCATTCCTGAAGAACTGCTTATCAATAAGATTTGGGAAATTTTGGGATAAATTCTCAAATACATTTCATACAACTCAAAGTTACTCATGCCTAACTTCACAATAGGAAAATTACTTGCATATGTCACAGGTATTTTTTTCAGGCATGGTTCTGTTTTAAAATTCCAACTAATATTTTAACATGTAGCACAGTCTTTAAAGTGGTATTAAAATAACAAAAGTGACCAGGAAAATCCAGCTGGGAATTCTGTTGTAATTTTAATTCAGATGTATTATATATTTTATGCATTTCACAATATGCAACCATTATTCTGTAAAGAGCTAAGCATGTGTTTAAATTTATACATTTTGAGTTTTAATGAGAACTCACAGAGTGTAAAGTTAAGCATACATAAAATCAGATTAAGAGTTAGTGTTAACACTAGAGTAGTACATTCAAACTCTGGAGGGACAAAAAAACCCAAACATATACTGTAGATGAGAAAAATTTGATGAATTAACTTTTAACTCCAGGTGGTATTTTTATATTTTGGAACACAATTTTCAACCCCAGTATTAAGCAGAATAATACTGTGCTTTCTTGCTCCATTTTCTCTGAATTAAGCAGTTTTTTGATACAATCAGTCCCTTTGTATGAGAAAACATATTCCTAAATATAAGTGTCCGTTTCTGCATCCTATTTTTCATAATATGGGATCACCTGACCTTTTAAAGACTCCAACTATCTGATCACCTTTCCCAAGGCAATCCATTATTCTGCCATTGATACTCCTACCACAAGGGTTTTTTTTAATTAATTAACTTTATAGTAAAGAGGAGATTGTGGGTTTAAATAGAGGTGAATATTTTGCAGGGGCATGAGTCATACCTTATTTAAGCAGCAAAGGCTATGAGAGAGAAATGCAGCCTTTTCCAACCAACAGTTCCAGTGGTATCATATCCAGTAATTAATTCATCTTATTCTTCTGCATGTTGCCCTTACAGAAAGTAGATCTTTTCTCAGTGCATTCCTCTTTGGGACATTTTTTTCCACACATGTGCCCCAGGGTCATCCCACAAATATTTTCCCTTTGGCCATTTCCTTGGTCACTATCATTTGAGGTTACCACATTAGTCCAACTCTGTGAGCCTCCTTCAGGAACATTCTTTCAAGCACAGAACCTCTGGGATGTACACCTTCAAACATTTTAATCCAGCAGCAGTATGATTAAAACACATAAAACAATATGCACATAAAACAGTATTCCCCTCCTCCATCCACAGGCTAGCAAGAGACAGAAAGGTGGCCGTGAGCTTTCAGGAATGGTGCAGCTCTGGAAGGGTGGAAGCCTTGACACAATCTACTCAGGCCACCTTCCATCCAAATGTGGCATTTGTGCTCGGATGAGTCCTCATCCAGTCCCTCACATCCCCTCCCTCAGACAAAGTAGGTGGCACCATCCTTACTGCCCCACTCCCCTGAACACCTTCCTCCTTCCTGTCCTCTCCCTCACGGGTTGCAGCCACCATGATCTGATGGTGTCTTCCAATCACCTCATTCCCCTCCCTCTACCACTCCCTTATGGAGAGACTAACACCTGGGTTTGGTTTCTTCTCTGCCCTTCAGATCTCTTTGAAAACTTCCTTTCCCAGGGAGCCTTCCTATCTCATTTCAGCTACAGGCAGCCATGGCAGATGTGCCCCTTCTCAGGGCACCAGAACAAGCAAGGGCCGGGGGGAGTGGGGGGGGAAAGGAGGGTGACCTTGCTCCAGCCTCATGGGCCACTTCAGGATTTTATTATTTGCCTGTGTAGGCTAATATTGTGAAAATTTTGTGAATATATTAAACACAACACATTTTCTCAGCTAAATATTTACTGGTTTTTGTCTTATGGAGATAATGCTGATTTTACTAACAGGGGTATGATCTCAAATCTCATTCCCAGCTTTTAACTATGTATAATAATTCAGTTCACCCATTTATCCCTTTAACACAACATTTAGGTTAAGCAGTAGGCCTAAGGGGAACAAGTTATTACTAGCCTGTTTTTTTATTTTTCTTTGATGTCCTCGATTCTATTCTCATTCATGTATTGGGGTGTGCAGCAAATGAACCTTAAGCATTTATTTTATTTACTAATTTTGCTTACTAGCATTATCAAAAGAGTGGAGCAGCTGCGAGCTTCACAGATTGAGCATACATCTGAACATTTAACAGCCCTGGTTTATCCTGGCTGCAAGGCATCACAATATAATATTCACTGACATGAAAGCTGAAGAAAGGATGTCATGGCAAGTCTGAGATTCATGCTGTGAGAGGGTATGTACTGCAAGACCCTCACTCCATTGGCTTCTAATAGGCTAAGTATTGATATGCAAATGAGAGAGGAGCTTGTGTGTGGCCTTTTAATACAGTCACTAAACATCAGTTCAGAAAAAAAATAATAAGACCGCTCCTCTTATATTTCTGCCTACAGATGCACAAAAACAAAAATGGATGCGTTTTCACTCAGCTGCTTTGAAAGCAAATGAGGCCATTGCTGAAAAACTATGCCTAGGACCTGAAAGCTGAAAAATTCTGGTCCAGATTTCAAACACCAAGTGCTGAGGTAGGCTGATAAGCAGGAGTGGGCAAACCCATGGAGGGAGGGTTAAAAAAAAACAACAGTTCCTTCGTTCCTAACATTCCTCCCTGGGAGCAATACATGTGCCTGTGAAAGATTAGGTGCTGGGTTGCCATCTCTGAAAATAGAAATATGTTTGCAAGGTAGCAGAAAGAGAGGCCCAAAGGGCATCTCCAAGGAGGCTTTGACTCCTTGGTTCTGACACACACAGATAATTCCTATTTCAAGTTTGAAGCAGGAGCAGCAGATGAGAGGAAAGCAGCTGTTAGTTTATCTTGTAAACAAGACCCAGCGTGCCACCAGATTATGATAGGACTTCAGGTTGGAGATGGCCCTAGACAGCTAAAAGAGTGAAGAGTTCAAAAAATAGAATTGCTTCTGAGAGCACCATTACCCAGCTACTCTGGGCTGCCTCAAATACCACAACAGGCCTGAAAGCCTGTTAAAGCCACCAGTCCTATAGCTGGGGGGGCATGTGTGGTCCTCTCACAGGAATCAAACAATGGGAAGAAATGTAGCCCAAGATCTCCTTTATGTTCTGAATTTATCTGCTCTTAGTAGGCTGTACCAAACCTGGGCTTTCAAGGCATCACAGAGGTAAACCATTGTTGCACATAAAAGGTGGCACCAGGTTTGCTACATATTCATGGAAACATGGAATATCCTGAGCTGAAAGGAGCTCACAAGGATCACTGAAGCCCAGCTCATACATTGTGCGCATGGATCACACACAGCCTTTAATAAAAAGCTCAATGGCCAAAGGATGCCCTGGCAAAGGTGCCTTGGCCCAGGCTCTTTGTGCTGCAGCTCTGTGTGGCTGAGCTCCACACACATATGTTAATCTCTATTAGCATATGTCAGCTCCAGCTGCCCACATGCCCACGTGTGACTGGAGCTGATGCCAGGGGTATCATGAATAGCCCAGCCTTCATTTTTTCCACTTGCCTCCAGGCTTGTCTGTGTGGGAGTATATAACAGTGCAAGATAAGATGCTATATATATTCCTATAAGGCACTCACAGATTTGCATTCCAGAACGACCACATTTTCCAGCTTAACCCAGGCTCCTTTGAAAACAAACTAAGCAAGAAAAAGCTATTCTTTATTCCCAAATAAGCATGTCCTGCATCAGTATTGCTGCTGAGTTGCTATACACCACTGTGATTTCTCACATGAAAACAAAGAGGGACAGCAGGGCAGGGTAGACCCATGTCTGCAGAGCCATGGGCCAGTTGCCACTCTCCCCAAACCTCTCAATGTGCAGGTTCCCCTGTGCCTCTCCTCCTCTGCCCCTCCTTCTCCAGCAGCTGGTCCTACTTCCTCCTGCAGCTTTTCTCTAAATGGGTGCATGCACTCAGCCCGCTGTATACACATATTCCCTCCTAAATTCACTTCCTTTCCTCTATACACAAGCCTAATCACAAGATTCATCTTACTTTCCATTTTCCCTGCTGACATTAAATAAATAAAAGCAGCAGCAAAGAAAGAGAAATGTGGAAGTCAGCTTAATTCCCAATGGATATGAGCTGTTGCAGTGCTGTAAGACATACCTGCACACACACACTCATGCACCCAATATGAATCTTCATAACAGACAAAATCACTTCTGTGTCTTCCTATTGCAGAGCACACTTCCCTTTCAACACAAGCAGTAGGAAAGCTGCTTAATAATGAAGACTTGAAAATCTTCTCTTATTTCTGTAGGCTTTAAATGCTCAGCTCAGCCCTGTGTTGTGGGCATCATCCTTTCTGGCGTGGAAGGCTTAGGAGGATTCACAGAGAGCCCATTAACATTGCTCCTTAATTGGCTCAAGGCATCACTGCTGATCTCAGCTTGGCACAACCTTCATTTCCCACTCACCACTCAAGGCCCCTGCCAGTTCAAAAACAGAAATCAGGAGTAAAACCTGAGAATGATACATAAAATTAAAACTAGAACTTAGTCTGGGAAATCACAGGTGAAAGATGTGCATTTTATAGCCTTCCTGGGAATATACTGCTTTCACAAAACTAGCAAAGATGTTTGATTACAGTTTTTAATTCTGAACCTGTGTCAAAGTGTTTAACCTTTCACTTACCAGTGTACCATCACTATTTTAAACTGTGATTAAAATGCATATTCCCTCCCCTTTTTTAACTGCATAATGCTTAAGGGGGTGTCATGGTTTGACACTGGCCAAACACCAGGCACCCACGAGAGTTTTTCACTCACCCTCTCCTGCCACAGCTGGGCAGAGGAGGGGAAAAAGTAAATGAAGGGTTCATGAGCTGAGATAAGGACTGGGAGAAAACACTCCTAGGGAAAAACAGGCCCAACTTAAAGGTGCATGGTAAATATATTACTAACAGAGTCAGGGGAGGATAATGAGAAGTAAAATAAGACCTTAAAACACCTTTTTTCCCCCAGCCTCTCCCTCCTTCTCACCTACAGCCCAGGGAGACAGGGTCTGGGGGTTTTGGTCAGTTCATCACCCAAGGTTTTCTTCCACTGCTCTGGGAGAGGAGTCTGTCCCCTGTGAGGCTGTGGGGTCCCTCCCACAGGAGACAGCTCTCTGTGAGCTTCTCCAGTGTGGGTGCACTCCCATGAGCAGCAGCCAAACCCCACCTGCTGCACCGTGAGTCCCTCCCACAGGCACACAGCCCTCCCAAAACTGCTGTGGTGTGTGGGCTCTTTCCATGGGGTGCTGTCCTCCATGAACAGGCTGCTCCAGCCTGGAGCAGGGGCCTGCTCTCTCCACCAGCTCACCCACTGGATCACAGCCTCCTCCAGGGATCCACCAGCTCCAGCATGGGCACCTCCCCACGGGCTGTGGGTGGATCTCTGCATCCCTCATGGATCCCCATGGGCTGTGGGTGGATCTCTGCATCCCTCATGGATCCCCACAGGCTGTGGGTGGATCTCTGCATCCCCCATGGATCCCCAGGGGCTGTGAGTGGATCTCTGCATCCCCCATGGATCCCCATGGGCTGTGGATGGATCTCTGCATCCCTCATGGATCCCCATGGGCTGTGGGTGGATCTCTGCATCCCCCATGGATCCCCATGGGCTGTGGGTGGATCTCTGCATCCCCCATGGATCCCCACAGGCTGTGGGTGGATCTCTGCATCCCTCATGGATCCCCACGGGCTGTGGGTGGATCTCTGCATCCCTCATGGATCCTCACGGGCTGCAGGGGCAGAGCTGCTTCACCTTGGTCCTCACCACGGCCTGCAGAGGAATCTCAGCTCCAGAGCCTGGAGCAGCTCCTCCCCTCCTCCTCCACTGACCTTGGTGTCTCATTCCTTCCCCTCACGTTCTCATCTCCTCCTCTTCTCTGGGTAGAAAAAAACTCTGTGCACTTTGTTCTTAAATGTGCCATCCCAGAGTCACTACCAGCCTCTCTCATTGGCCCAGTTCTGGCCAGCAGCATGTCCATCTTCTGAGCCATCAGGGACTGGCTCTGCTGGACATGGTGAAACCTTCCAGCAGCTTCTCAAAAAATCCACCTCTGTGGCCCCCCACTATCAAAAACCAGACCATGCAAAAATAACATGGGGGAAAGTAAACACAAGGTGTACAGAGGCATGTTTTGCATCCTTGGGCTGCCTGAGGACAAAACTCATATGAGCAATGATGATTCAACCTAACTCACCTGAGCTCTGCTGCATCAGAACAGGTAATTGCCATAAATCAGCTGCTCTCCACAGCATGGAGAAGATTAATGGCAGCAGACATTGGAGCTGCCAACTCAGAAGATTTCTGTGGTGGAGCAGGGACAGCTACACGTGAGGAATTTGTGATAAAAAGCTACACTGGGGCTATAATGAAGTCCTGGAAAGATGCTGAGGTCCTCTTCCACAACACAGACACATTAAGATCTGTCTGATTTTGGTGACAGACAGGTATTTGAGTGAACACACCAGCAGCTATTAAAAAAGAACCAGTAACTAAAAGCTAATGTCAAAACGTGATGTAGAACTGTCAGATGCCATCAGTAATAATTTTTGCTGTGACCAGTCTCAGGTAAGGAGGGCAAAGGAAACAATATTGCTGCTGACTGCAAGGAACCAGCCATCTGTGATTTGTGGGTTTCAGAGGCAGAGGGTCTGCTGCCACCCTCTTCAGAAGAGGGAGAGATTAATTATCTCTACCAATTTTCTTGGCCTTGGTTAAAAGGAAAACATTGCTGGGGAAGAAGAGCATAGGTAGGCAGCAGGACCTACACTGGGATATTATATAGGCTTAAAGGTATCAAATAGCATTTTACATAGGGTTAAGAACCATTGTAGCCTTTGTAAGGGGGATGCAAAGAGCCACTGGACAAGCAGTATTTTATAACAAGAATTTATCAGCAGCAATTTAGCAGGGAAACCAAGCAGAGCATTAAGACAGCCCCAGACCTTTCTCTTTCATCCATCCTTAGATTGTGCCAGCTGGTACACAAGGCTGAGACGTGCAGTGGGAGGCAGGTGTCCCTGTCCAGTTGTGCTGCTGCTGTCCTGCTTCCCTCTCTTCCCAGCAGCAGCATGGCCATGACAGGAAAAGGAGAATTGCCAATCAGTCCTTGCTTTGGGACCAGCAGTGCCCCTCTGATGTGGAGAGGTGCACTGAGCTTACCATCCACAGGATCCATCCACAGGAACAGGGCCCTGCTAAGGCATGTGTCTTCATTTGTAGGGTGAAATTGAAAACTCTGCCCCTACTCTCCAGAACAGGCTGTCCTGTTGGTGTTTATGTGGTGTCCTGGCTTGGGCTTGTTTCCTGTAGCACTTTCAGGAGCTGTGGTTGGGCTGCACAGCCCAAGAACTGTGTCTCTCAGACTGAATTTCCAAATGTTGAAGGGCAGATGTAAGACCACCTTTGCTCTGCTCCTTTTTATTTTCAAACTGGACACTGCATCTCTGTATTTAAACAGACTTCAGGCCTTTTTTCTCTTCTATTTAAGAACCCATTCTCTACCAACAACTAGCTACTTGTCTTTCTTTTTATATTTTATTCCTCATGCATAAAACAGGGTGCAGTTTTCCCAGGACAAATTCCACCACTAAAAATGTTTCCCCAAATTTCAGAGTTAAAAGACAAGGAAGCTTACAGTGAGAGTGAAACAAATCATCTGCTGCTCTTAAGCTGGTGAAGCTTTTAGTGTTGCCAGCAGCAGATCTCGGATGAGATCTTCACAGAGTAATGCAGCAAAGGCACACTGTGGCTCACTGTGACAGATCCAAATGTATCCTGTCTGTCCAAAGGGGGCCAGTGGCTCACAGCATCTGTCGAGCTGCTTTGTAAACAAGTGGGGGACATAGCTGTTTAACCTAGACTCATGCATCTGAAAATATGCTTTGCCTCTCCAAGGATTTTGCTGGAAATGCTTCAAAGGATTCTGTTTTTCCCAGAAAGCTGCATCATGTGGTGTTTATCTACTCCTCGAAAGTACTTGCAGCCTTCTTCCATAGGAGAACGGCACTTTGCAGTTTGACAGTAAAATCACACATGACTTGTTAAGCACAACTTCCTAATGTAGCTCCCTGTCTGTTGCAACAGTCTCCCTGGTGGTAAAAAAATACAGTACATTACACTCGCTATAGCAACTGTGATGGCAATATGCAGATTACATGACCATATCGCTCGCCAGCATCTAAAAAGAAATATTTATTTTAGCATGGTTGGTACTCTTTTCACAGTCTCTTCTTTCACTGTTCTTTTCTGTTAACACTATCTTAACTTCCTCCCTGGATCTCTCTGATAAAGCTTGATACTGACCATTTGCTTTCTTGCACACATACCTTTGTATCCCAGCTGACCCTTTGTATCCCTTAGTCATCCATTCTGGCCTCTGTATTCCAGTGTCTTTATTTCTAAATAGCACACGTAACCCAAGTTCATAGATCATTTTATCTTACAATACATCACATTCACATACATCTTCATTCTCTCCTGTGGTTTATCCTATTTTTCTGCTCTCTTCCACCTATTATCTCTTTCTTTCAAAATGTGTCCTGCTGAAAGATTTTTTCCCTATCTTTTCACTGGATTTTTAACTGAATGTCAACTAAATTAGGACTATTCTTGTTTTGAAAACCTATTACATAACAAACTCCCATCTTTTGCAGGGTTTCTTTTAAAAGTCTCTGGTTTCCAGGTCAAGGATGAGATTTTTTCTGATAATTTTTTATTCTTTGTGCTGGGGCACTATAAGGAAAGGTATGTTATTTGAGCCACAAATACAGACTCCTTGTAAATCCAGGAATAATGAAGTTCTGGTTTGGAGCTCAAGTGTCGAATCATTCTTCTTCAGGACTGAATTAAATCAACTAATTGTTTTTCCATCTCTAGAAAAGGAGCAATATTGTACATCCTACCTTACAGGTATGTGTGAGGTTGAATGAAGTCATAAACTACTCCAGACCATCCAAATTACTCTTGAAAAATGTATTGCTGTCCTCTTTTTTTCTCATTTGGTATTGTGGTTTGCCTTTTCTCAGAAAGGAGGATTGCCAAGTCTAGTCTGAAGCCTGCATGCTGCTGAAAGGATATTGTACTGAAATAGGAGTGTAGGTGTGGATGAAGACTGCCAGAAGCATCTCCTATTACCCCAACAGGAGAAAATGGCAGCCAACTTCTATATATCCTGTAGTCTGGAAAATGGTGAAATACCATCTTTTTGGCAACCATAAATGGATAAACATTAGGTAAAAGCTAAGTGCAGTGTGAATTCTGTCCAAAAAGGGCACAAAAATTAGAGACACTACAAAAATGCAGAGGGATGACTAAATGAAGGAGGCATGCAACTAGCCCAACATGCTTAAATAGCACAGATTAGGAATCATGCTCTCTCTGCCCCTGACTGGCATTCAGCTGCATTGTTATAGAACAACCTCCCCCAGTACTGGCAGAGAATAGATCAGTCATTCATGCTGAGATTTTCCTTTTGCTAGGCATTGCCATGCGAAACATGTCCTGGTTTTGCCAGGCAGAATCTGCATCCACCTGTTGTAGAGGGTCCAAGCACATCCCACGTTTCTTCTGCAGGATGTACACACAGATCTGGGTTTTAGGATTGTGGTTTTCATATGTGTCTTGTGAGAAGATTGTTGGACTATTTGCTTCAAATTTTAGTACAGGATCAGGCTAGAGAAAAGGTAGTAAAAATTGTATCAAGTGTCTCTACAACACAGGGAAAAAAAGGAGCTGTCTAGGGATTAAGTAGATGTTTCTGCACCAGGTAGTATATGCAATTTGAGAAGAAATAAATTTTCCCCTGTTTCTTTCACAGTCTTGTGCAGAATCCAGCTCCTCCTCACTCTCTGTACCTGTTGGACCGAAATCCTACTTTAAGAAAAGTGCACTTTAAGAAAATTGAGAAAACAAAGGAAAATTTTTACCAGTTTAATTTCTTTTGACAATATTTTTGAACAGTGATATTGTGTTTCTTTTGCATTGCTTAGAAATTTCATGTTGATTTAAAGATTAGGTTGGGTCTGGCAATGCAAAAATACTAATTTTAAAAGTATGGACTTTCATATTTTCTTCAACTCGTTTTTCAGTCCAAAAGAGGGAAGCATTTTTAAGAAGGCTGACTGGAAGAAAACAAATTCACAAGATTTTTTATTATTTCTTTTGAAAACTCTTCTGTGAGGAAGTAAAGGAGATTTCTTCACCTTTAGATATGTTAATTTCTTACTTCTGTCTTCCACCCTTAATTTTCCATTTGAAATTAGTGGAATGAGGAGATTAAAAAAAATCATCATAGGAAAAGAAAACCAAAACTGGATAATTTTCATTTTTAGAAATGAAATTACTGAAATCCTTGTTGATATATGAAATTGTAAACAAATTTTCAGATCTTCCAAGTCTAAAATAAAGAATAACTGTCAAAAAAGGCCTTTGATTGCAATGACCCTGCATCTCCCAAAATGTATTTTTTGCAAAAAATTTCTGCTCATTCTGCCAAAGTCATTGACACTGACCTTATACATGTAGATTCAAAGAGATTAATTAAAGGCAAGAAGCACTGCTAAATTGTCAGCAGCTGGGAGATGAAAGTGATTCTGGAGAGTAATTCTCCAATGATGCTGTGGATAAGGCAGGATGTTTAGTGGATAAATTATCTCCCTCCTGAATTTAAACTGAGTCTGGTGAAATGGTAGTTTTCTACATGTCCCTTTATGGTCAGACCCTATTGCTAGTGGTTTGACTTTTTATAAAGCCAAAACAAAACATAAAATAAATGATATAGTTAACATAAATGCTGCAAGTATACCAAGTATATAGAACTTACTGTGCACTAGGGATTAGACATAAGATGAACTTTATCATTTTTGCATCTCAAAATTATAATTATTTTTTCTCCTGTATTTCTCAATATGTTTCACAGACATTCAAAGAAGAAGAGTAGAGTTCCCCTGTGGTTAATTTAACCCTAGGAAATTCCCCAGAGCATAATCAAAGACTGCACAGTGGCTAGCATTTCTCTCCTGTTTCAAAACTAATGAAGTTAAATCCTGCTGGCTAAGGCAGTATATCTAAAAGTCTATTAGACTTTAAATATAGTAACAGAACAGACATCAGTCATAAATACAAAATGTATTTTTTGCCAGCTGTCTAAAAGAGGCAGTGCAGCCACAAAAAGACCTCTTCCACAGGCTAGTACCAGCCTCATTATCGCCTACGAATTAAATTGAAACTGCCAAAAGTCACAGCAGTGAATTCTAGACATGACAGTGAGACCATTGCCCGTGACAGGAAGGCGAAACACCTTCCCCAGACCTGGCTTGGGATTCACTTTTTTCATCCCTCCATATCCCCATGGGACCCACTGACTTCAAAGGGTGTTCATGTGGATCTTGGGCATAAGAGATCTGCATATCTTAAGCAATTACAGCTGTTGGAAACCGCCCTGTTAGGGGATAAATCCCGGTGTAAACCATGCAGGGAACAGGAAGGCTGTTTGAGGGGACCAGGGTGAGCTAAGCTATAGGAGCCCCAGCAGCATTGACAAATATCTGAGCTCTCATTTTTTGTGCACTTCTTGACTCAGGATATCCCCACAAGGGAAAGAAAAATGGGAAAGTAACACACATGCATTTTGAATGGATATTTATGCATATTTGTGCAACTGCTCAAACTTTTCATTCTTGTAGCTGCCTTAACCTAAGCAAGAAGTAGAAACACAAACCATCAGTACCACCAGACAACCCACATATAGAGCCAAGCAAAATCCCAAATACACCAGGGTAGCAAGTTGTTTACATACCACACACTTAACATTATGTGCATATATTAGACTTGCAAATAGGATGAAAACAACTGGAAATAAAAAAGTAACTGCAAACATTAAACATTTCATTTAAGAGAATGAACAAGGTAACCATATTAAAAATATTTTTCCTTTTAAATAATCCCTTTTGAAACCCTTGGAAGCAAACTTGCTGGTGGCTCTGGATAAGTCTGTTCTCTTCATTTCATGGGATTCTTGCAAAAGCTCATAATGGACACCTCTTTCAACCTAAACTGTATTTTCTATCATTATGTTTTAAGCCCTATGCAAACTGGGCAGAAAAACAAAAGTCACTTTCAATTCATGTTAAGAACTGCAACCAGAAGTTCTTTACTGTGTTTATATCAGCTAAATGATTACAAATGGACCTATTAACCCCAAATTACTTGAAGAACCAAAAGAAGAGGCACTTGACAATTCCAAGGATTTGTTCTCTATTCACTGATCTGGGGAAAGATGAGACTTTTTTCTGTGTTAATACATTTCTTCTATCCAGCCCACTTCTGCTGCTCTTTTCTCCAATGCCATCAGTAATTGGATTAAACCCTGACAGATCCTTCTATTTCATCAAAGAAGGGAGGAAACAACACATACTGGGGCAAAACAATCCCTGCCCTACCTCTAACAAAACCAAGACAGTACTGTCACAGATAAATTTAGTTCATTCTGTCTTAATCTATTCAGTGACCCTTCCACCCCACCCAACAGCAGAGCCATTACATATTTTTCCACCCAGGATTTTTCCAATTGGAGTGACAATATCTTAATCGTGCCTTTTCTCACTGCTAAAACAATTGGATATAACAAAGCCAAGTGAACAGCTAGGCTCAGAGCAAGTGAAGCACAAAATTTCCCAAAATTAAACTGAGGAGAGGGTAGCTCTCAGCATATACTTTTCCCACTTTCCTTCTTCACTGTCTAGTGATACAACAGACCATTTGCAGAGGTTGGGTATAATACAAAGATTAGGCACTTCTCATGTATGGTTGGAGCAAATCCAAACAGGGGGTTAGTAGGACATTTCTGGAGGGCTTTTTCTTTTTTGTCAGTTGGGTTCCATTGTTTCTTAGCATACTCTGTTGATGGTATATTATTCAAAAACTTCACATTTATTACAGTAGTTCATTACAGTGTTAAGAGCTGGTGGTATCAGTGGTTTTGTAAAGCTCTTGCATCAACTTCCGAGACTAAATCTGTAAACAACTTCTGATGTGGTTCTCTGTGTGAATAAGCAGTGAGTAGTGAACAGTAAGTAGTGCCTGGCTGCAGATACAGACATTAGGGAGGGCAGAAACTGCATGGCTATTTTTGCATAGATTTCTCAAAGTTTTCATCAAAAGGTGTCTGCATCTGCAGTCCAGACCTCAAGTACCCCAGTTCCTGCAGCCTTGGCAGGGGAAGTGCTCCCTCATGCACCAGAGCCTCTCCTACCCTGGAGCTCAATGGCACCTCCCTTTCCCTCACACTAGCTTCCCACACCATATCCCCTTTGCTCCCTTCCTTTGCCTTGAATCTCCTCCCAACACAGGGCACCAAGTTCTGCCCTCTCCATCTGGACTGGAGTTTGGAAGCAGAGAGAACATGACCAATCTGAAGAGTGGGAAGAAGAAGGAAATAGGATGCACAGTACCCAAGCCTGGGGCACTCAGATATTATGCTTTTAGCCAGACCCAGGGTGAATGCCAAGCCAACCCAGAAGACAAGGGGGGAAAATCTCACTGCAAGTAGAGACCTACATTTTCTCCTCATGTTCTCTAGGAAAACATCAGGCTGAGTCGTAAAGATTTAAGAATTGCACTTGTTTGCTGCAGGAGAGCACTTGGCAAAGAAATAAATAGGAAGCTTAGTTTGCTTTGGGGAGACTTGCACTGTATTTGATTTATTTTGAATTTGTGACTTTCACAAAGACAGTTGCTAAGGGGCACCAGTGCAGGAAAGGACAAAGGAACCAATGACATTTTTATCATATTTTAAAATAAAATAACTTAACTGATCCTGTTTTAAAGCTGCTGCATTGCACCAGCAGTTTTACTTCAGGTTGTGTATGCCACAACAGGCAACTTTCAGCATAAGTAGCACCTGTCTCTCTAATTGCTCTTCTATATCTTTAAATGCCACCATCACACACCTTCCATCACACCTGGGCAATAGTTGAAATCAATCTGTTTCCATCATTACCAATCTATTTTCCTGGGACTAACTACTTGCAACCCCTTTGGCCCTGTAATCATTTTAAACTCTACAAAGCAAGGTTTTGTAGAAGTAATCTATCCAAATACTGCTGTAGGGCTTTAATTGCATCAAAACAGGTGTTATCCTTGGATATGTCTTTTCCCCCACCCCAAATAATTTAACTGCAGTTGTTAAAACCTGCATTAAAAAGCCCAGCTTTCCATATTGCACGGTGCAGTTTTTAAAACAATGAGCCTGAACCTGGAAGCTGAACAGAGTGCGAGCTGCAATTTTTCAGAACTACAAACCAATCAATTAACATAACAGGAACTAAAGGAGAAATCTGATTATATGAAATTACCAGCCAGATGCCAAGAATGCTGTAGGAATTCTTTACAAATATTCACTACATTTGCACCTCTACTTTAAAAGCTGTTCCCATTTTCAGTATTTCTAATTTTCTAGAAGTTTTGAGGTGTCTCCTTGGCATGAAACTCAAAAGCAGATATGTTAAGGGTCAGAAAAGACTACAAAGATAGTTCCAGAGACCAAAAGACATCAATCTATGTGCTGATGTTGGCACATGAGCTGGGGCTTTCTAAAAGGTTGTGAATGCAGTTGACTGATATCTTCCAGGCAAATTATTTATTGACTGAAGAAAATGGAAGGCAGTGTGAGTCAAAACATCTTATACATTTTTGACAAATACAGTTGAAATTTTGGTTTAAAAAGTTGGAAAATATTGAAGTATTCTAGGGTGACATCTTCTTAATGGAAGATTTCAACATAGGGCTGCAGGAGACTGATCACTGACTCTTTTCTTCCTTTATCTTTTTAGGTCTTTTAATGCTTCTCCTGATTAATAACAAAAGTTTTTCTCAATTTAGTGAAATATTATGTTCAATCCAAAATTATTACTCTTTCTCATATTTTGTCTTTCCCCACCATTCTGAATAATCAGTAATGTATTTGCTATAGTAATTGCTCACCTAAGCAGAAATATTAAGAAATCAACCTGAATTGAACAAGCAGTAGCAAAGAACATTTTTAAAAGAGCTTAAAAAGGGAGGCTATGGCTATAACGAGATTTTCACTTCTTTTAAAGTAGTGCAGAGTAGCAATTGAGGACAGACTATAGACAGAATATAGAAATCTTGCTTTTATTCCCAGGAAAAGGTTGTCACGCACTCCCTGATAGAAGCAGTATTTCCAAGAGGAGAAGGCTCAGAGGAGACCTTGCTGCTCTCTGTATTGGAAGGTGTGGAGAAGATGGGACAAAGACTCTTCTTGGAGGTATGCAGTGATGGGATGAGCAGCAGGAGTCATGAGCTGGAACATGGCAGATTCTGATTCATTGTAGGAGAATTTCCTTCTGCCATAATGGTGGCCAAAGACTGGGATAGGCAGCCCAGGGAGTGTGTGAGCCTTCATCCTCTAAGGTGTTGAGGACCGGAGAGCTGCAGCCCTGAGCAAAAGGACTTTATTCGTCCTCTGAGAGAGATTGGACTGCTGACCTCCAGAGATTCCTTCCTACCCAAACTGCTCTATGTTTCCATGATTAGATGATTCTTAGACTGAATGATGATGAATATGGACAGCAACATTTCTTATATTGGTAAAGGCTTCCACTCTTAGGGAATGTTTGAGAGGAAAGAGAAGATCCCTTACAGTGTGTGCTGGAAGGGAGGAGCCTGGGTTTTACTGTGGTCCATTGAGGTTCATACCCTGCTCACCAGGGCTTCCTTCTCCATGAAATCAGGCACTTTTATTTATGGTTTGATGACAGAACTGACTTTCTGCATCTTCTTAGGGAGAGAAAGTATAAATGGAAAGAAAACCCATGGTGAATCCTCTTTTCAGAGGAACTTGAGGACTTTAGCAGCTCTTGAGCCTTCTGTGTATTTCACTTTCCTCATTCCTTGAATGGGAAATACAGGATATATTGTGAAATTCATTAGGAGGTGCACACTCTATCTCACTCTAATTCCTTTTCATGGTGTTTGCATAAGTAAGGGATTCACTGTATGTAAAAAGCATTAAAAGGATAAAGTTACTTGTATTATTTTTTGCAAGCAGAAAAATACATCAATCTCCTTTAATTGAGGTCTCTTATGGAAAAGGACCAAGATGCTCATTTGAAAAAAATTTCCCTGGAAGAGCAACTGATGTTTGAATAGCACACTTCTGTCACCTGAGGTACTAGATCATTGATACTCTTAAGCAAACTGCTTGATGTCAGTACAGCTTTCAGATCCTGTTGCACTCCAAACAATTCTGACTTAGTTACTGGCATAGAGCAGATACTCTCTTGTCTTACACCAACAATCATAATGCATAATAAATGCATTATAAAAGCAGGCATCTCTTTCAGGCTCAAATCCAAGTTTTTGAATGATAAATGTGCTAAAGATTTGCTGCAGCTCTTTGTGTTCCTTTGGTGATTGAGACAACAGTCTCAATAACATTCTTCTTGTACTCATAGACTTTTTCTTTTTGCTTTTCTCAAAAATTTTGGAAATAAAAAGGCCTGCCAACCAGACATACACTAATTACTTCTTGCCTAGACAGGATCCTCAAAGTCACATTCTTCTGGAAGTATATGTAAGTGAATTGTTCTTTAAAGAGAAGAAATCTGTAAATCTCTTTTCCCTTAAACACTACTATCCTCTCACTTTCTATGTAACTGTCTCAAAATACTCTCTGCCTATTGTACTTTGTATTAATTTGGCATAGGCTGGATTATGAAATAGCAATCTGGTTCTTATGCATTGGAATGTCTGTGTGGTTCTAATGCACCATATTGTTTATGGTGAGATTCATCCCAGATTTGTTCAGTTCTTTATTCCTCCATAATCATTGGCCTTTGTTTGTTATCCCTGCTATGTATCAAATACTTTCATCACTAATTCAGATCCAAAATCTGGTGACTAAACCAAGATTGTATCAGATATTCCCACAGTAGGGAAATATGCTAAACCTATCCCAGACTTGCCAGGTTTACATCATCAAGGACGTAATCAGGTAAATAAAATCCCCTAATCTGCAGCATGTATCAAGGAAAGGTGATTAGGTTTCAAGGTCCATAAGTGATTGAAAGGCGAATGTCTATTCTTTGTTTCATTTTTTTCCCTGAGTGATGGTTTCTCTGGATAAAAAAATAGTTTGTCATAAGGATGGGTTTGTTTGTGCTGTTTGTGCTGGACCAGAAATGTCAATAACAAAGGGATACCACATTGTGTACTCACCTTTCCAGAGCATTTTATTCACTCCTGCAGGAGCCTAGAAAGGCTAGAAGACTCAACAATTGTAAATGAAAGCACAATCACATCCATAATTTTTCTCTACTGACTACATGAGAAAGAGCAGCACAGACCAATTTCCTGTTTCAGAGGGATAGAGCCGTACAGTAACATACAGTCTATAAAAAGAAAGTGGCATTAAAAATCCACAGAGTAAAAAAAAGTCTGCTATTACATTTAGTTAAGAAAAACCCACAACATTAGATTGTCTGGGAAAATGTTTCCTATGCTTGTGAGGCAGCCAGCCTCAAGGAAGCAGAGGGAAACCCAGTGGTCCTGTCAAAAGCCGGCCTCCTTTGGCTGGAAGATGCAGTGGTGATGGGCTGGGCTGGGCTGGTCCAGCCTGTGCCTGAAATGCTGCTCTGGCTGCGTGGCCAGGGAAGTGAGCACCCACTGCCCCACATCTCCCTCGCCAAAGAGCCACCCAGGAGCAAAACCTGACATAGAAATTTGCTGTACAAAGCACCTGTATGTTTCTTCCAGCTCCTGCTTTCCCCTGAGCAGCCTCTGGTGCCAAGGCTGGTGCTCCCGTTGGTGCAGTCAGGAGGGCTGACGTTCCCCAGGCGCAGACATTGCCCCAGCAGCTCGAGGGCAGGAAGCGGTGTCACCAGCAGTGAGGCAGGGACATGGGTCGTGTTCTCCACCCGCTTGGTGCCGTCACTGATCTGCCCTGCTGTTTTCACCTGGGGGAGGTGGGCTGGGGCCAAGGACAGTGGGGACATCACCTGGGGCCAGGCCACTGCTCCCTGCCCCCAGCCTCCTTTGCCTGGGAGCATCCAGCCCTTGCCAACAAGTCCAGGTGCAGCAGCAGCAAAGCAACTTTAATGAGCATTTATCCCACATGCAGGGATATAAATAACCTTATAAATACAGAAAATACATAGTCAGTGTGAGAATGCCCTAAGGGAGGACAAGGAAGAAGTGCAAGCTTCCAACTACCTCGAGCTCTCGCTGGCAATGTACCTTCCCAATTAAAAGATGTGGAAAAATATCAGTTCCCCAAATTTTTCTGCAAGCTCTGCAGTGGTCAGGAAAAGGCACTTTGAAATGTTCTTGCTGAGGAAGTATGGGTTTTATTTTTTTATTGTTGATTTTCAAGTTAAACACATGCACAGTGATTTTTGTAATCTTGAAGATGTATTTTAATTGATTTCCCAAGTATTTTAAGGTCTATTAATTCCATGGATCTTGCAAACGCTGCATTTTCTGTATTCCAGCTGCTGTTTTAATCATGTTCATTAACAGAATTACTTTTACCTGCCAGTGAATATTTTACATTGCATTAATAAATCTTCTGTTTGCTATCAGAACTGAGCAGACAAATAAAATAAAATACCGAAGTGTGTGAGTTTCCCCATGGGTCTAACGCTGTTCTGTCATGCTACCAAGGGATTTAAGCAGATTTGAATGTAAAGGTGGCAAAATTAAAAATATGTGCATAATATTTAAAAGTATGTAGTTTTACATCATTAACAATATATTCTTTTTCCACGTAAGAAATCAGCCAGGTTTTCTCATATGCTTTGTTGTGGTGAAAGTCTGATGGAAAGTCTGATGAAAAGTCTGCTTTCTTTCAGAAAAATAATTGGCAGTTGCCATATCCAGTACCTGGATGATGCAGTATGCACTGTATGATCAATTAATTTTCATACACTCTATGAGCAGCATAAAAAGTACAGATGTTAAGAAGTTCATTATATCCTCAAAATTTCAGACTGTATACCCCTTTTAAGAGAGTAGAAAGACTTAAAACAAAATTCTTTTTGTTGATATTGTTTCCACAGCATTCTCAATCAATTTTTCTAAAGGCTCTGAAATTCTGCCAGCATCACACATGCACAGAAGATAAAATGAATCAGCAATTAATCCAATCATCTTTGATTTAACATTAATGTAACTCAGTGCATTAGGCCTTGTTTTACAAGCAACTGTGTTCCAACTACACTTTAGAGAGCCTCTAAATTAGCCAGTTCACAAATCTTGATTGAACCAAGAAGGATTGAGGGTATTCCACGTAGTATCATCCTTCTGGAAGGTGTCTCTTCCCTGAGGAAGGACGGGAGATTGACAAGACTGACAACTCTACACCAAGACAGTGAGAATTGAGAACGTGAGACGCTGCAGAACCTACACTCAGCCATGCACTGCTTCCTGCCAAGCTGCAGCAGGAAACTGGGGTGGGCAGAACTTCCAGGGAAGAAACTCTGCATCCAGCAAGTCCCTCATCCTGTGACCCTTGTGTGGTCCCACACAGCAGAAAGAGTGAAGCACCTGGTCACACGTTTGTGCGGTGTAGGAGCAGCTGGTGAGCACCCCCTGTACTGCTCTGTGAACACTGGCACAGGGCAAAATGATTCATCTTATTCTAATAGTAAGCATGGAAATTAACAAGTATTAGGACTCATTGTACCATGGTACAATTACAACAGAGCCTAAAACTGCAGAGATTACTTAGCTGTCTGTTTTGCATTTTGTTCTTTGCATATTGAAGGTTTGCTGACAGAGACGTAATATTTCCTGAAGATACATCCTTTCATTGTACCCCTTGTCTGAATGTGGTTTTGATTTTATGGGAAGGGTTGAACTTAAAGATTGTCACTCAATCACATGGACACCAAGCAAAGTTCAATTGCAGTACAGCTTTCGTTAAGGATTCATTAACAGACACTTCATATAAAGTGCTACCACATTCTCTTTCATACTTTTTTCTCTCCCTACCCCCACTTTTTTTTTTTTTTTTTTTTTTGCAGCTGAGAATAATTAACTGTTCTTTTGTGAGTGTCATTTGTTCTCAAGGAATTAAATGCCACCTTATTTCTCAGAACAAGAATTCAACTGTCATAATTATAGCTTCATTTCAGGAGAAAAAAAATCATAATTTATTACAGATTGTTCAGCATGTGAAATAGGTTTAAATGTCTTTGAAAGTAAATTGTGGCATGTCATGAAGGGCTTTTGCCATCACTGTAATTGATTTATAATTTTGCATTTAAAATTAACAACATTCATCCATTGTTCTCTTATTATATAAGGCTCTGGCAGGGAGTTGAGAGTTTTGTGTTCAGTTCTGGTCACCACATTACTGTAATGACAATAATAAAGTTTTAATAGCTTAGGAGATAAAAATGATATGTAGAAGTGAAGCCAATACCAGTATTAAAAATAAACTTCAGACTGAAAATAGTTTTAGAAAAATATACTATGTCTGAGAAAAAATGAGTAAATGGGGGATTTATCTGAATTGTGTTAACTTTAAAGCACAGGAAAGCTAGACTTAATTCTATAGTTTACATTAAAGTGACCTAGCTAAAATACAGAAAAAAATATCAAAATTAATTTTGAAGTAATTGTGCAAAACTACTCCATTAGGGTTCCTACACATAAAACCATTGGTCTTTTTCTTACCCTAGAAAGCTTCAACTGATAGCTGCAGAACCTCTTCTTGCTTTCAAAACTGCCAGACAATTGCAGAACAGCAAAAAGAACAATTTTATTTTGTTCTGGGTAATGTTAATGTTGTGGTACAGTTAAGCATCATAACTGCACATCCATTTATCAAAGTGGCTGAATTTATGGAATAATGACATTGAACAATGCAATAATGTCATTGAACAAAGACAAAACTGAGATAATTAAATTAAGCAGTGCTGATTATACCCAGAGAAAAGGGGGCAAAGAAGTAGTTGCTGGGAATGCAAAGGAAATAGATAAAATATCACATGACTCCAGATCCTGGGTGAAAGATTGCACTTACTGGTTTTCAAATGCTGATACTGACCTCAGCAGTTTCTTCAGGTTTATTTCATTTCATTGATGTCATCAGGTATCACACATAATGATATTAATGTAAATGAAAACAGAATTAGTCCCATCTACTAATTTTTCCACAGTTATAGGACAGAGAGAGAAATTAATGAAGAAAGATGAGAAGACTGATTTTGTCATTCTGCCAGATAAACAACAGGAAACAGATTCCCAGTTGCTCATAGAGATTCCTGTTGTGGTCTCCATCCTGCGGACTGCACAGCCCTCAAAGAAGGTTGCATACAGTGAATACAAACAAGAGAAGAAAAGACAGATTAGTTTACTTTTTTTCTTTTTAAAGGCAAAGAGTACCAAACTTTCCAGAGTGCATGGAGATCATCACACCAGAAACTTCTAAGATGCTTCAGGTAAGAATAATCTGCTCTCTCAGAACTGTTTCTCAAATTTAAGGCTAACAAAAGTGATTTACAATCAGACTGCCCCATAAAACTAGCTTTTAGTAATCTCTACCTTTTGTTTACTCTTTTCCTGATGCCTAATCTGTGGAATCACATTTCATTAAACTTTGCATTTTCCAAAGAAGCAATCGACAGTGAAATTACCTCTTTATCATTGACATCTTCATCAATTAAATAACATTTAAAAATGCTAGGGTTTGCTTTGGGTTTGTTTGGGTTTGGTTTGATTTTTTTCAGATTAACAAAGGAAAAGATTGCTATAAAATCAGAGTGGGGAAACTAAGTTAAAGCCATGGAATATAGCCCAATCCCATTGGAGTTCCTACAAAAAAGATGTGTTCTGGAGGAGTCTGTGGCAGACAAATGTGCACAGAGTGCACCAGTTGAACAGCAAATGTTCCCATCTTCTAGTGAAGCACAGGCTTCTCAAGGACATCAGGCTTTCCTCCTCCTCCTTTTCTCTGGAAAATTTTCTCCCCAGATTTTGCATGTATGACAGTCACTGCCCTTTCTGCAGACCAGTAAACATGAAATGTTCCCTGGAACGTTTTCTTTTCCACATATGCCTGCAAAAACCAAGTCCCAGTCTAGCAGATGCCATGAAGGCCATGAGGTGATCCCGAACAAAGACCAGGGACAGACTAGGCAGAGGTAGTTGTGCTGACCCCACCAAACACTTCCAAAGCCTACAATGAAAAGAGCAGGACCGTGCTGTCCTTGAGCTGCAGAGAAGCCTGCTGGAATCTAACACTGCTGGGAAGCTCAAGGTCAGCTTCCTCTAGTAAAAATCTTGTCATGTAATGTTGTCAAGGTCAGTGTCAGCTTGGATTACCTGCCATGCAAGTGCCAGTCATGCATGTTCTGCTTGCCTTGGGCTAGGCTAACCCATGGTCAAACTTTTCAGAGATGTTAATGCCTACATCTTCACTGGCTGATATGGGGCAGCCATAATGCAGATTTCACTGCATAGCAGCTGATTTTAGTAGATGAAGCATCAAATCTGTTTTACCATAAAATCTTTTTTCTCCTTTTATAAAGCACATATAGCTTGTCTTCACACTCTAATGCAGTCATTCAACAGTGAGATTCCTCACACTGAAAACATGCAGTGAAAACTGCCTTAGAGCTGAATCACCAATACCCCTAAGAATGGTGGCTCTCACTCCCTATTCTCCCCCAGCCTCTGCTTCTGGACGTTGTTGGATTGTTTCTTCTCAGTGTACAGAAGTTAAAGCACACGTGGAGAGAAATGAATTCCTAATTTAACATCCCCCTTCTGGGTTTCTCTTGTGCTGCAGGACTGCTGTAATGATCTGCTGCAATGAACTGCTGCCTCTAGCAATCATCCTCTCTGCCTGCCCAGCGCCGCCTTTCCCCAGCAATGCCCTGGGGCTCTGTAGCACACAGCTAACAAAGCCAGCTCCCAAACCTGCCCTGTTTGCCAGAGCTTTGCAGTCCTACTTCCTTAACCCTTTTCATCCTTGGGACATCACCACACACAATCCATCCCAGTCCTAAACTTGAGAAAAAAAAAAAAAACAGCAAAAGCTGGAAATTTGTACAAAGAATGCTCTATATATGCTTCATTTTTTTAAACCAGGACCTTGCTCAATTTCTTGGAATTACTCAGGAGTCATTCTCAAGGGCAACATGTATTTGCCATTAACATTTCTGTGGTTTAGATGGTTCGCCTGACACATGATGATGTCTCAACCTCAACGGAGCTTGGGGGGGAAATTGGGAAGGGAAATAAGGACAGGGATGCCACAGGTTCACCTTAAGGTAGGAATTGCTGCCAGGAACCAGGCTAGAGGCAAGGAAATGGTGTGGAGCATGTGCTGAGGGGCGGTCTGAAAGTTGAGTCTATCAGGCAGTTGTCACCAGTGTCTGATGTGTAATATAAACAATTGGGCTGACTTTTGAGAACACACAGAAACAGTTACACTCAACTTTTATACCCACTGAACACCAAGAGAGGTGATATGTCTCCTCTGACTTGGGCCAAAATTGCCACTGCCTCTGAAACAGCACATATTTCAAGTAACCAGGTCAGGTTTGAATCAGTGACCCAAGCAAAAGGCTCTTTTTGCTCCAGTTATCAGATTAATTCTGGCGCCTGTGATCACTACTAAACTTCACTAATTTTATTAGAAGGTTCTGCAAAGATCACATTTATGTCGTTCCACATTCTAAAATCAACTACTGTACAATATAACATATGTAACAGCAGGGTCCACATTTTACACCCATTTTATGAACCATATTCTTATCCTTCTATTTTACAGGAATAAAATGGCAACTTGTCAAAAAGGAAGGGATTTATTACTATTGCTCCCTTTGTCTAGAGAGAAAATGCAGTGTGATGGTGCTTTGATTTTGCAGTGATCTTCCTTGTAAACCACCATAAAGAAAATCTTTTTATTTTGTTCCATCTCAGGCAGAGTTATAACCTCTTCTAGGTTATGCTTATCTTAATGCTAGCAAATTACTTCTTTTTTTTTTTTTTCATCTTTAGTAATATGGAATTACCATCATTTGAAAGAACTGTTTAGGTTCCTTGACCAGAAGAGGCGTTTAACTATGTCATGTGTGATGTATGGTGCATTTAATTGCTCTGTGCAGCTATTCAAAAAGCATTCAGAAGTAATCATTTAGCATTAATATCCTGGGGCAATTCAAGGTCACAGTACATTAAAAACTAATTCAGAGTAGTTCTAGAATACATTTTTCATATACAGAAATACATGATATCTTTTATGATAAAAGGGACAATGATATTGCAGCATGATGAGGGGATGTGGGCATTCTACATATCTGTTACTGGTCTTATGGTAAAAGCAGAAATACACCTTTTCACCATTACTCAACAATTACTGATTTCCAATAAACCCAACACATTCAGATAAGAGGTGAGGAGCAAATATGCTTCCAAGAGCCACCTGGTTTAGAAGTATTTTTAACTAAGAGTACCCGATTCCTCTTTTGCTGCTATTGCTAGAAGTCAAGCTTCTGGGCAGATTTTTATGGACAGACCAACCTGAAACAATTCTAACACATAATTATGTGTTTGGTACTGCCATGCAATAATTAAAAATGAAATTACTATTTTTTCCTTAAAATGATGAATTTTAGAAATGGGAAAGGAGAAAGAAATCATGAGGACAACATTGCCCTCTGGAGTTGCAGGGCAAGTCCTCCCAGAGTTTAGAGAACAGAGCAGTTGTCCTCGGGGAGAGGAAATTCCCTTAAGAGTGCACAACACAGAAAACACAAATATCATAGAGGTATGCACATCCTGTATGCATCAGAGCACAATTAAGTGTAAAATTATTTATTGCCATCCTTGTCATATTGCACTTTTAGCCACACACTGTACAAGAGAGACAGTGGCAACCTGCAAGTCAGATCTCATTATGGAAGGAGAAAACAAAGAATTAAAAAATCATTGCTTCCTCACAATTGTACCCAACAGGCATTTTATGCTCCCTTAGAATACCCAGAGCACACAGATAAGAAGCCATTCAGCCTGTGCAGCTTTTGGGAAAATCAGGTATATTCTATTGATGCAGCAAGACCTCAGCTTGGGAGAAAGAGCCTGAGCTGAGCTCAAGCCCAGAGCAATCTCCTTCTGCAGGGGTTGTTCGAGCCTGCCCTCATACTGGGAGGCTGCAACTGGTGCTGGAAGCTGGAATTGGAAACTAGCCAGATCAAAGCTATGTCACTTGGGTCTGCACCAGCTGCACTTGCAGTTCACACTTCTGCTCCCCTGCACAGATATAAAACTTGAACTGAGGACCATCACTTTTTAGCTCTGAGGATGACAGCAGATGAAACACAATATATAAGCATCAAGAATTGAGTATTGGACACCTGCTGATGCATAGTGAACTAAAGCACAGTCAAAAGCAGGGGCTGCAGACATCAGATTTTCTGTTTCTGTTAAAAAAAGAAAAAGTAAAAGCTTAGTTGCAAAGGGAACAATGAACAGAAACAATGGGGTAGGCAAGAGGTCGAGTGATGTGCTACAACATATCACATGCTATTTTTGCACTCCTTTCTTCCATTTTTATATAACCAATGAAGTTTCTAATAAAAATAGGCAGTTAAATGATTAGTATTAGAATGCAAAATCCACTGCTGAGCAGGTAGGCTGCATCCCTCATCATCAGCATTACTGACATCAGCTGCATCAGGGTGCACCTATTTCATATTTTAAGGCTTTTGCTTACCTTTACAGCATTTTGATAAAAGCCCAATTTCTAAAGGACCAAAACACCACCGTCAAAAGAGACCTCAAAAGCATCTGCTGAAGTGCTGGGCTAATGTTCCTAAATGGTGAATATGGTGGAATGTACTAGCCTTTTATAAATTATCTCACATAGCAACTTGATAATCGTCTTTCCATTAGATACATTAGAGCAAAGTGAATGTTTTAATGTAGAGATCAGCAGAAATTGGTAAACATAAGAATTAAAAAAAAGAAAAAGGAAATTAAAAATTTGGAAAGGTGATATTTGGAAACTTGCTGGTATGCAGAAACAGTTTGAGCTCAGGTAAAGTACCACAGATGTGATAACAAGTGCATTAATATACCCAAAAAAATACTTGTCTTTGCAAAAACAAGGAATCTGGTAACAATAACTTTACAGTCAAAATGTTCTTATTCCAGTCCTAAGCCACCACCTAAACTGTAAAGATCTTTTCTTGTGCAGGTCTCTGTTTTACTTTGGTCTTTCTCCTCCAACCTGTTAAAATGTCCTTTTCTGTAGTGCACAACAGCTCCACAAGTGCTTCACAAGCCAAGTTCATCAGTAGTGAAAGGAATTGGGAATGCAGTGAGTTGCAGAAGCATGTGGAAGAATATGCTAAAATCATCCTGAAAATATTTGCAAGCGATGCCTCTCAGAACTTTATTTTCTAAATAACAACATCTATTATGTTAGGCATTATTGTAAGAAAATGTACTATAGTAGCACTGCATTTTTTCTTTGGGATCTTATTATTTCTCTGTAGGCATTAGGCATCAGAATCCAAAACACTTTTACTAGAAGTTTATATAAGACTAAGAAAATTAAAATAATATTTTTAAAATTCTGTGACCTTTTAAATTTGGGGCAACAAATCAGCTTTTGTGAGGAATCAAAGACATCTAAAACTGGGTCTCAGTTTAAAACATAAATTTCAATAATTAAAGTCAACTTCCTTTAGATTTTGATCTTGTATTAATAAGAAGATATTGAAAATAAAAGTGTTGATAAACAATATATTTCAACAGTTGCCTTTTCACTTTAAAATATCCATGTATTGATAATGTTATTGTGATCAAGGATGCATTTTTTATTTTATAACTCTAAACTGTAGTACTGTTTAATACAACTGCACAGTAGTGGTGAAAGTAGGGAAATATTAATACCCCTTTAATGGTTAACATTCTTTTTGAGCATCTTCAAGTGTGCTAGAGCTGTTTGTCACCAAAAGCTCAGACCCTCTCTTTGCCCTTGAGAGATGATACCTGAATATAAAACACAACTGGAAAGCCTAAGAAACAACTGGATATGAAGGGCAACCAGGATAATAGTTAAAATCACAATGACACATAGATAGATGTTTATGTTTTGACTTAGCTTCACTGTCTAGATGACCAGTCTTAATTAGCTCTGCAGTCCAGATAAACACCTGCATAAGCATTAGCAGGTTTTTTCTATCAGTGAAATATTGAAACAGGTTTCAGATTAAGTATATCCACAAATACTCTGCTGTGTTGAGAACTTCTTAGGCGTGTGGAATGCAGACCTATCCAGAGCGTGCTGCTCTCACTCTGCCACACTGTGTACACACTGTGTACAAAGAGACTTTGTGCCCATAAAAAGAGCATGCACACATGGTTTTCTTGCTAGTTAACAGATGGAGAAACATGTCCAAAGGACCAGTTCTTTTGGCTTTTTTTGTTTCAGTATCAAATCAGAGGAAGGTCAGAAAATCACCACTGTGGCATCAAGAGAAAGCTGAACATGGCACACAGATTAGTTCAGAGTCACAAAATCTGGTCAGGCAAGGTAACAAGTAGGCTTTCAGACAGACGTCAGTCCAGCTAGAGCCCACAGTGACTTAACTGGGAACCTGACAAATCTCTGCATTCCCCTTTCCCACCAATGCATCTGGTATTATCACTGTGAATTCATTCTCCTAGTCTTTTTCTGTAGTTGGCCAATGGGATATGGTGCAATGAAAAATCCTGATTTTTTTCTGATTCCCAGTCTCATTAACAAAATAGGTTTGTGCTTTAAAATCCAGACATTTAAAAATCAAAATCTGCAGAAAACAAATGGAAATTTCACATGGCTGCCACTGTAGTCATCCTATGGGCAAAATAATTAATTTTTGAAATACCTAATAAGTCTGTGACATTAAGGACCCATTCAGAAAATCAATAAAATATCTTTAAAGAAAGGAAGGAGATGGCATTTAACAACTAGACCTATTCTATCTGTCTGGGAATATTTTTAATATGCTTTCAAGTGTTCCACCCAACATTTCATATTCCATTCAAGCAGTGTGATTCCAGAAAGTGCTACACAGACAGCGTGATGACCTTTGCAACACAAAGGCAATGAATTCAAACCCTCTTGTCTGTAGCTGGTGCTGCCATAGAGGACAGAATAGATTGGAAGAACCTGCACATGTGACAATTTTCTTTCTGTGCTCTCTGTTTACAAGGACCATATGTTCCTATCTTCAAGGATTTGTAATTCCTAGCCAGACCTCTTCCCAAAGGTGATCTGAGACAGTCAGGACAGCACAGTCACGGTGGGGCAGGCACAGAGCTGAGTGCCACTGGCACAGTGGCATCACAGGCATGCACATCCCCTCTCACCTTCCCCAGATAATTCCTGGGAGCTACACCCACCTTTGCCATGGCAATTCACCCCAGGCTGAGCAGGAGGACAAAGCAGAAGACAAAGGGAAGAAGGACAGATCACTGCAGAAGGATCATGCAGCATCCTGAGTAAATGTATGGGCAATTTTAACCTGCCTAATCTGATTGCTTTGGTCCTTGGGAACAAATAATATCAGTGGAGCTCTGGTTTAAACCCCTTTGCTGGGGGTGACAGACTGTGCACTGATTTGCTGCACCTTCAAATCCCCCCAGATATACCTTGTGAGGGGAAGATAAAATCTTCTGTGTTAAAAAGCACACAGAGGAATTACATCGCAAAGGAGACATCAGAACAGCAAACTTAATGACTTAATATTGTACAATATAAAATCATTCCAGTTGAATAACTTTTAATTTATTATAATACATAGATGCCAATTATGCCTGATTTATTAAGAGAAGTTCAGCAATGCCAAGGCCCTGTGTTTGAGTGGTTGCCATGGTACCCAGCTTTTACAAGGACATCTTAAGGATCATTAAAGTGTCAAGGTGATAAGTTTGACACTCAGTGGATTTAATGATGGATGATAATAATGTTACCTCTTCACATGCTGAAACACAGCATTGGGGAGGTACAAATTTTAAGAATTTTTTAAAAGAAACTAGCTGGAGCTGACATTAAATATGTTAACTCAGACTACACTCTGCTCCCTTTAGTGTAAATTCCTTAACCTCACGTTTTATAGCTTTATAGGTTTTATGTTTCTAGGTTGCCACCATTCCTCAAAGAATCTCAACCTGCTTTTATCAGATCTCACAGGCTTACCCCTGACCAGGGACTCCTGAGCAGCCCAGGAAATCATTCCGAGGCTGAACACTGCCAATCCAGCTCCGAGCAGCTCTTACAGAATATTTGATGGTAAGAAGGGAATTGGGAAAAAAAAAAAAAAAAAAGTATCTCTGTTGTGTACTGTGAAAGAGACCTGATGGCAATATGTTCTGCATCTAAGCATCTAAGCTCTCCCACAGCTGTCAAGCACAACCAATTCATCTCACATTGGACATATAACAACCTTAGGCTGGTAATGACTTTCAGCCCCTTGCATAAACCTATGCAAGCCAGTAACTTGAATACAAAAGAATCTGGAAGCCTGAGCACAGCCCTGAGACTTAAAATGCACACACAGGAACTGTAGCTGCACAGGAAGGAGGGCTCTCACTGCCACACACAGCACCCTGCCACCTTCCAACCTTCCAAACAGCAGCAGCTACCATACACTCTGCTCTTTTCTTAAAATATGGTATCCTTGAGCTTGTCTCTTTTCACCTGCCAGGAATTTTACTCACATAACATCTTCTCTGAAGAAAAAAAAAAAAATGAAGTCACCTTGCAAGCTGTAAAGTGGTGTGGCTGGTGTGGCTATGTCCCTTCAGTCTGCAGACAGTGAAGTCAGGCTGACAATTCCTAGGATACCACTGTTAATTTCAAACCTTAGCTCTGCTCAGAGCTAAAACCAGCATCATTTTCACGTAGCAATTTACCAATTTATCCTCACTATGGATTAACAATCTCTTTTTAAGAGCAAATCTGTTACATGACACAGTGTTCCACCTGCCCATTGGACTGGTGTAAATAAAAGACAAGGGATTACAGATCTAAATCCCAAACTCACCACTAGCAGCCAGCACTTGTGCCTATTAAGCTGTGCTTCATTGCCAAGCATCCCTTTGCCAGGTATTCCATGTCTAGTGTAAACACATTTGACAAGCATAATCACAGTTTAGCTCTAGTATCTTCTAGTAAAGCCATTCTACTGACATGAGAATAATAGTCTAGGACAAGTACATCATGTTTTCCAGTCATTCTAAACAATTCTGTGCATACTTTGCTCCAGGAGAACAATTTTTCCTGTGCCAACATGGACTCTCTTGCTTGACTTGGCCTGTGTTTTTGGCATAAGTTCCAAGCCTTGACAACTTCCTCGGTGTCACTAATCATTTGGGACAAGTACTGGCTCTACCTTGGATCTTTCTGTCCCTGAACAACTTCTGTGTATTCATGCAAATATATTGTTCAGTACCATTTTAGAGAATGACATCCTGACACTTCTAGCCTGTGGCTTCCTCAATTTGTGGAACAAGAGTCTCTTGACCTCCCTGTACTAGGGGCCTTTGCTTTCCAGCAAAGCAAATCCAACAGTCTCTGTCTAGATTCCACATGGATCTGGACAAACTTAGGATATCCTGTTCTGAACCTATTTCTACTGCAGAGATTGTCCTGGTTTAGGTTAGCTCAAACAGGATGCACAGCATTTTCCCAGGAGATTTTGCTGCTTAGGTTATTGAGTTTTGTAGATCTTCACATATGGTGACTCTCTTTTTGCATCATTTAGTATTACACAAGCTTGCTGGGAAACACTGTCTTCCCTTTCCTTGCCTTGTCCTTGACTGAGCTGTTTCTGCTTTCTTGTAAGTTCAAATGTTAGAGATTACTGTTTCCTAAATGCCTTAACTTGGAGTACAGTTGTGAAGCTTTTTTTATCAGATGGCTTTAAAAGACTGCAAGATTTGTTTTTAAGATTTTACCTTATAGAGAATTTTATGACCTGTTACATCACAATCCTTGTGATTAAAATATTTCCTTCCTGTAATTAATTTTCTTACAGTTTGTAGTATCCTTCAGATTTATTAAACACAGTTTGAGGGTTAGTCTATCCCATCAATAGGATAGATTACCTGAAATTAAGTGAAGTGAGCCACCATAATCAACCAACACCAAACCCAAAAGGTGTTTTCTGAATTGTTCATTCTTTCTTTGTGCCAGCTGATCAGTACCACAGAGTAAAGACGTTCCTTTACCTCCTTCTGTGTTTCCAAAGAATAGCAAATTTACAAGGGGTTCAGTTGTTTCGAAATTTTTTAAAAGAGACTAGCTGGAGCTGACATTAAATATGTTTACTCAGACTACACTCTGCTCCCTTTAGTGTAAATTTGTGTCCTGGTGCCATTTGGTGTTAAAAGCTCTCTAAGATGGATTCCACAATGGACGCATACTTACTTTGAAAGCACCACTTCCAATACTGCTTAATTTGTAGAGCACTGACGTTCCAAAAGCAAAATTTTTAGTTTTCTGTTATTGCTCACAGTGCAGGAATTTTATTTAATTTTTTTTAAATAAAATTCCACTATGTCTATCGAGAATCAAGAATTTCCACACAGTTCAAATGTGTGTTTTCTGTCAAAATGCATAACTTTCTTCTTGGACGTTGATTCAACTTGAAATCTAATTGGATTCCTTGAAACAATGACTGCCATTTTAACACTTTGGATTTTGATGTGGGATTTTTTTCATATTGAAAATCAGCCTTTTTCTTGTCCAAGAATTGTGTAAACGTGCGTGATGTTTCTGAAAATATCTTTTATTAAGGAAACTTGGTGAGGACCTTTCTTTTCCATTCACCCGAATTCTTCTGCAGCTTCCCATTGTTCCTTCTCCACATGCTTGATGAGCAATCAAGCCTTTGACATGTTTTCCCCTGAAAGAAAATTTTAAAAGAGGAGAGTGATTATGTCAGAAGCAGAATCCCTCTGCAGTGCCCAGTCACAGCACAGGAGCAATATCACGTGGTTTATGACTCGCAGCAGCCCAACAGCACGACTCAGAATCATCAGCACTCACCAGCTGCAATGTAAATCATCTGAATGGATGCTTTTTCAAAAACACAGATATTGAATAAATCAGAGGAAATCACAATTGCTTGGTTAATGTTCACCAAACAGGGAGGGAGTTCAAATTTGTTGACTAAATTATTTGTTAAGAATTATTCACTCACTTCTATTTATCACCATCTTTGCCAAAAGCCCCCAGGCTCTCAGAAGTGTTAGATCAGTACCAAATAAATGCTTCCTAGTGTAATTACTGGTGTTCAAATTAATCTGTTAATAGGAAAGTTTGTGGCCAACCTTCTGTAACTCATATCTGTGAGGAAACAGGTTCCCCATTTGGAGAGAGAAAATGGAGCTGTTTTCTCCTAGGCAGAGAGCTGCCTATTGTGTAGGTAATTACTAGAAGGCCTGTGTTGACCTGGCAATGAGGTAGTATATCTAAATACCTGAAGTGAAGGAGAAAAGCAGAAATGAAAGCAGAGGCCCCATCTGTTAGACTATAATGATTGTGCTATTTGAAGGCAGAAAGGTTTGTCTGAGGCAGCTGGTTTCTCTCCAAGTGACCTTTTAGCATTTCTGCTTTTGCTGTCTGACAGATGTGTCAACTCAATAATTTCAAAAGCCCCTGAGTAAATAACCAATTGTGAGCAAGGATGACCCAAAGCGATGGCAAAATGGGTGCACACACAGCACATTACAGAACATAATACCTACTGAAAGAACAGGGAACATTATCGAAGAGGAAAACATTTTACTCTTTATTTTTGAGTAAATGGTTTTTCTGCTCCCAGATCAGTTGTTTTCGAGGAAAAAGGGAACTGTGCAAGTGAATGGAAGGACATTGTGACATGTTTGCCCTTGGAGCATGTCTGTAAGCTGGCTGCAGGACTCAGGTGTCATCTCAGAGCTCGAAATGGACTTCAGCTCCCTCCCTTAGCTCACAGATGGGAAGAAAGACTGAAGGCCACAGCTAATTGGCTTCGTGAATTATTGGGGAACTGCAGAGAGGTGACTGCAATCAACCAAGGCCCAACCAAGTTTAAAGTCCACTGAAGAATTTTCGAAAGTGATATAGATGCTGCTTTTAACCCAAAATTGAAGTCTGGCTGAGGGGAGAGCTAGAGCAATAGGAGACCCCTGAACATGTTCTGGTTTGATGATGCACCAGTTATTTCACTGGTGACCCACAGCATTTGAAAATCCTTCCCCTGCACTGCTATCACAGACCCTCCAAAAAGAGTCAAAGCTGCTAAATTTAGTCATACTTAGCCTAGTGGGATTTCAAAGCCTGTAGAGCTTTAAAAGAGCTACCAGCCCTGACAGCACGAAATGAATCTCTGTTCTGCCAATGAAGAGCAGTACCACAAATAAACAATTAGATTATTTGGGTTGTCTGGGTCCTTTTACTTCCTTGTGATGTGGTGTAAAGTGATAACAAAATAAAGCTTCTTTCTATTCTCACTTTAGCAGGTAAAGTAGATAAAAAACCATTGAAGACTGAAAGAAGGGCAATGCTAAAAATCCAGAGAAGAATCATCCTTCTATGGATCTGTCTTAAATTCTCTCCCCACCTGTTTCTTCAGGTGTAAGGTATAATTATTAAAACTTCCCATAATGATGATGTGAGTTATACTTCCTTAACTTCAATAATGAATTCTGAGCTTTTGTAAAGAAGGAAAGAAGTGTAGAGGATTATTGAGTGTGAGTGCTGTTTGGGATTTTTTTACTTTACACTTACCATATATAAATCAGATCTCAAAACCTGATAGTCAGAAAATTCAATAGTGCTAACAATGAAATTGTGTCTCTCAGGGGTTATGAGTCTGTCTGAACAGGTCTGGTGTGCCCAGGCTGTGAATTTTTACATTCCTGTGCAAAAATTTAGTCGCGATGTCCATCAAAATTAGAAAAAAACCAGAACTCTTATTTAAAATATGCTTCCCATGTAAGAAGATAGCTATCTTTATCTGTGAGAGACCTGAGGATATTTAAGAAATTATAATTGATTTACAAGAGGAACAAATAAAAATGCAAATAGTACTGGTGTCGATCATACACGTAATCTGGTAATATCATTATGCCTATACTAGAATATATACATTAACTTCTTTTTTAATCTGTAGAGACATATTCTAATTTAATAAACCTTAAATCCATTCTGTACAATCACAGTCACAAGTCAGTTCAAGTCTGGATTTAGAGTTACATTAATGAAGTTTTTAAAATTTCAAATTTCTTGTGGATGTTTCCAGTTTTGTCACTGATTGGCCCTTGTTATTGGAGTGCAGTTGCTGATGTGCATCCAGCAGGACCTGGCAGAGTTTTAGTTTGGAGTAGATGTTTAGATTTTCTTGAGTTTCAAGTTTTTATAAAACTAATAAACTTTGTAGAATTGAAATTCCTCTTCACCAAAAATCAAGGAACAGGCTAGATGTTACTCTCTAGTGGCCAAACAAATTTCCTTAGCCTTCCTGCAGGCATGTCATTTCAACAATGAGAGGAAGACTCAGATTCCATGTCCATGAACATGTCATCATTTGCCCTGATTCAGTGACATAGATCCCACTGTTACTAACTAGGTTGAAAGATTACAAACATTTGAAAAGCATTTTAATTACAGAAGAATCATATGAAGTTTTAAGATGTCAGGTTTATAATCAGGATTAAAATTTCACATTTCTACAGTCTACAACATGCTCATTGGGCTCATGTCTTTGAAAAAAATCTATCTCATTTTTGGCAGAAAATATTTATTGGATGATGGTTCCACAACATGCAATCCAAACATTTTAAAAGTCTTAAAAATAAAGTGACCCTTTTTGTATTTAGCTGAATTGAGAAATAAACCAACTGTGTGTGTTTGAGCAGCCATGGGCTCAAACCTGCCACAACTCCACCTAACACAGTCTGATGAATTTAAATTTTGAATGTAAGTTATTGCCATCTCATGTGGAATTGTCATAGGTGATGGATTAACTCCCCTGAATTTACATGGGGGCTGACCTCAATCCTCAGCTCCCCATTCTTCAGTCCTACCACAGCCTTCCCTTCCCTGAAGCCGGAACTGAACCTCTCAAGGGACAGAAGAATAACTAGAAGGGCTTTATACAGATATGTTAACCAGAAAAGGGAGGTCAAAGTAGGTGTACCCCCCCAGACAAATAACTCTAGAAAACTGGTAGCAATAGATGAGAAAGCCTCAGTCTTCTCACACCTTTCGAGTGGATGGACAGCAAGATGGGAGCTAGGGGGGCGCAGTGCTTCCCCCTGTACATAAAGATCAGGAGATCAGGTGCATGACCACCTGAGGAACATGAAGAGACAGAAGTCTCTGGGACCAAGTGAGAGACATCCCAGAGCCCCGAGGGAATTGGCTGATGTAGTTGCCAAGTCACTCTCTATGATATTTGAAAAGTCATGGCGGGCAAGGGAAGTCCCGGTTGACTGAAAAAAGGAAACATTTTACTCATCTTTTAAAAGGGTAAAAAGAAGGGCTTGGAAACTACCAACCTGTCTGCCTCACCTCTGTGCCTATGAAGATAACGGGACAGATGTCCTAGAAGCTGTCCTAAGGTGCATGGAGGACAGGGAGGTGATTTGGGATTTTACTGTTCTCTAACTTGCTGCTATATATAGAAAAAAAACCAAAAACATGTCTATCTCCATTAAGTTTCTGTGCAGATTTTTTTGTAAAATCACATTATAAACTCGAGGTCAGCAACCACTGAGTCAAATAATTTATCAAGTCATTAACCAGATTCAGTGCCTGACATTAGCTGCCTTATGATGCAATTTGCACTAGAGAAAATGAAAAGATCAACAGCCTCTATGAGGAACAGGGTGTATTTAACAACCACATAGTATTAATTTATAAAAAAAAAATCTTTTCAATTGTGATCATGTTAGATTGAAAGATAAGGGAGAACAGCTTCAATTTGTAAAAGTTTGGGTTTGGTTTTTCTTGTTTGGTTGGCTTTGGTTTTGGTTTTTTTTTTTTTTGAGGAGAAACAAATATTTTGACTGTGTTTTTCTGTTCTGCTTTAACTGCTTCGGGGCTTTTTCCTATTTTGTTGCATTTTTTGAAACACTCTGTTATGGTTCCTGGCAACCATTGATTTTATTTGTGTATGTGTTTCCTTCAAAGGTAAAAGTAGCATGGTTATTTTCATAAAACAACTTCAGTTTACCCTGCACCTTTTCTGAGCAAAATTGTTTCATCTCTTCAGTGCTGTGGAGCTATAGGACCAATAGAACTCCACAGAACAGCATCACTGCATGTACAATAAAAATACATCTGACCTTTTTATTGCAGCTTATTACATGCAGGAGAATTTTTCATCAAACACACAAGTGATTGATTGGAAAAGTTGAGGACTGATCTCCAGCATGAAACAACTGTTGGTCTTAACAGGAAAGCAGAATTTCAGAATTTCCTAGGCTTGGTGCTAATGGTCCATACCTCACCCTGCAAGTAAAATCTGTATTTTCATTGACAAGGTCTCTTTAATAAGATGCAGCATAGTTCACTGCCGGCAGTGGTTGAAACTCCTCAGTAACCGGACTCAGGAGACCAGTCACCACCCCATTTCTCAGGGGTGCTGCTCAGGAGAGATCAGGCTCTGAATAAAAAGAGCCATCACTACTTACATGTGTCTCAAAGGCTTTTGGAAATCAGACAAGCCCATCAGCGCAGTCCCAGTTCTATTAAAACAGTCTGTGGAAATGGAGTGTTAGGAAGGAAATAGAATCCCATCACTTATCCCATGGATGGCGTGACCCAAAAACAAGACAGTATGTCATGTGTAAGGCATCCTCAGAATCTTCAGGGTGAAAGTCTCTTTGGATGCTGTTACTGCACACCACATAAATAAGCATCTTAGAAACTATTTGCCCCTGACCACTTTTACCACATCTGTCCAGATTAGCTCCTTCTAGATCAACTAATATGATACCCAGGTGTTTCCTCGTGTCAGCATGGTAGCTGGAATATTCTGAGATGTTTCTATTACTGACTCACAGACATTAATTCATGGGATATGAAATCAAGGCAGTCATATATAAAAGCCTTATCTTTAGAACAGGTTTCAGCTGAGACTTCACAAGGTCCATATATGCCCAGCTTTGAGCTGCAGAGGTGTCTTAAATATGACTTTCCCAGTTGTACAGTTCTTACTACAAGGATTCAATTTGTTGACAGGTGAAAAAGATAGTAATCAGGCTGCCTGGTATGGTTTTGGTTTCATATTAAATTTCAGTATCTAAATAATACTCAGATATCACTGTGAATAGGAAACTGCTATAATAAACACAGCATGAAAACTGGAAAAGAAAGCACTGCAGTAATCTAGAATGTTATCACATACCTGAATCCATCTAAAATGGAAACAACACTAGTAAAAAAAAATCTAGTATGTCCTCATTACATGTCTGAAGAAAATCAAAAGTGGTTAGCCATGAATTCTCTCAGGCAAAGTCCAAACTTAAAAAAAACAAGACGTACAAAATAGCCACAGACTGCTACAGACTTCACAGGCAGATGAGGATCTGGTGGGGAGCTTATCCTCCAGACTCTTCACCATCCTCATGGCCCTCCTTTGGACACTGTCTAATAGTTTAATGGGTTTTTTTATGTTGTGGTGCCCAAAACCGCTCCCAGCACTTGAGGTGAGGCTGCCCCAGCTCAGAGCAGAGCAGGACAATCCCCTCCCTTGCCTGGCTGGTGATGCTGTGCCTGATGCCCCCAGACAGGGTTGGCCCTCCTGGCTGCCAGGGCACTGCTGGCTCACATTCACCTTTCCACTGACCAGGGCCCCCAGGTCCCTTTCTGTGGCACTGCTCTCCAGCCTCTCGTTCCCCAGGCTGTCCGTACATCCAGGATTGCCCCAGCCCAGGTGGAGAATCTGGCACTAACTTTTGTTAAACTTCATATGACTGGTGATTACTCAGCCCTCTAACTTGCCTAGGTCTCTCTCCAGGGCCTCTCTGGTTTCAAGGGAGTCAACAACCCCTCCCAATTTAGTATCATCAGCAAACTTACTTAGTATGCCTTCAAGTCCTGCATCCAAGTCATTTATGAAGACACTGAAGAGAATTGGCCCTGTGAAACCCCACTAGTGACCAGTCACCAGCCTGATGTCACCCCATTTATTATAACTCTTCGTGCCCAATGCAGGAGCCAGTTGCAGGGTCATTCTCCTTGCCCTTCCTGAAAACAGGGATACCATTAGGCACCTTCCAGTCAGCTGGGACCTCTCCAGATTGCCAAGACCATTCAAAAATCACTGAGAGAGGCCTCGCAATGATATCTGTCAGCTCCCTGAGTATTCTTGGACTAATCTTACTAGGACTCATAGACTTACAGGGATCCAGCTGGAGCAGCGAATCCCACTCAAGTTCAGGTTCACCTGAGAGCTTATTATTCTCACAGCCATGGTCCTCCAGCTGAGAGCACGGAGACCCCCTTGGTCCATCATCTGTGTTGAAGACAGAGGCAAACAATGCATTAAACACCTCTGCCTTGTCCATGTCCCTGTTTGTGAGGGGCCCATCCTCATCCTGTAACAAGTTGTGTTATTTCTATGCTGCCTTTTGCCATTAATATATTTAAAATAACTTTTTATTGTCTCCCACATTTCTGGCCAGCTTCAAATCCAATTGGCCTTTTACTGCATGAATTTTCTCCCTATGGTGGCAAGCTGCATCTCTGTATTCTTCCAGGTCACCTGACCTTGCTTCCATTGGCCACACACCTTCCTTTTTTGCCTTAGACCCAAATAAGATCCCAGCCAAGCCAGCCTTCTGCCTTATTTGTTTGACTTCCAACAGTTTGGAATTGCCCATTCTCATTCCATTAGGAGGTGGTGCTCAAAAAGGGACCAGCACAATGGACCCCAGCACCTTCAAAAGCATTTCCTCAGGGCACTTTTCTAACTAGGTCCCTGAGCAGCCTGAGGTCTGCTCTCCTCATGTCCACAGCTGAGGCTTTCCTGCACTTTTCCTCCTGTCAACAAAGATTTTAAACTCAATCCCTTCATGATGGCTGTGGTCAAGACGGTGCCAATCCCCACATCACTCACAAGATAAACTCTTTTGACAAGCAACAGACCAAGAAGGGCACTTTTCTGAGTGAGATCCCTTGGTACCTGTATCATGAAGTTATCATCCAGATGTTTTAGGAATCTTTTGGATCTGTTTGTTACAGCTGTGTGGTGCTCCCAGTTAATTTCCAGCCAGCTGAAGTCCCCTATAAAGGACAATGGCAGTTGACTTGGAAGTGTCCCTTAGTTCCTTGAAGATAATTCATCAGCATTATCATCCTCCCTGTGAGGTCTACAGCAGACTCCAGTGATGACATCTGCATTATCTGTTTGTCCCTTAATCCTTACCCAGAGGCTCTCAGGTGTGCCAGTGCCACCTGTGAGCTCCAGACATTCCAGACCCTCCATTGGATACCCAGGATACTCCTGCCTTGTCTGCCCCACCTATTCAAGCAAGCTGACTTTGCATAATTTTGTTAATTTAAAATTTCAGCTAAATTAAATAGACTTATATTTCACTATAACACATTAGAGATTTAGGACTAATTCTCCTCAAAATTTGTCCGATGCTGATTTTAAGAATATTTGCATTTGTAATTGAATAAGCATATTTAAACTATATTGCAGTAATAATATATTGTTAACTTATGAATTACAAATATTACTGACATTTATTTCATTCTCCCACGTAATATTTGGATGAATTGAACAAACATTAAAATCCTAGGAACTGTTTCCTGTAACTTAACTGTAGTAAAAGCTGCCTAGATACACACTTGCAGGCTTACAAATGTTTTAAGTGTAGATAAATTTAAAAGATCTCACTGGTTTAGAGCTTATTTAAACCTTTAAAAAAGCATCTGATTCTGGCTTTGTATAAATCTGTGTGGAATCTCTGGAGAATGAACCTATGCATTCTGTAACACATGAATGCATATAATTTCTCTACCAAATCATGCCCTAGTGGATTTTAAGATGCTATGGCCAAAATTATAGCATGAACATGGTGCTTGTGTAATGTGTATCTGCATTTAATAAACATCTCCTTCCGACAAATGCAGTGGTGCAACACTAAAAGCAGCACAACCAACAGAGAGACAATGTGTGCAATCCTATTAAAGATTTCCTGAATGGAGAAAGTTTTCCATGGGATGACAGTTAGCCTTAATAAAAATTAAAAATAAAATAAATTAAAAAAGAAGAAGAGGAAAAAGAAATCTTTCTATGAGTTGAAAAGGACAAGTGACTATAAAAATGTAATCAGTCAATCCCCAATTGAGAAATATAAATAGAAGAAGGGCCATTAGCCCCAGAGATGTCATATGTGTCCCTGCTCTCTGTGTCTGTGAAGGGATGTGAGGGAGTGATGCAGGGTGTGAGGCAGGGGGGAGATGCATTGAACTGGCTCACCTCCCTGTGCAAAAGTACATTATGATATTTTACCATCTGGTTTTCAGTCAATAGTGAGGCTTCCTGCTCCTCAGGGCCTTGCGACACTGACTTGTAAAATGGACATTTAGTTCCACTTTCATGACTAAAGGAGCAGAAAATAGAAGAGTACTCAACTATTAAAGGAACAATAAGGGTTGAGGTACTTGATGAATCTGGTATCTGAACTTCAGATCTTATCATAATCCTTTTCTTGAAGTTTCTACCAACCAACCCAGGTCCCAGTGCTCCAAACAGGAGCATATCAAGATCTAAGGACACCACTGTAGGATTGTGTACATGCAACAGAGGTCTTGGGTTTCTTTCTTACTTTTGCTGACCAGGACAGCTGTGCCATATAGGCAGTACTCTGGCTGGCTGGGATAAAGAGAAGGAGGCCATCAGGGAAAGAGACTGAAGACCCTGGATGGGGCTGTCTCCAAGCCAGGCAAGCAGCTCCCCTGCTCTCTAGCAGCAGCTTTGCAGGGCGTTCCTCTGGAAAAACATGTTCATTCATTTCTCACTGCTAACCACATTCCCTTCACTGTTTGTAACAGTTTTGTTCCCTTTCTAAATCTTTTCAGGATGTGTAAATGTAATATTGAATATCATGCCTTGATATTTACATGAATATCATGTAAGAGCTATGCTCTGAAAATGGACAGATGTTTCCAAGTAGGTAATGAGTAACATCTTTCTCCAGCTTTCCTGGCAGATGCAGCAGGAAACAAACACATATGCACACATAGGTTACATTCCTCTCAGAGAAATAATGTTACTGCACTTTCCCTTCAGTGGCCAAGCTGGTCAAAGAAAATTATTTTTTCACTGCATTACATGCAATGGAGCAGTTGGACAAGATGATCTTAATGGTCTTTTCCAACCTAACTGATCCAATGATTCTATGAATCGGTACTTAATTTTCTGTTTTAATTGGCTGAAACTCAATAACAGTCCCCAAAATAGCAGCTCAAGCCACCACTAGCTTAACCCAATAACCATTTCAGTCTGAAGAACAGGGAAAATTGATACTAGTTTTCATACAGTATGTTCTGTAATACAAGTACAAAGTACATCAGTCATAGGAAGTCATACAAATAGACTAACAAATATTCATATAAAAAGGGGGAAAGAAACCTAAAGCATGTTTATTTTAAAGTGCATAAAGAACTCCATCAATAATCTGTCTCACAGAAAAATCTATCAGGTATAACCCTTGCCGGGGAAACGGAGCAGGTGGTCACTGTGTGCTCTGTGCAGTTCATGAGAATAGGCAGCTTCTAAGGTAAATAAAACAATAAATATTTCAAATCTGGCACATCCAAAATCACTTTGAAGATCTTGATGTACATAGTGCTGGCTAAAATCCCCAGATTCCATATATTAACTTTCCTGACTCTTGTCTAGAATTAAGAGGTACACATAGAGATCAAAGGTGCTAAACAATGCCCACCAGTTTCAGGATCTAAGACTTCCTCCCTACACATATTATCATTATATTGACATATTCAGTTCATCCAATTCCACTGTGATTTTGTCCAAATAAAAACTTAGAACTGTGGACCAAATAACTTCTCCAATGTCTTTCTTCTGCTCAGGAAATTGCAGGACAGGTCTGATATTCACAGGATTGTTATTCAGAGTTGTCCATCCAGCTCACCACAACTGGTGCAGAATTCAGCCCCTGGGTTATTCTCTTTGGCTGCTCCTGGTCAGGGGTGGCACAGGATTGCTTGTGTCAGATCATAAGCTATCATTTCCAGATGTCTGACAAGACTTTACAAATTGAAACCTAAGTGATAGCCACAAAGGCATGACCAGCACAAGACTTCACACACAAAAAAATAGCAAGATCCGTTTGTCCATATCTGACACACTTAAAGTTAAAAAGACAAAAAACCTACCAATATGAAGCCTACCTGGAATATCATCAATAAAGTTGTAATTGCTTCAGCACAATAACTATTTATAAATACATCTTGAAGAATTCACACATGCCAACAGACAGCATTATTGTCTTTTAGAATACAAACTATGGTTTAATAGGAATAAACTTCTGCAGATTTTTTCCCTCCTCCTATAGAAAAGAACTGTTGTTCTCTAATGGATGGCTTTAAAAGCTCTATATAATTGATTCATTCCTTCTATTTTTCAATGACATTTTGGAGTTATTTCTACAGACTATTCTTGGTTTCCCTCCTACCAGCTTTGCCTGACACTTGCCTAAGGGGCTTCTGCATTTGAAATCGACAATTGCAGAAATCTCTTTAAACTTTAGTTCTCTATCTTTATTTTTGCTCTTCTTTTACATTGCCATAACTGCAGCCTGCATTTTGCTGTAAGAAACCCACTGGGCATGATTTATTTCGTTTCCCAAAGTAGGAAAAAGTTTGAACTTTCAGGAAACTATGCTGAATTTTCAAACAACACCCCAGAAACACATAACCTCACTCACTTGCTGTGTCCTTTAAAAGCCCAGCAGAACACACATTGCTTAGCAAGACCTGGGGCAGATTTATTAAATTCAATGAAGATGCAGCTGGTCTGTGCCCACATGCCAGAGGGGATAGGGTCGTGCATGCCCAGTTGCCTGGGCAGGAGGTACCTCTCCCTTTCCTGCTCCAGCTCCCACAACAGACACTCTGCACGAGCACATAATGGGGGTTTGCCTGTGCTGGGGGTAGGGGGGGTCTAAATTGACTTGTGGGCCTCAAAAATAGCACTGCTTGGATACAGAAATCAAAATTGCCTCAGGCTATGTCAGTTCTGTACAGCTCATGCTGCACATATGACCATACAAAGAGCAGTGTTTTATATGGCAAGATTTCAGACCTTGTGCAATTCCAGCCCACAGAATATGCAAAATTAAAGATTTATAATTTTTTAACATCTCTTTAGATCAGTTTTTCAAGGCTGTTTAAATATGAGGTTGGAAATCTTGTCGATTCCTTAAAAAAACCTTTACAAATAAATAAAAAATAAAAACACTCTGATACACATGCTGCCCTAATCATGACCCATTGGATCTCATTTCATCACAGAAAGAGAAATAAGGAAATAATTTTGTCTATAAACAGTCTTTTGAATAAAGGAAATAATCAAGAACATATCAGGAATATATTCCAGAGGAAGACTTAAGACATGGACAGACTTAATTCAGAAGGGAGGAGAGATTTGCTGCATAGCCAAGGTGCAATCCAGGACATCCATCTACATCCCCAGCAGGATCACTGGGACTCTGCATCACCTTGGGAAGTTAAACACCTCCAGTATAACCTTGGCCCTCCTAAAACCAACAGGCAGAATTCCCATCAGCTTTGACACTGCAGAGATTTTACCCTTTGTGCTTCAGCTCTCCTGCAGTTCACTGGCATCTGTACCCAGGTGTCACAGCCCCTCCTGAGCACACGCAAACAACACACCAATAAATCTGGCAAGTGACACGATCCCAAATACCACAAACCCCATGGCTGGCATGCTCATCTCAGTGGAAATCACAGGTGCCTCTGAAGAAACCTAGAGAGTTCATTCCTGTAGTTCTGTTAAAGTGCCCAGTCTCTGTTTCTATGGATAATGACGAAGATGAGCTTGTCATGGTTCAAGTGAGGCCCTGCAGTGCAGATGTAAGGTAGGAGGAAATCAATGGCTGCAGAGGGAAGCAATTAAACCAGATAAGCCTGGGCAGTGTGCTAAGCAGGCTCTTAGGCTGGCTGCTGTGAATTTGGGGGGACATCATGGCATATGCTAATTTTGGGGAAGACTTTGAAGCTGCCTATCACCAGCAGTGATGGAGAGCACTATGAGCAGAGGAAACAAGAAGGGAGGGATGCACACACCCTATTTGCTTGTAAAGACATAGATCAGAGATAATATTAATCTTCCAAAGCCCAAAACTCGCCCAAAAACAATGACACAGCAATGAATATCAGCAAATAAACCTCTCTGCAATGTTTATTTAGCTCTGACACAGACTTATCTACAGATACAGATAGAACATGGTAAAGCAATCCATGTACTTGAGCACCTGATATGTGGTTAGCAGTATTGTATTTATATGGAGTCTCTAAGAGAAACACATGAACTTCCAGAAATTGTTTGAGTGCTTTGGAGGTGACTGTGATTTAAAAGAGACACTAGAAGAATAAAATAAGACCAGGAAGAGAGTGGTTAATTGACCTTTATTGTGCCTTCTGGTTCATTTAGAAATGGAAATTAAATTAACATGATAATTCAGTCCTACTGTGTTAAGACTGCTATAAACCCATTAAATTTTATGGCCACTGATTTAACATTTTTTTCTATTAACTGGGTTTAATTTTCAATATTGTTGTGCAGGTTCTGAAAAGTGGTAGTTTGAAAGAACCCAGGTGGATGAATGACTGTGTAGCTGCTTGATGCCAGTGGCTCAGTTATTGCAAAGCATGAGCCCAGACTCTCACAGGCATACACTGATTCTGGCACCCACCCTAAGCTAAGCACAGGGAAATGCCCAGTAAAATATGGACTTCTATCATTTCCAGAGTAAAATTAAGCCTGTCTGCCAACCTACACCACAAATTTAGTAACAAGGAAAGAAAGTAATTCTTTTGAACTGTTCCCTCTCCTGATTTAATATACTAGTTTTAAGAAATTTTAAAACAGGGCTCACATTTGCTGTGTCACTTTGCTCCTTCCTCCTGTTTTCTGGGCTACTTCTTCAGAAAAAAAAACTGATGTATGTTTCACTAGCCCTAAACATGCAGCTAACACTGTGTAGATATATGCTGGTGACTGCACAAAGACTGAATTTGTTATCCCTTTCTATTTGATTATTGTATTTAAATAATTCTTATTTATTTACAAACATAAAGTATTCAATATTAAAGCAAAGCTGGTTGGAAATCTTTCAGGAGCTTTTGTCCTACAAGCTCAGAAGGGGTGATTGAAAACACACACACACACACACACACACACACACACACACAGAGCAAGTTCAGAGAAAGATTTTACATGTGCACTAAATATTAGTGGCAAACCTGGAAATGTAAGGGTAGTCCTCCAAAGTGTAGTTCAGAAAAAGTTGTTAAATGTTATTAGTGCAGATTCATATGGGATTTTTTTTCCACACCTTAAGAAGACACTGTGCAATGTTGCCATGTTTTTCACATAACAGTCTTTTTTTGGATGCTGATAGTACTCTTAAAATAATAGTTTTCTTCCTGTGAAGTAGAGTTAAGTGGAAGGAGATTGTGATTTATATGTTTCTCTTTCTGAGTACTATTTATTTCTATATGCATATTCTGCCTTAAACAAATTATTCCAAATTCATAATATGAGCTTTCTATTTACTGTACATTTTCCTGTGGTGTGATGGTTACTTTTCAATAATTTCTCATAACAAAATACACACTTGCACACTAAAGGGGCTTTAGCCATGTAAAACATAGGAAACAACTTGGAACTTTTCATAGCAATATATTACTGACAAAGTCCCACTCCAGCAAAAGTGACACTAATTTATCCTACATTTTTCCTTCCCTTTTTTTTTTTTAGCTGAATCTAGAAGTATTCACCAACCTCTCCATGTACCAACAATGTTCTGATATGACACTTGGCTCTTTAATCTGCCAGAGCTGTCAGCAAATTAGGGAATAAAACAGTTTCCTACTATTCTTGGCAACAAAAGCCTGTCTGTGTCAATTCACTTTGCATTGATATTCATCATTCAGTCAACACTGCCTACTTTGCACTTTGTCCACAAATGACCAAGCCCCAACAGCATCTCTGCCAGCACCAAGCCATAGCAGGAGCAGATCTGGCTCTAGAGAAGCAGCAGGGAACTTTCTCCAGGCAAGTGAACTACCAGAATGTGATTTTGGAGAGGAGAAGAGGAGGTGAAAAATGAAAATGGACAAGCTTGGAAACAAAGAATTGAATGGGAAACAGGCCTGAGCAGAATACAAATGGCTGAATTCCATATAAGGAAAAGTGTGGGCATTATTTATACACTTTTTCACCTGAAAACTCAGAGACATAGGAGGTTTATTTAGCTTACCAAGCCTGATTTCTAAGGTTTTCAGCATGGTAGTTTCTAACTTGTATTTCAGATGATTTAGAGTTGCTGTGATACCATCTTTCCACTTTTCTTGCCATGGAATGCAAATAAATGTTCACATAATCAAATTCTGTAACTATCACATGCTGTCCTGTATATACATGTCTGTAAATAACATGATCTCCAGAAAACAGTTCAGATGAGGGTTGGATCAAGTGTATATGGTCTTATCTTTGTTGTAGCAGGTACATCAGTCCTAGTCAAGGTTGTTCCAGATTTTAGACTAGTTTTACTCCTATTTTGTGCAGAACAGTGGAAATTCACCTCCTTTCCTAACCCATGACTGACAGAAAGTCTGTCTTAGTGCAAAATATTCAAAGGTATCAGCTCCTATGGTGATTCATTACTCCTGCCTAGAAGAAGAACCTTTTGTTTCCACCATCAGAGTCTGAATAGAAAAAGCAGGACCATGTTCAGGTAACTTTAGATAATGTTGAACCAAAGGTGAATTATCTCTTTTTTTTCACCAAAGAAAAGGTGAAAACTAGGACAATCTATTAGCTAGGGGTCACTGAAATATTTCAATTACTTTTTCTCATTTGAAAGAGCATAATATTTTATTTGAATAGACAGTCACAGGGAATATTTGTTTGCGACTGAAGCTAGGAAAGTTTAACTTGAAAAGTCCAGATCCTGTTAGCTAAGAGGTTTGGTAGGTTTGGAATTTGTGGAAGAGATGTATAAAAGTTTCTTAAATTATTTTTTGGTAATTAATACAATCAATTTGCTACTAGAACTGAATTTCCACTGAGTACTACAATAAAGCTCCATGGCAAGCTGCAACTCTCCTAAATGCTGCCTCTTTGGGAGAAAAATGGTTCAGAGAAAAGCCTGAATCATAGCAAGGTCTACCATGGGAGAAGGGGCATGAAAGAGAATGGAGAGGGGAAAAAAGGGGGAGAAGAGGTGGTCAGATGTGCCTGCATTCCTGAAGCATTCAGGTCATCCCAGTTTCCCCCTGCAGCACTGTTTGCAGGAGACTGAAAAAAGAGACTTTATATCTTAACTTGGTACACAAGATCTGTACATGAGCTGATGTGAATCTGGGGACAGGAATCTGGTCCCAAAACTTGCATGCCTTTCATCAGCATTATGTGATTTTATTGTTCTTATGTCTTTGAGTTTTACAGGGTTTATGGGTTTAAATCAAATAATTAACAACAGAATGTGGTTTCTGTTTGTGGTTGCATTCCAACATTGATTGTGAAATGTTACAGTGACACATTCCCTTGTCCTTGTGTATCCCAATTATTCCTGCAGATGTACATCTGAACACAATCAGCTTACAAAGTTCTGTTGTTCATCTGTCTAAAACTAAAGACCAGAAAACAGTCTTTAAAGTGTTTAAGATTTAGAAAAACAACCAAAAAAATCAGGAGTGTAAAGGGAGGGAGAGAAACCACTGAGACAGATTTCTTTTTAAATTCAGTCCAGATTGGTGTTGTCCAAAAGCTGTTCCAAATAGCTCATAGCTCTACTGTCGCCTTTCTGATAGCAGTTGGTGGCCTCAGTCACATCATCCGCATGCTTTTTGCTGCAAGAATTCTCCCTTTCACTCACAGGAAGGTCACAAGAAGCCTCTGCAGGAGAGCAGAGGACCCTGGGCCATACAACAGCTCCACCAGGCTCTTCCACCCAACAGAGGTGCCCAAGAGAGAAGCCAGAGCTACTCCCTGATGGTGGATGGGGAGAGTGTATCCTTGGGTTTGGGGATGGAGGACGCATGGAGGAATGCAGATATTTGCATCCTATTCCCTGACAGCTCATTCAGAGTCAAAGTCCTGCCATGCAGGCACAGATGGGTGCTCAGGCTGTGGAAACCTGCCCGTTCCCTGGGCTCTCAGGCACCTGCTTGGCCACAATGCTTGTCCAGTCCATGTTGTTACCTAATTCTGTGGGCCTGCAGTCATCCCAGGAAGGCATGCAGCAATATGAATGACTGAAAAGTTAATTAATAATAAAATAGCAGCAAGCCATTATTTTAATTAGCTCTTCTTGAGACTAAGTTTTTGTTTCAAGCTTGCACAAACAAATTATATTTCGCAAGGGAGCTCTCAAGCAAAAATGTGGCAGTGTACTTCTAGCAAATAACACAGATCAATACTCATCTTTTTCCAAACTCAGATTGATTAATATCCATGACATACTAACTGCAAAATGATCACGGTACAATTAATCCTCCCTGTGCAACAGAAATAACCCATTAACTGAAGCAAAAATACACAGTGTGTCACAGCGAGCAAAAGCTCAGCAAGATGAAAACTTGCTGAACTTGGGTTTGAATCTGAATGTCAACCCTAAACTTAGCAAGACAGCAAACAATCTGAACGATCCAATTGCATTGTGTAATCTCACTGAGCCCAGCACATCTCACTGGGGCTGATTTTGGGGCTGCACTGGCAGCATTTCATTCTCACCATGCCAAGGTTTCCTTGCTTACTCCAGGGAGAAGCACCTGCTCTGGGGATCTTTCTGATTCTCAATTAAGGTGTGAGAAATTCATCCTCCCAGGAGACAAAATATTCAGTATTTGATATAGGTTAAAATATCCTGAAAGTGAAATATTGTCAGTTAAATTAGTTGTTTTAGGGTCATATTCTTATTTGCTGAAGGAAGGAATGCTGCTCTTCAAATCAAGAGAATATAAGACTTTTGATGCCAGGGTCTCAATGCCATAGCCTGAGAAGGAAGACTGAAAGAAAATCATAGAATAATAGAGTCATAGAACCAAAGAATTGTAGAACAGTTTGAGTTGGAAGGGACCTGTAAAGATTCACTGCCATGGGCAGGGAAATCTTCAACTAGGTCAGGTTGCTCAGAATCCCATCCAGCCTGGCCTTGAATGTTCCCAGGCATGGGGCATCTACCACCTCTCTGGGAAACTTGTGCCAGTGTTCCATCACCTTCATCACAAAAAATATCTTCCGTATATTTAGTCAGAATCTACCTTTTTTAGGTTTAAAACTATTATCTCCTGTCCTATCAAAATCATATCCAGTAGGACAGGCACATGGAAGGAAATGATTGTTACATTTTGTGTTCCTCAGTCAGCCAGACAACTTAGGAAAATGTGGGTATCAGTGTCTGGTGAATGATAGGGTCTCTCAGGGAATGAATCCCCCCGAGCACCCAGGCACACTGCCCAGGTCTGGCCCAGCTGCAGCAGTGAGGAGCAGCTGCAGCTGCAGGGAGGCCCTGCTTGCTTCAAGAAGCTGGATGCCCACAGGTGCCCCAGTCAAAGAGGAGGGGTCATTGTCAGCTACAGACCAACAGCTAAGACTGCTGGACTAGTCAATGACATAGATGTTGGCAAACTGTAATAATACTGTTACAGATAATGAAGACCATGGAATGGCTTGGGTTGGAAAGAACATTAAAGATTATTTAGTTCCAACCCCCTTGCTGTAGGCAAGAACACCTTCCACTAGACCAGGTTGCTCAAAGCTCCATCCACAAATGGCATCCACAGCCTGGCATCCACAGATTGTCTGGGCCACCTGTTCTGGTGTCTCACTACCCTCACAGTGAAGAATTTTATCCTAATATGTAACCTAAACCTTCCCTCTTCCAGTATAAAGCCAATATCCTTTGTCCTATCACTATGTGCCCTTGTCAAAAGTCCATCTCCAGCCTTCTTGTAGGCCTTCTTCCAGTAATTGAATGTTTCTGTAAGATCTCCCTGCCTGAACAACCTCAGCTGTCTCAGCCTGCCTTCACAGGAGAGGTGTTCAAACCCTCTGAGTGTCCCTGTAGTCCTCCTCTGGGCACATTTTAATGGGTCCATCTCCTGTTGGCGGCCCAGAACTGTGCACAGCCTTGCAGGTGGGGTCCCACAAGGGCAGAGCAGAGGAGCAGAATCCCCTCCCTCTCCCTGCTGGCCACCCTGCTTTGGGTGCAGCCCAGGATGCCACTGGCTTTCGGAGCTCTGAGTGCAAATTGTTGGGTCACATCAAGCTTCTTCACCAACCAACATCCCCAAGTCCTTCTGGTAATAATACCAGTAAAGAGGTTAAAAAGTGGGATATTTTCACAAGGAAATAACCAGGAACAGGTGACCACAGTTCAAGCCAGTGTAAATCACAGCTGAAGTAACCAGCTGTTTTGCCTGTAACCATCTTAGGTCATCCAAGCTACTCTGGAAAGAGCAGTGTAACTTTGACTGATCACCAGCACAGGAACCATAAGGTCTTGACAGCTGTGATGTCTCTTTTGGAAGTTATGGCTTTTGCTCCATGAGGGAAGATTTTGCTCAGTGAGGGAAGAAGCAAAACCAGAAGCTTAAAGACTGAAAGCTCTGTGCTCACACTGTCTGGGAGTTAAGTCCTGCTCTGAGAAAGTAAAAGGATCATGGAACACTCTCAAGCCTGACATCTGAAGTGTGGTATTCAGCATCCCTCCCAAAACTGACTGCCAGGACTCCTATTTTCACTCTGGTGGAGGTGGTAATCAATGGCAAAAAATGGGGAAAGAGTCAAGGTGAGGGAAATAATATCTCCAGGTACCAAATTGCATTTTACAGCTGCTCTCTGAGCCAAACACAAATTCTGCAATAGCATTGTGAGCAAACCACAAGCAAAGAATTGCAAAAACCTGGTGCAACTGTAATAAAAACAGGAAAACTGCTTCCAAATCCATAGAAGTCAGAGGGGATTTCATTCACAGTATATCTTTTAGAAGATAAAAAGCTATTTTGACCATATTTTAATATGTTTATCAAAGGAAAGATACAAATCCAACACTAACAACCCAAATTTATCACAGATGGAAAATGGGAATCAAAGGGTTTTTTATAGAAATCTGTTGAAGTCAAGTTCTGTTTAGACAGTAATTCCTGCAAAGAATCAAACTACTTCCTCTCCAGTTTTAACTTGAATTGAGCTCTAGACGTTGGAAGCCATCTGTCCTTGAAAATCCAATGCAGACAGAAAACAATCCTGACTGACTTGAACAACAAATATGTGGTTATTTCAGTATGCATCAACAAAAAAAGTGTTGAGGTCAAATCATCCCAAGACTATTCCACCATGAAATGACTACACAACCATTTAGACATTTGTAAGAGTGTGTCTGACAAAGTACAGATGCAGTTAAAATGTAAGGTTGAGTGAAAGTCATATTTTATATCAAAATTGATCAATTGCTGCCCAGAAGGGTGTGCAAAGGAGCAAGGGAGGCTCCACTTCCACTGACTCAGGAATGGTTGTACAACAGGGACCATGCCTTGATATCTTTTATGTAGGGAAGCAGCAGCTGCATTAACTCAGAGAAATTGTCTGCTTGTCTGTCTTCTCAGAAAGAAGTGAGTCTGGGACAGAAATTGATCATCCTAATCCTACTAACAAGTTAAGAGCAATACCTGGAGGTGAGGGGCCAGGCACTGGCTAACAGGGCTTGGGCAGCACCTGCCTGCCGAAAGGCAGACCCTGTGGCTGGTCCCTGGTGCCAGACACCACAGCAGGACTCACCCACAGAATAGCTCTTCCCACACAAACCCCACAGAGGTACTCCTGTTGCTCATTTTTCAATTGTACACCAATACTTTATAAACATTTTTGGGAATGCTACCCACTTTTGGCATTGTGAATATTTTATTTATGCTTAACTGGCTTGAGAGTAATTTCAAGGCAATAAAATAGAAAGAAAGGCTAAAGCTCTGTACAAATGTCCCATCTTGCCAGCACACCCCTCACAGTATCCAGAGGGAAGCAATGCAGAGCCCCACAGAGCCTGGCACTGAGATCCATGTCCTCTGATGGCCAGGGACAGCCCCAGCAGGCTCTCTGACCTTCACCAACATGCTGGGGAGCACCCATAAGCTCTCCAAGGCATTGCTCACAATGATACTGTTCATAAAAATGTGTATTTTCCACAAAGAGAGAAACAGAATTTGACTTCTTAACACTGCAAAGGACAGCATATAAGTAGAAAACAGCAAGTGGTACAAGGAACAGAAGCTGAAAGAAATGCAGGCTGGTGAGTAGAGTAAGATAAAGTTGCTCAGTCAGGGGCAAAGCCAACAAACTGCCTGGAAGAGCCTGAGCAGTCACTCTGGATGGAGGTGAATACTGCAGTCCCCGCTGCTCCAAACTGCTGCCAGGACAGAAAGAAAATATCTTGATGAGGATAATTGAAGTCTGATCCAATGGGGCCCAAGGAGCCTCCAACATCGTCTTGAAAACAATCTTATGGGAACTCTTCATGTATAAAAAGCAAAGCAAGTAATCACAAGCAGATGCAGATCCCAGCTCTCTTCTCTTCTACACTGATTGTTTACTAATGAAAAATAAATAGAGAAAGATATTTTTTAAATTATTTAATTTACAAAGAGACTTAATTTTTGGCTTTCAGCCAGTTTCTTCTCTTTTTTCCTCAGAGAAGGTACTACAGGTACCACAACCTAGATATACCACAGTTCTATTTTTTGTTTTCAAAATATCAGAACACATTTAACTGTGCAAACATACCTCTCAAGAAGACAAGTCATGAACATTAAGCTTTCCAGCATACAACATGTAGTATATGGTCTATAACATGTATATACAGGGGGGATTAATGAGCTAAGCACAGCCTCACTTTTTATAGAAACCTCCTGTCACTTAAAAAGAAGGTGAGAGCTTCTCTGGCAACAGGGCACTGTCACACCTGTGCCTGCCTCCCACCTTCCATTGCCCAACTAGTGGTCTGCGCTACACTTAAATGAAAACTGGCGCTTGGATAGGAAATGTGAATATTGAATGCTTTCAGAAAGCAAACAATCCAAACAACAGGAGACCATCCTTATTTTCTCACAGTCCACCTGGTCAGTCTTGCTGTGTGGGAGACACAAGGAATCAGACTCCCTGATGACAACCTGGTATCCCAGGGAGATCCAATTGAATGCTCAGCTGATATGAGACATAAATAAGCTAGGTTTGCTCAACAAACTAAAATATTTTAGTTTTTAAAAAACTAAGTAGCTGGTTGGTTTCTGTTTTTTTAATCTATATTTTTTCGTTGAAAATAATTTATGAAAACTTACTGAATAAGATACTGGTTTTCTGGGACTTTTTGAGGGGAAAAAAAGAAGAGGGAGAGAGAAAAGAGACCTATTGAATATGGGGCTGGAGAAGGAAGTCATGAGAGAAAAGCCTTGCTGGGAGCTGCCAGATTTGCTGACACCTCTGCTAGCTTGCCAGATGAATCAGACCACAGAATATTGAATTAGTAAGATTTATAGTTGGAAATTTGAGGAAGTTACCTGTGATACAAAATACATTGTGTGAGTGAGATCTCTCTTCTATCAACAGAGGTGTATAATGAGCTGGGTCCCCCCTGCATTTCCTTTTTGGAGATGCTCTGTTTGACTGACAGCTGAGCTGGAGCCAGTCAGCCACAGGGAAAACAAGGGCAGCACACTCCCAGGAGCTGCTCAGCCGTCTTCTGTGTGAAACTTTCTGAAACTTAGGCAGTTGAAAAGGGAGTAGGGGGAGAAGTAAAACAAGTATAAACTTTCCTTCTCCCCTTCCATCATCAAACTGACGTACATGCACACATGTGCAGGGAGCCTCAGAGTCATTCAGGCACCTGGGAGGGCTGGAGCAAAGGTCACAGAGTTCACATTTATTGACCCAGCATCTGCTGCAAGAATACATAAAAAAAGCTCCATTGGCATCTGGCAGCATGAAGAGCTAACAGGCTACTGTTTTCATGGAGGTTTCCAAAACTCTGGAGCACCACACACTACCCCCCTCTCACTGTGCCAGCCAGAGTGGCTGGTTGCTCTAAAAAGCCTATCAAAAATGCCACCTCCCCAGGCAATCCACAGGCAGCAGGAAGGTGTCACAGCTGTCTCTGGAGAGACTTTTCCTGACCCATTTCCTTTGTGGGCAGGTGCCACCCCCAAAGAAGAGCAGGAGGCTCCTGTGCCCCCCCTGAGCAGCCTCACTGGAGTGGAGGGAAGAGCACAGGGAGCCCCTTGGGCTGCAGCTTCTGAGCCCCATCCTGCACTTAGCAAGCAGTGGGGCTTGGCCCATAATATACTGTGGGTATATATACACTCAGAGCAATTTGCAGCAGTGTAATTATTATCTCCATCTTTTAAACAAGGTTTTCATTGCTAGCCACAGGAATGAACAGGGACAAAAACTCCATCTTGTTTGCACCAGCACTTGTGCCATCTTTAAAGTACACAACTGCAGAGGGGAGAGTAGGCTCCCTGAGCTCACAACTGCATGTGCAGGGTGCAGAGGGCCACCTACTTGCTTTACAAGGCAAGCAGAAGCCAGTCAGGTGATAACCACATAGGTGCATTCAAAGGAATGGAATCTGACAAGTGCATGGAATCTGACAAGACACTGGACAGCCTGCTGATACCTCTCATCTTAACTTCAACAACCTCTCCTTGCAAATGTGTGTAACTATAAAACTGTTTTCTCAAACACTCCAGTGTTACAGCTACCAGCTAGAATGCACCTGAATGTTTCATATAAGAATAAAATAAATCAAATTTTCCCTTTGAAATTGTATTTCCATTACAGAACATTTGCAAAAAAAAAAAAAATGCTTAGCAGTTATCTGTGAAATTGTCTTTTATAATGGGACATGTATAATGACACTGTGTTTCTCTTTGGGCACAGGCACAATGCTAACAGTGAGCAAATGCTAACAATGCACAGATGTGAATGGTGCTGTGAACATCAATGCTGTCCCTTACCAAAAAAAACCCACATGAAATATTGTATCTTCATAAATCTTAGGGGTTTTATGCATTGCTGCCATTGGAGAAACAACAGCATATTGAGTGGTGCATTTTGAGACAGAATGAGTTTAGTCAGTCTACCTAACTCAGCTGAACTTCGCCGTATGCTGATCTGAAGGCCGGTATCTATCACCCCCACTTTACGACGTGCATTACTGCCAGCATAACAAGGCAGGCAAAAGGGAGGCAATGTGTTTTAACCACAAAGTGAGAGATGCTTTCCTGATTTATTAATTGTTGTGTTGCATCCAACATATTTTTCTACAAGAAAAGTCACACGCTCTTCTTTCTTTTTAAAATAAAAAAATTTGTTCCATTGTTTCTGTTGTTCCAGGAAGATGTAAATACATTGTACCCTACTATTTTATGTTTTAAAAAGGTGACCTATACTTTCCATTTCAAATGCGGTTTCTTTAATGAAAATATTGTAATGTCAGTCCATGCAAAGCAAATGCATATTAATATGCGTTTACATCTGTCTCATATTAATATTCATGCCTGAATCCACATCCCTACACAAAGCCAATTTTCTGACCATCTGTGTGATGGCTGGTGGATGCAATGAATAAATTTTATTTGTGAGGGGAGTGATAAATCATGTATCTTCTGTTTTTCACCCACAATCTCTCCTCTTAGGTGCTAAAATGTTTTCATTGTGGTTAAGAATTGTTAAGAAACCAAACTGATTAACCCCTTAGCACATCAAGTAGCTTCATTTGTCGGGTGAAAGTCCTCAAAAATCATGGCACAATATGACTGAGAAAGTGAAACTGCAGTTTTAGGAGGTTTAATTATTTACATTCTTGAATTATTCCTGTCTCGGAATCACACTCAGAGTTATAGTAGAGACCAGTTTTCTCATGCTGTTGTTGAGAAGTACCTTAGTCTGCAGTTTCAGGGGGCTAATCTTTGGAGTTAAATAGTATTCAAAGACAATTGTAACCAGAACTTCAGCAAAGACTGTTTCACATGGTTTTATTAGTATTAAGTAACTGGCTGGGTACCAGCCAAAAAATGTGATTGCTGAAGCCCCAACTCTACACCAGCTTCCGACTTTCCAGAATACAAACTGACTCTGACTTCCCTGCAAAAACAAGTCTGCTTCTAAATTCCCAAAGGATGAATTTTGACCTTGGTCTCACCAAGTGTCTGTTACAATGTCCACCCAGTTTGACTTTTCTGGTAGTGAGAACAGCTCTTTACCAGAGGGTTATTCTAAGACAGTTCATAGTGTAAAAGTATGATAACTGCACAAAGCCAAGTGCAATAACTCTCATTTGTAGAGTGTAGATTAAAAAAGAATAAACTCTCAGGTAATCTTGGGATCAAGACAGCTGCAAGCCTGGAAAGGTGATTAAAATGTCTTGTGTCCCAACACTCTCTAGCCCTGTCCGCATTTTTGGTTGGTTGGCTGGTTGGTTGGTTAGCTGGTTGGTTGGTTGGTTGGTTTTTTGAACCAGACCCCTAAACACAGACATTTGCTCTTACTCGGAAGAACAAAGTGTGAACAGACTCATTCCTATGTCCAGCCTAAGCGCTGCTGTAATTTAGAAGGATCGTACAAGGGGTGCCATGGGTTCCTCTCCTGTGGGCAAACAGACCACACCTGACACAGAAGCAGCAGCATGAGTTCATCTCTGAACACATCAGCCCTGGGCACAGACACTGAAGAAATGCTGGAGTAAGTAGTGCCAACACCACTCACCTTAGGCATGGTTAAAGCGTTTGCTTGAATAGTAAGAGACTTGTGTTTTAAGTCATTTTCCAGTCTACAGTGCTCAAATCATGGCTGCTGTCAGCCCAAGGGAATTCCCTAACTTTCAGGCTGCTAATTAGCCTTCATCTTTTTATTTTGAATCAGCTCCTCTGAAGGACATATATGCCCATACAAATTTCAAATCAAAACATATTTTTGCCAATACTACAGTAAATTATTTCCTGTTGCATTCTGCAGTGAAGCTAACTGAAGTTATGGTGACACTTTTTGGCCTGAGATACAAAATTCTTTCCTTAAGGATGGACTTCACACATTTTTGTAAATACAGGTTATGGAATCAGCAAAAAAAGGGGAAATTATTTTTTTCTCCTTCTAATGTAGGTCAAATCATGTCAGCAACAAATAACCTACTTCTACCTTGACAATCCAACCGTAGGTAGTTTGAAGATTATTGTGTACTGAACTGGAATCTTAAAGAGGAATTGTGAATGAGCTTCACACTTCATCAGCATAATTGGCAAGAAATTATTTGTAGTTCAAATAAAAACATACAATTGCTAAAAAAGAAGCTCAAATGGTACTACAGAAAATAAGCAAGATTGTCAGTCAATCACAATTTCCAAGAAATCATGTTTGTGAAGAAGTGCTGGCTGAAAATGTATTTATGTCTAATATCCTTTTGTCTTAGTAAATTGTTCTCTATCTACAGCACATCATAGTGGGAAAACTGGGGATTTCTAGAGACTGCAAAATCTAGAGGTTTTAATCTTTATTCCTTCATTCCTTTTCATGATACAAAGACAGAACAAAGAAGGAGGTGGCAACTTTCATCACGACCTTGCCACTCTGGGCCAGTAGTGGCCCTGAAAGATATTGCTGTTCTTATGGGCCTCAAGGGACCTATGAGAAATGAGCTAAATTTCATCAAAGTTCCCAGTGGAAAGCATCTGTATTACAGATACTGCTAGGAACTAATTGGCTTCCATGACTAATGAAATTCATATGGAAATATTGATCAAAACACTCCCCTTAGGTTTGAAAGTGGGTAAAATAAAGATATTTAATATAAATATATCTGATATTTTTATATTGATTCCTAATAAGTTTAAAACATAAAAATCGAATGGAAATATGTAAATGGGCAACCTGGTCCAGTTGAACATGTCCCTGCTCATTGCTGGGATGTTGGACTAAGTGACCTTCAAAGGTCTCTTCCAACCCAAATTATACTACGGTTCTAGGATCTTTTACCCACCTGGTAAAACAAAAACTTTTGAAAACTGGTTTTCTCTTTTAGTAGTTTACTTAATCACTGTATCTGCTGAGACACATGGAAAATCTCTTATTCACAAAAACAGCAAGGTAATAACACTCCTGTTCAAAAGGGCTATTCACATGCCAGAAGATATGAATGCTTAGAGATGCTTTATTAGGCTGTGACCTGAATTATTGTTGTTACTTTTTAGATTGCAACTGGCCAGCATACAAGCTATGTGTGCACAAAGGGTGCAGAATGAGCCATCAGAGGGAGCAAAAAATAAACATGGCTTGCCTAGTTTTCTGTAGCTTCCCATTTCACATCCTCCATACACTTTAACTAATGGAACAATCAGCCAGAAATTTTAGAAAGGCAGAAATCAATTCTGCAATCAGAAAATCAAGCCTAACAGGGAATTTTCAAAGTCCCTGCAGATCCACTGTAATTGTGCTGAAAACAGATAAAAGCTGCAGAACTGCCATGGGAAAAGCCCCTGGTACCAACATCTCCCAGAGATCCCAGGAGTGCATTCAGCTCCAAATGCCCTCTCTGTATTTAGCCTGTCATTCTTTGTCCACAGCACCCCCACACCCCCACCAAAAAAAAAAAATGGCAGTACCTTATGTTCTAAGCTTCAAAAGATCATTTGTGTCTAAACACCTATAAAAGAATTATTTGCACATTTCCAGGAATGCCAAAACAGGAGGGGTTTTTCCCCTCATGCTTTGGGCAAAAGGCATATGTACATTGTTATTCCCTCCAGGACCCTCTCAACGATTCAAGCACCTCTCTGTGAGACTAATTAGAAGAGAAACAGAGAGGAAGCTAGTGTAAGATCAGAAATTCAAGCCTGACTCAGAGAGCTCAATTTCTTCATTCCCATTCTTAATGCAAAGGTGGGACCAAGCCGGCAGTAAAGCCCTGCTTATACTCCCAGCACTGTGTTTGTGTCTCCTTTGGTGCCAAAGCACACAGCAGTGCTCACAGAGGCCCCGTGCTGAAGTTCCCACCTCATGGAGAGGCAGCTGCAGAGAGAGCTGGTGGCTGCTGAGCTCCTGGCTGAGCCCCCTTTGGTCAGGGTGGTCAGGCAGCACCTCAGACCCTACAGCCCCATCGTCAGATCCCAGCACTGGGCTGTGAGTGCAGGCTGAGGCCACAGAAGGAAGAAAGGAGTGTGAAATAATAAAATAGTTCCTCTCAGACCAATTGCATTTCTTTATAGCCTTCCTCCACCCCAGCATCCTCGTGGGCAGTTAGAGTATCCCTGGAGAATGAATTTTAATTTTAAAAAGCCTCGGGTGGATGATGTGCATTATAACTCTTCCCAGAGGAGCTGCTGCACTTGCAGCAATAATCTCCATCCTGGAGGCTGAAATCACTGACAAGTTGAGCTAGGTGCTCTCTTTTGGCATGAGCTGCCCACCAACCACACACATGTCCAGTGTGATCAGTATCTGTGGAGCTGCCCTTGGGACTGCAGAGACAATTGAGAAGTTTAGAAGTCATTTAGCTGAGATAAACTGCTAATTTAATTGACTCATTCCAAGTAAACTCAGCCTGTTGTGGGAAGGAGATTTTAAAGAGCAACCAGGAATTTCTGGGTTCCCACCAAACTGGTGCTGCATGAGTGCACTGAAAGAGTCACTGAGGGGAAGACAGGTTGAAGGGAAAACTCTCATTGCTTTTCCTAGGTTTTGAATCCAGTCTTTTCTAGGGCTTCGCTGCAGAAATTCCCCTGTAAGTCTCCAGTACAGGATGCATTTCTGTGAAATAATGTTTTACAGCGAATTTTATGGCAAAGAAGTTGGAACACACTATTTCATCTATAGAAAAAGTTTTCATGGAATTTATCTGAGTATCAGCAAACTTCTGCCAGAAAATCTTTTCCAGCAGCAGGATAAAATCTCTGGTCAAACTGGAAAAAAGATGTTGGCTCTGCACTTGTAGTGGGGACACAAAGAATTGTGCAAAACTCCAGTTTCCAGACCTGCTCTGACTCAGAAAGAACAGAAGCACTTAGAAGAGCCTTGGAGTTGAATTTTTCAGAAGCGTCCCTGGGAATTGAGAGCCTCTTGTTGCCTCTCTGAAAATGCCTCAATCTCTATAAAAAATCTGAATATTGAGAAATGTGAAATACTCCTTGAACGGGCACAGGAGGCACAGCCATGTAGCCAAAGCTCTCAGCCAGTAACCTGGCACCACACATGGAGCAAGGTGAGCTTCTCCCAGGCAGTTACAGCGCCCTAAACATCTTCCACAACCACATACATATATCTCTCTTTTTCCCAGAAGGAAAAAAACTGGAAAAGTTGTTGTTGCTTCCAGAATAGAACATCAAGCTCCTTTTATCTGCAGAGGTCTTTCAGGCCAAGGAAGACAACCAAGGAGCTCACAGACATGGATTTCTCGTCTCACCTCCAGCTCCACCAGGATGCATGCTTGCATTTCCTTTCCATCATGCTCTTTTCACTTCCATGTTTCTCCTTCTTGCTGTTTGGTGTTTTCATCATCTCTAATGCAGAGTAGGTGAAGCATGAGCATCACCACTTCCCCTGGGCTACCACTGGCCAGGCCTGCTGGAGAAAGGAGCCGTCTGGCATGCTGACCCTCTGCCACAGCTCCCTCCATCTCCAAGGGACCAGAGCTGAGCAGCGCCCTCATCCCCCTGCCCCAGGTGGGTGCTCCCCTCAGCCTTGGTTCTGAGGATCACTGTTCTCTCAGGCACAGTGTCTCTCCTGACTATCACACAGGTACCAGGAATCTGGGGGAAGATTGATGCTAAAATGTTCCTGCAATGTAGAAATCATTGGTGTTAAACTGGAACTATTTCCTGAAAAGATACCAGCAGGTAGGATTGACCTTTTTCTCATTGCTAAGGTAGGCAAATATTAAATCAGCACTCCTTTTCTAGTTGAACAGTAGTCAGGTTCATTGCTCACCACACACAGGCTGGTGAACTTTTAACTGGTAAATAGGAGAAATTTAACTGCTAAAAAAGTAATTTTAAATGGAGAAATGGGTGAAAATTAATAATGCTTGTTTGTCCATGCTCAAGTTTTTAAAGCACACCTCCTGCTCTACCAGAAATTCTGAATTCTAAAAATGGTCATCTTGCCTCTGCCTATTTTTTTTTCTTCCAAACCATTGCCAGCTTTCTCTTCCACCTCCTCACCACAGGGGCTCTGCAAGTGTGAGGACACTGTGCCATCAGTCCAGGTTATTTGACTCTCCTTAGTGCTATGTCCATTCTGAGAGCAGGCAGAAGTTTTCAGATAGAAAGTGTCACCATCAGAAAATGTAGAAAAACAGTTCATGTAGATCATAGAACTCAAAAGTCTTTCAAAACTGCCTTCTTACCTGTTGGGAGACACCAAACCATTGTACTCAACTATGATCTCTGCAAGATTTCAGATTTTTTAAATAAAATATTTCTATTCTTGCTCAAACAAACACTTCATAATTTCCCAAAAGTGGGAAATACTCAGAGTCACTCTTTCTATCACCCAAACCAACTTAGTTTTTTTTTTCCAGATCATAGAATTTCTCAAAGATGGCAAACAGTCAGAGCAAATCTGATGAGCTAATTAACCCTTCCCTGTTTCACTATCAGTCACAGTTTCTACAGCATAAAACTCATGTCTCTGTCCAGGGAATTGAATTTCTCAATGCTGCATTAAGACCATGGAGACAGTTTGGGGAATCATAAGCTCTTAAAACTCTAAAACCATTTAAACTCAGCTTGGGATGGGGATTCTCAGATGTGGAGCTCCCTGTAGTTTCACTTACTCACTGGACCAATGCCAACCTATGAGCCAGCAGAAAGCCTAGTCTGTAGTTACTGCAGACGATTAGCTAAAGGAAGCCAAATCAGCAAAATAAAGTTTAATTTGTAACTCAAAAGCAGAAGAGTCTGCACTTTGAGAAGGGCTGGGCTGTTCTTAGCAAGAGCCTGGAAATAGTCTTTATTTTACAAGTTCCTCCTATCACTTCACTAGTTGCAAAATTATATTAGTAAGAATCAGTTCTAGAATGAGAACACTTCATTTTTATGAGTCAGTATAAATGATCTCCTTAGTACCCTGCTTCTGACAGATCTTGGGTTTTGAGCTAACAAGCACCAAAACCTGTCTCACTGGCAATGAGCAATAACGTCCTGAATAATCCCAGGAACTCATTCATCATTAAAACTTCATATCTCAAAATCAGCTGCCATATCTCTTGGCATGAAGAAATATTTGTATTATATTTAACCCCTCAATTACTCAGCTACCTAAGTAATTCCCAAATTATATGTTCCCTTCTCCTAGGCTTTCATTAGGCTGACAAATATCTGTGTCACTATGTGAGCTACAAGTTCCTCGGCACAAGCAGTGTTCCTTGCAATGTTATTGCCAGCTGATGGCAAAACCAGGATGAGTGATTTGTTTGCTTTGTGGGGCTGCCTTTCATTGTCCTGAATTCAACACTAACATCTTGCTAATCCTGCATTTAAATCTACAGACACTAATTTGCCCCTTTTTGGATCTCCTCACTGAAGTATCAAAGGCTTAGAAGGGCTAACAATAATTTCTCCATCTGTAGGGTTCAAAAAAACCTGAGTATTAAAATCTTTGCTGTGGATGGATTGTAAATTATGTATTTCTCTGGACATTACTAGGAGTAATTCTGCTTTACTTGGAGTGCTATGATCCAAAGTCAGAAAAAGATTAAAGGAATAATTTCCTTCTTGATCCATTATTACATGTTTTGTTCCTTTTTTCTTATGTTTCTACTCTGTTTATGTACTAAAAATGTTTTATTCATGGATCCTTACATAATTTTCCATGACCATGGCACAAGACACATTCAAATGCCTTGATGTTTCAACTATAGATCTCATTTTATAGTTTAGGATTACACTGACCATAACTGCCCTGTGTTCTTTTATTCTGATGGTATGCCGTCACAACAATTATAAGTACAAATTCAAATTTTGCAGCATAATACTCACTCTGCTGTTATAAAATATCCAGATTGAAGACTGAGCTGGTTACTCTATGAGGCTCTTTTTGGGAATGACTTCTGCTCAGAGTTTTTCACTTTTCCATCTTCCAAATCCACTAAGTTAAAAGACAGAAGTGGGAGAGGAGGAGGAGAAAATACCGGAAATCACATCAAAATTTTCAAGGGATTGTAATACCACTTACTGACAGCTTTTTCATCACAATGCCAATTTTGATCAATATCCAAGTTATTTGTGCCTGGATAAGAATTTCCAGTACAGTTGGAATGTCACAGGATTCTTCTAAGGCACTCCTGCAAATGTACAGTCCCAGCATGCGATAAACCCTCTAATTAGTTCTGGTGCAACATTGCTCTCTATTCCAGTGTACTAGTAAAGTTAAGGGATGGTGTGTGCTTGTGTTGAATACATTAAACACTTTGTTCTGATCAGATTCTATGCACATTTCACAGAGGAAAATACATCTGCTCCATCAGTGGTATAAAATGGGTATTTCCTCAGGGGTGTGTAAAGTGTATATAAATCTCTGCATCTGCCTGAGATTTGCATAGATGCTGGAACCTAGGTCACTTGTGTACTTAGTTTTCTCTGTGATCTGGGACTAATGCTGGTTAGCTCTCAGTGCTGCAGTGAGATCACAGACAATTTTTTGCTTACATGTGTAGGACTTTATTCTGTTATGCATAAGGCTCTGTGCTGCATTCCTGCTTTTTACATATTTAGAATTAAAAGCTTCCTTTGGTATGGCTTTGGTGTTCACTCACCCAATTAGTTTCTGGTTTTATGTTAAATTAATAATTTGCACATTTTGTCCATCAATGACTCATAACTAGTCTGTATGTTGAAAATATTTGCCACAGAAAAACACCCTTTTGTATAGCCTATTGTCTCACATTAACTCACTTTTTTCTCAAGGAATTCCCCCTGCAGCAATCCCCACTGTAAGCCATTAGCTGTGCACATCTGCCCACTCTAATGACCACTCTAGTGTACACATACCTGACTGCCATCTAATTTAGACATCACCCATAGGACGCTAACACTAATGTCTCCTGGGCCAGCTAAGTCCTGGATTATTGACTAGCTACAGTTATCACTTCATTTGGTCTTTGGAGGTGAACCAAGTGCACCTGAGGTCATAAATAGGTCAAATGATTATACAGCTTGTGAAAGATTCAAGTATTTTTGTTACCCTAACAAGAACCAAAAATATGCTTTCTAATTTGTTTTGACAGGGGATCCAATTGCTTTGCCTTTATGCAATGTCCCCTTTGTGTAGCTATGAAAATGCAGCCAATTAGGCATAAAATTCTTTTTCCGTATGAGCAGCAAGTTAAACAAATTGATGCCATTTAAAATTAACATGGAAAAAAAGAAAGAAAATTGGTGGCATCAAATATCCAATAATCAATCTTTTATTTCATAAAGAAAAAGAAAAGGAAGAAATTAGGGCTGCTATTTCTAATTAAAGTAGCAAATAGAGATGTGATAAACAATGAGGGTTATGATTGCTGCCTATAAGTATGTTGTGGGGAGGTAAACACACGGAAGAGAAAGAGCTATTTAAGCTAAAGGAAAATGGTGGCATGAGAACAAATGGGTATAAATTGTTCCTGAACACATAAAATTGGATTTAGAAGAACATTTTGAGCCATTAGAATAAAACGTTCCTAATATTAGAGGAGGGGGAAATTGCATAAGTGGGATAAATTGAAGCTTATTAAATATATTCTATAACCTGTTTTCATCTGAAAGCAAGGAATTGCTTACAGTAATCACGGATTTCCCATTCAATCTAAAACTGTGTGTCCTGGTTTGTCTATATGATGCTTGAATCCCCAATCATCTGTTCTGTCCATGCTAAATAATAAGTTTTGCACCTTTAAGACTTGTTTGAGAGAGTGAAGGGGAGAGAAGAAGCTTCAGTTTGTTTTCAGACACTGCACTCACTCCTCCACATTCCTGCTCCTGGACTGTGCTGTCTGCAGATGGACAGGCAGCTGGACAGAGCTCTCCTTTGTTTTTGGTTAGTTTTAGCTAGCTGAGGCAAAGTTCCCTGGGCTGTGGGGCTTCTTTCCCTTTTCTTTGGGCCTATTTAAACCTGCTCTGGATGGAACACCAGGGGAGCACCAGCAGCTGCAGCTGTGGCCCACCGGGCCTGGCCTGGCCTGCGACATTTCCAGCGCTGAGGGACTGATCAGAGACTGAGTGAGCTGAACTGCAACCCAGGGAGGGGACTTTCTGAGTTTGTCATCTCTTTTGGAGCAGCAAGGGGTTTTGTTGTTTGATATTGTTTAGATTTTATTGTTTAATAAACAGGTTTTTCCACTTTTCTCCAATGAGGTATTTCCTCCTGAACTGGAGGGTCCAATTGAATCTGCTTTCCTAGAGGAGCCCCTCTGGGGGTTCTCTCCCAGATTTGCCCTGAACCAGGACACTGTGTTTGCACACAAGGTCAGATTCAGATCTGTTGCAATAAGCACAGCTCAAGCAATATTTGTACCACTGCACATTTTTACATTGAAAGAAAATCCACTTCTCTCTTTAAAAGGAAGAAACCACCTTCTTCCCAAACCCAACAGACAAATTGGAGTTAACACCATTTCTGAATTTGGCCCAGAGTGGAACAGATTCAAATGTTCATTTTTGTAACCGAAGCTGTCCAGTACAGAAACTTTTGGGGTCAATACTCAATTGTAGCAAGTAAATGTGAGAGAGCAGAAAATTCTGGGGTTTCTCCTTCTGTGGATGCTTTTATGTGCATGTTAGCCCACAGGAAAGACTGACATAGTGAGGACCACATTAGAGTGCAGCCTGGATTTTGACAGCTATAGATTTCTGAGAGAAGATAAAATATGTGCTCAAGAAACAATTTCTTTTTGTACAAAAACTGCAGTGGTTGGACACACAAACAAAGTGAGTTCTCATTCAAATCAGCAAATCTACTCAAGACCAGAGTGTGCTTGATCCTAGACATCTCAAACCCCACTGCCTTCAACGTGAGCTTGGCATTTACAAACAATGTTTATAAATGGATCCATGCCAAGATGCTTGCATTAAAAAATGTGAGTGCATGCTGTATTATAACATTTTGATAAAAAAGTATAGAGGTAAAATAAAAGTAATGTACCAACTCTTCTGTCTGTTCATTTTTGCTTCAGGGTAAGAGTCAGATAAATGGTTTTCTTCAACCAGCTTTCTACAAAATCCTGTACTACAGCAGAAAAGGTCAATGCTACAAAACCCGGTGCTTTCCTTTCAAATTGTGCTACTTTCACCTAATGTTATCAACTATTGTATGGGGCATTGTGTAAAGTCCTGGGAAAGGACAGTCATTTATACACATTTCCTTCTTAGGGGTTTTTCATTGCATAAAAAGTCATCAATGATCTGCCCCTCACCTGCCTTTGATGCTGGGTGAAAGTTGGTGACTGCTGAATTACCAGCACAACAGGGGATGGAGGAGGCAGCTGTTCTTTGGGAGAGCCGGCTGAGATGTGGCAAGACATTCAGGAGCCACTCCAAATGAGAACCTCCCTTGTTCTCATCACACACAGAAAGTATCACAATGAATGGGGAGTGATGCAATTAAAAAAAAACCAAACAAAAAAAAAATAAAACAGAAAACCAAGAAAACAAAAACAAAAAACAAAGAGGAGTAATATTGTTACAAACAGCAGCAGCATCCCCAGAGTACCACTGCAGCTCAGAGAACTGTTGTTCTGGGAATTGCTTTACTATTAGTACTAAAAATTAAGCAGTCTCACTAGATGTGGCTAACAGTTTTTAAACTGTCAAAGTGTTTCATATACAGTATCTCTGTTTCCCAATTCCATTTTCTCATTAACAAAGCCAGAAAAAAAAATTACTGCATTAATTAGTTCTCCTTCAGCTTTTTTTTTTCTTCTAATTACACTGGCTCCCCCTCCCCTCCTCCCCTCGCCCATATACATCAAGAAACGTCACCACCTGCAGGGGAGAGATTGGTGCAAGCCTTGGATGAAGGATCAGGACCAGTGTAGGAGCAAGCACTGATTCATTCTTTGTCCAACACAACAAAGCCCCAGAGACTGAAACCTGTCCCTTGAACACAGGAACCCTGATTGGGCCCAGTGCAATGGTTCCACATCCCTAACAATTTGCACTGGTTTTGGCTGGGGTAGAGTTAATTTTCTTAGTAGTGGCTGGTGTGGGGCAGTGTTTTGGATAGGTGATGAAAAGCATTGACAACACAGGGATGTTTTAGCTGTGGCAGAATGGGGCTTACACAGAGGCACGGCCTTTTCTGCTTCTCACCCCACGTCCCCAGTGAGGAGCATGGGGAGGCACAAGGGGCTGGGAGGGGATACAGCTGGGACAGCTGACACCAGCTGACCAGAGAGAAATTTCAAACCATATAGAATCAAACTCAGCAATAAAACTGGGCAGAGGTGGAGGTTGATGGAGACTGATGTTGCTCTGGACACCAACCTGTTTGTGGTGAGAAATTGTTTGCTTTTGCATCATTTGTGTTTCTTGGGGGTGGAGGGGGGAGAGAGAGGGAGGGTCCCTTCCTCTTTTTTGTTTTTTTACTTCTTTTGTTTTATTGTGGGGGTGGTGAGGGTGGAGTGGTGTTAAATATTTGAATATTATTTAACTGCCTTAACTGTCTCAATCCACAGGTTTTCTCACTTTACCTTTCCAATTCTCCCCTTCATCCCACGGGGTGGGGGAGTGAGCAAGTAGCTAGCTGTGTGTGGTTTTGCTGTCTACTGGGGTTGAGCCACAGAAGCATTCCAGGGCTTTGACCATTGCTGGTGCCCTGCTTTCTCCCAGCCGTGCTCTGCTGCTGCTGAGTGCAGCAGCCTCAGCATCGTGAGCCATTACAGGGGAAACACTGGAACCTCCAGCAGCTCCTGCTCTCCCACACAGCTGCAGCAGCAGGTGTGCATGGGCTGGTCACACACTTACCAGCACATTTTCTGCACTCAGCCTCCAGGCTTGTTAAGGCTTTTGTTAACACCAAGGTGAAAAAAGGATAATATCCCTTTATCAGTGTTTTCCCGGGTCTTATCTTCCTTTCTTCTCCTCAACCACAAAAATGACTGCTCTCCAGACACTACTTTGTCACTCAGTATTTTACAGGGGAAGAGAGATGGAAGAAATTGTTACTATTTTACAATTATTTTTACAATATAGTAAGCACGTGCAAGGTGAAAGGCTGAGCAATGACAACAGTACAGATGCAGCTGCCGCCTGCACCTCACATCCCTTTTTCAGCCTGTCCTCGCACAGCCTGTTGGTTTGACTTCCAAAAAAATCCCACTTAAATATCTATGTACTAAAAAACCTCTCATTTGCCCAGAAAAGAAAGCTCATTTGCACTGCACAATGCTGAATGTAATTTGATTCCACCAACTTGAGAGGTTTGCTGCACTGCACGGACACCTGTGCGATGAACCAGCCGCCTCTCTCGCTGACATGCACACACAATGTGCACCTGCAAATCCCCATCTCTCCTTTCAGCAGGAAATGTAAGGCATTAAAATGTAGGCATCTTTCAGAATTTTTAGGAAGGACTGAAATCCAAAAACTGAACTCTCATTAGATGATGCCTGGGTAGAAAAGTGTTTGGTGCTATTTCATTGTTAGTCCGATTCTTAAGAGGAACAACATGAGCTCCAGTTTACAGTAACTGGGTAAATGAGCTTGACAAGAGTGATGTCTGTGCATCCAAAACTGAATTTCATACAAACTATACTCAGTGAGGCCAGCCAGGCACTGGATGATTTGATGGCTGTTTGATTGTTTCAGCCACTTTTTATCTGGCAACTGAGGAGTAGTTCCACATGACATTATTCGTTCTCTAAGCATCCTGTTAATTTCTCTGCTTTGCTGTCCTGTGAGCGCTCAGCCCTCCTCTTCACTCAAAAAATAAATGTCTGGAGAAGACACAAATTGTGTTGCTTGTGTGGACTGGCAGAGGATCCAGGGACCACAGCAGAAGTGCTCTCTGCCATCTTCATCTACACATGAGGGCATTTCTTTGCTCAGCATGCACAGGGGTGTGCCCGGCAGCAGCCCCCCTTCAGGAGCAGATGCGAACCGAGGCTTTTGCTCTGTCCCCCATCGCTGCTGGGGAAGCACAGACAGCCCTCTTTAAGCCCCTGCCTCCAGATCTGCCATCTTCCCCGTTCTTGCTCCTGCCTGCTGGGGCTTCTTGCCCCAGGAAAAGGGAGAGGAAAGGAGAAGGGTCACAAAGGACATCTGCAGGGAACGAGACAGCCCTGCTAGCGTGCCTCAGCCTGAGCTGAGCTCTCCTTCCCATCCCATGCCTGGGCAGTCAGTAATCATTCACTTCCACTCACAGTCACTGTACATGTCTTCTGCTGCCCTGCCTCTGGCTATGCTTAGCCAAGTTCTCATTCTTTAGGCAAAAGATGTGACAGAATTCATTAGATTTCAATAGAAAAGCCTCTTGATGGAGTTCATTGTGAAACTTCAAAAAGTTTTTGGATGAAGAGTCATGCGACCAAAAAATTTACCTCCTATAGCACAGAATATCCTCAATTTACCATTGGCTTTGGAAATACTTTTTAGATCGGAGATTTAAAAAATGCAGACTGTTTAATAAAGATACATTGTTTATTTTACTTTCTGTTTATGTCCCAGTTTAATTTAAACAGAGTATTACAACCATACTGCTGATTTGATATGCTAAGTACCTGTCAGCTCAGCAATGCAAAATAGTTTAAAGAAGCATTCTTATATACAGAACAATACAGTATTTTAATAATATTTAGTTCAATCAACAGCAAAAACTAAATCGAAGATCACAATACCATCAGATTCATAAATCTGCACCTGTCATACTCTAAGTTCTAGATCAGTGTGTTGAATTCTGTACAGTCAGGAATTTATAAGACCTAAAACCAGACCATTTTAGTCTTTGAATTTTGATTTCATAAGGAAGGCAACTGATTTAATAAATGTGCTAGAGTTTATTCTTTCTTGTAACAAGAAGAATCTGGAGTAACCTGAAATTAGTTTCATCATCCAGAACTTTCAGTGCAATCCAAAGCAGAATGTACCTATCTCTGCTTATATGTATGCCTATATAGTACCTATATTACCTTGTCTCATGATTGATTATTGTTTTCGCTTTTTTGTACTGTTCTGTTTTGCAAACATTTGGTTTTTAATTTTTTCTTTGAGTAACAAAATTGTTGAAAGAAATTTGAGTAACACAACTGTTGAACTTTCTTTTCCCATTACTATTGCTGATATCTGCATTCCACCAAAAGGAACAAGTTTAGTTGAGAGCAGAAAGTTAATTTTCTTTTTCCCCAAGAAAGTAACAAAAATATTTATGAACAAGAGAAGATTGCTGGGAACTAAAACCCAGACTTTCTTCCCTGGTGTGAGAACTACAAAACTCTTCAGCTATGATTAATGAGAGTTCCAGGTCAAAGCTTGTAGTGATGACAACAGGTTAGGGAACAATAAGGGAACGGTCTCACGAAGTACAGAACTATTTCTTACAGTGTATTTCCCAAGCTGCATCCACCACATTTAATAAATAGCTTATCTAAGTGAGAATGCTTCAGGAAATGTTGCCTTTTTGAGGACAAGAACACCAGGTATCTTCACACTGTATTTGTTCAACATCATTACATCTTCACCATGAAATTTAACTTTCCTCTGTCCCTACCAAGTACTCTCCTGAAATTATCCACATTCTTCACTTCACATCACTTGCAATTCTCAATAATCTAGTCCCCAAGGTCAAATTAGCTGCCTGTGGCTCAGGTCATGTCCACAGGTGTTTTCCATCTAGCATACTGTATCTTTTCTAGACAAGACAGAGATGGAAGTTCAAGCAGCAAACACTATCCAAACAGTGAGAATTTTCTCTCTCCATGTTTTATACTGGGTCAGATAATGTTTGAGAAGAAAAATATTTCTCTGGTGTCTGGACTATCCTAAAGCATGGTGACAACCTAAGAGACAGATTTGTGTACAGAACAGATACATAACCTGCTAATTCCCTTAATGGTTTTTGATATTGACAATGTGTTATACATTTAAGGTATTTTTAACAAAGAATTAAATGTAAATAATGCTCCTGCACAACAAAGTTCCTGTTTTGTCTGCATTTAAGTTAGTTGTTGCAGTTTTGTTTGCTTTTGGACAAGGGAGTCACTAACACATTTTGTGTTCATTGCTTTTCAATGAACTTGGCTGAAAACCAGTAGCTCAAAGAGATTAACTTCAATCCTGAAATAGGCCAGAATTACAAAGCAACCTGTAAGTATTTTTTTATTTTAGTTAAATAACACCCTAACGGAATTTCATCCAGACCTATTGGTGTAGAATAGCCACCTTTTCCCCCTCGTTTTGTCCTTCCACCTGCTAACCCTCAGCCATAATAACTCCACCTTCCAGCTGATATATTATTAAAATATAACTCTGTCATTACAAGTGTATTTCCCATTCCAAACATGCTTCTGGTTTCAATAATTTGACTAATAAGACCATACTAAGTGGCTGTATTGCTCCTCCTCATTTTGCTTTTAGTCACAAGGAGTATTTAGAAAAGCTGGACAATCCTAAATAATTTTGATAGCCAAATCACCCACATACATCACTGCTTGATCTCTTTAAGCTCTTATATACATCCCCTCTTATCTAGTTTGCACTTAAGCAAACTCAGTCGTGCTTTCTAAAACCACACTATAATGATTCCCATTACCTTTATAAGAACCCTTCCTTTCTGCAACTTTGTGAGGTCTTTGAATCCCTTCCAGACTGAGACTTCATTTGCTTCATTTTCCAGTAAAAATGCTAGAGCCACATTTTGATTTCCTCATGCTTTTTCCCCTTTAATTTTTCCTGTTCCTCTTTCCTTTCTGCCTCCTTTTCTGCTTTCAAAATCTAATCATACAAGATTCAGATTCTGTGAGTATTCAAGATAGATTGCACTTATATCAGCTTTATTTTATTAGAGAAAACAGGTAATAGTACGCAGGTTCTTTCCCTCATCACTTCTTTTAAGCATGACCTAATCAGGACTCATCACATGCACCAGAACTACTGTCTAAAAGCTGTACCAGCTAATAACAAATATCACTGCAGTCACAGTCACCTGTGTGGGGTTCGGGCTCAGGAGACAAGAAATGGGTGAATTCTACATTGCTCCAGTTAGAGCAAGGTGGGATCTGTTAATTAAAACTTGTTCTGATGGACAGTGTTGAAGTCTGCCAGGTTTAAATCTGGAACGGTGTCACTACTGGTTTTTCCAAAGAGTCATACTGTGCTTAGCTTCATTCTTCTAACCCTCAGTCACTGACAGCCTTCCAATTACTTGTCTCTCCTGCAGCACTGTGCCACTCAGTAAGTTGTCCCTCCTCCCAGTTTTTCCCTTACAGACAATTTTCAGCCCATCACCATCACATCTCTCTGAACAAATCCACTTCTCTCTTGAATACATCTGTGAATTTTGCTAGCAGTACTCACTGAAAAAAAATTGTATAGCAATAAACGTTGTGATCTTAAGTAGTTCTGGATATGTACAAAAGCTTACAATACATCAGTCCCATCTGCACTGTGCAGATGCCTGGACCACTCAACACTTACCTTCCAGCCAGGCTATAACCTTTTTCATTCCTGGCTTGCTCATTTCATTTCTCGCCTTTGTAACACTTCACTTCTGGTCTCCTGTATATGATGTATTTTTTATAACTTTTGCAGATATAACCTTTGTGCAGCAGCTAAACTTGTTTCTCAAAATCACCCTGATCCGCAACTGAAACATGTTTATTTTCACAGCAAAACTTAGTCACTCCAAAATGGTTTCAAGTCTCCAGCTTCAGAATTACAATAAAAACCCCTGTAATATATGTTTTCTTCCACACTGTTACCTGAAAGTCTGCAAGCTTAAAATTACATTGAATTCACTCATACTTAATGTCCTACAAGTACTATAAGGTTATTCCAGGGGCTGTCTGCAAAAAAAGATCTGCAGAGTGGCACCATTTATTAACCTCTGTTTACTGATTCAGCAACAGCAGTAAGTGTTTAGATTCTTACTTCCTACACTGAAATAAATTAATGGATTTACTCTCAGCTCCACCACTTTAACACAAATCACAAAGCCTGACCTGAGTATGTAGCATCTCAAGAGAATCAATAACACTGAAAAAAACAGATGAGCTGGCTTTTCTCCAAGAGGAAAGCTAAGTGCCAAAAGAACAGGCAATAATACCAGTATTAACATGTTAATAGCTTTTTTTTTTTTTATTCTGAACTCTGCCCAGGATCTGCTGGATGTAGCTTTGACTCCCTGACTCTGGATCTACTTCTTCTCCACTTCTAGTTCCAGTACTGTTAAAAAGACACCTTGGGCCACTCAGATTTTATATTTGCTGGCCTAAAATCTAAAGGAACATCTGCTCTTAAAGGACAGCCCCCGCACAGAAAAGCCTCTTTAGGCATAGCAGACCCCCATAATCCTGCAGACTTTGGAAACAAAGAGCATGGTAAAACCAATTAGAAGCCAGACTGGTCCAACTCCTCAACAGAAGTTGTATGCTCTAGAGCACAGTTTCTGCTGTCTAACAGAACAAGACATGCTACACTTACTTAAAATTATGTGAATAAAACTGTTTATTAATTTTTAATTAGTTCTGTATCATCAAAAATACTATGATATGATATGATATGATATTATCTTTTATTCAGAAAATCTGTTCACAGCTTCTGAAAATGTGCGGTTATTTCATCCTCACACAGAAGTTTTACTCATAATGTAATAAAGCAAGGAGAGATTTTTGAAGACTCTGTAATGGTTTGAAAAAGGAACCTTTGTATTTAAAATTCTAATTATGCCATTAGATAACTTAAGATCATTCCAGAAGACCTATTTTTTCCTACTGTGCACACAGCATAAAACTGGATTTCAGCTTAAAAACAAAACTATGAAATTCAGATAGAAAAAGACTGCCTGTAAGAGTGGGACTACTTTTAATCACAGACATTATGATGGCAATAAGACTTGAGAAAATAAACCAGTCTGTCAGCCATCCAGCTCCTCTTTTCTCCTGGACATCCCAGCAGGAATACTAGTTAGGCAACCCTGGTTAGCATTCGACTTTGCAGGCAATGACATAAGATGATATAATGTTCATGGGTATGTGACAACAATAAGTTTCAGTCATCTAGAATATGGATTTGAACAGATCTGCAAACAAAGTCCTTTGTAATCCTTAATTTCTCTAAGGCACCTACACCCCCCGCTACTTTTAACACAAGTATGTACTTTCACCACATAAATTTAATTTAGTACTGTATACGCAGTGGAAAGAAACAAGCTCTTCAAGGGGGTGATTTCTAAAGAACAGATGTATTTAGACTTTAAATGCTGTACTCCAGACCTAAGTTATAACTATTCAACAAAAGCTCTTACAAAAGGTAGACTACCTTTGGTGATTTGTACCGTGTTGTTGCTCAGTGAAGCCAGCGTGGAAATTCGGCATCCATTAAAGGCAGTAAAAATTCCCTACAGCACCAAGACCCTTTCATTTGGTTAGCTCTGAAACAGTTCATAGTTAGAAAGGTATCCAGACTTCAAATGTGAAAACTAGGACTCGAGACAGAAGCCACGTACCCATTACTACTGCATACAATTCAATAAAACAGCAGGAGAACACATCTTTGTAAATATTTTTCCAGATAATAATAGAAAATCCTTACAAGTGATTCCAAACCTTTTCATGCTTATATGGTGTAAATCTGAAGTAACTCCACTGGAATTCATGAAGTTCCAGGGCTGTAAAATCTGTATCAGTGATCAGAGACTCAAATTTATTAATTTTTGGCATACGTACCAACTTTTCTTTATGTATCTGACTAAACTGCTAGGTGTAATTTAGCCAAGAGAATAAGCATTATTTGAATTTATAGGCTAAATGATTGCATGTCCTGGGAAATACTTCTAGCAGGTGCACTTTCATCTAAAGCAGATTTAGCTGGGGCATCATTGCTAAGATTGTTGGCACCTGGCTCTTTATTGTATAACAGTCTAGTAAGAGTTATGGCAAAAGAACAAACCGGTGTAGGAGCAGACAATGTGCATTAGACTCTGGGTATCTGTAAACCCAACACATCCAGCTGCATTCTAGGCATTAAAGAGTTATATATACCCACTGGAAGTGTACCATGGTTCTGGCAGAAGTTCAAGAATCTCTGAATTTTTATAATCCCCAGAAGACTTGTTTAATAACCAAAGAGGATGAAAATAGGGTTAGTATATCAGTCTTTTTTTTTTTTTTTCTTATATAACAAGGCTTCTTTAAGCAATGAAACTGAATTTTCACTCTGAAAACCCTAAATTATCTTCCAAAGACAAAATCTGCAGAAAAGCCACACTGGAACAATCTCAGGGAAAAAAATTGATCTAAAAGGCAAACCAGAAAGTTAATGAGGTAAACAAAGAGAAAAATACATAGTCATGGATATAATATCAAAAGTATTTGAGAAGAGGCATAACCCCAAGAGTTATTCAGAGACTTTGAAACTGATTGCAGACAGAAGAGAATTAAATGCAACACAATACAATAGGTAATTTTTGCAGCCAGTAATTAATAAGTAGTTCATTGGTATAAACTGTCCATTCACAGTACATCAGTTTAAATGAACACATTCTGTGCTGAAAACTCATGACACTTTCGATACCCTCCTTATTTCACAAAAGTTAGAAGAACTGATGCAGCACAGGTTCTGATATTAATTACTCCCCTTTGTCTTTGTATTGTTCCAGACTCAAGTGGCTTTGAAAACAGAATCAGCCTTTGTTTCTAAAATGCTAAATATGCATAGCAGGCACTACACACCTGAGACAGAGACAGATTAATTTCACAAAACACCTCCACAACTGTAATAACCCAAGCCCTGTTTTGTAGCAGATCTCACCAATCTCTTACTCAAAAATCCTGGGAGGATTGGGGGCCTGGCTGTGGTCACCTGCAGAGATCTAAGTGGATTCAGCTCCTTTGAGTTCAAAGTGTTCACTGCTTCTTTCTTCTGGATCTTTTGACTTTGTTCCCATGTTTGTTTTTGAGGCTCAGTTTAGTGTTGCTTTTCCTCTCTCAGCTGTTACACTACTTTCTTTGTCTTTCTAGGGACATTTTCCCCAAATTTCCTGGTTTGTTCCTTGTGTCTCATATGCAGCACATGGCAGCACCTATGCTTGACTTCGCAAGAGAAAAATTCTCAAGAAAAATGTTCCTACACTTACTATAAGCCATGTCAGCTACCATTTGTTTGTCCCACCTTCCTTGAAAGCTCACCTTTAATAAATGAGGCTATTAACAGCACGAAGGCCTGGCATGGCAGGTGTCTGTGGCATTTCAGGCTCACTGGGAGGTGCCCAGTAATGCAGCCAATACTTCTTGGTGGCCAAGACAGAGGCATTCAAGACTCCAGCAACTGTGGGTGACACACCACCCAAAGAAAGCCATACCAATGATACTTGTTGGGATTTTGGCTGACTAGAGATTGGAAAAGTACAAGGCCATGGCTAATTCCAAGTCTTGCACCTGCAAGATAGCATGTCCTTGGGCCTAGCTGTAGTATGATAACAAATAGTGAAAGAGACATGAGAAAAGAGAGATGTTGCCCCTAAGGAATGGGGAAGAGCTGATGTTGTGGTGTAGCCAATAGACAGTGTAGATTACAGAATATTCATGAGTTTATTACTTGCTGTATAAGTGTCTGATGTTCTCTTCAATAAACAGAGCTTGCTGAACACTCATATTGAGTGTCCGAGTCTCCCCTCACCCGACAGTTATTCTTCCTACTTCCAATTCGTTCCAGTATCTACCACTGTGGTACACAACTATCAAGACCATTCTGTCTGCTTCCATAGCATTTCTGATAGTTATTGAAAATCTCTGTGTTTAAATACTTTTACATCAGACAATTTCTTATTAGTTGCCTTTGGGGTTATATTTTGATGCTGGGTACAATATTTAATGACTAATCCACCAGAAAACACAGGTGGTTTATACAAAAAAAGCATCCAATAACTGCTACATTTGAGTCAGTAAACACAGTTTGATTGGAGATGTCATTAATTAAATCAGATTCACACGTTATTCTGAAACACACACATCTTTTTCACACACATCCTTTTCATACATAAGCGAATGCTGTTTTCTTATACTTCTGCAGAGTGATCTTAAAATGACACACCAGGCAATCATTAAATTGAGAACTTGATCCTGGATAAAAGTGAATAGTTTCCATCAAATCTGTGCTTGCCACTCTTTATCCATAGCTGAATCCAACACAATCCTTCTGATCTCAGTGGGAAGGACAGTCTCCATCTCAGTGCATCTGCTGCAAGTGCTGTTTGCAACCAAGAACAAGAGACTTTGGTTTGTGTTTTTGTTTTTCCTTTCCATCCTTTCACTACTTTCAATAACATTAGATCTTTTCATTTGTGGGTTGATTTTTTTTTCTTCCAGACAGGCAACACCTCTCCTAAGAATTGCTGTTGCAGTACTGTGGCTTGGCTTCTGTTCAGTTAGGAGGACTTAGAGATCTTGTACAACACTGTAGGGGCCCCAGCATTCATGCTACTGATCTGCCTGAGTTCCCTGTTCCCTGCTTCTCTCTGTGCCATGGCCAACAAGTAGGATCAGCCAGACTCCATATAGGAAGCAGCTGTGCTCAGGGTAGACAAAAAAAGATATGTCATGTAGCCTGTGTTAAATACTGGACAAGTTTAAGCACACTTTTTAAAATTTTATTTTCATATTTCTAGTATCTGTTCATGTAGCCTTTATACCTTGACCAATATGTCTTTTATTTAAATATGTTCTGGATTCCAACTCCTTTGTTAGAGTGTCTTTTCATCTGGGAATTATTACCTTGCCTGCCAAACTTTTCATAGATGTGTTAGTTTTGTCAGGTATGCATGTATCAGCAACCAGGGGAAATCCTGAAATCACAAATTTGAAAGTACTTGCACTCAAACAAGGCCAGAGATGGTGTGATATTTATCATTTTTCTGTCCCAGTCAGGCTACATTTTGATTTTTCTACAAAGTGAAAGTCAAATACTCAGCTTCATTATCTTTTCCATGCATTTGAATTTAAAAAATAGAACATGTTTTTCTGGCCTTTCTTCCCCTTTTCAGATTTAGCTGGTGAGGCTGGCCTACTTGACACTTCTAAGAAGTCTCATCTCCTGAAGTGTCAGTGTGTGATTTTTCCCTTTGACTCTCTGTTACTCAGTCTCCAATATTTCTTTCTGCCAGGTGCAACAAGCATGCTACTTTATCCATCTTTTGAACATTTGCTTCTAATGTATGCTGGGCTACCTGGTGGTGTGTAGCTGACACTGTCTTTAACATGCCTTGAATCCATCTGTCTGTTGGACCATATGGTTGTAATTTATTTGGCAGCCACGCTCCTAATCACAAATGGAGCATCCTCAAGTCTCTTCTATTCCAGGAGATGCACTAGTTCCTCATTCCAGCATTAGGATTATTGGGAGATTCATTTCTCAGACCTTCCCTTGCTGCTTTACAACCTCTTTCAGAGCCATCCTCAGCGTTCAGCAGTTCTCTCTGGAGATGTCCAGCAATGCAAAGCCTTTGTGCAAACCCTAATGCCAGACACAATCATTTATAATTTTTCCTGTGACATACAGACCCAAGTCATAGCCAGCTTCTGTCAGAGAAACATCTGTCCTTTTGTTGTCTGAGCAGCTGTGCTGGCTCTCTTCCTGTAAGTTGGAAATACTTCAGTCAATTGGTGAAAATAATATAAGTTTGGGGTAAGAAGGGTCCATTTCACAACCTGCTCTATTATCTAGACAACCTCTTGTGAGTTTATTACTTTTGCATGTAACTGGTGGTCATAAATGTTATATTTCTAACACACATCACTACATCTTCACTTATCTTAGACCATCAGGCACCACTTCATAATCTCCTCAAGGTTTTATTCATTCCTGAATTTCCCTGAGGGCTAGCACATGTTAACAACCTGATTTGTGTGTTTAGGCACTGTCAAGTTTTTATCTAAGTTGATATGCTTGTGACACCATACCACTTTCCATCCCAAACTATCCCACCAAATTGGAGATGGTTAGGTCTGGTGTTTGCAATACTACCTTTCCAAAACTCTCTGTCCTTTCTTGAGGTGATAGAGCAGGCCATCTCTTGAAGGCTTACAGCCTTGAGTGCTGAGGCTGAAGGAGGCGCGCTGTTTGCTGACTGCACACCATTTTCCTGCAGAGCAAGAGCTGGTGCCTCACTGCACAATCTGAAACAGGATCCCAGCAGAGCCTGATCCACCAAGAAGTCTTTTAATGATGCCATCTGTCAACTTGAGCATAAAGCAACAGCAACTTTTCCTGGATCATTTTGCTAATATTTACAGTTCCTATCACACACCCCATGCAAGGTGGTTCCCCTCCATCATAATTTGGGCCACCTACAAACCAACCAAAATACTCAATTTCTTGGCTTTGTCAATTTTACAGTACCATTCAAAAAGTTTTCTGGTTTCTGTGGTTTTGGTTTGGGCAGGAAGCCCTCATAGCCTTACATTGCTTTTTCTTCATCTATTAACAGATCAAAGACAGAGACAGCGATGGAGACAGAGCCTGACCTCCTCCACTTTGTTTAGCTGAGGCAGTGTCCACTTGTTTATCCCAGGGTCTGATGTGACTCTTACAAGCCTTTCCTGACAGCAGATGCATCACCAGGTGTGTCACAGGTGCCTCTTTGCATGCCATAGCTGACTGGATGGGAGGGACATACATTTGAAGTGTGAATTGCTAACTTCCAGTTATTTCTAATCTATTTTGTAGTAATGAGGAGATAACTGCTCCTGTTTCAAAACAAAGTTATCTTGGCACTTCCACCTTCCTTGCATTCAGAGAGGGAAACTGTGATCCTTCAAACCCCTAGTCCTGCCTGGGAGCCTATCTTTCTCACTTCACTTAACTTACAAGCCCACCCAGAAAAGCCAAATCTGATGCCAGAGTGATAAATGTGGGTAGTGGGTAATCAAGAGCTGATAAAAAAAAGTCCATCCTCCAAGAGACAAGCTTTACTGGAACATGCAGAACTATGCAGAGCTAAGCACTGACATGTAGCCTCTGTTAATAAACTCTCACCAGTCTGTTGGCCAGATGTCCTGTGAGTCATGAGACTGGAGATGCTCTACAGCAGAGATCATGCAGATTCAACTCCTTAAAGTTCAAAGTATCCACAAGTTCAAAGCATCCACAACTTCTCTGTTCTGTTCACCTTTCACAATTTTTTTCCATTTCTTTCTTTAAAGCTGGTAATTCCTCATCTTACCTCAGCAGTCACTTTTCCTCCCTGAGCTGTTGCATTCCTTTCTTTATCTTTCCAAAGAGGCTTTTTTTGGCTTTCCTTATCTCCTGTTTTGCTTATGGAGTCTTAGATAACACAAAGGCAACAGCTACTCTTGTTCCTGAGGAGAGAGGGAGGGAGGAGGGAAGGTTCAACCATAAAATGATTATGTCAGCTGTTACTTGCGCTGGCTACTTGGCCTGTAGTCTACTGACTTAAAATAAATTATAGATTAATTCAAATCTAGATTTTGATTGTTTAAATCTAGTCATACTAACCCATCACTAGTAATTCTTTACTTCTTCGGTATTTCAATGATATCACTGCCTTTTAAAATCCAAGCAAATGATGGCTATGAATTCTGCTTATCTGTTTTTCTGTTGAAGTATTTAAAATATTCTTGCCCTCATCTTACTGATGCAAGATTTTCCTTTACATAATAACTGTCATTCATGCTGTGCCATATCATGTCATCTGGATGCTTTATAACTATTTCTAGCTATTTCATCCAGTTTAACTACTATAAGTTTTATTGACTTTTCTAGAATCATCCCCAAATTTGCTGCTATCCTCTTTCAGATTGTGGTGGTTTTAATCACTTGCAGTTCCAGTCTAGGTCACGTGTTATTGCAGGAATCTTTAACCATATCCTCATTACTGGGAGTCTTGACATTTCCTGGGTGCTCCCCCAGAGTCCTGGAGGTATTTTGCCATTGCCTTTAAAAAATTGTTCCTTCCCATAATTCCGTCTTTACCTGACACAAGTAAGATCAACATGGTGAACCCTCTGACACCTTCTGAAGAGGGGACCTATACAAAGAAATTATTCAGTCTTTTGGCAGACTATGCATCTTGTCATAACCATTTATTATTCTTCAAAAGCTTGCAAAAACCATCACTTCCTTTACGGGTTTGATGTTCTTGATATACTTAAAAGTTTCTGGTTGTTTGTGCTAATGTCTCCATAGAGTGATTCACTATATCCCATTTAATTAGGAGAAAAAATGAGACTTTAATTAGAACTCCAGACAACACAAGGAAACAATTCAAATATGTAAACGCATGTTAAAAAACATGGAAAAAAGGAACATGATTAGAAACAGTTGGCATGGATTTGCCAAAGGCAAATTCTGCCTAACATGATAGCTTTGTATGGTTAAATGACTGGCACAATGGACAAGAAGAAAGCAGTAGGATAATTTACACAACAAGACTTCACCAAAATCTTCCTTTTATGGTCATATCTCGCCAAGCTGGTGAGATATCCTCTGGAAAAGCAGATCATGAAGAGAAAATAGTCTAGATCACCAGGCTAAAAGGGTTGTGATTGGTGGTACAAAGCCCAGCCAGCAGCTCATTACCAGTGTCAGCCCTTAGAGATTGATACTGGGGCCAATACTGCTCATGACAGACCCAGAAGATTCTCAGTAAATGCAGAGATGATCAAACTGAGTGGAGCAGTCAATATGCGGCAGGCAGAGTTGCTACGCAAAGACTTCAGCAGCTTTGAGAAAAGGGCTGGCAGGAATCTTATGAAGTGCATAGAAGCCAAATGCCAAATCCTTCAATACTAAGCAATAATACAATCTGGGCAAATAAAGTGGTAAAAACCCTGAAGTTTTGCCAAAAAGGACTTTGGTGTTTTGATAAGCAGTACAATGAACACCACCAACACGTTAGTGTGTTCTAACAGGAGTGTAGCCAGCAGGTTGGATCAAGTGGTTCTTCCTCTGTTTGGCACTAATAAGCCTGGAGGACTATGTCCAGGAGGTGTTGCCTGTCCCAGAAAAACACAGACACAGTAAGCAAGGCCATTAAAGGGCAGTCAGAATAGTCAGGGCTGGAGCACAAGAGGCATGAGGACAGGATGAGGAACCTGACTTCCATCTGCCTGGACAAAGGGGCACTGGAGCATTTTACTGCTATCGTCAGCTGCCTGATGGGGGAGTACAAAGGAGATGCAGAAACTCTTCCCAGAGGTGAACAGAGAGGTGACCAAAGGCAGAAGACACAAGTTGGAACATACAGAATTTCCATTAAATATTAGGATAACCTACTACAAGGGCTGTGAAACACTGGATCCTAAGGGTTTATGGATCCCTCATCTTTGGAGATGTTCAGAACTTAATGAGACATTGCTAAATAAGTTGATCTATTTGGTCCTCCTTCAAGACTTCATTCCAACCTCCTTCTGTAAATATCATACATCCACCTTGGTAAGTCCCAGCTTGCTTCCACTTTCTCTGAGAATTTTCTTTACAATCAAAAAGTTCCAAAATGACTCCTATTCCTGCAACATTATATTTTTTTGCATTGACAGCCCTGCTTGAAACAAACTGGAAGGGCTGAGAGGGTGCACCCCGTTAACAGGAATCAACAGCTTCTCTGAATCAGATGATTTCTCTGAGTCAGAAGCTGGGCACTTGTCAGCACCTATATATATGGTACCTAAGGTAAAGATGGTTCAGGTATGTCTTCTCTAAATCAATTGCATTTCATAGCTGATATTTGAGCTTAACCTCCATTCTCTCCCATTATTAGTAATCAGTAAAAGGACTAGTAGAGATAATTCACTCTCAATGTAGTGAGATGGTGACACAGTTTTAGGGGGTCTCCTTCCCACAGATGAGATCACATTCTGATCTCCTCTTGACATTTGAAATTTTTCTCTCAGGCAGCCCAGCATGACTGCTGAGTGACTGGATTTCCACTTTGGTAACTGAGAACATTGACTGCTGTGTTCCATCCATTCTCACTCTGCTTTTATGGGAGGAGACAGCAACACTACATAGCCCCTATTATTTACGCAAGTTAGGCTGAGTTTTTTTCTCCAGAATAGATTATATTAACACATGTTAATTCTGCTACACTTTTGAAGGAAAAGAAGTAGATTTGCCATTTATACCTTAGACTTCTGCATTGTCTGAAACAAAACAAAACAAAAAAATCCTCAAGTCTCCTTTAACGTAATGTTACAATTAACTAAAAAATTGTCTCCTGACTTGAAGAAGGGACAGGAGTTATCCAAACAGAGTAAACAAGTAGATTTCTTTGCAGTGGAGCCAAAAATGCCCTGCTGGTTTACATCTCAAGGGGGAAGCCATCCACTGGGATTCTTTGATGTCTTTTAAAGACAGCAGACTTCCCTTTGGCAAAGTCCTTAAAAGGGCTTCTTTCCTCTACAAGAATTTGTATTTTTTTTCACAGAATGCTTAAGAACACAGTAAGACTGTAAGACTTCTATCCCTTCATTAAATTTTGTTGAAATTGGTCAGACAAACATTAAGGCACTAAGGTAGCTATATTCATACACCTTCACAAACATAATTCACATACACATGTATTCCCATTTCCACATAAAGTCTTACTTCCTTAAGCAAGCAAAATAAAGATATCTTCACAGAAAAATGCAAAAAAAAGCCCCAAGAATAACACTCATCCTCAGTACTTTTATTATCAAAGTTTTTTTTAAGCAATAATTAAAGAGCAATCATCAATAATTCATTAGAGCAGTCTACCAACCAACTACTAACAGAGGTAGCTCACAACTATAGTATAAAACTCCAGTAGAAAAAAAATAAAGAAAAACAAGGCAAATAACCACCTTTTATTTATGTTATTCATACTCTTCCAATTATGAAAATCCATTTCAGGGATGATGATCCCAGCAGGATTACAAAGGGTCTGTGTCAACACTTCCAGCTGTTCCAGCCCTCCCCAACAAACACATAGAGTCCCAATTAAGGAATGTTCCTTACAATCACCCCCACTTGCTGCTCCCCACCTAGCTGAAGAGGACTTCAGGTAGTAATATCCTCCTCTACCTCCATGACCAAGGACAATAAAGGATAGGCCATGGCACCACCCGTGTGTGCTATCGAACTCGTACTTCTATCTCTGCCTGCAAGGCAAGTATTAAAAATAGCTGGAAACACTGACAGCTCTAAATCAGAAATTCATGGGAGGTTTCTTAAGCTGGCTGTGTTTTCACTCAGTAATTTCCAACCTTCTCTGTGCCTGTGCAAACAAGCAGCCCATCACACCTTCCTCAGCCCTGCTTGCTGCCCCGACCTTTTGCCGCTGGTGCCACGGGACCATCAACCTTCCTCACTGGGGACTGTGGGGAGTCACATCCCACATGAACCAGGCTTACTGCTGCTGGAAGGTCAGCTTCTGCTCCATGTACAATGGAAAAAGCTGGAGGTCCTGAAGCCCATTCCAGTAGTAAAACTTAAACTGATGTACAAGCCAATACAATGGAATCACTGCAAATATGTACTGTGGATGCTGTCAGACCCACTTAAACTGAGGCTGCAACTCTTTGTTTGTGTGGATATCTATCAATCCAGCCAAGATTCAGTCAATGTGAAAGGATATTTGCAGGTAGATTTCCAAGTGTGACTTAAAACTGACTTGGTTAAATTCAGGTAGGTTTTGAACCTAGAACAGGAATAAATTACTAGTATGATCTTTCCAACTGCCAGAGTAAAAAAATTATATATTCTAAAGAGTACTAATCATCTGAAAGAATTCTAAAATTATTCTAAGTGAAAATTATCATCTCTATGGGAGATGAAAGTTATAGAGGCAAGCTTCATTAAAATGCATAATTAGGTACAGGAAATACAAAAGACTGATCATAAAGCAGCACAAACTAAAGCCCTGAACTACTGAAAGTATTCCTGAAGGATTATCCCAGAGTCTTATAAAGGTGATTTGGATTTGATCAAGAGATTTTAAACCCGTGAAGAAAATGAGTAAAATTTAGGCTGAAGTTATGCCAATGGGAGCTTGGTAACTTAAGGTTGTAAGAAATGTTCTACATTTATAATATAAAGGGAAATTTTCACACTGGCATTCAGGATGAAAGAAGTATATATCAAATCTAACTTATTTTTATCTGTTTTTCTGTAATTTCATAGCATGAAGGGTGTTTTCTCTCCAACCTTCCTTCTATCTATCAGCTCCATTCCCCTCAAGTATTTTGGTATTTTGGTCAATACCAAAATTTCACAAAATCACAGAATGGTCAGATGGAAAGGGAGCACAGTGGGTCATCTGGTCCAACCTCCCTGCTCAGGCAGGGCCATCCCAGAGCACATGGCACAGGATTGTGGGCAGAGAGTTCCTGAATATCTCCAGTGAGGGAGACTCCACCACCTCTCTGGGCAACCTGTTCCAGTACTTGGTCACCTGCACAATAAAGTTCTTCCTCATATCCAGGAATTCTTCCCACTGCCTCTTGTCCTAGTGCTCAGCATCACCATGAAGAGCCTTGCTCCATCCTCCTGACATCCTCCCTTCAGAGACTGATAAACTTTGATGAGTCTATCAGATGCCTCCTCTTGGGCTGAGCAGAGGGGCAGGGTCACCACCCTGGACCTGCTGGCCATGCTCTCCTAGTGCACCTCAGGATACCTTTGGCTTAATTGGCCACAAGGGCACTGCTGGCTTGTTGCCCTCCCGGTCCTTCTCTGCAGAGCTGTTTCCAGCAGGTTTGTTCCCAGCCTGTACTGGTGCCTGGGGTTGTTCCCCCCCAGGTGCAGGACCCTGCATTCACCTCTGTTGAGTTTCAGATGGTTTTCTCTGCCCATCTCTGCAGCCTTTTGAGATCCTTCTGAAGGGCTGCTCAGCCCTCTGGGCTATCGGCCGCTCCTCCCAGCTTTGTGTTGTCCCTGAACTTGCTAAGGAGGCCTCTGCCCCTTGATCCAAGTTATTGATGAAAAATGAAGAACTACTTTTATAAAACTACTATTTGACTAGTTTGAATTTATTAATTTCAATTCCCAGATTAACTTCTGCAGGATATTTCAGTAAGGAAAGGCTTCTTTTTAAGCAGCTACACTCAAGTCCTTACTGTTGTCTGTGTCACAAAAGCAAAAGTCATTGCATGACTCTCAAGAGTTCCCAGTAATACCAGGACAGCAATGTGGGTCAACACCAAGTTACCCACAGGGTGCTCTTCTCTTGAGGCTGTGCCAGGAGGCTCTGCACGTACTTACATCACCTCAGTGACACAGCAGCTTTTTACTTTCCCTGGACTACACATTCATCTTGTACTCCAAAGTAGACTTCACTGAGTGCTATTTTGCCATCAGCTTCTCATCCCCATGCACCCCAACCACGACCAAGGCTACCACCAGGCAGGACTGCAGCAGCAGCATTTGGTTGGTCAGTGGTCCTGGCACTCACGATATTCTCATAAAATGTTGCACTGTCTCTGTCACAGCCTGTAAATCCCTGCAAAGCATGTGCACATCTACACTGAGCTCTGAGAGTACACACTTGGATGTCACAGGACTGCCTCTCCACACTGTTACACTGCACAGAGAGATGCTGTGTGGTTTTTTTCCTTATATTCAGCCAAGAGATGTTCACTCTGCCAATTGTTAAATATTCTGTCTTAATGAGAATATTTCTATTTTTCACTAAAAGTGAGCAATTTCAACCTGCTGCAGAGTTATCCTTTTCTATTACATACATATATTAGATCTAATTTGCAAATATATATAAAAATTCTTTAGGGATGAAAATCGTGCTTATCTTAAACTACACCATACACTCCACATACAATATTTTTCCAAGAATTGGTGTGTACTTCCCTACCCATCATTTATTAATAGGCTTGCCATCTGTATTCATCTTTAAATTCCACCAATTAATATTCTCAAGCCTGGAAACACTGTTGGTACAGCTTTTATAATGTGCAAAATCTGATATGCAATTCATTTTACACTGAGGAATTTAACCCAATACAAAAGAGATTGTAAAAACAGATTTGTGGCAAAGACTTAAAATAAATGGATTTAGTTGGATGAGACAACTTTCACAGGCATTCACTTAAACACTAAACTTCACTAGCTGCACAGAGTTAACAAATGTGCTACAAAGCTCTTCAACTCCCACACAAGCTGACTCACACATGATAACAAAACTATTAGTTCTTGAAAGAACTCTTTATTTTTCTTCATTGTTCCAATGACTTCCCCAGTTTTGAGGGGCACAATTTCAGAAGTGTACACTAAAGAGAGTGATGTTTGGAGATGGATGGGTGACCAGGTTATAAATGAAGGAAAATAGCTGTGAGACAAGTAGTTTATGTCACCACCCCAGCTGCAAAATTCATCCAAAACTCAATAATTTATCCAGCTGTATCCATTATTTTTCCCACCAGCTAGCAGCCCATCCAAAGCAAGCACAACCATTCCTGTTCAGTTCTTTCTTTTCACTGCATCCCTCTCATCTCATCCTTTTTTTGCTGCTGTCATTTCATAACTTGTGCTATATGTCCTCAGTTAATTTGCCCACACTACTCATTTGTGGCTCTAAGTGCCATTTCATGTGACTCACCCGCTCTCTTATAATACTTTTTCATCTCTATTCATCTAGAGTGAAGGAGCTTTGTTTTCTGATGGATCCATACAGATCTGTCAAATGTGCATCTGAATGCAATGCTCAGAAATGTCAAATTTAGATCAGATATGTCTTCGTTTTAATTTTGATTTGTTTCTATTTTTATTGATATCCTCAAAAAAAGACCTTACAGTTATTTCTAGGAACATTATTTCTTTGCTTTGTGTAATACATCTGAATGTATTTTTACTAAAAGCGGTGACTTGTAAAGCAGGTAACACAAATGCAAGCTTGTGTTTTTCATTCTATTTTTGTACGAATAGGGTCCAAATATAGATAAGTAATTAAAATAAAATAACAAAATCTCTGAGCGTTCTTGTCTTTTAGGCTGTATCCAAGCTGGGGCACCTTGGAACACTTCCAATCTCCTTGAGCTGTAATATGCACTCCAGAAATTTGGACTTGGGCAAAAGGCAGGCACACACACCAGCTCCTACACCCTGAAGGAGCCTGTTTTCCCTGGAGTGAAAGCCAGAACACATGAGTCAGAGCTACCCACAACCTGAACCTTCAGGGGACTGTGACTGCAGGGATGCTGCTGTACCACACGCACCAATTCATTTACACACAACATTAGAAAAATAAACAAAATTATTGGACCATATGAGATATTCCCCCTTGTCCTACACTACATGCTCTTGTTAGAAGTCCCTCTCTGTCTCTCTTGTAGGCTACCTTCAAGTACTAGAAGGCTGGGATTAGGTCAGCTTGAAGCTGTCACTTACCCAGGCTGAAATATCCAAATTCTCTCAACCTTTCCTCATAGGAGAGGTGCTCCATCCCTCCAGTCATCTTGGTGGCGTCCTCTAGACTTGCTCCAACAGATCAATGTCTTTCCTGTGCTGGGACCCAGAGGTGGATGCAGCACTCCAGGTGAGGTCTCAGAGCAGAAGGAAGAGGGGCAGCATCCCCTCCCTCTGTGGCCTCACACACCCACCTCTTCTGCTGCAGCCCAGGACACGTTTGCCTTTCTAGGCTGCAAGAGTACATTGCTGGGTTCATCCAGCCTCTCACCCACCAGCAACCCCAAATCCTTCTCAGCAGGGCTGCTCTCCATCTGTTCTTCCCGAGAACCTTCCTCCTAGTCTTGTTAAACTTTCATGAGATTCTCATAGGCCCACTTCTAGAGCTTGTCCAAGTCCCTCTGGACAGCATCCCCTCCTTCAGATGTGTCAACTTCACTTCTCACCTTGGTGTCATCTGCAAATTTGCTGAAGCTACACTCAATCCCTTTGTCTATGTCATTATTAATGATATTAAATAACACCTTTCCTAATATGGTCTCCTGAGGATCATCCACTTCCATAAGTGGATATCACTTGTCACTGATATCCACTCAACTTTGAGCTGTTAATCACTACCCTTTGTACATGACTCTTTGACCACTTCCTCATTCACCAAACAAAGCCATTCCCATGCAATTTAGAGAGAAGGATGTTGTAGGGGACTGTGTGAATGATTTTACAGAAGTCCAGATAAATGACATCTGTAACCCTCCCCTTGTGCACTGATGTAGCCATCCCATCATAAAAGGCCAGTAGTTTGCTCAGGCAGGACTTGCCCTTGGTGAAGCTTTGCTGGATGTCTCAAGTCACCTCCCTGTTCTCCATGTGCCTCAGCACAGCTTCTAGGAGGATCTGTTCCATGAAAATTTATTTCTGTGAGTGTGGTGAGGCTGACCAGAGAAGCTGTGGATGTGCTATCCCTGAAAGTGTTGAAGGCCAGGTTTGGGAGCTCTGAGCAACCTGGTCTAGAGGAAGGTGTCCCTGCCCATGTTAGGGGGGTTGCAACTAGATGATTTTTAAGGTCCCTTCTAACCCAAACCATTCTATGATTCTGCGATTCTGTGGATTAAGTCTTGTACAGGTATCTCAACCAGAAAGTCAGGAACATCAAAAAGCAGTACAAACTGTCGGATCTCAAGATTTCAGTCCTGAGATGCTGAGCCTCCGAGACCAGCTTGGGGTCTCAGGAGTCCTGGAATGTTGCCAGAAGTGTCTGGTGGCAGGACTTTAACCCTGCGCAGGAGACGACAAGGGAGAGGGCTTCACCGGTGAATGGTGAAGGATTAGTTAATTAGAGGGTGAGACACAAGGTTTAGGATTTATGTACAGGGGGTTTAGAGGAGTAAGATGGAGGAATTGGGGTGTGTCCTGTCCTTCTTCTTCTTCCTCCTCTCCTCCATCTTCTTTGGCCACGGTGGCACCTTTCTATTGGTTATTACTAAGAGTACACCGAGTTATAAGAATAGATGGTATTGGGAAAAATGATAAATATTGTACACGTCACAATGGGTATAAAGATAGGTGCCTGCCCGGAGGGCAGGGACAGTGTGCCCATGGCTGACTGCTGTGCAGATCTCTGCTGGCTGAAAGAACATCTTTTAGATAAACAATTAATAAACATAAAACCAGAAAGAAGAACTGAAGCCTCTTCTCGTCCTTCGATACGCGGGCTGCCCCAAGGCCACCTCCGGGCCTTCCAGGCCCCTCAAACAGCCGAGATAAACCGGACAACAAACAAAAATTATTACAAGAGAAAGCCTGCTGTTATCATGAAAGAAAGGACAAACAAACTGCCCAAGTAAACATTTGTGGGAAACTTTAAAACAGAGGACTGCAAAGTGGGCTCCAGGAAAGAGCTGGGCAGAGGAAACCAAGTGCCAGTCACGTACAGAAACAGCTGATGATATGCCTGAAAAGTGTAAAGATGGAAAGGATGGAAGAAACGGAAGATTGAGTGTCTAAATTTAAATTAAGATTAAATTTGAGTTTGGATAGTGATGTGAATTGCTCAAGTCTGGTTATGGGGAAATTACAGAAGGGGAAGGAGGGAATGCAGTAGGTTTTTTGATCCATCCTGCCATCAAGAATAAGAATTCCTGGATTAGTCTTGAAGAGGATGAAGAGAAACAAACAAAAGTCTGTGCTGATCTGTACATTGATATGTAGAAATAAGATTAACTGCAGCTACTACTTGATCTATTGATTAGATGCCACAAGATGATGAACTGCAAGCTAATGGCAAGCTATTACCCAATTCAGTCCAGGAGCAGTGGAGTAAATCAATACATAGCAGATATCTGACTTCTATTGCTGGTTTGCAGGGAGGGAGACCTGCAAGTTGCTACATTCTTTTAGGTATGTACAACACAGATATGCACCTTAGGAACTAAATTTGGCTCTTAGATTTCATAGGACAATTAAATGGTTTTATCTTCAGTGGAATGACTGCATGATCATTATTGCAGCCTTAATGCTAGAGGTATCTCTCACTTCACTGCTCAAGCTACAAAATGGATTTATACCTCAGAAGTAAAAGGAGAAAAGTCTCTACAGAAGATGCAGATAATACCTGGAACTTTACCATTACTGGAACAGCCAGCTTAAGTCAACTGAGGGATTCTCATCGAAATTCAGGAGTATGGGGCTTTCATCCTGTCCCTTATGCAGAGATTAGACCTTCCTGCTCTTTAAACTTAATGAATTTTGACAATGTTTATGATATTATTTCTAGAAGGTGGAAGAAGAATATTTTTGTAAATGTCACTTTGAATATTTGGAGGTTTGTAGCACTCTCAAGTTGAAAACCCAAATTGTAGGATCAGCAATATCAGTGACCAGATGTCATATACTTCTGTGCTGGAGATGAATATGATATTAGTGTCTCTCCAGATTTAAAAACTCCTTGAGATGAGTTTTATAAAAGTTTTTAAAAGGAAGCTATCAGTTCAAAATGCTATTGCTTCAAATTAACACATTTCCTTGAAATAAACAATGGAAAAACATGGGCGCGCTGCAGCAAGACCAGTGAAGATCCACCAGTATGGTTGGGAGCTGGTACAAAGACAGGATGAGAAATCTGAATTTGTTCTACCTGCAGGAAGAAGGCTCAGTGGAGAATCATACTGCTGTCTTCAGCTACCTGATGGAAGAGTGCTGAGAAGATGGAGTCACTCTCTTCTCAGAGGCGCACAGCAATGCAAGCAGAGGCAACAGACACAAGCTGAAACATGCAAAATTTCCATTAAAGATTAGAAAAATCTCTTTCTCTGCAAGGGTGGTCAAGCAGTGGGCCACGGAGCCCTGAGAAGTTATGGATCCTCTGTATTTGGAGCTGTTCACAATTTGAGTGTATATGGCTCCAAGTAATTTGATCTAATTGGATCTGATGTCCACAAGTTAATCTATTTTGAGCCTGCTGACACTGTGTACACTGTGTTCAGACTTCTATAGCAGCTAAATCCAGAAATTCCCTGTCTTTGAAGTAAAAAGAGTATTGTTTCATGTTTTATTCTAGTCCCCTAGTGACTTCACCAAGCTCCCTCTCTAACTCAAGAAATTTGTTAAAAAGCCATTCTGTGTTCAGCTTATCCAATATCTCCACAACTTCCAAAAGCTTAATCAACTGCAACCCTAACCTTCTTTTCTTCCTGTTTGAAGTGTATCAGCCTTTACAGTTTCTCCTCATAAGGAAACTGCTCCACCCTCTTAACCATCTTACCTGTCTTTGTACCTTCTCCACACTGTCCTTGATATGCAGAGACTAAAATGGCATTCAGAATCCCCTGTCTTATTCTGGATACCCTTTCTGATGATTTCCAACATTCTGTCAGCTATGTTTGCTGCTTCACATCAACAAAAATTCTATTTGGTTTAATGATGAAATTAAAAATTATTAATCCCATCATGCCATGCATTAGTCTTCCTGAGCTATACTGCGACCTCATTTATTTACCTCAGCCTGAGTCATAAATTCATAGGATGGTCTGGATTGGAAAGGACCTTAAAGATCTCTTAGTTCCAACCCTTCTGCCACAGGCAGGGTCACCTTCCACTAGACCAGGTTACTCAGAGCCCTATCCAGCCTGGCCTTGGACACCTCCAGGGATGGGGCATCCACAACTTTTCTGGGCAACTTGTTCCAGTGCCTGGCCACCCTCACTGTAAAGAATTTCTTCCTAATATCTAATATAAGACTACTCTCTTTCAATTTTGATACCATCACATAGTGTCACTTTTTAAATAAGTTTACAGGTTTCTCATAACAATGAGCATGTCTTCTATTTTATTATGATGTGCCCATAATACTCTTGAGCATCCTGCAGGCCTGATAGGCAGGAATAAGAATAGCAGGTATAGTATTAAATCTGGATTACTGTACTTTGGGGTTAAGATCAACAAATTTTGTTACCAGTTGGTTTACTAATACTCAGAGATTAAAAAAAAAAAAGTTTCTTAGCAAAGGTGTCAACACTGGAGGTGATTTTGGCATGACAAATCATGCAATTTAGGATTAACTGGGTAATGCAAAAAGAGGATTGTCATTACTGCCATTGGCAGTACTGTCAACAGTAAATTTTAATTTGGAATGCCGTTCATCAGCTTGATGACCAATTTCCACAAAAAAAAAGGGGGGGAGTGGTGGGAAATGCTGGAATTATCTAAAAGAACCCCTAGTGCAGGGGGTGGTGGGACTGGGGGAGAAGGAAGAGTCAAAGAGCTCAGGTTATTAACCCAGCAAAAGAAAGTCTCAGATGCGATACAATTTCTCTCTAGCAATATAAAAGGAGCAACATCAGGGCTGGAAAGAGCTATATAAATCAAAGCAAAACATCAACACAAATGGCCATGAATAAATTTACATCAGAAATTGAAGACCAGAACCAGAAGAATGAGGGCAATGGGTTGCTACAGGAGGATTTAATGTTCAGTCAGTTATTAAAAATTGCTCAGTCTCTCCTAGATCATGCAGACTTACTTGAATGGTTCCCAAGAGCAACCACCTTTTCCAGCTGGGGACAGCCTTGTCCCTTTATCATAACCAAAACTTTACACTCTTTAGCAGCCAAACAGGTTTCTGCTGGAGGAACTGGTCTCAAAAAGAGGTGTCAGCAAATAATAAACCTCTAAAATCCCAGAAACTAGATAGTGAGTAGAAGATCACTCCCACAAAAGATTACACAGAGATACAAAAGATTCAAAACAAGATGGATATTTTTAGCTTTAGGGCTATAGAGCTATTCAATCTGCAAAGTTGCTGTTGTCTGTATTTGCCCTGAACTTGTTCCTCTCTTTCTGTCTGTGAAAGCAATGCTATGGAATTCTATTCAGCAACAGATCTGTTTGGTCTCAGCTGGAGAACTTTGTTTAACTGCTTTTTAATAGCTCTTGAGAGGGTGTAGAGAGAAGGCATGTGCACACACATGCAGAAACACAGTGTCAGGAAGTATCCTCTTGTGAAAGGACAGGAGCACTAAGCCTGCCCACCCTGGGGAGAGCCTCTGACATCTGCTCACAGATGCTGACAGCCAGGAGGCCATGAAGAGAGCTCTCCTGTGGGGATACGACGCAGGCTCTTCCTTCCAAGGAAATGAGACAGTGAACTGTAGACTTTCCCTTCTCAGGAAGCTGAGAGGCCTTTTACACAGGAAGAATTGAAGATCTGGTTCTGGCAGCTCACAAACTAAAACAAAAGGTGAAGTCCTGCCTTCCTGTGATCTATTTTCATATTGCCTGCAAAGTTCACTTTTCACTCCAATATTTCACAGGTCAAATATGGGGAGGAGCACGAAGCATGAATTATCCCTCCCCTCATGCCCCAGAGCTTTTTCTGGAAACCAAGGAGGGTCTTCAAATGTAACTTTTGTTCCTTACAGCTCCTGATGGTGTTAGAAGAAGTAACACTCTGGCATTTATGGGAGAAACCAGCAATTGATTTGATCCATTTTGCTCTCCTTCTTGTTAACAATCATTGCAGCAAAATAATTTCCACTGCAAAAATGGCCTCATAATTTTTTCGGCCCTCAGCCTGGGTTATTACTACATACAGCAATCCTACAGAAATGTGGGGAAGCAAATATTAGCCTAGCATACCAGTTAAACTCTATGAAGTGTGAACATAAATAGATCAATCCAGATTCGATAGCTCTATCCTCAAATTTTTGTTTATTCAGTATTGCTCCATTCATCCACTTCAACAAAAGGTTCCAGACAGTATGACAAATCATGATTATAGACAGGCTAAGTGCTTCAATTGCCTCTTTCCCCATGGTCTGAGCAGAAAATGATGATCATTTTCCTATGAGATTTCACAAAACTCTTTCTTATTGAGAAATAAAATGGGTTTTTGGAGAACGTGCAAATGCTCCTGTGAATCAGATAATTCTGCCCCTTGGCAACTTTTCAAAAGTTACCAATATCAGGCAGAAAGTCAAAGAGTTATGAACTGGGTGAGGGCAAGCCCTCCCAGGGAAAGAAGAGAAAAGCTTGAGGATGCATGTATGTGCCCTACAGGGAAGCTTTCAGATCAAGATCCTTTCTGACTCATTTCTGGTGTCAGCTCAGTGTAAGTTAATGATCACTTTGATTTTTCAAAAGAAGCCAAAATTTCTCTCAACTGATTACTAAAGCTGCACAGAGCATACTATTAACCACATAAAGGCCTGATTCTGTCACTAGTAGCAACCAGGCTTGCAGCTCTACCTGCATCTCATAAAAGCCATGGGGGTTTCCTGCAAACTTAAAAGCCTGCTACAGACACCTCATCTCAGAGGACCTTGAGCCTCAGTAGAATGCCCAGTCTCCAGGGGGACAAGCTCAGGTGTGGGGTCTCTGGTCACACCTTCTCACTGCTGCAAAACTATGACCAACACCAGTGATACACCAGAAACTCAATGAAAAGCAAAATGTCAACTTTCAATTTTGAAATTATCCTTCACCCTGTTGCCTTCAAAAGAGTTCCCAGGAGCTGGATGTATTTCCCTGCATGCTTTCCACTGTAATTTCAACCATCAGCCTTCTTTTCCTACCCAGCACGCCTGCCCTGTACCTCACTCAGGTCGTGCAAAGCCTGCAGCTACCCATGTTGACTTCAGTTTGCGCCAGCAGAGGCAACTTGTAACCAGTGAGAAGGACATTCACAGCTCTGCCTCTCCTCTGGAAGGTCCTCTGTCCACAAAGCCAATGCTCAGGAGGTGCAAAACCTGGCCGAGCCAGGGGCCTTGAAGGAACCAAGAGAACCCCCACATCTGCTGGACACAGCGGGGCACAGCTGGACACAGCTGGACACAGCTCTCCTGCTGCATTCCTGGCCAGCTGGGGCTGCAGCCTAAGCACTTAATGAACCTTCTCAGGAAGGTGGCAGCTGATTACATATGGAGCAGAGGACAAAAAGTTTCAGGTGACTCCTTGACTGAAAGGAAGGGGTGGAAGTTTCCCAGCCTTGCACAGTACACGGCTCACCAAGGACCAAGCTGCTGACTGGAACTCTCCAATGCCTCCAGACCTCTACATCCAGCTCAGACTTTAACCTCTCTTTCCTATTCCAAGCCCAACTCACAAGCACTTCACTGAACCTTCTCATTGAAGTTACTTTTCATCCACAAAGACAGATATCTGTAAGTGGTCATACAGCTGCAATTTCAAAATAAAATTTAAAAAAATGTGCCCCAACAAACCAAGTGAGGTGATGAAACAGGCAGTTAGTTTAACTTCAAACCAGAGTAAAAATATCAAGCTCCTACTTAGAGAGCACAAGATTGACAGCAGAGAAAATCCTGTTTAGTTCTGTTTACATTTTCTCCAGCAGAAGTGTAGAACCAGTGCAACAAGTGTAATTTAGTATAATCTAATTATTCAGGTAAGTGTCCTCTCTACTTTTATTGGCTGTTACCCTGAAATAAGATATTGAATTTTTAGAAGGAAAAACAAGAACTTGTGAACAGAGATGCTGAAAAAAACCCCACCCAACCGATTAAACCAGTATTAGCTCTTTTAAAATATAAGAAAATGTTATAAAAATACAGTTATTTTTAGCATATCATTCACTTTCTTGTTAAATATGCATTCCTATTACTATGAAATAAAAGGTTAAATTAACAAAAATGATAAAATGTCATTATTTAAATTATATTTAATATTTGTAATACCGTTGTAATACTCTGTTTTGGTTTTCCAATAATTTCTTAGACCTCTTTGCATATAAAACCAAAATAAATTTAATTGAAGTTCACCTTTAGCACAGTCTTCAGAAAATTTCTGCAAACTCTCCCAAGAATATTCGCACCAGGAATGTATCCTCCTGCTGCCATACCAGAGATAAGAAGGGACTTTCTAACTTCCAAAAGAAGACCAGACACTCAACTGAATCCCTCAGACATGCTAGTTGTCCAACCATGCTTCTAATTTTCTAAATTACCAGTATTTTTTTCACCATCACTTTCCATTTTTCTCCTCCTTTTCCATGCTTTATGTACAAATGCCTATGGCCAAAATTTGTCACAAGCTTTTTGTGGTAATTCACCATTCAATTAACAAATTATGTTTTAAGCTTCAGTACACACAAACCCAAACTGTTTTCATTTTAAAAGCGTATCCATAGAAATCTTGTAGCACATTATAAACTGTCACTGGAAATATTTCTCTGTTTTCTATATTTTCATTTTCCTGGTAGAATATAAAATTGCAGTTGTGCAATTCATATCTAACAGTAATTTATATGAGATAAAGAACATTTTAAGGTTCTTTCAAATGAATAATATAGAATTAACCACCTTGTGGAGACATGCTTCATTATTTTCTCATCTTCAAGGCTGACAACATTAAATCTCCCTTGTAATTTTTAAACTCTGACAGACAGGATGCAGTGTCTACACACAACCTCAAGAAAAAATAATAACATAGCTATTACACTTATTCATGTATTATGTAGTAGAGGAACTATACAATTAGTTGAAAACAAATAACTTTTCCATTTTTCATTAAATTGTATACACTCTCCTTCAGCATTATCTGTTACAAATGATAGAATATCACAATGATGCATTATCAAAGTTCAAAGCTGGAGTATCTTAGATCTGGAGACACTTGTAATGGGGTATTATTAATGTCTTGAAAATAATGATACATATGGTGGATGATTCAGCTTTAAACTGCATAACTAAAAACAATTACGGGAAACATTTTAATAATTCCATTATTTGAGTCCAAAATAAACACATGCCCATTTTTCAAATGAAAAAAGGATATAATATATTGTTATATTGACATAATGTCTTCTGTCATTTTATCAAAGAGAACCTTAGAAACCAACACTAATTTGTCATTGTCATTACTCAAGCTTTGGAGGTGAGCATAAATTCTACTGTGCTTTTTTTGTTCACTATTAAGGAATTTTATTTTTATAGATGTTAGAAAAAATTTCTGTGTGTTTTATTTGCAGCCTGAAAGCTGAAACTTTTCAGACCTGCTTTTGCCTTGAATCTGGCAATCCGCTATGATTAACTGCAAAATTTCTGCATAAGCTACAGCAATTCTGAAGAGGCATATTCCATTATTGTCTTCAGTGAACCAAGCATCCCATTTCTCCTCTCCACCTGGAACGTGTCAAGGGTTGAACAGCAAGAAGGTGACTTGCCAAAGTGCTCCCTAGCTGGCAGCTGTGCAGCCAGGATGACAAACTCCATGGGAAGAACATGACCAGGGGTGGCCAGGCCCAGTCAAAACAGCCCTGGGAACTACATTTCCAAGTGTTGTGGCAAGCACTAGCTGAACCTCTACAGAGAACATCCCTTTCACAAAGCAATTAGCACAGCTTTCCAGGGGGATTCTTGAGTGCCAGTGCCTGATCTAAGTTTAAAACTTCAGAGAGGCCAGGGTTAATACAATTTTTTAAAGGACAATGATTTATCTTTTTTCTGTGTGAACTTTATTGCAACCTTGGCTAGAGACACAAGGAAAATCTTTTATGAAATTATTTTTAGGGTATGGCATTTTCTTCTTAGCTTTGAATTTAGGTTTTGCCAAAAGATTTTGTTTTCTTGGGCCTGCCTCGATCTCTGAAACAAAGTCTAAGCAACAGTTGCCTTGCTTAGTGCTACTTTTCAAAACAACTTTTACCTTACTCATCTAACAAACCAGAGACTGTTATACTGAGGAAGATGTAGAAAAAGCATAGCATGAATACTTCATCCAATATCACCATCTCTAGGAGAATTTGAAATGAAAACTGATAGACCATTTAAAATAAAGTTATTTTCAATGTAATTAAGAAAAAAAATCTCAGTTTTCAATTACTTTCTGATTCAGTTAAAGGGCTTACTTGTGTGTGTGTATAAATGTGTGTGTCTGTGAAACTCCAGCATGTACTGGGGTGAGTTTGTTGCAGTTCATGTTACTGTACAGATTGCCTCCACAGTGAGATATTGGATGGATTTTTTAGGAAATTCAAAGCAGCAACAAAGGCTTATTTTGCTCATTTCACTGCTATCAGTCTGAGCTGGTTTGGAGTTTTTTATTGGCTTGTAAAGGTGGTCATGCTTATTAAGGTAAAAGAACCAAATTCCTGCTTTTTGTCAGTTTTGTGCAAAAAACTGGGAACTGTTCATAACCATTTCTCTGTAGGAAAATTAAGCCATCTCATGTGCAAAGAAGGGAGCCTGTTGCTGGAGCTCCAGGTGAGCTGCCCTGTGCGCAGCTCACTGCTGTGCAGAGATAGCAGCTCACATCCATCAGCCCTCAGCCAGCACACACTGTGCCTGCATGGCTCTCAGAGCCAGCACCAACCTCCCCAACCCTTGCTGCACCTCCAGCAACAAGGGCAGCACACTGCCCTGCTGTCTCTTGTGCCCACAGCATATTTATGCCCTGATATAAGATATAGACTAAGAAGGTATTGAACAGCTCTAAGCTGTCTCAACTTTCCTTTTATTACCTCAGTCCTGAACTTCCTGATCGCTTTGTGCTTGAACTTGTGCCTGTCAAGCTGGCTTACTTGTCTTCTTCTGTATCAAAATGAAGGCATGGCTAGTTTAAAAGGGCTGACAACAAAATCCCCTAGTCTAAATGAAAGAAAGCAAAACAAAACAAAATTCCTACCTCAGCATAATCATCTCTCTACAGCATGAGAAAAAAAAAAAGTGACAGCAATCCACAGATTTTTAAATTATTTTTATTGATTCTCATTGATGTCCTCGCTGAAATGTGAACAAAAGATTGAGTCATTTACTGAGGTCTATTCAAGATTTTTCTGATAGCTTAACCAACAATAACTGTATAAAAAACTCAGCTGGGTGGCGGCAGAGATCCTAAAGGGTATCTTTATAATAAGGGAAGAGTTCACAGAGCTGCCACAGGGAAGTAGACCCACCGTCAAATGCACCAGAGAATGTACATTTCTGCACAGAGGTTGAAAAGTGGAGTACCAGCATGGGCATTGACTCTGCTGGTTCTGCCCTGCCACAGTGTATTGGGTTTGCATGGCCAAGCTTTGGTAGCCGGGGACCTACAGGGGCAGCTTCTATGAGAAGCTCCTAAAAGCTTCCTCTTTGTCCATCAGAGCCAAGCCCTGTTAGCTCCAAAGGCACACGTGCCACTGGCCAAGGCTGGGCCAATTAGAAATGGGGGTAACACCTCTGCAATAACATGATTAAGAAGAAAAAAACCCCAAATTATTGCACAGTTGTAACTGACGCCAGAGAAGAGCAGGGTGAGAATGTGAGAGGAACAACTCTGCAGACACCAAGGTCAGTGAAGGAGGGGGAGGAGATGCTCCAGGCACTGGAGCTGGGATTCCCCTGCAGACCATGGGGAATACCATGGTGAAGCTGTGCCCTGCAGCCCATGTTGGTCCATGGGGGTGCAGAAATCCACCTACAATGCGTGGAGAACACCCATGCCAGAGAGGGTGGATGCCTGGAGGAGGCTGTGACCCTGTGGGTGTGTGGAGAAAGAACACTCCTACACTGGAGCAGGCTCTCCTTGAAGGACTGCACCCTGTGGGACAGGGACCCACACTGCAGCAGTTTGAGGGGGACTGTTCCCCATGGGATGGACTCACATTGCAGCAGCTTACAGAGACCTGTTGTTCCTGAGATGGAGCCACATCAGAGAAGTTCATGGAGAGCTGTCTCCCATGGGACGGACCCCATGAGCAGAGGTGGGGCTCCTTTACCTGACCAGCAGGAGAAACCACGATGAACTGACCATAAGCCTCATTCCCTGTTTCCATGCACTGCTGTGGGGAGGAGACAGAGGTGGTAAAGAGGGAGGAGAAGAGGGTAAGGTGTTTTTAAGGTCTTATTTTACTTCCCATTATGCTTCTCTGATTTTTTTAGCAATAAATTCAATTAATATGTCTAATTCAAGCCTGTTTTGCTTATGTTGCTATTTGGTGAGTGATCTCTTCCAGTCCTTATCTCAGCTCATGAATCCTTCATTATATTTTCTCTACCCTGTCCATCTGTGGAGAGGATGGATAGAGAGGCTTTGGTGGGTGCCTGGAGTCTGGCCAGCATCAACCCACTACATAAGGGAAAGGCAGATATGGAAATTTATTGGGTTTGGTAGTAAGTTATGATTTGACTAGCACAAGGAACTTATTTGTTGAATTATCTTTAAATCACCACATTTCAGAGCAGAACCACACTTTAAATATGGGAAATGTTATTTGCTGTATATGTATTATGTTATTAAGCATAATTAAAGTTGAAAGCCATGAACCACACTCAAAGCTACTGCAAGGCTATAGAGCATTTCTGTGGCCAGCAAAATAAAGTACCATATGCTAGAGAAGTCAGCAAGCAAGAAGTAATACACTTAGTAGCCTTGACTACAGGATGCTGTGGGCCAGTATCTGTGCAAATATCTCAGAAATGAGTAATGAATAACTATTCTGTTCTGAGAAACAAGTATGTGACTGCTAACATCATCATTTCTAGATATGCAAACTGCCAAAAACGAAACCCAAACTTTGGAGAAAAAAACCTCTCTTTTTATGGGTGCAAAATTCTACAGTGCGCTGTTTGAGGCATCTCAAAGATATCATATCTAGCTAAAGTATTTCACCTCTTGACTCTCCTAGAAGCCTTGCTGTGATTTTTTCAGGCACTAAGTCACACAGAATATTCTATGTTTCCTTTGTATCCTCAGAAGTAGACAACAAAAGCTTTTTTTTCCTTTATGCTATGTTTTATTCATAACCATTGAAAAGAAAAATCGAAACTCTAGTGTGAGTCACTCTTTAGATTTTTCTATTAGAAAATTGAATCAGAACTGTAAATGGTTTCAGACAGAGATACCCAGGACCAGCACAGAAACAGAGCAAAAACTAATGCAGACCTGGAAAAGGCAGTTCCAGTGCAATGTTTTAAAATGCGACTGAAAAGAGATCTGATTTGCACCAGGATTGCCATCAGAACCATTCACTAGTGGAAGAAGTAAGGGCTATCTCTGAGACAAAAATAATAGCTGCAGGCTTCACTGGACTCCAGAAAAGAAGTGTTTTACCACACTCATCCTCCTGCCACAACTCTGGACTCTGAGCACCCTCAAGGGAACCAGCTCTCCCCAGAAAGGTCACCAGTGGCAGGAGTGGAGCAAACACAATCCACAGCGGCTCTCCCTCAACCAAAGTCATCTGATCTAATGCTCTGGGATGTTCCACAGCTGAAAGAGAGCTTCTCCATCTCTGCTGGAACAATCCCTTTCTTCACCTGCATAGCACTGACATGATGACAGCCAGAGCCTGATTCTGTTCCACTGCTATTTCTGAAATCTGATACTGGGTAAAAATGCCCTTTAAGCTAGAGGATATACAACCCATATTCCCAGCCAACAACACAGAGTTTGCATTAGCATAATGTGCTGAACTGTGGCTGCCTTCAGTCTTCTACAATCACAGGTAGCCATGAGGAACAAACCACACCTTAGAGAAGCTCAACAATTTCATCATTATATCTGGAGCCAGGTTGTCCCCTAGGTGTGGGGAGCACAAAACTTCAGCTCATTCTAAGCAAAGAGCCAAAGAGATAAAGCATCAAAACAGGCTCTCTAAAGAAGTTGCTACCTGACCTGTTCCCATTCTTCTAGCGCTGCACAAATTCAACTAATGAAATGTTGAAAAGGAACTGTGTATTTTTTCTGGGGGACAAAAAAGGAAGAGGAAGAGATCCTGAGGGCAAAAATGTTAGAACAGCTTCTGTGGAGATAGATCACCAACTGAGAAAAATATAGTAGTTATGAGATGTTTAGTGAATTCATCACCATTTAGATTACATTACACTGGTATAAGCTTTTGTGAACATACCAGGGCAGTGATAAGGAGGGCTATAGAAAAACCTATACTATGTAGACCTATGTAAATAAAAGTGAAATGCATTTAAAATAAATCTTTTACCTACAATATTTCTTTCTTTCTTTTGATTGTATTAAGCAACACTTGTGAATTTACCAGTGGTGAGTCTTTTCCAAAAGAAGGGGCACTCCCCCACTGTTCTCTACCATGTGTGGACAGAGCAAAGAATTCATTCACATTCCTTTAAATACCACAAAACAAAACAGATAAAAAACCCCAATGAGCTCATATTTATACAAATACTATTACATTTGTGTCATGTACTTTTTATACCCCATGAACTGTAGCCTCAGAATGTTAATAAAAACCATGTTTGCATCCATAGTTCATAGTTTAAAAAACTTACAATTGATAACAGAGGTCCTATGCATTTTAAGCATACTATTTATCCACTGAAAAAGTGGGGGTGGGAAGAAAGCAAGGACAGCTCCAGGGGCCTGACCCTACTCCCATCAAAGACAGTGGGAAGTTTTCCTATTGACTACAAGATGCTGGATTGTGCCTTTGATTTTGCTGGCAGAGCTGTATGGGACTTTTTGTTTCTCTTGTGGCTAAAACACAGTCATTTGCTGCCCTCTAGAAGCAGACTGACATATACACTTTAGTTCACTTCCATACAGGCCTTCTTGCTGTAATTTTAAAAATGCACCGAACAACAATGAAGAGCAAAGGAGCAAAGTGAGGAACTAGAAGGTGCTGAGATTTTGAAGTTTTCTCTAAATTCAGTCATTTGATAACATCACTGGTTATTCTGTTTGAAACATGGAACAGTGTCATGTATTCCTCCTGGATTATCAAACTTTCAAGAAGAAATTAATTCCGATTATTGCTTTATTCTGCTTAATAAAACTGAAAATTAACAGAATAGAATCATTAGTGCTTTATTTAAAGCCCAACCCTCACCACACTAACAAAGGACACTGAGAGAAATGGGAGTTTCATCAGGTTAGGATGGAAGAACTACAAAATAATTCAGTGAGTTTCAATTGATAGCTAAATCTTTTATTGCCTCCAAACATAGTAGCAATCTCATCTATTAATAATGATTATTTGTCAAGAGTTTAGAAATTTTTTTTCGATTTTATTTTGGTTTTATTAGTGGGGGGGCGGGAAGGCTAAAAACCACTGGGAAGTGTCTGATTTCCACAAATTCCCCAAAGAATGACAATTAGGAATGAAATTAATTTTAAATTAAAAAAAAAAAGAGAGAGAAACCCCAAACCTTCTAACTTCAGCTCCAAGAGGTTAAAGAACGTAAGCATGAAAGCAATTAATGAATAGCACTCAAATGTCAATATACCATTCAATTATAACTGTGTAATGCAATTAGATTACAAGTTACAAATATACAGTTTTCTTAGATTTTTATTTATTCATTTATTTATTACTTCATTTCCATCACAAGTGGATTTTATGTGTGAAAACTGTAAAAATAGAAATATTGTTCTAGTACCAGTTCACAAACAGCCAAATGCCATTAAGTTACATCTCACACCTAGCTCATTGCTATACTGTATTCCCTGAAGTGACAAAGGACTTGCAGACCAAGTCTTGAATAGCTGAAAACTTCTTGATTCTCCTTATACCTGACTATCAGAAAAATTGCCCACTTAAGGATATATGCACTAACCAACCAAAAATCAATTTATAATTAGCAGCCATTTTAAAAAAATTGTCTTAGAATCACCAAACTGTTTAGATTGGAAAAGATTTTTCCAACCTGTCAAGTCCAACCATTTACCCTGTGTTTGCTTCTCTTCTCAGACAACAAATACAAGCAGGACAGGCTTGCAACGTTAAATCTGAAGTTAGGGACTCGTAAGATTCAAACTGAATGTGACTGTTGTGCTATATGCCCTTTCAGAGACAAAGAGCTTCAAATTAAGATTTGGGCAGGTGAAATACATTTCCAATGTCTCATTTAAATGTCAAAATTTAGGTAAAGTGAATCTGTAGTTGCTTATATCTGCTAATAAACATTCTTTAGTAATGCCAATGTTTCACTCTTTCTAGAATGAGTCTGAATATTTTTCCTTTGAAGTGTAAATCAAAGATTCAAGAAGGCTTTCTAAGTACACTCTTCCCTTAACCAGATCGATGCGATTTTTGCTTCTAAATGACTTGTCTAAAATCAAACATTATTTTAAACTCAGGTAAGGTAAGCAGCAAGATCAAGACCAAGGATCCAAGAGCTTAATCATGTTTCCTGTGAATAAAAAATAGTTGAACAGTCTTCCAAAGAAGGGCAGCAAGACAGAGTTTAATCACTTTGATTATTTGAGTCAACTGCAAAGTTAACAAATGTGTATACTCCCACATTAAAGTAAAAATAGAAACTGGGTCATGCATGCCAGGCCCTGACCAATCCAGACTAGTGTAAGGTTAACCATTTTAAACATCTTTAAGGAGTGAATGTCAAGCCAGGTACTCCCAAAATTTTCTCAGATTGCTGGCTGTGGAGTTTCCAGCTAAATAAAGTATGATTTGGATGCCACCAAGTGGTAGCTGTTATCACATACCAGTGTCTTCAGCATGGCCTCACTCTAGGCTAACACTTCTATTGCAGAAAATATTCCTGGTACAGGCATTTGCCAGGAATGGAATATTGCTACTCCAAAAAGAGGAAAAGAATTCTCTAAGAAAAAAATTGATTCCTACTACAAATGACAGAACTGTCATGGACTGAAATGAAACCAATACCAACTTCCTTTTGAAATCTTATAAAATACTTATAATTTTCTGGCAGCAAATTCAAGGTTGATCAAAAGACTAGATCTGCAGTTCAGACCTGCAGAGAGATCCCAGGTGTACCTGGAAGAGACCCTGTGTGGAACTGATTCTTTGGGTGTATGGTTCTTTGGTACTCTTAAACGTCATAGCACCGTGAGACAAATCCTAGTATTGCTTAATTATCTTATCACTACTCTGTTTTTGTCAGTTGCAAATTGTTCTCTCTCAGACAAAGTATAAGCATAGTGCTGGGAATAATTTCCTCCAGGGAATGATCACAAAAGCCAGTTGGCTGAAACTGCTCTGGGTTTGCCATGCCCATTTGCTCTGCAATTAACCCCCTGCATTCTCTACCATCCTTCAACATTATTGCAGGAAAGTTTGCAAATATCTCATAAACCACATCTCAGGATATATATAGCCTCAGTTCCATGCCATAAGAGCACTCATGAGGGCCATTTCTTGCCTTTGCTTTATTTCAGCCACAGTGGCTCAGCAAAAGGCCCACAGGATCCATCCAGGCACACAGCACAGAGGTGGGCAGCCTCTACCCCTACCGAGTCAGGAATTACAGCAAGGGTGTAAAACAACCCCTGCCACTTGTTAGGATTTCTGGGAAGAAGTTTCTTATGTGAGAAGCAATTTAGAAACATGCTCTGTCTATCTATGATCTCATTCTTGAAGAGCATAACAGACATCCTTCAGGAACCCTGCCACGAGTACCAGCATAAGTCTGCATAGAAGACATGAAGAACTTTCCATCAAAGGCATTGCATCTGGTACATGTTGGAGATTCCTGGTTCAAATACATGAGCTCCATCCATATCATCACTCTTCCAATCTCACTCATTTCAGTTGTGAAGGACCTAGGAGAAATTACCAGACTGCTGAATGGGACAATCAAAGAACTCTGTACCCTCTGCTTCACTTTTCAGGCAGCCGAGTGACTTGCCACTAGTTTAACAGTTTAATAAATACCAAACTGAAAGTGAATAACTCCGACTTACTTGTTCTTGTTGACTCATACTCATTTCAATAATAAAGTACGTCTGGAAAAAAAACCTATTTACTAATTAAAATTATGTACTATGTTAATAATAACAGTGTCTATTTAATTAATGTGTTTATTAACACAGTTATCTGAAAACAAAAGGCACATTAGATTGCTTCTGGCACTAGCCTGAGGGGAATGGCAAAGCAGCCCGGCTCCACTGCCCGCCTTCATCAATCAGAGCCCTGGAAAGCTGAGCAGGCTGCGACAGTGCTCCTGCCACTGAGGAAAGGAGAGACACTACTGCAGAAAGACTAACAGACCTGCTATCCAAAACTGCTTTTCCTCACCATCTATGCACTAAGTTCAAATAACTACTTTGCTTTTTACTAAAGATTTCCATGGAGATGTGTAGTAATAGTTTCTTTCCAAAAGTCCCCTCTGCCTTGTCTTTCCAATAACAGAAGTAGATTGGCACAGGCTCTTTGTTCTCGACAATGTTCACAATGCGCCCACACAGCTCAAGAACCATGAGCAGGCTTCAGGTGAAGTATCTGACAGCCTAATCTTGGATTTCTGCAGTGCAACTAACAAAAATCAGAGCACCATTTACTGATATTAATGAATTAGAGCACTCAGAATCACGGAGACACTGAATCCAAGAAACAGATGTTTTCCAATTCCTTCCCTGGAATATGAATCAGCACTCACCAAACATTACTGAGACCATGGTCTGCATCACAACAAATATAATTAGCTGAAATAGAGTATCAAACATCATAAACCCATGTCAACAAAGAACATCTTCATCTGTCCATATTTGAGCAGTAGGTCTTAATGATATACCAGAAACAACGCGGATTAGTCAGGCTGGGGAAGCAAGCCAAGGACTCAGGATCATACTACATGAATAAGAGTTTGGGAGAAGCAAGTCTGAAAGTTTACATGATAGAAAAAAGTGGCAGTAGCACTGAACAAAACCTTACTGCCTGACAAATCACTGAAAGGGAGACACAAACAAAAGCTTGTACAGCAGCATGTTCCAGACATATTTTGCATTTCACCTTTGAACTTAGTTTGCATAAAGAGAAGCACAGGAGCAGAAATACTTACACAGAAGTAAACAAGGAACTCAAGCTAACAAAAGGACTCTTCTTTGTTTATAAAAAATAACACCTTCAAAACAAGAGTGCCTATGCTGAACAAAGACCCTGCTAGCCCAGCATCCTGCCTCTGACAGCAGCTAAAGCTCTTTTGCAGAAGTAAGAAAACAACAGGCAAATGCATAAATCATCAAGAGGTTGCTATGCTTTCACCAACACTGACAAAATGGATGACAGAAGGTTACACCGGCCTGCGGGTATTAGCCTGAGGAAACAATGTTTTACTGCTTTTCTAATTATGGTGACAACTTTTCCTCTAACAAACTAACTGATTTTTAATTAAGATATCTGAAACTTGGTATTGGAAGCTTGTGCATCAGAGAAGGATGTTTCCCAGAAGCTGCCTCTTGTTCCTGAGAAAACACAGAGCTAGGAATAAGAGGTGGTCTAGTTTCTGCATCAAGTAAAGGAGCTATTTCAAAGAAGTGAAATAGCACAAAGAGGAAAACAGTTACAGAAGGAGAAAACACCTGAAATTATTAAATCTATATAATGTCAAATCTACCAGGAGCTAAACTTCTCTGCCAAAATAATGTTGTTTGACATTCAAGGTCTACAGTGATTGACTTTCCATACATATAATGCGAATTGATAGCATAGGCGAACAGGAAAATGGAACGTTATATAAAGAGTTTAAAGATTGCAAAAAAATATTCTAAAGTTATGAACACACTGTGAGAAAAGAAGTAGTAACATGAATATACAGGCAGCTCATCAATACATACAGACTTAATCAACCACAGTGCACAGATGAACCTCTGGACCTCGATGGATCCCTCTGTAATTACTATACCATATAAATGAACATCACTTAGCAAAAACAAAAGTTGACTGAGCATTCTGTTGGTATTTTACATATATCTAGTACACATTCATTGATTAAATTCCAAACCAGAAATATGGCTTTACCTTACTAATGGTTAAGGCATTCCCTAAATATGATGGAAGAAATTCTATCCCAATTAATGTTTCTGAAGTTTCCACAGACTTATACATATCCTGTTTTTTCTACACAGTAATGACAGGCAATTCTTCACTGCTGCTGAGCACTGCTGGAGTTACATACTGTTGTTCAATAAACCAGTACAGAGAATTTACTCAAGCTGATTTAAGTCAGGAGGAGTCTGTTGCTTATCCTCTGGAGAAATATTGGAAAACACTGTCAACTGGATATTTCAGAGCTTTCTTATCTGCAGAATTTGTCATTTATAAGATGTCATCATCTTTAGTATGTTATTCTAGAAACTTACTTAGAGGTAATGAGAAGGAAATTTGGCATTGCTTTCAACATAATTCTCTGTAATTATTTCTAAATCATCGTACAAAAATATTTTTCCACTCCGTGATTTATGCAGCTTGTGCTCTTGTACACTCTGATGACTCAAAATTTCAACAGGCCCTCATGACATTATTTTCAACTTTCTATGTGCAGCTGGAGCTGGTGGGCCATATATTCCAGGACTATCTACAGCATCATATTAAGAACTATTAAGTCAAACCATGTGTGAAATCAGCATATATAAATTAGGTTTTTTAATATCTATGCCAAGTACCATACTTCAGGACTGAAGCAGAATTTGTTTGCAATAACTGAAGATGAGCTGTGATTCCTCTTTCATGTCTTACTCCAATGACAAGTACTTCTTGAACTTCAATCACAAGTAACTTTTCCTTATTTTCAATCTTTTAGCCTCTCATTAAGTGGCAGTTTCTGTTTCTCATTGACCAAGTCTATTTGCTTCCTAATTTGAAGCAAATAGACTTGTACTTCTTTTTACCATTTGTACAGTACCTCATATAGCACCATTCTGCTGTTTATTAAGAATTTCTGGGTATTCTGGAACTTGCTTTGCTTGATCACTCCTGGGTGATGAAGTCCAAACATGCCCTCAGTAGTAGAATAGATGTTTTCAACTTTTAGAGCTCTTCAAATTTGTGAGTGGAAGGTTCTGCTGGAGTATAGGTCCTTGTGAAGAGACAAGACTACCTCAGGAGACCAGGAGATTGTCCAAAGACAAGGGCAATGACTTGTAATTAGGCACTTGAGAGCAGGATGCTTTCTGAGGACAAAAATAGTGAGGAAAAAATAAATTAAGAGGATAAGCCTTGCTCTGGTATGTCAATTGTCTGCATATAGGAAAAAGTGCTTAGATGTAAATGGAGATAGGTGAAGGAAGGAATAAAATGGAATGGTATGTCTCAGAAAGTGTGCCACATAAACAGCACACAGACAGTAAAAACTACATAACTGAAGGAGAATTTGGGAATCCATCCAGAGACGGATTGTACTGCAGCTTGATAACAAGCAGTGTGGCGCAGTCAAGAGAGGGGTGATAGAGTTGTAATTGAGTAGTAGTTGTGTGTAATGAACAAGATCCAAGACTGATAAACTTGGATCTTGCTACATGTGGGGAACTACAGGATTGCACAGTAATAATAGTGACATCATCATTTGCTAGGTCATTTCGCTGATTTATTAGATTATTATTACTATTAGATCAATAGGGGGTAGATTCAACAATAAACATTGAAGCCTCTCCTCTCAGGCCTGCAGTTGAGAAATTAAGACTTCCAGGTAACAGCTGCCCTCTCATCCTTGCATCCTCTGAAAGACATCTTCCATTTAGACATATTAGCCTACTAAGTCCTTAAAGGGTGCAAACTTTTGGAGTGAGTTTTACCACTGGTTTCACAAACTTGCCTTAAGAAAAATTGCAACATTTTGTTTTAGCTTAAGTTGATCTAAACCACTAATTAGTACCTCATTATTTGAAGAATATTTTGCTGCATGGAATTGAAGTTTTTATTGAAGTGATCTGAATGATCTACTTTCAAGAGAAAACCAAGATGAAAAGTTAAAAACCAAGTTTTAAGTAAATCAATTTCTATTTACATGCTCATGCAAGCTTATAAAGTTTTTTTCATACATGTGTGGCATCCCGTGGCTGACACATGGGGACAACCAACTTTTCACGACCCAAGGTGGGAATAGGAAGAGGCAGAACCCCTTGGTCCATGAACAGGGTCCCCAGCCAACAGGGCAGAGACATTTCTGCACCCTGACCTCCATCCAAAGAGACTTCCCTGGTCGGAGTGCCCCTCACCACTCTCTCCCACAGCAGTGACTATTTTCAGACTGGATATCCCTGAGTGATCCTTTGATCCTTAGATCTTCTGGGTACCCTTGAGTGAGAGGCCTCTTTGTGTGTGTGTGTGTGTGTGTGTGTGTGTGTGTGTGTGTGCATGTGTGTGTGTGTGCACCTGTACAATTTTGTGTAGTAACATAGTCCCAAGGGGTACACCAAACCTGTAACCTGCTAAATGCCATGGGAGCGTCACCATTACTCAACTTGTTCATTACTTTTGGCCATTGGTTTTAGTTGGAAATTAAAGTTTGTTATCTGCATGAAGTTTTGCCATGTATCTCTGTGCCAGCATGCTGCCAGTTGTCTGAGTCCTTAGCTCTCATGGACCACTATAACATCAGGTGGGTTTGTGTTGGACACAGCACAATTCCCTCTCTCCTCCTTTAAGTCTTTTCTGCATTAGTCCCATGAACAGCATGTGCAGGGACTCTGACAGGATCATGGCCACACAATCCTGAAGCCACATTCCCAGTACATTACCACTACAGAGAGGGGGTCTAGGTTTTTTTTGGATTTTTTTATGTTTTCAGTTTAATTTGGTTTTGTTTTGTTCTTTTTTTTCAGGATCTTTTCTGGTGCTCCATGGGATTTTTCCCATGGCTGCCCAACCTCAACAGTTCTCCCTTAGGTTAAAAGAAGTTGGCCTTTTTGAATTTTTTTTTTTGGGGTAATGGGAGAGGTTTGACCTTTCTGGCTTTCTGCTCCTGTACCAGCCCAGGCCTTGACACTGCGCTTGTCCTTGAACAGACCCTGCCCCTGCCCTTGGGCAGGCTCATGTCTGGGGAGCACCAGTCACTGCTTGCCGCCCCCAGGGATCAGTGTTGGTCCCAGTCCTAGTCAGTATCTGTAATGATGACTGGGATGAGGGAATGAAATGCACCCTTAATAAATTTGTGGGTGACAGCAAGCTGGGCAGGAGTGTTGAAAGGATCTGCAGAGGGACCTGGACAGGCTGATCAATGGGCCAAGACCGTGTGAGGTTCAACAAGGCAAAATGCCAGGTCCTGCATTAGGTCACAACAATGTCCTGCAGTGCTACAGGCTGGGGAAAGAGGGGCTGAAAAGCTGCCCCGTGGCAATGGACCTGGGGGCTGCTTGCCAGTGGTTGAGCATGAGCCAGTGTGTGCTCAGGTGGCCAAGAAGGCCAATGACATCCTGGTCTATATCAGCAATAGTGTGGCCAGCAGGACCAGGGCAGGGATTATTCCTCTGTACTCGGCAATGGTGAGGCCACACCTCGAGTGCTGTGTCCAGTTCTGGGCCCCTCACTACAAGAAGGACGTTGAGGGGCTGGAGCGTGTCCAGAGAAGGGCAGCGGAGCTGGTGGAGGGGCTGGAGCACAAGTCCTGTGAGGGGCGGCTGAGAGAGCCGGAGGCGTTTGGCCCGGAGAACAGGAGCTCACGGGGACCTTTATCGCTCTGGACAGCTCCCCGACAGGAGGCTGTAGGCAGGCAAGGCTCGGCCTCTTCTACCGGTTACCAAGGGATAGGCCAAGACATAGCCTTAAGCTGCGCCAGAGGAGGTTTATGTTGGACATAAGGAGGAATTTCTTCACATAAAGGGTGATTATACCCTGGAACGGGCTGCCCGGGGAGGCTGTGGGGTCACCGTCCCTGGAGGTGTTTAAGGAAAGGCCGGACACGGCACCCAGTGCCATGTTCCGGCTGACACGGTGGTGTTCGGTCAGAGGTTTGACTCGATGATCTCCGCGCTCCTTTCCAACTGCACCGATTCTGCTTTTCGGGGACTGCGCTCCCCCACGGCGCCTCCCGGCCCGGGCCCGTCCCGCAGGCCGAGGGGCGGGGCCAGGCCGGGTGGCCATGGCAACGGAGCGCACGCGGAGCGCCGCCCCCCTTCGCTGCTTCCCGCCGGCCCCGTCGCCACCATGATGCTGCTGGGCCGCGGGCTGGACGCCAGGTACGGGGGCGCGGGGGCCGCGGAGCCCGGGCCGCTGCCGGGGAGAGACCGCGCTTCCAGCAGCGTGCCCGGGGAGGCGCGGGTCGGGGAGCGATGCGGGCCCGGTCCTTGTTAGCGCATCTGCCTCCCTGGGAGATGGGGCCGCCCCTGCCTTCCTCCGGTAAAGGCCGCAAAACTTTTCCAGGCCTAGCTTGCTGTGCAGAGATGGAGTAAGGATGTGCTGCCGATATTTATTTGGACCTCTCGCGAATAATTCTGTGGACAGTTCTAAGCGGTCGCGATAATGAGGGTGGAATAAAAAACTTTTACACTCCCACGTAAGAAACCGTAGTGTTTTGCATCCCAGAATTAAATACTAGTTGCATGGATGTACTGTGAGATCTGAATTGTAAAGTGGATGATTACGTCTTCGTCCTGGAGGGAAACACTTTTTGACATGAAGATCTTTCAAGAAAATAGGAAATATATACCTTTTACTGAAGATCTTGTCAGGGAATATAATTTTGAAAAACAGCTTTATTAGTACTTAATGAAATATTTATTTGCCTACTCACCAGGTGGAACTGTCCTTATTCAAGCAGTTCTGTGCTCCAGCATGTCCTGGAGGACTGAATAATTTCCTTGGGTTTTTTAACCTTAACAGAATCTCTTTTGAACAGTCTTTCAGACAGTTTGCCATAAAGCAATGCAGTTGGGTTTTGGCAGAACTTGGCATGAAATACTTTTCCTGAAGTAAAGGTGTTCCTCATTTGAATTGATTGTATTGTTGTTTAGTCTCAGAGTACCGCATTCCTTCAATTTTTTCTGATCATCATATATCCTGATACAAAGTCAAATATTATTCAGCAGTATTGAGATACCTTACGAAAGGTTTTGTTTCTGTCCCTTGCTGAGATAGTGGTAGGAGTGAATTCTCTTGCAGAGAATTCTATCACTTCACATCAATAACCTTGTGTTGGACCATAGAGACTTCTTAAGACTTCTGGCAGGTACTGTTAGCTGAATTGTCTTACAGCCATTCACTCAGATCAACAATGGGTATGAGTTCACGTGACCATCAAATAATACAGGAATATGAAAGCAAAATACAAAGTGAAATCTGCGAGTTACTGGAACGACTTATCTAAATCATTAATAATAAAGTATACAGGCATTGGATCAAATAAATTAATTAGATTTAGGTCGTTTAAAATAATTTATTACTGAGATGAATGTCCTTTCAGTGGTAGTACAGTTTTCACCTCTTGTGTCCATTCACCTTTCTTCTTTAATTCTCAGTGGTTTTAATCCTCTGTAGCGCAGTTTGGTAATTGTTTGCAATTTAAAGAACATTTAATACCTTTACCAGTTTGTCCTCTACTGCCTAATTTCTCCAGCCATTGCCTTGCTTGTTTAGATTGCAGGCCATAGCAGGAAGGGGGATGGTCTTGCAGAAATCTTATTTGAAACAGCAGGTGTTACCACTGTATTAGTAACTAATAACATTAGTAATAGTGAGCTATTGCTTAAATTCAGGAGGAAGACTTCCAAGCAGATTTTTGTGATTTGGATTTTCATCTATTGGATCTTTAAGTGTAAATCTGCTTTTTTGTTTGTTTGTTATGTGTTCATAAATAAGCACATATTACATCAGTTACAACATTCTCTTTTTCAGAATAAATTTCTGCTCTGAAATGAGATATCCAAATTATTAGAATATTATTATATAGTTTTTCTTCTGTATGTGTTGTAAACATTTCTGCCTTTCTTATTTTTCTTTGGTATCCAGGGACAATCAGACTAGACAAATGCAAGATGCTGTTTCAAATGTGGAAAAACATTTTGGTGAATTGTGCCAAATATTTGCTGGATATGTACGTAAAACTGCCAGACTACGAGACAAAGCAGATCTTCTAGTAAATGAAATCTATGCATATGCAGCTACAGAGACACCGAACTTAAAAGTTGGACTGAAAAACTTTGCAGATGAATTCTCCAGACTTCAAGATTATCGCCAGGCAGAGGTACAGAATTAAAGCTGTACATGTTGTGTTTGCCATCTGAACTTTTCAGTTACTTATCTGTGATTAAAAGGGAAATCATATACTCTGCAATCAGAAGAGAAACAGGAGAAAACACATCTAAATATATTAATGTCTGAGCAGGGTAGGCTGCCAAAACATTCATCATTTACACTCCTAATCACTTCAGGGAAAACTGCCTAAAATTAGTACTACTGAAGTCAGGAAAACTATCCATATGAACACTTGATGTATTTGGGAAAGAGCAGGTTTTTTTTTTTAATTGGTGTTAGACTTTAGATAATGATTTATGGTTAATAAAGTGTTCATTTTTAGTTGTGTTACTTGAATTGTCTAGCAACAGCTGAGGCAAAATCAGTCATTTTCCTTTTGCTGAGTGTTACCAGAAATAGTATTGAAGAGGTACTGTCAGGGACCACTGTAGATTTCATAAGTTTGTAGTTCAACATTAAAAGTACAAACTTGATTTGGACCATGTGTGACTAAGTAGTTACATTTCTGCTAGATGAGTGAGGGTGCAAAGAAAGGTGTTTATGCCACTTACACATTTATGTGTGGTTGGTGCCAGTCAAATTGTAACTTACGATGCAGAATTCCAAATACTGAGATTTAAAAGCATTCATTCACATGTACTCAAACTAGTTTTTGGAGTATGTATCTATTCTTGAAGTAGAACATAGAAAATTCCCATTTATAGTTTTGAACAACTGAGGTCCACCATGATTCAAAAAAGAAACTGAAGTAGTTGACATTCTTTATGTCTTCAGATAGGACCTTTTTATTTTGGAGAGCATTGCAAATCACCTCTTCATAATAACAAAGTGGAGAAAAAAACCTTTGAGAAGTAGTTAATATGGGAAGCAGAGAGTTTGAAATACAAGGAATATTGTGTATCTTTAACAGTCTATTGAGGAAGGGATTTTTAAGAAGTAATAAGAAACCTTAGAGTGTGTGCAATTTTTATTTTTCCATAAACTCTTATATGTCTGGCTCCAGCTGAGCCACATGTAGGTCTTTATGCTTCAATTGATGTAATAGCAAATTATCCTCTGCTATTACATTTATACTGTGGCCAAAGGTGAATGTAAACTCAGACTGCATGAGCTCTCTGTTTTCATCATTAAACTGTGAACCTGTAATTTTGAGGTACATATGTAACAACTTGAGTTTTGCTTTTGTTGATTTTAAATGTTTTTTTAAAAACTGGCATTTGGCTTCATCCTCATGCCATGTCTGTCTGTAAACCAGCATTGCCCTGTGAAAGAAAAAAGGCAGAAGCAGCAAAGGAAAACAGAAGCTTTTAGTCTTCAAATCAAGTTCTCCTTTGCTCCTGAAAACAAAATGTTTCTTTATTTCTTCTGGGCCTCAAGTCACTTAACAGTTTTCCTGTATGCTGGCAAAGTGGGCAAGAGAAAATTAGCTCTTGCAAGGGTTATTAACGATTTCTGGTCTTTAGGTGCAGTGCTAGATATTTAAATACTGAGGTGTGAGGTACCACAGGACATGGTAGGGTAAATAAGTAAGATGGGCAGGTTATTTGGTTTGTCTCTAATAAGTGTGTTGTTTAGAGCCTTACTGGCCTATTCCTTTCTATTCTGTTGGCACTTCCAGTGAAATTGTTTGACAGTGCAGTGGTGGATGGTATCAAGGAGAAATGTTTGCTTAGCTGGCCTAGATTTTGGCTGACTGGTGACTGCCAGTACAGGGGGAGCTGTCCCTTCCCAGTAGAGGTGTCACCTTGTCCTAGTCTGGATGTAGCAGCAGCGGGCCACAGGACTCACTCATGGTCCGTAAGTCATTGGCAGATTACGCTGGGGCCACTCAGACGGTTTGGTCAGATTTGGCAAGCGGGTCTTATCCTATTGCCTGTCTGACCATATGTAGCTGTTTTTCTGAAACAAAAATTCAGAACCACTCATCTGTGAGAGCATTTATGCATTTTACATACCCTGTTATTGGTATTTTTAGTGCACTCAGTACCAGTGATGCTGTTTCCATTATTATTAAGAAGTGTTCCATTTTGCACAGTGTATTTGATAGCAAAGATTGATTAATCTGTAACCTTATTAGTGTAGAGCAAATACACTGATCTTTAGATGGAAAGCTACAGAACTCCAAAATGCAATGCTGAATGTATTTAGTACTCAGTTTGATGTATTCATAATTTTCCATGTTTCATTTATCCTGATCTAATTAAGAAAAAAGGAACTTCACAAGAAATCAGCTTGAGCTCTTCAGAAAATAAATTCCTTTTTGGTTAATATACTTGACTGTAGTTTTTACAAAATTTTTAAAAACCCTTATCCTAATATTTTTCCAGCATATATGGATTTAATTCATAATAAGATGAGTCACTGTTAAAGTAATTGTTTCCCATTTTTGCACACCATGGATATGGATTATTTTAGCAACTTGTTATTTCTTTTTGTAGGTTGACAGGCTGGAAGCCAAGGTTGTTGAACCACTGAAATGTTATGGGACCATAGTGAAACTTAAAAGGGTAGGTTAAATATGTATTTTCTCACAAGGTACGTTTCACTGTCCTGGCCACTCAGTTGAAAACTTTTTGTTTATGGGGAAAATTGTTCTGATTTTTCGTATTTCATTAATCAGTGTAACTTAATTGTATAATTAGACATCTCAACTGAAGCTGTATATATGTTAGAGGAAAGAGCTTTGATGTGAAGACAAGGATATTCAGGCTCTTTGAGCACAAACAAATGCTCAGAAAAGGCATTAGTATGAAATTCCCTGGAGAGTGTAAATTCAGGACTTTTTGTTTATAAATAATGTCACTTATTATTGTGTGATTTTGATTATGATTATGTTATTATTACTATTATTATTACTATTACTGATTTGGCTCTTAGTCATCAATATGCTGCCTTTAACAGCTTTTCTAACTCAGAATTATGTTCTACATTAAAGTTCATAACTTAGAAAACACATTTGAACCTGATAAGTAGTCAGTGCCTAGATCCCTCTCCGTTAAATCCTCATGATGGCCTCAAGATACACAAAAATCTGAGGTCTCTTCATTCACTATATTTTTGAAACAATGTTTATACGGGTTTGAAATAGTCCCTTAAAATACCTGTAAGTTTCTTTCCTCCAGGAAAGATAAGCTTGAGCAAGGAATTTAATAAGCAGATACTAAAAGTAGATTTTCATAATACTTGTATCTTATACAGAGAATACCTTAATCCTGCAAACTCAAATCTGTAATTGATGTAGGTGTCTGTATCATAATCTATATAAATGAAAAGCTTAAGTTATTATTATGTTCTGATGGTATTTGACAAAATTACCAAAACAAAATCTTGCAATGTGTTCATCATGATTAATTTGAGTAGATGGTGGCAGTGCATCTGAAGCAAGCAGTTTTCCTATGTTTTTTTTGGTTTGTTTTTTTTTTCCATATGGTGAAGAACCAAGTAGTGTTTGGGACTTACTGCGCTGTTACCTCACTTGGTGGTTAGAGAAACAATTGTCAAGGAAATGCATTCTACACTTGAGTGGGACTACCCACAGTAATCCTTAGCTGGGAGCTAATACTGCAGTGCCTAAAACCTGAGCTGTAGACTGTAGTGCCTAATACCTGGTATCTTAATGGTCACCAGTTTGTGAGATCTAGAACTGGGTACTTTGTAGGGTATATGTGCTGGGAGTGGAAGACAAGTTTCATGTGTTTGTGGCAATGGGGTCACTGAGGAAACACAAAACATTACAGCAATGCCTGGGGCTGCCAAAGCGTTGAAGAGACTGCCTTGAGGTGCACTGCCACTGATAGCCAGTAATGCTGAGGACAGAAGCAACTGAAACCAAGTCATTGCTTGCAGCAGTGAATTGAATTCCCTGTGGTCTTTGCCTTTCAGAATGTCAGAAAGCTTTGCATAATGTTGATTTTAGCTACAGCGAGGAATGCAAAAGCATTTTTAAACCGTAGATGAGATCATTAATTTTACCAGTTTACCTTTGAACTAAGATAGAGTTCACTAAAGATGTAGGCCATTAAATGGTTATTTTTTCCCTTTGCATGTTAACCTTGGTTAAAACTTTACCTACCTGGTCTTCAGTTATCATCTGTAATCACTGGGACTTATTTAGTGACAAAGGAAATTTTGTCACTCATGTAAATCTAGCACAAGCTGCTAGTTCTAGGACTGCTTTAGCTGTAACTACATTAGCTGACTAAGTAAAACCAGGCAGAGTATGTCATTATAACTACTTTCTATAAAGAGAATGTTCTCACTGCTGCTTACTTACTGGATCTGTTCCAGGAAGTACACAGCAGTTTTTCTGTGCTTCATCTAAAAATAACTGTTGCTTTGTCTGTGGTGTAAGACATCAATGTCATGTGCTACTAAATGCTTTAAAGAGGCCCAGGTCAGTCAGAGTAGTGTTGTCCTTCATCTGCTAACGCAGTAAAATTGTTTCATTCACTTGTTCTGGTTTACAATGCTGAATAGCTTCAGTGGAAGCTAAAACAATCTTCTTGTCCTGTAACACAGCTTAAATGTGGGCTATGAGGATTTCTTTCTGTTTCATTGTTCTGTTTATCAATCTTCACTTTTCTGCTTTTTGGCAACTCTGTTCCTGGTTCCTTTTCTTCCTGTAAAACAGGACATCATAAAACCAAGCTGATCCACATGCAGAAGAAAGGATTGATTTGCTTTAATAACTTCAGTGATTAAAGCAGGTAACAGTACAGTGATGAGGCTCTGCCAGCTCATTGTCTGGTGGATGAACTATAGCTGTACTTCTGTATGATTTGAAAATAGATGGGTGACCAGAGTTCCTGTGTGTGACTTGAATTCATAGTTAAAACCTAGAGAGACTATGAATAATTTTATATTCTTTGTACCTTTTATCTCATTGCCCATTCCATTCCACTTTTCCTTGAGTGTAACTAAAACATATTTTCCAAAAACATGTCAAAAGCTTGGTCTAAAGACACTGTGAATGTAGGACTGTTGGTGGTAGTTAGTGGTTAGTTGATGTTTGTGGTGCTTTGTTTTAAATGAAAGACTTCTCCTAATCTTTGGTTCTTGTTACATGCTCCACTGAGATGAAAGAGCTCTGTAATGTTCTGGGTTTTTTTCTGGATGAAGGTATTTAGATGCTAGTAAAACAAATTTTTCTTTTTTTTTTTTCTGTTTGGTAATGTTCAACTTGATTCTTTCACCATAAATTACATCTTCTCCAGCTTTTTGATATTTTTATGTTACTGTACCCTACTTTTGTACATCCAAAACTTGTACACAACTTCACCATTGTGGCCATAGTAGCACTAATTCTTTGTCACACTTCAGCTAGAAGAGGAGTATGTTTCATGGTGGCTGTTGCTACAGAAAGCAGGGGTAGAGGAGGAAACAGTTAAGTCTCTGTAGGTATTTCCAAAGTCACTACATGCTAGAAAGAAAACACTGAATTTAATAATGGTAACTCCAGAACTTGGCATCCTCAAGTACACTTTGTGTGAAAGTCAGCACCCTTTCAAGCCACAGTGTTAAATCTGATTGACTGTTTTAAATGTGCATAGGAAGTCACTGCTATTCATGGGGCTCAGTCATTAAAAAGCATTAAACATGCAGCTGTGACCATTAGGTGGAAAACTTTGTTTTTTCAAAAATAAAAACATTCTTTTCTCTTTCTCTACCTTTAAAATGTAAAACTGGAAAAAACAATTTAAAATTTTCTATTATTGCTTTTCTTGTAGCCACATGGCTCTCATAAAAGCAATAGGCCTTTTCAGTAGCCTTTGACCTTAGAGGTTGTGTAAATTCCCTTCTGAAAGAACAGCAGTAAAACCAGCATTCATGGGCTGAAGATGAAGTAGTTTTTATTATCAGAAGCCAGCTCTGTGTCCCTGGAGATGAAGCAAAATGACAGTTATGTACAAGGACATACAGACAGTAAGGATAGAAACAAGTAAGAAACTGCATGTTTTGACCCTGTCCTCATGTACAGCCTCGTTATTGAAGGAACACACAGCACTGTGAAACTTGGCAATCTTGTGCTTGTCACTGAGTAGTGATCTGGTCACAGGATCACAAAACTTATTGAAAGACATATTCTTAGTTGCATATCCTTCTGTCATGGTGACATACAAGCATTAAAATTGTGAAATCCAAGGAAGGAGCACAGACAACTTCCCAATATGATAATTTCTTACAGTTCTAACTCCATTCTGGAGTAGTAAATAAAAGTGGAAATGGTATTTTAGAGTAAAAGGTAATTTGAAATGCATGCCCAATCCTACCTCAGATTTTGTTAGACTTTAGACTATATTTCTGCTTGTTCTAAACTACTGCTCCTTTAAACTGGAACCATCAAAATTAATGACCTTTTCCATACCAGCATCAGTGGAGTGATAAATACTTGACTGATAATCTTACATTCCATGAATGTCAGACAGTTTGCAAAACAGTTTTATAGCATGAAAATTTGAGAAAACTGGTAGTTGAACATTCTTAAATTGTCACAGGTCTTCATAGAAGTACGTACTACTTCTCCTTTGGAAATGGAGCAAAACCAGTTGTCAACAGTTTCTGCCTTTTCTGGACTGGTTAAGTTTTATCTTCTCCAGCTCCACCGTTACTTGAATGTATTTTGTTTCAAATGATTTTAAACACTTTAGTAAATGCATATATATAAATATTCAGTTTAACCCTTTCAGTCATAGAATTCCTATGGTGCCTTGCAGCACAAAATTGTTTAGGTTGAAAAGGACCTCTGTAATCATTGAGTCCAACCATTAGCCCAGCACCCCCATGTTCACCAGTAAACTATGTCCCTGAGTGCCAGGGACACCTTTTTTGAACACTTCCAGAATGGTGATTCCTTCATTTCCATGGGCAGCCTATTCAAATGCCTGACCACCCCTCCTGCGGAAAAAAATTTCCTAATATTTCATTTAAAAATAAATGGTGCAGCTTATATGTCCTCATCCTGTCACTGGTTGTGTGGGAGAAGAGACTGACCCGCACCTGGCTACAGCCTCCTTTCAGGGAGCTGTAGAGAGCTCAGGTTCCCCTGAGCCTCCTCCGGGCTAAACACTCGCAGCTCCCTCAGCACTCCTCATCACACTTCTGCTCCAGCCCCTTCAGCAGCTCCACTCTCAGCAGTGACAGCAGTTACATTTTCTTCATAACTTCTTGGTACTGACTGCTGCCTGCTTTGTTGTTTTGGTTTTTTTTAATGATGCCACTTTATTTGATGCTTCTTTTTATTTCTAAGTACCACATTTATTCTATTACTAAGTCAGGAATAAGTCTGCCTTCTTAACGCTTTGGGGATCTCAGCTTGTGACCATCTGCTGTACTTTTTGTGTAAAGCCGTGAATATCTTTCTTTCCTTCCCCACATTTTCAATCATAACATGTGCTATAGGGAGTTGCACAAGGTGCTAAACTCTCTCATTCCCCACTAGACTTCTCTTTGATAGGATCAATTAACAGGTCACTAAAATCTGGTTTTATTAGAAGATGAAGTTTTGTCCATGTTTTCTAGGCAATGCATGTATGAAGGAGAGTATATTTTGTATTATCCTAGATGTATTTCAAACGTGTCTTAAACATTTTATTTCCAGGATGATCTTAGAGCAACTTTAACAGCAAAGAGCCGAGAAGCCAAGCAATTATCTCAACTGGAAAAGACACGTCAGCGGAATCCATCAGATCTACACGTTATCGTATCCTGCCCTTCCAGTCACCATGAGAAATATGTTCAGAATTTCTTGGGAATTAAACTGTTATGTTTGGGAAGTAGTAATAACAATAATGCTCCTTAGAGAAACTGTTCCCAATGTTGAATCTTTTCTTAAACTTAATGAAGAGTTACAGCTGCTACAGAGCAGTAGTTACTCACTTTTGAATTGAAAAGAAAGTATAAATTATTTGATATGTTTATGCAAGAGAGGCAGGCATAGATTACATCCAGGAATTTGGAAGCTTTTGAAAGTAAATGTAATCAGACAATTTATTTTTTTATTTCTGTGGATTTACTGTTTTTCTCCCTGCCATTTTGGTTATTATGCTTCCTGGTATCTAGATGGAATATGAGTTTCCTCCAGCTGCATGAAAGGATAAGTTGTTATTCTGCTAGTAGAATACTCATCTAGACTACTCTTCCTTTCCAAAGACCAGTCACCCTCCTCAGTATACTATTCTATATCACAATGAGAAAAATTAAGCATCTATCAAACTGAATTAGAATTTCCATTAAAATCTCACTGAAGTTTAAAATTTTGAAGCAATCAGAATCTAGGGAATGCCAAAATAAATGGGATCAAGGCAATCCTACTTCAGTCCCTTTATACTTACGTATTATAATACAGGATCTAGGTTCACGATGTGCTGTTTACTTTTTATTACATTTTAGTGTTGGACTTGAGAGTTAAGGAGTCCTATTCATTGTTGGATTTTATCAACTGTATTTCAGAATCTTCAGGATCTTTGTAGTGGCTGAGGCATGAGACTTTAGAAAGAGTGAAAATTACTATGTTGGTCAGACTGAACACAGGAGAACTACATTTTATTTTTGTCTTTGCCAGAGAATTTTCATTTCATATTAATCAAATCAGTGAAGTCATAACTAATTAGAATTCCTCATGTAATAAAGACAGACATTTGTCAGCCACAGGGTTAGAATTGAGTTGTGTTCAAAGTTATCTTTTGTTGTAATTAAGGGAGTAAATTATAACATTAAGCTGGTTTTTTCCCAAAGGGAGACTGGTCCCATTTTTCTCTCTCAAGCTAATTCCCATTTCATTTCATTTCATGGATATGTCACTGGCACCTAGTTCATCTCTTCTTGTTTCTTTTCTAAGCCTCTCCCAAATACTCTTCTGTGACTTGGCTTCTTGTAGCACCTGTTTTCTACACTCAAGGCTTTGCCTGAAGAGTTATAAAATCTCAGTTATAAAATCTCAGTACAGTCTGATTCTACACATGGCAAAAGCACCAAATGCTGCCTATTAGCATATTAAAGTGATTGACACTCAAAAAGGTCAGATTGACACTTAAAACACATAAAAAGGTATTAGGAGCAGGAATGTGTTCATTTGCTTTTGAGGATGCGTGCACGTCAGCTTTCAGGTCTGAGAGAGGCTTTACCACATTAGAATACAGCAGCTGGGCTCCTGCAGGGATTCTCTTAATCTTGAGCAATTGTGATGTTGCAGCAGTGAACAACTTTGGCCACAGATAGCAAAGAATCTATATTCCCATCTTACAAATGGTGTGTTAGCACAGCTTTGAAAGGAAATCATTACCAGATTTTTAAAAATACACTTCCATAAATCAAAATAGATTTTTTTTTCGTGAAGAAGTCTGCTAAACTATAGATTGCCTGCTTTTTATTTTATTCTTTTAAAAATAAATAATGAAGTTCTCAGTCCAAAACAGACAGCTGTCCTGAAATGTTTTGGCCTGGATACTTGAATTCTAGCAAAGCTCTAACAGATTTTACATCTTACAGCCAGAGGCTTCAGACAATATAATAATAGTATTAAATATACAGATGTTTTGAAATAACTAAGATAAATAGTTCACAGTATATTAAAAGCAGAAGTGAAAATGAACATGTCCCTGAATATTGATTGTTACATTGCCATTTTTTCCTTTACTAACATTTCCAGTCACAGGTGAGTGTTCAGAAAATACCAGACTGCTGTTGTCCAAACTATGCAGGCTCTGCGACTTGGGACACTTCACTCTAAAACAACCACAATTCCTCTGCCAAAGCATATGTGCACAAATTATGTTCAGTCTAAGATTTATTGAGGAGGTGTATTTGATTACCATAGAAATAATAGACTGTATTTGTATGTGTAAAGACTGCATATGCATAATAGCTGCCATCACTTTCAGACTGACTGATTGAAGTAATTGAAAATACACAAAATGTCTTTTCTTCCCTCCTGTGGTTTGGGCAAAATCAAGAAAGAGAGATAACGTGACCTTATGTACTACTAAAGATCATGATCAATTGTTTGCCCCGTAATGGCAGAATTGTGTCTTATGATTTTAGGCTGTTTTTGAAAGGAGGTTGTTTCAAATTGCTAATCCTCCAAAATAAGGTTAGCAGATTACAATCAAATAAGTGAATAGAGCATGCCTTATTCCTTAAGTTGTAACACTAAAAGCTAGATCACAGGAACTGGACCTGTGGTGTCTTTTTCTATTAAAAAAAAATCGTCTCAAGTTGCAGTTTTGTAGAAATGGGAAGAACCTGACAACCTGATCACAGGATGCAGTACTTGATCCATATAGTACTTTCAAATCTCATGACAAAACAGATTTGTGATGATACATACTGACTGAGCCTGTAAGTATCACTAGTGTACGATGTTTGACCAGTTCTGTATGGAAAATAACAGAAGTTTCAAGCCAAATCTTGTAGATTTCAAGTGCAAGCTCTTACATTGTTAATTGGTAATACTACACAGTTCTCAGACTTAACTTAATCAGAATAGTTTCAGTATCTTTCATTAAATGGTAGTGAACTTTCTATAAAGTTTATAATTATATCTAATTAAAATAGCTATTTAAAATGTTTTTGTAGTAAGTAAAATAAGAAAAACTGTGTACTTATGTGTTAAAAAATGGTTGATGTGTCCCCTTCCCAGTGCCTCATTGAGTATGTTTTTTATCAGATATTTTAATAATACAAAAATATTAAAAGCATAAAGTAACTGAAATGCATTTGAATCTAAAAACTACAACAACTCTAGCCTGCAAGATTGAGATATTTACAGGATAAGTCCATTAGTTCCAACTGCTGCTATAATTGTCTATTTAAATAATTTGTAAAAATGTACTAAGATGAGGTTCAGCACACTGTACTGGAAAAGAATCTTTCTGGACCCACCAGGTTGATCTGCAGTAGAAAACAAGGGGTGATCTTTCCTGCTCTCCCACCACTCTGGGTTAAGTACCTAAACCCAGTAACTGTACTGTCAGTGGGATGTCAGGACTGGCTCAATTAAACTATCCCATGATTATTACAGAAAATGAATCAAGGCAGAGAGACTTTCCTGACCAGCTGCAGCTGGTCATTTTTCATGTTTCACATCAAAGTCACAACAGTGTAGAAGGCATCTTTATATGTTCATTAAGCTGCAGATTTAAATACTGTAACACAGGCATGTATTGTTTTGCAAACTTAGACTTAATAATGGCAATTACAGCAAATAGCTTTGTATCAAATGCAAGACTAATTTCACCTTTGTGTTACTTTACCAGGCTGAAAATGAACTGCAGAGAGCAACAATGGATGCTACTCGAACAACTCGGCACTTAGAGGAAACCATTGATAATTTTGAGAAACAGAAGATAAGGGACATCAAAGTATGTGTGCTCACATTTCATCTTGCATAATAAAATCACTATAGTTAGTTGGAGTCAAGATTAGCAACATTCTGGTATTCACTGAAATGCAAATCTTGTGGTATTCATGAATATTTCACAGATTTGTAAATTATAGATATAGAATCTACGATAACTTATCCTCAATCTGCTATAAAAGACAGTCTTCAAAACAGCAAAACTTCTGACTGACAATATCTTGGGAATGCATACTGGAGATTATCAAGTGGCTTTTCAGTAAGATGTGTTATTCCTAATACATTTCCTCTTTACTTTTGAAGTATTTATTCAGAATTTATTATTAAATAATAATTGCATAAGTGATAGCCCAGCCAGAATTTATGTTTAATGTCTAAAGTTCATTTAGATTCACTCAATCTGACTATTTAAAAGTACTAAGTATCATGCAGTTATTTATATCATATAAATACCAAACACAGAATACAGTAATTTTTTGAAGTGCAAATATACTGCATTAAGAAAACCTTTCTTTTCATTTGCTTTCAGAACATATTTTCTGAATTTATAACTATTGAAATGTTGTTCCATGGGAAAGCTTTAGAGATATATACTGCTGCCTATCAAAATATCCAAAATATTGATGAAAATGAAGATTTGGAGGTAAGAGTGATTGAGATTTGCTTTTCTGTTTACTTCCTATATAAAAACAGTTTTCACAATTGGGCTACACATGTCCCACACAGAAAAATGCAACAAATATTTCAGGTTCCCAGAAGAAACTCATGTATATCAGGCTTTTTTTTTTGCACTTCTTCAGCAAGAGCATGCAGGTTTGTAATCTCAGAGAACACAGAGAGCAACTGCAGTGGCAATCTTATCTTTCCCACAAAACAAAGAACAGACACTCACAAAATTACCTGCCACTTCAAGCTGAGGTAAACATAAAACAGTTTTTAAAGAACACTTCTGCAGTGAGTCTTGCTCTAAAGATGCACATAGAAAAAAATCTTCTACTGCTGTGATAAGATGATGTAAAGACTAACTACTATATTAAAGATCTCCCTCTAACCTGAATTTTGTTTGTTTTCATCTTTTAATCATTTGTATTAGGCTGTTCTAGAATTAAGAGACATTTGTTACTTACTAGAGTGGGTTTTTTGCCTTGTGGCAGTAACCAGCTTCAAGTCACCCTTTCTTTCTGAATTATAGTCTCTCTTTCCCAAGATAGGCTTTTCAGTCCTTCATTCATTCTTGCAGTTCTTCTGGATGTTGGGTCTTTAAACTTAATACCATGGAAGTGTGTGTTGTGTATGTATGTTTGGTTTGTCAAAACATTTGGATCATTTTCAGTCTTTTTTTGTAAATCCTACCAGTTATAATTTTATTCTGTCTATGACATAGCTCAGAACCAAGTTAGCACAAGACTTAAAAAACCATGAGTCTTCAGTGACAGTCATATTTGAGACTACTTGGAAATTTTACTTCCTTTAAACTATGCCATGGCAATTTTGTTCTATTTTAGTTTCACAATTATAATGTCACATGGCACCAATTCAGAAATCTCCTTAAAGTCAGTACTTTGTCTTTCACAACCAAATTTTTAATCTCATTTTAAATTTTCTCTTAATTGGACTATTATTTACTTTTCATAAAAATACTGACCATAATATACTGTCTTCTTGACTTTAGGTCTTGCACAAATAGCTGTTATTGGTTATTGAAATAACTTGAAAATCTAATAGATGTTGTGGTCTCCCCTGCATTCTAGGAAGTTTCCCAAATTTTTCTTAAGTTGTGCATCTTCTGTACAATTCAATAACATTTTTTGACGCAGTTGTGTCTGATAGTAGGGATTTGTTTGTGAAGGCATTGAGTTCATCTTCACAAGAAATGGAGAGCCTGAAGGAGTTGCTGGGGTTCACACTTCTAGCTTAGCCTGAAATTCAGCTACATATGGTGGTGGGAAACCATTGCAGTTTTCCCTGTGTAAGTGCCCCCAAAGCTCTGAACAATGTTTACCTTGACCACATCAGTATGTTGATGTGTCTCAGGTTAAGCAAGGACATTTTTTCACCTAAAACTGATCAATCCAAACTACAGTTGATGCACATCTCTAGATCAAGTTTTATTCTCCAATGCTGCATTTCTGCAAGCTTCAGTCTCAGTAATTCTTGGCTTGCAAGCATCTAAGTGACTGCTTTCTCCATTTGATCAGGTTTTTCGGAGCTCACTCTATCCACCAGACTATCAGTCTCGCTTAGACATAGTTCGTGCAAATTCCAAGTCCCCCTTGCAAAGAACTGGCTCCTCAAAATCTTCACTGAGAACAGCACAGGTAAGAAAAACATTGCATATTAAATCAGTATATGAAAGATCTACTTAAGATAATCTTTTAGTTAATGCACATGGATCCACTGTCTTCACTCAGTTCAGGACCATCAGAAATGTAAAGAAACTTTCAATGGCATAAATATCATAATAGGCTCTTGATAATGCAGCTTTATCATTGAAGGGGAAAACCCCTCAGCTTTTAAAGCTGTGTTGCTTAATTTTGACACATGCCATTTCCAGCAATACTTGGGTCTTCCATCAACAACTGTGGCATCTTGCAGAGAAGAGATTAGGAGATTATTTGAAAGAGTAGTGACATTCTCTAAATATTTGCATACTTTTAGTATTCAGATTCTAGAGTGTGGCCTCTCTACTGCATCCTAATCCAGACTAGTGATACCTTCTAGCAGCAGAGCAAACTCATGACCTACAGTCCTCTCCTTTTATACTCTGAAAATTCACAGCAGGTGAGGAAAAGGATGGTAAAAATGAGTGAAACAGTTGAAGACAGTGTCACTCTTTTTTGGACCAGCTACCTTGCAAATATCTATGCCACTTGTTTACAGCAGTAAACTTGCAGACATTGCAAAATGAATTATTTTTAATTCATTGCAATTGTAATTCTGTAACTGCAATGATTCTTACCAGTGTTTCAGTTACAGACAAAGCCACGTTTAAAATGCATTTAAAACCTTTCTTCTTTGAATAGACTCATGCATTGATACTGTAGTTAGGAAAACTTTTCTTGACTTCGTACACACTTTACCCCTTCTCTGCTCTCAACACAGAACAGATCAATTATTACAGTTGAGCTGTTCTGTTGAAAGTATGAATTTTGTCATCTGAAGAGATACAACCTAGTGATTCAGTGCATGAAGTACTACTTCGACTGAGTAACTTGCCAGTCCTCTTTATCACTCAAGCAAATTTCAAATTCAAGCTACTTCAGAAAATATGAGAAAAAACACAAAACGAGAAAACTGAGAGTACGTACACTGTGATTTCTCCCAGAGGTGGAGTGGAATTCCATTCTAACTTGCAGGTTAACCTTTCTCATTTCCTAGACTGCTCTTAATTATAACTTTGGGTGTTAGTCTTCTCATAACCTCTAACTTACCTGAAAACAACAGGAAGTCATCTAGACCTAGAGGGAAACTGCAATGCAATTCAAAATAAGGTCATCTTACTTGGCTGTGCAGTGTGTCTGCAAAGGAGGATCATATGGCAGAAAAAAGGGGTGGAACACCCAAATAATGCAGTCACCATAGGTCAGTGAAGAAAGGGCAGACCTTTCTGATTCTGTAAATAGCATGGTGCTGAATTACACTGAGGGCTAATCTTTGGAACCACCAAACAAGTCTTAAGAAAAAAAAAAAAGCTGTATTCAGAAAAACCTTCAGGTGACTTGTTTTATCTTTTCTGTGAATCTTTCACTATGAAATTTTTGACTCATCTAGTTTCCTGCTGCACAGTAATCCAATCCTTCACTGTCTGTAATGTAGTACTTTGCAATTTCCAGTGTAAAGCAGTATAAATGATGTAGGAAGCAGTTCTCACAGAATCACACAGCCCAAATCTGTGGGGCAGGGGAGGACAGACACACACAAACACTAACCTGTAGGTGGGGGACAGTGTAAGAAGTCACTGCATACCAGATGGAATAAAGTGTGCCAGTAACACAGTTCAGGTCTTTTCAGAGGATTTAACACATACCATCCTTGAATTTATTTCTGCCTCTGTGGACTAACTTTCTGTATTATCTGTATGTTAAAAATGCAAAGTACTCCTTGAGCTTGATTCATTTTCTCGCAAAGAGCTATGTCCTTCATTTTACAACGCTTGACAATTCATCCTCAACATTTTGGTCTATCAATTCAGGTTGATATAGCTTATATTTTAGAACTGTAGCAAAACAGAAGGACCTTTTCCAGATATTTTAAATCAAATTTAACTACACAAGTTTTATCTACATCCATTAAATATAACAAACTTTTGCACTGACACTCTGTAGGACAGCAAAGTATCATTTTAACCATTATTGAAAATGTCTGCATCCAGATGTTCCAGCACTAAGACATGGACAGAATTGCCATGTTTCTGCAGTTAAAGGTGGAGCTGAACTGCTTAAGCAAGGACTGTCATCACCTGCATGCAACTCATAGAATTAATTTTTACATAAAATTATTTATGGTCAAAAAATTACCATATTCTTTTTTTGCATTAAGTTCTGAAAAACTAATTTTCAGTATTGGTATGTTTTAGTTCTTTGGCACAGTAACTTGGATTTATACTGCATAATTTCTTTTCTCAACTTCCTTCCCTGATACAGTTTGGTTCTTAGAGATAGCCATCTTACCACCACCAGTGATAATATTTAATATACTATTTAGTTAATTGCTGCATGGTCAGAGGTATTTGAGTAGTGAGCAGAAAAAAGCCATAAAGCAAAAACAGTTCCTGTTTCAGGAAAGGGGGGAGCTTTTACTCAGAAATATGATGCAAGTTCTGCTGAAGAATTTCAGATGCTCTGAACTAGGAAAAAAACTTAGAAAATTAGTCTGTCCCAGTGAAATTCATTTCACCTTAACACGCTCAATCTGCAGCATTCCTTAAACTCCAATTACAAATCACTGCCATTGTCTTTTTCCTCTTTCATGGAATGAGAGACTGTTGCTTTAGACATTTCAGCTCAAGTTAAGCCAGCTTCACCCAATGATTAACTCCATTTTCTGTTGTGTTCAGGAATTTGTAAGCAACTATTTGCTTCGAGCTAAATTACATACTTGGTGAGCATGAACAAGACTTAAGTATTTTTCTTCTTTCAGAAGTTTAATGACTGCAGTTTGCTTTATGCACACACAAAAAACTTACATTACATACATGGCTGAATGAATTGTAACACGTCAGAAGTCAATTTAATAATAAGCATTTAAGGACCTTTAAAATAGGGGGCTGCTTAAAAGAAAAGGCAAGCTCTGTCTTCAGTGCAGAAGTTTTTATTATATCACTGCATTGAGAAGACACAGAAAATATAACCAAAATTAGAGCTGCAGATGCCCTTAGAGAACTACTGAACCTGAAATTTTTCAAAAGCATTCCAGATGACTTGGATAACTGTCTTCAATGTTCTCTTTCTTATGGGGAAAGGAAAAAAAAACATGTATCCTTCTTTAAATTTTAAATTTTGCATTGTCTGTGAAGAATCCATCTTCAATAGGAATTAGATTGAGCCCTCATTAAAAAAAAAGTACAGACTGCAGAATCTGTCAAATGAGATGAAAGCATGGCAGCTGGCACTTGTTTTTAATGTTTGATAAACCAAAAGGAGGAGTCACTCCAGAGGCAAGCACTGATGGGCAGGGAAAGAAGTTCATCTATGAATCAAGACTCTTAAGTTTGTCTAATTAATTCTTGGGAAAAAAGGTAAAAAGCGTAGAGCAGCATCCTTTTGAGCTTTTAACTGACAAGGTCTGATGTCTTCAAGATAAGATTAGACCCTAATACTCCTCTTCAGCCTGCTGCTTCAGCAGCCAACCCGTGGAAAAACTGATTTGCATCTTGTTGATTTGATTTTTAGCATTAATTAGGTAAAAAAATACCATTTTCCCTATCCTGTAATAATTCTGAAGGACTACATGGATATTTTTAGCTTTTAAAAACCATTGTAGTATTTTTATTCTGTATCATGTACCTTTCCAGTGCTGTGCATGTTATGAACAGTTAATAAATAAACAACTTACCCCCTTCCCCCAAATGAAAACCATGCAAACATTTAGGCTGAAAATGCCAATGGAGAATTATTTTTTGTTTGCAGAAAACAAACAATGACATAGTTTATATCCTTTTGTTGGATTTTTATCAGATATCCCACAGAATGCTAAGAAAAGATGAAGATGATGACGAGGAGGAAGATGAAGATGATGAAGAGGACGATGAGGAAGATGAATTTGATGCTACTAAGGAAGTGAGATAACAAAGCTGTTCTAAGAGGGGTTTTTTATTCAGGGGGGAAAAAACCCCTTCACCTAAAGGCTTTTTTTGTATGTTGGATCTAAAATTTCACCGGGGCTATATATTTAGAACTCCAGCAGGAGCAAGAATCAGTGCTGATTCTAGAGTGCCAGACAACAAATGACTGGTTTGAAAGAATGGAAAAAAATCCACTGAAAGTGGGCAATTTCAGTAGCTAGAAAATTAAATGTTTAAACAGATGCCTGTATTATATTTGCATAGATGTTATATTGTAATCACATTTGCTTAAACTTACGTGATGAACAGTGTCCAAAAGCTGCACAAAGCTTTCAAGCAGTTATGAACATTGTTTTGTCCTTACTTTGCCAATATATTACCTCTCTAGCTATACACCTCTTGAATTTTTTAAGTACTCTAGCTGTAACTGTTATAATTGGGTTTATACATGCTAAAGTAACCGTGGTAATTACAAAACTGTTTGCAGCAACCGCCTGTTAAGATTTCATTTTGCTATCCACCCTGGATGGCAGAAGGCATGGTGAGGTGTACTTTTTTTCTTATTTTCATTTTTCTCAGGCTTTCATCAGGTACAGATGACTTTTGATTCCTTTACACATACAGAATGAACAGTCACAAATAAGGACCTGGCCCAGTATCTTATGTTCAATGCTGCTTTGCTTTTTAAATAAAAGTGCCTTCATGATAAAACTAGTGGATATTTTATGTAGTTGATGTTTGTTATATTAGTTGACATGCTACACATAGTTCAAATTTCATGTGTTTAGCTGCGCGATTCAGGTACCGGTTCCATCAAACATACAGGAAGAAATTACACATTTTGAGTGTAATTCCTTATTCTGTTTGGGGATAGAGGAAAAAATGTGTTCATTTTTTAATAGTGCCTGGTTGTCTGCCAGAAAGTTTACCACACTGCTCACCTCCAGCTTTAGTATCTGCTAAAGAAAAAATGCAGAAGAATTTAAATTTGAGACTGGGAAAACAATTTTAAATTATAACAAAATCTTTCTTTCAGTTACAGAAAAAAGTCAGGAAGTGCATTTATAATACTGCTACTTTTTGTCCACTGATGCACATGTATGCAATGCATACCTGTTTTGACATGTGAAAAAACAGGTTTTGCCAAAAATTACTGAGATGAAAATAAATGAAAAGTTCACAATATAGGGTTATTTTAAACTGAAAAAATAATTTTACACCAGCATTACATACTACTGACACTGAATTACTGCTGGCAAGGAGGAAATACCAATGAGCAAAATTTTTAAAAGTATCTATGTGATTAATTCCCATCTATTTCAGCAACTAAGACACTTCAATAAATAGTAGTATGACATCAGAATTCTGGTGATCACCGCTTTACCATTTCATACACAATGAAGTAGTCCATCTCCAAAACAGATAGCTATCTTCATAACAGTTTCAGGTTTTCGTATAGCAAGTATTTGTGTACTATGCCTTGAGAAAGCAATTCTGAAAAAAAGGCAGTTTTGTTTAGATAAATTGCACTCTAAAAAATTATGCAGTTCACAAGCATAAAATTCATTCTTCCTACATCACAAAAAAGTCAACTCCAGGAACCACAGAAAAACTTCCAGAAAAATACAGTGTTGGGCAACTTTGTCCTGTGTGTGTGGTGTCTTAACTTTGCATGTTGCACAGAAATTGTGACCTCAAAACTACAGATGAAAAGTCCCTGACTAAAATACTTCACCACAATAGAAGCCAGAATAACAATTTAGGATGTTAGTAAAGAATTAAATATTACCTAAAGATCCTTCTGCAAAGAACTTTCTCGTGGTAACTTGCAGTTACTCCATTCACTCATATGTATTTTTTATTACTGGCCCTAGATGATGCAAACTCACAACCATTCTTGCCTAGACTGTTTTGCCTCTCTGTTGAACACACTGGCACATTCCGTAGGGATTAAGGGTGCTCATCAGACTGTCCTGTTCGACTTTCCCTAATAGATGCCTCAAGCTGCTTTCGTAGGTGATCACTATTTCTGGTTTTTGACAACAGAAACTGTTCTCTTTTACATCAGAATTTTTGGACAATGGTAGCAAAAGCAACTTCAGAGAAGACATAAGTAAAGAAACTTTCCATGTTTTATATAAGCATCACCAAATGTAGCATTTCATTTATTACTCCTTCCTGTATCAATGGTACTTAAAAAGGAAGCACAGGATTTCAAGCCATGTAATTATAGGCAGTCTCTGATTTGTCCTTTGTCCTGGAAATACAGTGCCTCCAAACCACTAAACATGTGATGTCACAGAACCCTGTTACCAGGAAATGCTGTCATCACACCATGCACCTGAACCATCTCTTCAGGCAGAATCAGAATATAATGCCCAGTCTGGAGAGGCAGATGGACACACACAACCCAAAACACCAACTAGGCAACAGCTCTAAACCAGGCACCAGCTGTCCTACTAACCTTGTTATTTAGCTGATGCACTGTTTCCTCTCCTTCGGTGCATCTGTTTGTACTTCGAGATGCAGCTCTTTACAGACTGTGAGAAAGTCATTTTTTTTGGTCTATCAATCAGACATTTCAGATTAACCTAAAGTAGTCATAAACTCTAATCTGGCTTTAAATTAAATACAAATCAGCCGCAGGGCAAACAAAAGACCATTTTGTAATGCCTTAATTATGACCTCTGCCATTACAAGCTTTATGACACTTTTTATATGTTCACTGGGGGGAAAAGGTTTACCATCTGAAAAGCTAATGGTATCTTATAAGCACTTACTCTTAACCTTTTCTGAAAACAGACAGTTTTTTTCTTAATCTCACACTTCACTGGCAAAGCAACCTCCCAAACTCTTACCTTTCCAGCCTCCAAGTTCAAAATCTCCTGTTGTGTAGTAACTAGAAGCACTTTAAAATCAACAAATCATCTAAAACTGATTAACTGGAGAAGTTAGTTGTATTCACATTTTCAACACAACTTAGTTGTAAAGATGCTAGTTTACAAAAATAGTCACAATGAAGTTTTCAACATGATGGTCAGGGAAGTTTATTTTGAGAAATCTCATGTCTTTATTTTTCCTGCAACATCTTCTGGCTCCTTGATCTCTTTTAAAGTAGCTATTAAATAAAGCACAAAATTGTTGGGTTTTAATTCCTTTTAAGTTCAGAGGAGGATTCAAAACTATGATTCTGAAGCTAATTCCTAGCAGAAAGCAAAAATCAGTATGTGTTCAAAGTTGAAAACTTGGCCATTATATTTCTTTGCTCAGAGGAATCTACATTTACAGACCTTGCATTACCATTCAGAGAGGTTTGTTTCTTGGCACTTAAAACACAGAATAAATAATATGCAGAAGAAATAAAGCTATGCTAACCTTTTAAATATTACACAACAAAAAAATGCCATTCTTTCTGTTTTCTTGTACGAAACAGTTGTCATGGAAGTTCTGCAATCACTAGGATGACTTCACAAAAAGTAATAAAGGTTTGACCACCAGTGAGGGGGGATCATTCACTAGGAAGGCTGCCTAGTGAGCCTTCCTAGTGAATGATCTGTCCTTAAAGCTATTAAAGATGCAATAGACAAGGCCAGATAAGCCAAAACTTGCTCTGAGGAGTGAACGGGAATAGAGACCTCCCTATGTCAGGAATTCAGGAATTCTGGTTATTGAACAAGCAAAGGTTAGAAGTTTTCACTGCCAAGTTGCAACTTTGTTGTCTCAGTTTGAGGGGACTGAGCCTTAATCCTTTAGTACTACAGATACTACCTTGCACAGCTGTAATGTCAACGAAAGTCCTTGCACATGCAATCAAAGTTTCCCACTAAGCCTTAATTTTGAAGACACAGCTTTCCCAAGCTTTTATTTCTTCCTAAAATTTAAACATGCTGGTAACAAACCAATGGAAACAACACGTTCTAAATGCTGACATAAGCATTTATTTTATTACATAAGAAAATAACGCTTGTCAGCTTGGTTGCCAGTGAGAGATGTTAGTTAAAACTAATCACAGATTGACCTGGAATGCATCCAGACATCATTAGCCAGTTAGTATTCATGTTACGCAGCATGTGAAGATAAAACAAAACCACTCCAGTCAGAATTCTTGATCTAATTCCAACACTCATTTTCTGCCTCAAGGTACTAAAGTGAGTGAGAAAAAAGCCTAACTGATGGATACAGCCTCTGCAAGCTCTGTCAACTACCCATCCTTTGCTATGTTGACAAACTACCAGTTCAGTCTTTCCAGACAAAGCAGCCAGCATCATTCTCCATTCTCACCAAGACCCAGATCTGCTGAACATAATAACTGAGATCATTAACTGTACAAGTTTTAAATATAAGACACACATTTAAATGGCAATTTCTTTTTTATTTAAAAAAATTGCAAAGCCAGCTAATGAGAACAGCAAGCTCTTAAACAGGAATGCCTGCAAACATATGAAACCGAATAAAACCTGAAAGGTTTACACAAAAATAAACCGAAAAAAAAATTAAAATTTTATTAAGCTAACCTTAGTAAGAAGTGTCATTTACTAATGCAGGTAGCACTGGAAATCTTCTATTTGAACCGTTTGTGTGGTTAGTCAACCAGCACTTACGTTTTTATTTGATGCAAAGACATAAGATTGGAATTAATCTTAAAAAAAAAAAAAACCCAAAGCATTACAACTCCATCCTTTTATACCTTCATGTAAGACATTCAATGTCCTACAGGTATTTCAACCAAGAGCTAAACAACTGAACCGGGTATTATGTACAACCGTTGATGGAAACTGTTTTGCATCTTCCAGTAATTAAAAGTTAAAATAACTGTCAATACTGTCAAACCTAGAATGTGTTATTAGAGCATCTTTTCCTCCTTTACAGCAAACTCAACTTAACTTTCCGTGGACCAATGGGCCTGTCATTCAGTTCATTAATAGCAGCCATAGCTTCCTCATAGTTTGTCATAGCAACAATGGCATCACCAGAAGGTAATCCTTGTTCATTGTACTGCACAGAAACTGACTCCGGTATCACTCTATAGCCATAGAAAAAATCCAGAATCTCATTAGGAGTAGCCTTAAAAGGTAAATTTTTCAACAGAATAGGAACAACACGTTCAGAACCACCACTGAAATTTGGATCTGGCATAAATCTTCCTTCCGGAAAATTTCCAATTTTATTATTCCCAAACTCCATTCTGCCGAAAGGTTCACCGTCACCACCAAAATCCATGAGGGGTGGTGGACCCCTAAAATCCTTAGGAGGGCACATGAAGTCCTCAGGGGGATGTCTGAATTCAGAATGATGCCTGAAGTTCCCAGGGGGACCAAAAGAATGCATGGGTGGCCCTTGTGGTGGCCCAGATGGTGAACCAACTGGACGGGAGAGGTCACCTCTGTCATACGGATGTGAATGACCATGCATTTCATTTGATGCAGATAATGATGCAGCGACACCAAATTTCTGCATCTGATCTTGAGATATAAGTCTTATTAACACTTCTGTTCCCAAAAATGTTTGGCGGTTTAAATTTTCTGCTTTCATAGCTTGTTCTTCAGATTTAAACTTCACTAGTGCTTCTCCCAGTCCAACTCCTTTTTCATCATAGAGCAAGTAAATATCATCTTCGTCAATATCAAATCTTGAAAAGAACTTCTGCACTTCAATTTTTGACACATCAAACGGAAAATTCCTTACATAAACACAATTCTTAGGGCTGGAATGACCTTCCCGGTAACTTTTTTCTGATATGGCCTGTCCAAGATGATCTCTGTCCGGCGATCTTTTCCTCTCACAAGAGTCAATTATTTTCAACATTGACTTTCTTGAAATTGGAAAAATGTACACAGGACGATTGAGAAGAATCTTTCTATGACATTCCAAAGCAGCCTGATATTCTCTCTCACTCCTGAACACCACAAAGGCATCTCTAGTCCTTTTCTGATGCTTATCTGTTAGAATCTTAATCTGTTTGCTGTGTATATCCAATTCAGGAAAAAAATCTCTCAAATCTCTCTTTTCCACATTAAAAGACAGATTTCTTAAGTGTATGTAATATTCCTGGCTGGGAGAGGAACGAGAATGTGTTCTTTGTCTCCTTGGTGATCTTGAACGAGAATGCTTCCTTGAATGCATGTAGCCCGAACTTCTCGGAGAATGGTCTTCACACAAAAAGTCATCCATTTCATCTGGCACGTCTATCCGCCCACCGCATTCCATCCACCGTTCCTCTGTAGTCGGACTGATTTCTATAAACCTCTGACCCATGTATTGTCTGTGACGTTTAAGTCCTTCTAAGGCATCACCGGGTGTAGCACATCTTACCAAGCAATCACCATTGTTCAAACCATTACGGTGCTTTATCAGAATCACTCCATCCACGCGAATCCCCGAAAGGAAAGCACGTACTTCCATCTCTGTTGCAGAGTAAGGTATACCACGTAGAAACAGGTAATGATCATCCGGGTTAAACGGGTGGCAATCCTTTCTCAACTGATAGTTTGACTTAGGCATACCCATATCACTGTATCTTGTGCCGTTGGTATGGAACCCAGCCTCCAGGCGATTTGGTGGCCCGTAACTAGGTTTTCTTATTCCTTTTGGGGAAGCTGTAACTAAATGTGGTATATCTCCAATACTTGATGCACTAGAACCATTAGTACCTGTTCTTCTAGAGCCAGACATAGTTTCTCGTCCCCCACGGTCAAATCGTTTCCGGCTCATTTCTATGGTACTCTGCATCTCTGCCTTGCTGCTGAGAAAGAGCTCTATGCGCGAGTCCTTGATAAACCCTCCCGAACAGCTCATGGCACGCCGTGCATCTTCATCTGTGGCAAATATAATAAAAGCCTCCCCAATCTCTCCTCCAATAATATGCACACCTCCATCGGGAATATTCAATCCCAAGAAGAAACGACGAATATCTGGAGGACCCGCAACAACAGGAAGCCCCTGTAAACGGATGACTACAGCCATGCTGAGCTCAACCCACAGCAAAAATCACCTGCAGACAAAAAGGTACACATGATAGCACGTCTTTAGTACTCAGCTATTACAGTATCTTATCACTTAAGCTAGAGCCTTTTTAATGAATGCCCTTGTCTCATCAAGAGAGAAGGTATGAAAAAACCCACAAGTTCACTGGAACAAGATTAAAACAATTCACTAAATGTTGATTAGTCAGAACAATTAGCTACTCCACCAGCACTCGTGCACAAATCTATCAATATTCCCTACCCTAAGGGCAACAAAATCCACCTAAGCCACTCCTCACCATCCACAATACCTAAAGAACACCTCAAGTCTTTCACGGCATAGTTACTATGTGCCAGAGATCTCTGCCCACTCCTAAGGAACAAAAAAAATCCAGTTTACTTTTGATCAGGACACTAATTGATAAAAGGAGAAAGGAAAAAGAATAACTATGTCACTGGAAAATGAAGTAACTCACAAACAATGATGACTTTACTGCTTTGACAAGTTGCTCTACCCAGTGATCAGTTCTGTTCAATAATGTATGTTTTCTCAGCATTCAAAAATGTTGTCTCTTTGGCGTAGTCAGAGTATTAACTGCAGTGGCCACAAGCATATCCTAGTTGCCAGCCACAAGTCTGTGAGGAAAAAAGGCTGTGTATGATCTTGTCACAATACTCAGTGAGAAGTGTTAAGCTTTTGACAGCTTACCTGTTTCTGCTTTGGAGACCTGATAAATTCTGTAAAATCAACTTAACTGTGGAAAGAAAACGAAACATAATTAATTGCTGATACCTGTACTTTGTTTTACACACTGTGCTACACTGCTGCAGCCCATCCATAGCAGTGGCTAATACTAAAGCCAAGCATGTTATGAACTCATGTGAAGAACTCCTTCCATGTTCCAAGATGCCATGCACCACGTCTTTCTGTTTCCATTTTAGAAGCAAAAGAAATTCATAATTTAAGTTGACTTCTGGAAACGATGAAAATACGATGAGATTACTTGGTCATCAATTGTGCCACACTGAACTGTTGCAATGAAACAGACAATGTATCGAGGGAACAGTTCTCAACTGAGTTCTTGGAAGGTGCATAGGTCCATCTCAGGATTACACGACATGTCCATTCTTCTGAAATCCACCTGGATTCAAACTTCACAAGAGTATGCTACTCACCAGTCCAGCACTGCACTTAACATACACAGTGAAGCTCATCAAATGAAAGAGCAAAAATATCCAACAAGGAGAAACTTCACAATGCACCTGAATTTACCAAGCCAACTTCAGTATTTTACCTAAATCCTTACTCTACTGCCTTTCAAACAGAAGAACACGAGAACCTTGAATACACTGACTTAACATACCCTGATTTTCAACATTTTCCAACATCACACAATAAATAGGACAATATTCTCAGAACAAACACAAGCCTCTGTAGCAAATGACTGCATCCCTTTAAAACAAACACAACAGCCCAATGCTCTGAGCATTTGCAAACACTCCTTCTACAAACCCTGCCCTGTAAAGCACCACATCCTGATAACGAGTAACCTACCAACAACCATTACTGCCACTCCACCTGAACGTAGCAAAACAAGAGCAAAGCTCCAATTCTGTCACTAACAGACTCCATGTCACTTCTGCACCAGTACTCTGTAAGCACAACAAACTGAAAACAACTGCCCATTTACAAACTTCCCTGAAGACCATCTGTTCTCTGTGCTTTTGTGGTGAGTCGACCCCAGCCAGCAGCCAAGCACCCACACAGCTGATTGTTCACTCCTCCTCCCATCAGTGGGATGGGAAAGAACAAAGTCGAGAAAACTTGTGGGTCAAGATAAAGGCAGTTTCCTTGGTGGAAAGAAAAACACAAAACAAAGGAAATCACTCACCACCTTCCACAGGCTGACTGATGTCCAGCCTTCCTCCAAATACCAACTGCCTTGGGAGCCAAGATAGAAACCAAAACCATATAAATACTTCTTCCTCTACCTCCGTTTTTGTTGCCCAGCATGATGTTACATGTCACAGATATCCCTTTGGTGAGTTTGGGTCAGCTGTCCCAGCCATGTTCCCTCCCAGCTTCGCACCTACTCTGAGCACACTCACTGCAGGAACAGAGTAGGGAACATCGATAAAGCCTTGATACTGTGCAAGCACTGTTCAGCCACAGCCAAAACACCGATGTGTTGTCAACATTCCTTTAGCCACAAATCCAAACAACTGTATGGGCTGCTGTGAAGAACGTTAACTCCATCCCAGCCAGACCCAGAACACTTTACAACGTGTCTTCTCAACAGATGCAATGACAGTGCCAAAAAAGCATGGAGAATTCAAGGGCAGAATTTTCATACAGCACCTTCATGTCTTGAAAAAGCAAATCCGCTGCCCTGCTACTTTGTGATGTATTTAATCTGTAGTGCTTCTGGATTCACAACTCCGCTTTCTTATCCCAATTTTTAAACATCATTCACAACAGCTCTCCTCCATAATTCTTCGGTGATAAACAGCAAGTTCTCCACGATGCACCAGGGATACAATACACAACCTTCAGTGGTGAAAACCAGACCAGTGGTTGAGATCATAATGGGATCTCTAACAAGTCCACAAACAAATGCAAGTTCAAATCATAGCTCTTACTGACTGTACAGTAAACCATCACACATGGATAGAAAGCACAGACAAGCCATCCAAATTTAAAGTGCATAACCAAAAATATTTGCCTTGTCGAGAAAAGCAGGAGCAATTCATTAGCTGAACAAGGACTTCAGAAAGCAAGGATTTAGAGAATAAATAAACAACTTCATGCCATAGCTTAAAAGCACAGAAGTGTACAGTTTTATGAAATTTTATATATGAGCAAAATTGGTTATAAAGCAGTACAATACCTATTCTTCCACAGTCTCAGGAAATTCCACACATTAATGCCATTAAAATAATCCACAACTTATAAACGCAGTAGGAAACTAAGTCTGCACTAGACTAGGATTTTTATCATAACACTGAAAGATTACACACACACTGCAAGCTAGAAAGAACACCCACAGAAACACCCCGTCTACGAAACTGGACCAGCATAGAATAACCAGCGGAACAAGGGAAGGGTTCTTATCCTATTCTTCAAAATAAGCCTCAATAGAGGAAGCAGGCTGCTGCGAATAGCAGTTTGCACAGTGCGGAAGGAAAACATGAGTGAGCTGTGCAGCTGGCCCCGCTACACGGTCGAATGTAGCACGGAACCGCTTCCCAGCAGGTCGGCCCGCCGGCCCCGGCGCTGCTGGAGACCCGCGGCGGGCGGCAGGGCCGGGCACGGGGCGAGGGGAGGGCGCCCCGCGCCACACGCGCTGCGGCCCGCCAGAGCCGCCGCTGCTGCGTCCCCATGAAGAAGCCCGACTGCTTCCCGACACCGGGACAGGGATGAGGGAAGCACCGGGAGCAGGGAAGTGGGGTGGGAAGCCCAGAGACACGCGAAAGCCGGGGTACACGGGGCCGGGGCACAGCGAGCGGCCGCGCAGCGGTTCCGCGAGGGTCGGGTAACAGAGAACCGGCAAACTTCGCGCCGCCCTCGGCCACACGCCGCACCCAGGGGAGGCGTGCTCTGTCCCTCACGCTATCCATCCACGCACCCACCGGACACGCCGCTCAGCGAGCGCCGCAGCTCCCGGCACGGCTCCGCCAAGATGGCGACACCTCCACTGCCCCCCCAAACGCTGAGGGGAAGCTGCGCTGCGCGAGCGCCGACCTGCGCGCGCACCCTCCGGGCGGGGCGACCCCGCCCCCTCCGCTGCAGTGCGCGGGCGCGAGCCGCGCTGCAGGCAGTGCGCACGCGCTCCCTGCCTCAGTAGATCTGAGGGATCTGTGTATTAATAGACCAGTTTGATTGTAGCTATGCGTAGTGACAGACTTGTACCGTGACCGATATGTGTGTAGAGATCCGTCACACGGTGACCGGGCGCCGCCGCCGCGCTGTGCGCTGCGCTTAGGCCCGTTCCCGTCGGTGCCGGCTCGTGCCGAGCTCAGGCGCGGCTCAGGGCCGCGGGTCCGACAGCTCGGCACGGTTTGGAACGCGGCTCGGGGGTGGCTCCGGCCTGGGCTCTGAGAGGAGGGGAGAGCAGGGATGCACGAATGGAGGAGAAGGAGAAAGGGTTCAAGATTAAGTAAAGGGAAGGGCAGAGTCCCTTGGTTGTGCAACCGAGGTATATTTATCCTGATGTTTATCCTACCTGCCTTCCCTGACTTTGCGTTCTCCCGTCTTTTTATGCATATCCTGTACATATCTGCTCCATTTTACGTAGGAAAAAAACCCCTGTACTATTTATGATAGATTCATCTCGGAATGTTGCCAACTTTAGGAGTTCTCTCAACACAGATAGAGTCTTGTTTAGAAAAAAGATAGTGTTTATTCTGTGCGGGGTACAAGGTGGGAATTTCCACAAATCAAGCACACCAGTAAAACAGTTATGTCTTTACGCAGTCAAATTTACAGGAACCTGAGCCTGGAGACAGGTAATTCTACTTGAAAACATAAACTCAGCCTTTTAACAGTTGTTGACCCAACAAAATAAACCCAGTGAGAAATAAAGCATGTAATGTCGAAAATCATAATAATTAGGCAAATAGCACACAGGAGAGGGACAATAAGAAATAACTAAAATCCAGGACATGGTGTCTTGCAAAGTTTTGGTAAGGGAATGAGGCAAAAGGCAACAGGCAGAAACAGGCACAGAAAGTTCCATCTGAGCATGAAGAACTTTAATGTGCGGGTGCACTGGAACCGGCTGCCCAAAGAGGTGGTGGAGTCTCCCTCACTGGAGATATTCGAGAGCTCTCTGGTCACAATCCTGTGCCATGTGCTCTGGGATGGCCCTGCTTGAGCAGGGAGGTTGCACCAGATGACCCACTGTGCCCCTTTCCAACCAGACTCATTCTGTGCTTCTGTGGGATGTGAACAAGAGTGTGACAAAGGTGTAAAAGGTAAAGGGGAGTAAGACTGGCTGAGCATCCATTGCTCTAGACATTTTGTGTTTTCACCTTGTTACCCCTTCCCTCTCTGGGGAGAAATTACAAACACGTGTTCCATTGGGATGATACACTGTGCATCAGTTCTAGAGACCGGGCAAGTACAAAAGGGCCATGGTGTCCTCTCGTTTCTCGCTCCTGGTCTCGCTCAAGGCGAACAAAACTCTCAGTACCCCAAGCACACAAACTCGGGCTAGTGCACCCGCCCCGCCCCGCCCCGCGGACGCTTCGCGTGTTGTGGCGACGGGCCCCCGGCGCTCGCCGTAGCGCGCGGCTCTGACCAATGGGCGCGCGCGGGCGGGGCGCGCGGTGCCATGGCGACGCGGGGCCGCGGGGCCGCTGCCGCTACCGCGCTGCTCATGGCGGTGTCGGCGGCGCTGCCCCCCGCCCGCGGCTTCTCCGTCCCGCTGCAGCGCCCCGCCGACTGCGGCGCCGATCGCTACTTCGACAGCTCCCGCCTGGCCTGCGCGCCCTGCGGGGCCCACCAGCGCCAGAGCGCCGGCGGTGAGCGGTGGGGGAGGCGGGGCTCGGGCGGCTCCGCGCTGAATCCGCCCCAGCAGCGGGCGGTGCGTGGTCGGGCTCCGGCGGTGGCGGTAAAACACGTCTGGGAAAGCCGCGAAAGGGCCGCGAGTCCGCAGAGACCTGAGAGGCCCCAGCACAGCTGTGATGTATCTGAGATGCAGCTCAGAAAAATGACTTTCGACCTTTTTCTAATAATTTTTTTTTTTTCTCAAGCATTATACTGTATTTGCATTTTTATCTGTAAAATTCTACAGGACCCTGAATTTATGTTCTCGATCACTTCTGTAACTTTAAACTCCTTGTCAGACTTGAATGTCTGTGATACCAAGTGTCAGATCCTCGTGCTATGCCTGTGCTAGTGCACACGGGAACTTGGAGCACATACAGCACAGCCTGACAGTACTGAATGGAAAACACAGACAGCTAACTGCTTTCCTTAGGGCATAAGCAGGCATTAAAGGGTCCATCTTTCATAAAATACACAGTCCAACAAGAGTGGGAGTTCCCTGGTGTGTGTACAAATTTGAGCCTGAGACCCAAGAAGCTCTCTCTGCAGGGCTGGTACTTTGTGGAAAGCAGTGATGTGTGGAAAGCTGGCTGTGCTCACAGCTGCTCCGTGAAGCTGCTCACCTCCACCACCCCCATGGTGTCCTAAAGACTGACCCCATAGTTCACTCACTGGAACAAAATATACTATTTGTTTTTAGATCCCCTGATAATGTGGGTGTCTAGATCCATAGCTCCTTTTTAGGCTGAATCTTCCTCTAAATAAAGGGCTTCAAGCAGAGGAGAATTCCAAGGGGAGGTCAAGGGTTTATTTTTTCCTGCAGATCTCACTGGAGCAGTGTAGATAGGTGCTGCTCAGTGCTGTTTGCATCTTGGCTGAATTCCACTTGTGATTGCCCATCCCCTCCTTGGCTAGCTCATCAGCCTGGATTCTGCTTTCAGGTGACATCCCTAAAAATCTAGGTATTGTCACTGTGAGTGTCACAACTCAAACTTTTCATTGATCTAATCCAATTGGGCTTTTTCTTTTTTAGAATTAAGTAGGAATGTTTGATCACTTTGACAAATGTTTCTGTACAGCTGGACTCATTAGAATGTAATTTTAAGTTATAAAACTTTCCACAGAATTTGGCATTATTTTTGCCTGCACAGTTCAATAAGCTTAAATGATAAAAACAGTTAATTAGTGCATATAATCAATTTTGGTTTCTGGTATGTGTTTAAAAGTACAGAGGGAAATTCATGACACTGAGACAGGAAAAGTTTCTAAAAAAAAAGTTGTTTAGCACTAGCAGGTGGGCATTATACTGTGCCATGAAAAGAGTGTTTAATTTAATACCAAATGTTAAGTATGTTGTGTTCACTCACTGAAAACCATTCAATATGAACCTTGATCCCCATGCACAATTTTAAAAGCCTTGAGTTGAAAACAGCTTTTCATACAACAGTTATATTTTGAAAAACCTTTTCAGAGGAACACATTTTGGTTTTAGGAATGACTTCAAATTGAAAAAATAAAAGCTGTATACAAACATATAATATATACATGTAATACTGATGTTGTAGTGAGGTAAGGCTGTGGCAAGATGTAGATGGAGAGATTATATCTCTTACAGACCAGCTGGTAAAATTTGGTTTCATTAAAAAACCCACAAAATACAAGCTCTGTATCACTGTTCCACCCTGGTAGATAGTCAGCCTTGTAACATTCTCCTAAAACATCTGTGTGCCAAATGTAATGGGCATTTTTCAAAAAATGGGTATTTTTTAAAAAGCAAGATGATTTTCAGTCACATCTCATTCAAGTGTTTTATGTGTCTATCAAATAGTCCATCTTGATCTCTTGAGAACAATAGTAGTTGTTCTTCATATTCTGTTACAACCAGTCAGTTCTATGTAGATTAAAAGTGCATTTGTTTTGTTTTCTTCAGGTAGTTCCTGTGAATGTGAGCCAGGATACAGGATGGTTTCTAGTAATGGTGGGTTCTCTGTTACTTGTGAAAAATGCCCAGAAAATATGGTGAGTATTGAATGCTTCATGTTTGCCATCATGATAGAATAGTAGTCATAACCACTATGGGTTTTTTAATTTTAAATTTTGTCCTGACTTCAAGTTATTTTTCATTAATTTAAAGTATTTTTTGCATCATAGTCTTTGATTGAGAATTTCTAAGACCATGTTTATATGCAGTATTTTTTTCCTATTTAGAGTTGTCTATTTCTATTATTTTGCCTTTTTCATTACAAATTTGACCCCACAGACAAAACAAGAATTTTTTAAGTGTTTAAGTTTCTTCCACTACTTTTCTTCTCTGCTTTGTCCTTGTTCAGAGAGCACAACTCTGAACAATGTTGAAGATGCTTTTCAGCTCATAGATAACTGATTATTTATGTAAATACCATTATTGTGATATTTAGGCTATATCTTCATAATCCACAATATTTCATCTTCTTACTTCAAAATGAGCTGCTCCTACTATGTTACTTGAATTTTATAATTATAATTTGATCAGTTCTTCTGACCTTCCTTGACAAATTAAGTTACAATTTTGGGACATAATCTCAGCATTGATCCAGAGACACCAGACTGGAACAGATTTTTTTCCCACTATAGTAAGCAAAGACATGTATTTTTCCATCAAATCAACTTTTGAGGGTGAAGCCTTCCTGAATACTTGTTCCTCTTCAATAGCTGTAGAAGAACTCTCAGGAGAGCAGCTTACTTGCCTGAGTTAGGTGTTCAGTGGCTAATGGGCTATGTAGGTAATTTCCCTTTTCTTTCCATCTTCTTGCTGTGTTAGACAAAGACTTTGTATCCTTTTGTGTTGTGATCTTTTGCTATTTTTTCCTCTTTCCTGCAATGATGGCATTTGCCTTTGATCTACTGCCAAGGCTTTTGCAAAGATAAAATGGTCGTAGTGGAGAAGGGAGTAGCATCAGTAGCACTTGAGGATGAGAGTTGTCTTCATTTTCCTCAGTGATTTTATCTGTAATGCAGTAACTTCATAGTATAAAATAAGTGTGGATGTGAACTGTCTGGATAGGTACAAAATTCCAAACAATAATATAAGCTACTTCATTTAGAACTCATCAATTTCCATTACTTCTACATATTTATATGCAATTGCAACATGCAATTTATGTGCAAAATGTCTATGTATGCATTATTATGTTTATTCAATATATCTCTTTTTAAACATTCTACTTTTCATTTTCCCTGAAGAATGTAAGCTAACAGGTTCAGAAGAGCTTAACTTTTTTGTGTATGTTTGCTAGAAATTACTTTTGCCAGATTGTTTAGCCTTTTTTATCTTTAAAAGCTTCATTAATGTTATTGATGTTTTATCTGAACGCATTTTCTAGTAATTAAAGGCTGGATAAGGCATTCTTCACAGATACTGGATGATCTCTATATTTTTGAAAATTCTAATGTTGTATATTTTATTTTAGAGCGGAGTTACTCAAGATGGATGGAATTGCATTACTTGCCCCAGAGGCCTGACTTCAAAAGGAAACTGTAAATGCCCCAATAATGAAATACTAGGTAAAAAATGTATTCCAGCTATGAGATGATAGCACTTGTTTTAGATATTTGAGTTTACTAAGATATGCTCTTCTGTTCAGTAAGAAAGAAAATTTTACATGTGTTTTCTTATCTGATGTAAAAATTAAACATTGCTCATGATCTTATTTGTCATGAAAAACAACAGATAAATCTGTACCATTGCTCATTGCAATAAAAACTATTATGCAAACATTCCATAAATGAATACTGATGTATCACTTCCTTCAAGCTCTTTGGCAATGGATGGAGTCGTTAAAGTTGGGATAAAAACAATGTCAATACAGACTATAAAAACATTACAGTGTTTTGAAGTATAAAGAGCAGTAAAAGAATCACATCTGTATGAGTAGGTGGGAGAGAACAGGCTGAGCAAATCAAGCAAATGGCTGTGCATTAGTGTCAGTGGATTTCATGCCTCCCTGAGACAATTGTACCTGTGACTTTCTGAGATGTGCTTCCCTATACCTGTGCTTCTTACTTGATGCTCTCTAGTAGTTGCAGATGATTTTCAGTAGACAGAAAAATAATGTTAAACTTAGTGTTAAATGGATTTTTGCTTATTTTGCATGGTAGAAACATAAGAGCAAAGTACAGTTTTCATCAGTGGTGTAAAACATAAAAGCTCTTGGGATCTCTAGTTTTCCTATATTTCCTTATTTTCCTTATTTCCTTATATAAGACGTGGAATGCCTGTAATTCTCTGAATAAGAATTACAAATGTCCACTTTGGTTATATTTCTGACAGAATACATTGGAGAATCAGTGTTTTCCAGATCAATAATTTTAAATTTTCCTAGGAATCTGGAAAACACTGAATACCAGTCTTCTGCCTGAAACTTTATGAGAGTTATAAAATAATTCCAGACCCTTATGGTAAAATATTGAGAGCAAAGCTGATTCTGTCATTTGACATGCAGGAAGAACATTAGTACTGTATTTTTTTATGTTCTTTGCATTTTTTTTAATAACTAGATTTGAAATATCTTGTCAGATGATATAGTTGGTGGAAGATGCAGTTTTGAAACTTGGAAATTGTGGCATTTCCATGAATCATTTCAGATGAAATGCAATTTTTTTCCCCAGTAATTTGCAAACTTGTTGTTTTGAATTTTTACTTTGCAGTGAGGCCTTTGTTTGAATCTTATTCAGAATAAATAATAGTGGAACAGCCAAACTAGACATGAAATGTTGCATTTCTCATTTAAAACTAAACTGCATGTGCACACCTATAAGCAGTGCACACTGATGTGCATGAATGTGCATTTATAGTGGATGTTATTTGCATGTTGTGCTCTTGATTTTTTCAAAATAAACTCTTTGAGTTGATTTTAGATCTGCACAGATGCTGAATTTTTTCACATTTATCTAGAACTGTGTGACACTGCACCAGGCTGTTTTATCAGACTCACTTTTCTTTTCTGCTCAGTGGAAAGAAGCGTGGATGGTGTTTTGCTTGATGAAGCATTGTGTGTACATTGTAATGGAAGTGAGCAGTCCTTCTCTGCCTCAGATGCATCAGGAAGCAGGTGGGGGCTCTTTGCCTTTTGTGATGATAAATTTAAATGTGTCATGCTAGTTTAAATGGAATACTGCTGAGGAACAGACTGCCTTTGGGATGACAGTTTTGAAGGCAGGGAATTGGAAATCCTCAACCCTGTATCAAACCCACCATGTTTGGTGATCACTGGAGTCCTTATATAGCCGGCCAGCAGCTTGGTTCTTCTTGGCTTCTTCAAAGCCAAAAGCAGGCTTTGGATTGGAAGCAGAAGAGAATTCTTATTCTGATAAACTATTATTTGATTTGTTTTCTACTTCACTGATAGTAGAAACAAATCAGTAATCACTTCTGAATTTCAGTTCAAACTAGTGAAGTTGCTGATGCTGTTCCTGGGCATGCTATGTAATCAGCTTTCTCTGAGGACTAAATATTATACTTAATTACATTTTAAGTGCATTCTTCATGTTTGTGATCCATAGGTGTGTAAGATGTGAACAGACATTCATTCAAGTAAGCAAGTCTTGTGACTGCAACAGCCCAAACATTCTAGTAAGTAGAAGAATGGTTATTGTATTGAAGTTCAGAAAAAGAAAAGTTATTTTAAAAAGTGTATCAATAGCTTATTAATATTTTTTTATTCTTATATTTCTTTCAGACTGGTGGGTTGTGTTTCTTGGCTCATGAAGGTTTACCCCCAAAGGGAGTTGCAGCTGTTCGTTTTGCTCAGCTAGTAAGTGTATTTATTCTAAAACACTTTTAAGCTTTCTCATTACTTACTTTCAGTAAATATTTCAAATTCCCATTTTTTGTCTGATCCCAGTGATGGCAAGATCATTTGCATCAAGATAGAGTGCAGGTATGGACACCAAGCAAGCATTGTTATAATGGAGTAAGCTTTTAAAAATTCATACTGTTTTGGAGACTGAAAAGGGGAAGTAATTTACATGACTTAAATATCAAAACTAGTAGCATGTGACCTTTTGTATTAATTGTGTGCATTTAAAGCATACTCTTGTATCACAAAAAGATGCTGAAGAGTCCCTGAGTGCCTCTGGATTTTTGTACTATATAAAATATGTATTTGTGTAAAACATTTGAAAAAAATACAAGGCTTGAGTTTACTGCTTGATCTTAGAGCTTATAGAAGAAAATGGGCACCTATAAAGTTTGAGATTGTCTGTGAAATTGCTGAACTCCTTGAATGGGCTAATGAATGAAAATATGTTCTATTGACAAGATTGAAGGGGTTTTCATTGTTTTAGTTAATGAACTTTCATTAAATGTGAAATCTGATCAAAATTAAGACCATTTCCCAAGTAGTTCTGAATTCAGGAAATGCTGTGTGGCTAAGAAATGTATTTTGCTCCTAAATGAGTTCGTATTAAAAGCTACCACTTGAAAGAAAGTGAAAAGCAGTCTTCAGTTTTTCAGATATCAGACATTCATTTGCTGCCTGAAAATGCCATCTTCTAAGTAATATTTTATTGAAAATATGTCTTTTCAGTTGCTTCCAGTATGTATGAAAGCTATGTGTAGTTCAAATGTGAGTAGTTATAAAAAAGATTATAAAAAGGAGGAGCTAATTAATTTGGCAAATTTGGTCCTGAGTTAGGTTTTCCATCAAGTCAACATCTTACCCCTGAAATTGTTAGTACTTCCCTTGTGTGGTAAAGAACACTTCTGCATCACGGAATCCATGTTCAAAGATTAAATAGTTCAGCTCTTTTCCTGTATACTTTGTCTAATTTAGGGAAGTAAAATAAATTATTGCATTATGGTTGTGTTTTGAACTAATATTGTTAGACTGAGATATTTACAAATGACTGAATGGTCTTAGAAAAAAAAATATGCAGCATCTTCTAGCTGACATAGTTTTCCAGACTGTTACATTGTGTAGGAGTTGTTGTGAACAAAGACAATGAAAAAGTTCCTTATTTACAGGGTGTAACACTGGCATCAGCTTGGTTTCTGAAAAACCTTCAGTCCTCAGCCTTTGCCTGTTGGGTGAGTTTCACTAATGTTTGCAGTTTGCTTTTTTATACAGAATGGTACTCTATAAAAGCATGTCACTTTTATATTTGGAACTTACCCTGCTTATCTTTGAAGAATTTTATTTTGAATGAGAATAGAAAATAAATAATTATATATCCAGAAAATGCTTAGAAATATTGAGGGCTAGTCAATGTTAATGCAAGTCTATAGTGTTGGAATTTTCACAAGATGAATGGTGTTAAAGAAAAAGTCCTTCAATATTCAGTAGTATCTGACCTACTATCCACATATTTGGATATAAATGAACATATCCAGTATTTACTGGCACCTGCTCTTTACCTCTTAGTTGATTTTCAGTTGTTCATAACCATGGTACCACCCTTTTTAGCTTTGCTTTGCTTTCTGTATGCAAGTGTTATTTACCATTATGTTGCTCTGGGTGACAGTAACCATGGGTAAAAGAGTGGCTTTGGCAACAGAGTTACAGACACTTGTGAAGGGCATGTGTCTCTGCTCCCTTTTACCAACTCTGTTATCACACATTCTCATTTTCCTTCTGTATTGCTCTCCTGAAGATCAGATTTTAACTTCTTAAGTTCTACTATCTGTCTCTGTTCCCTATCTATCACAACCCAAAGGATTGCCGGGTCAAGAAGTCTCTAAAGATCACAATATGGATTTGCAGGATTCTGTAATACACAAGCACATGGAGTCTTGCTTCCTACAATTTTTTATTAGAGATTACTGCAGGTTATTACTAGTTATGATTAGTAAAGCAGGTGTATATATGTACTCCAGTGGTAGCAGCAGTCAATAGCAGCAGCAGGCATACATTTCAATATTACAAGTTGCTACAAAATGATCACTAGGAAAGCAGCAAAGGCACTTATGATGAATTACCCATATGTGTGTGTATTATTCCAAATAGTACCAGTACAGTACTCAAGAAACCACTCCCAGGAGTGGGGCCTCAAAACTGATGACAGATGAAGTTTCGCTTCAAAGATGATCAACAATCTAGAGGCAGTCAAACATCCCTAGCTGCAGTCTGGTAACTTGCCTAGGAGAGCTCATAGAAAAGTTTGTGTAGGAGACCTCCTCTGTGTGTAGAGATTGAGAGAGATGAGAGGCAGGGACAGATTCACTCTCCATTTTGGGGAAAAAGTAGTTTTTATATCAGTGACACATAAGGTGGTGTAGGGCAGCACCACCTGGAGCAGCCAAGAGATGACCACGTTTTATATCTCAGGCTAGTTTTTGTGTTTTCCAGATTGTTTTCCTACTCTTTAATGTACAGCCATCAATAGCAGCTGCCTATTCCTACTCTTTTGGAATGTTTTCCCTCTTCTAAATCCTAACCCTTGTCTAGACTCTTTTTCATCTTTCCAGATGATAGGTTGCTGTTACAATTCCTTGGGTTGGTGCTTATTGATGGTATGTCAGGAGGTCTCTGAAGTTCAGGTATCCAGCTGAACTTCTCAAGCATCTTTCAGACTCCCAGACCATGTTCCCTGGCTGGCAGATGTTCTCTCAGTATTTCAGCAGACTTTTGTTCAGAATTTTCCCAGATCATCTTTGCTGCTCCTATCACCATCTCATACACACGGTTCTGAGATGAATTCTCCCACTGGTCCCATTCTTTATCACTGGCATCAGTTTATCCTGTTTGTCTGCCTCACCCCTGCTCAGCCATTCAGAGATGCTGCCTTCATGTGATGAGCAGCTGCTGGTCTGACCCACACAAATGGGGGTAAGGAGGTGGCAAGTTAATACCAGTGCAATGACCCCTGCACACAGATGCCAGGTGTCACCTCTGCATAGCACTTGGCACTGGTGTGTTTACCAAAACTGAGCAAGGTACGTGAAACTGAAAATACTACATGCATCTATAGTTGTCAGTCTGAGGTCTTTGAAGGAGTAATCTTTGCCATACAGTCTAAGTGGTATTAAACATTTTCATTCTTACTTTGTTTTCTAAGTGCAGATTTGGACATTTCTGTCACTTTTTCCCGTCTAGTGGATGCAACTAAAATAAGCTGAAAAAGTGAGAGTACTGATTTCATGCTTCCATATGCAGATCTATAGAAATATGGTACCTGAATACCTGGAAGAAAATACTAGATACTGACAAAATAAAATTACTTACAAGTGAACATAAAGGTTTAGGAGTGGCTTCTGAAAACATTATCATTTTATGACTGCCTCACGAAAGGAAGGAGTAATTAAATACTTTTTTTCTGTATTCTTGTTTCTCCACTGCAGTTGTACTCTAATCTAACAGCATGCCAAGCTCTTGGAAATATGTGTGTGATGAATATGAACTCATTGAGTTCTTCAAGTACTGATGCCTGTGGTTTGTTTCAGTATATTTTTGTCAGTACAGCAAGGGTAGGCGTCGTTCATTCAATACCCTACTGGTAAGTTGCCTTTTCCATAACTTTTGGTCTTTCATAGCTTTGTAAGGAATTTATTATTCTAAATGTTCTTTGATGAAAAATATTATGTTTCATTAGAGAAAACATTGTAATTTTTTTCAGGAGGCATAATCTTCCATGGCTGTATTATGGTGACCAACCAGGATTAGCATCCCAAGTGCTTGAGAAAAATCATTTTCCAACAACCTTCACTTTTAAGGGAACAGATAAGGTAGGTGTTGGGTACTAGACATAGGGAAGCATCCATTAGGAAGAGGACATATATCACATAAAATGTTTAGATTTATTATAGATGTGACTCTACTAGAGGTGAATTTTAGGCAGTTAGTGTAACAAAACTCAGTGTGAGATCTCATGGAAGAGGAAGGTGATATTTACCTAAAATAATGTCTGGTCTCTTCCTTTGCTTACGCTCTCATACCGACGTTCTCATAAGGCCTAGACGTGCTTGTCTGTGTGGTCTGACCAGGGCACAAGGAACAAAGGATGCCAGCTTTTAAGTGTTCATTGTGTCCCCAAGGATCTGGATTGGGGGTGGTAAACTAGTAACCAGACCGACCTTTTACACACCTTAGGAGTTCATAGTTGTTTTGACACTCCTTTTGCTTCAGTGTCTTTTTACTTCCATCTTCATAAATCTGAGGCAGAGTTGATCTTTGACTTTTTTTAAAATACACATCCTTTTGTCAGACTTCATGGTGAACTCATGTGAAAAAGAGGGGTAAATATGATGTACTGTGTCTTTTACTGCCACCCTCCTTGTGTGCCAAAGTGCTGGGTCTTCTGCTGACAAGTTGTCTGTGCCAGGTTTTATCACAACCCATTTATCAGCTCTGTAGCTGAAAACAGTGTTCTTCATCACATTTATGTGGTGTTTAACACTTTCTGTTGCTTATACACACATTTCTCCCCCTACTCAATTTATTTCTAATATTTCTGTTACACATCTCTACAAGTTGATTGTATCAGAGATGGATTCAGTGTATTACTCCAGCCTTTTCCTCTTACTGCAGTGAATTATGGGAAAAAAAGAGGTGAGGAAAATAATTTTAAGGTTAACAAAGCCAGATATATGTCCCTGGGAGGGATGGACTTCTTCAGTAGTTTGTTAATTAGCACATTTTTATGAAGAAATCAGATAGTCAATCAAACAATAAAGTGATTTATTTTTCTAAATTAATTGTAAAATAGAATAACTGAAATAGGTTATTCAAGTTCAGCTAATCACAGAAAATAGTACTAGTGATAACCTGTTTGTCAGTTATACTGCCAAATTTATCTAGAGTTTTCATATTGACTCGTAAATAAAATAATTATGCCTTTTTCAGCCATATTCTACAAGGCTATGTTTTAAATTAAACAATGTAGCAATGTAGCAGTTGTTTTAATAACTGAAATATTTGTTGTTCCTCCTAACACTGAAGGTCCTGGAAGCCCTGTAGATTCCAGGATTGTATACATTAGAAATGTGCATAGATTCCTGATTAGGTTAGGGCATATCTACGTGTGTAGAAGTTCCTTTGGAATTTTTTCCATGTCACCAATGAAGCTGTAGAAGAATGGTATGTTTTTGTAAAGAAGTAAACTACCAAACCCAAAATTAAAAACAAAATCAAAAGAGGAAAAAAAATTAAGGATTGTGCTGAAAGTTTTAGGAAACATCGAACAATTGATGACAGCAGTCTCTAAAGAGTGTATGTCCACTCCAGGGCAGTTTCATTGGTCTTTATCTTTTTTTTCCATCAACAGGATGTAAAGCTGAAATTTATTGCAGCCTCATTTGATGCAGCAGGAAACTTTCTTAAGTGGCAAAATTTGGAAGGAGGTCTCTTACAGGTATGTATGATTATAGTTATCTTCTCTTGAAAACACAATGTTGTGAGTGCCTTTAGCCAAATTAAGACAAAAGCCAAGAGTTTGGTTATTACACTAATGAGAGTTCATAACTGTAGCACTAGAATAGGGAAAATAGCTCTTTATTCTTGCTCACAATGATCTCTACAAAATCAGAAGTATAAATTCATCAACACTGCCTTCATCCTTTAGACCAGTATAAATCTGGCATATTGAAAAGCTCTGAAACATAGTGTTAATCATTTAGAACCAGCTATCTCTGTCTTCTATTCAGCATAGTTGCTCATGGTTTTCCTATTAAACCTTTCTTATTGCTCAGGTTTTCTTATTAAACCTCTTTTTCTTGTTGAGAAGAATGTGTTCTTTAGCTCTGAGTCCACATGTGTTTATAGATGATGCTATGAGTATGTCCCCATTAGATGCTGTCAACTATTTGCACACATCATGGGGGTGACAGTCAAATCAATGGTTATGTCACTCTCAAGGGAGGTAGGAAAGCTGATCTATGCCATTTTCTTTGCATTGTCTTGGTATTTTTTTGCTTGCTTATTTCTTTTTGTTTTGACTATAAAATGTACACTGTGACCAGCATGTCCCTTTTTCATAACAGAAAGTTATAAATACATGATGGGAGACTTTACATAGAACGGGGGGGACTGGCTGGCAGTGCCCTTGGCCACTACACCCTCAGATGTCAGGGACACAGACATTCTACTTCAGTACTGCCACGCTGTGTAGTTAGGCTGTGAAAAATGCAAGTAAGTAGCAATTAGAAAGTGCAATAGTAATTAGTCTATCAGAGAGAACAATGGGCAGCTGCAGCATGTTACAGAATAGAATTTGTTTAGCAGTCCAGTGGCAATCTAGGCACTCTCACTATTTCCCAGACAGACAACAGTAGAAACACTAGCAAGAACAATTGGGAATTGTTGGTTCCTTTTCTGTTGGAGCACATCACTTCAAACATTTCAGTGTCTGTAGAAGAGCAGCTGACATTCATGATTTACTTTGTTACTGCCTCAGGATGAGCCATCTTGTGTCTGTGTCTCCAGTTTTAAGGAAAACTAGTGTTTAAGAGAACAGGTTACTAAGGTACTATGCATAGAAATGAGAACAGGTTACAGGTGCTATGCATAGAAAATTACATATTCTGACATATAAGTTTAGGTTTATTGGGGCATGTTTATTTTCTAGAGAAAAGCTTTTAACAGCTATCAGGAGCCAATGGGAAAGGAATAGCTTTTCAATTCAAAGCCTCCTTTAATGTAATAGATTGTGCATGATGATAAGACATCACAGTGCTAAAGTGGTCTCAATGCATAATTGTAGCAATTCCCAGAATTTCAGTTTCACACTAATAGAATTGTGTTTTATGCAAATTTAGACTTCATTCTCATTTTGGGAAAATGGCTCTGGCCTCCACATTAGACTTTGGACCATTTTTTCTGGATTCAGCTGAATCTGCCATTCTTTGCTGAAAATATAAGTGTTGTATTAAAAAAAGAAAAAAAATCTGTTACTTGCTACAACTTTGATTCTCTGAGAATGCCAGCTTAAGAGAAACAGGGCTGTATGAATGTGGACTTATTTTCTTATGGGATTCTTGAATTTAGTAGAAGCCTGTGATTGAGCTTGAGGCAATACAGTGCACTGAACATTCAGTCCACAGAAAGATTATTCTTGCCTGTTTGGATGCTGCTGTCCACAGATTTTAGTGATGGAACTGAAAAATACTATGCAAGTATGAATAAGCTAAACCAGCATTTTAAACACATTTGTGTTAGTGAAATAAATAATTGTGTTTACCCGAAAGTAAATCCTTCTCTTATTAATTTTTTTTTACAAAAATCTTGTGAGAACTCTTAATACATAAGTACTTGTAAATATTTTTCACATGAGAAGATGATACCTTTGATAACATAATTATAACTATGTTTTATTCAGCTTTGTCCTGATACCCAAACTAAATTGAATGCAGCTTATGTTTTTGGAACAACTTATCAACAAAATGTAAGTAAGATATAAAATGCTATTTTCAATTTTGAATTAAGCTGCCTTTTATGTCATTAGTTACTCAGTGCATGTTGAAGAACCTTTGGAGTTTAGGCATAAGCTGCAACATGGAGTTCTTTCTTGGGAAATTGAATTAAATTAGTGTGGGGGTTTTTTTTATTATTTAACTACATCACAAAACTTGTTTACTACATAGCATAATCACAGTACATTAAACTGGCATTTGTATTTGTGAGGTTGCTGACTTTGCAGTGGAAGAACACAGAGCCTGAATTGTGACAGCTATAGACTTTGTATCATATCTCCAAATTTTCCTACCACCCTCTTTGGGCTGTTTTCATATGGAAAGAAGGCAAATCCAGTCATGCCATGCCTGAATATTGTTCCCATTTACTCTTTATAGTATGCCCTGATTTTAGTGAATTCTGTGAAGAGATTGAAAATCTATTTTAATTGAACAGATGACTCATCAGAGGAAGGAGATTCTTTGGCTGTCTTAACTATGAAAAAACACTGTTGGGGTTTTCACACTTTACTAAACACCAGCAAAGGAAGATGGAATAGAACACTAAATTATGTGAGCTGCAGAAATGGTTCTGCCAGTGATAAAGCATCATTAATTTTTGTCACTTAATATGTTAGATGGGAAGGTGGTAGTCTCTTTGGCAATGGAGTGAAGAAAGAAACATCTTTATACAACTCCATATATGTGCACAGCATCTCATACCTATGTATTAATATTGTTTATTAACTCATCGAACATTGAAAACCATTCCCCACATGGTGTGTTGAAGTGTGAAAATACAAAACTCTGGCTGCTATTTAGGTGGTGTGAAAGTCTTAGAAGGTAATACCTGTCAAAGCTTACTCTGGGAAATTTAAAGTGTTTACCAAATAACATTGACAAATCTTTGTTAAATATTTTCATTTATCAAGATATTTACCAATATCTTTCATATTGTTTAATGTTTAATCCATATTTCAGTTTTTCAGATAAAATGAAAACATTCTCTATTTAGGATCATTGAACTAGTTGAGTAGCTTTTTTTCTTTTTAAAATCTTGCGTATTTGATTTTGATTCTGTATTACCTGTATTAATAACAGTTAACATTGTTGGGTTTGAATAGATGCATCAGTAACTTACTGAGTATTTTTTAATATAATTTTTGTCCATTATATGCATTACTTTTTTTTTTTCCTCTGTGGCTTTGGAGAAAATAGGCTTGACAAATTATAAGAGTATTTAAAATGCATGGTTGTTCACATTTGCAAAATGTTACCTGCTTTCACATCTAACTTCTTCACACAATCACAGAGTGGTTGAGGGAGTCAGGGACCTCAGGAGGCTGTCTTGTCCACAAGACAGACAGGGCCATGTAGGGCAGGTTGCCTATGACCATATCCACATGGTCTTATATCCAGGGAATGACTCTACAGCCTCCCTGGGCAGCCTGTGTCAGTGAAAACCTGTCTTCTGATGCTCAGAGGGAGCCTCCTGTTTCAGTTTATGCCCAGTGCCTCTGCTCTTGTCACTGGGCACTGCTGAGAAGAGCCTGGCTCTGTCTCGTACACCCTCTCTTCCTTGTACATTATTTGTACACATTGATAAGATCCCCTGAGCCCTCTTATCTCCAGGCAAAAGAGTCTCAGCTCTTCTTCATAGCAGAGATGTTTCAGTCTCTCCCTCCCCACAGTGGCCTGTGCTGGACTGTATCAAATAGTCTCATTTCTCTCTTCTGCTGGTGGGCCCTGAACCAGATTTCATGACTTCAGCATTTATGTTTCTTGACTTTAATGTTTATGCTGTTTCAAATTTTATGTCTGTGAGGTTTGCTAGGATATTTTTTCCAAATCTATAAGAGCTTCATTCTCCACATTAGTCATTGTAGCTAATTGCAATAATTTCCAAGAAGTTTGCATAAAATCATTAGTACTGGGTAATTGCTTGCAGGCAGCTGGAATACCTTGTCTGCCAGTACCTCAGTAAAGCATTTGACACCATTTCTCACAGCATTCTCAAGAAACTCTCTGCTCAAGGCTTGGACAGGTGCACTCTTCATGGGGTAAAAAAGTGGCTGGATGTCTGGCCCAGAGAGTGGTGAATGGAATTAAATCCAGCTGGTCAATGGTGGTGTTCCCCAGGGCTCAGGACTGGGGCTGGTCCTGTTTAACATCTTTATCAATGATCTCAACAAGAGGATCCAGAGCACCCCTCAGCAAGTTTGCAGCTGACACCAGATTGGGTGGGAGTGTTGCCCTGCTGGAGGGCAGGCAGGCTCTGTAGAGGGATCTGGACAGGCTGGGTCAATGGGCTGAGGCCGATGGTGTGAGGTAACAAGGCCAAGCGCCAGGTCCTGCACTTGGGTCACAACCACCTCATGGGGAGGGGTGATTAGAAAGCTGCCTAGCAGAAGACCTGGGATTGCTGGTCAACAGCCAGCTGGTCAAACATGCGCCCAGGTGGCCAAGAAGGCCAATGGCATCCTGGCCTGTACCAGGACTGTGTGGCCAGCAGGATTGGGGCAGTGATTGCCCTCTGTGCTTGGCACTGGTGAGGCCACACCTTGAGTGCTGTGCCCCATTTTGGGCCCCTCACTTCAAAAGGACATTGAGGTGGTGGAGCATAGAGAAAGGGGCAACAGAGCTGGTGAAGGGGCTGGAGTACAAATCCTATGAGGAGCAGCTGAGGGAGCTGAGGATATTTAGCCTGGAGAAATGGAGGCTCATGCAGGACCTTGATGATTCTGTGGTTCTTTCTTTTGTGAAGAAGTAGGACAGATTTCGCAATAATTTTGTAGAGAAGGAATCCACAGCTTGACAAGCTAACTAAATAGTTAAAGTGATCTTTTAATTTTCACTTTTTTTTCTTGTAGTGCAGAATTTCAGTTTCTAAGATTTTATTGGATTTTGCTAATCCAGTCTTTTATGACCTGTTCCTTGAATATAATGGTGGCAATGGACAGCAACATCTTTGGGCTGTGCCAGTTTTAAATTTGAATCTTCAATACAATGAAAAGTTTGTTAATCAAGGTAAGATGGTGATAGTAGCATCTCTATGGATCTAAACAATCTCAAAACTTCAAATAGAAATAATCTGTGTTAACTATTGTTACTGTGTTGTGTTTAAAGATACCACAACACACCATAGCTTGTTTCCATTTTAAAAATGTAGTATTTGAGGTCAAGTTCTGATTGTTTTAGTGCAAGCTTTGGTTGCATACACCATTCCAATCAGTAATATGTGCGAATAAAATAATCTCATTTCATTATATATTTGTATAAGTTGAAAATAAACAATTTTAAATCCTCAGTAGTTACTGTGTGTTATACAATTATATGTGTTGTTTCTCATACATTTCATTCTTTTTGTGTGTGTGAAACTGTCATGTTTTCTAGGCAGTAATATGAACAACTGGCTTCTGACTCGTCGATTTTTCTTGGTGGATGCACTTAGTGGAAAAGAGAATGACTTGGGAAAACCACCAAGGGTAATTCGGATTGCTAGCAAAATAACAATAAGGTGATTAACTCATATAATATATAGTACATAGAAAATTAAGCCAATGTTGTACAGTCTGCATTTTATTGTCTTAAAGTTGTTTTGTTATGTATTTTCTAAAATGTCTAATATGTAATAAGTTTCACTTTTTCAATTGCATATTTGGGAATGAAATGAAATTCCATAGGTTGTTCTGATGAGTGAAAGAAAACAACCTTGACTTGTGGGAGTTAAAATCTCCATGATTCCCTTCCAGGTACAAGGATCAGTCCATGTTTGCATAATGCAAGTTAGCAGGTATTCAGTCTCCTCTTAGAAGCAAGTTTTGTCTGGAAAGACCAAAAAACTCCTCTGTTAATTCTTTTTCAACTTGTGTGTTGCTGACTATACAAGGATCCTATTTCATACTCCACATCCTTTTTTTGCAGTATTTTTACAACCAGTTGCCTATTCTGTTTTACAATCCCAGAATAGGCTTGTAGTCATTTAACTAAAATTGTGAGACTGCCTGTTAGGATCAGTACTGATTGTTCATCTCAACTGGAATATATTTTGGAAGAAACCTTTTTTTCTCCTTTATGTGATGTCCTCCTGTAAGATGCAGACAGGTAAAGATTGATTCAGATATTTTCTTACAAGTAAACAATCCTTCCCATTACTTTTTTATATATTTCTGTACACGCCTTTGTACACTCCAGTTGTACATTTAAAATGTGAAGTGCCATGTTATTGAGTTAAAAATTCACATTTTATTGATCAGGTCGTTTTGTTCATTTAGTTTTTTTTTACAAATTTCAATGATTGCTTCCCAAGCACTCATCCAGTTGTTTTTTTATTAATAATCATGCTCTGTATTTCTGCAGTATCCGTCTGGTATCCCATACACAGAGAGGAACCATCTACCCTCCTCTCATTACTGTTTCTTACACAGATGTGCTTGTCCAAAACCCTGAAACCCAGAGTGTGATGGTGAGATCTTTGTGCCACCTTAATCATACTTTTAGTTCTGTTGGAATTCTGGTTTTTGGTAGTGGGTTATAAAAATTTAATAAGCAATTTCTAGTTCTGATCAGTTTTGAAGTTATAAGTTTTTACTAAAACCTTTTAAAACAAATCAGTTAAAACTCTTACTATTTTCAGTTTATCTTCAGTCTTTTTTAACTTAAAACACTTGGAATTTGAAATTGGTTTTATAATGCTAAATTAGGCTACAGTTCAAATAAAATTATACACACAAAATAATAGATAAAGGACTCTAAGGAGCACTGCAAGCAAGTTATGCAAGGAATTAGTATTTTTATTTAGAACAATGCATTTAGAGGAGGTTGTTATGACACAAACATTTCAGATCACCTGTAGTTTACGTTAAAATATTGGTAATATATTTAAAACATCCTTTAATATTTCATCTTTTTGTACTGAAAACCAACAAATTCTGCTGTAGCAGATGCAGGAGGGACATTTCCTACTTGCCCTTTTGTTTGCCTTCATGGGCAGCAGTACAGATGTCCCATTCTTCTCTCTTGCTGGTACGTTAGATCACTGTTAAAGTAATAATGTTGGAGAGACAATTTATTAATATTGTTGCTTTTAGAAATGTTCATGCTTAGTAAAAATACTATCTGGTTAGAAAAAAAATTAGTGATGTAGAGCATTCTCTTGAGCTTCCCAATTTAGATTGCATGAACAAGAGAATTGAGATAGAAAACAAATTTTTTCTGCTAACATTCTTGAGTTCCATATTAGTTGCATGAAAGCAAGAGAATTAGAAAGATAGAAAAATCAAACTTTTTATTCCTCTAATTGTCTTCATATTATACCCTTACACAGATCTGAGGAATAATTAATGAGATGGTGGACAATTTTTCATTATTTGTCATATTTTTAAATTGTCTGTGGATTATTTGAGATCCAATTTTATGCAACTAAAAAGATACATTGAATTTTGTTTGCAGTTTCTGTAAGCACTGAGCTTGTAGTAACTGAGGATATTTAGACTTCAGTCCAAGTGCAGTGATACAAGGAGGTCTGACTGGAACAAATGTTTGGGGAACACAAGATGTTGGGAAGGAGGGATTGGTTTTGGGGGTGGGGGTGATGCTTCTTTTAAACTTAATTAGAAATACTATTTATTATCATGCTTATGTTAATTTTAGCTGTGCAGTGATAAAGACTTAGGCCAGAATATTATAAAACCAAGACAAACATTTTCTCTTCCATGTACAAATTTTTCAGACCAAAGTCAAAAGAGATCTTAGGTTAAATTTAAGCTAGAGGGAACAATTTTGATGCTGCATGACAATTTTTTTTTTCATTCAAGCTGAAAAAAATCTAGTATCTGAGCTGTGCAAGCTTATCAAGATTTTGCATGTTGGTCTAATTACATCAAGGTTACCTTTAATCAGCTTTAATCAGTGATAAAAGGGGAAGTATCAAACATTCAGTGTTTCCTCCTTTCAGGAGGAAAAATTTATGCACATTTGAAGAATTACAAATAGGCATAGCTGGTAACTTGCAGATGGCAGGCACCCATCCCCAGCATTACTGCTGGTAGAATCTGCAATAAGAGTTGCATAGTGCATGCTGGTACTGAGCCTGGCAACAGAGCACACCAGGTCATCTGCAGTAAAAAGGTGTATGTGGTATTGTATAGTAGCCCTAGATGGGAATTCCCACCAATTAAAACTGAAAGCTGTCTATAGTGGTTGTAGCACTTCAGAATTACTATGCATATTTACTTTTTGTATTTTAATATTCAGGTTTCTTTCGCAGTCAGCTATGAGATGAATCAGAGAGAGGCTCAGATTCAGACTGATGTAAGTTGTAATTCCCTTTAATTTGTCGATATAATGATTACTTCTATATTTTGTCTTTTAAAAATATCTGCAAATCGTTTTTTGTTATTTTCAGATTGCACTGGGTGTGTTGGGTGGACTGGCAGTGTTATGGTCTCTTCTCAAGACTGCAGGCTGGAAGAGGCGGACAGGAAGCTCTATAATTGACTTGCAGGTATGGACAGCTGCCAAGCTGAAATGGGACAGCTCTTCCTCTCTTTAAGGACACCTTAGCTGTCATTCCCTGTGATTAAAACAGTTCATTTTCCTAAGGTAACTGAAATAATTTCTAGCCTAGCTGCACAGAACCGTGCCCCAGAGTTAGGCTCACTTGAGGAAGTAGTTGTTTTGCATTCTGTTTGATTCTGATATTGTCATTGAGGAAAAGCTGCTCTAAAAATAGAGGTGTTTACAGGGCTATTCTGATCAGTTGAGTAGACTCGGTTTTCAGATTAATTCTTCCTTGAACAAGAACCAGCATGTAGGAGTTTCAGCTAGTGAAAATACCATAAATATATAACCACAGTGGGAAGTTGCTTTTCAGGGTTACTTTTCAGTACTAGAGTTTCCTATGTGTGCTACATAGCATTTTCTATGAATGCATTATGAGCATATGCATTACTTAATTAGTTTTACAGATGTCTACAGTGTGTTTTTATAATTGCAGACAGTTTTCAAGTTCTTACTGTTCTATGCTGGAGACCTTGCCAACGTTTTCTTTATCATCACAGTGGGCACAGGAATTTATTGGCTTGTATTCTTCAAAGTAAGTGTTCTTCCAGTTTTGGATGTCTGAAAACCTAGTAATATTAAATATATTTTTACATGGACATTAATTTTCTTTTTTTTTCTTTTTTTTTTTTTCTTTTCTTGTCAGACTGTTGAGGCAAGTGCTATATAGCATTCTGGTTTGTGTGCTTAAATTTTGTGTTCATCTGTTTCTTTTTCTTAGGATTTGTTGTACTTGCAGTCTGCTTAATAGTCATTTAAAATATTTTACACATTCATTGATCTTTTTCTGGAAAGTTTATTCACATTTTAGCATTTTTAATTATGTTGTCACGTATGCCACCTGTACTGTTTCAATGTAACTTTTCAATTATAGGCTCAGCAGTTTGTATCTGTCCTTTTACCTCTTCCATCTCAAGAAGAAGATTTTGTTACATACATAGCATGTGCATTTAGTTTAAAGGTAAATAATTTTTTCCTCACCATAAAATACATGTCAGCATGCTTCTATGTATGTATCCTATTTTCAGTAGGCTTGTTTTTAAATATCTTGTACAGTTATTAGTGTGTGGATGTTATGTCCTAATAATTATGTTCTTCTGAGAATTAAGTCATTTTTCCATAGAAGTGTATTTTGTGGAGTCTTTATAGGAAAATAAATGTCTCAAGAAGGTCACAAAAGAAAGACTGAAAAATCATTCTTTCAATGATAAAGGTATAAAGAAAGCCAAATAAAATAGCATCAAATCAAGAGAACAAGTACTTCCATTTAAAGCAGAATGTAAGTGCTGTGTGTTTCTGATTAGAAAGAAGAGAGATCCAAATAATTACATTCAAATATGTAGAATTCTAAGATCACTCCTCTGTCTTCATGGCACACACAAATATTGTATCAATTGTGGATATTATACTGAATTGGAATTTGTAGTCCAGGTTAGTATGTTATGGGGAAATAGTCAGGTTTTTGTAATTTGTTACTTTGCTGTATTTTCTCCATGATTTTGGAGTTAACATTATTCCAAACTTTTAAACAAACATAAGATTATCAAAAGTTGGTAATAAAGCTGCAGTCTCATGTACAATCAAGATGTTGCTTGTTATGTTTAATGAATAATCCATGCAATAACTATTCCTCCATCTTTGTGTGTATGCTGTTTGTGTCCTTACTTTTCTCTCTTAGGCTCTGCAATTTTTACACTTGCTGGTTTCACAACTTGCTATTGATATTTTCTTTATTGACTGGGAAAGACCTAAGGGCAAAGTTCTTAAAGCAGTTGAAGGTAATTCAAACTGTGCTTGTTTGTATAAGCAGCTTTGGTGAAATTCAGATATTACTCTCAGATATTAAATTTTAGAGCTTACTATATGTACTCTTTTTAGGTGAAGGTGTTACTAAAAGTACTGCTGCACCTGTGAGCATATGGAGGACATACTTTATAGCAAATGAGTGGAATGAAATTCAGACAGTGAGGAAAATAAATCCTCTCTTTCAAGTGCTTGCAGTTCTTTTTTTTCTAGAGGTAATATTACTATTATTATCATTTGTAATTCACAACCAGAGTGTAACATAAGGGTCTGATGTTTAATTCTTGCATTCTGTGTGGTAATAGTAAATCACCTTTAAATTCAACTGAAATCATGTAACTTAGTAAGATAATTATTGTAATGAATTTTGAAATTTATATGTATGGATAGGTTATTGCAATATTTAATTAAGGAAGACTTAAAAAAAAATCCAACCTTTAATTACCTTAGAGATCTAACAAAGATCTCTGAGGTAATGTTTGGGGATTTTTTTAAGGTAATGAGTTACCTTAAAGGGCTTAAGAGACTGATAAATGTGTGTACACACTTGATTCATTATTTACCTACTAGCACCTTCCTGCCACAGTCTACAGCTTTGTTTCTGATTTCATATTTGTCTGAACTGAACTTCCTTCCTGCTAATTGCTGCAGCTGCCTTTTATTATGCAGGAAATAAAATGTGCCAGTTCTGCTCCCAATGGCAGTATGCCTCCAGTTACAGCTTCAGGATGTGTGAGAAACTGTGTTTTAACTTTTAAAACATGTTTGGGTTTGTTTCTTTTGTAGTTTAGTAATTTTTTTATATCTTGGGAAGTATTCCTAAAGTGTGTAGCATATAGTTGTTTTTGTGAGGTTCTTATACATATTTTAACACTTTTATCCAATTTTATAGTCCTTTTAAAATTTTTCCTTTAAATTAAATAATGAAAGTCCTGAAACTTTCTTCATTCATTGTGTAAGCATTTTTGCTGTTGCTAAATACAGGCCAAGACCATCTTAGGTGCAGTTACAAGAGAGGGAGAAAAGAGAGTACCTGTTCTTACTGCACTCTGCAGTTATCTGAAAGGAAGATGTAGTGAGGTGGGTGTCCCTCCTCCCAAGTGACAAGCACTAGGACATGAGAAAATGGTCAACCCACCACAAGTATATTTTGGTGCAACTTCCGTTATGAAAGATTTTCACTAATTTTTCACCCCTTAAGTATTTCAACACATAGTTGAAGTTCCTCTCATATTTTTTATTTTAGGCCTTTTTCTAGATTTTTTTTGTTTAAAAAATTCAACCATACAGATGGTGAAGGAAAATATATTTCTATGCAACATAAACATAATAAATCAGTCTTTTAAGAGTTGCAAAGCGCATGAAAATTTGCTTTAACACTGGAATATATAGTACCAAAGAGCTGAAATTTGGTAGAAGTTATATCCCTATGCAGTACAGCAGTAGAATCTTTTGGAGTTTTCCAGTAGAACCCAATATTGACTTTTGGGTCACACAGTTGAGCTCTATTGAGGCTACTATTCCCAGGTTAGTTTTTCATTATTTTTTCTTACTTCCTGTTATGATGTAAACAGCAGGATCCTAATTAATACTATTCATTCTCACCTGTTGTTATATTGACTTCCTTATCTCTTCAGGTGGTGGGATTTTCAAACCTGGCTTTAATGGATGCTTCTTCCAGTCTCTCAAGAAGCAGTGAGAGCTATGTAGCTCCTTGGAGCCGCATTTTAAGATTTGGGGTGTCTGCTGCACTCTGGGTAGCCATTGCCATCCTACAAGTATGTGAAACACATGATATCCTGAATTTTCACTTTCAGGCTGGTTCTTGGAAGCTAGAATAAATCTCTAGACTGTCCAAACTGCTTTATCGTAGCATGGGGTATGTTCTTAACTGTTATGTTTAGCTGTTTTAGCATGGTACACCTTTAGGGTTTAAAATGAGTCTTCTGAGATATGAGACATCTGACTTTGGATCAGAATTTTAATCCTTTCAAAGATGTGAATTTGTGCACATACTTTGTTTTATTTTAAACAAGTTTGAAGAATCTGACAAGTTCAAAATAAAAAGCAGTTTCTTACTACAACTTTACTTCTTAAAGAAGTAGTATGTCAATCTCTTTTCATTAAGTCCAGTCCAGTGGTGGCCATTACAGAAGTCTGTTTGTTGTGGGTGTTAAGTACTGAAATTAATTGCTTAATAATATCAAATCTGATGAACTAATGAAAGAAAATTTGGTTGATTTATTTCAGATTATATTTTTTGCTGTGATTTATGAAAGATTTGTTGAAGATAAGATAAGCCAATTTGTTGATTTGTGTTGCGTGAGCAATGTAAGTATTTTTGTGTCTCATCTGTAGCATTTTAAATAGAATAGTACATAAGATAGTGTTAACAATATTAAATAATATTTATTCATTTAATTTAGATTACTAGCTAACAGCCAAAGGTGATGTCTCCTTCAGCTTATTTTATTGATGAACTCTGCAAGATTTCAGTTAAACTTTAATTGGAAAATTATTTCAGAAGTATAGGTATCAATATGTTCTTCTAAACACCTGATTTTTAGGTTTTTTGGTTGTTTTTCTTTTTTTTTAGCTTTAATTGGTTACATGTGCTGATAAAGAACCTAAAAATAACAAGTTGTAACAGAAATTAGGTGTGGAACCATTTACTGCCATTCTGTATACTGGTTTGTGTTTTAGTCCTTCTGACTTGAAAGTTGTCTTGGTTTTATTTAATACATATATGTCCAGTTTCTTCTCCTATCTTGCGCTTGTTCCTCAACTGCTGAACTTCATTTTGTCCCTCTTAACAGTTACCACCTTTTGCATGCATTTTCTCTCACTCACATCTGAACTTTCTCTTTACAAACGGGTTTTGAAGCTTTGTACTGCAGGAATTCCCTTTTAACCAAAGAAGAGTGCAGTCAGAACTCATTGGATTACCACATTTGTCCAGAACTTCTTTAAAATACTGATTTACCTCTTTTGTCAATCTTTCCAGACACGGTTATTCCTCTTCTGTGAGACACCTATGTGGTACCTGGATTGTAAAAAAGAATTCATTTTGGAGTTTATGTGATATATAATCATTGTATCATACTGAATGAAGTTCTGTTAAATGCAGTCTTTTAGGAGTGCAGCTGGAATCATGCATATGTATTATGTAGCACAGAAATAACCTTTGAATAAAAAAAAATCCAATAGCTTTAATTTCTTGTCTCAATGGAATTAGACAGCAGCAGATCCCTGCTGTTGATAAACTAAACTTGAAGCTGGTATGTGTTTCTAGTTACATATAGATAAAAATGATTAGTAAAAGAGCTGCTAAATATTTATGTCCCATATTTTTTTGGTATCTGCCTATTTTGCATTTGTAGCAGGACTGGCTGGTTTGTCTGATCTTCATTATGAATTCAGAACATCAAAAATGAAATTGCAATTGTTTACTAAAGTGTCCTCTCTTCCCCCACTTCTTAGATTTCAGTGTTTCTCTTGTCACACAATTGCTTTGGTCATTACATCCATGGTCGCTCAGTGCATGGACATGCAGATACCAATATGGAAGAAATGAATATGAACCTGAAGAGAGAAGCAGTAAGTAAAAGTATTCAAGTTTATATCTGCTCGATTTTTTATTTTATATAAAGACCACCACACCTTTGCATTATATTTGCACTACACTGAACCATGTTATTAAAGATAGCAGCTGTTAGTATGTAAATACATGACTCAGTAGTTCTTTCAACTAGCTCATCTTTCTTTTTCTTCACTATTTCATCTTGTTATTTCTTCACATCTCAAGGATATTAAGTTCCTGTTTCTCTTAAAGAGTTTTTTTCCATGTAGTTAAGAACCTTCTTATTATTATGTAAGCTTTTCATAAGGTCACAGCCACATTCAAAAAGGTGCATACCAAAAAGCTTTTGTAAAGAGACAGGTCTGAAACACTAATGCAGAAACTTGTAATTTGCCAATCAGTTCCTTTATTCCATCTCTTCTACTATGGTGATACAATCCATTCCTTATAGAAATTAATTTGTATAAGTATTTTTTATGGTTTGTCATATCTTTGTTATATCTTTGCTGCAAGTTCAGCATATAAAATGTCTAATACAAGATCAGAGACTGCATTAAATTTCATGACATCTTGTTTCTTTTTAGGGACAACTATGAAAGTACCTTAAATAAGGATATTGCTATTTCAATGCTGAGTAAACAGAAAAAAACATAACCATGTGAAAAGGAAATTGCAAACACTGAAATACAGAGGAATCTTATTAATAATGTTTTTAGGTGTTCCTACATTTTTTTCCTAAGTGCTTATTTTAATATGATTCTGGGAAAAACAGGGGGTTTTCCCCATGGAGATGTTGAATTTTTTATTTTCTTGCGGTTTCTGAGATTTAATAAATGTGACCTGAAAAAGACATGGAAAAAGTCAGGAATCAAAACATAGAAACAAAAAAAGTGAGACAAGTATAGAAGAAATGATAGACCTAAAAGAAAGGTCTTCAGAATAAATATCAGAATATGTATTATTAGAAGGTAATAAACCAAACACAGGTGAAAAGAGAAATATGACTTTGTGACAGCAGGGGTCAGGATTTCATGTCCTAAGGAAATCTTGCTGCAGTAGAACAAGAGTGCTGTGATTTCAAATATTTAGAGATATTAACTATTATCTATACATGAAAGAGAGGAAATGAAAAGCTTTTGACTATTTTTGGGTCTATGAATGACATTAATAATGTTAATTTGCAATTGCTTTAATTGTATAGGAAAATCTGTGTAGTCAGAGAGGTTTGTTACCAAACACAGATGGCCAGACATTTCAGATTTCCATTTCAAGAAAAATGCGACTAAACTATGACTGGATTCATGAAACCTTAACAAGAGTAAGTGAGATACTGGTATTCTTTAAATCTTATTTAAAATATGAAATTTCTCTGGTAAAGTCTTGGTCCTGTTGTATTTCAGAAACGTGGTCCTGCCAGGCTTTTGGACTCATCTGCAAATACCTTTGAACAAAGCACAAGGGCCTACAATGCCATGAACAAATTCCTCAGTTCTTTTATTGATCATGTATGTATATTGTCATTATTATACTAAGGAAAATATACTTAAAGTACAAACTATAAATTGTAAATCTAAAGGACTATAATTCTTCTTTAAGCATATGTGCTTTAAGATTTGTTGCTAAAGTTTTTATGGCATCCAGAACAGTGCTTCATTAAAAAAAAAAAAAAAAAAAAAATTGGAGTACTGTCCAGCAGTGCAGAATGCACTTAAAAATGACAAATCCTTTTTTGTTATGTACTTATTTTTGTCTTGGAATAGACCAGTTGCTTTTGTTTCATTCCTAAAGATCTAAGTAGCTGTACTTCACATTGCAGCAGGTTTGAAATCATAAAACAAGAACTGTTGTTTTTCTTTTTGTTACAGGTTCATAAAGAAATGGATTATATTGTCAAAGATAAGTTGCTGCTTGAACGCATTCTTGGCATGGAATTCATGGAACCAATAGAGAAAAGTATTTTTTATAATGGTAAAAAGATGTGTGGTATTTGTACTATGTTAAGTATCCTGGTTTCTGTGTAGATTTCTTTCCCAGGATTTACAATCTAAAATGGACTTTACAGTAGGAGAGATCACTGAAGGACTACTTGTGAGGGAGGGATTTAGGAGAAGTTCTTTAGGTTACAGAAATCCTGTTTATAATTAGTTATTTGACTGTGATGTTTTTTATTTAAGGCAGCTGAAAGTGACAGATATGCACATGTTTATGAAATTCATAATCATAAGCATTGATAGAAATACATTGTTCGGTAATCTAGACTGCTATGGTTCCTAGAAGTTTAGATATAAATCAGGATTCCATGGCACTGAAATACACAATTTATAATGCAAATACACTGCTTCCAGTCAAACTTGTATTGGATATTTTTTTAAAAAAGTAGGAAAAGGGAAAAGAATATGTTTATTTTCTGTAATTGTTTACATATTCTTTTCTCTTATAGAAATGTTGCTTTTTGATAAAATTTTGAGGTAGGTAAATGGGCTAGAGTAGTTTGGCTGTGAAAAAGATACTTTCACCGTAAAAGACCCATTGTCTGTGGAATGATTAAACAAAAATAATGCGAACTCTGAACTTCCTGAATAAGGCATTTGCATATGTTTTTATGATTTTGTTGAGTTGGAGCCAGAGCTAACAGCTACTAAAATTTTCAATGACAAGGAAGCTACATCTGCTTCTTGATTTAAAACAACTTTTTAAAATAACTTGATTGAGATTTCAGGATTAAATAGAGTTGTGTGTGGCACATAGGTTTTACCTATTGTGTTCATCAGTATGATGCCATTTTATAAGTGAAAAGTTTGTATTATTTTTCAGTAGAATGACAGGACTATCTCTGTATTGCCATAGAATGTTATAAATTGCTCTGTCTGTGATCTTCCTTTTTCTTATCATCTTCCTTAACACGGACTGATGAACTCCACAAATTTGCAACTCACAGAAATACTAATTTTTTTTAATAAAATGTTCTCTTTCCTAGATGAAGGACACTCTTTCACTGACGTTCTCTATTATGGCAATGAAACAACACTGCTCATCTTTGATATCTTGTTTTTCTCAGTTGTGGATTTAGCTTCCCAAAGTTTTGTTTTAGCAGCTATTCTAACATATTTGCAACAAGAGGTAAATTTCAATTTAAGAACAAAGTAACATTGTTTAAATGGGAGTCAGTATGGCAGTTTAAATAGTTAACTAGATAATAAATGCAGTGAGTTAGCAGTACGCAGTGAGAGAAGATTATACTGAGATCTTATGAAATAGTTTCAGGGGGTTTTTTTTGTCAAATAGACTTGTGAGAAATTCATGTTGTTCACATGGTGATCATGAATGAAGAAGTTACAAATAATTTTCAACAGAAAACAGGAATATCTGTTAAAATTAATCTCACATAATTCTATCATAATTTAGGGTGGAAAGGTAGTGGAAAATATTTTAAAAATGCTAAAGGAAATTAAGCACCTAATTCATATTATTTACAATTTAAAGATTATCTGAGTTTACTATTTATGTTATATACTGAACCATACTAGTGTAAGTATCTCTTCATTAATACATGTTTTCCAAATGTTCTTAGATATTTAGGTTTATTCGTACTACACTTGGGCAGAAGAATTTGGCATCCAAAACCTTGGTGGATCAAAGATTTCTCATTTAATTGAGAAGATGAAAAACTGTTAAGGATTTAATCATGGAAAATATGAACATGATCAAAGCACCTCTGACCTGCAGATTAATTGTCGTGCACTTTTCAACAGTAACAATGTAATGGGTTTGAAACTTGTCATTTTTTATATTGTGTGCTATTAAGCTTTATTTTTCTGTATTTATAAGGGGTTTTTTTAATTTGTGAACACTAAGCCATAGGCCTTTAAAAAGAAAGTTTCATGCAAATAAGACAGAAGTAAACTTACTGTTGTTATTACTAGAATAATATTAAAATTATTTTATGGCATTTGATAAGATATGGACCACTGACTTTGAGACAACAATTTGAGCATCTGATTGACAGAAGAGGTTGCTAACTCTGAAATTCTCTGAAAATACCTTAAATCTTTGTTCATTTTTGAAGTTATTTTGAAGTGTAATGTTTAGCAAATATATGACGACTTTTACACAGCACAGGATTTGTACTGAATTAGGTGAGTATTTCAGGAGGAATTTTTAAAGATCACTTATTTGCAGTGACTCCCACTTGAAATTTTAATATTTCTGTCTTGTGTCATACAGTAGTGTATAATTCTGTCTCTTCTCTTGCAGTTTATCATTGTTTTTCATGAGTGTGGCCTACACATGACATCTCAAACATGTGTTTGAGGTAGAGTTGTGTTACAGTGATGTAGAGAAAGAGGCTATGATAGAGCAGAGGAGATGGTCATCAGCATTTGGGATTTGTTCTTGATCTTGTGTCTTGTGGTGCAAGATGTTTATAGAAACAACAGTAATTTTTCTGTTCATTTTTTCCACACAAGTGAAATGGAAGCAATTCTTTTAAATCTTTTTACAATTGTTTTCACAGGTGCTCATGGTCTCTTAATTTTCTGATTTTATTATCTTTGTATATAACAGAGACATAGTCATTTACTGTCATCATATTTTTTAAATTTAGATTAATAATTAGTAATTAATAATTACTAAAGTGCCAAGGGAGATTGTGAATGGCCTTCAAATCACCTTAAGCTGAGGTGTCTACCTCCCATTTTTGTTGCTGAAAAGTCTCCCTATCTTTTTATACTTAATGTTTTTTCAGTAAATGGTTAAACATGAATAGTGTTTGCTGGGTTTATAACTGTTATTTGTCTTTAGATGATTCAACAAGGAACTTACAGGAGCAAAAATACCAGAAAAATATCCGTCACCATCATCTCATGTTTATTCTGAAACAGACTGAGGACAAGACTAGTTGAACTTATCAGATTTCCAGTGCAGATATGCTTATCTGAGTTGAAGCAGCATTGCATTTCAAATGGTTTTTGGCTTCATAAAGAGGAATATGTTCTCATGTTGGTACCATGTCATATTATACTAAACTGAGAGCAACATGGACATTAATGTCACAGTTGCTATTACTCCACTGCATTTGCTTTTGGTGTTGCAAAGCCTGTGGCACTTGCTAGTCCCATGCAGTTGTACTGAGTGATAGAATGTGCCTGCCAGTACAGCTGTGACCAGAGAGATAACTGAAAAGCTGATTTGCAGTGGGACATCCATTTATTAATGTGCAGTTTAGCATGGGCATTTCCATTTCATGCTTTCCTTGCTTCTGTCTGCTTATGGACACAATTCTTAGTTTCTTGGTGCACACTATGACTCAGAAAAGGTGGTTTCTAATGGAGTGAAGTGTTCAGGATAAATAAAATTAAGGCTGTTGCATTTATGGTGAATGTAGTAATTAAAGTGTCCATTAGGTTCTGGATCTGTTTAACAGTCAAAAATCTTATTTCCACTGGGAACCATGGCTGTAGGACCTCATTAGTTGTGAGGTTTCTTGTCAGTGATCTACTGAGGGCCAAAAGTGTAAATTAAGCTAAGGAGCCATCTGACAAAGAGTTTGCAGCAGGACATTCACAAGGCAAAATTAGCCTCACCTGGTGTCCATGTATTTCTTTGGTGGATATCTTTGAATAGCTTAACTAAACTTAAGTCCTTACAAGTCCCTGCAAAGTCAGTATATGAGAGGAAATAAAACCTTTGTCATGTGACCATGTTTACTCATGCTAACAGATGTGACTAAAGGGGTGTAGGGAGTTGCTGTGGTCCATTAAAGTGTGAGGGTGACCTTGGTGCAGTGCACTAATTCTGGTCTTCAGGCCAGCAGAACTGTGAATAGAACTGCACATCACTGTCAGTGGTCACAGCACAGGCTTGTTCTCTCTGAATTCTGTGACGTGCTCATGATCATGGAGTGTTTCTAGTACCATACCTTCTCCAGAGTGGTCAGATTTATGACCAACTCCAGTCAGAATAACTAAACTAACTAGACTTGGGTGAATCAGAGAATGTCTGAAAGCAGAATGAAGATGTGGTTGTGCCATCTGTAGGTGTGTGGTTTCAGTTAGTTCTCATCAGTTCAGTACCTGCAGAAATGGAGACATTTCAGCAGGGGGGCTCTCACACTGTACCCTGTTCTCAATGCTTGTGCTACCCAGGTACATTTCTCCATACAAAACTCCTGCTTTGAGTTTGTTTTAGATATGCCTTTAATTATCTGCTGCACAGTAGGGCGCATGAAAGCTTTAATGACCTTGCATTTTGCAAGAACTACTGCTAAAAGCAGCTCTTCCTAACAGATAAATGATAAATTAATCTAAAAACATCCTGTCAAAGCAGTTCAGTCACTTGGCCCTCTCTTTCTCCTCAGTGTACACAGTACTCTGTTTTATTTTTCCAGATAATTTGTCTAAAATGTTAATATTCCTAACATAGGCGCTCCACATGATTTAGGAAATAATTGCAGGAGTCAAAAGCTCCAGGAATTCAAAGAAGCTTTTCTTCACTCTTGCTGTCCAGTGAACATTTGGAACAGGTTGGCTGACCTTTGTTCCCCTATTCCTTGATATTTGTTCAGAAAATATCAAGCTTGATATTTGTTCAAGAAATATCCCTTGTGGTTGTACTTCCGGCTTAATGGTTTTTATTTTTTTAACATTAATATGCATCTACAATGCATGTGATGAGTGTCTTTCAAGTTTCTAAATGTTCTGTTTGCCCACATGGCATTTCAGTCTCTCCTGTCTGTTTCTCTGAGTAATAAAAAAATTTCAAAGATTTGAGACAAGTTTTTTTCCACTTGTTAATTGAGTTGACCCAGACCTACAACATTTCTTCTTCCATGCGCATGAGAGTAGGGCCAGAGGCTGCTGCTGGCTCTGCAGTCCAGAGAAGCTGTGCTAGAGCAAGTGTGAGAAAGGAGAAAATTTTGCACTTTCACGTGCTACAGTTCCCCCTGAATTCTCTACACACTCCATGGAGCCGTTGGGGCAGCATCCCCCTCCTCAGCCTCTTGGAGGATGGATCTGGGCACTAGCTTTAGGGCACATCCCCAGGCTGCTGCCCCACCTGCACCAGCCCTTCTCTTTTCAGACTTCTTTTCAGGCTCACCTGGGCCTGCAGAGAGCCAAGAAACATTGTCAAGGGGACTGCAGGAGTTAAGCTGAAATCTTTGTGTTTAATAACAGCTGTGCTGAAATTTTGGTATTTATTGCTCTATCCTGGAAGGTCAGAGCAGCAATGACGCCAGGAGAGGGAGCCCTCAGGTGTTGATTTCTCCTAAAAGCATACAGTCAGAAAGTAGTTTCTGGTTTTTTGACAGTTTGAGACAGGGGAAGGGAAGGGAAGGGAAGGGAAGGGAAGGGAAGGGAAGGGAAGGGAAGGGAAGGGAAGGGAAGGGAAGGGAAGGGAAGGGAAGGGAAGGGAAGGGAAGGGAAGGGAAGGGAAGGGAAGGGAAGGGAAGGGAAGGGAAGGGAAGGGAAGGGAAGGGAAGGGAAGGGAAGGGAAGGGCTACATTTCCTATTTGCAATGTTTTCTTTTTTTACAATTACAGTGCAGTGAGTGTTGTGACATGGGGCACCCAAAAGCTCAGTGCAGAACTTGATGAGACTCTGGGTTCTCCCCACATCACCCTAAATCCACAGGGACAGAGAGGTACAGCTTTTCATATGGATGGAGGCAGAGCCTAACAAATGCATCTGTGTAGACATAGTTACAGTTCTTAAAAAAATGAAAAAAAAAAGAGAGAGAGAATATGGCTGCCTGACTTGCACAGGCAGCTGCAGCTCACTGGTGGCTAACACTGACCTTACTGCATATTATTTCTCTTAGGTGAAACCCTGTCTTTGCAGAAACCCCAGCACTGTGCCCTTTGGAGGGCAACACAAATGAATTACTCTGAAGGTTGCAGATGCTGTGATGACTCTCAGGGATTTGTGAACATGGTGAGGGAAAGAGCTGGGTCTGAGACCTGTGGATCAGGACTATCTGGTCTGTCAACAGGAAGAACAGGATCCTACAGCAATGCTGCCTGGTTTGCAGCTGCAGCTGTGCAGCAGAGACACCCCTCTTATACAGGTCGTAAGGAAAGGTTGGCTGCTCTCAGTGAGGAAGTTTTCTTCCTCACCCCAAATACTGTGAGCAAACCACAATTTCCTCAATCCCTCTAGATGTTTAGAGCTAGCATTGCTCTCCAGTGGTTTATTTCTGACAGCCTAAATAATGCAGAGAAATGCTTTGATGACGCACTTGTTTGAAATAATAATATTCATTGCCCATGCTCAGCAGACATGAAGCCAGAAGAGACCATGAGGTAATGGAACCTCCCTTGGTGGCCACTTAGGGCTCTTAGCTCCTCTGGCACAGTCACGCTGATTCCCCATCCCTTGCCATCACAGGAACTGCTGCCTTCTCAGCAACCATTGCCAGGGAAGGGATGGGATTCTTTATGATGCAATTAAGATGCAGACATTTAAATGTATCTAGATGGGAGAACAGAAGGGAGTTCATCTGCTCTGAGGAATGACTTCTGTCTCCTGCTTTACCTGGCAGAGCTTGAAATAGATGAAGTACGTAAGGGCAAAAGAGAATTCAAAAAGTTTCACTTCCCACCAGTGATTGCCATGCCATCCAGAGTTATAAAAGCTGTACTGGAAGCCACAGTGTATAATGAGAGGAGGTGGATGTTTTCACATTCTCAGCCTGTGTGTATGCAGGAGAGTAAAGGCCTGGCTGCTCTTCACACCCCTTGTCAGTCTCTCAGCTCAAGGACCACGTCATAGACATCTGCAAGGAGCACAAGCCAGCTCTGCAGATCCTTGTGCTTGGAAATAAATGCCTCTAGAACCCAGCTCACAGGTGGGAACCAGCCTCAGGCCCTGATAATATCTGTGCAGTGGCACTGAAATGGATCTAGCTGGCAAGTGGCTCAGAGGGCTGTTGGTGAGAAAGGAACCCTGGCAGGGTCTGCTGTCCTGCAGGGCCAGGATGGTGCTGGTGGCACCAGGTGAGGGGAGGAAGAAGTGGAGGAGTCAGGTCTGGGCAGAGGCGCCTGGGGCAGCAGGCTCAGTTTTGCCCAGAGACACTGGAGCAAAGGGCAGCACCAGCCCAGGATCACAAGCTCTTTCAGGTGGTTTTGGCACTGCACAGGAGCAGGGCAGCCCATTCTGTGTGCTCCTCCTCTGCAGCCCCTTTGCTGCAAGGGGAGCGTGCAGTAAAGGTGAATGCTGAACACACGGTTCCGCCCCGTCCCTGGCTGCCCGCACACCCAGCAGTGAGGGGCTGAGCCAATGCAGCACAGACAATCACCCAGTGATGGCACCTCCTCGTATGGTTTTGTATTCCTTAGCTAAGAATTGCCAGATTCCCATTGTCTCTGCAAATATATGAGAGAGGCATTTCTTGAGAAAAGTGCCTACAGTCCAGGAAGTTGCCATCTTCCAGCTTTTCCATATGACAAAGGCACAGGAGATCCATGGTACAGAAGGCCAAATGCATCAAAATAAACTCTGTGGGAGGACTGGAACCATCAGCAAGGTGGGGAGTAGAGAGCAATGTCTTGTAGGGCTCCCAGCAGTGGGTCTGAGTAACCCCAGAATGCACTTTCTTCTTCCAAACCAACCTGATGGTTCCCAGCAGGGTGGCCACGCTGGCAGGCTAAAGGTACCTGGCCCCCAGGTGTTTGTAACCATCAGCCCAAGAGTCAGTACAGACCAGTGACCTTCCTGGCCCCAAGTCATTGCTTTAAGGAGGGCTGTAAGCAATGATGAAACGCTCCAAAGGTCATATCCCTGTCCAAAATCTGGGGATGCCGCAGGTCTGCGTCTCCTTTGTTGCCAAGGAGTGATTTAGCTAAAGGAAGGGAGAAACTGCCCCATTTGCTGTATCTGGAAAGGTTTTTCTCAAAGAAACCCACCAAGTACATGCTGAAACTCCACTGGTGGCCTGATCCCCCTTCCTGTGTCATAGCACAGGCTCTTGCACAGTTTGCTCCCAAGATAATTATTTTAGGGTTAATTTCTGAGCAGGAGAAGGTATTCATGCTTCCAACGAACTACACTGTTAAACACAATTTCCTCTGGGTTTACACACGCCCAAAAAGGTTGTAATCAAGTCAAACCTGGGATAGAAATGTTTCAAACAACCTCCTTCTCATTTGCTCAGTCCCAGAGCAGTGTTGATTTAAGAATATCATCTTGATGGCAACCTGTTGGAAAAGTTTAAATTCCTTTCACAGCCTGGAGAGAAAAGGGGGCTACTCGGTGAAGGTTTCTGGCAGTGGCAGGGGTTGGCACTCCCCAGGCAGCCATCTGTGCACATTAATTCTGCTGGAAGGCTGCACTGGCCCATCATAGAAAAAAAAAGGAGAGATCTGGAAAAGCACAAATTAAAGTAGCTGGTAATTCCCCTTTTGCCTATACCTGAGCAGATTTAAATGAGATTCAGCTTCACAGCGGTGAATTTGGAAGGCTGTGGCAGTGCTGGAGCCCTGCTGGCATTGGGCTGGCTCCTGGGTCAGGGGCTGCACTCCGAAAACACAGAGAGCAGAGGCACCTCTGGGGGCATGCAAAGCTGTGGGACAAAAGGCACTGTGAAAAATGCCAATCGCTTGTTTCTAAAATTTTTAAAGTTTAATAGTAATAAAATGGTTATAAAAAATAGTAAGACAATTAGAGTAATAATAATTTGGACAAATTGAATTAGGACAATAAATACAAAGAGTTACGGACGTCCGGGTACCTTTTTCTGGGCAGCACGAGCCCGAAAAAGGACACTCGTTAACAGAGGATTAGCCTTAAAAGCAATAGCCTGTTGCATATTCATATACTTCATACATGATGCATAAATTCCATTCAAATACAGGATTCTGTCTGGTCATCGTCAACTTCTTCCTCCGAATCCTAACAGCGCCTTCGGGAAGAAGTTCATGTCTTCTGATAAGGGCAATAAATTCTTTTGCTGTGAAAGATTTAGGTGTCCTGTGGCTGCTACCTCCCTGCGAGTCCTTTCTTTAAAAAAAGTATCCTACATAGCATAGTTTCTATTTTAACATTTTTTATAACCTAAAACTATATTTAACACAGTACTTAAGAGAATTAATACAGCGTTACTTTCTAACAACACATATAATATTCATTTTAATATTCGCGAAAAGCCAATCATAAAATACAGGCATTTTTCACAGGCACACTTGTGCAAGCCGGGAGGCCGAAGGAGGAAGGGCGTTTTCTGGCATCCCTTCCCCTCTCCAGCTGCTGCTCCCAGCGCAGCCGCAGCCGCGCCCGCACAGCCCCGCGCCCCAAGGGCTCTTTGGCCGGGAAGCGTCGCGTCGGGATCAAAGGCGCTGCGCAGCACGGCTCTGCTGCCAGCCCGGCTCCGCTCTGCGGGAAACTCCTCCCGGCTGCACAACGAGGAGCCGCGGAGCCTCTGGGCAGCTGGCCCGGCGCCCGAGGGACAAGGAGCAGTTGTCGCGCTGCTCCTGGGCGTGCTGCTGGGAGTTGCGTGGCTGTCGCCCCAAACTCCCACTCTATGCTCACCAGTCCACTCGTTCATCCACTCTAAGGACACTTCCTCACCCTATGCACCTGCCTATTCCAAACACCACCACCACACTGCAGTGCTCCGTGTCTCCCTGCCCTGGTGTCCCACAGCAGGCAGTGCCACCGCCTTGTGGTCTCTTCACGGGGCCAGGACTGACCCCCGGGCAGCTCTGCTACCACCACCCTGTCCAGTTACACTCGATTACCGACAGAAGTCAGGCCAGACAGAGCCAAGCTTTTTCATGGACAGAAAGAAACTACAGGACCACACCTGGCCCAGGGAAATTCTCCATCCATGACCAATACCGAACATTATTTTGTTTCCTGAGATAGAGCTGACTGAGCCAAAGAGGGTAAAAACTGGGAATGTAGGAGAAATGCCTTTTGATGAAATTAGCTGTTGTTTTAAAAAAATACCTGGGCTGGATGCTGAATGTTTTGATGTGGCAATTTCATTTATGTGATGCAACTGCAGCGCAGAGAGTTGGGAATGCCCACAGAGAATGGTGGTTGAAACACTCCAGAATACTCCCAATACTTTGCAAAATGTTGTATCACCTCTTTGCCACCAAATATCTCCCAAGCACTTGGATATCCCTGGCCCAAGCCTGCTCTGTGCAGCCTGGTCTCGCACAAGGACAAGGTCTAGCCTAAACACTGCCTTTCCAACAGCAATCCCAGTGCTGCCAGCAGGGTTTCAATGCTGAGGCTTCTCCAAAGTGAACAAAACTGTGACAATCTCCCCTGCCCACCCATCCATCGGCTGTGTGTCAGACTCTCTTTCTGCTGGCTGCCACGGGACCAAAGCCAAAGGAACAGCCTTCCACTTCTGCTTGTGACAATCTACCCACTGAACCTGTCCAGTTATTTAGGTGCCCAACAAAAGCATAAAATGTATCAAAACAGCATAGGAATAGGATCTCAGTAAGGGAGAGGCACAAATATGTCCCTGTAATATTCTCAAGTTAATAGTCATTTTGTAATGTTGTGCCTAAAATAACTTGAGTCAACGTTCTTTTATGTATATGTTATATATATTGTTATATGGAACAACATGAAAATCACTTCAGGGTTATCAGCTTGTTGTCATTCCCATCTATATCTTCTGACTTTTATTCAGAAAGTATGAATTGAGGCAAAATAGCTAGACCTTACCAAAGCCCCAGTTATCTGAGATCAGTTATGATCAGAAATACATTTCCATGAAACTAAGGGCCACCTGCATTCACATACATTTCCTGGTTACGAACTCAGTCAATTCAGGGGTTAAAACCACATTTTTTTCTCACCTCCAGCATAGTGAAATGTAAATAGACCACTTGTTTTGCTGTTCTGCTCCGTGTATCAGCCACAGAGGGTCCAGAAGTTAGTGCTTAGCTGGCAATTTTGCTGATAATGAGGGAGGCAGAGGAGCCTGTTCATTTACAGACACATCACCTCTGCTGACAGAAGTAAAAATGGGCTTTTGTCAACATCAATAAACAAATTAGAAACTGCTCTGGAGAGACAGAGCTCTGGTAGCCCCATTGTCAACAGAGTAAGCAGGGGAGGGCCAGGCCCTTGCAGGCACCGGCTGCAGGGGCTGTGAGTGACCTGGCTGCCTGTAGGGCTGCTCCAGGCTGTGAGGGCCCGGCTGCCTGTAGGGCTGCTCCAGCCTGTGAGTGACTCGGCTGCCTGTAGGGTTGCTCCAGGCTGTGAGTGACCCGGCTGCCTGTAGGGCTGCTCCAGGCTGTGAGGGACCCGGCTGCCTGTAGGGCTGCTCCTCTCTGCTGCTGGCCTGGCGGGAAGGCAGCTCAGGGGCCTGGCCAGGCACAGGATGAACAGGGCTGCACTCCCTGCACAGGGCTCGGAGTGTGCTAGCCTGGCTCCTGCTGGCCATTGCTGCTCCACCAGGCAATAAGGGATGTCCTAGAGCTGGCAGGAATTTTTGTCAAAATAGGTTTTTATCAGAAAATGCCAGCTCATCAAATTCAGCAGGCTTTGAACCAGCAGAGCAGCTTCTAATTAACTTCTGAAAAAAAAAAGAAATGGATTATTTTCAAGACCTGTCTCGTTATTTTCTGATTTCTTGAGCTGCACAGTTGCCAAGGACTCACACATCCACAGGGCAGCTAATATTTCAGACTTTTTATTTTCTAGGGATGAGAAGCCTAGAAAGGCCTAGCACAAATAGGTCTTATAGGTTCCTGCAGAACAAGACAGAGCCTGGCATCCTGGAGGACATCCTATCACACCAAGAACATAAAGGCTCCAATGCCCAGGGAACAAGGAGCCTGGACACATTGACAAAAACTTGGATAACACAGAATTAAATTCCTGGACTGAAGGAAGTTTATAGGAACACCAAACTCTAAACCAGTTAAATCCCCAGGATCTCCATTCAAGTTTCATACTATCAGAACTTCATTTTGAAATTGAACATTTCCTTTGTTGTCTGTGCAGAACAGACCCACCACCTGTCCTCCCACCCCTGAGAAAGGAGAATGCTTGTGCTTTCTAAGTCTCCATGCTTTCCTCTCACTTCCTGCAGTATTTGCAGGTTTTCCTGACTATTGCTTATGGGAAAATTCATTTCCCTCAGTGCTGCCTTCATGGTATTGAGGGCACACAATTTGTTGTTTTATCCAAGTGCTTATCTCTCCTGTGTTTGATGTCTATAACAGCTATTTGCTAATGCTTTCCAAGGTGTTTTAATAACAGGTGTTGCTTCCTTTATGTATGGCAGAGTGAAATTGCCTGTATGAGCTCCAGAGATAAGGCAAATAAGGGATGCACTGCTCTGGCTATGATAGTCTCTTCTGGATAAATGTTTCCTTCCACCACCAGGGTGAGACAGGATGTCCAATTGGGCAGGTCATTTAATGCTGCTGGAAGGAGCAAAGGCTACTCTGTGCTGTCCAAGGGCTTTTCATGCAAGGTGACAAGTCCACAGCCCTCACTGTCTTACCCATGCAGAGCTGTTTGCATGCCTTTCCAGCCCTCAGCTCAGAGAAAACTGGTCCCCAGGGCTCACACTAAAGGTGACATTCAGGGCATTTTGTACACAAGCAGGTGCCCAGCTCTGATAGACACACTTCCCAGACCCCAGACGCACAAGGCACACACTTATAACCTCCCTCACAACTTGAAGTGCTTCCATTGCTGTTTCTGGGTTAGTATCTGTGCCTAACCTTCTGCTTAGTTATAAGTACCAGCTTGAATTCCTCATTAACAACCATATCAGATATCCACACATTCCTCCAGAGCTCTGGTTCAGCCTCACATGGTCCTGGTGGGCATAAAGAAGCACCAGCTGCAAAGGGTGTCAGACCCAGGCTGAGAGCAGAGAAGGTATCCCATAGTTCCACAAGGTTTTAAGGAAAGGCACTAAATACATCCCGTTTCTTTTGCTTGAAGGAAAGTAAAAGCAGTGAGTGACATAGGGAACAACAAGAGAAGAGAACATGACGAAAGATGATGGGGAGAGAAAAGGTTTCCCCATTGTCACCACCAAGGCTTTGTGCCTACAGCAGGGATTATGAAATGAAGTCAAATATTCTGATGTCAAATAAATCATGGTCTCATGCATCACCCTATTTTTCTTACAATTACTTGATTACCAGATCACCTTGTACATTAAAAGCACCTGCCTCAAGGTTGTAGTATTGTGTCTTCAGCAGAAATAAGCAGAAATCCTCACTATGCTCAGCATGGTGCTTTTTTTGGTCAAAAAAACATCAGAAACATAGGCAGCTCAGATGACAATGCTGCCCTCTGAAACCAGGTGGTCACCCCCTTAGAAACAGAACAAATGCAAAAAATAAAATGTTAAGAAGAGGTTAGGATTCAATAAATGGAGAGACAAACACTTTGATTTGGGGTCTGGCCTGTCTTTCTCCCATCCTGATGGCATAGGTTTACTGAACTCAGAGACAAAAGACTGCTCAGTCCTTCACCACTTTCTCTTTAGTTGACTGCTTTTGCTGTGTTTGCTGCTGGCAGCAGAGCAAGTTCTGCACTCAGTTACTCTCATCCAGTTGTCATGAGACATGATCAACACCTTGCACAGACACCTGTGCCTTTACTGACTGACCTCCATCTCCAGCACTGCTTCACTCTGGGCCTCATCAGATTTCCACCATAGGAAAATGTGGGCACTCTTCCAGTGTGTTGATTTTGATTAGAAACATAGCTTTAATTCTACTCATAATTTTGAATAACGATGATAATTTTAACAGAGCTTAAAAAAAACCCCCAAAACACATGATTTTTCATCTTCTAATTAGAGCATCAAAGCTTGAAAAATTACAGATTTGCTGTGGTCCATGTTTCAGATGAGGGCTCAATGCCAGTTTGCCACTGGAAGCTAAAGATAAAGCAAAAATGCAAGAGTAAATGCAGTCCTGTGTGTTCAACACAGAAACCAACCATACTGTTTCAAAGCATGTTTCAGACAGCCACATAACTGTGTTGGAAAGGAAAACTCAGCTGCAGTCCGAGAGAATTCAGTGCTAACTGGAGCAATGATCATATGCTCTCTTAATGGAACTTTATCAGAAAAACAAAACCATCCTTAATATTCCTAGCACAAACCAGGCATGAATCCAGAAATATTTTACCTCTGAGTAACTGGGGAAAGGAGCTTTTTCCACCGTGCATTCTACTGCAGTGACTCACCGAGGAGCTCAGCCCTCAGTGTGTAAGGCATCCTTGCACAGTGATCCATCAGGAGCAATGCTCAGCCAAGCATATGGCATCACAATCACAGGTAGCAAGCAAACTGAAGATTTATTTCACTATGGGTATGAAATGCATATTTCATTATGTCCACTATGCAGATGAGCTGGGTATATAACTTCAGAGAGCTCAATTACAATAGGAAAGCATGGTGAATGCTGGTTTTCCTTAAAGTTCTACCAGTATTGTATCAAATATTCCAAACAAAGTTCTGTTCATGTGAGCTTGTAGCGGTTTGTCCCAAATGACCAGGGGATCCCTACTGTAGGGCACATACATGCATAATCCTGTCTGGGAAGAAATTACAGGTAAATATTCACAGGACAAAAGTTGGCCCTATCCCATCTTGTGCTGTGAGTGTTCCCTCCCACCCACCATCTCAGGAGAACAAAGCATATTTATTCTCACTACTGTATTAAAGAGGAAATGCTGATTGTTTAACAAATTCTATGGTAACACATACCTTTAAGCTCAAAAGGCAGAGCTGGATGATGGAAAAGAGCCAAGAGGACAAGCAGACCTGCTTTCCTTGCTCCCCTTTGCTTCGACCCAGGTCAATGGCTCCCCCTGCCCCAGCCCCGCCACCCCCTTCCCTCTATGGTATGGGCAGAAGCAACTCACTGAACCAGCAGCATACAACGCAGGGGAAAAAAATAAATGAAAAACAAACAAAAAAAGGACAGTCATCCATTTCCATCTTTGGAAGTTGTATTGCCCTGGCAGAGGGTCTGTGAACATGACAGCCGGCACAAGGAAGGGGGCTGGGCTGCCGGTGGGGATGCCGTGTCGCTGCTGAGTCGCGGAGCCGCTGCCCCGCTCGGGCCCCTGAGCAGGGGAGGCGTCGCTTTCTCCGGTGGGCGCTGGGCAGACCCAGATGTGCCAGCTGTGGCGTGCTCACCTGCAGGGCGGTACGACCCAGCTCCCAGTCTGCTTTGGAGTGACTCAGGAGCCTGACAAAATGCCTGAATCATTGCCAATTATGCATGTGTCATTTTCTATGTGTTGGAAAGCAGCTCATGGAGACAAGTTGTTCTGACAGTAAGACATACCCTATTGTTCCTCAGCTAGGGGAGAAGGCATTTGATTTTTAGAGGATATTACATTAAATCCTTGACAGTTCCTACTTACCACCCTTCCTAAGACCTATCCAAACCACACAGAAGTCAGTATTAAGACCTGCCAGCTGCAGTCATGTCAGAACCTCTGTTTTTTGTCAAAATAAATGCTGACATAAAACCATTCTTTACATGGAATATATCCTATATAAAAGGAGACCATCAGTGTTGCTGCTTACTTGGTGGTGTATATTTTTGCAATGAATTACAATGCCAAACTGAATTTCAAGGACTAGGCTGAAGATAGCACAGAAGGCATGCAGGAAGTACCATGTCACTCAATGGTTTTGGGGAAAACAAGACAATGGAAAATGTCCCTCATCTCACAGTTTCTCAAGCATTTTTAAATGAATGTGCAGGATCTTTCACACCACACTTAATTACAGAGATGGAAATGTGTCTGTCACTGTACCAGAGCAAGAGAGGCAAGGTAAGAATTACAACACAATAGTGCCAGTTTCTGAACTCAGCTGTAACTATGGCAATCTTCATTCACAGTATTTAACTGAGACTGTAGAATAATAGTGCACTTAGCAAGCTTGAATAAATCACTAACTCACCGGCTTACAAACATTTTAAAGACATTAACTTTTACCAAAAAAAATTGATAAGGAATTTGTATTTGAAGGAATCATTTGACATTACATCTTCATTGCCTGTTCATGTTGACTACAAAGTAGTCAACACTTTTCAGAGTAGCCAAGCATTAAGGGAGATACATTTCAAGAGGACAGGCAAAAAAAAAAAAACCCAACAAAATTGGGTACTAACATAAATTCTAATACAATGTCCTGTTATTGTGCAATTACTGTCAAAAGCTGGTACTGTCAGTAACAGTATTTTACTTTTCCTGGGTTGTATAATGTCAAAAGGGGACACTGGGCCAAATTCTTCTCTCACTTATATGTGTGTTTTCCCCTCCCACCTCTGCTGGCGTCAGCAGCCTCCGCTTGCTGCATTGTCACAGTTCCCAGTGCTCCCCATACGTAAGCTCAAATAAAGGACTAGTGTGGAATTAACAGAAAACAAAACAAAACAGAAGAAATTGATCAATATAGCACATTTTCTCTTCACATCCAGTTCCTCTGATGTTCTGGGCTGTCAGGGAGTGCTTCACTCACCAGCTGCTCCCTGGTATGTGGTACAAACCTGTTGTTCATTTCTGCTTCATGCAGCATTTTTCTCTATTCTTCTGGTACAGAAGTTAACTGACAGAAGATAAAGCAAAAGGATGAAAAATAATAATTTTCAAACAAACCTTTCTTGATAGAAGTGCTTGGTTTGAGACAGCCAGTGAACAGTTCTTTGCTTGCTATTTATTGATGCCCAAGAGAAGCCAGAGAATGCTCTGGATGCTGTATTTATTTTAAGTTTCACTATACCAGTGCATCATGTAGAGAAACTGCACCATACATGTGTTTGACAAACACTTAAGCTAATCCATGGCCACACAAGTTTGCTTAGTGGTGCTTGGATGCAACAAAGAAGGCATTTCTAGTTCACAGGGATGGGCGCATTTCTGGCAGGAGTCATCACTGAATCCCAACTGGGTCAGGGACGTCTGGCTTCCCAATATCACACTGCATCTGGTGATTTGGCCTTGGTAGCAAGACCAAGCATTGGCAGAATTATAATTGCTGCAGGCAAGAAATCATGAAAACATGATGGTCTGCACTGTGAGTGCTGTAAAGATGCCTTAAAGAATAACCATGGAAAATGGCACAGTGTGGGAAGAGACTCACTTATGCTATAGTCCCTTTCCCCTTAAGCTTTCTTTGAAAAAAAATTTTTAAGAAAGACCTATCAGCAAAATAACATTTTTAAACTTTTCTTTACTGACATGATTGGAATGTTTGGCTGTAAGCCTGGCTGCAGTATGTGTTACAGGCTGAACACTGTGCAGCAGGTCCCATGGCTTTGAGCACAAGGCTGGGCACAGGGACTGCACTTCTTGTGCACATGGAAGCCCTGATTTTGGCTGTCTGGAAACATTCCAGAGCTGTCAACGACGCAGATTTGCTAATCAAAACTTCACATGGCTGAAGGACACACACACACACTGACCTTTACTACAGCCCTGGGAATGCTGCGGTAGCCTGAAATGACTTTCTAGAGTTGCTCCCACTGTTTGAGTTCTTTGCAAGTACTGGCAGGGATAGTGTGCCTCTGAACAAAGCACCTTTTAAATATGTACTTTTCAGAGAGAAGGGAGGAATTATCTCTGATTCAACAGGGCTTTCAGATACCCTTTCCAGATTACTACAGTGGTTTCATTCAGTTATGCAGACTTCAAATTAAAAGTTAATGAAAACTAACACACTTCGTATTTCTCCTGAGGCGCATTTGCTCTCCTATTCAGACAGCTGAGAAAAGAAAGGCAGAAGAAAATGCCTCCTTGTCTGACAAAGGGTGCAGGGACTCTGAGGACTGCCTGGCAGCAAATTCCTGCATCAACACCGTTGCTGTAATTTTGAATCAGTTGTGCTCATTTTTCAAGTGTGCTTTATAGCCACCTCCCACATGGCAACGCACGAGCAAGTATCATTAGCTCTGATGGGCACCCTTTGTCTTCCCAGGAAATGACTAAATGCTATCCTCAAAAAGCTGACCATTGGAGAGAAATTACAGACTCATGTTTGGCACCGAGTGTGGTGTTCGCAGCTGTACTGCCTGCCTGCCAGGAGCTGTCTGCCTACAGAACATGCTGTCTTCCAGCTGCTCGACCCAAGATAGTCCAAGAGGTTAAGAGCAGTGCTAGAGAAGTGAACAGACTTTCTGTTTGCAATTTCTCTTGCTTGGTTTTATAGCTCTTTTCTGGGGAAAGTGAGCTTGTTTCCAGTTTTCACATGATGGCAGATTCAAGAAGTGTTTCCTGGATTAACCTAAGGCACTGCTTTTTGACTCAGGGCAAGGTGTCCATTATTAACATGCAAGAAAAAAACCCCACCCTGTGACTCATATTTTACCCACTGATATATGCAAATGCAAACCAGAATTACTTGCATATGTGAAAATAACTCGGATTTTTTTTTTTTTGGGTAACCTCTTTAAACCCTAACACTTCATAGACCCTGTCCTCCCTTATTCCATCTCTTCTTTTAGCTGTTCCTAGCAATCACCTTGAGTCATGATGCTGGGTATAATGCAATAGACTCACATGTACAATTCCTGTATTTTAAAAGTTCTTGTTTTTCTGAACACAGCAAAAAGCAGGCAAACAGCAAGAGCTCACCTGTGTTTGCATTCAAGCCCTTTCCAGGAAGTCCTTTGCCCCAGTGTTCTCCTTCCTTTCAGTATCATGTCCCTGAACTGTGCTCTTTGAATCTCTAGCCTTTTTTTAAAAATAGGGGATTTTTTCCCCCCTCTCTTACATGCACATGTATGACTCCACAGTTTCTGGGTTAACCACTTTTTGTCTGTATCATTTACCAGTACACTGCATTGCAAGCCTACATGGGGACATGCTATTACTTAATTTTGCGATATTGGTGCAATAATTTGGGGAGGTGGGTTGTACTGGTTTGGGTTTCAGTAATTAGAATCATTTAACTGCTTCCTCATACCAAACCAATTTAATGTATTTTTGTCTCATCACTTAGCTTTTTCTTACTATTTTCAACAAGAGTTGATGTGATGACAAGTTGATTACATTTTGGTGCATGAAAAGGGAAGTGAATTACAATTGCACACATGAATTTTGCAAATGGCCAAAATGATGCTGGGATAGCTCTACGGGCTGATGGAGAGAACAAAAATCACTCCCAGGGTGTGGGTTTGTATTCCCTCCTGCTCCCCTGGCCCACTGCAATGTCCTTCCCTGCTGCCAGAGACTGCTGCTTGCCCTGCTCTGTGTGCTGAGCAGTTGGTGGAGTCGTGTCCTGACCTGCTCTGTGAAATTATCCAAGGTGAAAAGTGCTTTTGGGAGAGTTTCAGAGAGTTTCACATTAAAGTATGGCTGGATATGCTTTTTATGGATGGTGACTTAGAGGGCCTCAGAGGGGACATGAAACAGGAAGCAAGAAAGGTCTTTCTATAAATGAGGGTACAGTTGGATGGCTTAAACCTACAGTAGACAGAGTGAACAGAAACACAGGGCCCTGCCCTAGAGACTCCAGGGTTATTTGTTCTTGTACCTTTACCCTGATGGCATCAGTATGACTGAGCCAGTTTACACAAGGGCTCAGTGACACATCTCAACCCAGTTGTTCACTGGGTAGATCAAAGCCCTCTGTGCACTTTGAACATGAATTGGGATCAAATGGTAAGGGAGATTAATTGCTGTGAGCACCAAAAATGAATGAGTGTGAAGATTGTGCCTATGATGACAATATTTGTGAATGCATTTGTTTTCTAGTATTGAAAGTAAATATTTTATTCATTATCTCATGGGAACACATGATTATATCAGCAATGCATTTAAAAGAAACAAAAATATTGTGTGCTACAGCGGTTTGCTAAGGAAACTGAAATAGTGAGTTAGGTGAATCAGTCCTTGATAACCCAAACTGTAATTTAAAACGCAAATGCCTTTCTGAGCTCATCTATTCTGAGCTGGATAGAGCCCAGCATGTTTCAGTTTTTAAATAACTCATTCCCATGACCTTTGCAATTCACTACCTTACACAACAGTGCAAAAAAGAGCCTCATACATATGACTCAGGCTGCCTTAGGGTTCCTGAAATTTAAGAAGGCAGCCTACATAACATGATCACAAGCAAAGGAAAATAAAAGACAGCTTATATAACATCCAGACAAATTGAACAAACCTCTGCAGTTACACAAGGCTGCAGGCTGCAGAGATGCATCCAAAGTTCAAAGAAGTTTCAAAGAAACAGCCTGATGTAGCTGGTGTGTTTTGCTCCAGTGTTAAAGTCAACACTAATAGAAAAAGAATCCTTCTTCTTAAAATACTACTCTAAAACACTTAGCTTGCAATCTGGACTTGCTCCAGGGCATTTGAAACACTGAGTAAAATGATTGTGAGGAAGGAATAAGGCACATGCACTGCTAACTTGCAAGCCCCAAAGGTTTGCAGGAAACATGGGTCCTGAGCTCCTGAGAAGCAGCAGGGTGGCAGTCATCTTGTGCTTACTGAAGGTCCTCCCTGTGCTCCCAGATCTTCATGGAGGCTCCCCAGAGACACAGCCCATCTGTGGGAACATGTGATATTGCACCACCTCCCCGGCCTCTGCCACGGGGACATCATTGACCTGTGCAACTGAATATGCAGGTTATTCAGACTTGCAAACCAAATCCAGCCCTGGGCTGGAATCCAGATTTAAGGAAAGCACCCCAGTGCCAATGCAGGACAAAATTAGAATGGGGATCTCTAAATGACCTTATAAAAAATTCCCCAGGAGAAGAAAGGCACCCCTAAAGCAGGCCTGCTGGAAATTATCACTGTCAGGCTTTCTCTTTTGATTAAAAGCCTGGCACAGGACACAGCTTTGCTCTGCTGGGATCTCTCAGAGGGAGCTGGCTGCCTCCAGTTCCTGAATACCATAAACAAAGCTCCAGATTCACTTGTAAGGCACAGTGTTGCTCCTTCTGCTTGTTCCTATCTTACCATGTAACAGCCTAATGGCTAAAGCTTTTAACTATAAAAGGCTGGTATAATTGTCACCTTCATTCCACACTGCTTCTTTTTGCATGGAGTCCTGTTACTCTCTGGCTGCAGGTCAGCTGAGGTGAGGGCAATGCTTCACCATGCAGTGAAGACTGGTCACTCACAGAGAAATCCACCACTCCCTGCCTCAGAGGCAGCAAATGAGGCTCTGTAATCTTCTGCTTGAGACACCTGCCTGGAAGAACAGAATACTGGATCTAGTCAGGGAAGGGAAGAGGTTAGAACAAATACATGTTTTGTTTGTTGTTAAAAATATAAATGAAACATATAGTACAAAGCAAATGGTAAATATTTTTGTAGATGGGGTCACTTGAGATAATAAGTCTATTTATCAACTAAGGTAACCAGTAACCTAACTCATCTTTTTTCTACAGAAAAAAACCAAAAACAAATGCTTATTTTTTTGGTCAAATACAAACCCCAAAGGATACAAGGTCTTATTTTACCAGCATTTAGGTAAGGCTAAACTGAGAAAAGCAAAGAGGAATGAGAAGGAGGTCACTTTGGTATTCTTTCTAAACTTCCTTGTTACAAGTGGAAATGCGACCTGATCTAACCCTGGGCCCCAAGACACCTAAGAGATTGGTTCAGAGCCTACTCTTGATTCTAAATTGAAATTTCTAATTGTATCTTCCATAACTTCAAAGTACCCCCTCATGCTCAGACAATAATACAGGTACTTCTAGTAGTTGGCATTGGTTGCTCTTCCTAATTGCTGGAGAAATTTTAGTCTTTAACATTCACATTTGCATAGAAAGATCTCAGCTCTAGCCAGCTGTTTCTGCAGACCAACCATTGGCTTCCATCTCTTGACTCCAGTGACCTCAAGTAAAGACAGAAGGCTGTATTCAATTACCAGCATCTGAGCAGTCTTTTATTTCAGGGAATTATATCTGATAAAATGAAGCCAGGATATCATTGTTCCAGCAGCATTAGGGAAACAATATTTTATCTGTTGAAAAGTGTAAGCTATTCTCTGCATGGAAAAATGCGAGCAGATTCCTCTCCCAATTTTAATCTTCACTATTTCCCCTGAAGTCTATTGAATCTTTTGCATGGCAGCCATTATAACTGCAAATGTAGTTACTTTTGAAAATGACTGTAACAAAGAAATATGAAAAATGCACATGATGAACTACAGATGGAAAACGGATCAGACTCTTCGGCAGCAAAGTAATTGCTGGATCCAACTTCCTGATATCCTGAAACTACTTCCTCATAGTCAGACACTGATAATGTTATAAGTATCATTCTTGAAGCTGGCCAAAAAACTATTTTTCTACAGAATTCCCTTCACTTCATCAAGCTGCCAGAATGCTGTACTCCCCAAATTGGACACCAGCTCTGAAAAACCAGCCCAGGTGAAGAGTGCAAACTAGTGCATAACTACTACAAAATGAAAAAAATGTATTTAATTCTCTGCTAATGAGATGGGAATCAACATATAGGATGGTACAAAGAAGTCCTGAGGGGTAAGAGGCATCACATACAAGCTTAACATGGAAGATTCTAATTAACTAAAAATTAAAAATTTTCAAAATGTAAGTAAGTGATGAAGTACTGGAACTGGGGCCCAGGCAGACTGGAGAACCTCAGTCCTCAAAGATGTCCCAAACAGGACTGACCAAGTCCCTGAACAACCTGACCTAGCTTTGAAGGTGGCCCTGCTTTCAGCAGGTCCTGTCTGATCTCAGTTACTCTCTGAGTCTAGGAAGCTGGATCTGAACTGCTGAATGAGTCAGACCCATTGCTTCATTTCAGAAAGGAATTATGAGTGAAGATACAAAGGGCCTCCAGGGGAGACAAAATAAATTAACATATCTGTGAATCCCACAGTGAAAGCAAAACACCCACTGAAAGCAATTGTCTGTGATTTGCCATTGGACCTGCCTTTAGGAAGGGCAGGAGAGGTGAATCATGTGGCTCAGTGCTGCTGGCTTACTCTAAAGCTGATACTCTCAAGCATTCTTTAAAAATCACCTTTTGCAGGGCTCATTGTAAAACTTCAGAAACCTTCACTGTACCCAGGAGCCCAGCTGTGATGGGGCAGGACAGATGCAGCACCCACAGCAACCACTCCCTGAGAGGGCAGCAGAACACGCGAGTGTGCAACCCAACCCAACGCTCCCTTTGAAGCAGACTGAAGAGCACAGGCTGCCGCTGTTTGCAGGTACTGCCTCTGCTCTGAGCAATACTAACACGTTTATTTTGGCCACGTAATGCTCCTGATTACCACTAAAAATAAAAAATAAATCGCTGCTCTGTGGAACAGCATCCTTAGATTGCTGTCATTGCTTCTGTAATGCTCTCAGGAAAGGAAAGAACACAGTTTTGTCCTGTCCAATCCTTCCTGTTTATTCCATACCTGGCTTTTTTGTCTCCATTATTTTCTCCATTTTTAGGCTTTTCTTTCTGCTCTCAAAACTTCTATGATTCCTCTGCCCTTTTTTTCCTGCTTCAGGTCGGTATGGCAGCCTGCCAAGTGGAAGTGTTTGATCTGTGCACTCAGTTTTAAGACAGGTTTTATGAGCAACTGCTCTTTTAAAGGAGCACAGGAGCAACAGGCATTTCTGCAACATTGCGTGCAAAGATATTATAAGAATGTTAAGGAGTCAAGGGATATAAAAACAGGTGAAATATTATCCTGCGCTCCTGAACTAGCTTTCAGTAAAAATGAGTCAATAAAAATGAATCAATAAAATATTTATACATCAGGCACAAAAACCTATTTAAACTAGAGGGTTATTGCAAACACTTGATTTCAAATGAAAATTGATTTTGATGATCTCTAATAGTTTTTCTGGAAACATGTGTTAGAGTAAGTGCTGCAGCACTTTGGCTGCAGTGACAATGCATAGCTGCCTGTTGGTTCTGCAGTGCAGAATTAGCCACTGCTGGCAACAGGCACATAAGACAAGTACTGATGTCTCTTGTTACATTCTGTTGATAATCCTTTCATCCAGGAAAGCAGGGAGACTTTGCATACCTTGAAGTAGTTACAAGTAATTCCTTTTCCATCACTCTCTGGTGTAAAATGTTAAAATGTGGAACAACATGTTTTTATTCATTAGAATATTTTTATTCTTTAGATTCAGCAAAAACAGAGTGTTGCTCAAAGCTGCACAAAAAGGTCTGGCAGCAGCAAGATGAAGAGAAGGAAAATCTAACTTCCAGTTAAATTGCAACATTCAACTTCTGGCAGCACACCAGCAAACTCACATAAGCTCAAGGAGCAAAATATCAGCCAAATTTTAGCATTCTGTCTCTAATTGGTCTGATTTCTATGTGGCTGGTAAGACCACAATCTTTTCTCACTCGGTATTTTAAAATTCAAGTTTTGTCTAACGTTCAGATATATCAATAGGATGCTGTGAGGCGCCACAAATTCCAAGACCATCTCTAAAAGCAGCTCCTCTCCTGGCCTTAAATCAGGAAGAAAAGGATAATTAAATCAATAAACAGGGAGCTGTTTATCACTAACCTTTCAATTTCACAGCAAATTACAGAGAATTGAACTAATGGGCACAAGATGTTCTGAAGACAAGAGTGCTAAATGCTAACTACTTTGTGGAATTTTTTTTCTAGGTAGGCAACTCTAAACAGCAACATTCTCTGTGAAAGTCATACATAAAGCCACTCTACAAACTCCTCACTTAGAGGAATATTAGGTGATCGGTGGTGACTTCATCCCAGTCCATTTCTGTGTATCTGCTCCTAGAAAGATGAATAAAATTCACCCAGGCAGAGGTCTGTCTTCCCACAGCCTTCTTCCTTCTGACAAGCTAAGAAGGTGGCTTGATAGTGCACCTTTACACAGTCTGTAAGAAAATGTCTACACTTGGAGGCCTTGCAGTCACTCTTGCTGCAAGAAGAAAATTATGTAAATGCTTGTTATTTCAGCACATGCTTGCAATCTATTTTTAACCATATGCTACCGTTAAAAAGGAATGCAAATAATTTGTTTTCCATGCTGTTTAATGAAGTTTTCAATGTATAATGGTGTCTGTCAGACACCTTTTTTTTTTACTTCTAAAATAAGCCTCAAAGAGAATGTTTCTCCAAAATGGCATACCATTCTGGATTAACAAATAAATGTCTCAAAAGTCACCCAGAACACCAATAAATGAAAATTCTAATACTCTGTGTTTTCAACTACTACCATGAAAGACTTGCATTTCTAAGGATGGCTTCATTTTATCTTTCTAGCTGATTTTCACACAGAGGGTCACAGGGCAGTAATTTCCATACTCTCACATTTCGAGTAGAGCTCTTGAGTCTTCTGGGCACTAAGTGCAGATTTTCCTTTGTTTCTTCTCCTGGTTTTGGTACACAGCTGTACACATCTTACCAACTGAGTAAAGACGTAAGTATAGTCAAAAATCTATGTTTTGCTACAGCTGCTGAGGGAATTGCAGCATCCCAAGGCTTGCTAACATCTGCTGCTAATAACATAGAGCAAAGCGGGCATCCCAGACACCCTGAAAAATAGTAAGGTGTGAGAGCACAGGCATCTGTAAACAGAGAGATGATCAAAGAAATCAAAATACTGTTGAACTTATTTACTTTCCATATTCAGAAATGTACATGAAGAGTAAGTGTGGACCAGAGAACCTCAGAAGAACATGCGAAGTTCAGTGTTGCCCTAGAGATGTGGAACAGGGACAGGACAGTAAATAAGAGAGCGGAGGGAAGGGAGGGAGGGGAGGCCACTGCTGCTGCTGCACCGGCAGGAACTTGGAGCCCTTTTAGGGAAGGGCTGCTCCTTCTTTGTGGCCATTGGCCTCAAACCATTCCTTGCTAGCAGTGAGGGCAGCAGTGTGGGGACGTCAGGGCAGGGAGGGCCCTGGTCTTCTTCATTGCACAGCAGCCTGCTCTGCCCCCAGGGATTCTGGAGAAAACAAAACATTAAAGGGAAAATTAATTAAAAAAACAAACAAATAAAAAACCACAAAATAAAATGAAGAACCAACAAAAGCAAAAAAAACCCAAAACACCCAAAACCAAATAAAACAAATAAAACAAACAAACAAAAAAAACCCACGAAACCAAACATAACCCCCCATGTTTCAGTACAAGTTTCAGTGGTCTCTGGCAGAGTTAATAAGCTTTGTGACTGCAAGTCAACTCGAACATTTCAAGGGGGAAAAACCTCAAAAAGCACCAGTCTTTTAAAGGAATTCAGAGTAAATGGCCATACACTCTACAAAACTTAGACATTTTCCCATTTTGGGTCTCCATAACAGTCAGAAGTTGTGTCAGTGACTCCTGACCAAAGGAGTGTGGGGGGCTTTCTCAGGACAGAGGAGTCCCTGGCTTAGGGGACAGGCTGCAGCGGTATCTGGCGGAGTCACCGTGCCTCGTAGCTGTTAAAGGCACTTCGGGAACATTCCAGGGCAAGCAGCCCCGGCCCCATCTCCCAAAGCGCTCCAAAGGCGCCCCTCGGGCTCTCCCGGCCCTCACGGACCCCTGGGGGAGGGGCCGGACACAGCGCGCGCGCCGCCGCCGCCTTCGCGCCCTCCCGCCCCTGCGCGGTGCGCGCGCACGCACCGCCCCCTCCTTCTCCTCCGCCCCCCGCGCGCTCCCTCAGCCTCCGCGTCACGTGCCCGCCTTGCCCTCCTCTACAGCCAATGGGCGGCGCGCCGCGCGCCGCAGGGCCCTTTATAAAGGCGCGGCGGCGGCGGGCGTGAGGCGGTGGCTGTCGGGGGGTTTGGGAGTGGCGGGTGCGGTCCGGTCCTGTCCTTCCACCCGCTTCCCTTCCCTTCCCTTCCCGTGGCGTACCGTCCTTCCGCCCGTCTCCCTGAGCCTCCCGGGAAAGGCCCAGGTCTGTGCCCAGGACGGGAGGAGGAGGTGGTCGTGCCGGAGGCGGGCGGGCGGCTGGGGAGGGGCGGCCATGTCGGGGCCGCGCAGCGCCTGAGCGGGCAGCGGAATCTGCCGCGGCGGCGCGCAGCGAGAGCGGGCCCTGCCTGCCGCCCTGCCGGAAGGGAGAGCGGGGCCGGCGGGGCTCGGTGCCCGCGCGGGCGGCGGGTTCGGGCGGTCCCTGCGGAGCTGGCTCGGTCCCATCGCTGGGCGAGCGGCAGCGGCGGCGCTCCCGCAGAACGGCTGTGTGTGCTTGTCTCCTCCTGTCTGCCGTCCCACCTCCGTGCCGGAGCTCTACGTCTTCTCTAACAAACTCTCTGCCTTGCTTCTCCCCCCGCCCCCCGGGCTTCTGCTTTGTGGATGTTGGCGGCTTCATGTTGTGACAGGAGAATGTGTGTATGTCCTGGGCCCAGGCGGATCGGTATGTATCTCCCTTTGTGGAGCGACGGGCTCGGGGGTCGGATGGGAGCCGGGGAAGGGGCTGCGAGGCTGGGCTGTGTCTGCGGGCTGAGGCCGGAGGGAAGGATTAACGGTGCTGCTAGTGTGGAATGCTTCTTATTTATCCTCCCCACCTCCCCGTCTTCTCCAGCTGGTTCGTTCAGGTCTGTCAGGTGTAGGAAAGGAGGCACTTGAGTGTTTTTATCTGAAGCCGTAGGTGTCTTTGGCACAGTGATTTGGGAGGAACCTGTCTGTGCAGTGCCAGTTAGCCCTAACAGTATGGCTATAACGAGCCTTTAGTAAAGACAGGTGGAACATTTTCCTGGTTTTTTTAGTGTAATACTACAAAACCCCCTAAGTTTACCATCTGACCCATTATTGGTCATATTGTATTTACAGCTTGAAAAATAGTGCTTGTACCCTGCTCTGGGCTTGGAGAGGTATTGACACTGGATTGATTCTAATATCTTGACAAATCTTGATTGAACTGTACCATTTCTACTTCTTTTTCTTCTCTGCCATCTTTTGGTCAACCATAATGATCTTTGGATCTTAATTATTCGAAGGGCAGCTGGAGTGTCTGGTTATATATGGGCAGCTGTGTTGTAGGGGTAAGTGGGAGAGACTTTAATTTCAGTTCATGTTTGGACACTTGGAATTAGGCATTTACTTAATCAACTTGGAATTATTGGAGCTGGTATGTGAAACAGACTGATCTCGTAAGCTGGCATAGATCTACTGTAAATGATATGAGCCATGGAAGATGTGAGGCCAACTTCTTACTACTTCTTTGTGGATTTCATTTGATAAGCTAATGATTAAAAGTCATGAAGATATCCTCTGGTGGCATTGCAGAACTGTTACAGCAGCAATACATTTGTATTTTTGCTTCATCATGAAGCAAAAAATCTGTCTGAGCAGTTGAGGCACCACTGTGGGTCAGCACTGAACATAAATGCTGAGCAGTCAGGACAGCTTGATCCAGGTGGAGTCTAAGGGGAGACCAGTGCTGAAGCTGAGGTGCTGCTGTGGGCTGGGCACATCCACAGAACCTTAAACAAAATTGTTGCATTTAAATGCCATGTGAAGAAATGTACAAAACTGTTACCAAAATAGCTCCTATATAATTAGAAGGCACTGAATAGAATTTAAAATCTATATTTGGAGTTACAGTCTCCTGCTGTTGTGCTTGTGCTGTGTGCATGTGGAGCCTGGACTGGAGAAGTAAATGGCTACCATAAATTCAGTATGCATCTGGAAGCTTCAGCCAATTCGCTGCTCCTGGGCATCTGGACTACAGCCCAGGCTCTTCCTGGTGCCTGCACAGCAGAAAACTTCAATCTTCAGCTGTCAGTGGGGGACTCAGGAGAGTTTTTATCAATGTACAGCAGTCACTCGTTAGTACTGGGGAGTCAATGGAGTGACAGGAACATGAATTGTACTCTGCTTTCAGCACTTGGATGTCATGTAACACAGAAATGGGCTCTACTTTGGTTTACTTAAAAAGAGCAAACAAGGAAGGGAAAATATGGCTTGCTTCCCTTTCTTGAAGCAAGGAGAATGGGGTATGAAGTGTTGTATGTTTCCAGACACTTCTCAGCCTGCCCAGGTGATCAGAATCACAGCTGAAGCTGTGGAAAGCTAATAGAAACTGCAAAATGCAATTTCTCCTATATTGCATGATCCTTTAGACTGAGTACTGGGGCTTGTTGCATATTTTATTGGGGCTGAGTCGCCTCTGAAATACTGGTATGCCTGCTTGGCTAAAAAACAAGTCCATTTACTGACTGATGCACCTTGCATAACACAGCAATATCCATTTCTTGAGTAAAACAATTTGACATCTAGCAGTGCTGATAGATTAGTGCTTATGACTGCAGTAAGCCTTCTAATGGCCTCTTCTGAGAAAAAGCTTCTGCGATGAAACTTGATCATAAAAGACAAAATTGCATTTGCCTTAAACGTGTGTACTTCACGCAAGGCATGGTTTAACTCCACCTCCACTCTGGAGTTGTCTCTCAAGTATTACATTGTAAAAGACTTCCTGATAATGAGGCACAGTGAATAAGGCTTTTGAGAGGCACTCTCACTAATGTTGTGATTTGGTATGTAAATGGAGACAAGGAAGAGTGTGCCAGCATGCTCTGCTGGGAAGTGAAAAATGTGGAAAGCTTTTAGATGTGGCAAGTAGCAGTAGAATATTTCTTCAGATACTAGTGGTCTAAACTAGCTCTAGAGTATTGTGCAAGGCTCTGTTCTAGTCAAGGAAGCAAACAATTTGCATATAGGCCTTCAATTGAGTAGCCTTTCAAGGTGTTTTATAATCCTAAAATGTACTGGGATGGAATAGCTGTTGGAAAGCTGTATTTCTTTTTTACCTCTCATACTTAACATCTTAAGCTAGAAAATTGCTGCATAGGTTGCTGTGGCTGTTTTATATATGTAACACAAGTTTGAAGCTTTGCATGTCAAAGGGGGGAAAGAAACCAAACCCTCTACGGACTTCTGATTGCATAAAGAATATCAGTTCTATCACCTACTTCTTGCTTCTGCTGTCTAAGCAATCTTTGCTGTATGTGATCTCAGAGTGGTTTCTTAAGTCTCCCTGTTAGATGCTTTCTCTTCTTCAGTGTTACAGGAAGAGTTTCCTTCCTTGTGTGCCACATCTGTCTCTGTCAGCTGTGAAATGACCAGGAAAGCAGATAGCTGTAAAATCCTGTGGCAATTCTGTAGAGTGCTCCATGCTAACTATTTTGCTAAGTTGCTTGAGGGTTCATTGACTGTCTGGGTGATGCTTTCACTTCCTGCCTGCTGTCTGAGTGGGTATCAGAGCTAAAATACCTGTGCTGAAGTACGGTTTAGCTTTTTTGTTACAGCCCAATGTAGTGTCTATAAATGAGCACCTTTCTTTGTCAAGTCCTTTGAAGCTATGAACTCCATATAATAAGCAACTTGGTTAGGAGCTGTAAACATCTTAACACAGAATTCTGGGGAGGAAAAATCTCTTAGCTGTCCCGCTAAGCATAGTTGTTCTCTTGTCTTTCAGCAATTCCAGTCCGAAGCTCCAGGCTGCCATTGTTGTCTGATGCCATGCCAGCACCAGCTCATCTGTTCCCATTGATTCGTAACTGTGAGATTAGCAGAATAGGCAGTACTGCGTGTTACTGCCACCATAAACATCTGTGTTGTTTGTCATCTCATTTTGCTCACAGTCACTTCAGATATGCACCACAGAAGAAATTTGCGGCACTTTACAGGCCAAAGGAGCACTTTAATAACTTTATTCACGCAAGGGATTATGCTTCTACGCCGCAGAGGTTTTACCTCACCCCTCCACAGGTCAACAGCATCCTGAAGGCAAATGAATACAGTTTCAAAGTCCCAGAATTTGATGGTAAAAATGTAAGTTCTATTCTTGGCTTCGACAGCAACCAGTTGCCTGCTAATGCTCCGATAGAGGACCGGAGGAGTGCTGCCACTTGTTTACAGACAAGAGGGATGCTTCTGGGTGTGTTTGATGGCCACGCAGGCTGTGCTTGTGCTCAAGCTGTCAGTGAAAGACTGTTTTACTACATTGCTGTCTCTTTGTTACCTCATGAAACTTTACTTGAAATAGAAAATGCTGTGGAGAGTGGCAGAGCTCTGTTGCCCATTTTACAGTGGCACAAGCATCCCAACGATTATTTTAGCAAAGAGGCTTCCAAGCTTTACTTCAACAGTCTAAGAACTTATTGGCAGGAGCTGATTGATCTCAACAGTGGGGAGACTACTGATGTGAGAGAAGCTTTAATTAATGCCTTTAAGAGGCTTGATAATGATATTTCTTTGGAAGCTCAAGTAGGAGATCCAAATTCTTTTCTCAACTACCTAGTACTGCGAGTAGCATTTTCTGGCTCTACTGCCTGTGTAGCCCACGTGGATGGTGTCGACTTGCACATTGCTAACACAGGTGACAGCAGAGCGATGCTCGGCGTTCAGGAGGAAGATGGATCTTGGTCTGCAGTTACTTTGTCCTATGACCACAATGCACAAAATGAACATGAAGTGGAACGTGTGAAAATGGAGCATCCAAAGTCTGAAGAGAAAAGTCTTGTGAAACAAGATCGTCTCTTGGGTCTCTTGATGCCTTTCAGAGCTTTTGGTGATGTGAAGTTTAAATGGAGTATTGAACTGCAGAAGAGAGTAGTGGAATCAGGCCCAGATCAGCTGAATGACAATGAATATACGAAGTTTATTCCTCCAAACTATTACACTCCCCCATACCTCACAGCTGAACCAGAAGTCATACATCACAGGTTACGGCCACAGGATAAATTCCTGGTTTTGGCCACGGATGGGCTGTGGGAGACAATGCACAGGCAAGATGTGGCTAGAATTGTGGGGGAGTACCTCACTGGTGTTCACCACCAACAGCCAATAGCTGTTGGTGGCTATAAGGTAACTTTGGGACAGATGCATGGTCTCTTAACAGAAAGGAGAGCAAGAATCTCTTCAGTATTTGAAGATCAGAATGCAGCAACTCACCTGATACGTCATGCAGTGGGTAACAATGAGTTTGGAACTGTGGATCATGAGCGACTATCCAAGATGCTGAGTCTTCCAGAGGAGCTGGCTCGAATGTATAGAGATGACATTACAATTATTGTGGTGCAGTTCAATTCACATGTTATAGGCGCATATCAAAATGAGGAATTGTGAATTTAATGCAGTGAACTAGTTACTAAAGTTGTAACAAGGGCCAGTATGAGCAGCAAATTTAAAAAAATCCACCCAAAAATAAAATTCAAAAAAGCCTTTGGCAAACAATTTTTATTTGTTAGATTCAGCATATCTATTGTTCCTGCCTTTCCCCAGAGGTCTAAAAACGTGGGAAGTGCTATTGACCCAATACAAAACTTGAAGAGGATGTCCTAGCCTGGGAAAATAGTTTTTTATAACAACTTTGCACTATTGATTTCATGAATGCTGCTAAAACAATGTCTTGAGTTTGGCAAATTTGGATGAGGGAGGAAGTAGGATAAAGAATTCACTATCCAAGATCTGGCTGGTCAAGAAACAGCTTGCTTATAAAATATCTGCAAATATATACACTTAAGGAAACGAAAAGTAAAAAGTATTGTTGAATTTTTTTACAGGGCTAATTCTTGCAATGGTTGTGAATATATTGTCTATTGTTTCTTTTAAGTAGAAGGTCACTTGAACCAAGTAAGTCTTCAGTGTAACAAAGTTGTCTCACTTTCATATGGACAGTGTCATTCACATAAGAATATTTGTCCAAGTGTTGACTTTCAAGGCAGGTCTAAGCCATAATCAATACCTGAGATTCTGCTACAGTTTAATCATATCTTATGCACGGTAATTTCTAAATTTCTTGTGCATTAATACTTGGCTGTGGTTTTCTGCACAACTTGTAGGGCAATAACATTACAACATGCAGCAAGGTAGCAGGTAACTTCATGGAGGACTTCAGTTTTCAGTATGAAGAAACTTTCAGACTTTTTGGGAAGTCAGTATTCTTGGTTACGGCTGTGTTTGCTTTCTTAAAGGCCATGTCCTTCATGGACTCCACCTCTCCCTGGCATTGCTTAGCTACTAAATAATTTTTCACCTGAAAAGATCAGGAAATCATTGCTAACCTCTTTGTAGCTTTGTAACTTGCACTCATTTTCATTTTGGGTATTTCAAAAGGTCACAATACTGCCCTTCACTTGAACTCATATCTGTAAGTTGGGTGAAAAACTACAAATTAAAAAAATTGAAGTATGGCTTGTATATAGCATTTTAATTGGGAAGCTGACTGGCATGCATGTGTATGTTCAGTGGCTATTTCTAGCAACTTCTTTTAGTTGTGTGTTTCTGGGCAGCTGGTGTATGCATGTTTCTACAGTCCAGAATAGTATTGCAGAGCAGTCTCTGAAATGGCTCTGGCTTGGAATGGTTGAATTTGAAGATTGGCTGTACTTGTGTGCCAAAATTGTTGGGCTTGCAATGGTAAAAGTAGAGACTGACAGCTAATTGGTCATCATTGCATCTATTTGAGGTATGTTGCATTGTGTACAGATTTATTTTAACCTGCCCTTAGGTTAAAACCTGAAATGCCTGCTGAAATACTAGTCCTTGATGACTGAGTGAACGCATTTAACTTTATTCCTGGGTTCTAGAAAACAGTCATATGTCAGCTTATTTCACTTTACCAAGGTGTTTCAGTTAAAATACCTCCCTAGCCCTCATCATAGCTAGTTAAATCCACACTTAACTGAAATGCGCTAGGTTTCTCAAGTGGCATTTTTTACTAAATATGTCTTGCCAATTAATGTTACTGTCCATAGGGTGCACTTAGTTTGAACAATGAAGCTGTGCTATAGTAAACATTGGCTCCTCCAACTCACAAATGCTGTGTGTACTCAGTGGCCTGCAGCTTCACTATGTCTCTACCTAACCTTAACTATCAGCATCAGTATTGCTGTAAGGTTAATGATGCCTAAGTTCACATTCAAGATATGTATACAACTCTTCTTTATTTGAAGGGAAAAGGGAAACTAAAATGCTTAGACAAGTACTGGCAGTTGACATTGCTTCTGTATGTTGTGTTTTGGTGACTGTGTCATTAACTAGGTCAATAGACTATGTTCTATCATTCAAATGCAGTATGTATCTCAGCTGTTGCAGTATTTAACTTTCTTACTTTTTTTACTGTTAAGGCTCTATTAACCTGCATTGATGTATTTAACCTACAATTGTTGATACAGATTTGGTACAAGTTCTATCTAGAAGAAATGCACATTGGTCCCACGGATACAACTTTTGTTGAGGAGAAGCTGCTTTTTGTAGTAAAGATACTTAAGTATGGGGTCAGACAATATTTATGTATTGCTTGGAGACTTGCTCAGTATGTATGCAGTGAACAGAAGCAGCATAGCTGCCTGCTGAACAGGTGATCTGAACAAACATCCTTTAACAGATTCCAATAAAATGATCAATTATGCAGAAATCCATGTGTATTGAGTTGATGTAGAATGTGGTATGTGTTCTGCTAGGACTTTGTTCTTTTGTGTGATCCCTGTTACGAATACTCAGATGGCCAAGGAGACCAAAGTATAAATGGAAGCAGAATTGAGGTTCAGAGTGCTTCAGTGTTGCTGTGAGGCTCAGTATCACCCTGCCTCAGGCATGCTGCTGCTGCCTCCCCCAGGCAGCAAAGCTCAGATCCTTCCATCACAGTCACTGTGTCTCGTTCCCAGCACCTCATGAGTACCTTCAGGGGCAGTGCTGCTGAGGAAGCAGCTGCATTTTGGATTTTAAAGCTGGGTACTGTACTCTGTATAAAGCAATACAGCATTTCACAAACAGTCTAAAATATGTGCAGATTAAATTGGGGCAAGAATGAGTTGATGGTGAGCTAAACAGAAACAGCTCTTGTGCCACAGGCTGAGAACACACTTGCCTTGTCTGCCAGAATTGTTGCATTGTGGAAAGTACAGATATTGTGCACATAAGGGTGATGCTGGGATTACTTTGTCAAATAAGGATTTCACAGCTGCAGATATGTGGTTCAACCATGGAGGATGGCTGAATCTTGACAGTCAACATCAGATTTACCTTAATCTTCAAAACTGTTCTTGATGAATGTGTCAGTTCAACAATAATACTATATAAGAGGAGTGGGAGATATGTTATCTGTACTTCCAGCTTAAGGCTCTGTTAACTCTGTTCCCTTGTGTTTAGTGGTTTGTGCATTGTATTTTAATCCCATCCACTGAAGCACAACCCATGTCAGGGGGTTGTTTCTAATTGAAGCTTATGTAGATCTGTATTCAAAAGCTTCCTTGACCAGTTTCATTATTGCTCACACCACCGACATGGTGGTGGTTATATTTGCAATGCAATAGATAAGTCTATTGTTACAATGCTGGTTACACCTGCTGTTTTATTTGCTGCTTGTGAGTATTAACAATAAATTTCTGGGTAGAGAGAAAGGAAAATCTGACTTTCATAACTGGATCACTAATTAAGTATAAGCTGGCAGGAGCATTGTGTGGCAAAATGAAAAGCAATTTGAGATGCATAAATGATCTGTTCCTATCTGTTCTGCCAGGTCTGAGGGTAAAAAAATGCCAAACAACTTATCTTAGGTATTGATCAGTGTACAGGTCTTCTGAAACTGCTTTTCTTGCTAATGACCCACCTAATCAGTCATGAAGCTTTCCAGGATTACGTAAAACTTAAGCATAAGAAAATACAAGCACCATTCAGTATATACCATGATAAGCAGGTACTTAATTTTGTTTGTGATAATTAATAAGAAATTAGATTCTGGGTTTTTTTTAGAACTTAACAAATAAAAGGAGTAGACTGAAAGTTCTCCAGCTGAAAAAATAAGGACCACCCAGTACAAGATTGTTTTAGGATTGTTCTCCCTATATAGCCTCTTTCTGTGTTGAAGATAAAAAAAAGAAAATAACTGCAAAGTACGTATCAGTTATGGTTCCTAGTCTGGGTAAGTTAGTAATGAGTCTTACAGATTTTAGGGGATGTTTTATGCAGCAGGCTGTTCACTATCCTCATGGTGAATCTTTATCTGAACAGAAAAAATGTGCTTCCATTATTAGACTTTTTATTAGATTTCCTAGATAGAAAATCCTCTTTAATAAAACTTGTGAATACCAAACTATTTTATAGCATTATGAACAAACTGGTCAGTTATAATACCCAAAATGTGTACTTAGGGTAGCCTATCATGTTCATGTCACATGATGCTGCAAGATAGGAAAAATGCCCAAGAAATAGGGAAATCATTGGTGTTAACAGGAAAGCACCCATGAGCTGACACACAGCCATGCATTAAGCGTAGTTTCATTCAGAAGCTCTGTATTAATGAAATGAGTCTGTCAAAGTTGCTATAAGCCTATAGTAATTAATTCTGTAACCTTTCCTGTTGCTCATCCCTAGTACTTCTTTGCCCACTGTGGTAGTGCAACAGCTGGGCTAATGACAAGAATACTATTTTCTTCCTTGCTTTTAATTTTTGCATTTTGTGCAAGGTGATTTAAATAGTAATAGTAGGTTAATAGTAATTAGTTGGTGTTCCCAGGTTTAGGCAGCTGGGAGAGGAATGAATGTTGCTTCCCTGGTTGCAGCCTCTTCTACAGGGGAAAAGTAAATCTTTCTCTTAACAAAACCTGGCTGCTGTACAGAAGACCTAGCCATAGCACAGCAGTGTTTAATAGGGATTTATTGCTCCTGCTAAAAAGCAAAGTGTATTCATTTGTACAGCATGCTGCCACTCTGCTACTCTGAAGCTAGCTCAAATTTCCCTGCACAAGTTGGTGTATTCCTGTGTATGTAAAAGTACTGTTGCTTATGGGCACATTCCTTACCAGCTTCTTAAGACACCTGACTTGGGTACTTGTGTGTGTGCTGCCTTGTGAGTGTTGAAGTGCCTTTCAGAGGTGGTGGAGCTGTGTTCAGCACGTGCTCTGGGATCTCAGTAGATGTTCAGCCCATGCCATGCCTGCATTCAACTCCACTGAGCACAGTAGAAACTTTGTCACCTTGTCCACCCATAGGTAGCTCCATTTAGGTGTTTTCTGGAGGCAAATCTTAAACATTTTTCCCCCAGGTCTTCGTAGGTACGGTAGTCCTGAAGTTTTTGCATCTGCCACTTTTGCATAATTACTTCAGAGTTTTTATTATTGTCTTGTACCTAACAGTCCTGTAATTAGCCTTATTCTAAGGGCTTGTTCTTGCTCTGACTGTTAAGGTACGTGGAAGTGCAGCTCAAGCCCCAGTGTCATTTTTGCCCTACACAGATGGTGTGTAGGATGTCACTGCTGTGCACTGCGAGGTATTGCTGTTACACCAAGGACTCTATCTCCCCTGCTCCAGAGCCCTGCCAATGTTTAACAATTAAGTCAGCAGCATACAATTTCCTTGGCATAACCTCTGAAGCCTCACTTGGAACAGTGTTCAGCACTCATTCTTGCTTGCATGAGTAGGAATCTGTAGAGCTTCCAGCACAGCTGATCAGAGGAATCTTATGTTCTTCTACTCATTCTTTTACAAATCTCAATCTCAAGACCAGCTCCAGGTCTTTACATAGTCCCCCTTTATATAAAAAAGTAAAATTTCCAAAACTGAGGAGATAATGTCTTTTTATCAAAATAGTTCAGCTTGTAAAAGGCTGAAATATTAATTAAGGAAGGAACAGAGCCTGAACTTAGAGCTGATAGTACAAAAGGCAGAAGAGTCTTCTGGCAGGTGGCTTGGCAGCACTGTAGTGTGGCAGTGCAAGGCAGTCCTGTGTCTGTCTTCTGAGGCTGATCTGGAACACTAAAGTACCATTCACTGCTTAGCAAACACTGACACTAAGGAGTCTGAGAGGCTGTCTAGCTCAGAAAGACAGCTAAGCATAGAATTCATGTATATTTTCAACAGACACTTAGTATTTTTAGTATTTAGGGATTTTTGACATTTGGGCCATGTTTATATAACTTCATGCCAAATCATGTTCAAACAGGTGAAAAGAATCTATCTTCTATGGAATCAATGTGTATGAGACACTTGTCACACCTGAGGAAGGCTCCTCTCTACTCCTACTACTTAGTGAAGAATATGTGAGGAGCTGTTGAGAAAATCCAACTGACAGAAAAATGCAATGAGAAAGTCACACAAGATTAGGGCCCAGAAATAACATAGGCTCTCCAGGTTTGTAGATTACAAGCATTTAAGCTGATGTACTGCATTTTAAAGCCACTGTATTATACAAAATTTTGGGAATTAAAATTGTCTGAGCTATGACTAGGGTTCAGACCGTGATATTCAGTCATATCGTGACTAAACTGCTGAAAGACAATTCTGACGTCTGCTGTATTTGCTAACCTGCATTAATATAGAGGTATTGGAGTGTGATGGGTCTTATTTCTCAATGCTGCAGCTTAAAGGAGCATTTGAAGCCTATCACAGTAGTGATATTAAAAGCTCAGTTCTGAAGTCAGAGAATCATAAAAAGTCCCTTTGATATGGGATCAAGTGTTCACAGGGTACCTGCAGGAAGAGTGCTTGGAAAATCTCACTGGCTGCAGCAGCTAACTCTTAAAAAAAAAAAATAGGAGACACAAGGTCTGTCTAGCTGAGATGAGACATAAAAAGCCCATCATAAGCTGTGAAGCAGTGACCAAAATGGGAATAGGAAGTTAGGAGACAGATTCAGATAAGCTACAAAATGTGGAGTGTTTCAAAAGTACACAGATACAAGAGTGTGAATCCTAAAAAATTCAGGATAAAGTAGGAAAATGTAAGGGAGAAAAAACCTGTTATATAATGTGTCTTTAAAGCTGAAATTGCACACATGAAAGAAAACTTAGGTATGTGTCATAAAATAACTGCAGAAGTAAACCACAATAATATCAGAGATGGCTAATGAATGAAGAGAAAGGTCTTGCATCAGTTATGCTTGGTGAAATTGTCCTCAGGAAAACAAACAAACAGCAGATGAAGAGATCAGAAATGACTGAATGTCTAAACTGAAGATCAAAAAAAAAAAAAAACAAAACCAAAAAAAGAAAAACCAAAACAGCCAAACAACCAAAGCTGAACAAAGATCAGCTGCTGTTGTTCTGATGTTTAATGTTTACTGCTTCTGTGCAAATATGAGAACAGACACAAGTCAAATGTATGGGTGCCAGGAATTTTAATATCCAAGGGCAGTGCACATTACTAAACAGTACTTTCCTGATTTTTACATTGCAATGGCACCTCAGTACAGGAGACAGAAAGCTGTGAGTGAGGATGAAAGAAAAAAGGTCAGAAAAAACTAAGTGAAGGAAAGAAAATTGGAGTTGAGGAGAACTTGTCACTTCATTTTCTTTTTCTGTCAGGCTTTTTCAGTCATTCTAATTTGAATCATACCTGTGTGGTTTTTTTCAGATGTTTTTGAAAACATCTGGGGCTATGTTTGTAGACCATGAAAAGTTAAGTTTGGCTTAGAATGTAGTGAAAAGCAACTACATACTGACATTTTCACAGTTGCCAAAATGCCAAACCGAAAGTATTGCTCTTCTGCATTCCCTCAGTTGCTGCCCAAATGAATGCTAAGGGTTGTGGCATTCCCTTGTTCAACAGGTTTTTCTTGTTCTCCATACCTCAGGTGAATGCTGCTATCATGAAGACAGAGTTCATTTTGTCTATCTTAAATCACCCTCACCCAGAACAGTGCTGCAAATATGCAAATGGTGTCCATGTGAGTTCCTTAAATGGAAAGCATTTCCTCAAGGCATTTGGAGATCCTGCCAGTCCACCAGAGACAACTGGGTCAACTTCTACTACCAAGGGGGGAGTAAATCATCAGATGACTGAATTGTTTGCAAAACTGGGAGCATCACATGATGCCTGGCAGCTTCATAGGCAGAGAACTAAAATTTTTATCATAGCATAAAAACAGGACTTGTAGGGGTGTTTCACTTCCAAAAACTTCCTCTGAGAAAAATTCAGTTGCCAGAATATTCCACTGGTGAGAATTTAGTAGAACAGTGAATATGTCTGTAGTGATGGTGTGATTGTTTGGGCAGGACCTGCCAGGAATGTAGCTGCAACATACATTTCGACTTTGCAATAGGAAATCGATCAATTATTGACTGAACTAAGCAAAAATTGCATTCTAGAGCATTTGACTAGCAGGGACAGTAATACATCCACACCTGACAGCAAAACATTATAGGAAAACAAAACCCAAAGTAAAAAGAAAACTTTACTCAGATCTTAAGCTTAATCATTTAAGTAAGTGCAATCCTATATATACTATGACAATAAAAGCATTATTGGTCTGGATGAAATGTTGTAAAATATAAAGTAAAATATCCTGTTCCAGCTGAAAAAAAACAACAAAAAGCCTAACATGCCTAGAACAAACAAATAATTTCCATTGTAAGTTCCAGGTTTTCTTGTAAAAGGAAGGTAAAAATCCGAAAAGCTGGTGGTTAATTATAAGGACAGAGATAATGTTTGAGCAAATTAATACCAGTTGTGATCTACTCTTGATTTTAAAAACTCAACAGACCTACTCAAGAAACAGTTCTTTGCAGATGTATTTGTAAGAAAAAACTAAGAAGCAGCATAAGTTACAATGGCTGCAAAAGACATCTTGGAGTCAAAATGTGTATTAACTTTCATATGCTTAAATACCAAGGATTTAAACAAATAATTTGCTAAATTACTTGTCAAAGAAGCACTGAAGAGCAATACTAAATATCCATTATTTGCTAGTTATCTTTTTTTCTTAAAATTTCAGTTAAACTAAACCATTCTTTTTTTAATTAGGAACTTGATTAAGACATTCTGTATCACTAAACTCCTCCCAAACATGTTGTGTCAGCTCTGCTTAGCATTCCTTTACTAGAGTCAAAAAAGGAGAGAGTCAGAATAAGGAGGAAATTGTGTTTTGAAATTGTCTTATATCAAAGGATTTTAAAAATGCTGTGTACATTTCTTGAACGGGAGGCAAATTCTAGGTGAATTTCATTAGACTGTTTTCACAGAATAGTGGGGGTTGCCAGAAACCTCTGGGCATCATCTAGTTCAACTTCCTGCTCAGTTAGCAAAATTGCTGTTGCAGCTAACCAGTTTAAGTAAAGGTTCAGGCAGGTCAAAAGAATTTTGGATAAAGTTGGAAGACTCTGTCCTGAGACCTTGCAAATTCAGTACAAAGGTTATGGCCCATTGCTAGCAATGCCTATACTGTATTACAGGACTCTGTGCTTATGAAGTCCACGCTGGCTGCTCCCCATAACTCTATCCTTCAATTATTTGGAGGTGCTCTCCAGGAATGCTTGCTCCATCACCTTCCAGAGGACAGAGATGAGGGTGATGAGCCTGTAGTTCCCTGTGTCCTACTGTAAGGCAGGAGTGACCTTCACTCTTTTCTACAGTTGAGGAACTCTTCCTGATCACCATATTCTTTCATAATTGAGTAGCCTCAATGACATCAACCAGCACTATCAGAAGGCATGGATACATCCCATAAGGCCCCTTTGTCTTTAATATGCCTTTGTTTTTAGTTAAATGTTTCTTAACTTTATCTTTTTCCTCTTGCTTCAGACTTTCTCTCAGGTTTGAGAGCATGAGGTCCCTGAAGGCTGGCTGTACCAGTAAACACAGGTCCCTCAGCTTTCTTGTTACCAGATCCCCCATCCCATTCAGCAGCAGGCCCACATTCTCCCTTGTCTTGCTTTTGCAGGTGATGTACTTGTAGATGTCTTTGCTGCAGTCCACAATTCCATAGCAGGCACAACTCCAGATGGGTTTGGCCTTTTCTAACCCTGCCCCTGTGTGCTTGGACAGCGTTTCTATATTCCTGGCAGTTTATCCACCCTTGATTCTACCTCTTGCAGAACACTTCCTTTTTCTATTTGAGCTTTGTCAGAGCCTCCTTGCTCATATTTGCAACTGCCTCCTGCCTTTGATTGATTTCCTGCATGTTCAGATGGATCATTCTGCAGCTGGAGGAGGTAATATTTGAAACTCAACTGACTGTTCTGGTCCCCTCTTCTCTCTGTGAATACATTACACAGGATTTCTCCAAGGAGACACCTTAAGAGGCGGTAACATGCTCTCCTGAACTCCAGGGGTTATTCCTGCTATTTTCCTTGTTTCCTTTTTGTGGGATCCACCACCATTTCATGGCTACTGCAGCAAAAGCTGCCTGTGACCTTCACGTCCCTGGTGAGTTCTTCCTTGGTTGTATTCCTTGGTTTTAAGTGTGGGGTCCAGCAGAATGTTTTGCCTCCATTAGATCTGTGATCATATTTGTTAGCAACTGCTCACTCCAGTAACCCCAGATTGCTTGGGTATTTCTGGATTGACCTTCCAGCCAGTATCATAGCAGGGAAGGGTTTTGTTAGAATGCATAAGTTCAGCATTTAATCAATTTTATGAAAACAATCTGTTGAAGGTACTTGTTTCTGAATCATGCAGGAAAAATATTATTAACAGCTCAGGTGATTTTTTTTTGCAAAGTAGGCTACAACGTAAATCGAAAAGTAATCAAGATAGCAGCAGACAGATAAAAAAGAGAGAAACTGCTTACCTTACTGTGACTTCTGGGTAGGTAAAATAAATGTACAAACAGGAAGGAAGAACCACCCTACTTTTAAAGTGAGTGAACTGAAAACTGAGCTAAAACCCACCTAAAAGAAATCTTGAATGACATTCTTCCTCATGTGAAACCAAGATAAATCCTTGCTTGTGCTTTTGAGGTATCTGGCAGCATTTTATTGATCTTTGACCAGTATGAATTTTGTTCCTTACCCTACCAGGCATGACTGGGTAACTGTAGGCAAGTTGCTCAAGATGAAGTTTTGAAACACAGACACTTAATTTGCAAACCTTGGGCTTTGGATTAGAGTTTCAAAAGCCCGTGCCCATGCAGGCTGAGTGCACATGCACCCTTTTGGCTTCAAACTGCTCTCACAAGGCTCAGTACATCTGAAAATCGAGCAAGGGAAGTCAACTGCACAACTGTTTGCACATTTGCTCTTCTTACTCTTCTTACTCCTCTTCTCCAGACTGATGTAGCTGTAAGATAGTAATGGGGCTATTCACAAAGACAGTACTCAGTTAAACTAAGCTTTGTGGGTTATTCTGAAATAAGCACAGTAAATTCAAAATGAAAACTGCTGTTGCATATTCATGCAGTAACTTTATTGTATAAGTCTTTCTACTAACTTTTACTGTGTTTCTTTCGGCTTCATCCTGTAGTTCCCAGGGAAGCAGTTTCACTCAATCACACCTTCCTGCCTGGGGAAAACGTGCTTGGCATCATAACTAATTGAGTGTAAGGAAAAAAATTTGATTTTGTAGGTTCTTGTTGTAGGCAGTTGGTCTTTGATGTTCCTTCCCTTTGGGTTCATTTCCAGTCACAAAACATCTGTTCTCCTTGTAATTGGGAAAAGTTGGGATAATGTAATTAGGCAAACATCCCCTGTCTGGCGAATCTTCTTTCTGATGGGAGTTTAGGCAAAAAGAACGCCACTGTTCCTTCTATCAATGAGTGGTTCTTCGCTAATCTCTTTAGCCTGGGTACAGCCAAGGCAGAACTCTGGTATTTTCTCTGAGTGAATTATTTGGAAGTGGGGCTCCTCCTTGTGGGTGATGTTCGTAGCACAGGGCTGGGCAGAGGCGGGTCCTGCAGCTGCCTGGCTTTGGGCACAGCAAATCATTGAGGATTAACCCCAAAAGCCTTTCAGTGGTATGCCAGCACTTCACACCGGGGTTCATGTGCCAGCCCGAGGGGCGCTGGATGGTTCCCAGCTCTGGAGGTGTTTTTGCAGAGCCAGGCCAAGGCACAGAGGAGATGCTCTCCAGAGAAGCCCAGCCAGCCTTATTCACAGCAGCAGCTTATGTGCTGCCAGGCACAATGGCTGATACCAGCAAATTTACCCACTACTCTTCAACTAATGTAAAATTAATTTTACATTAACTGGAGCTGCTGCTGCCAACAGCATCAGGCTTGGCAAGGGCAAGAACCCTGAGAGGAAACACTTCCCTTCATCCTGAATTAATGCAAAATGGCCCTGACCCAATCTGCCTGCAGTTTTATTTAGTGGTGATTTTTCAGTCAAATATTCTCTTAGCAAAGCTGGAATAATGTGCTGCATTTTCAACATAAAAATATCATATCTGAAGATTATGTGGAAATGAAGGATCCTGTCAAAGTTGAAATTGTCCATTCATGTTTGAAAAATTCAAATTTTACCTTAATAGAATTTATAGATAGCTCTTAAATGCAATTTTTCTCTGATGTTCTATATTATATATATTTCCAATCACAAAACATGTTCCCCATCTAATTATGAAAAGCCAAAATAACTTTAGGTCCACCTGAAGTAAAAAGAGAGATTTTCTCAATATAATATTTTTGAATTTTCATTACTTTAAAATTGGTTATTTGTGAAAGGCAAACTCTTAAAAGGAAACTGACACATTCTTTACAGAAATTAGGAAAAAGGTCTCCCTTTCTTTTATATTAACTGCTTTTTTAATGGTGTCTTTAGGAAGCACTGCTTCTCTTTGTGCTTAGCATTGAGATTACCTGGGCAGGAAAAACAGTGAAGGATGATTCTGGTCCTGGAGGGGTGTTTGTGTAGCTCTTAGCTTTGGCAAATGGCAAGAGCAACATCCACACTCACTTGGAAAAGAGGGGAGGAAAAAGTAGTCATTCAACTTCAGCTTCACTTTAATACTGTTGTCTTTTCACTTCTAAGCTAGAAGGAGAAGAGGAAGGAAAATTGTATGTCTATGCATTGTCTTTATTCTCTAGCAAACATGTTCATCAGGGATTTGTTACAGAACTTCTGCAAAAGCAATATGCAGGTGATTAGACAAGATCCAATACAGGGAATAGCCTCCACAGTCCTCCTTTGCTTGGCTCTTGGTCACATTTTCACTCTAGACAAGACACAAGCAATGACATGTCTGTGTCTTTCAAAGTACAGCTGTGACCAGATGTGCATCTGTGCCTGGGAGTGTGAGCAGTCACGAGTGCTGGTTCTGAAGCTCCACACACTGCAGCTTTGCTGTATGCTTGTCAGCCACTGTGAGCTTGCTGGGCAACAGAAAATAGTCCAGGGACTTCTCCCGTCCCTTTCCTCAGGCTGTAGCTTCACCCTGCTGAGTCCTGAAGTGCCACCAGGGCAATCAGAGCAGTCACCAAAGCAGTAACTTGAATTTCTCATGGGATATAACTGTGTAGGTCCTTGGGACATGAAGATGACCACAGTGCTGTTGTGATTTTCCATTTTGATTAGAGTTATAACAGTAGAAATGCACTATGAAAGTAATAATTAAAAAACATATCTAAGGGATCTGAGTGAAGCATTATCTACTATGCATGCTACTGAGTGCAGAAAAAAATCCTATACAGATAGGTGAAGCTTTTTCTGTACAGGTATTTAAGAAAATAAGCCAATTTGTTTGCATTTTGTAATATGGAAAGTGTATATTGAACAGCCATGAAAGGAAATAAAAGTAAGAACTACAAAAGAAAGGGTTTCTTACAATCAACCTGTCAACAGTCTTGTCAAGAAGAAATTAATCTGTTATGTTTGTGTCTGTGTCATTGTCACAGAGATAATGATATCATAAACAGCTGAAGTACTTGTAGGATTTTATAAATGCTTTTGGAAATTAGAATGACTTCCATGCCTTTAAAGGTGAAAGCTATTTTAAGCAACCTAGGAAGTACATTGTTTCAGTGACAAGTTATTTTTGACTGCAAAGTATGGATTTCCTGTAACTTTCTCAAAAAACTATAATGTTGGCTTTGGAGATGGTATAGAAGACAGGATAATGGAATGTGAGAAGAATGATTTAGTACATATATAAATATGATGTGTGGATTTATTGGCAGTTGTATTCCTGGTTCAGTCAATAATCCAAACAAGCCTTTCCTGAAGAATCTAATGTTGCTGTATTGTAATTAATGGAAATTTATCTTCCCCAAAGACTGGCAGAAAGACACCTTTTAAAATTCAATATGCATGCATATTGGTCCTTAAAGGAAGAATAAATTAGCTTGAACAGTTTCAGAAGAACTAACAAGATTAAAAATTGAAAAATGCTTGAACTGACAGGACTGATTTAGGAGAGAAATTGGTATTTGAGTAGATATGCATGAAATTATGATCTGCCTGCTCATCTCACCATGTAGAAGATGAGCAGCCACTTCATGGCAAGGTGGTTTTCTTTCTTTAAGTTTTGTCCCTGTTATTAGTCCTACATTTTATGAGAACATGATCCTGACATTTATGATAGGTTAATTCCATCATTGTCCTATACATAACAGAACTGCTAGTGCTAAAATTTGTCTGAATTTCTGTAACCCAGATCTCAGCCTAGAAAGAAATACTATTCCCCTGTGATAGAAGCTGACTTTGGAAAGGGAATTTATTGAGATGATTATAACTGGGTAGATCCTCTGGTAAATCACATTATCCTACTGTTTTGCACTAAATGAACTTCTGGCCTGAGCTGTCTGGAAATTATTATGTTGGTAAATATGATTAGCAAAACTCAGTCCTCCTCTTGGTACCTTATGGGAATCAGGTTCCCCTGTAAGAAAAGCAAATAATTTGTTTAATGTACTGATAGGGACTAAATGTAAGGCCAGAGAGGTACAGCAGTGTAAGAAGCACTTTGTTTTATGTTGTATCTGTGAACCTTCTGGACATTCCTAAACTTGGCCTCTCAATGGCAACAAAAACCACCCCCCATCATTTGCTGAAACAGAAGCTGCATGATGTTTGCATGATGCCCATTGTGCTGCCCTCCAGGTCCTTGGCTCCTGCAAGGAAGGGCTGAGCTGCTGAAGTCAGGGGGGAGTTGGAGCACTCACATGCTGCTTTGAATTTTGGAAAAGTGTTTGCAATGTTTGAATTTACTCCCTGTCATTCCATGCTGGAAAGCACCATCTGAAGATCATTCTGCTTGTTATTTCCTGCATCTGTCACAATGCTTGTTGCAGGCCTAAGTGTGGATGTGCCCTGGCTGGCATAAACCAAGTGACTCATGAGTCAGGAATGCCTCTCTCCAGATTCAGCTCAGCTCTGCAGATTGAGATTGCTTGGCCTTTGCTTTTCAGCTGACATCAAAGAGTGCAAAAATAGTTGAGGTTTTATCTCCAGGCATTTTCCTTGGTTTAAACTGGAATTCTCAAATATTTCCATTTCAGAGAGCAGCAAATAGAATACTTTGTGATCAGAGATTTTCCTCACACAGCGCACGTTGAGCAGCCATGTCCTTCTCAAGTCACTCCTTCCATTATTTGGCCTTTGCTCTCATTACTTAAATGGACGATCTTTAAAATATTAACTCTTTGTTATTATTAAAAGCATCATTTTAGAGGGAATTATTGGAAACCTTGTTACTCAGTATTGAATATAAATATGGCCATTTTGCAAAGACACAGGAACCAAGGCTTGTGCCTTTAATGGGCGGGGCCTTAATTTTATTCTCATTTTCCACCTCCTAGCAGCTTAGACATGCAGCAGATTTCACAAGGGGCTGGCAAATCCGATAGTTCTGATTAGTTCTTCCATCCTTCTTGCCACATGACAAGTTCAAAACAAATTCTAAATTATTTTTTCATTTATAATAGGGAGACCTAATAAATATAGCAGCTAGGATGTTTTCTTTCTCTGTAGTTAAAGCAGTTCCAAGGGACAAAAAATGCTGTGAAACAAAGTAAAGAATAAAAGAATAACATAATCTGAGAAAAAGTAAAAGCAGAAGAAGGATGCAAGATATGCCGAAATGAAAATTGCAAGCTTTGAAGTAGAAAATTTGTTTCAGACAGGCCATTTTTATACCTCAAAAAACCCCATTTGCTTGGTACACTAATATGCCTGAGAGTCCTTTGGTGTGGCACCAATACAGCCTTAATAATTTTAAATTATCATTCATACAGGCAGGAGTCCTCTCAAGAATTCTTATCTTCTGTTTTTAACTATACATTTGAAACAGATGTTATATTGGAGTCACATCTGTCTGCTGAAACTGTTAGCCTTCCTTGGTGTGCCACAACTTGGCTCAAACCCTGAGTAAGAGAAGTCAGTTCACCAGTGTCGCCTGGGTGTTATTTTGACACTTAAACATTATGAATTGTTACTGAAGTGGATGTCTGCAGATGGTGTTAGCAAGGATTTCCTCATTATTTAATAACCAGGAATATTTTCCTATTATTGTTTCAATGATCATTTGTTTCCAGACGTTTAAGGATAATAGTATTAACATGTTAAAAGGCCTGTTCCAGGACTGGCCTATTCCAGTGTGTTGGCACTGTGTTTTGTTGGCATTTTCTGAAGCCTTGTTTTGTACTGAATTTAATTAATTTACAGTCATTCACATTTCAGTGAATTGGGCCCATCCTCCTAACATCATCTGTAATGGCTTGATTTAAAGAGTCAGAATGAATCCTTTCTCACATTTCCTTTCTCACAGAGCTGCTGCCCCACAGGCTCTCAGCACCACACAGGGGTACTGAGCAGAGTCCCCGTGACCAGGGAGTACTCTGGGCTTTGGATCAGTTTCACAGTGCTCTTGTCACATCCCCTGACAGAATCCGAAAGCTGTGCTGGGTAGGACAAGAGGAACAGCCCTTGTCTGCCACACTCAGTAAAACTCTCACTTCCAGATTTCTCCTGGGACTCACCTCATCTCCTGAAGTCTTGGAGAACCGTGCTCTTCATTCCTGAGTGAAGAGCTGTTTCATAGAAAAGTGCCAAAAAATTAGGGGACCCGACATTTACTAGAATAAGTTCTACTTATTATTCATATCCCATATCCATATGGGCATGTGGGCATATAAATCATGGAATCATAGGACAGTCCAAAATGGAAGGGACCTCAGAAGATTGCCCAGTCCAGCCTTTGATGGGAAAGGGAGTGTAGGTGAGATTAACGACCACCCTGTTCAATCACATCTTCAAAACCTCCAGTTATGGGCACTCTACCACAACCCCAGGACCATAGTTCAGTGAATGATTATTCTCACTGGAAAAAAATTCTTTATCATCTTTATCTGCAGATGGACCCAATGGGCACGTCCAGGTGTGCACGTGGCAGTCACTGTGCCTGCCTGGGTCAGCAGTGCATGAGCAGTGGGGTGCAGCAGGGCACTCCCCTGTCCTGTCACAGTAGGGTAAGAGTCCTGCCCAGTCACCAATGCATCTTGGAAAAAGCTGCCTACCCACTCATTTTAGCAGAGATTTTACCTGGGTCCATTATCTCAGCAGGCTAAAATCATCAGCAGAACCGTTAACCTCAAGTCCTACTGGCAACATCTCATAGTGAGAGGCACAATGTGACAGTGGTAGAGGTGCTCAGAAGTTGACCAGCATAATGATTTTTCACTAGGAAAGGCTAATTTATCAAGCTCTGTATTGAAAAATAACAATTTCAACAAATTTAAAACCTCTTATAAAATGCCTAGAAGTTGTTCAAATATCCTACTTAAACTTTTCAGTTAGATTTTTTTAGACTCATTTTAAAATTTAAATTAAGTTTCAGTAACATTAAAGCCAAATTGAAACAAGTGTTTTGATCATCAAAAGGAAAAATTATAGGTCCCATATGAAGTTACTCTTTTGCAGGCTTTCATTGGTTAAGCATAGTTGAGATAATCATATATTTTCAACTGAAGATAGCTGATAAAATTTTGACTCACGGGTGAAGGCAGTGACATAATGCCTGGCATTTTGATGGTGTCATAATTTTACCCTGTCTCTAAATAAAATATTTTCCTACAGCTTTTAAACCATTCAGATGTCTTTATATGTCTATATAATACAGAGAAGTCATGTTTTCTGAGTTCCTCTGAGATGTTTCTTGTTTTGTCAGTGCAAAGGAAAAATAAGTTTGAGAGAATTCTTACCCTCCATGGCAAGATGACAACAGCTCTTCTGAGCCACAGTATGATGCTTTGGTGCAGGTATTTGCTCAGAAATCTGGGTCCGTTCTGGTACTTTCATATTTTTAACTTTTTGGCTGCATGATTAAATGTTCCTCATTTTCTCTCCAATTATTGGACCCTTGATTACCCTCCCCTGGTCCAGAAATGGATCGAAAATCTCCCTAATCCTTTGAACTACTCATTATTTCTCTCCATTGCCCTTCTGCAGTCCTTGGCTTTTGTCCACACAGAACCTGAAATTGCATTCTGGCAGAGGTACCCAGGTATGCAAATCTGCGTATAAGGATGACCAAAGCTGGCAGCACTGTGGGTTCAAGTATCAACAGTGTAGAGCTGCTTGTTGGCTTCCTCCTGTCCATTGCAAATTATACCCCATGCTTATTTGGCAATAAGTGACATTGAAAAGTCATGGCAGTCAGGTGAATTCCTTCATGACAGAAAAAAGGGAAATATTGCACCCATTTTAAAAAAGATGAGAAAGGAAGGCTCTGGAGACTATGGACCTGTCACTTCTGTGCCTGGAAATACCATGAAACAGATCCTCCTAGAAGCTGTGCTAAGGCACATGGAGGACAGGGAGGTGACTTGGGACAACCAGCACAGCTTCTCCATGTTTAAGTCATGCTTGACCAGAGTAGTGGCCTTCTATGATGGGTTGACTACATCAGTGGATAAGGGAAGAGCTATGGATATCATCTGTCTAGATTTGTGTAAGATCTTTGACATGATCCCCCACAACATCCTTCTCTCTAAATTGGAGAGAGATGGATTCCATGGGTAGACTGGTTAGGTGGATGAGAGGTTAATTGTATGGTCACATCCAGAGGGTGGTGGTCAATGGCTCAGTGTTCCAATATAGATCAGTGACAAGTGATGTCCTTCAAGAGTCCATGTTGGAAACAGTGTGTTTTATATCTTCATCAGTGACAAAGACAGTGGGATCAGTGCACCCTCAGCAAGTTTGCCATTGACACCAAGCTGAGTGGTGTAACTGGCACATGAAGGATGGGATATAATTCAGAGAAGCTCAAGAAGCAGGCCTATGGAAATCTCATAATGGTCAACAAGCCCAAGTGCAAGGTACTGCACCTGAGTTGGAGCAACCCTCAGCACCAATAATCTGGAGAAGAGGAGATTGCAAGCAGCCCTGCTGAGAAGAACTTGAGGGTGCTGATGAATGAAAAGCTGGACATGACCTGGCAATGTGAGCTTGTGGCTCAGAAAGCCAGCTGTGTCCTGGGCTGCATCCAAAGGTGTGTGCAGCAGGGTGAGGGAGGGGATTCTGCCTTCTGCCCCTCTTCTCTGGGCTGGGGAGATCCCATCTGGAGTGCTGCATCCAGCTCTGGGGTCCAGCACAAGGAAGATGTGGCAGTGTTGGAGCAGGTCACACGAGTGTCACACACATGATTAAAGGGCTGCCCACTGTTTATGAGGTACAATGACTGACTTACATTTGCACAGCAACAAGGCTTCTAGGTCACCTTTCTGGATAGTCCTTGGCTCCTATGTTGCCATCTGTCCCCCCAAGTCCAGGACAAGCTGGATGCAGCCATCACAACCCCCACTGGTGATTTTGGCTTAAGCATGGGTGCAGAGAGGGCTGGGGGATTGTGCTGCTGCACTGCCCAAGCTCTGTCTACAGCATTTAAGGTTCACTTTGAACTGGGTTTTTTGGAAAAAGAGACTGCATTGCTTTTGGAATTTTAGCAGACCCTGGAAGCAGACTGTGGAAGGAAACCAGTGGGATTTGCAGTGTTGATTTTTACAGCTGGAAGGAGCAAAATAGTGAAGGAAATTAATTGCAACTTATTTACTTAGGTACAATTTATTCAAAAGCTGCAGACTCCTGTTATAATGGGATGCTACTGACTTGGTTGTCATTCAAAACAAGGAAATGCAAAAAAACCAAAAACTAATAAAGTATGATAAAATGACTATAGATCAGCCCAAAAAACATCTGAGATAATCTACCACTGTCTTAGGACATAGATTTAAGCCCTTCCCCTTTTAAATGATGCTCAGCAATTTGAGCAACTATTCAGTCAAAGTGACCTTCTGGAGCCTACAAAAATTATTTTCCCAGGGAATAACCATTTTTTTTTCTGTCTTTCACCACTGTCTTGTTGTTGGACTTCCTCCTGTAGCGTACCCGCTGATTTGGAGTGGAGTTGTGATCATGCATTGGCCAAGGGAACTGGGGTTTTTTAGTCTGGAGAAACCTGAAGGGAGATTGTAGACAGGTGAGGTTGGTCTCTTCTCCAGGTAACAAGTGGCAAACAGCCTCAAGTTGTACTTGGGGAGGTTTAGATTAGATATTGGGGAAAAAAAAATTCACTGAAAGGGTAGTTAGGCTTTGGGGAAGTGATGGGATCACCACTCCTGCAAGTATTCAAAAACATGTGTAGACATGGTGCTTAGAGAAATGGTGTGGTGCTGCACCTGGCAGTTCACGGCTGGACTTGATCACCTTACAGGACATTTCCAGCCTCTGTGGTTCTGTGATTGCAGGCTAGGAGAACGTGGAGAAGGTGCGAGTCCTTAGGCTGGAGGGAGCGGGGCCGGGAAGCGAGGAGCCAGGCAGGGGGCAGCATCCGATCGCCCAGGGCCCCCGGGCGGCCGCTCCGCTCCCGAGCCTCGGCTGGAACAGGGAGAGGAGTTCTGAGTCCCTCTGATGTGCTGCTGCAGGTTCTGTGACAGCGGCGGATCAAAGCAGCGGCAGCCTCGCCGGTGAAGTTATTTATAGGGATGTCAGAGTGTTCTGCGGCAGGAAACCTGTGCCACATCATCGCGGCTAGAGAGCTGGGTGCAAAGAAAAGTGGTGGGGACAATAAATGGGACATCTGACTGTGGATTTCTGTAGTATCTTGTTTTATCTGGAGCGCTGATTTCAGCTGAAACAGATCAAAAAGTGACAACTAGTCCAGTTTACTGCTAATCCAAGAATTACTTCTTATATATGTGTATATATAGGCTCTTTTCTACTTGGTGATAGGTTTGTTTATGTAGAGACACAAAAAGCTGCAGGTTGTGGTGACAATTTGAATTGCAGAACACCTATGCAGTTATTTTCTTCCACAGATAACACTGGAAGCCATAGATTACAGTATGAATTGCAAAATTAATACAATCAGTGCCTGAGCCTGTTATAAAGGATACAATACAAAAGGCAACAATGTCAGCTCTTTTTTAGACCATGAGGATGTAAAAATGAGCACCTAACAGTCAGTGTCATCAGTCCTGGGAACCTTTGTAGAGTTAAACCTGTGCAAACCAATTAACGCCTGTCATATGTAGTTTGTTCTTTCTTTCATCTTATTCCTATAAAAACTGCATGAGCAGTGAAATGTTTGTGAGATATTTGGTCCTTGAGGATGTCAGTGCCAGTGACATGGCACTCTCTACCACTGGGCAGGTTCAGCTCTAAAGCACAGCTGTCTTTACTGGAGAGTTACAGGTGCTGGATATGTGTTCTGCAGCCTTTTTACCAGGGTGAAGTTAAATGCAAAATGCGAAATTGCAGACACATGCATCTTACTGACAGAGAGACCATGGCACGTCCAAGCACTGGTTGGAGACCCAGTCTTGAGCCCAGCCAGGTGAGTTCTCCACCAGCCCTCACCAGCAGCCCCTGGGGCTTTGGATGCGCCTTTATCATCTGAGTGCCAGGCTTCACAAAACTTGGCAGATTGCTGCTTGCAGCTTTAAAGCAATTGCCTCCTGCAGAATGGTCTGCACTGTGCCAAAGTGGTGTGGGTCTGGATTGCCCCACAGAGACTTTCAGAAGGAGGTACAGGGGATTCCCAGGAAGCTGGGATAGGCTGTTAGGCTGCAGCAGGACAGTGCTGGTGCCCTCTGGCAGTTTGTTAAGATGATGGCCTTGTGCCCACTGGTCCTCCTCCCTGTGTTAGCACACTGGGACTCATAATGCAGTATACAATTACTGCCCAGCTGATTCCTCAGCCAGGGTTGTACAACAGATACCATCCCTCTCACAGCCCACTGGAGTGCAGGGAAGGTTTGTCATTCCTTAGAATTGGAACAAGATTTGTCCTTGAGGGCTGTATTCAGAAATTAATTCAGACAGACTGGATGTTTCTAGTCCAGAAATAATTTTACTTTTCCTAGGTATTTCCCTTGAGCTCTTATGCTGCCTGCTGAGATGTTCTCAGTCCAGGTCAGCAGGTACAGGGCTTCCCTCACAGTCAGGTCAGATTAGCCAGAGGGCTGCAGAGCTCCCTGAGAAGACACAGAGGACACATCTTTTTGGCAAAGTAGATGACAGCAAAAAGTGCTGTCAGGGCTTCCACCTGCTCACTGCTGCAGAATTGTTTCTGCCTCATATCTGTGACTTCTTAATATAAACTACAGTCATAATCTCACAAGAGGGAGCCGAAGTGTTCCCTTATCTTCATCAAATGTCTTTATCCAAAACCAGTGCACTTTCTCTAAGTCTTCTCAGTCCCTTTCTCTCTGCAGTCCTAGATCTCTCCCATAAGACCTGAAATAGCATGCAGTTTTTACAGAAGGACTTGTGTTCCTGTCTCTTCTTCTCTCCCCTGCTTTAGCAGTTATTGCAGGTATTTTGAGCTCTGGTCTCTTGCTTTCTTAAGGAGTACTCACTAGTCAAAGAGGCAAAAAAGTGGGGGCCAAAGAAAACAGTCAATCTTGCTCCATTCCTTGAAAGAAGTGAGGTAGGTACCTTTAGTCTGAAGGATTCCTGGCTTTGGTTCCTGCAGGAGTGCAAACACCCACCTGCAGTCCTGAATTAATCCCCTCAGATCCTCAGAGCTCCAGCTTCCTTCCTCCACCTTGATTTTATTTAAAAAAAGTTAGATGTCTATACACTTCATGGGATGGGGTCATATATGTTGAAAGAAATAGTCAGAAATAGTCAAAAGCTCCCACTCAGAGATGCCTGACCCCATCCCATGGGCTGTAACAGGGAATGCTGTGCTCTACTCAACAAGTTTAGTGTTGCCTTACTGGTTTCCCAGGGATATGGGTCTTTGTGTTTAATTTTTTTTCCACAGGTTGTTTATTTTAAATTGTTTGTTTGTTTTAGATGCAGTCCACAGCTGTTCTGAACATCTTACAGTGTTAAGCCAAGTGAAGCCAAAGGGTTTGTACCAGGAAGGCAATGACTCACTTTCTCTAGCCAACCTGATGGCCCACCACCTATGTCCAGCTTTTTAGTGCCCTCCAGTTAGTCCATCCTTGTGTTCAAATAGACAGAAAAATGCATTGTATTTAAAAGAAACTTCTCTTTCTGTCCTTTTCCTTGCATAAATTTGGAAATGCATGCTAGCTCTGAGAGCAGGTGGAGTGGGGCCTTAAGTATTCAGGGCTGAAGTTTTTGCACATTAGATGCTTTCCTATTCCTATCAGATGCTTATCCTATGTGTAATGGACACATGTTGAAACTCAGATTGAATTTCTTTCCAATGATTTAACAAGCTACAGTACTTACAAGTGCTGTAAGGATTTGTGAGATCAAATACTTGTATCATTCCCTACAAAGCTAATTCAATTCAAGCAGCTTACTCTTCATGATTAGGATCCTTAACTTCAACTGCATGTGCTTCATTTTTTCACATATGGGCCAGACTGACAAAATTCATAAATACACAGAATCATCCTAGAAAACTGCATGCATGTTTGTTTTCACATTCAGTTTTAATTAGGACAAGACCACTGTGAATCATTTGAAAAGTACTCAGGACCCATTTTAATGACATGCTTTAGTCTGGATTTTTTTCATGCAAACTTTAGCTGGCATGCTCATGGGAAAGATAATTAACAATATACAAATATAGTCCTCAGAAATAAAACTTGTATTTGCTTCTTATTAAAACAAACAAATAAACACTTGGTTGTTATTCAGGCATGACAGTTTTCCAGCTAATAGGTAAGAAAGTGAGCAACTGAAGTAAAATGTTTGATATGTCTCTCTTTACAAGCTCTTACTCATATGTGACATGGGGGTTTGGACAAAAAAAAAGACATGGAGGACTCTTCCCCTGCTGTGAAATTGCCTGTTAGAAGACTGGCACTTCCAGCAGACTGGCACTTCCAGAACATTGGCACTTCCCACCTGCAGCTGCTGGAATGGAAGTGATGAGCCCAAATTTGCTCTGGGGTATCTCCATTGCTCCATTGGTGCCCCTTGCCTGTCTGCCCAGAGAAATGCCAGCAGCCATTGCCCAGCACGGTCTACCCAAGTTCCTGAAGTAGTCACACACATCATACACACTGATGCTGTGCAGGCAAAACAGGGAGTCCATGTCAGTGTGAGCTGAAACTCTTTAGAAGGGCCAGACTGCCTTCACCATCTCCTCTGGTACTGTTAATGACCTGTGCAGTGGAGTGAACTGCCAGATTATCTTTTGCTTCAATCCTTATGTTTTATTGCCAGCCTAAGGCAATAATGTTCTTGATCTTCTTTAAGAGAATTTACACTTTTTCCTAAGCATCTATCAGAAGATGTTCCAGGGAAAGCACAGTCCTGCATCCTTCTACCTTGAGTTCTTGATCTTTACTGATCAGTGCAAGTCTCCAGAATAATTCCTTGCCACCCTGATTGTTGTATCTTTTCCCAGTTCATTTACAAATTGGACTATTACCATGGTAAAAGTTAAACTCTTCATTGTAAACTGCTTCACCAGCACATCAGTTTTATTTTTCTCAATTAATCTTTTGTTCAGGACTATCTGGGTGGCTCTCCTTCCTTGGTTGCTGCTGACACACTGTACTGTTTTGTAAACTAACTCCTGTCATTAATATTGCCTGGGTTTTGTTTTGGGATTTTTTTTTTGCCAGCATGACTTGCCAGAGTGCAGACAGTGCCAAAGACACTGCAAAAATTTCCATGTGGCTGAGGGATATCTGCAGGGAGGAGGAGGAGACGTGAGGGAAGTCACCTTTCATTAGTGTGAATGTCTTGAGTGCAGCATACAGAAGAGAGTGCAGTAAGTGGCAGCTTCTATAATTTCTGGTTTTTCTGCAAGGATGAGCCCTTTGTCAAGGAGTCAAAGGGAGTTTCATGCAAATGTACAGAAATGCTTAACTCTTAGAGTGCTAGAAATATTCGGTTAGATGCACTAAAAACCAACTCTTCTGAAGCTTTACATTTCAATAGGTGACCCCTGTGTTACATACACACATGCCACACACCCAGTACATCAGCCCTTATCTGCAGGCCTTTGGAGGGAGCTGGTGATGAGTGCACCCACTCTCTGGTGCAAGTTGATAATCTGTGCAGGGTGGATCCTTTAAACTTGCTGTCAGTTGTTTAAGAGCCTTAGTGGGATGGGTGGGAATCCTCCCCTTAATCCCACTGAAGTCAGAGGAAGGGCTCCTGTTAACTCTAACAGGCCTTGGATCCGTGCCTGTGGGAAGCTATTTTATAAATCCCAGCTTGCCTTGAGCAGTCTTCAGCTCTTATCATTTACTAGGACATGTTTTGATACAAAGCCATTCTTTACTTAATTTCTTTTAGGATTGCTTGCAGTAATTAAATCACTCTCTTGAGCTAAAATCTGGGGTCTTGGAGGTGAGGAGAAAAAAGTGGTGGCAGGCAGGGCCAGTATTTTCTTTGATGCAGTTTATTTGTAAAGAATGTAAATGGGTCTTTTTTTTTCCCAGAGCACAGCTGGGATCATGAAGGTTACAACTCTCTTGCTTCTAGCACTGAAACCTTCTTGCAAAATCATCTCTCTGTCCTTCAGCAAATGCACTCTCCTGCCTGTCCACAATGCAGCTATTGTATGACCATGCAGCACTCTCTTGTGCAGTCTGCTGGCTTTTTTTTTTTCCATTATAAATTAGATCCTCACTCAGTGTTTCTCATATGAGAGACTGTTTCCATACTTACTCCTGTTTGGACCCCATTTATGCTGGATATTTAAATTTTTATAGATTTTAGATTTTATACATTTATACTTGCAGTGCAAGCTTCTGGGGGTAGTGACCATTTTTTGTTCCATGTTTATACATCACTGGTCTCTTAGCCCACTTTGAGGATAACAACAATAATAATGAAAATGAAAACATGATGTTCTCAGTTTTGCTACTCTGCTCAGCACTCCCTCCACCCAGTACTGCTCTGGTGACCCTGTCTAAGGTAGGTTTCCAGCTGCAAAAGAGATTATAGGATGGCTGTTTCCAGCCCTATATATCCCAAAGGAGTGAAAGGTGCTGAAGGGATAAGGAAAGCAGACAACAGAAAGGGAATGACATAAAATATCTGGCCATTCCTTTCCCAACTGAAACTCACAAAAGGCTGAGTCACCTGATTTAGGTCTGAGGACAGAAATTCAGAATTCCCAAGAGGCCAGAGGAAAAGGACCTGCCAAGGGTTCCCTGTGCATGTGGGCAGCTTGTTTTCAACAGATGAGTGGTGTCTGAGAAGGATTGAGTTATTAATGTGAATATATGAAAACAGATAGCTTGTCAAGCCTCCTGCTGACAGGATTTCCTATCTTAAAGCTTTGTAAGTGAGGGGGAAAGATCTTCTGGAAACAAATTCTGCTCCTTGAAGAATCCGTTGGTATAAAGGAAAGAATTCACCGTGTTTCCATCCAATTTGGACTGTTGCTTATCCTGCTTTAGCATGGGATTGATTTGTGAATGTGCAGTTTGCAGAGGGGAACGTGAGCCGGGCACATCCAGAGCGTTACAGTTTGTCAGAGCAGTTTCTCTGAAGGGAAGATTATACACAAGTGTTTGTAATGTAGCCAACCCCATTCTGGGGGCTGCTGTGTTCATCATAATGGCACATTGCATTGCTTGCTGCTGGGAGATCATTTTATCACAGCATTTAAAATATAAACTGAAGTCAAAGTAAAAACCAGCTTTTTTTATTGCTGTTGGGAAGGAATAATGTACCCTGCTGAAAGAGTGCTGGGGCACAGCAGAGGGCATCCTTCAACAGAGGTACCAGTCCAGCCCTCTGGCACAGCTGTGCAGGCAGCAGCATTTATCTTCAGCTGGGCAATTGCACCAATGCTTTCCATGCAATCTCTGTTCCCAGGGCTCCTGCTGCCCTGGTCTCTTCTCACAGAGGGATTGTGTGGCACAAGGCTGTGCCATGCTGAAACACCAGCCCTGAATGAACTCCTTTGTCTTGTCTACCAGGGGCATTTATATTGTGCTGTGCAACGCTTGACCTTTCTGAGAAACCACATGCAGTTGTTGAAGATGCTCTGTGTTGACATGACTGTTTTGTTTATACCCTGGCACTACAATGAATATCTTCTGCTGAGCCATAGAAACAAATTCATGTGCTAGCTTTAGCCAAGCCATCCTCTATGGCCCTGGCTACTGTGAATGACAGTCAGCAGAGAGTCCTGCAGATATAAATGAATAATCATTCATCTTCTCTATTTCAGACACATTTGGTCTCCTGATATTTTGTTCCATATTCTTCTAGCATATTTGAAACTCTGAATGGTGTAGGAAAAAAATAAGGTTATGCTGAAAATACAGGCCACTGGAGAACAGCTGTGTTATGCCTATCTATCATTAAATAAAAAATAGAGCTCTAAAAGTGTTTACAGATTATAAAACAAAAACAGATTGAATATGTTTTAAATTCTAGGAACTAACCTAAAATTTGCTATAAAACAAATATATGGCTTACAGCTGGAAACCTGTCAAAACACCCAAATGATTGCTCTGCATTGTCTGGAAAGAGTTCCTGTGCCCAAAGAGTTTAGAACAGCAACAGATGTACTATTGCATAAGAGAGACTCTCTGTTTTGAATTTCAGTTTATAGGACAGAGAGGCATACAAGAGAAGTAAAGTTCTTTTCATCTTACCCAGGTGCCTCTGCTTCCTTCTAACATCTTGTTCCATGCAGTTCTCCTATGTTAAAGCGATTAGCAGAGATATAGAATGATGGGAACATACATCATTTTAAGAATAGAAAAAGCCATCTGGCTCAGTGTTTGTGGCTGGCTCTTAATTCAACCATGTTGGGTTTTTTTCCATGCCCCTCAAGCCCCTCCCTTTCCAGAAACAATCTATGTGATCCCACATCTCCTCCTCAGTAACGCGTTCCAGATGGCCAGCTTTGTGTGGAACGGATTTGCCTTAGCTTCCCAGGTTTTTCCTAGGGTGGCTTTTTTTTTGGTTGTTTTGGGGTTTTTTTCAGACTGCTTCCCCTTTATTTGAAACCTCTTTATCCAATCATCTAGCTCTCCCTGGATCTTTTTCCCTAATTTTTATAGTGCAATCAAAAGATATTTTTCTCACATGGGTATTTTTATCACACTCACTCCCTGCCACACAATGATATTGAAACTTTTCTTCTCTTTAAATGAAGGTATGGAAGAGAGGTTGTGGGAGGCTGTGTAAGTAGGCAGTTTTATTGAGGGTGTTCAATTAATCAGTATGAATTTGGCATTTTTATTGAATATTTTATTTGGTGGATTAAATAACATTCCTAATACCAGTCAGCAGCATGGCCTTAGCACTTTAGGATGGCATCTTCACTTCAGAGAGCTCAGGTCTGCAGTTCTTATCCATCTCCCTGCTTCCTGGCTGCCCACATGGCACCAGTTTGCCCCCAGCCCCTCTTCTGGTTGAACTGGTTCCCTGTGAAGCACAGTGTGCATGTGGTTCTGGAGGTCTCTCCTCCCTCCTGGGACCCTCCTAGAGGATGGATTTGCCTGCCTCCACTTTCATATCCTGCTGGCAGTGTCCTGGCAGTGTGCTAGCCCTCTTTAGTCTATTCACATTGGTGGGACTGAGGAGGTTCTGTATTTACAAGAAATTTTAGAAACTGGAAATAATTATGAAAACATCCTGAGGCCTCATGGGAGTTCAATCATTCTAAAGATGGAAAAAGATGATCTTTTATAACTGAAGTGTTATACCCTCAGTCCTCCCTGCAAGAAAGTAGCCAGTTTTCCTGGACAAGAAGTAAGACAAGTCTCATTAGGTTAGGAAGATTTCCCACATTTTCCATCTGTGGGTGCAAATTTTTGAGGCAATGAATGTGTGACATTTCACAAAGTCAAGAGACTCTCTCAATCTATAGCTGGGGGCTATTCCTGCTCAATGAAAGCTCAGCCTTTAATGTACAGATTTCTGGGAGAAACGTGGTCTGTGGTGCCAGGACAGAACAGCTGGAGACACCCAGGAACAGTCTGTCTCCAGCCTGGCCATGGCTCAGAGGTTTGCCTGGGAAGCCAGCTGGTCACCTACCCAAAGCCTGCAGCCCAAACTCTTCCCTGAACTGCTGCTTCTCCCTGCCTGCAGCCACAGGAGTGCATTTGTTAATTTTAGAGGCATGGTAAAACGCAAAGTAGGAGAATTCTTTCTATAAATACACCTTAAAACAAAGAGGCTTTTTTTTTTTTTTTAACATGGAAAAAATATTAAGCAAAACAGGGAATATCTGACAGCTCTTATTGTTTAGAAACAGGGATTTTATTTTTCCAGTCTGCTCTTAATTTTTCCATTCTCTCTCAGTTTGGAGGGCAATGCAAATACAGCACAGCTACATTTCTGCTTTCTGTCCTACACCTTGCAGATCACAGTGACAACAATTTAAGCAAAAGGATTGCTCAGAGTCACAACGATCCTTTGATTTACAGAAACCCCTAGACTGGAGACACACCATGCTCTCCTGCAGGAGCCCAAAAAAGAATGTTGTGTGGATTAGGTTGCATATTTTTATTAATATCTTTGTTGTGTCTCTAAGTTCATACCAGTTATGAAGGAGAAAATCTTTCTTTGTTAAATCTTGCGTATCAAATTTGATACAAAAGCTCAGTTCCACATGTTTAAGACCAATGACAAGAAAATCAGTCAAAGCAACCTATTTTTTTCATATTCCCTGGTGGGAAAGTCTTCTGAAAACTAGTTGTTTTATTTGTGTTCAGTACAGGCATTAATAAGGCTAAAAGAACTGCCAGTATGAAGACTATTCATAATAATTTCATATTGCAGAGGGTTTTGTGGGGAACTTTATCAAGATAAATGCATTATACACACACGCTTCTTGAAGGATTATCTCTGCTTTTTTCTATAATAGTAATCGAGTAAGAGAACACTGCAAGTATGTTAATGTGATTTGAAATAGGACTGAATCACATTTGCAATTTTTAAATTTCATTTACCATAGCTTTTTAGCATCTGAGCTTACCTAAATACCCAGAAAGTGTTAAGGTAGACCTCACTTGATAAAAAAAACCCCAACCCTCTGTTATAATTAGTTTTTTCACCATAATGTTTCTGATGAAGTTGTCTCCAGTCTCTAACAGAGACCCTGTAATTGTACCCTATGCTCTCTCTCTCTCTCTCTCTGTCTCTCTCTTTCTTTCTCTCTCTCCTTATCTCTGAGAGTGCAATTGCATTGTGGAACCCCAAACCTCAGGAACACCTGGATTTGCAGTTAATGCATGTTGGATCAGGGCTGCAGTTTTGTACACTGTGTTCTCCAAGCAGTGCTGTCCTGGAGCAGTTGCCTTGCACAACCTAAGCCCTGCTTGTGGTTGTACACCCTGATCCCCTGTATGATCACCTCCACATTCAGACTGTCACAGACTATGCTTTCTGCAAAATGTTGCTGCCTCTGCAGTGAAGCACAGTGGAGTCTGCAGCCTGTAAGGTGCCCTGAGCTGAGCTGTGGTCTGTTTAGTTTTTGCTCTGCAACCAGGATCGTGCCTTTGGTCTGAGATGTTTCTCTTGTGACATAAATAAGTGATTTTACAATATAAATACTGTGGTTTTAAAGGTTACTTTTTATATTTATTCTTTAATCTGGCAGTTACACCAAAGTTCTGGGGATAACTGCTATCTGTTGGGAGCACACCCTTCTCTGTTCAGGAGGAGGTGGAGATTGTGGCAGGCAGATGGGGCATCTGCTGTGCTCCGGGGAGGCTCTGGATCTGTCTTGTGCTGGCCTAAGGGTTTGTAAAGTCCCTTAGAGAAGGTGTCAGGGAATTGCTGTGTGTGGGCTGGCTCCGAATGGGTCCCTGCAGGAATTGATACAGCCTAGGTCCAAGGTCTAGGGACAATGACAGCAGTGGCACGTGGTGACAGCATGGTCTCACAGCAAACAGGGAAAGTGGCTTTGCAGCAGCTGTGGGGAGCAGCAGAAAGCCAAGGAGAGGGCATCAAGCTGCAGCCCCTGTGTGCTCACAACACAGGTCTCTGGTGGGAGGCAACACAGCAGCCTGGTGGAGGCTCCAGGCCGGCAGAGTTACCAGATCCATGCGACATTACGTCTTTTGGCAGGGAAAACTTTGTGGAAAAAGCAAAAGTTGCACTGGATCTTGTTTTGATTATTTGTTTCTAACCTCACTACAAATGGAAAACATTTCTCTGGTGAGTGTCTGCTTGTTATTTTCCTATTGTTTTATCATCCTCCCTGCTCTCAGTAGGGACGAATAATCCTCAAATGCTGCTCCAAAGGGTGACACTTAGACCAGATTATAGAGCTGCAGCACTGGGGATCTTTCCTTCTCTTTTATGTATTTTCCTTCACTTTATTCTGCATCAGCTCCACTCTCTCTTTCTTCTTTATTTTTCTGTCTTTCAAAGGACTAAATACAACCAGAATTGCCTGCAGCAAACAACCCTCTCTTTTCCTTCCAGCTCTGTTTGAAGGTGACAGAGATAGCTTGGTTGTGATAAACAGGAACATTTTCCCAATCAGGACAAGTAAGGTGTAAGCACACTGAACACATACAGACAGCCAGTATAAAGTAGGGTATTTAGGGAGTATGTTTCCTAAAAAAGAAACCAAAAAATAGTTTTAGGAAGAGCAATAATTTGTAGTAAATTTGCAGCTCCTGAATCAAACTGAACCAAATATTATGTTTGAAATGGCCTTTCTCAAGCATAGAACCTTTTGAACTTCAGAGACTGAGCAGAAATCTCGGGTACCTATGGGCTCTGCACAAGAAGAAATTTGCTCTCAAAGAACTGAAATACAGATTCATAGAATCATAGAACAGTTTAGGCTGAAAGGACCTTAAAGATCATCTCATTCCAATCCCCCTGCTGTGGGCAGGGACACCTTTCACAAGAACAGGTTGCTCAAAGCTCCATCCAGTCTGGCCTTGAACACCTCCTTCACAGCTTGAAGATCAAAATCTGGCATAGGAGATGATCAGTAATGAGGAGATGGAGAGGAAGAACAGGAACAAGTAAACTTCTCTGCAACATCAGTGACCTTTGTGAAGCTGGACGTCCCATGTCCCTGGGCAGGTACATTGAGGTTTTTACTTGAGAGTGAGTGCTGTTTTTTAAAGATATTATTTTACACTGAACCACAGAATCAGCTAGGTTAGAAAAGTCTTTGAGATCACCAAGTGCAATTGATGGCCTAAGACCACCATGTCAACTAGACTGTGGCACTGAGTGCCATGTCCAGTCTTTTCTTCAACACCTGCAGAGATGGTGACTCCACCACCTCCCCGGGCAGCTCTTCCTATATCCAATCACTCTTTCTGTGAAGAACTTCTTTCTAATGCAGAATTTTCCACTGGGTAGTAATTAAAACCAGTCATTAAAACCAGTCAACATGTAGAGAGATATATATATATAACATATAAGAAATATACCTGAAGTTATCCTAAGAAGTAAGTTTATTTCAGGATAGCTTTAAGTTCATAGGGTTTATGTTCCAGATAGGTAAGAGATGCATTACAGTGCCTAAGTGGAGAAAGATTATGCAATACTTAGCTAGATCTAGCTAAGTATCTATCTATCTAGATCTAAAGTTAGGCCTTTTGTTCTTCACAGTTTAATGTCTTAATTAAAAAAAAAAAAAGTTTGTTACAGTATGTGAAAATATGAAAACATTCACAACAAACATTTGTTCTTTGCTTTTAGGATTAAATCATTATTCCTCTCATTATATAGCTGAAAAATTGGATCATAACATAAACAAAATGAATACTGTAATGCCACTCCTAATTCCAGCTGCCTCCATCTGTTCTCTGCCTGAAATACAAAGTAAAAATCCAACAGTGTAAGGAAATAGCACTTTTGCCTGATCCTTGCTAGCTTCCAAAGCACCTCACAGCACATGTAACCCTTGTTGAGAAGAGCAGCACAAGGCCCTGGTATCACAGGTGCCCCAGCTTTCCCATCTGCTGGACCTCACTCTCAGCTCTGTTTAAAGACACAGATCACTAGAGAAGGTGCAGGTGTAGGTTATTCATGGTGCTTTTCCCGATGCATGGCCCTATCCAGTCCCAAAGGATGCACAGCCTCAGCTGCCTCCTGGGCCAGCAAAGCTGCTCTGTTTTGAGGCTGCATCTGACAACTCTGTTACAGAGGAAATCTTGGGGGTGTATCAAAAACTTAACTAGTCAATCATAATCTCTTCAGCCAGATCATAAATTCTTGATTGCCTCTACTTATAGCCCAGTGGCAGAGCAGGATCCTTGCATGCCCACCCCATTCCTCTGGGCAGTCTCTCACCACATCCCGTCTTGCATGATGTGGTACCTCTCCCCTTACTGAGCTCCACAGTGCATTTAATGTGATGTTCTCTGATGAAGTCCAGACCACAGAGGAGCTTGGATGGAAAACAGCTGAATTTCTGCTCCTGCAACTAATGGAATATTGTAGCGATATTTCAAAATAGAAGATATTTATGGTCAAAATGTGTTTTTGTTCCTTGTCTAATGGCATGAACATTTTCCATGGTGGCCACCTATTTCTTTGTGATGAAATTTGTTTACTCAAAACCCTAGTATTCTCAGTATTTTTTTGAAAATGAGAGACCAGTTCCAAACCATTGCATTTGTTTACCATGGACTGCATTAGTCCTCTTTGTTAAATTTAAGCATAAAAATCTTTGAGATAAGGATAAGATATTTGGCCTTCAAATTTTGAATTTAATTCCCTGCTTGACTGAAGGCTGTTGTACTTCCACCAAGTTTTTCCAGCCACATCCACTCAGCACAAATACTGTGATGGAGTAAACCATGCACTGCTGCTGAGACAGTCAGCCTTTTCTGTGGATATATTAGCCAGTCAGCCCCTGTGTGCACTATATAAAAGCATTTTAGATTAAGAGTTTGAGTCTGGACCCTTCTGTAGTTTCTAAGCATCACATAAAACTGAATCATGTTTTTGACAAGTGATCTTAACATCACAGAAGAATGTAAATGTCTGAACGAAACTAAAAAACTTTTCCATTTTTGGAACCCCCTTTCCCATTATGCCTCTGGACCTTTTGTTTTCCTAGTCTGATTGCAGGGACTTTAATAGAATCACAATTTTATTAAGCAATTCCTTTCTTTAAAAAGCAAACCTCTCTCTTTTAACATTTGCTGAGCCCTAATCTTGGTAAAATCTTGTGCTCATAAAACTAAGCACTGCAGTAGGAATTTTTTGCAAGACTGACTTATTTCTTCCTGCTGAACTTTCAAATTGCAAGAAAAATATATTGCCCTTTTCTAAAAATATATTCTCCAGTTAAATTCAAAAATAAATCTGTCAGCAGGTGTCCTGATAGATGCACACTTTACTGTTACTAATTAATAGAAAATTAGTTTGTCTTTTTAAGTCTTACAGTAACTTATAAATGGCCTGTTTATTTCACCTCTAAGGTTCATTGTTCTGTTGTTAGATAAGAAATTGTAACTTCTGTTTATGTTCCCTTGTAGCGTATTGATTTTTAATACCTTACTAAGGGCACCTAATGTTCACCTACAGAAAAAAATTTGGTTGAATCAGTACACATTCCCTTCCCTTCCCTTCCCTTCCCTTCCCTTCCCTTCCCTTCCCTTCCCTTCCCTTCCCTTCCCTTCCCTTCCCTTCCCTTCCCTTCCCTTCCCTTCCCTTCCCTTCCCTTCCCTTCCCTTCCCTTCTCCCTTCCTCTTCCCTTCCCCTCCCTTCCCTTCCCTTCCCTTCCCTTCCCTTCCCTTCCCTTCCCTTCCCTTCCCTTCCCTTCCCTTCCCTTCCCTTCCCTTCCCCTCAACACCACAGGACTCAACATTGCCTGGCTTTATTCTACTTGGAAATTAGCAGCAGAGAAACCTGCTGTCCATTTGAAGTGATTTACCTTCTTTTTACAGTGACTACTTTGTGCTTTTTCTTATGAAAACAGGTTAAGAGATGCATCTTGTGTGAGATGGACACCTCACACCTGAGGAGTTGGAGTTGTTCAGCCTAGAGAAGGGAAGGGAGAGCTTACAGCACCTTCCTGTACCTAAAGGGGAGGGAGATGGACTTTTTGTGTGGGCCAATAGTGACAGGACAAGGGACATTAAACTGAATGAGTGAAGGTTTAGATCAGATGTGAGGAAGGAATTCTCAACTCACTGGGCACACTGTGACACACTGGAATGGGTTGGCCAGAGCATTTGTGGATGTCCCATCCCTGGAAGTATTCAAGGCCAGACTGGATGGGATTCTGAGCAGCCTGGTCTAGTGGAAGGTGTCTCTGTCCATGGCAGGGAGGTTGGAATTGAATGATCTTTAAGGTCCCTTCTAACCCAAACCATTCTGTGATAAAATGGCACTAAATCTCATTTTCATTTCCATATTGTTTTCGTCTAGAAGGACATTTGCTTCTTTTGCTTTATGTAATGTTAATTAACCATAACAACTATGAATTTGCTTTACCTTATTTCTCTTGTAAAGGTTTTTCCAGAATTCATAAACTGCAATACTTCACAATGGCACAGGAGGTGGCTTGAAAAATTAGTTGGCAGTAAAACTGGACAAATATAACCACAAAGGGAAAGGCTTTGCAATGGGAACAAAACACATCCTTGGATCCACTGAAACCCCAAAAAATGCAAAAAACCATGAGGCAGCCTCTTGAGATCCAACCCACCCTTTTCCCAGCTTATTTAATGATATTCCTTTTGCCTAGATATGAAAAGAGATAAATACTCTCAATTACATTTTAAGATCTCCCTTTCAGTCCTTCATACCTTTGATTAAGAAAACTGAGTATGCCTGAGAAAGTCCCTCTCTGTTTAAATAGGTAAGGGATATTTTTTTTTGTCTGTGCAATATTTTTAGGAAGTCTTTTTGGCCAAGACTTCATTAAAAGTGATTTTCTTCTAGAACTTATGGTAGCAAAAATAAATACCCTTGTTGTACACAGTTGTTGTTTCAATCTGTCAGTACAGCTCAAAACAATTTCTCATGGAATTAGATATTACAAGGAAGAGTATGAGAAATATCTGTAGATAAAAAAATTTTGTAAGACTAAATGGGAGAGCAGTTCTGTTTTTTGAAGTCAAAAACTGACACGGAAAGCCCTTACCCTTTCTCAGTTTTTGCTTCATTCTCTTGAAGAACCACTGTCAAGATCAAGATTCATGGTTTCTCCCATGGCTGCAGAGGAAAACATTATGTTTTTCATCATCTGATAAAGCTTATTAAAATGTTTATCTACAGCACTTTTCTTAGATTGTTTGTTCTGAGTGGCATGTTACACCATTTTAAATGATTCCCAAGGGAAATAAGGGCCACATTATCCAGCTGTTGCAATGAGTTAAGAGACATTCCAAATGAAGGGAGATATATTAACAAGAAAAGAATGGACGAGTGTTCTGATTCTCACTAATCTAAGGCTCCTTTCCATTGTTCTTTTTGGGAATAATATTTGATTAAAGACTGAAAGACTTGATCCAGCAAACTTCTATTTAATGAATGCTCTCGGAGAAGGCAAAATCTACTCAAATCTGTGTTTCTGACTGTACCAAATCATGGATGGAACCAGTTAATGGCAGGAATAGCCTGGTACTGTGGGGCTGCTCTGAGAGGAATCTACAAAGCTCAGATGTGTTTGCCCCAGACAGTCACTAAGTCACCAGAATTTTTGAGATATCAGTCACAAAAGCACTTCATAATAGTGCAGTAACCAGGTCCCATTAGTTCCTAAACAAGAATATGCGTTGCTGGATGTCAGAGAACAAAGCATGGGAAAAAAATGCCCTTTCATCCAGGATAATTTGGGTCTGTAATTGTCTGTATTATTGTTGATAATTTGTCAGCAAAAGAAACCAAACAAAAGCAAACAAAAAACCCCACCAAACAAACTAATAAAAAACCCCAACCAACTAAACCCTAAAATCTACAAAAGTATAAGAAATGTTTAATTCTTGGTCTTTCAGCCATTTTTACTTCTTGAGGCCAAGAGGGTCACTACCTGCAGATTCAAGGGACCTTGTGTCATGGTTTGAGCCTGGCACAGAGCCAGTGCCCCCATGAAAATGCCCTCACCCTGGTGTCTGCTGTGAGATGTGACCAGGAATAAGCAAAACAGGCTCCAGCTTAAACATAAAGAACACTTTATTACCTAAACTACAGGAGAATAGGGAAAAACTATAAGGAAAAGAAAAAAAAATTGAAAACCTTACAAAAACCACTTTCCTCCTCCCCACTACCTGACTTTCCCAATCCGATACATTCTCCCAAATCACCAACTGCCCAGCCTGGCACCACACTTTAGTATACTCAAACTTCAGTTCATGAAGAGGAGAGGAGTCCTTCTTGTTCCATAGGCTTCCCCTGGAAACACACTGAAACCTCGTGTGCTTCCCTGTCACTTCGGCACCGCCCGGAAAAAAGTCCTTTTGCCGCTTGTGACATCTTCCTTCCATGCCCAGTGCTCTCACCACCGTGCATGGCCAGAGCTGCTTTTAGGGTTGTCTTTCAAGGATGCCTTGTCTCACTCCAAAAAGGCACAGTCTCTGCTTTGGGACATCTGTCCCCCCCATATTTTTCCAACCCCCTGGGGCTGGGGGGTCCTCACGATGAACCCTCCTGGTTCTGAGCCACTGCTTCCCCCTAAGTGCAGTCTCTGTGTCACAGGAACAAACTGAGTCCATGGCCACAAGAAAAGTCCAGCCAAAAGGCCACTCCAAATCATCTCTCCCCATTCAATCATCTCCACGTTCTTCGGGCCAGGTCCTTGTCTCATCTCATCTCTTATCTCCCTTCTTATTCAGCTTCGAGGAGGATTAGCATTTTTGCAAGGCCCCAATCATGAAAGAAAGGGGTTAAAACTTTCAGTCTCTGTCTGTCCCGGAGCTGCGGCACTCCCACACACGCTGCCGCTCCGGCCGGGCACTCTTCCCCCCCCCTTCTCCTCCTGGGCCAGCTGCTATCACATTCGGTGTCGCCGGCTCTCTCTCTCCCTCCTGGGGGGGAGATGGCTGCCCGAGGGCTGACTCCCTGGGATCTTCCACCCTTCCATCCTCGAGGGCCTCCTCACCTCCCATCTCTGTCCAGGCCCCGGGCCTACCGCATGGCTGCCCCTCCCCGCCCAGAACGAAGCATGGACAATGATTGACCTTTCCATCCAGGATAATGGGTCCTAGCCATGTCTTTTTATCCTGTGTATTCTCAGGCAAAAGTAACCAAACCAAAACCCACCAACAACATGTAATAACAACACTAAACCAAATCCATATGGTTTAACTTGCTTCCCAGCCACTTTTCTCTGAGTCAAACCACCACACCTTGACAGCTTGGAGAGAAACAGACTTCAAATGGGATGGAAGAAAGTATGGCAGGGAGGGTTACTCATGCAATCCTACTTTTGTATGTTGGGGTTTTTTCCTGTAAGTCATTGGTCATAACATCTTAAAGTGGTGTTTGTCTAAAGCGGTGTCTTCATTAATGTAAGTCCTTGCAGAAATAAATGATGAGCCAGAAAGTTTTCACATGAGGTGGCTCCTGAAAGGATATGCAAGCTCCAGGGGTGGCATTAGGTCTGCAGCCATGGCCTTTAAATTGTGGGGCCTTGTCACTACATGGAAAATGTAAAGTTGACCCTGGCTTCCTTCAAGGAGTTGAGGCCCAGGATAGACTGAGCTGGCACTCGGCTCCAGCAAGCCAGGGGCACATGAAATTCACATGTGCATCTTATTGCTACAATCCTTGAGAGCCTGAGGAGAAGAAAGAGGGCTGCTCAACGAGACCTCTGACAGGAGGTTTGTTCATTCCAGTTAGATTTAGTACTAGATGTCTACCAATGTTGTGGTTTCCATCTGTGAGTGTGTCCCAACCCTGGAATACGTTTGGTATTGTCAAGTTTTAATGTCAAATTAACTTGCCTGAAGTTGAAGCCAGGCTCTTGTGGTATCTAAGCAACTGTTCCAAAACAGTGGTTAACAGGGGGCTGGGATGTGCAGAGCTGGAGGCAGGCAGCTGCACATCCACTGTCTCTCCCTGTTCTGAGCAAGGTCGTGCGTACACGTGCACCTGAGGGGCTGCATGACCATCTTTGGGCTGGAGTCAGCACCCTGCTCACTGCAAGGCTTTTTTCTCCCAGCTTCCTGTAACAGCCTTTTCATGACAAAGCACATTTGGAAAATGGTGCTTTCACATACGACAAGGCACCGAATCCAGGATCAGAAGCTATAAGCCAGAGGCAAGTTTTTCCACCCACACACAATTCCTTTGCCCTTCTGCCTGGAACCTTTCCTGATCCTGTTTTCCCTTCAGTTGAACCAGAAGAGCCAGAAAATACCTATGAACTGTCTCTGACCTTGAGAAGTCCCCTTTTACCCTGTTGATCTGGCAGCAGACACAGGATGTTAATGGATGTTTCTGCTGTTCTGTTGATCCTGCTGTTCTTTTCAGGGGTGATCAAACTGCCTGTGTTTCAGTTTCCAACTGTCTCTGAAGAGTAGAGATGATTTAAAGGGGGAAAAAAGCCTTTGATGAGCAGTCAAAAGAGAAAGATGAAATTTGCAGAAGGTAATGTGGGATGCCAAGGGCAGGTGACCATCTCTGTACATATTACCTGTGTGGGAAACCCAGTGTGCAACATCCCTGCCAGTCACTTGGGTTTCCCCAGGTTGCAAATTCTCCCTCTTTACCTGGCAGTTTCTTGCTCATGACTTACCTTGCTGACTCATCTTGAAAGCCTTCTTGCTCCCTAAAATGGATGCATGGATGTATTGTTTAATTTAATCTACACTACATTAAATTAGAAATGGGGCTTTGATGTGTGGGCAAGAGCAGAGAAAGAACCAGCTAGACCTCAGCTTGCAGCTGCAGGGGCTCACATTTGTTAGTTCAAGTAGTTTGCCTTCATAAATCATACACAGTTGCAAAATTTCATGATGCTGTTGAATGCATACCATGACACCTCATCTGGGTTCATAAGCAATTCAGACCTCACACTAAATGGAGGGAATGGCTTACATCAATAAAATCATTCAGGATCATTTAGGAAGAGAGCAGCACTGAAAGCTGCAGGCTATTTTGCTCTCTGCCTAGCCCACAGTAACTCTCAAATAAGAATATTGAACTGAACTAGATTGACTTGTGTCCTGTACTGTGCTCAGTAGACTGCTCTCCTGACTGGCATTTAAATGGAAACATCACTACCCTGCAGCATGGCACAAAGGCTGAACACGACCACGTCCCTGCTGACTGCTCAGTGCAGGTGACTCACCTGGATGATGTGTCTGTGAGCGCCAAAGTGCACACACCCCCAGCAGTGATTCCCAGAGATGTGTTTCACTCATGACTACCAGGGCCACAGAAAATGGTCCCTGAACCATAAGGGATTCATAAGGGCCTCATGTTCAGGGAGGACAGTGCCTGCAGAGCCACGTGGCTGCTTCTCCATTGCAGGAGAAGCTTCTCCATCCTGCAGAACTGTCCCTGAAAAACAAATAGTTGAGGATAATGTGTTTCCTCAGTACAGACAGACCCAGCATGGGGGCTGGACAAAAAAAGAGGAGGTAGTTGAGGCACACTTCCACCCCAATCTGAAGCATTACTGTGCCTAACTACGTGACTAAGTACCACTTTTTCTTCCAGACACAAGAGATCAGATTTAGTTTTGCATCTGATTCATCCAAAATAGCTGACAAGGGCAGTAAATCCTGGATTTTTTTTTCTGATTTATTTCCAATGCTGCTGAGTAATTCCCTTTTATAGAGCTGTGTAGTTGAGATACATGTCTCACTCTTAATTTCCACTTCCTTTTACTTCTCTAACTATTTTCTTGCAGAAGATATAAGTGGAAAAGTGAAGTAGATAGGGACATGGCACAAAGGCAGAAGTTTCTACAAAACCCTCCCCTACTTGCTGTAACTGAAGATATATGAAAGAAAAGACAGATACAAAGCTGGGTTTTACACAGTATTCTCAAATCTTGTTGAACTCCCACTTGTTACAGTTTTGACTGCATTCTTTCTCCTGCTCTGCGTTTAAACAATTTTTAGTGGGAGTCCTTTACAGTAGATACTTCGAAGTAGCTGGCACTGATTTTGCATCTCTTATATTCCAGTCTCCTATTCATGGGAAATAACATGTCCTCAAAAAAAAGTCTGGGCTTATCTAGAAATCTCTAATTTTAACATAAATTCATATCATATTTACATCTCCTCTTCTGTATTCTTTTCAGGATTTTGTGTCTGAGGTGTGAGTCTTGTCAGCCCCCAGCCTATGCAGGCCTGAAATGAGACATGGCTAGCTCAGGGAAATGCTAATGCTTGCAACCCTCAGCCCTTGCTATTAACACTGAAACTTTGATAATCAGCTTTAAGTGATCTTTCTGCATGCCAGTCTTGTAAGACATTTGCTTTGGTGATCTTGGTTATTACTTTCAGGGCTGTAGCATCATTGTAACTTGGTTTATCTGTAATTGGCACGACACAAACCAGTCTGACAGCCTGACATTGCCAGTGGGACAGGGATTGCAGCTCAGCCACCAGAAAGAAAAGTTCAGCTGCCTGAGGCTGTCTGTAATAGGATAATTGTGTTACCACATGTTGGTGACTAAAAAACCAATAAGAGAACGATGGGGCAATGCAAACCCCTGCATTTGGGAGAGCCTCTTCCCAAAATCCCAGTGCACTGGCAATGATTTTCTTCACAGTGTAAATGCCCTGAGGCCATTTTACAAATGATTCTATAGTTCCAAATAGAATGGTGGCATTTTGGGAGCTGAACCCCATGAAAACAACTCAGGAAAGTATCTTTAATCCATTAGTTAATACATTTTCGTTAGTGCCAGCGTCATCCTTAATTATCCTGAACTGTTACTTTTGGTGCCTCTTTGGTTTTGCCCTGTGTTTTGAATATCAATAATCAGATATACATGGTCTATGGCTCTGAGCACTGAAATAATTAATAACTGATAATTTTCATCCTTTCCTTAGAGAACAAAGTGTTGTCCTAAGAGCAATAACTTACAACAGCAACCAAAACTTCATAGAAAATGTGAGACATGAGAGAAAAAAGCAAAAAACCTACCAAGCACTGAGGCTGAGCCCATGCTTGCTGAGGATGGGTGCCTCCCAGAAATACAAACCCCCATGCCTCCCCACCCAGTCTTTTCAGATGATGTTAGGAAAGGGCTAATAAAACATTCCTGTTGTAGTTAATCATTCCTTCAAGCTCTCCCAGCCAAGCTGAGTTGCACTTCATGAGGTCAGCACACTCCTTGTACTCACAGCCAACGTTCCCTTTTTTTATTAGTATATCAACAGCACAGTTTACTCCAGTAACACAGTCAGGGCCTCATTTTCCATGGCATGAAACTGTTCCCACTTCACCTGCTAGCAAACACAGCCCTGGCTTTTTTTGAAGTCGACAGACTGTTCCTATCTTATATGCCTTGACTTTGTCTTGAAAGTTTCTCCTGACAAGGTGCAGGCCAATTTGTGAGTTATTACCCTGTCCTCCAAAGTAACTTAATGTCTTTCCCACGGTGAGGAAGGTAATTTGGAAAAATGTTCTCAAAGCCTGCTTGGTTGCAACTGAGTTATTATCTTCAGTTCTTATTACTGGCTTGTCATATGTGGGCACTGTAAGGCTAACAGCAAACTGGGAGGCATGAGTTTAAAATATGTCAGTATTGTCAGTGTCTAACAAGTTCTAAAATATCAGGATGGTTTTGAAGGTTTTGGGGCTTTCTCAGGCTGTCAGAAATATGCTAATTAAGAAATCCAAAGGAATTGCAGAATCAGAGAAGCCCCCAAGGTGAGGGGGACAATCCTCCTCTTCCCAGCTGTCAGTGATGGGAAGAAACTAAAAGCGAGAAAGTATTTGAAGGCTGGAAAAAATAAATAGGCAGAACAGTTCCTCATCTAACAGGCATAAAAAAACAGCTGTGGGCTCTAAATGGCCCTGGAAATCTTAGGAGATAGGAGAGATTTGATCCTGGTCTCTGCAAGGTAAATAAAGCCCCAGATCAGCTAAGGAGGAACCTTGCTGATAACCAGGGTCTGTAAATGCATTTCCTTGCTTGATGTTTTTCACTTGCAATGCTTGCAATTGCAATGACTAAAACATCATTCTTAGCCTGTTCATGTACAGTAAGAAGTGCTAATTTCTTCTGATTTTCATCCAGCATTAAAAGCAGTTTCAAAGAAATGTGACACACAGTAATATTCCTGGAGATGATGTACCCCAGATGCCATTTTTAGTATTAGTCACAACGAAAGACACATTTGGGGCTCCCCTGCAAGAAAACTGTGTTTGTGAACTGAATAATCAGATGTTTAGTGAAGGAAGGAAGAGAAATCTTCCTCACTGGTCCTCACCATTCTTTCTTCTGCTACTAGGGAAAGGCAGCTGCATAGCAACCAAAAACTTTACAAAGATGATAAAAGCAATGGCCCATAAAGGTGACCAAATTATTGAAAATTAAAAAGTAGCATCTGTGGGGAAATCTGAAATCAAAGAGGCTCCTAATCAGGCAGAAGACTGACTGAGAGAGACTCAGAGATGACTTATCTCTCCCAAAGGACAAAGATTTTGTGTTTCTATGGGGCAAATCAGCATGGATTTAAGAGCATGGAAAATATGCAGGTCCTGCAAAAAGGCAAGGAAAGTTACCTTGGAGCAGCCTTGCTTTCATGTCTTCCTTCAAACTTAGTAATAGAATTCCAGAAGCCAATAAATATTTGAAGGTCAAAGCAAGTACTCTTACATTTCCAGAAAACATAGAATTAACAAGAACATCACAGCAACTTTTTTCCTAAACTAAGCAAGCAGTGTTGAGTGTTTTTCACGTGTTAGATAATGAATCTTGAAATAAAGGATAATTCACAGACGACTTTTCTGAGAAACCAGTGGGAGGATGGTTGGTTGTTTATTTTAAAATTCTTTGTATGGGTTACATATATATCTCCCTCAGTTTCTGCCTGGAGGGAAGCTGAGAGCAGAATATTCTATTGCAAATTCTTCTGGAACTGTATTTTCAGCATTAGCTTTTTAGGGGAAGAAATTGCAAAAGGGAGGCAAAATTTAGCAATATGTTAAATCAGTGGTTACATAATTTTTTTAGCTGTCTTTTTATCCCAACATGCAAGACAACACATCAGGAATTCTTCTAGCTTGAAAAGGCTTAGGCTGAGTCTTATAATTTTAGGCTGAGAGAGTCTCACTGGTAAGCATGGAAGTCTTCCCAAGGTCTTCCCAAGTCCCCTGGGTCTTCCCAAGGTGTGTGAAGTGCAGTTAAATTTACATTTCCTAGGGTGCTTGAAGTGGAGGAAAAAAAGAGGTGATCAGTTTGGAGGGAGGAGAGCAGCCAGACACAGGGATGGCTCTGGGAGGAGCTGATCCTGTTCTGGCATGGTTGGGAAAGAGCTGGGGCTGAAGGGCACTGGGGAGCTGGGCCCTGCCTTGCTGAGGGGCTGCAGGTACTGGGAGCATCATCTCCAGGAATATTACTGTGTGTCACATTTCTTTGGAACTGCTTTTAATGCTGGATGAAAGTCAGAAGAAATTAACACTTCTTACTGTACATCAGCAGGCTAAGAATGATGTTTTAGTCATTGCAATTGCAAGCACTGTTGCAAAAGAAAAATACCAAGTAAGAAAACGCAAAGGACACATTCTCAGACTGCCTTCCCAGAGTGTTTTCCCTCTGTGCTACCAACTCCTTTTCTCCCCAGCATCCAGTTTCCTGGCCCTGGGAGCAGACCCTGACCACACCATCTCCCAGTGTGCCTGGTGTCCCTGGTGGGGATTGCAGGGTGCAGGGCATGCACCCAGCTCTACAACAGCTCAGCACAGCCTGGTCCTGTCCAATCTTCATGTCCAGCCAGAGCCCACATCTCTGCCAATGACAGATGGAAAATAGCATGAGCTGGACAGAGAGCTGTGCTTTAAAGTGGTGTTAAATAAATGCCCAAAGTGGTGCTTGCATGACTGCCCCCTTCAAGCTCCATTCAAATTGGCTGTGTGTTGACGGTGACAGGTCACTAGTTTCCATTGAGATTTCATTGTTGATCAGTGAATGTACAGACTAGCCACAGGGTAATTTCTTCTCCTTATTTAATCAAATGGAAACTTTCAATCCATTTTTGTGTTCACAGAACAGCCATTGCAGTTTATTTAAGTAGGTTAAATATAAACCAACACCAAAAAACAGCCCAGCAGCATAACAATGGACTCCCTTTTATTTCTTGATAATGATTTGATACAATTGGCAATAATTTGTATTATCTTTATTTTCCTTGGTCTTGTGACTTTTCAGAAGCATTTCCTATGGTGCCCATTGGCATGTGTTTGCTAGTGCACAAAGCTCTCTGATTTATAGGCTTTGACTTGGTGCTGGGGCTTCAAGGGCAGCAGCTCAGCAATTACAGCTCCAGCCCAGGAAGGAAAAAGTGACATTATCCTCCCCATGTTAAAATCAGGAACAAAGCTCTCCATGGATTTAAATGGAGCACAATGTGGACAGTTTTATTTTTTCACTAAATATAGACAGCACATTCTGTCCTCCAGATGTACAGAAATAGGAAAGAAGAAGAAGATGTAGGTTTTATACAGTGGGATTCACTTGAACACAGTGTGATGGAAGGAGGGTGGGGGTGGCTTTTCCAAAGGCACTGGGGAGCTCCATGTGGGTCACAGCCATAGCGTGCATCCCATAGGAGCACAGGTCAGGGACATCACAATGGCATAAGGCATTCACCAAAACTGACTGGCTGGTGCTGTGGATGATGCTGCGATGCAGGTGCAGCAGGGACAGGCAGATCTGAGAGGTTGGAAAAATTCCTCTTCACAGGAGAAGTTTGGGTTGGGGATTTTGTGTTGTTTTCTCATTTTCACATTCCCTGTAACAGCTATACACATGGAAAATCAAAAGTAGGAAGTGAGGGAGCAGGAGGGATGTCATTTACTTGAGGAGGTCTGGAGAAGATTCCTGTCAGCACCTGACACGGCTTGGCTCCTTGAGTTCTGTAAAACAGAAGAGATGGGAGTAAACTCTTCCCAGCTAGTGAACACTGAGCCATTGCAGAATTAAAAGAAAGTCAAACAGCTCTCAGGAAGATGTGATTGTTTGATAAACAAGAACATTTTATGGTAATCTCTGTATTTACAAACACAAGGCTGGATCAAATGTCTGCTCTTGGAAATATTTTTTTCTCTAGCAGAAGTTTCCTTTAAAGCCTAGCAGTTGGAAAATGCTTGTGCTAAAAATAACTTGTAAAAGGGCAATATCCATCCATTATCTTTCTCTCACAAAATTTAGTATTTTGCAAATATTGCTGGTTTTTAGATCACTCTATTTTTGGCAAGGTAATATAAGCTTCTTCATATCAGATCATAGCACCTGTAAATTTCAAAAACCACTTAACTTCAGGCACATATGGGAAAGATTTCAAATGTAATGTCTGATGCTGAAAACTCAAAGCTACCAAAACTGAAGAGGATGTCAAAGACATCTACTTCAGTAGCTTTGGTGACAATACATCCAAGTGTACATATACAAATGGATATATATTGACATTTATGACATTATCCTTGTAGATGCCATTTTAATTAGCAAAATGTCAGTAACAAATGTCAGAAAAATTTACAAAGCCATCATTGAAATATATTCACAGAATTCGATGTTATATCTTTAATCTGTGATTATTTTGATATACTTTGTTGATCAAATTATAAATAAGAAGGTAGAATTTTAAAATCTATCCTGATTGCTTGGAAAAAGTGTTTACACTTCAGACATCCTGGCTATGAGAGGTTGCAGGCTGCTTAGTGTTTTTCATTATTTAAGAAAAATGCAGACAGATGAAAGGGTCAAAATGCCAAGAAATATCCCTCTAACTACCACGGTCCACATCCCACAGTCTCATTTCACTGAAAAATCTCATTGTCTTCAGTTCTGCAGTAGAAATTTCATGGAACTAGAGGGAATTCTGCATACTAGGACTATGTAAAAGTCAAGCCAACTCGGTAGTGCTTGCCTGTTTTGTTTGCATTATGTGTTTTGGAAAGATATTGGTATTGATCTGAAAGACCTTTATGAAAGTTGCCACTGTAACCAGATATTGAATCCAGCTCTGAATCTGTAGTGCACAACAGCCCATAACAATTAAAACTGAATATCCTCAAAGAATTAACAGTTTTGTGTAACAAAAAGGAAAGTCCATTACTACAGAAAAACACTGAACAAGACTAGACATAATGATCCTCTCAGATTGGACACCACACTTTTTTTGGTTAGAAAAAAGCTATTTTGGACCATCCTGCCCTTTCACAATAATTTCTACATCCACCTGCTAAGGTATTTTTGTTAGTTCTAATGTTTTGCAATAAGGATTCTGTGTATCTCATAACTTTTAACAGTTTCGTTGTTAATTTGCTATTGAAACAACAAATTATGTCATTAAACAACTATAACACAGCTTATAATATGTTAATTTTAATGTCTAATGTATGAACAAGTTTAGGAGTTAAGTCTAAGTCTTGCTAGAGGGCTCCAAAATAAGATTAATGGGATGAGTAAGATAAATGCTAATTCCAAAATTGCAAATTGCAAGCTTTGATGCAGCTGATGACTCAAGAACATTACCATTCATTTTAATGTTGCATGTAGGCAAAAATAATTACTGTTCCAAATACAGAAACCTCAGAAAAATATCACCCATTTGAAAATGCAGAAGTAGAAGATCGACATCTATGTTTCCCACCTATGTTTCCATGGTAACATTGCCATTGTCCAGAGTCATGGGTATTCCCCGTTTGAGTAATGTTGCCTGGTGTTAACAGTGAGCAGGTAATGTGCCATCACATGCTGTGCTCCTCTCCACATCAGATGTTCATCGCCATTATTTAAATAATATTTTCATGATAAAAATAGTAAAAATTATGATCACTAAGCTACTTCTTATAACTGGTGTGGTGTTGGTGAGATGCTGATTTTAGGAAGATTGCAAAGACAAGGATGAGGTGGATGGCAACAAATTCCAGTCATCATTCTTTTTTGGCCCATCTGGGTACTGGTGTACCTCCAACTTTGCCTGTACTGTAAATTATTTGAAACAAGATTAATTTCTAAGGGTTAAAGAAAAACTGATTTTCCATCCTTATTTATTCTTTGGTGTCTCTTCCTATAGGCATGCTGGTTTTGATGAGGGCAGTGGTTTTCAGCTGTAGGCACCTGTATTGTGAAAATGTAGATTCAAGATGCCGCAGCTGAGTTCACTAATTCTTCTGCAGAGTTATCAGAGATCAACACCTTCTGTTCAACACCAGTCTCAGCTGCAGGAGAAGCAATGATGTGGCAGATGTGCTATTATTGTCACCAACATTCAGTTAACCATCACTTTCCAAAAGGAATTTGAAACTTAGTCATCAATTGCTTGGATACAAACTACAGAGAAATATAGCGAGGAGGGCAAGAGAGAAACATACCATTCTTCATCCTACTCATAATCCTGCACAGCTTTATTCACTTCCTTGTTGCCTAATATAGTAGGAGAGCTCAGCATCTCATGGCTGCTCCTACCTCCTCCCCACAGCCCTCCAGACTCCTTAGCCCTTACAGCCTGAAAGCATGATGCTTACAGAGATAGATCTGCTCCTGCTTGTCATTTCTCTCTAGTGTGGCCAAACTTTTTAAGTGAGATTGGCTGATTGATAAAGTGAGGCACTATGAATTCATGTTGGACACCACAAAAGCTAGTTAATAACATTCAACCAGTATTCCATTATATGTTGGTAAATGTTTCCTTTATGACCAAGAAGATCTGAATGACAGAAAACTTCTCCTTTGAAGAAGCCGTTGTTTCCTTCTTGTCCCTTGTGAAAAGATGAGAAGAACACACTAATTTGATTGGCAAAAGCACCAAATCAGATGGAATGTACTCACCTGTGCCTGCTTTTCCAATGAACTTCTGGCTGTTGCTTTTTCCACACATTAGGTAGTATGGAGCTGACTTCTCTTCTGTGAAGTTCTTTTCTTCATGGGAGGTAATGATCTCTTTGGCTGCTGTTCACCAAAGTCACAGGCACAGGTTTTGTGGGTTTTTTTTCAATGCCACAGCTCAAAGTGTGTTTGATGGTCTTTAGTGACTTAAGAGGAAGGGTCTCTTTGCTAAACACATAGCCAAATCTGCATGGCTGAGCAATGCCAAAAGCCAGAGCTTTGGATTCTGACCTGGCTCAGCTGTGCAGTGTCATTTACAGCAGTGTCCCTGAGCTGTGGGCGAGGAAACCCAGAACTGGAGTCTGTAGCTGTGTTTACCTCATCACAAGGAAAAATAAAGCAACACTACAAACATTACAAGATCTGGGATAAGGACATGTAGCAGAAAACCCCACCAAATCAGAAGGCTCCCTAGTAAAGAGCAATCTTATCTATGAAATGAAGCAACAGTCCCACACGTGCATGCATCGTGACACAGAGTTAACTTGGTGAAGCTCCAAGAGTTATGCACAAACACTTACAGTAATGTATTCCCAAAATGTTAACAAGGATTTTGCTTGCACTTTTCACCTCAGCCACTTTTCACCTTGGCCACAGCATGTCCCCAGGAGGAAGGGAGCATGGCCATGCGCCAGAGGCACTGGGGAAGCCCTGAGTGCAGGCACTGGGATGGCAGCTGCTCAGAAATGAGTGCTGGCCTGGGATCCCCTAGCAGACCCTGAGAAAGGAGTTGGTAAATGAAGACACTGCAATGGGGGGAAGCAAGCAAAGAGTCATTGCTAGAGTGCTTTTGCCACAGGCAGAAGCTTCAGTCCTTTCCAATGACTCCTTTCCAGGATGGGAGCTAGCATGACCTGAGCTGGGCAAGGTAAAGGGGAGTGGTGGGAGAAGTCCCAGACATGAGGCACAAGGGGGTTGTGCATGATTTGCTGTGGGATGAGAGATGACTTGTGCCAAGAGGGCCCAGTGACACATGGGAATGGAGCAACCCCAGGAAAGAATCCTGCACAGCAGCAAACACAGGGCTGAATACATTTAGAGAGTTCTTTCCTATAGTTTTGGGCTTTACAAGACTCCGTAAACTAGTTCATATTTCAGAGCCATGGTATTTGATTCTGAGATGGAAGATAAAGTCCTTCACTAGCCTGACTGCCCTACTGGTCTTTCCTTGGAACACACAGTGGTACAAAGTCCTAAAGAGTGAAAAGGTCATTGTACTCTTTGACTTTTCTAGCTTGCCTTGAGATTGCTCAGGACTTCAACTCAAACAGAATGAAAGGTCTGGTATCTGGTTATGGGATTCAGAAGGATACACCAATTCCCAAAATTAATATCTTTTGCTGTCTGAGACACAGGAAAGGAGGAGCTCTCTGCTTTCTTCAGCCCTATCATGGTACCAGAGAGCCAGGGGAGCAAACTCCCTTGTTCCTATTCCACCACAGGCTGGTGCAGGGATAGGCATGACTTTCACCCATAGCTGATAAAGCAGTGACTCAACCATAAAATTTATCTCAACAGCCTTGATTGATTCTTCTGAAATATATAAAATTATCAATCATGTCATGATAAAACACAAGTTCTGTACAAACATGAACTTAAGCATTGACTGACACACAAGCTCCTATTTTAAGTAGCCCTGAAGAGGTAGAAAGAAAAGCAAAAAGACACAGTTGAAGGAATTTATTTTCCCTGTTCTCTAGTGATCTAAGGTTCAATGCCCTACTAACAGACTTCCCCCTTTTAAATAATGACTAACATGCAGGAAGATGCTTCTCACATGTTTTTTCAAGCAACAATTCACAACAAATTAAGTTTGACACTAGTATGTGCATGCAAAGTCAATTAAATTCCAAAACACATTTTGTTTAGGAAAGATTTTGGCTTTTTCAGTTATAAATCCATCACACTCAAAATATTTATTTTTCTCTTTAATGGAAAATTGTAAAGTTACAACCCTGAGTGAAGATCAGCAAGCAAATCTCTCTAAGCTGCCATGCCCTGTGAACAGAGGCCATGGTGCTGGCCAGAAGGTTGAACTGCTGTGCAGAAGATTTTGCAAGAAGAAAGATCTCTGCATCAGTCCCAAGAAGTTCAGACCTGGTAGATAACGTAGGATGTTGCAGTCAGTGGATAAGGAACTGGAAAATACATTTTTTCACATGTATGTCACACTCACAGAAACCAGTAGTCAATGTATACAGCTTCAGTGTATATTCCTGATGGCTGGGTAACTTAGAATGGTACCGCACAGCTCACAATGGGCCTTGCTGCCCTTTAATTCTTCTGAGAGACCCCATGGGCCAGAGGGAGGCAGATGTACAGCACCAACACACACAACCATCTGTGTTAGTCCCTGGGAGCCCAGAGCATTGACACAAATGCCCTTAGTGCCAATATCAGTGTCTGTATTTGGGGACCAGGGAAGTTTGCTGTCCCACTGGCTGTTTTCTATTTAGCTTTACAACATGACAGTTCTGGCCAGGCCATTGTTCCCACTGTTATTTTTCCACCAGCTGCATGTTGAAAATTACTCCTTAACTATTACACTGAGCCAAAGAAATTCACAGCTGATACAAGAAGTTGCTTGAATAAAAAAGCAAACTAGAAAGACAGTAGAAATTGTAATGTGGTATCATAAAAGACTTACACCAAGGAATGAGTTTGTTGGGTTAATCCCAGCAGCAATTTCCCTTTGGAGCTCTTGTGGAGAGCATTTTCCACTGCACACACTGCACACATGGTGGACAGATACAATTTCAGCCTCATTGCAGCTTCTGGAGAAGGTCCTTGATGATCTTGGCGACCCTCAGTTTCCTTGCTCCTTTTGAGGTTGGTATGGTTGGACAATGCATGGATACCTGCACGTTCTTTCCATTTCAGTGTGTCTCCTGGAGATTTTTGTACGGTGAATGCTTAAAGCACAGCACCACTGAGACAAAGCCAGCTCCTGATTTGAGGGCAACTGCTGAGCTGATGCACATTGCAGTGCAGCTTGGGTACAGAGTACCCAGGAGAAATAAAAAAACTTTAAACTTGACATTAGACAAACAGAAATGGGCATGATAAACATTTCACAGCTATCTCACTATTTCAGAAGCATGTAAATCAAGTCAGTGATGATAGGACATGAACTGGACAACTAAAAGAAGCCTATTTCAGTGGAGCTCATGAAAGGCTGCCTGGTGTCCAGAAAGTGCTATGCTGGACACCTGATGCTGTCCCCAAGCACAGATCAGTATTACTGCTTTTCTGTGGAAATCATATTCTAAATATGAAAAGAAACATGAGGACAAGACAAGATGCAAATTAATTTACTCCACGCAAGGCTGGATTTTTGTAATGATATGAGCAGGATGTTACAAACCACAAATGATCTGATGGTGCTCAGCAATTTTTCATCTGTTCAGCAGAGATTACAAACAAAAGAGACCTTTGGCTTTGCTGCTGTTGCTGGCCAGTGCCAGGATAAACTGATGAGCATGTCCATTGACAGAAAGAAAAGAAACACGTAAAGAGAAGGATTTGCAGAACAGGCCCTCTGCCTTTCCCTATTGAATACTCCTGCCAGCAGTTCTGCGTGCAAAAATCCCCTGTGGGCTTTGCTCTGTGCTGTACTGCTGCTGTGTCACTGCAAGAGACGGCAACACACACACGGTTCACACTGGAAATCAGGAGCAGATCCTAAAGCCTGGTTTTGTCTGCTGAGGGCTCCCTGTCAGTCTGTAAAACCTCAAGCTCTGCCTCCTCTGCCTCCCTGGTGTTGATGTTGTTCCTTGCATGGATGATGTTTATGCCCTATCTGGAGGTAGAGGAACGGCACCTCTGAAACAGCCCCCTTTAAGTCCCAACAACTTCTCCACCTTTCCTTGCTTTGGGGGTGGTTAAGGAGAACTACTGACCCCTTCCCATTGTGCCCGTGCCCAGCTCTTCTTGGAGGTGGTCAGCAGTGACAAAAAAAGACATCACTCGTTCTAACTGGGTTGGAGCATCCCCAAGGCACAGACCAGGGACACTCCCAGGGCACGTGACCCTGGGAGCTCTGACAAAATCGAAACCTCTGGTGGGAATGGACTCTCTGGTGCTTGGAGAAGAGACAGCACTGACACAAAGGAGTGCCTGTGGTGTGACACTGATCCTTGAGTGGTGACACTGCCTGTCATGATATGGTGTTTTATGAAGCTTTGCTTTCTTCAGACAGGCTTTCTTCTTTGCCAGTGTTTCTTGGGTTTCTCTTCAAAATGTGTACTCAAGGACAAATGCTACAATAAACATGCCAATTATAAGGGATAAATATTGAAAAGCTTTAAAGATTTCTTTTGGCAGAGAAAGCACCTGCTAATTTTAAACTGTTAGAGGGTAAGAGACCCTTTTGCTCACATTGTTAAATAGAACCATGAGTTGATTACTGAACAGCTCTTTTGGTTTTAAGCAGCTACAGACCCATAAATATTTCTGCCAAGGCTTGTCATCTCCATAGCAGTTCCTGCTGCTGTCCTACCATACCAGCAGCAGTTCCACAGAGGTTTGCAGGAGCAGTGTTTGCGCTGTCCAGCCAAGCTCAGGCAAGGAGCTGCATGACAGCACTGTTCTTTCCCCTCCTTGGCACTTGCAGAGTAGCCACTGAAGAGTGGCCCTCTTGTCAGGGCAGTCACCCACCATCCATCCATGCTGGAGCTGGGGCAGTCCATGGGATGGCTCACGGTGCTGAGCTGTGTGTGAGCTGGTGAGACATCCCACCCCAATCCTGACCCCCTCTTAATGTCATCATAATCTGAAGCCAAATAGCAGCTGAGCTCTGAGTGTTGTTTAGCTGTGTTAACTTTTCCATAATAGACACTATAAAATAAACTTCTGCTTTCAGTGCAGAGTTAAAGATCATTCAAGAGTCACATGGGGACACTCAGTGGGCAGAGTCCCTCCCCAGCCCCTCAGCTCCTCGGGCTGACCACAGTTCTGCACTATGGATGATTTTTCCACTGCATTTACTGGAATGACCCTGTCCTGCACCAGTACCCAAGCACTCTGTTAATAAATCTTTCTAGAGCCCAGCACCAGTGCTGCCAGAGCTGTGAAGCCACCTGTCTTGGGATGATGAGAAATTAATGATGCACTTAGAGCACTAGAAACTTAGACCTCCTATGTGCAATACCACTTTTTCTGACCTGGTGTACACAGCTTACACAGAACCACCTTGGCTACTCCTCCTCAGAAACCCTCCTCAGTGCAGAAGCAATTTAAAAATTGCTCAACCCACTTCAGGCCTGCACTGACAGTGTTGTTTGTACACAGTATTCCTTTGGCAGTAATCAGCACTTATTCAGTACTACTCAACTCTGAGGCAGCTAAAGGAGGGAACAGGACAGGCAACATGAAGCACAACAAAACATGCTGTGTTTATTGAGGACCAGAGCCTGCCTGCTCCAGCTGGGCTGCTCCCTCTGGCCACAGAGAGGGTGAGGATGGGCTCTGTGGTTTGATCCTGCCCCAGTGCACGAGTCCTGTAGAGAGGGAGGGGGCAGCTGCCCTGAAAACTGCATGCTGCAGGGTCTTGGTGGAGAAAGGGTTAATGTGAAGGAGCAGAGGGTGCCCAGAGCAATGCACAGCAATGCACAGAACAGCAGAAGGCATGTTCTTGCTGCTCCTTTTTCTGGTGTGCAGAGCGTTTTATCAGGGGGTAACTGATCAAGACTGGAAAAAGATATTGGGAATAAAGAAAAGAATGTGAATGGCCACATAAGAACTGGCAATTTTTTTGCCAGTGGAAGACTGTTTCTTTCAGTTAAACTGTGCCATTCATGTTAAAACTGAAAGAAAGTTTCCATGGAAACATGGAGTATGTTGGAAGCATTTTATTTTGGAAAAGGGAAACCTCCAGAAGCCTCTCAGGAAGATGAAATATTTCAATTGTTTGGGGGGTTTTTTTGTTTGTTTGGTGGGTTTTTTTGGTTTTTTTTTTGGTTTTTTTTTTGTTTTGTTTTGTTTTTTTGTTGTTGTTGTTGTTGTTGTTGTGGTTGTTGTTGTTTTTATTTTTGCTTTGGGGATTTTTGGGTTTTTTTTGGAGGTTTTTTATTTTGTTTTAGTTTTGTTTGGTTGGTTGGTTGGTTTTTAAAATTTCAATAGTCAATTTTAAAAATGCAGTGTTTTTCTGTTACTTCAGGATAATATTTTTCAAAATATTTGAGGTTTTTCTTAGTAAAAATGAAAAAGTCAATGTGAAATATTCTTATGGACAGAAAATGGTAGGTTTTCAGGATTTTAATTCACTTTGTGAGAATTTCATGGTGTTCTGTTTCAATTAGTTAAAGAAATTCCCCAAAACAAATATTCAGAATATTGTTCTTAATCTGACTCCTGTTTCAGGATGGCATCAAAAAAGAAATTTGATTTGTGTTTAATTTTAACCTGTGCTCCAGCACTGTGTCCAGATGCCCAAGAAGGCCAGTGGCATCCTGGCCTGTGTCAGCAATAGTGTGGCCAGCAGGAGCAGGGCAGGGATTGTCCCCTCTACTGGGCACTGGTGAGGCCACACCTCGAGTGCTGTGTTCAGTTCTGGGCCCTCAGTTCAGGAAGGACATTGAGGGGCTGGAGCGTGTCCAGAGAAGGGCAGCGGAGCTGGGGAAGGGTCTGGAGCACAAGTCCTGTGAGGAGCAGCTGAGGGAGCTAAGGATGTTTACCCTGGAGCACAGGAGGCCCAGGGGAGACCCTTATTGCTCTCCACAACTACTGAGAGGAGACTGTAGCCAGGTGGGGTTGGCCTCTTCTCCCAGGTAACAAGTGACAGGACATGAGGAAAAGGCCTCAAGTTGTGCCAGGGGAGGTTTAGATGGGATATTATGAAACATTTTTCACAGAAAGGGTTATCAAGCATTAGAACAGGCTACCCAGGGAAGTGGTGGAGTCACCATCTCAGGAGGTGTTTGAAAGACATGTGGATGTGGCATTTAGGAACGTGGTTCAGTGGTGGACTTGGCAGTGCAAGGCTAATGGTTGGACTCAATGATCTCAAGGATCTTTTCCAACCTCTATTGTACCATTATTCTATGATTCCATGCTCCTGAATGCACCTAGGTGTGTTTTAAGTTTAGCACCTGCTTTGTATGGTCAGCAAACTCTGAAATCTTCTGTAATTTTGTGCCTTCTATTTCTCCTCTCATCCAGCTCCTGGATGGGTGAGTACTTCATGTCTTTCTCACCACTCAGCTTTCTCACTTCTTTTCTCTTCTTTTCTTTTTCCTTTAGTTGCCATCCAAGGTCTCTAGCAAGATTTCTAGCAAGATTCCCCTGCTTCTCCTCATGTCCTATATTTTCTGCCACAAGTATTGGTTTCTCTTCTTGTTTTCCTAAATCCTGGGCCCAGTGAATCTCAAGTTACTCACACACTTGCAGTTAATGTGAAACATGATCATCTGACTTTTAACATCCTGTGCTCTGGAGTGGGCACTAGAGCAAGCCCAAGGCTCTTGGGCACATCCATTGCTGTGCAAGATGAGGAATACACAGCTGCCTGGTTCCCATCAGCCCTGAAGTATATTTATTTGCTTTAAAAGGCACAAACTCTTAGGGAGCTGAAATGGAAGAACAGCAGTGACATATAAAGAAAGAAAAATATTTGCTTCCTGTGCATATTAGCTTCATCCAAGCTTAGACTTCAAAAAGATTTTGTAACTTTTAAACAAAGCAGTTCTCCTAATCACATATCTATGATAAAATGATGGTAGCACCTAATCCCCTGTAGGCACTAACTTTAGACTGGTTTTGGAATAATTCACTCGCTGTACTACTCAAGACATTTGCTGTTACAAGGAAAATACATTTTAAAACTATGCACAGCTTATAGCTTTATTATATAATGCATTACCCAGGCAACTATGATTTTTCTGATTTTTCTGTAACTTTTTCTGTAACAGATAACCTTCCACCGCAAGAAGGTGGTACTTTAAGGGAATACATGTTTCTGGCAGCCAAGAGACCTGGCAGTCCCAAAAAAGGGAGCACAGTATGTATTCCCCCACTGTGGAATGGTGTCAGTGGTGCATGTGCTGCAGTGATACAGTGTAATCACACAAAATATATAATAACAATGCATAAGTCTTAACAGCCAGGTTCACATGGGGAGCTTCTCAGTAAAATGGGAGGAATTAATTGCACTGCTAAAGCAGAACAGGTGTGAGGGGCACTGCTGGCTGCAGAAGGTGAGCACTTTTGGATTTCCACACATACAGCATTTAATTCAAGGTCTAGGGAGAGCTGCCGGGCTCCAGTTAAGCCAGGCTGACTGCTCACATGTCAGTCGCTGCTCACCGTCAGGATTCTTGTGGTGTTCGTGCCACCAGCAATGGGGCCCTGCCTCCTTCTCTGGGAGCACACAGGACCACGAAGCACAGCATCCTGCTTCTCAGGCAGCCCTGTGGGGAGCAGGGATCCCTTCTTTGCAGGATCTTGCTGCATGTATACCAGGCAAATTTCTTGTTACAGTGCTACTGCTGGGATGACATGCCAGTCTTGGTCTTCTGAGTCATGAAAGCCAAATTCTATCATCTACATTAATGTTGTTTGTAACTAGTTTAGATTTCCATCTTATGCCACTTTCCCTTATATAGATATTTTCTTCTCCTGGTGTTTACTCTTTCTTGATGTATTTTTAGAAACCTTTTGTATTCCTTTTCTCTTCCCTGCTAAGCAGGCGCCAGTCCCTCCTGTAGGATAGTCCCCATTAGTCTGACCATTGTCTCATTTGCTCCTGTTTCAATTAATTCTTCTTGACAGAGATGCCCAGCAATGTCCACAGTGTTTCAGATTGGACCTCACAGTGTGAGACTCCAATATTCATAACTTGCTGGCTTCACATCTTTGCTTTTCTCATGGCTGTGTGGCAGCAGTGGCTCACTCTCATGTAACATCATACCACTATAGCAGGCTTCCTCTTAAGCTATTTTCTTCTGTTGTTTTAGAATCAGCAAAAATTATTTTTGATCCCCAAGTGATAGTGCCCTTCACAATATTAATGTTCAAAACATTCTTGCTACCTATTTCTCAAGGTCACCTTTTATTCCTTAGTGATACTCTAGTTCTGCATTGTGCTGACAATCACAGACTACTTGTGTCTCTAGAAAAGGCCATTGGAAAAATACAGTATTTGCTGAAGTCTCAGAGGAAAATATTTAATTAGATGAAACCAAGTCTGATTTCTTTATAAATCCTAACAAGGTACTTCAGCCCAGTAATTTCCTTTTGAACATGATCTGCTTTACCTTCTCATGTGAAAGCCTGGTTTAATGTTTGATCCCATTTCTATTGTCTACCTTTCTGAGTTATATTAAGCTGAGTTATATTTCCCATCTGACAGTGTATCAAAATAGCAGCTCACACTCAGTGGAATTCAATCAGTTGGGTTCTGTTTTTTGCTTGGTTTTGGTTGTTGGTGGTTTTTTGGTTTTTGTCCCAGCACACTACTTTTTCCTTCCTGAAAAATCATATTTGCTATTCTCTACTCATAATTGCAACATTTTTAACTTGATACCAAAACTGTGGCTACCAAAATTGTCATTCACTGTAACTACTTCTAGAATTTAGGAGGCAGAACTCCATTATTAGTTTTGTTTACACCTCAAAGGCTATAATTTTCTTTAGTTTCCTTGCTCGTATCCATACTTTATTTCATTTTTCTAGTTGCAAACTAAGTCAATGTATGAATTGAATTTTTAAGTTTTTTAGTCCTTGCTCTTTCTGGCTCCACATCTTTCCTTGTTTTTTTTTTTTTCTAATTATACTACTGAAAAAATGTTTTCTTTTTCATTTTCATTGCAACATCTAAAGCTATTATGAGTTTTGGCTTATTCTTACTTTACATTTCCACGTCCTGATGTACAAAGCTTGGCTTTATTTGTTCCTAAGAATTTGTTTGTGCTCTTTAAGGACCACAGCTTTATATGCTCATAAGTATTTGTATTCTGAAAGGACTATTCCTACTGACTTGTTTGAGAGGCTATTCAGTCAATTAATTCTGGAGTGCTTCCATGTATATCTGTCTCTCCCAACAGAGAGAGCCAGCCCTGTCTTTGGCTTAAAGAAGTAACAAGATTAATCCTCATTCAGGTCTCTGAGTTTTTCAGTTCAGTCAGCTTCATCATGTTTATTTTTTTAACCAAAACTCATGATTTAGGACTTGCATTTTTGTTTATTGCCCTATATTTGGCAGTCTTTCCAGAAAATATGAATGTTTAATATTTTAGCTAAAGTTATATTTTATAATCAGGCCTTTTATAATTTCCTCCTACTTACTGAAGTCAAGTCTAAAATAGTATTGCTTTTGTAAATTGATTTTGTTTGTTCAGCAGCTTTTTGAAAGCATCTCCTAGCTAGTATACCCAGGAGCAGCTAAGATCCAGTTCTTCAAGCAGAACTTGGGAAGTTGATGATTACACCACTTTGAGTCACCACATCCTAAACTCTGGTTCAGTTTGGTGACTAAGATAGATACTGATGGTCTGTCTTAGGGATAGCTCCACCTGTTCTCTGCTCTGTTTCTGGAGATCATATCTTTTCTGTCTTACTCTATTTTTTGTCAATGAAATTGCTCTTCTCTTTTTCAGTGTAACCATATCCTCTTCAGTGCTTTATTTCTGCTTTGTACTCCTGTATAGCTTTTTCCTTTACTCTTCCTTCCTCACTGTTTGTTTTCTTCTCTTGATACCACACTTCTCCGGCACCCTTTCTCACATGGCAACATGTGTCCAGTCCACATTCAGTGCTACTACTTGTCTGTGGGTGCTCTGTTCCATCAGCCACATCAGGTGGGGCTTCATGCAAAAATAACTGCTGTCAGGTAACTCCTCTTGCAACTTATGTCATCTTTGTCATTACATCCATTCCCGGCAATATCTCTACTCCTGTCCTAAAAAAATAATTTAAATTGCCATAATTGAATTTCTTCATCCCTTACATTTTTTTTCACAGTTGTTGCAGAGAAGTCTAAATACCCATTTTATTGCCTTTATTAATTGTTTTCCTCTTGTTTGCCCCAGTCTGGTCAGCCAAAGAAAATCCTTTCCATTCCCTGTGTACTGCAGCTAAGTGGCATGATCTTAGAGCTCCTCTCAGTGCCCTTACACGCCCCACAGGTAGTGACAGATCCTGACATGTGAGAAGTTTCCTCCTTGCAGCCTCTCCTGATTCCCATGCAGCTGTTGTTGTTTAATGCCATACCACATTACCACAGCCAAGACACTTGACACCATGCCCAGGCTAGAATGCTCCTTGGCCTGGGTTTAGAAAGCTAGAAACACGAACCAAAACATTATTTTGGGGGATGGGGAGACACTGCAGTTATTCTGCCAAATCTTGGAGCAGCTGATGCATTACCATACGTAATATCATGTGGCTCTATTGAGTTAACAATATTAAAGGCATAGCACTCCATGAAAAAGAAAATACCATTCCTTGCTGGTGCACCCAGGGATGTTCTGGAGTTTGCTAGGGAAAGGTGAAGTTCATATTAAGGGCAAGTCCAGGCTTCTGTCATTGATGTAGACAATGACATTCTGCAGCCTTCAGAAATTAAGTACTTCAAAGATAGCAGGAAGTAGTACAACGTAAGTCGGCTTTCAGGGAACACGTCTGCATTTATCAGAGCAATAAATGGAAGACGATATTCTGCTCCTCATACACAAATTTTGGCATCTTTAAATACCCAAGTGTCTTGGAATGCTTCAAGTATGTTTCAAGTATTTTCCATAATAATAATAATAATAATAATAATAATGTAATATTTAAAATAATGTTTCAAGTATTTCCATAGTGTTTTCACTAAATTGCTGTAGAGCAACAAAATACAATAATCACCTATTTTCTTGAAAAACAGTGATTTTTGTATTTCCTTTGCCCTGGGACATCTTTTTCAATGTAATCTGTCTATCTAATCCAAAATAAGTGACAGAATAGCGGTATAAGTGGTATTTCTGCACAGTATCTTCCAAGAGACCATAGATATTCTTCTTCTGGATCATTGTTTTGATACTGGGAGCTTGGATGCTGATCCAATGAACTAAAAAATAAAGTCTTTTTGATGTGTGTTACCAGTTCAAAGGCTTTTCAAGTGAGTAGCGCCTCTAGTTGTAGTCTCCCAAATGGAGATTTCATGTTTTGGGGAAGTCCATTTTGCCATGGGGCAGCCAAAGCAGATGATCACTTCACCCCTACATGTACACATTGAAACCCATCAGAACTCTTCTTGTGGGAACAGACTCATCTAAATCTGGGATATCCAAACAACAGGCAGGATGGTCCTTGCTCTCCTCAGTGTTTAGATTTCTTTAACTTATCAGACAAGTAATCAAAACATCAGGACAGATGCTGAGTAAAGGGAATATGCAAGTTACACTCTTCTGAGACCTCCCATTTCCAACAGCGAAAAAATATGCAATTTACAGAGGTCATTCTGCTGGAGTTATCCCAGTAAGAGCGTTCCAGTAAAACTCCTAGTGGAGATCTGCCCCATCATGGCTACCTGTGATTTCAATTCAGACTTGAAGGCTGTTCTGTTATAATAAGGTGAGCTTTTATCCTGGATGCACAAATTGCATTAGAAATCCTGGAACATGGATAATTTCTGGTAGCCAGGCATATGAACCAGAGATCTGAATATCTATTGGCTCATGTAACACCTGAGATCAGACCAACCCACAAAGACCTGCAGCACTCCATTCCATCCAGACATCAGTCTCCCTGTTTTCAGAAATCATCTTCGAGCTGCCTTCCTCACAAGACCATACCTGATGACACCATCCTTGGAAAAGGATGGCTGCATGCAAGGACTCCCCACAGCCCTTTAGGGAATCTGGTGCCCTGTAGTGTTGGTCAGAATCATTTCAGATTGATTTCTTCTTCCTGGTGGTAAATCCTTATTCTTCTAAATGTCATCTGCAAATCTCTCTGCATTGTTCTGTCAGCTAGTCCCCTGTGTTGGAAATCAGTGTTAGGTGACATCACCATACTCTGAAACTTCATCAGTGTCATATGCTGTATACCTAACCCTTGGCCAGGCTTGCCCAGGACAATGCTTCCATGTCTTCATTTTCCAGGGTGCTTCTTTGTCAGAAGGATTTTTCCTTCTTCCACTCTGAACTTACTGGCTGCATCTGAATCCCCAACAGAGCACAGCTGATCTGCCACTGTGTCAAGGAAATTTGTCAAGAATATTTGCATTGCTTCTCTTTTAAAGCTGTTAATTTTTCAGCTGACATCTGAGTATTGGAAGTCCTCAACACAGAATGGCTTGTCAGTGTTATCTGAACCTGTTTTCAGCTAAAGCACTGGTGCATGCTGTGTTTTCTTGCCTGGCAATACAAGGCTCCAGGAAAGACTGTCCCATTACTCTGCTGAACCCTTTTCTGCTTGGTCTCATCTCCTCATTTCCTCTCCCATTACTCATGGTCATGATGGCTTTATAGTTCCACACATCTTGAAGCCCAGAGGGCAGTGCCACCACCTCCCACATCCACAGGCCAGGAAGGGTCTGCCCAGGCTTTGTGGGCATCCCCAGGAGCTGCTGAGCCCTGCCCTGTAGGCCCACAGGACACTGAGTGCTCCTCAGAGCAGGCTCAGCACTAGGCTCAGGGCTCACAAGCATCATGGACTGCCCTGACCAGCCTGTTTACCCTGCTCCAAAAGTTCTCTTCCCCACCTGTTGTATTCATACTTCTAGAGTCCCAGCTCTCAGGCTGCCATAGCTCTCGGTACATACATTTCCCTAGATCTTCTCAGGCTCCTTTCCTCAAAGGCCATGCTTCTTACAGCTCTCTGCTGTCACAGCTCCTTGATTCAATAGCCATACTTCTCCACAGCTCTCAGGCTGCATATCTCCATCACATCAGGGTCACCACTTGTTATATTCATATTTTTATTATCATCTTTCTAGAGTCCCATACCTTCTGGGTGGTTTTCTCACACACAGCTCTTCACAGCAGTGTTGTTCCTGCTTCTTCATCAGGGCTCCTCCAAGGCTCTCCCTAACCACCCCACCCCCTTTTATCCCAGCCACCTCCACAGGCTACAGCTGCTGCACAATTAATGACATCACAGCTGCAGCCCCTTTACAATAACTAGAATCAGGGCAGGGTCACTTATACAATACAGAGATCTTTTACTGCAATACATACATTTACTCAGGCCCCTATACCCACCCTCCTGCTTTTAAGGTTTCCTGACATTTTTGTTGCTCCCAACTGCACTCCTGCTTTACCTTTGGATGTACCATGCTCAAGGCACACTGAAGTTTTGAATCATGACCTGATCCTCAAACGTGGACATACTTTGTCCACAATTCCACCCTGGCTTTGGTCCCGTCTTGTTCTGTTGCAAGCCCTGTCTACTTCCATTACCTCTGCTTTCCTCTGGTTGCATCTGGTCCACTGTACATTCCTGGTAGCAGATATAAATTGCCACTTGTTTGCCTGTCTTTTCATGCCACCAACCTCTGAAGGCATAGTGGTGCACCCTGAGAAACATTAATGCCCCTGGCAGGCTGGTTATAGTCATTCTGCTGTAAGCATTATGTGATGACAAAAAACGGCACAAGAAGTGGCACAGGAAACAGCATGATGACAGAGAGCTGCTTTGTCTCCCGTAAATGCTAGTTTTTACAGGGATGTTTCTTGTGAAAGTGTTTTATGGAAACACTTCTTTGTTAAGACTCCCTGCAGCTAACATTTCCACATGCAAATCTGCACATCTTAAGAGCACCTTCAGACTATAATTGAGTTGTACCTTTTTCTATTCCTTCTGTTGTGTGCTTTGGTGGCACCCTCTGACTCCTCTGAGGGAGAGGGAAGCCCTGTTTTATACTGCAGTGCTGGAAGATGGGGCTTCACAGTGGGTGCTGGCAAGAAGTCAATTTTCAGATGAATATTTTGTGTAGTTGCAGTGATGATGGTGGCTAATTTCTGAAAACAAGCCATAGATTCTACTGTGGGAATTTTTAACTCTCTGCACCATGGTAAAACACCAGTATGCAGTGCAGCAGAAAGATAGCAGAGTTTCTTTAAGGCTCTCAGTAATGTGAAAACTGGTTTAAAACACTGGTTTAATAGCCACAGGCCTGTCTGAGGGGTTGAGAGATTTTCTAGCAGCAAATGAAACACTGGAAAAGGAAATGAATGTGCTTTGTGCATGTGCAGGAACGCACATCAAAGGCAGACCAAGGCTGGGTGATAGGCCCTTGCAAATGAAACAGGCTCTGGAGATTGCTAGTATCAATAACATTTACTATCCAGAGTATCTTTCACTCCCAATATTCTGGGAAAATGGCTATCATCAGAGCTCTGCTTTGATAACACCTCCCTGAGCTTCTGGGAAAACAGCTCTTTCCTCTTCCCTGGAATCTGAACATCCTTTACGTGGCACCCACTGAGTCACTTGGCATTTCAGAGTCTGGCCAAGCTCAGTCTCCGCCTCCCTCCCTCACTCCCTGGCTCTAATGCTTTTCCAGGCAGGGCTCTTGTCACTCTGGGGTGCTCTGCAGGGGCACCTTGGCCACCATGGCACTGCCCCTGCTGCTCCCTGTTGCCAGTGCCAGGCCATTGCCCAGTCTGTACAGAGCTTTGCCATCAGAGATGGGGACACCATCCACACAAACAGCCTGGAAGGAGCTGGTGGTGGATGAGCTGCTGGAGGCTCTGCCTGAGCCAAGAGCCTGGTGAGGGCTCTCCAGGGCATGTCCACAGCCCCAGGCAGGTGATGGAACTCCATGAGTTCACTTGAAAGGCATTTCTTGTCAGGTTTGGCTTTTGCAGATGAGGTGTGCACCTAGCAGAGAAGCACCTGCTTCCAGCTTCCAGGAGCTAGGCCTTAAAAATGGCACCTGCTTCCAGCTTCCAGGAGCTAGGCCTTAAAAATGACACCTGCTTCCAGCTTCCAGGAGCTAGGCCTTAAAAATGGCACTCACACATGGGCTGATGACTGCAAAGCAAAAAAATGACCAATACAAGGGGGAGACATCATAGCATGCCCCAGCTTGGGGTATTCCCCTGCTGTCCCTGGGGTCGTCCTGTCCTGCATCATCACAGAGCTCTGGAAAGGCAAGAGGCATTAGCAAGTGACAAAGCTACAGGCCCAGCATCAGGCTGTTCCTAAAATACAAGGTATTTGTGACTAAATTACTTGTTCGCACAAAATGGTTTATTGATGCTCAAACCCACATAGCCAGAAGAATGAGTAAAAACATGGGGCTTCACATGTGTCCCCTTCTCTTTTCCTTCTTATTTTAATTAATTAGTTAAAATAATTAATTTAGCTTTCTTTTGGCCTCAGGCCCTTAATGTAAGCACATAAGAATATGCCCTGTTTCTTCCACATTCATCCAAGTCTGCTAGCCCACACTGACAGTCAGACTTACACAGAAATAATAAACCTCTCTTAGCTGTGCCTCACTTAAAAGTGCACTGTGCATCATGGAAAAAAAAAAAAAAAAGGGGCCCAGCAAAACACTTAACAACTGGGACCTAAGACAATAAACGTAAGGCTCTAAAAATTAGACTTGGCAAAAGTCTAATGCAGATAAAATCAATAAGGAAAGGATAAGAATATATTAACACAAAATATTTCCTGGGGAAATGGAAAAAGTTTCATAAGAGTACATCTCAACATCAACAGAGTTATCCAAAGGACAAGAAAAAAATCTGTAGCCTTTCAGATGTTGGCCAAAAATGAAAGAAAAACAGGCGCCTTCTCAGTCAGGTCTGGCAGCAGCAGCCACCAGCAAAAGGAGCTCAGGAGGGGTGGCAGCTGGAAATCACTTGGCTTCTGAAGTCCCTGGCACTTTTCTGCCTCTAATCCTTCTGTGGCCACCAGCTCCAGAAGGATGCATGTGCAGCCTGAAGTTCCCTCACATCCTTCCAGGCAGGAAGGACAGGATGGTTCTGAGGGGCTGCACAGCCTTCAGGTCTGTCCACTCATTCAGGTCTTCAACTGGAGCCCCATTTCTATGCTTCTTTCTGCTCTCATTTTTTCGGTGTGTCTTCCTTGGTGATGCCTTCCTGTTCATTCTGCCTGCTGATCTCCCACCATTACCTCTTCTGGTAACCCTTTGCTGTCCAGACTGAATGTGTGAAAGCAGCACAGCAGCAGCTCTGCCAGTCCCCACCTCTTGTCAGTCTGCTCAGCTGGGTGGGACAAGTTATTTCAAAAGTCTTCTTGAGTTATAACTAAGGCAAATCAAGTCAGTAAATCATTACTGGCATTACTCTGGTACTACTTGTCCTCCACTGCTTCTCCACAATGGCCTTTCTGTGTTGAGTGAGCACAGACATGTCACTTTGGTGGGAAGGGACAAGCAGCACAGGTGAGCTCAACTGTACTGCACAGAGGGATGGGATAAACCTTCTGTGAACCTCACAGTAGGAAATGTCTTGTGGATTCAGCTGTTGCATCACTTCAGCTTTGCCAAACAATGGAAATAATTCAAATGTAGGCATGTAGTTCTGCAATGAAGGCCCCAGGGTGTGAAATCTTCAAAGGGGCTGTTTCTGGCAAGTGGAGAAACAACAGGAGGTGTGTTCCTGCGCTGGCTGCCAGCACTAGACTGCAGCTCTTTTCACTTGGTGATGGGATTAATGCAGCAGAGGGATCTCTCCTAGTCTCCATATTTCACCTTCTTTTTGGTCAGTTCTGAGAGCCAGGAATCGTGTGCTAGATCTACACCTTCCTTAGAGGATTTTCATGCTAATGTTAGTCCTGAGGAATAATGAACTGGAAAAGGAGGCTGTAGAAACACATTTCTTGACCATATTCAGCATTATGGAATGATTCAGGAATGGTGAGATGGTGCTTGCTTAACCCCCACTTTTAGTACTGATGTCATAACCAGACGTAAGTGGGCAATAAAAGTTGTCATCTTTTTAGCTGCAAACACAAGACACTGCTTCCCCTTGAGCTCATCTGTGGCAGAGTATCTTTTTGCAGCTGTACCATCACCCATCCGTGGCCCTGAAGCTGTAAACAGAACAGGCTCAGCAGTTTGTGTCCCTGTGCTGTGCAGTCTTTCACTATCAGTGGAGGAACATGCTGTCCAGCAATGAGTTCAAAGAGCTGCTGCTGGTTTGCCTCTAATCTTCTGTTTTTCTTTTGGAATATGCAATCAAAAAACTGGAAGTACTTTTCATAGCTTAGGGTCCTTAGCATGATCATGCTGTCCATCTTACTGAATGTTTCTGTGGTATTTTACTGCACTAATGGATGCTCATGTACATCATTGCAACCCTTTGGTCACAGCCTGTGGTGCTTCATTTTTCTGTCCATAGAGGATCACAGAATCAGAGTATTTTCAGCTGAAAGGATGGTCTCTTGCTGTGGCACAGACTTGTAGCTCTGGGACTTTGTCTGGCAATTGAAGCAGCAGATTTCTGAGTCCTCTGCTCAAGACCTAAAGCCAATCAAGAGGGAAGGAGAACTTCTCTGACTGGGTGAATGGCATTGGAATGCCATTTAAAGACTTAGTGCAAGATCTCTGGTGTCTAGAAGCAGTGGTGACTGTGGATTACATTTGCTCCTTGCCCTAGTTTGTATAAGAAGTTAGCTAATTTCAGCTCCCAGTTCTGGCAAATCTGTGGAAAATAATACTATGAATAAATGTGTTTATTTATTTTGAAAGAAAGTCTTCTCAAACTCTTAGAGAGGTGCATTTAGGATTAGCTGCTGCCCAGAGGGATTGGAAGAGTACTCATCTGCTTTCAGCCAAAAGCAGTTGCTCTTTATCAGCCAGTTTCCTAATCCCACCTCAATTCCCTCTCTGCTCCTGCACATGGTGCTTGCCTGCCCCAGCAGCACAGGTCACTGCAGAGCCATTTTTTGGGTGAAAACACATTTGTCTCTGCATTCCCCAGGTATGGGGAGAGTTTGTTCCCCAGACACGGGAGGGGACATGCTGGTGGCTCCAGCCAGCTGCACGGCACAGCCACCCCAGCCGTGCCCACCCATCCCCAGGGGCTGCCCCACCTTGGTCCCCGTTACCAGGCACTGCAGTAGCTACGTGAGCTGCTACAGCCTCTTACTGTGAGGGCTGATGGACTCTCCTTCACAACGTGGGATCAGCACACGTTCCCCACCCCCCAAAGCTGCTGTCCTGTGGCATTTGTTCTATAAACACAGATAAAAATCTTGTTCTTACTTTTCAAGTTTATATTTACAAAGGGTGGAAAAAGAGGCATAATGACAGTTTAATTAATGTATGCCATTAATCCTGGAGATAATCAAAAGCCTGATAAGTCTCTAATCTTGTAAAAAAGAATTAGAAAGCACTGAAACATCTTTTGCCATCTGTAAACGTTTTAATGAGATGCTGCAGGCTTGGAGGAGGAGCCATGGAAAGGAGCAGTGCCAGAGGACATATTCTCAGCAGATTTCATCACTGGACTTCTTGTGTGATATTATTCTTGGCAAAACTGGAGTCCAAAGTCATCAACGTTGTTTTTAAAATTTGTCCTCCTGTCAATGTATAAAGCTATTCTAAGAATTTGTGGATATAAATCAGGAGAGCTTTCACATGTCTACCGTTTTCTTGTAGGAATCATATATTTAAAGCACTGCTTCAGCTTTTCCTAATTACTTCCTAGTTATTCCTGCAGGTGTGAAAGTCATGCCAGTATACAATATATATTATTCAAGCAGAAAAAAAGAAATAGAATTAGTAGAAGGCAATATTTCCAAGGTGTTTAAAAAGTAATAATGTGGCCAACTTCCGAGAACTATATATTTGTTTAAATCTTTTTAAACAAGAAAATTCTTGTTTCAATGCTGTCCATAGCTTTGCACTTTTATATGTAAAGTGCAGTTTATGCTGTCCAGTAAGTGTCAATGAAACAACTTTGGAGGATGCAGTGACTCACAGACATTGTCCAGATTTTGAGGAGCTCAAAAGTAATGCTCATCCTTGAACTTGGAGCAAATACAAGGGTGAAATGTCCTAATGTCTGCCACCCCTGCAGGGACCTGGGAACCAGCTGGAGCTGGTGGGAAGCATGGTGGGAAGAAATAATAATAAGTATTGCTTCTCTTCCTCTCCAGAGACCCAAAGAAAACTGAGTTTGTCCTCTGGAGCGGAGGCCGGGGGCAGCAGTCTGCCGCAGGGGGAGAGTTAAGGCTGGGTGAGAACTTTTGTCTGACTCCCAAAAAAGACTGAACCAGTGAAGGAGCCAGAGCAGGACTGGGTTAAATAAACCCTGGAGGAGAAGTTCTGGCAGGCAGGCAGAAGAAAGGTGAAAAAAATGAGAATATTTGTGTCAGGATTGGAAATGACGGGGTTTTTTTGATTTTGGTTTTTTTTAATTTTGTTTAAGTTTGAACAGTTTGAGCAGCACTAAGAAGCAATGGTTGCCCAGGCACAGGTCAGCCAGCAGCTGAACTGCTTGGGTATGCCCCTCCAAGCATGAACATCCCAAATCCCTTGAGCACAGAGGCTTTTGCAGGTGGGCTGGGGAAGGGGGCAGAGGTGGGTGAGGCAGGCTCTGCCTGTGCCCTGGAGCAGGCAGAGGTGTGGGCTGTCAAGGGGCCATTGCAACTGCAAGTGTGCTCAGCCCTGGGAATGTCACCCCAGGGAGATGCCAGAGAAGGAGCGCCCCAAAGGGGTTTCCTTCAGACTCTCCTACCTCATGCAAACAGCATTTAGTAAGTACCTGCAGGAGGGCTGATTCCCAGTGCACCGAGACTGAAAGTCTTCAAGACTGAAAATGTGTTCCTGAGGAGGGGGAACATTTTTGCTGGTCTGAGGAGCTCTGCTTTCAACCAGTCTGTGGGCAGGTGGGAGAGGGTGCAGTGAATTACCCCATGAGACACAAGAAACAGAGGAAATGTTAGGCTGGGGACAGGGACAAGGTCCTGCTCTCAAACCAGTTCTGAATGTAGGTAAATGAGGAAAAGAAAATTTTTGACCCTTCTCCAGAAAAGAAATTGTTCAAAATAGGAGATGCACTTGAGTAAACTTAGCAAACACAAAGAGAGGTCAGGGAGACAGAGCAAAGGGGAACTTCTGCACATTTTCCCCATCTTCAGATAAAGCCGTGTTGGTATACACAAGTACAACGACTGCTGATCTTTGGCTCCTTTATTTATAAAACAATATACTAATCTTAATCCCTGGACACACTGACGTAACTGAATGTCATACTTTCCAAATATAATGGATTACATTCCCATCATAAAATAAATACATTCCAGCAGTGAGCCCCCCAGCAAATAACAGAGCTCCAACAGCTGGGGAAGCTGGGGCAAGAGGTACAACAATTGGGTTGTGTTGCTGAAGCCCAAAAGCAAAGTTTTTGCTGGCAACATTCTAGGAAAACCTATTATAAGTGCAACCCTACCAAAAAAGTGCTCTTTTCTTTCTAGTTCTGTGCTGCATGCAAAAGCCATTAAAAAACCCTGGGTAAACAAATATGCTCTTTTCCATATGACCTTTTCTTGAATATTTTCAAAAGTATATTGTCTTTTCGGTTTAACACAATATTTGTCAGCTTTTATTTATAGCTTAAAAGAAAAGCCTTCCTCAAACTGTCACCAAAAATGCCCTTCTATAGGCATGCTGTCAGGAGAAAGGCTTTTTTCTCTGGGTGTAACTCTGGGTTCAAATACATTTTACTGTAACTAGGATAGATGTGGCTCCAGCAGTCATTGCATCAGAGCCATTTTTAATCTGTATTAGGTGAAAGTAAGGGTTAAATACAATAGAGAACCAAGCAGCAATGGTTTTCTCTCATGCACTCTCTCATTTTTTATTTATTTTATAAAATAAGCAGGGACTAAAATCTTTAAAGAAACTTTTTATTCTTATCTTATGTGTAAGGGGCAAGAGCAATATTTGCAGCAGTATGATGAAGCAGTATATTACCTACATGACTCGGCATAGGAGTTTTTTTTAACTTGGAAACTGTAATGAAAGGCCATGGTACTTCACAAACTTGTTTTACTTTATGGGATATCAAAAAAGAAAAATTGAAATATCACATTGATGGTACAAATGTAAGCAGGCAAGGCCCAGGGCAGATTACAGATTGCAATAAGTTTGGGATCTCCTTTGCTGAGAGTCAGAGTGATTCCTACAACTTCATGGAGTATCTTCAAATGTAGCACAGGACTATTCCCCAGTCTGCTGTTCAGTGACTTACAGAATTGGAAAGAGACAAATATGTGCAGGTCAACAAAATGTAGTCCTCTGTAAAGTCCATATTTACATCAGCAGTCAGATGAAGGAGACTGGTCCAATGTATAGATCCCTGAAGGAGCTCAGCATTTGGTGCTGTCAAAATTGACATTTTAGTCAAAGCTGATAAGCTCATTAATGGCTAAAGATTACATACGTTTTATGTTTTGTGACTAAAGACTATTATGTACAAAAGTGAGGCCAAACCCCTGGGAGTCTACTTTTGCATGTTTTTTTTTGTTTTTGTGATAGCACATCTCTGGGCTTTGGAAGCTTCACAGTTCACTCATTGACAACCCAAAGGGCGGTTTTGTCTCTTGATGAAACAGTCATTAAGTCAGTCTGTTGAGTTCAGCGTTATCTTTTGCGTCCTTGGGATGGCTCTTTTCTTTTTTCTCTTTGTATCTCATGTGGAAAAACACACCTGCTAAAATGGCACCTGAAAAAGAGAGAGTGTTTGTCTGTAAAGGGGAGAGAAAACTTTCTGAAAAGATGTTCCAGCAAGGGCCATGACACTGCCCTGTAATATCCACAGTGCTCTTGAACAGAAGCAGCTTTGAGGAAGGATCATGCAGCATGACACCAAGAGCATCAACCCAGTCAGTGCTAGGCAGGATCAGATGCCTTGGGGCTCAGAGGCCTTCCCTCAAAGGAAAACTTTTCATCTAGGGTCTGACCAGATGGCAAAGTGTCTGTTTTAGCCCCCCCCCCGTGCAGGGATTTGTATGTTTGTCTTGAGATGCAGTCCCTCATATATATATATATATATATATATATATATATATAATGATATAATGTATCATTTGATCTTTTAAAATCATTATGAGTTTGTTATACTGTATATAAATTTATTTCCTCTTTATCACTGTTAGAATGAAGATGAAAGATGGAAACCTGCAAAGCTGAAATAGGAGAATAAAATTATGACTATAAGCTACAGGTACAGATACCGTAAGTAGGAAGCTTCACTATTTTTACTACAATCTGGATGCCCAAGACAAAACTCAAATCCTCTCCCTGACAGGCAAAGGGCAGTAAGTAGCAATGAAATGACACTATACTAGAGGTTCAGCAGTTTCTTCTGTCCCAACTGGTTGTTGCGCCACTGGATATTTTTCTTACGACCAAAACCTTAGAAGTTTGCAGCCATCACGATACACAATCATGGGATCTTCCCTCTTTCACTCATTCTGCAACATGCTTGACAAGTCTTCACCCAACAAGTGACTTCATGTCAGAAATGCAGCAGCGCCATCATATCTCAGAGGTCTGGCTTCAAATCAGCCAGGAAGAAGTGACTTACCAATGATGATCAGGACTGCAAGCAGAATCCCAATTGCCTGCCCAGCGGTTGGCCAGGAGTGCTGACGGTCTATTTCAATAAAACATGAATTTTCACTGGAACACTTACAGATGCTTACTGCAAAAGGAAATGCCATGAGGTTAATGAGAAGTTTAGTGGTCACATTTGGTTATTTATAAATGTAACTGCTGTCTTGAAGGTAATAGTTGTGTGCATAGAATACCTTTAAGATTCACTTTGTTTTCCAAAGGCGGTTTTCCATTGTCATTAAGTATTATTGGAACATCATACACCTTCTCTTCAAAGTTAGCATGTTTCAGGGACAGGTAAGCGTGAGTAGCTGTAAGTAAGAAATGGGACATTCAGGTCAGCACCAGAAAGAAAGAAAGTTAGTTCAGCTTTCATACCAGCTGCAAGTGGACTTTTTTTTTTTTAAGGCTGCTTTGCACATGATAGTAATTCCTGTTTTCCTCAATGTCTTCCAGGATCTCATTGGTTTGCAGGCATTAAGTAAAAAAGGGAATACCTGCAAGCCTAGTCTGGCCGTCATCATAATATGACTATAAAATTTCCTTCCTAATTTCTACATCAGGCCAAATGTGATCTTGGGTAGGGCTACACTGATAGCATCCCATGTGAACCTGGAATAGTCCCCTATGCACACAGAGACCACAACCAGCTTAAATTGTTCCCAAGGAAATGTAGGACAGACCATCCTTCTAGTGAACTTACACTGTCACATCTAAGATTCTTTAAAAACTGGAAAAGCTGAAACCAGCCATTGGGATCAGATCAAAAGTCTGTTGATGTAAGTATCTTGTTTTCAGAATAAATGGTGATTATGATGAAAAAGAAAGCATGTATTTTACTTCCTCCTCCCTCTCACCATTTCAACATTTTCAGCTCAAGGACTTCTTGAGCAAGATGTAATTTCTTGCTTTGAACTTGTAGAAAATTTTTGCACACACAAGACCTGCAATAGCAAGTTCCCAAGTCAGCTACCTCCTCATTCTATCTGCACTGTAAATAACTCCACAAGCTTCACTTGAGGGTCCCAGGTTTGTGCACTGGAAGAGAGAGCAAAGGATGAACCTTGGCCACCCTGACCAGAGCATTCATAATTTTATATCTCTCTATTGCATACTTTCCCTACTGTCTTCCTTGATTAAAAGTAGTAGCTTACTTTGCTGCTCCTATACGCTTCCTTATATCAGGCCATTCTATAACTCTGATTATCCTTGTCAGCCTATCTAAACCTGTTTCCAGTTATACTGCATTTTTATGATAGAGATAGAGGTACCGGAGTTCAAAGCTTGAAGAAATTATGGATTTATACAGGGGCATAATGATGTCCTCAGGTTTCTTCTCCGGTTGTTTCCTGGTAATCCTCAATATTTGACCTGTTTATTTGAATACTGCTGATCTCACATTTCCATGGAACTACTTGCAGTTCTCCTTCCTGATTCATAATGGCCAGCTCAGCACCCATGATTTCGAAAGTGAATTTGGGAGTCCAGGGTTCACTAGCACCTGTGAATTTTATTGTTCAACCAACTCAGTCTTGGAAAAATGTTCTGAAATTCTTCACGCTTGGCTCCTACTCAAATAACTTTGTATCATGAATAAACTTTGCCTCCTCATTGCACAACCATATGTATTGAGTTATGCAGATCCCAGCAAAAAACCTTTGGAAAACTACACATGAACTCCCTTCACTGCAAGAGCTGACTGTTTACTCCAAGTCCAGAATTTTAAATTATTATTTATTCTTTCATAACTTTAAATTTGTGGCAACCCAGCTTTCTCTAGTGGGACCATTCATCAAACATGTTTTATTAATTCAGATGGGCTCTATCAGCCAAGCTCCTTATTCATGTGCTTACTGTCCCCTTCAAAAAGCTCCTTTCACTTTGTGAGGCAGGACTTCCTTTTGCATGAAATGTCAGAAATGTACAGTTTGCAAACTGTTCTATTTCTTTTTCAGTAGTGAATTGTGTTCATAAAACACACATATATTTCATATTTACATTCCTCTTCTCTCAAAAATACTAATGAAATTATAGCTTGCAACATCCTGGATTTTACCTCTTGCAAAAAATAATTAATGACTTTGGTGTTCTCAACAACCCATTTTTTTTTCTATGTGGGACGTTGGTTATGCAATAATAACAGTGAAAAGGAATTGTGTAATTCTTCATATTCACCAGAGTACCAAGTGAGTCCCATATCATTGTAAGAACAGCTGAATTAGCTTACCATTGAATTTTGAGATTTCCCAATTACTTCTTGCATTCATGTCATCCGCAAGGGAAAAAGTAAATTTTGAATAAAAGAACTGTTCATCAGCATCAGTAGCTTGAATGAGAGTTCTCTCTCCTCCGCTGACTGGGTAGCAGAAGAAAGCAGGATAATCCGTAGCTATTTGTGGGTAGTTGTCATTCACATCACGTAAGTGCAGAGTCAACAATGCTTCGGATTTCTGAGCTGCATTATCTGTCGAGTTTAACAGAATGCAAAGTTACATGCACATCTTGGATTTACACTCTGGGCTGTTGCATTTGCAGCTATCACAGAGGTACATCATCAGATAGGCACTGAAAGGTGGTGTTCTGTCTAAAGGTGGCAGAAACAAGGTCTCAGGAGGTCCTGAGGGATTTGTGGCAGCTGCCACTAGTTTTTAACAAGCATTGTTTATTTACCACCAGTTCTTGCAAGCTACAGAACGCTAGCAAGGGAAAGGAGGCAGATCTTATCTAGTAATCTGTCATTTCCATCATGTCTAGCAAGCAGTCACATCCAAAGTGACCAGTGCTCTTTGGAGCGCTCTTAAGCATGAAATGCCTTGAGTTTCCCGCCCCTCTTCTATAGACAGAAAATGCAAGCCAAAATTGAAAGATTTAATGGCTGGAACTAGAGGTCCTAATATATTTCAGATCTGACAGAGTATTCATTTTAACTGTAATAAAATGAAATTCTGTAGAAGGTTACAAACTACTCTCTGGGTATGTTTTCAGGAAGCCTAATCATACCTAGGAGAAAGATTAAAATCTTCAAAGCTCTAGAGAATAAAGCAGCAGAAAATATTGATACTGAAAACAGTGAAAAAATTTGAATCTTCTCTATATGTCATGTGGTTCAAGCAAATATAAGACCATACCCAACTTCATGAAAGCTATTTTAATCCTTGTTATCAACAGCATCAAGAGTTCTTCAGGAAATTTAAATTCTTAAGAAATATATACTTCTAAGGATACATCACAGGATGCATATCTGAGATTACATGTTCCAGTACTTTTCATGGGTTTAGTCATGGTACGTATGATAATTCCTCATAAAAGAGTAAGCACAAGGGATTCCTCTGTGTGTATATTTAGTTGTTTCATCACTTACTTAGTTCTGATACAACAACCTTTATTCGGTATATTTCTTCAGTTTCTCGATCCAAAGGCGAAGCAGTGTATACCTGCCCAGTGGCTGAATCAATTGTCAGCCATTTCCTCACGTCACCTTCCAAGGAGTACCTTTGGAAAGAAATAGGGAGGGAAAAAAATCATATATACTGTTCCAAGTTGGGAAAAAATTCCAACAAAGCAAATACGTTCTTGGTGACTTTATGTAAGAAGCTTGATTACAGTTGTTCTGAAAGAGAAGGTTCTTGGAAGAGTCACAGTACTACAATACTACAGCCAACCAGGAGACATAGACAGAGAAAGAGAGGCCAAAATCATCCAGAATAAGAGTGAGAGCAGAACTATAGAAATGCCATCTCTGCTGTAGCCTGTGTGCTTGCAATTCCACTTTCTTTCTAAATGGGGAACCTGGGATGGCACTGAGCTTTCAGTCCAGCAGTTTGATTTGTCCAAGCCCCATGTCCATCTCACCCCATCACATCTTCCACACGTTGGTTTTGATGGGGCCACAAGCCGAGGGCTGGGGAACAGAGGGGCCAGTGCAGCCAGGAACCCTTCTGTGGATTGAGGAGGGACCAGGACCCCAAGGAGAACCATGGTGATTATCTTCTGGCAGTCTGGAGAAGCCTGTTACTACCATTGGGGCAGCCTTGGAACAGAGTGCGCTTTAAGCATCACCACATAATTGCATTTATATCATTGTTTAAAAAATCACCAAGGTCCCTGGGTATTTACTTACACAAATTTAACCATGAACATATGACCCAGTTAAAGCACAGGCACTTGCTTGAATAGAAGTGACCAGACCTTCTCATTCAATGTTTTTGTTCTTTCAGTACCCTTTACACTAGAAAGAGCATGCTTGTACATCTTCTACTTTTCATACTTTTTATTTTATGCTCTTTAGCCTATTTTTAGCAGAAATGTGGTTTATGTATAGCTAAATTCCTGTCATATGTCTCTGTCATCATCCCCCAGAGCTTCTGGACTATGTGGCTCCCTTTCAAACTAGTTTGACAGAAGGCCAAACATGATAAGTTCCCAAAAGTTAGGGGCAAGTAGAAAGCCAGATGAGAAATCTCTGGGAATAAGAACCCACAGGAGGCCTAAGAGTCACATTGTGCAACTCCATTAACCACTTGGTGTTTTGCTGAATTTCAGTTAAATTTCAAGAACTGTTTATTTTGAGCTGATCTGTTCAGAGTTCCAGCTGGGAATTGTACAGCAAAAGTCACAAATAACTCCTCCATCTGACTCTGCTGTGTAAGGTACATTTACACCGTGCAACACAGCACAGGAGTTGTCTTACACAGAGCTTTGCATCCACAACAGAAAGAGATGCATCATTTCTGACAGCTAGGAAAGAAAATTAATTTTTTTTCAGTTGTAGACTTGAGGATGTGTATTTTGGTGGAGAAAAAGTTGAGGTTGTGCATTTTGGTTGTTTCCTGTGTGACGTGAAAAGCAGCTACTCTCCTACTGGTTCAGGGGTACACAGTATATGCCTTATTTTTTTGATAAAGGCATTGTGGACATGGAACCTTGATACTCTCAGTCCAGCTCTACCTTTTTCCTGGACATATAAATTAGCCTGCTTCCCTTGTGGTTTCCTGTTTCAAGGCTGATGTTTGGCACAGTACAGAGACAAATCTGGTCAGAAAAGTACTACCCAGCTGCAGGAGTGTTGCTGGCCCCTACCCCACCACACATCCCCCTTCTACTAGGAGATAGGAGTTCTGTAAAAACAACATTTTTCCACATGCCAAGTATTAGGCATCTTTTCCTTGCATGTCCTTTTGAACCATTTTTGAAACCCTAAATTGAATTAATTAATCACAGTCGCTCTTTTTTACCGTACAGAATCCCCTTCAGGATCATAGGCCTCCACTGTCATGACCAAGGTATTGACAGGAATGTCTTCAGACACCTCTGTTTCGTAAAATGGCGTCCGGAAAGCAGGTGGCTCATCCACATTTGTCACAGAAACTTTTAACTTGGTGAGAGAGCTCGCGTTGTACTTCACGCCTTCCACCAACGGCTCGGGGTTTGTGGCATTGATCACCAGGTTGTACACAGGCATTGTTTCAAAATCAAGAGCCTAGATGAATTAGGAAAAAAAGGGTTTGTGAAGCAATGGCTCTGCTGCTGTGGGGAGCTCCAATGAGAAACTAAAATGTCCCCCTCTTCTCAAGGAGGAGATTGCATCCCAAATGCAGGCAAAATAAAGGAGAGCTGACAGGAGAAAATTACACTGGGAATGTTCCATTTAAATGAAACCATATGCCTGTTTAGAGGCCTCCTCAGCAACTGCATTTTCTAATAATGTTGCCACCTGCCCGACTAAGTTTAATAACAATATCCTGTTTACAGAAATAGTATTTATAGCTCTGTATGAGAAGGCCTCAAACGACCTCCGGGTGCCAAAAGTCATACAAGGGTTGTTACACCACAGAGTTTCTCACAGCTTCCTCCTTGGGAAAAAAGGAGGCTGATGCTGATGTTGATGCTGAAGATGGTTCACCAAACGCTGCCTCTGCCTGCACTTGGCCAGCACATGAGCTGGAGGCACACAGTACAGCACCCCTTGGAAAATGAGTGGTAGCTTTCTGGAGCCATAGTCCAAGCACCTTTGAGAAGGTTCACTTCAAAGGGAGAGTGATTTCGTTATTGAAATTCATGGATGCAGCAAAAAGTGTTCCTTATATTCCTGTCTCCAGCATTCAGCATATGGGCTGTGCCACCTACTGCAGCACACGCTGTCCTTGGCTTGGCCACAGTTAATGTTCCCCTCATCAGGAACAAACTACATCTCCATGCTGACATTGAGACATGCTGGCTACACTTGCCCCTTGCTTTGCAAAGGCCACTAATGGCCAGAGCAACTGCAGGGAGGAGAATCTGCCCCTTCACAGCCCACCATGACCACCACAGCCATGGAAGCATTAGCTGGCTTTCTCTTGTCCAGAAATGCTGCTGCAAAATCACTCAAATAATGTATTTTTTTTTTTTGTCATTATGGTGCATAAAGACCTACTTCATCGGCCAGAATCTGCTCTTCTGGAGAAGCAGTCAGCAGCAGAGCCAGTGGAGGGAGCTGCTGGTGGTGGTGAGGGCACAGCAAAGGCAGGAGGGCAGGTGTGTGTATGAGCACTGCACAGACACAGAGCCTGAGTCCAAAAGCGGAGCCTCCTGCAGGCTGCACCATGCTTAGGGTGTCCCTACTCCACCACCAGTCCTCACCTCCTCACAAATCCCACAGGGCAATAACTGTGTATAACAAATAAGTAACACTAAAGGAGAAGAATAAATCCATCTATTCACCTTGTTAATCCTGATGAACCCTCGGTTTGTTTCAGAGTCTGTCTCTATGATGAACGTGTTGTTTGGATCACCTTCTTTCACTTGGTAAATGATGAGGGAGCTCCCTGTGGCAGGCTCATCTCCATCAGTTGCTTCAATTTCTAATATCAGACTTCCTATTGGGATATCTTCTGCCAGAGTCACACTGCCATACTGAAGAGAGAGAGATGTCATTTAAACATGACATACCGTTTGTGGATAAGAACTTCAGCACAACCATTTGTGGATAAGAATTTCAGCACAACCACAAGCTTGTGACCCACATGTGTGGATTTATTTTAACCCACAGCAGCCACACAAAAGAGGGAAGCTTTTTAGCCACACATTTATCGTAGGTAATGGGATCTATGTCAGTGCCACTAGTACAGCACCAGTCCCAAATCTTTAGTTCCGCTGTGAAAACCAGCCCATGATCATGCAGAAGGGATAGATACAGCTTCTCTGTACCCTGTGAGCACCCTGGCCACTCACTGTTAAATATTTGATTGCTTCATGCACCATAGGTTGTTGCCACATTGGCATCCCAGCTCCTCTGACTGTTTAATGCGTGTCCTTGCCCAGAAGCCTCACCTTGAGACCAGGTCCTGGACCAAGACCTTGAGGTGAGATGGTGTAAAACCTGCTCTGCAGGCGCCTTGTCTACATGAGATTGGGCTGACATTGCCATCAACTGAGAGATGGGCAATACAGTCTGCAAGGCCCAAACACCAACACAGCTTCCTTGAAAGGACAACTGTGCCTGACAGGCCAGACAGGTCTCCTGAGCCCACCACCTACAGGGCCTGCAGGAATGGTGGGAGCTGGAACACCTCTGTGTAAGTACCTCAGCCATTCCAGTGTCTGCCAGGAGGCCTGGGCCATCAGGCAGAAGTCATGAAATGTCTGCAGGTCTCTGCCAGATGCCAGCACCTCCACCAGAGAAAGGGCAGGAGTCTGACACCCATCCCCAAATCAAGTTTGGGCATGGATCATTGGACCACTCTTTCTGGCCAAACCACACAGGACTTTTGATTCCCATTTATCTTCTGGCTATTTTGGGTACACTAGTGCTGTATTTGGTAAGGTACTTGGGAGACACCAGCATTTTTTTCCATTTAGCTGTTTGATTAATTTTAAAGCCTTTTCTTCCCCATTTCCCTTCAGAACTTGCACTTCTGGAATAAACGAATTTAATAGAAAAATTTCTTTCTGTACACAGTTTTCCACTGAGCAAATTACCTTAAATTTCATAATTAGCTGTTAATCTGTCCCATTGCTCACTGTCTAGATAGAGCTTATATGCAGACTTGCAGCAATATTTTACCTTTATTTTTACTAGTATTAACTCTATTACTTTGTCTGTAAAGGGCTAGTTTCCTGCTGACATCCTATAAACATTGAAGGCATGCTCAAATCCTTGTCATAAGTTATTGGAACATCCAAAATGGTGTTAAAAGTACTCACATCTGAATTGTTAAAGATGGGAATTTGATCATTGATGTCTATGACGTGTACTTCCACATTACAGATTGTTTCGTATTCTGCATGGAAAGAGACAAACAACATCACACCAGCCTTTCTGCCAAAAATAACTCTCCTCCAGAAGGGTTCCCTGGGAGCAAAAGTGAGATTGCCAGATTGCCCAATCTAAGCACTAAAGTGAGAGAAGCACTTATCTCAGATATCTCTTAGTCAATGACAACCTCACTTCTTACCATTGATCTTCCCCATTTCTCCAGCACTGTCCCATCCTGTTTCATTTCCCTCACTTTTTAAAACCATATCTGTTTTCCAGGATGATGATAGCTATGAATTGTGTTAGCTGTCTCAGTATAACTTTTCCATGTCAAAAAGTAAGCCCTGGGTTGTTAACGCTCCCTTGTCCTCTTGGTCATCAGGCAGCACCCCCAGTTTTGTTACAGGCAGGTTTCAGATTCATGTAAATCTAATCACTACCTGAGCAGGGGCACCCAAACCAATGGCAGGTCGTGATTTTAGAAGCATAATATACCCATATATAGATGGATTTTAGTGTTTTACGAACATGCTTCATGAGCTGAAAGTTAAGGAAACTTCTAAACAACATTGTTTGGATGGAGTTCAAATAAGCATTCAAGACAAATCACCAGCTTTATCACTCTGGAAGGTTTTCCATCATCTGCCAAAATGAAACCATTTCATTTACAGACATCTTTCCATGCCAGTTCCTTCATGCACAAGTTTTGCCTGACTGTAGGGATTCCAGCACAAAGCTTTAAGCTTTGGTATGAAGTTTGATTTCCTTTCCATTCAGTGAATCACAAAGGACTCATGACAATTTACATAAGGGACAAGATAATTTTTAAAGTTTTTTTCAGCTTAATATTCTCTTAATGTTTTAAAATATTATCTGGACTGTCTGAGCAGCTGTGTTTAATTTCTTGATTTTTTGTTTTCCAGTTAAGTCCCTTTGAAAGATCTGGGGAAAACCACAATCATGATCTCTTCATTTTTTTCCCCCTGTGGAAGGAAATCTCATTCTGAAGTACTTGTTAACAAGCTTCCCAATTTAGCCACACTCTGTCCTAGAGCTGGTTCCCTTCCATGCTTGCATTATGATTCATGATTCGTCTCCCTGCATCTCAAGAACAGGACAAGTACCATGCCAGAGCAAGACAGCTCTCAGTGCTACTGCCTATTCAGCAAATCCTCCTTGTCTCCCCACATCCCTTAGACACTAAATACAAGTCCTGCCAGTGCAGAGAGAGTGTAACAAAGTGTAACAGCAGGCATTACTTACGAGGATCTGTCACCAGGACCTTCAAGAAATACTTGGCTGATTCACGCTTGCTTAAGGAACGGCCAGTTAATTGCAAAGTCCCCGTGTCTTGCTGAATATAGAAGAGATTATTTGTGGGGAATTCAGGTTCCTGACTTTGGATTTGGAAATGCAGACGAGAGTTAAGGCTGTCCTCCTGATCCATGTCCGTAGCAAACACGGTGCCGATACTACTCCCTGTAGCAGAGCAGAGATGGGAATCAGACAGAGTGCAGTGGCTCCACAGAAGTGCACAGTGACAACAGTAATGCCAGTGCAAAGGGTAGAGGGCCAATAAAAATAAAGCTGTATGGAAAACACTTTAATGGACATGCAATCTTTTCACTATTGGGAGTTTTTGCTTTAGCCTCCCAACATACTGGTTTGGGGTCAGGGCAGTCCAAAAGACTAACAGAAGACTCTTCAGTCCTGAAACCAAATAACTGATGTCAATACATTGGAGGATTTTGGTAATGGTCCATTGAAGTCAGAGGCTTTATGCTGGAGCTGCAGCTGGATGAGGGAAAATGGGCTCATACTACTTTAAGAACAGTATTTCTTGTACTGGTAATAAAAGAGGTGTTTTTCTTTACACAGTCTAAGCAGTTATCCAAATCTGTGGTTGTGGCAAAATGCAGTTTTATATTTTAAATAAAACAGCATTTTTAAAGTAGGTGTTTTGTGTCTGTCCTTCTCAGGTTCTTGAAATCCTTTCCATAGGAATTATTGAAGGGAAAACAGGAGGGCACAGGAAAGCATTTCCCTGGGACAGTCATGTTTTAATCCTTGGGATCAGATTTTTTAGCTTCATTCACACACAGCTGGAAACAGCATGAATACAGTAAGGCGTATAAATTAACAGAAGTTCTTTTCTTACCTCCCTTTTCATTTTCTTGAACTTCAATTATGGTGAGGTCCTGCTGACACACAGGGGGATTGTCATTGATGTCTTCCACAATAATGTGAATTTGCAAAGGCTTCTCCACCAGTTCTCCTGTGTTATCTTTTGACACCACATAGAATGTATACTGCAACAAGAATATGGCAATTAGATGGTTTGAATGTCCACTGTGACAATATTTTGCATCTTAGTATCTAACTACAGGAATATGAAATATCCTCTCATGAGTTTGCTCAGTGTTTTCTGTTTAAATCAGAGCTCTTCCATCACCCTTTAGCTTCTGAGGGCTGAGTTCTCAAAGGATTTTAAAATCTGTGGTCCCCAAGGTCTGAAGTAGATCTGAAACCTCCAGATCTCCTTCACTCCACTGCCTATCTCTTACTCATGCACCTACAGCCCTGCCATAGCTGGTCCATGCTGTGCATTGTACATAAGCTGGGGGCAGGGATTGCTACTGCCAGACCCTCTCTAGGGTAAGGACCTGAAGCCTGTTTACAGTATAATAGGTGGATGAACTTTCACATATATCACATCATTTCCAAACAGAAGTGACAAGACACAAAACTTTTATCTATTCTCCCCTTCCCCGTCTCCCTTCCATTCTGTTGAGCTTTGTCATATTTACTCCCACACCAATAATCAGCTTCCTGCTGTGCTCTCTGCCATCAGTGAAGCTTTATGTGTTTACTTACAGCATCCTTTTCTTCCCTGTCCAATGGTTGGGTCACATAAATATCCCCATTCTCACTGATGGAAAATGGAAGCCTTGGCAGCTTTTCTTTTTCAAAAATGCCATAAATTACATCTGGTTCATTTGACTGCACCTAAAAAAAACCCCAAAAAATAAATCAGGATAGGAAGTTAGAAGTGTAGAGTGAGATTTAACAGGGATTATTTCTGGACCACAAACAGAAACAACTGCATTCCTGTTAGCTTCATAAACCAGAAAATTAACAGTTTGGCGGGCTCTCAGGATGAACTGCAGAAAATCAGACTGATAATACACCTCTGCTCTCTGAGTTGTGTGCTGAAGCCACTTTGCCACAGTTTCTCCATCTGTCCAGATGGGATACAACACATACCTTTTTATAAAAGGATTTGGTGATGTGGAGATAAAGAGTCATTATGAGGAAAAAAGCATTATTTTTGTTTTAATATCTTGATACTAATGATTTCCTCTCCTAACACTCTCTATCCCTGCCTGTTGCTTGGTTTTATTTCGTTCAGAGAAATGGAACAACGAAACAGCACTAAATTAGAAGAAGCTGCCAACTCCTTCCAGGACAGAGAGGCCCTGCAGAAAGACCTTGATAAATTATAGATATGGGCAGTCATCAACTGTATGAAGTTGTAACAAAGTGCCAGATTCTGCACCTGGGATGGGGCAGTCCTGGATGTACGGACAGCCTGGGGAACGAGAGGCTGGAGAGCAGCACCACAGAAAGGAACCTGGGGGTCCTGGTCAGTGGAAAGGTGAATGTGAGCCAGCAGTGCCCTGGCAGCCAGGAGGGCCAGCCCTGTCTGGGGGCATCAGGCACAGCATCACCAGCCAGGCAAGGGAGGGGATTGTCCTGCTCTGCTCTGAGCTGGGGCAGCCTCACCTTCAATGTTGTGTGCAGTTTTGGGCACAACATTATAAAAAAGGCATTAAGCTATTATAGAGTGTCCAAAGGAGGGCCACAAGGATGGTGAAGGGTTTGGAAGGGAAGCCTTAGTAGCAGCAGTTGAGGACACTTGATTTGTTCAGCCTGGAGGAGACTGAGGGGAGACGGCAACATCCTCATGAGGGGAGGCAGAGGGGTGGGATTGACCTCTTCACTCTCATGACCAGAGGCAGGACTTGAGGAAGCTCAGCTGGGGGAGGTCTATGTTAGATATCAAGAAAAGGTTTTACATCCAGAGGGTTCCTGGGCACTGAAACAGGATTCCCAGTGAAGTGGTCACAGTACTAAGCTTTCATTAGTTCAAGAAGCATTTGGGCAATGCTCTCAGGAACATGGTGTCACTCTTGGGGTGTCCTGTGCAGGGCCAGAAGTTGGACTTGATGATCCTGATGGGTCTCTTCCAATACAGCATATTCTATGATTCTGTGATTCTGTGCAAACAAATAGCTGGTACCTATCTGTAAATAGGTGCATGCACACTCTTTACATTCATCAACGCTCATGAGAAGGGCTCTTTTTTGGGGTGCCGCACATTTAAAATGAAATTAAATACACAGACTGTTTAGTTAATGGATTCAGTATTAACATTTATGTTCTATATAGCAGCAGCTACATTTCATTTTCCCCTAGGCAGAATCAACATGACATTGGCTCCCAAATGAAATGTATATACAAGTGACCCCAAAATGGGTGCATCCTTACATGTTAGTCTTCTTTCTACCTGGTTTCATTCTGTATTTCCTTGGGCTGCCACTAAGAATAGCACCAAGCCAGTTACTCTTGTGAACAGGATCCATGGAATCCTGCCATGTTCAAGGGATGACAGCATTAGGGGTGTCACTGCTAAGGCATTTTTCAAAGTCAAATATTTCTGAAAGGCTGTTGGCTTGTTGGTTAATATGTACTCATGTATACACTGCTATTGGTCTGCAGTTATCAGCAAAATATTTTGTGCTTGAACTGTGAAAAGAGGAATATTGGGAATGCAGGATGGTAATGAAGGAGGGTATTTCAGTCCTTTCAAGGTACTTTTGGTGTAGCAGTTGTGCTGCATGATACAAAACCAGTCACAGCAGGCGTCCCTGAGTGTGAGGGACTGTCCACAGCAGGGCTGTTGTGGAGCTGGTCCCCTGCCCTGCTCTTCTGCAGGTGGAAGAAACTAACCACAAAATAAGCTCCAAAAATCTCTTGGTTTGCTCAAAGCCTGGAGGACCCATAACTGGATTTTGGTCCCAAACTGAAAGGCAAAGTTCAGTCACTCTAGTGTTGGTATTGACTGTATCTCAGTCACCTCCAAACTATTAACTTTTGTGCTAACAAAAAATCAATGAGACCTCCACTAACAATCATTTCCAAAGGATGCCATATTAAAAAAATGACTGGGAGGTGTCAAAGTCCTTCTGAAGAACCTGGTGTTGGATGCAGCGGGGACACCTTCACAGTTAGTTGTGAGGAAACAATTGTGTGGTACAAGGAGAAGTTCATGGAGTGTGGTCAAGGACCCTACCTTACTGATGTTGACAGGGTGGACCTGGGTTGAGTTTTCTTTGATGTAGATGGTGGGGGGAGCTTTCCACAGGCTCTCCTTCACAGTGATGCTCACATCAACACTGCTGGTGAAAGCATTCGCTGTCGTCCCTGCCATGTCCTTCACGGAGACAACAAGTATGAAGTTGTCCTGCTTTTGAGGATCCAAGTAAGAAGAGCCTAGAGACAGAGCAAAGAGTCAAGAGAAATGACACAGAGGCTGTGTGGGCTGTTCATCTGCCCATTGCCTCCTACATGCACTATGGTTCTTTAAGTGGCTCAGACTTACTCCTTAGATGGTCCTTTGGGACAAACCTCAGCAAGCCACTTCCTCTGGGTTGTCTGAACAGCATAGCCTCATGTGCATGGAATCATATGGGGCCTCTGTGCTGTGGTCTCATTTTGTGCAGAGGCATCCCTGAACAGCCCTAGACCCAGTCAGGCACTTGTTCAGCCCAGCAGAATAGATGGGAGTTTCTAATCATTGCAATTCAGTTGGGATCACATGTCCAGCTGAGTTTTCTCTGCATTTTTCATGTTACTGCTTTTGGGTTTCTAGATTTCATGGCAGAGAATTAATTCCAAGATAAGACATAGTGGAGTCCTGAAGGCCAGAGGATCTATCTCTCTTCTCAGTGTACTTTCAGATCTCAATCTCCATTTCTGCTAGCTTCCCTTGAATTTGGTGGGACAAAACACAAGTCCCCCAAAACTAGGGCTTTAGTGGAGTATGTCCCACTGACTACATTTATTCACAATATAGCATCAGACCCATGTTGCTGTTTTGTTCCTACACATATCCCAGAACTCATGCTTGCTCTTAGCAATCAAGAATCTTTTTACGTACCTTTCCTGCTTGGTGAGATTGCTCCAGTTGCGTTATCAATCTGGAAAAGCATTTCTGCATAAGGGTTGGGAAAATGATGGAGAATGCTGTAAGACAGCTGTGCATGGAGAGTTGTAGGATCATCACGGTCAGTGGCATGGACATACATGAAAGGCTTGCCTGTTTTGATTGGAGAAGAAACAGTGGTAAGAGAAGAGACTGAACCTTAACACATAATCCATTTGAGCAGAGCTCTCAAACCAGGAAAGCAACTTATGGGGAGCTGCCATTGTTCCATAATGCACCTCCCATGGGAAGCCATGTGCAGAGGTTACACTGCTGTATGCCATCCCAGAGTCAGCCCTCCACCAGCTCTGCTTAGTAGGATCACAACAGGTGTGGTGACCAGCTGGTGAAGAAGGCGACAGAGTTAAATCAGCAGAGAGCTATCTATCACGCAAGAGTGCCTGAACCCAGAATTCAGCTCAATGGGATCTCTCCTTAAGGCCACTTTGCAGTTCCTACACAAATCAGTGAAACCCAAAGAACCTTGATAAAAATGGTGCATGACCTGCAACACAGACACAATAAAAGAACAATCATACAGTGAAAAAAAATAAGGAAATACCCAGTAATGTAAGTCAACTTTTACCTTTTGCAAACCAGGGCTGCATTCAAAATCTTTTTGACTTGGATGCACTGAAGAATATACAGTAATATGTTTCAGAATAATTTTCTGACTCCATGAAGGTTTATATGCATATTATTTAGCAAAAGCTTTTTCTTGAGTCCATAGCCACAGCAATAACAACTCTATGAGTCCTTTGTTTTATTTCCAAGATGTAAGTCTCAACTTACTGCTCTTTGATACTTGCATGACTTTTTGTCTGGATCACTGCAATTCATAATCCAAGACTCTCTTCTAAATGTTGAGGTATAGCCCATGTTCTGAGAAGCATCACTCATGGTAAGCACATACCCTATATCCGCCCTGGCACTTTCTTTCACTGATATGTAAAGACTCAGATAGTCTTAGCCTTCTCTTTCTGTATAGTCTTTGGTAGTCTTTAAATTTTAAACCCCTTCTAGCATAAGGTTTTGTTGTTTTTTGGTGTTTTGTTTTTTTTTTTCCAGAGCAATGGACAGAGAAGAGTAAGTACTAAAAAATATTTCTGATTGCACTCATCCTTTTACACCACATAGTGGCCACCTCTTTGCCCTTTCATTATATTATAGAAGCTTTCATTCTTATTTTGTACAGTCCAGTGAGAAGAAAAACTGATCTTTTTCCAGCTTGTATAGCAACCACTTTACCTTCCAGCTTAATTTACCTACCTTCCTATTAATGATAATATTTAATTATGGTGGCAATTACCTGGACGAGAGTTCTGCCTCACTACTCCGTAGTACTTTGTCTGGTTAAATTCTGGGGGGTTGTCATTGACATCCTCCACATGTATTGTAACAGCATATGGACCTTTAACTCTCTCTCCACTCTCATCCAGACTTTCCACCTGATTTGAAAAAAGAAGGAACAGCAAGTAAATATTTTCATGCAGACAGGTTAAAAGGCATAAATTAATATCAAGGTGTCAGATGCCAGGTCACTCTTACTGTCATGCAAATCTGGCAAGAGCCACCACTCGGTAGCTCCACATAACAGGACAAATTTGCCACTGTAGCTCCCTGACAAAAATTTGTCACAGTATATAATGCCAACAAAACAAAATAACCCGCTCCTGCTTCTGATGACACTTTTCAGAGGACAATTTCCCACTTCCCATTTCAGTAGACTACTCGTATTTTTGCACAGCCTTAAATTCATGTTTTTCTTTAAAAAGCAATATGTACTTTCTAGCAAACAAGGAGAACACCCAACATGATATTGCATTTATAACTAATTGCTATTATAAATATAAATCAGAAAAATAGTCTGATATAAGGGTTAGTAAAGAAAAAAGAATTCTTAATCCTAATGACTTTTTTTTTTCTACACAATTTGACTTATTTTCCAGCCTTAACTTTAAATCACCAAGAATATATTCTATCTGTCACACTTAATTTTGTTTGCACATAATAGATAAAATCATGATTATTTATGCCTAACCAAGCATAACTTTTTCATTCTGTCATCACTTTTTGTCTATAAATGATTCACACGCTTTGGGTTATTAACTTCTGGGGCTAGGAAATTGCCCTCTCTACTTCCAATCCAAGGGTGCTTTAGAGCTGAGAATGTGAAACCATGAAACCTGAAGTGATAGACTTTAGAAAGACTGCTAAGGCTGGCTAAAAAAATCATCATGTACTTTGTCTGTTCAGATACTGATCCTCTCATGATCATTTTTTTCTCAGCTGCTACTGCCTCAGAAAAAGACAGCACCATTTCTGACATGGTTTAAGAGGACAAGGATGCACTGAGACCCAAAGACTGCCCATCCACTGCTCCATTCCCAACAGCGTTTGCACTAGTGAGATCCTCATGAAAAAGGTATAATAGCAGGACAAACACACAGAGCTTTTCCTCTCTTAGAGTCCAACATCTGCCCAACAGCTTTCTGCTGTTATCTGACAGAGGTTAGATCTGTGCCTCCCTGCCTAAATGTCTTTCACTCACATTGTTTCACAGAGTCACAGAATATTCCGAGTTGACCCACAAGTGACCCACAAGGCTCATTAAGTCCAACCCTGAAGTGAATAGCCCATACAAGGATCAAACCCTGGCATTATTAGCACCATGCTCTAACCAACTGAGCTGATCTCAGTTGGTCACTGTGTATGTTGTAAGCTTTCTAAATTATTACAATAGTTCATTTTTCCACTCCAGAAATAAAATTCACCCTATCAGCCTTCAGGGATAACAAGAAAAGCTCATTCATGAGGTTAGATTTTACTTCCAGTCAAGTATTCCCCTCATATTAGGAGAGCTAAAGGGTTGTGTTGGCATCACAATTTTTGTTTTCTGAACATAGCCTTCCTCTGCTAAGAAGCATTTTCCTGTTCAGTCTTTGAGAGCTACCAAGCCGTATGTCTTCCAGTAAATCTTGGTATTAAAATGAAAAACCTGCCTGTAAACATAGGCAAAATAAAGGATTCCAAATTCCAACTGATTTCTCTTACTACCAGGTATACCCAAAGAGGATGAATGTGAATACTTCTCCCTTCCTATTTTTCATTGAGATTTTACCTGCAGCTTGTGCACTTGTTGGGTCTCCCAGTCCAGAGACCCATTGATATACAGGATGCCTGTCCTCGGCTCAATGTCAATAATTCCAGCTTTTTCACCAGATGTTCTGAAACTCACAGCAGGTGGCTCAAGTTTGAACTACAATGGAAAAAAAAAAAAAAAAAAACCAAACCAAAAACAGAGGGAAAAATCATCATTCTTTTCAGCATTTTCACCATAATAAAAATAATTTCATGCTTTTGTGACTTTTAAAATCTATTGCCAGCAATGTGTTTGGCTGGGAGAATGATATTCCAAGAGTCTGCTCAAACAAGTCTGCTCTTTTCTGATCCTCAGCAGAGGAGTTTTCACATTGTTTCCTGAATGCTGCAAGAAATCCCGACTTCAGTTTGTTTCCAAAGCAAATGTCTGCTTAGGACAGGCTTTGTCTGAGCATGGGAATGGAAAAAAATGACACACATCCTCCATTTGCCTGGGAGCTGGATCTGTCCTTCTGTGGTTATGGCTTTGGAGGAAAACCTCAGAGTCAAAGGAAAATGATGACACAAGTTACATGGAAAGAAATTCTCCAGGAATGTTGATTTTATTAATCCCTGTCTTAGGATATCCTCTTAAATATGTGTTTGAGAGGGGGTTGTCTCCTGCTCTTTGCATGTAGCCTCTTGAATTCCCAGAGAGAGGAATTAAAAATTAATTTTGGATCCCCTTGAGGGACTGTTCTTCCCACCAGCACAGAGACAGCCCTTCACATGTGGTGTCTGTGTGCAGGCTGTGGGGTGCTTGACCAGAGTGGACAACACGAGACGCTTGGTTACCTGGTGAAGGATGCGTGGACCTCCTCCTTCCTGCACGGAGAAGTCCATGTCCTTCAGAGGCCCAGTTACACTCAGGCCCTCCAGACCAAGCCACATGGCCTGTGAGAGAGAGAGGGAGAGAGGGATGGAGGAAAGCACGTGCGGGATGTCTGCTGCCGCCACACACAAACAGCAGCTCCCCACCCCTGAGCCTCCTTGAGCTCTTCTGCTACAGTACAAGGGCAGAGACTCTTCCAGGCTTGCCCTGAACATCTCCAGGCTCTTTAGCATACATAATTTTTAAAAGCAGTGAGATTTATCAATTAATTAGAGAACAAAGGCTTGTGCCCTGCCCTTTTCTGGCCACTACATAATTAAATGAGATTGGATCTACCTTCAAGAGCAAACAGAAGAAGAAAATAGATTAAAGTAGACTAAGAGCAAAAGGGAATTCATAAAATCATTGCTGGATCTCCCCTGTGTCCCCAGCAGAACCATCCATGACCTATCCAAGAACCACAAAGCCCTGTAAAAAGAAGTGTCTGGAAATCAAACATCACACCTGGGGATGAGAAGGAGCTGTGGCTGCACCCCTTGTAATTTCCCCAGTAAATCAAATCTTTTAGGTATGGGAATAAGGCGGCCCTCTCTGGGTTCCTACAGCATCCTCCTCACACCACAGCCATCTGGGCAAGCCACTTGAGCCTGTGCCTTCACATCAATTGCATGTGAATGCAAGCCACAGAGAGAGCAAGTGTGACCTTCAGATCTTTGGCTTTTACCTGCTGGCAAATCTGTCACACAAATCTGTCTCAGCCTCTGTCCTCCTAAGGGCTAGCAATGTCCTAACATCATGGGATTTTACCGCCAAATTTTTATGTTTTTTAACCTCACACTCCCCAGTGCCCAAAGACCTCCACACTCCTGCCCTAACATTTCAGGGCTGTTCTTGCTTTCAAACAAAAGAAACAAAGCAAAATTGAGCCTCTCAGGGCAGGCTGTGCACACAAGACAATTCACACTATGGTTCAGATAATCAACCTGTTTCTTCAAAGGAAAGACCAAGATTCCCCAATTCCCCTGTCTTCACCACCTATCTAGACAACACTGAGTGTCTGCCTGTCAGAATAAGGGCTCCATTATTTGGCTGAACAAGTAAAGTTTCTTTTCTTCAATAGTAAAAATTAATTTATTTTGCTTTACAGACTTAGAGTACCATTGCCACCCTGTCCATCACACCACAGATTTCAGTGTGTGTTCTCTGCTGCATGACTTTTCCTCTGGATTTGATCCTATTGCTGCTGGGACAGCTATTCAATTTCTCACAGAAAAGCAGTCTGCATATTACCAAGGGAAAACTTAATTCTGCCTATGACAAAAACACAGCAAAGTTCAGCACAATTCACCCTAAAGCACTGCTCTGTGTTTGTATGTCACAAGTTGTGTTTCAATAATTCCATATTGTTCTTAATAATAGCCACAGATGCAATCCCGCTTGCCTATAAGGCTTTGTGACTCCTTTTGAAAATGGGAAAAGCAGAGAGCTGGGGAAGGAGAGGGAAGGATGGTAGTGAATAATAGTGTGAGCAGGAGAATATCAACAAATGCAATCTTATAGTTATGCATCCAGGAAAATGCACTTTGCAGCTACCTTTTTAATATTTTTGCAAAATGCTGACTGCTGGCCTCGCCAAGGACCAGATATCAGGACCCTGAGCCTGACCTTCTACAGCTATTCCCATGTCACAGAGGCTGGCCCAGCCTGGTTCCTGCAGGCTGCTCCTGGGTCTCTTTTATGGACAGATTTTGCTTTATCATGTTCCCTGCTATGGAGGAACAAAGGCTGATGCTATAAAACCCAACAGGTTCAAAGTGCAGCCTGTGAAACAAGTAAGCGATATCACTTCTGTTGATTAAAATTACTTTATGTGGACCATAAATATTTCCAAACATATTTCTACCACATGAATCACTGTTCAGGAGCTTGAAAGGGAAAGAGGCTTTACCTCTTGGTCCATATGCATTGGTATATCTTCTGAAGATGGCCATAAGGCTTGCAGATTGGCTTCATGGAGGGGCCAGCACTGCCACAAGGAGCAGCTTGTGAAATGGGAAGGGAAAAGGAGGTGCTCATGAAGCACCCCTCAAGGTCCCCATATTCTGAGGCATTTTTTTATTAAACTTGAATTTCATGCATTTTTTCAATATTTTCTGTTAATTTTCATTGTGAAGTAGAAGTCACCACTGCTGTAACCTTTACAAACATCAGTAAATCTATTGCATTTAATACATAAGGTACATAAAGAACATAATTAATACATTTCAGTTCCAGAAAATCCTCTGAAATGGGATTCACAGGAATCAAATAATAAGGATACAAAATTAACATGCACAGTTTAAGCTATGAGGCATTATAGGTCTTAAAATACACTTAATATGTCAGCACATGTATGGATTATAATGCAGAACTCATGATACTGATGTTTTCACTCTTTGGTGATTTGTTGCAGTATGTTTAAATCTTTTCTAGCACAAAATTCATGTTTTGGAAACAGTGATATCTAAAGAGGAAGTAGAAGAGGGAAAACGAGTAAATTGGTGCTTTCTAGTCTTTTTGAAGTTTTTATTCCCCCAATGACTGAGATGTGTTCTCGACTTGCTGCGGGGGCCACACACCTGTGCTGGGGACACACCCAGAGTTACAGCCACTGTGCTGGCACCAGGGCTGCCTGACCTGCGGGCTGGCACACCCGTGGATTAGAGCTCAGAGGCTCCAGGCAACCTTTGCCATTTGCTCACAGATAAACAAAGGAAAACCTGTAACTCACCGAGTGAAGGAGAAGCAGAAACTGAAGTCCACACAGCTTAAGCATACTGGAATATGCTTTGCTTCAGCTCCTGCAAAGAAATGACAGTCACTTTAGCCCCACAGAGCTGGCCCAGGCTGTTTGCGCACCAAGGCTGAGGTTTCCTGAGGCTGCAGGGAGAGAGCTGAGGAGTCGGTCCCCAAGGAGCAGCTGCAGATCTGCTCAGGACAGACGAGAGCACTGGTACCCCTGGGCTGCCAAGGAAGGCTGTGCCCATCAGGTTCTGCCTAATGGTTCAAGAGAGGCAATATGTGAGATTCCCAAAGAGCTCTCGAAGATTGAACCCAGCACCAAAAAGCCGTGCAACCACGTTGTTTACAATGAGTCTGTACTGAGAAGCCACTTCCATTTCTGCTTTACTGAAAGCAATGAGATGTTCACAGGAAATACTATAACCACAGCACAAAAGTCTTGCAGAGAATGTCATGAGGTGTCTGTCTTCTAGTTCCAAAAATTCAAATTCAAAAATTTCCTGCAGATTGCAGAGGCAAAGGAAGCCTAAGGTGTCTGCACTACATAGCTACTGGAAACAAAATTTCCAAGTCCAAGGAGCACTCTCTGCCTCAAATTTCAAAGAAATGTTGAGCACACACGACCACAGTTTATGTTACATCCTCCTGAAAATTAGATGGCTTTTGCAAAATGCTATCCTGCTTACTCACGGCCTCCAGATTTTTACAAAGAGGATGGGGCCAGTTCTGGAAGGAGGTGAAGGTGGCATATAGTGCTGCCATCTTCAGTGGTGCTTCATGTTACATGGCTCACACCTACAGAAATCCTTCCACAGATCTGCCCCAAGGAGGCCCCCAGTGGGGAGAACACAGTGTGGAGGCACAGCTCCCTCCAGATGCCTTCCTACTTGTGCTTCCCATCACCCCATTTCCCCCCTTCTTTTTTTTCCTCAATGGCTGAACAAAAAGGGGACCTGTAAATACAGAAACTGCTACCCACACTGCTGTTCTTTTGAGCACCCATTCTAGGACTTGCCACAGGAGTTTATCTTCCAAATCCCATTCTGAGCTGCGTTATACTGTGTGTGCAATTACAGCCTTTGAAATACTGGGCTCTTTCCTTGGATAACTGTGTGAGTACTGGAAAATAATATGACGCACTTTTGAAACCAGAAGTGATCAGAAAAATCATTAAATTTGTCAGAAGACAAGGGCTGAAATTGAGCTCCCTGTAGATGCTTGGCTGTGATGCCTCCTTAGTGGGTCCTTCACAGACCTCCTGGAGCCAGAGGAGGTGGCACAGGCAGGGCAGAGAGAAGGAGAATACCCCTTGAACCTCAAACCAAAACTGTTGCTGATATTCCGGTTACACAGTCAATGAAAATTCTTTCTGTTCCTCTGCCTATACAACCTCTCCCCTCCCCTCCCCTCCTGCCACCCTCTCCTGAATATATTGGCCTGTTCCTGCTGCACTTAGTAGCCATGTGGGAACTTCAAGAAACTAATTCCTTATTAATTTGTGGCAGAAGGTGGGACAGAGTGCCCGAGGTGTTCCCTGTCCATCCTGTAAGGCAGCAGTCTGTGCCCAGGGCTCCCTGCAGGGTTTTGTCTGTCCCTCTGGAGGAGACATGGCTGGAAGTGCCCCTTTGACAGCCAGTGGTGGAGGAACACCAGGGAGCTCAAAGTATTGGGGGAGGCCATGAAAATAGGGAAAAAACAGTATGGGGTGGTCTGGGGTATCATGGTCTGGATTCAGGGAAAAAAGAAGCAGCAAGGCCTACCGGGGGAAGAGAATTTTTCAGGGGAAACATCCCACTTTACTTTTGGGGACAGAAAATGCTGTCAAATTAATTGCTAAATGTGGCTGTGTCATGGCCAGGTTCTTCTATCCAGATCCAACTACCAAATGCAGCAGTGGAAATTCAGCCATTTCACAGTTTGCATGACAACTGCCTTTGATGTTCCCTTCTCTTTGAACATAAACATCATTTCCTTATGTCATGTCATTTATGGCGCCTTTTGCAAGTTTTGATCAGTCCTTGAACATTTCTTTTTGGGTGGAAACTGTTACCAAGTCTCATGAGCCACCTCACTGCCAAGGACTGAAACCCCAAAATCCATACTCCTCTGTCACTCAGAACAAAGTTCCTGTATATATAGGCTCATTTAAAAGTTTTCAGTAACAGGCAGTTTCAGGATTGGAATAGCATCAGCTTAACTAAAAGCAGCTTGAGATCTGGATTGATGACTGGAGCCATATTTTCTCCTTCATTTCTTAGCTTCATCTCAGTGCTATATCCCTAATAATCCCTCACGCTTCCCATGACTGAAGAGAAATCTCTAGGATAACCATCATACAAATATTCCAGTGACTTTCAATAATAAACATTCGGAGAACAAAGAATATTCCCAGAGATAAAAGATCAGTAACAATCACAAGTATTTGGTTCCATGGAAAAAAATATTATTTTCTTTAGTTGATTGATTTCAGATGTTCAAATTCAGCAAAGAGAAAACAGAGGAAATTGATCCAAATCAAATATAAACCAGACTAAGCCTTAGCACAGCAGTCATCCATTTTACAGGGACAGCTGAGTTCCTAACACTGCCTGAAAATCCTCTAGCAGAACCCCCGCTTCAGCTTTTAAAATCTTTCAGTGAAATGTCAGTTAGATCATCCCTTACCTGTAACATGAAAAGCTTATTTTGCTCTAAAAATGCTTCTTTCTTTCAGCTGTGTGAATCACCTTTGCACAGGTTGGTGATGTCTGTCTGTGCTTATCCAGTTTATAGTTCCTCAGACTTGCCCTCAGAGATTCAGCAGCTCAAACATTAACTGCAGGACAATTATTGATTCTAATGACTAGGTGTGGTATGAAACAGCAGCCCTGTAAGGAAGCAAGGTAACTCCAAGGTAATTCACAGTCTTCAATATTTTTTACATCCTTTGTGATTTTCTCTCTGACTTTTTTTTTCTGTCAGGCTGTGAGAAAGGAACATGCAGGGCATGGGTTGAAGGCACAGGGTAAAGAGAGCCTTTCTGTGGGAGAGAAGGTGGAGAGGAGAGGGCATGGGCCTTGGGTGGAGAGCAGGTTTGCTACTTGCCTAGTCACAGGAAAAATTCACATTCAGAAGACAAGAATTTGGACATCAAGGTGGCTTGTTGTCACAGCAGATCCTTTCATGGGAAGGAACCAGACAAGTTAAAATAATTCATCAGTCCTCATATTGGAAAGTTCAGATTCTGTCTGAGCTCTGCTAAAAATTTTAGGTAACTTTGGGCAAATCAGTCTGTCTGCCCTTTGGATGCAATAATTTCTTTCCCTTTGTGCCGTCTTTCATGTCTGTTTCATGTTTGCAGCCTTTCCAGGAAACTAGTCCCCACTAGTCTCTGCATTACAACACCTGCAGTAAAGGGACTTGAAATCAATTGGGCTGTAAAGGACAATAGTAAAACAAATAATCAATAAAATATATTTGAAAAATAAACTACTTTTTTTAAATTGCAGTTCTTAAAATGTTATGCTTTTTTGTGTCTCACTTTTTAATATAGTGCTTATTTCAGAAGTTTTGGACAGGCTTATTTTGTTGTCTTGAGAAATGTTATTTTTCATCCAAGTTCTAACTTCTGCTTCCAATTTCCTCAGTCTGTCAGATTGCTCTAGGACACTGTTAGATTATTTGTGCAGTACATTTTCTGAATTATGTATCTAAAGAAAGAAGTGTTTAGAACTGATTGCATCTCTAAGGTGTACAGTTCTGGGAAGTTAGGCCTTCTATTTGGGTTTCAGATCTTTTCCCTTGAAATCAGTGTTTGTTTCTCCAGGAAAAAACCTCTAGGCTATGCTTTCAGCATGCTTTAAAACACAAGTGTTCTCCATTCACTCATGCATTCAGAATGATTCAGACTCCCTCAAAGCTGTCTGCTAGCAGTGAGTTATCATTAGAGCACAGTTCAAAATCAGTTTTGAATAAAGCATTAAAACTCATTGCTGTTGATTTCTAAATAAATATAAGGAGAGGAAAATTAACTTTCTCGGAAATATGTTGATTTTAAGTGACCTACATGCAGATTAACTGTGTACTAGTTGGACCTGAATGAGCAGTACTTTCAACAAGAAGTATTAACAGAGAGATGAGACTTCACACAGCAGAACCAAATTCACATCCACAAATTCCTAATGACATTTTTAGTCCTCTTTCACATGACAAGTGTAGAGTAACTCAAGTCATGATGTCAGAAGTGCAATCCCTATAAACCAGCATTTGTCTTTCAAGTGCTAGTGTCTCTGCTTGGAAGTTTAATTGCCAGGAAGTGCAGTGTATTACCTGAAGTACAAATACACAGAGGTAAGGTACCTAGCATGCCTAATTGAATGTCCCCATTATTTAAAGTCAGAGGTGAGCCTGTCATACCCAGTACCTTCCTCTGGCTGAAAAAGTTTCCCAGGCACAGAGCAACTGCTTACAGGTTGCAACTGCACAGCAGAAAAAAAAAAAGTCTCCCATGTCAAATGTATTACAAAGTCCAGAAGCACTTAAGGCTTTACAACAGTCATAACATGGTGCCACAGATAAAATCACAAGAAGAAACTCAGCAGTGAGACTGGGCCCTTGAGCCAGCTGTTTCTCTGAGTAAATCCAAAGAAAAAAAGGCAAACGTCCAGGTGTTTATTGTGTGAATCATTGTTCAACGAGTCAGTTTTTCCAGAAACAACTCTTCTCATATCATTAGTCACATCCTTTTTACCCTTCCCATTTATCAACTTTGTCATTTCTCCCCCGCTCCTTTTTCATTTTCTCTTTTTGTCTTTTTACTTTTACTCCTGGTTTCCACTCAGCTGACATCTCTCCTTGTACCTCTTCCACTTCCCAAACTAGCTGCACCTGCCTGACCTCAGCTTCCTTCCCTTTCTGTTTGTTTAGAAAATATTTCTTTTATGGATCTATTAGGGTATGATAATTTCACAATATAATTAATGTGTGTCAACACGAGATAGTACCACTGGAGGAAAAAGAAGCATGGAAAAGTAATGCTGAAAACAAATTTAAGTTTCTATTGACCTAGTTCCTTCACTTCTCATGTGGCAGAATCACCTATACCTGCATCCTCCTTGACTGTAAAAGATGCAAATAATGACCAGTCTCAGTTTCCATAGCTAATATACTGTGGGACTTTCAGCATCTGCTCATTCACATGGATGCCCTCTGTACATTGCTCAGTCACTCCACCCTTGCTGATGAGCTGTGCCGCCGTATTCTCCCAGATGAGACTTCACAATACTGCTGAGGAAAGGTTCCTACAGAAATTATCTCTCAAACAATGTACCTCTGACCAGTGCACTTATAATGTATTTTCATGTTATCTTTGTTGCTTTGATAGTTGCACTGGCATAATTATGGTTTTGTCTGTATTTGCCTACTCTATATACTCAGTTTAGTGGTGTAACCTACTTATAATTGTCTGAACTTCTTTGAGAGACTGAGAACAGTGATGATCTCTGATTTAGCAAAGATTAGTTCTGATTTAGTTTATTTTTACCAACCTTCCTAATACTACTTTTGTTTTGGGACATATGTTATTCACTCTATTTATTGAGAGACCTAGTCATTCCTGCTAATGCTTTTCTTTGGTTTATTTCTTATGAAATTCTTCTTACCACTAATCTTATTTTATAGAAGTCAGCTTTTTCCAAGTTCACTGTGATTTTTCTACTTTTCCCTCTTTTTCTTTGTGAGGACTGTGGATTCTCATCATGCTATAATTACCAACACTGATATCATTGCTCTCTCTTGTATCCTGCACTTCAAAATAAGGACGTGCATCCCCATCAACATTTCACTTTTTTCCTGACAGTTCTATTTTCCTGGCAATTCTTTCTGAAACACTTTACCTTCTACACAAACAATTCGATTTTAAATTACCCTTCTACACAAACAATTCAGTTTTAAATTATTCAGCCAAATCTCTGTAGTTCTCATAATCATGAGAATATATTAAACGTTAAAGGACCACATATTCCTTCCACTTAAAGTACTCTTCAAACCTTCCTTTAACATCTCTCACTCTCTTTTTGTAGCTTTGCCCTTTCTATTGTTTATACCCCAGTCCACATTGAGATAATTTGTCTTTATACAATAGTGTGAAAATTGTGCTGAGGAGAGGGTACCTCGTCAAAAAAGCACAAACCAAGAAAAGCAGATGAACATGTTTTTGTGAGCAATCATGCAAAACAAGAGACATCATGACAAAGGGCACAAGGGGGTGAGGTAAACCAGGTGGGCATGTGTTGGGATAGGACCAAAGCATGGCACTGACTGTTCAGCAAGCTCTGCACAAAAGAGGGAAGGCAGAGTATCCAGCAGTTCGCAGTACTAATACTTGCTGGCCAGAGTGAGTGAAGCCACATCATTAGTGTGGCCCTGTTCCCCTGTCCAGGAGATGTGGCTCTTTGACTGCTCTGTGTGTGCCTTGGATGATGAAAACCTTGTCTCTATCACCCCTGCCCCCAGAATCGGCTCTTCAGTTTTGATCTGCTAATCTGAATTCTCAGTTGTATCAGTCCTCCTGTCTGAGGTGGCAGAAAACAGATGACCAAGAACTCAGGAGAGGTACCTGAAAAGGTTCCCCAACACTGTCTTAGAAGCAGAGACCCTTCCTGCTTGCTTCCTTCCTCTCAGCTGTCATTGTGGATTGCCCATCTGCTGGAAGACATGGGCTCTGCTCTTTCTCAGGGAAGTTCACATACAGTTTTAACCCCACTGAGGGGCACAGTCCTTCCCTGTTGGTGCTTCCATGTATCTCCAGCTTCTGTATTTGGCTGTCCTCAGAGTACTCCATGTCCATTCTACTGGTGTAATTCTCCTAGCCCCTGCTGTGTCTCAGCCTAGCCACAACCCCAGCAGCCCTTGAGCCTCATGGTGCCTCATTCTTGGCTTGCAGTAACAGTGATGCCACCTCTCAGCTTGACAGATGTCTCCTAAGCTGGTTTCGCTTGTTGGTAGGTGTGGCTGCTCTCAAAGCAGGAGGAAGCTGAACCAGCAGCACATGTGACTAATGAGCAGCACATGCCCACCTCCATTCTCAGAGGATCTCCCTGGAGGGCTGGGTCAGCCCCATCCCTGCAGAAGGTGCCCCACACATGGGGCACTCCCAGGCTGTGTCCCCAGGCGTGGCAGTGTGACCTCTCCCTCTGCACACACCTCACAGTCCTGCCCTCGGCACCACTGGCACAAGAGGCCTGCTGAGAAGTTCCCCAGTTTGCTGCTGCCAGGCCCTGGCCCCTGTTAGCTGCTGAGCTAATGCTCTTGAGCTCCTCAGCTATTAAACTTGCACAGGTCAAGATGATAGATTTTAGTTTTCCTTTTTCTTCTTGCAAGCAATGACATAATGGAACCAAGTGGCTCTTCTGGAATAAACAATGCATATTCTAGAGATTACTTGTGTTTACTCTACATGCAAGACCTCCAAAGAAGATAAAACTTGAGTTGCATACTGTACCATGGAGATATTCCCTTTCTTTCAGGATGCTGGTGTCCTGCAACATGATGTCTTAAGGTGACATACACATTAAGACTTTTAAACTGCATATTTCAAAATTAATTTTTTCCTCATAAATGCAGAAGAAACAATATTTTACCTCTTGCATCCATAACTCAATACCTATATAGACATGTCCAAATTTGCATAGCTCACTATATGTATAACACTGTGTAAAATCTAAAAAGAAAATGCAAGTCTTTCCTCATCTATAGTCTTTTTACAAGGCTTGATAGTATTATGACATGAAATAACCATCAAGCTGGCAGACTGATGCTTCTTTTTTTATTCACACACATACATAAATGCAGATGGTCTTAGAGGAGTCTATCATCTGGGTGTATGTAAGACACTGAAATATGGATGATAAAACAAAGTAGTCTCTAGGGCTTTATTTATCACTGTAATCACAGATTCTGCTGTCTGAATTATTACACATAGCAATCACTGCATGAAAATCAGAAATAAAGTCAGGAGCAGAGCCCAGATTCCAAGATTTCTCCTTCAAACTGAAGCAAGGATTTAGGTGCTCTTCATTCTCTTTCTCTTATCAGAAATCACAGCCAGGTAATCCCCTCAGATCTTGGGCAGGATCTGCAGCTCTGGCTCCCAGGTGTAGGGACAAACCCCAGAGTTGGGGCAGGTGCTCACAGCCAGCCCTGTGCTTACCCTTCCCTGAAAGGGAAGCCCCCACTACTGCAGCTCAGTGCTTCACCTCCTCACCTTCTGGGTTTGCCCTCCTGAGGTTTTTGCTGGCCCTGTTAGCTGAGTCAGGAATGAAGGCTTAGAGCTTTAGGAATGAATTTTGCTCTGTGCTTGAGAAAAACAAAAGCCCAGCAGTGTTTCAACATTTTATTATATCTTGTTCTTAATTTCTTAATTAAAAATTAGTATTATTGTGTATATGAGATATGAAATATGTTTACAGTGACTGACTTACAAAGTAAACTGAAATTCAGTGGACCATACAGACAAATCTGCAGTGCCTGGGCAGTCCATGTCCTTCAGCTCAGAACCTGGAAAACTGATCTTTGAATGAAAACACATTTCAAAACCCAGCACGAATGACGGGAACTTGATGCTCTTTGCGTCCCTCCCTCCCAACTTCCCAGCTGTGAATACAGAATGAGTTTCTGCTGCTCAGGCTTACCTGACTCTCCCTTTGCCATGACTGTGTAAAACCAGCAACAAGAAGGAACACCACCCAAACACCCTCATCTCAACTCTGATGACTCCTCTAAAGGGCAGGGTTTATTGTTGCCATACAAGTACAAGCCTCAGAATTGTAGAGCTTGCCCAGTGAAGAAAAACTGGTTGAGGTTTATAGTTTATAACCAGCCAGCTTGTTGTCCTGGGATAGGTTAAAAAAGATACTTTTAGCCTTACACAGAGAAGTCAGACATGGCTCATTTTCCCCTTGGTTTTAGCTCTTCTCTTCCCCATGCAGACAATATTCATACTGACACTGCCTTACATCACAGGGTGGAACTTTCAAAGCTGATAAGATACCAAGTGTTTCCTTGAGCACAGGATTTCTTATAAATACTTGTACCAGCAATCATAATAGCAAGAAGAGCAGCAAACTTCAGGTCATCAGGAGTTCTTACAGGCAATTGAGTTTCCAGAGTACGTTTCTCTAAATGATACCTGCATTTCTGACACTGAATTAGCTTCCTTGAAGCCTTTGACAAGGGTAGGAATAGATAGCAAGGGACTGAATATTCACATTGATTCAAACATGCAATGAAGGTACTTCATGTCCAAATATCAAACTTGGGGATCATTTTAGCACACATTCTTTTCAAAAGAGCTTCCAAGTGACCCCAAATGTGATTTCTGCTGCAAAAATTGCCACAAATCATTTGTGTTACCACTCATCTCAGCAGGACCATGAGGTCTGATTGCAGCTGTGCCCTCCACTAAAAGTATCACAAACTTCCAAAGAAGTGACAAAATGGGAGTCAAACCTTCTAGGGTTTGGCAATTTCACTTCAGAGTCAAATTACATGGCTCACCTGATAAACCTGAATCATTGCTGAGACTGACCTTTAGCTATTGGAAGCAATTCTACATTCATTAGAGGCCAAGCCAAGCACAAATAATCACACTTATTTCAATTACCCACTTTGGTAATCAAGACCTGGTCATATGGGCGAGCCATTAGAGAATGAAGCCTGTGGTCTGAGGAGAGGAGGGTGCACATTTTGTGTTGCCACCACCTACAGTGGACACTATTTAAAGAACTAATTCCTGTGCTCAGAATAGAAAATGTCAAAAGTACCACATAATTTTAACTTCTGCCAGCTATGGATGGTCAGCTTTTGTTGGCACACCATACACAAGCTTGGACCTCAAGGGACTTTCTGTGAGACTTTGATTTCTGTGACTAAATAACTGTGGTATTGGGCTATCAGTGTATGTACTTCGTGTTCACTTCTGGACTTCCAAAGATTACAGTGCAACCATTTTAGCTCTTTTTCTGTCTCCCTTGTGACTTATATGGAAATGCCTCCCTGGACATACACCTCTGTTTGACATTTATGGAAGCTCCATGACTTAATGCCCTCCATCATCTCCCATCTTCAAGCCTCAAGTGTGCATCTATCTCATTACTTTTCAAGTTATAAGGACAGCCAGCAGGGTAAATTCATCAGTTCAGAAATACCTCCGCCTTTTTGCATCTCAAGGTCAGTGCAGCCAGAGAACGAACCAGTGCCTTCAACAATGCCCATGAGAAGGGATGCTGTGCTGCTGGCCTCGGCTGCTGGCACCAATATCCGTCCTAGACCTCAGTGATCCAAGCCCAGCAAAGCTGAAACTAAATGCTGTGCATTCAGGGGTTAATTTCATGCTCAAAGACAACAGGACAGACTTCCGCTTGAGAAGCCCAAACGTGAGGTCAAAGGTTTCACTTAGAGACAGAAGCACAAAGCCGCTTCCTTTTCCCCTGGACTCAAGCAAAGTCCAAGCAGGTTGGGCTGGCGCCAGGGCAGCACCTCATGGCTGCTCTCAGGCTTGCATTCCCTCCCTGTAGGTGCAGCCCAGGCCATATCACAAGCACAGGCACAGCAGGGCAGGGCTGAGCAAACAAGAGTCCTGGCTCCCAGCAACCTCTGTGCCGTGGGTTGGATTCTCCTCCCAGTCCAAAGGGAGACCAACACACTTCGGAGCACATCTATTAAACCAAAACCAGCCTGATGAAGAATACTTTGCCTGAAATTCTTGCTCTTAATGTGTCTTGTCTAAGTGCTGAGTGAACACAGCAGTTCATGGGATATTGAATAAGTTGCATCAATTACTGGTTAATAAATACATTTATATAATGCATTATATGAGTTCCAAGTATTTTGTAGACTTGGATTAATCAAATTCTGCAAGATCTATAAGAAAAACCATCTCCTTTCCACAAAAGTGGTTCTGCCATAAATTCCGGGCATTCAAAAATAGAAATTCAGGCTCCAAAATATCATAGTGGTCTTAAAAAGGTCTCAGTAAGAACAACAATGTGAATGAATGAATGAATGAATGAATGAATGAATGAATGAATGAATGAATGAATGAATGAAGGAAGGAAGATATTTTTATTCACCCATTGCCGTGTAACCCTTAATGTTTCATTACAATTATTACAAATATGGAGATTAGAGTTTTTGAGCATCAGAAATATTCTCACATACTCATAAATTTGTAGAATCTATCAAACAAAAATAAGACTGTTTCAACACAGTTTGATTAGAAAATAAAGATATAGTTTTTTCTGTATTTCCTGTGTACTTTTCAATTGAATTACTGAGCTATTTGGAACTACAGAGATCTTTATCTCCTATCTCAAACTAATCTAAAGCATAAAGAGCTTGTTATCAGCCTTTGAGTTATGTTCATGAAACAGTAGTTCTGGTAGTTAGTTTTTATGAATGACTTGCTGATAAGTTAAACAGGACAATGAGCAGTTAATGCAAAAAGAGAAGCAATACATTTCCAATGTCTTTGGTATTCATGCAACCTACTGTAACTAGATCACAGAGAGGAGAGATGGGATGAGGATGGGATGTTGCCTTCCTTTGGGGCACCTGTCCACATTCTTTTAATAAAATAGGAGAGGTTTTTGTCCTTTGTTGCTCAAAATTTGTTTAGCTACATTTTAAAGCATTTTACTTCAGTCCTGAGATTTCTGTGTTGTATAGTTCTTTGCTGATCTTCTCTTGGAATCAGAGGACTGGTAAGGCTGGAAGGAACAGGACACAGTGGGTTATCTGGTCCAACCTCCCTGCTCACCTACAGTGAGGGAGACTCCACAACATCTCTGGGCAATCTGTTCCAGTGCACAGCCACTCACACAGTAAAGAAGATCTTCCTCATATTCAGGTGGAGTTTCCTGTCCATTTCTGCCCATTGCCTCTTGTCCTATTGCTTGGCACCACCATGAAGAGCCTGGTCCATCCTCTTGTCACCCTCCCTTCAGAGACTGATGGACATTGGTGAGGTCCCCTATCAGTTGTCTCTTCTTCAGGCTGAACAGGCCCAACTCTGTTGAGAGTTTTAAGAAAGATGCTCCAGTCCTTTAACCATCTTTGCAGCCCTCAGATGGACCTGGAATCTTAACCTATTTGCATCTTTTGGTTATGGTGCTTCACTACCATAAAAAGTGTCTAATTTTTAATAATTATATCCTGTATTTAGGAGGTGTGTCCATCACTTTTGCCCTTGGGTGGTGGTGTAGGGGGACAGGCATTCTCCACCCTGGTCCACTGCACAAGCACTCCCAGGTGGACACTGATGTGCACCCTGCTCACCCCAGCCAGCTTTGCTGGAGAGAGGTGTTCTCATTAAGACTCAGCTGCAATGGCATCAACTAATGGCAAGACCACCTTGGCCAGACATTGACCCTTTTATTTGCTCTCTCTTTAAATGAAGTTTTGTTTTAAAAGTATCTTTTTTACTAAGAATTGAATTTTCTTTACATAAATGCAAATAGCTTTGACTCAGAAATAAAGAGAGATGCACAAGCAACAACCAGAATTAAAAACAAGCAATAATGCTTGTTTTTAATTCTGGTTGTTTTTAAAAGCAGCCTTGAGAGAAGTGGCAGGTTTTGAAAATGGTATAGCATTTCAGGTAAAAATAAAGGCTGAAATTGTCTATGTATAGTTCTACTACAAGGGGATTTTTACAGTAAATTTCTACAAAGTACTAATTACTCTTAGAATTGGTCACTTCATGTCTCCACAAGCTTTTGCTGAATTCAGTTTGGTGAGAATGACAGGAACAAATTCATTTTCTTTCTTTTTTGCTGTCTATGGAGTCCTGTTAAAAACATTTGCAGACTTCCTGCTACTCTTTAAGAGTGAATGTCAGTTTTAATGGACGAAGGTTTGTCTTTCTTTGCTTTCTATGGAAGTTAAGTCCATATTTTTACATAGGCATGTTCTAGGTTGCCTACAAAAAGAAAAGTAATTTGTTAAGCAAGCACAAGTATAAGGGAATGTCATATGAATGTTAAATAAATCCTGTTTAAATAGCATATCTTTATTGTCTATTCTAAATAATAAAGAGCTTATTCATATAACATATAAATTCATATGTCCTTAATTAATTTTTACATATTTGCTCTTTATCACATATGCATAATACAAACACTTCATATCTTTAGCACAATACCATTATACCTACATAACAGTACCTGTAGCACTATTCTAAATTTTTGTAACTAATTTTTACCCAATCTGAAAAAACATCTTATATTTCATCAGAGCTCTTCCAGAAATATATTTTCCTGCCATTAGGGATCTCTGTAAGTGGCTTCTGCTGAGCCTGTAGAAGAATGCATTCAATCCAGGTAGCTCAGGCCAGGGCACCTGCGGCACCAGCCAGGTGATCAGGCACTCAGCCCAGCTGTCAAAGAAGGAGTCAGAACTCTTCAGTTCTCGTTCTTAAGGTTGTTTATTGTATCTTATCTATAAAATTCTTTCTCCTGGACTGCTGAGGTCTGCTCAGCAGGACAATCAGAGGCACTCTGCCTGCTCCAGGGTGGTGTTATCTTTTTATACTAAAAACTACATACACATTATTTACAATTACTTTCCAATACCTATCACCTATGTTAGACAGTGAGCTTCTACTCTAAACCAATCTAAAAATGCCAACATCACCCAGAAGATGGAGGCTAGGAAGAAGAAGGAAGAAGGACAGGGCACACCCAAATTCCTCCATCTTGGGACGCCAAGCTCCCATTCTTAAAACCCCAAAAAATATATTTTTCGTCCCGTGACAAACTATTATTCTACTTAAACTCTTTTCCCTTGTAATTCTTCATATAAAGGTTGGTAACTGTTTTTTCCAAGGGCTAAATCACAGGCACAGGGGTCTTGGGCCCTGTGCCAAGGTCTCTGAGCCCCCGGGCAGGGGCTCCAGCCCTCCCAGGGCAGCCAGAGGAATTTCCTGGGTTCCGACACCATCCCAGTGTCTGACAGGAAAGCTTCCTAACAGGCTGCTGGAGCCAGGGGCTGCTGTCAGACCAGCTGGTGGCAACTGGGCAGCACCACTGGCTTCATGGGTTTGCTGAGAACTTTTGATGCAAAGGGCTATTGCAAAACAGCAACAACTGCGATGGAGAGCAATCCTGCTGCACTGGAGCTCCTGACAGAGCCCAGGAGGGCAGGACTCAGCAGGCAGAGCAGGGCCACAGCGCTACGTGGTCTTCCAGGGGTGTTCAGAGGTGCTGTGCTGGGAGGCTTCTGCTGCACCAAAATCCATGCAGGTCTGGGAATCTGCACAGTAGAAACACTGCAGTATTTTCTCATTTAAAGCAGTTTAATTTTCTTTAGCTAGAGTGGTATTCATCATAGATTTTGGCATACGTGTAAGCATTTGACCAAGGTTATTTTATTTCTGTAAATGTGGTTAATATTTCTGAAATGGCTTTAAATACATGTTGCATATGGTATTTTATTTCTGCAAATGTGGTTAATACTTCTGAAACTGCTTTAAATATATATTGCATACAGGCAACAATGTGACTTCTGAAGACAAGTGTAATTCTTAATCTGATGTTTCAAGGTCAAAATCTCAACTCTGTATAACTCTATGTCTTACATGCATTCTCTTGCCATCATGCTAAATTAGTTTTTTAATTAGAGAAGGAAGAGTTTGCTGATTTACTTGTATTGCAGCAAATGTTGGCAAAGATTTTGCCAAGGGTAGAATCATTGCTGTAATTGCACAGTGGCAGAGCCTACACATTGTCTGAGGCTACAGTTCTTCGAAAGGGTTTCCTCTATCATGTAGCATACATCACTCTAGAGTGTTGTAACCTCACAGAGGTGGAACAGGAACAAGGATTTTCCCCCCAGAAACCAGGGTTATCACTGAGAGCTTGTATGTCAGCATTGCAGCAGGTGCCATCCACCAGGAATGCAGATGTTCTGCACAGTCCCTGTGGCACTCGTAGCAAATCCTGCTTTCCAGGGAAAAGTATTTAAATCTTTTTTTGGATCTGAAGCACTCTGGTCATTTGTCTCTCCTATTTAAACAGAAATTCTCAATCACTACACTGGTGAAATACTGCAAGTAGAAACTATAAAAGTAGTGGCCTTCAGATGTGGAGTTGGACCATAAATAAGATTTGTCTGGACCTCTCCCAGCAGCAGGTCTGTAAGTACTCAGCCTTCTCATAGCAGAGCCCATGTTTCTTATCATCCTCATGTCCCTGCAGAGCAAATCCACTATGCTCCACATGTGGCTGCCAGGGCTGGAGGTGGCCTGCTTCTTCCTGAGGAACAGGCTTCCCAAACACAGCGGGCAGCACTGAGTCCTGCACTGGCACTCAAAGTGACATCTCTCAACCACACAAGGCAGTACTGCTCTCAGCACGAAGAGGGACAAGTGAAATATGAGTTTCTTTGAACTAGGCCTTGTAAGCTTTTGGAGATATACTTCACACTCTACATAGTTCAGCTACTTTAGAAGGCATAAAATCAGCAGGATGGCTTCTGTGGTAGTGCTGGAAACAAAGAGGTTTTAATAAAAGGCAAAATAACAAAACTCTTTACAAAGGAAAACTGAGCTGGGTGTAAGAGCCTTTGCCCTTAGTAAAACACCTCACAAAAGCGATTAGTTTCTTTGTTCTCTTCTTTGTTGAGTAAATTGCTAAAGCGGGACTTTTTGGCTTCTGTCCAATTAGTTATCCTTAACGTTGAAGTCCCCCAGGTCCTATGAGATGTCTTTTCACCTAATTAAAAAGAGAAACTTCTGAGCTTATTTCCTTTTTAAGAAGACAAAAGATAATTTTATCACTCCATCAACAAAAAGCACATTCCTATACATACAAGTTTGTTAAGCAGACTGTCTATAATTGCATCTGAAGTCAAGGAACAGATTATAATTTAAATTAAGACATCATCCTTAGCACTGAAGTTGCTATAAACTCAGAGGGATCTCTTTCCAACCAAATTCTATTAATGAAATTACTTTTTCAGGGAAAATGTGAGTTAACTAGTGGACTACATGGTATCACATGGACTGTAGCTCTTTTTAATGGCTTTTGGAAATATGGACCATAAGTTATTAAAGACATTGCCTTTACAAACTAAATGGATAATTAGACTTGCACAGAAATATTATTTTCCTTCATCCAACATACCTCCATTTCTAAGCAGTTTAGAGAAAAGTTTGTGCTTATTCTCAGTACAATCTTGTTTCTATGTGTGCCAAAGTACAGAGTACTTCCAGGCCCCCACCCATGGGAGATAAGAGCACACCTTCAAGGAAGTGGTCCAGGTGAAACCACGACAAACTTCCTGCTCATGCAGCACAGTGATGTAACTTCTTGCTCACAAACAAAGGCACTGATCCTTTTTTGGCACCTCGTGCTTTCTTGATTCAATAAAAAGGACACAGTCTGGTCCTCAGAAGACCATTACTGTGAGTAACATCAGCCAGACTGCTTGCTTGAGCAAAACTCTGCAAGCGTGTTTGCTGAGGGCATCTGTCTTCCTGCTCACTGCATGATGCAATCCCAAACCCTGGCTGCCCTTTGCCAACTTGTCACTTCTTTCCAGGTTTCCATATAAGATACTTATCTACAAGGTCTTGATCTGATAACACTTATGAGGAAAAATCTTGTTGCACTCAGCATATAGAAGTTGTAACCTGTAACCAAACATATGTATTTACATCCCTAATTAGACAAAAGCTGTGCATTACAAATTGGTAATTTTCAAAATATTGCATGGAAGAGATGCAGGTGAATGGAGCATAGTTAACATAAAAACTATTTTTTGATGAGGAAGGATCTCATAAGACTGAGAGGGTAGAAAGAGGGCAGGTGAGCAGTCACAGTTCACTGTGGTCTAAACATGGTGTGTCACGGCAGCCAAACATGTCAACAGACATGTCAACACACATGGGACATAGTCAAAAAGTGGACTGAAAGCATGAAAGAAAATTATATTTTGTCACTCTAACACAGGAAAAAAAATCTATATTTTGTTATTCTCTAAAATTTAGCATCTAGAGCAGAATGAACTGCAGCCTCTCTCTCTCTCTCTTCCAGAGCATGAAAGGAACAGTGAAGGGCACAGAGAAGTGGTTTGAGCAGTTGCCTTAGGGGAAGTACTAGCAGGTTTTGGACTTTTCAGTGTGGAGAGGAGAAGGCTGAGGGGAAATGGCAGATAATTTCAGTTTCACAAATCTAGTGAGGAAAGTGAGTGAAAAACTGCTTCTCACAAGGTCCCATGGGTGATATTCCAAACAGCATCTCCTATTGCTGCTTTGAGACAGCACAGAGCTAGAAGAACCACAAGTCAAAGTGGTAGGGCATTTCTTCTCTCTGGGTTCTTAGATTCTTTTTTGATAGTTATTCAGGGTCAGTCTGAAGTCCATAAACCAAGGAATATCAATTTGCTTTGCCAAGCTGCACTGGCAACCTCTGTTCCCAGGGGTTCATCAGCTGGGCACACCATCCCAGCCCCAGCAGAGATGCCAGAGCTGCTTCTGTCCAAGTCCATGTGCCATACATCCTGGTGGGGCTGGGCAACTTCCAAATACTACTGCTGTCAAAAATCCTACCGTGGGTGCTAAGGGAGCGTTCCAGCTCCAGTGGATTACTTTGGAATGGAGCAAGGCAAGGAGGAGCAAATGCAGCCATTGATGACACTAGATTGCACCAAATGGAGGAGGAAAGCACAGAAGACTGAGAATACAGTTTAAAAGTAACTAAAGTAGCATTGTGGCAGTAAAGCTTGAGAGCATTCCACAGGGCACCACTCAGGGATTCAAGGCGTGTAGAGAGGGAATTCATCCTGAACAATGTGAGAGCAAAGCTGTGGACTGCAGAAATGAAAAACACAGGTAGACACAAAAATAGTGGCCTGGCCATGCCAAAATATTGTGGTCCATTCTGAGCTCAGTGGAAGTTCAACCAGTGAGCAGTTCAGTGGAATACTCACAGCAGCAGAGCTGGAGGGCTCCAGAGGAGCAGCACCAAGCTCCCCCTCATCCCTGCGTGGGAGGGACACCAGCCCAGAGCCTTCCCCTTGCTCCCCTGCTCTCCACTGCTCACCACACCAGGTCTGGTGGGGGACACGGTGTCCCAGGCTTGTCTCACCCACCAAGTGCAAGTGGGGAAGAAAGGCTGGAGCCTGCATGCAGTTAGTACAGATGCAGGAGCTGAAGTCAGGCATCCTTCAGTGTATCCTTGTGACAGTCTGCATTTTCTCATTGAAATTCCCACCTGCCTTTCTCCTGTTGGCCCAAAGAGCAGTCAGAGGTCAGCTCTGGGCATCCTGTGTCTAACAGGAGGCTTTTGAGTGCACACAAGCAGAGTATCAGAAACAACTCCCATTTAGAAAGTAATTTCACTTTAAAATGACTCATGCATAATTTTCAAGACTTGGAGGAAGTGTATTATTACACTAATCATTTTCTCAGCAAATTATTAACCATGTTCCAGGTAGCACTGTAAAATGAGGCACACAGGACCTGTGTGCTCTGTCCTGGGTGTGTTGTCCCCACTGTCTGACTGCAGGGAACCTGTTGCAGCAAAACTGCTAAAATCACAAGGAACTTGCACAGTGAATTTCAGTGGCTCCAGGCAAAAAAACCCCAAACATTACCTTGATGATCTCACAATTGTGATTACGGAGGATAAATGTAGAAGTATTGCAGGCCCCTGTGTGAGGTGGTCACTGAGGGAGGAGTGGGACTTGCTGCAAGATCTGTGGGAGATTTCTGCAGTGACAGTACCAGGAGGGGCAGGTGGGGAAGCTGTCAGGTTGCACACCAACATCATGGGCTCTGTGGTCATGCTGTGTACCAGGATTCACCCTTGTTCCTGCAGCCATCCCTGCCCTGCATTGCATCCCTGCATCTGGCCCGTGGTCCCTTCTGGGAGCAATGGCAGAAACAAGGCTTCTCCACAGCTTTCTGAAGCATGGTGAAGAGAATAACGAGCTATTCCCTTTTTTGAACTGCAGGGAGTTACATTTAGAGAATTAGAAGTCACTCTATAAACCTCCCACAGAGTCTGCCATATTTAAAAGTGCTGGCAGTGTATGACCAGCAATGTGACATTTTTGCAAGATTTTAACACAAGATGCCATCTCTGTCTTGGGTGCTACTGCAAACCTACTGTTGCAGGGTCCTACAAGTGAGAAAACACAAAAGAAAGTGTTTTGTTCTGTCCTCCTTCCTCTGCTACCACAGTGAATCAGAACTGGTGGGACTGCAGGCAAGACAGACAGGTCTCATTAAATATTATTTAATGTCCTTGGAAGCCATATCTGACAAAACCTACAGAGTGCTGAACACCACCTCAGCCCACAGCGTTTGCCCTCCTAACTGAGCAATGAGTTAGTCCAGGAAAAGAGCTGGAGGAGAAGCAGCTCCAGAGCTCACAGTGGCACTTATCTCCTGTGCCTGTGAGTCAGACACAGGAATGGTTTGCATGATCCATTCAGCTCCACAGTTTTCAGAGGTGTTGCAAGAAATGAGTTTCAGGGCTCACTTTTGGAGAGTCAATAGTTTATTAGTCCAGGGATCTCATCAGTACATTGTGTCTTCTCTGCATGCCACATCTCTCTCTGAAAAGCCTTCCCAGGGAGAAAGAAGAGCTGTGGCAGATTGTAGAGACACTGAACTGCTTCCTTCCTCTGCAGCAGCCCCCTGTAGGTCCCCTATCTTCACCAGCACTGCTCCTGTAAGGAGCCCTTTCTCCCCTTTGTATCTGAGCCCCAAAAAGCCCAAGAGAGAGAACTCAGGTCTTTATGGCTTTCCATGGGGTTGATGTTGAGAGGCTTGTATATGTGAGGGTCAAATGCACAGTACATCCATTAATTTTATTGAAAATATCTTTCTTTTACTTAAGTATTATCAATAATTCTCTCAAATCCAAAATCCTGTAGCACCATGCAAATCCACATAGTGCCATAATAACAAGTTGTTTTCTCACAAAGCATAAGTAAACTTTTCTTCATGCAGTTCATCTGTCACGATTAAAGATTACAGAGCTGGACATGCTCTATAATTCCTCTTACAAATCTGATCTATCTTCTTGAAGAGAGCTTTTTATAACAGCTATTTCACTATAATTGGCATTTTGTGTGTTCTTAGACTTCTTTTTTTCTGTACTTATTTTCTTTTATTTTATTTGGACTCTGTGAGTTTTGCTGTTTTGGCCTTGGTGCTCTCAGTGCTGTGACTCACGTATTCCACAGCCACTGCCAAATCTCTGGGTCCAGCATTGTAATTATCACATCAGGATCTGTCATTGTAGCCCTGACTTCATAAATAGCAAACAGTGATTAGAATTGATGATTGATCCATTCCACAGTTTTGGACACTCACATCTGAGATGAACAGAGGGACTGTTAAAGATATTAAAGACTTGAAATATCAGCATTCCAGAGTAAATTAGTATTAATCAGTCATTCCAGGTACACTAGCTTTTATATATAGTAAGAGTTGCTGTATTTGGTAATCTGGTGATGATCAGCTAAAGCCATGACTCAGATTAATCTCATGAGCTGCAAGGGAAAGCCCCAGCCCTTCCTCCATGCCCAGCTTGCTGCAGCCATTTAGATCAGAGCATAAGCCTGGGTTCCCTTAGGTGGAACTCACAGTGACCTTCAGGAGTGCATCTCAGGCACTGCAGCTCCACGTCAGAACTAATAATTCAATAATTCAATCCACAGGACCAGACCAGACCAGGTTCAAAACAAGAAAAGCCCTGAAATGCACAAAGTGTAGATGCTCAGCCCCAGCTCTCTAAGCCGCATCCCCAGAAATAACACACCCTGGTGGTGTCTGAGCTCCAGCCCCATGGAGGAAATGCTGCTGCTTGTGGATTTTCACCCTACAGCTTCCCCACGCTCTGCCTGAGCACCTGTGGCAAGCATGGAGCCCGCAGGGTGAACCAGGGGGCTGGTGAGAGGTTGCCTGGCACAGGAAAGGTGCAGGCATGTGTTTAAACTGTTTTGGTCCAAAGGCAGTACTGTGCTCTTCAGACACCAGCAGCAGTCCCAGAAGATAGAACTGCAGTGATGACTGCTTGCTGTGAGCAGGAAAAGTCAGATGACACGCCATGCCCAATGCACAGCTCTTTGTGGCAGCTTGTGACATCTCGGGGGAATGCGCCAACCTCACTGGATGTTTTTCTTTGAAAAATCATATGTTTTAGTAAGTAATTATGTTATCTTGGAAGGAGATGAGCAAGGATATGAAAACTTACTGGGCAATTCCAAATTTTTATCATGCCATAAATGTATCCTGATATCATAATGATGTTATGAACATATGAACATGTATGAATCCTTTTATTCCTAAGGGCTGTATGTATGATCAACATGGACATTTTGCATTTCTTCAAAACCTGCTTGGTTTAGATTTGTAGCTTGACAGATATAGCATAGACTAAGGAAATGTGCTGCTTGCTTACAGCTATACTGTCATTTCATAAATATAATCTTAAAACTTAATTTGTGCAATTTTGTTTTCATTTTTGAATGGGGGAAAGGTTCGGAGAGTTTAAAAGTTCTGAAAACTAAATTCTCTAGACTGCTCTGGGCTGGCTCAAAAGCATTCAGCCAAAATGCAGCAATATGGATCTTGTCTGTGCTCCTTTCAAAAGGGTTTTTTTCTGTTCTTGTCAACACTTTATTCTAGATCAGAAATTTCCTTCCAGGGAGATCTTAATACCACACAAGCATTGAGTCATTCTGTAATGGGATGTTTTACCCCTAGAGAACTGCTAGAAGTCATCTCCTCAGCAGAGGAAATTGTGGGCAAACACTCAGCAGGCTCATTCCTGTCCAGAGCATTTGGTACAGAAAACTGTGCAGCCCAAAATGGGGAATCCAAGTTCCACCTTTTTAGTGTTGCACGTTTTTACCTTCATCATCTGGGAAGATGAGCTGCCAGGCTGGAGATTTGGCTTTTCTAAGTCACCAGAAAATGTAATCACTGTACCTCTGACCAGCATAACCAAGAGGAAAATAGCACAAATGTGCCCAACAGCAAGTGAGGATTAGGGCACACCATGCCAGCTCCCTGCTTTCTGTCCGTTTCACTTCTCCTCATCTCCAAAACTGGGGTAACAGTACTCATCTACATTTCTAAAGTGTTTCTAGGCTAAAAGCCAAACACCTTTGCTAGAATTGATTTATTTTTAACTCTGTCACCCCAACCCCATTTTGATGTGAGGGATATTGTGCACTTGTCTCTGAGGCTCCTGGTGCTTCCTGCCTTGAGATGCTAGGTTGCTATGCAGCCTGTGCTCAGAGATGTAAGGAATCCTCTCTGCACCTCTCAAGAAGCAAACTTGCCCAGCATGAACAATCTTTTCTCTGCTTGAAAACATTCTTAGGGATTTTATACTGAGGCTCAAAGGCAGTCATATCTTTTATTTATTTTATTACAAGGCATGTAAGTAAAAACTTGCATATCTGAAAAAGATATTAGATAGAAAACAGTAATAAAATTAACATTATTATCTTAAGAAAATTGGTAATAAATACATTTCCCCTTGACATTAAAATGCTTGTTATTTTGCACAACAATAAATACAGCATAGCTCTGGCATAGAGAAAGGCCAAGGATGGATACAAGAAGTCCACGTGGTGGCATAAAAAAGCTCAGGTGATTTTTAAAGGTTTGGCATCCTGCACTTGATGCACTTTGATACAATTTGCACTTTAATTTTAATTTTACTATGATTTTTAAACAGTCCCATAATATGAAAACATGAGAGGAAAATTTGTTTGACTGTAGGATTTTTCCTTTAAATATTTTCAAAGTAAGAGATGTGTAAACTCACTGAAACTAATCCTCAAAATAAAGAAAAAATACCAAACAGGTGTCTTTGTGGTTATTCTACAAAAATGCTTTTTTTTCAGCTGTGGGTGCTCAAGCCTGACTAGACAACTGACAAGGAACCAATCTCCAGTCAGTTCCTCAATTCTTTACACATTTTTAAAAAAGAAAAATTAATAGCAAGAAGAAAGAGTAAAGACAGTAGTTTTCACTTCCCAAGTTATGGCGTTTGAGGTTCTTACACTATTGTCCAAAGGTGAGAAGAGAAAGAACAGGTGTATTCCAGAACAGCTCCCAGCATAACTTTGGGTCATTCTGGTCTATGCTTTTCTTTTAAAACTACTGACAAAAAAAAAAAAATCAGAAAAAAATTTTAAAAAAGGGAAGAGCTATTTCCATGCACTGTGCTGTTCTTATGCCAGCACATATCATCACAAACACAGCTGTGAACCTAAGTCACTGATAGCCCAATCTAATATAGATTGATTGATTGTCCTATGACAAAGTTAGATAATGTCGGCAAAATGCCGCAAGCTCTGGCAGAGTCCAGTGTTCTTAAAGTACTGAGAGGTCATGGCAAGACTTGGACTTGAGTTTGAAGGCCATGTTCTTGTTGTTCTTGGCAACTATTTTGCCCCAAAACCGCCTGGCTTTCTTGGGGATGCTCTCTCTCCGCTTCTGTAGCGCCAGGCGCTTCTCGTTCTTTTCCTTGCTGTCCCTGCGGAGCCGGACTTGCCGCACGATACCCTCGAAGAGCTCCTTCACGTTGTGCTGCACAGCTGCTGAGGTCTCGATGAACTTGCAGTCAAACACCACGGCACAGGCTCGCCCCTCTGCAAAATCCCAAGGTGGGAACGTTACATGGTGTCACAGGGCCGGGGAGAGCAGGGACAAGCTGCCATGTGCGGGGAGTCAGAGCCACCAGGGAATTCCTCAAGCCTGATATAGGCACAGATAAGCTTTTAATCATCTGGTGCTGCCTGCTAGCCCAGCATCCATCTGCCCTGTGTCACAGCTGCTTCCCAGAGGGAGTGGGGGTGTATGGGGGGGTAAATCCCCTCCCAGCACAGCCCAGCCTGCAGTGCTGGCTGTGAAGGTAGCGCAGAATGATGGACTTGAGCCACTGAAGGCTGGGAGGCCAGCAATGGCTCAGCACCACCTGGCCATCTGCAATGCAGGCTCCCTCAAGCTGCCCTGAAGGGTGATGGTGGCACTCTCCAGGCATACAGCACAGCACTGGAAGCAGAGCACTTTCCTCCTTCATGGGCCATGGGTGTAAACCACAGCCCTAGCAATTTCAGTGAGAACAGACACATGTACAAAAGCCTTAACAAAGGGTGTCCATGGCCTTAGGGGTATAACTGAAGTCATAGTTCTTATTCTCAATTACATGAGCCTAAGCTAAACCTGACAGCTGTCTTTCACACAAGCCAATTTCTGGCTTGCTGTGAATTCATTGCCAGGGCCATTAAAGTGACATGGATTCACTTGCCATCTTTCTAAGGAACTTTCAATCTGGGCAAAGAGGAATGAGAGGGCAACCCTGGGCTGCCTATGAACCCCTCAGTTCAAGCTCTTCACTTGGGGCAGCTGTGACAGGAGCTAGAGGAACTGCACACTTCCACAAAGCAAAGAAAAAAGTCTAGCTCAACTGGGAAATGGAAGAGCAGAACAGCTGCAGAGAGAAGAAAATGCTGAGGAGAAGAACCCATGTTTCTGATGGGCCAAGATAAGAACATCTAATGCACAGCTGTGTACTACAGTGTGCCACCTCAGCCTCAGAGAAGACTCTCCAAGAAGATATTTTACTGGCTGCAGATGTTGAGAGCCAGCAGCAGTGCTCCCAACAATCTCTCCATTCCTATTTATGGGCCTAGTGGTTCTTCATTTGTGTGCAGCCAAGGGAAGGCTGATTTAGCATCCCAAAGCAAGGCAATAAGGAGACCTCTTCTAAAAGGCTGCACAGTTCCTGCCCAGACTAGCAAAACAAAGATGGAGAGGGAATTTTAATTCATCGGGGAGGACAGACAACTGGTTATAAAGAAGAGAATTTTTGGCAGCAAAATAAAGGGGGCTAAACTTGTTATGCATAAACATGCATTGGGAATACAAAGGATTTCCAGCTACCAGAGAAATCCTATATTGCAGTGGTCTTACACTAAGATCTGGAAAGGAAGAAATCCCATTTATGATGGCACTTAATAAATAAAGAAAAGGGATCATCTGACATATAACAGTATTACCAAGGAAGGCTTAAGGATCTGGCAGACCCTTCCCAGTCCTCTGCCCTCTGTTCCAGTCCTCTTTTATTTTATTACTCTTTTATTGCCTAGTCCTGATCACAATGTACTCCCTCAGCCAGAGCACTGCAGTTTGTCCAAAAGCTACTAGATGACTTTTAATGTTTATCTCGGGTTTATGCTCATCATTTCCTTACCTGCCACTGAAACTTCACGGCACCTGACAAGGTCACTTTTGTTGCCAACCAAAATAATGGGGATATCTTCTTTCTGGCGCGCCCTGCGGAGCTGTATCCTGAGCTCAGAGGCCTTCTCAAAGCTTGCCCGGTCCGTGATGGAGTAGACGATCAAGTAGGCGTCTCCCACTTGCATGCAGTGCTCTCGAATCCATTCTCCCTCCCGCTGTTCAAATGAAATGGTCAGACATCGTTATGCCCAGAGCAGATTTTACTTAGAAAGTAAAACATTAGAGAATCCAAATGCATTCCTGCTGTAAACTGTAATGGGTATGGTTTGAATCACAGTTATACTACGAGTAATTCCAAAGTGGTGATGGTATGAATACTTCACCACAAAGGAGGGCAAAAAATTGCCCCAGATAATTTATTGTGCTGGCTTTAGGCTGGAATGGAAATGGTCTGGAAAGAAAGCTTGAGTGTTTTGTTTTATCATTAAAAAAAATGAAGACTTGCACTTCTCAGACTCACAGTGCAGAGCCATTAGGCATGCTTGCCTTGATGTGGGGTAGGGTTAATCCTGTATCTTCCCTGATTCTGGTGTATGGAAACACCTATTTTCTTTCACAAAGAAAACTCGCTTTTTATGTTAGCAGTTATTCATATACACTTTCCTGTCAGCATTTGACTGGAACAAATTAAAGTACCTTATTATCCCACATGTCGAGCAGTATAACAGTCGCACTTTCCCCATCCACCATCAGGGTTCTTTCATACGTGTCTTCTGGAGAGAAAAGCAGAAAGGTTGGTGATATATTAATGTGTTTCATCATATACATTAAAAAATCCAAGTTGTTGAATGTGGGGGATTTGTTGGAAGAGTTATTGAGCCAAATTTTAGGCCGGCTCACATCCAGTTCTTTCCTCATTTCCATCCGCACTGAATCTGCACTCTGTTCATTATTGGTTGCCTTACTTTCCATGATAGATGAAAGATCAGGAAACAAAATGTTCATTATTTTGGCTGATAGTCTCTTTATCTTATGTGGGAGAGAGAAAATAGAACCAGTGGAAGAAATAACCAAAGGCTGAACATTTGCCCCATGGGAGCAGCAGAGGCCAGCAAGGCTGAGTAATGGAAAATATTTGCTTTCGCTTTAGCATGGACAATTTACGGGTGAACAGTCACTGCAGCTGAGAGCAATACAGCAAACAGCCTACCAAGTGAGGAGGACAGGGTGTTGTGAGACAACAGCTGTTGAGTTTGAGAGAGACTGAGACTTCAATTGCACGTTCTCTCCCATTACACTGTTTCCCACATCACCTCTGATGTCAAATAGCAGAAAAACAAAAAAAGCACAGGTCAGTTATTTTGTACTGCAGCCATAAAAATTCATATCTAGATTATAAATGCCATGTGGCAAAGTTCTGCCTAGGTCTAGGGGGCTGTTGCCACTCTGAATTTTGATCAACCCTTGCTGTGAAATCTGCTTCAAATACCAATCTTTCTTCTTTTCCCCAAAGCTGGGGACATTAGGATGAGCAGTGAGAAGTTTGGACCCATTTCTAATCTTCCACTAGCAGCCAGTGGAAAAAAAAAAGCCAGTCTTAAGGTACTGCAGCATTTAAAGGATCTGTCCCAACCACACTTGTATATAGGGTACTGTTTAACCTGTGCCTCATAAGACTTCTGCTGGGCACTGATGAAGTGAACTTTCCCCTAAATTGTAATCAGAGCCTTTCCTCAGAGCTAGGGATCCACATCCCAGTAAAAGAATAAGCTAAAAATATTACACATTTAAAATGAAGTCAAATGGGGCCATGCTTAAAATGTCAAGACTAAAAAGACAAAATCACTAGGAGTGGTTTCCCTTGAGGTCCCAAGAGTATGAGGCTTGTGTTCATGAGTTAGCTTCATCTTACACTCAGTAGCAAAGCTTCTCCATAAAAGCAGCTGTACTTCTCTGTATGCTGGCTACCCTGAAACTATCCTGTCATGTAATTAAATTTCCAGTGTGTAAGCTAAAGTTCCAGTTTGTAAAGCTAAAGTAAATAGTTCCTTCAAGTGACTTTGTATCTGTGTGAGAACAAGCTCCATGCACACTAGAGGACAAAATCCAGAAGACTCCTTCTGCACTGCATTACATATAGAAAAGCTACAAATTCATAATCACACTCCTTGAAAATGCCTAAATAGTCATATTCAGCACTCATTTGCACCATGGTCTGTCCTAAGGAACTTCCATAGAATATAAAAAACACTGAAAGTGAGCACTTAGTTCATTTCATGCTGTTTTCGAAGCTGACAATAAAAAGAGATAACAGCAAGACTTCCAATTATCTCTTCAGAGCTGGCCTTGAAAATCTTTCACTGCTATAGTCCAAGCAATGCTGCTGGGAGTGTGGTGGAAAGAGAAAACCACAAAGCTTCACATGAGGCAAAACTGCCTGACAGGGGTGTGCAAAGCAAATCAGCTGCACTTCCTGATGGCTAGTCCAAGGATCCTACTCTACTTCAGTCATTTAGCACTAGGAAAACTTTTATCAGAGATACTCCAGGCTGAGGAGCTGGTAGAACTATGGAAAAAGCTGATGGCAGAAACTGAAGGCAGAGCACACCTAAATCAGTGAATTTGAAATCCCCCAAAGGCACAAATCTCTGTGTCCCCAGTCTGAGACAGCAAGTAAGGAAAATGTGTATCACACCTTCCTGATACTGGGCTTTTTTAAATCCTGGGCAAAACTTCCCCTAACTGGAGAGTTCAACACACAAAAAATAAGCTGTCCTGCCTATGCCCCACTGAAGGCTGGAAGAGAAGCCCAGAAATTCTCTGTGGTAGCACTGGCACCATCACACCAAGGGAATACGAGCAGGAGACAAAAGGGAGAGACAAAGAAAGCCCTGCACAGTGACAAACAAAACCCAGCAGCAAACTGCATGTCCCCTGAAAGCAGCAGCAACTATGTCCTTGGAGACACAGCGGATTTCTGTGGCAGCACAGCCCTTCCACATGAACATCTTGCACACAGTATAGCTCAGGACTTGGTGCTACAGCTTCACCTTTGGCATGGTCTGATCTTTGGGATTAAAGAACATTTTGCAATCCTAAACAAAGCAAAGGGGGGAAACTAGGGGCAAGCATCAAAGAGAACCCTACAGCTTGTGTCTTTCCCCCAGTGGGCAACAGGACTTTTCCTACTCTGTTGAAGGACCTATATCTTTTTTCCTCCTGGAGGAGCCCATACAGTGCAAATAACATGAAATAAGGTTTTTACTCAAAATTTCATGTATTTTACTCAAAGTCCATACAGCCTGCACTAAAGCAATGTGTTTATACAGAAAGGCTGAGATGACTTCTAATGGCAAATACTTTGGAAGTGACTTTTTCTTTATATATGATTTTAAAGTATTTAATTCTTGTAAATCATGAGGACCTTCAGTTGCCTTCTCTCCCACAAGGAAAGCTGGAGTCAGCCCTTTGATGGCAGTGGTGACACAAATGTTGGACCAGCATGAAAGCTGAAGCAGACTCTTGTGTAGCATTATCACCAGTAGGAATGAGAGATTTTCCAACAGGTATTTTGGAATTAATTAGGGTGGGAATCTGAATTGCTCTCTTTCAGTGGCTTTCACTCATTGTTGGAGAGTATCTTACTCATCTTATTTTGTTGTTTTCTTGTTTTCTTAAAGAAGGTGCTTGAGTTCAATCAGTTTTGATACTCACACTCAATCACTTGCTAATTCTGGTTTACATTAAACATCCTCTCTCTTTTTCTGTGCCAATTACTACCAGCAGAGCTGACTGCAAGCAAACACCAACACCCCAGGACTTAACATCTAATAATTACCTACCTCCCAGCACCTCACAGTCACTGTCAATGCTGTCGTGCACCCCTGCAAAGATGTTGGCCAGCGAGGACTTGCCCACGCCGTGCTCCCCGATCAGCACCACGCGGTAGCAGCTGCTGCCAGACTCGGAGGAGATGACGGAGTCGGATGACTCCGAGGACCAGCTCCTTCTGTAATATTCATCAGGGCTGATGGTGTATCGTTTCTGTGGGTTGTACTCATTGGAGTCTTTCTGGACCAGCAGATTCTTCCCATCAGCAGGGATGCTCCATCGCTGCTGCTGCTGGTGCAGACTGCTGTTGTGGGTGCGACGCATGGTAACATTGTTGAGAGTCATTTTTTCAACCCCTAGTGAAAAACAGGGAAATCACAAATGTTACCCACAAAATATTTAGAAATGCTCTCTTACTAGCTTCAAGGGGCCACATCTTGCTCCTCTGTAGGGACCTAATATGTGAGAAAAGAAAAAATTAGTTTTTCTGCACTCTAGTGACTTGGTGACGCACAAAGAAGTATTTTAGTCATTAGCTAGTGAGACAGAGCCTGTTTCCCAGGGATAATACCACCCTCACATGCTAAATCCTATCTTGCTTAGCCTTCACTGGCTCCTGGCTGTGCTGGGTGCAGCCCAGTCCTGGAAAGGAGGCATTGCTGTGTCCCAGGAGGAGGAGGAGGGCACAGTGCTCAGCACACCGGTGCTACACAGCAGCTGCAGCCCTGCCGAGACACTGCCTGTGCTGCAGGCAATGCTCACCTCCTTTTGGCATCACTGGGGACAAACAGGGACTCTGGTCTCAGCTGCCTCCCACTGCTGGTGCACAGCATCTTTCTCATTGACTCTGTTAAGAGCTGAAACTCTTGGGAAAGCAGTAAGGCATCATTCACTGCACTCTTGAGACAGCCCTGGTACAAAAAGTCACGCAAGCAAGCCTTGCTGTGATGGGGTGGATTTGGGTCTTGTCTGTGGCCAGGTAAACAAAGAATGATTCTGCCTCAGACAGTGACTTTTTGGCTGGTAAGAGGGAGAATGTAGTGAAATCCAACAACTCTTCTGAGGAGATACAAGTCATAGTTTCTACAGGAGATACAACTGGGAGTAAAGGCTCATTAATTTATAGATATTAAATCAATAACTTCATTACCACACAATTAATTAGTTAGGTTCACTCTTCTTACATAATCATAGCTCTTAATTATACTTTACTCAGCAAACTCTATTTTGCCTTGCTTGGAGGCAGAGAAGAGTGATGTCATTCTCACAGGCCAATACCTACCATTTTTAGGAAAGTTACTTTGATGCATTCCAGCTCCCAAAGTGACCATTATTTAGACATTTTCCTTTTTGCCCTATATCTGATGTTTCTCGGCTCTCTCCTCCATTTCAGTAAATAAGATAATTGTCCATAAAATTCACCCAAACACTTTCAAACCTCAATTATAGGTCATGAACAATAAAAAGAACAGTAAAGCAACAGGTACAAATTGCTATTCTTCTTCACACAAAACTGTCTGAAAACTTCTATGAATAAATTCCCAGCAGGACCCAGGACAAATATATAGAAAAAGCACTGTCTGAATTTCCTACAGAATACACAATACTTTCTCTGTGATGTGCAGTACTTTGGAGCAAAAGGAGATCATTTACATGGTCCTAGCCACAGTAACTTTGTCAGCAAGAAATACATCTAAAGAAGAAATCATACACAAGCAAAGGCTTCTTCACAAACAAAATTAAATATTTAGTGTGGCTGAATTCTAAAATGCACTTTTTCCTTGCAGTATGCCCATTGAAAAGACCAGATGAAAAAAGCCAGATCTGATTCAGTCAAACAACAGAGAGTAACTCACAACCTGCAACAAGCAGTCACTCACAAAACCATCACAAACACAAACACTTTACAATTCAGCCTCTAACAAATTGTCATCCCTCATTATAAAAAGCCAAACGAGTCCCTGTCACACACTGTGCTCCAAGCTCAAACTGGTTTTGCTACCACCCCACACTGCATTCAGCTGCCTGGTCTGCAGCACCCGCAGGAAAAGAGTGGGTCCAAAAGCACTCTTACTTGTGCCAGGCTCCCGCAGCCAGAGCAGTCCTTTGTTCCTGCCCTGCTCCCTCGCTGGGCTGTGCACTCCGAGCAGCTCTGCCGAAGTCAATCCTCCCCTGCTCTGCCACTGCCTCTTTAATTCTTTCTCAGCAAACCTGGTTTATATTAAGCCCATCTGATCAGAGACAGGGCTTTTCCGTGACGTGGCTGGACTTTCCATACAACAGCCAGCCCCCAGCTGGGGGAAAGCAGACATGCAGAAGAGAAAAACTTCTCTCAAAACAATCTCAAAAGACTTACTCAAAATCATGTGATTGTTTTAATATTGCCAGTAAAATAAACACTTTTGTTTCTTGCATGATGAAAACAGGAAAGTGGAACAAAAATAAATAATAGATGTCATTTAGCCTCAGCTTTTAATTCAAATGTTATCAAAATTAATGATGATTTAAAATTTACCTAAGCTTATTTAATGCATGAAATTCTGTAAATGTATTCTGTATCTGTTCTCTGTCTGCAAAACACACTTTAACCCCCTGCTGGACAAAACATTTCTCTGGAATAAAATATCTGAATGTTATTTTGAAATTTTTTAGAATTAGGAATATTATTCTTGGGGCTTTGTTGGAGCTTTGTTTGTTTCTTTGTTTTTAAAGCTCCAATATTAAGTAACCTGTTATTCTCTGTCAGCCTCCAAGTGACTGTACCCAGTCTCCTGAACTGCATAACCATCTCTCTCGCACTTCTGCTTCAATATTTTACTACCAAGGGCTTGAAAAGACATCCAGCTATGAATTCAGTGTTACTGCAGCTGGATGTTGGCAAAGATGCATCAGAGCACACAAAGTCTGCACAAAGTCACACAGTGTTGACATTGTGTACAGGAACAATCACTATATAGTGTACATGCCCCAAACCCAGGGTCTGGTCCTTAAATTTTTACAGCCTCACAGCGGACTGGCAGAAGAAATTTTGCCAGGAGGCAAGAAATCCAAACCTGTTGAAACTTGTAACAACATTCGTTAGCAAAGGAAGAGTAAGAAACTGTGACAGAACTACTTGCTAGGGCTGCCACAACTTTTATATAAGTATACACAAACCCTGTAGTCAGCTCCCAGTTATCCAGACTGTGGATGAAATATAATGACGTCCTACCACCTTCTCTCATATTTACATATTTACATTTTATATTTACATTTATATTTACAATCTCCTGGTCCCTGAATCTGATAGGACAAGTTCTTATCCTAGAAAATCTGAACAACTTTGGCTTTAAACAGGGGAATTTTATTTTTTTTCCATTCTACAGGCAAGAAAATCTTTAACTGACAATGTACCTTTATTGAAGGGAACACATGTGCAGGAAACATCTCCTGTTAACACTGCAATTGAAATCTCCTTGCTTTGCTTCCCTTTTGGCTTTATTGCATTCCTGTGTCTTTCATGAGGGTTTTCAGGGACCTCCTGAGCCAATCTCAAGTTTTAAAAGCCTAGAGCTTTTTACAAACTAATAGGTACTCATCAATATACATGAAAATTATGCAGATCTACTGAGGGTAGAATTGAGCAAAAATATGCCTTGATTTTCCTTCACATGTATTTCAGTGCTTGGTAGCAGCTAAACTGGCCCCAGGTCCTGCATCTTCACCTCACCTGTCTCTTGCTCATCAGGCTCTGGGCCTCTGCTGCTGAGTGAAAATCCCAAAGAGCACAACGTGCCACATCCCTCTGTGTAGGTTGTACAGAGGGGCTTGTAACACTTACTGCACAAAATGTAACTACATCTCTGTCCAGGAAGGTTTGTGGCATGGACACTACTTTGCAAAAATACCTTTCCTGTTGGCATACCCAACTGTAGTTGATCGTTTTTTTGAAACATGCTGGAAAGCATGAAGGTGAGTGGAGTACTATGGTTTGCATAGCTCTGTGTAAGTTGTCTGTAATTTGTCACTGCTGAGTAAAACAGCAAAACCTGTCCTCTGCAGGACTGGAGAGATTTATGGCCAGAGTGATTGCAGCAGAGCTGCAGGCTCTAATGTCTCACCCAAATGTTTAACATATATCACAGCAGAAAGTACAGACAGAAGAAATAAACCAAATTCAGAAAAGCCTTTGTGTTTAGTTGTAGTTACTGTTAGATTAGGAATTGCTAGATGTCATCTTTCATATCCTCTGCCTAAAATTCAAGACAGACAAAGAAAACACATCTCTCCAGAACCACACAATGTATCTCTTCCCTAAAGCCATCCAGAACAGTTGTCCCACCATGGCATGAAGCACTTGTACTTGGGGAACCTGCACGTGTGTTTTCCTTTGTACTGGCTCTTCTGAGCCTACTCTGGTTTTCCAGCTGGACAATTCACTCTCCAGGTCCCATTCTGCACTACACACCCACAGGATGTGGCGTTGCTGCTCCTCAGGGATTGCCACCAGCACTCATGAACTTCACTCACTCTGTCTGTGGGGGAAACACTTTCTTAACTGTTTTAGAAACTGGGGAGAGATGCAGCCTTTTTAGCCTCCACATACTTACTTACAAGGGATAACAGCAGGTTGATTACTGAAATATATGAACTGAGTCCTTCTCAGGGACAAAAGCAATGCCACAGATTGCAGTCCTGGTCTGTTCTGCCCTTTTGCACTCTTTGCTGGTCAACACTCCTGCAAGTCCCGTGCCTGCCCAGGACTCAGGCACGAGAAGAGACAAACCATGAGGCCAGCGCTGTCGCAAAGCGCACGAGTGCTCGAACGTAACTGCCTGGTGCAATACCAAAATCAGGGACATTGTTTTTCTTCCATCTTATCCACTCTCTGTTTCATTAATCACATCTTAAAGGAATTCTCCCTGCAGCCAGGATGAAGTAAACATTGCAGAGTAGCAGCTCTGCAATCCTTCCCCAGCCAATTACAATTAGACCAGGTGATGCTCAGAGCAATTAGGCAGAAATTTTCCATTGGATATAAAATAAGTGCTTTTTAGCTGACACTTAATTAGCCAGTTTGAATTTATGTATATGATGACAAAGTAGTAGTTTCTCAAACCTTCTGGTGTAAGAGTTGTCCACAGAGAGGACATAAACCATCTCAGAGTGGGAGGGAAATTCACGAGAGGAAAAAAATTTTTAAAAAAAGCAGGAAAAACAAAATTCAGATTTCATTCAATGAAAACTGAATGCAGCATGTTGGAAAGTGCACTTTCTCTCCATGCATCCAGCAGAGAAGTTCACCTTCATCTTTCCCCTCAGAAGGCCTGACTGAGCAGACTTTGTTCCCAGCAGTGATTTGCCTGCACAGGCAGTGAATGAGATCTGCCTCTCCTCCAGACCATTTCACATTTTGCTCTGCTTCTCGCATCTGGCAGTGCTGGCAGGCCCCTGGCTATTCTCAACCCTACCAAAAACAGAAATGGACAGAAATGAATTTGGGTGCTGGGCTGGATAGTGCTGGACACACTGGGAGTCCCCACAGTCACTGCATGCCCTCCCTAGAGAAGCTACTCCATTGTCACCATTCATTCCTACTGAACAGGCAGCCACAGGCAGGTTGGTGAGCAAATGTAGTGCAAAAAGCAAAAATAGATGTGGGATGAGGCAGCACTGGGCCCACAGCAGTGGGACCATTGGATTACTTACACCAACTTATGTCCACAGCTTTGCCTTTGCCAATCCCAATTCACATCCAAGGACTCAGTGTGAAGTTCCTTACTGACTGAAAAGGCACAAGGGATCAAACACTCTGAGACTGGGATGTATGAGGTAGGGAAGTGAAGGATTATATGCCTTAAGTAAATTACTGAGGGTTTTAAGAGGGGGACAGGGCAGAGAAAGACACTGAGAAATTAAGGAATAATAAAATATTGATTCATTTTAAGGGACGCAATCAGAAGCACCTGGAAGTGCCAGCATCCAATCTAAAAAATTGCTCTTTTCAGTGGAGTAGATTTGGTAGGCCCTGCTCCTAGAGCTGCCTGCAGGGAGTACTGGATTTGTTCCACCAGCTCCTTTCCTTCCACATCACAGCAGCACTTTTACAATTCTTTAACTGAGCACTAAAAGTGGAACATGACCCTTTGGTGATGGGCACAAGGATAGGGAAGAAGCACTGATCTGCACAAGTTAGCTGTAAAAGCCAGCATTAGAGTTCTCAGGGAATAGGATTGCCTTTAATCAGCTGACTCATTGGAGAACCTCTTATTAGTCTATTACTTGCAGATAATCTGGATTCTGATGTACCAAAAGGAATGTGTGTTCTATATCTGTGCACTGCAGAGCTTTGTTGGCTATAACCAGTGTCCAAAGGTATGTTCCTCATTAATGCATTAAGCCAGCACAGTGGAAGACTCAGCAGAAAATGAGAAATGAGCAGCCAGGGGAAACAATGCAGCTCAGTTCATAATAAAATACAAGTTACATTTTAGTCTAGTTAACTGAAAAGAAATGAAAAGAACTGTCAGCTTTGAGGGGAGAAAAAAGAGCAATGATAAACAGTAAATGGCAGAACTGGATTATTTCAGTAAGAGTTACTTAGCTAAAGGACTGCCTTTTTCCCAGTCTTGCACTCAATGACGTTAATGAATTCTACCAATAATTGTCCAGGGAATGGGATCAAGTCATATATGACATAAATAAATATGCTTTTTAATGCAAATTTTAAAAAATTGTAATATAGTAACAATAGTTGAATGTGAGCTAGCCATAAATGTTCTTCAAATACTGAGCTAAAAAAACCTTTAGATGAATGGCTCCAGCACAGAAGATATTTTTGTAGCTGGGATCCTTGTAGTATGCCACAGTCCTCAGTGCAATCAGGTTCAGGAGCCACTATGTCCTTTGCAGCTACAGGATTCACAGAGTTTTACACCTTGATTTTATACCACTAAGTGAAGATAGTAATTTAACAATAGGCAACTGCTGCATCAGCAAACCATAGGTTAGGAACTTCAGCAGAACAATGATCTTATTCTGATCTGCAGACCTGTTGAAGGGAGATGCAGGAAAAGGTCTTTTGCTCCAAATGCAATTTCTTCTTCACCTTGCTTTCCAAGACTCTTACACTGAGTGCAGCCAATAATAATTATCAATACTCAGGCATACTCACACAGAAATACAAAGGAAGCCCTGCCAACAGAAGCAAATCTACTTTAAAAATATTCCACATGGTGACCAGATCTTGACTTTCAGGTCCTAGATTGCATTTATCAACACAACAAGCCATCCTAGGATGGCAAGAGAGCACTGTTGAGCTCTCTGACTCACCTTCGCTTGCAAAACACCTTCTGTTTTGCATAATCAAAAAATGTTTTGGACTCGTTGTCTGAGTGGAGGAGTCCCCCTCCTGGGTCAAGGCTGACATGGGCAGGGCTGTGGGTGTCCCCAGGACCCCAACCCCCACTTGGTGCACTCCTGGAGGAAAGGTGGTGGCACGTGGTTGAGGCAGAGCTGGGTTTGCCTGGGCTGGCTCAGTCCAGGCCACACCAGGTCTTTCACTCACATTTGCACCAGGAGAAAAGTGTTGGGCTGAAACACATGTCACACAAAACACACGGCAGTGGCTAAACCAGCTCTTCCTCCAAACATTGGGTCACAGCTGGGGTCTGGTGTCTGGGCATCATACCCTTCCTCAGCTCTCCTTATTGTGCAGTCAACCAGCAGCAGCAAAACCACAGCTAAATATGGTCTCTTGGAGGGAGCTCTGATCTCCCCCGTTTACACTATCATCCACCCAGAGTCCCTGGTTTGGCGTTCGGCTGCCTGCTTGCCACACTAGCACCTAGTAAAGTGATGCTTCATGTGATTGCTCAGTGATTCACTGCCTTGTTTGGATTTTCTGGCTCCTGGGCTCATGTTTATCAGCAAAACACACACTCTCCAGTGTCAGGCTTTAAGCAGATTGGAGCCATACAAAATGCCTTTGAGCAAGATGCGCTACACAGTCAGGCATAAATAATGTCTACTTAATTGAACAACAGCATCTCTTTTATTTACATGGCTTTACCCTTATGTCATTTATCATGTGCTTTCCGCTTTCCAAAATGTAAGATGTGATAATAAACCTATAACTGAAGATACATTGTTTATTTTCTTTTTGAAGATCTAATTCTTCACCTCTGTTGTATGGTGTTCATGGCAGGTGAACTGAGCACTGGCCCCTGCAGGTAGGATTAATTTCACCTCATTCAAACTGCTTGCCTTGTTTCCAGAATGAAGCAGACAGGGTTAACCAAGGAGCTCCACGGTGATTCATCTAACACAGGTTGATGAATCATGGAGATGCCTCTCTCCCCACTGACCACAGAGGGTTGGGGAGATGAGTCTCTGTGCTAATGCTGGCTTTAAACTGCACTGTCTGAAAACTGTACTGGCAGTCAAGTGAAATGAAGAAATCCCTAATGGCCTAAAGGCTAATTTTGATGATGATTTTACTGATGTCCTTTTCAGGTGGGCAATAAGCATGACAAGGTTTAAGATTTAATCATTGCACATGGTTAGAACTTTCCTCCTCTCATACAGAGGGTGCATGAATTAGTTCTGCTGCCATCCCCAGTGACCAAGCACCAACTGCTGTTCTTTCACAGCCTCAGACATATGGCAACATGGCTTGTGGAGTTTTCTGCCCTGCTTCTGCAAGCCAGAGCATGCTGTCAGTGCATCACTGCAGACACGTGCTGCTCCGTCCAGCAGGCCTCCTGAAAAAGGGAGATCACAGCCAGCGTGTTTTTCAGGGAACACACTCAGTAAAACAGCAGCAGTTACAATGCTGTCAGCTGCAATCTTATGCTGTGAAGCCAGCTCCTTGGCACTGAAGGCTCTTGGATTCTGTAGGAGCCAGAAAAGGGAGGCACAGCTGCAGCGGGATCTTCTTGAGCCCTCTAGCTAGGACACACACATGCACACGTGTATGATGATGATGATCAAGCACGTAGAGTGACCTCCTACAACAACTTCTAGTTTGTCTTTTGCTTTTTCTCTATTGTTTTAATCAAATTTATTCATTTTGAAAGCAAGCAATAAACAGAGGAGCTGGGCATAGGAAAAAAAGCCATCATTAATAACTCTAATCAACCATCTTGATGACTAGCAGAACTTCCAATAATTTCACTGCATTGTGCTCCAGTGCAAATCATGTTTCTGCCTCTCTGTGATAGTGTGAGACAACACCATCCTTCTCAGCAGTGGACTCTACAAGGTCTCTGTCATTGTTTCCCTCCTTCACAGCATTAATACATCTTTTAATACTTTCTGAGCATTTTCTACACTAAAATTTCCTATGAATAAGGGAGGACTTTTTCTCATCATCTCATCGAGCATACTACTGATTAAAAGATGAAAGTGACTAGAAAAGAAAAAGTGTCACTTGTGTGTCAAGCCCCTTTCTCAGGTGAGCTGCTCTGAACTGGGTACCTGACATGCATTGTTTTCGTGAAGTACAAAATTTGAGAAACTGGTGGGAAAAAGTTTTGATTTTTTTGAGGCTGTGGAAGTAGCCCTGTTTTTCACTAATCCTCTGTTACTGGGAGTTTACACAACAGTCAGGCTGACAGTTTGAGAAGTTAAAAGCAAAATAGCTAATTCAAAGTCACAAGCTCAAAGAATGTATTTCTAGCATGACTTCTAAACTAGATCTGATTGTTGATGCTCTCCAAGTCTCAGTTCTATGAGCTCCCATTTGGAGCTGAGCAGGGGAGGCAGCTGCATAGCCCCTGTGTCCCTCCCACCACACTGTGCCCTCTCTGCAGCCCTGCTCTGACAGATTTTAAACAATTCTGTCACACTGTCAAGTAAGACCCACAAACATGAACTGAAATGATAAAACATATCAACAAAGAGAGAAGCAAGGGGGAACAATACAGACACGTCCCTTTGCAAAAGGCAAAGAAAATATTTTTATCTCCTAGTTACAAGTCCACTCCTGGTTGACTTCTGACCCAAGACTCTGCTGCTGACAATTACATCACCACTGCTGGCCAGTGTAACTCTGCCTCCAGTAGCTCTTTGCCTCATTAGCAGGGTATGCAGAAGAGCAATTTCATCTCAGTGAGGCAGTGGAGGGAAATGGGCTCCTTCAGCAAGGAGAGGAGAGCAGCTAAGGCAGGATTTGGCACTGGATTGATTCCTATGCTCTCCCTCACTCACAGCTAAAGGAAAAGATGAGGCTAAAATGAGAAGCACCCTTAGGGTACAAAATGTTCTTTGGTTAGAGGATCATATGGAAAAACTCTGTCTGACAGCATACCTGAGCATCTTCAAATATCTGCTCCTATGAAATACCTCTCTCTTCTCTCACACTGGTATACATCAGAAACCACCCTTAAATTTAGTCAGAGTCAAGCATAACTGAGATTTAAAAATATGTCCAAGTTATGGAAAGGCAAAACAGTAGTAAGTCCATATGTTCCACAGGGAATGAAGACTCTGTGCCCCATATACCTGCACATTTCTGGTTCAACAATACTGCACAGCACCTGTGCTGGATGCTTACACTTCTCACAGAGCACAGAACATTTCTACTGCCTTCACTACCCTGGACTCTCTCTGCTATCTTCACTTGCCTCATTAGAGGCCTTCAACATCACCACTGGATTGTTTTCTGATTACATTGCATGCAGCTTGTTAACTTTTTGTCCTTGGGGGGCTTCATGATGCTGAGTTGCATCTCCATTTGTCTGTTTAGCTCAGAAATAAGTTCTGCACCTTTAAAACTAGACCTGAGAGCAAACGTGGGGGGGAAGGAAAAGCAGTGGAATGTTTTTCGCGGCTGCATTCAAAGCACAGAGATAAGCAGTGCCCTTGGAGTTCTCCGTTCTGCAGACAGATGGGGAGCTTTCCCTTGCTGTTTTTGCTGGTTCTTCTCTTTAGCTGAGGCCAGAAGGGTTTTTGGAACTGTTCAGCCATTGTTCTGTCCGGGAACACCAGGACTGTGGTCTGGGGTCCCCCCAAACTGCGAGAGACTGAGAGGACACACCCACAACACACCCATTAAAGGACTCTGACCTGCAAAAGGGCCGTCTTGGAATTTGCCATTTCTTCAGAACAATGAAAGGTTCCATTGTTTAATATTATTCATTTTCTTGCGCTTGTGAATACTTTGCTTGTTAAATAAACAGTTTTTTCCACTTTCCTCAAAGGAGCTTTATCTCCCGAACAGCTCGGGGGGGGAAGAGCTGCTTCAATTTGCTTTTTAGAGGGACCCCTTCAGAAGTTTCCTCACAAATTTGCCCTTGTTAACCTTCTATCTGAATAAAAAAAGAAAACCTGATGAGATAAAGAGGTCAAGAGACAGACTGTCAGAGACACATGTCCAACTCATAGAATAGACTCCTTGAGACCATGCAGGTTCAAGAAGTGTTGAATTTGCAGATAGTATATCACTTACAGCGTGTAATTCACTTTTTACATTGCCAGGATCCCAGGAAAGTGCTCTCTTTGGAGGCCCCCAGACTCCGAGTGTCTCAGTCTCTTATTGCTACAGTCGTGTGACTGTACCAAGGAACTAAGGAACTAACCCTTCGGAGCCCAAAGGAACTCTGAGAGACCTAAGTGCTGCACCACTTCAGCTTTCCAAAGTGTTCCTCAACCATCAGTAACAGAACAGACCCTTTTCACCTAGCACACAGCCAGGGGAGGTAGTTCTTCAGCTTGGTGATAAACCAGGAGTTTCCCTGTGGGTGCCCGTGCACTGGCTGATTCCAAAACCCTCGCAGACCCACCTGAAGGGATCATCAGCTGCTCTGTTCCCATCTGGGGCTCAGGAGCAAATGTACAAAGTCATGTGTGGGCTTGTTCAAATTCTACAGAAAAGAGAACCTGCACATTTCATCAGCTTGAGGCTGATAGTCTGTGGAACTGGGATAAAGTGGGGATGAGGATGTGGAGATGAGGACAGCCTTCATCAACAGCATTTTATCAGTGATGAGAGTTGAGAGAAGATGAGGTTACTTCTCCCTCACCCAGGATGCAGTCAAGTTTTGGAGGTATCAGACACATAGTGCAACTTTCTGTGAAGGACATGCCTGGCTTACATGCCGCTCGTTTTTGGATTTTTTTTCCCCACGTCTGAAGAACACTGGAAAACATTTTGCTCAGTGAGGAGAAAAGTTCCTTCATTTTAGAAAAGTGTAATAAAAAGTCGTGGAAGTGAAAGAGCAGACCGTCAACAGACAACATGTGAGAAGTGAGCTATTTAATGGGTTGCTCCATACCTTGAATACCTGGTCCCTGCTGAAGATGCCTCTCCACCTTCACCAGTTCAGCACCCAATACTAAGGGAGCTGCCTTATCCTGGTCCTGGCTTGGTCTGAAGTAATGGAAGTAGCAATCACATATAATTTTTTTTAAAAAATTAAATCCAGTGACAGTGACAGTCATAGTAATGCATGAAGACTGACAGCCACACCAGCTCTGTGCATTCTGTAGCAATGCAAAAGACAGAATAAACCCAAACTCAGACACAAGAAAGTAAGATACAGTGCCTTGCAGAGTCAAATGCAATGCACTGTCTCTAAAATTAATTACTAATTATATTAGAGCTGTACAAATCACCTGGTAGTGACCTTTTTATTTATTTAAAGTCTGCGTCACTACTTTAGTTATTGTCTTTCCATGATGCACTTGTGGAGTGTATACTTTCCTGCAAATGGAGCAGCAAGTTCCCAAAACCCACCTGTTCAAATACACAGACTCTGCTATATGCATTTGAGGGAAAAGTGATTTATCAAACACCAGCATACATGGAGAAATTCCTGAGCAGGTTGAACAGACCCTCCTGCTTGCTGTCACCCCGCCAGCTGCAGTGGAGGGAAGGAGCTGCCAAGTTCAGAGCTTCATGGCAACACTCCCGGCTGCCACAGAGGCTGTGTCCTGCAGGGCTCAGGCAAGCCAGGTACTTCAGCTGCCACCCCAGGCAGGGAACGTGCAGGAGGTCACAGCTGAGCCAGGCCAGACCAGAAAATTTGGGGGCCATCATCACATTGTTACATATTCAAGCCAGTGTGGCTGTAAGTGACAGCAAACATTAAAAAGCTCAGTATAAGCTTTTATTTAATGCAGAAGTCTAAAACATCTTAACGATATAAATAACCACTGCTAATACTTGGTGTTACCCAACAGCTGAACTAGGTTATGCTATTTTTTGGTTTGATTTGGGATAGCCCAATATATAAATAGATTGTTGTTATGTTTAGCTGGGAACAAGGATTAGAGACTGGCTTAGTACAGAAGTAGATCCTGATTTCCTCTTAGGAAATAGAAAGAGATTAACGTGACAATCAGAGCAGAGCTCGCACACAGTGACGAACCAGCGCATCGTGGGTTCCCCTGCTCAGGGATGTTTTCCAGTGACAGCTCTGCTGTTTGTGTCATTTCCTGTGCTTAAAAGGGGCATCCCTTAAGTACTGAGACAGGTAAATGCGCCAAGGGAATAATGCTGAGGATTAATTATTGCTGACACTGAGTGCATGCGCCAGGTATTAAAGGCACCTGCTGTGCTGCCTCTCACGAGCAAGGCACTGCCTTCAGAGCAGCAGCACTTGGTGCTCAGTGCCTGCACTGTGCAGCTTTATTCAGACATCTGGAGCAGATCTCTGTATCATTGGATCTTTGGCTTTAAATCAGTAAAATTACACAGGCATAACGCAGTGCTTGTGAGGAGCATTGGAAAAAGCACTTAAATTATTTAAAGAAATCATAACTGATGTGGAAAATATTGTTTAAATAATAATTTGCTTCTAACTGTTTAAAAGAAGACTTCTGAAGACTGAAACAATTGGAAACAACATCATTATTGGTTGACATACACAGTCAGAGACCAAGCTGCACGAGCTGCATTGTGCCAAGCACTACACAAACATATATCAAAAACATAACCATTGTCCCAGGCAACTGTCAACCTCATTATTAAACTGGAGGCATGGAAAACAGAAGGAAACAAAGAGAGAGCGCTGGTCAACAGGAAAGGCAATGGCCAGAGCAAATCATCATCACAACAGGCATCAAATACATGCAGAATAGTCAATTACTTTTATGCAAACTAACAGAGAGTGAAATAGCTCTGTGATCTTGTAGGGATCTTTTAGGCACAAAGGACAGCAGACAAAAAGATATGGAAGAATGAAAACTGTAGATAAATTCTCCTTCATGTCTACAGATAAGAGATTTTTTGGTGGGGGAGCAGAGTTGAGTACATTTTCTAGCAGAATTTTAAACAGCTTTTGGGCTTTTAGGACACCTTTACACTACCTGTAGGATTTATCATCCAGTTTCAGGCCATGTTTGTAACAATACAACATTTGGCCTCAGACAGTCTGTTAGTCTGAGTCATGCTTGGATTTCTCAGAAATCACAGAAAAGAACACCTTGCCACTATTTAGATTTTGTCCTTTATTTTTTTTATTTAAAAGAAATATTTAGAACACCTTGATCTAAGTTTCCAGAACTTACTAATTTATTAATACGATTTTACTTTAATACTTTCTTTCATTCCTTTCTTAAATCTTGTACCATAGAAAAAGGAGTGTCAAAAAGCTAGTTTCTTACCAAGCCTATTGAGCTAGGCACAAAAACCTGTGCCTGGAAACATAAAATCTTTCCTATTAAAAGACCAAAGCCTTTCCTATGTAGGAGCACAATGAAACATAAAAACAGCCACAATGGAAAAAATGGAATAGATTTACAGTTTTAAAATAGCTTGCATGATACAAAAGTTCATGGATCTATTTAAATTTCAACAAAAAAGTTGGGGTTTTTTTTTTCATTACTGCAGAATGCATTCATTGTGGGTTTTAAGTGCCTCAATTTAGAAGTTGAAGGCAATTTTTATTAATAGCACATGTAATCCCAATACAAGAGATTCCTGTGGCAGATTCATTGGCTCCTTAAAACAGACATCCTTGGCATCAGTAGACAAAAGGGCTGGAAAGAGCTGCTTGGCAAGGGGGATTCCCCATGGCAGTGGGGTCCCTGCTGGCAGTGCCACCTCCCTGCTCTCCCACAGCCAGCACAGGCTGGAAATCTCCTGAGGACAAGGCATGGATGTGCATCCCCTCCCATCTGGAAGGGGATTCCACACAGGAATACTCATGAGCCACGAGGCCTCCTGGGTCTAGAGCACCTGGGGCATGAGGACTCAGGATGCTGTGCTCCTCAAGAGGACAGGCTGAGCCATCTGGAGGCAGAGAGGGCACAACACTCAGTGGAATGTGAAAAAGGAAAGGCCACCTTGTTGGCTGTCACTGGCTGTAGCTGACAGCTTTAATCTCTTGAACAAACCCTGTTTATTCTACAGAATAAACAAGAACAACTCTGACACAGCATGTGCTGGCAGAATAGGACTGACACCATCACTGCAGTCCCTCTGGTTACTATGCAGGAATTCAATTTGTGCCAGCCTTTACATGGAAATAGTTCTTGTGAGCCAAGCAAGAAGAGAAAATATACTCTTCCCACCTTCTGGGAAATAGCCACCAGGAAACCCCTCTGTCCAGTACAGCTTGACATGATGGTAAAAGTGTAATCAAAAGAAATGTCCCACAACCCACCTTATCAGAAGCCCTGGGAGTTGTGTTTCCTGAACTTACAGATCCCCAAACTCCTCCTCTCAGAGAAAGATACCTTCCACTGCATGGCCACCAAAACAGACACCAGCTCAGGAGCTGCAGTGGGCAGCCAAGGGTAGTCACACCTCCAAGGCAGCTCACAGCTTCAAAAAAAACCCCAGAATTTTATTAGGGAGCCCTGAGGTTAAAAGGTAGCTATTAGTCCATGAGGCATCAGAAAACTCTTGGGTAAAATCTTTAGATGGGCAAGGAAGAGTGAAAAAAGCAAAGGGAAGGTTTTCAGAAGAGCATCACACAATTACAGAGCAGGGGTGAAAGAGAGCCCAGAGCTGCAATGACACATCTGTCCCTCTGACTGTCCTTTGAAGGAATTTAAAGAATGCCAAAAATTGGCCTGATACTATAATAAATGGTTATTTTTCTTCTTGTTATAAACTTGATGCTAGGGTGATTTCTGGCCCTAAGAGATGAATTCCAAGCTGTCCTGAAGGTGAAAGGGCAGGAGCTGTCATTACCAGTGGAGTCTCTAAAATGAGCTACATAAAGACTAAGACAAACAGATGATAAATTCCAGCTGCTGATGCTCCCAGTACACAGAACAGAGTTGTCATGAGCTACAACAGCTCTTAGGAGAGGGGAGAGACATGCCAGGATTGCAGAACCCCTTCACATCAATAATTTTATATAAAGTTTCCAGTGGAAACATTTTGGCACATCTACCCTTGGAAATGTCCATAAAAACCATGCATGAAATATGTTTATGCTTTTCAAACTTTCCTTTCTTTGTATATTCTCCTAATATCTTGATAATTGCCAGTGACCTGGCTTCAAGGCCATTCCAGTATTCCATAAACCAGCAAGCAGTGGGAGTGAGGGAGGTTTTCTGTTGCTGTTATCACAAAGAGAATTCAAGGTAACTGCAACTCCCTGGCAGGGATCTGAATTAATGTGGAATTCTTTTACTGATGCTCCCTTCCCAGGCATCCTCTGCTCCTTAGCAGCACAGTTACCTGCTCTGGTCATGGCATATATTTACACATATATTCTTGCTTCTGAAAAGCCAGTTCTTAAAACTTTGTGCTTTGGAGGAGCTGAAGGCACAGGGTGACAGAGGGGGTTTGGAGAGGAGTCACCCTGCAGCAATGTGACAGGGGCTGGGAAGCAGGGACAGCACAGGGAGCCCCAGGGGCTTGCTGGGCAAAGGGAGATGGTGGAAGAGAAAGAGCAAATAGCTAATGGAAAAGGCACCTGCTGCAAACTAAGCATTGCTAAGCTTGGAATGGTATGGAGAGCAGTCCCTCCTCACCCAGTGCAAGAACTGGACAGGATCAGGGAGGGCCCTGCAGCCAGGCCACACAGCAGGGAACTTGTAGACATGGCAAAAGCTCAATACATGCCAGATAAGGCCTGCAAGTAGAATAAAAGATCCACAGTGTCATGAGCATGACGCTATACTAAATGTATGCATCATTCTCCAAAGCCTTTCCAAAAATGACAAATGATCTCAATGCAGATGTTTCTTTATGTATTATTCCCTTTTCATATGCCTACTTTTCCTCTTACAGGCATTTTCAGTCACTTAGGTAAATGATTAAGTAGATTGCAGAACTGTCAAAGGCCCAGGCAGTTGTCATGATAATAGAGATTACAGATATTACATATTCTTTCATCATACAGATGGTCCTCATGGACCTCGCTGGTGAGATGAGTGTAAAAAGAATTACTGTACAATAAAAGTAACTGTAAAAGAAGAAAAAATGGAGGATGACAGAAGGTCAGAATAAATTATGTGGAACATCAATAAAATATCACAACAGAAACACTTTCCTGTGTTTGTCTTTTTATCAACAAACATTTTTACAGGCAGTGAAATGTTGCATCCCCTGGCTGCTTCTGAACCAGTGCTTGAGCACATGGCTTTGCATGAATTTACATGCGCAGCAGTGGATGTGTAAAATGAGATTTACACACAGAGCTATACTACTGTAGGTAGATTTTTGGGGGTTTGGGATCTTTTTTGGAAAGCATCTTTTTTCCATAGTGCTAAAAGACAAGCAGAAGAATCTGTTGACATTATGAAATGAGACATGTAAGTGAGCTCAAAGATCTAAAAGCTGCAACTGTGAGCCAGGGTCTGGAACATATGCAAAAAATATTTGTGTACTCATGTAGACACAGTCAAGTTTCCATTCTAATTTTTCCTATGTCAGAAAATAAAGAATTTCAACCAATTATATAGGCATTTAAATAGTTGTGCACTTCATAGCTTTCCATTCTCTGTGGTCTTGCTTTATTTCATGTGTGCCATTTACCACCTCCTGTTGCCAATGGTTTGGAACCCAGTTCCAGGAGCTTTCTAGTAGTTCACTGCTGCAGCAGGCACCAACCAGCAATGTTGGCTGTAACAGCACGTACACTCTGGTCATGATTCATTATTTTTGGTTCCTAGGAGTATACATGATCCTAATCAAATTCATCTGTAAGTGAGTCAAGTGTGCTTGATTAATGCTAACGAGGAAAATCTGAGGGCAGAGAGGCATGTAATTTCTGCTTCATTTAAAAACATGTTGGAAACTGAAAACCTATATTGGTGCAAAGCCTAATTCTAAAACATTAACTATATTTTGTCTTTCTGCATCTGTCGGTAAGTACTGACAGGCTAGGAGCACAGTTTCTGCATTGCTGCTGCAATGTGATTTTTCTAGTGGAGATGTATGTGTGCCTAGTTTTGCAGCCACATTACAGTTTGTCCCTGAGGCCATGAAATATTTATAGAGATCCTTCTATGTATTTGAATTGCAGCAAGCAGAACAGTCCCACCTTCTGAAAGATTAAATTTAGACATTATGTCCCCACAGATTTCAGTAGCAGGAACCTAAATAACTTGCAAAATTGGGGCTACCATCACTCACTGAAGAGGTACAAAGTAAAAAACAGTTTGCAGCCATCTGCATTGAAAGCCACCATCGCCAGTGGCTAACAGACCTCAGCAGCAGCACTGATCAGACTTCCACAAGCCCCAGCTTTCCATGACCCTGGCAGGCAGCTGATGTCTGGGCAGATGGGCACACAGAAACAAGGCCAGTAGGTGCAGGTAATGACAGATGTGAAATAGAAGCTTGTACAGTAACAACTCTCTTATGCAAACCTTTTGCTAAAAGCTGCAGTGCCCAGAAAGAGGTGCCAGCTCCAGTGGGGAAATGTGTTATTCTGGCATCAGCATAACCTTCTTTTCCTGGAAGTGCTCATGAGACTCCACAGCCTCATTTACTGTAGCTCCAGTGCCTGCTCTGCAGGTCTGTGGCTGCTGCCTGAGCTATTCCAGTAACTATTCATTATAAATAGCAGAGTGTCACTGCAGGCTGGGAAACAGCTTATCACAGGAGCCACACTGCTACTGCAGTGCTGAGAGCAGTGAGAGCAGCAGCTGGGACAGGATCCTGCAGGGCTTGGGCTCAAACCTCTTGGAGGGAGCAAAAGCAAACCTGCTCAGCCTTCCCCCCTCTCAGCTTTGGGCAGGGAGTGTTCTGCACTGAGGCATGCAGCACACAGGAAGGGAGGTTACTGGGGTCACATCCAGCACCTGTGACCTGTACACGGCTGTGAGTGCAGAAAAGGCATTGGCTGTCCATCCTCATGTCTAGCAATGGTGCAAGGGAGTAAAATGTATACATGAGCTTTTAAATGCAACACAAGTGGGAATTTGGGTGACCAACACTAGCAAAACAAGCCGCCAAAACATACCACAATGACAGTACACCCCAGGGACTAAAGGCATATAGGATTTTTCCTTAACAATGTTCTCAGGTGTTTAGCATTCTGCACTGCGTGTGCCCTCAGGTGCCACTGTTGTGGCCAAGATTATCATAACTCTTCTGCTGAGAACCACAGGCTAGTCACTTATCTGACAGCCTGGTCCCTTAGGGACTTCTAGCACACATGTAAAGCACTCAGCAATATCCATTTAGCAAAAAAATAAAAAATAAAAAAAAAAAAAAACAAAAAAAAAAAAAAAAAAAAAAAAAACAAAAAAAAAAAAAAAAAAAAAACAAAAAAAAAAAAAAAAAAAAAACCAAAAAAAACCCACCCCAAACAGTCATCATTTCTGTCCTGAAAGGAATTCCAACAGGGTTTTCATAGCAGACTTGTGGACGCTGCACTCCTGCAGGAAAGGGAAAGCAGTATGTATTCCTCTCTTTCCCTGGAAGGGACTCAGAGCCATGCACATCCCGGGCTGTTGCATTGTACCCCCAAGGAAATGACACAGGCCCCAAAGAGGAAGATCATGTCCTCCCTTCCAAACCAAGTCTTTTGACCACTATTGTACATTCCTGCTTTTATATATCAGATTGTTTCCATGAGGATGATTAGCCTTGTGCATGAGTTTTGGCATTCAGCTGCTCTCGGCCACCTGCAATTCTTCTATGAGCCAGGGGGTCAGGCATAGAGAAGAGGAAGATGCAGAGCTGAATTCCTTCAGAATATGGAGCTCCCCTATGGAAGAATACTGAAAGGAACTGACTATTAACCAAAAGGTTGCCCTGCCTTCCATGCAGGTCCCTCTTTTCATGGCTGAGAGAAATAAAGATAACAGAAAAAGGAGCACACAGGCATTAGGTGTGATCTTGTGGGTTGTATTACCAAGGCTACACCCCCATGCTGCCCCTACAGTGCAGCAGAAGAGTTCATTTCATGTTCATTTTTGGATCCAGCCTTCTCCTTTGCTGACACCCTCACCAAGTGCTGGACATGCTGCTGTGATTGCACTGGCTTAGCTCTCCAGTCAGCACACAGTACTGGTAGGGGGCTCTGAGCCCCAGTCTCACACAGCCCATTCCAGGCAGCAGTTCTGAGAAGCATAAGAGAGAATTAGAGCTCTCATCCCTGGTTAGGGGCATATTGAATACAGGACCCTTGGGGCCAGCTGTCTTAAAGTTCCTCATGCAGGGTCACCTGCAAAGGGCTTTTGGAATCGGAGCACTGTGCCTGCCTTCCTTTTGCACTCTTCTCAAAGAGCTGAGCAAACACCTGACTTCAACTGAGGGAAAACAAAATATTTTTGTTTCGATAGTACCTCCCAGGGAATGGATGCTTGGAGACAACTAGCAGCAAGCTTGCTTGTCAAATGAATTTAGTGTCTTAAAATCATTTGAAAGCTGTGTGGATTCAGTCCCCTGTGTGCATGTGATCAAGACTGTCTTGTGTCTACTGCAGTTTGGAGCTTTGGGCACTCATTGGTGTCCAGCAGAAGAGATTGCTCCAAGCTCCATTAGGTTTTATCACTCTCTTCATAGATTTTCTGTTTTGTCTGCTGACTTACTGTTATCCCATCTCCTTCCCATCTGCTGCCTTCAGCCATATGGGTGGGACTACATCAGAAAGTGACCATCTGGGCAGCTCGACCAGCTACAGTAAAGGAGATGCAACCTGAGGTAGCATCCCCTGCTCTTGCAAGGGACAAGCCAAATCTCTTACTTGTGCACTGAGAAAGTTTAGGATGTTGCTTCAAAACTGGACCAAAAATCTCTGAGCTTAATCTCAGCCTTTTTAACCCATTTAGTGCAACAGGAAAGTCTCTTTGTTCAGCAGTCTCAGCTGTTTCAGTGTTGCTGCTGCCCGTGACAATGTGGACAGAGGAGCAGCCCGGAGCAGACAGAGCCTCTTGTGGGCCCCACAGTTCAGCTTTTTCCCTGTGCAGTGTTTTGCAATGACTAACTTTTGCCACAACTGCCTTAATGTGTGCTTCTCTACGCAAATCTGTCAGCCTGACAAGAGTCCATCACAGCCTTTGGCTTTGAAAACCTCTCTTCTGTATCAGCAATGATGGCAAACAGAAGGCACAACCATCCTGATTAATTAATCCCCACACAGCACCTCCTAGCAACCCAAGGCTGTTATGCTAACACTTCTAGCCAGAGCTTGTAAGTGGATAACTTAACCACATGGGAATGCACTATCTCACTCTCATGAGCTCACAGGGCTTTAAAGGAAACCTTACCTACCTCAAGGCTTTCTCTGAGATGCCATCAGTGTCTGGACACACAGCATGACCAACAGACAGTCACAGCAGGCAGGAAGAGGAGGTCTGATAATAAAATATGCAGTTAATTAGCAACTCTTCCATTCTCCTTTTAGGAGATGAAGCCACACAGTTAGGCTTTAGTTCTGTGTCCACTACAGCAAATGACAGGAAATTCTAGAGATGATTGGCCTTTTTGGAAGGCACCTAAACCACTGAACTTGTGTCAGTGAGTTTGTATAGTGTTAAGTGCTGATAAACAACTGGAGAAGGGCTCATCCAGGATGCAAGGCAATTCACATGCAGGACAATTCACAACTTCCATGGATTTTTGTCACTCTGACACACACTATCTGTTGAGAGTAGTCCTCAGGCTCCATGTCCCAACACCACTGGAGCTTCCACCACTGAATCTTCTCAGATGCACAAGTGAGGGCAGTGTCACATCCCACCACTCCCTGCAATGTTGCGTTACATCCCTCTGCCTGCCTTGGCATCGACAGGTTTTTAAGGTACTACTTCAGAATGTCTGTAACCTTGTGCTTTCAAAATACAACTTTTACTAGAAAATACTAGTTAAGCAAAGTTAGCAGAGAGAGGCGTCTCAGCCATCCTGAAGTCTGAGGAGAAGAGTATCTGTCTCCAGCATTTACACTTGAGACAAACCAGGAGACTGTGCCCCCAGTGCTGTTGCTTTACCTCCAGTAACTGCTTTACATTGGTGTGCCCATCCACCTGCAGTGCTGCCCAGCTGGGGGGTCAGTTTACATCTTCTCTAATGGAATTCATTAACATGAGGAGCAGAAATTTAAACAGTAATTAGTTAAACTTCAGCATGTTACATTACCAGAAAATCCAACGAATGTTTATAACCAATGGATGTCCAGGAAATAAGAATATACACAGAGAATATTCAGGATTAAGGCTCCTGCCTGGCATCACATACTGAAGCATGAAATTGCACCTGGTAGACTGGGACAACTGTAACAGCTGCAGGTTAATTCTGTGAGCCCAGAGTGCATAAAAGGGTGTATCAGGAGTCCTCACCCATAAAACCACTGATTATAAATTGATGTTCCTGTTTTAACACTTGCAAATAATTTTTGAATTCTAGAAATCTGGCGTTGTAAGTTTATAATAAAATGCATTTTATTGTCACTGAACTCTTCTCTGGCAATGAGATGCCAAAGCGGTGTGGGAGGTGCTGGCACTGCTCCCTGCAGGCTGCACTGCCCTACGCCCTGAGGAGGCTGGCATGGCTCCTCACCAGACTTGTCTCCCCTGAGCAGTGCATCAGGTCGGTAGCTGTAATGTCATCTTCTCTGCAGGGCTCCTCTCACACACATTTCCAGCACCACAAATGTGTGTCTCCCCTCCTAAAAAAGGCAGAGACACCCTTTATTGAGGATAGCCAGCCAAAAGACTCAGGAAAGTTGTTCTTTCCCAAGTCCGACCCCTCACGGCAGCATTAGGTGGAAAACTCGAGGTGGGAGTGGGAAGATACTGGGGTGGGTTTTCACAGTGGGGTGTCAGAAAGCAGCAGCCACTGCCCCTGGGCTGGGGTTGCACAAACAGCATCCCCACACTGCCCCCAGTCCACTGCCAGAGCCACAGGCGCGCTGGGACAGGAGCTGGGCTGGGGGACAAGGGACTGCTGCCCTTGCTCCAAGGCAGGGCAAGATCAGAGCTCCTTATCAGCACAACCCATCAGCACGACTGCTGTTCAATGCAAATCACATTCTGCATTCTTTCCTGGCCTGACAAATCATGTGGGAAGCTGGAGGAGGGGGGAGAAGTTACTTTGAATATTGTCTGAGTGAAAGGAAGCCATTACCCTTCCTACCCTGCCTCCCTCTGCCCTGCCCAGGGCTGGCCTGGGTCTCCATACCCTGACCTGGGTACCACTCCTTGCTGGCCATGATGCCTTAAGCAGCTGGAGCAGAGGCTAGACAGAGTTAAGGGCAATGAAAAGGATATTTATTGAAGAGCCTTCAAAGGCAGTGTCGGAGCCAAAGCCATGGCTCTGCCCAGATGGCTCCAAGATGGAAGAAAAGGAAGGCTTGGTCACAAGATCTCACATTTTTAAAAGTTTTGGTCCATTTGCATATTGGAGCTAATTGTCTAATTACAGCCCCAGCCCATGAAGTCCCATTCTTCTTGTTTTTCTCTCTTCAGTCCACCATTGTTTATGCTCTTGGGCTTCAGATCTGGATTGGCCATCCTTGGGTCCCCAGTTAGAGAAGGAATAGTTTTGTCTACCTACTCTGTGAAGAGAGCTTACTATCCCCCAATATGAAACTAAGACCCACGCCTTACTATCCTCTTATATGAAACCCAGACCCACACACCAGAGCAGCACAAAATTGAAAAAAATAAAAAAATAAAAAGCTACAACCCGAGGTATCAGCCATGGCCACAAGCAGGACGGGTGCTCCCACAGTCAGAGAGGGAACTGGAGAGTGTCAAAGGAGCTCAGCACTGAGAGTGCATCATTTCCAGTCTAAGAGGAACACTTTCTCCCTGAAACTTCTCCTCCTCCTTCCCAGCTCCTGATTTTTTCCTTCCTGACCTATTTCCTTGTAAGAAAGGACAAAGGAGAGAGAAAGGGTTCTTATTGCAGATGTTCTGCAGGGCTCAGCAGAAGCCTGTAGTGGGTCCAGACACAGCTCCTGCCTCTCTGCAGCACAACCACCCTCAGCCAACCAAAACAGGACCTGCTGTTGACAGCTGCTGGTAGCAGCCAGGGGCTGGACATTGGGTAATTAATTCTTAACTTTTCATTAAACTAGTCTGTACATCATTGGCAGAGACTGTCTAAAAGCTGTACTCATTCAAACACAAGCTCTCATCAGTCCCAGCTCCAGGCACTCAGGGGTTTGGGCAAAGCAGAGCAGCACACAGCTTTGGCTAATAATGAACAACATCTGCAAGGGATTTCTGGTCAGTAGAAGTTATCTGCCCAACATACTGCCAAATGAAAAGGCAACAGCACCCACTCTGACAGGCAGTTATCAGTGATGCAAGAGAATGTTTCCCCACATTTTGCCAGACTTTTCCCTGTGACCTTTCTCAGGTGGCACTTCCTCAGTTCTTACAAATGCACTTCAGATGGCAGCACATTGGAATCAACCCAGTCAGTTTTGGTTTAGATGCTGTAGAAGATGTGTCTTAGAGGGATGTGTGCTGACCACATGGTGAGCACTGAAGGTGGAGTAAAGTGGTCATATCTGACTAAACAAGCAGGACACAGTGGTTTCAGATACCTTCCACAGCAGATCAGCCACCTGTATCTGTTCTGTTTGCATCTGAGCACTCCTAAGGTGCAATGGCTCACAGGTAACAAGAAAAACCAGCTGGAGAATGCCAGGCTTGCTTGAACTGACTCTGGGCACACTCATGATTCAGCAAAAGAACAAAAGGCCAAACTTGAAGCATTGATCCTCTTCAGCTCAATTCTTACCCAAGGATTTCAGGAGAAGTGTGGCCTGAAAGAAATTTTGTGTGTGGTCTCAAGATTTTATTGCCTAACTGTAATGCAGTAAGAATTAATTACGTCCCATGGGACTCTGACCCTCCCAAATGAAACTCCAAGATCCTGGATCCTGATAGAATGATGCAAAGTGGCCAAATTTGGTAATGGATAGAGGTGGGACCTTCCATGGTCTTAACTACCAGTGAGGGAAGGTTTGAAGGTTATAATGTCGTGATGGAACAACCTCTTCAAACTGTTATGAGACATTGTAATTCATAGAAGTGCTCAGGCTTAAATCACTTGCAAGATCCTACTGCTGGCCCTGGAAATGAAAGGAACAGAGCAGCTCTATGCAGCCATTTCTACTTTTTCCTCTTGGCTTGTAACCAAACCTTGGAGAAGGATGCCAGCATCAGCCAGATGTGCAGAGACACAGATGCTCTGAAACTCAGTATTATGGCACCAAGCTGTTCAGTGTTCTCCCCAGGTTCAGAAATCACAGCCCCAAGCTGAGTGCAGGGGCATTCTCTGCAATGCCTGGGGAGAGCTGAGTACCTCAGCTGGGGTCCACAGATGCCTACAGCACGAGGAGAAAAGAAAGACACCAAGGCATTTTAATCATGGTGCCAAGTCTTTGACAACTAAACAGCAACCTGAGATTTTCCTCAGGGAATTTATTGGTTGGGATGGGTGTTTCATGTATTCAGGTGTCTCACAGCTCAGGCTGCAGCTGCAAAGAGATTTCAGGACTGAGTATCTCAGTGCCTATAGCAGGACTAGGGCAGTACTTGGGTACCCAAATTCCTTTGCTCCTGTAGCCCACAGTGTCTGCTCTTGTTCCCTGGAGCTGTCAGGTGCCCTGCTCAGGTGTTGGCTGCAGCTTTGATCTGCAGACTCTGGTCATTCCTGTGAGTTACCAACCTGCAGGCTGCTATTCCTGGCAGGGAGGTATCATCCCATCATCCCATCAATCATCCCATCATCACTTGGGACAGAGCTGGTCACTAAACCAGATAGCCCTGGTTTCAGTGCAGCAACAGAGGCTGTGCTGTGTCGCTGCCCGGAAGGAGCGCTCAGATTGACACAAAGGCACCTCCCTGGCAGTGCTCCCGGTGCTTGGCTGGCCTTGTGTCCCTTCTGCCATTCCCGGGCCCGCTCTCCGTGGCCGGCCCAGGCTCGGCAGCGCCGGGACCGTGAGCAGCTGCTGCCACCCTCAGGTCACCCTCCGAGGAAACCTCGCTCGCTGCCTTTGCTGGAGGCTCTCGGGAAAGAAAGGAAATGGAAAGCGAACACAGCCGGGCTGCTGGCAGGGCTCTCACACCTCGCTGGCAGGGCTGGCTTTGCTTCCCGTGGATGTGCAAAGAGGTTTCATCGAACATGTTCCATGCAAGAGCAGGAGCATCTGACATCAAAGGGCAGAGCAGGAGGACCAGCAGGGCCACAGTCATAGAGTCATGGAATTGTTTAGGTTGGAAAGACCTCCAAGATCATAAATTCCAACTATTAATCCGGCACTACCAAGTAGAGCAATAATCATGTCCCCAAGTGCCACTCCATCCCTCTCCCAGGCAGACTGTTCAGTGCCTGAGTGTGCTCATGATTGAGTTTCAGGCCCCGGGACGGGGCTGCAGTGCAGGCCTGCAGGCAGGGAGCAGCACGCTGTCCCTCTCTGCTGCACGATGCCTCAGCTCTCCCAAAACCAGCCCAGTGCTCCTGGGCAGCCAGACAGGCAACTCAGCTGCATGCAGCCTGCAGAAACACACAGCTCAAAACAAGCTGTGCCTGCCCCAGCAGCGTGATATCTGCAAGGACTGCAACTACAGGAGGGAAACTGGAAACCAGAGGTGGAGAAGGAGGTCCCAAATCACCTTAATTCCCCACTACCAACGCCCCAGCTAAATCCCCATTCTGAAATTAGACACTCACACCCTTATGCTTCTCTTCACAGCCAGAACCACTGCTGCAGCCAAAGCTGGACAAGAGCACAGTATCAAGCAATCCTAATTGCTTTTGAACAAGTGTTTTTCCTGCATTTGTGCCACCAAGCACCTCCTACATCAGCTTGTACCAGCTGAGGGGCATAGGCCTTGACAAAGGTGAGATGAGAGAGAACAGGGGAGAGAACTTCCAGTGCTGTGAGGCAGGGTATCACTCCAGAGGCAAGCAATGCACCTCCTCACTGCCAGAGCTGCTGCACTGTGGGAGGAGGGATGAGCTTGGTGGAGAGAACTTGGCTATGGCAGTCCTTTGCAGCCAGGACTTTTACTGCTTAGCCAGTTAAAGAAAAAACAACTTGAAGCCAAATCTTTGCTCTTATTGCTCTCCTGCTATACTTGTGGTCTTTTCAGCACTCTGATACATCTGCAGTTCTCCTATGGAGAGGAAAAGAAATCATTGAATCATAGAATATTGTATGAGGATAACTTTTACAGGCACATCTCAGTGCAGAACTAAATAAGTCGTGTCCTGGGGGAAATTTCATGTTCTCTTGATGATGTATGCTCAAGGTGAATGCTGGTGAGTAAGATTTTTTTTCTTGGAAGCTTCTTTCCAGAAGTTACTTGCATGCCAAAGTAGAGGGAAAGCAGAAATTATTTTCCAAACGAGTTCTGTTCATAGGAGTGTCAAGTTCAGCAGTATTTTGATCTCCAGCATGTTCTTCCCTTCCAATACAGTGTCTGTTGGTGTCCGAGCCCTTCAAGGTAATTTCTGGGATGTCTTTAGCTTTCAAATCAAAGGTGAGGTATGTTTTTTTTTTTGCAACACTTCACCAGTTTCTTCAACAGCTTCTGAGACCATTAAAACTTGCAACATCTTTGGGAGGAGATACAGATTACTATTGCTTTTGAGTTAAGCTTTTCTTTATTGTACAAATATTCAAAACAACACAGTTTGTCAATGGCTAGACAAAGAGTAGAGTCATTGCTAGAAGCATCTTGACGAGTGGCTTTCAGGCTTAGGCAATCTTCCACTGTTCATCTGCAGCTTCAGGCTCCTTGGTTTACTCTGGCTTCTGGAAGCTGCTAACACACAGTTGGTAAAAGACCTCACAAATCTTTCAGCCTGCTGATTTCATATCCTCCACAAAGCAGGATTTCTGAACTCTTTCTTCATGTCAGGTTTTAAAACCTCACTGCTCCTGAGCAGATTATTTTGTTCTACATCTATCACAGGTTTTAGAACCCAAGGTACCCTTGACAATAGTTGGTGACGATTAGTCAGTCACATGCCTTACAGATCTGTACTTTCTCCATATTCCTAATACAGGCCAGAGGATCACTTACATTGGAAAGACCCTTAGGAGGTCCTCTAGTTTAACCTTCTACTGAGAAAAGCACCAACTTCAATGTTAGATCAGGTTACTTGGGATTTTGTTTCAGTCTGATTTCAAAAGCTGCTAAGGATAGAGCTTCCACAGACTTCTGGGAGGCCTCTTTCAATGTTGATCTCTTTTGCTGTGTGGGGTGGTTGTTATTATTATTATTTTTTATTATTATTATTATTTCCAGTCAGATTTCAGATTTTCTCATTCTACAGTCAATAACTGTCTCCTATTACTCTTTTGTTGTGCATCTTTGATAAGAATTCAGATCCACCTTCTCTCTAAACGTCAGGTTGGATTACTGATTTCTCCCATAGATAGACAAGTGTTGCACAGAATTTGACTAATTTATCTTCACATCACTGCTATCTGACCAAGAGTTCCTAACTGCACTTAAGGGGTGGAGCAGAGGTACTAGAGACAGCAATTAAAAGTACACAGAATAAACTGAGTTGGGAGTGAGCATCAAGATCAGCGAGTCCAACTCCTGGCTCTGCCCAGGACCATCCCCAAGAGTCACACCTTGTGCCTGAAAGTGTTTTCACTTTTTGAACGCTTTTTGAACTCTGTCAGGTTTGATGCTGTGACCATTTCCATGGGGAGCCTGTTCCAGTGCCCAGCCACCCTTTGGTTAAAGAACCTCTTCTTGACATCCAACTAAAATTCCCCTGAACAACTTCAGGCCATTCCCTTGGGTTCTGTCACTGGTCACCAGAGAGAAGAGATCAGTGCCTGCCCCTCCTCTTCCTCTCATGAGGGAGTTGCAGACTGCAATGAGGTCTCCCCTCAGTCTTCTCTTCTCCAGGCTGAACAGACCAAGTGACCTCAGCTGCTTCTCATACAGTTTCCCCTCCATGCAATTCACCATCTTTGTTGCCCTCCTTTGGATGCTCTTTAATACTTTAATATCTTTCATATACTTCTGTGACTAAGATATTGGCTAATTTGGAATGACTGCTCTGAAATTACACCAGATTTCTGTACATGTAGAAAACACCAATTCCGTTCACATCAGCTGCAACACAATTTATTCCCAGGTTGCTGTCCATCCTCTTAGCTGGATGAAGCAAGGAAATAGAATACATGCTCACACAAGACTTCACTGGGATGCACATGTACAAGGTCTTTAAATGTCTACAAGGCAGCAATAATCCTGAATGTCCACAGCTTGCAAAACAGACTGTGTCCTTTAAGAGGTCATGCTGCAATGAAAGTTGCAAACTTTTTCATCTGGATTATACTTTCAAATTTCCAGTGATGCACAAATCAATAGCAAAGAAGTCAATGACTCTGGAAGCTTACAGACATGAGCTGAGAGGAAACAATTGCTTTGCCAGTGACTCCACGGGTGTATTGGGTTTGAGTATGAAGATTTTGGCAGCAGGGGGCTCCAGGTGTAGCTTCTGTGAGAAGCTGCTGAAAGCTTCCTACATGTCTGATAGAGCCAATGCCAGCCAGCTCCAGGACAGAGCCACAGCTCGCCAAGGCTGAGTCAATCAGGAACGGTGGTGATAACTCTGGGATAATGTGTTTAAGGGGGAGGCAGAAAGGGAGGGCCTGGAAATGTGGAACAGCAGCTGGAGGAGAGGAGAGAGAACATGTGAGAGAAACACTGGCAGAGGATGAGGATGAGGTGTTCCAGGTGCCTGGAACCCATGGTGCAGAGCATGGAGTCCAGAGTGGAGCAGAGATCCACCTGCAGCCTCTGGAGCACCCCAGGCCAGGGCAGGGGGAAATGAAGGAGGCTGTGGCCGCATGGAAGGCCTCCATTGGAGCAGAGCCCTGGCAGGACCTGTGGGCCCATGGTGAGAACAGCCCATGGGGAGCAGGTTTGCTGGCAGGACTTGTGACCATGCAGGGAACAGCCCTGGAGCAGCCTGTTCCTGAAGGACTGTACCCCTCTGCAGCCTATGGAAGGACTCACATTGGAGCAGTTTGTGGAGGATTGTGTCCCATGGGAGAGACCCCATGCTGAAAAAGGACTTGAGTGTGAGCAGTTCTGTTTCTGAAGAGGAAGGAGAGGCATAGATAACTTGTGATGAACTGACTACAACCCCCATTCCCTGTCCCCCTGCACTACTGGGAGGGAGGAGGGAGAGAAAACTGGGCATGAAGTTGAGCCCAGAAGAAGTGAGAGTGTGGGAAATTATTTTAAGATTTATTTCTCATTATCCTACTTGGAATTTGGTTTGCAATAAGTTAAATTTATTTCCCCAAGTCAAATCTGTTTTGCCCAGGATGGCAATGAGCAAGTGATTTCTCTGTCCTTATCTCAACCTGTGAGCCTTTTGTCATATTTTCACACCCCTGTTCAGCTGAGGGGAGTGATGGGTGAGTACCTGGTGTCCAGTCAAGGTTAACCAACCACAATGAGCATTTACTGAAAGCAGAATGTGAGACCAGGAATTAAGGAGTCCATTACAGCACCTGGAGGAAAGCACTCTCACTCCTTTCACCAAACTCAATCCTTCTTTCTGTTTAGTAGCAGTATCTGGTTCCAGTCTTGATTATTATTTTTTTACCCTTCCTCCCCACACATCCTGCTCAATCAGCAGGTCACCATGTAAGCCTTTGTTTGCCCAGTCTTTTCCTCTCTCCTATCATCTCCTTGCTTTCCCAAGTCCCCTCCACTTCCTTTTCTCTCTCCATGACAACCCTGATCTCTCCAGTTTCCCTACCCCAAACCACCTTGGCTATAGTGTTACTTAGTGAGTGACATGGTTCTTTTTTCCTCCTGAAGGTGGAGGGAACGGCTGATTTAGGACACAGATGAGACAGTTCCTTGCTGTCAACTGTGGCACTGTGGCCTGCCCAGCAGAGAGCAACTGGAGTCAAGAATTGCAGAAAGAATCTCTTAAACAACTCTGGTCAGACTGCATTTAGTCACTCTGTTGGATGTGGGACATTCAGGGCCTGATCACTGGTAAAACTCTGAGGGATTGCAGCTTGCTCAAACTGATAACACTGTGCAGCTCTGAGTCTTATAAAAGCTTAGTGTAGGACAAATCAGGGGACATTTTAGCTGCTCAAAAGAAAGAACATTTCTACTGCCTGTTTTTTTGCAAATACTTATAAACTGGTGCAGAAACTAAGGGGAACAGTGAAAAACATGTTAGTGCAGAAGCCATGCCTTTTCCTCCTATTTTTTCCCACCTCTATTTTAAGTCCTTAGCCAAAATATGAAGGCAAGAAGGCATTTCAGCAGAAGGGTTTCCAGTTCTGGAATAAGGACAAAACAAAATGTTTTTTCCTACCCTGTCTCAGGAACAGATCAGATATTTTTGCTGAAGGTTTTGATGCAACACAAACATAAATCAGCCTGGCAGCAAAAAAATCAATGAGGGAAAAAAGAGGAAAAATTTCATAGCAGCAAAGGAAAGAGGAAAGTGGTGTATAGCAGGAAGTGCTGCCCAGCTTTAGCGTTAGGAAGTACTGTTAACCCCTTCTCCATTTGTAGTACACACATCAAATGTGACATTGGCATGAATAACACACAAAGGTTCATCTACTTAACACATTGCTTGAATTTATTGCTGGAATTGAATTTAGATCTTGGGTCTGCAAAGTTTTGGCTAAGCCTTGATTCCTGCACAGAACTCTGACTCAATGAGGCTGTGGAGACCTGTCTGTCCAAACCAGCTAAGGATGAAAACCTCATCAAAGGCAACATGTTCCGGGCAGAGGGAGGAAATTTCAGACTGCACTTCTATTGTTGAGCAAATCTATCCCTCAAAAAGAACCTTGAAAAGTCAAGGGTCAAGAGAGAACTCATTATTACATGTCATAACTCACACTCTAGCAAACTAAAACCTGGGCCAAGGTAGTGACACGTGAACAGAGGGAAAGGATCTATGACGAGCTGACAGAAAACACTCAAAAAGCCAACTCACAGGGGCCAGGCTTTTGTCACACTGACTGACATTTTGCCCGCTTGGAAGAAAATTAATTAGAGGGGAATGAAGAACATATGTTGTCAAGTGGATGTAAATCAAACTAAGCAAACAAAGGAGTACAGGGAGAACTCAGGCTGAGAGAGAAGAAAAGGCTGGAAGCAGCAGCAGCCAGAGAGATGGGCATATTTTCTCCAAATCTGTTTATATTTCCACATGTTGATGAAAAGCCAGGAGAAAGGTAGCAGCAACCAATGCGCCCAAGAAAGGAAATTTCTAGCACAATACTCACAAGCTGGTTGCAGTGTTCAGGATTACTTACCTGGTCCTGCCTGGTGCTGCTTGTGCAAACATGTACCACCTTGCAGGAGTGGAACAGTGCATCACACATCCTAAGTCCTGTGAGTACCTGTGCCTACAGTCTTGCTTTTGTACCAAGGAAAAGCACACAAGGCCATGTTAAAAACCATTCTCAATTCAGCTTATTCTTCAGTTACTCCATAAAGCCCAAAGTGGTTTTTCTCATTGTTCTTTATAGCCTTCCCAGATCTTCTGGCCACAAACACATAATTTATTTAAGCCACACATAAACAACCCTGATTTACGTCAACTTTTCATTCAATGGAAAGCACATGAAAGAGCTACTTTCCTTCTGTGTGTTACTTGCCTGCAAGGGCTGGAACATGTCTTTCCAAATTCCTGGTGGTAAACCCAAGCAGTTGTCAAAGCTTGTTCCATATTTGGCATTTTAAGAACTTCCCATGAGTTTTTTTCCATTACAGAATCATTCAGTCACCATTTGGCACCTTTCTGTACCAGATGACAAGTGAAAGAACTTTATGACCTCTGAAAAAGGCAGACCCTTAACTGGACCTGATGTCAACCTCTTGTCAGAGTGCAAGACATTTGTATGGCAGTTGCCATACAAACTTGTATGACACCAAAGTGAATGGAGTTATAATTCAGCTTGTCATTCTTTAAGAGAATAATGATTAAGGGTTACCATCTCAGTGACAAGAAAACTCCTGCCAAGATGGTTAAAAGCTGAATCAACAAAAACAGTCACATGAAACCCATTAAAAAAAACTTTGCTGCAGTATACAGAAATAAATAAAACACCACTCCTTCTGCTTTTTAAAATCAGGGTTGGTCTCAGGCAGGAACACACAGTACACTTGTCTCTCTGGCAGCATGCCCTGCACCAGAAGTAATTGAAATCCTCCAAAATCCCCTCCTCCCATCCAGGACCTGGCAAGGAACAAGCACAGCATTGATTGCTGTATCTGAGGGCTGGCTGACAGGCCTCCCTGCCCAGTGTGATTCACAGACCTGCAGCAGCTATTCTAAGATTAGCAGTCAATTCCCTAAAGAGTGTGTCTTCCTATCTCTCTTCTGACAGGGCAAGCACTGGACCACTGGTAAAAAACAGCTCAAATCAGTGTTATTCCAGGCAGAGCTCAGCTGGAGCACACCCTGACCTGGTAACCCTCATCATCTCACACCTATAGAGGCACTGGGGCGTTCAGCTGGCACTGCACTCACCACCTGCTGCCCCAGGCATTCCTCTATACTGGTCCCATAGCACTACCAAATGTCAAATATTGACAATCTATACTCAGCTGTTGTTGAAAGAATATGCTGCTTGCCACTGTGCTTACACCTGTAGTATCTGCTGCTCTTTGTGCTGCAATGAAGAGGTAATTTGAGCCCTGTTGTTAGGCAGATTTGCCTGGCTCCTTGGCATCTGTCCATAAGAACTACCATTAGGTGGATTAATGCTTGCCTCCTTCAAACACTGGAAAAGGCAACCAAGTACATTAATTAACACCTGCTTTTTCAAGCATTGCACTACAACACAGCCATTGCTTCAACATCCTTTGCCTCTCCCTTTCTGCAGAGCAAGTCTTTGATCTAAGATACTGATTTGTCAGACCATGCAACATAAATTACATAGGGTTCTAGAGCTGGCAGCTCTGGCAAGGAATCCAGAAGCTGCATTTGAGACCATCTGCTAGACCAAGTATCAGATCCTCCTGATATTTGTCTTTCAGCACCTTCCCCATTCTCTCAGGTTCCACACTTGTTAAGAGAAGGGTCAACATAGCACAGCTGGAGACTTGAAATCCCCAATATAACTTACCAGTCAACAGTTAGATTAGGGTAAATTCACCACAGGGGTTTTTCCTAGGAGGCATTTCTCTGCTAAGGGTGAAGGAATTCACATGTCCACTTGCTGCAGTCTGTATGGAAATGCTGATTATTATACTAGGATAAAACATGTGCAGGATGGGCTGGTCCCACTATGAAGGCTGTTGCAGACTACTGTGAGAGAATCACAGATGGCACAGTAAATTAGAGTCTGTATTCATGCTTCCTATCTTTTCCACAATGTATTCTTCCAGTGAGAAACATAATTTTTCAGGATAAATAAAATTTCTGAATCAGATTTTCAATCTGCATCACGTGTAATGCCATGAGCAACCTGTTACTGGGTTGGTATTGTCTCACCCCCACACCAAGAAGCACATGCACGCTTCCCCCATGCCCTGCAGCCGTGGCAGGTGAAGGGGGACACACACCTGGCTGGCAGTGACGCACTGGGTGACGCAGGAGGAGCTGTCCCCTGAGCATCACCTTGCAGCTGCCACTGCCAGAGGTCTGGGGCAGCTTGGCACAGCTGGGCACAGACAGGGAATTGTACTGTGAGGCTGTGACTGGCATTGAGTGTGTTTGCATGGGCTGCTTTGGCCTTCTTGACCTCGAGGCAGCATTACTTACTGTGACAGCATCAGACATGCTCCTGCAGACAAGGACAGGAGAGAACTTACAGAGATTTATGGGCAGCACAGATCTAAGTATCATCAGTCTCAGATAATTATTAATTACAATAACTATCATTATACAGAGTGCCTGGAATCTCCACCTTGAGTTCCAGAGCTGCAAACCTTGTCCTTGCTAAGCAAAATGATCTGTGTGAACTTTGTCTGACAGCAAATGGGCACCACAGCAGCTGGATAAGTGTGGCCACCCCACCAACACTCACAGGGTGTTGCACTCAAAGAGCTCTTTAGCAGCCAGCCTAAAATGTTATTTAAACTCTACCTATTCGCACAATTCTAATTATTACCAAGAACACAATATGTTCAGAATTTAGGACTTTCTCAATCATTGTCTCATTTTGGTCTTCATTACTTCCAGGTGCCAACCTGCATTAGAGTGGAAGAAAACTCAAAAAACCCTCTGAAATAAATATGGATGGCAAGTAGAGGTCAGTGCACATGGCTTTCAAGTTCCAAAACTGCATCAAAATGCAAGGAGAATGTCTGATTATGGGTTAGGATGGGCTGTGAATTCAATGCCAGTCTAGGGAAAGAGGCAGTACTAACAGTAACACAGAGAATAATTTTAAATGCTTCTGAAATTTGGTTGGGCACTTAGGCTCTGTTGCCTCATATACCATATATCATCATATCAAACACAATGCAGGATTATCACAATGGAGCTCTCTTCTTGCTCAGGGTCCTTCAAATTCTGTAAGTTTGCAGTATTTCTGAAAATTATCCATTCTTCTTCTCTTGTAGGCATTTCAAAGTGCTTAACTTAAAAGCTACAAACTGATTTTGAATGTTTATGTCTTCAAAGAGGGGTAATACAGTCATTATAAAATATAGCATAAAAATGCTCAGTACTTCAGTCTGACAAAACACATTCTTAAAAGGAGCTAACAAAATGAAGATAATCCTGTACTATGTATGTCTAAGAAATAGTTTATTTTCCTAAGTAAAAAAAATAGGAGAATTTTAAAATATTTTGACACAGTATCAAGCCATGCCCTCAGAATTTTGGACATTAGTGACTATTGCTCTGAATTTCATTAAATTGCAAATTCAACAGAAAAAAAAAATCTACCTTGTTATAAAGCTGCATTTATACAGACACATAACATTGTTATAACAAAATCCAACCAGTCTCCTTATATACATGTATATAGCATTGCCTAATTTATAAAATTTGGCTGAAGAGTTGCCAGCTTTACAAGCAATAAATTATTATGATCAAATGAAAACTATAAATCAAAGTAGACTTACAGTAGTAATGTGCATTAAAATCAATGTGCATATATGATATCAGAGGAACAAAATACTGGAAAGCAAAGTTGGTTTTAAAAATCTGTATTATAATTACAGCAGATATGATTAACTTAGTAATAACTGTAACTTTGTATAAACCCCAGGAATCACATTTACCCAGAAATCTCACGAGAAACACACAAAACAGAACTGGGCAAAAAACCAATAGGTAACTGCACATCAGTTGTTTACAAGGCCTATATGACAAGGAGGATGCAGAAAAAGACACTCAAGTTTTATTAGGTGGGGAAGTAGGATTGGTTACATTCTGGAAAATGAAAGAAACATTTTCTTTTATCCTTTCAAGGAAAGGATCAGCAAGAGTCTGATGTTGCCCAGAGAAATGCTTCCATTGCATCAGCTGTGACATGGAAAGCGGCTTCTTTGAATTAGGCTTCCCATGGTTTTGTTCAAGCTGGCAGCTTCTAGATACAGGAGGCTTTTCTGAGGAAGTATCTGAAAAAATGATGCAGTAGACTAATCAGAGAAAACTAAGGCAGAAAATTTCAGTCTGAATCAATAAGACAGCTGGTGATAACAAACAGGAGAAAATAGAACAGCACACATAATCATTCGGTACCAACAACATCCAAACATATATCCACAGTAAGAGAGGGAAGGCTGCTTCTTGCTCAGTGGTCAAGGTTATCAAAATTACCACATGCTAGCATAAAGACAAATCCTTTTACACATGGATGGGAAAGGAATATCTTATTTGCCAACTTCCCTTCCTCTGTCTTCCTAATTCTGTGACATTTGGCCTGCTCTCATTCTTTGGGTAAATCTGAATCTAGCTGTATGTTGCAGCAAAATTCATGATAGCTTCAATTTCTTCCCAGAGGAATCACTCCAGCCAGCTAAGAATAATTTGAGTAGCTGTTTCACTGACTCAGCATACTAGATGTGTAAAGTCTGTACATCCAGATTATGCCAACTTGTTCAATATACACAATAATGTATATCACAGTAAGGAAAAGACTATTCCTCTGAGATTAATTCACTTTTAAGAGAGGACTCTAAAGCCCCAAATAGTATCAGGTCATTGCAGTGCACGTCACACATTGATGGCTTTATGATTCACCTGATGCATGGGATAAATGAAGAAATAATTTTGTATGGAAAAAAATTGCATCAGTACAGTTACTGGTTTAAAACTTGTCATGAAATCTTTTCATAGCAGTATTATGTGCTCGTTAGGAAACACCAGTGATATGAGCAGCATGACTCAGACTATTCCTGGTATTTTTAAGTTTCTGAGAGCCCATAAAGATTCATAAGCACAAAACTTTCCTTTTGACTGACATACGATGTTTGAAGTAGACTTGAAATACATTTTTTTACTGGCCAGATGAAAATTTAGAATAGATGCATTTACAGATTCTGCCTTCCTAACTCCTAAAGCACACTATGATCAGGTAAAACAACAGGCTTATAGCTTTGTAGCTAATGTGAAGGGCAGCAGAATAGCAAGCAACCCATCTGCATGATCCATGCACAGGAAATATCCTCCTCTCAAGACCCCTGTAGTTTCCTAAAGATGACCCTAGTGTGAATGGACCGCAGGAGATGATGGCTGTGAGACCTGCATTATATTGTTTGCCTCCTCTTTAGTTCATCTTTTGAATCAAACTTGCTAGAAATGGAGGAGACAAATCACTGGAAATTCTTGACTTTTCTGTATAGCAGAATCTATCCCCAGTAACCTGGAATCTGGTTCTTGATGCAGTAATTTGAGTTTTCTGTTCTTAGGAAAGGCAAAGAGACCAGCTAGTGGTAGCTGCATTCTGGGGTGATCAAACGGAATGCCATGACTCAGAACAATTTGATTAGGGAGACAATGAGCCAGCTTGTCCTCTGCTCTTTAGGAAGTCAAACCTTCCCCTCACACTATCATTACCACCCCTTAAGTCTAATAATGGCCTTCAGGATTTTCTTTGATTTACTGCCAAAAGGTTTTGTTCACTGGGAACAGGAACTCCCTTGAAAAAGTCACAGAACCCAAGAGGCCAATGTTGTGATTTAATTGATGAAACCAAAGTATGTTCAAAGCATAAGACAAGAATTCAAGATGTTAAGACAATTGCAAGCACCAGTGTTCATCACAGTAGCAACACAAAATTTCTCTGGATTTCTGCAATCCAGGAGCCACACATGTCTCACTGCATGCCACCGGGAAAATGTGGCCAACATTTAACTCAGAAGGTGCCTTTCCCACACAGATCCTGTAATAGTACTTAAATGGAGGATGATAAATTTAGAAAATCACTTATGAAGAAACAGAAGGTCTAATTTTTCAATCATTAAAGAAAGATACAAAGATGATTAAATCAGCATATGGAGCAAAAAATAAAGGAGAAAATCAAATTCTTATGTCTACAGAAGCCCTGTGCTATCACTAGCCAAGTCTTCCTCATTTTGGTTAGAATGAGATGAGAAAGAAGTACAAGTCTAACCTATTACCTGGGAACATGCAAACCTTCGAGGAAAAAAGTACTGGGTCCACATTACTTGTTTTCCTGTCCCTGTCTATTGAGAATACACACTCTTGTACACATTTCTTGAGCTCTTTTTATTGAGGTTTCTGTGTGCATTTAGAAGACATCAGTATTGGTACCACACTATCCCTCCTGCAAATACTGTACATGAATATTTCACGCCCCAAAAGAGAAACACACCAAGGCAATAGACACTCTTTCCTTTAAGAGACTAGATGAGCTATAAAAACAAAAATGGTTAAGATGCAAACATAACTTATGATAATTTATTTTTTCTAAATCCTGTTTCCAACTTAAACCTATATACCTGTACAGAGCAAGGTATGAAAACAACTTTGATATGCCAGAAGAACAGGAGACAGGTCCCTACAGAAAGGATAGATGTGCATATTTGCTACTTGCATGATAAATGAACTGGTTGTTACTGCAAGAAAATAATCTTCTCCTCCTTTTATGAGGGACTCTTATGGATTAGATGAATCAGCCAGTGTGTGGAAGATTCCATAATGAACCTCATTATTTCAATCCTCTTTTACTGAGAATCAAAGTTTTCTCCAGAGACAGACTATATATAAAGAATGGATTCCACAGCAGTGGCCAGAGATAATGAAAAACAAACTCACTTTGATGGTCAACCTTTCCCATACAGTCACACTCAAGCAAGTCATGAGTAACACAGCTGGAATCTTCATGTAGAGTAAAGAGATTTTTAAGCTCTTCAATAGAAAAATGTGTATGCTCAGATGTCTTGGAAAGGTCTACAACTGCCCCCGAAAGGTCTTGTTTGCTGATCTGTCTTTGATAAATCTTTTCTTCTATTGAACCTGTATTGAAAAGAAAAACAGATAAATTGGGATAATTTTGACCAGTATTTACAAAGAAGTCAGATCCATTTCTTGATAGCAATATACACAGGAAATGCTAAGTCACTATTTTCAGTTATTTCAGAAAAAGCAAAGCAAAGGCAAGTGAATCAGTGTGATCTCTCCATCTTAACTGAACTCAGAACAAATATATATTTTTAAAGAACTAATAATATATATTTTTAAAGAACAAATTATTTCCAAAACTATTCCCTCTCTTTATTTTATGGACAAAATATCAACATCTGTCCCACTCTGGGTAAGCTGAGCACCATCTCTGACCTGTGGTTAGCAGCCTGTAGATATGGACAGCATGTTTCTGACCATCTCTCCACACTCTAGCCATTGCCTGAGGAAAGCAAGAAGATGAAGAGAATTAACAGCCTGCTCTACAAGGATACTTCACTAAAGCTTGTAGCCTTCACTGACTGAATTACCAGCTCTGCCCACTTCTTCAAAGAGATGTTGTCTGGATAATGCATTCCCCAGTAGTTATCTGTGATTGTTTCTATAAGTTTTCTAGTATTAATTGTAAACAGTTTTGAAAATATATTTTACTTTCTGCCATTTATGCTTCTCTTCCTTTCTGTACACTAAAGTAGGAAAGTAGGTGTTTCAATTATTTCCTCAAAGAAATCCCCTCTTCATATTTGTTTTCCAAGCATTAACAACTATTTAATATTTCAGGAATACTGATCATTCTCCCCATCTTCAAAACTGTTTTTTTCCACAATATGCTTTTAAAAGTTACTTTTACATTTCTATTGAAATTCTAAAAATTATTGTTTGCACCTCTTTTATTTCTTAAACAAACAAAATGTGAAACTGAGTACTGCTAAATTATCTTTTTTTAAAAAATGTATGGGTTACACCTACATCCTCAGTACAAACACACACAACAGGCTTGCAGTCTCTGGCAACCTGTAGCAATTTTGTCTGATTTACCAGACTTTTTCAAGCAACAAGACAAGTGACCACATGAGGGTACTAATTCACCCTGGGAAGAGGAGCAAGGGCTTATTTCAGGTATTAAGGACACAGCATTACTCTACAATAAAAAGTTTCTTACTGAGTTCATAAAAAGATTTCTTTAATTGTTATTTTTAAGGACTATTTTAAGTGAAGACTCTTATGCCAACTAAATAATCCCTTGAGGCCAACAGTGCCTTTACAAGAATAGCACAGCACTGGCTTTCTTTCTTTTGGCATCACTGCCATGTGATTTTCTCATTCTTGCAATTGTGATCAGAGTCTCTCCCTTTTTCTCAGGGATTGCAAATCAACAGCAACATTTGCTATGCAATCTAATCCCATTTTCCTTTTCTTTTTAGAAACACAGCAACTCTCCAGATAAAAAGACATCAAGAGACAAAGAGGATACGTGACTCACTCCTCTGACGAAACTAGAATTTAATCTTTTTATTTTTTACTGCAAGAGGGCTTCTACTGATCCCAGTATATATAATATGACAGAGAAATATTTCTTCTTTTCTTCTCAGGAAGAGTTTTCCCTCATTGTTGTACTTGTCCAGACACAATGTGATAATTGGTAGCAGTAAGACATGTAAAGTCAGGCAATTCAAACTCAGTCAAGAATTCATTTGATGCCCATCCCAACCCACATGTACACAGTTGTTACCAGACCTGAATATCTGTAGCTGGATTCCAGTCAATATCATATAGGATCAAATGAGATGCTCCAACCAGGTTCAGTCCCACTCCACCAGCCTTTGAACTTAGCAAAAAGATGAAAGCTGGGCTGAATTTGCTATTGAAAGCATCCACAATATGTTGTCTCTGGGAGACAGGAGTATGGCCATCCAGTCTGGTATAGGAGTATCCATAATGTTTGCATACATCTTGTAATACATTTAATGTCTGAGTGTAATTGGATACCAACACAACTCTGTCAAACAGTAAAACAAAGTCATCAACACAGACCTTGGTAAAATTAAAGTCCAACAACAAATCACTGAACACATAGAAGAAAATAAAATTAAGGTGAAAAATTCCACATCAACTCAGTGTTAGTTTTACTTTCTACAATATAAAACATTTCCAGTTAATTAGAAGCACATACCAGATCTGGATGCTTTATACTTACAGTCAAGCATTCAAGTGTTAAATAATTAATGTCTCCTTTTGCAACAGAATATGGCATAATGCAGATTGCAGCATTCAGAACCAATCAAAAAGATAGATTTTTTTTAAATCTGTTTATACAAAATAACTGTTGTTAAGACAGTATTTGCAGAGGATGTTGTAGGAGCTAATAAATAATGTATGTATAAAACACTGCTTACTGAAAAAGCTACTATGAATTTCTACAGAAAACCTCAGAAAATTCCAACAAAAATCAGTCGAGCAGAACAGCAGAGAGACTTTCCTACATTTTATGGCTGAAAAGAACAGGGATGACTAGTGAAAGGTCTGATCCCTTACAGTAATGGCCCAAGCTATGTTGGTCTATTTTCTCTGAAATTTTGTCTAATTAGGTTTCAAAGGTTTGAAAATCCAGCATTTCTATCCTCCCAAATATTGAGGATGATTCTATTAAGTAGAAAAATATCTTTTCAATTTAAGCCATAAGTAAAAGAACAGGGCATTTTCTGCCAGATTTCACTTGGAGGTCTTTAGTCATCTAAATTAAATGCAATATATTTCATTTTTTAAAAGTAATGATACATTTTATTATTTTTTAAAAATAATTTTGATTAAAAACAAGTTCTGAATAGACAAATAACTTCAGGGGGACATTAAAATATTAACATTTTAGAAGTGTTTTAGAATATTTTTATTATTACACTTTACAGCTGAACTACATCCATGATCTGTTTGTAAAGACTTTGCAAGACTTATTTTTTTGTCAATCAACATAACATTCACATCTTTGTCTGCACTCAAAAATAGAATATAAATTTCAGATTAGGACTAGAATTGAGTTTGTATATTGCAAAAACTATTCAGTACCAACGAAAGCAGAGAAACCAAAGAAAAATAAACATGAGCTGCACTGTATTAATGCAACAAAACTTAAAGGCATAAAGTAATGCCTCAAATCAGCAGCCCCTAAAGTACTGCTGCAGAGTACCTCATACAGGTTTTACTGACACTCCTGGTTTCACTGACCTACACAAACTAAGGCCAGTACTTTTAGATATTCAGCTGTCACTGGTTTCAATGGATGCTAAGTACATAAACTCCAGCAACAGGCTCAACTTTCTGATTTGTGAAAAGAAAGTATCTTCAGATTCCATTCCATCAGTGTCAAGAGATCTGCTCTTACTTCCCACTACTGAATTACAGTGTGTCCTACTCAAACATCACTTGAAATAAAAGATAAAAGTTAAATACTTTTGGAACAGTTGGGCTTTAAGGAATGAATCCATAAAAAATTATCCTGGGACACCATATCATGTGAGATTCCCACAAATCAGCAATTGCACAGAAATTAATCGTGTGCATCCTATTACTCCATGATAGCCAGAAGTTTTCCTACAAGTCAGTGGCATTTACCACAGGGGAAATAAGTGGTTGCTGGGCAAATTTATCTGTGGAGAATGTTTGCCCTGAACTTTAGAAAAGGCAGCAAGCAGCGAGCAGTTAAGCGTGATTAAAGAGGAAATAACTTATAATCTAGTAATGAAAATATTTCAGTGCCATTTCATAGATTAACACATCTTCTCATGAAGGTACAAAGAACTGGAAAGCCTCTGCAAGTACAGGGTGCAGCAAACCATCTTACTTGCTTTAGAGTGTAAAAAATAGAAAAAACATCTGGAAAAAATATGAAGACCATCTTTAAAAATTATGTCAGCTATAAGTTCTGAATTCACAATTTAACAAGAAAGCCAGGACTACAAGGTTTAAATTAATTTGGCACCCCTGCAAACAGCTGCAATACCTTTATTTTGAATGTTATACCCCCATGCACTTGAAAGGCAAATCAATATCGAGAAGGTCACTCCCATTACCTCCCTTGTACCTTTCTTTCACACTTGCCTTTCAGAAGAGTTGAGCTCATGGATTGCTGCCAACAACTTCACCAGCACCTGCAATTTTCCTGAATCAGTTTCACAGAAAGTGTCTGAAGTATAATCTTGTGGGAAGACATCTATTACACCTTCATAGAGGCTGGACTCATCGTATTGCTCAGACATAGGATCACAGCTTTTTTCCTGCTGAAAAGAAAAGGATTAAAATTCCATATCCCCTCTAACATAAAATTTTTAAGATTGCTGTATTTCTATCACAAAGACAAAAGGAGGCATAAAAAGCTGCCACAAAGCAATGTGGCATGTGAGCATGACAACCTTCCAACACAGGATTGAAAGTGAAGTTTTAAAATACTTATAGTTTATATTAGTTTACATTCTCTAATCTAAGACATTGTTTGAAGCTAAGGAGAAAGTTGAAATATTTAGAACTGAAAAATGTGTACAAGTTCTCTACTTAAACAACCATACAAATGTATTTCCACAGTAAAGACATATCTAAACCTTGGGAGTGAGGAGGAAATCAATACATTGTGTATTCTTTCTAAATCCCATAATTATTATGAAACTTCCCAATCATTCACTCTGTTTGGGAAAGTACTGTAATTAAGACTAGAAATGAAGAAAAGCTGGCAAACAAAACCAATAAAATAGTAGAAACACAGGTAATATTTTGCTGTACTTAGAAAATCAATGTTTCACAGGGAGGAAAAAGACCACTCAAATGCCAAAACCATAATGGTAATAAATTATTTGTACATACAGTCCTCTGCATCCCTATATTTAATAAAGGCTTGTGTTTTTGCATATGAAAGGTTTCTAATGCTTATACTATGAAGTAAAGGTAATGAACTTTACTTGGCAGCATTGAAGGCTAGAGGGATACTGCACTGTGCATATTCCACCAAAGTCATAAAGTACATCTTTAAAGAAAGACTTACATTTGCACCCACCTTACTTGGACTTCAGCTAGTGGCCCTACTATTACCACATTCTAATTATCATACTATTTGCCTATGGGAATAAAAACATTTTTTTATGTACAACCCTAGGAGAAGCGGTAATGGGGACATCTAGCACCACTGACATCTTGAGCCTGCAGCTCCCACGGTCATTAAGCTTGAAAAAGTGAAAATATCATGTGGACAGGGAGCTTTCAGAGAAACCAGCAGACATACTAGTAATACTAGTAATCTAGACTACTAATCCCTAGTTAATAGTGCTCTTTGTAAAATTCACATTTCTATGTATTTTTAGAGATATTCAGAGACAAGGTTAAGATGGAAAATACATTAAGAAAGAGAAAACAGCATAAGGCAATAGGAAACTGGTGAGATACTCTTCCTGAGCACATTCAGATTTCCTAACACTTGTGCTTTTGAAAGCAGACTTCCTAGAGCAAGCTGCATGTGAGAGTATGGAAATGACCTTAAGCAACATGCACATTGATAACAGTTTTAGTGACACGTGTCTGCTGAAATGACTAATTGCAAGCACACACCCCCGTGCAAATAGATACCTTTATAGCTTTAAACAGAAGACATGGATGATTGCAAAGTTTTTTCAGAGCTCCTATACATATTAGGTGGGGACTGTTTTCCAGCCTGCCTTGCAGACAGGATGTAATGACACGAGAACTAAGCAGTTTTCGATACAATTCAAGTTGCAGCGCTGTTGGTCGGCAGAAGATTATGCTCTCCTTTTTGGGGGGCAGAAATTTGTTAATAACCTCCTGTGTTCTTCTTAGAATAAAGAGTCCAGTGAGGCGTGTGAGTTCTGCTGCTCTTTTTTCTCCTAATTCCTTTTCCTCCTAAAAGAATAAAGTACAAAATTAATTAGAATCTTGCATTTCATCAGAACAATCTTCTGTATGATTTTAATTAGGTATTTAAATAACCTTTTAAAAGTATGATACCATTTTCTGACATCCACTGTAATGACCAATTCTTCTCCAATTACTACCACTGCATTAATTCTATGTCTGGTTTCTAAAGTCTTAAACAAAGGAAAATAATGTCCCAGATGACATCCAAGGCTTGAATTATATTCTAGAATTCTATTCTCAAGATGCAGTGAAAGCATGCAGACTTTGCAGTGGTGTGGAGAAGCTAAGAATGGATAAAGTATTGTCACATGGCAATGCACATGGCCTTTTGGGGAATGCTGTTGCCTGATAATTAATAGGCAGCTGAAATGAGGTGATTTGATCATGTGTGTTCTCCTTCTGTTCCCTTTGAAAAACAAGTGACTTCATGTCAATATGAAGGTGAAAAGCTTCAGCTACTATTAGTAGTCCTGAGCTTCACTTTGCTCCATAGAATACAAATTTCATTTTACCATGAATTTTCTTCTAGAACTGATTTTTTAACCAAATACCTCTGTTGCTGAAGGTTCTCTAGATCTGACAATTGGCTCCTCATATATCTTTCTATACGTGGATAAAGAACCAAGTATTCCTGGATTCACAAACTCTATTAATGCATAAAATTCTTGCAAGTCATTTTGGATTGGAGTACCTTGGAAGAGAAAAAAAAAAATCTGCAATTGGTTATTTTTACTTTAAACTGAAGGAAGTACATTGAAAGCAGGGGTCAATATTGACAATGTATCCTGTAACAGATGTTTTATTTCTGTGTGAATTACTCAGAGTCCTGAATTGATCTAAAACTTTACCATGAATAACAAGATACTGCACTCCTAACTAAACAGACTGCAGATATAATTGTTCTAACAAAGGAATTTAAAAAATCAAGTTCTAAATAAATTTAATTAAATAACTACAAAGGAAAACATTCAGTGCAGAGTCCCAATTCCCTTACAGAAGATCTAAGGCTCCTTGCTTGCCCCTGAAGACTTACATATTTATGTAAAAACAATTGGAAATAACCTGTTTTTAAACACCTGAGATTTCTTCATTTAATACCCATTGCCAAAATTCCTACTGATCTCGTGCTTTTCTTTTACCCCAACCTAGCACTATCAACATAAAAAAATACTGAAAGTAACTGTAGATACTAACCAGTAAGGATAATTCTCCTCTCACAAGACAGACTAGTAAGGGCCGTAGTTGTCTTAATAGTGCTGTTTTTCAGCCGATGTCCCTCATCACAGATCAGGAGGTTAAATTCTACAGCCTGAATTTGATCCAAAGATCGCAACAGCATCTCGTAACTGATTATCATAACAGAATAAAGTGGAGAACTGATGAATTCTTCTACTTTGTGGTCCTGCAGGCATAAAGGAAAATAAATCATACAACTATTTCGTTGGAGATCACTTCCTTAAAAATCATCACATTCCTTAAAAATCCAGTAGCTACAGAAATTTCTTCTCACATGACAAGGTATTTACTATCTCCTACATGACTTCAGATTATTGATTCTTTCCTAATTTGCGAAAGAGATCTGATACAGCAATTTAGAATTTTACCACCTCATTAAAAGAAAATTTATTATTCTTTTAAGCCTTTAAATCCTCTGAGATACATTTCCTACATTAAATCCTTCTGAGATGAAGGTGAAAAGCACAGAGTTCTTGTAATAGCTTTCCACTGCTGGAATTTGGTAAGCTTCAAATGAATAATTAAAGCCAAGATAATGAAGGGCCACAGGTAGCTCCTGGTACATTCACTTTGGATCTCAGCCTGTAATGTCCAGTAGGAAATTACCGCAGTCTACCAGTCTACCAATTTTGTAGATTTTAATTGAATTTTATATTATTGAATATTATATCCTATTGGTATTATTTAACCTACTGAATTGGTTCTAGGTCTCAGGACATAGAAGAGCAAAGTTCAGCTTGATTGGAGCTCAGCAGGGAGGAGTTCTGCAGGGAGCTTTCATGGACGTCAAAGGAACTCCCAAGTGCTGGGATTTTTTCAAGGATGCTCTTCTGGAAGCATGAAAATAGTCCATTCCCTTTAAAGATCAGGGAAACAAATGGAGCAAGAGACCCCTTGGCTTAACTGAGAGCTTCTGAATCAAAATCAAAAGCAAAGTGCACCAGCGATGGAAATATGGATAAATACCTGTTGAGATCTACAAGGGCATTGCCAGGGCCTGCAGAGATGCAGACAGAAAAGCAAAAGCTCAGCTAGAAATTAATTTAGCCAGAGATGTTGAGAACTGCAAGAAACAGCTCTCCAAGTACGTAAAAAAGAAGCAGAAACAGAAGGAAAATACTGGCCCACCAATAAACAGGAGGTGAATTAGTCACAGCACCTTCTTTACCTCTGTCTTCACCAGCACTGCTGGGCCCCCAGCCCTGGGAACAAAAATCCAGGCTAATTACAGACCAACCAGGGTCAGTGAAGGAAGGTGGGGGTGAGCTCTTACAGGAGCTTGACCCCTATGGATTAATGGGCCCTGACATTGCCCAGGGGTATTAAGAGAGCTGACTGACATCATTGCAAGGCCAATGCATAACTTCTGGCGAAGTCAAATCGAATCCTCTGGAATGTGCCAGAGGACCGGACATCTAAAAATAGGGTTTAAAGGGGTTTAAATCCCACCTACAAGTAGGGTTTAAAGGAGGAACTTCTTAAGTTATGGAATGAATCTTCATGGGAGCTATCACATGTCAGAGAAAGCAAGGAGTTGGGAAAAGCCAACATAAACTCACCAATGACAAACTGAGCTTGACAAACCTGGTCACCCTCTGTGACAAAGCAAGTTGCTTGGTTGGTGTGGGCTGGGTGGACATTGCCTCCTGGATTTCTCCAAGGCTTCAGAATGGTTTCCCACAGCCTCCCTCTGAAAAGCAGATGGGCTGTGGTGTGGATGGATGCTCCATGTGGGAACTGGCTGAGGCAGCACCCAGCGGGTGCTGGTCAATGGCTCCTCCTCAAATGGGCAGCGTGGCACGAGTGGGGTCCCCTGGGATTGGTGTCAGGCCCAGCTCTGCTTAATATCCTCAGAAAGTGATTGAGAAGATGGGATCAAGTGCACCACGATGAAGTTTCCCAGCAACACCAAACTGAGTGGGAAAGTGGATGCTTTGGAAGAGAGAGCCACCCTGCAGGAAGATTTGGATAGGCTGGAGAGTGGCTAACAAGAATCTGATGAAGTCTAGCAAGGGCAATCATCATATCTTGCACCTGGGAAAACATAACCCAGGTGTGCAGCACCATAGGGCTGGCATCCACCCAGCTGGGGAGCATCTCTGTGGAAAGGGATCTGGGGATCCAGGTGGACAATCAGATCAGCATGAGCAAACAGTGCTGTGCTGGCACAGAGAGCCAACGGGGTGCTGGGCTGCATCCACAAGGGCATCACCAGCAGAGATCCAGAAATCATTGTCCCACTCTGCTCAGAGCTCATCAGGCCACACTGGAACGCTGTGCTCAGTTTTGGTCCCTGCTGTGCAGAAAAGATGTGGACAGGCTGGAGAGGGTCCAGAGAAGAAGAGCCACAAACTGGGAAGCCTGTGACAGGGGAAAAGGCTGAGAGAACTGGGTTTGTTCAGCCTTGAGAAAAGAAGGCTTAGGGGAGAACCTTATCACCATGTTCCACTATTTAAAGTGAAGATGGAGACCCTTTTTACAAGAAGTCACATGGAAAAGACAAGGGATAATGGGTACAAGGTTACTCCTGAGGAAGTTCCAATTGCACATGAGAAGAATGTTTCAGAATGAGAATCACCAGCCACTGAAATAATCTCCCCAGGGGAGTGGTGGAGATTTGTCCGGACAGGATGCTGGGCCATCTTGTCCAGACAGTGCTTTTGCCAAGAAAGGTTGGACTGCATGATCCTTGAGGTCCATTTCAATGGGATATTTCACGATTATTCTCTGATTAATTTTGTTACTAGCCCTTAACATTGATGGGTTGGCCAACAAGTAAGGTCACCCTGGGATTCAGAAAATAAAGAGTCCATAATCAGCCCCAGAAAACATGTCTGTCTACTGATAGATTTCTAATCTCTGTATTATTGGTCAGAAAACGACTGCAACCATCCCCTCTCTTATATACCCCTCAAGCCCTTTCCCTTCAAAAGACACCAAGAATTTTCCTGTCTATTGAAGGAAATGCACACACTAAATAGTCACTGTAATGGTACAGAGAGCTTCCTCCAAAACAGAAACAGCTGTTTTTCTGTGCAGACTTGTAAATGTACTAGGATTGTCTACCTGTCTTGCAATTATGCATAAAACTGGAAAAATCAAAAATCTCCTGTGGGCATGTCCCTTACCTTTCCACTCAGCTCCAGATGCTAATTTTCTGAATGCTTCTTCCTATGTCCTAAAGGTGTTCACTAACTAAGCAGGCTATGGGTGCAGCTGACAAGCTGCAACCTCTCTAATTGTGAAAACAAATCAGTCTAGAGCCTTAGAAGGTTTTTTTATTTCCAAACAAGATCAGTTACCAAACACAGACGACTAAGTCTGGAGCCAGATGGTGTAATACATTGTAAAAGCAGCACAACTTAATTATCACAACCTTTAGAGCCTCCTGGCAGGTGATTCAGATGAATCCATGGGATGAATCCAGCACATTAATCTCACAAAGTACCATGCAGCAGATCAGCCCACATGCTGCTCACAAGGAGGCCCAGCACATCAGAGGAAGCAAGGAGTAGTAAGGACCAGGTAACAAGGACATGCACCCATTTTTCCAGGTGTTTGGGACTGGACTTGAGCAGTCCTGTTGTTTCCAAGACTGTAGTTAACTGCCTGTTTTCTTGTTGTATTTTTACTGCTGTTTTCAAAACAGAAGCAGAAAATTTCCCAACACAGGAACAGAGTCACAGAGGAGCCCTGTAGGGAAGACCCAATGCTGTCCCAGCCCAGTATACAGGCTCCACGTTGCAGCCTTGAAGACAGAGGCAATGCCTCTCTGGACTTCTCCTGGCATGGTCAAGCACCAGAAGATGCCCAGCGTTCAGAAACCATTTTCTTTTTGTACACTTTCAGGCTGTGAGCTGAGATGGGGAAAGTGGCCTGAGGCACTGGGGAACAGCCACCAACATCCCTCCCCTGGAAAAATATCAAGTATGCAGGGGAGTTTGAACTCCTTACAAAAAAAAAAAAAAAAGCAGAAGAGTCCCTTACAAGCCTCCTGCAGTCAAATATAATGTATTTCCTACTGTATGTAACAACAGCAGTGGTTGAAAGATGAAAAATTAAAATAAATTTACAAGCTAATTTCAAGTAATTAATTCATACTCTTAACTGGCTGCAGAATATGTCTATATTATACTCCATTTTAACAATTACCCAAAGTGACTTGACAGATTTAAGTGAGCTGCCTGGAGCCACATATGGAGCAATTATCAATCAGTATTAGAGGTCCATAATGTCCCAGACTTCCTCTTTGAACAGGCCTTTCTTTGCACTAGTTCAAATCCAATGTAGCTGGTAAAGTGTGAATTCAAAAATGCTGAATCATAAAGCAATGTAGACCTGTAATTAATTATTTTTCCAGATATTTTGACTTCAAAACCAAATCAAAACAACTCCAGTAGGAAGTGCTACTCTGCAGACAGATAAAGGAATTATTCTCTCAAACACATTGCAAATGCTTAAAATAGGAATTAACAAGACCTAAAAGCAACCTTTGTGGAGATACCTTCCTTTTAAAAGCAATGTTCTCCACATGGTATTTGCATATTAACATAATTAAACTGCAATCACATTTTAAAAGATAATATCCTGGTGTGTTAAAAAGTCTGTTACTGAAGGGTTAGGATTAGGTTATGGCATTTCAGTGTGAAAGTGAGGAAAACATTTTAAAACATCTGGCAGTTCTTTGAATGCATTCCTTATAGACAAGAACAGAAGAAAATGGTGGAGAAAAGCTCTTTCTTTAAGTTATACTGGAGAAATAACAGCATGGTAATTGCTGTTTTTCCAGAGAAGATAGACAGTAAGTTATTGTGAAATACCTCATTATACCCCAGGCAAGTCATATTGTGTCTTCCTTTTGCATGACAGTGTATTCTGTGGTATTTGGGAACGCAGCTGTTAAAGCTGCTGAGTGTCCCCAGTCAAATAGGTCCAATGAGATGAGTAACAGTTTTAAAGTTATTTAAATTTAAAGGAAGTGAAAGCTACTGTCATTTTGGGGCACAGTAACTGTCATCACATTCAGGCTTTCTCCTCCCAACATTATTCATAAGAACTGCAAGAAAACGTTTCATTATCTCTAACTCGCCTTTTAGGTTAAAAGGTTGCCATATTTTGCCTTGTATCCATTTCTTTTAGGAAATTTCATTTCTCCCATCCCACCCTATATTATATTAGAGTTCCTGGCAAGTCAGTTTGCTTCATTTCCACAACCTGAAACAAGTTACTAAGAAAAACAAATTATGCACAATGCACCTATTATACACGCATTGTCTTCAGTGGAAGACCTACAGTTTGTAGAGTTTGGCAATAATGAGTCAAATTTAAAGAAATTGTTATTGTTACAAAATTGTGTATAGTTTACCAAGAAGTAAACTTCCATTGAAAACTTCTGCTTCACCTGAAATATTAATTCTTCCATTAAGGATAATTCAAGAAACTAAAGGCAAATCTGGTTGGTGTAAGAAATGGATAACCTTTAGAATGAAGAACTGTTTGTTTCATCAGTCTACCTGTATGAAATTATTAGATTAAAAAATAATTTTGGAAGACAAGTATCTTCATCTTTGATGCAAGCACCAATGGAGGTACTACAAGCTCTCCACTTCCCTGGAACTTGTGAATGTTAATAGCAGAAGGAACAGTTTCACTACAGGAGGGGACAGGGATCAGCATCATCCTGCTTCTTAATAAGATTTGTACTTGCCTGCATTATTCTAGAGACAAGAGATAGTCTCATGACCTAACACTGAGACTCTAGGCTTGGTAACTCTTGAGACTTTAAATCATCCCAACAGAGATCTAACTCTTGACTGTGACACTAAAGGGAATAACCTTCTGAAGTACCCCAAAACAGGCAGCCAAAACAAATTAGAAGTTTTCAGTACAGAACAAAAGCAACTACCACAGAAACAGGCGGAGGCTTTGGTATGTAAACAGGGAAGGTGTGCACTTTGATACATTACAGAAAACTCCTTAAGCTGAAGAGGCACAGGGAGGAGCATGTCACCTTTTACAACTCCAAAGGGGAAACCAGAAAAGGTGAGACAGACATATGCTACACGTGAGCTTGGGTTATGACTGAAGACTGACAGCAAAATACTCATATGGACAATTATCTAAAGAAGAAATAAAGTACAACAAATTAACATTAACAGAGAATTACTAGGCTTTGTCTCTAGTTAAAAAAAAAAAAAAAAGAAGACAAAAAACCCCATAATTTCTATATTCTGAGCCAAAAATGACCTAATCCACTTTTGGAAATAAATCTTACCTGATCAACTGTAAAGACTTTGATCCTTTCGCTTCCCAACCATTTCTGAAATTCTTTTTTCCAGTTTTTCACCAGACTCCCAGGGGTGACCACCAGTGCTCGCTTTAGCACAGGTCTGCATCCGTAGGGCCCCTGGCGCAGCAGAGTCCACACAAGGGCAATGCACTGCAGGGTTTTGCCCAAGCCCATCTCATCAGCCAGAATAGCTCCAGACCTGCCACTAACTCTGAAAGAGGGAACGAGGTGCTGGTATCATTTTAAAGGACATATCTGTAACTATCCCCAACTGCTTCAGGGATTTGCTTCTGTGCTTGTTTTCTGAAGTATAAAAACCTATTTATACTTATTATGTCTCCTGTAGGTTTTTATTCAGTTGTACTAGAAGATCTTAGAATGAAAATTCTCATTCTCTACATTCTCTAACTCAGTAGTCCTCTAAAACTAAAGTTTAAATCTGCCTTTAGAACTAGAATTATCCAATACTTAAGGAATCTATGGCTTGGGAAAACACTTTTGAAAACAATGCTGTATTTTTTGAAACAGGTTGAAATAACATCTTTTTTATTCTAAATGCCAGAATTATAAATTACATGAATAATTTTGAATTATATGAAATATAAATCCCATAAAACAGTGTTTTTCAGCATGGTTTTGATTATATCTGTATTTACAAAATTTGGTACGTAGAAATGACAGGCCTTTCGGTGCACTAGCTTCTCATGACATCCAGCAAAGGCATGGCAAGTATGATGCTACATTTAGGTCAGAAAAAACTTGTGCAGCCGCTTTTGGGAGAAAATTACTAACATTAATTAACTGAAAAATTGCTCAACACTTCCCAAGATGTCACATTTCAAACATGGGCAGGAAAATATTATAGGTATTAAAAGCTACACGGATAATTATTACCTTACCTCATTCCCATTACACATTCATACAGAAATATAATTCCTTCTCTCTGATGTGGGCGGAGATTACTTGCAATGTAAGGATCTACAACTACATCCACCACAGGTAAACCGGCCTTATTGAACATCCACTGATGACTTGCATTTGGTCGTGGCATAACCAGAGAATCTTCAAGTTCAAAGCATAATCAAGCATTACTTTCAGTCTGTTAGCTAAACTTATTAAAGTCAATGATTTAATTACTGTTAAAAATACCGTTTATTATATTGACCATTCTCAGACTGAAAACACATTTATAAGTACCTAGATTGCCTTCTACAAAAAACCATTCTTTTAAAGAGGCTTTCCAAATAGTTTTTTTCTCAAAGGTAAAGATGATAAACTGAGAAATATGAGGAGGTTTTTTTGGATGAGGTGAAACTGCCTACCTAATAAAAGTTGCTTGATAACTTTGAATTCATAAAGTTAAATTCATAGAGTTAAATTAGAAGAAGTTCCAAAATACTTCTGAATTAAAAATCTAAGAAAAAAAACAATGACCTACATAAAATCTAAATACTCTAAATAATATATTTCAAGGGGATAGTCTTGCAGTAGCCCAGAAAGTCTTCCCTGCCCAAGAAACAGCCACTGATTTGTTAAAGAAAAATAAGAGAGGATTGAGTGTGAGCTGACAAAGACTGCCACAGTGCATGAATAAAAGAAGTTGAAGGGTTTGAAGACATGCAGAGGCAAAGAGAGAATGAAATATTGAGCAACATCTAAATAACAGTTTTGCTTGCCATAATCAGTTTACAAACATTATGATTTTGCTAGACAATGTCTATTCTTGGGTTACTCCTGCTGCTGCTACACACCTTCACTGAAAAACTGTATTGTCAGAGGACAGAATGAGAAAGCAATTTATGGCTTCTGGTATTTTTATGTCACTATCGTAAACCTATACTGATAATTTATTTATGGGAATAGGTTGGTTGAAGGCTTATATCAGTCAGGGAGATTTTGTTTCCTACTGACAAAGGGTTGAGTTCTGATGGATTAAATCAAATTGCATGTGCATATATTTAAAAGCCAGTGGAAACAAACAGATAACTTTTCTGACAAAAATCTGCATGAAAATGAGGAGGAAACAAGGCTTGGATAAACACTGGACTAAAAGCTTAAAAACTGTATGTGGAAGATGTAGCTTTATATCTTTGCCACTGTGCTCCGTTCGGCTGGCTTTCCATTCTGTAGAAGCTGCATTTTAATCAACTATAATAATAGACATCATGGTGAAGTGAAAACCTCTGACTGTTCCAATATCAAGGTCCTGGTCTTGTAAAGTATCTCAGTAACTTCTGCAAGAGTTAATGCAATCAGGCATTAAATAGCATGATCCTCCTGTGTAAGCAAACCTAAAGCCTGAGAGCCCAACCCATTGATGTGTTGAGAGCTCCCAAAATATGATACAAGGTATTCAAATTCACTACGAGTCACAGAAGACAACTAGAATACTTTTAACTCTTTAACAAACTAGTGCAGAAACAGCAAAGTTGTTAATTTACATGCTGAATATATTGGCCTTCTTTGGTCAGATTTTCAGTTAGAATGCTAATGCAGCATCATCTTGCAATCTCAGGAAGGAACATTCTTAGATAAAATGTAATCAGGCTAAATTAAGACCAGAAGTTGGTGTTAATAAGGATGCTCTTTTATAATTACCACTTGACTAAGATTTCATTGTTTATTTACATAGCAGCCAGGTAACAGCTTCCAGAAGTCTCACAGTATCAGGAAATGATGTAAGAACTCAGAGGGAGGTATTACAGTAAGAATATAGAAAAAGAGCTGCGTTTTTTTAAATAAGCACAGCTCTGCTTAGCAACATTTTTTTATGCTCATTTTTATCTTCCATCTGAAAGACAGAGCTACCAGCAGAATATAGCTCCTATATGGTTTGTAGACAAAAAACAGTTCTGCTTAATAATCAACACCACTTACACAACTGCTTAACCAGCCTGCTCCTATACAATATGTGAACTCTCATGGCTCTTCAGCACAAAACTATAAACATTTATTCCAAAACATATCTGGTTGAGTTTTAGTTACACTCACTGGCTGTGAAGGATCAGGCATTGACAGAAGCAATTCTCTCAAAGTGGCACAACTTTTCTATTGCTGATCCTCCACTGCAATTACTGTGCTGTCACATTATGGCTGTATGCCACTGACCCCAGTGGGAAGCTGGAACTCATCTAGAACTCCTAGTATGTGTCAGATTGTTTCAGTGATCAGTAAACTCATTGTCTTCGGCAAAACTCTTAGAAACTACTCTGTTTCCATAGCCATCTGTAACAACTATGAAAAACTTGGTTCAGTGTAGAGTATTTTACTTGTTAGAAACACACATGACAAAATCCTAGCATGGTTAGATAATAATACTGCATGTCAGAAATACTTCAGTAATACATTGAGGTTACACAATCAATATTTTTTGAGAGTCAGAGGATGTTTAAAGAAACTTTAAAATTTCAATCTTACTTGTGGCATTTGGATCATGGCGAGGTTTGCAGCTTTGGGAATCTCTGAGCATATTCTCTTTAGTACTGGGTTGACAGACATTTTTGAATGGTTTACAGAATAGTTTTGTACTGGTTTGAGATAATGCAGATGCATCTGTTTCATGAGTCCCTATTCCAGCCTGAAAACACCTGCCACTGTTGAAATCATCTGCTGAAATTACACCCATCACTTCAATTTCTTTTCCGCCAACCATCAGTGTTTGACCTTCATCAAGGCTGTCTAACTCTTTAGCTTTATATCCAGTACCTAAAAGAACATAAAAATAAAATAATTAGGACAACACAGCAAGTACTATTTCCTTAAAACCAGTACTCATCTGCAGGAAGGAAAAACTGTGAAAAAGTTACTCATTCTGAAACATTTAATTGTTCCACCTTTAAGCCTTTCCCTCCTTAATAGAGTGACATGTGAGTGCTAATAATCAGAATTAGCAAAGTATATGAGCAAAGACTCAGTCATCCTCATCACCAACCAAGTCTACTAAATGTCAAACAACTGTTTAAGACAGCTTTTAAAAAGTAGCTCCATGTGGTAAAATCCAGAAGTTTCCCTTAATAACCATCCTAAGTCCTTTTCCCTTTTTTTCATGCCCCCAAAAGAAGTCTCCTAACCCCTCCTGCTATTGATCTAAACGATGTATTCTACTTTTTAAATAATTCTACATTAGTTTTCTTACACTTAAAGATTCAGATGCCTCTGAAATCTTCACTTCTACATATGCTCTGGAACATGTTCTGATTATTGCCAAGATTTATGAGTAAGTTAAGTTCAAAACTTGTTAGGCTTGGTCAGGTGGGCATTCTCACTGCAGCTACAAATACAATTCCAAAACACAGCTACAGCTGGTATCATTACAAAATACAGCTACAGCTGCCACTTCCTTTTAAGAGAACAGTGTAGGAAAGAGTGGGGGTTCCTTCTTTTAAATAGCAGTCTACTGGTTGAAGCTCTCACATAAGAATCAGAGGACATATAATTTATTTTCTTAACTCAGAGAGGTCAAAGCCACATCTCTGTTTCAGAATTCTTTACTTCAATTGTTGAATTTGTATAAATTTGGATAAACAGGCTTCAATCCTTAGTGAGGCCAAAAAAAAAAAACCAAAAACCAAACTCACAAAAAAAAAAAAAAAAAAACCAAAAAAAAACCTCAGACAAAAAAAAAAGGTAAGATTGTGTAGACCAGCAGTTAAATCACTCAGCTATGAAGAAAAAAGAAAGAAGCAAGGCCTCCCAAGGCACATTTTATCCATCAAACACCATATATAAAGTATAAAGACTCCTGGAAACTGTTGGCAAAGCTTGGGTCTGCCGCTTCTAAGAATGTGAAAGATTGGAAGGTGAAGCTCTGCATCTGAATTCCTTTAAGAGGAAAAATTACCGAGGTGTTTCACAGTCTAAGAGTCTAAGCACGTGCTGAAAAACAGTCTGGCCAAAAGGGAAAGGGAGACACTTCTCCTCCTCTCCTCTGGAAGTATTCAGAAAGCACACAGTGAACCTTGTTTGGCTCTTGAAACTTGGACTTGCTTTCAGGAAAGAGCTGAAGATGCCTGAACACAAAAGAATACATGTGTCTTCCTAAATAGGATGCTTAGGGAGGGCATTTATGATCCTCTTTGCTCTGCTTTTTTGTTTTCTGTTATTACCTCTACATAGCTTCAGGCTGAACACACTGAATACAGGCGTATCCCTGTGCAGGTTCTGGTCAGAAGAGTCTAATTCTAATACTGGATGGGCTTTAAGGGTAGATAGAAACTGAGAAGGCAAAAAGCAAAACTACAAAGCTCAACTGTTTATGCAGCTGCCAGAAATAACCGTTTCTGTAACATACTGCAATTTACAAGAGAGCACGTCCTAAATTCTTTGCAATGCATTATTAAGGAATTAGGACATTGCAGAGGAGAACAGTAAGATGTTCTGCTGCCTAAAAAATGAGCTATAAGCTGTGCTGATTTTAGGTTCCCTTGTGCCATCCTTGATCCTGCCCTGGTAAGCCTAAGGAAAAAAAGAAAAATTCTTCCTTTGCCTTTTTCTTCCCATTTAAAAATAATAATCCCAAGGGCTCATGCACACTATAAACTTCCCAGTATTACATACAATTTTGGAGGCAAGCACCACTGCTGGACCTTTCCTTCTCACTCAGTGAGTTAAATAATTGCAGAAATTTAACACTCACACTGCTTAAATTGGTCCATGTATTACCTTCTTAGAATCAATATGAATTGAAAGCAATTCTGAATGGGCAAGTTAGCACTAATGACATTGGTATTGTGCTCTCTGACACCATCAAACATGGTAAAAAAACTTTTAAGTTTTTTTTAAGTGAAGTTTTAAGAGAAAATCACAATGTTCATTTTTCTATTGTGTTTGCTGCTAATTCAAGAAGACAGGACTTGAAAAAACAGAAGAACAACAGGGTGGTGGCTGATGCATTCCAGGCATTACTCTCTTTCACTCTGCCTTTTTAAAAACAAGCAAGTCTGTACATATATTGCTTTGCTATAAATAAATTCAAATTAACTTCTAAGTCACAGACTGATTTGCAAATCAAAACTGCCTGGTCCTAACAAGGCTCACAATGTCATGAGATCACAATGTCATGGTTGTAACAAAAGAGCAGAGACGCCATCTCTGACCTAAAATAAATCGAATTATGCTTAGCAAAAACATTGTCCAATCCTACTCCCTTACAGAATATCTTTGGCTCCATTAGCAAAGTTAATTCTTGCTTTGCTTTCAGTAAAAAATTACTGCTCCAAGTTGATGGCAGCCTATGGTTTGCAAGTCTTATTTTTAACTCTGATATCAACCCAAACTATGTCTTACAGCAGCAGCTGCTGCTAAAACTACAAGACTAAAAATTGCTACACAGTTGACTTTGGCTGGGCAGGAAAATTTTGCTGTTTGCCTGTCTTTCCAACAAACATAATATTTTTAGCTGTTTGACAGGCTGAAAAATAAAGGTCCAACTTCTGAAATGTCTGATTGCCCTACTGCTGACCAAGATATCTACAAGAAAACTACCTGTATCTTTTCCCTAAATTTTAACTCCTTCCCTTCTATATTATGTGAGCAACCAAAATCAACTACTCATCCCTCATTTAGCATCGCTGCTGAATTAGTACAGCCATTGATTTCCAGATTCTCCCTTAGGACTAGCATTTGGTGTTTCTGTGAATTATGTTATTCAGCCTGCTCCAGCCTCCCCCATGCATCTGCCTTATATGTAATAAATATAAAGCTGTCTTGCAGTCTTCCCCCCCACTCTGAGAAAAAAAGACAAACCAAAAGCAAACCCAAAATCTCCACTGTTTTTTCATCCTGTGGTCACCATTAGTATGAAGAACTGAAATATCTAAAGAGCTGGGTCTCTTTTAATTCAAAGCACAGTGATTTTCTGCCAGGTGTTCCTTTGAGCAAGCATGCAATTCTACAGTACCTCTGCCAATGTCTTTGCCTTCCATATCTTTCAATATTACTGACTTTCCTTTTGTAATAAGAATAGCATCGCCTTCCCACTTCTTGTGCTTTTTCTTTGATGCCTTACACCACACGACACTGAAATATTTCACAAGGCAGTCAGGTGCTTCCTGAGCTGCTTCTTCCTTTGCAGTCCCTGAGGTTGGCAAATAGACTGCATCTAAAAGGGAAATAAAATAACAAAGAATATCTCAGGTTCTCCCAATAAAGTGTACAGTCTTTTGCATTTCAAAAAAATCAAGACCAATCTATAAATTTCATCTTATATAAACAAAGTGGTATATTTCCTTATGGTAAATTTGGATTGAGACAGAACACCACACAAGGACCAATCCTGAAAAAAAAAAACCAAAACAACATTACATTGTTTCAGAAAGTATGTACTTCCAGGGAAATAAGATTACTTGTTGCATTAGTAAGTGACCTCCTAATTTGACATATATACAAAATGTTAAGAATGGAAAAAGAATAAAAGGAAAGGCTGAAAAAAAAGCAAAAGGGAAATGACCACAGGAGAAAATGAAAACAGGGTCCTCGTGAGATGGTGCTGGGCAATGTTCTGAAAGCAAGCACAGGAAGACAGAACTCAGAAAAGGGAACAAAGGAGTCCAGGAACCAGATCTGGAGCTGACGTCATCTGTACAAAGTAGCAGAATAACCATAACTGTAATAATACAAAATATAATTTTAACTTCTTTCCTTGCACCCTTCAAAAATAACTAATTGTGCAAATCTTGAATCAGACCATCTCTTGAGTATGCACCAACTCAAACACTGTAACTAGGCTTAGATTGATTTATATTTGTCAGCAGTTACCCAGTTAGAAGTGCCATGGATGTCAATATTAATAAGCAATATTTAGGTTAATAAGGTTAAGAAATGATAACAGAACAGACAGCAGTTGATTATAACATTGATTTAGAATAAACACATGCTTTCAAGAGTTAGCAATCTGAGACAAGTAATGGTAGAGAAGTCACCAGCATTACCTAAAGGAATATCTGCAGCATTCCTTTTCAGCACATGCACAGCTTCAAAAGGAGAATCAGACTAATTTTCATTAAAATACCCTTGCACGCTGGTTAAAATCTTAAATAGGTTTGCTCCTTTGATTCCATCTGGGATTCAACACTATACAAATCTGTTACAAAAAAGCACTTATGCCACAGACTAACTTTTCCAAAATTTGCAAGTGTTCTGGTATTTAAAGGAGAAGCAGCAAGAGGAAATTCTTGCTCACGGTAACAGTCCAACAAAGAAGCAGCTTTACCACTTCTACATCAATATTCCTAAAACTGCAAAATAGTCCTAAGTTACACATCTAAAATGAGTTCAATTTTTCAGACTGGTGTTTACTAAAAAGGTATTATCTAAGTGAAAAATGCTGCATTTATCTAGTTGAATATTCTTTCCAAAACACCCCAGAAGTTGTATTGTCTGTACAGAACTCTGTGCTGACACAATGTCTACAGCAGACAGGATTTTCCATACGTAGATGTTCCTTCGGTGCATTAGCCAACATCTGTAGTTTCATGCAGCAGATGTGTCCCCATCTCCAAGGAATAACAGAGCAGCTACTGAACACTGGCATTTCACAGAAGGATAAGAATATGGAACATATTCATAACAAAGAAATGTAGGGGATTCTTTGTAGATGAATCTTGGTAAATGAACCAAACAGTAACAAAAAAATCCTTGCAGCTCTGTAAAAGAGTTAAAAGGCTCCATTGGATCTTCAGTAATCACAAGTGGTAAGATTTAGAGAAGTGAAAGAGAGAGGGGGGAAGAGAGGAAACCTGTACCTTGCAAAAGATTAATTTTATTCTATATTGAGCTTCTAATTGTAAATTGATTCAACAGATAAATGCAAGATGGTTTTCTTTTTGTTTTTCAAAATTATTCTCTTAGTTTATTCAACAACGACTTTCCTTATATTAAGATTTTAAACTATTACTGCAAGAACTGGAGATTTCACTGCAGGATTTTCTTCTTCTTTCTTGAAGGATGGCAATCCACAAACAAATGACCACCTCTTTGTCTCCTTCACTGACCTGCCACATGAGTTTGGTGACCCCTGAGATCTGTGTTATGGTCATTGCTCTTTTACTCAGGCCATCCTGGATGGTATTATCTGAATTACCAGCAGCTTAACTTTGAAATCAATAACAAGTGTTCAAACTTTTCTTATCCCTGCTTCATTTAAAATAATTAGAAAACAAATAATTTAGAAACAAAGTTGGAAATTAACAGCCTTTTGTTATAGTGACTTTTGCTGAAGATTTCCAAAGCATCCTGTCCCCAGTAAGAAGCAAACTGGGCACCAATATTCCATGCAATACTACCATGTTTCTTTGGGGAAAATGAAAAATTATAGCTTCTGCAATGTTCAGATTTCTTCTCTCAATTTGTCTTCTGAATTACCATAACTTCAGAAATATTCAATAACAATTTGTTTCTATGCTACATAAATTATCTTTCTTTTGCCAATAACTACAGTATATTTTCAGATAAAAATGTAAGGTCTTTTTTTTTATTAACATTTCTATGTAAAAGTAATTACATCCTCTCAAAATTATCTTTCACATAATTTCCTTGCATAGAAAACCTAAACCTTTTCACCAGCAATGATGATTAGGTGCTTGCATTCAACATTCTTTTTATCTTATCAGTTTTGTTTGTATTCAGCTTCACACCTATTTAACTTTAAAGATTATTACAGTGCAATAGCAGAATATTTAAATTCAGTAACTACAGTGTCATGAGCTTTTCAGGAATTGAAATGAGAATGGTATGTTATGCACAGGAACTAAGTTCAGTGTTTGATATAGGGGTACAGTGAGCAGTGGATTCAACAGAAACCCCTTACTGCTCTGAGACCATAGACAGTATCTGAAATAAAACTGGATTTGCTGAGACCCTGGAAGACAAACTGCAATTGTACCTTCTGGGCTCTGCTGTTAATGAGTTTGGAGTGAAACTAATAAGTAACAGCAACCGTGCATACCCTGTGGTATGAGAAACATCAGGAAATCATGCTCCCTCATTTCTCTCCCAAGCAGCCAAAAGCCCAGCCTGGCAGTGAGGTTCGTTTAACCATGAAGAAACAGCAGCAAGGGGCATGGCTTTCCTCCCAAAGGAAGGGCTTGGGAACTTTAAAGACACGGCTAACAAGGCTTTGAAAAGCTCCCACAAATAAAGCTTTCTCTCTGTGGTTGAGAAAACAAGGGCTTAGGTTTCAAGATATAAACCATAGCCTCACTGATATGAGGAAAAGTTTCAGCAGCCTCAGGAAGGTGATGATTTACAGAAATCGGGACGGGATCCAGGAGAGGGGACGGGGAGCATTCCAATGGCAAACAGGTTTAACCAGTTTCTGATGAGCAGGATTTAGAGAAAATGCATCGATTTAATGCATTAGGTGACTCCCAAAGCAGCAAGAAAGCAGCTGCACTGTGAAAGAGTCCCCAGAGTAACCCCAGGGTCCATTTCCAGGCACTGCGGCTCAGCACCTTAAGCGCACGCGGTGCCCTGAGGAGCGAGGGGAGGCCTCCAGTGAGCACTCCAGAGGGCACACTCCAGTGAGGCACACACCAGAGGGCACACTCCAGTGGGACACACTCCAGAGGGCACACACCAGAGGGCACACTCCAGAGGGCACACACCAGTGAGTATTGCAGAGGGCACACTCCAGAGGGCACACTCCAGTGAGCACTCCAGTGAGCACACTCCAGTGAGCACTCCAGAGGGCACACTCCAGAGGGCACACTCCAGAGGGCACACTCCAGTGAGCACTCCAGTGAGCACACTCCAGTGAGCACACCAGAGGGCACACTCCAGTGAGCACTCCAGAGGGCACACTCCAGTGAATATTGCAGAGGGCACACTCCAGAGGGCACACTCCAGAGGGACACACTCCAGTGAGCCCAGCACTGGCACCTTGGCCTGGGTGTGGTTTCATGGATGCCTTAATCCCATCCAAGTGCAGCCTGCTGCCAAAGCCATGAGCTCACCTTTCCTTCCCTCTCCCGCTCTGCTTCTCATCCACCAGCTGCAGGAAAGCCAGCCCAATGAATCCCATCACTACAGCCAATACAGGGAAGGGGTATGTGCAGCTTGGACCAAGGAGGCTGGGAGGTTGCCCATCTTTCTTGTAGCAGCTACTGTTAGGTTGGGGTGATTTTCAAACCATGGGTCCTGTGTTACCCATCACCTTCACACCTGGACTTCCATGACATAAGCACGTATGAAACAACAGGTGAGTTTTCCCTCAACTGCTCTGAATCTTCTCAATCAAAAGTACTGGCACAATGTACAGCTTAGAGAAGACAGTTTTGATTCAAGTTGCACTCTGTAGCACTAAAGAATAATTAAGTAGAGGGAGGCAAATAAAAAAATCTGAACTGCAGTAAAAGGAGACTGAGGCTTTGAATGAACCACAGCCCAAACTCAATGCCAGTGCTCTGCTGTAGCCTCGGCAGTGACTCTGCTCAGGTGCCATCAGTCTGCTCCATGGAGCCTGCACCATCTCCTCCTTCTGAGCTGAGGAAGCAACCAAAAAGTTCCTTAATTAATTTCTAACATTTTGAGAACAGACATTTACACAGCAGTTAAATGTCTAGTTGCCTATGGAAGATCTATATGTCACACACTCCGAAGATATCCCAGGCATATTTAAAGAAATATGAGTCAGATAGCATTATCTTTCACTTGCAAAGCTATTTCAGTCTAATAATAAACTTAATACTATGCTAGCATGTAAATGTATATCAGCGTGCCTCCAAGATGGGAAAAAAAATGTAATAACTCTTCCCATGGCACTTCTGTGAGACCTCAGGAGGAGTGCAAAAAGTAAGAGTCAAGCTGGCTTGCCCTAAACCTCCAGGAATCAATGACAATTGGGATTACATTTCAGAGTAATTTGATTACAAGCCAGTGCTTTGTACCTCTCTTTCCAAGACAAAATGCATTTGTAATGCATTTCTCATGCATGAGTATAGATAACAAATTCACCTAAAGACTGATTCTTCAAGCAGGAATATTTTCTTTGGAAAACACATAATTGTTCTAAATCCAAAATTATTTTTAAAGAAAAATGCAAATGATAAAAAAATTTAATATTTTTAAACTTCTGTTTCAAAGTCTCTTAACAATCTGAAATGCCAATCAAACTAGCCTCTCGATTCCTGACCATGCAATACTATGGGGATTTCCTTTAACAGATTTTATTTTACAAAGCTAATAACTTTGCCAGGGCTTCATAGCTAATAACTTTGCCAGGCCTCCATGAGTCCATAGTACATCTTCCATGCTAGCTGTCTCAATTTAAGCACACATATTCACACACATGCACAATGTTCATAAAAACTGGCAGTGAAAGAAAAATCACTGTTAATAAGAAAAATAATCACAGATTAATCCACTCTTAGCCACAATGAACTCATTTCTTTTAGAAGCTCTACTAACTCAATGCTCTGGCAAAGAATCTAAAAATCTGTGGAGGAGATAACACTTTTTTTTTTTTTTTTTTTTGCTAAGCTAAAACTTTTTCCATTTCTGAAAGCGAAAATCTCTTAGAAATAAATGCAGTTTGTACAGTATCTACAGCTTAATTTCTTGAGGATTACACACTGGACATGCTCTAACTGAGGCTGAGAACAGGTTTCTCTGTAGTCACAGCTTTCACCTCTCAGACCAAAGCTGAGTTTCTTCCACAATTCCAGCAGAGAATTTTTCCATGGCCCTCTCCTTCAGAACACCTTCCCCCCTCCTGACACCAAACAAGTAAGGATGGCAGAAGGGACATGGACCAGCTACAAGGAAAAGCAATTTTGGAGATGAAGCCTGAAAACAAGAAAGACTATTGCTGGAAAGGAAGGCTGAGGTTGAACCAGTGGAAAATTGGCAACTGGGTAAAAGACTGGAAGTCTAAGCTAGAAGCAGAGCATGCAGGGAAAGGCTAGGAACCAGACAGGGAGTAAAAGAGTAAGAAAACAACAGGATATGTTAGGAAGATGGTTAGGGAGAACCACTATTGGGATTGGGGTCCAGTACAAGAGTCAAGGACCAGACAGAGAATTTTCTGAGTAGGAGATGGTGAAAAAAAAAAAAAAACAACTTAGTGCATCTCATCTCTGACCCTCAAAATGCAAGATTCACTAGGAACATGTACAGCTGGAAAACACTGAGGGAAATCACAGGACAACTTGGGAGGAAAAAATGAGAACAGGAGCTGATTAGGCAAGGACAGGGAAAATAGAAGTGGAAAATGACAACAGAAAAAACGAACTAAAGACAACACGGTATTGTCACATAAAAAATGGCAAGCAGTTGGGCACAGAAGGGCACTGACTGCACAAAGACATGAAGGGCACTCACATTAACACAACATCCTGGTAAACAGGGCAGACTCAGGTTTGGTAGCTGCTCCTTTGGGAATGGGAATAGTAACAAGGCTGCAATGGAAAGTTTAGATGCAATGTAAGAGATGGAGGTAATTAAGCTCCTGAACCAGATCCATTTCACAGATCATTCCCTGCAAGACAAATCCAAATAAATTCTGACTTTAGGACCAGCAGAAGACCCAGAATCAGACAAATATCTTTTAGTGGACAAGTCCACATAGGCAAAGCAGGAGCTAGAGCTTGAATCATCATATCACTTTCCCCGAAGTCCCCTCAGTACCTTCTGCTCTTCAACACAAAAAATTATCTGTCTTTCAATTTCTTTGCTGTCATCAAACTTGGCCAAAACTCACTGGGCAAACCACTGCATGCCTTGATATTAATGTTGTACACTGAATTCAGTGACGTTTTACTGCAGTAATTTGATTTATTACTTTAAAGGGGAAAGATAAGGTTCTCAACCCTGTCTTACATAGATGAAAATACCAAATTATATGGAATAATCTTTTTAGAAATGTTAATTTGCTCCAAAACTCAAAAGATTAACAGCCTTATGGTAAGAAACTATGCCACCCATCTGCCCACGACTCCTATGACCCATCTTCATCAAGTGAATAGTTCTAAGGCTGTGAAGTCAAGCACAGTTTGAAGATGTCAAAAATAAGGTGTTCCAATGATCTGATTAGCCCCACTGTGCATAAATATCCATGATAAAGTCTTCAGAGAAAGCATGTTGCACTACACTGCCATGGGACCTCTTCTTCATTCAGTGCAGAGAACTGAACTGCTGGAAAGGCAGGAATGGTGGTAGGAAAAAAGGCTGCTGTTGTCTCTGCCATCCCTGCACTGCTTGATTGTAAATTGCAAAAGGTGTGGGATGGACAAGGCTGCAAGGACAGATAGTCAAATCTTGTGGTTAGATAAGCTGAATAATATCTTAAAGGACTGGACTTTGCTTGAATGCCTTCTGGAGTTTCTCTGTGATGTAAAAAAAATCATTTAACCCCAACTTTCAGCAACAAATATTTGTCTGAGCGCCTGACTTGTGATTCAGTCTCATTTGTATTAATAGTGAACACTCATGGGTGTAACTGGAAGTTGTGGTTGGGGAAGATTAACTGTACAGTATCCTAAAGCACTGGGACAATGCAGCCCTCCATGATTCAGTCTGCACCATCCATAAAAGTAGAGCCTCTTGGTGTTTTTCTCTCTGCCTCAACTCGCACTTTATCTCCTAGAAGGTGGAGGTTGCATCAACTTTTCGTCTCACAAGGATGTTGTGAAACGCAATTACATCTCTTAGGCACTCAGATACTATCACAATGAGCACCAGAGGAAAAAAAAATTAGCTAAATAATTCAAAATAGTTTGAAAAATGTGCTGAGAACAAGGCGTAGCTCTATAACTGAACAAAGAGGTGGAAAGAAAATACGGAATAGTGACTCACTGAGTTGACACAGTCCATTCTGTGAACTGGCAAGGAAGCCCACAGAAATACAATCCTTAATCATGTACCTAATGGTGATAGCCAACAGAATGTGAAAACTGGGTTCAGGTTGTGTCATTTGTGAGTTTTTGAACACTTGAGTAGTGACCTTTATTTTCAAATAGGAGCCTTCTATATACAATAACAGAGCTGCCAGATGTACTTAATTCAAACCTGTAGGAACAATCCTCTCATCGCCATTTAATGAAACATTTACCTCTTAAGGGTATCAGCTGTAGAGGAGGGAGGATGGAGAGCACATACTTTCAAAATTACAGCTCCATGGCAGAAAACTATTCCTCCTAAACCTCTCAGCTGTCTAAAAATCCAACTGACTACAGCTTTCACTGTAAAAATTTAATGAACTAAGCTGAAAGCTTCTGTCAGGTCTACAGAAATAGATGTGCAAGTCCTATTATCAAAGGAAAAAGCAGCATCATTGAGAATTCTGAAAGGCTGCAGGCATCATTCGGTGCAGTGAGCCAGATCAGCTCAGTAAAACATTGGAACCAGTCAAATGCCATCCAAATCGACTGTTTACTATACTTTTTAATGTTGCCATCCACACTGAAAGTTGTTTTGATTAATTTGTCAAGTAAAGGGGTTTTTACTTCAAAAAATAAATGCAGAAGTGAGACCCAAAAGCAAACTTTATTCTTGGATTCTGTAAATCTTGAATGTTATTGCAATAAATTAGAGTGTAAATGTGATATGAAAATATTCCAAATATTTAAATTACCAAAACCCCCACATTATTAAAAAACAGTTAATAGACTATTACACAATCACAGGCTAATTGTAGCCTTCTCAAAAAGCAGTCATTTTTGGAAGCAGTTTACAGAGATGTAAGTGCTCATCCTTTTGTGTTTAAGTGTAAATGGAAGGTATTCAGCTAAACCCATATGTGGTACTTTGAAAATACGTGGTTTGGCATTCTCTTAAGCATTTCTTATTACTTCTGTCATTTTTTAAGAAAACTATTAGAAAACTATTTCTGTACTGTACAGAATCTCTGTTTCTGAAATGCAAAGACAGATCAGTAACAAAAAGCAAGCAGGCAGAAAAGTATTTATTAAGATTACATATTCTGCATATTAACATCTGTTTTAGCACATACTGGAAGTAAAACACTTTTAATGTCCTGTTTGTGTTTGTTAATGGCCATCTTTGATTTTCCTGGATTGTAGTAGAGTCCTTCAAATACAAATAATCAATAAAACTTATGTCCACTGTCACAAGCATGAAACACAACATATTCCTGTCCTAAATTATTTAAACAGAACTGTTTAAAATTTATGACATTACCCTGTGAAGAGGCACACAAAGGATGAGTCATATTTTTTAGAACTTTCATGTGTTATGCAGCAATGATTACTTGCAGAGTGGCTGACGAAATATTTGGAAAGGGAAAAAGTAATCTTTCCAAATCAAGTTACATAACTTTGATTTACATAAATGTAATCCATTCAGTAGTCCAAGCAGAAAAGTAATATTTATGGCCCAAACACAAAAACCTAGAGCTTTAGTTGTAATTCTTACTAGGAAAGAAAAATAGAACCAGGAAAATGAAGGAGGGAACAGAAGAAATTCATCACTGTGAAGATACAAGGTGTTTACTGTGCTGCCTTTGTTGGCTCTAGATGTAAGAAAACTGAATACAATTTAAACTGCATTGAAATTCCAATGCAATTAATAAGATGATTCCATGCAGGAAGCCCTAAATTCGTGATGCCTATAACAGACCCTACTTTATGTCAACCCTGCCTATTTTTGGTCCTGAGCTGACCACTTACATAAGGAAACGCTAGAAGACATGGAGATGTGGCAGCCTTCCATCAGCAGCCCAGCTCTCCTTGCTATTCCCAAAGGACTGCTTTGACCCTTGGTGTCACTGGAAAGCCTCTGCAGCACGTGCAGCTCTTCTTACCAACTGCCCCGCGTGTGTCTCACTGGGTAAATGAGTGCCTACGAACATAAGTGCATGGGCACGCTCATGAGAGAAGCATGAGATTTAGAAAAAGATTAAATTTATCTCTGTTTCCTTTAAAAACAAGCTTTAGAGATGCCCACTAGATCTTCAGAGCTAAAGTATCTGAAACTTTCTGAGTAGATTTAAGTTCTGCACTGCTGAAAAATGTCTTTAGTGCCATCTCAGAAGTTCACTTAGGAATTGTGTATTTTCAAAACTCAAGTACAGCAAATTAGCACATATAGTTACATAACAAAAACAATTCTGAAAGGAATATATTTTATCTAGCAGAAATAATTATAACTAACAGCAAAGGCTAAACTCCCTAAATTAACTTAGTCCAGCCTTTTCTGCACACACACTATGCAGCACTCTGAACCACAGAGCTACAATCTGTATTTTCCAGGCTACTGCTGATCTTTTTGCAAAAGAGCTGGGGCCATTATCCATCCAGCTGGACAGCCCAACAGCTCTGAAATCTTTACTGCCCCAAAAGAAAGGTGCATGTGCTTGAGATCCTTGTTGTCATCTGCCACCCTCTGGACCTAAACAGATGGCTCCCTCACTGAGGCGGTCTGTCCCATTACTGGCAGAACTACAGACACATTTTCTTGCTTTCACTCAAGGTGTTCAGAGCTGAGAACTCCCTGATCCACTCTCAAGAGTGCAATGTGCTCAGACTAGACAGGCCTGATTCCTAAGAATCAGTTGTTATGGACAACATCCAAAGTGTAAAAAACTTGTTCTGAAAATGACCACCTTCTGCGTTTGTTAATGACTTACAACTTCAGACAAACTTGAGTGAGGTTTTATATGAATGCCCAAAGACCAGCTTGATGCCAAGTTTCAAGTACTTTTTCAAAAGCACAGGGAAACTGGAACACTACAAAGGAAAGATGAGAAAAATTCAATATATGCTAAACAGAGTACTCTCCCTGCAAATTGCTTCACAGGAAAAAGATGAGTCATCAACAAACACATATATAGAACACACACACTCTAGCCTGAGAGGAGGTAACAGCACAAAGTAGCTTGGTCAAACTGCCAGTTAATGCTACTAAGGTCATCTTGTCATGTACAACCTTCTGCCAAAGCCTCCTCATAGCGCAAAGCAGTGCAGACATTACTTGGTGAAACCTGCAGAGCTTACAATTCAATTTTGTCTGGGGTGGCTTACAGTGCAGCCTGAAACAAATGTCATATTAGAATGGAGAACACAGCGATAGCAATATAACATACTGGTTTTAATCCTGTATCTCTGTTAGGTACCTCAAATAAAAGCTTTGACTTTACAAAATGGTGTTCTTTATAGCATCAACAAGTGGCCTATGGAAAATGTATCTGCAAACTGCTGTGGACCTGTGATGAATTACTTCTTTCACATGACATATGCAGTGATTAACAACAACCACAACTTGACACTACTGCAAGTTGTTATGTGATGCAATGCAGGACAAACAATATTGTAGCAACTAACCACAGGCAGTCCAACATCCCTTCTCCCCATCCCCAAACTAGATAAACACTTTGTTCAAGTGCTTCTGCTAAATGAAAGCTAAAAAAAAGTTTAAAAAAATCAGTCATTTATAAGCTGGTTTACTTATTTCAAGCATGTAGTTCCAAGCTTTGAAAATGTACATATTTTGAGAAAGTATTAGCAATGCAGACAAGACTCTTTCACCAACACACAAAGCAAGCAAATAGCGACACAGAATACTGTAAACAAAATGACAGCCCTAACCACACTGGGCTCTGAAGTCAACCAAATCTGGAGGGGCAATGTAAGCCAGTGGAATTGTTTTTCCATTATATTTATGTCAAATTATGCTAGTTATTGTGCCTAACTATAAATGAAAATCAAGAGTCTAAAGGGAATGGCCAGGAAACAATGACTCCTTTTCAAAAACTATATAATTGCATGTGTAAAATACAAAAAAAATCAGCAGCATTTTCCAAGTCTGCAATTCTGTTAAAGAGCAAATAGAAATCATAATTGATGTGGAGTAACTGCTGATTAAGTATTCAATTAAAATTATATTATATTCTTCTTGTGTGAGTAATACAGAGTCAAACAAGGTGTTATACTGAAGAGATATTTGGATGCATCAACAAATCATTCTGTGCAATCACTGGGATAAAACAGAGTGAAAATCCCATAGCATGGAAGAAAGGCAGGGGCAGTAGGAATGCCAATGCCTATAGATGGCTGAGCTCTCCTTGAGTTCTCTGACCCTCATCCACCTCCCCACACACACAAATCAAAAGCAAGGTTTTCAACTATCTATTTTACCACTGAACAACTGTAGGTTTTACAAGGAAGAATCCATATTTTGTTAGCTAGCATTCAGTGGAACTTCAGGAAACTGCATCTTTAGCTGGAGAAAAACTTTACCCAGACAAACTGGATGCCATTCAAGAGCAAGCATCACTATACACAGGTTGACACCAAGGCAAACACTTGTGGTTTTAACAAGAGATAAAACACAGAAACAGAGGTCACAGAATGATTGAAATTTAGTCCTGTATTACACAGACAGCTAACAGACATTATTTTAACTACTGTAAACAGCTTTTTTTTTTTTTTTTTTTTTTTACTTTAAGACACAGGTAGTAAGATTTCTCAAATTATTTAAGACCTGGATATTGAAAACAGAATAATGGCCTTCCTTGTTAGGTATACACACTGAGAAGCTATATTTAATGCATTTTAATGCTGAAAGTGTTCTTTTTAGAGGCCTCTTTTTATTTTTATAAGCAAAATGGAAAAGTAATCAACATCTAAGGAAAACAACACTTTATCATCTTCTTGAGTAACTGTTTTATTTTTTTAGTGAAGTTGAAATTGACATGGGAGCATCTTAAAGCACTATAAAAAAAGACATAGGAAATTTTAAAAGACACCTTAGCCAGGCAGCCTGAGTAGCACAATTTCTTGTTTCTTCCTCCCACTCAGAAACAACTATCATCTAATTGTAAGGAAGTTAATGGCTTTGACTATTGGAAATCCAGTGAGCACAAGTTTGCCCAAAGAAGACAGTATGCAAGCTCAAGTTTTAATTGGGGGGGGGGGGGATCCCAAGTCAGAAAATGTGTAGAAGTATGAATGAAAGAAATAAATTTAAGCTAGTTAAGTAGAAAATATTAGAAAACAGGGGTATGACAATTGCAATTAGCTACAAGCAATCTCTTGCGGTCTTGGAGTGTTCTCTCTTACCATTTTTACCTGATAAGAATTCTCATCTTAGGCAAGCATTCCACAGGAATCAAAAGCTTACAGGAGGAAGCAGGAACAAAAACAGCAAGATAATTAGGTAGCAGCAAAGACTGATTGCTAACCAGTTACTTGGATAGATGAAATGACACAAGATGCTATCACAATTATCAAAAAGTTATCATAGGCACAATTTTTATTCTAATCCTAAACATAAATCCATTAGATGTTTGGAATTAAGTTACTCCTACAGCCTGTTTGCTGCAGTTATATTAGTAGAAGGACATGAACATATGGTAGAAATTTGTCCTTGCCTAAAATTACTCTGCTTGTACTCTGTACATTATAAACATGCAGACAGGGAATGGCACTGCCAGATGTAGCAGAGGGAGTAAGAGGATAAGAATGAGGGTGAAGGAGGGAAGGGCTTCCTTCCATCCCTTTCACACATGCTAGCACAGTATCATTTGCTGGAACAGTAAAAATTCATAGCACTTCATGGTCCAGAAGGACCAGCCACAGCTGTGGTGCATGTACCCAACATTAGGAATACATGGAAAAAAAAACAGGAACAGGCACGGAGAAGTGAGAAGTCTGACTCAGAAAGACAACCTGATACTGCAAAGCAGATGTGGAGTGGGAAAGAAATGCAAATCCACCAGCACAGAGAGGTGTAAGATCTAGTCAGCACCACACTGAACTGAGAGGGCAATACAATGGCACTGAAGGAGGAAACATTTCTCTAATGAAGGGAAATAATCATCTCACTAGTAAAGGAAGGAGTGAGCTCCATGGGTATTCAGGAGATGTCTCCCCCTTTCCCAAGCTCCCCAAAAGTCAAAAGAAACAAAACTGAGAACACAGCAAATGAGAAACATGAGATCTCTGAACTAGAGGTGCTGCTTGCAGAAAAGAACAAAGTCTTCCACTAACAAGTGACACAAAGTCAGAACAATGAAACATGGAAGAACACCAACTATAAGGGACAGTGCATTTTATTTCTTCACTCATTTGCATCCTTCCCCTTCCAACATCAAGAACACAAGGGAGACTTTGCTCTGTGCAGGGTCCTATTTTTGCAACTACTTTGCCTGCCATTTGAGAAAAGACTATAAGCTTTCCAAGACTGAAAACTCCTCTAGTTCTAGTCCTTGAAATAAAAATACCGTGCTAGTAGAAACCCTGGAAGTCACCTCCTCATACAGCATCAGAAGAAAACACCCTAAAGTCTCCAGAGCATTTTGATGGCCAGTGTTAAGAGTACCTAGAATTCAAAACCACTGCAAGACAATAAGCCATATGGGAACTATTTTATGAACTTTAAAAACTTGGTCATTTGCATAATATATAAGAAAAGAAACTAGAACTTAATTCCTTGCCACTACAAACCAGAATTCTGATTTTCAACTGAAAGGATAAGATCAGACATTTCCAAATTACAAGACAAGGGCAGATAATTTAGTACTGTTTCCCATTTCTGAGAAGCAGAACAAATAAAATCTATATTTATTTAGTAAAGCCAGCATTTTGATTCTTGTAAACTCAGAGAAGTGAGTATCTCCTTGAAGCGTTTCCAGCTACACAAAAACAGATCAATGTCCTTGAACTAAGAAACACAGCAGAAAGCCAAGGACTGTACTGGAACAAAGGCCACTTATCCAAGCATCATCATTTTCAGTACACACAAAAATTCCCAGAACACTTACAGTACTCTCCTCTCAAGAAAACAACTGAAAAAGTTTTGAGGAACTCCAGATTGTCAACACCTGTTTTCACGGTTCTATAGTTTTCCTCAGTTTGTAAATAAAAGACTTGCTTCCCTTTACTTTTCCTACCTGAAACTTGTTAAAGTTATCCTGGGCAGTGTCAGTCAAGATTATTATATCACAAAATTTAACTACAATTCTTTAAGCTCCATTAGCTCCTCAGCTATGCTTACATGCTTCCAGTTTTCCGTTTTCAGTAAGTACCTACCCCTGTGGTGTCTGATTTACTCAGAAGACCAACAAGGTGTGAGGCTTACCTCACTGAGAGTCTGCTGATGCTGACCCCTGCCCCATGCTTGCATGCAGGGGTTTGTGGGAGTGGAGAAAGAAACCCATTTGGGAAAACAGTGATGACAGGAGCAAGGAAGAAATAGTCTGCTTCCTATTGCTTTTTTTCATACTGCTGTTGGGGGCCTCTGAGATAGGAGGCACCAGAGGAATTATATTTCCTTTGTTCTGTCTTTTTCCTTGATACTGTCCTTCATTTCCTCTTCTTGCTATAAAGGTTAGAGGAAGGGGAAAGCATTGTTACAGGGAATAAGGAGCCAGAGGTCTAAGGCAGCTGTGGATACATTCACAACAGGCAGGAGACTAAGAATTATGAAGAAATTAATCATCTGGGACTGATATTTTTCATGTATTTTTCTTCCAGTTATTAAAGTTGATCATAACTACAGAGGAAACAGCTGCTACCAGGACAGACAGAAGAATCAATTTTGTTTTCATTTGGGGCTTTTTATTTGAAACTAATCGAAAGATGGGAACAACAGGATCTATAAAAGGGACCCAGAATAACACAATCTGCTGTTGATTTCAAGTCACATGTTACTTACATACAGAAACTATTTTATTTCAGTAGCTTATAGTCATAGTGATATTGATCAAAGGCACCTGCAACTGTCTTGGTTGCACATGCACTGCAGTAATTATGCATGCAAATGAGCAAAGTAGATATTTATATGGTTGATCACCAGTATAATTACTATAACTGAATACACAATCATGGTAACTGTACACACAAATTACACATGCATGCAGTTTTAAAAACCAAGTGTTGCATTCACTGTCTCTCTTTTGATAACATCCTATGGAAACACTTCTCCACTGGAAACAATTAAAAAGTATCAACTTTTAAAAAGATGTACATTTATTCAAATGTCTACTGAACATTAAAAAAATATAACAATCCAGTGATTTTGTTTTCCAAGCTGTTATATCAGCAAAACGTCACTACTGTCATAAGATTTACCAACTTGAAAAGAATAAAACATTTAAACATGGCCTCTTATTTCTCCTTCTTATATGCATTTATTTACCTGCAACTTCATTAAGATATTAAAGGTGATTATTTGAAAAAATAATGTATATGACCAAAATTTTTAACAAGAATTGAATTAAATTTCCATTAGCTCATCAAAACTCTAGAGATAAGTGGAAGTGTTTTTAAAGTTTGGATTTTTATCAATCTAAACACTTAAACATGGATTTGACTATACTTTAGACCAGAAGAGTTGGTGCATTCAAACCCACACGAGGTATTTTTCTAAGGTACTTAAACAACATATGCTTTCATGTCTCAAGCCCAGATTTTGATTCATCCATATTAACATAAGAAACAATTCTGCATTTATTATTAAGTATTTCAAAGAATATGACAGAAGTAATAAAATATTTAGATATTGTTGTATTCTGGCAGATCACGGCGTAGTCGTATTGCCTTCAGCTTCTCTACTTTGATTTTTGTTCGCAACAGTTCTTCTTCCAGTTGCTGCTTTCTTTTCAAACCATCCCTTTTTTCTTGGACATAAAGACCAATCTTTCTTTGGTTTTCTAATATTATTTGATGCTCCTCCTTCAGCATTTGCAACATCTGTGGGTCATAACCACACATTGGTCTAAAGCGTTCTCCAACCTCAAGCCTAAAAAACTCATCTCTTCTTGGTACAGGGGAAGGAGACATCATCACTCTCATATCGACTGAAGACACTGATGTTGAAGGAGACCTTTCCATAATATGCACCAGCTGGTGTTCCTCCTCTTGTTCTAAGTTCTCATTTTGCTGGGAGTCTATAATCAGAGAAGGAGGAGGTTTGACATCCTCTTCTGACTGCAAGTCCATCATGACTGTCGCAGGATGGTGATCCAACATTGCCTGTGGTGAACTGGTACCAGCAATTGTTTCTTTATCGATACTAGCACTAGAACACACAAAATCATATTTAAATAATCCATTAAAAACTATTTTAAAAGGCATAGCTGTAAGTAACCAAAGCTTCATTTGAATACTACTCTGCTATCTGTGCCCAGGACTCTATTCCATTAGCTGAACACCACTTGTGCCCCTCTTTCTACCACACAGACACAGCCCTGTCTCACTCAGATTTTATTGCTCTAAAGGCAGTACAGAAAATAGAGACCTCGTCTGGTAGGCCTCTCTGACACTGAAGAAGCAAGAAGGGCTATTAATGACACATGAAACTATATTAAAAAAAAAAAGCAGCACCAAGGCATGCAAGTAAGAGAGGAAAATGTTTATATAATGTAAAAGGTGATTTTAAAAGGACATTGATTTAGATGGAGTGAACTATGGCAGAAACATTCCCATCTTCCAAATTTATTTGTCTCCCCCTGTTTTAACGTGCTCTGTTTCCGATTCATGCACCCAAGTATTTAGGGGTTTTTTTCAACATAAAATAATCACTAAATAAAATTACACAAAGAGCCTTGGGAAAAGAAACCACAGCCTAAAGGACAACCCTTGCCAGTAGATTTGGGAAGCAAGCTAATCCTTGCTCCTTCTCTTTGAATCATCCATCTTAATATTTCTTCTGAAGGTTCAAGACACAGAAATGTTTCCATTAAGAACAGGCTATAGTCCTGTGCATTTCTTTTTTAAAGAACAACACCCACTTGACTCATCTGTCTTTGTGTAAATCCCTGAGTCAGCAGCATCTCAAATCATGATTTGGCATTGCCTTGGCTTTGATGATAATAATGGCTCAAGCTGTTCCTGACACTTGTCTACCATCAGTTGTGTTTGAAACTCTACACTTCTGCACATCACTCCTTTATTCAGGTAATGCTTTTTTAAGCCAGATCAGCTTCTTGATCTATTACTGTACAGATCTACAAAGAATACTTGCAGCATGACTGGGATGGCAGTATAGAGTTACATGGGAACACGAATATATTAACTTGGGATTGACAGCCAAGTCAGCGCACTCTCTGGCCAGGACTGTCTAAAACAGAGGCTGTAACTGGTGCTTGCAGACTCAAAACATTTCTGAACCCTTCAAAAACTGCTCCTAGCAGTCAAAGGCAGCAAGTGGATCCATGATGAACATAATGTTCACAGATGCTCCCCAATCCTGGAGGACTTGAGTTGCCATCTTAAATCTGGGGGTGAGCCATGGCGTTTCTCTACAATTTAAAATGCCTTCAGAGCCCTACAAGCCATACACTGAGAAACTATCTGATTATTAAAACACCATCCTGGTTAGTAAGAGATGTAGGTTCAAATTCCCAGAAGCAAAGAAGAAACGTAATTTAGACATCCTGTTCTCACATAAATGCACTACCTCCTTAATGAAAAGGTAGCATGATCCTAATTCTGGTTCTCCCATGGTCTTCAAAACTCTGGGTTTAAAAGAAATAAGCAATCATAGTTGCATTTTCTGAAGGACCGTGACCTAGCCTGCCATCCATTAACATGAAAATGCATTTTCTATAATAAAAGCATGAAAGTTTCTCAATGCTTATTTGCAAAAAGGCCCATGAGGGTCAGAGCAATATATTTTCCAAAAATAAAGCCTGTCAACCACACAAACTATTTAATCTTAAAATTCTTTTAAAAGTACTGTCCATCTGAAGCAGGTATTAAAAACTGACCTTTCATTAATCCCCTGAAAAAAAAACCAAGATAAGCTTCATTCTATTGACTGTTACCTGAGCTGCCTATAGAGAATCAATTATATCACCTTACTCCCTTCTACCTCATGCCACGAAGCTTCACTTTTTCCTACATGCTTCTTTCTCACATTGTTTTAGTTCTCTCAGCATAGGAAGCATTATCCTGCACACAAATTTTCACTTGTTTTCCCCTGTGCTGAGTGTAATTCTGAGTTTTCCCCCTTTTCACAACCACAGCTTCTAATAAAGCTTCTCTCCTTCTTATTTGCTGGCTCCTGGCCAGCTTCTAGCCTGAGAAAAGTGGAAACAACCAGCAGGAGAAGCAGGTCATTCTGACAAAAGGAAATGGAGAGAGAGCACAAAGAGAAAGTAAGAGAGGTTAAATAGAAGAAAGAAAGGTGAGATTTTGTGTAGCATAGACTAAAGCCTCTAAACAGTGGAAAAAAATCCAGCTCTTAATAGTGTAATCCACACAGAACTAGAAAAATTACCAGATCTTCAGGTAACTCTGATGAGGCTTGTTTTTTTTTTTCCCCTTAGTCAGCCTCTTAAGTGGAAAACAATTAGACAGCAAAGAGAGAAAGAAGGAATTGAGAAACAAAAGAGCTGCCTGTATGGTGGTTACTAATGTTGTTTCTGACAACTTGACTGAAAGAAAGACAAACAACAGTTACCACAATTGGGGCATGGTGTTTATAAGCCTGCAGGCACCCATGATTCACCAGGTTTCATTTAATCACAGCAAGCTAGAAATTCCTTAAAGGTGCGATTAAGAATTTGGGCTCCTTATAAGTCATATTTCCCTCCTCCAAAACCTAAGTCATATCCTGGTGAGTTGAAACCCAACACTGGGTTTATAAAATTAGAATAAAATGCAACTCAGAGAACTATCAAATAATTATGTATTTGGGCAGGGAAAAAAATAATCTTGTAAATTGTGTTCTTTTCCTTCAGCCCACAGTGTAGTGGCTGTTCCTAGGAACAACCATTTTGGGTAAGCAGTAATCAAGTCAGTGTTCCAGGACCCATAAAAAACTGCAAAAATTGTTTAAATTACAGGAGACAAACTATGGAGATCATTAGCTCTTAATCATTCACTAACAGCGTCAGTGCTTTTTATAAGCCGATCTACAAACTAAAGTTCTCACACTATGGTTTTTTCCCCCTCCTTACAAAAGTTGGTAGTCAAGACACTGCAACCTTTATTAGAGCAATTAAAAGCCTCATTTTGTTCCAGAGAATTCTTTGGAATGGTTCCTCCAGGGGCATTCATCAGGAGCAGCAGCACAGTCCAGTTGCTTTAGACTTCTTTACGCAAAGGACCCACAACAGAATATTTTTAGAGCATCTGGCATGTTGGGATTTAGACAATTGTTACCATTCAGTTCAACCAGTGGCACCATGAATCCAATTCAGCGAGTGTGCGCATGCCAGCTTTTCTTAGAGCGTTACGCTGCTGCACTCACTATCACTATATCTGATTAAAATACGGAAAGTTCGCTTCCCATTAATCTGCTTGGGAAAATAAGAAAAATCAGAGCTTTCTCAAGGTTGCTGGGGAGTTATTTGACTTCCCTCCCCCACTCCCTAGCTTAGTTTTTGTATCTGGAGGAACCAAAATCCGACCCAGGCATTTTTTGATCCCTCAAGGACCAATACAGAACCAGCAGAGTGTTGCAAGTCAGATATGAGGGGCATTAGCCAGCTGTGGGAGAAAGCCTGCACAGTGCCTGCCTGTATTATGTCTGGCTCAAATCTAGACAGTGTGTCTCACTTTACTGAGCAGTAAAAAAAAGAAACCTTACCAAAAAAAAAAAGAGAAAACTTCTAGTGCTGTACCTCTCAGTTTCTCTCTGTATTTAAACTACCTCACATATGACACAGAACTGCTCGGAGTTTAGACTGCAATTAGCTTTGCTCCAGCTTCAGGGAACCATCGTCAGTACAAGAAAAGTATAATTTAAAAAAACATTTGCACTCACAAAGGCACTGCAGTGTGGAGAATCAATTTTTTTTTTCTTTAAAGGTTCGGGATTAGCTAAAACATAACATGCAAACACCAAAGTAAATGAGAGAAAAAAGGTGAATAAGATTTCTTGGCTCTGTGAACTAACTTTATTAAAAATCCTATATAAACTGGTAACAGTTTCATATGTTGCAAAATGACTGCAGTATTACCTTAAATGGAGGAGAATAGCCATCACTTTGCCAGTGTTTGAATAATCTGCCTATTAAAAGGTAGGGGAGGGGTAGAGGTTGGAGCTACTATTTCCCTTTGATTCTCTCTTAACCCTCACTTTCCAGAGTATGACAAAGACTCTGAAACAAGCTTTGAAAGAGCTGAAAAAAATGAATGCAATGCTAAGTCAACATAAAGCTTCTCATAAAACAACAGCAGTATTATTTTTGTCATTGTTTCCCAATTGGGAATTTTCTCTGATAAACACTTCCTTTAGGAGCCTGAGCACAAGCAAAAGCATTACAAAGTAGATAGGAGGCGCCATAATTTTCATTCAGTAACAAAATAAAAAGAATTGTCTCACCTTTGAACACCGCTCCTGTCTCTTAAACACACATTGGAAATCTGTGGAATCATTTCCACAACTTTCTTGGTTGGCTCGGAAATGCTGCTTTTACAATCTGAGTGAGTCTCCTTTTGCTGCAATAGCTCCTGTTTGGCATATTCTTTGAGCCTCTTGTACAGCGTGCGCAGGCCCTGTGCAGTACGAGGAGGGCGATCTACTCCGATGGCATTGTAGTTATCAGCTATAATATCCCAGCATTTGTTTTTTTCCACTATTACAGAATGCTTATTGGTATGTTCCTCGAGAATTTTAACATACGGCTTCACGAGTTTTAGCAAATCGAGCTTTTCAGATAAGGTAAAATTAGAAGATCTGGCCTTCCCAACCATTGTTATCTTTGAATTAAGGAAGCCGTTCCTGGAGCCACCATGCAGTCCCTAGCTCTGCTCAGCTCTTTTTCACAAACAGAAAAAGATCAGGCTTAACTAGGCTAGTCTCATTTAGGCCCACGCCTACAAGGGAGGGTTTATTAAAATTCCTTCAGCTTAAGCTGACGCAGGTTCAGGAAATCTGCTTAAGCCAAGCCTGACCTACATAAGGCTTCAGACTGAAGAAGGCGAGAAGAAACAAGCAAAATACACTTTTGTATGAAGAGACGAGACATATGCAGGATTTAAAAACATAAAGGTTTAAAGATTAGCACGTTACCCAGCTAAAAATTACCTAATTTAGCTGGAGTAACAAGCTCTGACACATCTCCCAGCTCCCTCTCACAATCTCAAACTGAAACCGTGCTGGAGATGATTTTACGTGTAACGACGTCCCCCCCCAAAAAGCAACAATTGCTTTGTGCGAGGCAGGGCGCGTTACGGGGAGCGGGAGGCGAGAGGCGGCGGCGCGTGTGGAGAGAGAGAGCCCCGGCAGAGCCCCCGGCGCCATTTGCATAGAGCTGGTCCTGCTGTCAGTCACTGCGGGGCGGCATCTCCCCCAGCCGGCTGGTTACGCTCGGGCTTCGCCGCAAAGCTCGGCTTCTCCCGCACTTGGCAGCCGGCGACAGCCACCGGCACGGGGGCTTCTTAAAGAGCCCGCTGCGCTCCCCGGCCGAGCTCCGGCGCCGGAGGAGCGGCGCGAACGCCTCGGTGCGAGCGGGCCCCAAACGCCGCCGCGCCGGCCCTGAGGCGGCTCCCGGGCGAACCCCGGCTTCGGCCCGCGGCCGGGGCTGCGAGCCGGCCCCGCAAGGGCTGGGGCTGCCCGCGGCCGTGACAGATTACCGAGTGCGTTACAGGGTGTGGATACTGGGGTTTTCATAATATCCACCAGCAAACAACTGACTTTTATTATATTTATCCAGGCGTTTTTTCAGGATAAAAAAAATCAGATTTTTATTAACAAGATGTGCCTCCATTCCTAATGTTTGCTCAACAACGTATCACCTTAAAGCAAGCCTTCACATAAAAACGCATGCAAGGCTTTAAATTTCTGTGGTCTAAACTAAAGCAACAAATTGGGAAAAGAGAAAATGCAGTAGATAGAAGGAAAGGTGTTCTCAAGTACAAAAAGCAAAAACTAAGTTTGAAAAATGACGTACTCCACTGAAAGAGTCCGGAGGGTGGAAACAAACACCACTTGAGATAGTGGCAACAGCTTCCTAAGCTTAACATGTCCAGCCTTGAAAACAAGGGAGCCTAGAAGTAGGGGGAAGGAAAGAGAAATAATTATAGCTTGAAATATCCTAAGGCTATAAAGATCTAGGTATAAACTTGTTTGCTCTAAGGGGAAAAATCCCAAAGCAGACACAAGCCACATTCAAAACAAGAAATTCACACTAAACAAAGGGAGACTTTTAACTGCTAAAAATCAATTAGCATTTAGAATAACAAGCACTTTTGGAACCATTTCTAAGACTTGGCTTGTCAGTACCACCTAACAAAATTGTGACCAGTCCACTTCGCTGGCATTGCTTTCAAGCCAAGATTAAATAAAGCATTTTATAGTCTGAAGCCTATTACACTTAAATTTGAGAAACAAAATACTCTTGTGGTTAGAAGCACTGTATGAAAACCATTACTTATAAACACCTAATCCTTTCCTATTTCCCCTCCCTTTGCACTTTACTAATATTAAGAATATAAAGCTGGTGGTTAGAGTTTTGAGGTTTTTAAATTTATGTTCTTAGTTGTTCTTCAGTAACTGAACAAGAAATGGATGTGCTTCACATAGTTCAGACTCTGGCAGTATCATCATTGAGGAGTCACAAGTGAGCCTATGCTGCACCCTCCACTGTTGGAGCAGTTGTGCAGTGCCCACCCAGACTCTTGACATTTTAGAGACAAAAATAAGTCAGTGTCCTTCCCACAGACACAAAGAGCACAAATGAACAGTGTGGGGCAGAGGAACCCCAACAACCCAAATGAAAGAAACCAAACCCTCAGTCCGGCTGCTGCCAGGCCCCAGGGACGAGAGAGACCCAGAGTCCACAGAAGAGGCTCTCTAGACCACCAAACAGACCTAGGGAGGGGTTACTGCCCACAGGGTATGGGACTCATTGTGAGATGCCTGAAGGAGTATTTTGGGTTTGCAGAGGGCAGTACTGGATATTCAGAAGAAGAACTGAAGGCAACACGAGGGACAGTGAACCATGAAAGTGGTTTGGGAAAGAACAAGCACAGGAGGATAGTGGGAGGGGGGGAAAAGGGCTACCAGGGGCCAGGTGTATGTAAGCAGTGCCTGCCCAGTATGGTGGTTCAGCCATGCCCTGGGCCTGAGCACTGCAGATTGTCCTATCGGCTTGTTAAACTACATTTGTAACTGTTTTCCTGGGTGAGGAAAATCTCCATGGGGTGTGACAATGTACAGAAACAGAGATGCCAGCAGCTGGAGCTGTACCACCACGGGTGGCAGGGGCCCAGGGGCGCCAGAAGGCAGAGGCTGGAGCCCAGGCACACAGCCTGGGTAGCTGCGCCAGTGTGTGACCTCGGGCAAACCCCAACCAGACCAGCCATGCAGAAGGCTTGGGAGCTGAGCAACCATGAGTGTGGGCCAGATGCTGCAGAGACCAGAAGGTCTGAGATTTGGCTACTGGAGGGACACCAGGACCAGCTACCAGAGACCCAATGCATGTTTGTCTGTTAGCTGGGGGGACATGGGGATCCAGGGACCAGTAACTGAGCAGAATAAGAATTTAAGGCCCCTTGCTGGAGGATCCATGTTGTGTACATAAGCATTTCCAGAAGCAAGCTTTCTTCCCAGTCAGCCAGTGAATGGAAAGGATGAGGCCATTGAAGCTGCTTGTATTTGCATGAGGGCTGAACGTGTTGATTCTGTCTGTATATTCACGTACAGCGTGCACATGTGCCTCTTACAGATACATCCTTGTGGTCCTGGCACCAGGAGCTGCAGCAGTCTCCTCTATAATGGGCTACCAGATACAGCAACTCCCAGTATTAGACTTCTCTAAACTTGTATTACTTTATTACCTTAGCACTTAATGTTGCTAGAGAAACTAAGTTTCTAATGTAATGTAGCAACTACAACTAATGTAATTATAGCAAATACTGCTATAAAGTTTTCTTTTGAGCAACAGCTTGATAAAATGCCTGAATTGCATATTGTTCTGCAAGAGTATAAAATAACCCTTGTTAAAAATGAAGCTGGCTGCCAACCAAGATGTTTTTTCCTTCCTATTTTTTTTCCCTTTTTAAAATAGTTCTGCTCATCAGCCTAAGGTTATATCAGTGCTTGGATAAGAAATTACAGAATGTGAAAAGCCTGGATATTAATGATACATATAGACATCTTCAAGCTAAAACAGCAGGTGTAGCTCCAAGACAATTACAAAAACCAAAGATGTTGCCACAATCCACCCTTCATCCTACACCTTCCACCAACACTTGCACTTATGCAACACAGTGCACAGCCAGTTCAGCAAGATGATCTAGCTACAGAATAATCTATTTATTTTGCAAGCATAAGAATTTAATGTGAATTTAATAATTGGTTTAAATCAACATAGATGTGGTACATTGTCAAAACAGTAATTTCTGCCTCCCCCCAACCATGTCATGATCCTGCTCCTTAACTGTGCTGATATGAGCACTCACAAACCTGGACAACTCATATTAATCATTTTTTTCTGAGCTGGGTTAGTTTTAATCACCAGCAGTTCCCTAATCCAGTATGCCACAGGACAAATAACTCACAGAAAGAAATATATTGAAAAAGCTTCTTCAGACTCTATCTGGATCATTGTAGGGTGAATTGCAAACCATATTCCTAAAGACTTGTATTATCACTACTGAGGGAACAGCAAACCACAGGTAGGAGAGAAATTCTGCTCACCGCTGAAGAAAATAAACATATATGCACCCCTTACATCGCTTCACTGCCTTCTATACCTTCTGATTTTGCTTTGAAAAAGTATAGAATTAATACCAGAAAATGATACAAACAGTGCACCCTGGAGAACTATTGAGAGGAAAGAATCCAAGCTATGATACAGTCAGGAATTAAAGTAGCCAAATCACTATGGATTGCTGAAAGAGCTCAGTGGCCACAAATTTGACAAGTGACAGGTTTGTATCATAGCCACTAACTGCATCAAGTGGCCCATGTAAATTTAGACACTTTATAAGACAGAACACCCTGAGAAGGAGAATGTCTTAAATCAGGGGAACATTTTGGAGGGAGAGGGAGGACCTTTTGTCACACAGAACTGAGGAAGACTCTCTCCATGACAGTCTTAAAAGAAGAATCACTCTAAGGTACATGAAAAAGACATTTGAGAAAACTGAGGATGCCCTAAGAAGGAATGTGTCTTGAAAGATGCCATTTGGAACAGAGAACAACCATGAATGTTGAAAGGAAGGACACCAGTTTAAGTGATTCAGGCTGGGACCTTCTAGTGCAAAAATTATCAAATCACCAGACTGCTAAACCCTGTGAAGGTGCTGTGCTCACAAAGTAGTAGCCCCAGGATAAGTCTGAAGGACTTCTGTTCCTGTTTAGTAATATGCAAGCAAACCAGCTCTGCAGAGACCTGTGGTTAGCATTTGCAATCACCTAGGAGCCTGAAAATGCTTGAGAAGAATAGGATGATAGCAAGATCTGAATCAAAGCTAAAATGGAACCCTGGCACCCCTGTGCTTACAAAAAATGTAGAAAGATTCAGCAGCTAGGATGGGGTATGTTACACATCACTGAATACACTGGGCTATTATGGCAGTGGAAACATTTGGCAAGTATCAAGGCAGTTGCTTAGCCTTGCAAATGAATTTGGCAGCTGCATAAGATGAGAGTGTCTATAGGTAGAAAGGGCTGCAAAACTTCCATTAGGTCATCATATAGTCCTCTCTACTGACAGGACAGCAAGGCAGTGCCAAGTCATTCGATCTGCCTGTCTCTAAGAGCCTGCTGAGCAAAGGGTGCCTAAGAAAACTTCCCACTCAGAAGGTTTCTCACAGGGACAGTTGTTTCATGAGCAGTGTCTAAAGGTAAGGGTTGCAGGCATTAATCACTAAGGAGAGGGTTGAAGATGACAAGGTTTTGTGATCCAAAAGCTGTAATTTAACTTTACCTGGAAGTTATAGGGCTTAAATATATTCACACCAGACCCTTTAGAAATAATATTTTTAGGTCATTTGTGTTTCAAATGGCTTTCTTATGTCACTTGATTTTTTTTTCTCATCTTCATCAGCACTTTCACCATCAGTTTTATATTTTATTGTTTTTATCTTTGATGTACCTGAACCTCTCAGACCACTCCTTTCCTTTCTCCTGCACAATTATTTCTAAACCTCTGTCCTGCATGGGGTGTGAGACAAATAAGGTGAAGTTTTACCTCTTTTCTTTGTCCTGCATCTATTTTTGTGATCAGCATCTAGCATGTATTAATTTCCAACTTCTAACAGTTCTTGAAACTGCTGCAAGAACAAGGGTTCCAGCATCCTTCAGAGCTCTTATCAGCTAAAATTCCAAGCATCAAAAGATAAATACAATTCTGTCCCCTCTGCTGATATAAGGCATTCTCTCAACATTTAGCCCACTGAAATGGGGAATATATGAATTAGCCAATTAAAATGCTCTCAATGCCAAATTTTAAAGAATTTATCTTCATCTCAGTGTGCCATTCCAAGACCCACACATTCAGATTAGTAACCATCCTTCAAACCAAGTTTGGCTTAAATACAGGACTCTATAATACTATGTGACTGTACAGCTCCATGAATTAGCTCTTCACTTTATAAGCTGTCCTTAAAAATAGAAAAGCTAAGAGCCCCATTACTTACAAATTAAGAAATGCATCCATTCCTAATACATGCTTATACCTTCTCTGATCCTCTCTTCCAACAAGCTTTTTGATGACTAATCAGAAGCAGCTGAGAAATACAGAAAGGTTTGAAAGTATGATTTTCCCAGGGTATTTTCCCTAAATTCTCACTCCTTCACTAGCAAGATAGCCCCTAGAAAAAGAAATAGTCAAAGAGAAGCCAAGTTTCTGCAAGTTTCCTGTTTTGTTCATAGAGAGATTAAAATTTTTGAGATTATGCTTTTACACACTATCCTGAAAATACTACTCTGTGCACTATTCCCTGCATTTGACAGAGAAGCAGCTTTCTCCATTCTTCTAATCTTGCTCAGTGGATGTTTTGAAGACAGTGAGATAATCATCTTATCATTATCTTGTTGGCTCAAAGAAAGTCATATTGTGACAAAGCTTCTGTTTGAAGGAAAACTTAAGGCCCAAAGCCAAAAGCTGGGACTGAACTCTAGTTAGGCTGACATGGCAACAAAGGGGACCCAAACAATGAGCACAGCCACAGAAAGATGTGACAACTAGCTTTGAAGGCATTCAGGCCTAGTCTGTCATAACACTCATGACAGCTCAAAAAACCCCTCCCAGGTCCCTTCAGTCAGGCATTTCTTGTCCCCCCACCTAAAAGCTGTGTTCCCTCATCTTCTCTTAAGTCCACCTTTGTATCTATTGGAGACAGGAGAGCTGGGAATATGCACACTCACCAAATCCCCACACTCCAAACTAGAAAACAAATGGTGAGAGAAAGGAAAATAAAGACATGTGAGAAAATGTGAATAGCCATGTATTTCTCTTTTTCGCCCATCTTACATTCATATAGCCTGGTAACAGATTTTGAGATTTTGAAAATCAAAAAAGAAGTAAGAAGAAACTATGTGTACAGCTCCCCTCAGAATGGATGAGGGAATAGAAAGAATTATTACTGATAAATCTGAGTTCTTTAAGATAATCTCTCTGCAGGGTATTTTTCAAGTACCTCATTTTTGAAGTTACAGTATTAGATAATTTATTTTTCTGTATATTGCAGACTATATGCTGTGTGCTTGCTTACCACTCTAGGGAGCTAAACTGTAATAAATATATTAGGATAGTAAGTTAATTTCCCAACATATCCCCTGCCAGCCCTTGGAAATGAGTATTTGCTTTATATCTGCAGTTTCCAAGTATGAGTATTTAAGTTTCTGCATGAGTATTTAAGTCTTTCTGCTTGTTTGTTTATAAATTTTCACTTTCAATAACTTAATACCTTTTTTTAAAATGCATGAAAGACTATCATCTTTACATGGAGGACAGCTTTCTTCAATAATGGATATGTCATCGCTCAAAAGTAAAGAATCTGAAAATTTTTATTTTCCATTGTAAAGAAGCAACCACAGTTCCATTTAAGAGACAAATTACTACTGTGAAACTTTCATTTTAATCCCTGCAATTTCCTTGGAAAATGTTGAATATCTTACATCTACTAGAATTCTTTTTCTTTATTTTCTGATCATGTAATACCTTTCTGATTCCTGGTTTCCTTCCCTTCTCCTTCATTATCTTCATTAGCTCAAATGCAAAGCACATTTAACTGGGGCAAATGAAAAGTACATTTCTCTGCCAATTCACTGCTCTTTTCTCCAGTGTGAATATCCTGGTTATATCATCTATAATTACATAAAGCCTAGTTATTCATATCACAACAAGATATGATCATACCAAATTATAAATTAACTGTGGAAATATCCCACTAGAATTATGCAAGTCTGGATATGTCTTACAGCAGCATTGCAGAAGGCTGCCCCATCCAGGAAAGCAGTTTTGCAGTTGCTGAACATTATATGAGATGTTGCCTTTGGTGGTGAAGCTGCTGTAAGGTTCCTTCTTCCCATGTCACTCTTGCTTGCTAATTCTACAAGAATTAGCACTTGCTAATTCTACAAGCACTCAGCTGGTGGGCATCCCAAATTCAAGATGAATAAACACAGTTAGGATGTGACAACAGCCCAGGGAACACCCAGTGTGCACAATCAGCTGAGGAAGCACTAGGGAAGGCCTTAGGACAGCAGCAGAGTAGAAGACATCATTTCACACCCCAAGGAAGAGCACCAAGTAAAAGGAGTTGTCTTGAGGAGATGTCAGAGAATCCCAAAGCTACAGAGCACAAAACACCAGACCCACTGTGACTGATGTGTAAATGAACACTTCTGGAAGCAGCACCCAGTCAGATACAGACAATTTATCTTACAATGTGTTTACATCAGCCCAGTTTTATTAACCAGTCCCCATCTCTGGAGATGGGCTGATCAAACAGGCACAGATGACACCTAAACAGTAAAGAAACTGTCCTGAATTGAGAACAAACTTGTCTATAAATTTGTCTGTTTGCTGTTATAAACTATTCTTCTAGAACATTGCAGGGAGAAGGAGAACATTTTAAATCATAAAGATCTGTTAGACTAATTTGATACTATTTTGAATAAGAAATTACAACAAAATTTATAGACTTGTAAAATATTACTTGCAAACAATGCAGTAATAAATTACTTACACTCAGGCATCCAATCACATCTAGCTGTTCTAAGATGTGCTTGGTAATTATTAAGAGCTACAGATGATTATGGAGTATCTTTTACCTGAAGATTTAACTGCTTTACCAGCTGTTTATTAAACATTTAAAGGACACAGAGAACTGCAGCTACACATGCAGCTCCACCATGAAAATAGACTGACTGAAATATCTTTTCTAGTTCATCTGTGAAGTGCAACAAAAAAAATTAAAATTAATACTTGTACTTTTGCAGATATCAAAGTAATTCTAGGAATAATCTGTTTCATTATGAGATGCCAGGCATGAATGGTTTTAGTTCTGTTACTAGAAACAGTAAGTACACATTTAAGACTGAAACTAGACAATATGAAAGTCCTGAAAATAAAATTTTTTAATCCTGTGATTAAAAGTGACAGGTAATTGCTTGCTACTGTGGTAAATGAACAGTGGATTTTCTCTTAATATTCACATTAATTGGTTAAAAAGACTTTACTGATATCAAGTGATAAGAGGTATCAGACAGACCTGTAACCATGTTCTAGAAAGCTGAAGGAACCACATTATGAAAAATGAAGCTTAAGTATGCAAAGCATCCCAATCTTACAGACGAATGTAGTCAGTAGACATTAACATTCCAGAGAAGATAGAGAAAATATATTCAAAGCTGTATGCAAATAATAAGTACAGCTGATATTATCAGAAATATCTGTTTAGAGACATGGGGTGAGCACATTAACCACGTTTTGAAATACAGTTACAATTTGTCCTCACTGTTAGCTCAAAGATAGTATCTGCCCATGACTTCTGGCGGAGTTCCTCTCGTCAGATGCATTAGCAGATGTTAGCCATGGATGAAGAACAAGGTACTCTTGAACCAAAAACCAACCTAACAGGTAACAGAAAAACCTCTTTATCCATTCTTTCTGTTCACCTACATCCGGTTCAAACAATGAAATCTCAGTCCCGCTGGAATGCAGCGTCTAAGTGCTCAGGTGAAAGAGCTGTTCATTTCCACACACAAAACACTGAGCCCAAAGGGCAAAACACAGCAACATTCTCCTAGGTTAAAAGTACCAACAGAAAGTAAGCTGTAAACTCAGACAATAAACATAAATTAAATTATGTTTGCTGCATACAAATAAAATAAATATATGTTAAATCCTTAAATTGAAGGCAACATGAGTAAAACCCTCAGTTCTTGCCAATCCCGCTCACTACTAAGTATAGTTTAGGGATCTGCCTGTCCACTGTTTCTTCAAATGCAAATTATTTGTATTTTCTTGTTATTGCTAATAGAACCTCAGAATGTCATGAGGACAAGTAGTAAAGAGCCTGCACACTTAGCTGAATTCTTTGGAAGCATGTGAGAAAAAGTATTACTGACAATGTCAAATAAATCACCTCCCTCCCAAAGATCCATTGTGTGAACAAGTATTATATTCTGAATACAAAACAAAGGTACCAAAGAGATTGCCATGTTCATTCCTCTTATAAAGAAGCAAATACCAATTCTTAAAGGAGTAATAAAGTTCATTTTCCTACAAAGAAACATGTAACATTATTTTCCAGTATTCAGAACTTAGAATCACAAGTCATAAACTGCCCAAGGAACATGCTCAAAATCTTACAGTTCAAACACTCCTAAAATTACAACACATACATAGGTTTCATTCAACTTTTGCTACAAACTTATTTAATGTCTCTGGAAATACCTCATCTCACAGAATTTCAGAGTCCCTTGCACTTCACTTTCATTAATGATGTTTTAGTGCAGAGAGTTTTTTTAAAGATGCGTAAAAAAAACAAATATCTTTTAAGTCAGATATGCTCTATTTTTAAGATTGATTCCATCTAATAAAATCCTTGTCTGCTCTAAGAAATGGACACCACGTGTCAGATAACTGAGTTTTGTTGGGTTTTTTTTGTTGTTTTTTTTGTTTGAAAGAATGTACAGCATTTTCAGGGGCTGGGTTTCAGAAAGATTAGGTCTGTGAACAGTGCAGTTGTCCAATGGCTCACAGGTGTTTCCAAAGAATTTCAATGGAACCTAGGGTATTTATTTACACATTCCACTGCTGCACTGGAAACCCAAACACAGCAGCTTTGAGTGTGATATATAACTATCAAACTGTTTGTCATCTGCATTAAATGATATTGAGACCAAAATAATGCATACACACAGACTTTTTCAATCTTAAAATTATTTTAATGCCCTTTTAACAGAGAAGTATGAGGCTCCAGAGACTGACAGTCAAATATAATTCCATTATAATATTAATAATAATAAAAGCCCCCAACTGATTGTGGCTTTTACAACTGGTTTCCATTACTTCTGAGTTTCATACCAAAGCCAGCTTTGACAAAACAATTTAACTTCACACTACAAAGAAGGTTATGATTTACATAATCAATGTAATCGCTACATTAGCTGTAATGAATAGCAGACAAAAGTGACATAAAGGGCAAAAAGTGTCTTGGAAAGTCTAAGTTATTAAAAAATTACTTAGGATTTAAGGAAGACTCAATACAGGTTTGTTTTCTCACTACAGTGTTCTCCTCAACAGTGAACCTGAAGACAATAACTAACATAGACATTGGACTTCCTTCTTTTATAGCACATTTCATGGCAGCTTTTCAAAGGCTTGCAGGGTTAGCCTCATTCTGCATGCATAGAAAGGCTTTTGGCACAAAATGCCTTGTTCAGAAAGGCAACAGCACATCAACAGAAGCAGCTCACCCAGTTTCACTCCACAACTTTTTGGTTATTTTTCTAAAGTCATCACAGAGGACCCATATCAGCTGCACCCAGAATTCATGATATGGAAAAGACATTTAGTATCTTTTCTACTTCATAACATTTTTTCTGGAATGACTGCTGATTTCACAGATTATTCTGGAATTAAATCCACTATTTATCTTTTAAGTGCACTGCTAAGCAGAACTAGCAGATATAAATTCTTGTAGATGTACCTATAGGGAAGCATTACCCCTCAATATGTCCCATAGACACCGAAAATTTTCTTGAAGTCCAGGCATCAACTGGAAGTTTCACCATGCAGCAGATAAACACAAAAGCCATAAGACAAAGACATACAGAGAAACTGAATTTCCCCACATTAGCTCTGCCAAACAGAGTGCATACACTCTGGGTCACAAACCATGCAGGGTATCACATTCCCATTTTCTAGGACTGAAATCCAGAACAGTCCATGGGAAAGGCTTTCCAAAGCACCTTGGAGAATGGAGAGGGTTGCTGCCTACCAGGGCCTGGAATTTGTGCAATCCCCAGATGCTAGAAAGGGCTTTGATGGAGAAAAAGAGAATCAAAAACTACACAGACATGCGGAAGGGACAGACAAAGATGGTTCAGGCAGGAACAAGCATGTAGCAATAAAAGGGAAAAGGCGGCCACTTTCAAACAGCTGAAGGTCAGTAAGCTTCCTCAGCAATGCACTACATCCTCCTGCCAGACCAAGTCCCATCTTCCTACTAAACTACATTTCTAAATATTTCCCCAGGTGCAAGCTGGAGTTGGACAGGTTACAGGGCTCAGGTACCTGCTATGTCAGCCAGCAGAGAGGCCAGAGACCAAGTGCACTGCCTGGACACACTGTGTGAGATTACTAACAAACACCAACGTGGACTAGCTGGCAAGTAGGATAAGAGGCTTGGAAGCCAAATACTGGAGCAGCCACAAGTCTGGACCAGATATTGGAGAGACCAGAGGGTTTGAGACTTGACTACTGAAGGGACCAAAAAGTCCAAGCAAGTTACTCAAGAGACCAGGACACACTGGGGGTTGGCTCCTGGTAAGTTCAGCAACCAGCCAGAAATGTCTGTACGTGTGCATGTCTTGGGCACAAGGCAACTGGGAGATCACTGAATCCAGGAGCCCACCACTAAGTAGACCAAGTAGCTAAGACAAGTCACTGTGGGACCCACAGTGTTCTTGTACCTGTGGGAGTGCAGGTCTGTGTACCAGGAGCTGGACTGGGAGCTGTGGGCCTCTGTGGCTGATGTCCCCACAGCTGGGGCATACAACAAATCAAGGAGGCAGCTACTGAACAGAGGCAGTGCATAAGGTCAGTTACTGCAGGGATCTAAATTCTCTGTGTGCATGTATATTTACATATAAATCCATTCATTTGTTTTTCCACAAACAGGCTTTCACCCAAGCAGTCAGAGAAGGGAAGGGATGTGTCCATGGGCACTGTCTGTGCTTGCCTGAGTGCTGTGTTCCATATCTGTGCTGGCCTATGTGACCACTCGTGTATGTGTATATAGGACATATGTGTGCCTGTTGGGAACAATTCCCTTCTGGGAATTAGCCTCACTATTGGCTGGACCTTGGGACACAGAGCTATGCCAGTTTTGCTTCAATGAGGCTTCAAGATTTAAGAGGTCTTATTATAAACAAAATAAAATGCAGCTGTTAAAGCCTTCCAATAATTCAAGGTGATAAGCGGCCCTGAAATGCTCTTTTAAAACTTCACTCACTACACAAAGTGTTATTAATTAAATGAACCTTAAACTATTATTATGAGTGTAATTAATTACAAAGATACAATAGTGAAATAACTGTAAGACAGGTGTTTTAAATGCCTGAGCTGGCTCCAAAAGGAGCAGTTTTCATCCATCAGTGTTAGTAATCCAGTTCAAGTGCCAGGCTTTCAAGATGTACTTGGCTCCTGAGGTCATACACTTGCATTCACACAACACAGAACTGTGCTGCATCTGTGGTCAGGGCACACCAAGACTGGGAAATGAAGACACTCAACCCCACAATGTTGTTCAGGTCCATCCAAGTGCACTTACTATAGTTCAGACACTTCAGTGTCTTTGCAGAGCTTTCTACCCTGGTTTGTCAGAGGCATTCATTACCAGGGCACAGCTGATGAAGTGCACACCCACAAATGAGCAAAGCCAGTTCTGCTCTGTGGCTAAAGTTGGCTTAAACCTTAAGTGCCCACTGGAGACACTGAAGAAAAGAAAACCTCATTAATTCTGAAAAAAACCTGAATCCATTCAGAATTGTTAGCTTTCTCTGCATGAGGTCAGCAAGGTCTCCAACACTTCCCCACTATTTAAGGTATTACAATTCTTGTATTGCACCAACTGTAGATTAGAGTGAGTTGACTAAAAGGCTGTTCAGGAAGACACAAACCTGAATAGCAGCACTACCAAATGGCTTCCAAAACACCTTGGCTCTTTCCTTTTTTATTAAAAAATTTGTTTAACACTTGTTTCCTTCACTCTAGCCAGTATAACACCAAATAATGCCACCATCGCACAATGATTATAATAGTACTTTACAAGAGTTTAGTATATCCAGTCTATCATTCATAAGCTTTAAAATTCTGTTATGGTACATGGTAGTGAAAAAGAAAGAGCATCTTACCAGCTTTGGGCACATTTAGTGTTTTCTTTTCTGCCTTGCTACACTTGTTAATGCTGAAACATGCTTTTGTCTTTACTTTTCCAGTTGACTCCACAGACTGTGTAGAATTTTCATTTTGATTCTTGATATTTATTTTAGACAGCAATGAAGCACCTCCCTCTTTGTCATCTATCTGCAAAAGAGAAATAAGTTCACAATAGCATTTCCTGCATGCAGGTGAAGAGAAATAGAGAAAAGAGCAACAAGAAGGGATTTCAAGACATATTAACTGTCATTATCAAATTGTTATATAAATATGTCCATCTCTGCAAAACTATATGTATCACAACATGTGTGTGCACACAGTACCAAACACTTGTGTAAATAGTTTATGAATTTAGTTTAATACAAGTGTTCTGTAGATAAATAAAAATTGTGCTGCTTTTCTGTGTCAATATTAAAGGTTTCAGAGAAAGTCCCTTTGCAGCAGAACTGCAACTCAGCATATTGAGACTTTATGACAAGTATCCTGGCTTTTTAACTGCTTTTACAAAAATCCAATAAAGCCCCTGCCAAGAAGCAATCCCCACCTCATTTACACTTGAGAATTGCATTTGGACTCAATACTGATTAATTTTACTTATTTGAAAAACATTTTTCTGCAACCACTCCACAGTGAGAGAAGCCTAACCTGAGAAGCAAGGTCAAAGGTACTTACAGCAAAGCTGTCAACATTTGTTTTAAATAGATTTTTTTAAGCAGAGATTGTTTGTGGTGAGCTCAGACGTTATCTTTTAATCATAGCACTGTACAAAATACTTTTTAGTGCAGTGTTCAGTTTACCTCCTTTAACTTAATTTCTTGGTCCATCTCCTTAGTTTCATTCTTGAGACAAACAGCAGTGCATTTTCCTGGTGGTGTAAACCTTGGCTTTTTGCCAGCATTTCCTAGGACTTGACTGGGAGCTGCAGATCGTCTCATATTCAGCTGTACTGCTCTGCAGGGTGGACAGGAAGGAAGAAAGCAGATAAAGACAACTGTAGTCAGGATAGGCTCTAAATATAAAAATATATCCAGAGATGACAACAAAAGCACTATTTCAAAATATAAAGGAGCATACAAGATCTTCAAATAACAATATTAACTCACAAGCGTAATAACATTTAATAAAAAGTAGTATTGTTGCAATGCTTTGTTGAACTACTAAGAAAGATCAACTACAGCAAATTCTGCAGCTGAGCCCCTCCAATTTCATTTAAAAAGCCACTAATGCAGTTCCCAATAGCAATAAATGCTCTAGAGATGCACAATATAGGGCTACTTAGCAAACTTACACCAGTTTACGAAAAGAAAGACAGTTTAAAGCACAATGAACAATGAATTAGTGCACAATGAATCCTAAAGGTATATCTCATACCTGGGACCAGCATTTTGCATTAAACAATCAATTACATTGGTCACTCAGGTTCACCATAATAAGATTAACATTCAGGAGAAAATTATCACTGAATTACAGTGGATATTATTGCTCCATGTTATGTCCACTTGAGCAGTGGAAGGAATGTATTATAGATTTTCCTTCAAAATATAACTATTATTCCCCTGAGCAACCATAGGGCAAAACCAAACATATGTCAGTGTTAATATGACAAAGTTTACTTTGCAACCAATAGAAAAACCAGTTATAGTCTTAATCCTTCAAAGCAGTAGACAGAAATCAAACAAAAGAAGGAAACTCCAACAGAAAGACACAGCAGCCAAAATGAAGAAGGCAAGCACAACTTACACTGCAGTTATAGGTTTAATTCCCCATTTACATGTTTATTTTAAATTATCCCCCCAACTACTGGGTTAAAAATAAACCATAATACAGATTGCAGAATCAAACTTCTGTACCATCTGAAAAGCATGTTTGCATCCTGCTGCAGCAGACTGTGTGGTTCTGCACCTTTTTTGGTGCTACTCTGCACTCCAGTGGCTTCCTGGGGCACAACCACCGTTGTTCCCAGGGTTTGCACTGAAGCAGTGACAGAGCACTGCCAAAACACTTTGCAAACATGCCGAGACTGCGAGCAGGAGTACTGCTCTCCCCAGAGCTGCACAATTAGCATATATATGATGCTGTTACTAGACATAAATCTCAGGGGCAAAATGGTCTCAACTCCTGTCACTTCCACTGTAGCTGTTATTAAAAATACAAGGAAAGAAGCCTCTGTGTGTACAGCAGTTCACTCAAGTTGGGCTTACCTGACAACAGTGATAGCAAATGAGTTTTAGTTAACCCTATGCACTAAGGGAGTAGCTTGGTTATTATAACAGGAGTATCTGTAGTGTGAAAAGTCACACTAGGTGTGTGTGCAAAGGTGTCAAGAACCTTCAGGGGGAGCAGACTGCAAGTGCCAGTGCTCAGCAGAGCCAGCTTCAGCTGCCACAGGAATCTGAGCAAGCTCTCTACCCAACCCTACACTGCAGAGTGACACTTGGGAAGACAGCACAGGACACCCCAGGGCTCTGCATGAAGACGGTGCATGGCGTGGCTGCAGTGCTACACTAACCATGCCCACTGCACTTGAGGTTCTGTGGGACAGAGAAGCTGCACAATTCATAAATTGCACATATCTATGATTAAAGTGTTCTGCTTTTTAAATCCACTTGACCACTGCACTGTCATTTGGTCTAAAACCAAAAAAACAAACTCATTAGAAGATCTGAAAATTACTAAGACATTTGAAGACACCATCCTTGATAACTCAGTAACTTCACTATTACCAGTATCACTTACTTGCAACTACAAAGACCTTTATAGGTTTGTGGGTTTTAAAATTAAACACTGCATCCAGAAATACATTTTTATTTTAAAATACAAGCTTTCATAAAATATAGTAAAAATATGTTAAAAAATAATGACAAAAATGTTTACATTTTGTTCCTTTATACTATTACCCAACAGGAATAGAACATCAGGGATGTACAGTAAACCACTGAACGCCAGGTCTTTCAGATAAGATCAGAGTGAGTGTAGCAAGGCAAGGAACAGCTCCAGACTACAACAAAATGAAAGAATATGCAAATATGCCCTTTCCTCAGAGACAGCACCGATACACCAGGGCACATTGCACCTGCCTTGCTGTTATGTCTGGCAGGGAGGCAGCTGCAAGCCATGCAGAAAGCACTGCTCCTGGCTGCTCTCAGCAACCATGCCTGAGCACACCCGGCTCACCACGAAACCACAGCCCAAACCGCCTCACGGCTGCCCCTGCTGTGTCAGGCACTGAATCCGCTTCAGTACTTTGGTCCTAAAGGTACATTTGTAGCTGCACTGAAAATTAAATATACATACAAAGACTGTTTCAAGATTTTACACATCCAGCTCAACACGGTGTGCACGGAGCTCTGCTGAAGGCAGCCGCAATGCCCATCTCAGCCCAAAATTAACAGCTGCTCCTGCAGTGTTTGAAGAGGCACCGCCGGCACAGATGCAAAGGCAGAACAGGGGCTGTGGGCAACTGCAGTGTGACACAGCACCGGCTTTACTCAGTTAATTTGCAGGCAGCGAGTGCACAGTCTTGAACATCAACATTACTGAAAAATCGCTTCAGATCAGGAGCAGCGGTAAGGAACTTTTACAAGAGCATGTAGTGAAAGGACAAGGGGGGATGGCTTCAAACTGAGGGAGCGGGTTTAGATCAGATGTAAGGTAGAAATTCTTCACTCTGAGGATGGTGAGGCACTGGAACGGGTTGCCCAGAGAACTTGTGGATGCCCCATCGCTGAGGGCCAGCTTGAATGAAGCTCTGAGCAACCTGGTCTAGTGAAAGATGTCCGTGCCCACGGCAGAGGGGTTGGAGCTAGAGCATTTGTAGGGTCTTTCCCAGGGTCGTTTCCACCGAGCCCCCCGCCCGTACGGCCCGTGCCGCCCGTACCTGCGCTCCGGTCCCGCCTCCGCGCTCAATTGTCCCGCCGCGCTCTCCCGGCAGCCCCACCGGCCGTACCGCGCGTGCGCGCTGCGCAGCCTTCCCTTCCCGCCGGGCGCGCGTGCGCCGGAGCCGCGCTGCGGGACGGGACCCGGGACAGACAGACGTTGTCGTGCGCATGCGCAGTGCCGGCCTGCGGGGTCTGTGCCACACACAGCATGGCGGAGCGGCCGCCCGCCGCGCCGCCGTCAAGCGAGAGCGGCCGTAAAGGGAGGCTGGGCTGCGCGGCGGCGAGCGGCGGCGGGTGGGGTGAGTGGCGGGGCCGCGGCCCCGAGGGGGCCGGGGGCAGCGGGGCCTGGTGGGGCCGGGCCCGGGGCGGGAGGCGCCGCGCGGGGTTTGTGCTCAGCGGTTGTCAGGGCCTGTGCCGGGCCGGCGGCGGCATCCCCGGCGTATATGGAAGGGAGCGGGAAGGGCGTGTGCAGCTGTAAGGGTGTTCGCCGCTGCCCGAGGCAGCGCAGGTGCTCTGTCTTGGTGTCGGGTCGCTCCTCCAGGTGTTTCCCGGCCAGCTGTGTGCTCTGTGACCGGGATCGTTGTCCGTCCCTGAAGCGCCTTCCCGGGCCGAACCGGGAGGCCTTTCCCCTGTTAGCTGTACCGAAATCCGGGGGGAAAGAGCTCCTCTGACCCTGGGCTTGGCTCGGGGCCGCAGAACCCGGCCCTGCATCTGTGACCGAAGGTGGGCACAGAATTAATTAGGTTGGAAAAGACCTCTAGGATCACCAAGCCCATTCCAATGGCTGACCACCCTTTCTGTGAAAAAATTCTTCCTGCTGTCCAACCTGAATCCCAGCCCTCGGCACAGCCTGAGGCGCTGGCCTCTCATCCTGTCACTGGCTGCCTGGGAGAAGATACCAGCCCTCGCCTAGCTACAGTCTCCTTTCAGGTGACCCATAAAGTCCCCTCTGAGCCTCTTTTTCTCCAGGCTAAACAACCCCCAACTCCCTCAGCCGCACCTCATAGGACTTGTGCTCCAGATCCTTCACCAACTCCATTGCCCTTCTCTGGACTCTGGTCTGTGCCAGGCATGTCATGGATGGCATTGTTCTGAGTAGGCTTTGCAGGACAGCGTGTGTTGTACAAAAATGTTCTTTGACAGAATAGCTATAGTAGTTATGTAGCTCCTGGTACAGGCCTTAAATTGGCTCATAATTTTTATATAAGCTTTTTTTGAAAAAAAAAAAAAATCCGTTGTTTGCATCAGTGTAAGGTGGTGTTGCTGTTCATTTATTCTTACCCTCCTCTGTACCTTTTCTCTTACACAAATGTTCATCCAACTCCCCAGTGTACCAGTCTGGGGAGCTGGGCTGAGGGAGTAGCATCCCTCAGCATCCTTGACTGCTGCTGTCTGTCTTTCTTCCCTTTCTGCCCTGGCTGCAGTTTCTTATGCCTGGTCATGCCCTGCTTACACAGTCCCTAGAGCTTTTGCTGAGCCATGTACAAGAAATTCTAGCCTAACTAATCAAGTCAGGGTATGGTTGTCTGTATGGTGAGTTGCATGGGCCAGTTCAGGTAAAGGGCAAATTAAATGTTCTCACTGATTCAAAGGAGGGGGTGGAGGGAGGTGGGGAGCACATTTATTTGTGGATAGATAGGCTTGGACTACTATAAGAAAACTGCTAAAGTTAATTTTTTTCCCCCAGTTCAGTCTTAAAACAAGTCAGTTACTGAGAGTGATGCATCAAGTGCCTTCCTTGTACAGTCACAGCTGAAGGGGTGAGTCTGCCCCTTTGGGCGCTGATGCTGGCTTGAAGTGGCTTACAGTGTCAGAGTGCCAAAAAACACACTGAAATATTGGGTCTGTATAGCAGAAGTTGTGAAAATAAAGACTGAAGAAATGTGATCTCTCAGTGTCACCTATCCCTGGGCCCTGCATGGACTCTGTTCCTGCAGCATCTCTGAAAATGCTCTCTTAGCCATGCACATCTGTAGTTCTGGCGTGGTTCACTCCAGACTTTCAAACAGTTTTGCTTTGTTTTGTCACATGAAAAAGAAGCATTTTTTAAAAATCTGAAGCTACTGCAGATGCAAAAATGAAGGTCACTAATTTTATTTCAGTGCCCTGACTTTCACAGTGAAATAGCTTTGGTTAGTGCCAGGCATTTAGCATGCTGTGTGATGATGCTGTTGGGAGGTACATCCCACCTGTATTCTCCCTGTTACCATACCCACACCAAATCTCTGTTTGAGGGCAGTGAAGTCTCAGGGCTGGTTTTGGATGTGCATCTGCCTGGCAAACCGTGTGGGATGACAACTGTTGAAAAATCACTTGATACCTCTGAAGTCTGGAGGAGATTTTTGCTTGTCCAGAACTGCAAGGAAAAATAAAACATATGAAACAGTAAGAGGCAAATAGCATGTCAGAGTTTGTGTGCTTTCTCTCCCAAACAAAGAAATCTCTGCACAATGATGCCCTTACAATTTATGCACCCTCCCCTACACGATCTTCACACGGCCCTTGTCATGCAGTGGTGATTTTTGGTCTGGGGTCTTCTAACAGCTTATTGGGCTCTCTCTCCATGTCCATGCAGGCTATTAATGGTTCTTATCTCGAGCTGCAGCTTCTGCTGATGGCCATGAGCTCCTTATCTCCTCCTTTGTGCTGCTCGTGCACCTGCTCCCCGGTAGAGTGTGGGAAACTAAAATAAAGTCCTAGGCTCAGGATAAACATTACTTAGCAACCACTAAAACATCGGTGTGTCGGCAGCATTCTTCTCATTCTAAAGGCAAAGCACAGCTCTGTAGCAGCTACGGGAAAATTGCTAAGGAAATTAACTCAGTTCCAGCCAAAAGCATGTCCAGGCAAAAGTCCACAGCTTTCAGCCTAAGGCTTCCACCAACCCAAGCTACATATGCTAAGCAAGTAGATATAAGCAAACAGCATTCTAAATCACACAGTATTGTTATTAGTAGTAGTATTATAATTCTATGTGACTTACTCTATTTAGAAGTTACTTGCTTAAGCTAAGCAACTGACATCTCTCAACAAAATAATTTCTAGGTGCAATCAAAAAAGTTGTGTGACAATTGGTGAATTGCAGTACAATTGGGAAAATAAGTTTGAGGCCAAATGGAGAAGTGAGAAGTTTCTGGGGATAAGCAGAAGCTGAAAATTATCTCATTTTGTGGTAAAGATACTGGGTAATGTGATCTGTACTGCTAAAGTGCATGACATTCATCATATGCTCTCCCTCTGCTTATCTCTTGACTAAGGTGCATCTCTTGAAGTTGATAAGAAAATAAAACATCTCTGATTATTCAGGTCAGGAAACTTCTACTGGAAGAGGTCTGGGACTTAGTAACAGCTGCTGGCATAGGTCCCAGAGCCATGGCCACAAGGGTTCTAGTGCTGTGTTTTGCTGCTCCAACATGAGTCTTCAAAATGTCCTGAAGAATCCCCCTTGATTGTATTTTTTGCCTCAAAGTTCCCATCCACTCTTCATTTGAACTTCAGTTTGGCTGGAGTTTTATATTATACATCCACATATATTTATATACTGATGCATATGTATATAATATATATATTTTTTGTTGCTGTTGCACTTCATTTCTTGTTAAGCACAAATGAAGTTTTTTAGTTCCCCATTTGATAAAAATACTCTTTCTTGCATTCTGTTAGTCTTCAAACTTGCTAAAATATGCTGAAGAGTGTCTTGAAGACTTGATCCTCAGGGACTAGTAGTGTTTGTGCAAAATGTAGCTCACAGCATCCACAATTCCACTAGAACAGTAGAGTAGAACTCTAGGACAGTAAAAGTGCTTAGTTTTTCTCTTACCTGTCCTTGAAAGTTTTCTAAAAGCAGAATCCTCTGGGATTCACCAAACCAAATCAATGTGTTAGGCTTACAGTTCATATTATCTAATCTGTATATGCAGTTTACATATACAGATTAGATCTAGCATAACTTAAATGGTTCAGTAATGGCATCTTTTATGATGTTTTAAGTGAGCAACTCTAGTTCTGCTACACAGCAATGATATTTGCCAATACAACAAACTTAACTGTAATAGTTTTGCTTTAAAAATGAACTGCCTGTCATGACTGGATTAGAACAGGTCAATAAGGAACTTCTGTCTTTTTCAGGAATATGATTTTATCAGATTTCAGTTGCTGCTTTTCAATAATACTAATTCTGTTATCTTCAGTCTTACAAACAAAACTGGCTTCAAAATTCATCATGAGCAGGGTGTTCAGTTTTTTGATAAATATCTGCATTAGTAGTAATTGAAACAGAGACTGATGATTATTTTCACCCTAACCTAGTCAATTCTCCTGTGTTGAATTGTAGGTTTTCTGCTTTGGAAAACTTGGTTTTAATGGGCTGTTAGGACAGCATCTATTCAGTAGCTGGCTTGTTAGGCATAGGACTCAGTAACTTAGGAAACACTACTGAGCCTTACTCTTTGTAATTTTTCTCATAGGCATAATAAAGCAGTGAAGAGAAACTGAAGGAAGCATTACATGCCTTACTGGTCAGAAAACTGTTTCTGAAGTATTTGGGCAAACTACATATATATGTAGTAAAATCTACAAAGGTAAGATATCTTCCTTTTCTATTTTATTTAGAAAATCTCATAACTAATGAAAACCTCTTTCATGAGTCTCAGTGGGTTTACAAAAGTAACTTTATATGTCAAGGAGCAATGTGGAGCCTAAAACTTATTCTTTTAAGCAAGTTCTGTGGAGTCTTGCCAAATTTCACGAGGTTTTTCATTATAGGATTTAGATGAAGGCAGATTGCCCATTAGCTCTTCTTCACAAAGCTTTCAAATCCATTCAAAAGCTTCTCAGTTTTATAAAATAGATCATGTAGGAAAAGACAGTAGCTCTTCATGATTTCAGGGTTAGCTGCAGTTTTGATTTCTTTTACTTCCTGAATATTAAGTATGTCGTTAAGCATGTGGAGATTTCATGCTGTTCCTCTGAAATGGAGGGCTACAGTGGCTAGAGAGTCTTTTTTTCAGTATGAAAACAACATCTTTAGTGTTGTGCAGTTCATGAATCCAGGATTTGCTAGCTGAAAGTGCCACAGCTATTGTTGGTAAGAACACAATTTTGTAAGTTTGTTAGGCATTATATGAAAGATGTTAAAATGGAAAGCAAACATTTGCTTTTGAACTTGTGTGATGTTTCTGCTTCAGGTAGAATTCATGTTAAAAAAAAGCTGTATGTTTCAGAGTGGCTGCTACAGTTATGTTCAATAACAGCATTCAGAAGAAGTGCAGCTCCACTGTGTCAAAGTCTTTGCTTTCAGAGTTCAGAATTTCTTGATAGAAAATTGTGATTCTGACATCCAGCAGTACAATTCTCAAATTCCCTTGAATCTGAAAGTCTCTAAAGTGTGTAAATGTTTGTTTGCATTCACACATTCACTTCTTTATTCACTGTATGGTCTCCATGTTTTAGAATTGCTGTCAGGCCTCTTTGTGGATCTACCCATAGAGATTCAGCCCAAAGATTGCTTTATTTCTGTGTGCTTGGGGTTTTTGAGCAGGTTGAAGGTGTGGGGAGCATGGGTTACGACATTGAGCGCTTCGTGGGCTATGTCAATGAGGGGCTGCTGTGCTCCATCTGCCGAGATGTGTTGGAGGACCCGCTGCAGGCTCCCTGCGAGCACGCTTTCTGCACTGCCTGCATCCATGGCTGGCTTGTTCATCACAGCAACTGCCCTGAGGACAGACAAGTCATTGATGTGTCTTTGCTACGACCTCTCTATAGGTACCCAGTAATCTTGCTGTGTGTTGAAATTACATGAATTTAGGATTTTTCAGTTTTGCTTGCACAGCTTCATCTCCTGTCAATACTGTTGCTCAGGCTGTCTTTATCCAGTATGCCTGTGGCAGACACCAACTGCTTACAGGAAAGCATTAGCATTTTCTATTTATTATAACTGTTAGGGTGTTAGGATTTCAAAGCTGAAAGGACACTTAGTTTGTTCTCTACCTTTTTATATCTTGAATGTTGATTCCAGATGCCTGTCTGGATATTATTCTGAATGTCCTTTACAGCACCAAAATTTTTCCATACTTGATTTCAGAGAAAGCAAGCAAAGCGACTCTTGATGGCAGTCACTACACACTCTGTATCTCTTTTCTTTTCAGACTTAGTTAGGTGCTGTAGTGGTGTTTCTAATTAACAATTCCTGGAGATATTAACCAAATTTATGACCTTCAAATCCTTTTTAAAAAAGATCTTTAGACATAGGAATGTCTGTTGTGAACCACCTTGTTGTGTAAAGTGGGCTGTTCTCACTAGTGCCTTCTATAACTGGTCAGGCAGTTGGACCATATGATTGTTGTTGGTCTTCCCCAAACAAGCTGTTCTATTTTAAACTGTAATTCCTGCTACTGTCAGAACAAAACAGTTTCAACAGTAGATGCTGCCTGCTGGTTAACATCTGCATTATCTAATCTTGCTCAGATTAGCAGTTATGTATATATAGTCTCCGGCTACAGTAAATTTAACATTGTTAGTACTCATAACATAATTTTTCATTCAGGAGATTTTACTATCTGGAAGTTAGCTATAGTGTAGACAGAGTACTAGAGTTTAATTTTTAGATTGTTTTGTCTGTACCCACTGTAGTCCTTTAGGCTGGCGTGTTTAGAAACACAGAACTTAAATAGCAAATGAGTAGCCCTGGTGTTTGTTATTGATAATATCTGCTGAGCCAGTGAAAGGTCACAATTAAAAATTATTCAAAAGTAAAGATTTCATTTGCACATTTAAATTTGGAGACTGAATATTTCATTCTTTCTTTCAAGCTGTTTTTTCTTGATATGGTCACTTGAATTCTTAAGAAAGTAAATAAAATCAGCTAGTTACTCACAATTTTTCCTAATGGAGATTAGAATCTTGCTTTCTTTTCCCAAAAGTTGAAAATAGAAATTTTTCAATAATGTTCCCAGGTTTAAGAACAAATTCTTTTCTTTGCATGTAGATATATGAAAAATGATTTAAACCGTCTTCAGCTACATTGCAGAAACAGAGAGTATGGCTGTGAAATGGTTTGTTCTCTGGAGTCTATAGACAGGCATGAAAGGGAGTGTGAGTACAGTCAGATACCCTGCTCCAATGCTGGTGAGTAACATTCAAAGTTGAATCCTTTATATTAAACAAACACGTTTGTCATCTTCCTGTCAACAGAACTGCAATAATGGCCATTATTTCCTAACAGAAATTCAAAGCTTTGGCACGATCTGCCCTACAGCAGTGTTTTTGAACAAAATATAGTACCAGTTTATGGCAGTCATGATGATTAGCAACTGTTTCTTATGCAAAAACTAACCAAAATGAATATGATGAACTTCAAATGTATGAAAATGTAGTAGTGCATTAGTTTTGTTTTCTGTCAAATTATGAGTTTGGTTTCCAATTCTGACTGCATGTTTTGATGTTTGAATGAATGCAGTAGCCCCTGCAGAAGACCTGGGGATCATAATTTATTTATAAAATACCTGATTGCCTGATGCATGTGAAGCTGTCAGCTCTGTGACATAGCATCAACAAGAACATATCTTGGAAGTAAGAATTACTCTAAGCTAAATTCTAGTTAGAATTGTTCACATTGAGATTTTTATTTAAAGCAAGACTACACCTCCTGAGAAAGAAACATACCTCTAAAAAGGAACATACTGTTAAAATTTCCCAGTTGAATTCATTTGAAATGTTGTCTGTTCCTAGATAAAGATAAAATCTAATTAATGATGCTAAGGGCTGCCATTGTAATTAATTATGAGATGATGAAGGTACTAGAATTGCTCTGCTAGAAGTTATAATTTTTCTCTTATAATTTTAAAAGTTATTATAAGTGACTTATGCAGATAATTGATTCACCTGTTCTACTTCCTACAGAAACAGTAGTGTTTTACAGATTTATGTATTTTACTGTGTTTTACAGATTTATGTTTTTACACTGCACTGGTGTTTGGGGTGTGAAGGCTCTTACATTGCTCCAACTCTTCTCCAAAAATACATGGAGTGTATTTTGAGTACCTCAATTACAAATCATTACATTTATTAGTAAAGCTCTTCTAGAGAACTCAATTGTCATTTTCTGGCTTGGTTTATTGGGAAGTTTCAATACTCCATTGCTTCAGTTTTCTTAAGTTGATATTCTCTTTGCATCAATGCATTATTCTCTTTGAATTAAATGCAAGTGTGTACTTCATCAAAGTCAGTCTCAGTAATTAAACTACAAACTTCCTAAGTTTGACTTCATAAGTTGAGACTACAAACTTCAAATTTAGAGAGCTGGATATAGCAATAATTTATATAGTGCTTATTTTTGATTCTTTACACTTTACTTTTAATCACTACAGAACTGCAAAGTTTGTATCCCAGAATTTCTGTGGAAATATTTCTATCTTTGTATGAGTTATTAAATGTTCATAAATAAATGTTCTAACTTATTATGGTCTAGTACATTAGCAACAAGACCCAACAAATTGTTTGGAAAACAAGTTTACGTTCCATCTCATCCACATCTCTCTTTACTACTTCTTTGATAGCATAATATTTTTTTACTCATGTGTGTTCTTTATAAATTCCAGTCATTGCAATCTATGATGGTAGCACAGGCAAGCTGCTAGTGTCGTAGCTTGGCATCAGGATTGTCATTACTGAAGTTGATTTAATACCGGACCAGCAGTAGAAAACTTTACAGAAAATACAGAAAATACCTCCTTGCAGCCTTTCAGTGTTCTCAGTTAATGGATAAGTATCTTAGTGAGCGTTGTATGATTAGCTATGGATGTGTAACTGTCGTATTTCATGTCCTAAGGAAGTCACTTCTCTCAGCTTCCTTTCTGGAGTGATTTTGTTTGGAATGACTGAGAGTGCTTTTGTTGTAGATGCTGTCTTGCCTTGCTCCCCCTGCTCAGGTTGCACGGTGCAGATCGAGCGGCGTAACCTGGACGGGCACCTGGCGGTGTGCGAGTACCGGAGCCGCGAGTGCCCCAACGGCTGCGGCTTCACCATCCTCAGCGCCGAGGACACGCAGCACAACTGTGTGGCAGAGCTGAGGACTGAGCTGGAGCTGCTTCGGTACAGAGCTTCTCTTTCTCTGGGCTGGGCTGGACTGGGCTGAAAGTCACTGCATGAAGCACTTTGAAATACTAGCACTGCATTCTGCTAGGTGTTAAAGGGGCCATTGATTACTTGATGCTAACGGGCCAGAACTTTATCATGTGTCAGCATGGACTTTAAATTCTTGCTGGTTTGATTCTTTTGTTGTTGGGTGTTTTTTTCCAAGTTACCATAAATCTTAAAATACCATTGCTTGCAGTTGAACAGAATTGCAAGCTTACTATTTAAAATGACAAAAAACCTAAGAAAATGGAAGCTGGCAATTTAATTTTTCCATTGGTCTCTTATACAGATGAAGCCACATTATTTAAGAATTGTATTTAGTTAATGTTTTTACAGATTGAGAAGATAAAAATCTGTAAGTATTTTGGCAAGTACAGGTAGATTCAACCACTGAAGGTCTAATTATGATTTTTTTTTTAAGTTCTGGTAGATAAACAGTCAGTGAATATGACTCTTCTTACCAGCATCATTGTTTTCCTCTTACGTAGGTTTCTGTAGCTTTCCCTTTGTACTATATTCCAGTTGTACTTTGGTTTTTTCCCCCACTCATGCTCCTTCCCATTTGTATCTTTCAGCTCCTAAGTGTTGTGCTTTTGAACACTGCTGTTAAGTCAGGCTCAAATATGGTTTAAATGCATTGAGACACAAGTGATTCTGCTGCCTGCTTTCTGAGCTCAAAAGGTTAATGTAGTGCCATCTGGTTTTGGCTGTGGAGCTGTGTGAGTGACTAGGCTGTAACAGTTTACTGCATACTGTCATTTAGTGTCCACCATAAAACTGAACAAGGTTACACACAGAACCATGGAATCATTTAGATTGAAAAAGAGCTTTAAGATCATTGGGTCCAGCAGTTAATCCAGTGCTGCCAGGCCCACCACTAAACTGTGTCTGTACGTGCCTACCATGTCCACACACACAGGCTGTCTCACTTCCTTACATGTTTAGCAGTACTATAGGATTCAGACTTTTTATCTTGGCTGCTTCTTATTTCATAACACTCAGCAAGCACATACTGTAGGCAAACACCAGAAAATCACTTAAAGTCATAAATACACCTTCTTGAGCTCTGGGAATATTTTATTTGAGGAGTATGATTTGACTGTCCCTCTATAGGCTCCTCATGGGCACTTTAATGCCCCTGGGCACAATGCACTTCTTTATGCTGTTTTTCTTATTAAATTAATAAATCATACCTCTACGGAGGCATCCTGTAGAGCTTGATGGGAATCAGTTCAGTCTGCTTGGCTGCAAGAAGGCTTTCTGGATTTTGAAGATCATTCTTTTCTCTGCTTACAAGACTTAACTAGGAGAAATAAACTTTTTAGGTCAGAAATGATCTGCAGAGTGGAGGAGGCAAAACATGAGATGGAGTCGAGGTTAGATTCACAGAGAAGGCATATGGTCCAAAAAGAGAGTATTCTGCAAAATGAAATTGAAGAACTAAAGGTAAATACAGTTTTATTTTTTTTCCTCTCTTAACAGTCTAGCTTTTTGCTTTTCCCAGTTGCAGTTTCTTATTTTGTAAATAAGGTCTCATACAGAGGAAAATGGCATTAAGTATGGGGAACAAAACCATCAAAGCTTTGCCAGGTTATCTCTGTGGAGAAGCAGGCTGTATTCTGTATTCCTGTGGTTTACTGCTTCAGGTTCACTGGAGCTCACCTGGGTACTCCACCCGTGTTCTGTGCATGCATAACATTGTCAGCAGATCAATCTGAAACTGATTTCAGTGTCTAAATGTAGAGTATGCCTCACAAACTGGATGTAATTAAACATTCAGCTCCATTTTTAATTGCTATCCAAAGTGGCTTAGTCCAGAGCTGACACAGAGCCCTACTGCCAAGAGTGGTATTTGCACTGTGATCAGAAGGTTGGAAAGGTTCACAGTAAACTTCATCAAGTAACAAGCAAGGCTGTCTTATCCTTTTATTCATCCTCTTTTTATTATATCACAGAAAAATTATTTTTAAAGCAATCGTTTTTAAAGCTTTTAAAAAGTTTTAAAAAATTTATAGTTCACAGTTTTATTTTTACTGGATTTGTTGTTAAATCCTTGAAGAATGTATCTGAACAGAACCACAACCATATTTTGTTTGGATTCTTGAAACAGAAAATAAAAGCAGCATGTAGGTAAATTGGCTGTTTCTTATCATACTTCATGAGAAACAAAATATGCAAACAAACTGTTGTCGTAAAACATATTGGAATCTTTAGAACAAGACCATCCCACAAGGTGAATGCTGGATTGTGTCTCAAATTGTTTACATTTGTTGCACTATCCAAAAAAAAATTGTGGTGGTTTTTATTCTGAAGACTCCATCACCCAACACGCGCAGCCAGCTCGACTTCATTGCAGCATCATTAGAAGAGAGTTTGTTTCTTGCAGTAAACTTGTGTTTTATTTCAGAGTCAGATGTCACGGCTGATGTCAGATGTGCGGTCTCTGATGGCTGCGGAGAGGCAGCACCGCCAAGAGCTGGAGCAGGCAGAGCTGGAAAAGCGGGAGTTAATGGAGCTGCTGAAGGGGCTGCAGAAGGACTGCAGATTGACCACTACAGAGGGAAGCAGGAAGTCAAATTTCCGTCCTTTGACACGACTAGAGAGTGTGAAAAGAAAACCTAGGGAAGTTACTGTTATCTAAATAGTACTAAGCTCAAAAAGCATTTTCTTCAAATACTGGCTTCTGGCAAACTACTTTCTTTGAATGATTGGCAAACTTTATATAATTTCTGATTTACTTCGGGTTTTTTTAAGTCTAAATTAGAACTGTATTTCCTTTGGGGCCATAAAAACAAGCAGAAGATTTTTTCCCCGAGGGAATACTGGTCATTAAAACCAGTAATTGGAAGACATCATTTTAGCTAATGTTTTTATAGAAAGGGAAAGGAGACTTGTTCTCTCTTTACTGCATCACTTACAGGAATTTTTCAAGACTGAAACTACAGCCTTTTAAAGTCAAAGATACTGAGTATTATGGACCAGGAAGAAAAAGGCATTTCAGTATCTCCTTTTGAAACAAAAAAGCAAATGTGACCATTTGGGATGTACTTAATTTGGGGAAAAGTGAATAGTAGAATTAGTAAGTCAGTAATAGAAATTAATAAGATTTTGTTTGTTTGTGGTCAGTAGAAAGTCTTATTTCAAAGGTGGAAAGCAAGCACTTTAAATTGTAATTCTTCTATGTAACAGCTTTGGGTGAGGTTGACTGTTGTTTTAGAGCTTCTTCTCATTTCTGAGGCTGATAACACACTTAAGAGACTAATACTGAAGCCTGAGGTAGTAGAATAACCTTTAAACAGATGTGTGAATAACTTTGGGTTTGTGGGAATGGATCTGCTTCTTACTTAAAATTTTGAAGCTTTTGTATGTGAAACTATCAGGTATTTCTACAGGATCTTTTAAGCATAAGACCAGTCATTTGGTACTCAATGTCTTTAAAGTATATATAGATACCTCGAGTATCCTTAATTTTCTTGTGGCAGGTTTAAGGCTACTTGATATGCACAAGAGATGAATATTTGCACAGTCACTTGGGCTTCAGACATCTGTGTTAGTGCTCAAGCAGGCTTCAGGGAGTGCCAGAGCCTGGCACTGTCATCAGAGGGTAACAGAACACCTGGGTATAAGTAGGTCAATGATCTGCTCTGCTTAGCAGTACAACTCAAAAGTGGGGGTGGAAGGATTAAGGGATGTTAGAGCATCTGAGGAAGAGATTGACTGATAGAGCATTCTCTGCCTCCCCTGAGGCAAATTTACCAGTCAAATGCACCTCAGAAAGGGGAGGATCACTAGAGATGAACCTAGGCTGGCAGGTCTGTGATGCAGGCAAAACCATTGGCTTGGCTGAGGTGCATCTACACCAACACACAGTGTGGGCAGCATCCAGGAGGAGCTGGAAGCCATTGTTCAGCAGGAAGGCTTTGATGTTGCCACCCTCACAGAAGCATGGTGGGATGACTATCATCATGGGATGATGCAATTTCTGGATATAAGCTCTTCAGAAGAGACAGGCAAAGCAGGAGAGGTGGTTGTGTAGCACTGTACACTAGGAAGTGTTTTGATTGTATTGAAATTGATGATGAAGATGACAAGGTTGAGTGCTTCTGGATCACAGGGAAGGTCAGCAGGGCAGACATCACGGTGGGAGTCCCTTAGAGACCACGAGCCAGGAGCAGGCTGATGAGGCCTTCTACAAGCAGCTGGCAGAGGCGTCACAGTCACCAGCCTTTGTGCTCATGGGTGACTTCAACTTGCCAGATGTCTGCTGGAAATACAGCAGAAAAGGGAGTTCCTGGAATGTGTGGAAGACAGCTTTCTAACTAACACAACTGGTAAATGAGACTAACAGAGGAGGGGCCCTGTTGCTTGTGGGCTAAGAAAAACTGGTGGGTGAACATCTTGGGCAGAGTGACCACAGACTGTTAGGGTTTTCTGTACTGGGTGAAGTAAGGAGGGGCACCAGCAAAACTTCTGCCTTGGACTTCGGTGATCAGACCTTGCCCTTTTTAGGACATTGATTGACCAAGTCCCTTGGAAGTCAGTTCTGAAGGGCAAAGGAGTCCAGGAAGGCTGGATGTGTTTTAAAAAGGAATTGTTAAATATTCAGGAACAGACTATCCCCATGTGTGGAAAGACAAGTTGTATGGGAAAAAGACCAGTGTGGTTAAAAAGATATCTTCATTTGGAAGTTAGGGGGGAAGAAAGAGAATGCATCGTCTCTGGAAGGAGGGTCAGGTAACTTGGGAGGACTGTAAGGACTTCACAAAGTCATGTAGGAAGAAGATTAAAAGGAACAAAGCCCAACTAGAACTTGCTTTCGCCACTACAGTTGAAGACAACAAAAGAAGTTTGTATAAGTACTTTGACAGCAAAAGGGTCAAGGATTGCATTGTGAGTCAGAGAGGAGCAGAGGGTGGAGCTTCCTGAGTTGCTGCTGAGTGGCTGAAGTATATAATAGATCGTTGAGCAGGTGTGCCGATTGCATTGTGAGTCAGAGAGGAGCAGAGGGTGGAGCTTCCTCAGTTGCTGCTGAGTGGCTGATTATAAGAGGTGTCTGGGGAGCACGGCGACCCAGAGCATGGCGAACGGGGTTGTGGTGAGTCTCTGGGGAGTATACAAGGCAGTTTGCGCGGGCAGGTCAAGCAGGCAGGGTTGACAGCTTTCTTGCTAGTAAGGAGTGCTCTGTATTGTTTGAGGTCTTTCTGCTGCCTGGTTATTTTTGAGGTGTTTGTCAGTAATGGTGTCTACACGGTCAAAAGCTGTGGCTGGTATAAGTGACCAAGTCGGGCCCTCCAAAAAGGATGTGTCTGTACAGACCCATCCGTGTCCAGAGTGTTTGAGCTTATCGGTGGCCTCAGGGAGTGTTGTGGAGGAGACCTGACTGCGGTGTGAACAAGTGAATGACCTCCTTTCACTGGTGACTGAGCTTAGGGAGGAAGTCGAAAGGTTAAGGAGTATCAGGGAAAGTGAAAGGGAAATAGACTGGTGGAATTCAGCCCTGTCATCTTTAAGGGAGGCTTCTGACCAAGAGACTGAGGACTTATATGCCTCCCGCTCTCAGGTAACAGAAGGGCACCTTGTAGATGAAGAGGAGTGGAAACGGGTCCCCTTTCGGGGAGGTAATAGCAAAAAGTCCTCCCCCTCCCCATCATCCAGCCAAGTACCACTTCAGAATAGGTATGAGATCCTGGATAGAGAGACCCAACTAGATGATTTAGGAGAGAATTGCCTGCCCAGTGAACCCCCCAATTATGGTTCATCTGCAAGATGGATCACTACCTCTAGCGTCAAGAAGAAAAGAAGGGTAATCGTAGTAGGTGATTCCCTTCTGAAGGGAACCGAGGGCCCCATATGTCAACCAGACCCATCCCACAGGGAAGTCTGTTGCTTCCCTGGGGCCCAGGTACAAAATATCACTGAGAGACTTCCTGGGCTGATTCAGCCCTCTGATTATTACCCACTGCTGATACTCCAGGCTGGCAGTGATGAGATTGAAAAGATGAGTGTCAAGGCAATTAGAAAGGATTTCAGGGTAATGGGTCAGTTGATAGGGCAGGAGCACAGGTAGTGTTCTGCTCAGTCCCTTTGGTGGTGGAGGAAAATGATGAGAGAAACAGGAGAATCCGCATCATCAACAAGTGGCTTAAGCATTGGTGTCATCCGGCAGAATTTTGGATTCTTTGATCATGGGGAAACTTTTACAGAATCTGCTGTACTGGAACCAGATGGGGTACATCTCTGTTAAGGACAAAAGGTTTTTAGCTCATGAACTGGCAGACCTCATTGAGACAGCTTTAAACTAAGTTTGAAGGGGAAGGGGATGCAGCTGAGCTATCTGGAAGCAGGCCCAAGGGTTGCAAGGCTGAGTTAGGGGTGAAGTCAGTAGCCCAGCTGAGGTGTGTGTATACCAATGCACACAGCTTGGGCAACAAACAAGAAGAGCTGGAGGCCATGGTGCAGCTGCAGAGCTATGATGTAGTTGCCATCACAGAAACATGGTGGGATGACTCACATAACTGGAGTACTGCACTGGATGGATACAAGCTCCTCAGAAGAGACAGGAAAGGAAGAAGAGGTGGAGGGGTGGCGCTTTATATTAAGCAGGACTTTCGATGCCGTAGAAATTGAAACTAATGATGATGGAGTTGAATGTCTATGGGTAAGAATAAAGGGCAAGGCCAGCAAGGCTGACACCCTACTGGGAGTCTGCTATCGTCCACCCAACCAGGAAGAAGAGGTAGATGACTTATTCTATAAACAGCTAGGTAATGTTTCAGGATCATCAGCCCTTGTTCTTGTGGGTGATTTCAACCTACCAGACATCTTCTGAGAACTTAATACAGCAGTAAAGAGACAGTCCAGGAAATTCTTTGAGTGTATGGAGGACAACTTTCTGTCTCAGCTGGTGGGTGAACCCACCAGGGGAGGGACTATGTTAGATCTGCTGTTTGCAAATAGAGATGGGCTGGCGGGAAATGTGATGGTTGGAGGTCACTTGGGGCAGAGTGATCATGAAATAATAGAGTTCTCAATATTTGGTGAGGTCAGGAGGAGCACCAGTAAGACTCTTGCGTTGGACTTCCAGAGGGCAGACTTTGGCCTGTTTAGGAGACTTATTCAGAGTGTCCCTTGGGAAGCAGCCCTTAAAAACAAAGGAGTTCAGGAAAGGTGGGCATGCCTCAAAACAGAGATCTTGAGGGCACAGGAACAGACCGTCCCTGTGTGCCGAAAGATCAGTCAACGGGGTAAATGTGCAGCCTGGCTGGGCAAGGAGATTTTGGAGGAGATTAGGAATAAAAAGAGGATGTATCAGTGTTGGACGAAGGGTCAGGTCTCTAAGGAAGTATTCAAGAAGGCTGCTGGAGCATGCGGAAAAAAAATTAGGGAGGCCAAAGCTCAGTTTGAACTTAAAATGGCGACTTCTGTAAAGGATAATAAGAAATGTTTTTACAAATACATTAATGCTAGAAGGAAGGGTAAGACCAGCCTTTGTTCTTTATTGGACAAGGGAGGGAACTTAGTATCTGCAGATGAGGAGAAGGCAGAAGTGCTTAATGCCTACTTTGCCTCAGTTTTTAGTGGGAAGATGACTTGCCCTCAAGGTATCTGCCCGCCTGGGCTGGTTGATGGTGTCATGGAGCAGAATGGTCCCCACATTATCCAAGAGGAGGCAGTCAAAGAACTACTGAAATGCTTGGATGTTCATAAATCTATGGGACCAGACGGGATCCACCCCAGGGTAATGAGAGAGCTGGCAAACGAGCTTGCAAAGCCACTCTCCATCATTTACCAACAGTCCTGGCTCACTGGTGAGGTTCTGGATGACTGGAAGCTGGCCAGTGTGATACCTGTTCACAACAAGGGTGCAAAGGAGGATCCTGGTAATTATAGACCAGTCAGCCTGATCTCAGTACCTGGCAAAATAATGGAACAGTTTATATAAAGTGCCATCACACAGAATTTACAGGATGGCCAGGGTATCAGACCCAGCCAGCATGGGTGTAGGAGGGGTAGGTCATGTTTAACCAACCTGGTCACCTTTTATGACCAGGTAACCCGCCTAGTGGATGCAGGGAAGGCTGTAGATGTTGTTTATTTGGATTTCAGCAAGGCCATTGACACTGTCTCCCACAGCATACTCCTAGACAAGCTGGCAGCCCGTGGCTTGGACAGGAGCACTCTTTGCTGGGTTCAGAACTGGCTGCATGGCCGGGCCCAGAGAGTGGTGGTGAATGGTGCTGCATCCAGCTGGCGACCAGTCACCAGTGGTATCCCTCAGGGATCTGTGCTGGGACCAGTTCTGTTTAATATTTTTAATGATGACATGGAGGGGGGTTTAGAGTCTTTCATTAGCAAATTTGCAGATAACACTAAGCTGGGAACGTGTGTTGATCTGTTAGAGGGACAGAGGGCTTTGCAGAGGGACTTGGAACGGTTGGATGGATGGGCAGAATCTAATGGGATGAAGTTCAATGAGTCCAAGTGCCGAGTCCTGCACTTTGGCCACAATAACCCCCTGCAACGTTATAGGCTGGGGACGGTGTGGCTGGACAGTGCTCAGGGGGAAAGGGACCTGGGGGTGCTGGTTGACAGCCGGCTGGACGTGAGCCAGCTGTGCCCAGGTGGCCAAGAAGGCCAATGGCATCCTGGCCAGTATCAGGAACGGTGTGGCCAGCAGGAGCAGGGAGGTCATTCTTCCCCTGTACTCAGCCCTGGTGAGGCCTCACCTGGAGTATTGTGTCCAGTTCTGGGCCCCTCAGTTTAGGAGGGACATTGAGATGCTTGAGCATGTCCAAAGGAGAGCAGTGAGGCTGGTGAGGGGCTTGGAGCACAAGCCATATGAAGAACGACTGAGGGAGCTGGGGTGTTCAGCCTGGAGAAAAGGGACTCAGGGGTGACCTTATCACTCTCTTCAACTTCCTGAAAGGTGGCTGTGGTGAGCTGGGGGTCGGTCTCTTTCTCCGGGCAACAACAGACAGAACAAGAAGACACAGTCTCAAGCTGCACCAAGGGAGATACAGGCTAGAATTAAGGAGGGAGTTTTTCACAGAAAGAGTGGTCAAATACTGGAATCATCTACCCAGGGAGGTGGTGGAGTCACCATCCCTTGATGTGTTTAAAAAAAGACTGGATGTGGCGCTTGGTGCCATGATCTAGTTGAGGTGTTAGAACATGGGTTGGACTCCATGATCTTAAAGGTCCCTTCCAACCTAGAAATTCTGTGATTCTGCTGATCTGCTTAAGGTTAGGAAGGCTCTGCAGACAGACCTGGACAAACTCAATGTGTCAAGGGCAAGTGCACGAGGTTCAGTAAGGTGAAGGGCTGGGTTCTGCTCTTGGGTTGCAGCAACCCCATGCAGTGCTACAGGCTGAAGGCAGAGTGGCTCAAGAACTGTTCAGCAGAAAGGGACTTGGGTGTGACAACCAGCTTAATGTGAGCCAGCGTGTGCCCAGGTGGCTAAGAAGGCCAATGGCATCCTGGCCTGTATCAGAAAGTGTGGCAGGGATTGTCCCTCTGCACTTGGCACTGGTGAGGCCACACCTCGAGTACTGTGTCAGGTTTTGGCCCTTCACTTTAAAAAGGAAATTGAAATGCTGAAGGCATGTCCAGCAAAGGGCAACAAAGCTCATGAAAGGTCTAGAAAGCTTGTCTTGTGAGGAGCAGCTGAAAGAGTTGGGTTTGTTGGTCTAGAGAAGAGGAGGCTCTAGGAGGACCTTTTCACTCTCTGCAACTGCCTGAAAGGAGGGTGTAGCCAGGTGGGGACTGGTCTCTACTACTGTGTCCACAGGGAGGGGATAAGAGGAAATGGCCTTCAGCTCAGACAGGGGAGATTCAGATTAGATGTTAGAGAAAAAAATTCACTGTTATGGTGGTCAAGCATTGGAATAGGGTGCCCAGGGAGCTGGTTGGAGTTACCAGCCCTGGAGGTGTTGAAGAGTTGTCAGGATCTGGGGCTGAGCAATGGTTAATGGTTTAGGGGTTGCAGGGCTAGTTCTGGGTTGACAGTGGAACTTGGTCTCTCCCACCCTTGATGATTCCATGATTCAGAGTTTGCAGTTGGATTTTTTAACAGACCCACAAATAAAGGAGGCATTTATCTATAAACACTGCATGAGAAACCTGTTCAAGGACTTTCTCCAAACTTTTACATAGCCTGTTCATGTTGCTTTCAGTGGTGTAACCAAGCCATATTCTCAGCTCACCAATGGAGTAACTATAGAGATACCTGGCCTTCTGTTTACTGAATGCATTAAATCAGTTTTGGAGGCTCAGGAAGATGTGTGCAGGTTCAACAACCCGAATATGTTAATTTTATCGTTTAGAAAGCAACTGCATTACTGTGCATGCCTTGCTGTTGCTCAGAGCAATGCTTTTATAGCTAATAGCATAACCAAAGAGAGAGGCAGCAATCTTCTTTAGCACAGTCTGCATTATGAAGCTCTGTGGTCAGAGCTGTCTGAATTTCAGGCATTAATAAATCCTTCTAACTTGTCCTTTCGTTAGTACCACTGAGGCAGATGTGCACATATTCAGGTCTTGAGTATTTAAAAACTGGTCTTGTGTGTTTAAAAACTGACATAAATAGCTCTTCTGTAAAGTAATTGAGAGTATTTGGGGCACTAGCAATCTCACCAATTCATGCCATAGCACATCTCTTAAGCAGCCATATTTAATAACCTAAAGCAGTAAACCTGTAGCTATAATTTGGGAAGACCTTCATTCACATTTAATGTTCAGGAGTCACTTCACTTACATCAGTATGTATTAAAGCAATAGGTAGAAAGTAAGAATGCTGTTTATTCTTGTGTTCTGAACAAGCAAGCTGTGAGTGTCTGTGCCCTGTGTGACATTATTGCAGCATTCACACTAATTTTCAAGCTTTTTCGCAGCACCAGAGATTTCATGCTATTAGATTCAGTTAGTGCTTTTCTGTGTACTGTAACTGTGTGGTTGTGATGTGACTTTATCTACTTTGCCTAATGTAAAAACAAAAATTACTTCAGAATCCATTAGAACTTGATGAGCTGGATCATCTTTCCTGAGTCAGAGGGCAGTAACCCAATCTTTTCTGTTCTGACCACAGAAGAAAGCAAGCTATTTGCTCTGTGCATTCCCCATAATGGGATCTCTGCATTTGTTTGCTTTAGAAACTTCACCCACACTTTTCTGACTAAATTCCTCCTAGTATGGGAAATAGGGTTTATTTAATGTTTACCTAGCATTTGACCTGCTGTCTTTTTCCTAAGTGATGGACATGAAACTGTGAGAAAACATGTCCTAGGTGCAAGGAAGGACTTCCTGCTGTGCTGTTGAGCTCTGACAGTCTGAACTTCCAATGTGGAAATGTGGCAATGCTTTGGGTCCACCAGCTGCAGCATGGGCTGTCAGTTTGGGTTTTCTTTAGCAGCAAACAAGCACTTTCAGAGATGTTTTAAATAGGCACACAGTAGCTAATGGCATCAGGTCCCTCTGGTCACTTTAGGCTTTATGCCATTCCTCTGGGTTGGTAATGGTTCTGCACTTCAGATTTTCCTCTGCTAATGAACCCCTCACAGGGTGGCATTGCTGAAGTATCATCATCATTTGACCTTTCTTACAATTGACTAGACTGACATTAAATAGCCCATTATGTTAATATTTCATCTACTTCTTGCTTTTCCAGTCTCATGTATTATGCAGCTCTTAATAGCACTTGGCTGCAGCAAGGGATTTTTTTTTTCTGTCTTTCAAATAGTCTCTTAATCCTGTTCACAAAAACTAAGACTCCGAATATTGTACTAGACATAAGTTAAAGACATTCACTTGAAAATGATACTTCCCTAGTCATGATCATACTTTAGCATTAGATGAGACACTGCTGAAAGTGCATTACAGGAGGATTCCAGCATGGAATTACTGGTATTACTGTCCTCATACTAAATCACTCTTTAATCAGTTCCATTTCCTCACAAGTGGAACTGCTGCTCCAAGTGTACCAGTAACTGTGCAAATTGTTGTATTTTGAATTGCAGCTTCTGTCTCTTTGCAGCTGGAAGAGGGAGAGCAAAGAGAGAGAAAAGTGTGGTGTGACTGTTCCTTCTGCCCAAAAGCAGAGATGTGGCCTCACCAGCTTGTGCCATCAGCCAGCTTACCAGTGTGAGCTGCCAGCCTGTGGCAGGGAGTTAACATGGCATCAGAATTCAATGGAGATTAAATCATGGTCCCCAGTTAGGTGGATACACAGTGTCACAGTACCAAGCCTGGGAGATTCAGAAACAGAGCTCAGAGCAAGTGGTTAAGTAAGGTATGTGGAACTTACATAAACAAGAGTTTCTTGGCAGCATAGAAGGGAAGGGAATTGCACAGTCAAGCAAAATACCTGCTATAGTGATGTATTTTGGCTGGCCAAAAATGCTTTTATCTGAACTGTTCTTAGGTGTTTGTATGAAATAACGTTTTAATAGTCCCTGGTTGCAAAGAGTTCCTACAATTTATAGAAATTGGTAGCCTTGCAAATGAAATTTTCCATGTGCTGTCCTCTTGGATGTTTCTGGCATGGTGCTTCTCTACAGCCACTTTCCTTCCAAGTGCTGGGTAGTATTGACAGGAGCAGTACTAGCCTTGCCTTTCTCTGTACTGTTGTCAGGTGGAGTACGGTAGGTCAGGGAGATTTTAGCACGCAGAAGATGCCTTTATCAAGACCTACAATTCTATGCAACTTTCTATTAACTGAGTAAACACTGAACTGTCTTCCAGCATTATGGGTCGCTGCCAGTCTATTTACATTTTCTACCTTTATATGCACAAGGATAAACCAGCAGTCAACAGATCTTAATCTCTAGCGTGTATAAGAAATTGTAACACTTTGTATTACTTTGAAGTACACTTTGTATAAAAGTTGAACTAATAAAGGGTCTACACCATAATTAACACACTTTGGTTCACTTCATTCTGTACAGAAGTTTGAGTACCTCTTTATCACATTTAGGTACACTGGCCTGCAGAGCACAGGAGTCACAAATGCACTGCAGTCACAGGCTTGGTGCCCTGGAGTAAGCAAGGCTGCATTTTTCCTCCTAGACGAAGCAATAAACACAGCAAGTGTTCAGTCAGACTATCCCTTCTCCAGATTTCCCTCCCACCTCAGATGGGAGTTTCTGAATCGGATGAGCTTCGAAGGCAAAGCACTGGCAAAAATTTGAGAATTCCTGGAGTACGACACTCCAGTCCTGCACAGACAATAGGACAATGAAGGGGCAAGGGAAGAACTCATTCTCTGTCCATCAACTGCAGGAATCTTACCCCTAATGCAATTTTTTTAATGGCCACTACAAATACCCTGGTGGAGACATGTAAGAGCAGCAAAACAACAGAGCTGTTGTATTGCTTAAACATGAGCAATCCGGACTTGGGGCACTCAAGCAGGAATTTGCTGCATGCAGTCCTCTGCCTTCACTGACTAGACCCATTCTTACCTGCTGGAGGAGTTACTCAGCAGAAGAAAAAAGGCTGAAAGCCAACATGGAACAAGCAGAAACCAGCCCAGATCTGGGCTGACAGCCTGTTTATCTCCTACACCTCTCCACGAGCACCTGGCCCTCAGCCACATTACAGACTGCACAGCAGCGAAGGATTTTGGAAGCAAAACCAAACGCACACAACTTGTCTCACCCTTATGCCACACACAAACTGAGCCTTTGTCTGTCCATGCTGCACTGGAGATCTTTTCTGCGTCACTCCCTCTCCTCCCAGTGTTCTGCTCATCAAGTCAGCACAGGAGTCTCTGAAGTTAGCCACTTCCTGGTGTTCCAGTCAGGAAACAAAACTTGAAAATGTCTTTTAGCCAGAGTATCAAAAGCAAAATTGAACACTTCTTTGAAGTGTTATTTACTTATGGTAGCAATCTCATTTTTAAAAGCAAACCAAGTAACACCTGAGTTTTAAACAGCATTATTTCATGCTGAATTTATCCATGAAAGGAACCACTTTGTATTGAAGGGTCACAGAACTAAATTCAATAGTAAAAAACCCCAAAAACAATAATATATATACACTTCTTTTTTCAAGTTTAAATTTACATAGCGTTCATACACCAATGTAACCAACCCTTTATTTCTTCCTAGTTTGAAAATTTCTAATGTGACATGCTGTATATTTTATACTTTGAAGAACCAGTACTGAATATTTACATATTTATTCCATGCTTGATACTTTACTTTTCATTTCAAATTCCCTGACAGAAATCAAATTATTTATATCCCTGCTAGTTTTGAAAACAGTAAAATTCTAAAAAAATAACCACCTTAAACACATGGTATAAAGGAGTGAGTCAGCTTTAAAAATATTGATGCAGTGCTCCTTAAAAAAATAGCATTAATAACAGTAATGCCTGTGAAAGCTCCACCCATTTTAGTCATTATTAGTAAAATTACATCTCCCTCGTATTTTACCATTCAGGAAATTGTTTAGCTTCCAATCCAAATCTGTCCATGTTATTTTAAACAAGGTGAAACCCTTTAAGAACCGATATTGCTCCCCACAGGTGCACCCAGTCAGTTCATGGGTGTTTCCCACTTTCATTGGTTATTCAATCACCTCCCAGGCAGTGGGACAGTCTCAGAGTCTCCATGCAGGAAAAATACAGCTAATAGGGGCCTTCTGTGTATCAAATGAAAAACCTACTTAATTTAGTCAGGCAGTATAGAGGTAAAAAAACGTCAATTTAACATAATACCATACTTTAGAAACACTTGAAATACGATACAGGCAGTATTTAAGTAGAGTAAGACCCCTCTTTAGCACTTCTGTAGTGTCAACAGACCAAGCATAAGTGAAAATCAAACCAAGTCTTACAGTGGAGCTCATTTGCAAATATTGCATGTGGCCTTTAGGCTACCCCACCCTGTCCAAAAATGCAATGGCTACTGAAAATCTGTTAATTCTATGAAACCCACGGAGCCCAAAGGACTGCAAACACATAAAACCTTACCTCACTGAATTCAATATGAAAATTAATTCAGAATTTAATCGAGTAGTGATATTTCTTTATGAATTCCTACTCCTCCTTCTTCTCTTTGCATTGCATCTCAGTCTAATCACAGGAAGAAAACTCCAGTTCTTTATAGACTACATGTTGGCTCAGGTTACACACCTGTGTCTCTGCCCTCCTCTCAACTATGTTAGGCAGAGGAGAGGGAGGGAACAAATTAACTCCAGGTACTCTAAGAGTATGAGTGTTTGCTTTTTAACTGAAAGTATATGCTGCTTTCCAGTCAAATAACTCCTGTGCTCCTAATGCATGAGCTGGAGTTGTAAAGTAAATGATGGAATGTTGACTTATTCTCCCTGAAGTTAGTGACAGACTTTATTCAAATTTTACCTGGTGTGGGACTTAGAAGTTTCTAATCTCGTTTCCCAAGATGTACAACAAAACCTACATAAATTACATTGACATTTGTATACTTTAACAGATTAATTATTTTCAGTTATTCTTCCTTCCATCACTGGCTACTGCACCTCCTGGCAGACACACCTCATTGATTAATAACCCAGACTGGCTAATAAAGTAACAAAGGAAAAGAGGACTAATGGCTCTAAACCTGAGAGAAAAAAAACCAAAATTGCCTTACATACATATTTTTTAATTTTCTTGCAGTAATAAGTCACACACAAAACACTTGCACCTTTCTTTTGGCACAATGAATATTTAAGAAGTTCTTCAAGTCTTAACTGAAAGAGGTGCTTTACTGAGTATAGTCTACTGAAATCCACAAAAAAACTGAAACATTCTTTCAAAAGGAACAAAAAATTTACAATTGTACACAAAAAGTCTTGAATTTTATTGAAATTTCAATTCTTGTATCAAACAAAAGCTTTTTCTTCGGACAAAAATATTCTCTTGGTGTCCTCCAGATACCAGAAACTGAATTGGTCCGTTAGTGACGCTGCTTTCTTTGTCATCTTCACAGAAGTCCACATGGTTGAGCCGTTCCACCACTGGGTCTTATTCTATCGTGTGAAGGAACGTACATGACGGCCTCTTCCACTGCCTCCACTAACAAATTTCCCTCTTGAGCCACCACTGCTACTACTATTAGCACTTGTCCAAGACGGTCCAATTCCTCCACGGCCTCTGGACGCACGATCGCGAGGACTCGGTCGGTAGCCTTAAAGCAAAGAAAAGTATACTCAGTTGGAAAAAAAAAAAAAAAAAAGCCCTAGGCGGAGTAGCTGCTGCCAAAGCGTAAGAAACAAAACCAGGATGAGATACAAACAGCGTCTGTTTCCTCCTTTTAATTTTCACTTTTCTTTTAGGCAAGCATTGCTGCTTTAATTGCGCTATGATTACCATGGAGGTACGAAGAGAATCGAATGACAAAAGTCTGAGTGCAAAATTAGGATTCTGCGATCAAGTGTTCAATTCAGCAAGTTTTATGGGTTACAGGGCAGCTCGTACGAAAGCACGCATTTGACATGGTCTCACTGACAACTGTTCATATATGCTTAAAACATTTGCTGAATTTCAAGGTGTCTGCAGCATCCTTGCATGGTTTCATTTGTAAAGCAAAAATGAAATTCAAGGAATTCTCTATAGTTCGATGCCCATAGGAATACCATGTACCTGCTGAACTTAATGGTCTCAGTGGTGGCAGTGGACCCCTGTTAAAATTGCTTTGACCACCTCTACTGTCATTGTAGGTTCCCCTGGGCGTACTCTGTGCACTCCAACTTGAGCCTCGAGCACCTTCACGACGACTGTAATTTCCTAGATAGGGAGAGAAAAACCAACGCACTGTTGAGCAAACATCACTGGGTTTGGGGCTTTTTCTCCCATTTCAATCTTCACAATACTCAGGGTGGTAACATAATATTTATACAATTCAAATAGATAAAGATACTCTGTATCAACATACCTGCAGTATTCCAACTTGAAGTCTACAAGTTATTCTGCACAGAATGAGGGAACAGATCTATTTATCAGGCATAGACTCAAGTTGAAAAGAATTCACATTATCTAGCGTATCAAGACAAACTCTTATACTTTCAGATTTTGTGGTGAAATAAATTCTAGTATTTATAACTTTATGAATAGAAGTATTTTCTGTTTCTACTTTGCCCTAATTATGGGATGGAAGGAAAAGGAATACAATCTTGACTGTGTATGAAAGAAATTTAACACTCTGTAGGTTACAATCTCCAGGTTCACTGAAGATTGCATCGTACTCCTGTCAGGATCTTCCATCCTTTTATTCCAAACCCTCATTTTAACCCAAATATGTACTGTGGTGCTTGATCTCAGTAACTACATGTCACAAAAGGCAGGGAAGCACTCCAAGAGTTGCTGAAACAGCTGACTCCTTTTGTAAAAGAGAGGCAGAAAGGCAGCATGGGAATTCACAGCCTTGTTTCACTTGAAAGGCATTTGTGATCAACAGGCTGTGGAGCAGCTGTTTAATGGCCTCTCTTAAATTAGCTATCTACAGCTTTGGAGGTTCTCACCTTCAAGAGAACCTTTCCTGGTGCTAAACAACTCATTGCAACAACACTGCTTCAGGAAGATCTCACACTGGGGATGATAAACTGCTAGGAAATTGGGTTAGTATGACTGAAGCAATTTTAACATGCATCTACTCCAGTTCTAATACAGGAACCAACACACCTTTTGAAGCAGGCGGTGTAAAGAACCTGTTCTGACTGTGAAAAGCTCCTCGTCCTCCACGGTTCCCTGAGAATCCACCACGCGAAGAAATCTTCTGTGACACTTTTGGTGGCCTTTTGGCTGGTGGTATCCCATCTGGAGCAACCACTTCTTTGCTCTCTGCAGCCACAAAATCATCCACATGCATGGAGGGTGGCCTGCTTGTGTTCTGTTTCCTCTGACGGAAGATATCGTGTGGTCGAATTCCTTGTCCAAATCCTCCCCTTCCTCTTCCTCTGGGTGGTGGCACAACATGAGCTCTCTTTGCAGGCTCTATGTACTCAGATTTCCCACTGTCGTGACAAACCATGATGATTTAGTTAGCTAATGTAACACTGTACTGCTGGTGGTCAGGCATTCTCCATACTGGAGATGCAATTTGAAAGGTATCTGACATGTGATAACACACAAATCAATGCTGACGACACTATTAACTCATTAGGTTCATTTTACCTTGAAGTTATGAAGGTCTCATGCTTGTGCTTGCCAAGCTTGAACCCTTTTGTGGTTTTTGTGCGTCCAGGAGATGATGGTTCTGACAAAAATGACCTCTCCAATTCAGCCTGCAAGTCAAAGTCACTGCAGCCCTTCTCTGACAGTTCAATTAAGTCAACTTTTACCTTCAAAGAGAGAATTTAATCAAAACATCATTACTAGCACCTCCAAAAAAAAAAACCGAGCAGCAGTAACAAAACAAAAAATGCAGCAGAGCTGCACAAAAATTATCTTGACAGATTTCAACACAAAAGGAGTGAAGGGCATAGCTCTCAAATATGAACACCTATCTTGCCACTTAATGAACCACAGTTGAAAATTCTCTTGCTTAAGATAGAGCTCTATAAATTTATTAATGTCACTTTTATACAGTTTTGGTTTTGTAAGGAAATTAAAATACAACTATCTTTGCATGTAAATTAAAAAAGTAAAACTAAAAAGGAATTAATGCAATGAAGTCAACAGAAACTGATTGTTTCTCACACAAGAAATTAAGACACTGCCAATTCCTTAGTTCTAAAAAACTCAGAATGTTACTGTATTTTTCATTATTAATGATAAAGTTTATAATCCAGAAGTTTCAAAAACTGTGAAAAGCTTTTGTGCAGGTAGTTTCATTTACTACTGCCACGTTTCCCCCTTCTGGTACCTCAGAGCAAATATTTAAATAAAAAAAAGTGAACCTATGAGGCTCTTGTGGATATTACTGCAATGACAGAAGACAAGCAAGGAAAAGAAACTAAATAACATTATTTTCTTCCTTTAATACAAACTGATGAAAAGCCTCAAGAGCAGTGCAAAAGCAGTTTGAGACTGACACAGCAACTGCTCCCCTAGGGTACTGCAAAAGATCCCAATTTTGTAGCAGTTTCCAAGTCAATCTGAAAGCATTTGATAACCCCTTTAACAAATGAACCTCTCTATCTGGGTCAAGTTAGAAAGGTGAGCTCAAGAAAACAATTCATTTGGCCACATAAATTTCTGATGCTACTAGTTCAGATTAATCCTCATTTTTAAATCCACTTCAGATACACTAATGAAGCCTTTTACCATATCTAGGTCAGTGTCTATTTCTTCAGCCTGAAAGGGTGAGAACCACATGGACTTCAGCTGGTCATCCATCACATCTGCCAACACGTACGTAGTCCTACAACAGAACAAGGCCAAAGGCCTGCTTGGTTATGAACCACAACCACCTGCAAGCATACACAGCACCACAGGACCTGGGGTGAACACTGCTGCCCTACTCTTGATACTCACATGACACTAAATACATTGGGACTCGTGGGTAGTAGTGACAACAGTGCTCTTTAGATCCTGTTTTTAATATACTTAATTTACGTATGCATAAAATACTCGATTTTCACAAATAAATCACTGCTGACGCACTCAACCATTTTACCTGTTGTTAAACAAGTTCTGAAGAGAGTCTGGTGCAGAAAGAGTAGGCTCAACATCTTGGTCACTCAGTGGACAAGAATCACCTGCTGACTCCAACATCTGCCTTACTCCAACAATGTTGTCCAGTAAGGATTCAAGGCCATCATCTTCCTTGGAACGATCCTATGTCAACACAGAACAAACCAGAATTTTCTCCCCTCTGCACAGAAGGAATAATGTTTTGCTTATTTATTAAAAAAGGTGGAGTTACTATACAACAGTCTACCCAGCCACAAATAGTGAAAGTAAGACACCTGAGTACACAAACAACAGCAGAAAGCTCCTAGGTGTGGAGCTAGGAGCTAGCTAAACATACCATGCACCTAGGTTTCATTCCCAACTGATGCAATATCCTTTATAACAGTCCCAAGGAAGACACTGCCCCAGGTTTTATTTAAGAAGCTCTCTATTAAAGCATTCCAATGTCCTGTGTCTGCTGTTCCTCATTCAGAACAACTTTGGCTTTTTGTCTCTTAGTGAATAGATGTAGGCAGCCAGGGAAGGGACAGGAGGGAATAAAGCACTTGAAAGGCATTTGTGATCAACAGGCTGTGGAGCAGCTGTTTCATGGACTCTCTTAAATTAGCTATCTACTGCATGGCTGCCATCAGGTACACAGAATCAATCTGAATATCAGAGTTAAGTTTGCAATTATAATCACAGAAAAGTTGGATGCATTGAATTCTGCATGTCCTCTAGTCCACTCCACACCATCACTGCTTGAAGCAGGACTATCATCAAAGCCAGGTCAGGTCAGCCGTAACTTTGTCCAGTCATGTCTAAAAAAAATTCCAGTGACCGAGCCCAGAGCCCCACTGACCTGTTCAGTGCTTCACTCTCCTTCTCTCTCAGTGGGTAATTTTTTGTTCCCTAATATCAACCTGAACCTCTGAAGTCACAATCCGGGGGCACTGCCCCTTAATTTATCATCTGGAATTACCAAAAGAAGTTTGATTCCACCATCATTGTTAATATTTTCCCAAACAGCTGTGGCAAACTGTGAAATAGTTCCTGAGCCCTCTTCACCAGGCTAAACAAGCCCAGCTTCTTCCTCCTCTCTATCTAGCACATGTTCTGTAGGTCCCTGAGCACCTTGGTGGAACCCTCTCCAGTTTTCCCAGGTCTCTCTAGAACTGGTGAGAGGGCAAAGCTGGTCACAGGCGAACACAACACTCACATGAGAGCTCAGCAGCATCCCGTGGTGGGACACAACAAGGCCCCTGGCTGTGCTGACCATGCTCCTTCCAGGATGGCTGAGAACACACTCACTCACCTGTATCTGGTGACCCCTCACTGTTGGCCCACCTGTAACCTATCGACCAACACAACCACCCAGCCTTGTCAGCCCAGCCTGCAACGAGGCATGGGACTGTCCTGCTTTCACTGCAGACATTTGCATTTTTCCTAATGAACCACACAAACTTTCTGCTAAATCAATCCTAAAGCATTTACTGAGATCTCTCTGGATTGAGGCTTTGTTGTATGTCAGATTAGTCACCCCCCCCATCCTACTGGCATCCACAAACTCACTGAAAAGGTATCCATTGTTCAGGCCTCAGATGAAAACATCCAGAAGTATCCAGCCCCCAGTATTAATTCCACTTACCAGTCACCAGTAACACTGAGCCACTGCTAAGCTGGGGTTCCTGCAGTGTATTGCATTAACAATCTGCTTCACCCACTACCCCACACCCTTTGCTTGTAGGTATGTGCTGCCTTCCATGACACCATCAACTGCCTGGCTGATAGGATGTGCTAACAGAAAACTGCAATATCAACTTGATTATTTGAACTCTTTTACCATAACATGTTTCTCCAGATCAAGAAGCAGGCTTTCTGGGGTTTCTTCTTTGTTTTGCAGTAGATGTTTTAACTCTGCAGTGGTAAGACCCAGCGTTCTGCCTGAATGGGATCCATCTGTTTCCATAAGGCTTCCATCATCTCCACAACATCCCTAAAATATTTGACAGTTAGGGAGTGAGTACTCATAAATGTTCAGTACTTCTGGACTGCAAACCCCTTTGAATTCTAACACACATTAGAGCAAATTAGCAAAATGAGTTCTCTTGATTTAAAAATATATGATGTAAATTATTTTAACAAAGTACACTTCAACAAGCAAGTTTATATACTGCATCAAGATGAATGCAACCCTTTCCTGTACTAGATGAGGTCTGTATCACAGATTTTATAGTTTTTTCTATACCACACATCAGTACAGCAGCTCTCTAACAGGATGCTGTGAATCTAAAAGTGGGACACCAGAGCACACTATTCACTTAGGAAATCAGTGTGAACAGATATGCCTTTCTTCCTCCTGAAAACCCCTCTTACTTACTAAACATACATCCCTGCCCAGCTTTCACACATTTCATTAAAAACTAAAGATGGCACTAACATTACTGATGGAAAAGCCCCACCCAGCAATCTGCAGAATCAACTGCTTTCTGAAATAATTGTTCCTGAGCATGTCTCACACTGCAGATTTCAGAAAATGCAGCTGAGTTCAAGCATTCAATACATATTTGCTTACCAGCGTATCAGAGTTCAGAATCTGTCGCATAAAATCCAAAAATGAAGAGGCCAGTTCACCCGTGTCTTTGCTGAAACTAGTTATTACTCGCTTCAACACAGTGTACAGAGCATTGCTGTGCTTTCTTAGAGAGCTGGTTTTCAAACAAAAAGAGAGCAAATACTTTGTTAGTACATACAATGTGACTGTTCCACCATAACTGGTTAGAAGAAAATGGGATATATGCAAAATAAACCTGGCAAATTTTACAATTATCAAGTTCAGCCTTGATTACAAAGCTGGAGCTTCATTATTTTCTCCACACTAGACTCCTGTTTTCACCAGTACTGTCTGGTGAGAACATCTGCAGATATTTCAGAGTGCACATATACAGCTATATATACTACCTCCAAAACATTCAAGACATCACAATTTCATCTTTGGCAGAAAAGGGACTGAAGTACAGAAATATGTGCTTGCACAAGGACCTTATGTATGAAGCAGGATCATGCTTGCAGCTACAAATTTCACTCCACCTCCTGATGCCTAACTGCAGAAAACAAACTGTAAAGGCAACATGAACAGAAATAGCAAGGCTGTGCACTGAAGCTGACAGCTGGACACATGGGATCCAGCATCTCTAAGATGCGAGAACAGCATCTGTAACTTGCTAATTTTTAACTGGTGGTTTTATGGCTTCTTGCATCCACAACTTGTAAAGTGTTTTGAACTACCTTATATTGACAAGGTTTTCCTCTCTGCAAACCTCACCTTTTTGCCTCTGCACTCCAACTTCAGCAAACAGAAACAGGTGCAAATCCAGGACAAAGAATCAAGCAGCAAAATAACATGTTGTCCAATACATGTATATTCTGTTCAAAGTGAGTGAACAAAAATGGTGTGGAAAAAAAGCAACTAATTGCTAAAGCCTTAATTGTCTGGAGATCAGAACACTCGGGGAAGTGCAAACTGAATCCCCTAAAAAGACAGGAATTACAGACAGTTCTCCAGTGTTCCAGATGAGAGCTCTTTGAGTGTCTCAGAAGGGAAAGAACAAGAACACTACATCTCATTCTAATCCTCCAGCCTTGGAGTGGGGAAACAGAGTGTACAAACCTGTTTCAAATGCTTTGTCTCCTTCTTGAAGCTAAGCGCTTCTGTATGCATACTGCAGAAATTATTCAGAGTGTGAAGAAGGCCAAAATACTGAGTAAAACACAGAAGCCCCAATGACAAACAAAAGCTTAGATGCCTTATCCTCAACATTTTCGACTAAACATGTAAAAAATCATTCCACACTACAGTTTTGACATAATTTTAAGTTGTCAGCGATACCATAAAATACCGTACCTCTTCAAGTGGTAGAAGCCATAGTCGTGCTCCGTAAGGAACATCATTGTTCGGATGCATGTCAGCAGACAGCTGTAACTGCTCTCAGAATTCGTTAATGTTTCCATCAGACAGTCACAAATTAAGGGCATCAGCTCTTTGCTTGGTAAGGAGTTGGAAAGCTGCTCTAATTCAGACACAGAGCCTTCTGATGAACTTGGTAAAATAAGTGCAATATCCTAAAAGAATTATTATTATACATATAGTAAAAATGCATTCTATATGCCTGCAGTAAATATAAACCATACATACATGAAGTCAGAAGCACTGGGTTCTTTCACTATCCCTCTATCATCTTATTCCAGTATTTCAGTTATTACTGACCAACAAAATACTAATCTAGAATATCTTTTTTGTTCAGTCCTGTTAAGGTTACAAACCATTATTTATTTCTGAAACATAAAAGCTTCAAATTCTGAAATATTGTAGCAGAGCTAAAATTAAAGCCCAATAGTCACTGGATAACATACACAGTTTCCTGCCTAGGTAGTCAATGTGTCTCTCAATCTCAAAACACTGGTCAAGGAGGCTGAAGTTCCTTGGCTGGTTCAGCTGGAAAAGAGAATGCTGAGGGGTGACCTCACAGCAATCTACAAGTGCCTTAAGGGAACAAGAGAGGGGCAGGTGCTCTCCTCCCTCTGCTGACCAGCCACAGGACACAGGGAAATGGAATGAAGCTGCCTCAAGGGACATTCAGGTTGGACATCAGGAAAAGGTTCTTGACTGGGAGGCTGGTCAGTCACTGGAACAGGGTCCAGGGAAGTGATTAGGCACCAAGCCTGTCAGTTCAGAGAACATCTGGATGACACTCCTAGTCATGGTTTAGTTTTAGATATTCCTGTGAAGGGTGGGGAGTTAGACTTGATGATCCTTATGGTCCCCTTCAATTCAAGATATGCTTTGATTCTAAGGTTCTGTGAAAACTAAGAGGCTGCAGACACCACCTATGAAGTTTAGGACCTTCTGTCACTTCCATATTTTACATAAAATAAAACAAGATTGATTTTCCCAACGATTTTGTATGGACAGAGATATCTTGTTTATATGCAAATGGCTGATTACCTCTACTGACCAACAACATCCACATCTTTTGTGTAACTGAGGAAGCATTGGATCAAATAAATACATGCACTAGTGAGACAAATGATGGCATGCAAATCTGTGCACACATTAATGAAAAACTACAGGGCCAGTCTATGAATCAACTTTCAACGAGCATTTTCTTACCTTGCTCTACCAACTTCTGTTTTTTTTTTAATGGAGGAGTTCTATAGTACCAGCATAGCATACATATCTTTATATTTGGAATACATTTTCAAGAGGTTTCAGTTAGATCACTAAGAGATACATATTTATTTAACTAGGTAAGAAGTGAACAGTGACAACTCAAGTTTTGTCAGTGGCCCACAAGGAGAAATGGTATCCCTCTTTCAGTTGATGGGACAGGAAATCTTTGTGCCATTCAGTTTCTGGTCTCTAATGAGCTGCCAGAACAGTGCACATAATGTAGAAGACATATCATAAACTGGAAAGTATTTACATTCAAGAACAAGAAGGCCAAAGTAGCCTAAACCATGCACATTTTTTGTGTTTTAACAAGAGTATTTTTTTTTTAATTTTGGAAAAAGAGGGGTACTTAAGAAACAACCTCATTTAATTTTTCTCCTACAATAATCAATACACATTATGCATTAAATATAGCCAATACCTGATCACAGAGCGACTGCAAAAGGGAAGTTACATATTCAGAACACTGCTGATGAGTGACATTGTCCCCAGCTGATCGCATCAAAGCCAAGAGCTCCTGGAAAACCTCTCCATACTTTTCATCCCCTTTAGTAGTTCCATTGATAAGATGCAGAATAGCCAATTTACAAGCTTTATGTGAAGCCAGGGCATCCAACAAAGCAAGCAGTCGAGTGGTCTGTCCAGTGTACTGTTTCTCTTTGTCTTCTGTGTTGCTGAAAGGGTATCAGTGCACTGTGAAAAAGCTGGTTTAAAGTGATCTAAGAAACTATAAAAACAACCATCACAGGAGTCATATAATTCTGCATTTTAGAAAAAATTCACCTAGTTTGCATACTTAAACTTACAGTTCCATTTACTTTTTGAAAACCGCTCAACTTTCACTAAAGAACTTCTGGTCACATCATTAATTAATCTACTGTGCCTTTAATATACTGTAGGGTATCTAATTGCATAAGATAAATATGCTGTTATGTAAACAGTACCTAAGGGGATAATTATGTTTTAAAGAAAGAGCACTCAGTTTCCAAACCCTCTGAACCTGTATCATTCAACTTCCACTAGTTAACAAACATCTGTACACATATGTAATCCCAGTACAGCAAACTTTACTGGCCTGCTCTTCTTATTTATGTCATACAGGTCCTTAAAAGCCCTTTACAGCAAAGATGAGGCTTTGCAAAGCCAACCTGAAGAAAATCTTCCTGAAATACTTACCATAAACATGCAACATGAAACTGTCTACATCAAAACCTAGAGGTATGAGCTGGTTCTCTGGGAACCTTAAGCATTATCAGGACACAACAGCATATAGCACTGGAATGAGAATTTGTTCAGCCCATAATGCATAATATTTCCAAAAGTATTTTCCTCCTGCTAAATCTACTGTGCAGAAGCAAGGTGAATTTACCAGTTCATCAACAAAATCTTTGCAAGAGAAAACAAAAATACCTTTGCAGGTCTTCTACAATTAGATCCAATACTGTCCTCATGATGAGCAGAGCAGTAGGTGAAGCCAAGTCACAGAGCTGAACACAAATCCTCCTCAACATGTGCTGAATGGGCTGGCAGGACGAGCTGGAGAAAGAGCGAACGATCTCCTGGATCAGCTTGGCCTGCACGTGCAGGTGCATGCTCCACAGCTTCCTGGTGTTCAGTGCCACTGCAATATCATGGGCTTCAATTACCTGCACAACAGAAGGGCACGAGGGTTCTTCCTGTCAATTTTTATGATAAAATCTGAATTCTATCACAATGTATAAACAAAGTACAACTACTGTCCTCATTAAAAATCTGGAATGCCATTTTCATTGTCACCAGATGACAGTGCATGAGCCAGCAAATTAGGTATTCCTTCAGGAGCATGGATTGCCACACACTTTTTATGCTTACTTAATAAAGTTAACAAATTAAAGATCCATGACAAAAAAAAGAAGAGCCTTAATATACCAAGTTCAGCATTCAGAGTTAAATTAAAAGCTTCAGAGACAGTCATTTAAGTAACAGAACAGGAGTCTAGATAATCTCACAAGTGACAAAAGAACAACACATGACTGTTAACTTAGGAAAAATGCTCCAAATAATACCAATTTTGTTTCTGCTGAAAAAGACTTATCTACAAAGAGTCTGTGCGAGCCCAAATGCTTTACTGCAATTTTAATTCATCCTTTCACACATCTGTTCTTTCCACCACTACAAAAATGGTCAAAGCGTTATATATAAATAATAAAATTCTTTAAAAACTAAATACATCTCAGTCGTACCTGAGTAGTCTGCATGGGCAGTGGAAGAGGCAACAACTCTGAAAGCAGTATAAGTCCAGAGAAAAAGCCTTCAGGAATCCTCAAAATTGATGAGAGAACTTCCTTCAGCATTAGAGACCAAGTATTGTTTGCCAAAGTTTCCTCAGAAATGGTAAGTTTTTCATTAACTCCTTGTGTAAAGGTCAGTAAGACATCAACAATGTCATTCTGGATTTTTTGTTCATCGCTGTCTAAGCGGCCTGAGAGCGGAATAGAGCAGAGGAGCATGTGTAAGGAAACAAGTGCTGCAGGAACACGCATGTCCTTGAATTCAAAGGAGCCTCCCCTCAGGAGCTCTGTCAGCATTGTTTTAAGCAGAGTCAGTGTACAGCGGGCCATGGAAATAGTAGTGACTCTGTGCAGCGTGGTGCCCATGTTGACATGGAGTCTCCAAGGCTGAATAAGGATGCTGTTCAGCTTCTGTAACACCCGGATGAAGGTGTCCATTCCCTCAGAAGAGAAGAGCTGAATAACTGCAAGATTCCACTTAAGGTCTTTCTGTTGACCTGTACAGAAAAGAAATAATATTTCTGTATTTCTAATTTCTCCTGGGCAATCACAGTTACACTTTAGTCAGGTTTAAGTAGAAGACTCAGAAAACTAAGCTTTGTACTTTAATCTGTACAAATCCATCAGCCATACCTTCTACCATAGGCGGTGGACATGCAATATGACAGAGAACACGAAGTGCAGTGGGAAGACCAACTCCATCTGGAGTCATCAAACTGTCAATATTCTTTTAGGAGAAAAGAAAAAGAAAAAAGGAATGAGCCTGTATTACAAGGAAGGACTTCATGAGTATACTGCTTGCTGCAGTATACTCATGCTACAGAATTCAAATTCTCTATTTAGTTACTGTGTGTCACAAAATTTAAGTTTAATTATTTCATCTTTTGGTAAGCAGTCATAATTAAGGCAGAAACTAAAAAAAAAGAGCAACAACATTTGCATTGTGTTTTACAGGAAGCTCAAAGATTTAAATAATTAGATCTTTACATCATATATTTACCTTAGATTTTGTTTCAATAAATATAACAATGCAAGACCCAGCCTAGATCATAAGCTTTAATAGAAACATCTCTTTTGGATAACAGTATGTATTTTTAAATATGTTAGTACATATCTAAAACAAAATATCAGACTACAAAAGGTCTAAGCTTATAGAACATAAATAAAGATAACATCTACCTATATTTTACTGACCTGTTTGATATATTCAATAAGATTTGGAATACAATTTATTTCAAATCGAAGATTTTTCAAAGGTTCCAGCCACTTGCTGAGCTCTGGGGAAAAAACAAAAGACTTAAGTCAGTGAATTTATGATCATAAAACCTTTTCCAATCAAAATGTACCTAATTTACACAATAGGCACTAAAGCCAAGTGCAAAATTTGTGGGGCATTTAGCGCAGCTGTAGCCAGCTGAAAAGCATCAACAAAACCAGAACTCCAGAACAGGCAATATATATTATGCACACTGACAAAATTTGGCTCAAGTCAATCTGAAGGCAATTTTCATCTCATTATCTGTAATCAAATGATTTTTTACAAAAGACACTAAGGGGCACTGTAAGCTAAAGAAAAGAACCAAAACACATTCCCCTTAATGGAAAGCACACAAACTAAGCACAAAACTTCTATTAAGTGCCCAATTAGAGCCAACCTCTGCCCTGCACTCACTCATGCTAGAAGTCGTTACAGATTATCAATCTCTGTCTTAGTCTAGGAACAACCTGAAAGTCCCAAATTCCTGGGATAAGACATTTAAAGATTTAAAAACCATTGCTCCTGAACATATTTATAAAAACATGAAGATCAAGTGCATATAAATTGATGACTCAGACTGATTTCATGATTTGGTTTAAGAAGCTAGATCTGCTTCTCATAGAGTGGTCTGATGATCAGGTGAGGAGCAAAAATAAGAGCATGAAGAGGAGAGATTTAAACTAAAAAACTTGGAAGAACTCTGATTTCTTTCAGTGCATTTAAGTTTTGGAAGAGATTATTGGTATGTCTATATGAGTGGGTTAACCAGTGCAGAGCACAACTTTGAACATCAGAGTCTCAATGTTCAGGGGTCAGAATAGTCTGCAGCAGGATTTTTCTGTGTCCCAGGCCTGATCTGTAAGTCAACACAAGCTGGGAAGACACCAAGACACAGCTTGGACATCAAAAGATGGAGTAACAGGGTAACATGGACTATTCCATGTCAGCTGGCCTAGGTGCCTTGAAACAGCCCCAGGATTATTTAGTAGTAAAGACACTGTCAGAATACATTACTGTCCTGGTTCCAGATGGGATAGAGCTTGTTTTCCTCCTAGTTGTTGTTCAGTGCTGTGTTTTGGATTCACCATGAGAATAATACTGATAACACACTGATGTTTTGGCTGTTGCTAACCCTAAGTCAGTGCTTACCCTAAGTCAAGGATTTCCAGTGTCTCATGCTCTGTGAATGAGGAGCTGCACAGGAAGTTGGGAGGGAGCACAGCCAGAAGAACAGACCCAAACTGTCCAAAGGGATATTCCATACCATAGGATGTCATGTTCAGTATGACATGACTGGGAGAGTTGCCTGGCAGTGGATGATCCCTGCTTGGGGAGGGGCTGGGCATTGATCAGCAGGTGGGCAATTGCACTGTGCATCACTTGTTTTCTTGGGTTTTATCTGTTCTCTCCCTTTTTTTACAATTATTACTATTGTTATCATTAGTACTATTAGTATTACTTTTTTTTTTTCAATTATTTAACTTCTTATCTCAATCCAGGAGTTTTACTTGTTTTTCCCTGATTCTCTTCCTCATCCCACTGGGGTGGGTGGCAGGGTGAGCAACAGTGGTGTGGTACTCAGTGTCCAGTGAGGGTTAAACCACAGCAATAGCAATAGTAAACAAAATTAAGACTCAGCTCACTGACTAGTTAGTCCACTTCTACAGAAATTTGCTCTCCTATTATCAACACAGTTTGAATAATTTCAAATTTCCTGTAATTATCCAGAATTCATGGTAGCCATTTTACTTGAAAAAAAACTAACTATAAGTATTTCCTATTTAACTCTCATTAACAGAAAAAAATTGCACATTATCTCAGTGACTCAACTAATCAGATGCAACTGCAGAAGTAATTTCATTATCCAAGCCAGACAACTGTAAAGCACTAATTATTCACATAAAAAATATTTCTTCTATACATTCAAACAATTCAGTTGATAATTACACACACTATACCTTGCAACTTGGTGTTATTTTCATCTGCTTTACAGAGCTTCAGCAGAGGTGCTGAGTGCTGTTCCAGCATTTGGACATCACTGGAAGATTGTACCACCAGCAAAACAAGGATGCAGGCGTAATTATAAGCCACTGACTTCTTAGACTTTGAGTCTCTGAAACAACAACAAGGTTTTCCTTTAGATCTCAGCTAACACAAATGGATATGTGCCAGATTTTCATTATTTGAACCCTAAAAATCTACCTACAGAACTTTTACCTTCAATGAGGATTGCCCCATATAATTATCAGTGAAAGAAACCGAAACAATTTCCTCCTATTTTTTGGCAAGTGAACAATTTCTGCCACATTATACATTCATATTCATTTCAGCATCAACAAACCATGAGATCCAGTCAAGTGGCTTGCAAATACTTTTATGTAACTATCTGTTTCACAAATATTTTAAAATCACTGCTACCTAAAGTAGTACAACTGCCTGTCCAGAGAAAACAATGACTGCATTTAACATCTACAAGAACTTGAAGACTTGAGAGATTCCCACTCCAGAGCAGCATGCAGTACTCTCCATCCCCAGTCAAACTTTTTACTTGTTTCACAGACAACATTTTATGCTTGAATAAAAACTCCCTACCTACTGATTTTTCCACATAATCAAAAGTTTGCTCTACATATATTACAAGAACTTTGTTGATGACCTACACAGATCTGGGGTGTTAAGTACTTGAATACAAATGACAGGCCTGATTTTGTATTACATGCTTCCACTTAAAAGTTGTTTTGGCTTTAAATAAAAACATCAGGATTTAAAGGAAATTTTAGATTTATGGAATTATTTATAAAAGATAGATACTTTTAAAATTAAAAAACTAAAGGAAATAAATAAATAAATGCATACACTACCCTAAAGCTTCTTTGGAATAGTACTCCATTAAAGTAATAAGACTCTGGAGATTTTTTTCCAGACTGAATACATGAGCCACAGCAGATCTTCCTACAGGGTTAAAGGTGATCAAGTAAAGGTTGTGCAGTGTTCCCAGCAGATCTGAGTGGTCAGTCTCCTCGCTGGCTGCACACCGCTGGAAGTGGCAGAACAATTCTGAAATGCACTGTAACGTCTGCGTTGAATGCAGGAGCCACAGGGCAAAAGGATCCTCGTTGGCACCATCTGACTGCAGACCTTCCTCTTGATCTGGGTCAGAAAACTGACAAAGTGCTCTAACCAACAAGTTTGTTGCTTCATGCTCAGAAATAAAGAAAAGAAGACCCTTCTGTGACTGTGCCAGGAAACGCAATATATCTCGGACAGCCTGGAGCACACCTGGATGTGCACCTGTCACTGGAAGAGACAGTAGCAAAGTAATGCATTCCAAGAAATGGTGACTATGAAGATATCTGAAAAAAAAAAACCAAAAACAAAAACAAACCAAAATCAGGAAAATAATCAGCAGTGCTACAAATATTTTTCAACACTTCATATAAAACTATGTACCTCCTAGCTTCAGCACTTATTGTTCTGTGGACTACAAGAAATAATAACTAATTATGAAGCAGTAAAAAATTTAAACCTTACAAAATGTAATTGCTATTATATTTACAAGAAATAAGTCCTAAAATTCTGATCCCCATTAAAAAAACTCAAACAATAAAAACCTCAATTATATCTACACACAAAACAGGACACTGTATTTTATTAAATTTACTGCATCTGAATCATCATCAATGTCAGATTCAATGTTTTAAATGTGCTAGGAAATCAATCATTACAGCATATCTAGCAGGCAATTTTTGAAGACTCTTTGCATGTAGATACCTATATTCAGCCATGACCTACACCACTGCTACCAAAGAAATCTGTCAGCATTTACAGAAATACTTTCTAGACAGAAACTTGCTAACAGAGTAAGAACCCATGAGATGTTTTAACTGGCTAAAGGCAGGCAAGCCTCAGCTCCTCTGCCTGTGCTGTGAAAGTGAGCACAGCGACACAACTGCATGACCTTTTCATCAATCTGAGACCAGTTTGCATCTTGCCACCTCAACATCCAGACTGAGGAATTCCAGACTTATTTTATCCATACACATAGTTGTGTTCAAAGATAACAAATGGAACACTAGATTTACAACCATTTTCAAACTGGACAGCACTAAGCATAACTGGCCAGCATCTACGAATGCAACTGAAGGGTGAGCACATTACCAGCAATAAGGAGATTAAAAAAGTAATAAGGATGTTAACTTCAGGCTTGGGGCATTCTAGGTTGATCAAAAGCCAACAAAATAACAGGCACATTAACTTATCAAACTCTCTCAGACTTCATATCCACAATCTAGAATCTTCCAAAAAAGAATTAAGTGAAATGTCCCAAAGTCACCCCTGAAATATATTTCAATCGAGCTAGAGGAAACACACTAGCAATTGAATTCACAAGTGCTGTACCTGAACAGGACAGGGTAAGGATCATCCCTTTCTGGAGGGCCCGTAATGCGTGCCATGGTTGGGAAAGATTTCACAGGGGGCTGAATCATTGTATGAGGAGCAGTTTCCATCAAATGGAAGATCTCTTCAAGAAGACTAACAAGTTTTTCCATCTCTCCTTCGCTTATATTAGACGATTCCAAAAGATGATCCATATCCATAGGAGCCTCCACATCATTTTCATATTCTTGGTTGGTTCTTTCAAGTCCTGCCAAGTCCTGGTCCTGTTCTGGCTCTGTGTGATTAGGAAGAGGAGGAGTGCTCTCTGCTAACTGATCCACCACCTTTTTAATGTCTGACAGAATCTCGTAGAAGTGGCATTTCTGGAGAATTGCAGAACCAGCTGTAACAACTCGCACAGTCTGATCTAACAGTATGAGTTCCAGGAGTTTCTGATAACCACTTTTTTCATGTACATCTGTGCCACCTCTTAGAAACATCTCCATTCCCTCAGTCATACTAATGACACTATCCAATGCTTTAAAAGCATTAAGTTTAAGGGAGGATGATACATGATCTGCAAACAACAGTTCAAACAACACATTAATCACTCCTGCCTGCAAGAGTGCTGTTATTCCTTGAGTCCCACATTCTGCTAATGAAGACACCAACTTTGTCCCAGCTTTGAGCTGTCGAACGTTCAAAGCAATGGGCTGCTTGAGAGCCACCTGAAGGTTTAAAGCCTGCAGGGTCCAGTCTACGAGCTGGGTAATATAGTCTTGCTTTGTGTCTTTCACCAGCAGGTAGCTCAATTCTTTAACTATTAAACTTGGAATTTCTTCTAATGCCGTGACCCACTTTGCACCCCTTTCCTCTTGATACAATTCTAACAGTTCAGTTAATTTAACTGAGCCTTCCACTGCCCCTGAATTTTCTTTTTCTGTGTCTTGATCCTTTATTTTAGCAACTTCATTTTCAAATACAGTCTTGTAAGGGCAGCTGAAGTATAAAAGTGGTCCAAGCTCCTTTTCAAAAGGTTCATATGTCACAGGAGGCACAGATGCCAGATCCTCAGGCGTATATTCAATATCAAAGCTCGGATACTTAAATGTTTCACGTTCTAGATCAGCAATTACATCTTCATCACTTGAAATCTGCTCATAGCCATCATCTCCTAAAAAGAGAAAGATTAAGTTACCAAATCAGTTATGAATAAACCAATTCATAAATGCAGAGAATATCTTCCAAATACAAGTAGTGATTCATTTTGCACAAATATTATTAGCTAGAGAACAACCACACACTAACATACAAAAAGCCTTCTCTGTCAAGATACGAGTGAAAGCCCCACCTGACAGGCATTTTTAATGTAATAATGGAGTCACTTAAAAGAATGTATAAAGCAAGAAGTTTAACTAGAATACACATTACTACAACTATATTGTCCAATTTTCTTCCAGTGATTGCACCTATAAAAACACTTCTAGCCTGCAATTTCTGCATAGACATGGGTGGGATCTTTAAATAACACAAGAAGATGACAATTAAATATATTATATAAACTACTTCACATGGTTTTTGCTTAAGAAATAGTCTTTCACCACTTTCCTACTTTTTAAAACAAAACATAACAAGATTGAATGTTCATTCTCACCTATAAAACTGTATCTATTTTCCTCTATTTATAGAAAGTTTTACTATAAAGGAATAAATATTCGACAGCAAGATACTGCTCTTGAGAGATGCCAGGACCACAAATAAGGCAATATTGCAATAACCAAGTGTCCTAGGGTGACGCTGGGTGGGGGTGCTGTGCCTGTTAAATAAACAGGTTCTTCACACTTCTCTCTGAGGAATCCTTCCTAAACCAGCTGAGGGGAGGGGCCGTGTGGGTTTGCTTTCTGGAAGGGCCCCCTTTGGAGGTTTTCTCCCAAATTTGCCCTAAACCAGGACACTAAGGGAAAAAAATTCAGTTCCCTTGCACATACTCATGAAGGTACTGCCATCAAAATTTCATAAACCTCTATTTTTTTTTCTAAACTCTTCAACTTACCATCACCTTCTTCCTCCTCTTCACCCTCTTCTTCATCTTCATCATCTTCCTCCTCCTCTTCTTCTTCCTCATCAGCAATACTCTCTACTGTATGACCATCATCATCATCGTCATCATCGTCGTCCTCATCCTCCTCCTCCTCAACATCCACATCATCATCATCATCCCCTTCCTCTGGCTGATCTTCCTCTACCTCTCCATCGTCCGAGTACTGGCTTTCTTGGTGAACGGATGTTCGATCAGGAGAAATCGGCTCAAAGTAATCCTCCCTGTGGTCCACATCATCTTCTTTTTCCCCAACCACTAAGAACAGACACAAAGTTTCAGAAATAAGAGCACTTTTCTGAAATCCAAAGCTATTTAACAGGACTGGCCCTATGAGTAGGTCCCATCTGGCCCCATACACTTGGCCTGACCATTCCCTCCTTGATTATCGGGGGTTCATTCAGCTCCCTGTATGTGACTTCCAGCCCAGGGTGCCTGAAGAGTAACTGCTTTTCCTACTAAAGACTGAGGCAAAGAAGTCATTAACTACCTCAGCTTTTTACACATCCTTTGTCACTGTGTATCCCCCTGCATACAATAAAAGAGATTCTCCTCAGCTCTCCTTTTATTTTTTGCTAATGTATTACAGAAATATTTTATTGTCTTTAATGGCAGCATATTTTTTTTTAGGTTTCTGCATCACATACACTAGAGATGCAAAAAAAGCATCCTGAAAATCTTCTCGTGATTTGACTGAACACAATCACTTAGTTCAGCAAAACATGAACATCTTGGCACTTCTAAGCAATACAGAGACTGGGTAACTTGGCAGATGCTGCAGAATAATGCAGAAGGACAATGGGTACCAGACTCAACAGAACAGCTATATAAAACATGAGCAGACTGTTTAACGGTGTATTGGTTAACAGCCAATATTCCCAATTTACTATCTTTAAAAATGATGCAAATGAACAAACCCAAAGCCTATTTTTCTCCAAATCCCTTTCCTAAAACTGAATCTGTCCAGCAGAAGTAACAGCAGCTAAGAAACTTCACACTGGGCAGGAACACAGAATTCTGCCTCCTCTAAGCAGTGATGTGCAGCAAATAAAACACAGTCTCTTCTCATTGTACCTGACACTGGCATGGGTTCATCCTCATCATCATCAGGAGGAGGAGGGCCTGGAGGTGTCCTTGGTCCCCTGGGCTGTGGTCTTGGAGGACTGCCATTGAATTGGTCTTCTTTCTCTCCATCAACTATATTTATTGGGAAAATAAAAACTCGCATTAAATGAAACCTCAGGAATAAAAGCAGAAAATTTTTGTGCTTTGGGGCTACTTTTGACAGGGGAACACAATTGCCAGCTTTTATTTTATCTATATTCTGCATTACATAAGACAACTTGCTAAAGTCATTTTTGATGTAAACAAGAACTACATCAATAAACAAGCTTATTTTTTTAATATAATACTCATTTAAAACTTATATGAGTAATGCCAATTACTCTACACATACTGTAACTCTATAAATAATATCTGAATTACTTTAAAAAAAAGTTCACATTTTACTCAAATGGTTTTTACAGTTTACAATTGTCTTTTACTGCATATAGTATGAAAATTTTGCAGTCTTCCAGCCATACTTTGAACAACAGTTCTAATTTTAAATCTAAAACAAAAACTGAAGCAGGAATTTGACCATGGAGTCTATTCATGGCTGTTCCAAAACCAGTGCAGAGCACTCCTCTGTAATGTATTTTACACAAGTCAGATGAGCAAAGTTAACTACAACTGTGAAATTTTCTTATGACTTTAATAATATTCTAATCAGTTTTTTTTATATTCCATTCAGCTACCTGGTAATAAGTTCACACAAGTTAAACTGCATTTTTACCATCCAAAGTAACCAGCAATACATCAAATAAACCACTCTCATAAAAGCAGTGGATAAGACCATACTTAAAACCATTCAATATAAATCCAGAAAAAAATATGAAATTAAAGACACAATAAAGAAAAATGAAAGCCACTGTAATCTAAAATGTGGAAGAACTGGGGATTTGTTTTTCAGATGGGATACTGTAACATTGATTTGTAAAAGAAAAAATCTCTTTCTTCTCCCAAGACTCACCATGTTTTGGATTCCTTTTCAATCCAGGCTGTTGCTGGGGAGGTGGAGGCGGAGGGGGTGGTGGAGGAGGTGACTCTCTCTCATGAGTTATTACCCTATCAACTGAGCCATATATTGCCAAAGTCAGACAGTTGTACCACCCTCTAAGAACCAATCCATCTGTGTTGACCTGTTGGTTAAAAAAAAAAAAAAAAGAAAAGGAATTAAAAAAAAAAGAAGGGGAAAAAAAAGCACTTAAAGACATCTCCACAACTCCAAAACACTTACTCTAGCATCATTGTATCTAGTCAAAAGAAAAATTCAACATTAAAATACCTCTTTATCCCACATCTTGAAAACAGAGAACACATTAAACACATCAATCACTGCAACAAATAATCTTTCTCCAAAAGCAATAAATTCCTTGCAGTACATATATTGACTAGATACTGGATCTACTACAGCCTATTAATGAAAAAAACCCAACAAACAAAAAAACAAAAGACAAGACGAAAAACCACAAGAAAACTCTAAAGAGTATCTAAACTACAAGCAGGTTTTAGGATAAGGTTTGAAACAAAAACCACTTTATACAGTGCTAACACACCACATGAAACCATATTTACACCTAAATGACAGGGGGAAAGAGGAGGTTTAATTCGCACTGCATTACCTTTGCATTGGGCCTGAAAATAATTGAAGTGTTTTCATCATATTCAAGGCTGTTCAATGAAAGATACAAAGTCATTTTCCATGAATATAAAGCAGAAGTAAAACACAGCAATACTAATCACACAAGCCAACAATAAGATACTGAACAAATACATACAAGAAAGAAAAATCACTTCTTTCTACAGAATTCCTTGCATTAATATATATGGGCTCTGTAAATTTAAAAATAACAGAAATTTTTCTTACTTTAGCATAAACCTCTGTCCTTCCATACAGATCAGAGGAAAAGGATAAAAACACAAACTAGCAAAATCCAAAGCAAACCTGAAACCCATAGGAGATACAGGATTTTCTATTGCATATTCTCTGCACTATAAAAATTTTCAGGAAGAAAAAGTAGACAATGAAGTCACACACTTACCTTCCCAGCCGATCAAAAACAGGGGCACTTGGTTTGCTGACGTTATTGAAAAACAAGTCCAGTTGAAATGAATGGGGGGATGTCTCCCTAGGAACAGAATGAAAGTCAAATTAAATTAGATGAGTTCCTTATCAGAGTAAGCAGGACTACCACAAAATTATACTGTTTAAGGAACACCGAAAAATAACTACACATTCAGCAAACACATAAATACATTTTACATTTTTATGTAGGAAGGTCCACTGAGATACAAAAGTTCAACAGAGCAATAAGAGGAAGGTTTTCCTGAATCTGATACCTGGTGTCTGTCACTTACCCATAAGCCCTGTTGTCAGGCAAACTTGTGTGAGCTCTCACTCCTGGAGGAATGACTCGCACTTCATTGATGTAAACCACGCATGGAAACCGAACCACGTCAATGTTGGTACTTTGCTGCAAAACAAAGAGGAAGCAAAGTCAGGAAATGTAAAAAACAAACCACATAATGCACTTCTACCCTCTACTAACAGAACATGTAGCAATCTTAATAATAAAATTCAATTCTGTAAAATGCTAAACACTGATAAACACTGTTATATAGAAAAATAGAGTTTTTATATAATCTCAGCATTTTTCATATATTTGACACTATTTTTTCATAGGAAGTGTTACTAGTTTATTTATTTAATTTACTACCTTTATTTGCAATAATCTTTTTAACAGTAACAGGTTGTTTTTTCCAAACAGAAAGTATGCATGATGTAGTTCTAAACATTATCAAATTTCATATTTCAAATATAATATTAAACATTATAACGATATTGTAATTCAGTACATCTGACTCACAAAAGTAAGTACAAAAGTCTGTACAAAATTTCCATATGATGCTTATTTTTCCAATTTTGCAACACCTGAAAACCTTTAGCACTTATCATTTCTGTTTACTACACAGAAACAGCAAGTATAAAGAATTCTTCTACTTTCCAAAAAGATGTTTGAGCAAACTAGAAAGTTATCCAATTTACAGTGACTTTCCATGTAGCAGCTATTAAATAATTAATGCTTGACATCTTATTACATTTATCAATAATTTTATCATATATATGCTCATTAAACAATACATGTAACTTCATGTTCAATTGTAAACATATAAAGACTTTCTTCAGAGAAGCTCAGAATCACATTTCCAATTAGCAAGCTGAGTCAGCAAACTGATAGGGAAAAAAACACAAGCCACTCATCTGTCTATTAACACAACTAAAACATGAAAAATAAAAAAAAATTTGATCTGCAGTTGAAATTTATCTCTTTCACTACAATCAAAGCAATGAAACCAGCAGAAAGCAAGTACTAAAATTTTTAGAAAGCTAGCAAGCAATGAAACAGACAAAGTGGAGTTTTAAAAACAGTTTTTAAGATACGGTTTTAGGCACGTGTTGCTGTCTTCTAAAAAATCGATGCAGACATTTTTTAGCACACAACACAACAGCTTGGCCTGTGGGCTGGTGTGTCAGGAGCTGGATGGTGGAACCAAAGGAATCCTGCTAGGACAGGCAGCACAGACACACGAACAGAACAGGCTGAGTGCAGCCTGCATGGACTGAGGCTGTGGGAACTCATCTGTGCCTCTAAAAAACATCTGAGTCATGCAGGAGACTCAGATTTCTGGAGGAAGGGCTGCTCTGGGGAGCTTCATCCCCAGGAGCAGCACCAAATAAAGACAAATCCCTCTTTAAATGGTGCTGGATTATGTCCTGACAGCCACGCATCAACATCACCAAAACAAGAAGTGAATTCAAGCCAGTTCTCCTACAAAACATTAAAAAAGACCCTACATCAAAACAACTCAACAGCAGTTAAACTGCACAGCTAAGTCAAATAAATAATTTTATTCAAAACCACAGCAGTATTTTCTAAGAACTGTAAGTTCCAGTGCAACACACATAATCCACAAGGCAGAAGCAACAGTGTAACATAAAAAAAGGCTTTCAAGAAACACATAACACACCTAAGGTTCAGGTTTGGACAATGCCACTGGTAAGAATGGAAGTGATAAAAAAATATTTTAAAATATTAAAAATGTTCAACAAGAGAACATAGGGTCCTGGAGAAGAATAAGAGTGGGTACTGTTTCTGCCCACACTGGGTAGCACTCCCCACCTAACATTGTTCTAAATAGTGGAATTAAAAACACATTTGGGCCTAGCTAATCTGGACAGCTAGAAGACTCCTGAAAAACTTTTCAACTTCATTTCATTGCATTTCAAAATACTCCATTTTCTTTCTTTAATGCCTATCCATAAACGCAGTCCAGTTATTGTAAGAATCTGAAACGCCTTTGTCATGCTACAGTACACAATCACTTTTTCCCAAACAGTCCGGTTCGTCCTCCCTGAACGGCACATGGAGCTCAGCCCCAGACAAATCTGCTGCAAGATCAGCAGTTTGAAAGATGCTCAGGATCCCAACACCCTCAAAGTGCAATATCTGCACGATCTACCACTGCCAAAAAAGCCTGACACGCTCATTTTGTGTAAAGTGAACAAATCTAAGGGAATATCTCACAAACGCACAAATATCCCTCCTCATCATCAGCTACACAAGAGCATCAAGAATGTCACAAGCGGCAGGGCACGGCCGCTTCAGAAGTCAACTTCTTCCATGACATCGCCTCCTCGAAGCACGTTTATCTCCTTTGTTCTCCGCTCGCCTCTGCTCCCCGCCACCTCCAAACCCCCGCTGCTTTCCCACCACCCTCCGCCCCTGCCAGCAGCGCCTCGGGCTGCCAGGACAGCGGCTCGAGCCTGGCTTCGCGTCGGGCGAGGGGAGAAGGAGACGGCAGCTCCCGCTTGTAGGCACCAGCCCCGGGGCTGCTCCCGCCCGACCGCCGCCGGGGCCCGCCCCAGCGAGGCTTCCGCATTCCGGGAGGCCCCGGCGCAAGCAAGGGGAGCGCCGGCAGCAGCCTCGGAGGAGGGAGAGGAGGGGATGGGAGGTGAGAGGAGAGGCGGACCCGAACGCCGTTTTACCTCCGCGCTCTGGTGCTTGAACGTGTCCAGGAACAGCAGCTCGGTGGCGGCATCAGCCGCCATCTTGGCCGGGCCGCGGGGGACGCGCTTCCGGCGCGCGCGAGAGCGCTTCCGGGCCGCGCGGGGCGCGGAGGGGCTGAGGGCGGAGCTGAGGGCGGGGCTGGGCTGAGGGCGGGGCTGGGCTGAGGGCGGTGCTGAGAGCGGGGCGGAGCTGAGGGCGAGGCTGAGGGCGGGACGGGGCTGAGGGCAGGGCGGGGCTGAGGGCGAGCGGAGGGCGAGGGCCGGGCGGGTTCTGCCGCCCCTTGCGCCGTCAGGGGAGACGGAGCTTGGGTTGCTTCAGCACTCACGGAGTCATAGAATTAATTAGGCTGGAAGAACCCTCTGAGATCGTCGAGTCCAACCTTTCACCTGCTACAACTCGGGCCGCAAACGGGGCTGGGAGCACCGGGGCGGTGTCCCCGCTCTCCACAGAGCCCCGTCCCCGCTGGGCGTCACCGCAGTCCGCGCCGAGCCTTTGCCTCCGCTCGGTTTCACAAGCCCGGTGCTGGTTAATTTCAGCCCCGCCTAAGAAATTTCCTTTGTAGCTTTTCCCATGCTTAAAGCAACTCTTTTCAGGTGAAGAACTTGTCGCTTCTCTCAAGTTCGTGAGGCACAATTCCTTTCTTTCAACCTTTCCGCAACGCCAGACGTACTCGTTTAGCATCCATTGCCTTCTGCAACAGCAGCCAAGCTGGACAAGCACTGGGGACGCCACGAAGCCAAAGCCAGCCCGTGGCCAGGAGAATGATGTGGAATTAATCTTACGCAAGCGATGCTGGTTACACAAGTTTTCTGTACGAGCTCTATGCCTGACAGCACAGCTGCACCATGTGCCTTTGGAGGAAGCTGTAAAAAGATGTGTCACATCTCTAGATGGAAGCCTTAGCCAAATACCTGCATTTTACTTAACGGGGATAATTATCCCTTGCTATCTGCCTCTTGTGTCTGAAACAGCTGCTTATGAAATACACTGGTTTATGTGTGTATCAGGACTTCACAAGCCCCTTTTCTGTTTCAGTAGCTGAGCTTGCTGCTCTCTCAGCACTCCAAACTTTCACTTACAACAAGAGCAGCAGTCCTCTAGGTAGTACTCCACATGAAAATGTTGCATCACTTTAAACAAAGCTGTGGTTCAATACATCCATTTGTGGTGGTGAAACTAGTTCAGGAAGTTCCCATCCCCACAGCACGTGTTGGGGAGCCAACATGCAATTCCCCAAAGCACAGCATGCAATTCCCCTAAGAGTTCTACTGGCACACCTGAAGAGGTGTTTTGTGGCAGTACAGGGATACTCATCAGCTAGAATTTCTTCCCAGTTCACTGAAAACATGGTTCTGCCTCATGCTATTTGAACAGATGTAGTTAAAGTACAAATCCCTTTAAAGAAATATTTCACAATTTGAAAAACAAGGGGCGTCCTTTGCCATGCTGGTAGATTTCCCTGCTGTTATTCTTGCCCCAGCATGGATGCCTATCTCATCCTTATGAATTACCAGATAAAACTCCTGAAGTAAAATACAATAGCTTTATGCAGAAAAGAAGAAAAAACCCTTTATATGTATTTTACTAGAGTAGCACAATGCCTTTTTACAGTTGGCATAGCTTGCTTTGATCATGTTTAGGGGCTCTTTGGAGACTTCTGTGGGGCAGTAGCTTCACAACACTCCATCACTGTGTGTGCCAGAGGAGCGCAGTCCCTATCAAATGGCTTCTCTGCTGGGACAGCCTGCAACAGTACTGCAACCAGGTCAGCCTGTGAGTCTTTGGTAACTGGCAGGGGAATTCCAGCTCTGCATTTTTATCTGCAGTGACTCCCTCGCTGCTGGGAACAGCTGCAGCTCTGGATGTGAACAGAATCGTCTTTGCAGGATTCCATTTAGATGGCTCTGAATGCAGTGTCATTGACTTCAGAACATGGCTGGGCTTACAGGTCAGGCATCTCCTTGCTGCAAGAACAGCAGTGCTTGAATGTCACACAGTTGCATGATATCAAGAAGTAATTTGGGTATTTTGGGGGGTATTTTCTCCACTGATGAAAGCAGAGATAACAGAATTTGGTTACGAACAGCAGTTATCTTAGAGACATTAAAAAAACTGGTAGCAAACATTAACACATTCAAAAAAGAATGACAGAGCTGATTCTCCAATTTCAGTTGTAAGAAGTTGATATTCTGGAGGGAAACTGGGAAAAAGTGATATGGGTGGGATACTTGTCAGAGGCCAAAGGTCTGCTGTGCTGGAAAGGATAACAGTTGCAGGTGGTATTGGGGTGAATTCCTGTAGAGGAATAGAGCAGGGTGGGAGATGCAGAATTGGCAGAAAAAATCTGGACATATTGAGGAGTGCAAAGTCACAGGTTGTTTGTTAGGAAGGGGATCAATGGGTGAAAGAAGGAAGCTTCAGAAAAATGGAGGAAATAAATAAGAGTCTCTTGCAGTGTTGGGGGCGGGGGGTGTGAGCTCCTTGGCAAGAAGAAGGGTGTGAGTTGTTTCAGAACTGCCCTGTTACCGTAAATGGAACAAAAGAACACGTGGTGGGAAATCACCGGAGCTAATAGAAAAATGACAGAAAAAAACGGTTACACTGAGATTGGCAAAAGGGCTGGGCAGACATACAGCAGGCAGGAAACAAAAGGACTGCCAGAGAGGAGATGAGTACAGCAACAGCGTGCTGCGAGGAGCCCTGAGAGATCACCCTGCTTCAGAGCAGGCCAGTACCTTCCTGTACTGGTGCCCATGTCATCTGGAAGGTGACACTTCATGCAAAGACCATCCTTAACCAGTCCCAGGACAACGGAATGGCCTGGGACAAGCAACTGGAATGGGAATACACAAATGCCAAGGGCGTGGGCAACACAACACAGGAACCTGACCCGCTGGTGCATGTTAGACCAGATGCTGCAAGCATGCAAGAAAGAGGGTGGAATGGGAATTGTGACTGGAAAACAGGTGTTTTAGGGAATATATTAGCCAAGAAGGAGAAAAATAAAAGGTAATGGCTCTACAGTGGCAATAGCAAAAGCAGCTTCATAAACAAATGAGTAAATGAAACAAGGGTTAGCCAGTAACCCAAAATACATAATGGGAATTTAAAATACTTTCAGGGTACGGTTTCACTTTTAAAAGGGGTTACTGTACATAATGCAGCCTGCTGTAGCAATAATTTGGGAACTCTCATGCTCCTAGATGGACAGAGACATAGGATGAAACAATAAGGCAGAAGAGAAGAAAAAAAAAGTGCGTAAGCCAGAACACAACAAATCACTAGAGTAAAGGAACAGGTGCCCATCCAAAAACCATTCTCACAAAGACAAGGGCTGCATCACAAAAGCCAAGCTGGCACTGAGAAAGAAACTGCCTAAGAAATATGATTAAGTTTCACTGAAAGACAAGCAGCCAGCCAAGCCAGAACTCTCTGTCTGGCATGCTCCACTGTGAAGTAATTTCAGAAATGTGCTCAATTTTTGTACTAAAGTATAAATGTTTTTCTAAGAAGTTGCAGTAAACTCAGACCTGAAAGGGAAACTGCACAAAGAAATCCTATGCCATTGAATCCTGCTGCTCCAGCCTAAGCAGAGATCACAAACTCCCTGTGTGAGGACCAACATCACTCAGATGCTGAGTACAGATCACCTGCAGCCACTACTGAGGACAAACACCCCAGACCTTCACAAATGTTTTACTCTGTGCATCAAAAGTGAGAAGACAAATGCACAAAGAAAACCAGGTGCTCTAAACCTTGGACAAATAGGGTACAATTATCTTAGTTGTTTCCTGATACTGGATTCACATGAAAAATTTCAGCTACTGCTTTTAAAAACTGCAGGGATTAATTTGACATTTTAAGCCCTTAAACTGCAGTCGCTGCTACTAGTGAATGTCAATTTTGAAATCTCAGACCAAAGAGAGTGAAAATTACTCCAGCCATGCTGGAATTTGGTAGCAGCCCCCACAAGGAGAACCAGGCTACACCAAACCACAGCAGGGCAGGAAGAGGATGCCAGGCACTATGGGGACAAGTCAGTGACTGACAGGATCCCCAGCAGTGGTGAAACACATCTGCTCCTTTCCTGACAAACAAATGTGTTTGTGCTAATAAAAGGTGATGCAAGCTGTGAACCTGCAGCAGTATATATAAGGAATAGTGATGAAGAAATACACAAGGCACACCTTCATTGAAATGTCCAGCACACAGCTAGACATTGAACAAGGAACTGACATGTTGGGTGAGCAACTGGCTCACAGGTCAGGTGCAAAGAGTTATAGTGAATGGGGTGACATCAGGCTGGCAACCTGTCACTAGTGGGGTTCCACAAGGCTCCATCCTTGGCCCAGTTATTTTCAATGTCTTCATTAAAGACTTGGAACTCAAAGACATACTAAGTACATTTGCCAACAGCACCAAATTGGAAGGAGCTATCAACTCCTTTGAGGGCACAGAGGCCCTGCTGAGGGATGTTGACAAATTAAGAGAGACGGGCAATCACCAACTGTATGAAGTTTGACAAAGGTTAGTGCCAGATTCTGCACTGGGATGGGGCAATCCTGGATGTACAGACAGCCTGGGGAATGAGAGGCTGGAGAGCAGCACCACAGAAAGGAACCTGGGGGTCCTGGTCAGTGGAAAGGGGAACATGAGCCAGCAGTGCCCTGGCAGCCAGGAGGGCCAACCATGTCTGGGGGCATCAGGCACAGCATCACCAGCCAGGCAAGGGAGGGGATTGTCCTGCTCTGCTCTGGGGCAGCCTCACCTCCAGCATTTTTGACATTTTGATCACTGCAATGTAAGAAAGATGTAAACCTCTTAGAGAGTGTCCAAAGGAGGGCTATCAGAATAGTGAAAGGTCTTGAGGGAAAACTTGATTAGGAGCAGCTGAAAAGAAAGGAAGAGACTGAGGCAAGACCTCAACATCTGTCCTGAGACTGTCCTCAACATCCTCACAAGGAGCAAGTGCGTATCTCTTCATTCTTGTGACCAGTGACAAGAACTTGAGGAAACAGCATGAAGCTGAGTCAGGAGAAGTCTATGTTAGATATCAAGAAAAGGCTTTTCACCCAGAGGGTTCCTGGGCACTGGAACAGGATCCCCAGGGAAGTGGTCACAATACCAAGCCTTCATTAGTTCAAGAAGCATTTGGACAACACTCTCAGGCACATGGTATGATTCTTGGGGTTTCCTGCACAGGGCCAGGAGTTGTACTCAATGATCCTGATGGGTCCCCTTGTTGCCTATTTCCCAACCTGGAACTGAAACTCAAGATAATTTTAGTAAGGAGGTAATATAAAAGAGGATCTTTAATGAAGGCCTTCAGGGGCAGTTATGGAAAACTTCCACAAAAACCTACCTCCTCCAGGGGTGAGTACATTTCTGTAGGTTTTAGGAAATTAGCAAAATTTATTAAAAGCACTAATTAGAAGGACAAGTGATGATTCAATTCCCCCCCCCCCCTTCTCTGGAGCCCCCCCTTCAGCACTGGCTGTACTTTGTCCATGAGAATGTATCTCCAAGAGTCATTCTCGGCCTTGGTTCCCAGGAAGAACCAAGAACCAGAACCGCTGGGGCCTTGTACCCCCCAGGGCTTAGAGCTCTGGAGTTTGTTTTGTCTTTCTGCTTAGGGAAAGGCCATGGAAAAGTACTGGGAAAACTAGCTATTAATTGAATAGGTGACAGAGTTACAAATATATGTGTGAAGAACACAGAGAACATATTAAAAAAAAAAGGCAAAACTCAAAGGGCATCACCCTCTAATTCAGTATATTCCATGAGTCTGTGATCTCAGTAAAAATTTCAAGAAGCAGCATCTCAATGAAGTTGGAAATGAACAATTGAGGTCCTAAAGAATTAAGTATATTACAGGACTTCCCTGCAGAAAGTTAGTGCCGTTTAGTCTGCGTTCTGTGATTTGTCATGAAAAAAATTTGTGTTGGAGAATTATGCATTTAAAAAAGAGATTTTAAAATAGAGATTTTACCATAGAACAACAGAGATTGTCAAAAGAACCAAAATCGCCGGCTCATCAAGGGAAGGCTGCGACAGCCAAACCAGCCAGCTGTTAACACACGACTTGATCCGCCGTGCCAGAACCGTAGAGAAGCTGCGATGCCGCTGCCTTAGGGAGGACAGAGGAAAAGGCATTACTGCCCTGAGCCGCTGGTCTCCCTCGGAGCTGCTCCGGGGGCAGCCGGTCCGCACGCCGACACAGCGCTCCCTGGCACCACGCTGGCCCCTCCGGGCCCGACCAAAGCGGGGGACCCGCCGGGGCTGTTACGAGCGGCGTGGCCATCTCCCCTGCCCGTCCGTCCTGGGGACGGAGCTGCCGGAGCAGGGCAGGAGCAGAAGTGCCCTCTACGGCAAGTCCCGGCAGGACCGGGCGATCCCGCCCCGTCGCTCAGGAGTTGCACCATCCCGGTGCAGCGCACCTCGCCGGCGGAAGGCGCGGCTCGCCAGGCTCCGGGCACGCTGAGGCTCCTCAGGGGCCCGGGGCTGCTCCTCCACAGTCGCGCCCCCACAACATCTCCGCAATCCCGGTCCGCGCCGGGCGTCCCGCCCGCAATCCCAGCCCCGCAATCCCATCCCCGCAATCCCGGCCCCGCACTCCGGCTGCCGCCCCCGGCGCGCTGCCACGTCCCCGCCCGGCGGGGCCAATGGGCGGCGGCGCCAGGTGTGTGTTACCTGCACCACGTGGGCCGGGGGCGGGCAGGTGCTGCCGCGGCCCCGCGCAGAAAAGCTCGCAGCCATTGCGCCTTTCCCAGGAGTGCAGTTAGTGCGGGAGCGGCTACACCCACCTCGGGGAAAGGGGTGGGAAAGAGGGGGAGCCGTGCGCCTCCCCCGCGCCAGGGCCAGGTCCTTGGGGAGTGCGGCTGCCGCTGGGGGTTCTGCCGCTTGGGTCTCGCTTGGAAGCGCCTGGGGCAAGGAAAGTTTCCGGCTTCTTCTCTTTCCCCTCTTCTCCCTTTCCTTCTTTTTATCCTCTCTGCTGGCCCGGTGCGGTGGCACGATGACGGCGTCTCCCGACTACCTGGTGATTCTCTTCGTGACCACGGCGGGCACCAACGGGGCAAGGTTGGGCTCAGACGAGCGAGAGCTGCTCCAGCTCCTGTGGAAAGTGGTCGACCTGAGGAGTAAGGAGGTATTTTCACCCGACGGGGGAGCACCCCGACCTGCTGCTCCCCTTGGCGCCTGCCATGCTGGGTGCGGGCAGGGCGGTCTCGGCGCTGGGCTGGTAGTGGGTGTCCCAGGCTGGAGCAAGCTCTGGTGGAGGGTCGGGGCTGGTGCTGCAGGTGGGGACTTTCAGCCCGGAGCGCTGACTCACCCCCTCCTCTGCTTTCTCTGGAGCTGGGGCACCTGCATGACGTGCTGGTTCGGCCTGACCACACAGAACTGACGGCTGAGTGCCAGGAGATCACCCAAGTGGATGTGGAGAGCCTGGCACTGGCTCCACCGCTGGAGCAGGCACTGAGACAGGTGACACCCCATACCTGGCCGCTGAGTGCCGGTCTTCTTGGGGAGCTCCCCCGTGGGGTGGAGGTGGTATCATCGTCTGCTTACCCCCACCGTCAGAGCAGTGGAGCCTGGTACGGGAGCAGCACAAACACTTGTGGGCCAGAAAGGCCCACAAAGCCCTACAGTTACAGGATTTCTCCCTTGCTGTCTCTTTATTTGCCTTGGGAAGAACTGAGCCCCAAGAGAGGAAGGTTAGGGTTAGCTATTTCCCTGCCCTACTCTCCTGCCATGCTGGACCCTGAGTGAGTTTCAGCTGAGGGTGAGCCCTAATCAGTGTTGGAAGAAGCCAGCTTTAGGTGTCCGCTGTAAAGGCTTGTGCTCGTCAGTCCTGGGAAGATGATGGTGCTGAAGCCTCTAGATTAACAAGGAAGTGTGTGTGATTCCCATTGAGGGTAGGGCTGAAAGCCTGTCTTCTTTCTGACATGTTTGAATGCCCTGTCTAAAAAGCTCTTTTGCCCCAGTACTGCCTCAGGTCTTTGCAATCAGCTTTGTCTCATTGCAGTGCTCTTGCAAATCTTGGAAAGGATTTTATTCTGTGGTGTGGGCTGTCTGTGTAGCCATATCTCATTAGAAGGGGGGAAAGGGGTGGTTTCCTTGTGAAGAGATTTATCATGGAAGTTAGCATGTGCTTAGCTAGTAAGAAACAAATCTACAGAAGTGAAGAAATAGGCTTATATGAAAAAGAATTCCAGCTCTGTGTTCCTGCTGCCCAGGAATAACATGTTACCAACTGATGACGCTGCCTAGTGGTGCCACTCTGATCTCTGTAACATGTATGTCTTTTCTTGTTCCTGCCAACAGTTTAATCAGTCCGTGAGCAATGAACTGAACATTGGTGTGGGTACTTCTTTCTGTTTCTGTACTGATGGACAGTTGCACATTAGGCAGGTTCTACACCCTGAAGCTTCCAAAAAGGTATGTAGTTGTAGCTTAAGTCTTACTCTTAATGTGCTTTTTATGATTTCTTGCAAAACAAATCAACTTCTCTGGTATGAGGGTACCTCCACACAACTGCAGCACAAACATTGCTCATATGTAATGTGCTTAGAGGCTAAAGAGCCTGTCTGTGTGGAAGGCATGTACAGTGCCCTGTCCTTATGTGGTCTTAAGATGTCTTTTTAAGTTAAATCAGAAGGAAGAGGCTCTTGAGAAAGGTGCAACATATTGTATCTATATATATATACAATATACTTGTAGCTTCTACAGGGTTAACAGGTAGGATGTGAGATTGTTGCTAAATAATTAACCATCTTAACCATAAACTGTTTTTTGAAATTTTACAGTTGTGCCTAGTTATATCAACTTTCAATCTTTGGGTGTTGAGTTGACACTCCAAGGGTAGTGTTCATATTTGTAAGGAGCTGAACAGTAGAGTGAGACAGGCTGTGAGTGATGATTGTCCTGTAGTCTGGAGTTTTCCAAAACTTCAGAGTTGCCAAATCACTGTTAGTGTTATGGAGTCCTGCCTGCATTTTTTTTAGTGATAGGGTTGCAGCAATATGTGAGTCTCTCTGGTTCTGAAATAGCTGCCTCAATATTAATGACACCTCATTTTGTGGTTTGGTATGAACATGCATTGCTCTGTAACTGAGCTGTTCTGCTCCTCTCATTGTACTTGACTTCTGTGCCCATCAATTTGCTGTCCCATCTTTGAAGGGACACTGCTGCAGGTCTGTGCTGTTACAGAAGTGATACTGAATGAGCTTGGTTTTAGAACTTATTTGTGCTTTAAGTATTGATAGTTTTGAAGGCTTAGAAGAGGAACAGTGAGCATTATTCACAGTGAAGGGACAGTTCTTATATATGTAACTTGCCTTCTATCACATAAAACATGAGAAAATGTGGAAACAGGTTAAGAGACTTTCTTCTTGGCTAATAAAGTAAAATTTGTTATCCATTTAAATTATGTGAGCAAAAGAAGGGACACATCCTACAGTTATTTTAGTTGGTTTGATGTCAGGGATCCTTTTTCTGTATCATAACGGGATCGCAGACAGGCATCACATCTTTATCGAACTCTTCTGTTGCTCTTTTGTTGAGAATGGTTCATTTGTAATTTACTTTGTGCTGCCTGTAGATTAAGTAAACCAGATGCTTATGAGACTTGTAATAGTTTTTTGATGAATATCCTAATGCAGGGATTGGAGTGTGGGTTCACTAAGATCCAGATAGGCAGAAATCTGTAGGCTCTTGAGAAGATATTTATTTCTAAGATATCCATTCTGAAGCCATCTAGCAGCTCCTGGTATTCAGAGAATGAATTGGCATCAGCCATTCCAAAAGAACATAAATGAAGTACAGAACTTCATTTCACATCAAGGAAGAAAATCGTGCTAAAACTAGAGCAGGAAATGTTGGCAAGCCCATCTGCATTTTCATAAGTCTTAAAAGAGTATAGTTTGCCTAATACACTGGTCCATATGCTAAGATAAGCTCTAATGTTCTCAAAGCAGAATTTGTTTTAGAGCCTAAACTGTGTTCTTTGGGCTCCCAAGATGTGATTTCACATAGGCTGCTATGTGTTACAATGCCAACATGCTAACTAGTTGTTAAATCCCAGAAAGCCTTTATCTGTAGTCCACAAAGGCCTTGCAGGCAACAAACAGCCCAGAGGAATATGTAGGTATTCTGTCTGGGATGAAGAGCTCGCTGAAGGAATAAGGGTTTGCATTGGTTGTAACAGCTGCCCCCAAGACTTCTCCATGTCTTCTCCTTTCCACTCCCAAAAAGCTTAGAAGCACGTGGTAGATGTAGTGGTGGGCAAGAAGGGTTTCGTTGACTTCTAGTGGGCTGCATAACTTGCTTCTGGCCTTGTATGCTGCAGTTAAAGCAGTTACCATGCATGGGCTGACAACCTCTGCACCATGTCAAACCCTCTTCTGCACAGCCAGATTTTTTATTTGTTGGAAATAAATATTTGAAGTGTGACTATTCTCTGAAAAGAGCCTTTTCTATAAACTAAAATATCTGCTAGTCTTGTGAAATTTGCTTAATTCTGCAAACTGAACTGACTACCCTCTGGCTTCGTATAGCTAAAATTGTAATCAAGAACTGATGATAAATCTTGCAATAGGAGGCATTTTCTCTGCTACATATATGTTGGATTTGAAGCTCTAGTAATAATGGCAAATGTTTTTCTGGCAGTGCAAAAGCACATTTCTCTTATTAAACAATATAAAGAGAAAGCTGTTTAAGAAAAAAAGGTTTATGAACATACTTACCTGGCTAAGAAGAACCATGAAGAGCAATCTGTAGCAAAGAGATTGTTTGTGTTTCCTATCTATTCTAAAGCTATTGTTAGAAGGTTTGGTATCTATACACAAAGTAGGTTAAACTCACCCTAATTGACAGTGGTTACTTTATTCCTTTTACAGAATATTTCACTGCCTGAATGCTTCTACTCCTTTTTTGACTTGCGGAAAGAGTTCAAGAAGTGTTGCCCTGGCTCACCTGAAGTTAGCAAACTCGATGTTGCAGCCATGACAGAATGTATCCTTTTAACAGTGACGGTGTCTCTGTTGCTGTTACAGTCTTGGCTGAATTTTAGGACAGAGGTGTATGAGTAATGCTTGCAACACATGTTTAGGGGTGGTATAACTTTAATGAGTGACTCGGAGCTGTACTTAGTTTTCTCACAAAGATAAAGATAAAAGCATATGAGGATGAATGCTTCCATGGAGAAAATCCTGTATTTCTTCTTGACTTCTGTATGTTTTCTTTATCATCTTGATATTTGTCTCTCTTTAAATGTCACAGTGATGGTGCAGCAGCACTTTTTTTTTTTTTTTTTTCAGATTGCTGTTGTGAATTGTAATATTAAGTTTGGGGGTTGAGCTTTACAGCATCAGTTAGATTTTTATTTTACTTTAGACAAGAGCAAATATTGGGAGACCCCCTTAGTTTTCAGGAGAGGAGATGGTTACTCTTGGTGTGACCTAGTAGTGAATCTCTAACACAGGAATGCTGTTGCAACATGTGGTATTCAGTCTCAGAGAAGGTGCACATGCTACACCTCACAGGGTGAGGCTTGGCTGGCACCAAGATGCAGTCAGTAGTAGGTTTCCATTTTCAGTGATAGGGATGTCTAAAACTACTTTCTGAATAGTCTGAAGGGGTCTCTAACCCCATCCTGTCTCTTCCCTAGTCTGAACTTGAGAGCTGAAGCTGTGATTTGGCTGTGCCTTCTTCCCTGGCTGTCTCCCCTCTTGCTGCAAGCTTCAGTCCTTATCCCAAAAATATTCCTCAACACAGAGCTACTGAGCTATTGGAGTAGTAGTCACAAAAGTCAAGTATCAAGGAGGAATAAAGGAATTTGAGATGTTTGTCTTGGGTATTGGTGGTTGGTGCTGCTGCTATTGTTTTTAATAACTTTTCTTCTGACTTGCTTATTGTGTCCCTGGAGTGGTTGCCATTAAGAGGTGATGTCTGTGGCTTCAGAAATTTTTTGGCTTTCACTGCAGAACTAGTATTGCCTGGGCTTTGTACCTGTTGGGGGCATAAAATACACATATGGGGAGGATTTTTAACCATTCTGCTCTGCTTTGTTGTTTGCAAAATAATCTTGGCTAATGAAGGGGCAAAAATTATTTCTCCCCATATTCTGAAGGAAAGCAGTACACTTAGAGTGTGAATGGATCTGAATCTTTATGTAGAAAAGTGACATAAATGCTGTGGTGCATTGAAACTGGATGATGGAGACTTCTTAAAGTTATGGTCAAAAATCTAATACATTGTTTAGGGAATGTTTTGACACAATCTGGAGAAATTAAAGATAATGAACTACTTTAGGTGTTTCAGAGAGTTGCCCTTGTTTTCTCCTTATGTGAATGTCTGGGGTATGCTTTTCCACTGTGGAAGGAGTTGTATGATTGTAGCTACATGGAGTGTCACTGGTCAGCTGGGCATGGTGATGGACTGTGTATTCCCTGCCTGCTGGGAGAGGGGAGCAGACCACTCTGTTACCTGTTACCACCCAGCCAGGTAACTGTCAGGAGTTAGAGTTAATGCTGCCTGAGAGTAGTTTTGGCAATTGCCAATAATATTTTCTCCAAGTTCCCAGAAGCTTAGTCAGTCTATCCAAATACACTCAGCTTGAGTCCCAGTTCTGGATAAGATATGCTTCTTAAGGTATATTAACCTAACTTCATTCTTGTTTTGCACTTATTTTTGTGGCTTATTTTGTTTTGTGACTGCTGAGGCTCTTATTTGTGAACTTGCTATGTTTATGCAACATGGCTAAAATCAATTGTCTTTCCCCTATTAGTTGTATATGAGTGTGGTAGCAGAGGATGCAGAGACCAAAAAGGGTAAAAGAATTTTTGTTCTTCTTTTATTGGCAAATATGATAATTTTCTTTCTCCTCATCTTGCTGAAATATATCAACTTAATCTCCTCAGTGTCAGAAGCTGCACAGGTTAATTGCCCTTGTAGACCAGGGACGTGTATGTGATGTTTAGGATAAAAAGATTGTTTAAGTAGGTGTGGAGTTTAAAGGCTAATTCCATAAATTGTATGCAGAGTTGTTTAGTTCTTCTTCCTTCATGTATGGATATGCTGGAGTGTGGACACAAAAACAAATCAGAAATAAGTACAGGGGGTTGAAATGAAGCTGCAGATTACCTCATAGAATCTGATCAAGCTCTTTTTGTTCTGGTAGAAAGTGCAGTTTCTTGGCCTCACAGGTAAAGAGGGTGTATGACCCTTCCATGATTTCTGCCACAGAAACTATAGATACATTAGCATTTGGTGAGGATAGAGGTTTTGGTATAGAGCTGACTGGATATTTGAGATCTGCATTTACAGACTGGTAGAAGCATGAGTAGAAGGATTTTTGGGCACATCCCTTCATATGCTTACATCTCCATTTATATGTGTATAGCCTGGTGGTGATCAGTAAGAGGAAACTTTTACTATATGAAATAGTTAGCAGAAAGTTGGGTATTAATCTACAGTCATTGAAGTTACTAAATTCTTCAAAAGCTTTTGTTTTGATGGGTCACTTTTGCTCAAATAACACATTACAGGCAAATGAGAAATGTACACAGCTGTTCCCAGCTGTCAGGGGAGATAACTTCCTACAGCACAGTCGATTCCAGACACATATTTCAGTATACAGTACACTGGATTGTAGGTGCTTGGCTGTGTATTTCTTGCAGACAAGGCAAGCACAATCTTGTAAAAGAGCATAGAGATAATAGACTGAATAACTGGCTGGGTTTTCCTTTAGAAAGTACTTTGTGGACTTACTCTCTCAGGAGGCTACTTGAAACTTGTGTGCAGCAATGAAACCATGCCAAACTTAAGAACTCAGGTGAAAGCTTTACAAATCTTTACTCCCAATCCCTGCAAGAAGTTATACATTTCACAACAAACAGCAACACATTTATTTTATATAAAAGTAAAGCAATGTTTAAAATGCTATGAAATTCAAGGGACCAAGGCAGAACTGAGACTAGTTGTAATTATCTCTGAGTACTACTGCTGCCTAACTCATAGTGTCAAAACAGTTTTTGTGTATTAGACAGCTTTCTGGCAGACTTTGTCAGAATTGTGTAAGTGTAATGACAGCAGGACAATTATGAGAAATTTTGAGTAACAAAACTTGAGGGAAGTGATCATGTTCCAGCAGAGAAAAGAACTTGGGTCTGTCGACATTTTTTTTTATGTGTAAGCGTACAAAGGAGGAGGGTTGTTCTTGCACCCTCTGTACCTCCCATACTTGCTACACTTCTTGATTTGCAAAGCTTGCTGAGCCAGTTTTCAGCCTGTGAGTGCCTTCAGGGTGGAGTGAATAAAGCTTGCATGACTATTCCTATTAGGTTTGCAGAAGACTCATCCTTTGCCTCGAGATTGGGTGTGCAGAAGCTATTAAATGGCAAATAGCTCTTGCTTCCTCCAGTACTTGGTTTGCTCCATTCACTTCTGAACTGGATGTGTGAGGATAACTTCTTACTAGGAGTATCTGCCAGTGTTGTCAGTAGAAACTCAGGGGCACTCCAGAACAGCTTGTTTAATATGCTGGATATTGTAGTACTGAAACTTGATTTGTTGGGGTTTTATTGTTTGGTTTGTTTTTGTGTTTTTACCTGGGTGTCTTGGAAACAATAATATGGAGCACAATTATACCCAATAGTGCTTAACTTTGGCAATAAAATGCCCATAATTGGTTATTAGGTGAGAATCTTGGATATTGCTATTTGTATTTCCTGTAAGAGTACTCAGGAACTGGCTAATATTATATTACATTACATTTATGCAAAGCATTATGTAGAAAGATGTAATCTTCTGTCTAAAGGGACTTAAATAAGATACAGAACAAAGGGCAAAGCATCAGTGCAGAGCACAATTGCAATGCTATTTCATGTCATCTCAGGTTAAGTTAGTTATTCAATGAGAAAGGAGTTAAGAGAGTGAGAAGGAATAAGTCTTGGAGGACACTGGCAGTGAATGAAGCTGTGGTGCTACATCTGAAGAAATAATTTAGAAGTTTCTTCCATGTTAGAGAGGTCACCCTAATATACCTTTCCTTCCCGCTCCCTTTTACTTGCTGAGTGTTGCAGGAGGTGGTACCACAGCTGCATACTAGGATTAAGTAGTTCTTTGTTTCCCATCCTGCCTTGTTTGGGACTGTCTTTTGCTTGTTGCTTTATTAAGAATATACATGTGGATGCTACTGCATATATTAGCTCTGGATAGCCATGTCTGGTTTCTAACACTTCTTTAAATGTGAACTTGGATTATCCTCTGTAATTTTCTCCAATTGCCCAGGAGAAGCATCCCTTACATATGAATGTACAGAAACATATATGTGGTCTCCTATCCCTTCACAGAACAAGGAACAGGCTTTATAGACTATTTTATTTCTATTTTTTCCCAAGTACCATAATTTCTAGTGCCTCTGTCCATAGATGTCTACCTCTGTGTAGTCAATCTTGTTCATTAGAATACAGACTTTTACTTAACATGTTCTTTAAACATGCAGAAAATGATCAATTTTCTTCTGCAGTCTTGTCAAAAAGCTGTGCTTCTGACTAATCAGAGGTGAAGCTGTGAGGTTATGCCTGCAATAATGTTGATGACTTACTTCCTCCTCTCCACTGTGTTTATATTTCTCTAGAGTTTGGCACAACTGACTCCCTGTGTTTTACAACTGGTACCAGCTTCTGTTGGCACTAGAGCATTTTCAGGAACTGCCTCTCCTGTGGACTAGTGTTTTCAGAAAACAGTTTCACTGAAGAATATTATGGGGTGGGTTCCTTGTTTTTTTCCTTGTGTGATGGCTTCTCTTCAAATTCCTGCTCCTCTCACATTGCTCATTCCCCTCTCTAAATGCTGATCACTTGTAGGGATCTTTGGCTCAGCACAAAGGAAATATTGAAATGCCTTTTCAGTTCTGACAGCACAGTCTAACAGCCAAGCACATGTGTATGCATGTCCCTTGCTGGAATAACTATTGAAACTCCTGCCCCATTTCTCTTGACTTTTGACAGAGGAAACACTTTTCCAAAATCTTCATAAAACTTGGTCAGGCAAGACCGGGGTTCCAACACCTGCACCATCAGCAGCTTCTGGTTCCCTCTGTGAGCAGCAGAGGCTCCGCACGAGCCCAGTGTGGAGCTGTTAGGTGCTAAGGGGGAACAGTCAGGAAAGGGAGGAGGAGCACTCCTCTGCTCTGACATACAAGGTGCCCAGAAACATCTCTGTGGTGCTGCTTAGGCACCCTCTCTGTCAGAGTCTGTTTGTGGGTTATTTTTTTTTCCAACCCCTTCCCTTTCTGGGGGCAGAGGAGGTAGTGAGCTTGAGCTTGTTTAAAGCTTAGGAAGAGAGACTGTGATTAAGAAATTTTTTGTTGTCATAAATAGTCATAATCTCTTAAACCATGCTTTGGAGTTGCTCAGGCTTTTTGGCTAGGTTTTTAAGAAAACTATATGATGTTCTCAGTACTTTACCTCAAAGAAAGTACTAGGAGGGGGAGGGTAAAGGCAATAACTAGGAAACTATTTATAGTCCAGCAGTTGGAGGGGAGGAATCACTGGTTTACATATTCTGGTTTTTAAACTAAGATAATTCACTTAAGCTTCAAATGTTTTTCTAAGACTAAGGATCATCCTCTCACATTCCATAGTCCAATGCACACTTAAAACCAGCAAAGCTTCAAAATCAAATTAGCCTGAAATGTATTTTGTTGGCACAGCAGCTTTCCTTTCCTTGCTGTGTTAGAGGAATGCATTAATTCAGTTCAAGTTATTTTTCACTTGCAACAAGACAACTGTTAAACAGTTTTCTAAAAACCTGTTTCTGTAGGATGTCTTGCTGTCATCCTACAAATAATAGGGAAGACCTTACCCCACAAAGAAATTTGTGCTGGCTCACCTGTTGATGAGATGATACAACAAAGCTGGTATGAGGTGTTTGTTTCTAACAGAAACTCTTCTGTTCCCTGCACTTCATGTAGACATCTGACAACTCAAATGTTGCTCAGATCTAGGTAGAGAAAGCAGGTTTCCTCTTAAAATAGGAGTGCTATCTTGGACTATGTAGCAACCTTTGGACATCATAATGAGGGCTCTGGAGCATTTGAAATGTGTTTAATGTAGTCTGGGGAGCATGTGGGCAAATAATTGATGCCCTTGGCTGTTTTCAATGTGTTGCATTATTGTACCTCCATGTCAGGATGGGTCTTGTTTAAGAAACTCTCATTTTTGTTCTGAAGTCTTGATGCAAACTGATAAAGGGAGTAAAAAGTGCAACACTTATTCCCAGATTTCCTTATTTTTATTCTGTTCTTGATTACATTTTTTGCCCTTCAGTCCTCAAAGAAAAAGAGTGAAAAAGACCTTTTTAAAAATTTGCTTAATGAAGAATGGAGTAGAACTGCAAATAATCTTGCAGTCCTGTAGCTTGGTGTTGGAGAGAGGCAAATATAATGGAAAACAGGAGATACCATAGTAAACTGTTTACAGTTGTCTGAAAAAAAAGTAGTCTTTCTAAGTCCTTCCTGGGACAGGATGGTTCCTGCTCTCTATTGCAGTCATTTCCAAAATCCTTTGGACTGAAGCTATGGGTTGTGGGGCTCTGTTTTACCTCTTGGCAAAACACATGACTGGTGACTCTAACCAGATTTTCAAAATGCTTCTGTGCAACAGCACAAAACTTGGGTTATAACTTTTAAGAGTGGGCAAGGTTTAGACAAGGTGTCACTTATGAATTTTGTTGAAGTGGTGAGATACTTGCTCTGCTTTGGGATTTTCCTGGTCAAAAAGCACGTGGTATATCCCTCCATTTCTGGATCTTTCAGTTGATTGTTTGCTTCTTCTCCTGCCCCAAATCTTCCCCTGAAGATTAAAGAGGATGTTAATTAAAGAGCACAGCTCCAGTCTCTTCCACATGCATCAGTGTATCTGTCAAACATACATTTTAAATACATGTCCTTATTATGGGGTCTCCTGTCCCCAGAAGCTTTCTCCAGTGACCTTGCACTCCCACAGGTGGCAGTAACTCGAGGCCAAGGCAGAGCAGCTAATGTATCCCAGCAGGAAGATGGATTAAATCTTCCTCTGAGAAGCAATTTACAAGGACAACATGGAAGTGTGTTGCTCTAGCAGGAAACCAATTAGAAATCTGTTTGGTGATGATTGACTTAACTCCAGCAAAAAGATTTAAATCTTGACAAGAGCAGTCCAGCATTTCCCTATGGAGCCTCTCAAGTTGAAGATATGGGGAATATTATTTTAACATTAATATCTGAACCATACAGTAAGTGATGACGATGAATGAGTTTTCTTTGTTCCCTCTTTGGTTTTGCTGCCTGTCCTGTACATTGACAAAATAGGAAATAACTTGTGCTCTATTTCATAGATCACAGATTTTCAGATCCAGAAAGGGTAAACTACAAATTTGAAAGTGGACCTTGGTAAGTACTTCCCCCCTCTTCTTGTTGCACGTGTTTCAACCCCCACCACTTTTTATTTAAGGTTACTGTTTAGATCAGCTGTACTTCTCTCTTCGCAATTTGCTGATAGCTGTTACCATTATATTTATTTGCCTTCCCACTGCTAGGGGAATTGATTAGATCCTTCAAGTGGGAAAGGGAACAGGCAATCTATGATCAGATACAAACCTGTTTTCTTGTTAGGCTTCAGTGTTGCCTGTTAGCTGCCAAGGTCTGTGTTCTGCTAATAAGTGCTTATAATGGGTACTAAATGTGTTGTGCTATTAACAAAGAATGAGCAGTGTTTCAGAAACAACCCTGTTAGTTACTAACTACTGCACTCTTCCTGCAATTTACTGCACAGATACTGCATATACAGAATTTTTTTAGTAGGGAAAAAACACTTTTATAAAGATATCACGCCAGGAATACTGTGCTACCACTCAGTTGTTTAATCTATGGTGATTCTTATTCCCAAATGTGTTTTAAACATAAAGCTTTATCTGCTTTTGTTGCCTGCTTTGTTGCTTCGGTAGTTGATTATGGGCTTTTTTTTTAGTATGACTACCTTTTTTCTATGTGTAAATACAGATTTTTCTCAGTGGTTTTCTCAATGATTTCTCTGCAATATCACAAGATACTAGTGTTAAACTGACCTTATTTATATTCCCATCTTACACAAACACTTCCCTCTTTCAGATTAAGGATCTGTCATAACGGTAGATGATGCTTATACTTTTGAGTCAAAAAAAGTAAGAAAAAATGCAACATTGGCAGACAGTATTCAGAGAGATTAGCTCAGAGGCTATGTTCAGCCTTGTTCTAACCTTTTTCCTTTTCACTAATGGAATTCTGGGATGAAGTGGAAGGTTCACATTTTATTTGAGATAATGAGCAGTACAGAACTAGGAGGTGAGGGGCAACAGTTTGAGACAGACATCTACAGAAAGACCACCTGAGAAATTAAAATGTGAGTGAGAAACATGACCCACCAGGCATGCCACAGCCCTTTTGTATGTGAGAGTCCTCTACTACTGAACAACACTTTATCTACTTAATCAATCACTTAAGCTCTTTCGTGCAAAAAAAGCTGTTCCTGTGATGACCAGAAAGGCAGGCTTGGGTAGCTGTGAGGTTTTGTTGAACTTGACACTTTCAAGAAATAAGGGAACAAAAGGGACTGTAGTAATGACCAATTAAACCTGGCTTTCTGTGGCTAAGCTATTCCCATGCTAAGCAGCCAATGTAGCCTTTAGCTATGTTAGTCTCTATAGCACAGTGATGGCCCCAGCCAGCAATGGTAAGGCTTGACTCTTCAGGCCAGAGTCCTCTGTGTGCTGGGTACACCCTGAACAGATTTGGTCTTGGCTTGTGACTGGTTCTTAGTCACTGTCACAGTAGAAATAATAAGCACTAATGTCTGTTATATCTAATTGTTCTGCTTCAGTATCTTCCTAGCTAGACTGGAACTGCAGGTACTTGATTTTTATACCAGTAACCCTCTTCAGATAATGGAGAAGGACAAATGATGTCAGGAAAGGGAAATTAACTGGGAATATGATTGAAGAGATGACAGCTCAAAGAGTAAATGTGGTAAAGCATGAAAGGGGAATTTGGAAAGGGCAACTTAACAAAGCAAACTGTCCCTTGGAGAGACTTGTACAACGGCTTTCAATTGTTGGTGGGACTTGGGCCGCACTGCCTTGGCATTGCTATCCAGCAGACATGGAGCACGACAGAAGCCTGTTCCTGGAGTGTAAATGACAAGCAGACAGGTTGGTGTATGACAGATGTCTCTGCATTACCACTTCTTTCTGTGCCTGCAGCAGCAAGATGGAACTTGTGGATGACAATGCTGTTATCCGAGCAAGAGGATTGCCATGGCAGTCGTCTGACCAGGACATAGCGAGGTTCTTCAAAGGTCTAAATATTGCCAAGTTAGTAGTGAAGAATTTACTTGTACCTTTGTGGCTCTTCAGCTGCATAGGTCATGGAGTTTCATCTCTTGATTTAAATCTTGCAGAGGAGGTGCTGCACTCTGTCTCAATGCCCAAGGTAGGAGGAATGGGGAGGCTCTTGTGAGGTTCGTGAGCGAAGAGCACAGAGATCTAGCACTACAAAGGCACAAGCATCACATGGGGAACCGATACATAGAGGTGGGTGACATGGTGGGCTTTGACATCCTCTTCTTGAAATGAATGCAAATTACATGCCAATCACATGTTCCTTTTTTTTCCTTTAGGTATACAAGGCAACAGGTGAAGACTTCCTTAAAATTGCAGGAGGTAATTTTTAGGGGATGAAAAGGGATGCTTTGTTCCATCAGCATCTCTAACTTTTGGCTGCAAAATGCTCCTGTTGAATGTGGCTCCTTTTCCTGTCTTTGAACAAGAAGTTGGCTGGTGTATTGATTATTATGTATCCTGCTAGCAGCAGTCCAAGATGATAATGATTTATCTGTCTGCCTCTCTTCCACATTCTTGCCATTTTCAAGCAGCCTGTCAATCTGGATTTGATTGGGCAAAGTGATCTTGTATATGAACTTAATTTGTTAGGTCATCTTCATGATAGTGGGAATCTAAATGCTATTGATTGCTGAAAAAATGAAACCAGAGTAGTTTTTCAAAACAATATAACTGCTGTTGCTGTGGAGGCATGCATGTAAGAACAAACAGATATCACAGTGTAAATACAAGGGATTTATGGAACTGATTTTCTTCAAATCAAATCTTTGCCTCAGACTTAAAGGGGAGGATTTAGGGGAAATACTTATTTAAGGGGAATCTTGAAATATTTGCTGATAATTGAGAGGCTTCAAAATTTGCACTTCAAACTCTCTCTTAATCTCTTTTTCTTCCCCTTTGTCTGCAAGCATACAAAATTTGAATTAAGAGCAAACAAGCTGTTTTATCTGCAATAATACTTTAAGTTCCTCTTTGCTTCCTGACTGAGATTTGGGCTGAGGTTTGTAAGTGACTAACTGGAGATCTGAGCTTGAGGCTTCAGAGTGGGAGATGCTGTTAAGCTGTCAACTCCATAGCTAACTGATAGGTTTGGAAGAAAAGACATTGCACAGTGGCATTCATGAAGAATGGTGTGTCTGGTACAACCAAACTCTGCAGAATAAGAGAGCTGTAAGTGAAAGGACTGTATTAAGATATGAATTTGGTTAGCAACTACCTTTGAATAAGGTTGTGTTATTAGCATCACTGGTCTTTTGAAGGTACTGAAAGTAGAATTGTTAGGCTTTGACAGTTCTGTTGAGGTAGGATGAAATCCCTGAGCTGTTTTCAACCTGCTCTTCCAGCTTTCTTTCCCAGGACAATGATCTGGGGACTTGGTTGCCATATAGTATGGCTCCAGAGCATGCCAGAGATATTCCACAGTTAGACAAGGGGAACAATAGCACAGGTCCCGCTCACACAAGAGGTTGACAGATTGTGCTTTCCTTGAGCTTTGAATGTTGCAAGTACTCCCTATTTTTCCTTTGAATAAAGATCAATCTCCTCTAAATGATGGGGTAACATGATTTTTATATACTAGACTGAAGTGCTTCTGTACTTTTTCTTGTTAAAGGTACTTCTAATGAGGTTGCACAGTTCTTGTCAAAAGAAAACCAAGTGATTGTCAGGATGCGAGGTCTTCCTTTCAATGTAACAACAGAAGAAGTGCTGACTTTCTTTGGCCAGCACTGCCCTGTAACAGGAGGAAAGGAGGGAGTCCTATTTGTCACTTACCCTGACAGCAGGCCAACAGGAGATGCCTTTGTCTTGTTTGCTTGTGAGGAATATGCACAAAATGCACTGAAAAAGCACAAGGATTTGCTGGGGAAAAGGTACATTGAACTCTTCCGGAGCACTGCAGCAGAAGTTCAGCAGGTGGGTGCAAACCTTTCAAATGTTGGCTTTTTGTAGTCCAAACTTCTTTGCTAGCAGTAGAGGAAGTAAATAATGCTGGGCCTTGACTTGAAAGCTTCTTTTACCTTTTCTCACTCTTGACTCTTGCTGGAATGAGTATTGTCTGAATTTCTGTGAGACTTTGTTTCCTTTAAATGTAAGATCTTATGGTATAGGGATGTTCTCAATCATATACAAACCTTTGGGATTTTGGCTTCCAATAGCTTTGTAAAATGTGGATGTGGGTCTTGTGCTTTACACCATATATTCTGAATTTGACTAAGTCCAGTGATTATCTATTCAGGAGTGTTTAGCAACAAATTTTGAGCTAAAAGGTTTATCTTTAGTTAGTGACACAAAAAAGCAAAGCCTTTTGATATAGTGGTCCTCTCCAGTGTAATGTATCTGAAGAATTCCACAAATTGTCTTTAAGGGCAGATCTCTGCCATCTTCTGCAGATGCCCAGGCTACCTGGCAGAGGGTGGTAGGAGTTTCAAAGTGATGAGTCTGGATTAACAGGGCTTGGTGGACCATTAATTGCAGCTAAGCTGTCAGGGAAAGGGAGGAGAGCTGAGTGGACTGTTTAAGTCTCCAAAAGTATTTGCAGAGCTTCAGTAGAGGTAGATACCTTTTAGAGTTATGCCGAGAAGTTATCTGTGATGCAAATTGTGGCCATGTCATTGCATCCAAGAAATCTCTATATATTATCCCTAATATGTAGAGATTTCAGTGCTTTGTTTAAAAGATGACATTAGTGATGAGAAGGCAGAGCCACAGTGCTCACTTGTCATTGCATTTTTCTCAAGTACTCTCATATGTTTTTGTTTAGTAAAACCTTCTGATAGCTTTATAAATGCAAATAAATATTAATCTTGCTCAGAGAGAGTTCAGGAGTAGTGATTGAATATTCAGGCAACTTTTCACCAGACAGGGTTTTTGCTGTTAAAATTAAAAAGAAATCTCAAAGTGTAAGTGTCATGGGTACTGTGACTTGGTAATGCTCCTAATGTTTCTTGAATGGACTATGGCAGGCACAGTTAGGGATGTGTGGTAGTGAAATGTGCTTCTATTTCCCAAACTCTCCTAAAGGTTTGCAGAGGAGATATTTTTGGGTAGAAGTGTCATCGTGACTCTGTGAATGGTAGAATGTTTTAGGATAGCTGCACAATAAAAATACTGTAGATATACAGGTTTCATGTTCTAAGATCTCTATTGAGACTTGCATTATCTGTTCAAGTAAATTTCCCAAAACAAAACTGTTTTTAAAGAAAAAAAGAACCCAATTTTTTTTAAAACAATAGCATGACTATTTATCATAGAATGACTATAGAAGTCTGCTAGATTCTGAGCTTAAACCACAGTCCTTAGAAAGCAGATATTTTGCAGTTAATGTTTGTCTCTAGCTCATTTGTATCTTAAAATACTGCCCAGAGTGAAAACAGGTGGCATTGGGGTTGTGTTTAATCCTTCTAGGTTGAAGAATGAGTGAGGAGGCTTCTGTAATCTGTTTTTGTTTTGCACAGGTGCTGAACAGGTACTCTTCCACACCTCTCATTCCTCTCCCAACACCTCCAATTCTTCCAGTATTACCTCAACAATTTGTGCCTCCCACTAACATCAGAGACTGCATACGTTTGCGTGGGCTTCCCTATGCTGCTACTATAGAAGACATTCTGGAGTTCCTGGGAGAGTTTTCTACAGATATTCGGACCCATGGAGTTCACATGGTTCTAAATCACCAGGTTGGTAGGCAACATGTTTCTAGCCACTCTGCCAAATGCTTGTATGTGTGAATACAGTCCTGATGATGATGTCCATAGGGAAGCACCTTTGGGACTAGCAGTAATTGTATTAATGTGCCTCCTGCTCTCCTCTTAAAGTGTGCTGGCAGCAGATGACTGCTGTGCAGACTGCTGCATTTGCTGTAGAGTGGTTTCTTTCACTGAGACCCATGTGCTGAAAGCTGAGCCTGTTATGGAGGGGTTGGTGCTCCCGGAATAGCAGCCATGATACTGAGCTGTGGGAGGCTTGAAGTGAAGAGTCTTGCTCAACAGTGTGCATGATTCCTCTTGTACCTGGTGAGAAGTGCCATCAAAAGACAAGTGTGGGCAATGTTAACTCTCAAAGGAGTGGTTTGTCCCTGCCTTGCTGAACAATGTGCCACAAGTATGTTTGAGGACAAATGTGACTGCAGCCTTCTAGAGACAGGAATTGCCATGTCAAAAGTCAGAAGGTTTCCTGTGTTCTTGCTTTCTTTAAACAGTCACAGCTTAGCACCAAGATTAATGGCTCATTGATGTCTATAAAGTGTCACATCTTTGCCATTGTTTTATGGAAGCAGTTTCTATGAAAACCTTTTAGACAAAGGATTGTGCATTCTTGTGATCTTTATCTTTCTCTTCTTGTGACTTCAGGGGGAGGAATCCTTTAACTCCATGGAGATGCTCTGAGTTGTTCAATGGAACAAGCTGATTAAAAAAACTCTATAAAAATTATGGTTCTAAAATTGTCTTAGCTTAGGCTGAATGTCAACCAAAACTAAAAAATACTTCCTGGTCCCAAGTAGGACTTCTGTGTTTCAGGAATATGGGGATGGAGAAGGGACTGTAGTTATTTCAGTACTTGTCTATCTAAAGACATTCCTGTGTCTGTGGAAACTGGACCTAGACAAGGCTAAAAAACTAATGAATGTGTAGTGCTGGGAGAGACTAAGAAAAGTGCAAATACTAAAGCAGAAGCAATGATTTACAGTAGTATCAGCCCTTGACAGCACTAATGAAAGAACCTGGATAAGGAAATTGGTGTGTGCATATAACCCTAAGGGCTGTCTGCTACTCTTACTCTGCCCAAAGCTATCAGACTTTTTTTTTTCTCCCCAAATACTGCTTTTGCCTGACTACTAGGTTTTTATCTTTCTCAAAGTTCCCAGGTTTCAATCCTGTAATCATAAACGACTGTGTAAAGGATGCTAACAGTGTTGTTATCCCCTCCAAAACAAGGAGGACTGGCCCAGAGCTTGAGTTGGAGCCAGCTGCAGATTTATCTCTAGCTTTGGCTGCTTCAAATCAGCAGCTGCATGTGGCTAAAATAACTCCTCCCAGTGGTGTATCCCACTCATTTACACATACAAAGATGTTTTTTTTCCTTTCTGCAAGCTCATACTAAATGTTGGGCTAGTTAGTACTCTACTAAAGCATCCCAGCCCATGCTGGTCTTCAGAAAATAAAATTTAAAACAAATTGTTTAGCAATGAGCACTTTTATAATGAATATTAAAAATCACAGGTAATAAATGGAGACTAGATCTTCCAATTCTGCATTCATAGTAAATTTGCAAGAGCAGGTCTCAAAGCACCAAAGTACTACTGAATTACAGTCTCTCCCATAGGTGTCTATTTTTTTAGATATAGATGTAACAAGTTACAATGTAGCATAATCAAAACAGGTGAATAAATACAATCAAGTTATCACAAGTGGGAAAAACTTTAGAGAGGAGAGCTTAAACATGCTGGTGAGTGCTCAGGATGACTGGCTGTACTTGACTTTGGAGATGAATATATTTATGACTGAAGAGACTTATAACAGCACAAATTATTGCTATTCTGCTCCTTCATGGAGCCTACAGAAACATTGCTTTTTTGTCTGCCTTGTTTGTAGGGGCGTCCATCAGGAGATGCTTTCATTCAGATGAAATCTGCAGATCGAGCCTTCCTGGCTGCACAGAAGTGTCATAAGAAGACTATGAAGGACAGATATGTTGAAGTCTTTCAGTGTTCTGCTGAAGAGATGAACTTTGTATTAATGGGGGGCACTTTAAATCGAAATGGCTTGTCCCCGCCACCATGTAAGTTACCATGTAAGTTTTGCTTGGGTCTTGCCACTCTGCTCTACACTGTGTGTGGGTAGGTACTGGAGGTGCTTTGCTGACTCTTGTCCTGGTTCTTGGGTAGCATCATGAGATGGGGGTATTAAAATAAGGTCTTCTGTCTTAAATCATCACCAGCTTGCAATCGTTGTTTTTCCCTTTGGTTATAAATTATTATGACTGAAGAACTACTTTTGCTTTTCCAGTGGCAAATTTTCCCTCGCCTCCTTGAAACTTTAATTGGTTGGGGTGAGTGATGATTCTGAAAAGTAATTCTAAGCCCGACCTAGACCTTAAAGAATCGTTTTGTATTTTAACTGATCTGTACTTATATTTTTTTGTCATGGTGAGCATGTCAAGTAAGAGACCTTCCCTTTTCCGTTCCAAAACTTAATTTGAGAAACCATAGGTAATGCTCCCCTTTGAGAGTTAATCATATGTTCTGCTTTTTGAGCTGCAACTGACTGAACTCTTCCTTTGCTTTTTGCTGTTCATATGAAATGGAGGTTGGCTTTGTGGGACTGAAATACACGTGGCTTCTGCCTCAGAGAATTGCAGAATCTGTATTTCCTTTTAAATTTTGACTCTTAGACCTACTAGGGTGAACATTGACTTCTATGCAAACTTTTGGGGAAAATATTTGAGGAGCTTAAGGGCTAACTTGCTAAGGCATCTGTGCCACATAAATCTGAGCCTATGGGAAAAATAATACTTTGTTTCCAAAGTCATAAATGGCAAGGTAGTCAAGTAGTAGCTTTCTCGGTGTCTCTCTATGTAAGTGTATTTTTTTGGTTGTAGATCTTTTCAAAAAAGTCCTCTACATGCTAGTCAGAGCTGCCAATGCAGCTGCCAACTTCCTTTGGGATGGTTTTTTTGAGTGCAATCCTTGGGAGAGGGTTTTTTTTTTTTCTTTCAACGAAAGTATCTTGAGTAGGGGTCAGCAGTAGATAGTCCTGTATGTGAAGGCTGTTCCAGATGGGTTGAAACCTGACAGCTTCTAGGACAGGTTCTTGGGCAGAGTCACAAACTTTTGGAAACACACTGGTCAGTGTTCCCTTTTCCAATTACAAATGCCTGTGATGTATTCCTCAGATAAGGCCTTTTGGCCCTGTCATTCCACATTTTACAATACAGTGAGATGCTGGCTGTGACTCTGAATACTAAAATTAAAGGCTTACTTTATCTAAAGCTTTATGTTCAGTTCTATGGAAATAGGGAGGAGAAGCATTAAGCAAAGGAGGAGGGTGAACTCTCATCAGTGAGAATTCATTTAGGGCCTAACATCTCGCTGAAACAGCACAAAGTACACTTTTGGTTTTTGGTTGGGTTTTTTTTTCCTTTAGTGCTAACACTTCAAGCTGTAAAGCCATGGCTTTTCTCACTCTGCTGTTGATTTAATTAAGGCATAAGCAGTACCAGGATGAAAGTCTTCTCTGTTTTGTTGAATGTTAAACAGATCTTTGTCACAGACACTTACTTCTTACTGTGCAGAAGTCTTGTAGGTTTTGAATGCAGACTTCATTAAAATATGAGCCTAGAAAAGCAAAACTGACCTATGTATCAGAAAGGCACCCTGTTTCTCAGAGCAAGAGGTGATTTTTTTTTTGTGTATTTTTGACTTTTCCATAGGCTGGATGCTAAGTGTAACACTCTGTAGTCACACTTGCATTGGTGGCTCACGTTTCTTTTCTGTGGTGAACAAGCATGAGAAGGTTCCTGATGTCCTGTGGAGTTGTGTGTGTATGTATTAGCTCTGGAATTTCAGAGGTCCTAATCTATTTTCCATTTGCTCCCTGTAGGCCTTTCACCCCCTGCCTACTCCTTTCCGGCTCCTGCTGCAGTTGTGCCAACAGAAGCTGCCCTCTATCAGCCATCCATGCTTCTGAACCCACGAACACTCCAGCCCTCCACAGCCTACTACCCTGCTGGGGCTCAGCTCTTCATGAACTACACAGCTTATTACCCCAGGTAAAGCAGAGGAGAACCCAAGCAGCAGCACAGAAGTCTCTTTTTTTTTTTTTTTTTTTTAAATTATCCCCAGCAAATGCACAAAACTCAGAAAAGAACATTGTCTGCTCTACTAAGGACTTGTGATACCACAAACAGCTTGTTGGTATCTTGTTCAGGGAAACAATTTCAGGATAACTAGGGATTTTCCAAGTCTTAAGGTATTGCAGGTAGCAATGCTTGGGGGACAGGGGGGCTGGTTAGTGTATTTGTTTGTTTTAACATAGTACACACATTTAAGTGGTATATTTTTTGTTTCACCTAACATTCCTCTCAAACTTACCTGTTTATTTTGTTATGCCCTCAGTGGGAATTGACCTGTGCAGTACTCTTTGCCATGTCCATAAAGAAGCCCTTGGCCCCTCTTTAGAATGGGTGGACTGGGGTCTGCCTTAGCAACTTCTGAAATACTGCCTCTTGGTGTTTGTAACAAAATAACTTTTGACCTTTATGATGAAAACTGTTTACTTCTATGACTACATGTTGTATTGAATGCACATGTAAGGCATATAGAGGCATGTGTTCTTCCTGTCCTTCCAACATCAACACCTCTCACAAAGGGCTTTTGATTCTTTTGGATGTACTAGCTACCTGCTACAGAACAAACTCTCTGGATACCTGTTGCCCTCTGCAGTCATGAGGCCTTGGAAGGAGCCATGTTCCCTTTAAGCCATAAACCATTTCTCTGTTAGGAAATCTGCTAAACAACTCAAGTTTTTTATCTCTGCAGCAGGGACCAACTAGCTACTTAGGAAGCTGTTAAGCAATATGAGCACTTCAATACCTGTAAGATAAAAAAGCCTATATGTCTGTGAAATGACTGTTGTGGTTTTTTATTAAAATGTTTCTTTCACTCATGAGTTAGTTTCTATAATGCCTTCAATATCTGTCTTATGGTTATGATATTACCAAACTCAGCCTTGTTGATGTAAGATTAAGAAAAATAAAATTCCAAACTTGCACTGGCAATATAAAATAAGGTTCTCAATAACAGTTCTATATTTCATGAAAACACAGTAGCAGTAATAGTCTGTGGTCACTGACTCACTCCTTAAGATGAGAATAGACTGGCCACTGCAGGCTAAATGTCAGGCCCTAGTGATTTCTCACTGAGGGAGTTCCCACATGAGTCTCATCACTGGCTGCTTAGGCTGTGGGCATGGATGTTGGTCACAGACCCATCAACCCCACGCCCCAAAATATCCTTTTTATATTCTTGTCTAACTGGCAGTTGTTCATTGTTTTTAGGAAACCATTATTACACAAGCTCTCTGCCAATTACAAATACTGCCCTTTTAAAGAAAATAAGGAAAAATTTCTGGACTCAAATTGGCTTCTTTGTTGTGAGATTCAGTGTTTAGGTATTGCTTTTCTATCCAGAATGTTTGATCTACAGACAACTTGTATATATTCCAATAGATGTAGTGATTCTTTGAAGAGGATGTTTTTGACTTGATTTTTTTGGGTTTAGCTTTGTTTTGGTTTGGGGTTTTTTTTTTGTTTGTTTCTCTTTTTTGTTTTTTGTACTTCTTTAATACTTACTCCTTTCAGGCAAGTTCCTGTGCTTCATTCAGAGTGCAAAAAAGAGTCCATTTGAAATAGCAATCAGAACTCTCCTAAATGTAGCTTTCTGGTTCTGAAGTTTAAGTCAAAAATTAAGTATGTGCAGCAGGAAAGAATGGGGTAGCCTCTGTCCTAAGTGTTCCATTTAAAAGCACATCCAGGAAAAGTAATATAGACCTGGTAGGTAATGATCAGACAATGGTTCATAAATCGAACTGGTGAATATTTATTGAAATAAGGAAACTTCTTTGAGCTGCTGCCAAAATCTTCTACAACTTGTGTTTTACAAGGTCAAGTTGCTTTATAATGATCCAGCTCCATTTTCTACACAGAAATCAACTTAAATTGTGGGAAGATAGGAGTAATTTGTTTGGTTTTCAGTACCTATCAGATATCCTGAAACTCTCAGACTTGTCTTAATGCTCTTACAGCTTTAGTGACGAAACCAGTGGTGTAAAGAAATGGATGCCTTCTAAGCTATTAAAATAGCTTTAGTGAACTCCTAATGAAAAGGAGGGAGAGCAAGTTATTCAGGATCTGTCAGTCTTTGATATCACTGTTCAGCTTGTAATTATATCTGGCAACATGTTCTGACAGCAAATCAGTGGTCCTGCTCTCTGCCTAGTCTCAAGTTTTTAAGAAAGAACAATAGGATTCATGGGAAGGGGGAGGTTTCCTTTATCTAATCCTACGTGTACTAGGTGCTGTAGGTACATTGGAAATAACTGCATTACTTGGCAACTGCTGACACATCCTATAGAAACTTTTACTGTATACAAACTTGAAAGCTATTGCTACAGGGTAAACAGTTTTAAAACAAAGTTGAATCTTGTTGTATTTATTAAGTTCTGATGCCATTTTTATCACTTTTAAGCAGTGCCTTCAAAGCCTCAAAAGTATCTGTCAAAATCCATACATGTAGTAATACATTTGTTTTTTCCTTTTTAAGAAAGTATTTTAAATAGCATAGTGGAAAGAGAAGATTCTTAATTGTATGATTCATAGCCAAAACATGATATGGAAACTGAAACCTGGTGTAGGTTCAAACAAACTGGATAAATTCCATGGCAGGAAATTCATTGTGAGTTAGTGAATACACAGAAACCACACCTGGCTCAAAAAGTCCTTGAACTCCAAATAAGTGGAAGTGCGTTCTTGTGTTCTGACCCCTATGGTAAATTCTTGTGCTGTTGAACCAAGGTGGGTAGGTAAATTTGTTTGTTCACACCTTTGTGGGATTTGTCTTGAGAGATACAGGTTCTGCTCAAGAGTGTGGGTCTGTTCCAGTGTGTTTGTCTAATAGTGGCTAAGCTGGGGTTATCTCTATTGGACCAGTGTGTACAGTTCTCTCCAGTGGAGTGGTTTGAGTTAAAAGGCCTTTTTATGTGATAAAGGTATGATTCTGACACTTGCTGCACAGGGAAATACAGGGTAATGTCTTAGTGTTCTCATGTCTGCTGATGTCCCTTCCTGCTCTGGATAAGGTATGGGTTTTCTCATTATACGTGGTAGGAGCATGTACATTATAACCTTGTAGAAGTATATACATATGCAACATACATATATCACTAATACTTATGTATGCATACATGCAGATGTATGTGTAAAAGTAAAATGAGCAATCTGAGCAATAATCAAGGTTAGAAAAAAGTCTTACTTGTTCTCTGTGATGAATCAGATTCTCCATAATGATCATCATGGGAAACAAGTGAGGCTTTTCTAACCTTGGTTATTGCTCAGATTCTTATTGAAGCACAATTAAGTTACAGGGAATTCAGAACTGGCAAACCTAGGAACAAGTGGGCGATACTGTTCAGAGCTGCTGCCAGCAGCTTTGTTTACATATCTGTGTCTGGCTAACCAGCATCACTTGACAGAACTGGGTTAGGAAACAACCATATGTGTATTTAGCCTGGGAGCTCTGTCACAGATGGAGAACAGCAGCAGCCAGAAACAAAACCTCTTTTAGTTGTACTCACAGCATCACATCAACACTCTGGGCCACATCTCTTAAACTCTTGTGATTTTGTTTTTATTATTATTTTTATGCTAAGTATGTCAGCTTTGATTGCATGAAATCACATCTGCAGTGACAGACTCACTGCATATAAAAGCTTATTGGTGGCTTTTAGTTGCTGTCCCATAAATGGAGTTCAAATGTTTTAAATTGTGTCTGAATTTGGGATTCTTCATTACCTGTCCTTGTTCTGTTGAGCTCGTCTCCATCATGAATTTGTCAAAATAACCTTAACTCTTTAGTTAATGTCACAAATTTGTCACCAGAATGATTGTTTGGAGGGGACACTTAATTACTCACTTTCAAAATAAATGTAGCTTGCCAAAGATTACAACAGCAGGGATGCCTTTAACTACTACCATATTTCATTGGAGGAGGAGTGCATTAGCTGGGAAGACTAATTGTTGCATGCCTCCATCGGCTGTCATTATCCCTTCATTTGTAGGTTTTAATTAGTAAAACTGCCATGGTGGGTGAAAAGAGCAGAACAGTAATGCTCTGATCAACAGCTATCTGGATATCAGGACAGCAAAATTTAAATTAAACCAAACAAACCCCACCTTTCTTCAAGGCTGGTACATCTGTTAAAATGTTGTTGCTGGTAGCAGTGTCCAAGTTTTTACTGAGCCCACCACACAAAATGCTGCTATGGAGACTGGTGGGGACTTCTTCCTTTTGTTTCCTTAATATTGTCAATGACTTGATTTTCAGGTACCACCTCTTATTGTCATCTTCTGACTGTTCCTGTGTTAACTAGTAAAACAACTGGATTTTTATGAGGGATTAATTGTTACAGCAGCGTTGTGCAAGCTTGCTGCAGAGATCAGTATGAGTACAGTTTTTCCTTTTGTCTATTTACAACACAGTTCAGTGGTGGGAGAGAAGATCTGCCTGTTGTGCCTGAAGGCATGTGTGTCATCACGCAGGTGGCTTTTTAAAACACTTGCAATGATCTCAGGTTATTCATGGCACCAAGGTACATTGCTGGGTGCTTCACTTTTCTCAGAGGCAGCCTTAACAGGGGTGTGTTGGAAGTCCCAGCACTACCCAGGGCAGACTGTTGCAGTCTTCTGTGGCAGAGCTTCTGGATCCATTCCCCCTGCTTATTGCTGCCATGCTACCATGGCCTTATCCTGCTGGGAAGTTGATTTCAGTAGGCAGAGGGGGCAGCAGGTTGTCTGGTTAAATATGGGGAAGGTATCTGTATTGAAGGAGCTTTGTTTCCAGGGATAGATGGAAGGAGAGTTTTTTGAAGGAGGATATTTCCAAGGATAGAGCTGAGTTGATCTTGGAATAAGACTCCTTGGACCTGAAAGTTTTTTAGTTTTTAATTTTAAAAAAGTCTGCCTTGTTGAGTATACCATCTGTAATATTCCTCCATGATTATATAGTCCCAGGGATCTAAATGTTTGTTTGATTAACAGGTGACCTGATGGTTTAGTGTTCCTACTTCTACTGTTTGTCAAGTTATGCAGCCTTTCTTTCTTTAAATGTGGATAAATATTTCAATGTTGGAACAGGCTGTGTAAGTACTTTTGCTAGTAACACGTCTTGTAAGTTTTTGTGAGCAAAGTAGCATGTTAAAACTTTCAACTTTGGTGATTATACCACAAAATTTACTATTAACTTTTGTATGAACCACTTCTAAAAAAGCTTTATACTGAAGCTGCATTTCCTCATGGGCTGCTTTCCAGTAGTGAACACTATAGACATTATGCTGTAAGCTTGTGTATATGTGCACATTATAATCATGTCCCATACCTGCCCAAGGAGTGCTTGAAAATCCCTACCAGTTTCTGAAATGATCTGCTCTTCACTGAAGTCTGTGATCATCTGTCAAATGTTGAGTTTTTCTGAAGGCTACTTGGCAATGTGTGTCCTTTACTTTTCCTGTTCCTCCTGCTGGCTTCAGTCAGAGGGTCTCACTTTGAGGTGCTGCAGAGGTGCTCTGGGTCTGCTGAGCTTCCTAGGCCTCAAAAAGAGGGGAAATAACTTAATCTTGAAACACTAATGGATGAGTCTGACAAGTTCTCTTTCACTGCTAGTGCTCCTCTGAGTATTAGAGTAAGGGATATGAAGTAAGACTAACTTGCAATCAGGACCTGCTTTACAGTCCTGAAATTAATAGAAGCTACTAATCAGTAGCTTGATGAAAGGATATTGTCAGTATCTGTCACAAAGCAGACAACAGTTAATATACTTCACAAAAAAAAACTTTCAGGACTACAGATAAAAAAAGTCAAAGGAAAAATAGGGATAGAAAATCTGCAGGGAGAGAGCTGAAACCTCTAGATGGTGTATATGCACATATTTGTTCCTATGTGCAAATAGTGCTGGGTATGTTTGTGGTTCTCTTGATGGACCTGCAAGATACTTGGCAGAGATCTGAAAAGCTGCTTGGTTATGTATGCTGACTGCTCCCAGCTCACACCCACTTGTAATATAAACAGCTTCCTTCTGGATATTGGTATCTGTTAACCAAATGTATAATGGAAAAACTTGTTAGGAAATCAGGAGAGACCATGAACCTCAATGTTTCTGCATAATATTTTAGTGATGAATATTTGGGATCCCTTGAGGTATATAAATGCTGCTTGAATGCCAATATCAACCTTAAGCACATGTGAAAACTTGTTCTTGCATCCAAAACTGATTTCTGAACTTAATAGTTTTATTTTGAGATTCTTTGGAGAATACAACAATCTCAGAAATACTGATTGGAAAAAAATCCAATCTGCCTGTTGATGAGATTCAAGAAGAGGGATCAGTTCATAAGGAAAAAAGGTTTGCATTGGGAAACACTTCAGTTCACATTTGATTTCAAGAACTAAAGGCTATAAAAAGAGTTCAAGCTCTTGCACTGCATCATTATATAGTGATATACACCTGCTAAGAACAACTGTAGAAATTCTGTCTGGCCTGATGTAAAACATGCAAGTATTTGTTCCTGAGGCTTGTTTGGTTAGAAAATATAGGCTGGAATACTTGTCTTGGATGCCTGCCTAGGCACTTTTCAATGTTTTCATGTGTCTTCTATTGACTTCTTTTCCATCTGTAGACATGACCACTCTAAGTCACTTGCTGCTGTTCCTCTGGGAGGTTGTCACCCCTCTGGCTGGGTGAACATAGAATGGGCTGGGAACAGTCTATATGTTGTCTTCTCTTAGGGAGTCAGAGCAGGTAGCACCCTTAGCCTTTGAGAACGGTTATGAAAGGCCTGAAAAAGAATATCAAAGTTTCCAACATCTACAGATTGAATATTTTGGGCATAATAAAAGATTTTTCTTTATTACTCCTGAATAAATTATATTATTGCAGCATTAATATTGCTTTAAAACAAGACAAGCCTGTCCCTTTGCGGCACTAACCTTTAAAATCTGGCAGTTGCCATTGACCACAAAAGATGCTGCGTCTAAACAGTCCATGAAAGATAAGTAATTGGAGGCAAATGCTGCCTTGCTTGCAGCTGTGGGGAGCTCCATCCCCAGATGTATTTGGCAGATACTGACCTGGAGCTTGCATCCAAACTGTGGATGGGCATATCTGCCATGGATTCATATCCTTACTCTATAGCTACATTAAATAAAAAGGTTGGAGACAGCATGTGATGGCTATAAGTTCTAAAGCTGAATGGTGCAGTGGTGGGGAAGACTTATTTTTGCCTTCATTAATGTCATGGGCTGACTCTTGGGTATTATGTTTGAGAATCTGAGTTGTACAAAGGTGTACTGACTGTTTTTTAGGGATTTGTATTACTACTAGTTTAACAGAAAAGGCATACAGGAAATGATTAGTGACAGGTGTTGTGACAAGTTTGCATGAAGATGGTTCTCTAGAGCATAAAGTCTTACCTTCCAACACCTGTCTTTTCTGATAATAGGCTCAAAATTGACAAAAATGATTACAAGTGTTGTCCTTGGCACCAGGCTATCTCTGCTATCTAGTGGAACCACCAGTGAAGATGTTGTCACAAAGGTGCCCAGAGCACAGTTGTGGGGATAAACAAGTATCATAAGCAGTTCCTGTGGAAAAAGGAAAAGCAGCTTTCTTTCTAGGCGTGGACAGCTGTTCCCTGTAGAAGCAGCAGAGTTAAACCTCAGTCAGTTTCATTCACTTCCTGAAACACCTTGAAGAGATTTCTCTGCAGGGAGGCTATAAACATCTATATATTATGTCCAGGAATGGCTTGGCTGCTGGATTTATTTGCTACTTGTTGTGATGAAACTGTTCCCTTTCATACTTTGCTGCATAAAGATGACTCAGGGCTTTGCAGATAATGGGAACTCAGTGAGGTCAAGACTGCAAACCAGTGAGGACATAGGCTTGGGGGCAAATGTGCCTGCTGGGCTTGGAAGCTACAGAGGCACTCAAGAAGCTGAGCTTCAATTTAGGGAGGTGCAATATAGGCTAGGACTGTCTATAGACTCATGTGGAGGGAGGAGTACTCCACAAAGCATCTTAGGCCAGTAGCCTTTGGGCTAAACTTAGTCTTCATGAACACTAGTTTAGCTAAGGATTGAAACACCAGTGTAAGGACACAAAGGGAAGACTGATAGAGCCCAGTAGAAATTTTTTCATGATATTTTCATAGTCTTGGGCTGGGAGCACAGAAGTGGAGGTCATCTGAGAGCTATCTCTCTAGTGTGGTTTGGAGAGGTTATTCCAGGTCTAAGGAACAGCATTGAAATAGCAATGGAAATGGTTAGGTGCTTGATGCCATGCTCAGGAGATAAAGGAAAATTATTGAGGTAGCTTTGAGCAAGTATGGGCTCTTGGAGGAGTGAGTTCTTAATTTTTTTTTTTACTTTCACCAAATTCTTGAGTAAATAGGAGAAGCCAGTGACATCTTTCAGTATTAGCACAACTTTAAGGGTGAGTGGTCTATGCAAATCGATTTAGTAGTGAGCCTGTTAACTTTTCCTTCAGAGATTTTGGGCATGTGTGGCTGTGCAGGAGGTGTTTGTCCCTGGAGACACTCTTGAGGTCAGTCAGTTGGGGCAGCCAGAGTCTGGGGACAGTGGTCTTCAACAAGATCCTGTGTGTACAAATGTATTGTTGTTAGGGAAAGCTGATTACCCCAGTGTTGTTTCTGTTGTTGAATTGCACTTAATGCCATGGTGGTGAGAGCATTATGAATGTCTAATTCTGCAGCCTGAACTTCAATATCTGCCCAGCACTTGAGAAAGGTGAAGGTTCCACAGCCAGCTGCTGGCTCTCTTCTGCACTAGTTTGGCTTCTGATTGCTTCTGTCTCAACTTGTGTTTGTAGTATGCAGCAGAGGATGGACTTGTACACACAAGTGATGCGGCCAGGACAGTGTCCAAAGAATGGATTTGCCTTTAAAGGCCCCAGCAGTTAGACTTCCTTAGTGAAGGTAAGGATAACAAACCCCAGGAGATAGGGCTTGTGGGTATCATGGTGTTTTATTCAGATAACCACCATACTCAACATAATTTGTCACTTGCTGCCCTGAGAAGGTGGCTACACTTTGCTGTGTCCAGAATGTTACACTACAATATGTAAAACCCTATGAAAGCCATAATTTAAAGGATTTTAACTACTCCAGTCATCTTAAGGGCCGCTGCTCTGTATGTTTCCCAGGGCTTCAAATGCATGCTACTTTAAGCTTTAGTAGCAGTACTGAGAGCCTGCAGGAAGCTTCTCAGAGCCAGTTTTCTCTGTGGAGCAAAGTGTGGAGATGATGTTACTCTCCTAGCAATGCACTAAAATGAGGTGTTGGTTAGACAGAATAAGCCACTTTCGTAGGTAACTACAGAATCCAATATCTAAGCTTCACACTGATGTAAAATTGCAGCAATGAAGTAGTTTGTATAATAGCAGCTACTCTCTTGCTTTTGTGAGCTTTCTGATCAGGCTGCTTCAGCCTTTCAAGTTTGGATTACTTGATCTTCTGTATAGGAACAAAGGGTGAAGTCACCCAGAAAGCATTTGTGCAGAAAAATGCAAGTTGAACTGCAAGGCTCATAGTCTTAGAGGAAGATATAGAAATGTATTTGCAAAAAATGCTTCTGTAATCTCTAGTCTTTGAAAAAAATATGTAGTTAACAAAGTTATTAGATTTTTTTTTACCCCCCTTTCTTTCCTCTATTCCTTTTCTCAGCCTTCCATCTGAAAAATAGCAACAAAACTGTCTGTTTTTCCTAATTCTTCTGCTTTTGACACAGACATCTTAGCCCAGGGTATAATCTTCTTCTGGTCAAAAGCTTTACCTGCAGCATCACCTCACTGTCATCTGCTCCAAGTGTGCTACTTTTGCATGTGTCTAAGTGACCATCTCAGCTTGTTGTCTAACAGCAGGCCTTTGGCTGGATTGATGAAGCTAAATCCTGTCCCTGCACTGACAGAGCCATAATTGGCTGCTTAGTGGACTCCTGGCCTAAACTGTACTGCATCACTTCCCATCCATTTATTGTGTTGCCATCCAGTGACTAGATCAGGAAGCTTCCTGATCCAGCTGGAAAAACTCATGGGGTTTGTCTTTGTTTTCAGCCAGTGTACAGCTTAGCAGTGCTAGTTGCCTGTGTTGGCCCAGAGACAGGAAAGTGGCTCAAACAAGGCTCTGAGACATAGCAATGGCATTGCCATGTTAGACTTGATTTTAAAGTTTCACCTCCAAAGGTAAAAGGTCATGTAATAGTGAATGAATTCAGGTATACTCTTATTGAAGCACTCTTAACTTTAGTAGAAAACGTCGTTAAAACTGTGTGTGCGCAAGGTGAAAGCGAAAGCTTTTGGTTCTTCTGGAAAGATCTTTAATTTAGGAAATCAAGAAATTAATATTTGCTTTTATCATGGTGTTCAGTGACCTGCACAACTCTTTCATGCAGATCCCTCTACCCTTTCTGATGTTTTGAACAAACACAGCAAGCCTAGATGGAGATTTTGATTGTTTCCAGCTTTTCTGCTTCTCAAGCCAGTTGTGCTCAAGAGAAAAACCACCAGAACTCTGGAAGTGACCAAATGGATCTGTTACTGTTTTAAAGTTCATGGCACAATTTTCAGACGTGCACACACAGACCACTAAGCCCTTCCCTGCGAGCACAGGTGCTGAAATTGTGCAAATCCTTGAGGGTTTCTGCTTGGTAAAGTATTAAGCTGCTCTTAACACAAAAATTGTTGAGCCTGAACCTACAAAGTCTGATCTCTTTTGTTCTTTGAAATAGCAAAAAAGTCTTTTTTACATAATTTTGCGCACAGTTTAAAATAGTTCTTTGTAATTCAAGTGGTTTTCAACCTCTAATTTTTGCATTTGACATTTTAATAAAAAAAATCTTTTGTCTTGTATATATTTGTCTAATCTCTGCAAAAGAAGTCACTGTAAACTTTATATGCAGGCATATTTTACACAGTGCAGAAATAATTAGGAATGTAAAATGGATTATCTAAGAAAAAAGCTGCTGTAACTTTGTAAAAATGTGTGGGATGTTAAATGCTTTGTCTCTGATTCTTATCTTGTAGGCTTTTCCTATGCACTGAAGTATTTAAATTTTAAAAGGCTTACAGGAGTAGGCATTTTCAACTTTGATCACACTTCGTACTCAGAAAATGAGAAATGCAGTTAGCCTCTCTCCTGTGCTCCTACTTTCATATTGCCACTTCATGCTCTCCCCACCCTTCTTGGTGTCTGTCTTCTCTGCAAGAAAAGTAATGTGAGCTGTAGTTAAGACCCAGTGCCTTGTCTGCTCTAAGAGAGGGTCAGTCAGAGCTGGAAGTTTGAGCTCTCTGGACTATACCAGTAACCCAGCACCACAGCTCTCACTCTCACCAGAGAAATCAGATGCTATACGTGCTCCTAAATAACTGCTGTCCTTTAGCAGCCCTGACTCTCCCTGCCTGCCCTGGGACTGGGCTTCAGGCACAGGGGTAGATCACTGCACCTTTCCATGGCAATTAAAATCCTCATTTGTAGTGAAGAAAGGGGGAAGGAAGCCCTGAAACAGAGATGTATGAAGCTAAATTTGGATTGGTTCTTTGGCACGTTCAAAATGAATATTGCAGAACTGAGGAATACAGACGCTTTAGGTAGGTGGTGCTGTAGGAGTTTTTTAGTGACCATGAACCCAAATCCACAATAGTGCCTTGGTATCACTGAAAGTACAAGGGAAGAAAGAACAAAAGAGGGTGGTGGGGTGACAAAGTAGAAAAAGTCTTCCAGACAAGGAAAGTGATAATCTCGTTTCTAGTGTTTAATTTTAAAAACTCAATGTTTCCTCCTTTAGTTCTTCCATGATTTTTGCCCTTCTCTTTCCTTGGTGCAACCCTCCCCTGCTCACTCCAGCCACAGTAATCTAGATTTACATTTTATCCTGGAAAACTTCATACTGTTACAGTCTGAAGTATTTGACAGGGCCTTTTTTTAAAATTGCTGTTTGTAAACATGACTACATTGAACATGATTAATTGATGCAAGATACTCTTCAATGGTATTTTCAAATTTTCCTTCTGAGAAAATAGTTCTGCCTTTAATTATGTAGCACAATTACAAATTAGTAGTTATGCATAAGGAAAATTAGCCTATATAAACCACTAGGGAAGTGATGAGGGAATAGAATTTTTGCCTATTAACTGTGCAGGAGTATCTCAAGTGTGCAAATAGAGACAGACAATGAAGGGATGGGAAGCAGTGGGCTGGAAGAGGTTTGGAAATATAAATCACAAACTGAATGCAAAAATAATGAAATGCTTTTGCAAAAGCAAACTTCATGTTGGGTTGCACAAATGGTCTTCTTGTTTGGGATGTCTTTGTATTTTTCCAAGTGTTCTCTACAGGGTAATCATAAAACTTCAGCAAAAACTTAAAACTAACAATTTGCTCAAAAACTGCAGAGTGAAGAGAAGCAATGTGAAAACAGCTCCCCCAGGCCTGCTGAAGGCATTAGCATTACTTATTTGGGTGAAAGGAGGCTGGAGACAGGAATAAGAACAGTATATTAAAAATGTGGCTACAAAGAATGGGGGATCAAATTCTTCCCGTTGTGCATGGGACAAAGTGAGGGATGGAGTTACAGGCAGGGATTAAGGGTTCAGAACAAACCTTCTCTCACCAGCAGTGACTAAATACTGATCTGAACGGCCTGGACAGGCTCTGCAGTCTCCACCCTTGTAATCTTTTGGGACTGGTTGGTGAAGCACTTATCAAAACTGGCACTGGTATAACTGGTCCCACTGTCAGGCAGAGATGTGGACAAGATGTCCTCTTCAGATGTTCATCTGTGTGATGATACTGCTTTTTTCTTAGGACCCTGACCTCAGATATTGTAAAGTTAGCTGTACATCTTAGCTCCCAACTCAGATTGTATATATTTTGCTATTTTTCACAAGCTCTCTTGTGTTTTGGTATTTTTGTAGTCTGTATTTTCAGAACTGAATTCTTTATATTCGTTTTCAATATGTCTCTGTTGAAATTCATTACAACATTAAATATAATTTAACCTAAAGCTGAATAGAATATTATTTCCCTGTTATAATGCATGTATGGTTTAGAAAACAAACTAGAAGTGTTTCCCGGAGAAGGGGGAAATGTGTATGTTGTTTTCTTTTTGCAAAATTAGTTGGCAAATCTCACAGTTTTGCTATCCCTTAATATCTCCATTATCTCAGTTAGGCAGGTCCTCAGCTAGAGGCAATTTTATTTATTTAAGCAGGAAAGGCTGAGACTCCATCAGTAAAGATGAAAGTCCAATTTCACAATGTAACTTTCTTGAGGTTAAGAGTATTGATTGAACTTGAGATGGGAATCTATAGCTCATGTGTTTGAATGTGTAAAGAATTTATAATATGAAGGTAACTGGAATTAATATGAAAAAAAGTTGAAAATACATTATACTTTCCTAAAGACTATATTTAAATTTATTGTGTTCCATGGAGAAAGTTTGTCTTTTTTCTATGCTCCCACCTCTGCCCTGTATAGGGTGTAGGGTAGAGCTGGGCTGTGCCCCTCACTGGGAGGGAAGGGGATGAGAGGGGACCCAAAGCTCCAACCATCCTGAGCAAATGTTAAAGTGCTGCCAGAGAGAGGATGGCAAAGGGCATGGTCTGCTCCCCAGCACCTCCCATGCAGACCGTGTCCCTTTCTGGAGCCTGTGTTTGCTGGGCTTGCCAACCCCTGACAACAACTGGTTATTTCAGCAGGTGCTCAGACAGGCACGCTCAGCTCGGGGAGCCACACAAACTCCTTGCTTTGTTGTCATTTAATCGTTAATCACTTGAATGGAGATGTAAACAACTGTGCTCTCCTGCACCCTCCCCCAGAAAGGAGCCAGGTGCTCCTTTCACACACTGTAGGTCACTCTGGGCACTCAGAGCAAGTGTAAGCAAGATGAGTTTGCTTTCCCCCACCTTTGCCACCTCTGCCCTGCTTGGTTTGTGAAGCTGATGGAAGGTCATGCAGTACTAAAGGAAACAAAGAAAAAAAATTGTTTTCATGGTGTAAATGGAACGTGGTGATAAAAACTATTCTCCTGTGGCTCTGGTGTGTCATGTGGCAGTTCCTTGGTGTACTGCCTGCATCTCCCCAGGGAATGAGGTTCTGGTCTGCTCTGGGAGCTCCTGTAATGAGACACTGCAGGAACAGAGCTGCAGCAAACCCTGCTGAAAGGATATACAGCCAAAGCACTGCCTACAGAACCAAGCTGGAAAACAGCTGCAAAAGCTGACTGTGACTGCATTGAGAAAAGTTATTAAATGCCAATTTTACTTCTTCATTTACTCCTGTGAGAAATGTGGCTGCACACATCAGCCTGGCTGGGCTTGAGGGAGATGATTGATTGAGTGGCCAGAGCTGAGCAAGGAGCCCACAGGAACTCCAGTGAGCCCTGCCCTGACTGCCCCTCATTGCCTGTGACAAACTGTCTGAAACACAGAAATACCATATCATCTCACACTTGAACTTTGGGGATTTTTCAACTTTCTCCCTTCAGTTAATGAAACATATCACTTCTGCCTACAAGATATGCCCCTAATCATATCCTGGGGCTGTGATTTCATAGTCTGAAAGCAACGCAACCCCCTTTGAAAATCCCTTCTCCCTCACCAGCCATGCTTGCACCCAGCCCTGTGCCACCACACACCACCTTGGGTCCTGGGCATAGTCTGATGCTCCAAGGGTATTCTTGGCCATGGAGAAGCAACAGAGATCTTTCACTACTCTGTAGTTGGCTATTACTGAACACATTTTGGAGCTGGATCAACAGTGGTGGCTGCACACACAAGAGAGCCAAGCCAGGAATGAGCAGTGCAGAACCAAGGAGGACCATCAACAGCACAGGTCTGTCCCTAGAGCATCACAGGATCACAAGCAATGAAACAGCCTGAGAAGATCTGGGGGGAATTTGGGGCAGGCCAGCTGGAGGCTCTCACCCTGATGATAGCACATCAAATCATCCCACAGTCAGTCAAGACTTCCTATGATGGGCAAATGGGGGGAAGACACTTTTCCCACCCACTTTTGTTGCACCACAGAAATCAAATGCAGGAGTGGTTTGGACCTCAAAAGCTACAAGCCTTGTCTGCCCAAGCAATTAATGACTACTCTCATGCTGATTTGTGAGCCTGACTGGTGATAAAAGAATGGACCGGGGCTCACCACAGTCAGGGAGCCTGGACGAGGAGTGCTGAGGCCCTGCTGTGAATTGTTGCTGGTGTTTGGGAGGTTTGGGCAGGAGCTGAGGCTGTATGAACTCAGCTGCAGTGAGATCCTTGACGGGGAGGGACAGAGGGAGAAAGGGACAGAGGAGAGTCCTCTCTCAGTGGCTGCAGTCACATTTAAGTGCACTTAGCAGGGAGAGCCCACCATAATGGCACAGGAATGAAATGAGAATATACAGAAATAAGAGCAGAGAAAATTAAAGATGGCCTACGTTAATCAGCAAGCCTGGTTTGCTTTTTAGAGAGCTGCTACACATTGGTGCCTGCAGAGAGAATCTATCCATCATTGTCTAAAGAAGCATCAGCAGCAGAATGGGATTTTGTGAATGCTTGCTCTGAGATCTCTAACACCAAATCCCATGTCTCGTACCTTTCCATGCACAGGAGTAGTTGCATGGGCTGCTGCAATCCAGAGGCTGCTGGCTCTGTCCATACTGTCCATATGTCCCTCCACCTGTCCATCTGGCTCCAGGAAACAAAGGATCACCCATGGCTTTGCTCAGTTTCCAGTCTGAGCCCCTACATCAAAGGCAGCATCAGGTGGCAGAGGAAGGTGCCTGCTGCGAGCTCCCCAGCAGCCCCAGCTCTCCCAGGCAGCAGCAGCAGCATCTGGCACGTGCTCACTGCATGAAAAGGCACACAGCAGTGCTTCACCTGCATTTTTTAGGAGACTGATGTGTAACTTAGAGTGCAAGATTCAGGCCAAGTACAGAACAAAGCAGCCCATGTATTAAAAGTTTCAGCCCATGCAAGTCTGCCTTCAGGTGAAGTGGGAAGGGATATTACATGGAAAAAATGTCACTTAAAAGCTATCACAAAGTAAGCACAAAGTGACAGAGTGACATTACTAGAGCACCCCGCTGCTTGTGAACCATCCCTGAAATGCAGTTACAACCAGATGGGAAAAGCTAGTAAGGCAAAGTTGAGACATGAGCTTTAATACTTGATTCTTTTTCTGACAGTGACTGCAAAAATAGTATGGAATGGCATGACATGTTCATTATTTCATTCTGACTTCAGGTTAAAAAGCAGCCTATGTTCAAGGTGACTGTACCCAAAGCCAAAAACCCAACCTGATGTCGGAGTCTCAGGCAGGCTGCGTCTCCTTTCCATGTGTGGTCACCAACTGCAGCTGCTCTGCAGGTTCAGTAACACCCTCGCTGGTGCCTGGTGAAGGCTTCTGTCACCTTGGGTTACAACCAGCTGGGGAGCTCAGGGGCTGTGGGGCCCTTGGTCTGCAATGCTGCTGGAGCATCACACAACATCAGTGTGGATGTTCTTCCCCCCACACCGCTCTCCAAGCAGGATCCAAAAGGTATAATGAGGTAAAAAAAATAAATAGTGACAATGTAAAGCTGGGTGCTGTGCTTAGCTGTACGCCTCAGGGCAGTAACAGCATATTTGAGGTCATTAGGTCATTATTCAGATCTTCATCCTTTGTCAGGAAAACAATGTTTGGGAAAAGCTGGGAGTTGCTGGCACAGCCACCCCATCTTCATGGGCAGCACCCTGCTCGGCAGAATCAAACCACCCACCCAGCACTGTGTGGCAAGTGGGAACAACTACTTGAAGAAAAGCTCTTGGCCACGAAAGGTTTGAGAATACACTCCACTTATGGCCTATCGTGCAGGTGAATTTTTCACCTCCCAACTCATTATAAAACCTATGAGCTGTGACCAGCTTTTTTGTTGCTACAAGCAAGTAATTCTGCTGCTGCCATGTCTGTCTGTGGCACAGTGAGACCTGGCATCACCTCCACCAGCTGAGGAGGTGCCACAGAGAGCACTTCCCAGCCCGAGAAGCTGGAGCCTGGGAGGTGGAAATACAAAAAGGCAGTGTCTTCCAAATCTATCTCTGTGCTATCTATGTGCTCTGGGATAAATGTACAGCAGCTGAACCAACTGGAAGGAAGGCCATTTCTGGTTTAATTAAATGAGCAGACTGAGGAACCAGATGCAAGAATAAAGAATAAAGAATAAAGAATAAAGAATAAAGAATAAAGAATAAAGAATAAAGAATAAAGAATCACTGCTGCTTCTCCAGGAGACAACTTCAGAGCTGGGGGCTGCTTTGTGGATGGGCCACTTTCTCCTGCTCCTGTCTGTCAGAAATCCACTGTATTGTCTTGGCATGTAGGTGAGTTGAACTGACATCAGTGATGATCATACACTTGCACTGGAGGGGAAACTGAGCTTTCCTTGATGGCAGATGCTGGCTCTCCCTGCAGTGCACACCAGGATCACCTGACAAATCCCACCAGGGTGATGCACAGCACACTTGGGGTACTGACAGATTTACAGAATGCTGCTTAAGGTAGAAGGCAGCTGCACAGCAGCTGTAAAAGGCGCCTGCACATGATTATTTTGTTGTGCTCAACTCCACTGAACTAATAAGACAAAAGGCAATTTCAAAGCACCTTGCAGATTACCTTGTCCAAGAGCTTCTTAAAAGCTCACACAATTAAAATACATTTGATCTAAAAATAAGGCATCAGTCTTGACAGTGTGTAACAGCTACAATATTTTAACCCAGGAGAATCAGCTCTGTTAAGAGTATCACGTTACAACTGCTGGCATCTGGGAATAGCCTCTGTGTTTCTGGGTCAGACTTTGAGATCCCAGTTTGTCAGACTAGAAGGGATTGAACCTTTCCTACCTCTCTCTGTACTGTGCACTCCAGTACATCTAATGGCCAGCAAAGTGCAACAGAAGCCGCGTGTGCAGCTGCTGGGAGCGCTGGTGTCTGTGATTTAGACCGTCCTGAAATCAGTCTCTGGCACCCCATTTCAATGCAGTTTGGGTGCTGTGGAAGTGTTTGTGCTGCTGAGTGACTCCTGTTGTTTCAAACCTGACAGTGCTCACTCTGTACCTCCTGCCCACCCTGCAGAGCTTACCCTGGTCCCACTCTCTGGAAGCTCCAGGACAGCAGAGTGAGCAACCACTGGCCTCAGGGAACCTGAGTTTCACCTTACTCTTTGCTAGCCTAGGGGTCTGGCTTCTCTTGGGTTTAGCACAAGATGGCTACAAGCATTATCTATAAGCAAGGGAAAGTGCAAACAGCTTTTATCTCCTCAAAGCCAGGCAGTGTGTCCCCCACCGGCTTGGGGTCAACAGCGTCTATCTGAGAGGTTAAAAACTAACAGCCTCTTATCTACAAAGCCTCTTGCAACACCGAGACCTGAGATATCTTGTTTTCTGGCTCTGGAGACAAAGACCGTGGCTTAGGTTGACACTTTAAAGTTTCATTTTGCCAGTTGGGAGTTTGCAGGGCTGTGTGTGTACCATCCCTGGCCAAACAGCCACATCACGGGGCTGCTGTTATCACAAAAGTGAAACCTGTTCAAACTGTCATCCTGCTATCAAGTATCCCAGCCCCACTATGTCCAAGGAGAAGCACGTAGTCAGCTACAGCTGTTTGCTTGATAAATATTGATGGTGTGGAGCAAGGAGTATTGCAACACTGCAAAGGGTCCTTAAAAATGTTCAGAGATTGAAAATTGCTGGCAGTGTTGTGATTTTGAAGCTCAAATAATAAATGATTCAACAACTGTACAGTTACCATGGGGATGAATTCTCTTTGAGCCTAAAATTACCAAGCTGCTGACAAGGAGCTATTTTTAGTATCAGCAGATGTGTATCTTTAAGAACATCAGCACAGACCTACTACTGTGTGTTTGTGTATGCATGCCTGCTGTAATTGAGTTTTCTCGTGCTAATAATAAAAGCAAAAATAAGTAAATGTCTGACCGCTGCAACAGACAATGCAGTGATTTTGGCTGGGGGTGATAAGTGGAAATTGCAATTAATACCTGATAAATAAAGCATGCAAAGAGGCTTGATTGCCAGTATGTAACTGAACTAGTAAGCAGAGCCCTATCATTACTGTCAGCTAGCATGCTGCAGTAGTGAAGCATCTATTTTTGGTGTCTGTGAGTATCTAACGGGAAGTCCTGGCAGAGCCCCACGACACAGAACACGGAGCCTCAAAGCTGACACGAGCCGCTGGCGCAGATCCTCAATCCCCACGCTCAGAGACGGCGTTTGTAAGCGCTCTCCCTCTGCCTCGCACTTGGCGGAGGTGCAAGGATAACCGCGCGAGCAGTGCCCGGCTTGGGAATGTGGGAATCCCTGCCGGGCCGTGACACCGCGCAGCCGGTGCCGTGCCGTGCCGTGCTGAGCCGTGACACCGCGCAGCCGGTGCCGTGCCGGGCCGGGCCGTGACACCGCGCAGCCGGTGCCGGGCCGTGCCGGGCCGTGACACCGCGCAGCCGGTGCCGGGCCGTGCCGTGACACCGCGCAGCCGGTGCCGTGCCGGGCGGGGCCGAGACACCGCGCAGCGCTCGGTGCAGGGCCGGTGCCGCGCAGCGCTCGGTGCCAGTGCCGATGCCGCGGCGCGTCCCCCGCGCTGATTCACGCAGCCCTGCCCGGGCGCCGCCGGCCCGGGAGCGGAAAGGCCCCGGCACCGCTGACTTGCCCCGAGCGCTCCTCATTGACTCTCACAGGGCGGGCTGGAGACCTGCTTGTTTTTATAGCCTCGTTTGCTGAGGGAGAGGCCAGAGGGTGACTGTAATGGCATCTCGTTGGTGCTAAAGGGATTGGTTTGTTTTGGCCAAAGACGCAGCAGGACAGACGTATCTCTGCTCGCCTCGTGGCACGCCAGTGCAGTACGTGTACATGCAATAGGGGCTTGCTAGCAAGCCAGCCAGCAAAAATCAAAAGCAGTATATTGCAGCTGGATAGGATGATAGGGTGTTACAGGAGATAGTCCAGCAGTTTTGTTAAAAAACCAAACAAGCTCTTCTCGTTTCTGAAAGGCAGGAATGGAGACAAGGGAGAGGACTGTGGTGGTTCACAGCAGGCAGCAATGCTTCTGGCTGCACTGCCATGAGGGGCTCTGGTCATGCCTCCCACAGAAGGCAACAGAGAATAATGGCATTTCACATAAGAGAGGGGAGAACTAAGCATCAAGAAAAGCCCTTGTGCCGGGACACATTTGGAAAAAAATGTGAATGGTCTACCCCAGAGTAAATTATGCAACAGGCCTGATTAAACCATCTAGCATTCCCCATTTTTGATATTTCATTGGGAAATAATGGTTGGTTCCTCAGAGCTGGCTCTTGGAGATGTGTTGGCCATACACATTCTGCTCTGGAAGCACCCATGTATCTGTTACAAATGTCTGACTCTGCTAAGAAATACCCACAGTGTTCTGCCACCGTAGAAAACTAAAAACACACACACATCTTTTTTTTTCTTAATAATTGACCTTATACAACTGAAACCTTGAGGGAGTTTTGTTTTACTTTGAAGAAGCCGTCCCTGTGGAAGCTAGCCAGACAATATTCCAGGTGAATTTAGAGATGCTGTCATTCAGAAAAGCCGAACAACTTGCCTATGCTGTTGGGGATTATAGTGAGAGCTTCAGGAGATCTGGACAAGCTGAACTGCTTGGGCTGGCCATGCCCTGTTAAGATCATACATGTGGGCTTTCTTCTGAATTTCCTAATGCCCTTGCCAAGAGAAGAACAGGAGGGTATGTGCTGGGTAGCAGACATGTGCAGGGCACACAGATATGTCTGAAAGGTGGTCTCAGGCTCATGACTTATCTGAAGCAAAGAATGTGAATTTGATTATGTACCAAACAGAAACTTGACCTCACATTTAACTTTCATCTTGAACAACCACAATTGGAGTGGTTTTGCTGTCCAGGCACAGTGATCAGAAACACCCACACAGGCACCAGCCTAGAACAATTTCTGAGATATCACTGGTACACAGGAAACTGCTTCCTGATACAGAAGGTGGTGTCAGCTCTTGTCAGGTCCCAAGGCACTGGGTTTACTGAGACAAGAGCTGCCACTATGAACACAATCCTAAGAACACAGTGGACTCTGTTCCTTCAAATCCAGGAAAAGGCTTTTTTCTTGGCCTCTTAGGAATAACCCTTGCCCTTGGGCATGCATGAACATTGCAGTGGTTTGTTTCCTCTTGAGTCCAAAGGTATGATCCAAATGATCCAGGTGTGAGCCATGGAGGAAAGTAAGAATGTCCAAACCACAAAGATGACATCTGCCATCCTTTCTGTCCTTTTTGTCTGTCTTTTCTACTGCTGTAGAAGAAAGTGCACATGTCTGCCTGAGCAGTATCAGCAGGACAGTGGACATCCTGCTTGCCATGGATGAGTGAGTAATCGGTGCCAGGGGAAAGGATGCTGCTGCTTTTGAAGCATCACAGATTTCAGTGAGAAACACCAGAATCTAAACTTAGAAGAAACTGAGAAGAATGGTCCTTTCAGTCATATAACCTTAAATGAGAGTAGTAGTCAAGGTGAATGTACCTATGGCAGGAAAAAGCCTGGTAATTACATACTTGATAAGGACTACATTCATATAGCCTGGATTCCTCATTCCTAGTTGAGATTTAGGGAAACACTGGGTGAATTCCATGTACTGCATTAGAAGGGAATATTTTGCTGCAAGCAAATGTGCCAACTTTGTGGAATCATAGGATAATTTGGGTCAGAAGCATCTCTCAAGAGGTCACAAGTCCAGAAACCTGTCCAAAGCAGGGAATGCTCTGAAGTCAGACCATGTTACTCTGTGTTTTCTCCAGTCTAATCAAACCCACCAAGGAGAGAGATTACAACCTCTGGACAACCTGTTCCAACATCTGGCTGTCTTCATGGGAAAAAGGTTTATTCTTATATCCAGGACATAAGGATGTGGTAAATTATATAATCAGCTTTGTTGTGCCCCAGAGACATCACCAAATAGAGTGTGAGTGTTAACAACTGAGTAACAGCAGTTATTCAAGGGAAGCTGTTGATGAGCACCCAGGGCCATGAATTTCAGCTGTGACCTATAAATGACAATGTAAGTGCTGAAGTCTTTGGTACCAACAAAATTTTGTCATCGTTGCTGAAGGTACCGTCAAAAGAGCAGCAAGACAATAGACAGTACTTATACTTAATTTCGTTCACTGTGACACGGGTCAAAATGCAGTAGCAACTAACTTAACCAAAGAGAAAAAAAAGGCAAGTTAAGAGGAAGGTGTAGCTGCTACAGCTCCAGTGCTTTCAAAATCACTTTGCAACAACCAAGAGTCAATAACCACACAGGTTGTTTTATAGCCACAATTATAGGAATCAGACTGGGCAGTGCTGTACTTCTCCCACTTCCCCACAGACGCTTCTAAGTGGAGCATTAGACAAAAGGTTCAGATCTCAAGTGCTAGGGCAACTTGATGCAACTGATGCAGGGCAAGCCCCCAGACTATGTCTGTCCTGCCATCTGCCCTGCAAACCCACAATCCCAGAGTCAATCAGTGACAGGAAAAGTGTAAAACCCCAGCAAGACCCAAGCCAACGGCACACCAGAACAGGAGGAACAGTCAGTGCTGCCCACAGTCAGTGTCCACATTTCCATACTTTTGTATGCAGTCAGGGATAGCTATTCAAGCCTGTCCTAGTTTTCTCTGCCATGCAACTGCTTTGCCCATCAGGAAGTTTGTTCCTACTGACAGTTCTCCAGATGGGTCTTTAACAATCTTTCCTCTCATGATGGGGCTCCAAAATCTGCTCAGTCAGTTTCAGTAACCTCTTTCTCTAGGAATTAGTAAGGGGCATTGAAGCTTAGGTACCCTCTTGGGTTTCAGTGTAGATCCTTTGATCTAGAGTGTATAAAACCACTTTTTCCCAGAGCTGCTCCCATCTTTGTGTTGGTTCAAATCCAACTCTGTGAAGTGCTGTCTCATCTTCTGTTTCTCTTCCTGGTCAGCCCCAGTGTGTCCTCAGAAGTCTTTCATATAGAGCATGACTTGCAGTCCCACATTCCTCTCTGGAGGCAGCTTCCACAGGAAACATCCATTCCTACTCTTTGATCATCAGCCCTCAGCATTAAATGCAGAAGTCAGGTTTGATGGGCTGGCCAGCCCCTCTGCATCTCACAGGGAGAACCTTGCTCCCTGACCATGTTGATCAGCCTTCCACTGCCATCCACAGAAAGCAGTTTTGAATCTGAGCAGACACAGGCCACACAGCAGGCCAGCTCTCCTGGCTTGGAAAGCACTGGAACACCCATAGTGTCCTGCGGAGCTATCAGGAAAATCAACTGTAACCATGGCCAAAGCTCCAAAATCCAACAGCACCGAAGGGACTCTAACCAAGAAGCAGCCAAACTGCCAGGCACCAGGACAGGAGCTGCTGGGGGCTGTTCCACCACACAGCAGGTGATATGAAGCAGCTGCCTGGCATCAAAGTACTGAGCAACCCAGAGCTCGGGTCTCATCCAGTATGACAGTCCCTACAGTTTTAAAGGTTTACTTATGGTGAGATGATTCTCCCCTCTGCTCTGTTTTCCTGAGACCTGGAGCACTAAAGGGGGCCTCCAAGAAGGCTGGAGAGGGACTTTTGACCAGGGTGTGTAATGACAGGACAAGGGGGAATGGCTTTTCCTTTGCTGTGAGGGTGGTGAGGCACTTGGATGGGTTCCCCAGGGAAGCTGTGGGTGCCCTATCCCCATAAGTGTTCAAGTCCAGGTTTGATGGGGCTTTGGGCAGTCTGGTCTAGCGGAAAGTGTCCCTGCCCATGGCAGGGGAGCTGGAACAGGTTGATCTTAAAGGCCCCTTCCAACTCAAACCCTTCTGTGATTCTATGACTATCACTTCCAAAAGATCACATTTGGTGTCAATTTATTAATCTCCTCTGCTGATTCACAAGAGCTCAAATAAACTGAACAACTTGTGAAGTTGAAATTACTCATGGAAAATCAGTACTCTATTTAGGTCTATGTCCTGGGGTGACGTTATGATGCTTGTATCCCCATTCATCTGTTCTGTGCCTTTAAGACCGGCTCTGAAGAGTGGAAGTTTTGTTTGGGTTTCTTTTATCAGGGACACAGAGAGAGCGTACATCGGGCTGTTTTTTTCTCTTCTTGCTTAGCTTGCTGCTTGGCTGGCTTGCTTTTCTGCTCTTGCTTCTGCTTCTGCTCTGCTTTGCCTCTGCTTATTAGTTAGTTTAGCCAAACAGTCCACATTCCATCCTGGACTGTTTCTCCTCTCCTGTTTCTGTGACCACCTCGAACCTGCTCCGGACTGGGACCCGGGAACACCGAAGGTTCGGCTGCAGCAGCTGGCCCAGCGCCGGAGGGACTGAGAACAGAGCAACCACCCCTGAAAGAGACTTTCTGATTTTGTCATCTTTCTCAGAGCGGTGTCATTGGGTATTGTTCATTTTGTGTGCTGGGGGGTGCTGTGCCTGAAATAAACAGGTTCTTTCCACCTCTCTCTGAGGAATTTTTTCCCGAACCGGTTGGAGGAAGGGGCCGTGTGGGTTTTGCTTTCTGGAGGAGCCCTCCTTTGCAGATTCTTTAACAAATTTGCCCTAAACCAGGACAGTCTACCATTCAAGTTAACTTCTTCTCTCCAAGTTAAAACTTTCTAAAGTTTATGAACTTGAAAGTTCATATCCTCCTGGATAACACAAATTCAACTTCTATATGTCTGTAACTATATTTAAAATTACTGAAGCCAAAATAATTGAGACTTCCAATGACAGATAAGCTAAAGCCATTGCAATAATAAGGCAGATCTGCATTATGCTGGCTGCAAACTTAGGTCACCACTGCATGAAGACATTCTTCAAAGAGTTATTCATCATTGATATATACCTTTCAATAAGGATTTTTGTTATATTTAAGAAGAAGCAAGGAAACCAACATCCATTTGAAATTCTATTTCTTACAATAATTTGTAGTTCTGGTAGGGTTTGATCTGCTTTTTCTAGGATAAGGCCTGTTCAGGAACAGCTATCCAGGCAAGACATATGCAGGACATAGGCAGTATTACACTAAAACACATTTGCCTTAAATTTTACAACAAGACAGAAAGCAAAACTATATTCTTCCTTAGATTTTACTAGATTTTTTTCCCTGAAAATTTAGTTTTAAATCGAATTAACAGCAGTCCTTTGTATAAGTCTATAAGTATTCTTAGTGTCAATAAAACATCTCCACATTTGATCCTGAACACCAATACTGTTTCAGCCACTCGCATCTGGTCCATGCTTGTGTGTGCACATGCACATTGCCCAGGCTGAGCATGTTTGCTCTTTAGCCCCAAAGCATCTTTGTTTCACTGCAGATTGGAGAACAGGATCAACACAAACCACATGTGCTGTGAAAGGCTCTCCAGAAAATAAGAGGAAAAGTGAACATAGGGGCTGTGGATCACTTCTAAACCCCTGCTGAGGTTGGCAGTTTGATTTCCAGAGATTCTTGACATCTGTGGCCTCTCTTAAAAGGAAAAAAAAAAAAAAAAAACAGAAAAAAACCTGTGGGAGAAGAGCAGAAGAACAGATCTACACAAATGCAGATGTGGAAATTTATGTTTCTTATTTCCATCCTACTACCAGTCTGGCACACTCCAGGCTGACTTACTCCTTTTTTACAAGAATAAGTTTTCTATGTTCTGTGATCCAGAATCCAGCCACAGCGCAGGTCAGAGCTGACAGCAGCTGAGGAAGTTTACATCAGAGGCATTGGAGGAAAGCAGCTGTCAAAGCAGCCTCGTGAAAACTAACAACAGAGCAGAACAGCAAGAGGGAAAACATAAATGTCTGGTTTTTTACCTACCAAAACAATGTAGAGATGAGATATCACACCAGTGGAGCATATCCATGCATTGACAGATCAGTATTGCTGGAACAGCAAGTGCCAATGCTGCCTGCTGGCACCAGGAGAGGATCAGGCATCCCCTCACCTTCCATTTTGCAGAATCTGGGGATGTACATACATGCATTCATCACCGGCCTCAGCCCTGTGTGGTTTCCTCTGGAACACTAAGTTAGTCTTGTAAACAAGAAAGGCATTGCAATGTGGATGTAAGAACACTAATAACCCAAATTTGCACTTTAACTGTGAGCCCATGCTCCTGTAGATTTAAGCCTTGAAACTAGGACAATTATTGTGATGTGGGTAGAATAAGCCCCAATCTCTTATGGTAAAATGCTTACAGCAGTAAATATTTACTGTTAAGCCAGCCAGGATCCATTTCCCCTAATTAAAACATTTTTATCCTGGTGCTGTTTCATCCCTTACCACCAAATGAAAAATGTATTTAAGTCAGCACTGCTCCTGAAAGTGATCCCATTGAGATGGAAGACTACAACTTCCCTGGACTGTAAAATCAATCAGAGATCATCTCCTGAGGGGCAGCTGATGATACAAGCCCCGTAGTGTGCCAGGGAGCAGTGAAGTTCCTTGGATAAGGACTGAAGTACCTACATGGGAGGAAAATGAAAGCAAGTCCATTTATTCTTGAATTTACCACTTGGCTTCCAAGCTCAAAGCTCCAGCAGGATTTTTTTGCCCATAGCTTTAAAATTGTTGCTGCTATAAAAGATGTTCTTGGGGTTGGAATTGAACATATTAAACTTCTTCATACAACTCAGGAGCTTAGAGCCTATCCTTGCACCTCTTCATGAATGAAGTCCTGCCAAGTCAGTAATTACAAGCAGGACACAGAGACATGGTGTTTTTTACAATTTCTTTTGATGGCTCATGTCCTACCTAATACCTGCAGTGATGAAGAGCACCCTTAGCTGGCTGTATTACTCCACCAGACACCACCATATTATATAATGGGAAGCAAAAATAATACAATTTAAATACAGGATATTGCATAAGGAACAGTTAATGCTGCACGCCTCTGAATTTATGGTGCCTGATTTCCTGTAGCTTCCTCTGCTGTGGAGTTTAGAGTGTTTACTAATGCAGCTCGGGCACACTCAGCCTTCCTCTCTCTATGGGCACCAATTCTTTTCCAGCAGCTGCCTTTTGCCAAGGAAATTGCATAATGGCAGTTCTGCAGCTTTGACAAAGGTGACTGAGGTTAGTCACACAGCTAGAACATAATTTTTGGAAGAGAAAAAGTGAACAAAACTCATTGACTCAGGAAATGAGTGTGCTGATGTCATTTTTGTGTCCCCCAAAAGGCGTTTATGTACTTATTGTACCACTTTAAGTGGTATTTCCCAGCTACTTCTGAAAAAAAAAAAACAGGAGGAAATTCCCATAGAAGTTGAAAATAATTTTTCTGGTAACTTCATCTGTTCATTTCATTGCAGCTAGGATTTCTCCTCTGATTTCTGCCCTATGCAGAAATTCAGTACAAACTGAAGATGGACACTTGTAGCTTGCCTTCCAACTCACACTGCAAGGTTTGTAAGGAATTAACCAGATCGTGGCCACCAAGAAGTGACTGAGTGACAATATTTGAAAGTCAAGTGAACAAGCACATCAAAAGCACCCAGCAAAAAGCAACTGAAGACAACAAAGCTACTTAATATTTGGGAAGAGTAATATGACATGAACAAAAGACATGTAAAAGTGAAATACTCTAACCACAAGCTGAAAAAAATGGCCTGGCTAAGGCAAGGAATGCAGGGTGAAGAGGCAAAAATCATGGAGCCACAGACTAGGAGGGAATGAGAAACGTTTTTTATATGGAGCTGGAGGAGAAGTCACCAACACTGGGATTGGCCCCAGCTGCCCAGAACTTAAATTGTGCATTCACCAGCATAGATCCTTCTTCTCCCTTCTGCCTTCCATGAGAGGAGATTGCTATTTGCTTGAAAGGCTTTTTTTAAACCTCATTTTAAGGACTTAGGGTGGAGTTCCTACTTTCCCACCATGTTTATCATGCCAAGTACCATGCCAATGTAATTTTTACAGTAGATTCTGAGTGCTGGTACAATACACAGTAGTGAGCTACAAGGGATATGGGTCATATGAGGGAAATAGCAGACAAAAATCATTCTACCTGCCAGACTTCTAGCTAAATTGAGGTACTTTTAAGAGCTCAGGGAACATGGGAGTAAAAAGAACAAGATGTAAGCGGGATGCAAAGCTGAGTTTTGGGCAGTCAGGAAAACAGTTGTCCAGTCATATAGAGAAAGCTCAGGAGGAGGTAAGCAGCAGTGTAAACCACAAATGAAAAATCTGTGGCATCCCAGTGCCATGCTAGTGCAACACCACAGAGAGGCACATTGAAAGATGAGCCTGTGAGCCTTCAGTGCATTTGTTTACAACATTATTTAAAATCAAGTTTACCCTCAAAACATATAGCCCCCTGTAGTTATAATGAAATTAGATTTCTTTCCCAATGCATTGAAAGGTTACTTGTTACAAAAATCTAAATGGTTTACTTTTGATTCAACAGCTCACATCATCCACTGCAAAATTTGTGTGTTTTGAACATTTTGTTTCTTCACGGTACAGGGAAACAGAAGAGATAAAACCGAGCTAAATACCTATCATGAAAATACAATTTTATTCCAAATTTAAACCTGGAAGTAAACTTACATTTTCACTCATGAATGAAGAAAGTGTAAGCATACTGTAAAGGCCAATATATTTCCTTTTTTTTCTCTAGAAACCAAAAGCTGGGATTTGAGGGCTGGCACAGACTTAATATAGCAAAGAAACCCCACCTCTGAAATACAGAATTATAAAAGCTAGAAAAATTATTATTTCCCAGGTCAACACTTGCTTGGGAAACAAAGCAGATGATGACTTTCATACCACAGTTTGTATGCCTACATAGTAGCACAAGGCAAAGAAAAGGAGAATTTGCAACAAATCAGTGGAAACCTTCTGGCAATACTTCAATTGGTCCAACACCTTTTAAAATGTGTCTTCCAAAACCAAAATGAGCATGTTTGATCCGTTCCCTTATGAAGGAGTGACGTTCTGTATTTTGAAGAAGACAAAGGCTTATATGGAAGATGTAAGTGACAAAGATGTGTCTGAGTTATGCAAGTTATCTGAAACAAGGGCCAAAATTCCTTCTACTGAATCATCACACCCTCTGCATATTAGCTTCCTATAACCCTGTTCATATATACATCTCCCAGCCTTGCACAAAGGAGAAAGTAAAAGCTATTTTAGAAGTAATTTAGGAAGCTTAAAAACTAGCCAGTCACAGTGAAATTTATTAGCATCTTTTCTACGCCTCACTTCAACTGCCACTTTATTGAAAAGTGTTATTCTAGTAAAATCCTTAAAAGGAATGTCTCGAGGCTTTCACTGACTACAAAGGACACTTGTAAAGTTAGCTGTTCTCATTAGTATACAGGGGCTGGGGTTTGGGGAGGAGGAAGGGGGGGAGGCAAAGGAGATGCAAAATCAATGCATAATTATCAGTGGCAAAAAGTTCAAGTCAAACTTGCCAGCTTTCAGAATTCCAGCTGACCCCCACACATATATTTTTAACCATAATTAACTATTCAGACTCTACCAACTATGCCCAGTTTTTAGCTTGTTTCCTCCAGCTTTTTTTAGTAATTAAGCTACTCATCCCAGGGTTCAAATTCAGCATCTACACAGCAAATACCTACCTCCCTGAGCATCTAAAGTACAAACACAAGAAAAACTAGTTCTTCAATTGTGGCTAGTGGTTATATTCTTTGTATCTGCTACTGAACTTTTTTTCCTGGAGAAAGAAACAAGAAAATTGCAAATAAAAATTCATTTGAAGGATAACCTACACAGTACATCATTGTATTACAGAGTAAGAACTAATGGCAGATCTGAATCTTTTCCAAGTTGTGCAAAATGCCACGAAAGCAGCCCAAGCTATAAGAAAAAGGACTTCAGATGTTAGTAATTAAGGAGGTTCTAAAATGCACTGAACTTCTTTTTTTGCATTTTACATGCTTTGATATAGAAAAACTGCATTCAACTTATAAATTAGTCAAGATAAAGCTAATAATAACAACACATACTGGTCCTAATGCAAGAGGAATTCAATGAGACATCATAAAATGCTTCAGCATCAGTTTCTAGTAGCAGCTGTGGCAGAGAAAGAAATCTAAAATATTTTGTGGATTTAACGTATTCATAAAAGAACTAATCACACAAGTAAACGTAGCTGCTCAAATTGCTCTCTTGGACAAAGGCAAACATCTTCCATTTTCTTTCATGTGGGATTGCTACCTTCTTCAAAGGAGAAGCTTTTACCTCAAATTGAGTGGGGGTTGGGAGATTGTTAAGCTCCAGTCTGTCAGATGTGCTCAGTTCTCATCTCAATGACTCCTAAAAACCCAACACAGGATTTTACAAAGGAAACTATTCATAATAGGTATTCCAACTTAATGACCAGCATCGAATTATCAAATTCTGGTTTACAGATTAAAAAAAAAAAAACCTGATTGCTGCCTAGACCTTTTCTCTCTTTTCTAGAGTCTTTTTCCCACCTCTATCCTCAGAGAAAGAAAAAAAAAAATTAATCAAAACAAACCAAACAAGTGACCAACACAAACCATGTTCCTTCCCCAGTACAAAACACCTAATTTTGTTTCGGTATGTTTTGACTTATAAATTCCAGCAGCCACATTCTGGGCTGCTCAAGGGGCGTCTCATGGCTCGCGAATGAGCGCTGCTGGCAAACAAAGGGGCTCAGTTGCATCTCCGTGCATTAATAACCGGTGTCCCACTGCATCAGACTATGCGGATTGTTGTGGGGATTTTTTTTTTTGCTTGCAAAATGGAGATCTTACAACTGAAAGAAGACCAAGGGGGAACGAGCCTACACAGTTTTGTTCTCAGGAACCAGAATTCATTTCCCCTTAACAATGAGACACAGACCCAAAAATAAAAACAAGACCACGTTTATTCAATACAGACAGGTTAATTAAGACAGTAAGTCCTGTAAATCAGGAACACATTTCAAACGCTCCGGTACGAAGTGCATATATTTAAAATCAACAGCCGCATCGTGTACTTGAGCCATTGAGTTTGTCGGGAAGGGTGGATTCAGGGTTTTTCTTTTTGGTAGAAAAAACTTGTTTCGGCTACCTTATGTGAACAATGCATCTCAGGCTCCATTCACTTATTTGTTATTAAGTCCAGCTGCCTTCCAGCTTTGATATTCACATTTTTTAAAACTGCTTCATACAGTCACAACGAGAAATAATAACAATAAACGTTAAAATAACAACAAATAAACCCCCAACAAAAAACCAAACCAGCCCGGGAGGGGAAAGGAAACACCTCCCGCCGGGGTCAGCGAGGATTATTGCAAATGGCTCCTGGGAGACGGAGCAGCTCGGCGGCGGCGGGGACCGGCGGCGGGGGGGTCCGCGGCCCCGGCCGGCTGCCCCGGCGGGGGGAGGAGAAGGAGGAGCTCCCGGGGAAGGCAGACGAGGGAGGGGGGCACAACAACAGCTCGGGGCGGGCGGCGTGCGCGGCCCCGCCGGCCGGGGCTGCACGGGCTCCGCGCCGCGGGTGACCTTGGGCCGGGGTCTCGGGCACCCTCCCGCCCGAACCGGCACCGGCCGGGGGGCCCCGCCGCCGGGACACACTTACATCCTGGCGGAGCCCGCACCGCGCTCCCGCAGCCCGCCCGGCGAGGGCTCCTTCGCCCCGGTCACCGCCGCCGCCGCTCGTCCCCGCCGGCTACTGCAGGGGCTGTACCGCCGCCGCCGCCTCCGCCTCGCCGTCCGCGCCGCCGCTCCCCGCCGAGGTGCTGCCGCTGGAGGCCGCGGATGCCGCCGCCGCCGCTGCCGCCGCCGCCAGTTGCAGCCGCCGGACGGCTTCTTTGATGAGGTTGCCGGAAAGGATGAGCTGCTGCAGGAGCCGGTGCGGGTCCTCCTCCTCCGCCAGCCCGTCACCCGGCCCCGGCGGAGGCTGCTTCCTCCGGCGGGCGGCGCTCCGCAGCCAGCCCCGTCCGCACAGCTGCTTGGTCACTCGCTGCTGCCCGCTCCGGTCCGCCCGCGGAGGCTCAACATGTTGCGAGTGGGCTTGCGGCGGGGCCGGTCCCCGCGGAGCCAGCAGCCCGGCCCCGGCCCCGCTGCAGCACCGCGGCGAGTACGGGGCGGCGCGGTCGCGGGCGCTGCCCGGCCCCAGGTGCTTGGGGGCGCGGGGCGGCGGCGGCGCCCGCTGAGCGCTCAGCTGCAGCACCTCGCCCAGCTTGGCCACCAGCGCGTCCACCTCCTTAGAGCCCGCCTGTCCCACGGCGACCGGGCGCTCCAGCAGCAGGAAGCGCTCGCCCGGGCGGCACGGCATCTCTGCCGGGTCTCCGCCGTGCCGCAGCCGCCGCAGCGGGACCGGGGCCGCCGCCCGCCCGCCGCCCCGCGCGCGCGCGAGCACACGCGGCTCCGGCGCTGCGGTCGCGGCTGGAGCTCGGCCCGCTGGCGTTGGTTTGTAAACAATGGGTGACGCGCGCGCCCGGGCACCTCCCACTGCGCCGGCCAGGGGGGGGAAGGGGGACGGCCCTCCGGACCAACCGCTCGCCGGCCGCTCCCGAGGCCGGCACCCCGCGCGGGGAGGGCTCGGCCAACAGCGCGGGGGCGGCTTCCGCCGCCGGGCGCCGTCGGCCGGGCGAGGCCGCCCCGCGACCACCGAGCGCGACGGTGTCTGTCCCGTCCCCTTTCCCCCCCACGTCTGCGCGCCGCGTGGACCGGCCCGCTTTCAAACCCCGCACCTCGGGTCTCGGGGGCGGGGCCGCTGTGATTGGCAGGAGGGGGCGGGGCGGGCGGCGGAGGGTCCCGCGCCGCCTCGGGACGATCGCTCGGAGGGGGCGCGCGGGGCAGCGGGGAGCGCGCGCGGCGCCCGGTGAGGGCCCGGCCGGTGCCGCTCCCGCCCCGCCGTTAACCGCCCCGGGGCGCCGGTGCGGCCGCGCGCCGCTGCCCCGTGAGCTCCCGGCGGTTGCGCGCGTGCGGCTCTCCCGCGGCACCGCGTGCCGGGAAGCGGAGCTGGCCCTTCCCTCCGGGGCGCGACCGGCCTGCACCGGGAGCGGCCGCGGCTCTGCGGGTAGTCCCCATCAGCCAGTGCCGTGCCGGGATCGCGGCGCGTTCGTTCCGCAGCGCCCGGCTCTGCCCGCTCGGCTCGCGGCTCTGCCCTGCTTGCTGTGCCCGCTGTGTGGCCACAGCCGGCAGCGCTTTGGTTCGGGGTGTAGTTCCGTGACGCATAAATGCCTTCGGAGCCTTGCTTTGCATCGCTAGGATTTGCACACGTGCAGCAACTCCGTGCTGGTGTACTGTCGGGGTTTCTCTCAGCCTGCGGTTTACTTCATCACCTGCATCAAGGCTCTGCCCTGTCTCTTGATGTCCCAGTCCCATTCCTTCCCTTGCTTCTGTCACTGCATCATTCAAGCAGGGGCTGGAATTTCTATGATGAGCCTTAAAAATGTTGTCTCGGTGTTGGAACTCTTGGGACATAGTCCGGAACACGCTTATTCACGTGACGGGGCATGCGGTCGGTTCCGCTGGGAGCAGCTTGTAAAGTGTGAGTTGCTCATACACATAACTGCTCTCACCACCGTGCCCTTGATTAATCAGTAAGCGGTTGGCAAAGGAGAGGCCATGTCCTTTGGTCTGTTTGTCCTCATGTCCTCCTGAGCTACTTGCACTTGCTGTACAGAGCAGGAGACCCTGTGCAGCGCTGCACGTGTTTGTGAGCATGCCTGCTGTCTGCACATGGTACTGGTCACTCCAGCCTGGGCGTCCGAGCTGCAGTACTACATCCCCTGCCTGGATTTGTATCAGCTGGGCATAAATCATGTTACCTAATTGTATATTATTTATTCATGTGCATACTTAAGGTACCGACACTTTCTTATTTTCAGCACCTTTTTGGTAACTGTCACTTAAAACTCAGATCACATTTTTCTACAGATGATGAAAAAGTGAGATTTTGTTGCCTCCTGCCTGCTCTCAAATATTTTTAAGAAAATGCTTTCACCTTTAATCCTTATTTTTTGCGGTATCTATTCAAAAGCAATGAAAGCAGGCCTACACAGATGCAGTGGATGGATCTACTTCAACTCAAGGGAGTTGAAGTAGATCTCCAAGGGAGATCTATATTCAGATCACTTCTGAGTAGGTAATCTGGTATTCTATACAAGCAAAACTGCAATAAACCAGTACAGCTTATTCCAGCCTTTTCTTCTCCCACAAAAGCAAAATAAGCTATACCAGCAAAAGCTCAGTGCTGCTTGTGATTACATCTACACCTGGGGCTTTCATGAGCCCGGGAATGATAATCGCAAATCGTGCTTCACTGCATCCCTAACCAACGGCAATGCTGGGAAAAGCTTGCAGGATCCTGCAGATCAGTGCCACAGATAGGGAGGGAAGAGCCAGTCATTAGCAGAATCCTGATGTCCCCAGATCTTTTTAAATGCAAAATTTTAGTGGTCACTGGATGACAATGGACTGAGTATCTGCTGAGGGTTTTAGGACTAAACATACCGCAAATGTTTACACGGAATGCTATTGATCAGGTTACTAGCTGAACAAAATGAGATTTGTGGGCATTCAGGAGAAGGGTGTTTCAGATTGTCCTCCTAGAGGAGCTGGGATCCTCAGCCATGACTTAGGTACTATCTGCTCTTTTCACTGGATGCTGAGAGAAAGGCTAAAATGCTGGAGAAGATCATACATCCTATATCTGTGGTTCTCCCTCAAAGATCTGTTTATGTGGGAAAACTGTACCAAAGAGGGCTCAATATGAATTTACATCATAATCATATCTGTGTAATGGCTGTCAGTCTGCTAGCACCCAGAGATCTTTTTGGGACTAAACCTGAGTCCATGCTAGGGGCAGATCTAAACTGTGCGCAGCCATTGTCGGGTGTTCCTGGCAGAAACACCACAGCTGTTTGCTAGTGCCTCTCCAAAGAAATAAGAACAACTTCAACTAATAAAGGGCTGTCACAGGTGTCCTGGTGTGGAGTTTGTGAGCATAAGTGACAGGGTTGGCTGCCAGGTCAGCCCCAAAGAAGCTGGGGCCTCGTCAGTTGTAGCTATCAGGTCATTTGGCCAAGTCCTGAGTAAGCTATAGCTTACTCACTGTGTTCTCTTTTTAATCAGGAGAATCACAGCCTGGTTATCACACTTGGTCTTCTACTGCTGGAGATGAGCTTTGCAGCACTGCTTTTCTTTAGCAGTTTACCACAGTAATTGCAATTTAAAAAATCCCCAAAACCCCAAAGCATAGAACACTAAGCATAGGGGTAGGTTCTTTTTAAAATGAAAGTATAAAAGGAGTTGCAAAACTGTTGACAAACTTTTTCTGACCCCTGACAGTATTTTTCTGGGCAGAAAATGACCATTGCTGCTATTCTTTTTTTTTCTTCTTCTTTTTTTTCCTCCAGATGCATTTCTGTGTATGGTTTGCTGGGATTGCCAAAATTCTCATGGCAGCTTGTTGTCTAAGTTATTCTATTAGCAAGATATTACAGTTGAGAGCAGTCATTAGTCCCTATTTGTGATTATTGTTCACTTGCACTCTCACTTTATCTGTTCAAATGTTTAGAAAACAGTTTTCAAGATAGTTTTAGCAATACTTGTCCTTCAGATATTCCTAGAAGAGGACAAAATCTGAATTTCATAAACAAGTACTAATCATATTAATTATGTGTCCATTTATAAAAATTTGACATAATTTTATTGTGTGTTTCCTGAGGATACATTTTAATTTCAGAATATAAAGGTCAACTTATATATTTTACCTTTTATATTGATCCTGACAACATGGTTGTGAATTCAGAGCTTTAAACTTGTTAAAAAAAAAGAAAGAAAACCCTTAAATCCTTTGAAGTCTGCATTCCAGTGTAATCTCAGTCCTTTGACTTCATGTTCAGGATCATGCACATGTTCTAATCTGTTATGGAGACCCTGTAACCCAGTCAATGTGAAAATGATAAATAATAGTTCATTTATGCAGGTGTTTACATTTCAAACCCTTTTGCTGGAGCTGCATGGTCTGTGATCTCAGACTTTGGCATGTGTAGAAATGAATCAGGTTGATAAATTCATGATAGAGACTATGTAGTGTTGCATCACAGTGTTAAAGTATTTATAGTGTTGTTTACAAAACAGTAAGACAGCTTTGAACTGGGTGAACCCAGTGACTAGCAGTCCTTTCCAGTCCTTTCTTTCTCCAGGCGTTTCTCACATCCTTTATTTTCTACAGGAACTTCTGTAATATTTGTTCAATATGCAGAGTTTCTCTTCATAACAATAGTGCCAATGAAGGGTGCTTGTGCAAAGTAAATTATTTTCCTGTGCACAGTTCAAATGCAGAATGCAGAGAGGCCAGAACACCATCCAAATAAGACAAATTTAGATTCCCCAATAATTGTTTTGTAATCTGCATTTGTAATAGATTTCCAAGAACAAAAGGCATTCCTGTAGAAACAACTGAGGTTGCTAAGTGACACAAATGTATTTACTGTGTCATAACTTGCAAAAGCCAAGGACTTTAAAACAAGAGCTTTAATAAGCAGCAGTGTCATGAATCTCACCTTGACTCCCAGGGTAAATATAAACCTGTTGGCCAACAGCTTTGCATGGTTTGGGATGCCCAGTCTGAGACCTTAATGGAAACAGGAAACATTAGTTGTTTTGGAAAATACAGACTTTCATTCTTAAGGAATTGAAATGTGCATACTTTGTCCCAGTGGATGTTTGGGATTTGTTTCTTTCATCTATTGTTTCTGTTTGTCCTCATTCAATTACCTAAGAATTTGCATGTAGGGATACTGCTTCCTAACAAGGCTGGAAACTACAGTCAGTTGTGAGGCTGAGTGACTTCTTTTTGCTGAAGTTATCACTGTTTCTTATATCTTTTAGACACAAAAAACCCTCTCCAGTCTTTTGGAGACTGCAAAAAGCTGGCACCTTCTTTTGTCTTCTCACCTTCTTCTCGTGTCTGACACAGCAAACTGCTGTATTTCAGCTTGTCCAGGCAGTCAGAACGCAGGGCTCCTTTGGAAGGACCACAGTAACATTCCTTTGGCCTGATAAGCTGATGCTTCTCTTTCCCTAAGCTGCAAAACTCTTTTTCCTCCTCTGGTACACGCAAGCTGCAGTGGATGCCCCGTGCCTGCAGCAAATGTGCAGCAGTGGACAGTGCAGGAATTCTCCCTGGTCATTAGGAGCTGCCAGGCTGCCTTGCACAACAGCCTCTGCTGGTTCAGGAATGAGACAGGAGGCGTGGGAAAGGAGCCTACAGACGTCTCAGGGATGCACCAAACTACAGGGCAACCAAGTCTTTGTTTGTTTATTCAAATAATTGACTCACTTCCAGCTTTCCTAATAACTGGAATACATTTTAATGGTAACCTGTATTATAAGTAATGAGCCGGTGTAGTCCATTGTGTGGGCTCTCATAGGTTTTCCATATAGGCAATATTCCTGAGAATAATTTCCACTTGTTCAATCCTTACAAATATTGAAATACAGAAAGCAGAGATGAAAACAGTGTATTGAGCCACTCCTAAAACGTCATTAAGCGGCCTTTAGGAACATCTCTTTAAAAATACCAGATTCAAGAGAAAAGCCCTTTCATCTTTTGTCAAAATACCCTGCACATTTCTGTATATCCTGGCAAAATCCCTGTGCTTGTTTCTATACCTTCAATTGGTAATTGTTTGTTAACCAGACATGTCTCTTGACAGTTCTGTTAAAACAAGCCTCTCTACAGTGAATACTGAAAAGGCTCGATCAATAAACTAGTATATAATGATTACAAGTAATGCGTCTCACTCAGCATGTAGGGCAAAAAAGAAGAAAAAAAAAGACTCCTGTCTAATTATATTTGAAGTAGACTTGTCTAAAATTAAGGGAGCACTTGTCCCACAAGGACTGCAGCCAATTCCACTGAATCAATGGAACCTGGGCAGGACTGCCAGCATTCCTCATTGAAATTCCTCCTTCAAGCATACTTTTGGCATTAAGCCATTAGAAAAAGATGACTGTTACTTAAAAAGAAAAATGAAGACCAGGCACTACCTGAGATCTGACAGCTGCTTGGTTTGAGTCTGAACTGTGCTCTTAGTGCAACTTAGGCCCTGCATTTCCTCCTCACAGAAGCATGATCAGCCTTCAGGTAAGAAATCTCTTGGGGCAGCTGCAGTGGTTATAGATGTGGTCACATTTCCTTCTCTTGCTCTCTGACCATGGGGAGATCACTTTTTTTTCTTCTTCTTTTTTTTTTTTTTCTTTTTTTTTTCTTTTTTTTTGGGAGGGGGGTGGTATTACTAATCTCATTGTGAATTCCTCACAATTCCTATTAAGTTTTCCTTCTTAATCTAATCCTGCAGAGCACTGTGATATTCACTCAGTATGATATTTAATATCTGCCATTTTTTCTTGTGAGAGAGATTAGTAAAAGATTTTAAAACCAACAAACTTCATTTTTCTCAAGACTTATTGGCCCTTTATAACAAGACAGATAGATCCAGCTTCTTGAAATACCTTTCCTTCTTCTCTTTAAAAATATTATGTCCATGACAGCATGATTCCACTGCACATGCTCCTTTCTGTTTTACCTAAAATAGTCCTTTTGATCTGTTTACAGTCCTTTTTTTCTTTTTTCTTCTTTCTCCAGTAACTTGCATGTATCCAAACACATTTCATAGAATCATGTAATGGTTCGGGTTGGAATAGACCTTAAAGATCATCTAGTTCCAACCCCCCTACTGTGGGCAGGAGCACCTTCCATTAGATCTGGTTGCTCAGAGTTCCATGCAACCTGGCCTTGAACACTTCCAGGGATGGTAATCCATTGTGTGGGCTCATCCTTGAACACTTCCAGGGATGGTGCATCCACAACTTCTCTGGGTAACCTGTGCCAGTGCATCACCACCCTCACAGTAAAGAATTTCTTCCTAGTATCCAATCTAAACCTGCTCTCTTTCAAGCATTCTCCCTTGTCCTGTCACTACGTACCCTGTCAGATGCCCCTCTCCAGCCTTCTTTTAGCCCCCCTTGAGGTACTGGAAGGCAGCTCTCTCAGCCTGTCCTCACAGGAGAGGTGCTCCAGCCCTCCAGCCATGTTCATGACCCACCTCTGGACTCGCTTCAACAGGTCTGCATCTTCCTTGTGCTGGGGGGCCCAGAGCTGGATGCTGTACCCTAGATGGGATCTCACAACAGTGGAGTAGAGGGGCAGAATCACCTTCCTCAACCTGCTGGTCAGAGTGTGAAGAAGTGGCTTATTTTGAGGGGTTTGGGGATTTTTGTTCTGCTATCTGTGTATTTTATCTTCCAACCATCTATTAGGTTAGCTTGATTTTTCCCTTTTTAAAATCAAGCCTACATATTTAGACAGTGAATTTCCCAATAGCCAAGTCAACAAACAACACCCATAAATTATTACACAGTAATAATTCCCATCACATTAACAACTGTATTTTCCTGTATGTTTTTTTAGTGCTAAGTTCACCCTCAGTGGATGATGAAAAACAGCCCTTAATGTTGCAAACCTTTCAGCATATAATGTTCATCACAATAGATTTCATGATATCCTTGGGTGCTATTATAAATGCATAAATTAGATTAAGTATCACAAGTCATGTTACTTACCTCCTTCTGGTGTAGGGTTCTCAAGACTTTTGTATAAAAAAAAGTCTTTGGCTCACAATTAGAGATATGGAGAATGTTCCTGCTTCATTCAGTTTTCCTCTCTCCAGGGTCCTGCTGGACCACCACAGTTCACAGCCAGGGCATGCACAAAAACTGGCCGTGATTTTAAATTGTAGAATCATAGGATAGAGGTTGGAAAGAACTGACCTCAAGGAACATTTCATCCAAGCTATCTTGTTAAAAGCACAGTCTGGACAAGATGGCCCAGCACACTGGCAGCCAAATCTCAGGAGTGTACAGTATTGGGGGATGCACCACTTCCCTGGGAGATTATTGTGAGCAATGTCTGATTGTTCTCATTGTGAAAAGTTTTCATCGTGTGAAACATTTAGTGTTGAAATGGGAGCACTAAAAGCAGGTTCTACCCTTAAAAAACTTCACACCATAAACCCATGCCCCAGGATTTCTGCCAGCCTTAAAGGCTCCTCGCAGTACCACAAGCTGCTGGTGCTGTTCATTCTGAGGCAGGCATGGGCAGCAGGCCTCTGGCAATAAGGAAGGAGGAGTGGAAAGGCATTGGAAGAGTGATATCATTCAAGTGGTGGAAAAATGTCCTCATAGGACAGAGTAGCTGACAAGACAGACACTTCAGAATCAGCCTTTATCCTCCTGTTAAACTGGCTGCCTCAAATCAAAAGCAAACACAGTCTTGAGTTTCATATTTTTGTATAGAAAGGATTCCAGTTACACCTGGAATAACTTACAACTCGGGTTAACTTTGCAGTGAAATTGAGTTCAAAGAGCTTATAAACAGAATTCTTGACTGCAAAATTGATTTCAAACTGTATAAAGTAGTTCTGTTGGCACTATGCTATTTTAGCAAGGATGACAGGACCCCTAAGGCCAACATTTCTAAGGCAATTTGTCCAAGAAAGAAACTCTTTTCAATTAATGAGCCACTTTATAAAGAACTTGATATTGTTAGCTTTCACTATAACTTTCCTGTAAAATACATCTTCAGCTAGGAAGTCATTCCTTAGATTATGTACCATTGGCATCATGAGTTCATATATTTTAGAAGTTCCCTCCTTTACTGTTTTCACAAATTTGCCTTCCTGATCCATTTCCAAATGGTCCCTACTTAAAGTTTGTGTTTCTTACTGAATGTCAAGCTGCAATAAGAAAACTCCACCACATTTACCAAAATTCGTTGGTGTTGCAGCCTGGTGGCTTTTATTACTTTCCTTTAACGTTCATTTCAATGAGATAGTAAATTGGGCAAAGCAGTACTAAAACCAGAAGTTGCAACATGGTTTGTGAGGACACAAACTTATAAATGATCAACAAGCCAGGAACCAGGGAAACTAGATATCATCTATCTACATGCTTGAGTCTACCTTTCTTCTACTTCAAAATCACACCTAACTTGAAAGACACTCACACAGCAATAAAAAAAAAATAATTTAAAATATCAAAACAGTAAATAACCATGGCAGTTCCAGCTAAGTGATTACTTTCTTCCTCATGGCTTCCCTGCTCTTCATCTTTATCAGCACTGGGCATTGCAGTCTGCTACAGCAAATTGTGGTACATCAGAGTAGGAATTGCACTGCAGAAAATAAAATGTTAATGATGGTGATTAAAGCTTTCCTGGGATATCCATATGCACTCATTATCACTGCTGCCATCATTCACTCTGTGCTGTGCTCATTGAAGGCTCTGCAACTGACGTAGGTAGGATATACTGAAACTGAAATAATTTCTTGAAAACAATGTGAATCTAAATTCCTCTTCCTTCACAGAATAATTCTGAAAGAACGGTGCAGTCCTGGAATCCCAAAAGGAAACTTCTTCTAAGATACCCAAAGAGGAAGTTGGTTGCATTGCTCAATAAGAAGCCCCTTGAAAATGACAAGCAGAAGGGAGTGACCACATGAATATTTCCTGTGCTGAGGTATCCCAGCTTTTGCAGGGGTGTTGTAAGGTAACTTGTGTAACTTGTGGCTAGTCTGGATGGCACCTCATCCTGGAGATGGCATTTGATAATGACCAAACCTGACTAAGCCAACATAATGCCAAGCTGCTTCCAATGCTGAAAGCCCTTCCCCACCTGCTTGCCTTTCTGGGTTTCTGACACATCCCTTGTGCTGTCTCTGGTGCTCTTTGGAGCCACAGGCAGTCAGATCAGAGGGTCCAGACAGCAGAAAACTGGGACTGCAAAAAAAGCATTGAGTTATAGATCAGTTTAGCTTTCTGCTCTGGATTATTTACGGTTTGATGTGCATCCCAGCAAAGATTTTTTTTGCAGAAAGCCAGGCTGACAGATAGGAGAGGGAGTGGGACTTCTTTCAGCTACTAAGTCTGGTGTACCTGAATCATAAACCTGCAGAAGGAGTCTCCCCAGTACACTGACTTTGGTAGTGAAGCTCTTTCAAACAGTGCCTTCCAATGCTGCAGGCCCAGCTGACTGCTTTGCTTTTGTGCTGAAATTCATCACCTCTCCAGGTGGGTCTGTGAAATCAACCTCTGTGGAGCTGGACTGTAAGCTGGGCTGTGGCTCAAGGTGCATAACTTGTGATGCAACAGCAGAGGTGATGAGCTGTGGTGTCACACCAGGAGTGAATAGCTGGAGGTCATAGGCAGGAACTTTACCCACGTGGTTGCTGCAGCCAGTCTCTCATGAAACTGCATTGGAGTGGTGGTCTCAATGGCTCATGGTCCCTGAACTCATCAGCACCTGCAAGTCCTCTGTGCTTTTTAGTTAAAGAAGTTGCTCGGTGTGGCAGCTACACTAGCGGATTGAGTGTTTTTCCCAGAAAACAGTCTGCTGAGGGAACAAATTACCACATAGCAATTGCAGCATGGCATTGTGGGTCTTGTATAGGACAAGCTGGCTATCCATAATTCAGTGTTGCAGCATAGACAGGCATGGCAGAGAGGAAGGACACCACTACAACAGCAGTGCAGTTACTGGGGCTTACTGGTGCCACAGATCTCCTTTGCAGAATGGAGCCAGGCAGATCTGCTCAGTGTAGACTCGTCAGCTGACATTACAGACCTTCAAAATCCATTGCTTTTAACATGATTAAGGAATAAAAAGAAACCAAATTTATTCAATGCTAGCAACAAATATAGGTTATGCTGGGGATAAAAAACACCTTAAGAGTGCCTACATTTAGCCTTGGTCCAAAGCGCCTGAAGGCCTGGTCTCACTGTTCCACTGGGAGTTTGCACGCAATCAAGTCTCCAAAAAAGTGTGATTCTGTATCCAACCATCTGACTTGCAGAAGTGGTGTCAGAGGCAAGGACCAGTCACAATAAAGATCTCTCTCTGTTGTGACTGGTGTAAGGGATGAGTAAACTTTTTGGACTTCTGTGTCTGAGAAAACATTGTAAAATGCTTTACATAGAATATATTTTCTTCTTGGAAAGTGTGTCAAAGTTCAAACTGCTTGTCCACAATGAGTGAACTCTTTCTTTTGAATTAACTCCTTGGCTCTTTGAATTGCCCAGTGCCCAATGGACGCCTTCTCTTATTACAGCCAGGACAAAATGTGTAATGGATTTTAGCAGATCCCCTCCCACCCCTGCCAATAGGTAAAGGAGGCTAATACTGCTTGTGAAAAAAAAAAAAAATCATGCACATAGTTTCTCATTCTGATCACAAGGCAAAGCCAAGTATGATGGAAAGCATTTGCATTTTCCCTCTGAACTGATTTGTTGTATATATATATATTACTGTTTGCAGCAACAAAGATGCCATTATAATGTAAAAATATCAGTCTTCAGGTTGCAGTTATCTGATTACATAAAAAGAAATGCTGAAGAACTGTAAAACTCTCAAATATTTATTCAGCAAAAAAGCTGAATCCCATAGACTCTTCCTTCCCTATGCACATGTGCATGTTTCTTGTATACTATTTAGTGTGTACTGCTTTTTATAGCATAGTTTGTGTAATTTGTTAGTTTGATTTACTGTATTATTTCCTGTGTATGGAACTATCCTGAAGTAAGTGCCATTTCGTGGGTAGCAAAGTATTTGAGTGCAGATCATCACCTCCAATGTGTCAGCTAGATCTATTGCACAACTATTAATGGCATGTTCAGAAGAACTTTTACATTAATATTGAAATTCTTTTAAGACCATATTTAGCTTTGGCAAATGTTTCCCACATGTCTTTGAGTGGCAGTCCATCTTTTGATGTTTATATTTGCCATCTGGATATGTCAGCTTTGTGCAACAGAAGTATGAAATGGTGCAAGTAAATCTCAAGAAGTGGAAAGAACATTTTAAAAGGTTTACAAACAAATGTACCCATAAATAGTATAGAAACATGAATGCGTAATGGTATGGACATACTTTTTTGGCAAGTCACTCTACAGTCTGAATTTTTTTAAAATCTTACTGCTACAGACATCCCAAAAGGAATTTTAAGGAAGTTTTATAAGCTTTTTGTTTGTTAATTTTATGCATATGATCATATGTTCTGTATGATCAAGCTCACATTTCATCCAGTACTTCTTATAAAGAGGCAGGGTTCCTGATTTTCATGGATTTTCCCCGGACAATTTTTGTGGAAAATATTTGAACAAAGGATAGACTACATATAAAACATTAAAAAATCCTTGGTTCCTCGGGCAGGCAAATGCAAGAGTTATGCATTATGCTGTTGCCATTACTCTTTGTACTTACAAGAACTGAATGCAGAATCTGTTTTCCTTGTACTCGGCTACAACTCAGATAAGCATCAGGAGGGATTAAATATAACCGTGTAAAGGACGTAACCTCCTGTAACGCTGCAGTAGGTTTGTTTTGCCAGCTACTGCAGGATAACATGAAATAACAGGTAAAACACATCCAGCCGAACTTCATAATTTCTGTAATGTGGAATATTTGAAGCCATAGCCATGTTAACTATAATTAGATGCAACCACTAGTTGTATACCACACAACAATTAGAACTCAATGCCTAGAAATGTGTTAAAGTTCTTTCCAGTTATTTATGCTGTTGAGATAGGCAGAGCCATATACAGTTCTCAGAAGTGATATGCATTCATCTGTGTTTATATCACCAGGAAAGGCACTGCCATCTGCCCTTAGCAATTCTCTCTCTACTCTTTGCTCTTTGTAAGATGAGCCCAGCTTCGATGTCATGTTACAATTTATTGCTAGTGATCTGCTTCGAGTTGTTTTCTGGTCACCAGTAGTTTGTTTGGATTCCATTTTTTCTTGTGTGTTGTCTGGTGTCACTGTGGGACTTGGGCTTGTCAGACTTATTTTATACATCATTAGCTCAGCAGTGCAGGGGATGATTACTTTCTCATAAACAAGTAATTCTTTCTCGGAAGACATGTGTAAATCTTGGCTGTTGAGACAGTGCTTTTTGCAAATTTCCTTGAAAGTCGAAAACTCAGGATTTTATTCTTCATTGCCTCACACCTCTTGCTGTCATTTAAACTGCTGCCAAAGAACATCACTGAAGCAGCAGCTCTGCACTCTGCGTCTTCCAACCTTTGAGACTGCTGCTTTGTAATCTTGATGTCCTTGTACACAAGTCTTGTTTACTTTTTTTTATGTCATCCCAAGTTCATTTCCTTTAATGATCAAAAGTCCATGGCACAGTTTAGCCCTGAAAAGGACTGATACTACAGCCCTTGCTGCGTTGCTGAGTGTAACTAGGGCAGAGGCCAGCTGGGCAGCAGCCAGTGCCTGGCTCCAGCATTTGAGAGCTGGGAAGCTCTAAGGTGAAACATTATTGGACACACTTGAGAACTAGAGGCTGTAAATAGAATAAGGCAAATAAAAACATTCAGAAAAATGAGAGCCACAAGAACTGGGCTCTTTCCAAACACTTTTCCTATTTTATTTTTTTTACAAAGTCTTCATTTCATTTGTAGGGTAATACAAGTTCTAGATCTTGGCTCTGCCCTTTCCACCGCACAACATGTACTCAGTTCTTCTTCTGTCCTATTTCTTCTTGTGATGTAGTTTGCTGAAAGACTCTGGTACATAGTTGTTAAAGTTCATGACAAAGTAGCTGGTGGGTCAGGACGCAGTGATTTTACAAGTGTATTTGGTGTGCCTCAGTGGTCATCTGCCATTTGTGCACCAGGGACTCATTTTCATAATCTGAGAGCTGCTCTGTCATTGAAACTTGTAAGAATTAGGAGCATTCACTGCTGCTCCATGTTTCTCCAAAGAGAAACAATCAAAGTTTATTGTAGAATAATTTTTCCAAAGTCCTGTTCTGTTCCTGTTTTGCTGGTGTTCTACTACTACAGCAGTGTCTGCTGTTAATAGGGAACCCAGGCTCACTGGGAAACAGGTACATTGTGGCAGCAGCAAAGTTGTCAACCATCACTCCACAATCCAAACTCATCAACAAGCTTGTGTTAACCAAGCTATCAGCATGACTCAAAGCCTTTTCCATTCAATTTTTATGTCTTCTTAATTTCCCAACTTCATTTTTCCACAAAGAGCAGCACTTCCTGGAGTAATCTGGAAGAAACTTTGTGATTCCTTTGCCTTCCGTTTATAACATTTTATTTTAATAAAAACTTTTTCAATCTCCCTGCACTGTAGCAATATCACTATAGCAATATTGAAGCAATGTGTGTTCTACTCAGGTAAGGGAAAATTGTTCCTCCTGTCATTTATTTGTGAAATTCCAATAGTGTTTGTTTTATTTAATGACTGCACAAATTACCTCCCAGGGGAAGCTGCAGATTTAATAAATCTTATGTCCCTTGGCCTAATTATCTTCTATCTTGGTTTCTTGTTAGCCATTCATCCTTGTGCAAGGTGTATATCCACTTTTAGAAGGAGTATATGTTTGGGATTCAGAAGCATTTTACCTTCATCCACAAAACCTACAGTGACCCTAAAGTCATGCCAGCAACACTGCACTTCTGGCCAAAGCTGTCTTTTGGTGTGACCCACTTGCAGAGGTGACTGGCATACCTGCAGTGTAGAACTACAGAACCCTTCCAGATGTGCGCTGGCCCTGCAGGAATAGACAAGTCATGATGGAGAATCAAAATCCTTACCAGTGGAGACCAAGCTGGTAATACCTAGAGCAACTCTTCCACAAGCACTTCAGAGAAGCTTACACCCTTAGGTCCCCATAAAGGACTTTTGTGGTTGAGATTTTGAAGGGGACAGAGTCCCTTGGTGGAATTGTGTGTGGGTGAGCATACATCATAGCCAGTGGGTTCCTCAGACCACGACTCCATGAGAGGGATCATCAAGGCACTGATAACTGCAGGTATTTGCATCTCTGACACTTGTCTCTGTCCCTGCCAGTGCTGCTGCAGGCTGGCCCTTTGGTCTACCAGCTTAAAAAAGCAATTCTGGAGGTAAATAATGTGCTGACTTTTCAAAGCTGGACCAGTTTTTCAATCACTCCCACAAAGAGCTGGATTGGCTTCCCGATGGAGTGTTGCATTGTGATTTGGGGACCGGAGACTTGTGATCAAGATAGATAGAGAAGGATAGAGAGGGGCTCTGTGGTTTTGCAGCCCATCTTCTTGGTGGTTATGTTTCAGATATGGAAACATATTCTTGCTGAAGCAGATTTACCTGGGTGCTCAAGAGAGAATGACTGTTCTGCAGTCTGTGTGTAAGGGTGAGTTACCACATAACATGCACAGGAACTACAAAATGAAATATCCAAATGTATGACTGCCTCTGTTCATCCTTAAAAACACACTTGAAAATATTACTTCATGTGAGGCTGCAAGAAAGAAGCCAGAGCAAAAGGAAAAACTGGAATAATTCACAACTGTCAGTTAGAAAGTGATGCAGTATGTCAAAAAAGTAGAGACTTTATGAAAGCCAACTACGCACAGCAGTCACTTATGCTTAGTAAAGCTTGTAACTATTGCTGTACATAGAAGGATAGCAAATAATTAACATAAAACTGGTTAGTTATTACTTGGGCATGGAGCCAAAGCATGTTATGGCTGATTTACTGTAAAGGCTTATCTGCACTCGAGCTGTTCCCACCCCTGCTCTGGTACCAGCATGGCTTCACTTGTGGTTACAATTGCAGGAGCTCTTGTTGGACCAGGCAGGGGCACTTTTACTGCCATGTGGCCCAATCTGCTTGTGCAGCCATGTGTGCAGAGAGCAGTGCACGGGTGTGTGTTTTACAGCCTTTCCTTAGAAATGGCTTTAGTATGCACACCAACAGTCAGCACATAAAAATAATTTCCATCAAGTGATTTGGGGATATAGGAAAGACAGATTTCAAGGCTTGTTATTATGCTACTGTGATGGGCTTTAAAAAGGAAACATTTTTCCTAGCATGTTATAAATATCTCATCATGCCATTACGATCACAGACTAGGAAACCATCACGGCTGTGTATGGGAAAGGCAACACTGCAGTAACATAAAATCTCTCACTCTCTTTTGTTTTCCTGGTGGATTGTTGCAAGAAGGAAAACTTGGCTAATGTCCAGACATTTTCTTGCCCTTTTTTAAAAATCAGATTTTTTTCTTGTTTACTTTAGAAACTGGGGCTTTGTTTATGGTGTGTTCTGTGCTGTGAAGCACAGAAATACAGGCAGTCCCTGCTTGAGCAGGCTCCTTACTCACTCATCTACTCTAAGGCTATGTACCCACAGGGGAGCCTGGGCTGGGGTTTCGAGATTAACCCAACACATGTACATGTCTCAGAGGGCTTAGGCATTTGAGAACATAAGCTTAAGTTTCTAAAAGTAAGCAAGGAGTTAAACAATAAACCATATCAGGTAGCCTGTTTATTACCACATGGCCATTTCCACTGCTGTTCTCCATAAAGTTGTGCCAGCACTTTCATTTTAAACATTGTTTTTCATTAGTTTATATAATACAGCTGTAAATATTTTTTCAGGCTCAAACTAGGAATTTAAAGGGAGAAACTAGGAAAAAACCACACCCCTGACTACTCTGCATTTGAATGATATAAAAGTGAAACTGCTGGGAGTGCTGCATGGGATGGGTATGTCCATGCCAATAAAAGCTTTGGATTAACAAGTGGAGGATGTACAAAGCCATCTCTGCAGATGTCCTCTATGAGGCAGATGTCCTGGAAAAGACCAGGGAATGAGCCTGTGTGTTGAATCTTGAACTAGAATGGAAGAGCTCAGTAAACAAAATACCAACACAGTAATGCTGAAGGAATATAATTAGTCACCACATTCTTGACTTGTGCTCTCTGGTATTTCCATTGTAAACATGGATTGTTTTCATCAAGCATAAGGACAACTGTGGATACAACTGTGTGTCCTTGTGTAAGTGGCAAGCATCAAGGATCTGATCACTGAGGTTTACATTGTACAAGACAACTAAACCATCTAACAGCCCAATAGGAACCTAGCCTCTTTTTTACCCAGCCTGCCTAGTTTCTGCCAGGCTAGTGAGCTCAGTTACTCTGGTGAAGCCTCCAAATGCTAGAGCCAACACAAGTGAAATGGCTCAAGCAAAGACCCTCTTGACAGCACCTACTGACGTAGTTCAGTCTCTTTGCATCACCAGCCTGGGAATATCTTCCAAGGGGGACATTTTGTTGGTAGCAGTGCTGAGCAGCTGTTTCTCCCTGCCCTGCACCCCGTGCCACCTGTGTGAGGGGCTGGCACAGCTGTTTGTGCAGCCAGGCAGTGAGCTGTGCCAGGGAACATCCCTGTGCTGGCTCTTTCCTAAGGCACTTTACTGCATGGTTACACAAACTGTCGGGCTGGTGCAACTCAGGAGGCTGCAGGGAGGCACGACTGATCAGCTGATGGGGACAGGGTAAACAGCAACTGCTAGAGCCAGTTCCAAAGCAGTAATGAGACCAAAAGCCAAACCACAGGCTCAGGTTATTTACAGTCCTTTCCATTGGCTTCAGTGAACAACAGTTAGTCCCCCTGTTGCAACATCAAATCCCAATAAGACTGAAATCAGTGAACAATCATTTTCCCTATGATTTCAATTGATCTATACTTAGAGTAAAAAACTTACTAAAGTTTTGATATGGTCTGTGAAGGTGCCATCTGAGGGCATTTGGAGTGGGTACTAAAAGACCGTTTGGGTAGCAACCCATAGATTTTTATCCCACTTCCTGGCTCATTCACCATGGTCTCTGTTGTGACTAGGGATGATGTGAAATAATATGAAAGCAAGTTCCTTCAGTCTGAACAACAGGGGAAATAAAAAACCATGGCTGACAGAGGCTCCTATGCATCCAGCTCAGCTGAGAACACAGGCTGGGAAAAAAAGCACCTGATGTGTGGGGCATGCCCACTGAAAGAGAGCATCCAGTCTTCCTCATGCTAGGCCACATACTCTGTGATGGTGTTGTTTTAGCAGTTGTGCAGAGAAAGTCCCATACTGGGTCCCTAAAAGCCATCATGGACTTGACCACCTGGGTAGGTGAGTACATTAATAAAAAGCCTCTTGCATTAAACTGAAATGAAGAGCAACTGTCCAAATCCATCAAAGAAGTCCAACACATGGGTGTTAAAACAATGGGCCCTTTAGGTGCATAGCTCTTGTCTACAGCAGGATTACTAAACCTTATTTATTTTTGATTTGTTTTGAATCTAGGTGCCCACTATCCAGGGCAAATATCAAAGTTTTGGCCAGGAACGCCCTAGGTGTGGAGATACCAAATTATAATTCCTGCATCAGCCTGTGAGGGCTTGGTTCTTTAGAAGGAGGTTTCAAGCACCCCTAGAAAAAAATCAAAGAAAACAACTTGATGTCTTTGGCAGGAAGATTTGTTTTGCAGTCCCATTTTTACCATCTGAAAAATGCCTACAATTACACCTAACCTATCAGAAAAGCTCTGAGGCTTGATTAGTGTGTGCAAAGCCCATCAGTGTGTACATGGAGAAGTCTGTAGCCCTGAGAAAGGAAGGAATGAGGTGGCCCAATAACTCTGCAGTGAGTCAGTAACATTACCTAATCTACAGTACAGCTGTGCCACACGGGATACTCTCCATAAACACACTGCCTTATCACCTGCTTGTTGGGAAGGGTAAGCTGGTTCAGCTAAAATAAGAACAGGAATAAACCTGTGTCCTACAGCACTCCCATCTTACCTCCAGTTATGCTCCAGCGCTCCCTGTCCTGAGTGAAATGAACTCCCAGAGGTTTCTTTTCCTTGAGGTATTAATTATTTCATTGAACAAAAGGAGGGAGGATGAAAATAACCCAGAGAAATGGGTGTTTACGCAGTGTTTACGCCAAGGTTTCCAAGCTGATATGCAGCAATAAATATCAGGCACCAGCTGCTTCCTTTCTTACGAGTCCACGTGGAGATGGCGATTCCCTCCAGATCTCCCCTGGGAAACACTGGATCAAAGCATTATTTTAAAAAAGAAATAAAAGATGTCAGCAAACAGAGGTGGACTTTGCATTATTCCTGTCTTGTTTTCCTTTTTACAGTCCACCAAGTTCCATGTCTGCATTCATGGGGGCTCATGAAATCATCTGGCTCATGGAGGCTTTGCCTCCACTGGAGTTACATCCCTGCTTCCCACCACCCTGTGGAGAGAAGGGGACCAAACACTGAAGCACAGCACAAGGGCTCAGCAGATGTTGGTTCTCAAGTCTGTAGGGACATGTCATGTGTCCTGTGTCACATCACTGTTGCTCATGTGTGGTGTGGGGGTAAGAGCACCTTGTCACCTCTGGAGGATGCTCCAAGCTCCTCAGAGTTGGCTAGGTGGACGATCACAGAGACAGATGCTTAGGAAGTGCACGACTCCAGACATCTTAAGACTGCAGGCAACGAGTGCTTTATGTATTATTTTGATTATTATATGGCATTTATATTGAAGGAGTGATCAGATGTGCTAGAAATTGTACAAACTGATAGGGTAATATGGTCTCTGTGACTAGGGAACATTTTTAAAAAATAAAAGAGATGAGTCTGGGGGAAGGTAATACTCTGTCTTACAAATAGGTACCAGGGTAATGATGAGAGTTCTTGCACATGCTCATAAATCTCACCCAGAAAAATATATTTGGAGCAGAATTGTTAATCTTGGCTTTCCTGTTGGGTTGTGTTTTGTTTAGAAATCCAGTTTTTTAATCAGAAACAGATCATCAGAATATAAATGAGAAGGAGGGGAAGGGCTAACCAGTAAGGGGATAAGAAAATAAGAAAATGAGAATAAGGAAGGAACAGAAAGAAAGAAGATGAGTGCAAGAGGAATAGAAAAGCTTTTCATTTGAGAACATTAGCATAGGGGGATTGCAGAGCACGGAGTTAGGAGAGCTGTAGTGTAAAGCAGGGAAAATTGCCATTGGTAGTTAAGAAAAAAAATTAAAAATAGTCAGAATTTTAAACATGTGTAAATGGTGGCTTCAGGAGCTCTAGAGGCATCAGAAAAAAACTGGTGACCACTGGGACTAAGACAGAGGCACTACCTGAGCAAGGACAGAAGAGGATGCTGCCACCCCCTCCCACACTGCTTCCCATCAGCAGCACACTTAAGTCTATTCTGAGAGTAGCTGCTCCTAAGACCACCTGTCTTGATCCAAGCAGTCTTGCACCGCAGTGCTGAGAAATGTGCAAAATACAGAGTAAATCCATTTGCAGTTGTCCTTCATTTCAGTGAAGTCTCAAACCAAATCTGGGTCTATGCTTGAGTTTTAAGAGGAACTGATGCCAGGGACAAGCATTTCTTAGGTGCAGTTTTCCTCACTTACTGAATAGCTCTCCAAAGTCATTTTTCCCTGAGCAGTGCATGAAAGCCAGGCCTGTCCTTCCATAAAGCACCACTCCCAAATCTTAGTTTCTTCCTTACTTCCACTAGAAATGACATACCATCTCTTCTCTGATTTTTCTCCTTTCTCTCCATTTCCTATGGACATGCACCCTTCAGTCTGCAAAGAGTCCTAAAAAAGCTCTTTGTGCTCAGTGGTGCCTCCTGCTTGGGTCGCTCTGCATCCCCACTGCCGCTTCAGAGGTGTCCTGGCCACCGCTGTGGTGCCAGCCGTCAAGAAGGAATAGGAAACTGCTCCAGGTGTAAAGCAATACTCTAAACCTGGCAGACTGGGAGAGGGGGAGGGAGACGCACGGTCTTTTTTAGCCTGGATTGATTCCCTTGCCCACTTCACGCTGCAGCCTCACAGACACTTGCATCAGTGGAGCAGGCAATGGCATGGAATTGGTGGGATCTGTGCTGCTGGATGCTCCTTGCCAAAAAGACCAGGGTGGCACATGGATGTGCTCTGCCCTGCTCAGCCCATCCCTGCTGGCCGGTGGCTTCTGTTTCACTCCTCCAAAATGAACTCTTCCTTCCTCCTTTCACGTGGGGAGTTCATGGCAGCTGGAGTTGAGAGTTTTTAATTCCCACAGAAAACCAGGGGTGTATAAGTTCAAGGTGGCATTGTTTTAGCAGAGTGGTGTTGGCCCATCACACAGATGAGGGTGTGTTTGACTGTGCTGGCTTCTCTTACAGCTTATCTTAAGTTTTGTGATATCAGGTGATGTTGGTAGGGGGCAGTTGTTGAAATCAGATGATCATATGTTAATCCCAGCTTTCTTTTTCCTTTCTTAAAGCAAGCTTGTGGCAGCAAAATAAGGGAAGCCTGACAGCATGGCACAAAGCCTGAAACATTTCAGGACCCATAAAACACACTTCAAATGAACGCATTTTGTAAAATCTCATTAGTTTTTGAGGCTTGATTCATGACAGCTGAATCCTCAGGACTGGCAATATTCATATAATGTAAAAGAGCTATAAACATTAAAGAAGTAAAAATGCACAAAGCTTCTACATCAGTCACCAGCTGCAGCCAAGCTATGGCTCATTGGAATTTATTGCAGCGTCTTCAAGCAGAGCAAGTGGCGAAGTGCTGCTATTACTTCTGATTACAAATGGACTGGGTAAGAGCACTGGTGCTATAAACACCCCATTACAGAATGGGCTGCACAGTACAACACCTACTATATTAATAACATTCAATTCTTCAGATTCAAAAATAGTGCTCTTAGGAAGAAAAGCAATTGCATTCTAGTCTGACACCTAAAAGGAAATGTGGGAAGGAAATAACTGTAACTGGCACATCTAATAATGGATTATGATGTTACCCTCCTGGGAACTGGAGGGAATTGTCCTGCACTTTAGATTGGAACTAGCCTGCTTTCTCAAACATAAATCTGTGTTAATCCTTCTACAAGCTAAAAAAAAAAAAAAGCCCAGGTGAGCTTTTGGCTCCCATGGAGCTCCTCTGTGCCATTTTGATGAAAGAAAAGGATCAGAAAGCTGTCTCTATGGTTCATCTGAAAGCAGCCCTCTAACAAGGGAACCAGAGACATCCCTGCTACCTCCCCCACACAGTGTCTCCACACCTGCTGACAACAAGAAGAGGCTGGAGCAACCTGCCCTTTGGTAGGCTTTACCTAACACAATGATCCCTCAAGGCCTTTGGCAATTCCAAGATTAGAGGGCTCGGCTGAACACAGAAGCTGCACCAATTTGACTTATATCATGGCTTTGATTTGCATTCCCAGAGCCAGCTCAAGGTGTGGTTTCACAGGTTCCTCTGTTCCCATCCCCTTGCCAGAGGTCTGTCTCTCCCAGCAGAGCTGGTGGCCATTGCCCTGGGTGCTCATCTCAGCTGGTTTTGTGCAAAAAGCCCCACAAACCTTCCCACACACCTGCCTTCATCAGGCACCCGTGGGAGGGCACTGGACTTTTGCCCTGGAGGAGCTGGGGCACAGGGAGGCTCATTTCTGCCAGCGCACAGCACGGTGATGATGACGGCAGCACAAGCGCTGAGTAAACACCTGTGGAGGGGACTCCTCCAACATAGCAGCAAGGGCTGTCAGCCTTTGTCAGTCAGCACAGCTGCTCCACAGCCCCAGGGGTTCAAACCCTTCCTCTCCCACAGCCCAGCATCATGCCAGGCCACGTGACTGGGATAGCAGGAAAGGAAGGGAATGCTCTCTGTCTCATCCCATGATCCTTTAACTGCTGAAATTCAGGCAGGAGGAGCAAAGTGAGGGATTGTGGAGGTAGATAGTTTTAAGCCCATTGCATAGACACTGCACCAATGGCATTGAGTAGATGGCTGATGTGATGAAGACCATCTAGCAAGCAAATTACAGAACTTGGAAAAAATGTTACCTTAGACCCTTTCCAGTAACCCACTTACTTCACAGTGCCTCCAGCTGTGAACTCCTCTGGCAGAGACAGACCATAGTTAAATGCTTGCATCTCCCTCCTATCCCCTATCCAGGAATCAGCCTTTAACCAAACCTGTGCTATCCTGCCTAGGCCCCCTTCCACCACCCAGATCATGCACAAGGGCCTTACATGACTGCACTCACCCTCATACACCCTGGAGGAGTGGCATGGGACATATTCATGCTTTTAGACCCACCAGTTTATTCATCCCAGACCAACCTTGTATCTTTGGTTAAACTGATGAGACATTACACATGGGCTACAACAAAAAACCCCATGACCTCTGGGAAATAAAATGGCTGAAGAGAGGCCTAAAGGTTTGTTTAAACCTTTGTCCTGTCATTTTTTTCAGACTAAGTAGTGCATAAGCACAGCTGAAGATCCAGCCTATTTTGTAGCAAGTGTAGATTTAATAAATCTGTCTCGACTCCAGTTGTACAATGAGAAGCTGTTACAATGGGAGGAAATCGGCTGAGCTCATATTCTTCCCTGAGACAAAAGTTCTGGGCACAGCTAGATGAGAAAATAGCTACAGCTTTTCTAAAGAGCCAGTGAAATAAAATCACCAGAGGAAGTACTCCAAAACCCTTCAATACAGCAAACTGTGTAGGCAAGCAGTACAAGCAAAGATTACATCACTGCCAGAAACAACCAAATAGCCCCATCAAGGTAATTACCAAGTATGAGGCAAACAGCTGGATCAGGGTATGGGTAAATATTGCTAAACCAGAATACTGAACATGTTATCCTGGAGAACAGAATGGGAGCATTTCAAGGCATATGTTAATTCATCAGCTCTCACCAGTATTCTTGATCAGAAGTGCTTGTGTTTCCATAGTGCCTTGGGAAGCTGTGAACATCAAAGCCCAGACATACACACACATCCAGGTCCACCAGCTCTGCCAGGCAGGGATGAATCTCCAGCAAGCAGATGATAACAAATAGCAGGAAGCCCATGAAAATACATCTTAAGCTAGCTCTGGGAACAGGAATCAAAGCCACAGTTTAAGTTACTTTGATTCAGCCCCTGTGTAGAGACTAGAAACTGAAAATCAAAGTGGGGCTTGGTACCTTTTTAAAGGAGCCAATTCATCACAGCCTAAATGAAAAGAGTTAGTAGCTCCCACAGAAGTGCAGGTACAATTCTCAGCTGAGATGTGAGAAGCTCTTTTCTCTTTTCAGAGCTGGTTACACAAAGAAGTTTACTTTGAAACATGTGGTGCCTCAATGTAATTGCTTCACATAAACCAGTGTGCAGGAGCAGCCTCCAAATGAACACAGGGCTTCTTCCCGAGTCATTGTTTCTGCTTGGAGAAAAAGGGCGAGGATGCTTCAGCTGGACACCAGGGCACCTGGTGGAGTAGCTAGGTGTGGGATAGCTCCAGTGGCACCCAGTGGGGCAGGGGACAGGGCATAGCCAGAAGTCACAAATTTCCACCCAGATGTTTGCACCGTCAAATCTCTGTGATTCACCTTTTGGGTGTTGTCGTTGTTCCACTTACCAACAAATCGCTATGAAGAACCCAGTTCTCCCCAGAGTAACTGGGGGTGGTGGCCATCACTGCGGGGACACTTGGCACACCAGCATCAGACAGCTGCAAGTTTTCCAGGCACAACTCTTCCATGCAATTTTAGCTGCCATCTTCCCAGCTTCATCTTCCTCACCCAGCAGCACAAGCGCCACAAGTACAAGGATGCAGAGGAGAAGCAGAAGGAGTTCAATACAGTTCTCTTCTGGTAGAAGTGCATTTCATATGTCTTCCCTCTTTGCCATGAGCTTGGGAGAGTGGAGAGGAGTATGCTGAGGGCCACCACTGGCCCACAGAATGCGCTTCAAGGTGTGAAAAGGCACTTTTCTCATGTATTTGCAGGGTTCCCCAGATGGAGGAGGAATGATGCACCTGACTCCATGTTCTTAGAAGGCTAATTTATTATTTTATGATACTATATTATATTAAAGAATACTATACTAAACTATACTAAAGAATACAGAAAGGATCTTACAGAAGGCTAACAAGATAATAATGAAAACTCGTGACTCCTTCCAGAGTCCTGACACAGCTTGCCTGTGATTGGTCATTAAGTCAATTCACATGAAACCAATGAAACATGCACCTGTTGAATAAACAATCTCCAAACACATTCCAAAGCAGCAAAACACAGGAGAAGCAAATGAGATAATATTGTTTCCCATTTTCTCTGAGGCTTCTCAGCTTCCCAGGACAAGAATCCTGGGCAAGGAGATTTTTTCAGAAAATATGACAGTGACACTTTTTCACATGCAGTTACCTGAGAGATATTGCATCAGACTGTCTGCTCAAAAGGACACAGCCATCACCATCCAGAAAGGTGTTGTCAGGGCAGCATGTGGAAATCCCCAGGTCTTGGAGTGTTGTTTGTGTCACCTGTGAGGGTCCCTAATTTCACTGGCCTGGCACAGCCCTTGCTGCTGTTATGCCTGAGCCAAGGCTTGCTAACAAATACAACCAGGTGCAGGTACTGGGTGCAGCCCTGGCCTCGATGGGGCAGAGCAGCCAAGAACAGGATCACTCCTGCCTCCCTGGACCAGCCCCATCTTGGGCTATGCCACTGATGGTACCTCAAGCCCCACGGCTTTCCAGTACAACTTCATCTAGGAGTTGTCTGCTCTGCTTCAGGCCTTCTGAAAACCTCAAAGAGGTCTTAGCTTTACAGTGTATGCAATTCATCAGATTGTCACCTGACTCCACTGCTGGAAGAAAGGAGGACTGACATCCCACTTAAAACTGTCATTAGCACTGCCAGGGTTTCTTCTTTAGTTTCTAGAAGGTTCTGTGAGCACCCTCTATGTGTGGCTCAGTAAGGTGTTGGTGGGACATCTGGGCCATAGAAAAACCCATTTAAAGACTGCAGGAGCAGTGAGAGGCCAGCAGCATAGGGCAGTTCCCCATCACCACAAGCTGTGTGGAGACCCCAGCCAGGCTCCATGAGCTGAGGGAGATTGCTTCCCTCACTGCACCAGAGAGAGAGGGACTGGCCTCAGCTGGAGACCAGGGCTTAGATGTTATAAGGCTGGCTTAGCAGCCTGTGTTCATCCACCAGAGTGGCAATTTCCAGAGCATGTGTCAGACAGCCCTCCTACACTGATGCTGGGAGCAACGCCTTGGATACAGGCCTGACATAATACTGGGAATATTTGTCATGATTTATGGTATGCAGTATCACTAATACAGGGACATGACCTGATGAGCTCTGTGAGACCTCTCCTTTCCTATGATGTGCAAGTTCTGCATGCTTGGCAAGCTTTCATTATTTTTAAATAAAATGAAGGATGTCAATTAACTGTGGGAAATATGTCAGACTTTGTTAATGCACTTTGTACTCCTTTATTAATTTTTCATACTGCCATGGATGCAAGTCTGCTTGGGGAAATACCAGTCCTACACAGTGCATTTCCCTGCAGGGTCCTGTGTTGGGAGGAGGGAGTGGAGAAGAGGGGGAGGCTCTCTGTTATTGTTCAGTAAGATTTTCAAAGTGCCTGTGTACACTCATGGGTGTATAAAACTGTGCAACTTGTGCATAATCAGTTTGAGTGCCTGAGTCCTGGCCTGTGGGGCCTCTCTCCCTGCCTGCAGCATCATTCCAAAAGCTTAGGTTCTTTTCTAGGTCATGATCAATTTTATATATTGGATTACATGCTGGATAATGCTGGTGCATTAAAAAAAAAGTAAAATTCAGCTTTAAAATTACAAATATTAGAAAAAAGTTTTTTCTCCCTGGAAAGTGCAGTGCTTTAATGCTGTGCAAACAGAGCAAAGGCAAGGGGCTTAATAAAGGACAAGGGAGATTCTGGTATACAGAGCTGAGTGCTCTTGGCATGCTGTGGAGAGTCCTGCAGTGTGTGTGACCAGATTTCCTTTCCAGGAATCTTGGGAACATGTGACTTGGTGTGTCATGGCTCTGCAATCTGCTCACAGCATCAAAGGTGGATCCACCTCCATGAACAGTTTTTGCACTGGTTCTTTGAAAAGGGAGACATCTGTCTTTCATTCCCTGGACTCTGCTCCTCCCAGAGCATCACGCCCCTGTCCTGCACATTTCCACATTTCTTGGGGCTCAGATAAGGTCACCAAATGTTTCTTTCTTTATTTTTCCCTTTCTTCACTCTCAGGCCCTCTCAGACCCAGATCTTGAGATGTGTGATCTCAAGGAGTGTGAGCCTGTAAAGGAACAAAGTCAAAACCCTGAATTTTGGAAGAGTGAACATCCAGCTCTTTAAAGAGTTGGTGAATAAGATTCACTGGGAAACTGTCCCTAAGGACAGAGGTGATGACCAGTGCTGGCAGCTCTTCAAGGCCCATTTTCTTAGAGTGCAGAAGTGCTCTTCCAGTGTGCAGGAAATCAAGCAAGGCAGGCCAGAAACTGACATGGATTTGCTCCTCAGACTGAGCAGTAAGAAAGAAATGCACTACCAGTGGAAGCAGAGACAGGTGACCTGGGGAGAGTGCAGGGACACGGTTCATATGTCTAGGAATGGGGTCAGGACAGCCAAGGCAAAGCTGGAACAGGACTTGGCAAGAAATGTAAGGAATTACAAGAAGGGATTCCATAAGGACATAGGTCAGAAAAGAAAAGGCCAAGGAGAGTGTAGCCCCTGTGATAAGCCAGAAGGGTGACACTGATATGGAGAAGGCTGAGGTAGTCTATGAGTTGTCTCAGTCTTCACTGATAGTCAGGCGTCCCACTTCTCCCAAGTCCCTGACCCTCTGCATGGGTGGTAGGGAGTGAAGCCCCTCCCTGTATAAGGGAAGAGCAGTTCAGGATCACTTGATGAAGCTGAATAGCCACAAGTCTATGGGACCTGAGAAGATGCATCCCAGGGTCCTGAAGGAACTGGTCAATGTTGTTGCTAAGCCACTCTCCATCATATTTGAAAAGTCATGATGGTCAGGGGAAGTCCTTGGTGACCAGAAACTGGAGACATCACTCCCATTTTTAAAAAGAAGATCCAGGGAACTACAGAGCAGCTGATCCTGGGAACACCATGGTGCAGAACCTCCTAGACAATCTGCTAAAGCACATAAAAGAGAAGGAGGTGTCAGCCAGCACATCTCTACTGAGAGCAAATCACGCCTGATCAATCTGGTGGCCTGTGCTGGAGTGATGGCAAGAGAAGACCAAAAGACATCAGTTATGTAGTCTTCTGTTAGGCCTTTGGTGTGGTTCGACATGATTTCCTTATCTCCAAATTGAAGAGACATGGATTCAGTGGGTGGAGCGTTCAGTGGATAAGGAATTGGCTGGATGAAAGCAGCCAGAGAGTTGTGATCAATGGCTTTGTGTCTAGGTGGAGGCCAGCAATCAGCTGTGTCCCTCGGGCCCTGTCTTGGGACCAGTGCTCTTCAGTATCTTCATCAGTGACACAGACAGGGAGGTCAAGGGCACCTTCATCATGTTTGCAGATGACCTGAAGCTGAGCACTACAGATGACCCAAAAGAAGGACAGGGTCACTTCCACGGGGACCTGACAGACTCAAGAAGTGGCCCATGAGAACTTCCTGAAATTCAACGAGTCCAAATGCAAAGGGCTGCACCTGGTTCAGAGCAATCCCAGATATAAGCACAGATTGGAAGAAGTCATTGAAATCAGTCCTACAGCAAAGGACTTGGATATTCTCAGGGATGAAAGCTGGGCATGAGACAAGAGTGTGTGCTCACAGCCCAGAAAGCTGACAGCATCCTGGGCTACCTCAAAGGAGCTGTGGTCAGCATGTCAAGGGAGGCAGTTCTCCCCCTCTGCCTGCCCCACGAGGTCACCACCTGGAGTACAGCTGAGAAAAGATATGGACCTGTCAGAGTGGGTCTAGAGAAGGGCCATGAATATGGCCAGAGGAATGGAGTACCTCTACAACAAAGACAGGCTGATGTTCTGCCTCAGAAAGTTGGAGAGAGTAAAAAATTGGGGAACCTAGAGCAGGCAGAGTGCTTTGGGCACCTGAAATGCTGCCTGCCTCCCTTGCAGCCCTGCTCTGAGTCCAAATGGCCTTTAATGCTGCCTTTTGATGAACCTGAAGGCTCGTGGAAGCAACCTTATCAAAGCCTTACTAACAGGACCCTGCAGTGTATGTCCTACTTGGGCTCCCTACACTTCTTCTGAGAGAGAAATGTCACGTAAAAATTGTTAACAGTAGGTAAATGGCATGACAGGACAATGAGATGGCTCAGGAGGGTGAATGCCAGAGTGCAGGATTCAGCTTTAACACACATGGAGGTATGGGAGGAGGCCCACAGGGAACCACCAGTTGCCACAGGGCAATTTATCCTGGAGGTTTATTCAGGGTTCTCTGAGTTGCAGTGCATTCTGTAGGTATAGATACCTTCCTGGCCCCAAAGTAAATGTGTATCTGTAAAAATACTGTGCATTTCATAGGTGACATTGCTGTAAGGAGCCATGCCTGTCAGTGTTGTGCAGTGTTTGGATAGCCCAGACATCTGAGAGATGCTGCACAGCCTGCTCTGTGAGGGCTTTGTGGCAAGATCTTTAAATGTCCTGGCCTCTCCACGCTGGTACTTAAAGGTCAGTTGTATTCTGAAAAGTTACCTTGATAGGCACAGTGAAAATTTGTCTTTCTAATCATCAGATTTGCCTAGCTAGCAACAGAATATGTTAATTTCCAGATGTGCCAGTTCAGGGTAAGTTCAGCAGAGAGAGCCAGAGCAGCTTTTTCTGCATCCTCAGTAGTAAGGTCTGTGTGAAAAAGGCTTCCAATTCTGCAAATGTGACTGGAGTAGAAATGTGCTATCTTGGGTGAAGAAGTTCTGCAGCCTTAGCTGTCATAAAATGTAGAAAATCCTTATTTTAGCGAGTGAATTCCCCAGATGTGCCTGGGAACAAGTCAACTGACTACAAAAGATCTATTTTATCCACCATGACTATTTAGAGTAAAACTGCACTTTGAAGTTTGGTAGGCACTTCTGCAATAGAGGGGTTTGCCCTGATGTCCTTGGCCAAAAATAGTGGCTTATTTTTGTCCTGCTAACACATGCCAGCTGGCTGCCACCCTCCATTCCTGACGCAGCTGCATTTCGGTTCTGCTGTTTATGTAAAGTTTGTGCAGTGTGATTTAGGGTCCTTTGGGATGAAATGTACTGTGTAAATATAAACTCTTATTTCCAATGCCTTTCTGTAGCCATTGAGGGCCTAATTCATCCCACTATGCAGGGGTTTACACCAAGACTTGGCCAAACAGATGCAGATCCCAGCATTGTCTGGCACCCAGTGGGTTCAGCCTCTGGAGAAAGCTCCCATGAGCAGCTTCTGGAGGCACCACAGGGCTGCTCAGTGTCCCAGCACCCAACCCCAGCTTGGCCCAGGATTTGGAGCATCCCAGTGGAAAACTCTTTTGAAGACAAGGTTTTTGTTTGGCATTTTACTACATAAGCTTGTTGTTTGTTAACAGATTGGAATCTGGATTTGGAGTTTTGAATATTCCTTCACACTAGGCTGTAGGATAGTTTGGATCCATCTGGTTAATTTACCAATACAGTTGAGCAAGTGATAAGTAATAGGGTGTGCTACAGCCATCTAAGTGCTTCTCTTGCAAGGTCAGATATCCCCATAATTGGGAATAGTGTGCAAATATATTGCTTTCACAAAAAAATAAGCCCTGCTGAGGAATTGGAAGAACTGTGAACTCGATCCACTTTGATTATATCTTGCCATCTCTTGACAAGTGTGGGCCTATTCCAGACTAGATGCAACACATATCCATAATTAACACTACACAATACCAAATGCAACATTTGCAACATAGCAAAGCAGATGATCTGCAAGATATAGCTGCCTATTTAAATAGTGTCCTGAATATTTATGCATAAGGATTTCCATGTCACTTCAGCTGTAGAGAGAGTGGAAAAATGTGGGGGGAAAAAAAAAGTAAAGGCAAAGTTTGAAACTCCAGGACGGAAAACTCAGGGGTCTAGGATTACCTGCCTAACACAGCCTCCCAGCAGTTTATTCAGGGATGTTCAGCATCCCCTCACTGCAGCAGAAATTACTTTGAATAACAAGAGATTTCCCATAGATTTTAGAAGCTACAAAACATGGAGCAAACTTCATGTACCTTAACAGCAGGTGAAGTTGAAATTTCACCTGTGCCCAGCCAGCACCAAATTCTGCCAGCCCAGACAGAGCCTGTGACATGAAATCACATCCCCATATTTGTGAGTTGATAAGCAGAATGGTTTTCAGACTTCCAGCTTCACCTCCTGCAGATGATTCAATTCAGGTGAATGCCTCTGCCTCCAAGAGCAGCAGAGTGGGGCAAACCTGAAAGTGTGTCTCTTTCCCCATAACTCTCTCTCCTTTGCAATGAATTCAGTTTTCACATGTGCAATAGCAGCAGCACATACTCTCAGGCTGAGCCTTTCATGTGCACTTTGAATTGGCACTGCAGCCTCACAAGGGGCAGGAAAGGGGAGCTGCCTCAGACGGAGGCTGCTGAGGATCTCCTTGTCAAAACTCAAACATGAAAGGACACTTGTGGACTTCTGTCCCAGGCAAGAAAAATTGCAGTCCGAAGGAGCTTGCTATGCCTGGTACAAAATGCTGATATTTGCTCATTAGAGCAGGGAGGTGAGGTCTCCTCCTTGCTTCTGGGAACACCTTGGTCATCCACAGAGCTCCTTGTAAGCAATAGGACACCATTTTGAAGATGACCAGACACCTTTTTCAGACAGGCTACTGGGACTTCACAAAGCAGGTGGGAATACTGCACCAAGAATTAAAACCTGGAGCTGCTGAATTTACAACAACCAGCAAGACTACCCTGAACATTGAAAATGCAGAGTAAATATGATCCAGATCTCCAGGCCAGAGAAGCCATCCTGCTGCATTTATGGGATGATGCAAGCCCACTCCAGCAGAACCTGTCCCCCTCCTGGAGATGGACTCACTTGTCTGAAGGCAGAGGAGACCATGCCCATCAAACCTGGACCAACCCCATCCCCAGCTCCACCTGCTATCAAGTCCCACCAAAGCCCATGTGATTACCTTTTGCAGTTTCCTTGGGCCTGACTGGATTCCCATTGGCTCCCACAGTATGTGCTGGAAGGTGAGATCTGCTCCCTGTGCTATTCTCTCCCAGCAGGACACACCATCTCTTGTTTTCCCCTTGCAAATTCAGAGAAAGAGGGAAGTTACTGGATTTCTTCAAAGGTGCCCATGACTGTTTGAGGTTACCTGATCCCAGGGAAGAAGATGGAAGTGTTCTGTACCCTTTCCCATTTTTCTCTGTATCTCCATGCCCATTACTGCTGCACCAATCTTAGAGCATATTAACTAAAAAGGAATTGCAGAGGAGCTTAGGAGACTATTTTGAGTCCAAATGAGCTCAGAACCAGAGAGGAGCAGAGACTGGCTGCAATGGTGATGCTCACACAGACCTCCAGGACTGGGGTGACTATGACCCCCATGCTGGTCCTTTGGCTTTAATCTGGCACTGTGAAATGTCAACCTGACCTTCAGTATTGCCAGAACCCTGTCATATCCAGAGAGAGATGAAAGACTGTACTGCATATTACCTGTGCCTTGCTGCTACAGAGGTTCACAGTGAGCACATCACCATCACTGAAATATGAGACTGGTGCCAACACGACACATTTTTAGCAGAAGTGCACAAAAGGGAATTATCTCTTTTAAAAAAACCCTCTTCCTCTCCCAGGAGCAATCCTAGCTTATTTTTTGCCTCCAGGATTCCCTCTTCTCCTTACACTCACAATGTATTTACCTTTTTTTCCCCCTGTTTGGCAAAGAAGAGTTGTTAATCCTCGTGGGCATTACAGGGCAGCAGAGGGTGCAGCAGAGGCTGCCGAAGGGGCAGTGGTGTGTAGTTTGCCTGTCTCTGGTGTCATCTGGGTTTGGGATGAGTCAGGAAGATAAGTTAGGTAACAAACAAGTGGGAGAGCTAATAGACCAGTTGGTAGCAGCAAGGGTGCGTCCGCTGCTGACTCAGAGCAATCAATGTCTTATCATTTCTCACGCCTTCCAGCTCCAGCACCAAGCCTCCAAGGGCTCTCATCAGGGGATTAATTCCTCCTTCTCATCTTCATCAGGAGCATGCACTCGAGCCCTCTGCATGGGAAACAGACACATCTTCTCCATGTGGCAGAAACACCCAGCCAGTGATTGCACCCATCACTGGATGGACAATATCCCAGCCAGTTGTACCTAGGTACAGAATGAAGATTTATTATCCCCAGTTGCAAGCACTATCAGGAGCCCAAGGAATTATTTGATATATTTTATAATGGAATAAAGAGATTGTAAGGGAAATGGCACCTCAAAGGAAGAAGTTCAGACATCCTGAAGACAACAAGCAGAGGTACCTAGGAGGATGATATTATGCTTAAACACAAGTCCATCAGAGGCAGCTGAGTCCCATGTCACAGAATAAGATCACCTCTTTGTGTCATTCTATGACAGCTATGAAGATTCACCTGAAGATCCATTGTGAAGGCTGGAAGTCATGTTGTCAAAGGACTTGTCCTGAGAGGAAAAACACAGGATGAACTCTAGCCCAGGGCTGTGCACGTGAACCTTCTTGTCTGGAAGGGAGCGACGCTGCAAGACTGCCCAGCACCAGGCTCAAGCAGGGCCCTCTCTGGCTCCTTGGGGGCACACATGGGCACCTCCTAAGGCTCTTGTCTTGCCCTTGTCTTCTTCCTCACCTGCTCTCTGTGACCCTTCACTCTGGAAGGGTTGTGGTGATTGCTGATTGCTTCTGGTCATTTCAGACAGACTTTTAAGCTCCCTCAATGTGTCTGACCCTGCCCCATCCTGGACATGGCTATGAATTATGTTCCTTCTTCATATCTTGCCCCAGCTTTGGTTCTATTTTCTCTCCCTCTCCCTCAGTCTCCAAATGCTTGGCATATGTCTTTTGTCTACCTGGTGTGGGCTCCATGGGTATGCAATGGGCACAGAAGCTAATTAGTGACTGAGGGGTTTTAAATTTAACCTCATGGTGCAGCCATGCCTTGAATGTAAATAAGGCATGTGCTTTTGGGTGAACATGTGAGGTCCTTTGAGAGCACTTCAGAGGAGACCAACCTGCTGCTCAGGACAGGTGAGACCTCTGCAAAAAACCTCAGAAATACTCAGAAGACTTAATGTGTGCTACTCACACACTGCTCTGAAAACTTCCCTCTGTGCTCAGCTACTTGCAGCAGCAAAAGCGCATGAAAATGTGAAAAGTGAAAAATTTACTATGAATCTTTAGAAAGGGATCTATGGGCAAATTTGGAGGAGTTGGTCAAGCTTTTAGATGACATCCATTTCTGACTCCCCTCTGGACCTATTTACTCAAAGAAATTGAGTTTGAACAAAGGGAGTAAAGTCAAGGAAAAGATGCTTCTAAAGTGAAGCTATTAATAATAAATAAAATGAGAAAACAAATCAGAATAAAGTAAATGCATCGAGATGATCTCAATAATCTCAACACAAAACCAGTTAATCCTTCTAAGCGTTAAGAGAGGCTCTTCAGGAAGCAGCTGTCCCTTTGCTTACAAACACACTAGAGTCAATTTAGCATGGAAACTGGAGCTGCCTAAATAGTTTACTTTTGAGACATTACTATCTAATGTTCACATCACGGAGCCAGTTATAAAGCTCCCGTCTTAGATTTCCGTTCTCACATGGAAGGTAACCCTTTCCTCCCCTCTGCCAGCAGATTCCAACAGATGACAGATTGCAACAGAATAACTCTGATAAACAGATTTTTGACATGTCATATTAGCCAGAAACTATTTGGGGCAACGGCAAGGGCTCTTTTAGCACAAAATAATTTTTCTTTATGTGCCAACATTTAAATCTAAAATATTTTCTTCAGAGTACAGGTTTTAGGAACAGACACATGCATGCATGCACACAGCAATGCTTTCATGGCATAGAGTGAAGTCTAAGAAAGTCCAGAAATTTCGCAGATGTCAAACACACACAGCAAACATCGATAAAGAAGCCGCTTCCCAGAGGACTGGGCCTGGAGCTGCAGTCATGGACACAGCAGATGTCCTCTTGGCTCAGTGCTTCTCCTGCACAGACCTTGTTTGGGCACTGGCTGGGAAGCAGGAGGCAGGGACAACACTATCAGCAGAGTTTTGACAATGTCTCTTTAAAACAACTGTATTTGGGGGGGCTGGAGAGCCAATCTTCTCTCAACAGGTTCATTGGCCTTAAAGGTGAGATATCCCAGACTGGTCCTTCTGGTTGGTGAACTTTGCTTACTGGGCCTGGTGACACCTCCCTCCCCCAGCTGCAAGCAGATCTGCTGCAAGGACCGATTTGGAGCTACCGCAGATGTGAACTTAGCAAGAGGCAGGTTTGGGAAAAGTCCCATTTACATCCACAGAATAAAAAGCATTTGGTGCCTTATAGAGCAGACACTGCACGTCTGCAAACATTTCCCTTCCCTAAGCCTTCGTTTCCCTCCCTCTCCTCTGTTTTGTAAGTAAAACAAATTGACATGCAAGATGTTTCCTGAAGATTTTGGCATAGTCTTATCTGGATAAAAGGTCTCATGATGACTCTGTTGCCAACTTATAGAAATTTCAACACAAAACTATTCTATAAAAATAGCTGCTTGCCAGGGTTTGTTTGTTTTCATCCCAACCACTGCCTGACATTCCCTCTTCTGCAAAAATAAACGTGTACAATTTATTACTTCTGTCATCATTCTTCTCCTAAAGAAGGCAACTTACAGTCAGTGTTCTATTTTGGAAACAAGCTAGAAGTCAAGCACTTTGTCTCTTGTACACTTTGAGAGTAGCAAAACTTGCTAGTTATTTCTTTGCTGACTTAGCCTCTGAGCAGTCTTGGGCAGGCTGCCTGAAGCTTCCGCAGCTGATTCCAAAACCTCTTGTACCCTACCAAGAACAGTACTTGCAGCAGCCCTTTGCAGAAGGAGTGGCCTGGGGGTTTCCAAGGGACTGGGATCTTACCACCATCCCATCTCCATCACCTCCATGAGGAGACTGGCCTGGCTGAAGGGCAAGGGACAGGGGGCAGGGGCTGAGCCCTGAGTGCTTTGCCCAAGGGTGATGCTTCCTATTCCTAAGCACAGCCCTGCTGATGGGCACTGAGCAGCAGTGAGGCAGCGTCACCCTGTGCCACATTCTGAGGGAAAAGCTGAGAGAGAGAACAGAGCCATCATGTTTCCCCCTCCACAGCTGGCTGCCCTTCTTTCCCACATTTTGGAGAAGCAGTGATGATAGCACCACTCCAATACTGTCATTATACTACAAAGTAATAAAAATGTTTATTCTGTGCTCTGGAATCCTACATTCTTGGCCTTGCCCTGCAGGATAGAATCCTTGTCTCTCATCCAGACACTTTGGAATATGAGGGTGAACAATTTAGTGGGTGTGGGAGGACCCACTTTTCTATCCTTCATCACAGACTCATTTTGTAACAAGGAAAAGATGTCCAGAGCTACAGAGAAGTGCCCAGTTGGCTCATCCTTTGAAAACCAGACCCTAAACTTTTTGGGCCTGAGCTCTCCATCTTCAGTTAGTGAAAGAAACACTTCTCTGTGTCCTGTTGAGAAATGTATTCAAGACTGAGGAGCACTTGGTGGTGGGGACAGATGCTCCCTGTAACCTGGGATTTACTGCCTTAGAGTGTCTGGGTGCTCTTGGTGGGTCAGGACCAGCCCTCTGGTGGACCCTGAGCCCTGCTGCCACTCTGGCTTTGTGGGGGCACAGGGAGCTGAGGGATTTGGTGGGTGAAGCAAGGGGCTGGGGGTGAGCTTCACGCAGGGCTCGCGGCAAGGGCAGCCCCAGCAAGAGGAGGCAGGCCCACGGCTTCCTCGCACCAAAGAGGAGGGAAAGAGAAGATTCAGACCCAGTCGCCTGCTATAAACATTAAAGGGATTTTGCATGCTTATATTTTTTTCCTCAGAGAAAAATTATGCTGCTTTGGGTTGCCATGGTTTCTGGTTTCCCTGGTTACCTCTCAGTATGGAGTAGGGGATGAGAGATGAGGGAAGGAGGAGCCAAAAAGACAGGGGCCAATTACAAAGATCCTGAGCAAGGCAGATGATGTCAGCAGGCCTTTTTTCCCGGGAAAAAGAACAAAAAGAATGGATGTTTCTCGGCAAGGATGGTGGCTGTGTTTTGTACCCTTTGATGTTTTATAATTCAAAAGGGAGAGAAGATTACACAACAAAATTAATCACCAGTGAAAACCTACAGCCTAGTGTTTAGTACCTCCTTAAACTAGAAGCAAGAGGATCATTGGTGAGAGAACCATGATGGAAAATAAGAAATCACAGCAATGGGAGTACCTGGGACCATGTACAGACCGGCAGACAAGGCCAGGCTGCTGGTAATGGGTTTTGCAATGAACCATTGCAGCCAGGCAGGAGAAAAGTGTTGATGCAACTCCAGCTCCAGAGCGCCCCAGCACAGCACTCCTGACCAGCCCCACGTGCAGAGCCTCAAGCAGATCATCCCCTTCCAAAAATCAACAGGACAATGTATGCAAGAAAGGCTTCCTTACATGGCCCAGTCCCCAGTCCTTAGTGAAAGTCCCATGCTGTTTTCAAGTGGTCAAGCTTTGAGTGAGGACTAAACCAAGCCTGTGTAAACCTTCTTTATACAACCACATGTTTCAGTGGCTGGACAAGAAATCCAATCTGATCCCAGTGGCAGGATGCCAATAATCCTCTCACCTTTCTCTTAATATCCTGTGACTCAGTGATACATGTCAGGCCATTTAAACCCCAGCAGCAGAGTTCAGGTGCTGTGCCAATTATATTGAGTGGATGGGGAGATATGCTAGTTGAACAAGAAATAGGTCAGAGGAACGATTTAGCTAATAAATTATATTAATGAAAAGTTCTTTTGGGAGCTGTTTGGTTTGTAGTTCTGCAGAGGAGAAGAGGGTCAGCAGGAGTAAAGAGAAAAATGGGAGGACCTGGCAGTAGACCTCAGTAGAGCAATGAAGGGGCAACAGAGAAGATGGGAAATAGGATGAAATAGGATGAGCACATCTGGTCCTTGTGGCACAGACCCTGCTGTAATGGCACTGAACAGTCTCCACAGGGCACAGAGGTGCTTGGGCTAGCTTGTGTTGGGGATAAAACTGCTGCCCTAACTGAGCTTCTCTGCCCAGGCCAAAATAGACAGTTTCTCATCAAGGCTACTTAGCTGGGATTCAGTGTCTAACCAGCACAATCAGTAATGGCCTCCAGCCCAGGCAGTGGCTCACTTAGCACTGGGCATCTTTGTACAGCGTTTCATTTACCCCATAGAAACAGCTACATCCCTCTCCAAATCTGCTCATGTCAAGTCTTTCCAGTGCTGGGCTTTGAATCAAATCCAAGTCTGATGTCTAGATAAAGAGTTAGAAAAACTGAAATAGCTGCCAGGAGCACATAGGATCCTTAGGTGGCCCTCATCAGCAGCTCACTTTGAAATAATTCCTAAGGACTACTCTGTTGTGTTCTAATTGGTGGGGTTTGGAAGTGCAGGGGAGAGTTTCTCTGCAGACTCCTGTGGCTGTTTGTGTTCTACCTGTAGATAAATCAAGACAAAACACACCTTTCAAAGGTACTAATGGCAATCTATTGTATGTCCTACAGGGAGAGCAGGACATTACTGCATGTTGAGCAAAAATTACAAAAATGAGTAAACACAATATCTTTGGAGTTTTGTTTCTGTTTGTAATAACAGAGATAGCTTCAGAGTTATGTTGTCATCACTGCAAATGAAGGCATAGAGATTAGTGACATCTAATTTTGGGTGTTTTGAAGTTGGATGACTGCTGCCAGCATTGAGAGGAGGGCAGCTGGGACTGCACACCTTTGAGCTGTCTCTCCCGGGCACCTCTAGTAGGATAGGATAAAGCCTCTCCTGGTGATGCCTGCCTGTTTCTTTCCACCATTTTCAGACAAAGCCCAGCAAACTGATTTTAGTTATCTGACTGTTGAGTGCACCATGTCAGATGTGCAAGGTCCACCTGTACTTTCTGTGATGGCTGTTGACAAAGCAGCGTCCCCTGTCCCCAGAGCTCCTGCTGATTATGCCCAGGCCTGAAACTCCTCCTGGCAGCCAAGGAGAAAACTGATGCTGGCAGGAGATGGCAGGGAAAGGAACACCTCCCTGCAGAGAAGATATTTTGGATTTCTAGTTTCTCATTTCTTTCTGCCATAGAGCATCCAGTCCACAAAGTTTATTGCATATTGTTGGTGAATTTAATTTAGGGCTGATGCTGAGTGAACCACAGAAACAGAGCCTTGATCAGAGCACTTATTTTTGTAGTGAGATTTGAAGAAGTAGTTTGAAAAATAATCTCCAGCATTCATGAGCTGTTATAAATTGGTTCTTTTATGTATTAGAGACAGGGCAATAAATGCCAAAGGGGATTTACTGGTTATTGCTGCTCTGATAAAAGGGTCATTAAGAGTTGTAAAAGCCTAAACGATAATGGGGAGATGTTGTAAATGCTGTAAGTGAATAGAATGAAAGAACATGATATACCCGTCAGCTGAGGTCACTTCCTAATAGTCTATAACCCTCTTCTAAACACTGAAGAGAAATCTGGGTTTGTCCAGCCAGGTAACTGAAAATTCCCATCAGTCACCCCAAGCTGAGCTCCTGGAGCTCCCTAAGCAGCCGCTGACTGACAAGCATCCTAAAAAAGCCCAAGGCTGCAAAGTCTCTATACCTTGTGGGCACTGCTCTCTGAAAGGCCAAGTATGGGGCATGGGGGTGTGTCATACGTGGCACAGCACCAGGGGCTGTTCTGAGAAAGGCCCTAAAATGGTTATGTGGAAGAACAGACCTACATGCCCCAAATCTTCGCCTCTGATGCAGACAAGCCTCATCCTCCTCTTAAACAGCAAGTCTGCCAGCTATTTGCTTTATCTGCCCGGCACACAGCATCTAACCAATAAATCCCATCAAAATTTAAATGTGAAAATCACTTTAAAATGAACACCATCAATTCCCACAGCTTGTTATTAGCAGCACTGCTGAAAGCATCTGTTATTAAGGCCTTCAGCATGTCCCTTAGGAGCCTTGTTTTCTGTTGTTTATGATTTTGTCAAACTTGAACTGAATTTTTTCATTCTGAATCTCTGTCTCCTGCTGAATTACTGTCGAACATTTCAGACAGAACACTACAGCTGTGAGGCTAGAGGAAAATACATTATTTTGTCTGCGTTAAAGTAAGACACTAGGCGACTTTTTCTTTGAGGAAGGCTAATTTCTCTGTACTCAGAAGTCTGTCATGATAGCATGATTTATTTTCAGTAATCTGCTTTTCTGTAATTTCACTGGTAAATCAGGGTAATCAGGGAAATTATGTTCTTTGGCAGTTAAAAAAATCAGCAGTACATGACATCTGATTTCCTGGGTGTGCTCCAGCCCATTGTGGCCATGACCTTACCTGCAGGTACAGGAGAGAATGTCAGTCCAGCAAGGGCTAGATGTCAGATCCAAGGGGAGATTGTAATTTTAGGTCCCTAATACAAGCTGTGAATGTAGCCATAAAGAAGAAGTCGCCAAGTACGAATGCAGAGCTGTGAGAGATGATTTACACCTCTCTGATTTACAGAATATAGGTGGGATAAGTTGTGGGAAGAGAGAGAGGGGGTTTACATCAGGACAAGAAATTGTGGTTGGAGATGGAGAGTCTGTGCAGGAGGCTTTGAATTTGCTGGTGAGTTGGGTGGGCTTCTCTGCAGTAGCACCCGAGGGAGCTGCCCTTGGTTTGCCCTCCCCACTCCCTTGTGTGGGTAAAATACCCCCTCTCCTACCCCTTGGGAGTGTTATTGCAATTGTCAGGTCAAACAGCTGCAGATGGGAAATCCTGAGGATTCTGCACGACTTGTATTTTGCTGAGCTACTCCAGCAATACAATTGTGTGAAAAATCCTGAGTAGGAATAAGTAGCTGTCTCCAAAGCAGGGTTTGAAGAGTGTACACTAACCAAGGGCTGGGCACACTCAGCACAGAGTAAACAAACAGCTCATCCTGAGCACCAGGGCAGGAGAAAACACCAGTGGGTGATCATGTGGCTAGAGATAAATATATCATAAATCATTTGCTACCAGGAAACAAATACTAGTCGAGTAAGCATCCTAATTCTGGCATTTCTTAAATTTTCAGTGTTTGCCTTTGCAACCTAATCATGCTTTTGGCTTCTGTGATACATTTGATATCACTGCATGTTGAGACACTGCAGACAGTCTCTGACCTAGTAAGTGAGGCACGTCAGATTTATTCCCATAACAAGCCTTGAGCAGGCACACTGCAGACCTGTTCTCTGCAGCAGATGAGCTAAGGAGCTTGGCATTTCACCTGGCCTTAATTCCCCCAGAGCAGTCAAGGCTCCTTGTGACACCTGATGGAATGCAGAAACTCTCTGGAGCCCAGCTTGGTCAGTAACTTGTGTGCTCTGGGAGGTACTGTAAGTACCTTGAAATATTGATTTCCCACACGTAAACTAATCTGAAGAGGATTAAAAGATTGGTTGGCATTTGAGCAAACAAGAAGGATAGTTTTTTCCTAGGGGGATCTATGAGTCATCTTTTATTTGACAAGACAGACAACTTTCAGATATTACAATACATCTTGAAAATACTTCTAAACCCTTGATTTATTTTAATCCAAAGAGAACTGTTGTTGACTATACCTGGTCTTAAAATCTTTTCATGTTTTGGTCAGGAGCAAGTACAATGATGCATTTTACGGCTTCACTATAGAATACAGGGAATAAATAATTGCTGAATGTCACATGAAATGAGAAGTTATTCTTTGAATTATTTACAGAATACTCACAAAAAAGGAATTTGTGTAGAGAAAATAGGGACAACTATGCATACACAATAGGGGAAAAGTTTGTCAATAAAATAATATGAACAGCTATAAATTGTAAACAACTGTAAACAACATCTTAAAAACAAGTAACAGTATGAGAGGTTTCTCAGACAAATATCTTCAAGTAATTGACTAATTATGACATTAGTCAGAAAAAAATCAGACCAGTCCCAGCCCAGCAAATTATCAGAATAGGATAGCCTCATTTCCAGGGCACCACTGAGAACAGCCAAACAAGTTGGTTCTGTTTTACATTTAAATTTTGTTTTCTTGGTGTTATAAATTGTATGCTGTTGTTTTGGTTTTCAGTGCTTATGGTTACGTTACTTACAAGCAGCATGACTGTAACTTCATCCAAGAAAATGAATGTGGATTTATTTACAAGATATTCATTTACACTTGTGTAATTGAGTAGAGAATTCTCCTCCAACCTGTATGTTCTCACCTGGCATTCTTCCTGTTTGCTTGCTTTTAATTACTTCTAATATGCATACTAATGCTCTTAATAACTTGGCTCATGAAATCTACATCTGCAGTGGGCTTTTAATTTACAGCTTGAGTGGTATTGTTTTAATTTTCTTCTTTCCAATAACAAAGCATCTACTGATGCTTCAGATGTGATCAGAGGATTTAAACATTCCTTGTGTGTGCCATGGGGTGCTCGTTGCTATACCAGCACCTTTCCTGGGGTGAGGCTGGAGCACACACAGGACAACCCTGCACTTGTAGTGGTCAGCACTTCATCCACTGATGAGCCCTGAGCGTCCTTCTGCACAAAGGAACCTTGTTCCCACCCCTGTTCTCTTTATTGTGCATGTTTCTTGACTCCTGTGTACCTTTCCTTTTCCACATTTTAACCAATCTCACAACCTTCATGGAAAGCCATCTGCCACCTCTGCCCCAATCCCTGCCTGTGGCTGCTGTTTGTCCCTTTGCTCAGGTGGCAGTGTGGCTTTCACAGCTCACAGCAGAGCAGGAGCCTCCCAGGCACCAGGGAACTCTCGTCCAGGCATTGGCTTAGAAGGCAGGAGTGTAACATCATGGGGATACATTTGCTTTCGTGGTTTCAAGTCTTTCCAAGTTTCTATCTAATCATGAAGGTTGGGAATTTGCTTGCATTTCTTTTTTTTTTTTTTTTTTTAAATAGAAGGCAAATCAGAAGTATAACTGAGATTATTCATCAGGCACGTGACTTCTGGAATGTGAGTTTAATCCAAAAGCAAAACATAAAATGAATATAATGCTTCAGAAGTCAAGAGAAGAAGAACCACTGCAAAGAATAATTTGTGGATTACTTTTATTGTGTTACACAAAAATAATCAATAGAAGTAAATAAATTCTGAGGTCACATAGGAAATAATGATTGTCACAGATAATCTACACAGTAAAAAGTTCTAGGCTTGGTTCAGATTTTTAAATATAAACTAGTTTTCCGAGAAACAGTGTTTTATATACATGCACTTTAAAAGCTCTTTAACTCTGCTGTACTATGTGGAGTAAATAAAAATCAGGCTCTGTATTTACATACACTGAATGTGCACAGTAATGTGTTTTGAGAGTTAATAATGCATGAAGGGTGCTCAGGGTAGAGGTGGAAGCTTGGCCTCTGGTTGCTGAAAACTTCTGAGATGCAAAGAGGGTCATGCAGATTTAACTGTTACCTGAGTGCTTCTTCTGGGGTTTGCTGGTTTGTTGCTTAAAAATAAAAAAAAATGTAAAAAGTTTTACAGAAAGCAAAGTGAAAGAAAGGTTTCAAGTGAAACAAATACCAGCTTAAAGAAAAATTATACCACAATGTAACAAATGTATATTTATTTTCCTTCTATATTAAATATATTGTAATGAAATAAAATAAATCTCTTAAAAATAAACTGCAGAGAAGATGTTCATAGAAGCTTTGTGAACTACTCCATCAACAACACACTAGACAATGCATGCTGTATAATCTCCTTAGCCCCCTATGTACCCTTGACCAGCAATCTGTGCTTGCTGCTGTTAAGTCTTTTTCTCTCTCTCTAAGCCCCGAAGTTGTGTTCCTCAGGCACAATTCTCGTGGTTCCTCACACCTTTCCCAGCCAGCTCCCTCAGAACAGGTGAATGGCCCCCGGGAGACTCCTGTCCCTCTCCATTTGTCCCGGGGGAGCCGGGATGAGGAGCTGGAGCAGCACTCAGGCACTCAGCTCAGGATAGGAGAGAGGAATCCTACCCCTCCTCCCCGTAACTCTCATTTCCTGGTTTTCCCAGAATTAAACAGTGCTGAACTGTTTGGCCCCAGAGGAAGAAGCAGGAAACAGAACAACAAAGGAGAAATCTGATTCCAGTGGGAGCTGTTGATGAAAAGCATTTAGGCAGAGCTTTAAAAGGGAGGCAGAAATACTCACTTGTGTCTCACTTCAAGTGACACACATCAATAAAGCAGTGCAAAAGTGAAGGGATCTGCTGACCTTCAGAGCAGAGCTTCCATGGGAAACACATTTTCTGATTTGGCTCAGGTATGTCAGGAGCCATTAAATCAGGAAATTATAAAACTGAAGGCTGGTGCTATTGGGAATCAGAAGGGAGCACAAAAATGGAGGAATTCTGTACTGATCAATTTAATAAAAAATAGTGGCAGTTTGAGAGCTGACAAGGAATCAAATAAGATCAAAATTCTCCCACAATGGCTGCCATCAGATGGGGCATGGTGTTTGCTAGGTGGGGAACACTGCCCTGCCCTTCTCCACCAGGAACATGTTTGTTGACAAATATATTAATTCAAGGTCCCAAATGACTTCAGTATTTCAGGCCACTAGCCTGATCCTCAACTCCTATTGAAGCTTTGTTTATCAGTGCTAACAACCTGTTTTGCAAGGCCAGCCTTTATTTGGCTGATATACTGTATTCCCAAAGGCTGATGTAACATGGGTCACAAATGTCTGGTGACAAATCTCTTCCATCCTCTCTAATTTCCATGTGAAATCAACTTGCATGTATCCCAGATTATACACAGCCAAGCAAGGAGATGGTGTCTTGGCACAAGCACGTTTAAATCCCCCAGGTGCAAGGAAGGAGAAACAAAGATTCATTACAGTAATAATGTTTCAGCCTTCTAGGGATGAGGTCAAATGAGAGCAGCAGAGCCCTGGCTAACAGGAGAGCAGATCTTATGTGCACAGGAACTATCACTAAGCCTTCTGACACGTCTGTGGAGGGAAAATATCCACCTTATCACTGAACATTTCACAGGGCAAGAAATCTCCATTGGACAGTGTCACATGAGTAGGATTTTTTTTTTTTGGTCTAGATTTGCTTTCTTAGCTTATTTACCTTTGAACCTGGTTAGCAAGTAGTGAGTTCTGTCAATCTGTATGTTTACTCCAATTGAAAAACACTGTATTATTTTGGCACCTAGCAATTTTGTATTTACTGAGAACCCTTCTTTGTAATGACGGAAATTCAGTGTTTAGGGTAGGAACTGTTCACTGGAATCAAGCCTGGAAACTGCAAGGGTGCATGCCAGAATGCTGCCCACCTCTTTAGAGTCAATGAAAATGTGCATTTTCCTTAATACACTACCACACATTGGTATGGTTTTTATAGACTAAAAGCTGCTACTGAAAATGACAAAGCAAACTGAAAAGTGCCGCTAATGTCTGGGTTGGAACATGTTGCCAGAACATTCCTGAGAAACTGGAGCCTCCTGGGAGCAGTGTAGGTGGCATTTACTCACTTTGGAGCCCCAATGTTTATACCAAATTGCATTTCCTTGCCACTGCGCATGCCAGAGCCTGCCTTAATTTAGACTCTGCCCTCATAAGACCCTGAACTCCCTCCACTGCTCCCCATTGCAGGCACAAGCAGCAGCCAGAATCTCCCAGGACTGGTTTCAAAAGCCTCTTTCCCCTTCACTCAGTTCAGCAGAATTTCATGACATATACATTAACTTGGATTTAATTTGATACTTCTCCAAATGCCAACTGCAAAAACCGAGCTGAGGAGGAGGAGGAGGAGGAGAAGGAGGAAAGAAAACTCCACAAGCAAGTGTGATACCTGCAGGCCAACAGTTCCATTAACCTTCCCAGGGACAGGCAGGCACTCTTGTTTTCTAGCAGTCTATCAGTTTTCTCCCTATTTATATGTACTCTTAGCCTAGGTCATAAAGTGTCTAAATGAAAATTTGTTGCAAGGACTGGCTATTGATTTGCAATCCTGCACATCTGGAAGACATGACCCTAAAAGAATGTCCATTCTTTGAACTAATGAAAATTTAAACTCAAGCATAAAATAAATTGTTTCAGGATAAAATTACCTGACATTTTGAATGAACACCGGGTTTGTTTTATAGGTAAATCCTCTTTACAAAAATACACCAGAGAAGTTTCAGTGATATTTGTGGGGCTGATTAAATTCAGTGGAGTCACACTGGAGGTTTACAACAATTAATTACACCCTCCAAAGGATATTGCAGAGAATGGTGACATGACAGCTGCTTCTCAGGGTCCCTGATGTCAATGGGATGGATACTACAGTAGTCTCTCTTAAGATCCAGAATTTTTTCTGTGAATGAAACAAGCTAGTCCGTGACTGAGCAATTCAAGTAAACTCTCCCTCTGGGAGGGAATCCAGGTTTCTCCCTCTGTCACTTTGTGTTTCATTCAGTCAAATCTCTGCCAAAACCACAGAGTTCAAGGACTAAGTGTAAATTTCCTGTCAATTCCTGTCCAAGTCGTTGCTGCTGACATCCTGACTCACTGAAGGGGAAGATATCATCTACCTTTGTCAACAAACATCATTCTTCTTGCAATTCCTAGGGCAGGACCAACTCTTCTCCTGTCAAGTCAGATTTATGTAAAGTTAGGAAGAATATTTAACAAATTAACATGATGTACACAGGAAAAAAACAGTGCAGCCAGCTAAGGCCAACTAAAGCCTGGTTTCATCAGATTCTCCCATCACAAGAACCATACAAACATTTGGCACTTTCCCTAGCACTGTACACCAACATGTTGACTCTTTGCTGATCTGAACTGTACATAAATTAATTTCTCCATGAGTTTCTGTCCTAGGGTGACATTGTGATGTTTGTATCCCCATTCATGTGTTCTGTTTATGCTGGATATCATGTTCTGTGCCTTCAAGACTGGCTCTGAAGAGTGAAAGTTTTGTTTTGGTTTCTTATCAGCCGCTCCCCCATGGCTGGCGAGACACAGAGACGGGCAGTACATAGTGCTGCTTTTGCTTTTTTGCTTTTTTACTTTTGCTTTTCGCTTTGCTCTTGCTCTAGCTTCTGCTTATTAGCTAGTTTAGCTAAACAGTCCAAATTTCTTCCTGGACTGTTTCTCCTTTCCTTTTTTGGGACCATCTCGAACCTGCTCCAGACTGGGACCTGGGAACACCGAGGGTTTGCACCCTGTGGCTGCAGCAGCTGCCCCAGCACCGGAGGGACTGAGAACAGAGCAACCACCCCTGAGAGAGACTTTCTCATTTTGTCATCTTTTTCAGAGTGCTGAAAGAGTGGTGTCACCTGGTCTTGTTCATTTTGTGTCCTGTGGGGTGCTGTGCCTGTTAAATAAACAGGTTCTTTGCACTTCTCTCCAAGGAATTCTTCCCAAACCAGTTATAGGAGAGGCTGTGTGGGTTTGCTTTCTGGAGGGCCCCCCCACTTTGGAGATTCTCACCCAAATTTGCCCTAAACCAGGACAGTTTCTTAATGATAGATCTTGTAGAAGCTCAAGAAGAAATATGCAACTGCAAAAATCAGCCCAAGGTGAGTGGCATAAAGGGAAGGAGGGGGATACTTCACGTGGAGGAGGAACAAAAGAGTCAAGTCATGCTTTGTATGCATAGATTTGTTACTCCAACTGATAAAAATGCATCTTTCAAGAAGAGGATGAATCAGTCTGCAAACAAGCTAGTGATATTCTAGTAACACTGTGAGACTTGACAAGTGGAGTAAATCATTCCACTTCTTCAGACAACCCAGTTTTATCACTGGATCTATCTCTCATCTTCATTAATTACTATTGAAATTGCAGGCAGTAATCCATTTACCATAGAACAAGCAGGAAACTGAGTATTCAAAGTGTGATGAATCAGTGCTTTAACTAGCCAAAACATGACAGGCAAAGCTTGCTGCCGTCACTGGTGATTCCCAAGAAAAGCATTTATGTAACTGTACAGTTATACATAATTACACAGTGACAGGCATCCTGCTCACATACTAGGTCTGTTTGTTCTCCGCATTTTTCATAGTGCCCTTTGTCTCATAAAAGCAGTTACACAGGCTGATACAGGTAAAATTAATAATTTCAAATGGGGCCATTCAACTCAGACAACTCCTGGCTTGGAAAGCATCAGCTCTGGAAATGAAGTCAAAGCTTGGCAATGCTGGCTGGGATTGAAAAAAAACTGAGGAAACTGAACTGCCCTTCTAGAGAAATCACACTTCTCTGTAACAAATGGCCTGGCTTATGTTTCCTCCTTGGAAAATTACAGCTGGGATTATCAGAGCTGCTTCAGAGTCAAGAATCTGCATCCCAGATGGAAGTTGCACCCTCCCATCCCTTGCCAAGTACAGTCCCATTCACTTCTTTTTCTGCTGTCTAGGAAATCTTAGCAGACAAGCAGTAGCTTGGTAATAGCTAACCTGACTGGTAGGAGTGCATTTTGCCTGTGCTGGAGTGGTTTCTACTCACTCCAGTGAAAAGCAGCACCAGCTGCAAAGGGCTGCTTGAGCCCAAGCTGTTTTAATAACACTAGATGCAGCTTTTGAGAAGGGATCTCGTGTCTGCTTAGTGTTTGGACTATGACTTGTATTACTGATTTATAATCTTCAAGTATCAGGCCAAATTGCTTCCTGCTTAAAGTTGGAAACCATCAAAAGCAGTGACATCGCCCTTTCTTCTGCCAGCTGTAACATGGTCAGACAAGAATGTGGGGCTAAGACTGCTGGTTGCTATGTTGGGATAGGAGATGTGCCTGACTAGTGTATTTAGTAAGACATTAAGATATATTAAAGATCATATTGCTCCACTTCTCTGAAAAATACTTATATAAAAAAGGTCAGCACAATATTCCAAGAGTAATTTCCTAGATGCAATTAGTCATTCCTGCTGATGTCAGTACCAGGGATGGGGTTTCAGTGACTCCAGTCATGCTAGGCCTGCCCTTCAGGGACAAGAGAGTGCCTGAAAAGAGGCCTAAATTCTGGTGCTAGCTTTGTACCAGCTGAAGTGTTTGCTAAGCCCTCATCATCAGCACCTGTGTGATAACTCTCTGCCATCATTCAAGGTGTGTTACCACTGGAAGCGGGGAATGTGCTGCTCCTGGTCAAGCAGCTGATGAATGGTGAGGATGCTGCACAAGGAGGCGAGGGATGAGGCTGCCTTTCCATGTTGGCAGGGCAGGCTGTGTGGGCACCAGCACCTTCACCCTCAGAAATGCAGCTCAAACAGCTTGGCATCAGAGACAAAAGAGCCTCCAGACTCTGAAATCTGCAGGGGATGTTTAAAAAACCAAAGAGCATCAAATTCAGGAAGAGTGAGAAAGGGGAAATACAGCTCTGACCAGTCATAGAGAAAACAAGCATAGCTCTGACCGAGCAGAAATGGCAGTGAAATCAAAGATGTGGGCAGCAAGGGTTGTCGTCATTAGCAATAAAAAAAACCTTAGTGCAGTTTAGTAAGAGCTGACCAATATACTAGGTGGCAAAGTATGAGTCAAAGCAAGTGCAGAGCTGTGAGTCATCCACCTCAAAGGGCTTTATCCTTGGATAAAAGTCAAAGAGACAGCTCAGGGAGAAAAAAGGAGTGTAGGAAAGGACAGAGACAATAGCAGAGCAGTGGGCCTCCTCACAGAGCAGAGGCCACGTGGAGGGCAAGGCAGCTATCAGCCATTATGCTTCCTTACTGTTATTTCTGTATATGTTTCACAAATACGGGGTCAGCCTCTTGCTCTGGGGAACTTCACCTGCAGCACAACAAGAAGTAGAGCAAGATCAGAAAGAGGGAAGTGGTACAGAAAGCAAGTCACATCACTAAGGGCGTGTGTTTGTGTCTGTGTGTGTTTAAAGGAACAAACATTTATCAGGACTTTTCCCCTGCAGTCCATTTACCATGACTCTATTACTGACACAGTGCTCTGCAGGAGCAATACAGCAATTAGTCAGTTGACATGGCTTTGTTTTATAAAGTAAGATGAAAAGCAAGAAACTAAATTACAGGTCAGATAAAGGCAACTGTGATAAGGACCAATGTCATTTAAGAGGGTGAAAACACAGAGAAGGAACTCTTTCAGGTGGGATGGAGAGAGGGAAAAAAAGGGATGGAGAAGATGATGAGATGGTTAGAAGGACATAGAAGAGAAAGTGTACAGGATGAGAGGCTGTCGAGCATCACACACGTCTAAACACAGGGTGACATGAGTTAGTTCTAGATTACAGGGAAGCACAAGGAGTGACAGGAAGAAGCAAAGAAAATGAATATGCAGGATCTCATATTTACTGTCCTTGCTGCTTCAAGGACAGTAAATACAAGAGGCAGGGTAGAAAGAACAGGAAGATGGTCATGGCAATCACATCTGTAGTGTCTTCCATCTGTGGAGGAACTGTTTAAAGAAATTCCAAAGTCTTTAGGAGAAAACAAAATACAGATTTACCACCAGAGGATTGAAGCTAAGAGAGAATTGAGACAAAGCATGTTTCCATGTCCACAGCTCAGCTTCAGAGTCCAAATCTAAATCAGCTCCCTTGATTTAATGGGTATTTTCCATGTTTTACAATACAGCGGATGACCACAGAACCTGGCTCACTTACATCCTAGGCAAGGCAGGCATGAACTGAAGCAATCAAAACCACTGGAAGCTGTGCTGAAATAAGATAGGAAAAAAATTAAATAGGTGGGAAAAAATTCCAAAGGTTCTGTATATTTTGTGTAACTTAATTTTCTTAATGCTTCCTAGGTCCAGTTATCAGTAATGCTTCCACATTATCACTATCCCTCAATATCCCCTCACTTATTCCCTTGCAGTCCCCATATCAGGTGGGAGCACACACCCTTCCAACTTTAAGCAAAATTCTGGTCCCACAAACCCTTTTGTAGGCACTACTTTTTTACATTTTGATAGAAGATATACAGCTTTGGGGAGAGAAGAATGTGAAATAATTAAAATAAGCAAAACCTCTGGATACTGACAATCCAGAACCATAATTTTCAGGGCAGCCTGAAAATTAACCCTACAAAAGGCTGAAATCAGTAGAATGGGTGAAATATCCACAGTTGTTACCTGATTATTGAAACTTTACAAATATTTTTAGGCACGGGATCTTTAACATACAAAAATACAACCTGGTTTGTTTACAAAACAAACAACTACATATTTTTTAAAATTCTGTGTAATGACAAATATGCCCAGTATAAATGCATTACACTAAGGTCTGTGTCTGTCTCCTGTCAACAATCTCTAAAGGAGAGAAAGAATGACTGTTAAACTGGAAAGCATCAGTACCATGAACTTGTAAATAAAAAGGAAAATTATGTCTGCAGGGCTTAGAAATAATATGTAAACAGAGAACAAATGCCATCATGCAGATACGTGATGCATGTTTGTACAGAGAAAGCTTAGAAAAAGAACACAACATCCCCGTATTTATTCATTGTAATGTATTACAGCACAATGTTTAGGCCACATAATAAGCTGTCAAATGGAATAACTTTCATATATTAGTTGAGGAACGCATTTTGGAAGATTGAAGTGCAACAGTAATAACATTTTCAACATTACCTTAACAATCATTTCAGCATGTGCATTCTGGGAAAAAGAAACTTGCATGAAAAATGATTTTTGGTTCTCCCACCTTCAAATGTGCAATTTTTTTTTCCTTAGGAAAAAAGGAAAATTGAGTGAGCAGGCTGGATTTTTCACTTTTCTGCTAACTAGGCATGTAAATAACTTGATATGCATATATAATTGTACTGAAATCAAGGTGTGGGATGATCCATATTGGAGCATCAGAAGAAAACTGAAGTTGCACAATAAATGCAACAAGGTACACTATAAAACAAGACGTACAATGAAGGCGTAAGAAAAAACATCTAGAGCACAATGGAGCAATGGTTTATTTTATGTCTGTCCATGTACTGATGGTCTGAGCACAAATATTTGAAACAACTACTGTTCTTCTCATTGCAATGATTATGGTTGCTTATTGCAGTAACTTTCAAAAACCCTACACTAACAAACAACCCAAATTGAACATGATGCATTAGAAATGCAATGGATAACTTGTGGATCATTAAAAACATAAGCAACTCCTTTCACTATTCAATAAATCAACAACTGCAGAAGTATTTTAGATTTTATTAAAAAATCCAGGAAACTTATAAATCTCATTTTACACTCCAACAGGACACACATATTGGTTTAGCTTTTCCTTGCAGCTGCCAGACAAGCAATCAGTTTTCCAGCAGCTGCTCAGCCATTGGCCTGACTGCAGGTCAGGAGACATGCAGCATCCAAGGCACAACTCCCTCAAACCTCCAAGGGACAATTCCCACAAACCTCTTCCATAGAAAAGTGAACAGTTCTGTAATCACAGGACCAATGAGGTTTGAAAAGGCCTCTGAGATCATCGAGACGCCCCTCTGACCAAACACCACCATGTCAACTAGACCCTGGCAGCAAGTGCCCCGTCCAGTCCTTCCTTACACACCTCCAGGGACAGTGACCCCACCACGTCCTGGGCAGCCCGTTCTAATGTCCAATCAGCCTTTCTGTGAAAAACTTCCTGCAGATGTCCAACCTAGACCTTCTCTGGCACAGCTTGAGGCCGTGTCCTCTCCTCCTACCCCTGGCTGCCGGGAAAGGACGCTTCCATGGCTACAACCTCCTTTCAGGCATCTGTAGAGAGCCTTAGGGTCACCCCGAGCCTCCTCTTGCCCACGCTCTCTGGAGGCCCGGTCCCTCTGGAGCGGCACCAACCGCGGCCGCGCTGCCGGGAGGTGCCGCCTTGGGGCGGCGGGGTCGCGGAGCTCCCGCACGGGAGCCCTAAGGCCGCCCGGCAGCGCCCCGGTGCGCCCCTGCGCGTCCGCTGTGCCCCGGAATATTCACTGTGCCCCGTACATTCGCTGTGCCCCGGAATATTCACTGTGCCTCGTACATTCGCTGTGTCCCGGAATATTCACTGTAGCCCCGTACATTCGCTGTGCCCCGGTACAGAGCCGCCCGGCGCGCCCGCCGTGGCCCTGCACGTTCGCTGTGTCCCGGTGCGCCGCCGCTCGGCTCCGGCCGCCCCCCGCGCTCCGTAGCCGCAGTTCCGGCGGTGGGAGGAAGCGCGGGGCTGCTCCGCTCCGCTCCGCTCGCCGGGGGATGCGGGAGCGCTCCCGCCCCCGCGGCCGGCGGGAGGCGGGCGGCGGCGGCGCGGGCGGGGCGGACGCGTCGCCCCGCAGAGAGCGGCGGGGGGAGCCAGCGGCGGGCTGCGGGCACGGGCCGGCCATGGAGGAAGGTGAGGGGCGGCTCCTCAGGCCGCGGAGCCGGAGCCGGGCGGAGGCGGTCGGGGCCAGGCCGCGGGCTCAGGCCGGCGGTGTGGCCGCCCCTCGCGGTTTGTGCCAGGGCACGGACGGAGCTGAAGCACTGGGCTGCAGGACACAGGCGGCCTCCCGGGCCCAGCCCGCCCCGGCGGCCCCTCGGGCCCCAGCCCAGCCCAGCCCGTCCTTTGCAGCCCCAAGAGAGAGGGCCGCTCTCTGGGGGACTTGGGGTCTTTTTCTCTTCCCTCGCCTGGCGTTGTCTGTGGGCAGAGCGCCCGGGGCAGCATCTGCGGGCTCCGTGGATGCTTCCGTGAGCGTACTTTCTCTTTGGGCATCCTTCCGTATGTTTTAGTCACTCTTCTTTCTCGTTTCGTTAAGTATTAGAGAGCATCCAAAAGAGGGCTGCGAAGGTGGTGAAGGGCCTTGAGGGGAAGCTGTATGAGGAGCAGCTGCAGTCACTTGGTTTGTTCAGCCTGGAGAAGACTGACGGAGACCTCCAGCTTGCTCAGGAGGGGCAGATACTGATCTCTTTTCTGTGGTGAGGAGTGGCAGGACCCGAGGGAATGGCCTGAAGCTGCGGATGGAGGGTTTAGGTTGGTAATTAGGAAGAGGTTCTTCACCCAGGGGCGGTTGGGTGCTGGAACAGGCTCCCCAGGGAAGTGGCCACAGCACCAAGCCTGACAGAGTTAAGAAGCGCTTTGACAGTGCTCTCAGGCACATGGTGTGGTTATTGAGGTGTCCTGTGCAGGGTTAAGAAGTGGACTTGGATCATCTTTGCAGGTATCATCCAACTCAGCGCATTCTGAGATTCTGTTTCCTTTTTAGCCCCTACACAAACATTTTTCTCCATGTCTTTTCAGTGCAAACCCCCTATGTAGGGGTTATGAGATGGCATTTAGTTTTCTTGGAGAAATCAGCAGAAACAAAACCGTTAATCGGTACCCAGAAAAATGCAGGAGCAAACAAGCATCTGCAAATCTGTCTCATGGCATATTCCAGCCTCCCAGCTGTTCTCAGCAGGGGTACTTTCTGAGTTGCCCATGGTTTCTCTATGTTTCGGAGTCTCCAGCTGCTTGTCCTCCACAACTGTGTCTGTATTCTTATGAATCTGTGCAGACTCTTGGTTTACAGAACATTCTTTGGGTAGGAGTGTTCTGCGTGAAGGTGATGTGCAACGAGCTGGTTCTTTTTAGCATGACTCATTAGGTTTGTTTGAGAACTTTTTGTATTAGAAAAGGTGAATCACTGCTCTCTATTCAGTGTGTTTGTGCACTTCACTAACTGGTAGATGTCTGGCATCTTTCTGTTGGTCATCCTCTTTTCTAGACTGAGGCATCTTCAATTTGCTTCCTTGTTCCTTGTATGGAAGCCATTGCACAATTTGAATCACCCTCATGGCCTTTTCTCTGAGTGTGTCCCAGCTCATCTTACCTTTCTTTAGATGAGGAGACAAAAATTACAGACAGTGCTCAATTGGTAGGTGAAAAGTAGATGAGTATAGTGGCACAAAGTAGGAATGAGTTATGTTTTTCTGCAGTAGAAACACAAAAATAAGTGGAATGCATGTTTTCTGAACAAGAACTTGTTTGAACTGGGGACTTGCAGGGAACTGAAAAGCAGATGAAAAAATTATGTGCTGGATAGTTACTAGAGGCTGTGTCATCAGTTCAGAATTCTAGATAATTCTTAGTTGTTACCTTGTTTGAATTTCATATCACTCTGTTTGAAGGATTCATTGAAGGGAAAACAGCATTTTTCTTGTTTGTGGCAGCAGCAAGAAACAGAAGTAACTCGCATCTTTTTGTGTTATTGCTTTGGGCAGAATATGTTGAGCTGTCTTCAAAACCGAGGTGAAGATCTTTTACTGATTGAGGTGTTGTTTCAGAAGTAGAATTTTAAACTGTTACTTCTTTGGGAGCTTTCTCTCGGTGCTTGAAATGCTATACTTTATAAGTTTGTTACACTTCTGCTAGGGTTCACTTCTCTGCCAGAGAAGCAAAGGCCTTTTCCTCCAGTGTTCTCAGTGCTGTTGCCTTGGTCATAACCAGAATGACAGGGTCACTCACTTGTCCTTTCAAGCACATATCTGCCCACTTTTGTGATCTAGGATTTTCTTCCAGTGTGCTTTATTTTGCATGCTACAAATGATTTTTAACTGCAGCGCACTTGGTGTTTGCATTGCTGATAAACTTCTCATATACATGTCATGAAGAGATGCTGGTGTACATTGCATTTTGGATTGGCATGAAGATAAATGTGACACTGAACACCCTAAACCTTGTGTTATTTAGACTCTTTCCAGTTCTTGTCTTGTTTAAGAAGGTAGACGTTTTCTGTTCATTCATGAAAATGTTACCATTGAGATCTTGGTTTGCTCAGAATGATTTATAATTTGCTCTGTTAACACACTGGTGTCTTATACAGGCAGACATCACTTTAACCATTTCTATTTCTCTCTCTGGTTTCTAACTTTTAGATTTAATAGCTGGGAATTAAAAGTAGATTGAATTAGAATTGAAGTAATTAATATACAACCAGAGTACTTTAAAGCTTTGTTGTGGGATGTGAAGATTGGCACTTCAAGTTTGAAGTTGGATGGGTTTATGAAGGAGCTGTTTTAAGTCCAGAGGAAAATTGATGGCTGGAAAATTTCAAGCAATGTTGGACACTGGGTCAAGCAGGAGAGCTAAAAATTCTGAAGCGTCAATTACAGTTAAATCTTTTCATTACTCTTCCAGAATGATGTAAATGTTGTGGAATATCTTTAATATAGGAATTATAAAATACTTTTTGCAATGAGTCTTTTTGTATTCACAGACCTGCAGTGTGAGAATTAGCCTCATTGCCTTTCAGACTGTAAAATAAATGGACCAGGACTTAAATTGCTGCTGCTACTCACAGAAAAGTGAACAGAAGCCCTTGGTCTTGTGATGTGATCTATGTGGCTGAGCAAACTGGGGTTTTAAATTATGTGTTAAACTAAATATTCATAAATCTGCTTAGTTCCAGTAGATCCAAAAGCAGGAAAAAAGTGATATTACATTTACTTTATAAAAGCCTTTGCCATATAAATAATAGGCATCTCAATTTAAAAGTAATGGACTAGCCAGTTTTTGTATTATACTGCTATAGCAGCATAAAACCAGGATGAGGGATTGGCACCAGTTTCTCCCAGTGTCTGCATAAGCTTATCTAAACTATTGATTTTCTTCATTTGTGTTCACCAAATGGAATAAACCAGTTACCCTCCAGTTTGGGTTCTGGGTAATCCCAGAGTATGTCCTCAAGAGAATACTGTTGTTTTTTCTAAGGAATAACAGAAGAATTGATTTCTGTAGTGTTTTTTAGTTGGGCATATGACATCCTTTAATTGAGTCTCTGTCAAATATATCTTCCATGGGATTGAATCAGTAGCAGTAACTGGCTGCTACCTGCTGCTGTGTGGATTTCCCAGTGTGATTTTAGGTATTGTGTTGCAATAACTTAAAAAAAATGTCTTCAGGGGCAGCAGACCTGCGACAGAGAAAGAAACAAAACTGCACAGAATCTGACAAAATGGCTCCAGAGGAGAGAAACAAAGAAAATTCAAAGCTGGGAAGGTCGCCAAAATGTAAGCTACAGAATTTTTAGCTGACTTTTGATTGTTTTTTTCATTATTCTCTTACATTTTATGGGAAGATATTTGTAGCATGGTAATTTATAACAGACTTACTTTGAATTAAGTTTTTGAATATTTTGAGGGAAAACAGGCATGCACATTGGAGTTCTTTAATAATGACATTTTATGCGTTGGAGGGTGAAATGGTAGTCTTGGACTGTTTCAGGCTTGAGGAGGTAGAGGCAGGGGAGTTAAGAAATTTATTATTACTATTTGCATCCAAATCAATATTTTTATTGTTCCTGGAACGATCTTCTGGTTGGAAGCTGACACCATGAAGTAATGGTACTGAAACAAGAACAGACAAAAAGTCCTTAGAGCTTTTCAAGAAACAAAACTAAAACTAGATATAATTTTAGGCAAGTGCTCACCAAGCTACCAAAAGCTTTTATGTTAAAAGTACGTACTAACTCAAAGGAGATACAGGTGTAGTAGACACCCTTTGAATGAGTTTGGTAAATTCAGATCCATTTGTTCTTATATTCAAAAACAGAATGGAAAATAAAATGTCTCAGTAATTATGTTAGATGCAATATGCCACCTCTGTTAATGTCTTTAGGAAGTTTGTGGTGTTTTGGGTAGAATCTAGAGTTTGCTCTATTTATCTGGAAGAGGCTTTTCCTTCTTGGAATTCATTTGACAACAAAGCTTGCTGGAGAAAATTTGCAGTGTAGTGTGTTGAATATTTTGTCCGTGAAACAGTGATACCAACTGGGAAAGAAAACTACAGGACAGGAGTAACAAACCAGTTTTCAATGTATCTGTGCTGCTGTTGGTATGATAATTCTCATGCCAGTAAGTTCCCTTGTTGTTCAGAAGTAAGAGTCATGTGTAGGCTGTGCTGTAGTTTCTCAGTGCTCTGTGCTGTTTTAGCTTTCCCACTGTTCATTTTCAGATCTGTTAATCCAGCGTTTTGCAAAGCTTTTCTTTGGCTGTCTGGCAGCAGTCACCAGTGGAATGATGTATGCTGTGTACCTCTCCACCTATCATGAGCGGAAATTCTGGTTTTCCAGCAGGCAGGTAAAGATAAACTGAAACAAAAGCCAAATTGTGTCCTTGAAATCAAATCTGATCTGTGTCATGTTGAAACTGCTTGCAGTCCTGTGTCCTTCTACTGAGGCCTCTGTCTTTGAAACAGCTTCTTTTTTTTTTGTCTTCTTTATTTTCTTTTTTTTTTTTCCCCTCCTGCTAACAGTTGTCGTGGCTTGTCATGCTTTTATATGTTTTTCCATGTCACCCTTTATCCTTAAAATACTTTTCTAAAATATAAAAAAGTAACTGGAGCATACTGGGATTGCAGAAGCTACTCAACAGGAATATGTGTTGGGCTTTTTGGGGTGTTTTTGGTGGGGTTTTTTTTTTTTGTTTTTGGGGGATTTTTTTGTGTTTTATGGTTGATTGGTTTGGTTTTCTTAAGAACTCCATTATTAAGTGCAGTATAGAAAGTTAAATGAAATTTGGGTTTGTGAATATGAAAAGATCCTGTGGATTTTGTGCTTTTACAATGTGGATTTGAGTTGCTCTGATTCCAAGCATGCTTGCTAAGTTACAGAGAGCATTATGTACCTGATAGAAATGCTGTGAGGATTAATGTTTTGTGGAATATTTTGAAGATGTACAGTGAAGTCATAACCACATACCATGTTACAAAACCGGTCTATCTGAAAATATATTGTCTTTGGAATGAGATTGCAGGAGATTAATTTCTTTTTTTTTTCTAGGAACTTGAACGAGAAATTACATTTCAGGGTGACAGTGCCATTTATTACTCATTCTATAAAGAACTGCTAAAGGCTCCTTCATTTGAAAGAGGTAAAAAACTCATTTGTTTTATTAGCTTTGAAAAGTCCTGTTCACTTTGAAGACAGTAAAAAACTCCTGCAGACTGGGGAGACTAATTTTATTCTCTTATGTAGGTATATTGGTCAGATAAATGAAAAACCACACACTGTCCTAACTTTTCAGTGCTTTTTCAAAAGCAGTATTTAACTATCCTGTATTCCAGCAGATTGTCTTTAATTGATACTCTAGGATAGGGTTAATAATAACTTTTATTATGTCCTGTGTCAGAGTTATCATTGGGTTTGGCTGTGTCACAATAGTGGATTTTTCTGCCATGTAAATATAATTTATGTTGAATTTGGGAATGAGGGATGAAACTAACTGTTTTCCATCTTCTGTCAGAAGACAGAACAGTTTCTGTCACAAGCTGATCTGCTCCATCCTGTCCCTGCCAGAAGTTTTTAATCTTGTCAGCTGTGATGGACAGACGCTGATGAGCAGCGAGTGGTGGGGGCAGAAAGGAACAGGAAGGAGAACAGACTGGGTGACAATGATCTCTCCTTCCTTCGTGCTCCTGCTCTTTACCCTGCACTGGCTCTGGGGCTCTCTGACCCTGGGTCCCTCTACCAAAAGGAAACTAAAGCAGTGAAAAGAGGAAGGAGCACTTCCATGCTTCTTCAGGGAGTTCAGAATGCACTGCCCTAGCATGGGGCTGGAGCTCAGGAGAGAAGAGGATGAGCTGCCCAATCTTGCAGTGGTCAGCCACTGAATTAGTTCAGTCCTTTTGTGAAACCTCACTGAAGCCAATAAAACTAAACTTTGTGGTTAGTGTTTTATTGGTTGAACAGTTTTCCAGCTGAAATGTAGCACATCAGCAATATCTGAGTTCTTTAGTACACCCAGTGCCTCCTGTCCTCTGGGGATATTGCCCATGCTGTGAGTGGGTGGGCTGCAGGCCTCATTCAGGGATGCTGCCTCTGCAGACAGGTAGACTGTCTTCAAGAGTGTATTACAGCTGAACCCAGTTGTAAATCCTGGAAGACCTGGTTTGACCTACAGAGAACCAGCTGCAGACCATACACCAGGATATGCTCAGAGCTGGAAACAGTTGTCTGTTTGACTACTGTATTGTTTTTGAGGCTTTTGTTCTCCCCCATCTTGATTTGGGTTGGTTTTGCTCTTCTCTCTATTGTTCTAAGTATTGACAAGTCTTTTCTTTATTTATAACATTTTGAAATGATCTTGGAATGATCCTTCAAGTATGGCAGCTTCAATTTCATCTTCACCCCATAGAAAGGCACATTGTGTTTGGTGAAGGATTCTTAGAAATCTCAGAAATGCAGAGCTGGAAGGTGTGATGAGGCCGTCATACCTGACATCCTTCTGGAGACAGGTTTAACACATCCTGCTCATCCCTGTTAGATCTCACTCCTTAAGGTCTTCCTGTGAAGGTGATCTACAGGAATGTGGTTCCAGGACTGCATCAGTGTGTTACTGAAAAGGCTGTGCTTCAGATGATGAGTTTTGGGCCTTCTATTTAAAGACTAGATGAGGGTAATAACTTTCTAGCTAGATCGGTAGGTGGAATGACATCTAACACAGAAATTTCTCTTTCCTTTTAAACTAGGTGTGGTGAATCAGTCAGTAGCTTTAATGATCAAATCTTATTCTCCCTGCCTTTGAATGCACTTTAGCCTCTTTTAGGAACAACAGTAGTAAGTGATTCCAGCAATAATTTTTTTTTGTCTGTAGGTGTTTATGAATTGACACACAACAATAAGACAATATCACTGAAGACCATAAATGCTGTCCAGCAAATGACTTTGTACCCAGAGTTGATTGCCAGTGTTTTATATCAAGCATCTGGTAGTGAAGTATGTGCATTTCTCCTACTTTCTGTACTTGCATTATGGTTGTGTCTCTGTGTGTGTGTATGGGACTTTCTGTGCTATATCCAACTAATACATACATTTTTTGTTGAATGAGTTGAGCTCTCACCAGGTCCAGATTCTCCTCAGTCTCAATTCTGATCAGTCTCTGGCATAGGATTTTGGGGGTTTAACACTAAGCAGTAACTTTTTCTGTTATTCTTTACTTCTACAGACTGCTTAGAAATGTCAGGAGTATCTGTGCTATCCATTAAAAACAGGAAAGTTAGTTAACTCCTTTGGAGTACAGGAGTCTGTTAATAGTGGTACCTGTCTGCCCATTCTCATAGGGAAAAGCACTTCTGTAGATGAACCTTTTGTCAGTTTCTACTCTACTCTGGCTTTGTTCTGCTTATGCTGCATACTTGTGTCCACTCTCATTATCTTTCCTTTTTAATTATTTACTTATTTTGGAACTATTTTTGCCACACCTTTACTTCTTCAAGTTCTTCCCTTTTATTACTTCTTCTAGTAGTCCTCTGAACTTCATATCCCACTGTAGCATAGATTTATTAAATCTGACACATAGAGTGTTCAAACTAAAGCAAATTCAAAAATCATGGCACTGGCAAGCTGAGTCCTGAAGTGTGCACTTAATTCACACTGCTTTGCTCTTCCCCATGTTTTATTTGAACTCCAAATAAAGGCATGCCCAGTACTTTTCTAAAATAGGAGGCATCTCTTACCTGTTTGTAAAGCACCTAGCACATTGTTAGCAGTAACAAATTGTAAATAGTAATAATTACCAGCTTCAGCTCAGTTGCCACTATGTCTCTTCGTTTTTATTTGTAATTTCAGGAAGTTATTGAACCAGTGTATTTCTACATTGGTATAGTTTTTGGACTGCAGGGAATTTATGTGACTGCATTGTTTGTAACCAGTTGGGTTATGAGTGGGACTTGGCTGGCAGGAATGCTGACTGTAGCATGGTTCATTATTAACAGGTAAGAAAAACATCTTTATACAATCTAGTTTGTCAATAAGGAATTTTAAAATATTAGTGGATTGAAGTGATTTTAATTAGTGGATTGAATTGCTTTGATTAAGCTTTGTGTTCTCACTGTGAGAGCAAAATCTTATGGTGAATAAAAAACATTTCCAAGAGATTAATTGATTCTCATGATGGTTTTTTTTTGATGGAAAGGCCTCCTGTTGTCCAAATCATCCACATTACCAATTGAACTGACTTTATGTATGTGTGTGAATAAAGGAGTATTCACCACAATTTCATTTTTCAAAAATATTCCTCAGAAGGTTTAGTTTTGTGCTGATGAAGAATGAAGACAAATACCCAAAACAGCTGTAAAACAGAGCTGCACTCTCTGGGGAGCTCTAAATGTTGTGGCACTTGCCCGGTAGCGTAGAAAGAAATGATCAAGTTGAATTTTTTTGGTAAAGAATATTTGATTTTTTTTAAATCTTCTTTTTTGTAGTGGGTTTTTCTGCAAAATGAAATTTTCTTAGATAATCCTAATATCAAGACTTTTTTATTTTAAAACAGTTCACTTGGAATTCCCCTTCCCCTTATGAAGCCCCACAATTATAAGGAGTCTCATTTGGGCAATGAAAACCTGTGTTCATGCTCTTAATTTGTCACCATGGAGCTCTTGGGCTTTCTGTGAACTTGAGAGCACTTGAAATAAAAGAACTATGGAGCAAAATGTTAGAGATATACCTTTAAAGTTGAACTGTTGAGAATCATCTTCTAGGAGTGTGAAGTCATCATGACAGAATCTGTGATTAGTAGCTGAAAATACTGTTCATCAAGCTGGTGTGAACAGTGGAATGTAGGAAAAATGGTGAATAAATCTGTAATTTTTTTCAGCAGTGAATAAGATTAAACAGTGTCAACAAAATGAAAGGTTTAGTAGTTAAAAAAACTTCGAATATGCCTCTGTAAGAGGCTTCAGAGGAAAAGATGAAAGGTAATGCTTTTAAATACCTAAATGATAAAGGAGCTTGAGGCTCCTTTTTAAAGGCATAGTAGACACAAAGCAGACTGTGTACCTCTGAGACTGATGCCTTTGGTTACATTTGAAGCGTGGCTTGTGCTTCTGAGTCACTTTAGCACTTTTTAAAACTTTCACCTACGCCTCCAATTGTGTGGATACTGTCAAGTCATTCCATGAGAAAACCCTGCATGCTCCCCATCCGTCTATCTCTTGTTTTGCTGGGCAGAGTTTTTCCCTGTAGACAAAATATTTCCTGCTGCTGCTGTGAGGGAGCACCAGTTTGTATCTTAGGTTGTGCTCAAGTACCTAAATCACTTGTTTAAAACATATTGTATGAGAAATGAAAGAAATCTATTCTCTCAGCTATGAGCTGGTTTTCATTGCAGGTCAGAAAAGGCTTGAGGCAGATTCTTTTTGCCTTCAGTGCTAAAAATGCCAGCCAACATTGAAACCTGCTAAATGGATGAGTAAAGATTGGGCCTTTCATGCTGTTAATAAATTGGTGAACTGTATCAGCAGCAAAATTGTGTCAGTGTTACTTTGCACCAAAATCATGAAAAGTTTGCTTGCAAGGCCACATTTACAGCTAGAAGTGGCATTTAGGCTTTCCTTGATATTCTTGTACAACAAATATTTTAATATTTTTGTTTCTTTGTACTTTATTCTAGAACAGACACAACAAGAATTGATTATTCCATACCATCAAGAGAAAATTGGGCTTTGCCATATTTTGCATGTCAAGTAGCAGCTCTCACAGGCTATTTAAAAAAGAACCTAAACTGTTCTGCTGAGGTAAAGCAAAATTAGTTTCTTAATAAAGAGCTGTGGGTAAAACTGTACTCTAGGTTAGTTACTTCTGCTATTGTTGCTCTTCTGGGCAGAAAACAGTAGAAGTTTTGTTTCTTCTTTTCAAAAGGGCCAGTTGGATTTCACCTAGGCATGTGCAGTTTTTGCAAAACAACTTGTGCCCTACCTTGTTATGCCCCCAGGAGGGTTCAGAGAGAACAATGTGGTAATGGGCCATGTGCTGCTTGTTTTTGAATAAACAGAGGCAGAATTTTTCTCATGTAAACTGTTTTTCTTGAAGAAGGTGGTTGTTACTTTCTTACCCCGACCCTGTCTTTAAAATATTTCTTCTGATTGGCTTGAAATGTTTTTGAATATTTCAGTAATTACTTTCTTCCATGCTGAAAGTTAAGCACGTCCGAAGTCAGTATTTTAATTATTTCCACAAACAATAATTAATTTCTGTAGTTTAGGTTTTAATGACCTCTCAGTTACTTGACAGACATGCATGGGTACAAAATTAATGCTTTTTCTTTTCTTTTTTTCCTTCTAGAAGTTTTGTTATCTTCTGGTGAATGCCTCAACATACACCTTCATGATGATGTGGGAATACAGTCATTACCTCCTGTTTGTCCAGGCTGTTTCTCTTTTCCTGCTGGACAGCTTTGCCCTAGCACAGACAGAGAAGGTATTGGAACTTTTCAGCCTCCTGACAGCTGGGGACTTGGAGGCAGCCTCTGAGGTGCCTGTCATTCCTACTGCTCAGGAGCTCCAGAGGGAACAAGGCTGAGTGATGAGTGTCTTGCAGCCTGGGCTCAGCTGAAGTGTGATGTGATATCCATCAGAAGAATAAAATAACTTCAAACTAAGTCTCTTTTGGACTGCTGTGTTTGGGATAGAAGCTAAACAAAGCTTCTGAGACCTGAAACATCCTTGGAGACCTAAAAGAGTGATGAATGATATTCCTCCGTGTTGGGCTAGCTGCCTCTTCTTTCTCCTATTCACAGCAGGGTGGGCAGACCAAAGATGTGCTTTGTTGGCTCTGTGCAGTTAAAGGGCTCATTTTCACCCTCAGTGGCCTGTTCTGCACTGCTTTGGCAATAAATAGACTTGACAGATGTTGAGGGAAAATTGATTTTTTTGAATACAAGAAAGTATTTAAATTTATTCTGCAAAATGGCTCTTAGAAATGTTGCAACAATAAGGTGTTCTTATGCTGCCTGTTGCAGTTGTAGATATGCTTTTTTGTACATGCATGCCTTTTGGTTTTGTTAGATATCAAACTGCATGCAATTCTAATTCTTCACCTCTTCTTTCAGTTTCTTTTCATTCTGTTCCTCGGCAGTGGGAAATGTTTGATCTATTGTAGTTCAAAGCAGAGTGTATAAGGGAGAAAATGGGTATTTTGGTAAAAGTCTGAAGAAAAATCAAGCATCAAGGTTTATAACATCTGCTTATCAAGTAGTAAATAGCAGCAATTATAGATAACAGTCTGAGTATTCATTCCTGAGACAGGTTAATGAACAAGTTATTTTGAGGGCAAGAAAACCACCTGTTTTCAGATGAGCTCTGTCACAAACTATGTGTTCTTACTGGTGCCTTGTAGTAACTGCTTTGTGTGCTTCATTACTGGGTGGGGAGACCTGGTAAAATACTCCTACTTATGGCATTTTTACAGAATTATTGTGAAGTAATTGTCCTTTAGTTACTGAGGCTGACCAGGATCATTTTCATGTGCAGTGCTTTCCAGAGCCAAATAGTATCCTGCTAGATTCATGAGCTGAAGGATTGAGATCCATTAATCTCCTGATTAACAGTGGAAGGGAGCTACCTACTGGTCTAAAAAACAGGATCTATATCCACTGTAGTTTTATCTTATTGTTTATTTTTTTCTTCTGCAGGTGCATGAGGTATACAGAATCTATCTGTTTTCTGTCATTGTGGGGTACCTTCTGCAGTTTGAAAATTCAGCCTTACTAGTGTCACCATTACTGAGTCTTGTGGTAGCTTTAATGCTCTCCAAATCCCTTCAGGTAAGTAGACTTTCTTCTAACCCTGAGTCTAGTTTAAAAATTTAAACTGAACTCCAAAATTATACAGCATTCTTTAAATATTTTTGCAGATGAATATGAAAAAAAGCACATTTGTGTCAAGATTGCTGAAAATAATGTATATTTATTTGGTACTTACAGTAGCAGTGACACTAAACTTCTTATTAAAGGTAAGATTCCTCTGAAAAAGTGATTTTAATTTCAGAATCTAAATTAAAAGTTGCAGATAAATCTTGAAAAAATCTTTTGAAATGTTGCTTACCTTATTGATATGACAGTTCATAACTTAATTCATAGTTAGTAAGAGTACTAAAAATTGAGTCATTTTGTAGCAACTCAAACAGCTTCATCTTGTTGGGGTCTTGGTCTTCTGGGTTGAAACAGTTTAGAAATACTCTTTAAAGGACATTTTACCTGTTTCATAAATATGTGGTTTGCTATAACCTGAATGACCTCTACAGACTAGTCTGGATATTAAAACAATATTCTTGGGCATGGTGGCACAATAGCCAGGGGCAAGTATGAGTGGTCCTAGGGTAGATATTAGTTTTCAAGTAGAACATGGGAACAGAGACTTTCCCTTTGTGTAGGGGTCAGTTAGGAGTTGAGATTACACAGTGGGATTTTGGCCTGGTCTTGTATTTTGATTAGCAATTCCCTCTTGCTGGCCTTTTACACATATTAATGTGTTTTTCTTCTATGCCTCAAACTGACCATGTGAGTGTTCATTGTGTTAATTAACAGTATGAACTTAAAAGGAAAGAAACTACTGAACCCTAGAAGGCTTGAAAGAATACTCACATGTAATTATTTTCCTCTGCCATTCAGAATGCCTAGCCTTGCTGTATCTCCAGGAAAATAAAATCCAACCTTGAAAAATATGAGTTAAATTACAGTTATGAGTAAGTTACAGAACTTTAGGCAGCTCAGACAGTGTGTGTGAAGATTACAAATGCTCATGACCTCTGCTCAGCTGCAGTCCTATTTTCTAGTGGAGCCAAGCACAGCACTCTTAGGCTTGCTTGGGAGTAAGTCTGGGCCTGTTTTTCATGATCCTTTTTACACTGCTCTGTAGTCTTTTGACAACTTATTGGCAGCTTTTCACTTGTCCTCCTGGTGTGGTATGGGAGTGGAATGAAGGGAATAATATTCTCAAGGAAACCCTAAATGTAGATTTATTGAAGATTACCATGTTATACCAGTACCTTAATTAGCACACTTAATCCATTTTGTTAGTTTAAACTAAATCTTGAATAGTTGATTGTTACCTGACATTTTGTAATTTGAATGACTATGTGAATACTGCTTCCAGCATTTCGTGTGATTTTTCTCTGCTAAATTAATTTTCAGATGTTCATTCCTCATAAAGAAAACGGGCATTTGCTGAAGTTCATTGAAGTAAAACTTGGCTTAAACACAACTAAGTAAGTTTATTTAAACTCTTTACACCTCCCAAGATACCAAAACTTTTGAAACTGCTCTGAGAAGTGTAACATTTCAGTGTCTTGTGAGAGTTTTATAGAGGAGCTAGGGAAATAGTTTAGTTATTTGTTGTCTGGTTTTAAGATTGAAGTAAAAAAAATATGCACATACAGAATTTACTTAGGGTATTGAGGTTTCTGAGGTACTTCAGTATTTTTCATGCCTTAGGGTGAAAGCATTTCATGGATTTTTGTTGTCTTGTGTTGTTGAAGAATGAAAATTTTCTGTATCCTGTCTAGTGTTTCTAATAAGACTTGAAAGCAAAGATAATAGGGTAAAGGTATGGGCTTTTTATAGCCTGGAAAAAAGGCTCTGGAAAGAGTCATGAACTATTGATACTATCTCAAAAGAGGCTTGGGTTGTGGGTACCCCCAATATCCCTTTATGTTTTGGAAGAAATTAAGACAAGGGACATCTTAATAGTCAGAGGGAATTGTGATTCTGAGAAAAAACATTAGTATCTGTAAAGAGTTGGATGTTGGACTGCAAGATGTCATGGCAACAGATTTTCTGGAAAGCTTCCAATGGAGTGTTAGTAAGGACTGGCACACTCCTGGACCCAAGCCAAGATTTGCAATTCCATGCAGGAATTGGAACTCTCTCTGAAGAACTGCATCTCTCTTACAAAAAGCTGCTTCACAGCCTTTCAGGGGAACAAGTGGAAAATGACATCACACCCAACTGAAATTGTTGGGGGACTTTTGGAAGACAAGATGTACTGATGTTGACTACGATGCATTGTTTATTACACACACATACTCATTCTTAAGTGTTTTGCAAGAAAACAAAGACTCCTGGTCAGGATTTCAGTTTATTCAGCTCCCAGGTATTAATGGATTTCCCTCTTTTTCCCCCTGGGTCCTTGCTAAATATCACTTTTCAGACTGTCAGACTCTGCAATGAAGCCAGAGACTGAGACAAACTGGGTGCCTTTACGCCTGGAACACTATGTATTGGAATTGTGATTTGCAGCACAAGAGCTTCAAGATCTCTCTTTAAGGCCAGTTGGGACATGCCCAGCTGTTCATCTTTAAACTGATTCTGTCTAATTGAAAGTGGTTCTGTCCTCTAGTCTTCCCTTGGGAGAAAATGAAAGAGGGAGGGAAGCAAAACAAAGTAAGACAAGAATGCATTCCCAGTACCGCATGCTGCACCAGTTCCAGTTGAGAATACACACTGACAGTGCTTCTGAGCAGAGTGCATTATCTTCCTGCTTGCTATATGAGGAAGAAGAATGATGAAGTGGCTTCAGCTACAGAACTAGAATTTTAACATTAAAGATTTTATTCCTGGCAGTGTCTCAGGCTTCTTTGTGATCTCAGATGACCACTTTCCTTTCTTTGTCTCCTTGTTTGGAATGAGGACAAGCATACCTTCTTGCATCAATATCTCTAAAATCTTAATCCACCATGACAAGATTCTTTTGGTCCCCATAATGGAGTTATGTGGCAGGTTGGGCTTTTGTGATATAGAGGATTTGTAGTCTGGTCTCTTCAGATCACAAATACTTTTTGGGAAGATGGACTTTTGACAGTTACTGTAAAGAGTATTTGCAAGGCAGTTTCAAATGATAAAAAGATAACGTCAAAGATGAATCTCAAGTAGTTTCCTATGACATGAATAGGTTAAATTGCAGTTGTTTTGTGCTGGGTTGTTGGGGTTTTTTTCCTAATCTATGGGATATTATTATTGTTTTTAATGGAATGTTTTTGCCTTACTAGGAATTTTACAATGAATTGGCTCCTTTGTCAAGAATCTCTTCAGGCACCCTCCCAAGACTTTTTTTTGCGACTAACACAGTCATCACTGTTGCCTTTTTATATTTTAGTATTAATTATCTGCCTTTTTTCTGTAACTCAGGTCATTTTTAAGAGAATTTGGTAAGTAACTTGTTTATGTGAAAAATAAGTTAAAAATAAGAGGCTCCTGGATGCCTCAGGGAATGGTCATCATGTTTGTTGCTCCAAAGTTTGTTTTACCATTGGGCTTGTCAGGGTGTGAGCGCCAGTGGGAAGGCCCACAAGAGCCTCCTGAAGAAAAGTCTTTTAGTGAGGAGGTTCTTGAGCAACCCTCCTGTCAGGACAGGGAGTTGTCACTGGTTTATTTCCCTGCAGATGTAATTCCTGCTGAGCTCTGGATAGTGTTTGCTGATGTGTTTGTCTCTTCCCACTGACAGTGAAAGATTTTATATCTGTAATTCTCCTTCCAAAGCAAAGTTATCTAATTGTTGCTAGAATTTGTTTTTCTGTTTTGCATTTGGGGTTTTTGGTTTTTTTTTTCAAGTTTACATGTTGAGAAAGATGAGATGGGTGGAGCTGAGAGGGCTTTGGATTTCTAATGCTTCACTGTTGGTTTTTAAAAACACTTGTTTACTGTGATAAGGTCCACTAGCCATTGCTGCTTGGAACAGAACTGAAGTAAAACTGACTCAATTAGTTTTAGTTTCACAGTGATTCACAGTTCCCTTGACAGGAGGGATAGTGGAACTGTCTTTGTAAAAAAACTAAGAATACCAACACTGTAGATCCTAGCATAATTTGTCTTGGAAACACAGTGGTTAGGAAATTATCTCTTCCTGGTAGAAGATGAATGGTGTAACTTCTCAGATACTGGAACGAATTTCTCACTTGTCTGCAGCAAAAATCAATAGGTTCGTTTCAAAGATGAAGGCTTCTAACAGATAAAGATTATGCTGCTGTAAGTGAAAATGTTTGTCAGGTTGGATGTGTGATAGGATATTCAGAACAACGGAGCAAACTTCTTATTGTTTGCTAGTGGTTGAAATAACTATTTATTACTTTGTAATGAGCAGTGACTACATTATGTCCAACACCTTTTTAAGGAAAATCTTAAAATAAACCTTTTCCTCTCTCTTTTTTTTAAAATTTTTGAATCAGTTAATAATCTCAAAATATCATTTCTAATTTTCATAAGGAAACTTATTATAAAAATATAAACAGAAATCACATCACGGTAGGAGGAAGTGTTATTTATTCTATGCCTTTCTATCTTGTTAGTAGAAAACCTTTCACTGCAAGATTTTGGCTATGATTTTTATTTATTAGATATAATTAGAATTTATAATAATGTGACTGTCAGCTACTTTTGTTGTCTTTGTTGTACACACATTCCATACACAATTATCATCCTACTGATTCCATAATTCTTTACTGTGCTATTGGTAAGAAGGAATGTGAAATGCATGTTCAGCATGATTTGTGTAAATGTTTGTAGAGTGTACATGCTCTTAAATTAGACTGTCTCTTGGTGCTGGATTACCTTAAAGTAAGATTTGTGGTCATAAGCAGTGATCCCATTGTATTAATTGACAGCCATTGCTCCAGAGAGGTTGCAATCTAAATCAAGGGACAGTGGGTACTGATAGGTCAGTGATCAAGAACAAAAAGCAAGTGAACAGTGCAACAATATTATAGGCTGTGATATGGAATGATCTCAGTGCACTGCTGACTTAAAAGTATTTTTATTGGCACCTTTTCCTGGGATAATATCTGAATTAAGTGATGTCTCATTTTCTCCAACTGCAGTGGTGAACCACTGAAAGAGACAGTTAAACTTGAGGATGGTCGAATTGGAGAGAGGCCAGAAATAGTTTATCATGTAATTCACACAATTTTGCTTGGTTGTCTAGCGATGTGTTTGGAAGGGTAAGTCTGATTTTGATGTATCTCTTTTGAAATCAACAGAGTTCCTTGCTGGACATGATGCACTGTTTACCCCTTTGAAATCACCCTTTTCCAGAAATAATTTTGGCATACAGTGATACTACTTAGGAGTAGTCTAAATAATTTTGATTATAAATTTGATATGGCTATATGAACACTTGTGCTTGATCTCCTGAACATGTTTTCCAAGCTTTAATGCAGCCAAGGTCCAAGACATTAATTGAATCACATTTAATCACTTTCCTTATGGTATTTAGTATAGAACTGTGCTGTAATTATTTTTAGCAAGAGCTTTTGTAGTGTTTTGATGAGCAGAATAGTGCTGGAATATTGGGACATGGAAGATTTCTTATCCATCTTCTTGTCTGTAGGCTACCATGATGTGTGCCTCTTCTTGACACGTTAAATCAGTAGCAGAACTGGTTTCAAAAATATTGTGTTAGTCCTTAAAGCTAGAGTAGCTGATGTTTGGAAGACATTGTTGTTCTAATCTTTTTATCAGCTTAATCAACTTGAAGATGTCAGACTTGTGTTTTTATTAGGCTCCTCATCTTAAAATCTAAATATTCACAAATATTGCCTAAAGTGAGCAGACTGTTGTGTTATCCTGTAGTTTTTCTAAGTTGACTAGTCTACACTTAAGAGTTAAATAAATATTTTCCTTTCCTTTCTTCAGGAAGTCCCTTATAGTACATTGTCTGTACAGCTTTGTCAAATAGCTGCTTTTTATCCCTTCTTGGCTGGAAAACCAGCCAAGTGACTCTGCTATTCTCTTTGTTTTTCTTTCATCCTCCCCTGAACTCTGTGAAGGATTTTGTCATCTTTTACCTTGGATCTTGCTCCTCCATCTCACAGCAGATAATCAGGTGCCAGCTCTTCTGCTAGAGATTTCCTTGGTTTACCCTCCAGTACCATCAAAGTTGACCTCAGATTGTCTGAACATCCAGACTGTGTCTGGCATAAGAAAAAAATCTGAATGTTTTTATAATAGCTTGAGTACAGAGGCATACACAGGGTCCCAACTAAGTTATTGCAGTGTTTTTCAGAATGAAATATCTATGGACACCTTATGTTTGTATGCTTGCTGCATTTGGTGTGTGTTCTCCTGAACTTTGGATGACGCTTTTCAAGTGGCTTCGACTGAAAGCTGTGCACCCAATACTGCTGGTGAGTTGCTGTTGCCAAAGTCGTGGAAAATACAGCTAGCAAGTATATAGCTTTGCAAACAAGAAGTACCTAAGACCCATGAAAGAACCCATGAAAGCAACAGGTTGTTCTGTGAGCAGTGGATTGCATATGGTCTGCTTTTTCTGTCTTTTCTTCTTAGTGTCACTTGTTCTCTGGTACCTGGTGATAAAGTTGCATTCACACTACAACCTTTCCTCAAAAAGCAGAGCTGTCTTCATCTCCCTTTCACTCTTCTCAATTTCTTTTAGCAAATATTTGAGAACTCAATCTCTCTCTTTCATATCTATTTGGGATTGGTTAAGAAGGTCTTTTTAGGAGGAATGCAGGAGAAAAAGTACTGGTGCACAGGGAAGGCGTAAGCTTTGTTTCACTGAGAAATGGGTCTTTAAATGGTGTAGTAAGGTGAATATAACTGCTGAGAGTAAAACTGCTGCACAAGAAATGGTAAGTTGAATTACTTTGTATAAGGTTTGTTCATGTTTGGCCATCATAGAGAAGTGTTGTGACTGAAGATAAGCTTGTGTTACAGAGCAAACAACTCCCCTGCTTCCAACCCTAGCTTTATTCTCAATATGACAAAAGTTGCTTTGTGTGATTTTTAGCAGCTTTGTGCATTGGTTTTAATAATAAAATAGGGATAGGATATTGTTTGCCCTAAATTCAAGAGGCTTATAGGAATAAATATATTACACTTAGATGTTCATTATGTCTCCTGTGAAAATACCATACACTGCTATATCAGAAACATTGACTGTGTTCTTTCAGTCAAGGAGTATCAATATGTTCAGCTACATGGTAAGCACATTCTTTTATATGCTTCATGTTTTCTGTGATGTAGATCTGCTTTTTCACTATTAACACAGTAGATGTGTTAGCAGCTTAATATCAAAGGAATGCCTTGTGTGCATTCCTTACCAAATGTTTTCTGTACCATAGAAGCTATTTTCTCCTTCTTGCAAAGCAAAAATTGCATCAGCTAGAATGATGGTATGCTGAGAGATGGGTTTCTGGGTCTTGCATATCAATAATGCTAATCTGAACAAGATCAGAGGTGTGAAATGCTTGGTCTCGTAGCATTTGAACGTGAGGTGTTTACCTTCTTCTGTTCCCTACTGTGCACATGGAATCATTGTTACTTTAGTAGTAATTAACTGTCCCTAAAATTGATGGTAAAGTTTTTGTGAGTCAAGTGAAGCCTTCCATGGTAAATTAGGCAAAATCTTGTTACAGGAAATTTTTTTGCCTGGTAGAAAACCACAAAGATTCACCTACTGTCACTATGAGGTTTCAGACATAAATATTGCTCACTGTATGAGCGGAATCAACAGACACCTCAGAGTTGGAGAGTGGTGCATAATCCATTTTCTCTAACATGTACTTTCTAGGCTCTTATCCTGAGTATGGCAGTTCCCACTATAATTGGATTCAGCTTGTGGAAGGAGGTAAGAAAAGTTCCTTTGTGGAGTTTTCTTTGTATGTTGGCACAATATGAGTCAAAATGATGAGCAAATGTAATGAAATGTACTCAGTGAAATTAAATATATGTGATGAAAGTGAAGGTGTCATCCATTGAAAATATGTTTCATTTTTTAAAAAAAACTTCACTTTTTTCAGTATAAGGTATTTGACAATTTAATTTTTTAATGATTGCTTATTGTAATTAAATTTAAATGAAGACTTTATTATAGTCAGCTGTTAAGCTTTGGATGTATAAACTGACTCAACAAAGAAAATGCTGCCAAATGAAAACTCAGGATATTGAAAGCTATGTTGCCTCAATCTTAGTTTTAGTGAAAAGCTATAAAGTTAGATGAAGTAAAATTACAGGAGGCTATATGCAAATAAACTGTTTGAAAAGCTCCCATGAAATTATAGCAAAGTTAAATTCTTTGTGCAGACCATTCTGTCGAGGTGTGTACCTACTACAATACAGGGGAGGAAAAGACACAGATGTTTCCATGTTTAAAATGAATACTTTATTGCAAGTCACAGATTGAGAGTGGAGTATTTGGAAATTATTTTTTAAGCTCCTGTGAGTGCAAAAAATACGTGAAACATCTCATGAAGTGTAATCCTCTGCTATACTGGCACAGCTTTAAAATAGTTTGACTAATCTGAGAATTCATATATAGAAGCCAGTCTTGCCCAACAGTATTTTAACAGATTTTGTAACATCTATCTTACATTGCAACTAAATTTTCTATTGTAGCCTGACTTTTTACATGTTTTTGATGAAGCAATAGATAGTTTCTGTAAAAAAAGCTAGAGTTGCTCAAAAGAGTTATGAAATCTATTACAGCAGAGGAAATGAGTGTAGTTACCCAAGTAATTCCTTTCCAGATTGTTTTAATGAAAGCAGTAGCAGTGTGGGGTTTTGGACTCTAGAGGGCTTCGTCCATTGTTGATCCGGCTTCTGCTTTTAAGCAGTGGTGAGCAGTTTGCTCTCCAGGCTCACAACTCGTCCCTGAGGTTGGGAATGTTGATTACAAGTAACAGAGCAGCAAAAATGCCTCGAGCATTATAAAGGCTGTCTGTATAGCTCAGCATCCTTTTGCTTGGCTGCCTTTTGTCTGTGTCTGGCATAGTCCCTCCTCTAACTAGGTTTTTCCAGGTGCTGTGATGAGTGAAGCTGGTTCTCCTTGGGGTGGCAGTAGCAGTTCCTCTTTCCATCCCTCTGCTCTGGGAGTAGTTCCAGTGTATGTGTAACAGCAGTGCTGTTTGTCCCTGACACAAACCTGTGGCAGCTCTTCTTGTGCTGATTGTAGACTGCTGCCACTTGACAGCAGAGTTGTCCAGGTAATGGCGGTGGAAAGTCCTCAGTTAAAAGCAGACTCCCACTCCTGTCTGTCCTAATGTAAGTTGTCTCTTTAATATGGCAGAGCCTGCAAACTTCATTCTTTTCCAAAAGAGCTGACATCCAGAACTTAGCATCTACAACAGCATGTACATATACCTGTTCTGGCCCCTCAAGGCTGGCCAGTTTCCAGCCATGGCTTTTTCAGATAAATGCACTAAATGGCTCAAGGACTTACAAAATTTCCCATCTCGGTAAAGAGGGACCTCAAACCTAACGGGGTAGGGAAGCCATGATGCAGGTTTGCAAGCTGGCCTGGCATTCTATCTCACAGAATCCGTCCTTTTCCCAAAATGTTTTTCAAGAGCATAACTTGAGATATCCCACTTCACACAATGTAATGTGCTCATCTTCACTGCGGTGATTGAAGTCAGAAGCGAGTCTGGGCACATTACCATGGCGCTTCTAGGAGGTTTCTTCTCTCTTGCTTGCATGACACCTTTCCATCAAGTCACTATGGTCCAATCCTTCCTGCTCAAGCAGGTTTACCATGAGATATTTATCATCTTTTTGGTTTAGTGCCCTTATTTGTAGACATTTGCATATGACCACCTGAACTATGGTTTTGATGTATTTAACGCCACTTGATGTTCGTGAATGTTGTTGCTGCTACTTATTTATTTATTTTTAATTATAAGTATTCTAATGAAAGAGAGAGATGAGAACTTCTGTTTAACATGCTTATTTTGGAGAGGGACTTCTGCTGTCAGGTAAGTAAATGTAAGCTGAGTTTTGCAAAATATTCAAGCAAAAGTACCAGTCAGGGGGAAAACTGTTGAAACCCGCTTCTGTTGTGTCAATTAAGGCCTTAGTGTAATGTGATGCTCTGTAGATAATTTTTTAAACTGTAAGTAACCAAAAACATTTTACATCAGTTTTTCCCTAGAATAATGACAGAGCTTACGGAACTGCAAGAATTCTATGATCCTGATACAGTAGAACTTATGACATGGATAAAGTAAGCATAAAGTCCAACATTTCTATTTTACTGCTTTTTGTAAGGGTATTTTTATCTCAGCAATTTGTGGAGCTACCTCTGTCAAGCTGGGTTTTCCCTTGGCATTCAATGATGCATGGGGGAACAAGTTTTCTATTTTAAGTGTGGTATTGTTCCCATAAAAGAAACTGGAGTTTATCATGGATTACAAGAGAAGATCCTGGAACACACAAGCAAGTCATGTTTAATGTTGTTGCAGACCTAGTTTCTAAATAGTAGGATCTTAGATCTTGCTAACATTTAATTAGATTGCAGGATTATGTTGGTTGTAATGCCAAAAACCCTGAGATGTTATGTGCCTGAGCCAATAAAATTAAATGGCTGAATGTGAGGATTTAGAGACTTTTGTCAGGATACATGTGTTATTCAGACTTCCCCTTTGACCACAGCTAGTATGGAGCTATGTTATACAGCTATACCGAGCACATACACAGCTAATAGCAAGTCAAGTTATTTTCACAATTTATTTTTTTTACCACCAAAGGTTTCAGAATTGCATTCTGCCTCATTCAATTTAACTTTAAACTATGTCATTAGGAACTGTGCTTTTCTGAAAATTAGATCCCTTGTGTTCAGATAACTTAGCTTTAACTGTATTTTTTTAGAATATTGCTTTCTCTATTTATGTAGTCTTTAATGTCAACGTGTTCATCTTCACAAAAGGCAGGGCTGGTAATTAGTGTTCCAGCCAATTTCTTCTTCTTGTTGTAGTAGTGTATGTTGTTTGTCACTGCTGTAGCTCTTTAAGGCAGCAAGTGGAATAATGCCAAGTACCTAATGGCTTTTATGTTAGTCTGCATATACTTCAAGTATGTAATTAATCATGGTGAATTTCATTGAGATTCACTCAGCTACCAGCAATGTGACTACCCTTATCTGTAGCAGCTGTTCTTATTTTTAAAGAAAATAAGGATTTTTTTTTTATGGATATACTTAGCTATCCACATTGAAATTTTAATTCAATGTCATTATTACAGTATATATTCTCCAAGTCTTCTCTCTGATAATACTAATTTAATTTGAATTTTCTCTACAGAAGTTGCCAAAGTCTGTAATAAAGTGTGACAATGACTGTTTTCTTTCACTAATACAGAAATACAGTCAAAAAATCATACCAAACCCAGAAACCTGATTACTGTAGACATTATTCTGCATGCTGACATTATTTCCTCATAGATGATGAAATACATGATCAGAGCTTACATATTGAATACATACTAGAGATCAAGTTACAACAATCACCAATCATTCCCTTACAAGATAACATCATGTTGTTTCTCCTTGTACCTACCCCCTCTCTCCCAAGCTTGTTTTGTCAGCCATTCAAACAGCAGAACTTGGATCCATTCCAGGACCACTCTGAATGGCGCTCATGGATTGCATGAGGGAAGAACAGCCACGAGCCCTTGCCCCAGCAGGAACCCCTCCTTTCAAACTCCTATTGCTGCAGGTCTGCCCTTTCCCTCGCAGAAAAAGCACTGCCACAGCAACACCATCACCAGCTGTAATGAGAGCCCCTTTCACCTGCTCCAGTTCATTGTGCAGATCCCACACACAGCTGATAGAGTTGTTTGATGAGTGCATGCAGTGCTCAGGTGTGTTGGTGTTGCTTTTGCAGACGCCAGGCTCCCGTGGCTGCCGTGTTTGCAGGCAGCCCACAGCTCATGGGTGTGATTAAGCTCTGTACAGGATGGATGGTGTCAAGCCTGCCTTTGTATAATGATGATGATCTCCTGAAAAGAAATGAGAATGTGAGTATCCAATTCCATAAATGTGGCATCTCACAGGAACTGTCTTCCTCTTCACCCAAATGTAATGCCAAAAAATCAAATTTATTAGAAGGGAAGAGGACATAGGAGTCCAGTGGACATGGAAGGGATTATCAAGTATATTGTCAGTGCTTCACTCTGCACAGAAACAAATCATTATCAAAATATTATTTCTGAAGACTTTTCAGGCCACTTGGAGTATGTAAGATGAGAACTTGCCATCATCAGAGAGAAGTACTTCCCATTCAGCTGGCCGTTGCCTCACTAATTTCAAAACCAAACTTTTATAGCTTGTGTACATATAGTTTGTCATTGCAGATAGGTCATTGTTGGGGTGTGTGTGTCCCAGTGTTTAAGGTATCACTGATTTTTGCATTGCATTAACATGTTTTCTTAATTTATAGATTTATCAGATCTATTCAAAGAGGTCAGCAGAGGATATTTATAAGATACTCACATCTTACAAAGCAAACTTTCTGGTTATTGAAGATTCAATTTGCAATGAAGTGGGACCTGTAAGAGGATGTAGAGTTAAAGATCTGTTGGATATTGCTAATGGTCATGTAAGTATTGGTGAGAAGAAATGAATGTTTGAATGCATAAATAATTAGATTGAAAATAAATCTTATAATGCTGGTCTTATTTTTCTTATTGTAATTGACATGTAGACAAAACTCAACTTTTAAAGGTGATCAGTTAAGTTTTGGATTGTCTATAACTTGTAATCTTACCTGATTCTATTAACTGCCCTAATCCCTCCTAACATGAGTATCTAGCTCTGCTGCTTTTCTGACAATCAGTAAATACCATTGAACTATATAGAAATGTTCAAGACTGACACCTGAATAGTTTGTTACAAAAGCAGTGAAGTCCTGCCTCAGAAGGTATTCTTTAGCAGCTTTGAAGATGAAACTCTAAAATGGATAAACTCAGTTCTTCCAAAACTGGCTGGGATTAGGACCAGCCTACCATTTAGTTCAGTACAGACTGCTTGGTTCTGATGAGCGTGCAAGTCTATTCAGTTCAGCCTTGCAGATGGGTTAGCACACCAACAGATCGTTTAAACCACATCTGCTAGAAAGACTGGTTGGATAAACTGCACCATGAATGGTGCTTCAGTCCCTGACATGTTCTGTCTCTCTGGATGCTGGTAGTGCTGCCCTTGCTGCTTAAATAGAGAGTAAGATGGGGTTTATAAGGTGATCTTACTGCCACTTGTTCATTGGCTTCTTGGAAATCCAGCAAAAATTTTGGTTTTATAAAGGCAAGGGGTGGCCTTAAACTCACTTAGAGTTTCATTGCTTATTCTCAGATCAACAAGAAAGAGGGAGTTGCCACTTACCTCTAAGCAATATAGGAGTGGTATGTTATTAGGGGATTGCTCTATATTTCCCCAGTAATCTATAGCTGGTGTCAGTTTCACTTCTAGGTTTCCCAACTACTTTATCCATGAAGGATATTGTCCCCATTTTTCTATTAACTTCCTTACCATTGCTAAAATCTATTATTTCTTTCCTAGTCTTGCTGCTAAAACCATGTATGCTGTGATTATTCCAGGATATATCCAATATACTGTACCATAACTGTGTGTGTCTGAATAACCTCCATTTTGTTAATCTGCATGTTACCTCTCAGTTTCTTCTCAGATCTGTGTTTGCATGAGTAAGTTCCTGATTCCTCTTCACACTTAGGATCTCCACTGGAGCAATTAACCACAATTTCAGGATTCCATGCCCACATATCCCTGCATCTCTCATCTCCATGCTTCCTGCATGCTTCTCTCTCACACATAAGCTTGATAATCCTTCTTGTATTTTTTGTTGTGGTTTTTGTTATTGTTCTTTTGTGGGGAGTGGTTGGTTTGGGTATATTTGGGTATTTTTCAGAAAACTGACATCATTTGTTCTGTAAAGTTAATAAAGTTTATTGTCTCAGGAAGCTTTAAACAAATCTCTCAGTTTGCTTGCTAACAGAATTTGTTTGAGTTGTATTGGAAGATTATCAAGGTACTCCAGAGTAGTGGAAGCTAGTGAATACATATTTGGAAACTGCAGTGCAGCATTTACTTACTCCCAAAGTAGGTGAGACAGTGGGCAGACAGTGTGTTGACAGGTCTGTGGATGTGTTTTGAATTGCTGTGTTTAGGAAGATAAGTACTGCTTTATAGCTTGTGCTACTTCCTGTAGTCCTAGTCCAGTATCTTGTTTCTGACACTGGCTGAGAGCACAGGTTTACTGATAGGGAAAGACAAATGTTTTCCAGCAGTCTGTTGCTGAAGGAGTGTAGCTCAGGGCAATTATCTTTGTGTTTGGAAGCCACTGGTGGATTTTTCTTCATGAGTTTGTCCTACCACTTTTTTTTAAACTGTGTAAATTTGTGGCATCAGAAGGAATAATGAAGGGATTTCTTCAGGGATATCAGACAGCAGATCCTAGAATGCAGTTTGCTTCCAAGTCACTTGGTTGGAAATTGTAGGGAGATGTGTGTGTGTGTCTTTGATCTTTATTAGATATGTCAAAACTTAATTGGCCTGGGAAAGGTAATTGAGATTTTAGTTTCCTTCATACTGGTATGCTCTGTGCAGGTCAGTTTTGTACTGGGAACCAGGGCATGTGCATAATTTCCAGTGCTGTTGTTCTTTATAATATGTACCAAGTACACTGGTTTTAATGTCTGCTACCTTGACAAAGGGATTAATTCCTTTGTCAAGGTAGCAGACATTAAAACCAGTGTATTTGGTTCATATTATAAAGGCTTTTTTAGGTGGCTAAACAAATTACAGGGGAATATGTTTTCAGTTTATTGGAACTGTACAGTGTGGAAATTAATTGTCTATCATAAATGAAATTTACAGAATACAAAAGTTAATTAAATGTACAAAATTACATTCTGTAACCACTTATCTTCAGTACTGTAATTAGGTCTTTTTCTTTCTGACAGGTGGTTTGTGAGGAAGGTGACAACTATGCCTACTCAAAATATGGACGATTTTGTCATGAAATCAAAATGAACTATTCTCCATATGTGAATTATTTCACTCGAGTATACTGGAATAGATCCTACTTTGTATATAGAATCAACACTGTGATATCCTTCCAGTCCTGAAAAAGCATGCAAGCTTCTTTCTGAGGATTGATTGTGAATGAATTTCAGTTGGAAAAGTTCCTTTTGAGCAAGGAAGTCTATTTTTGCAGATAGATGTGCACACATGCAGTGTACTGACAACTTTACCAAACTGAAATGCTTTGATCTACAGATCAGCTGATACATATACCATCCTTGAAGGAAACAGGAACATTTATCAGTTTTACAGTCTCTACAATGTGCTACAGTCTTCCATGTTTTTACATTTTTCTTCCCATTACAAATCATCTTAATCTTCATGTAAATGCGATTTCTAACTTTAGTGTTAGAGAGTTGATATGCATAGACTTCAGTAAATACAGAAAAATTATTTAAAGAGCTTGTTTAAGTAATATAGCTTTTAATTTTTAGCAAGAAAGCAATCACTATCCCAAGTCTTTTCAAGTAAGTGTTTGGATTTTTAGTTTGGGGTTTCTTTTTGTTTTGTTTTAATTCTTCCTGTCTTCCATGGTAAACATTTCTGTGTTTCTCAAACATACATTTATACATCTTATGTGTAGCTATGTAGTTTTTATAAATCATATGAGGAAGATTTTACTTAAACAACACTTCATTGATTAAGGCACTGATATCTACATTGTTGTCTCTGTTGTCTACAGAGACATGTTGGTGGAAATGCTAGGAATTAGACCTAGCAATAGGACAAGCTCAGATCTTCAGTTTGGAAAGGACTTGTCTTCAGCATTTCTCCACACTTAAGTGTTTGTGTGTGTTTGCATAAGTGTGTCTTTCTTAGCAGCCACCAGAATGGGCCAGTATACCACAGTATGCCACACTTGTTTTCAGGCAAGTGTAGCAGGACAACCAGGTTTGCTACTGAGACTTCTGCACTTCACTTTCACCCCCTGTGTGTGTGCTGGTGCGTGTGGGTGGGTGTGGGTGTGTGTGCACAGATGGGTGATACTCATTTCATTCAACTTATTATGCAATAGCTGTATTAAGATAGTGCCATAACTGTCATTTAATCTACTATAATCACTACCATTAATGAATAATGGTACAGGTGTTCATAGCTATTTTTATATCAATTATGCAAATACACAGATCTTTGAAAATTTGGCAAAGTACTCTGCAGTTTTGCTTTCCTCTAAAATTTGTTCTATGCCCCTCTTTGCCTCTACAACTCCTTTGCTTAACAAATTATCTCTTTGTTGCTGGCTGATAGACTTTCAAGAAAATGAATGATGTTATAATTACAACTCTGGGCCTAAACCTAATGTTGAGAATGGAAACTCCAGTAAAAGGTAACAGTAGCTTTGCTTAATGTAGATGTAACTGGACAAAATACAGGACTAAGTTTTGAAAGAAGCTGCTCACCCCTTAGGAGTTACCTGCAGTTACAAATTAATGTAACACCTGGCCCAGAGACCAGTCTATCAGGCATGTGGGAATGATTCTTTGGAGCCCAGATGTCTTTAATGAAGGATCTGGGAAAATAGGATGAACTCTCAGCTGAAAAATCTGCAAACCATTCTGCAAGTGGAAGCTGCAAAACAATCCTTAGTGCAAATCGGAGATTTTAACTCTGAAATTATTAGGAACTGCAGCATGTTGTTGTATGTGCATGATTCTTCTCTGCTCTATGCAGATACACTTGCTTATTTTACACTGACACATAGTGCTGAGATTTTTTTAAAACTTGTTATCACTTTTGGAGTGATTTTAAAGAAAAAAGCTTTATTGTTGTAAAAGCCAACATGTCTTTAATCTGTTTTTTACTTTCAGTTATATTTTTAGGCCTATGAGTCTTGACAAAATGTTAAATTATGCATTTTATTTCAAAGAATAGATAAATCCATCGAATATATGGGATGTTGTCACTGAGAGAAACACTTATCCATGTAACTGAGTTACAAGTTATAAGTAAATATCCTTTCTGGGCATACAGACATCATGTTGGGGATAGCGTGTACCTGTGTGTCTGCTGGAGTGCAGGCTGCATGTATTTGCTTGTGCACAAGTGCATGTTTTACTGCACTGGGCTGTTTCAGACTGCTCAGTTATCATATAACAACAGAAGCTTGTGTATTAACTTGAGCTATGGCAGGCCTGCAGGAACCCCCTCTGTATGTGTGGATATAGATGTAATATTTGGAAGTAAGTTTACAGTTCCTTTTTCTATTTAGGTTTATTTGAATCACTGTCAAGGAATTACATGTCTGTGTGTTGGTCATTTAATCTCTTGAAGTTAGAAATTCATGAATATCACTTCCTATCAGCAATAAGGCATTCCAGGTGCAAACTGCAGGATTACAACTGTACTTGGGTAGATGAAGTTGCAGAACTTCTGGCTTCATGCCTTAGACTGCCATGCTGAGATGTAACATTCAGCTGTCCTTGGCTGCCTGTTGTGTTTCATTACAATGTTGTGTGTGTTACCATGTAGAACATAGTTTGAACACATACATGTAGAGCACACATATTAAGAAAACCACAAAGGAGGCCACCCACACATCTAAACAAAACTGTCTTGTATCATGTTGGCCTTTATACATGTTTAAATGAACGAGTTGAATTTTATTTGAACTGTGACATAGTTACTGTTATTAATTTTGTCATAGTTTTTAAGATGTATTCTTGATACTTCAATTGATTCTGCTTTAGGAGAATCATTTAAGATTTTTACCTTGCTTTTTATATTAGAGAAAATTATATTGCAGCACCATTGGCACAGCAGCCTTAAGTAACAGAAGGAGCCTTTTATTTGGGAGAACATTGTGGTTGTTCCTGTAAAAAGGCATAATTATAACAAGTGACTGAAAGAATCATATCTTACAAAGAAAGTGAATTAATTTCTTATCCAGCCATGGACTAGCAAAAATACTGTCTAATCTCTGGTTTCTGTGAAAAATAATAAGTTCCAGTGATATCCCTCAGTGGGGCAACAATAGGGCATAATTACACCAGACTTGTGCAGACAGCCCTGGCTTGGTTTTCAACCAAATCACAGGTTTAACTCCCTGAAAGAGTTGTGGGAAAGTTTTACAAATTTTGATCTGCTTTGCTGTAGATGTTGCAATTCAGTTGAAACATGTGCCTTGCAAGCTTTTATTAAACAAACAACAACCTCAATTCATGTTTCTTTTTGTGAAGATTTTTTTTTTTAATTCCTGTCCCTTTGATTTCTAGAGCTTCTGTAGTGTCTTAATATGCCAGCCTCCGAGGATGCCCAGGTGGTGCAGCTGGGATGTGTTCCAGCCATCCAACAGCTGTTCACTGGGAAGAATGAGAATTGGAATAGCAGTTTGTGTGACTATTCTGCTGGCTTATTTCCTCCTTCACATTTCCACTTTCTGATATACTTGATCTTAGTAAATGCAAAAAAAAATACCTTGAAAAAATAAATTAGTATAGTATTTTCAGGCACTCACCTGTTATCCTTAGACTTGTGAATCAAAGTTTCACCAACCCACAGCTAAGCTAACAGACATAGTTTTGTCTTAATCTTAAAAAAATGCTCTTTCACTTCCTAAATTACCACATACTTGAACTCAGATTTGACAGGAGATGCTTGAGACTAAGGAAAGGTATTTCTGAGCATAAACTTCTATTCATATTATTTTAAAAAAACATTGATTTAATTTCTTCCAAAGTAAATGGAAATACAACATTAAAAACAAAATTTAATACAAGGCAATCTTAAATACATTTTCCATAGGGGTTTGGGAATAAGGAGAAGATACACAAATGTGGAAGAAAGAGGGCCAAAAGGTTTCACAGGCATTGAAAATTCTTCCAGCTCTTTATAGTAATGCTCTGGTGGCATTACTATATACTGAAAGGTAGAGGCTAGGGACCAAATCTTGTTCTTACCACCTTAATTTCACTAAGTCATCTCCAAGTGTCCAGACCTTGTGACATTCCATCAGCTTTTCCATGCGATTCACATGAAAAGGAGCTGCAAGATGAGGTTGTAGGGATTGTTAGGTATCCTTGAAATATTTATTAAAACTTCATATAAGCTGTCCTTCAACCAAAACTCCAACAGGAGAAGGTGTAGGCTGTGCTTGTGAATGCCTGGGCGTGTGCACACATGATGTGTTTGCATTTATAGGTGTCTCTTTTACTGTTGTGTTTTGGAGATGGAATGAGGAACTTCTGTTATCCCTAATGGGGATTGAAACTGTGAGTCTGGTACATATTGATGGGCAGGTGGACTCTGGAGTAGTGTGCTATTGGAGATGAAAGAGAAGCAGAACTTCATTCTAACACAAGCAATATTTCATGTGAAGTAATACCTCAACATAAATCTGCAGAATCATGCTTTAATACTCTTTTAAAAACCTAACTTTAGAGGGGAAAAGAGTGGGAATTCTAAGACATGCCTTGTGTGTTATCTTAATATTTTCTACTTCATCAGTACAGCTGAAAAACACCATTATGTTGCTGCACTCTATGCCAGATGCAGAGCTAGTGATTCCTAAAGGTCTTCTGAATTGTTTTGTACCTCAACAGTGTGTTTAAATGTAATTAATCTGGCAATGGTTTTGGTTTCAGCACAGTTAAATGTATGTATTTCTGCCTTTCAAGTGATGTTTAAGGTTACCTATTTATTTGATGGGACAGAAGGTTTAATGCCTTTCAAAGATTCAAACTTGTTTACTTCAGTAATGCAGAGGAATTATTGGTGGTGCTTTACGTGTTCACAGTGATGTTCAGCAGTAACCTATGTGGCATATGGACTTATCTATGTGCAGCTATTTAATAACAAGTCTAAGGAATACAATTGCTTTTATCCTGTTTGTTGTCTTGGACAGTTTTTTATCAAAATCATGTATACATAGTAAATATTTTTCTCTTGTAACAATTTTTTTTTTCTGTAGAAAAAAAATTTTAATAAAAGCCAAGTCCAGAAAGTATGGATTGTTTGGGACACAAACCATTTTATCCTTTGAGAAATCAAGGGAAGACTGTACAACATGGCTCAAAAGTCTGTCTTGACAGGCAGCATAAACAGTCTTGCAGCTCTTGAGGACAAGCAGCCTGCTCAGACTGGATCCATATGTCGTGCTGACTGTAGCTGCCTGTTGAGACATACTTGTGTGAGGATGAACAACAAAATGTGAGCTGCTTCATATGGAATTATTGAACTCTGTGACTTTCTCTCTAAAGATCTTCGTACAGCAAGCACGTCACCTGGAAATAAAGTGCTATGCAATGTCACATGCTTACTGATTTAATTTTTTTTAATCTATTAATGTATTATCTGCTTTGAATTTTTACAGATCATGATTACATATTTTGGAGCCCTCTACTGTTTTATACAATATTATTAGTAGAAATCTTTGAATGAATATTACTTTGTAATAATTTAGCATGTAATGATACAAAATCTTGATTTTTTTTTTTAGTTAAATTCTGAAGACCATACAAATACCCTACAGAGCACATCTCCAAAATCAGATCATTTAGCACATGAAAAAAAATTACATATTTGCATCTTAAATTTATAATGATTCTGAGTTTGAGCATTTATCAGACTGCTTTGTTTTAGGCAAGTCAGGAAATGAGCTGATGATGAAGTATCGCAAGTTTAGCCATTCAAGTAACCAGGCTCTATGGTTACTTAGCTCAAAGGGGAATGGAGCTTCCTGGCAGCAGGAAATTCATGTTGGTATCTGTGTACTTTTCTGTGCCTTTATGCAAAACTGACTGTGGTTACTAGCTGTGAAACAGAGAACATTCTGTTACATGTAATACAATTTGTATTGGTATATGTCTGTAAATAGATGTTTTATGTGAGTCTATCTCTGTACAAAATACATATTCTGTTTATAATCAGTGATTCAAAGGTGTTAGGTAAATGTACTGTTGGTTTGGATTATTTTCCACCTAACTAGTGGTTCCGGAATCTGTTTGTTGGACCTAGTTTCCCAGATTTTCCAACTTTTGCAGTGACCCAGCCTATCACACTTCAACCCCTGTATGCTTTCAGGTTGCTTAGGTAATAAATGTCATGGACATTTTTTAATGGTGATGAGATGCATCTTGTTATGGATTAAACTGCATATATAGAATATACCAACATTAGCAATCCTGAGAATTACAGAGCTACTCAGTAGGTTGTAACACACCATCAGTACATTTCCTTTCAGAACCTCGAACAGCTTTACAATGCCTTGGAATTCTTCTGTTTCACAGTTACACTGTACTGTCTGCTGTCAAGCCATGACTCCTGCTGCTGCTGTGCTGACTGGGAATGGGAAGACCCAAAACATGTTAAGACTGACTTTATTTTTAAACTGCAGTAAATACCAGAGTATTCTGTAAGGTGAGGGTGAATGTAAAGTGATGCCTTAAGCTATTCTCCCCTCTGAAGCAAGCTGATTAAGGAGAGGTAAGAATGCAGCTCCATTCTTCACTGCCTCATGTTACACTCTCCATGAGACTCTGAGCACAGGGGCTGTGGTCTCCCCAGAGTAGCTGCTGGTGCACCTCTGGTTCCCCCGGCTGATCTGACTTCAGTTCTGGGCAGTAAGACAAAATCACTGCAGCAGAAGTGACTAAACCATTTATGCAATTTTGGAAAGGTACATTAAAATCAAGCCTGTTTTTAATTTCACCATGAAAACCTCTTCCTGAAACACACACAGTCCTGAAACACTAACAGTCATTTTCATCTATTTCAGCTTTATTAACACATGGATAAATGCTGCTCCTTTCTTTTTTCCTTTCCTTTTTTTTCTTTTTCTCTCCTCCCAAGTTGGCCCATTTTATGACAATCTGAGCTGCAGTCGGAACTGCTGGCTGTATTCCAGGGGCTTGTCCCAGCTGTGAGGGAGGGACAGAGAAAGGCTATTGGGCTTGCTGATGTTTTGGCCTCAGAATGGCAGTACTTAGATTTAGTGATTGCAGTTCACAGTACTCAGTTCACTAGATCAGCTTTGCTTAATAAGAACCCTAAAACTAAATTTCGCTATGATTGTTTGGCAATAGAAGCTGACACTGTCCTGAATATATCTGTGTTGGTTTAGACAATATCTAAGGTGTGGGGGCCCGAATATATATATTGTTATACATAAGCCCCCACACTAAGGAGCTTATTTATTTATATTTATTTCTTTTCTATGTTGTTTCCTATTGAAACCAAGAGCCATCTCCGCTGTCTTTATTGAGAAGTCCTTTTGGATTAACACTGGATCAGTCTATGTGGATTCTGCTTCAGTTTTGCAGGAAGAGACAAGTTCCTTTAGAAAACACAGCTACACTCAAGTGTGTTTGCATCTCTTTAAATGGTAGGGTAGGATCTGTGGCCGCAAATATCCATACATTTGTTTTGTTGTCACACAGGTTTTGTGTAACTGGATGTCAAAAATAACACAGTTGTGCTAGTGAGTATCCACAAGGTGAGCTTGGCTCTGGTTCTGCTCTGTGAGGTGTGCTCTGAATTCTGGCAATGGGAGTGACATGCAGGAGAAGCTTGAATTTCCATCACCAAAATGCTGTGTTAATGTCATAGAAATACACAGGCTCATAAGTGGGAGGGAATACTGTGAATAAAATGTAGTTTATATCTTCACAGGCTGTAGGGAAAACTGCATGTTTCTAAGTGCTTGGATAGAAGAGAATAGAAAAGGTAGTGTGTCCTGTAATGTAGGCTAAAAACAGGAACTTATTTTGAGAGGATTTAATTTGCTTGTTGAAAGTTGTGTAAGGATGAAACACACTTCAGAAGAGGGAATGCTGTGCTGTGTCTCCATACAGAGCTAAGCTTGTCCTAAACTGAACACTTGTTTGCATGGTCTGGCTAGCTCATTAAGTGTTTTAAATTAATGAGCTTCTAGTGCCTTTGTGAAGGAAGGAATTAGGGCACAAAGAGCAACCTTAGCATACTCAAAGCTTGCTACAGCACATTAACCAGGTATGGCTCTGGATGGTTACTTTCATGTTGTTACTGGTAAACCATTCTATAAAACTGGTTTTACTTTTTGCCTTCCCAGTCTGAAATTGTGCATTGTGCCACATTTTAGAAGCTGTCATCCTTGAGGGGGTAAAAAATAAAGGTTGACAGCTTGTAATAATGGGATGTGATCTCCCAACAATTACCTCTCCTTAAAACTGCTAATTTCCCAGGTGCCACAGGTGCAGGTCTAGCAGTTGGTTGTCACCTTTGACTGTTGCCTGTAATATTTGACTAAAGATGACTGAAATGGATTCTGGCTTTCTTGAGCAGAGCTTCACCTCCAGCCTAGATATGTCACCTCTGAAGTTACAACACAGCTGGCAACAAACACCCCTGCCTTCCTAACAACCTTCTGGTAAAACTAGCGAGCCTGCTCGAAGCAGGAAGAGGGAGCATTTCTGATGGAACAACACCTAACACAGTTTGACCAGCTGGATGTGGAGACTGCACAAAAGGCTGTTCCTGAGCTGTTACCGTCACTGTGTGAAGGGAGATACTCTTGTTTATTAACAGGAAGATGCTGCTGCTTGGAGTGATGAGAAAATGAGTACTGTTTGGTTTGATGAGCAGTGGTTGACACCGCAGTGGTCTGGCTTGTATTGACACTTCCATTGATCACAGACTAACCAGAGCGATGAGTTCCAGGCCCAGATTGTTTTCTGCATATTTAGTGAGACTGATGTGTTTGCTCAGTATGTTCAGAAGGACCATTTCAGTCTTGCTCTCAACAACAGAACACATTGTTATTGTCCCAAAAATATTGCATCTTTCCTGAAGGAGCAGCAACCTGAATGTGTACTTCTGAGAGGCTATGCTTCCAAGACAAACCCAGCTTAAGACAGAAGAGCATGTCTGCTGAGTGACAACTACTCTTATGATTCAAGTGTCCCAAGGTCCTCTCTCCTTTATGCAATAGTGACTTTTTCCTCTGTTTCTTTATGGTGGTTCTTCTGGCTTGGCTGAGTGGATTTTTTCATACAGCCTCAGGAGAGGTGGAGAGATCGCCCATTTTCCCACAAGTCCGTCCCCCAGGAAGTGTAGTTCATCCTGTGTCTGCTCAGCTTGCAGAAGACCTGGAGGGAGCAGCCGGATGCATGTGGTGGCTTGACCTCCGTTGAATGCCAGGCCCACCAAAGCTGCTCTGTCACTCCCCTCTGCAACTGGACAGAGGAGAGAAAATACAACAAAAATTTCGCGAGTCGAAACAGGGACAGGGAGAGATCATTCACAGATGACTCTCACGGGCAATGTGGAATGGGGGAAGATGAGGCATTTGCCAAGCAACATTGGGAGCTTTGCCACAGAATAGGAGAAAGCGAGCAATTTGCACTTCAGTGTTGCGCGCTTCGCCACGGGCGGGCTCCCCGGTCGACCAGGCGGGGCGGGCTCGGTCCGTCCCCGCCCACGGCCGTGCGTGGCTGCGGGACGGACCCGGGCTGCCCGTGCCGTGTGTGCCGGCGGCGGGAGCGGCGCAGAGCCGGGCTGCGCTCCGCTCCGCTCCGCTCGGCGGGATGGGCAGGGCGCGGCGGAGCAGCTGCGGGCTGCTCCCGCTTCTGCTGCTGCTGCTCGCCGGGGCGGCGGGGCTGGAGTGCGGTGGCTTCCCCCGCCTGCTGCGCTTCTCCGGGCAGGTGCCCGAGAACAGCCCGGCGGGGACGCGGGTGCTGGGTTTGCAGGTGCCGCTGCGAAGGCTGCTGGGCCCCGGGGAGCCGGCCGGGGAGTGGGCGCTGGAAGGCGACGGCGCCTCCCGCTTCTCCCTGCAGCGGCGGCCGGGCGGTGGCGGGGGGCTGCTGCTGCTCCGCACCGCCGAGCCCCTGGACCGGGAGGCGCAGCCCGAGTACGGGCTCCGGCTGCGCCGGCGGGCGGGACGGTCCCCCCGGGAGGCGCTGCTGCGGGTCCGGGTCCTGGACCGCAACGACCACCGGCCCCGGCTGCCGCCGGCGCGGCCGCTGGAGGTGGACGAGCTGGTGCCGCTGGGCACGGAGGTGGCCCGGCTGCGCGCCTCGGACCGCGACGAGGGCGCCAACGCGCGCCTCACCTACCGGCCCTGGCCGCCGGGCGCCGGCAGCCGCCTGCTCTTCGTGGTGCCCCGCAGCGGGCAGGTGCTGACCGTGGGCTCGCTGCTGGGGCTGCGCCGGCTCCGCCTCTGCGTGGCGGCTCTGGACCACGGGCGGCCGCGGCCGCTGCGCAGCCCCGCGCGGTGCCTGCGCCTGGCCGTGCGCGGGCGGGGGGCGGCGGGCCGGCGGCGGGAGCCGCGCTCGCTGCAGCCGCCGGGGGCCAGGGCCCGGCGCTACACGGCCCGCCTGGCCCCCGGGGCGCGGGTGGGCGACACCGTCTTCACCGTCCCGAGGAGCCGGGAGCGGGCGGCGGGCGGCTGGTTCGAGCTGGCTTCTCCCGGTGCCGCCCCCGTGGGGATCGACAGGACGTCGGGGCGGCTCTACCTGCGGCGGGAGCTGCGAGCGGGCGGCCGGGCGGAGGTGCTGGTCAAGGTGCACCGCGGCAGCGGAGGAGGTAGCGCTCCGGGAGGGGACGGCGAGGGTGGCCGGGATGGGGTCGGTTCTCCCTGCCGCGAGTGGGTCGGGATGGCCACAGAAGGAACGGATGGGCATGAAGGACTGCCCCGAAGGAGGGGGATGCTGGCCCGGCAGGCCGTGCCGGGCATTTGCCATCCGACGGGATGAAGCCGCGGTGATGCTGCCCTCCGTGGGGCGCGCAGAGCCTCAGGCGGCTGCGGGAGCTCGGAGGGTGGCGTGGGAATGTGCTGGCTCTTCCCCGGTACCGCTCGCAGAGCTTCGGCCTCTTGCCTTTGAAGGAGCAGCTGGAAATGAAGGGAATGGTGTTTCGGTTATGCTTTCTTGTAAGGAATTGTTGTCACAGTAGGTTCACTTTTGCGGGACCAGAGGCGTCGGCTCAGGGCCCGGTAAAGAAGGGGGCACGCCACAACAGACAGCTGGTTTCATAGTGGGGGCAGCCAGCAGGGAGCCTCTCCTGCCGCTCTGGTTCTGCTGGAAGGAACTGGGAAGGAAGAGGTGACGCTGTCCCGGGTGTGGGCACCCACAGCCCACCCTGAACCGCACGGAATGGTGCTGGGAGTCAGCCACAGCTCTGGAGGGCAGCGCACGGGAAGGGAAAGGACTCGTTACAAAAGAGATGTCAACGAGCCTAGGACAAGAAAAAGGGAAAAAATCTGAATCAGGAATCCTAGGAGTTGGTGTAGAGAACTAAAGGGAGATACTGTATGTCAAGAGTTCATATTCTGTTGTGTACTAGGTTTCCCTAGTAGGACAGCAAAGAAAACGGCTAGACTTGATAAACTTCTTAAATCACATAAAGCTTGAGGTGTGTTATGGTTGCAAGAGCCATCCTAATTAATGTATGTGTTACTTTCATCTTGGAGTAAGACTTAGAGTGTTTGTAAATGCAGTTCAGGTCGCTAAAAATGCAACTGGTTATCATTTGCTTGGGTTTATTTTGTATTGTTTGCTTTTTTTCTTCGATGCTTGCAACCAAAAGAGGGAATATTTACCAATTTACATCAATGAATTTTACAGTCTAGTGCTCAGGAAATGTGAAACATAGAGCTGGGAGGAAAACAAATGTGTTTCAGCATGCTGGAGACTGTGATCTTCACCAGACTGCTGTGTGCAATCTGCGAGTCCAGAGCTGCTGCCTGAGAAAGTTACTCTTGCAGAAATGGGATGTGTTGTGCAAGTGACAGACATTTAACATTAGAATAACTCTGCACAGTATTTCCAGCTACTAACTTTAAACAAATCACCTGATGTTTAAAGTAGAACTTCTCATTCAAGCTAAAGATGGAGCTGAAAAGGGGAGACACAGCTTGGCTGTCTTGCTAATTTATAATGAAAGCAAATAACCTTGTGAACAGTGTTCAGCATATGATTGTGTTGTCCTCTCCAATCTGGTGGTGCACATCATGTTTTTACCACTGTCTGTGTGCTAATAATGTATTGACAACAGATGAGCCTCAGGGAGAAAGGAATTCAATGATCAAGTGGGACAAGGTCATTTAGGCACTCCTTTAAGCTACTTTGAAAATCAAAACTCTCTCATAACTTTGTACGGCAACAAACTTGGGATGTTTTTCTGTCTGCTTATTTTACATAAGTATGGTGAAATGGTGAAAGGATTTGAGCATCCATTTTTTAATCTGAAGAGACCTAGTGAACTGTCAAAAGTTAAACAGAATTGACTTTGGTCTGCTCCTCATTTCTCCTCATGTCTCTTACTAAATGTAATTAAAAATCACTCACAAAGCAATCAATATTATGGAACATGTGCCAAACTTTTAATAACCTCTTTAATTGAAAAACAAAGCTATCAGACCTTTATTAATTGCCATCTCTTATGTAAAAAACATGAATGGACTTAGGCATTTCCCAGGTGCTGCTTCTCCAGGGAAGCGTGTCTTGGGGTTTTGGATGCATTTGCCTTTTTTGTTCTCAAGAAAAGAACAGCTTTTTAAAAAACAAGCTTTTAAAAAATCAAGCCGTAGGTCAGATAGTAACTTAGAGCACAGTTTCCTGCAACAGCAGTCCTAGCAAGACAAGGTATTTCTGTGTGTAGTTGAAACACTGAAATAAAGCTGAGTGCACAGTACAAAAGCCTTCTGAATCTTCCCAGTGCTCAGCAGTGATAGGGAGGGGGCTGCCATCTGTGTGTGGGGACCCTGTAGCAGGCACTGTGAAAACACAGCTGTTCTCCCACTGAATATACACGTGGTATGTGGACTGTGAAACATGGTAAAGATGTTGGCACAACTTCTGTGGCTTGTCTTATTTACCTCCACGGAGCACTTTGCATCTTCTTTGGGAATCTGACAGCCTCCATCTGTCTGTCAAACCTTTGCTGTTCTGGGCTCTGTGCATGGATGGTTATGGATAGGACCTGGAGTTTAAACAAGAAGTCCCATCCTGCTAGATTGCTTTCTTCAATTCACCATTGTTTACACTTTTTGGTAAACAATGGTGAATTGTTTACCAAAGCTGCAATGGTGTCCTTGGTTCTCAGGCTGGAAAAGGATTGTTTTGTCTCACTAAACTGTGAGGAGAACTTGCTAACACTTTATATGAAGTTCACAGTTATACAATAAAGCAGTACAGAATCTGAAATATATGAAAGCTAAGTCTTAAGGCATCAATACAAAGGTACGAGTTGCAGACCCAACGTTTCTCATCCAGATTTTGTTTTGGTACATTTCACATCCTGGAAACACTGACTGCACCATCAGAACAGTGTGTGGCCAGAGCATGGAAAGCTGGGGGTGGTGCAAAAGAGTTGAAGTTCCCTTTCTCTCCCATGTCTGCCTCTCTTCATGCACACCTACAAGTACCTACACAGGTTTTCATCCTTCTCATACCAATTTACACAGGGTGAGATGTACAGATGCTGTTTCCTCTTCTGCCCCCTCAGCTGCCCTCTCTGATGCTGGCAATGGGTACTGGTTCACACTGTGGGGAAGTCTGAGGTTTAAGACTTTGTCTATCATGCTTCATACCCCTGTTCTCCAACTCTAGAAGACTTTTAGTTCTCTGGTTTGGTTTGAAGGCTTTTCTGGTGGTTTGGTTTTTGGTTTGGCTTTGTTTTTTGGTTTGGTTTTTTGTTTCTTTAAACTTCAGAGCCCGTCACAAAGGGCTTGCAGAGTGCACGCTGCCTTGGCTTGGAGTAGTGAGCCCCAGTGGGAGATGTCCATGTTCCTGCACACACTCACACTGTGGATACACCCCACATCCTCTCTAACTGAAAATAACTGTGTAGGAAGTCACTCCATTATCTGCAGAGGGTAATTTTGTTTGGCAACAGTAGGAACTCAGCAAAAGCATGGCAAGACAAATCTCTTCCCCTGCCATGTGTGTGCAGTGCCCTGAAAGGTTAAAGGGTCAGTGTTAGCTGCCTCTTAACTCTGGGATGCCTCAGGGCATCAGAGAGGGGTGAACAGCCGCAGGTAGTTTTAGACTGAAGTGAGTAAGACAGTTGCAAGGCTGTTCAGTATTTTCCTGGCTTTGGAGGTGAGATGGATACCTCATTCCCTGCTCTCTTTCAGGTGGGATAGCAACTGTTTACTACTGTAAGTGAATTCCAAGGAGATGGATGTTAAATCTGACTTAAATCTTAAAGTGGAGTTAAATCTCCACTACAGGAGGCTGTAGCATAGTGCAGTTCCTTCAGTGCAGTGTCTCATGGTAGAATATGAGCAGTGCTGAACTCCAAGGGCTCACTGGAAGCAAACTGCATTTTAAAAAGGCTCCTGTCAGATCTTGACATTCCTGTAAATACTGTACATGGAAAGAATATGTGGTTTGAGTCCCTTCTATTTTCTTAGGAAATTTCCACCAGGATGCCTGCTGGTAAGAGAAACCTTTCAATCTATGTAATACAGCTTTTGTAAAAGCTGACAAGTCATTAATATATGTTGCTGGCTGTGATTTCAAAGCAAGACATAGCTTAGGTTTGGGGATCTTTTTTATTTTTTCTTTTTGCAACAGAGCCAGAAATGTCCTACTGCTTCCTGGCACCTCCTGACATTTTTAGAAAATAAGTCTCACTCCAGAAACACAAACTTGACTTGATCAGCTATTGAGGTCACATTATATGCTGCCTTTTCTTTTTTTTTTTTTTTCTTTTTCCTGGGGGTCAGGGGGGTGTTTCCTCCTGGTATCAGACTGATTAAAACCATCTGTGGATGCCATTAGTGTGCCTCCAAATTCAGGTACTAGCAGAAAAAGCTTACCTCGCTTAACCCATGAAACCACTTTAATGGCCAGGGCTCACTGGATGAAAGAGCAAGCTCTGGGATGAAGGTTATTACTTTACCATGTCTGCAAATATCTTTGGGAAAACCTTGCTGTTAAAAAAAAAAAACAAACAAAAACATACATAATGATCCAGAGGCTATAAATTAGTCTTAAGAATGTCTGACAAAGTTATTAATTTTGAGAAGCCTACAAAAAGCTTAGAACTGGAGAGGTAAATGTAAAGCTTATGTTGCAAGAATTCTTGTAAGTTACACAAGCTATTTAAACCATGAGAAAACCTCTATCATAACAAATTTGAGAGAAAAGCAGTGGGAAACCTTAAAAATAGAACATTCAGCCCTTTATTCTTAAGATTAGCATCTTGAATCCTTTTATACAGACTATGATTTAGTATTTCTGAGTTTCATTACATTTCAACAGCAGGAAGGCTTTTAAAAATCTGGTTTTAGACCCAGATCAAAGCTGCACAATGCCAGAAACAGCCCTGCATGCTCCTGGTGCTGTCTCACACTCCAGGAGCACTGTGCAGGGCCCAGCAGTGTTTGATTTTCATTTACTGGCAGGAGCCAGCTGACCTGGGGCTGCCTTTACACACCTGCCTTACACATGGGAGCCCCAAAATTCACACATGCCACGTTTGCTCAGGCAGGGTACTCATGTTAGCTCCCCATGGAGAATGTGCACAAAGCCCTCTCTTTGGGACCATGGCTGAAGGGGAATTGAGCTTCCTTCTGCTGTGTGTCCCCAGAGGGCTTGCAAGGCTCTGCCCTCCCCAGAGAGCAGAGTGCCTTCACAGCTGCTGTTTGGGGCAGGCACTGGGGGCTCCTTGCCACAGCAGCACACCTTGGCTGCTGCAGCCTCTGAGGTTGGCCTGGTGCTGGAAACTGCCCAAAGGTTAAGAAAATGTTAAAGGAGAACGTTTAGGAAAAGCCTTTAAAAACCTGACCTGACCAAACAGGCTGATGGAAAGGACTTGGAATTCTGTTTCTGCCATGAATGTTGCTGATGGAATGCCCTAAAAGCAGTGCTGGATGATAACAGAGTAAGGAGCCATTGGTTCCTATGGGTGGAAACCCCATGTGGCATAGACACTGATCTGGGAGAGAGAGCAGCAAATTGCCAAGGGCCATGCCTGTGCAAGAGGATCTGTTTAGAAATCTAGAACAAAAGGAAAAGTGAAAGGTAACCTAGCAACTTCACCTCCTCATTTCTGAGGGCACAGAGAGCAGCCAGCAGAGAGCTCCTTTGGGGGCTGCTGCTCCAAACGAGTGCTGCTGGGTCTGAGCTGCTCCTCACAACTGCACCCAGGGGGACAAAGGGGTAAAGCTAATATTGCAAAGCTTTTTGGCATCTTTTTGTACATATCAAACACATTTGCTGTCCTAAAATGATTGTGTTTTGCTGGTGGCATGAACTTCTTAAGTGTTTGGAAAGAAGTTAATAGACTCTAAGTATGGTCATAGGAATAGCTCTTACTGCATGAAGCTTCAGCAAGCAACTTTTTATTTTTAAAATGTTTGAAAAACCTTCAGGGAGAAGAGACTTAACTATGTTAAAGGACAGCTGATAAATGCCTGTAGTTTTTCCACAGGAAAACTGAACATCAAAGCAAAGTGATTCCTAACCCAGACTCTGCTACAGCCTCTCAGGAACAATTTTTTTTTTTAATGTCCCACACAAAATACTTTAAACTTAATAAGTGCTACTTCAATGAGGAAGAGCAATGTGCTGGGTAGGATGACAAGAAGACATGATTGTAGCTGTCTCTTACTGCACTTCTTTAAAAGCCATAAAAAAGCCCCCAAATGCCCTCTGTGCTGTTGACTCCTCAGCTCCTCTTACTGTGTTGGTGTGATCTGACTTCCTCGTCTACTGATGTGCCTGCAAATAATATATTTTTTATAGTATTTAATAACACTTTTACTGAGGATTAGTCAGCTGTCAACATGGCAAACCGTAATAAAAACTTGTTTTATATGGAATTCTGCTATATGGAAGCTTTTGAGATCCTGTGAATTGTTGTGCCTCCTACCTTTTCTGTGGTGCTGTGTTTCTAATTCTCCTGATTGTGTGGTAACAAGCAGCTCTTGGCAGATACAGTGGATTTAAGGGTTGAGGCAGAAATGCTACTTCTGTAATCACAGGTCTGAGGGTGCTCAGAGCTTTCCTCTGGAAACAGACAACAAAATTAAAACAGATTTGAAAAACTAGAGGAGGACACCACAGGCAAGATGATGGGGTGGCAGTAAAAATCCAATGGATTTTGAAGGCCTGTTCCTATAACTGCCTGCAGCTCTTCCCGTGGTGTGCAGTCATTGCCTGGGGAAATGATCTTTGGTGCTTGACAAAGGCTGTGGTTCTCAGACACCCCGTAGGATGGAGGTACCCCCTGCAGCTGTGCACTCACACAGAAAGGGAAAAATGGGCTGAAGGTTTTCCTTTGCTGTGCATGTGTGCAGTGGCACCTGCAGTTGCCTTTCAGCCTGGTGGTCCCACTGGGTGAGTCCCGAGGCAGCACTGAGGAAAGCAAGACCTTGCCTCCTAAGCTGGGTTAGGGTGTGTGTACATAGAAAATGTGTCCCAGTGCTGGTGTCTATTAAGAAATATGTAATAGGTATAATGCAAGATGATCTCTATAGGCTGCTTTTTCAAGCTTGCTGGTTGTGGTTAACTGAGGAGGGAAAATGGAAATTAGCACAGCTTCAGCTGAGGCAATTGGCTCAGTCCCTTTGCCCAGGTGTGCTGGGGCTGTGGGCTCTTTATCCCAGGCTCCTGCAGGGATTTGTGAACTTCCAAGCAAATAAAGAGTCCTATTTCCAGAACTGATGGTGAGGGTATTACCTTGCCTTCAGGACACAGTACTCACTGCTTGGTCCAACATGAGTCCAGTCGGTGCCCTAGGATGTTGCAGAGGAACATGTTACTCCTGGGCATTGTACCCAAACCTTAGGAGTACTTGTGAGACACCAAATCTGTTAATTATTGAAAGCATCACACCCAGGAATCTCTCATCAATGTTTTAGTTGGAGCTGACCCATCATGTTCATGACAGCAGACTAGCTGCACTAAAGGTGGTCCCATACAACTTTTCTTAAGGGAGTTGGGGAAAAGAAATTCATAAAAGTAAGCCTTCATTTTTGAGGGTGAGATCTGTGTTGTGAAGGCTGTCCCCTCTGTGAGAGTTTCTTGATGCCCCTGCACTTCTCCTGGGGGAGTGACAGCACATGCTGGGGCAGAGGCATGAGCATCATAGGTGCTGGTGACTGGGTTAGTCCTCAAGTCCAAGTCCAAGCTGTTTTCTCCTTTACCTCATACCTTTATTGGGGATGCTCCTCTTCTGGCCAGCTGCTGATGTTTGAGCTTGTAGGAATAATTTACCACCAGATTTGAAAGCCCCTTGGGCAGGACAGAGTGGCACAGTGGACAGCATGACTGTGGAAATGTCACTAATGATATCATTAAAATGCAGGGGGAAAAAAGCAATTCAGAAAGTGATGATGAACTCTGGTTAAAGACCAAGTACTGCCACAAGAAATTTTGGGTTAAGTTTAAATATGCCCAAGTAGATTATACCTATGGTCCTGAAGATGACAAGGGAGGTTTAGCATTTAAGCATTTCTCAGGTGTAGATTTCCTGGCCATGGTTCAGTGATGAGCCGATGCTCCTGATGTCCTGCCCTGCACTGAGGACTCGTGCTGTGACCTGACAGCACAGTGGGGGCTTTACAGGCATCCCACCTTGGGGTTCTGTTCCAGCCTGGGCACTGCAGACTCTTCTTCACATACCACACTCTCTCTTTTCAATTCAAATGATTCTTTTTGCCTGAGGGGATAGAAATACAACATAAACTGCCATTTTTTATGCACACTTTTTAGTTTTTAATTTTCCGGCATTAGTCCCCTCAAACCCACATCAGTCAGTGCAGCTCTAATTCTAATCTTAGGAAAAGACCTCTCCTCTCCTCTCCTCTCCTCTCCTCTCCTCTCCTCTCCTCTCCTCTCCTCTCCTCTCCTCTCCTCTCCTCTCCTCTCCTCTCCTCTCCTCTCCTCTCCTCTCCTCTCCTCTCCTCTCCTCTCCTCTCCTCTCCTCTCCTCTCCTCTCCTCTCCTCTCCTTCTGGTGAGGGAGGAAACAAAATGATCAAAGGACTGAAATTGATACAGGCTTGCAAGAATAGCCACTTGCAGTTTCCAAACCCTTTCCAGTTCTTTCTTTGCTTTCATATTATTGTCCAAGGAAGGTGTAGGTGTATGTGCTCTGATCTGCTGAATAATGTTTAGCCCTCCAAGACACAAGCTTAGCATCTCTTCATTCCCCCCACTCCTGCACTTGCTACATCCTAACATTTTACTTAGGGTGCTCTTAACTGGTGATTGATTGGCATCCCTTTTGTTTACATGTCTTTTTTGGATGTAAGCAGGAGGTAAAGCTGAAGCCTTGTGGATACACCAGTATCTCCAGGAAAATCAGCACTCCTTAGTGGTCTCTTCCAGACTGATCTTACCAAGACTCTTTCCAATGTGTGGTGCAGAGGCCAGGCCATCCTGTTGTTAGTCTGGTTTCCTGATTATTTCCTTTCTTGCAGTGGATAATTCATATTGACAAAATTGGGTGAACTGCAACATCACTGGGTGATGTTGCATTCTGATTTAATAGGATGCTGTGGTTGTGTCAGGAACAAAATAAACCACTATTGATTTCAGAGGCTTGATCTGTTAATGCCTTTGCAGCTATGACAGTTGAAAACCCAATGCATTTCTGGGGAAAAACTCTACTTTGTCAAGGCTGGTTTTGTTTCACTGACTTGTTTCAAGGCAGTGTGATAATTTTACACAGTATCTGATTGCCATGTGTCTGAAACACCTTAAAATCCTTGGGTTTCTCACACCTGGTGTGTGTGCAAAGGGGAGTGACCAGAACAGAAATGTCCCTACTCATAGTGCTGCTTCTGAACAGCTCTTTCTGCATGATAGGGGAAATTAGGGAAAATAGGGTTAATCAGTGCTGTTTGACTGACCTCTTATCAGTCTCCAGACCATGTTCAACACTGCTTTTTTAGGGTTTTGGACTTGAATTGATAAAATCTGTTCTTTGTAACTATATTTTCTTCCATTTATGCCTTGCTAGAATTAGAGCTCTGATCTATATAGATATAACCTGGACTGTTTTGTCAGCATGCTTGCAGGTTGCTTCAATTTAAATTTTGTTACTTGCATGGAGAAAACAGCTTTAAGTCTGAAAATCTGAAATAAATTCTGAGGGCCTGAAGGAGTGAGCCAGGTCTCAGCTGCAGAAAGATATTCCACCCTATAGCTGAAGTTTATTACCCCTGCTGCTGTACTACAGCCTCCAGGTTTGGCTTCATCGCACGTTTTTCCTTTCATGTGTGGTGCTGGATGTTTGTAGACTGCCATTCACTCCTTTTCTCACTTCTTACCCTTAAGCAAACAGCAAAGATAAAACACAAACTCCAAAGAATGTTTATGTTAGAAGTTCCTTGAAGCTGCAGGGGAATGAGTGACATGTGGACATATATGCCTCAAAAATCAATGAGATGCAGAAGCTGAAGGGCAGGGAGATTATTGTGTGATGGAAAGGATTTAACAGTCTTGCTGGTTCTGTGCCCCTGCCTAGGGGCGGGTTTGGTCACAACAAAGTGATTGCCAGCAGATATTTGTCTGGTCAGGTCTTAAAGACTCAGTGGTGGAGGCTGTCTCACCCTTCTGGCCACTGTCAAGGGCTCCCTTGTCCTTACATTTAAAAACATGCTGAGGGATTCTGTGCCCAACATCTAATGCCAGTCTTTTCCTTCAGAATAAGAACTAGTTATTTTTTGGTTTGCAGGTTACAGAACAGCTGACTGACTTCATACCTTAGTCCTTAGCCTCTTATATCAATGTTTGCATGTCTCTTGCAGTCTCCTGAAAATCTCCAGGTCTTTTCCCCTCTCTTGAAGGGCATTCTTTCTGGTTATGCTCTTGGCTTTTCTCTGGACACTTGTCAACTGGTCCATGTCTTTCTTGAAATCCAGCCCCTAGAACTTTAGTTCACTGGATTGCCCAGGGAGGTTTTGGAGTCTCCTTCCTTGGAGATATTCAGAAGCCTTGTGGACGTTTTTCTGGGCAGCCAGCTCTGGGCAGCCCAGCCTGAGCTGAGTGGTTGGACCAGATGCCCTCCAGAGGTCCTGCCACCCTCACCCATCCCATCAGTCTGTGATCTGAGGCTTTGTTAAGTGTCACAGGGCTGAACATGAGCCAGCAGTGCCCAGGTGCTCAAGAAGGCCAATGGCATCCTGGCCTGTGTCAGCAATAGTGTGGCCAGCAGGAGCAGGGCAGGGATTGTCCCCCTGTACTGGGCTCTGGTGAGGCCACACCTCGAGTGCTGTGTCCAGTTCTGGGCCCTCAATTCAGGAAGGACATTGAGGGGCTGGAGCATTTCCAGAGAAGGGCAGCGGAGCTGGGGAAGGGTCTGGAGCACAAGTCCTGTGAGGAGAGGCTGAGGGAGCTGGGGGTGTTTGGCCTGGAGCACAGGAGGCCCAGGGGTGACTCTATTGCTCTCTGCAATGCCTGAAAGGAGGCTGAAGCCAGGAGTGGCTCTGTCTCCTCTCCCAAGTAACAAGTGGTAGCACAAGAGGATATGGCCCCAAGTTGTGCCGGGGGGGGTTAGAGTAAATATTAGGGGAAAAATTTCTCACAGAAAGGGTTGCCAAGCATTAGAACAGGCTGTCCAGGGAAGTGGTGGAGTCACCATCCTGGAGGGATTTGAAAGACATGTGGATGTGGCATTTAGGGACATGGTTTCATGGAATTGTAGAATTCTTAAGGTTCAAAAAGACCTTTAGGATGGTCAAGTCTGACTGTCAACCTAGCACCAGCACCATCTTTACCATTGAATGATGTCCTCAATTCCATGTGCACATGCCTTTTCAACATTTCCAGGGATGGTGAATCCCAGGTTTAGTTGTTAAGTTGGCAGTACCAGGTTAACAGTTGGACTTGATGGTCTTAGAGTCTTTTTAAATCTAAATTCCTCTATGTTTCTATTTAAATACACCTTTCATAGAGAGGTAAGGTGAAGTGTTTGTCAAAGTACAGAAAATTATGGTTAATTTGAGCAACACAAATATTTTTCCCCAACATGCTGTCCTGAACTCAGTGAAATTTTTTCCCTTGTCTGTCTTTTTTAAAACATAAATCTCTGTTTTACTGCTGACTTTTGGTGGGTTTTACAATACCTGCAGCAGGTTTAGGACCTCATTATTCATTGGCACTTAGAAATTGGATCACCTACATGGAGCAATATTAAGAAAAATCTGTATAATCACAATTTTTAAAATAAATCTCCAAGTTTCACTGTATGGGAAAAATACTTGACTAGACATTCAATCTCTGCAGAAATTAGAACTGCCTGAATTAGACCAGTAAATGAACAAAAATATCTTTAAATGTTCATGCCTACAAGTTTTCATCCCTTTACTAGCAAAATTGCTGTCTGTAACAGGCTGAATTAGGACCTGTATTTGCCAACCCTCCTTCTTGGGTGTAGATAAAATAGTGGCTGCTCCAGCTGCTCTTATGAGCTACTACCTCATGCTGTGGGTTGTGCCTTGTCCTACACAGCAATACAGAGAAAAAAAAGTGAACCAATGTTCTCCTGTAATCAGTGCTGGTACATGAGAAAACCAGAAACCATGTTATATAAGAAAACTTAGGAAACCATGTCTTAAATGATTTTAAATACTATAAAACCCCACAAAAATTTAGTAAAGTTTTTTCCTTCCTGGAAACAATTATCTCTGGGAAATTTGTCTAGCCCGTATTTTTACTGCAGGGTAAGGCTGCTTGTAAGTACAGGTCTGGTGTGTCAGGGAATGTCTGTCTGTGGGTAGCCTTTTATTTAGTATCACATCCCTGAGACACACACCTAAAATTGTTTGGAATTTCTGGCTTTTGGTGCTGGTTTTGTCCATGTGCTCCTTCTTCCATCCTGTGTGAAATGGCCTTCCTGAAGGCAGAGTTGAAGGGTTTCCTGTATGAGACACACACACACCTGGGTGGGTGTTTCATTGTGTAGTGGTGCAGCCCTTAGCAGACCTGCAACCTCAATGCAGTTTGTTGAAGTATGTGATGATAATTTAACAGGCAGAAAATGTACCTTTCTCCTATGTACCTTTCTACATACCCCTTTCTACAGGTAGTTTCTCTTTTTATTCAACTTTATTCTCTACATTCCATAATATATTCTTTTTAATTTGAAGTCAAATCTTAAGGCTACTTTTAGAACACAAATGTGCTTAGGAAAATTTCTTCAAGAATCCCATACATAACTTTAGTATCTGTTAGTGACTCACTGTGAATTAAAAAGGCTTGAATATAGGTCTCCCTAGAGGTAAAAAATAGTGTGATTAAATCTCTACATGTCCTTTGCAGTGGAAGCTTCCTTCTCAGTTTGTTTACAGATACTGGTGGATAAGATCTTAGCATTAAGCTGGAGACCAAGCTGTGTGGAAGTGCGTGTGTGTTTTGCAGATGATGACTGGTACCTGTGCCACGTGACCCTCCTTGCCCCAGAGGAGGAGCTGCTGTCCTGGGCCATGTACCCGTACCCGTACCTGGCGCGCGTCGACCCCGATGCGCGCAAAGGCGCGCTCGTCTACCAGCTCACGGCGCGTTGCAGCAGCCCTGAGAACGCCTCTGCTGCCGTAACCTACGCTCTCACTGCAGGTAGGGCCAGTCTGAAAACAAAAGGTGAAATTCTCTTTAGGTGCAAATGTTTCTTACCAAGTTTACAATTTCATGGGTAATTTTTTTCCCATGGGGAATCCTTAAAGATACAACAAGTACAGCAAACAGAAGCTGGAAGTGCTGTTAAGTAAAAGTTACATGAATGGGAATCTTTCTTCTTGCCATTTTCTTTGCTTATTTTGAAATTGATGGCACCTTTACTGTTAGTTTAAGGCTCCATTTCTTACTTGTTCTTGTCTCTTTTACACTGCTGGTCAACAAAACAGTGTGTGTGAAAGATAAGGTGGACAACTGGAAAGGTAGAAAGAAGTGCATCCAAGGACAGAGGTGGATGAGTTGAGGATGGCTTACTTTGAAATGGTGAAGGTGCCAATGTCCTTGCTGTGGGGCACGTCTCAGAGCAGCTTTGTGCCTGTGTTGGTAGGTGGTGACGAGCGATTCCGAGTGGATAAGGACACTGGCATGATCATGACCACTGGTCTGCCTCTGACGTGGAACAAGGAGTACGTGGTGACCGTGGAAGCCTCTGATGAGCAGGGCAACCGAAGCCCCTATGCCTCCGTTTCCATCCTGGCCGGCTCCCGCCCTCCGCAGTTCACTAACATGTCCTACAGCGTGTTTGTCCCTGAAAACACTCCAGCAGGAGAAAAGTGAGTTGTGCTTGGTTGGGTGACTCCCTCCCTGCAGTCTGAGAGGGGCTTCACAGAGCACAACAGGGTGAAACTGTTGTGATTTGCTTCCTAGAGCCATGCATATGCATTTGTCTATCACACTTTAAAAAGAATGTTGTATTTTCTAAAAGAAATTATGCCTTTTTTGATGTTTCTCCAGTATGACATGAGTCTCCATGTGGCACATGTACTCTGGGATGCTGGAATTATTTTAATGCTTTTGGGGTTTTAGTGCATTGCATCGTGAATTAGAACAGCCAAACTACTGGCTATGCATCTCCTAGTGATTTTAAAAAATGCTTGAAAAATAGTCTTTTAATTAACCAGATCTGGAGTTGTTTGTGTCCTGTTTGACTTGTATTTAAATTCTAGAATGACAAGTCATTGCCAGACTCTTGAGATAACAGCAGCAGTGTGAAGTGCAAATAGGTAAAGCTCAGTCTCCAAGGGGCTCTGCTGTTGCACGGAGAGTGGCAAAGCCAAGCCACAGTGGGGAGATGCTCTCAAGCTGGCTCTGGGTTTATTGTCACTGTTCACCTACTTGAGAGCAGAATGGGCTTTAAGGCCTCTAAGGAGCAGGTGGAACAGTGCCATAAGGCCTCTAAGGAGCAGGAAACCTCAAAATAAACTGATGACCTAGGAAAAAATTGCTGGAGATGTGCCACTAATCCTTAAGAGAGACTGTATGAGAAGGAGGAGGGAAATTTCTCTACTTCACAGGAGCTTTCAGTGAGATGAGCTAAAAGTGTATTATGCTGGTGAAAGACTGGTGTGAGAGGTGGAGCTTCAAAACACAAGTCACAGTAGGGAGGTAAATATTCCTTTGATATCCTGCCAAGGTGGACAGCAGGATCTGGAAAGCCCTGTGCTCCATGGGTTTCCCATCCATGTCTAAACCCATTTCTTTTCTAAATATACAACTACAGAGAAACTCAGAAGTGTAGTAGGTCACGTATTCCTGAATAACTGAGAAACTGGGGGTAAACCAGTTTCTCAGTTATTCAGGAATAAGTGCTGTCATTTCAAAGGCTACAATAGGGAAGGAAAAGATGTTTTAGTGTTAGTGGGGGTTGAAATGGGTTTTTATTTCGGCACTACTATATCGGTGAATAAGTTTAGTGAGAGAAGAGAAGGTAGATGAGCTCCCTGTAGCAAAAGTGGTTTCCAGTCTGGATACAAAACTGAGCCAAACATTGACAGAGAGTGAGCAAGACACCTTTCCTCATCCCATCCTCCTCTAGCTGCTGAGGAGACAGCTTTTGTTGGTATTGTTTTGAAGCAAAGGTTGTTTTCTCGTTCTTTGCAGAGTAGCAGTTGTTGAGGCTGTTTCTTTCCAGAGCCAGCCTCTTTCCTACACTCTCCTGACCAACCCCTCTGGGCTGTTCCGGGTGAGGCAAGAGAGTGGAGAGCTCAGCCTGACCCACCCCGTGGACTACGAGAGCGAGCACCACCTCTACCACCTCCTTCTGAAAGCCATGGAAGTTGAGAGCACTCTCAGCAGTGTGACTGAGGTACTGGAATCTCTTCACTCCTACCCATGGTCTGCCAGCCCTTGCTCCAGGACCAGTTACACAGATGGATAGCCCAGTGAGGATGCTGGGCAGCAGGGAGCCTTGTAGTACAGGCAGAGATCTGGGCTCTGACCTGGGTTCACATCTGGGCTCTGCAAAAACCTCTTGTTAGTACTCTTTGGCTTTGCCTCCCATCCTGGGAGTGGAGGAGAAAACACTTGTCTGTGTTCCAGGAGTAGGGTGAGAAGAATAGCATCAGAGGTGTAAGGATGGGACAGCAGCAAAAGCACTGAGTGCCACTGCAGTGTCCAGAAAGAGGTGCTCCTTTAGCAGTGTAAGAGCTAAAATCCACTCTCAGTGTGTCCTTTTTCCTCAGGTCATGGTCCATATCACCGATGAAAACGACTGTTCCCCTGAGTTCCAGCGCTCCATTTACAGCAGAGACAATGTTCCCGAAACCATTCCCGTTGGCACATCTCTTCTGCAAGGTGGGGACCATCCTGTTGCCTGTCACTTCAGTCCTGCCACAGACCCGATAGTTTGTTACCTTTCCATGGTCTGGCCGTGAGGAAGTGCTCTCTTCCACAGGCACTGCCTTGGTAAGGTGTGGGTGGCAGCTGTCCTGGCAGTCTGGGGATGACTCTTAGCTATCCTGGAAGTAGAGCTGTGAGTGTCTTCAGGTGAGGATCACTGTGCTGTGCCCAAGGAGAGATCCTGTGCTATCCAAGGGCAGTTAAAGCAGCTGATAGGAAGTGACTTCATTTCCTTTAAATGTTGTAGCTGTCTTTTAACTCATCTTGGTCATCTTTTTGTGTGCCAGAAGCAGCTACAATTAGTTTTACTTTCCTTAATGTGTTAAGAAAAAAAACTGGGCTTTTTTTAATGGGCAGCTTGCTTTGTCAAATAGGCATTAATGCTGTGTAACTGACTTTCAAAGTGTTAAAGGAAAAATATTTTGAAAGTCTGTGAACTTAAATTTATGGTTATGGCTTACCAGTCATCATCCCATGTTTGTTTTTAACATGGCCATGTGTCACTTGCATATAAACCCTGAGTGCACAGGTGACATTTTTAGAAGCTAAAATGGTATGCTGATAAAAGACTTCAGGGGGTATGGACTCTGAGAAATGAGTATGTGCCAAGGCAAGACTTAGCAAAAAAATGAAAATGTAAATTTCCCAAAGCTGGAGCTGAACTCTGCAGGTTGCGGAGGTGATAAGAAGTTTAGCATCCCTTGTGTAAGGGGGCTGCAGGGCCTGCTTTCTCTAAACATTTGCAAAGAGAGTTCAGAGCTTGTCAGACTTAATTTTTAGATTTAATTACTCTTGGGAAGAAAGAAATTTATCAGAATAACCAAATCTTAAAATTCCTAAGCATGTGATTCTCCTTAAAGAGATTAATATTATTCTGTCCAGAGGACTTGTAAAGCTCATCAGAATTCCACTTGTGGGGAAAACCACATATGCCCCATGTCCAAAGCAAGCAGAATGTCAAAGCTGTGCAATTGCATCCCACGTTGTTGTCTTGCCACATGGGGTACGTTTCAAGAGAAAGAGCATCTTAGAAAAGAAAATGTGAGGTGGAAGTATAGTGGCAGTCAGTGGAAATGGGTGTGTGAAGACTCACTTGCTGTGGAAGGCTGAGCAGGGTTGTTGGTGGCTGCAAGGGAGCTGTACCCTGTGCAGGATGAGACCTGGGCCACTATTGGAATATTGGTCCCAATATTACCAGTTAGATTGTGCCTGGGCCAGTCTGACCCTCGCTGAGCCAAAGGCGGCAGCTGTGGTGTATCACCCCAGAGACACCTTTAGCTTGCTGGTGATTGCAGCTGGGCACTGAACAAGTCCAGGCTTGTTAGGAACTCCGTTTACCTCAGGAAGAAGACTTCAGGCGAAGGTGAAGAGAAAAAAGGAGAGGATTCTGCTGGAGGGTTTATCCAGTGGTTTATTCCATGGTTACAGGGGTCTGAATCTTGGGAAGAGCTCCAACAGAATCGCCGACCGCATGGCCGGACTCACCTTTTAAGCTCAGGGGGAGGGGAGGGGACAGGTGAGCCACCAACCAGGTGGGAGGGACAGGGTGTCAAGGGACGAGGGACACCTAGACAGGCCAATGACCTCTGGGCCTGAGGGGCATCCTTTGAACTTGACCAACCACACGACGCCTTGTTGGAATGTTAAGCTTGATTGACAGGACTCACTCAGCAAGGGGGCGAGGGGGGGTAGGGGAAGAGGGTATTGGTACACCTGGGTAAGGGACCTGGAAGTTTAAAACACACTGCAACAGGCCACTAACTCTGACTGCCAAGGCAAGTGTCTCAGGAAAAAAAGACAAAGAGCTCTTACCCTCACTGTAGCTCCTTGAGGGATGGGATGTTGCAGCCTCAGAATGACCCACAAACCTTCACAAACAGCTGCATCACTGTGCCAGCAGGACAAGGCTTGGAGCTGTAGCTGGCAGCTCAGTCAGCTTCCGAGCCAGAGTTATCTCGCACTAAGCTAGTTCAGAACATGTGCAAAGCCAGCACAGAGCTGCTTGTGCCTGGCATATGATCTTTAAAATATCCTTTGTAAGGCACACCATTTTCCAGGATGGAACAAAATGGAAGGGAATGGGATTCTCAGGTACTATTGGGAAGTAAGGCATGTTTCTGTCATGTACAAGAAAGTGCCACATTCCCTATTTGCCAGAAAACATCTGGGGGAAAAGAAGCATATCGTTAAGCACATAGAATGTATTTCTGTGAGTGGTTAAATGGCTCACTAATGGCTGTAGATTAAATCTGAATTTTTCAAATCAAAAAAGTTTTTCACATTCTGCATGCCTTTCTAAAAACAATACTTAACCACTATATTTGACAGTTTAAAATCACTGTCTTTTTAGTTTTTGAGTTTTGTCTGTCAGTGCAGCAAAAGAGTGATTAACACTAAAACCCTTGATTTTGTAGTCTGTAACATAAACATTTATTCACAGAGGGATTTGGAGAGATTTTTAACAAAATGTTAGAACCACTCTAAATATCCTTGTAAACAAAGATGAGTAACTTTCCATAGGCATATGCAGTTGAAATTTTTTGCAACTAAGTAGAGCAGTTCTTCAGTATACTTTTGAAATAATTTTCTGCTCTTTTCCTGTTTTGAGTTAGTATTCTGATAGAGGCAGGTTGTTTCTGCCACCCCTCTGTGGATGGTGCTGCAGCTGTTTGCTGGGATGTCCACGCACTGCAATCACTGTTCTGCTTCCACAAGGCTGCCACTGTGGCTGCATCTGGTTCCTACTGGTAGAATAAGGAGTTTGTTTATTAACAGTGTGGGAATGATGTGAAGCCTCGTTGTTAGGCTAGAAAAACTGCAAGGTAATTGGAGAGGTGAGCTTCTGCTCTTAAAAATCACTTTTGATGCTTTGTTGTGCTGGTTTGCTGCTCCTGAGCAGATGGGACGCTCAGTGTACTGAATAAACACTTACTGGGGAGGAATGTTTAATCACTCTTCGTACCTTGAAGCGCCAGGTAATTAAAAAGTATATAACTGGCTGGGAGCTAATTGAATTTGAACATAGCATTCCTGGAACCAGAGCGAGGAGCCAGTTTATGACTGATAATGTTAACCAACGTGCATACTGATTGCGTGCTAATTACCAGCGTTGACTGCTATTTGTGCAAAGCATTTTGTGCAGTGCTGGGATCACAACTCTTGCAAATTCACCTGACTGAGATCACTTGGAGCAGAGGGAAGAGTTGTTTTGATTTTTCACTCCCAGCCTCCTGCTAAGTTCCCAGATGCTAACCACAAAAAACAACAACAACAAAACAAAAACAAAACAACAAAAAAACCTTTTATGGATGAAACAGATTTAGGTGATGCCTGTTCTCAAAAACTGACAAAAAACCAGAGTTGGCTTGGTGGTAAACAGCATAACCAAACCTCCTTTGCAGTATGACTGTTCTGTTAATTGTGCTCTCTAACAGTGCTTGCAACTGACTGCGACTCTGGCTCCAACTCTGAGATCTCTTACTTCATCCAGAGCACTGATTTTTCCATCACACGTCACGGGGTCGTCAATTCTAACCAGAGGCTGAACTTTGAGCGAGCCAACCACATGTACGAGTTTGTGGTGATCGCTGTGGACAGAGGACACCCCCCTCGCACGGGGACGGCGTCTGTGCGCATCCGCATGGCCAACGTCAATGACGAGGCTCCCGTCTTCTCCCAGGCCCTGTAAGGCACCCTCAGCCCCTGCCCTGCTCCTAAATGGTGCTGGTCTGACATGTAACCTTTGTGCCCCTGTAAATACCAGTGAAACTGAAGGGTAATTTCTATATAGAAAGGCTTTAGGAGTTGGACTTTCATTTCTAGATTGTGTATTAAAAAATACATCATTTGTGATACCAGTATATTGACTTTATAGAGAGAGAACAGAATGAATCAAAGACCTGTCTATACAGGGAATGATTTTAACTGTGTTGACTCCTAGGTCTCAAAGTGATTATCCATATATAAATAGGTGACAAAAAAATATGGTAGTTAGCAAACTACTACTAAAATTTAATTTTAGCACCAAAAGATTGTATTGTAAGCTAATTTCATGAGCTCCTGCTTCTTTAAGACTTCCTTTTCTTTCCTGTCCTCAATCGAGACAATTTCTATTCTTTGCACAATTTTGAAGTCTGAACATATTTTAAATACAAAACATACATATATTTATTTACAAAATTTAATACTATTTTACATTCATCTCTGTAGTATCTAATGCTTTCCATTAATATATAGGGGCATAAGAAACACTGCATGGCAGATACTAGTCCTTTTTCTCAACTTTAGTAGATAGATGATCCTGTTTTACAGTACAACTTATTATGGTGCACATTTTTACACTCCAAAGGATCCTTCAAAATTATGTATACCAAAGGTACAGGATTACAATCCTAAAATAAGTACCAAATGTTGAACAAAGAAGACCTAAGTCATACCTTGAACCAATTTAAGATTCCATGATTGCATGCCCGAAGTTTTAAAAAGCCATTCATAGTGAGTTCATACTGTTGCTGATGGTTAAGAGGGTGATGGTTATTCTGACACTTGTGTGCTGTCATTGCTCCCTTGTGTCCATCAGTTACAGGACCTTCCTTTCGGAAGATGCTGGTCCCGGCACCTTGGTGGCGACTGTTCGGGCAGAGGACCCTGATGGGGACGGGCTGCTCTATCTGATTACAGGGGGCAATGAGGAGGGCAACTTTGAGCTGGATAGCCAGAAAGGTAAGGAAAGAGGGTTTAGAACTCAGGTATTTACTGTCTAATCTCAATTGACTCTGCCCCACCTGTGTCTCAAGAACCATAAGAAAGCTCCATATTTATATAATCTGCAGATGGGAAAGCTTTGTATCAGTGAGCATTAGTTCTTTGATATGATGGTTGTTCTTTAACTATCAGCCAAAACTTGGGATCCTCGTCCAAGCCTGTGCAGACTAACATGAACAGTTACTGTGCTTTGCTACCAAAATACAGTAACTGTTCAGAGAAATGTGATGCTCACTTGATTTTGTGTGTTTACAGAGTAAATTAACATGACACTTTATGCTTCCAAATTCAGGTATCATTAAACTCCGCAGAAACCCACCACCCAGCCTGAAAGGGCCACAGTACACCTTGAATGTCACTGCCATAGATGACAATGCCTCGGGGGGACCCACTCCTCTGAGCAGTTTTGCTGAGGTTATTGTAGGAATTAATGACGTTAATAACAACAAGCCTGTCTTTAGAGAGGTGAGATGTCTTTCTGCAGATACTCTTTTCCCATCTAAACTATAACTGGGGTAATAATCTCTATTGCTGCTGGTGGCTGCTGGTGGGCTGAAGGGTCTGTGTGTGCAGAGCAGAATGAACTTGTAAGTGAACAGAAGACAATTCTCTTCCTAGAGGAAGTGTAAAATCTTCATCCTCCTTTTCCCTTCCTCTCCCTTAGAGATTGATTTCTTTGTGTGCATAAGTAATAGTAGTGATTTCCTTCCAAGTTTTTCCCAGACCTGCTGGAAGAAATATTGACACTGTGCAGCAGATTCACGTGACTCTGTGTAACATTTAGGGTCGGATGTTTGGGTGTGTTTTTAGTGCGCTTACTACAGTGACAGCACCTGGGTTCTGGAGAACCAGCCTCCAGGCACGCGTGTGCTGCAGGTGGAAGCCTATGATGCAGACCTTGGCATCAATGGAGAGGTGAAGTATGGGCTCATGCACCGAGATGGAGCTTCCCTTGGCTTCAGCATTGATCCAGACACAGGTCAGTAGCTTTAGGTCACTGAGAAAAAATGAAAATTGTACGTTGTATTGTAATAAAAATGCCTCTGTATCAGTATGTTCATGTGGGCTCATGCTTACCATGTAACTGCAGGGTTAGCTGTGACAGTTTATAGGATAAACACTGGAAAATGCTCAGGGTATGTAAATACCCATGCACATCGATTAGATAGGATTAGATTAGATTAGATTAGATTAGATTAGATTAGATTAGATTTAATGAAGGTTGAAGTGATTTAAATCATAGTAGCATAGAATGGTTTGGGTTGGAAAAGAGCTAAAGGATTATTTATTTCCAACACCCTTGCTGTGAGCAGGGACATCTTCCACTAGACCAGGTTGCCCAATGCTTCATCCAACCTGGCCTTGAACACTTCCACAGCTTCCCTGGGCAACTTGTGTTGGGCAGTGTCGCACCACCCTCACAGTAAAGAATTTCTTCCTGATCTAAACCTGTTCTCCCTCATTTTAAAGCCATTGCCATTTGTCATATCACTGTATGCCCACAGACCCTCTCCAGATGTTGTGTAAACCACCTTTAGGTACTGGAAGGTGCTGTAAGGTCTCCCTGGAACCATCTCTTCTCCAGGCTGAAAAATCCCAGCTCAGTTTGTCCTCACAGGAGAGGTTTCCAACTCTCTGATCATCTTCATGTCCCTCTTCTGGATTCACAGATCCCCATCCTTCTTATATTGAGGGTTCCAAATGCAAATTAAATAGGGAAACCATCCCAGTTCAATAAGAAGATAAAAATGTATTCTGTATCACTTACCTTCTTATTTGGATCAAGGGTAGCTGTAAGAATGCAGAGCAGAAAGTGTGATTTTTGCAGGTTAATTTTATTCTTCCCTATGATGTGGCCACAATTTATTTCTCATTTCATGCACAAATAGGAAATCCAGTGCACTGCAGGCAAAACTCTCATACCAGAACAGGGCAATGATGTATTTATAAACGATTTATTTCATATGAAGATGTTATATAGTTGTTGATGTTTCTATAGTCAAAATAGGAAAACGGGATTGTTATTGTTATCTCCAGGACTGTGCAGGAGATTGGAAAGGACTACAACACAGCTGAAGAACTCCGAGCATAGGGAGAAAAATAGATCTAGAAGTGGCCTCAAGAAGGTCAGTTTGAAATCTGCTAACCAGAAGAAAATAGCTGAGACAGGGAGAGACTTCATTAGTAGGGAGGAAAACATGAGGATTTGGAGAAAATGGTTTGGTTTATCCACTATACGATTTTACCCAATTTTAATCTGTTCAATGAGACAGCCTCCAACTCCTGTAGCAGAGGTTAGTTTGGTCATGTCGCTTGTATCTTCTGTGCTGTGACTCTTCCTCAAGTAATAATGAGCTGATTCAGTTACTTGGTCTAAGCCTAGAGAGGCTCTTCAATGAGAAGGAGAAAGTCCTGTGCTCCATGAACCATGAGATAACAAGATACTCAGACTGAGCTTCTTATCAGGGCAGCAGGAAAAAGGTGGCATGTGAGGACAGACAAGAGAACTGGAACCGGTCTAGTCCAAGAATGCATTGCAGGGTCGGTGAGGATCGAGCCTCACGGCTGTGCTGCACGCAGCCAGAGCTTCCTTTTGTGCAGGAGATGTGCAGGTTGCTCTCTGCAGGTCCAGTCCTGAGGCTGTGACGGCAGCACAGGAGTGTCTGTGTTGGCAGGAGTCATCACCACCACGCAGAGTTTTGACCGGGAGCAGCAGCGGGAGCACACTCTGTCTGTCACTGCCACGGACCGGGCGCGGGAGCCGCTGATCGGCGTGTGCCAGCTCACCGTGCTCATCGCCGACCTCAACGACAACGAGCCCAAGTTTGAGAACAGCCGCTACCAGTGTGAGTGTTCCCAGCTGCTTGTCCCAGTGCTGCCACGGGAACCTTGTTAGGAGGTTATTCCTTGTAACAGCGGTCAGTCTGTTAGGTGACCGAGCTTCCTTTGTTTCCCACTAAGGCAGTTACTGTTTAACCCATCATCAGTAGGAATGAGCAGAATTAACCAGTGCTCTTTAGTCACTGCAGTTCTCTTAAAAACATTTACATACTCACTCCTACAGATGAGGCAGGTCTGATCCCTTCTCTCTGCAGCTTTTCTCTGCCCAGCTTTTTTCCACGCTGAATTTTTATTTGATGTCCCAAAACAAAACATGACATCCTAGCTCGGAAATCATCAACCCTGACCACAAGTACAATTGTCATCTGTGTCTCTGTAGCATGATATTTCTGTTTGAATAGACTGAAGTGGCATTTATGTCTTGTCAAACAGCACAGAATCCATGGTTTCTAGGCTGCCTTTGGCTGGGAGCCAATGCCTGCTGTGTCTGTCCTGCTGAGCTAGCTTTTCCCATTTGACCTGGTGACATTCCCTTTTTCATCCCCACATGATATGCTTTACATCAGTCTTTTGTTTAATTTGACTTGATGCTTCTCCAGTAGAATCCTGCATTTCGTTACACTTGGACTCTCTACATTTAATGTCATCCACAAGTCATGAGTATAATCTCTAGCTGTTGGACTGGAACAGGTCCTTCCTTGCATAATTGCTTGAAAGTGGAAAAAAAAAATGTTGCTGATGCATCTGCCAACAGCTTCATTTTGGAGTTTTTTTGCCACTTGTGTGGAAATGTCATGGAGGGCAAAGCAGTGACCAATGCCCTATTAAAATGAAGATAGCTTATAAGAAAATTGTCTTTAACATCACAGATGCCAGCATTTTCGAAGGATTCAAAAATAAGTTGGATGTTTATATTTTAGGAGTTTAACAAGAAGTGACCTGCTGGGAAATATGATAAATGTACATCCACATCTCAAAGTTATGTACAAGGACAGAAGGAAAATTGTGTTGCACCTTTTAAAGTATCTTGTAGTGACTAATTCTAAGTGCCAAATTCATTAAAATGTGTAGATTTGGAATAGCCATTTCTACAGTCTTACCAGTGTCTTCTGCAAACCTGGCCAAAGCAGCACTGAGAATTTGAGTAGGAATGATCTTTCTGGAGAGAAATATTTTTGAGTGGAGCAGACAGTCCCTGATGTAGAGGTAATGTTTGTGCCAAGATGAACCTTTTATTCCACCATCACACATATCCTTCAGGTGAAACTGCCCAGGATTCTTTTTCAAAAGCTGTGAAGCTGAGAGGTTGCATTTGTAATTATGGTGGCTTCAGCACTTTGAGAAACCGGCAGGTTTTTTTTCTTTTTTCATGAACAGAGGGTACTGGCAAAGGTTCTGAAGAAAGGCAGCTGTTTGAGATGGCAAACCTGCAGATAACGAGGTCACCTTATGCCTAGCACTTTCCCAGTGTCTCTACATAAGTAATCAATGCTTGAACGTCACAGAATTAAAAATAGCTTTTTCCCTAACAAGATCAAAGGCCATTAGTGATAGGTTTCTATTCATCCTGGAAACTGCTGGTTCTTTACTCTCAGCACTAGGATGTTGGTTAAATTCCTGATTTAACCATGCATCTTATCATCTGTCTGCGAAACAGACATTAAAGAAATGCTAAACTGTAGTAGGGATGGTACAGTAAACGTTAAAGTTGTGTCAGAAGCAAGCAAAGCACCTGAAATGAGAGACTACCACCCTTCCAAGTAACTTTGTCTTTTTTATTACAATGCAGTTTAACTGAATTTGGCTGTTAAAGACAGCATAAATACACACACACACACACACACAAGCCTAAACACAAAAAAGGAGAATTTTACAGTGATTTATGGCAGTTAATTCAATTTTCATTAATCTATCTTAGTGCTGGTAAATCTCTTGTGAGATTTGTCTGTTACTTGTCTGTCACTGACATACCAAAGACAAGAATCCCAGGACAATTAAATGGCACAGGGACAAGTGAAGCCAATTAAATCTCAAATTACTGCTTATAGAGCAAGTGGTTGCTGCTGTTTAAAGTTGTACTGCTCCACTACTACACACTGTAGACATTAAAGGAGAAGACCAAAACAGAAAACATGACTGCTCCATAAGCAGTTCTGATTATCCCACATCAAAAAATGCTAAAGGACACACATATAAAGGACATCAAAGATATTAAATAGTTTCTGAACACGACACAAATTAACAGACTGGGTTGCCTAAACCCAACTGCAACAGCCTCCCCACAGTCAGTTTTAATACCCTGAGCTGGTGGAGCCTTAGTACAGGGAAACAGCTCAAAAACACAATCAGGCAAGCACACATAGCTACTTGAAAGAGGAATTGGGACTGGATGGCTGAGGACAGAGGGAAGAGCTGGACCAAAAATCAGTGCAATGTAAAGATGAGTGTGGAAGAGACACAGACAGCAGGGATGTGATGGTTTCATATGAAACCGTGCTTCACAGAGTGGAGGGGAGCAGGAAATGACTGCTCATGATTTCCCATCATTTTGTTGGTGTCCCTTCCAGAAATCAGGCCTTAGGAAGACAAAATTAATTATTCTTCTGTGCAGTGGGCTCTTCAAATGCATGACTTTGCCAGCAGATTTTTAGATGACAATTGCGTGAGCAGGTTCAAAGGATTGGTCTCTCTAGAACTACAGGCAGAAAGACACGACCTCTGACACAGGTGGATTTCTGGGAACAGGGAGTGAAACTTAAGGAAAGAGACATACATAAAATGATCCTTGCCCTTGCCCTGGGCAGTTTTTCCAAAACACTGTGGGGCTGGAGGCATTTTTTCTGTGACCTGAGTCTTTGTGCTTTGCAATTACCTAGTGCCTCCCACTGGCAGTGCTGCTGGCACCACTCATATTCAAGACTAATTCAATTCACACAGAATTCCCTTTGATACCAACCTGCTTTTATCATTAGCTGAGCCCAGCAGGCTGGGCTGTGATCCAAAGCAGTGGGCATGTGAGCTGCTGTGGGGTTGCCGGCACCACCCTGGAGTGGCACCAGTGCTGGCAGCTGCAGTGTCAGTAAATCTGCACCACCAGCAGCTCACTTAAAAACCCAGCGTGGCAGGGGAGAGGGAAGGGAAAGCTGAAAGAGGACTGCAGACACTGTTGGTGACAGTACTTTATAACCTGCTTCAGTACAGAAACATTTCATCTGCCATGAAGGGAACAATGATGTTTTACAGGGGTATTTCTTTACAAATACAGCCTGCTAAAGCAGAGCAGACCTGCTGACAGGATCTTTGTCTTTTCAAAGACTTCCTCAGCGAAGACACTCCAGTGGGGACGAGTTTCCTCCGAGTTGCAGCTCACGACAGTGACCAGGGTGTGAATGCTGCTGTCACATACTCAATGCTAGAGCATCAGCTGGAATACTTCCAGATCAACCCCAGCACAGGCTGGGTGTACGTGAATTGCCCACTACCCCAGGTAATGTGAGAGTCCAGCCCCTCAAATCCGTTGCAGAGGGTTAATTGCAATATTTTCAAGCATCCTGTGCCTCTGTTTCCCAGACAATGCGCATCAGCCGCTATATTGTAGCCACAGACGGCGGGAACAGAAGCAGCACGGTGGAGCTGACGGTGACTGTCACCAGTGCACTGAGCCAGCCCCCACAGTGGGAACAGAGCTCTTACTGGGTCACCATCCCCGAAAACACCATTCGTGACACCAGGATTGTGGTAGGTTAAAAGCTTGAGTACTTCTCTCCCTCTTCCTCTGTTGTGCTCTATGTCAGAAGTTCACAGATGCCTGCTCTGCAGCCTTGCTGCATTGCACTGTGCCCTTATGAGCCTTCACTGCTCTGTACCCATTAAAGTTTGCCAGGCGTACCTGTCACAGAATAGGGGGGCATTTCAGCTGGCAGCAGTTTGCCCAGTGAATTCTTACATTAATGCCCTCAAGGTGTGCTTCCACAGGAGCAAGACTTATGTGCTGCCAGAAAAGGAAATTCTTGTGTGTTCCCTCCAAGAGCCAGCTTCTCACTCCTCCATCCTCATCCTCAGTGGCTGTGCTATCTGCTTGTGTCTTTCTTAAAGGTTTTCTCAGTCTAGCACAAGAGCATGGAGTGACATAGTTTGCTTTGGGCTCTTCTAACTCAAACCAATTCCTTTTTAACCAGTAGAGACTTGGTCTTTAGGGAAAGAAGACTTAGTCTTCTGTATATTGCCACATAATTCCTGCCTTCCTCCTCCTGCATGTAATATTGAAGCACTTGGAAACAATTAAGAGTTTGAGTTTTTCTTCTGTAACTTGCTGAGTAAAATGTACAATTCAGTGGAGAAATGGTCTCCTTATGGATCAGTTTTGCTTTGGAAGGAGCAGAGAGGAGGGATTTCCTATAGCTGTGCTGCAGTTCTGACTTGGAACATTTACAGGCAGATAAATTTCTTGTTGATTTAACACCTGCACCAAACCTAGATATTGTAAAATAAAACTCAGCTCTGTAAATGTTTCTGTTTTGTCTGTTACCCGAGTCATACAGGTGAGTATGTTCTTGGAGAACATACATGTGTGTGTGTTTCTGCCATCAAACTCATCACCCAACACTTGCAACCTCGTGCTTCATGAATGTATGTGGTGGCTCTTTTCTTCTCCAGACCATCAAAGCCACATCCCCTCTTGGTGATCCCAGGGTCACGTATAACCTGGAGGAGGGTCAAGTTCCAGAGACTAACATGCCAGTTCGTTTCTATCTGAAGCCAAACAGAGCTGATGGATCTGCTTCTCTTCTAGTCGCTGAACCACTTGACTTTGAGACTACTAAGTTTTTCACCCTGACAGTCCGGGCACAAAATGTAGCAATGACTCCTTTAGCTTCCTTTGCCACTGTGTGTGTGAATATAACAGGTAAGCTTTGCTGCTGTTCTGAAAAATATTCCTATTATTTTTAGTATAATGCCACAAATTAAGGTACCATCCATGAAATGCCAAGCCACCTCAGAATACTTTGTATTTTCTATACTGTAAATAGTTCTGCAGTCATTAAAGAGGTCTGCCTGAGGCAATTCCTAAGTACAGCCATCAAGTGTGGAGATGTGATAGTGCAAAAATGAGCTGTTTGAATGTTTAGGCAGCACTGTAGTTCTGTAAAGGTACTTAGAAAGATTTTCTTTCGAAAGGAGGAAAAATCTAGTACTTGTTCCCAAGCTATTGAAAGGAGATGAGTATTACTGAAAATACTCTGTGCTATAGAAAGCAAAACAGCTCAGATAGGCCAGGTTTGTGTTGGATATCTGTTTCGGGGTTTTTGTTACATTTAGTATTTTCCATTGCATACTGAGATTACAGGCACGAAATTTATCCTTATGATAAATGCAATTTTCAAAAATTTGATCCAAACCTCCTTATAGTAGGATCTTTTCATAAGGCTCTGTTCCAGTAGATCCACATAAAACTATAAATCTGATATTAATCCCTGTTTTTGCAGGATTAGTGGAGTTACTTTTGTTAGGCAGACATTCAAATGAAAATATTAATAAATGAAGTCTCCAGCAAAAACATTTGTCTTGCCCACCACCATGGAAATGAAAATGGGGTAGTAATTTGAAAGGGAATCCAACTTTCCTGCTTCAGTTTATCACAGCATTGTCCTGTTTTTCACAATCCACAATGCTCCAGGCTGTAGAGCAAGGTCTGAGCCTCCTTGTAGGTTATGGATCCTGTCCCAAAAGGTTTTTCCTGTAGTGCTGTTATTGGTACCAGAATTTGGCAGAAACTTTATTCTGCTCACAAGAAAAAATCCTTTTTCAGCAATTTAGCTGTGGATGAAAGCCCTCCTGGTCCTGGCATTCACAGACTAAGTATATCTCTGGTCAAACCATTAGCCACTATCTCAGCTGGCATTAGGCCACTGTTTCCCAGAAACTGCCCAGTGCCTATAAAATATCTCCTGACTGCTACCATGAGAATGGGAAAACCCAGAGCAGGATTGCTTATTACTATAATCAGTATAAGTTCTTCCTCCAAGCAAAATACAACTGTGGGGAAAATACAAAAAAACCACAGTAAACAAAAAAGTTTTAAAATATTTTCTTACCATGACCCTCATCACCTCCTTTTTCAGATGTCAATGACAATGTTCCATTCTTCATGTCCTCTAACTACGAGGCGTCTGTGCCAGAAGGAGCAGATATTGGCACGTCTGTGGTTCAGGTGTTAGCTATGGACTTGGATTCTGGCCTGCATGGAGAGGTTTGACCTTAATCCAGTTCCTTTCCTCACCATACTCAAGCTGTGGTACTGTAATTAGTGAGAATGTGCAGGGTAATGAGCCACCAGCAGTTCTTACAGCACTTGTCAAGCATTTGTGTGTCTCATGGCTGGTGTGCCTCTCATGGGATGCAGGAGAGAAGATGCCAGAAGTGACCTCAGGGCCCTGCAGCTCATCCTGATCCAGCAACCATGACAAAGCACTGCTGCATGATTCTCTGGGCTGCTCCCATGACAAGACAAGTGGCTGTGGCTGCAGGACATGTTTTCAAACCCCTGCCTCTTTAGCTCATTTTTTAATTGACCATCAGTGATTATTGTCAGTTATTCACAGGCTTTTAAGTATGGTTGATTAAATACCATCATTGGTCAAACCAGCATTTGACCATCATAGTAATAATGACCCAAGCCTAGGAAAAAGCAGAATTCTGAAGGGAATTGCTCATTTTCTTTGCATTTTCCTGAGCCATTTCTAAAAATCCTACTAGCTCTTCTAGAGTGAAGAAACTCTAGCTAGTGGAGACTCTGGGAACTCTGCTGTTCTGGAACTGTCATTTTGTAGCTTCTGAAGAGCAACCTGTGTGGTAGAACAGTTGGTGCTGCTCTGGCCATAACTTGGGAGTGGGGATGGAACTGGTGTTTTTTCAGAGAATGTCTTTTATTAAAGGGAAAAATGTGAATAGCTTTCATTGGTGGAGATTTTCATTTATTCAGTCTCATTGAACAGGACCCAAATTATTAGCTTGTTTGTTTGTTTGTTTTTGCTTTGTGGGATTTTTTGTTATTGTTTTGGGTTTTTGTTTGTTCAGTTGTTTTTTGTTTTGTTTGTTTGTTTGTTTGTTTTTTAAATCAGAAGCACAGTGAATTACTAGAAGCTGAGGGGACACCAGGGAAAATGCCAGTCCATACATCCTCTCTCCTTCTGTTATTCATGATCTTTCTTAACTGCTCCTACTGGCCACTGTTAGAGATTAGATACTGGGCTTGATGGGCCTTGATATCACTGGTACAGGTGTTCTTCTGTTTGAGAATTCTGCACTTTTTATATAAAAATTAACAAAAGACTTAGAAAAAATTTGTTCAGGCGATCTGTCTTTCCTCAGAATGTTGCTACTTTGCAGACACAAACAGGACGCTACTGAGGAAGGGGGAGGTCACAGCACTTAGACATACAAATGAAAATTGAAAATGTAACCTCTTTTAATAACTTCCTTTTTAGGTTCACTACTTAATATTAAAAGATGCTAATGAGGATTATCAGTTCTTCACCATTGAACCTGAGACAGGAATTATTTACACCCAGGCATCTTTTGACAGAGAGAAAAGAGCCTCTTACTTGATTGAAGTTCAGTCTCAGGACTTATCAGAATCTGCTAGACCTGGTGTTTATGGGCAGCCCAACACAGGTAAAACTAAGAAGGAATTCTGTATTGGGCTTTTTAACTTTCATAGGCTTGGCAGTTGTGTGAGCTGTTTGGAATAATGCAGGGTATTCCACCTCTGCCATTTCTCCTCTGTATTCCTCCTGCATGTACTCAGACACAGCCTACGTGAGGATTTTTGTCAGTGATGTGAACGACAACGCCCCGGCATTTCCTCAGTCAGTGTATGAGGTCAGCATGGATGAGGACAGGGAGGTGGGGAGTCCTGTTGTGACAGCAACAGCAGATGATGAAGATGAGGGTGAGTGGCCCCTGCAGGTCCTTTTCAGTTCTGTTCATGTTAATGTGTGTTTGTATGTGGGGCTACTTCCTACATGGACGAACAGCTCTCTGCACTCAGGAGACAATTCCATGTTTCAAACATTTGTAAAAGTGGGGAGAGAAATTCTGGGTGCCTATGAGTGCTGTCTTTAATTAGGTGCTCATGTTTGTAGTGCAAAGGTTAAGTTATCTGGCAATGTCTTTGGGACAGAATGAAATCAGCCTGAATCACAACACTGCTGTAACTTTATACTCACTCTTTCCAGAGCACATGCTTGCTTTTTGCTGACTCCTGTGCTTTCAAGATCTCCCTAGGAGTCAGTTCTATTTCCCACTCTTGTAAAAAAAGCAAATTGTGTTTTTTGGTGTGTTAGTGGGTTAAATATGCTTGTGGAAGAAACTGACAAACAGTGGAAAATGTGGGATGGCATGGCCAGAAATGAAGTCAGGAAGAAAGGGAAAGTCAGACCTTCAATTTGGGCTCACCCTGACACCAGCTCTGATGGTGTGAAGCTGCCCCTACTGTGTGGTGAGACCAGATGGACAGAGCCAGTCCAACAGCCTGTACAACATGCTGACAACAGTCAGTCCTTGTCTTTGCATTTTGGTTATTTTTGTGAGCTGGTCCAGCTCAACTTGCTCAAGAGAAACAAACCTGTTGGTTAAAAGAAGGCAAGCTGGTGACAGAGCCCGGATGAGAGCCAGAGGGAGGTGTTGCTGGGAGCAGGTGAGAGCTGGCTGTTCTTTCAGTGACAGTGCTGCAAAGCCTTTTCACTTTCTAGCCATCCATATTGCTCTAGTCTTGTCATCCACAGCTGACTCACAACTTAAAAAGCTGAATGTTCTTTTTGCTCCTAGCAGCTCAACTATTTAATTTAGGAAATGACTTTGTATACTGGAATGCTATTTTTTTTTCACCTTTCCAAATAAGTAAACAGGAAGCACTAAACTATTTGTTGTTGTTCCTAAAAGTTTTGCAGCAAACAAAGAACTGTTGGTGCACAGGTGGAATGTTCGAAGATGAATTCTTGCTCAAAATAGAGGACTTCTGTTTTATTTTAGCACCACCCAGTGGTTTTAAAAAAGTTAAGGAATACTGGCATTTGAAGTGAGAGGCTTAGGAAACATTGAGTAAGAATAGCTTCTTGTAATTTCAGAGTATGTTACATTTTTATTATTGGCAAATGAATGCACGGTAATTTAGAGGCACACAATCTCTCCATTATCAATCAACAAGTGCTTGTCTGTGTCTGTAAATTATATTTGTAAATATAAATGCAAACCTAGCCTCCTATCTACTACACACAAAACCTTCAAATTTCATATACAGATCATTCTATGTATGTTTTTATGTTTTATCTCACACACATACACCCACATCAGTCTTGGAAAATAAGGTTTCTCTTTGATACATGTCCATTGTGCATAGCTGTATTGGGCATTTCATAGAGAGAAGAGGGGCCAATTGTTTCTTTCTCTTATAGGTGCAAATGCCAAACTAAGGTATCAGATCACTTCAGGAAATGTTAAAGGGGTTTTTGATGTGGAACCTGAGATTGGAACTGTCTTCATTGCTCAGCCTCTGGATTATGAACAAGAACAACATTATGAGCTCCGGCTTGTAGCTTCTGATGGAAAATGGGAAAACCACACTCTTATCATCATCAATGTTGTCAATAAGAATGATGAAGCACCAGTCTTCACTCAGAATGAATACCAGGGCAGTGTCTTAGAGGAGCTCACTGATCTGCCAGTACTTGTCCTAAAGGTAAAGCAGTTTCCACAAAGCAGGGCAAAACCTGGCTTTGTGTTCAGTCAATCCCATCCATTCACACAAATCCAAAAAGATAGTGCATTTAGGGTGGGTGAGGCCTGGTATTAGGACTTAGCTAGCAACTTTCTGTAAATAATAGAATAAAGTAAACCTGGTAATTTTTCGTGGTGGACTTGCTCTCCTCACCTACATAAATAGCAGCTGGTTTTGATCTTAGGGTCTTTTTCAAACTGATTTCTAATTATTTGAAAATGGAATAATTTCCTTTACAAAGAAGATTTGGCACATTTTGAGTAACTCTATAAGCACAGAATGGTTGGCATGTGTACTTTATGCATGTAATGATTAAATTTTTGCTACCAAATAAACATTACCAGGGATTGTTCTTTGACTCCAGCTCAATCATCTTCATTGTTTTTTTGTTAGAGCAGCTCTTGGTAGGTCCAACTAGCAATCTCCTAAACAATCCCTGGATGCAAATCAGGAGCTGGGAGCTCTCTCTGGACTATGCTGATAATCAGCTTGGATGTATGGCCTGTTTTCATGGCAGTCTGTAAACTCAGAGAGAATCAGCCTCTGCTTGCCTTTGTATTCCAGCTCAAAAAATTTCACAAGAAATATTTGCTCAGCAGAACTGTTATTATTTTCACTTGATTCTTCATAGTTTTTTCTCTTTCGAAAATAAATGGGGAAGTGGAATATATTGGTCTGTGGAAATGTCCTGGTTTTATTTCTCTAGGCTGTACATGATATTTTTTGAAAAGAGTACTTGAATGACTCAAGCCAATAGATGCTTGCTGTTAAAATTCACACTGTTCATTTAGCCTGCACTGTAGCAGCTGCCATCGATAAGGGAAGTGTGATTTCCCTTTTTTTAACATAAACACTTGCCTGCTCTGGCTTGTTCCAGGTTTCTGCAACAGATCCCGACCAAGCAGCAGATCAAGCTGCCATTAGCTACTCCCTGCACGGGCAGGGAGCCGGCAGCGAATTCAGCATCGACGAGAGCACAGGTGAGATCAGCGCACACACCAGGCTGGACCGGGAGAAGCGATCCACGTGGCGCTTCCTCGTTCTCGCCACGGATGAGGGCGGAGAGGGCCTGACTGGCTTTGCAGACGTGGTCATAGAAGTGAGGGACGTGAACGACAACGCGCCCCTTTTCCTCTGTGTGTTGGATGGCTGTTTCACAGGCCACATCCCTGAGGGCTCTCCAGCTGACACTCCTATCATGGAAATGACAGCAGTGGACCTCGATGACCCCAAGGCTGGTATAAATGCTGTGCTAACATACAGTATCATTCAGAACGTCAAAAACGAAATTAATTTGAACTTGTTCTCAATTGATTCAGTTAGTGGCACCATCTCTACAGTGCTTGGGTCCCTGGACCGTGAGAAGGAAGACAAATACCTGGTGGTGGTTGAGGCCAGAGATGGAGGAGGGCTCACTGGGACAGGCACTGCCACTATTTTTGTGACTGACGTGAATGATCATGCTCCAGTCTTCCTGCAAAGGATTTACACAGCATTTGTCTCCGAGAATGCGAGTATTAACACTGAGGTGGCAGTGGTGTCTGCTGTGGACAGAGACGAGGGAGAAAATGCCATGGTGACATTCAGCATTGTTGATGGGGACAATGACCGCAAGTTCTCCATAGAGACAGATGAAGTCAACAACTGTGGGTTTATCCGACTACGCAAACGGGTTGACTTTGAGAAGCCTCATGAGAGGGTATTCAACTTGACTGTGAAAGCAGAGGACATGGATTTCTTCAGCATTGCTCACTGTGTGATCTATGTGGAGGACTCAAATGATCATGCCCCTCTCTTCTATCCCCAGTTCTATGAAGTGGCTGCACTTGGGGAAGATGTACCAGTTGGCACCAAAATTATTCAGGTTTCTGCTGTTGACTTGGATTCTGGCCTGAATGGGAGGTTTTCTTTCCACCTGCTAAACAAGTCTGATCCAGGTGGCCAGTTCTCTTTGGCTAGTGATGGGTGGCTGATGGTTGCAGGATTGCTGGATTATGAGACGGTGGCTCAGTACCAACTCATTGTGATTGCCACTGATATGGGACAGCCCCCTCTGACCGGCAGTGCCACTGTTTTGGTGACTCTGCAGGATGTAAATGACAATGGGCCAGAGTTCGAGGCACATTATAACCCAGTGGTCTGGGAAAACACAGCTTCTCCACAGGTTGTCCAAATGAATGAGACCTCCACACTGCTGTATGCCAAGGACCGGGACACTGCTGTGAACGGAGCCCCTTTCTCCTTTCGCCTCCTCGGGGATCTGGATAGCCTGACCAGCTTCAGCCTGCAGGACCTCCACAACGGCAGCGCCGTGCTCACCGCCCTGCGCACCTTTGACAGGGAGGTGCACAAGGCGTTCCACCTGCCCATCCTGATCACAGACAGCGGGATCCCGCCCATGAGCTCCACCAACACGCTGACCGTCAACATTGGGGACCAAAATGACCACCCGCATTCTGCTGGCTACATGGAGTGTCTCATTTACAGCTATGATGGTAAATCACTCCCTGATGTTTGCTTCCAAGTGTGGCACAAGGCCAAAAGAGGCAGCTTAAAGTTTTACAGGAGGACTGTATCCTGTTCCACATTAGCTGTTAGTAGAGGTGCTACTGAAGTTTGCTTAAACCCCAACAGAGAGCAGTAGGTATGTGGGGCATAGGTCTCTGGGCCACTTGATTTGTAGAAGAAAGTGAGCCAGCCTTGAAGAAGGAGCATAACTGGCTGCTTTTCTTGGCACCTTTCTGTCAAACTTGAGTAATGGTCTCTTGGTTTCAGATACAGTTTTTCAGCAGCATTAACATATCAGGGGAGAAAAAATTACCAAAGTTCATAATGTTGCTGAGAAATTATGAGTCTGAATGCTGAGAACTTTTTTCTTCTCAAACCTTTTTCCTTCTCCAGACTGCATTGAATTTTAATGAATACACTTATACTGAACTCATATATAAACTGCTGAAACATTCATCTAAGTCTTCAGCTGAAAGATGCTGTTATGGGGGAGTTTTCTGTGAATGCTGGCTGCATGCAGTGTGAGAGAAGCCTTCTTTCCCTTCTTGCTTTGGCAATTAGGCAGCAGTATTCTTGTGATCTGGTGCCCCCATAATAAGCCCATCAGGAAAATAAAACACACAAGTAAAAATATTTTGGGATGCTTGCATCCATGTTGGCTCAGGGCATTCCTTCCTCTTCTACTCTGCTCTGTGTCCTATGGTTTGATAGCACATTAGATAGATTATCTGTTGTGGCACATTAGGAACTACTTCTGAGTAGATGCTGTTTATTTGTACTGAAGCCTTGTACTGCCCGTTGCATAATTACTCCAGTTCAGCTTCTTGTTAAATTGAAACCAAGTCTGTTTCTATTTGCTGAGAAACTCTGTCTGTAGCTTAAATACCAAACATTATCATTCAAGCCTGAATTCCATATTAGTTGTTACTTTCATCAGTATATCGGTTAATTTCTGAGAGGGACTATTCAAGACCTCAGATCTTTGATTAATTAAAATATAAAGGAGAGGCAGAATCAAAAGGCAACTATCACATTGTATGTTACATTCATATCCTGTGGGAATCAAACACCAGGGCATCCTGTATATTGTCTCCTGCAAAATATCCAGTGAATGTTGCCACCGCTGCCAGAGAGGTACAGTTTCCTCTCCTTGCACTCAGTTCCTCGGTTGTCAGGGTCTGTGCTGCTCCTTGTCATACGGTGAACTCCTGCATTTATCCTTTTTGTGTATCCTTGATTCTTTACTCAGTAGGTTTATGAATTCAGAAAACTATTTTCTTCAGAAGTAAGGAGGAACCTTTCCTTCAGAAGTAAGTTTTGGAAATCCAGAAAATACTGATTTGTCGGTTCTGCTGAGAGGATGCAAAGCAAACAGAATACATGCTGCTTTCCATCTCACCCCAGTCTCACCATCTACTCAAAATAAGCCTGACCACTGTATTTTGGACATCCTCTCTATCTTGCTGTAATTTCTATCTTGCTGTAATTTCTATATTGCTGTAATTACTACTGCTTTTGCCTTTTATAACCCAGTCTGAATTTTGGTTCTTTGTCCTGCCAAACACCAATCCCTGTCTAAACCACTTTCTAAGCTGCTTGAATAATGCAGATAAAGTAGTGAAAATTCTCAGAGGTGGCTTTTCTTTTTTTCATTCCCATTGCTTTTCATTGCAGTCACCTGTAGAATTAAATCTACGTAATCATACAGCAAACATGTGACAAGCAGGGCACCATGTGGCATTTGCAAACCAGTGCATGCCTCTCGAGAACTACCACAACTGTTTTTGTAGAGGTCTTAGGCTTATGACACATGTGCTTAGACCAGAACCTGTCTGTTCTAGTACATATGAGAGCTCTGACTGTGTACCTGTGTGCTGTGTTGTTCCAGGTATTCTTCCCACGACTGTACTGGGCCAGGTCAGTGCCCCTGATGCTGATGACTGGGATCGCAAAATCTACCAATTTGAAGGGAAAACATCAAGGTATTTGGAGAGAAAAATGAGGGTTCATAAATTTTATGGGAAAATGGAGCACATACAAAATCATAGCAAGTATTTACACTGACTCTTTTTTGAAAACATGAGTAAAAAAGCATTTTGTTTGTTAGACATTTCTGTGTGCAGATCTCCAAAAGCCCTTCTGAGTGTGAGGCTGCAGTAAATAACACTGCATGCGTAACCAGTCTGCTGCCCATTGCCTCATGGGCCAGAATTCTGAATTCCTGTTCACAGTCATTCCCACAGTCTGTATCAGTGAGCTGCTACAGGAAACATACCTACTAACTTCTAAATTCCTTCATCCAAGCTCCTGGTGTTTCCATGTCACCATTGGTTTCAAGACCTTTTTAATACTAGATGTATAGACTTGGGAGTGTCTGAATTGTGGCTGGAGCTGAGATGTACATGTGCCATTCAGAGGATTTGACAGAGGTGTCACTCTCAGTGAATGTATCTACACTAGCAGTTTGCACTATTTCCAAAGTTATGGCTGTTGCAGGCTTAGTCTTCCTACACAGTTAATACAGCACAGCAACAGGACAAAACCTTCATGATACACTGGTGAAGAGTCATTGGGAGCCACAGGAGACAATGTTAAAAAGTTCTGTTCTCCTCTGTTCCTTCATGAGAGAACACATCTGCTGTCTTTGATAAATAGAAAGTGGCTCAGAAAAACCACCAGTGATGATAATTAGTACTTAGCTTTTGAACTTCTCATAGCTTGTTCCTTGGCTTAACTCTTATTACAGGTACTTTATCCTTAATGATAACTCAGGTTTGCTGACTATTAAAGAAGGAACCCCCCCAGGAACATACAACATAAGAGTTAGAGTCATTGATGGAGTCTGGCCAGATGTTATCTCCACTGTAAAGGTTATAGTGAAGGAAATCAAGGATGACGCCCTCCGTAACGCTGGTTCTGTACGAATAACAGGTAAGCAATGTGCTCAAGTACGGTCTAGGTCTGCAATGTTACTGCTGTGATACTTTGAATTCTGCTTGGAATGCTCTTAGACATGGGATGAGAATTAATAGTTTTCCAGGTTAGGATTTGAAAATGCATCTTTGCATGGTCCTCTGATGCTGCATGTGGAGAGGCACCTATGGAGAAAATTGACAGCGAGGAAAAGTTGTCTCATTTCTACACCAACTTTTATATGCAGCAACTTATATTTCAGAAGGAAAACTTTATTTGAACAAATGTCTGCCTGAAAATCCCCAACCTTTGCGGAAAAGTAAAATCTTTCTTAAACATGTTTCTCCTTCTAAAAAATAATTTAAAAAAATTGGTAATTAATAAAAGTCTAAAAAGTTTCAGAACACACAGGTTTAGTAGAAGCAAGCATGGAAAATTTCAGAGCCTAAAAATTACAATACTCCTGAATTTGCAGTTGAGTCCATTTTCTGCAACCTTATGATTTATTCTGTGCTGTCCTTTCTTCTATTGCTACAACAGTTGCAAGAAACAGGTGTCAAATTTTCAACTGCTGTTACAGGTATCACACCAGAGGAGTTCATATCCCAGTCCCCTGAAAAACAAAGTAAATACTACCAGATGAAGAAGCTGCTTTCAGAAATTATCTCAGTTCAACTGGAAAATGTTCACATTTTCAGTGTACTGAATAGCCCGAGTCCAATCCGAGGGGTTGATGTTTGGTTTGCAGTTTATGGCCCACCTTATTATAAAGCAGAAAAACTTAATGGCAATGTAGCAGCTTCCAGAGCCTGGGTAAGTATCCATCCTGTGTATGAAACCACAGCATCTTCTCATTGTGTCTATTCAGGTAATGGCCAGTGAATGTGAACAATTAGAATGATTGGAGGAGTAGTGTGTGATAGTTTTAAATAGATAGCTTAAATCAGTAAAATCAAACAATCCTTTTGCACTTATACTAAAAGTTTCAAATACTAATGTTCTGAAAGCCAGACTCCAAATACATATTAAGTCACCTAAGCACAATACACTTTTAGGACTGTGAACATGTTTATCCTATTAAAAAGACTGTGAAACACTGTAAAAAGAATGCATTTGGCTGTTGTCTTTCTACATGATGCTTTTAGTTCTCTAGTTTTTAGTTCTCTAGTTAGAACTCCCAAACCAGTCAAACATTTCAACATTCTAGACTTAAAAGAGCAAAGTAATAAAAGAGCCACCCTCCAGTACAAAACCAGGTAGGAAATATGTGTTTAAAATTTTGTAAATTTCCTTTCCTTCTAGCAAAAAAAACCCAAAACCAAACAAACAAAACAAAAAACACGAACAAACAAAAAAAAAAAAGAAAAAAAAACCAAATCAAAACCACCATTGAAAAGAGTTAAATTATTTGCTTTGTTGGAAACATATTGGTGCAGAGTTGTACCAACTCATACTTGCCAGGAAAGATATTTCTTCACTATCCAGTGCCAATTCCCAGTATCTTTAAGTCAGAAATTCAGATTAAAAATATAGTTTAGATGCTGTGTAAATAATGCATCAGAACCATTAGTGATAAAAAAATTATCCGCTCAGTCTAATGAATATTGACAGTATTTTTGCCCTTTAAATGCTTACTCATGCTATAATTTACTTACACCAAGGCTTTGGCTTTAACAGATGCCAGACTGAGCTGCCTTTGGCTGTATAGGATGAGGTAGACATTGGAAGGAATTGGCATAGCAACCAGTTTTGCAAATAAATAAGACTTGGGCTTTTCATTGCTGTCATTGGTGAATTCAGTGGAAAAGTAAGATGAATGCAACTAATTATTCTTCTTCAGCTGGAAAGCATTCTGGACATAAATATCACCCAGACTGGCATTGATGAGTGTGTGACTGCAGAGTGCACTCACAGCAGCGGATGCGTCACTAAGCATGAACAGAACCATGTACCAACCATAACCACAGCTGGAAGTGTTTCACTGGTGTCTGTGACAGTCCTGAGCCATGCTGTGTGTGGCTGTGCTGCTCGGGAGAATCCTCATCTTTCCTGCTCCTCATACCAGACAAACCCTTGTCTCAATGGTGGCACATGTGTGGATACTGATTTGGGATACAGGTTGGTAAAGCTCCATAAGGTGTACAAACACAGTGCATGTAGAGCAGACTGTAAGGAGGATGAGTCAAAGCTGCAGGAACCATCACTGCATGGCTTCCCACTGTAGCAAATCTAAGCTTTGTTATGCTTCACACACAGGTCTTGCAAAAGAACCTCTATTCTCAGGTACATATATTAGGTACATATATTTTGTGTTCAACATAGTCTCCAGGAAAACCTTGGGAACATTCCAGGCTGCACCAGTTCCATTAATGCCACCCTGCAAAATGTTCTTAATTTGTGCAGCCTGCCTTAAACACTTTAATGTTGTTAAATGTTTTAATCACATCTCTTATGTCACTTAATAACCTCTTCCCCACATTTCTTGCCTTATTTGTTTCTCCAAAAATGAGATCTCATAGATAATATAGTATAAAGATGAAAAAAATTATAGGACTGTACTAGCTCAGAATTAGCCTGATCCCATTCCAGAATGTGGCTTCCAGCATGTTTTGCTTAAAAATAATCATCCCAATATAGGAAAGCAGAAACATTGGCCAATGTCTTCATAGCACCCTTAGTAGGGGTGACAGGACTCAGACTGAAGCTGCAGAAGCTCTTGTCATGCTAAAGTTCTTATTGCTACTCAGGTATAATCAGACAGGGAAATTTTGCTGCCCAGAAACTCTAGGCAGGCTCTGTCACCTATCCTTTGTTCAACTCTGAGGTTTCTTTGCTTTTACTCCATTTTCAGTAGTTTTGGGTGTCATCTTTTCCTGCATCCTACCCCTATCATTCTACTCTCAAAGGTACTAGCAATCTAAAGGAAACAGAAACTCAGAAATAGGAGCCCAGCTGATCTCCCTTCCTGTCCCTCTGCCCATTTCTGTTGTTTCTTTGGTTTCCCACTTAGAGGTTCTGTTACTGTCACACTGTGGCTACTTTTTTCTAAAGATTATTAAGGAAAGAACTCCAAGCGTCTCTTGTTTGATAGTGTAAAAGAAATAAACTAGCAAGTATCTTGCAATAAACGCAAAGAGGTCAAGATCTCTGACTGCCACATCCCACTTTTTCTGGGTGATATTTCCTCCCCACACCCTTCCTGCAGAGACTCCAATTGGACACAAGCTGAAATTCTTTCCCAGTGAGAATAATCAACCATTGTATTAATCTCCTCTAAGGGAGGTGGTGGTTTACCCAACAATGGATACTACCAAGATGCTAAGCCATCTTGTCTAGATCATTCTTTTGCCAAGAAAAGTTGCACCAAATTATACTTGAGGTCCATTCCACCTGGCATTCTGTGATTCTGATTTTCCTTTGCTTTTCCTGTCAGCATTACAAAGTCTTCAGACAAGCTGATAACTAAGCATAGTGAAAAACATGTTTTTCTTTTTTTGTGCTGAAGATGTAAGAGGTTTTCATGGGCTTTATATATTACAACAGGTCCATTTACTCACGGAATATCCTTGCATAGACATACTATAATTTAGGCTAAATTTATATTGTGTTTGTACAAACAAGTCAAAACATTTGCTGAAGTTTTGCTAGTGCTTTACCTGTACTATGTCCTAGGGAACATGGAGTCCTGTGTTTAATGTGGAGAGTCCTGTTCTCCGAAGAGACCTTTGCATTTTCTGTTTGTATGGTGGATATTTGCTTTTATTTTTTTTATTAAATAGATGCAAATGTGCTGCAAATTTTCATGGACCAGACTGCCAGCAGACAAAACACAGCTTCAGAGGCCATGGTTACGCCTGGTTCCCTCCTCTTCAGCCCTGCTTTGAGAGCCGCATCTCCTTAGACTTTATCACTGAAGTTGCTGATGGCCTTCTGTTGTACCATGGACCAGCGGCACGAGGGCAGCCTGGAGAACAGGAAAACTTCCTTGCCTTAGGTTAGCACCTTATAGATTATTTGTGTTTATGTGAAGGTGAGATTCTACTTAGTTCATAGGTTTGGGATTTTATTTTAAAAAAGGCTCAGAAAGTTACTCCTGGAGAATAAGGAGAATGCACAATAGTTTGCCAGTATGCCTAATTCATATCTTTGTGTCACTGTTAGAAGCTGGACTTTTTTTAAGCTGTCTAAAGATCTTCTCCAACTAAGATCTAACTGCAACAGTAATTTCAACTTCATTTGAATGGGAACATGGTTACTGCATATCCAATAAGAGTCTTTCCTTTGCAGAACTCTCTGGTGGCGTCCCATCGCTGACTGTGAGCCACAGCTCTGGTGAGCTTTTCCTGCAGCTGTCACAAAAAGTTAATGTTGCAGATCGCCGCTGGCACAATATTAAAATTATAAATGATGGAAAGGCAAGTGTAAATATGGCACAGGCAGTCCTATGTAAGCATTAATTCACGTACCTAGTTATTCCTTCCAAATCCTTCCTCCCTTCTGTGGAACTCAATCAATCAATTTTCCATCATCTCTGGAATGGCAGGGGTAGAAGTTTGTCAGTTCAAACATCCTCTTAGTCTTGAAGCAGTGAAGCAAAACAAGGCCTGGAGAAGTCTGATCCAGTTATGAAACTGGCCATGCTATTTCCTTTCTTTAGTTATCTTGTCTGCTGCTTAGACAACAGAGTTGTGATAATCCAGAGGCTAAATGCTTCTTGACGTGATTGGGTGAAACATTTGTACTTTATCTGAGTGAGAAGCCCTGCCCCAGCAAGAGACTTTAGATGTGTAGCACAAAGGAGGTAGATGCACTTTTGTGTACAGGGAATATCTTGCTGATACAACACTGCTGAAGGCATCTGCTAGACTCCTCCTTCTCTCCCACATAAGACAAGCCAAAGGGCAGGTCAGGATATGGGATGCAGCCTGACAGACCTTCTGCTCTGTTAGGTTATCTCTCTGTGTTCTCATCTTGCAGAAAACTCCAAGAATGCCCTATGCTCCCTCTACTATGCCAATGACTTGTCATGGTCATGGCAGAGTTAGATCTTTCTTTTAGTTACATGCCATGTGCAATAACTTTCCAGATTAGTATGTGGAGTATTTTATTATTTTAACAAAGTTTCCTGCACTGTAATTACTAGTTACTGTTCTATCTTCTGAGAAGCGAAAGAAAATATGGAATTAAAATATATGCATGTCTCTGGATATAATTGTTTTAAATGATGCCTTTTTCTAGGAAGTGAAGCTGATTCTTGACAACTGTATGAATGTCTCAGTTAGAGACAATGGCAGTGTCACTAAGAAGATTTCCCAAATGGATCTGTCTGCCTGTGAAGCCTCTGGAGAGATTGTGGGATCTCAGAGGTAAACAAAAAACAAACAACAAACAAACAAAACCAAACAAACAAAAACCAAAACCAACCAACCAAAAAAAAAAAAAACCACCAACAAAAAACAAACAAACAAACAAAAAAACCCCCACAACCCCCTGAAACACAACTAGTCAAAAGAGCTACAGAAAAAGGTGAGGGTGGGGTGGTGAAATCAGCCAGGCTGCTGTATTTTGCATGGCACTAATTCTTTCTTTCTCTCCCTCCTCTCCAGCAGTGGAAAGCTCTTCAGTGGCCATCAGCCCCTGCAGCTGGGGGGAGTTAAGCAGACCTTGCCTTACCCTGACTCCCAAAGGCACTTCAGAGGGTTTGTGGGCTGCATACGCAACGTCATCGTTGACAGTAAGGTAGGGCCACAGAGATCACTTTTGGCTTTACTGCTAATTGTAAGCACCTCCTGTGATGGTTTTCTTTGACCTTTTCCAGGTCTATGATTTAGAGCACCCTGCAGAGTCCCTGAACAGTGCTCCAGGCTGTGTCCTTATGGATGAAATGTGTCAGAGTGGTGGGATGGCCTCCTGTGGCACCCATGGCAAGTGTGTTGATGGCTGGGATTTCTTCCACTGTGACTGTTCCCCAGGATATGCTGGACTAGCATGTGAAAAAGGTACTGCAAGTTCTAGGGAGAAATTTGTGGTGAGGATTTGTGGAAGCAGCATCAGACACTCTGTTCCAGTGTTCAAAGTCATACTGCCATTACTGAATGGAATAGAATAACAACACCATGCTGTACTCTGGGAATGATTTAGATCTTCAAAGATGTAAAGATCCTACTAATTCTTGTTAATTAATATCGCAGATGAGGGTTATGTTTAGAGCTGCTTTATTTTGCATGGTAGGGAAGTGGTCAGACAGGTTGTTTTGTCATTTTTATCACCATCCTTTTTCTCAGTGGTGAAAAGGGAAGTATTCTGCATTGTTCTTTTTTCCTCTGCTCACACCTATTCCAAAATGAAGTTTAATGAACATATGAAACCTGTGGGCATAACACTCTTGTTATCTTCAGACCCCATTTCCCATTTGTGAAATGGTGATAATTGCATTTACATCTGTCCTTAGAATGAATTGCGAGTTGAGCAATTCCCCTAGACCACAGCTGTTGGTGTATGTGGAGGGCATAATATCAGGCTGCCTGCACCAAATGTGTTATCCTGTACAAAGCCAGCATGAAATATGTATCAGAGAACAAAAGTTTCCCGTGGTGGATAATGAAAACCTCTGAGATGTTGTAAAAAAGTGGAAAATTTTAGCACAATTCAAAAACTTGGGAAATAAATTATTTAACTCCTAGTAGCCCACATCCATGTTTGGGGTACAGGGGATATACACTTGAAGTTGCCTTTGTCCCCTCTATCTTAAAACCTTCATCAGCCAAGCAGGAATCAGAAGTGAGTGACAGATGCTTATTGGGACTTCACCTGCCTCTAGGTACAAGGTACAAACAATGTGGTTGATCATAACAATCTGTAAAGAGCACCAGTGCCTTGTAACTCTGGGGGGTTTTGTTGGAAGAGAATTGTCCCACTCAGTCCTATAGTTTGAGCTACAGGTGAGGATGAGGAGCAGAGAGCAGCTGGAAAGGAGTGCTTACAAGCTAGTGCTGGATCAATATGTTGGAATTCATGAACAGGACAATAGTGCGTTACACATATCCTTTCAGCTCAATGCACTTAATTTTCCTTCTTGTATACAGAACAATAATACCCTATGCAGGCAGCCAGACCCTCTCTTTCTCCATCTGCCACACAAGACTTAAAAAGCTTGACTGTAAATCACTCAGTGGAAGCCCTGTCTGTCCAATGAGGGGGAATACTGGAATTGTAACTGTCATGGTCTAGGCCTGGAGCATTCACTGTTTAAGATGTTCAAAATGACCAAAAATTTGGTTAATAGAGTTAAACTATTTGTATTACAGACAGATATACTAGTTTATAAACATCTGCCTGGATTCAAATCACACTCTGTTGTGCATTATTTTTAAATACTGCTTCATTAGCCCAGCTGCTGTATTGGTTCTACCCCTCATTACTATGAGACAAAACAAGGGCTCAGAAAGCAATTGTTCAAAATCTGTAAGTCATATCCTGATGTAACAGAAAAACTTTGATTGGCACCAGCTTCTTCTAATATATTGGGCTGCAAAGTGCTGGTGTCCAGCTGGTGCTTTATGCATGACTGTGACATGCTCACAGCAAGGAGCAGACAGCTGAGGACAGGAGTCACTGGAGCATCCGAGGAAAACCCATGCCTGCTCATCAGCTAGAACCTGTAGCTGCAGAGACAGTGAACAAGAAAGAACTGGGTTAAGAAAAATGATGTGGGGGGGAAACCTAGAGGAGAAAAGAAAACATGCTTCAAGAAAGGAAAGAGAGAAGACAAACAGTGAAAGGAAAAGAGAGTGCAGAAATTAAGTCTCTTGATCATTTGATATTTCATGTCCTGGGAACTAAACTAAATGCCCCAGGATGAGCTGGGTACTCTTTAGATTTCTACTTCCACAGCACTGACATTTGAGGAGCTGTTGGTGACCCAGTGTCTGTCCTGTCTGTTAACTAACTTGAACTATCTCTATATCTGGTGAAAAGAAATTTCTTTTTTTTCTACTAAGCTTGGCCCAAAACAGATCTAGAATTGCTGTCAGCTAATGAGACTGAAATAGGTGCCTGCTCTGCAAGAGCATCAGGGCCTGGGTGTTTGATTTCCACAGAAGTATGCAGTGCAACTTCATCAAACTCTGTGCTGGACCCTGGGTTCCTCAGAGGGATAGGGAAACAAATAATTTCAGTGCATTTTCCCTAGTTAAAAGAGTAAACACTAACTTAATCTCCCTTTGTAGTTAAAAAAATCCTGTGCCTTCCCTGAGGCTTTCTCTTGTGCCAAGTGAAATGGGAAGTAAAGTGCATACTTTCTAACAGTGGGGCATTTTAACCATGGGAATAAACTACTGAAGGAAATATTTTATTCTTTTATTTGGTTGGTTTTTCTGGGAGTTGTTTGGTTTTTCCATTTTTCAGATCAACATAAGCTACTTTACTGGAAAATATGCTTCAGATTTAAAAAAAAAACAAAGTGATTTGGGCACAGTGTAGGAGTGATGGGGCAGAACATTTAGCTTGTAACAGGCAGACTGCAAGAGATAGTATCTAATTGTCCCTTTCCTGCCTAAATTCTGAATCCTTAATTTGTTGGTTTTCTCTTAATTCCCTTTGAAGTGGGACAGAGGTTGCTTTCCATGATGCTTCATCGTATTACCAAAATTCCTTAAGTTCTAAAACTCTGACATTCAGAGCTAGTAAATTCTCCAAGAGCAGAAATCTGAGGGAGCAGCCATTTCTGAGGTTTTCACTTTGCTTTTGCGTGCTGTGCTCAGTTCTTCCAGAGTGGGCGTTCGGAAGGGACAGCTGGATCCATTACGAGCCAAGGAGCACCCGCAGCACGCGCAGCACGCGGGTGCAGCTGCTGGTGCGCACCCGCATCTCCCACAGCACCCTGCTCAGCCTGGCCTCTGCCGACGGCAACGGCCACATCCGACTGGAGGTGAGCAGAGCTGCTCTGCCTGAGGCTCTCAGTTTGTCATGGAGTACCACAGCGAGAGAAAAACACGCAGTTTGTGGTTAAAGACACTTGTTCTGTCATGTAAAAAGAGCAAGAATTTTCCATATGAGGGTAACTACTCTCATTTGTGTTGTCCTTCTCAGCATTACTCTTTGCAATCAATTCTAGTTTGCACTGCCCATAAAATGTCCATGTGATGCATGTGAATGAAGAACATTGTTCTGCTTGTCCTGCTTGCTTTTTTCCCTTGGCTTCTCTCTTTCCCTGTCTGTCAAACTTGCCTCTACATTTTTGTTGCTGTTGAAAAAAGCTGTGTGGACTATACTAGCCAGAGAGAGGCTAATTATTCTAATTGAAACAGGAGGGTCAGCTGGGAAGGCTTAAAGGTAGCTATCAATAGGGAGAAGACTGATTTTATAAAGAGTTCATGTGAGTTAAAAGAGTGGCCTGTAAAAAAAAGAGTTGATAATTCCTCCACCTGTAGTTTTCTCGTGGTAACTTTTATCTGGGAATAAAGCACTTAAAAACAAGAATGCCATTTCTATTTTAAAAACTGATGTCCATTTCTTGAGGCAAGACTGTGTAATAACATTTAGAAGTGCAATTCTGTTATTAAAGGTCTTTATCATCTTCTTCTAGGTGGTTGAGGGTTTCTTTAGTGTTAATTTCAGTTTGGGGGACAACACCCACTCTTTGAGAATGAGAACATTACGTATAAACAATGGCCAGTGGGTTCTTCTGACCATGGAGCGCTACAACAATGAATTTACCCTGCGCGTTAATAGTGGCGGAGGGGATCAGGAAGTCACCTCTGTCTTGGGTGTGAATAGATGGTTTGAAATGGATTGGGCAAGCATCGTGCTAGGAAACCGCCTTCCCAGTCATTCAGAGAATGATTTCCAAGGTAAGTGATATGGTGGATTCCTAATAGGGGGGAATTAAAGCCTGAAAGTGGCATCTTTGAGTGTATTGGATGGTCTACAACCCAGGTAAACAATTCCTATATGGACTACTATGCCCTTCCTTTACTGGGGAATATCAGTGTTCAACCCTATGTGCCACTGTATCTGATTCTATTGAAAGCATGAGATTTCCTGTAAATATTAAAAAAATAGCACTTCAGTTTTGTGTTTCATAGAATCATAGAATAGGTTGGAAGAGGTCCTAAAGATCATCTCGTTCCAAGCCCTCTGGCGCTTCTACCAGATCAGGGTTTCTCATGCCTCAAGGAGTGTACTCGTGGTGTGATCTCCTGTTTTTGTCTTGGAAGGATCTACGGAACAGGCAACGCAACTTTTGGCAGGAGGAGAAAGAATTACAAGGCAATTTGTGGTGCTCTCTTCATTTCCTGGAGTTGCATGCTGAGACAGATTGTTGTTCAACGAGAAGACAGCTTTTCCCATTCTGTTGCTTTTTACTCAGCCCCACTTTTAAGATTATGTCTTCAATCTAGATTAATTTAGTGGAGCTGTTCTGATTCACAGCACCATTCTGCTGAACTGTGGTATTGGTACAGTGCAGCTCTCCTGCAGAAGTACTGTCAATCTGTAGATTGACCACAGCACAGTAGACATATTTTCTGTCGCTCTCCTAAAATAAACCTGAGGAATATAAGGATATTTTTAAACAATGTTTTAAGTTTTCTTCAATGCTTTAAGTTCTCCCACTTATGTGCTGGGGCAAGGCTTGAGGTGGGGAAGAAGCAAACGGAATGTGCTCCTGTGCTGCTCCTGTGCTTTTTTGCAGGCTGTATGCGCGATGTCCGGCTGGACGGACAGCCGCTCCTCGTGGAGGGCAGGAGCACAGAGTTCGGACTGATTCTGAGGCGGCAAGGGGTCACCATGGGCTGCCACTCCAGTGCCTGCAGCAGCCAGCCCTGTTACAGCCCCTTCCTTTGTGTAGACCTTTGGAGAAAATACGAGTGCCGGTACATGAAGCTTTGATTTTCATCCAGGGATGGCTGGGAAGCTCTTTCTTTCCACCTTTGACCAGGCAACTTGCTTCTAATAGTGAAATTCCCTGTAGCTGCTGGCCAGAGAGAGACATTATGAGAACAAATTCTTCTTTCCATCTCATATCCTGTCATGGACTAGACTTGCCTTCTATGCAAGTCTGATATGCAGAAAAATTACTAATTACTCCACTTTTTTTTCCATGGTGAAAAGATCACCAGAAGGCCAGTGAGAAAATTAAATGGCCTTTAATAAAAGGTGGATTGCAAAAGCTTTGGTCTGTCCTCTGTATGAAAATACCAATATAGTGTATATATACATTTATAGTGTATATATACATACATACATGTATATAAAACATATATATATATTTATAAATATATATGTATATTGCAAATACATATTTACATATATTTCTTGTAAAGAAGTTGAAATTATTCATAATTTGTATGAAACAATGAGACTTTCAAAATTAGATTGTCACAAAACTGGATTCTAGAATTAGCTTCCCAGGGCCAGAGCCAAAGCCCAACAGCTGTTATCCTACACAGTAAGTTTCTTGGAGAAAATCTGCTATTTAAAGAAAAATTTCAAAATATTTATTAAAATATGCAAACCAAAATACAGGCATTTCTGTTTAAAAAACCCAAACATAAATACATGCAGGACTGAGAGAAAGAGTCACTTGAATTCTTGGAATTCAAACAAAATTTGGCACTTGTGAAGTCTGATGATTCTTTGCTAGAAGAGGCTGTGAGATTGTTTTAAGTGTGCTTGGGGACACTCCATTCTTCAGACTGCTTCTGAAAGAACAATATGAAGTCTTTGCCATTTTTTCAGTCCAATTTTTTCTTTAGATTGCAGAAAGAAATCTCTGACCTCACACTATACCTCCAGGGCCTCTCCAATTACATGCAAGAAGAAATCAATCCTAAAAGACAAGACGAGTCATTCCAAGGTCAATGATATTTTTCCCCAGGGTCCAAAGGAACATTACTAAACTTATACCACATGCTCACTAGCTCTCTGCCTATTGATCTCAGCTGTCCATTTTCTTTCAGGGTCTTTGATTAGAACATGGATTGAGAAAAAGGGTTAGTCAGAAAATGATGGCTCCCTCATTTAAGGAAAGAGTGAAGCTCTTCTGCATATCTTCTCGATCAGGAAACCAGAACGTGTGTTCATGTTTTCATAAGTCTACTAGCTCACTAAGTTAGACTCTCCGTGTATTTCAAACTTGCAATGTGGATTTGTGGTTTGCTTGAGAATAATTAAACTTTACTTTAAGAAACATTAACATACTTTGCACAAAACAACATACAGCTCCAGATGCTTTGCTTGCCTATAAGATGCCATCTGCTTTGGTTGTTCAGGTGCCCAGCTGGGAAAGTAGAAGTGACTGACACCCTTACAGGGCTCAGACACTGTACCTCATCCCCTTGTGGACACTGGACCTGTAGGAATGGGGGTACCTGTGTGGCTCAGTCCCAAGACAAGACTATCTGCCAGTGCCCTGAAGGTTACAAGGGAAGATGGTGTGAAATTAGCCAGGTGAAGGCTGCAAGACCTGTTGGACTAAGCTCTGGCTCTATTCTGGCAATCAGCATGTGCCTCCTTGTCTTCCTAGGTAGGAGATCATGTACCCTTTTTCCTTTTTTTTAATCTTGTACCTTGTTCCAGTGAATTAAGTCTGCTTTACCTTTGAGTCTTGTGATCAGTATTTTGCCTTTTCTGGAGATCATTATTTGAAGAAGCCAAGAGACAGACATCAGCACATAGTTACAGTTTACTTGCTTTGAGGACAGTTCTAGCAAAGTTAGGACTTTTCCAGTCACTTACTTTCAATCCTTCTTAAGTAAGAGCTTTCCATCTTTGTGTCCAACTATGTGTGCAGCTGCATCCATGTGAAACCCCCACCTGCCCTGAGCCCTTACATTTATAGTAGGTAGAACATACAGCTACATATGCTCTTCACATATTAGGAAAGAAGAGAGATCTAGAAAGTTCATGGTCTTAAAAGGCAAGCCTCATTAAAAGCATGGGCACAGAGACATGTTCACAATGTGTCCTTTTTCAGCTGCACTTTGGCTGAAAAATTAGTAACACCATAAATTAATAATACCATAAAACTGTGTTGATAAACTGCACAGACATCTCATAATAGCAAAGACCCCAGGATTATATTACACTTGTAACCTTCATTAAAACAGTGGTTTACTTACTTTGGGTATCTTATTTACTCAGGATTGGTGAAAGGCCAGAGATTGGCCAAAATGCCTTCTATTTAAATGGATTCCTTTAGGTAAGTAAAATACCCTTTTAATGAAGTTTATGATGTAATATACATAGATTATTCTTTACATTCATGAATTTTAGTTGTTTGTATATTAATAATACTCATTTCTTACCTACAAATTTAGTTGTCAAATTAAGAGTTGATTTAATATCTCAGGAATTATATAACTACTTGTTTATCATGCAACATATCTTGTCATACCTCATATAACAAGTATGTGTCTTTATTTCTTCCAGCACTCTTGGTTTCCTACACAGTGTGGAGTCAGTGGGGAAGTTCAGGGTTTCGGAAAGGAGGAATTTACCACATTCCTGAAGAGCGTGAAAGCTGGGAGGATGTTAGAGAAAATGTCTTCAATTATAATGAAGAAGGAGGTGGAGAACGTGACCAGGTATGATGCAGCTTCAATCCAGCTTTGCAAATCCAACATCTCCTCACTTTCCTTTCCCAAGACCTTTTAGTTAACTTCTTATCAAATTGGCTTTTTTCTTCTTCTTTTTTTACCTGAAATCCTCTTAAGTGGGAGGCTTCTATTTCAGTCCCGTCTGTACCTTTAATGATGCTGGTCATGTGTGCCCACTTTCACGGGTGGGCTTTGGACACCTCATTGTTGATTTAGCTCAAAATTATCATTACACAAAGAGATTTGGTATGATCTGAACTTAGTCCTCTGAACTAGGCACTCTCTTCTTCAGCTTGTAGAAAACTCACAGAATTCAGTCTTGTGTTGTTTTGTGTTGTAAAACATTTTTTTAAATCAGTTTCCTTTTGAGTTGTTTCTCTCTGATATTTGCATTCTCTTTGTTTCCAGAATGCTTACAATATAGATGAACTGAAGAAACCTCTCCATAAAACTCCCTGCTCCTCCTTGCGAGCAGCTGCTCCACACTCCAGGACACCAGCTGGCCCAAAAAGAGACTCACTCCCCAAACATGCACATCAAAAGCAATCAATATCAGCTGTGACCAGCATCCCAGACTTCAAGGAATATGTTTCTCAAATCGTACGGGATGCAGACAATGATCTAAAGAGTCTTCCAGCTGACACTATTCATTTTTACTGCTTGGAAGGGCAATGCTCTCTAGCAGGGAGCCTTAGCTCATTAGATTCCATCAGTGGGGATGAAGATCTGAATTACGATTGCCTCCAAGAGTGGGGGTCAAAGTTTGAGAAGCTTAAAGAACTCTATTCAGTCTCAAATGAAAATTTATAACCAGAGTTAAATGAACTTGACACATTGTCATGACATATGGACACTACTTTTAAAATTGCCCTTTTTTATATATAAGTTACATCAAGTAACTTACGTGATGCAAGTTTTTGGCTACAATAGCATGATATACTCACTTTTCCCAGGAGTGATAATCTGAATAATCTTTTTATATGCACTCTACAAAATTATTTCATTATATAAGTGCAAAGACTTTTAAAGCATGAATTTTCTTGAAAACTTTGGAATGTAGAATAGCTATAGAATAGTATTATAATATCCTTTTTTATTTATGTAGACCACACTGACTTACTAGAATTATCGTGGATGCAAGAACTTGAATTATTTTCTCTCTAGTATTAATGTGAAACCTATCAGGCAGGTAACAATGCATAGGGCATTCTTTTTAAAATTGAATTAATTTTAGACTGTGAAATAATTATTACCAATGTTAAATATAAAACATTTACAATTTCTGGTTTCTTGTCAGCTTTTATAATATCCTCCTAAACTCTGCTCTGCCATGACATGACACACACCACCTCACTCACAGGCTGCCCAACTCTATGGGACTTTTTCTGTCTGACCCTTTTTCTAACTACCTGTACCAAGGGGAAAAGAGAAGCAAGATCCCATCCGTGAACATGACTTTGTGACAATTTTACACTCTTAAAGGCAGCTGTAAGACCTGGGAAAAGTTTATTTTCAGTAAACTTTTATGTCCAGCTTTGCTTTTCACATGGAACCCTTCTTCAAAGTGTGGAGCTGGAAAACAGAAGAGCTGATAGCAAGTGTGAAGACAAGACAGAAGGATATCCAGGCAAATGTTGGAACTGAATTCTTTCAATCAGGACAATCATTGTAAAAGTTGGGATCCTCAAAAGAGAAAGCATGGGAAACCTAGCCTCTACTCCTTTGTCTCCTCCTGCTCTCCAAAAAGCAACTGGTTTTAGAATGGAAAAAAGGGAATCAGAAACTTCTGAAATCTGACATTGACTTGAACACTCACCTCTGTGACCATGGGCAAATCACCTTGTTCTTTCCCGTTCTCTCTTAACTCTTCTGAAGCTGGAGCTCCCCTCTTGGGCAGCTCCCAATGCATGGGGTGATGTGTGAATGTTAATAGGTGCTTACAGAGTGCATGTAAGCTCTGAAGCACCAAGGGGTTTTTAACTGTTTTCAACTCAGTGGGATTTTTTAATTACCATGATACTCAACATTTGTTTTTTTATCATAGTCTTGACACTTGCTTTGATTTATTATTGATGTTTTAAAATTAGATCTTTCATCACTCTTCATCATTTTACTTGGCATAAAGAATGCAAATGTAAATTAGTTTTGTACCTAGAGGGAAGATTTTGATACTATTAGAACAAATAGTTTAGATCAAAAATAAACTGAACAAAAGTACCATGTGAACAATTTGCAGTCATTTAATAAAATTATTTGTGTAAATGACACTAAATTAGTAGTATTTATTAGAAAGATTTGGAGAAGGAGTCACCATGAGCCACTCCTTCATGCCCAAACCTCACATGGCTGGGCACTGATCGTTCTTATGGAGTCATAAAAAATAAATAGGGTGCATATATTAGCATATAGCCACATATTGTTTAATGTAAATTTTTTCTCCTTTCTAAAAACGTGTAGTGTGGTAAGAAACTACAACATTTCTTATACCAAGGAATATTAATATGTGATTGCTGCAAATTAAAACTGCTGAGCCACAGAACTTCAGTAAGGTGACTCTTCCAAGTGTTGAATTCTTACAACATTTTAAGTGAAAGAAGTGGATATACATTTTTATGGCTCTTTTATTAAGTTGCCTCTTCTGAATTTGGTATCAAATAAAACTTAGCATAATTATTGGTAAACTGTCTCTTCCAAAAGAGACTAATTTGAACAATGTGCTACAAATCATGCTAACAGACTATGATCTCCCTAAGGGTTATTTTGTAATTCATATTCTGAAACTGAACATTTTACATTTGGATGCATTAAATAACTCAGGAAAGCTGAAGCAGTACTTAATTTTTTTCCCTCAAAAAACTGAACATACAAAGTAAATGCACAACAGAAGATAAATTGCATTGAACTCAGGACATGTAATGGACTTCTTTCCTCATGGCAGGTGAGAAAGAAGAACCTCTATCTCTATCCTCTATCTCCTTGGGTCACTTATAGCAAGATGCAGAATGCTTATAGCTGAGAGTGCACATGACAGCCCCAAGAGTCGTGTTATTTGCCTGAAAAGTATGGTCCAAACACTTCTTGAACTGCCAGGCTTGGTGCCGAAACCACTTCTCTGGGTAGCCCATTCCACTGCCCAACCACCCTCTGGGTGAAAAATTTTTGTAGTACTGTAATATTATTGTATGTAATCATGTATCTATATTGCAAACCTCCTGTACAGGCTTTGTGAACTCTTCTCTCTAAAACATTAGAGAGACCCAGGTAATTTACTGAAATAGATAAAAGCTTCTGCTGGTCGACCTGTTCTCCCCAGGACATACATGTTCTAAGAGCAGGGATACCTGAAAAGCTTCAGAACCAGATCCTAGCTAGTTGTAGTTGAGAGAGTGGCACAGTTGCACGTGGACTGTCGTGCAAATACTGACACCTTAATAACACTGGAAGCTGTTGCTGCTAACGCGGACATGGAGCAAGTCCAGAGGAGGGCCATGAAGTTGGTAAGAGGACTGGAGCATCCCCACTGTGAACATAGGTTGAGAGGGTTGGAGCTGTTCATCCTGGAGAAGAGAAGGTTGTGTGGAGACCTCATAGCAGCCTTTCAGTATCTGAAGTGAGCCTACAGAAAAGATGGAGAGGGATTCTTTGTCAGGAACTGTAGTGATAGCACAAGGAGGAGTGGATACAAATGGAAAGAGGGGAAATTTAGGTTAACTGTTAGGAAAATATTCTTAACTGTGTGCGTAAAAGCCATGCTATGAAAAGCTGATGTCCATAAAGGAGGCAGAGGAGTCCTGCAATTTTATTCTAATAAAGGGGGAGAGTCACTGGGACAATTCCCCATGGGGTCACTCTTGAGGTTTTGGAGGATGCAGTCTCCTTTCATCCTAAACTCCCAATGGCAATGTTGCCCTCTTTGTTTCCCCACTGGCTGAGGTACTAGGAAGGTACAGCCTTCCCAAACCACGTACCACATATTGCCCTAAAACATTCATTTTACCCTAAAGTTGGGAAGTTCAGACTGTCTAGGTTCTGCGGATCCACCAAAAGTTCAGACCATTTGGGCTCTGCAATAGGCTTTGCACAGATGCATTTCTCCTAATACTCTGAAGTTCCGGAATTCAAAATGTCTGGTCAAAACGCCTGGGTTCTGTAACAAACCCACACAGCTTGATGCTCCTAGAAACACATTTCAAAGACAGTAACACCCATCTCTCCTAAATCTCCTAAATCATCTTCTGATCGAATAATCTGTAAAGACATAAGCACCCATCTTTCCTATCAGCTGTGAGGGAGGTGAAATCCTGGAACAAGTTGCCCAGGGAGATTGTGGATGTCCCAACCCTGGAAGTGTTCAAGGCCAGGTTGGACGGGGCTCTGAGCAACCTCTAGTGGGAGGTGTCTGTCCACGGCAGGAGAGGTTGGGTCTCGATGATCCTTAAGGTCCATTCCAACCCCTTAACATTCCATGATTTAAATCTGCCTCCATGGACCAAGGTCCTAATTTCTTTATTCTTTCATGAGGCTCATGGGCAGGAGCATGGAGGGTGAGCCATTTATCGGCCTGAGGGCTCACAGGGAGCACTGCGGGGACAGGACGGCGATGGACGCAAAGGCAGAGGGACGGCTGCGGGGACGGGTAGGGATATGCACCGAACTAGTGACTTGGGAAAGAAAACCACCGATGCCATAAGGCAGCCAGGCTGCTCTGCCGATAGGCCCGCTCCGCAGGGCCGCCCCACGGAGCCGCGCTCCCCGCGCCGCGGCGGGCGGGGCCCTCACGGGCCGCCTCCGAGGGGGCGCGGCCGGCGGCCATCTTGTGCGGCCGTCGGGGGCTGCAGGGTTTGTGCGGGTCCCTGCCGAGCGGCCGGCATGAGCGCGGAGGCGGCGGACAGGGAGGCAGCCACCTCCAGCCGGCCATGCACGCCGCCGCAAACGTCGTGGTTCGAGTTCGTGCTGGAGGAGGCGCTGCTGGAGCAGCACCTGCAGAAGCCCTCTCCCGGTGCGTGCCCTGCTGGCCGCCGCCTCTCCTCGGGCTCGGCCCCGCTCCCCGGCCCCTCCTGCGGCAGGCTCGTTCCGGGGCAGAGGGGCGGCAGCGGGGGCTCTGCTGCGGTGCTGGGGAGAGCGGGGCACAGGGAGCCGGGCACTGCCCGCGGCCGTGCGGCGGCATTTACCGCCGGCAGTAACGCGAGTTTTCTCATTTCACTTTATCTTTCCTATTTAATAACTTAATTTCACTGTCTTTCTTGTCTGGTAGATCGCTTTTCCTTTCGCGTGTGTGAATGTTGTGTGCGGAAGTGTGGTAGTTTGTTTATTCGGTGGGAAGCGCTGCTCGTGCATCATTGCAGCTGGCAGCTGGTTTTCTGCCATTGGGGTCCTGTTAGTGGCAGGAGCTGAAGTCTTCTGAAAGGTTCAGTGCTGAGATTGCTCTCTGGACCTGGAATAAATAGAATTCTGGTCTGATATGTTATAAGAAAATGGCCGTATTTTAATTTACGTGGTCTTTTGACCGTCATAAGTGGTAGTCATCTTTTCCAGCACCTGAATTCTGCGAGGAGGTGGAGGAAACAGGAAAACCTGGGCCAGTGTTGCCTCTACAAAAAGTCAGTTTAAGCGTAATCTATCTTAGATCTATGCTTAGATTTTATACTCTAAGATTTTATACTTAATGAATTAAGTAATTTGATAATACTTGCTTTATGTTTCACAAAGTTCATTGAGATTGTAATAGCTGTGGTTTGGCCTCTTTTTTCAAAAGAGCTGAAAGGTATTGGCTGTCTTATTGGAAGGGAGAGATTGGGTGCTTTTTTGATGCTGTTTTTTAACCAGTCGGAAAGTATTTTGTAAATGTATTCAGAAGTACCAGCAATTGCTTGTAAATATACTTTAAGTGCAGAGGATAATTACAAGTAGATGTATAGTTTTTGTATCTTGTAATTTCTTTAGGCAGCATTTATTTTCAGTAGATGCAAGTATCAAAACATAATTAATACAAAATAGTGAAAAATAAATAAAAGTGTGAGAGTGTGGTTACCATGGTCAAGTGAATTTTAACATTTAGCAAAGATATGTTGATAGTCTGTTTTGAGTCAGCACATGCAGGACACCATTTGGGATTAGAATCTACCAAGTAACAATGTCAGCACTATAAACACCAAGGATAAAAGAGCTGTGTTCATAGCTAGGGGAAAAAAATTAATTTCTGGGCTTATAAAGAATTTGAGGAGTGGCTGTGTTTTCTTGCAGACCCGCCACCTGTGCAGCTGATTGTTCAGTTCTTGGAACAAGCTTCAAAACCATCAGTGAATGAACAGAACCAAGTCCAGCCACCACCTGATAACAAAAGAAACCGCATTCTAAAACTTCTTGCTCTCAAAGTTGCTGCTCATCTGAAGTGGGATTTGGATGTGTTAGAGAAAAGGTATAGTCTTCATGCTAAGTTTACTAAATTGATGTGGCTTGAGATACTTATTTTAAAAAATGGAAGTCTCTCTTGCTCCCTTTTGGGTGTGATAATTGAAATTTAGTTTTATTTTAGCTGTAAGTTATAAAAGAGTTTTGATAAAGTCAGTGTGATAAAGTCTTCTGAACAAATCAACAGTGTCTAGAGAGGAAAACCAGCATGTCTTAGACATTAAGATATGTACATGTAAGCTTCATAAAGATGAATTTGAGGTTGTTTTCTTCAGTGACAAAACTACCATAAGTTTCCTCATTCTGACATGCTTGAAATTGGAAGTCTCGCTCCACTGTTGTTGATGTGAATAGCTCCATGTATCTGTGAAATGACTGTGGTTGAAGTAGACAGACCCCAGCTTTGCATCTTTCCTTTGGAAATTTCAGCTGAAAGATGGTCTGATGAGCTAGAACAGTCGAGAACTACTTCACTTTGGCAGTGCTGTGCACGTTAGGGAGCTGCACTCACAAAATCACAGGATGGGTATGGTTGGAAAGAACCACAGTGGGTCATCTGATCCAGCCTCCCTGCTAGAGCAGGGTCATCCCAAAACACATGGCACAGGATTGTGTCCAGGTGACTCGTGTTTACACTTGGCTTCCTGTTTGCACTTAAGTAATGGCAGAAGTTCCTTATTCATTCACACAAGTCTCCTGCCCCCTTTATCTGTAATTTAATGTAAAATCTTAAGGGGACAATAATTGCCCTGGTTCTAACTCACATGGAATTGTAGAATCATTTAGGCTGGAAAGGAGCTTTAAGATCATTGAGGCCAACTGTTAATTTGACACTGCCAAGCCTGCCACTAAGCCATGTCCCTAAGTGCCACATCTGCATATAATTTAAATACCTTCAGGGTATGATGGTGACTCAATCACTTCCCTGGACAGCCTGTTCCAATGGCTGACCACCCATTTGGTGAAAAACTTACCATAAAATTTAATCAATTCCATAAAATTCAATCTAAACCTTCCCTGACACAACTTGAGACCATTTCCTTTCATCCTGTCACTTGTCTGGGAGAAGAGACTGACCACCCACTTGCTAGAGTCTCCTCTTAGGGAGTTGTACAGAGTGATAAGGTCCCCTCTGAGCCTTGTCTTCTGGCTAAACACCCCCAGTTGCCTCAGTCACTGCTTGTGAAATGCTTCTGATAGAACACAAGACCTAAAATTTGTGAAACAGAAATCCTGGCTTTAGCTGCTAAAAGTGTAGTTTCACTGGTTGTCTTCAATACTTGTTGCAAAGCATACAAATTTTTCACAAGATCAAAGGTACTTTGGCTGTAGCTGATCTAATTTCAAAAAAGGTCTAAATTAGTAATAATATTTTAGTTGTGTTAAATTATACCACAAAAGCTTGAAGCAGTGCAGTCCAGCCTGCATGTCTTCTCATTTTATTAAGGCGAGTCCTGTCCCAGCCAATGTATCTTGTACTTACCACTATTCAAAAAGTTCCTAGTCTTAACTTCACTTTCTGTGAGTGGAATTTTATTTGTGATGGAAATGGGGTTGCTTACCTTCAGGGAGTATGATCTGGGGCTGCTTTGAAAGAACTTCTTACTAGCTGGGTCATGCTGTTACAGGTGACTGGATTATTCTGGTAAGGTGCCTGTGTGGGTAATGCAGTGGTGCAGAGTAGCAATTCAGCTGGCTGGGTGGCTGAACTACTGCTTGGGCCCATTCTCTTGGGCTTAATTAATGCAGCTAATACTGGTAACTGCTTTACTTACCTGATCTCAAATGCTGAATAAACATCCCTGTGATGCTAAGTACTGAATAGTACTTAATGGTATTCAGCAGCCAGTACTGAATAGTAGTGTACATTGTTTAACATTTCATAAATAGATTTACTCTATGAAATATCTGATTCTGTCTTTTATTTTTTAATAGCTTGTCTGTTCCTGTATTGAACATGCTATTGAATGAACTTCTGTGTATCAGCAAAGTTCCCCCAGGAACTAAGCATGTGGATGTAGATCTGTCCAGCTTACCCCCAACCACTGCAATGGCAATACTACTCTACAACAGATGGTAAACTACTACATGGCAATAATATAAAATCATTATGGAACAGAGCAGTGCTTTCTTCTGTCTGTATTATTGTATGTAGATGGAGAAAGAACTCTAAAGTACTAATAAGTGTTGTGATCTGTTGCTAGGTTATAGTGAAGGAGCAGAGTCTGAAAAGCTATTCTAGAGCTGGTTTGCTTCTCTAAAAAGTAGTCAAGATAATGATTTGAACTCTTTCCTTATAAATATAAAAATCTTCATCTTTCAGCTTTTTATGGACATACAAGCATTTCTTAGCTGCTAGATGTGCTCTTGAGTAAGGGATGTGTTCTAATGGTATAATGTTTCTGAAATGGTAAACTACTATTATCAAGAGGCCTGTAATCTGCTTATTACATTTCTGAGGCTAATACCATTATTTGCTTAATTTTTTCCCCTGTGTAGGGCCATAAGGACCATCGTTCAAAGTAGTTTTCCCGTAAAGCAAGTGAAACCTGGTCCACCTCAGTTAAATGTGTAAGTTACAGATATCATTAATTTGGATGTCATAGGTATTTTATAATCAGAAATGTAATTTCTAAGTAGATTAAATAATGTTTCTAAAATGTTGAGTTGTTACATGTGTAACTTGGATTTATTTCAAGTATATTCTCACTTTCCTGTGAGACATGCTTGGTACATATACTTGTCTGTTGTTCCACTCTGTCAACGTTATAATCTCTGTGACTTTGTCATGGCATGAAAAATCAAGAGAGAAAGAGAGGTGACAGTTTCCCTTGACAGAATGCTTATGCTCTAGTTTAGATGGGGTACATTTCTTGCATTCTTTTGCATCCCTGACTTTCAGTAGCTTGCTTAATATTGTTGTTTTATTACACCGTTTGGAAGCATTGTGTGTGATAACCTTAGAAATAATGAAATGTTTGCTTCATTAGGCAATAATTTGTAATTTAAAATCAATTTTGCATTTTGCCTTCTAGAAGCTGTGAGGCTTTAGTAACAACTTGTCCTTGACTTTTATATTACAGTTATTTCCAAAATTTGGAAGTATCTAAATGGTGCTTTTCATGTGTTTTGTGTTAATTTTACACTTAAGCATTAGACCATACTTGTTTGACAGAGTCTGTTAAATATGTTGATTAAATATACTCTTCTTCCTCCTCCTTATTTTACTATAGATGTTATATTTTCCTATATGTATCAGAGTCTGATCCTGAATAAAAAAAAAAAAAATCTGTGTGGGAAAATAATTGAAAAATACTTTTAATTTTTACATAAACATGTGAACGTGCTTCTGCTCCTGACATGTTTGAGAAGATTTAAATGCTGAAGCTTCATGAGACTTGAGGCTGTGGAAGCTTTCTTCATTATTGTTTTGCTATTGAATTGGTATTAGCAATTTGATCTTAAAAAAGGCAATGATAACTTTGCGACTTTTTGTTTTATTGAACCACGTTCTCACACAAAATTATGTGTTTATTATGAAGTTCTGTATTTCAGATAGAGATAGATAAGAGCAGTCAGTGGTCCTGCATTATGGTGTTCAAAATGTAGTTAAGAAAACCAAGCATGAATGAATTATTGTGATCTAGAACATGAAGTACTGTGCAGATCTGCCTTATAACTGAATGCTTGACCTCTTGTATCTAACTTGCAGTATGAATCATATTCAGCAAGAAAAGGAACTAACGGAAAATATTTTGAAAGTGGTGAGACTCTTTTCCCTCATATTTTTACTCAAATTTGCATGTAAATATGAATTTCTTTATTGTACAAGAAATACAAAAGCCAATTCTACATTGTGTAGAATTTTTGAAGGACTTTTTAAAAAACTGTTCTTTTACTGAGCTGTTTAAAATGTAGCATTAACTGAAACCCAGAGTTGAACTCGAGACCAAGAGGTTAATTCTTTTAATGCATTTGAACTATTACAGTTGAAGGAGCAGGCTGCTGATTCCATCCTGGTCCTGGAAGGAGCACTTAAATTAAACAAAGATCTTTATGTCCATACTATAAGAACTCTGGATTTATTGGCCATGGAACCTGGGATGGTGAATGGAGAAACAGAGAGTTCTACAGCTGGACTGAAAATCAGTGCAGAGGAGATACAGTGCCAGGTAGCTCACATTTTGTACTAAAGCTTTCAGTTTATATCTGTTTCTTTAGAAAAAGTGTTATGTAATAATTTTGAGGTAAATCACAGTTTTTTTCTATTAATGTTCTTTGTGTTATTTTGGGTTTGGGTTTTTTGTCTGTTGATTTCTTTTGTAATACAATGAAATAATACTAGTTTCATTTTTACATTAATAGAACTTTTTTTAATCATTGTAACTGTTGTTACTTCCCACTAACTTCTCACTTTTGCCCTCTCAGTCCCCTGAAATAACCCATTATATGACAAGGACAGCTTATTGCATTTTTTTCAATGATTATGGGGAAATCATTCTTTGATTTTGTAATGCTTGTGCAGATGAGATTGCAGTTAAAGGGGAGGCAATTGAAGTATGTGGGGTCAGGTGTGCAGTGTATGTTGGTAAATTAGATAAAAGTAGGAGTAGTTTAAAGTACATGCAGCATTTGAGCTGAAATACTTCATCTTGACTTGGAACATGATGTCCAAGGCTGTGTGTTTGATGTGAGTGCTGTTTGCAGGTTTGCTATGATTTGGGTGCAATCTATTTCCAACAAGGATCTACAAATGCAGCTGTTCATGAAAAGGCAAAGGAAAAGTTTTTCAAAACAAAGGAGTTGATTGCAAAGGTAAGAATTGTTCTTTTAGCATGTGAATTCAACTCTTTTCTAAAAAAACGCCTTGTCTAAATTATTGCTTCCTTGTTTAGCAGTTTAATAACTCTTAATGGTACACAGAGTTTTTAAAGAAACTTCCTGAAGTTTTGAGAGTAATTTTTTTCACGTTGTGCCTGGTTTGAAATTATATTAATTGGTTGCAGTATATTGCTGTTTTGTTCTACCTTTTGTAATGAATAGTCTTTTACACAAATTGTATTGATGCAAAAAACGTAGAAATGACAGCTCCAGTGCTAATAGTAACTTGAGTGAACAGTACATCCTGTGTCCATGGTGATGACATGTTTTTGAGGAAGGTAACCATACAGCACTTCTTTGGTTTTTTTTTTAACCTAACTTTCCCTTGGAAATCAGATTCTCTATGTTCTAACCTTTTAAAAAAGTGCATCTTATTTTTTAAGAATGGTTTGCTTCCTTTTTTTATTTTGTTTCATATTCATATTTTCAAAACTTCAGAATTCCAGTTTTTATTTAAATGAAGTGTGTGCATGTACATTCTTTTGTTCTTTTGCTGTTGGAAATTGTGAGTCTCTGTTTTGAGTTAAGCATATATTTCATAATGCTTTGGCTACTAAGATCTGCTGTAACTCTTACTTTTCAGAATGGCTCATCATCACTTCATTTTACCATAGATGAAGCACGGTTAGCTGGGTATTGTCAAGCTTGTGAAGTTCTCACCTCATCTTCTGATGATGCATCTCAACAGGCAACTCCTTACAGTAAAATCCACAGCTGTATGAAATCTGGCAAATACCAGGTAGAATGCCTAAACAAACCCATGGATATTTGAGGAGGGGGTTTATCCTTCTTTGTGGAGGATTCAGTTTGAACTGGTATGGATTTTAAGAAATGTTAAATGGCAATTTAACCATTTACATACTGTTTTAAGTTCTGTGTGTTTGGGAATATAACATAATCTGGTACATATTGGATTAAAATATCTTGGATTCCATACAATGGTAAAGAATTCCTGCCAGCTGACATAAGAGCTTTTCAGATAATTCTTTGGGTATTGAGAATTATTCTTTCAGCTAATTCTTGGGTTCTAATTCCTTGGGTTTCGGAGACTGTTGCAACTTAGATGTGCAAGTTTGTTTGGGGTTTTTTTTGTTTTTTTCTTTGATTTTTTTTCTGATAGTAAAGAACTTCTTTTGTTACTTGATTCCTTTTTGATCAATTAATTTTAGTATTAAATATGGATGTGAGATGCTTCTCTTAGTTTCCTCATTTTTACCGGATAAAATAATTTTCTGTCTGGTTCTATTGCATTATGCATTGAGTATTCCAACTGTTTTTGTTACAGGACTTAGTGAAGATATTCCTTGAAGATAACCTAACCCTCAGTTTACCTGAACAGTTCAGACAATCAGTGCTGAGAGAACTCTTCCAAAAAGCTCAGCAAGGGTGAGACATCAGATTTAAATCATATTATAATCAGTGTTCAGTGAGGATGAAGAGTAATTTTCATTGGTTATATTTTTTGTGGAAAGTATGTAAAATCTTTCCACAGCAAACTACTTATATCCATGAAACTTCAGTCTTCGTTTCTGTTAGCAGTAGTCTAAACTACATTTTACATCACACCACAGCTCCTTGGTTGTATCTCCCTGTGGCCATAGATGGAAAAAATGTAATGCACGTTAACAGTTGATTTTATCACTTGACTGATTCTTTAAAAAATTTTTTCCACCTGTTGTGACACCGCTCCCTGAGTGTCAGAGCTGTCCTGTGACCTTCAATTTTGTGTTCTTGCAGGAATGAGGCTCTGGATGAAGTGTGTTTCAAAGTCTGCGTGTGCAATACAGTCTGTGATGTGTTACAAGGGCGAATCATTGATATTCAGTTTTGCCAACTGTTCCTGAAACCCAGCAAAGAGAAAATAGACTTCCTTCTTGAGGTAAAACATTAACCTAAAATTGGAAGTGAAAATGATATTTAGTGAGAGATTTCTTTCCCCACATAACTGTTATTATTGCAAGGGAGGCTCTGCTTTCTGAAGCAGAGAAAGGTCACTTCTCAAACATTATTCAACTTATTTGCAGTTAGGGCAGCTCCACTCAGTGATCAGTTCTGCATCTGTTGTTCACAGCTCTGTTTCCATCTGTCAGGAAGGGTCCAGTGGAGAGCTGTTGCTTCAGGTTGTATTTGAAATTGCTGCTATTCCTGACATTGTTAAATTATGTAGTGATATTGATGAATATTTGTTCTAGTGGAACAAAGAATCAAATTCTCCAAGACTGAGAGAATGAGTAGAAAAAGTACCTGTGGAATAGGACCACTTTTCCCTTATTAGCTTTGTTGTAGAAGTTAGCATGGGATGCAGTGATCCTGAGTTACTGTTACGTGTGAGACCTGCACTGTTACCCTTAGTGAAGCTTTTTAGGAAACTGAATGTTGCTTAAGCTAAACTTAATAGTTCTATTACTTTGCTGTTATTTTAATGTATTTTATTAATTTGAGCCTAGTTCTTTTGCTTGTCTCTTCAGTCATGTGGCAAAAACTAATTGACAGTGCTCTGTACTGCAGAGCAAGTAAAAGCTTACATCAACTGCTCATATTGGAACTGGAATGTACTTCTAAAAAAATTATTGCAAGCTGATAAATTCAACTGTCTAGTTATTTTTCAACTTCTGGTTTAAAAAAAAAACCCAGGTCCTAGTGAATCTTATAATTTTGCACTTAGAAATACTTCATTTTTAAACTCATGTGCTAAATGATCTTGTGTGGCACTCAGTGTCAGTGCTTCTGTATACAAGAGAAGTAGGAAAAGGGAATGTGGATTATGTCTGACAGAAGATGACAGTTGTCTGAAACATCCTGTCTTGTGTACAGGTTGAAGGAAACTGATCCATGTGTGATGGCAGTAGCTTTTATCAGGTTTACTTCAGAGGCAGTGTTATTTCACACAGTTGTACTGAGATTTGTGTATCAAGCTTTGTCAGTCAAATCTTACCTTACTTTCTTTGGCTTACAGGAAACCCTTTAGAGCTGGTCTCTTCTCTACAATTAGAGTAACTGAGTCATGACAGGGTTACACAGACCACAATAGAAATACTGGTTTGATTCTAAATTAATTAGGGTAACCACCCAGCAATGCTGCACTTGGTTCCCACCTAACAGCACTTGAGCAGATTCAAAAATTGCTCTACCAAGTAAAAACAACAGACAGGCCAAAAGAGTTGGAATTGTTCTGGGTGGAGAAGCAAAGGCTCCAAGGGCATCCTTGAGAACTTTCAGGCTCCTAAAGGGGACTAGAAGAAAGCTGTTTTGCATTTTGTTGTTGGACAGGACAAGGGTAATAGGTTCCTACTCAAAATGACAGATGAAATATTAGGAAGAAACCCTTTACAGTGAGGGTGGTGGGGCACTTGAACAGGTTGCCCAGAGAAGGATGTGGATGCCCCAACCCTGGAAGTGTTCAAGGCCAGGCTGGGCAGAGCTTGGAGCAACCTGGTCTAGTGAAAGGTGTCCCTGCCCACGGCAGGGCTTTTAGAACTGGATGATCTTTAAGGTCTCTTCCAACCAAAATTATTCCATAACTTGTTGCTTCACCTGAGATAGAGGTTTACTGGCTGTTACTACTTGTGAGACAGAAAGCTGGTCAGTAACACTGGCTATAACTAAATACTATAAATGTGCAAGGCGGCTGCTTAGTTATTTTCTGCTTTCTTTTCCAGGTTTGTTCAGGGTCAATAAACTTGGAAAGTGCTTCTGAAGAATTGAAGAGAAGAATGGCAGCGTTTCTCAAGTATGTACCCATATTAAGATAACATGAATTTGCACTTTGTAAGCAATGTAATACAACACAATAAAAATTTCAAGAACGTATAACTGGAAAAATAAGCACTTTTTTCCTGCTTATGTACTAACATTTTTATTTGCTTAGAAACTTGTGTTTGGGCATGGAAGATCTTCAGTTTGTCTTCATGATTTCATCTCATGAGCTTTTCATAAAACTGCTGAAAGACGATGAACGGAAGCTGCTCATTGACCAAATGCGGAAGAGATCTCCTCGAATCAATCTGTGCACAAAACCTGTCACTTCTTTTTATGATATCCCAGGTAACTTTCACAGCATTTTCATTAACTGCAGCTAGTGTCCTATTTCCATGATGAGAACCTTGAGGTTACAAAGTGCAGGTCTGTTCTCAAAAAAGTTTATAATGTTTTTAGAGAGAGTACTTCCTGTTATTGGTTGGTGCATGTCCTGCTTGTTCAAGAGGTTGGCTGCTACTTGCTTGTTTCTCAAGTGAGTGTAATACATAAGCTCAAATGAATGTGTCCTTGGTGACAGAGTGAGAAAGCGTGGCATTAATTTGAACAAAATGTGGTTATGGCAGCTGTTCCCAGAAAGGGAACCCTGCCTCTGGACATTAATGATGGCGTGACTGTGCGGTAAGCTGGAACAGGAGTGCCATCTGAATGAAATTTTTAACCTACCAAGTAAACCAGTTAAATTCCCCAATACAGCTGGCTGGCTGTGCAGCTGCACAAGTCAAAGCTAACCAGATGTGCCAGATGGTGGCTGGAGCTGGAAAGGCCTTACCTTCTCTGATCTTGAATCTTTGCACTGCTATAGCAAGAGTGGTCAGAGCTGCTGGAGTGAGGAAGGGGATTGCAAGCAGCCCTTTAGGTCAGGGTGAAGGTAGCACAAGGTGATTGTCAGAGGACACAAAAGGATGTCTGGACCTATGGAAGCATGATATATCTGCTGTTCTTACTATGTTCTGATTGAAGTGTTATATACTAAAGAATTGGAAGTATCTGCATTGAGAAGAAATGTGCTGAAGACCTGGTTGCTTTTCTTCCAGCTTCAGCAAGCGTCAATATTGGCCAGCTTGAGCATCAGCTCATACTGTCAGTGGATCCTTGGAGGATTCGCCAGATCTTGATTGAGTTGCATGGTATGACCTCAGAACGCCAATTCTGGACAATTTCTAATAAGGTAACTTAGCTCATGTGCTCACAAGAGACTGTAATTCAAGGACTGGTTAGGTATCATACTGCAGTGAACAAGAAACATTTTCTCATAGATCCTCAGGGTGATTTATCTTTTCCCTCTCTGCGTAGTGGTGGTTTAATAAGAATGATGATACATATCTTAGCACACATTCTATGTGAAGAGTGTTACAAAAAACCTATAACCTTTGTTTTAAGGAATCACTGGCTGTATCACAAGCTTTCCTTATGAGAAAAGATGTTTTTGTAGCTTGTGCTTTTAGTGTTCTGACTAGATAGCAATGTTGTTTTATCTTAAATTTCTGTCATTAGAAGGTGGGAGCAGGAGAGAGGAGGACTTTATTTAAGTAAAGATTTCTTGTCTCTTTTTTTAGTTCCTCCCTTTAATTACTGCATATTCAGAGTGTGAACAAAGGGTTATCGGGCGTTTTTGTCGTATTTCTAAATGAACCATACATTACTTGTGATGAGATGTAAAGACAGGAGTTGGCAGTAATTTTCAGTATTTGGGGTTTGTTTATGTTGTTTTAAACAGTGATGTGAATTCTAAAACTTGTTTCTGTGCAAATATCCTATGCATTTCTCTCCCAGTGGGAAGTACCAAATGTTTACGGCAGTGTTATTTTAGGAATCAAAGACAGTCTGACTAGGGATTTGGTCTACATCCTGATGGCCAAGGGATTGCACTGCTGTGCCATTAAGGTGAGCAAGCCATTTGAGCTTACTGGTTGGTTTGGACAATTGAATCTTAATGAAATGGAAAATTTGAAAGCCCTTTTTTAGAAAAAGAACTGAAAAATTGGGTGGTGAGGGAGATATTGTGACAAGCTCCATGTGTTGTGTAATGGATAAGGATTTCTGTCTCTCAGAGTTTCATCAGCAGAGCAAAGATAATGGCTTTCCAATGAGTTGGGCCTGGAGATAATTTCATTCATATAAAGTTTTGATTATGTTGTTCTAGATCATGTGGCATCTACATCCAGTGGTGATTTGATTTACTGATATGAAGTGCAATTCTTTTGAATAAGTGTATTACATAAGAAATTTATTGGAAATGCTGTTCTGTTTTCCTTGTAATTGACAAATTTGCTAAACTGTAACTAAAACAAAATTGTACCAAGCATACCAGTAGTTGGTTCTAGCATGTTTTTGCTTAAACTCCTTGTTTTGTTTTCAGAAGTTCTGGAACTCTTAAGCTTAATAGCAAGTCCAGAGGACTCATAAGTAGACACTGTGAGATGCTTGAGCAATACTGATGCTAATGGATGCTGAGGCTGGTTCAGCCAAGATAGAGCTGATTGCACTTTAGGTTGTAGTATTTTCCCTTATGAATTTGTTAGGAATCATTAATGCATATAATTTTTATTGCAGGATTTTGTCCATGCAAAACAGCTTTTTGCTGCTTGCTTGGAGCTTGTGACAGAGTTCTCTCCAAAGCTCCGTCAGGTCATGCTCAATGAAATGCTGCTGTTGGACATTTACACTCACGAAGCTGGAGCTGGTGCTTCTGGAGAGCGTCCTCCTTCTGATCTTATAAGCAGAGTCCGAGGCTATTTGGAAATGAGAGTGCCTGGTAAGTACATTACTGTCTTTCTGAGGATGCAGTAGAGCACAAACCTTGAGAGAAGGGGGAAAAGTCTGCAGCAAAATAAACCAACTTTGTATTGCAGATTAACTGCTGTGTGTAAATGGAAAAATAGCAACTTTGATGCTGGTTTTAGTAAGTCTTCAGAAGTTTTATTAGTTTTTAGGATTTGGAAATGAGCATGATGCCTGCCTGTTGCTAAACATTGACAGTTTCTATTCAGTGCCACTTAAAGGACTTGAACAGGATTAAGATGTCTGTACTTCTGCCAGAGGGTTTTGCCAGTTGTTAAAGATTCCTCCTGCTTTCACAATAATAGGGTAGCATTGTACTGTTGTGATTAGGTGAAACCCTTGTTGCTTCTAATTTCCAGAGGTGAGGTCTCCCATTGGGCTAAGCATCATATCTTTCTGTGATAGCAGTGGAGCAAAAACAGCTGATTAGAGGGAATGGGATATGCTTATTTTCTTACAACACCATTTACAACACTGTTTTCTCAAAAATAAAAAGCTAAACAAAGAATCCCTTTCCTTTTAGATATTCCTCTTCGACAAGTTATAGCTGAAGAATGTGTTGCCTTCCTGTTAAACTGGTGTGAGAACGAGTATTTGACCATGCAAGTTCCATTACCTCTGGTTCAGACTAATCCTTATGTGAAGGTAACAAGTGCTCACTCTCAAGGCTTTCTCAGACTGTAGTTGACTTTTTGTTTGTTGAAGTATTTTGTACTTTTCAAAGCAAGTACCCTTCTGCTTAAGAGTGTGGGGCTTTGTGGCTCTAATGAATTAAGTATGGGGTAGAACATAGGGCTAAGCAACAGGCATGTTTAGCACTTGACAAAAAACATGGAAGCTGTGCTGCAGCAGCACATGAAATCTTGGCCCTTATTGGCTGCCAGCTGAGGTTGGTTCCATCAGGGGTATGTGGTTATGATCCATGATTGAAACGCTGTAACACTTTCTAAAGGACTCTCCTCTCTGCTAGAATTCAGCCTAGGTTGATGTAGGAGGTATGAGAAGTGTGTAGATCTCTGTTTTCAAGTCTGGCTTCTTTTCTGTTCCTGAGATACTTGTGTTCCAAATGCACTGTAAGAGTTCTGTTTTTTTACCCAACGCTGGTGTTGAATTTTTGGAGACATTCAAGCCCTGCCTTCTTTGAAACTTTGTTTTCAAAATTGTTTTGCACCAGTGTTTCTACTTCACAGTTAGGGCATGGAGCAGAAGGTAAGTTGTATCACAGGACAGGTTCATTTTTACCCTGTTCTGCTTACCTATGATACTTCCTAATTTCTGTTCTGAGGTTCAGCTTTTTTGTATAACATTGTGCCAGTTTCAGTTAAGATTAATTACTATATGGAAGTTAAATGAGTTCTGACGAGCCAGTCTTTATTAAACCATATTTTGTGGGGGTTAGGTTTTATGTAATACATGTTTGTTCTCTGGAGCTTTTAATAATGAAATACACACCAAGGAAGCTAATAAATGGCAAAATGCTCGGTTTAATTCCTGTTTTCAGTGTTCTCTGCTGCAAAATTTAGTCACATTCCTTTGTAGTTCATAATTTAAAATCACTTGCTTAGCCATTTGAAAGGCCAGTAATTCCTTTGCTGTAGATGATATGCAGAGGAGCCTTAGCTGCTGTGTTTTTTCTGTTGCATTGCATAGCTGGGCCAGTTGCTGGCTGCCACGTGCAAGGAACTGCCAGGTCCCAAAGAAAGCAGACGCACAGCTAAAGATCTCTGGGAAGTCGTTGTACAAATCTGCAGTGTATCCAACCAGCACAAACGTGGCAATGATGGAAGAGTGAGTTTGATAAAACACAGGGAGTCTACATTGGGTATTATGTACAGGTATGGTTCTAAAATTATTTTTGAAGATGGCTTGAATGGTTTGTTTGATCCCATGTTCTCGTCAGAAATGTCTGGATTCCACTGTCAGAGTGATGGCAGCAGCTAAAGATCTGAGTAAAATTCCTGTCCACTGTGGGAGTTGGGTTTTAGTAGGGATGTGCTGGCTTTCCTTTTCAGAGGCAGAAGAGGAGTGTGTGGAAGGCAGCTCTCCCTGCAGAAATTGAAGCATATATGACTGTGCTCCCTTTATAACCAGTAAAGTCAATGCATCTAGAGGGCAGTAGAGCTGATGGCTGGAGGTGTCTACTTTGCAGCAAATAGAATTATTGTGTGTCAGCTTCGTACTTTTATAGCTGTATCAAGCACATAGCTCACAGCATGGGTATCTATACTTAGATTTGTATCTGGGTCTAAAGCTAAATGTTACTGAGTCTTGAAATGAAATTCTAATTCAGCTAAACTCTGCAGAGTAAGAAAATCAAATTACTCTGGTCAAGAGTCTTCTCTGTCAGACACCTTAGCAGCCTTAGCCTCAAATGACTGATTCAGGACTCTCTGTTTTGTCCAGTGCTGGCACCTGATTTGTCCAGCTCTTGGCCTGTTCTGAAGTCTGAGCCTAAGTATAAGTTGTCTAATACGGTATAGTTTGGTTTGTGTGACTGTATTGAACAGCTTTCCACGTTAAAGCCTTGGGAGAGGTGCCTCTGTCAAACCTCTGTGTCTTTGCCTTCCTTGAGCTAATCAGGTTAAGGTGTGCCAAAGGCCAGCTGCATCTGCCCACGCTGCTCTGGGGCAGGTGTAGGGGGTACCAACGTGCTGCAGCTTCCAGTTGTGTACTCTGGCAAGGAAAAGGAGCACAGCTGTACTCCAGGTTACTGAACCTTTCCTCATCCCTCTGATTCAAACAAAAAGGGCAAGTAAAGGGCAGTGACCCTGTTGTTATTATGAAAAGAAGTAGTGAAAACTTTTCTGGATTGTCCTATGGTGACAATTTCTGATGTTCATTACGAGGAAACTGAAGTACATTATAAGTGATCACTGTGTACCCTCTTCTGTAAGTGTGTAGGTCATTGCTGCAAACCTAGCTTAGGGAATTGCAGTACAGTTCAATTGATTTCCCCTTTAGAATCAGTGCTTGACTTCTGTGATTTTCATGCCTTTTATAGTTTGATAGAAGAACATACTTAACCTATTTTTGGTGTAAAATTTGCTAGTAACTGTATTAAAAGTGAATGGGCTCGTCATTTTCATTTACATGCCCTATATTTGTAAACTTAGAGGTGAAGGGGTGTTTTAGCAGGTGAAGAATTTGCTCTGCTGACTTGTGTTTTAAGTGTGCATATACTTTTTATTGTGGATGATTACTTACATGGGTATTTGTGTCCCTAATTTTAGGAGTGAATTGTTGTCCTTCATCAAAAAGCTTCGGGTAAGTCACAGTGGTGTTGAAAATACGTTTGCAACCAAAACATCCTTTTGGTGTAGTATTTTTCTGGAGTTTTTGTGTTAAATTCCAAAAAATCTAACAATTATATGGGTGCTTTGTATGGCTGTAAAACGTCAGAGTTTGCTATACCTGGCATACAGCAGTGTGGAATAGCTTGTAAAAAAATTACCCTGAATTCTGATGGAGATCTGTTTACATTGGGAGTGTATTTTATTGCAGCTGTCACGAAGCAAAGCATTCCTTTTGGAGGGAGACAGAAGCTGCTACATGCATCATACTAAGCAGCAGAAGTAAGAAGGAGGGAAATTGTTTATAGCTTCTGGGTTTGTAAATGCATAGAGAGTTGTAGTGAACCTAGCTTAAGTTTAAGGTTAGGTAGTAATCACAGAAACAACATAAAGAGATGTGTAAAACAAAAGTAAAGTTTATATCCAAGGAGTTATTCAGGAAAATCTGAAGTAGTTAAAAACTTCCTACAGAAATGTTCCTGCAGTATCCTTGTGTTGCAGATCTCTTAACAAAATATTGCCCTATTTCAATAGGGAACTATAATGATTGCTTGACTTCTTACATAGTTTTGAAGCTTAGGGAAAAAAGTGGAGTTTTGTCGGTTCATGGGAATATTTTCTTTTCCCTGCAGGAACCATTGGTTCTAACTACAATATTGTCCCTGTTTGTCAAACTTCATAACGTTCGGGTTAGTATATATCATCAAAGTCTTTCTTGGTTTTCTTGAAATGTTTCTTGTTCTGATTTCTCACACCATCTTTTTTCTCTTAGGAAGACATTGTGAATGATATTGCAGCAGAACACATTTCTATCTGGCCCTCATCCATCCCCAAGTAAGATAATGATTAAGAACACGTTTTTCAAAATACTCTATGTGATGGGTTTGGTCCCACTTACTGTTAGTGTGGTTTCTCCATGTAAAGGCATCACTGCCCCCATTCTGTCTCTGGGAACATTGGTTTGAGGACATGGAGAGTTTTGGTCCTAGTTTGATGGTCCTGATGGAGATAGGGGAAACAAGAAAGAGGAGAAGAAAAGATATGGCTTTTAATCTGTGTGCTTTATTGAACTATATGTTCACTTTATCTGAACCATATAATACTTCATTGTGAAATCACTAATATTTTTGAGATGTGTTTGAATAATAGCCAAAATAGGAAGTAGCAAATGGTATGTATTGGTTTATTCTGACTCCATTGAACTTTATTTCTCTACTGAAATTTAGAGGCTCTGTGGGGTGGGATCTCAGAATCTGGTTTAGTTCTGGCATTTTGTTCAAGCCTGTGAAGGCTGTATTTGTTCAGTCAGATTTACTGTATTGTAACAACAGCAGTCTTAGTCAACATGAAATCCTTTCTGGAGTTAGTTATGCTTCACACTTAGGGCAAGGTGCTTTGGACCTCAGCTAGAGGTGAAATCAAGTTAGTGGTTAAAAAAACAAAGCAGTAAGTTAGGAATTATTTTTCTTTCTTTTTTCTTTCAGTCTTCAATCAGTGGACTTTGAAGCCGTGGCTATTACAGTAAAAGAGCTGGTCAGCTATGCCTTGACTATCAATGCAAACAACCACTTCTGGTTAATTATTCAGGCAGATATTTATTTTGGTAAGTGAAACCAATGTCTGTGTTTAACATGTGTAGAGGAACCTTCCTGCTCTGAGATTTGTTTGACATAACCCTCCTTGTGTTTCCTTTCATGAAAAGAAGTTTAAGTGATATATGAGGTTCAAATCTTCAGATGCAGTGGTGTAGGTGGGTTTGTCTGGGAAGGTGTCTAAGCCCACAGATAGCCTGAGCTTCTGATAGGTCATGCAGACTTGCTTTTAGGGGAAGGGAAACTTTGAGTTACCCTTAACTTCCCTCTTCTAGTGCAGTTGGTCCTTGACTGGTGTAACTGTGCAAAACCATGGCACTTCAGTGTTTTATAAGTGAATGGAAACTTGTGAACAGTGGTTGCTTTTAAATGTGGAGATCAGCTTCAGTGGAGCACAAGATGAGCAGAGTGGAGAGGATCTGTATTTTATATAGGGAAGTATCAAGGGTTTGTAAATGAGGAAGCATGAGGAAGGGTTTGTAAATGAGGAATAGCTACAGCTTTATGACTCTCGGGGTAAGAGGAGGAGTCTTTATCCGGTGCTCAGTGCTGTCATGTTACATGTGGGAGAGTGATTCAGGGTTATAAACCTATTTTCCAGTGTTTATTGCCTGTACAAAGTGCAGCAGCATCCCAGAAGGAGGACATTTATGTAGGGAGCCTCAGAGCTGGTGTTTGAAGGAGCAGTGGCTGGAGCAGTGGCAGTGGGCTGTATTTCTGTTGTGCTCCTGCCACAGAGCCTGGAGGCTGCTGCCTTCTCCGCAGCTCGGGAAGGGCTTCCTGGGAGTGAAGTAGTGCTGAGCCATGAGGGTGCTGTTCTCACTCACACCAACTCCTTCACTACCTGTGTGTGCTCAGCTCACTGAGGACAAGTAGAATTCAGCTATGAGATATGTGTCTGAATAATTCTATAAACAGTTGATCTGAGTATTAAATAACTGCTGTATTTACTTTTGAGACCTTATTTGGCTTTTTTCCCTTGGCAGCAACTAATCAGTATTCAGCAGCCCTTCACTATTACCTGCAGGCAGGAGCTGTATGCTCAGACTTCTTCAATAAGATGGTGCCACCAGATGTGTACACAGACCAGGTGAGCTAAAGTGGGATTTGCGGAAATCTCTCTTTGGATTCAGACAGCATCCTGATTCTGTGTAGAGACAAAAGTGTCCAGCACACACACTTTCCTGTAGCATGTGCGGTGTTGTATCTTGATGCATTTGGGAACAGATGTCCTCATCAGTCCTTTTCTTTTTTGGCTTGTTGCTTGAAAGCCAGAGGAAATCTGAGCCTTCTCCTTTGCTCAATGAATCACAGAAGGCTTTTCTGTTAGTTCATAGAGCCTGCAGAGCTGTGTGCTGGGAAGGCACTGTGGGACACCAGGGGTGTGGAGAGCAAATGGAAAAGCCCAGAGCACAATCCGTGTGTGGTGTGACCATCCCCAGCTCATCCCTGCAGAGCCACACGGTGCTGGGCAGGGCTGGGGCCAGAGGGGCTCAGGACAGTGCAGCAGCCCTGCCTCACCAGCAGTGCTCACCTGAGCTCCAGCTGCTGAAAACATCTGGCTCCTACTGTGCTGGGAATCTCTATAGTGACAAATAAGGATGTGCTGAAGCCTGAGAGTTTCTAGGGGGCAGAAGAATGTAGATAGCTACTTAGGTGGTCCCGTGAAAATAATAATAAAAACTGCAGTTTTTGTTCCAAAACATGCATTTCAGAACGTGTTCTCTTTTAAACCTTTCTGTAGGTGATAAAAAGAATGATCAAGTGTTGCTCTTTACTCAATTGTCACACCCAGGTAAGAGGTGAAACATGGCATTAACTTAAACATTTGCTTATAAATATTTATATAGGGGATAAATTTAAAAAATACTAAATTCAACTTCCCTTGGAAATACAATCTGCAGTAGAGTAGGCTTTGTTATATTTGCTTCTAGGACAGTTAGAGGACTAAAATTAGTAAATATAAGACATATTTGGAAATGTAAAAAGTAGAAGTAGTCTGGGGGTGTTTTGTTCTACTTTTCTCTGATAATACTTTTTTTTTTTTTAAGAGAGGAGGTATCCATGGGGTGGTGTTGGGAACCTGGCCTTGTTTTTCATAACTCAGGTTCTGTTGCTGATCCATGGGGTCAGTCATTCTCCAAGAAGTAACAGCACTTGTACTGCGCTCTAAAGCTCTTAAATGCGCTTGGAAACCTGGAAGCCAAGTCGCTCCCTTCTGATCTGAGTCAATCCCCTTTTCTTGTAGCTGTTGCCACTGCTGTGTGAGAATGATCTGTGTTCAGGTGCTCAGAACTTGCTTGCCCTGGTAACAAGGTCTAGATTGGGTCTAGAAAAGGAGTGGCATGAACAAGGCATTGTGTGGAAGGTTTGTTTGTGGGGAATTGAGGCTGTCAGAATCACTGAGTCTTTCCTTACAGGTAGCTATTTTGTGCCAGTTCCTCAGAGAAGTAGACTATAAAACTGCTTTTAAGGCACTGCAGGAACAGAACAGGTAAATGGTACAACAGAGTTTATAGATGCCTAAACACAGTATGTGACTCTGTCAGTTAACCTGCCTTGTCTTTCAGTCACGATGCCATGGATTCTTACTATGAATACATCTGGGATGTCACTATCTTGGAATACTTGACATGTATCCTTTTGCTGGAATACCACACATGCTGGATATTGACAGCTGAGAAAAAGTCCATTACCTGCCTCAGTGACTTTCCTTGACTCATCCTCAGATCTCCACCACAAAAGAGGCGAGACAGACAAGCGGCAGATAGCAGTGAGTTAACTCAGGGTGCTGGGACTTCTTTAGAGTCTTCCCCCCCCAAAATCACCTCTGAAAAGGTGGTTTCTGTTCCAGTTAATTCCATCACACTATTCTTTTAGAATCTGGGTGCTTATGTCAAGTTGTGGCTGAAGGGGTGGGGTGATGGGGCATACAGGAAATAAATACAGAAATAAATCACCCATGGAACTAGTGCTGAAAGTGCCTTGAAATGAAACAGCTCTACTGGAAGGCCTCATGCTGGTTGTGTCTCCTCTTTTGTTTCAAGATAAAAGCCATTGGCCAGACAGAGCTGAATGCCAGCAATCCTGAGGAAGTCCTACAGCTTGCTGCTCAGAGAAGGAAAAAGAAGTTTCTTCAAGCAATGGCAAAACTTTACTTTTAGGCTAATGCTGAAAGATGATTACAAAATGTATAAAAGTGAAAAAAATCTTTCAAAACTTTATTATTTTTAAAAATTCAATTAAATTTTTGTACAACATTTACAGTCTAGTATCTTTCTTCTTAGAAATAGATGAAATCTTACAATAAACCCCTTATTTTTACAAACTGTACAGAAGGCTGGAAGCAACTGCAGCTAGTTCCACAATGGCTTGTTTGAGAAGACATGAATTCAAGTTTGCAAAGTTGTTGTGAGTGTAAAGTGGATGTGGGTGGCACTTGATGCTCTAGTGCAGCTTTGTGGGCTGCTCAGTGTAATGTAACACTTGTCCCTGGGTGTGCAGCACGGATTGGAGCATCACGAAAGAGGGAAGAGGAATGATACCCTTCTTTCCCAGTACTGCCCTTCATCACAGAAGTGACTCAGAGGTAGTGAGTATTCCGAGGAAAACACAGTAGTTAATGCTGTTCATAAACACTGCTGACATACAGCTCCACAGTTTAAAATACTGTTCCTATGATGCGAGTGGTTGCAGAGTACCTGCGGCTCCCTTTGCTCCACACCTTCTCCAGTTCTCATGCTTTTCTTTCTTGGTGCAAGTGGCTGCCTGGGGACTGTACTTCTTCCAGTTCGGGTTACTGCAGCAGCAGGTTCTTTGCTGGTACTCTTACCTGAGGTCAGTGATGCACTAAAACTGAAGTTCATGGCGGGCCTAAAGGGCGTTAAATACATCAGGCTCCTGTGGAGCTGGGGTTTGGTACAAGGCTGGCTGCAGTGTCCTGCACACACAGAGTGGTTTCAGAGATGTGAACTGCTTACCCACGGGCCCCTGTAATACTGCACCTGAGGGGACTGACTGACTGACACAAGTGAGCTCTGACCTTCCCAGGAAAAAAAGGGTCAAGAAGAGGTAATACATACAAGCTGTCAATATTCTCCTGCTCATCTAACCCAAATTAAAGCAAGTAATTTGCTTTAATTTATATGTATAAGCTTGAGTGGACAAATCTTGCCACCCAGCCCTATTTAAGCATGTTCTTGAAAGTCATAAGTTAAGAATTCAGTTCTCACCATTAAGTCTTGTCAGAATGGACCAAAGTGGTCCAGGCTCTTGCGGTAGCAGGGTGCAATGCTCAGCTGAGCTCTTTTTGTCAAGTCTTTTTGTAGGAGGATGCTGGTCTCTGTTTCCATCTGCTGTGTCTTTTACTGCCCAAGTCTTTAATAGCAGTAACGAGCATGAGTCACCTTTAGTGTGGTCTTGTTCTGAAGCACCAAGTCCTGTTTCTGAATCCATTTGTGATAATTGACTATTTCATTTCTTCTCTGTGCTTTTGGGAGGGGTTATTATTCCTCCTGTTGACACAGGTGATAACTGCCCTGGGGCAGTAGCCACTACTGCACTGTTCACTTCTTCCTGCATATTGGGGAAAGAAGACAGCAATTAATATCTGTGACAAGGTCTCCTTTTTTGTGGCAGGAAGAGGCAGCAGTGCTTCCTCACACCACTCACACCGTTCAAGTGCTCTAGAGTCAGGGTACTGAGAAAACCAAAGTGACATCGCATAACAAAGTCACAAACAGCTCCCCTGTACTGGTAATGCAGGTGTGTGCTGGGAGTGTTAGGGTAAAGCAAGTGTTGTTTATAGCAGCACTGGTGGTGGGCACTCCCTCACTGAGGTGAGCCAGGCCAGGTGTCAGCAAGGAGGTGCTTTGGCCACTCAAAAGCTACCTTGGAACAAGGGATGTGTAATGAACTCTCAGCTGCCCAAACTGCACATCCACAAACCACTTACCAGCATGTCCAGATAATTTGTGTGGGTCTGGATATTGTGTCGATCTTCCGCTGCAACCTTCTTGAAGTTCTTCAGCTTCACAGGGACCTTTTTTGCCACATTGACAAAAGGAACCATCCATTGTACACACTCTGAAATGCTGTCCCAATCTAAGCCTGAAAGGTAGAACACCAGAATATATTTAGAAATCATGAGGGAGTAACACAGTGTTCCCATATGGCCATGAGTTAAAAAACACAATAAATAATACTGCAGATAAAAATTCAGAAACATCCTCCCAGAAACAGCCAACATTTCCTTATGCTTTTACTTAAAAGGGTGTTGGCTGGAGGGTGAATGGAGGTCACAAGGGTTGTTACTTTCCAGGGGAGGCTGAAGTGACATGGCTTGAACACAGATTGAGGGTCATGCTATAAAAACACACTGGGTGTTGCTGACAGACATGCACGACTACTTGAAAACTACATTTCAGGAGAAAAAGTGGCTAAATATATAGCTAATGATTCCCCAAACACTTGGAAGCCATTGAGCAAATATTAGCCCAAAAGCAAAGAACAATAAATGTTTCAATTCCTTAGCAAAAGCTGCACTGCTGGGGGGGTTTCCTCCTTCTGAGTCTTTGTAACTTCTGAAATAGTGGTAGGAAGTGAAATTAGAAGGAAAAGAAGCACACGGAACAAATATTAGTGTCCATGTAGGTTTTGGTCTTTGCAGCTTGCTAAGCCAATACCATCTTAAGCAAATTTGGGTCTGTGACATCTCCCAAATTCCCTGCCCCACAAGGCCAAGCTCTGCAGAGGCATCTTACCTGAAGCTTTCTTAACTATTTCAATTGAGGTATAGTGGCAGAGCGCTGCAGCAGCTAGTGTTCTGTACTGGAAGTCCAAAGAATTCACATCCAGAATACACAGGTCTAAAAGCTGAGGACATGAAGAGTAACAAATGTTAACAAGCTCATGCTTTGGCATGATCCTTTCTCAGAGAGGACTGTGCACACAGCAGTCCTCCTACAGCCAGAACAGGGCTGAGCTCCAGGAAGGTGTTGTCTTAAATTTAAATACTACCTAGTGCACTATTTACACCACTGAGCTACCTCTCTGAGGCTGGGCACAACACATGCCCATACCAACAGAACCACAGCTCTTCCAAAATAGTCAAAACACTCCCCAGGCTGCTGTCTTGGCAATTACACAGACACGCTGTTAAGGGCAGTTAAAAAACAGCCTCGAGCCCGAAATGATCCACCTTCCTCTCAGAGCTGTCACTACTGTTTACAGAATGCTAGAGTGATTAAAGAAATAAAATGGATTTTTTATTTTTCCAGCACACAGAAAAGTCTTAAAGTATGTGAAAGCAGGGAGATGAGAAACACAGGGGTAGTTGTCCCCAAAACTGAATTTCTTTGGTGGAGTCAAACTTGCACGCTCCTTAACAAAGTAACAGGTGAGGGGGAAACAAGGGAACACTTAGGACCAAGTGGCTTTCAGGGTGCAACATTCAGTAGCACTTGTCACTGCCCCAAGAACCATTTTCCAACCTTTTACTACTTACCTGGGCTATTTGAATAAATTTTTCCTGAGAATACTGAGGTAGCAGTACTTTTGGAACATCCTTCAGAGCATCCACTTGAAGATAGAGGTTCAGCCAAGAGACAATTGTCACTGGACAGAGTTCCCATTTTAAAGCCTGCAAATATTTAACAAACAGTTAAGTGCCATAAACCACTCAAGGATAGTTTAGTGCTCTGATTTCTTCCTATGCCTCTCCTGAGATTATTGCACATATCCTTACAAGACACCAAAAAATATTTAGTTTCAAGTATAAGTATTCTTTTTGAGTTGCATTCTTAAGGCTTTTTGAAAAAGCTGTATTAGGATCAGCACAAATCTGTATCCTTTCACCTGTGCAGCTGGATTTTATATGTCTTCTTCATTCAGAAGCTGGGAAATTAATATTATTTCCTCAAGCTTTTGGGCTAGCTGTGTGAACCTGCAGCTCATACCTATTAAGGAAGAATAAGTGTATAGAGTCCTGTGCTGGTAAAGATAGATCCTTTTCAACACGAGGAGCACCAAGCAGAGCGAAGCTTTTGCCTGTCTCCCCAGCAGCCCCTGTTCCTGGACAGCAGGGGATATTGGCAAGTGCAGTACATGACAGTGACAGCTTTCCAGCCTGCCTGTGGCTGCCTGCACTGTTGAGAGCCTTTAAATTCACACAAGCATGAGAAACCTGCCCTTTTCTACCAGTCAGGGACTGCATCCCAGCTAGGGTGTCTGAGGTCCACACACACACACAACAAAGGCTCCACTATTGTGCACAAACAGGGACAGGTTCCTTTTCCTAAGCAAGTAAGTGACATTAAAACAGAAGGCTCAGCTGGAGGGTCTTTCACCCAGCATTTACAAACACAGCAAATTATTACCTTTAACATAATAAGTTCCATTCTTACAATATCTTCCTCACTGCAAGCACCATCAGTGACGTAAGCAAATTCCTGTATTTTAGGAGCGTAGATTTCCTTTAAAGGGAGGAAAAATGAATATGAGTGTATCTTACAGTTCTGAGAAAGGTTGAGAAGATACTGGAAAATACTTTTCTGTCCACATTGACATTTTAACTTTTCTTATGCTATAACAGTGTTTTTTTCATTATATGAACTGACATGAAACTTACAGGATAAGGAGATGACACATAACCTACCTGGGTTTTAGTATCTGTTGTACAATGCAATGGATTATTGCAACCCTTTGAGCTTCTGGGGAAATAAATGCTGACCAAGCAAATCAGAACACCCTTTCATTTTTAGATCTTTCTACTCAGCCATTTCAATGCTGTAGAAACATACATCATCCCAATTCTCCTACAGATGGCTGACTGGTACAAATTACCTGCATTGTCAGTGCTGATGTAATTGCATAAATTAAAAAAATTAAAAAAAAACAAAGAGAAAAGCTAAAAAAAAGAAGAGAGAAAATCCCACAACCAGCTACTGCAACTGTCAAAATCCATGGTGCAGAGATGGTCAAGGAAATTTGCTAAGCCAGTCATGCCAGCTGGGGCCAAGCATAGTTTGGTAAGTAGAAGAGAGCTTACCAGCAAAAGTGCTTCCCTACCAGCTGGCTCTGTGACCACCATGGCCCCATGAGATTCCTTAGGACAGGAATGACTGCTCATATGTGCAACCTTGCTTTGGGAACCACAGTGAGATCTGGGGGTTCCAAGATAACAAACCCAAGTTCTCCTGTCAGTGTAGCCCACTATGCATCACCCAAAAGCTCTTGGCCCATGGATGGATACAGCACACAATGTGAGGTATCACCATCACTGCACTCAGGACTCACACTCCACTAAATGGAGGATGTTGTAAGGGCATCAGCCTGATGCACAGGCAGTTTGAGACCTAGGCTTGGTTTTGTTCAAGTCCCACACCCATTCCTGAGATTGTCTGCCAGCTGCAGTATGTTTGGAAAAAGACTAGACAAAACAAAACTACTTCTAGCACATTTGCATGCCTTTTAAGCTTATGTGGTCTCTTCCCCACTGCTGGAGAAAGAGAGGACAAAAACTACTCTCTGAGAGACTGACAAATGCACAACTGAAGGAAGAGAAAAAATCTCCCCTTATAACCTTCAGTGTTGTACATACAGCATCAAGTTCAAAAGATTCAGACATGAAATAATTGTTATAACTGTCTTTTTAGTTACTCCAAATTCAAGATCCTCCTCCCTGTAACAGAGCTTCTTACCTCAAGTTTGGAGGCAATAAATAATGAGGTAATTCCTATGAGCTGAAGCATGCTCTTGTTAATGTTCTTTTGTGTCAACATGAATCTATCAAAGAAGTCTTGAGCTAGGTAGAAGGTTTCCCGGTGGAGTGCATACACCTCACACACCTACAACAGGGGAAAAAACCCAAAAGTTCTGTTATAAAACTGTGTACACACACAGGAGTATTCAAGCTTTTACAGCAAAATGCAGGTTCATCTTTTGTACACACAAAGCTTCACATAGCAAGGTATGGTGTGATGCAGTGGTTAGCACGGGATTGGAAAAGGTATTTCCCATGCTCCCACCTAAATGTGAATTGCCTATGAGGTACTAAAAGACTTTAAAGAAATATTTTTTCCAAATTAAATAGCAACCATTTTTCCACTGGAAGAAGAAAGTCCGGGGAGGAAAAAACCCCAACAAAACAGCAACACCTACACACACACACATTAATTATCTTGATTAAGAATACTCTCAAGCCTCAAGCTGAAGTCAAATCCCTGCTGAATTCCCAGTAGGTCTGTCCCAGGGCAGAGCCACTAAAAAATCACAATCTTGGGCTCTACAGCAAAGGAGCCTGGAAGTTGCTGCTGGAGTGGGCTGTGCTGGCAGGCCAGGAGCACTGCCTGCAGCCCCTCAGGCACACCAGCAGCCTCACTAAGCAGGAACAAAACTGCAGGAGCCGCCATCTGCTCCATCCCTTTGCTGGTTTCCCTGGCAGGGAGAACTTTTAATACTCGCATTGTATCAAAGTGTTTCAAATGCCAGTTCAACAAAAAAAGAAAGGAGAGTGCCCAGACCTGGAGATCTTAGGGACAGCCTTACTTTTCATCTAATCTCTAATTGAACTGGGAGGGGCTACCACATATCCAGCTCTCCTGCAACTCCATCCCCCTCTCACAACTAGAAAGCAGTTAGATATCCATTAATTACTTACAATCTACTTGCAGTAAAGAACAAGAGCAGAAAAGAACATCCAAGAAATAGATCCCAGCCACTTCATTATTTTACTTGGATACAACATCAGAATATAATCTCGCTACTACAAGCTATTTCTCAAGATAAGGTTGGAAGCTCATTTGCAAATTAAAGCCCTTCCTGACACCAAAAATGCAACTGATTGGCAGAAATAGCAAAGCCCCACTTTTAAACCTGATAAACGATGCGTTACTCTGATACTATTAATGTCTGCTCTAAAGAAGATTCAGAGCTAAAACTGCATAGACCAGCCTGCCCATAAATAAATGGCAGAATTTCTATAGAAGTGTAATTTCCCAACATAATAACCCTTGGCCATGTTAAGCAGCATCTGTTATAATGTTACAGAAGACTGTTAGGAACTACTGAAGAGGTCTCAAAGTTGCTGGGATTTAAATCTGCTGTGGCATATAGAACCACTGAGCTGGACAAAAGCAATGCCCCTGATGATTGTTTGGAAGTTGGATGATTTCCTAGTTCAAGATTTAAAAAAAAGCAACAAATTAATTTAATGGTGACATGTAAATTCCACATTAGAGGAACTAGTGAAGCATACAACTGGAATAGTTTTATTCAGAGTGTATTAAAAAAAGCTTTCATTTTTCTTGAAATTCCTTGCTAATATATTTGTAACCTTTTCACATAAGAAGCTGTCTGTATCAAGAACCTTTAACTGTCAGCCATTGACATATTCTGCTCTCTTCCTATGATAAAATTGAAAATTTGCTATGAAATCAGAAAATAACATCATGGGCTGACACTCAAGAGCTCTTGATATGGTCAGGTCATAAATCCTCAACAGATGCAGTTTTCTCATGGCTTAGATACAGTCTACCCCATAAGCTAGAGATCCATAATTTCAATACAAGTGTCTCAAAACCAGATTTCTCTCTCTTGCAGGATGCAGGGTGCCATGAGCAAAAGTTAAAATACTGCTGCTTACTGTCCTGGGGGGAAAGGAAGTTCAGTACCTCCTGCCTGGGAAGGCCCAGGTGTAGCTCACCAAGGGCATCAAAAGCAGTCATTTGTTCTGCTGCAAAATAGTTTGGCCATTTTTTACAACTCCACACGTTACTGTGAGATCTTTATGTAAAAGCTGTGCTTTTACCTGCCTACTTCATGGGCATAACACATGATAAAGTAACCAAAGATACACACCTCTAGGAGCCAGTCTAGCAGTATGGATCTCATGTGAGGTTGCAAACTAGAATGTAGTGATGTGAAGTGTTTGCAGTGAGCATATCTGTTTTCCTTCGTCAGGATGTTGAGCCAGACATCTTTGGAATTGCCCCAGCTATGGAATAAAGTTACACAAAGCATTAGTAAGTATATGCACAATTAAAAAAAAAAAACCAAACAAACACATTATTTATTATTTACAGACATTCAAAAAGAAAAATTCCATACTATAAGATCCTTATGGCAACTGGAAAACTGCAGGAACATTTGGAACATTTTACATCACCACAACAGCAGCTTGGCAAGATCACCAACAAGCCCAGTTCTACAGAACAGGCACTAAAACTGAACATGTGCCTCTCAAAGCTGCATGTGCAACTAGAGTTCCCTATTTTGCCTACTTTGGTGGCTGTTCAGAGAGCAAGATAAAACTAAACCCTCCCCCTAAAAAAGAACAATATACTCCTCCTCAGGAAACATAAAGCATACATAAGCTTAGCTTGAGAAAAACTAGAGATAGTGTTTAAAACTCACTCATTCATCCCTTCATTTCCTAGCTTACTTCACAGCTCAGAAGCAAGCTATTTAGAGAAAAAAAAATGTTCTTCTTTATTGTTAACTTATAAATTATTGGTGCTCCAGTCTGTTTGGGAAGATGATGCCTATATATCAATATGGCTTTATTTGTAATTGTTACTGTCAATCCATATGGGCTTTTTCTTAGATGCTCTTCTCATCCTGCAGGTACTAAGAGGAAAAGCATGTTAACCAATGAAATCACGATTTCCTACTGAAATTCTTGGAGTTATTTACCTTTCCTCAGAAGGGGAGAGAAGCAGAAGGGGAGACAGAGCTGATCACTGGTATTGCCTACAAATTTTAACCCAGGTCAGTTTCATTGTGTTGCCCTCAAAAGTTAGAAGCTGGGGAAATATTTGCTTGTTTAATACACAACTCTTCCCATTTAAGCAGGCAGGCATTGAGAAATGAATTATGATCTTCTTACAGCAGTTAGGGAAGGATGGAGAAGGCAGGAGAAGTAAATTATCCTCTAATTCAGCTAATCAGAAAGGATGGAGTTCAGCTTCACCAGATGCCTGTCAACAACAGGATTAAGCACCTTGCATGGAACTCTGTATCTGAACAGGTCTTTGCAGTAAAGCATCACCTGGCAGCATCTTGAAGTTCTGATCCAGTTTGGGCCAGCACAAAAAAACACCAAGGTATATCTATACAAAGGTTCTCTTAAAGTAATGCTACCTGTTCTGCTTCTCTTCTCATTGACCCTGGCAGAAGTTTTCCTCAACACATTGCAGTAAATTTACCACCTCTCTCATCAAAGCCCAGGCTGATACAAACAGCAGCTGGGTATTTCTCTAGCACAGCCTGATCAAAGCTATCTCTCTGCAGAAGGGCAACTGTCTGAACTGGGACTGCACCGAGCACATTGCATTGCACCAGCAGGCCACCTGCACAGTGATATCGCCACAAGTTTATTTGAACACTTTAAGTTCTTTAAGAAAATTTGGTTAAATATTTTTTAGCCACAGTTCCAATAGCACTGAAAGAAGTTTAGTTTAACCCTTAAACCTTTAGAGTGCCTTAACCCTTAGAGTGTCCACTGTAAAGTTATAAAAGGACAGCTCTGAAATGTGAAAACTGTCTGGTGTGTTTACAAGATCAGGAAAAAAATATTCAAACAACCAAACTCAAGAATTTCTTTCTTTTGCTTGTACATAAAATCTTTTGTGAGATGAGGAGACAAGTAGAGGTATGTATTACATAAGCACATATAACAAGATTTTATTAGAGTAGTTCACACATTAACAATTACTGCCTCTGTTAAACTTACTTGAGTTCTGGCAAAGGAGATGGATTTATGAAGAGGTTCCTGAATCTGTATTTTTTGAATCTTGAGAAGTCAGTGGTTACTGATTCTTTGTGAGGTGTTTCAATAATTATGCAAGGTGAGATGCCTCCTGTTATTGTGGGGGGCCAACAACTCTGCAAAATAAACAAGGTGTCTTTTAAATGCTGTGTTTACTGTAAGAGCAAGAAAGGCAATAAGTAGATTACAGTAACAGCAACAATATATGTAATGTACATTGGTCTTTCTAGATCTCAGCATTGATTCAAGTACTGAAACCAAGAAAGAAGAAAATTAAATGCCAACAAAACCTTCCATCAGCCAAGATGGAACATATATAAATAAATTGGATGCATTTGGGAACTCAGCTTTGAGGAAGATGACCATCTTTAGTTTATGAACCCACAAGTAGCCTATCCATTGCTTGAAAAGCTCAGTTACAGTACAAAAGGCAAAGATATTAATTGCTACTAAAACACAGGACATTAGGTTACTAGTCCAATCTACTTATCTATTCAGAGGAAAAGAAAGGAGGGGGTGGAGGTTTTACTGTCTCTCAGTGGAAATTCAGCAACTTGTTATCTTCCAGTTTAGTGCTCCAGAGAGGAGCCACCCATCTCAGCTCCAGAGCTAGATACCCACTGAGCAAGCAGCAGCTGTGAACTCTCTCTCAGCTTGCCAATGCCAAATATGGGATGCAGTGACTCCAAATGAGAAGACTGCAAAGGTATTCCTGCTGAAAGCCTTAGAGAAGGAATTCTAAATTACTTTGGTTAACTGTAACTTGTTTCACTAATGCTTATTTGGTTGTAGGTAACCAATGAGTAAGGGGGTATCAAATCCCTGGAGCACATGCAATGCTGTAATGGCTGACAGCCTTCAAAATGGTGTCACACAACCTAAATTATTCCCTGTGGAGTTGAGAGGGAATCCCAGTCACAAAAAATGGCAACGCTTGTCCCTGAACACAGAAGCTTTTCCTATACAGCTGACTTGCAAGGTAAGCTACACAGGATTCCTCAGTATATCCAAACCTATTTATAGCCAGACTGAAGTACCCCAAGAGTGAAGTTACATACCCCAGCAGAACTGACCTTAACGAACACAACCAACAGAAAAGGGAGGTCCCACTGCTCCTTCTCTCCTGTGAGCCTCACTGCCCAAGTTCCACTCCAATGCTTGCCAGACCCTCTGCTGGGTTGACTTAATTCACTAACCTGGCAGAACTTTAACTTATTTTCTAATGCCAAATTAGCAAGATGAACCTGCCTACTGCTTTGTTCAAGGAATGCAACAAGGCTGGAGATGGATTGCACAGCCCTTCAAGGAAGAAGAGACAGGGAGACAGGGACACAGGATTTCCCCCTTTCAGCAAAGTTGAAACACTTAAGTTTCACCCCAGGTACAGCTGAAATACTTATGCAGCATTTCTCCCTACTCAAGATTTACAAAGACAACTTCACAATCAGAAGAGTTTTGCTTCACCATAGCTGTTAGTCTCATTCACTTTACAAACAGAGTAATTACAAACAATATTATTCGCAAGAGAAAGTTATAATATTTTACTAGTCTGCTTTACAACAGAAAACCATAAGGCCTGTCAGTTTTAAGAGCTTACTGTGTTAGTAAAAACACATTCCTAAATTGATTTAAATAATCAAAAGAACTGTTATATGAAACTAAAGATGGCCTGCATGGTTATGAATCTCAACTAAATGGCCATGAAACCACACCTGAAGTTAAAACAAGGGCAGTGATCTTGTTTAGACTTGCCTCTAGGCCTAACCTGCTCTGCATATGGAATTGTTCTGAAATATCAGGGGTCATTCTCTTTTTTTCACTTAATCTTACTCTGCCAGTGGCTTTTACATTGAAGGATCTTTTATCTGCAATCAAGTCGTGTAAAACAGATAAAAAGGTGCTAAGCTCCCATAGTTTCTAATATCTAAAAATACAAACTTCCCCTATTCAATACTTTCTGGTGTGGAATGCGTGATTTCACACCTACCAACACAAACCAGACTCCCTTACCTAATTTGAAATGGTATTCACAATTGAATTACCTTAATTTCGTATTGATGTTTTTTTGCAATTTTTCCATCTTCTCTTTTCTTAATCTCCTGCTGAAAAGAGAGACACATCAATACACTGACAGTGACCAGCACACCCTCCTACAGCTCAGAAAATCTCTTGCTACCCCTGCCTTGCACTTTGTAACACGGCAAAGTAAAGACTGTCCCATCCAAATGCACTGGAGAGCTTTCAGTATCATCCAACTTTCCAAGATGCTCAAATTGCTCACCTCTGCTGTTCTCCTTTTTCTGGTCTGGAGATAATCTAGTGCTTGCAGTTCTTGTGGAGTCTCTTCTGGACAGGACAGTGGCTGCTGCTGTTTGGCCTGCAAACGGCTACTGCAAAGAGTAAAAAGACATGAGATGTTAGGAGAGCAGCAGTTGTTAGATTAGTACAGATACTCTTAGTACAATGCTAACAGCTTACCTGCGCCTTGACATCTTCTCTGGGCTATGAGATCTCTACCTGGATCAAAGTAATAAGACAAGGTCAGTTAGTGCGTCCTCACAAAATTAGAACCAAGTTCCCTACTTTGTGTCATGAACTCATCACAAAGAGCAGCATGGTTCACACAGCTCAAACAGAAGGGCACAAGTATTCCCCTGGCCTGAGGAATGCCCAAGCAGAGCATGACTGTGGTATGTAAGCACACGCAGCTCCATGTCCTGCTGCAGGGTGCCCAGGTATGCCAGCAGTTTAGCTCAGGCTGCCTGGGGGTGGGGGCAGGGAAGTTATAAAGGGACATTTCCCACACAAGAGGATGTGGAGGGGTCCCTGGGGCTGTGACCCCTCTAGTCCCCCGCACCCTCCATTCCAGGCACCCACACAGACACTGTTTGGACGCTGCCGCTCCCTCAGGGGCGATGCCCCCCACACCTGCCGGGATGGCGGGGCCGCGATGGGCCGGGCGCCGCCGCCCGCGCTCCCGCCGCGCCGGTTCCGCGCCAATTTCCAGTGAGCGGGGAGGCGGCGGCGGCCTGTGCCGGGGTCAGGCTGGGCTGGGGACACCGCCGGCTCCCGCCTTCCCCTCCCGAAGGGCCCATCCGGCACCCACCCGCTCCCGAGGGTGCTGAGGGGACGCGGGAGGGGCAGGACCGCTCCCCCGCCCCCCCCTCCGCGCTCCCGCCTGGCTGAGAGCGCGGCTCCCTCCAAAACCTGAGGGGGAAGGAAGGGGCTGCCGGGACGGCGCCTTACACGCGGGGACACCCACCCCCCGCCGGGACACCCCTCGGCGGGACCCCCCCGTGCAGGGACCGGGGCTGTGAGGGGATGTCCCCACAGGCACCCCGCTCCAAGGGCCAGGGCGGGGAGCCGGGTCCCGCTGGGGTGCGGCGCAGGCGGGCGGTCGGGGTCAGCCCGCCAAGCTGCTCGGCCGGCATTCCCGCCCCCAGCGCGCCGGGCTCCCTCCAAAACCGTGCAGCCCGCCTCCCGCGGGGCTCTCCGCGCCGGGGCGGGGGGCAGCCGATGGCGGGATCCCGCCGGCACCCCGGCCCACCGCACCGCTCCCTCCGGGGATGCCCGTCCGGGCCATCGCTACTCTCCGCTCCCTGCGGATGGGGCAGCCCCTGGGGACATCTCCCCCCAGGCTCTCCTCAGCAACTCTCCCTCCAAAATGCTGCCTGGGTGGGCGGGCAGGCAGCCCGCCTCACCGCTCCCGGTCACGGCTCCCGGCCACCTCTCCCGCCTCACCGCTCCCGGTCACCGTTGCCAGTGCCCCCTTCACACCCCCCCACCACCGGCACCCTGTCTGTTGGTACCGCCACCACCACTGCTATCATCACCACCATCCTCAACACGGCCACCGCTCCCATTATCATCGCTACCATCATCACTGATGCCATCATTAACATCATCATTACTAACAACAACATCATTATTATTACTATTATTATTACCATGACCCCCCAGCCAGCCCCCATGCTCCCCGGCGGGACCCCGCTCACCTCCGCCGCTGCCGCCCGGGCCGTGCTGCTCAGCTGGCGCCGGCGCCAACCCGCTATATAGCGCGGCCGGGCCCGCGCTGCGCATGTGCGAGGGCGGCAGGCGGCTTCCCCGCCCGTCCGCCGCCCGCGCCCCGCTCGCCCCAGCGCCGCCCCTGTGCGGTGGGGCCGCGTCGACCCCCGCGCCCCCCGGAACGGCCCGGAACGGCTCGGAACGGCTCGGAACGGCCCGGCTGCTCCGGCTCCGCCGGCAGAGCGGCAGGCAGCGCCGGGGGGAGCGCTGCCATCGCTGCCGCCGCCCGCTGCCCCGGCACCTCTCCGCCGCCCTGCCCCGCTGGCGGGGGGCACCCCCGGCACCATCACCCCGCTCCGGTCCGCTCCATCGGGCCCCGGGGCCCGCCGAGACAGCGACAGCTCCGCCGGCGGCCCCGCGCGCCCAGCGGGGCTCAGCGCGCCCGCCCCGGGGCGGGGCCGCCGGCGGAGCCGCCAATGGGAGCGCGCGGAGCGGCGGCAGCGTGCGCGGCCCGGGATGTAAACACGGCCCCGCCCCGCCCGCCGCCGCCGCGGCTGTCAGCGCCGCCGCACCGGCCTGCCGGGATCCCCACCGCCCCGCCGGGACCCCGCCGCACCGCCCTGCTGGGCCGGTACCGCCCCGACACCCCGCACCGTGCACGGGGGTGGCCGCCGGCAGCCGCAGGCTGTCATACACCCCGCTGCACGATGTATGGCGGGGTGGAGAGGAGGCTCAGGAATGGTCTCATCGCTCCCTACAGCCCCCTGAAAGGAGGTTATAGCCAAGCAGGGAACATCCTCTTCACCCGGGTAACAAGGGACAGGTCAAGAGAACAGAGTCTTAGACTGCACTAGGGGAGGTTGGGGTTGGACATTACAGAGAATTTCTTCACAGGAAAGGTGATTAGACATTGGAATGGACTGTCCAGGGAGGTGGTGGAGTCACCACCCCTGGAGGTGTTTAAGGAAAGACTGGATGTGGCACTTAGTGCCACAGTCTAGTTGACATGGTGGTGTTCGTTCAGAGGCTGGACTCGATGATCCCAGAGGTCTTTTCCAACCTAATTATTTCTGTGATTCTGTGCCAGCTGGACAGGCCTGCCCCAAGCACCACCTCCATGACATCGCGTGGACAAGCCCTATTCCCTGCAGAGCAGCTTTCCACACCTTCGTGCCAGGCCCCCCTCAGGGTCCCACCGTGTCCAAGGGCAGCAGGGCCCACTGCAGGAGCACCCACCCTGCAATCCCCTTCTCCAGCAGATGATGCTGAAGCTTACTCTCAGCACCAGCACATCACCTGTTAACATCGCTCAATGGTTGCTTGGAGTTTTCTTAATACACATTCCAAAACAACCCCCCCAAAAAAACACACTATCCCAAATGCAATGAAACCCCACAACACCACATACCTAGCAATGCTGTAAGCAGACACTTTTCTTTAAAACACCCAATGCAGGGCACCCACGGCCATTTTGCTAATAAGGAACAACTGGCACTTTCTCTTAGTGCTCAGCACGTGTCCTGCAAAATAGCATAAAGAGAAGCCATGTCTGCCTTCAAGTAAATCCACATCTTCTTCTTCTTTTGTTCTTATTTTTCTTTTCCCAAGTGTAACATTATTGAAGAGTAAGAGTAGGTTTTGCCTCCAAGTATGTATTATAATAATTAAACACTATAACCAGGTGCTTCTCCTCTGGTAGCTTTGCCATTTTAAAGGGGGCAAGAGAAAAAGCAGTGCAGCCCACCAAGGCAGAGGTGTCACAGTAGGGTCACTGACAGCAGTTTAACAGGTCCCAAGTTTTGGGCACCGAGGACCATGTCTCAGTTGTGTGTCCTTACAGTACCTGATGAAGTGGGACCAAAAATACCTGCAAACTTGAAGTAAAGCACTGACACGCGCAAGATGGGCATTGCAGCCAGCCAGCCACCTCAGCTCTGCAAAATATCTGTTCTAGACCTTGTCATGAAGAAAATCTGCTAGTTGTGGCTCAAAAGGAATGCAAGAAAAGCCCAAAACACTGTCATTTAAGCAGTCTTTTGTCAACTGAATGTATTGCATCAGCTCATTGTAAGAAATCTAACCCACATCATAGTTCAGGATGCCTGCAGTTGGCATGCAGGTATCTCTTTTAGTTGAGTTCCACTGAAATCTGCCAGCAAGATGCATCGTGCTGTCTGGAAGTTCATCTCCGACTCCACTGACTACAGAGGAAAGGTGGTCCCCTGAACTTGGGCAAACTTGACCTCCTGCCTTTAGCTGACTGTTGAAGTTGAAATACTACCATAGCTAATTTGTTTGAAACAACTGAAACTTCAGCTAGCAAGAGAAGAGAGACAAATTATAATTTTTCCCTAAAAGTCCTCTACCCTTCAGAGATGCTTGATTAGGGTTTGTTGGCAAACAGGCTCCACACAGCAAAGTGGGTTTAGTACATCAGGAATGAATTCCATGGCAAATTGTGAAAGGAGAATACTGAAAAGAGAATAGTAGCTAAAAATTGAATGGGTCAGGTTGGCCACGAAGAGGTCTCAGCAGAAAGACTGTAATGATTATGCTGCTCATTTTTCTAGACCTTTTGATGTGAGCTGCTGCAGGTCGCCTGCCACATTGTTGTGGTTTTGATTCAGTAGTGGAATATGCATCAGGTCCCATGAGCATTCCTCATCCTGCCAGCAACATTTCCCATAAATTTTCATCAGTGAAAAAATCCCACAAAACAACCAACCAAACCAAACCAAAACCCCAGAAGCTAATGTGCAATTGAATCCTGCAGCAGACAATGAAATTATGATTTTAATGTGAGCTAACACACTGACCTTTTGATGTGGCAATAAAGCTGAAGTGGGTTAGTCCACAATGGGGCATTTCCAAGTGGATTGACACATAATACATCCTCTTTCACCATTGTGAGGATGCCTCCTTAGGGAGGATGAATGTAAAAGCAGATTTTTTTAAGCTTCTAGAAATATACTACTGCCGAGCAGTGTTTGTGTTGGGTTCTGGCAAGTCCTTTTAGATATCTAGTGGGTTTCTTTTTTTTTTTTTCCTTTTTTTCCGATTACCACTTGTAGGTATATTCCAGAGAAGGTGTTAAGGCCTTCCTTACAAGTTTACACACCTGAGGTTGTGTTTCTTGGTTATAAAGAAATAAATCCTTTGTTATAAATCCTTGGTTATAAATCCATAAATCCTTTTATGGATTTATTTGAAGGACCCTGGAATCTACAAATGATCTAAAATGCACAGATCTAAAGCTATGAGGATCAATCCAATTACTGTGTGCTCAATACTGCTCTTCTGCCAGGGAGTTTCTGAATCCATTTAGGTGTTCCCAAAGAAGGAAGCAGGATTTCATTTGAACATTTGTACACAGCTCCACTGTGATCTGGGCACAAAAATAACATGAATATCATGTCCCATATTCCTCCTACCTTGCAGTAAGTGTATTGCCATGGTCTGCTTGTGCTGTCAGGTTTTGTCCTTCTCAGTCACAGCCATTTTGTCAAAGCTATTTCTGTAAGGCAGGTAAGAGAAAGGCCTGCTCTTCTGTGGGTGAACTTCACTGTTTTTAAGAGGAGTTTTAAGGTTATTTATGGCTTCAGATACATAGCCTAAACAAAGAACCATTAAAGCTTCATACCTCCTAAAAAGAAATACTTTAGCAGGAAGCTACACCCTTCCATAAAGGTATTTTTTTATGTTGAAGAGGCTGAGACAGCTTGAAACTCTGAGGTTTAAAAACCTCTTGTTTTCTATTAGAACATACAATGTTCTGCTTTCCTTCTCATTTCATTCAGAGACCTTTTCACAGAATTAACAAGGTTGGAAGGGAGCGCAGTGGGTCATGTGGCCCAACCTCCCTGCTCAAGCAGGGCCATGCCAGAGCACATGGCACAGCGTTGCATTCAGACAGCTCTTGAATATCTCCAGTGAGAGATATTCACAACCTTTTTATTTTTAAACAAGGCATGATGCAGTTTAATATGCATTAAGGAGTATTTTTAGGACCCTGCAAGATGAGCTCATTTTGTGGTTTGCTTTTTTTTCTGATTTGGTGGGGAGAGAGCTCATATTACTGTTATTAAGAACCTGTTAGCTAAAACATAGCAGAGTAAACCTTTAGTCATAAGCAAATGAATATCACTTTCTAAGGCAAATACCAGCAACAGAGAGCATAGGCAAAGACCATCTATTGATAAGCAGCTTGTATGACAATCAAATCAGCTTAAGACATCCAAACCAAGAGTTTTAACTAAAAGATATTAACTAAGAATTATTTTAATAATAGAGGAAGAAAATTCAAATAGAGATCAAGAATAAGTTACTAGTTCCCTTACAATTTACAGTGTCAAGCCTTGAACAGTATAGCATGATACAAGGATTTCCTCTTTTAATTAAATTTTTGAAGGCACACTTTTAAAGGAGGTGGGGAATCAGAGTCACCAGCCTTTTAAACTCACATTCAGAAAGTAGATGCTGTCACTTCACAGCAGTTAGAAAGCAAACCAATGAATTATGTCCTTCTGGCTCTTATTAGTAGCCTCTTTCTTTTTGAGATCATGCACCTTTCTTATCAGAAGGGAGCTTTGAAAAAACCATTCTCTTGTTCTGAAAGCCCTTTTATGCAGAAGGCACTTTATTTGTATCCATGAGAACTCATATTCATGTCAGAGACCCATAGCCTTTCCTGTACATAAAGATTAAAACTCCTGCTGTGACACACCAAAGATGAAACACCTTTAAAGAACAATTCTTACACCTATTCTCCTGAGCAGAGCCCACACTCATACCCCAGTAGGGATAATGTCTCTGCAGTGAGAAGGAGCACCTGTAGTGGTGGTTGATGTTCAGCTGCTGTCATAGAACCGTAGATTATGCTGAGTAGAAATCATCCACATCATCAAGTCCCATTACTGGCCCTGCCCAGGGCACCCCAAGAATCACATCGAGTGCCTGAGAGCATTGTCTAAACAATTCTTGAGCTGTGTCAGGCTTGGTGCTGTGACCACTTCCCTGAGGAGTCTATTTCAATGTTCTCTATCCTCTGGGTGAAGAACCAGAATTTTTCTGATATCCAGCCTAAACCTCCTGGCTCAGCTTCATGCTGTTCCCTTGGGTCCTCCACTGGTCATGAGAGTGAAGAGGTCAGTCCCACCCCTCTGCCTCCCCTCATGAGGATGTTGAGGTCTCCCCTTAGTCTCCTCCAGGCTGAACAAACCTACCTCAGCTGCTCCTAATAAGGGTTCTCCTACAGACCCTCCACCACCCTCGTGGCCCTCCTTTGGACACTCTCTAATCTTTTAATGTCTTCTTTGTGCTGTGGTGCCCAAAACCGCCCCCAGCACTGGAGGTGAGGCTGCCCCAGCTCAGAGCAGAGCAGGACAATCCCCTCCCTTGCCTGGCTGGTGATGCTGTGCCTGATGCCCCCAGACAGGGTTGGCCCTCCTGACTGCCAGGGCACTGCTGGCTCACATTCACCTTTCCACTGACCAGAGCCCCCAGGTCCCTTTCTGTGGTACTGCTCTCCAGCTTCTCGTTCCCCAGGCTGTCCTTACACTAGGTTGCTCCACCCCACATGCAGAATCTGGCACTTGTCCTTGTTAAACTACATACTGTGGTGATTTTCCATCTCTCTTGTTGACTTCTCTCTTCAGGGCCTCCCTGACCTCAAGAGAGTCAACAGCTCCTCCCAGCTTGCTGTCCTCGATAAACTTACTTGGGATTTCTTTAAGCACTGTGTCCAGGTTGTTAATAAAGTTGTTGAAGAGGGCTGAGGACGGGGCCCTGCAGAACCCCACGAGTGACAGCTCCCCAGCCTGGTGTCACCCCATTCACTGTCACCCTTTGTGCCTGACCCCTGAGCCAGCTGCTCACCCATCACATGATGTGTTTATCCAGCTGTGTGCTGGACATTTTGTCCAGAAGGATCCTGAGAGAAAGAGTATCAAAAGCTTTGCTGAAGTCCAAAAAGTCTTTCCTAGATCAGCGAGGTGGGTTACTCTGTTACAGAAGGAAGTCAGGTTTGATAAGCAAAACTTTCTCCTCATGAAGCTGTGCTGGCTGTGACCAATGACTGTGTTGACCTCAAGGTGTTTTTCAATACCTCCCAGAATAATCTTTTCCATTATTTTACCAGCACTAAAGTGTAACAGACAGATCTGTATTTTCCAGGGTTCCCCTTCTTGCCCTTCTTGAAATGTTCACCAGCCTTCAGTCAGCTGGGACCTCTCTAGATTCCCAGTTCAAAAATCATCAAGAGAGATTTTGTGATGACATCAGCTATTTCTTTGAGGATTCTTGGATGAATCCCATCAGGCCCTATAGATTTTTAGGGATCCAGCTGGAGGAGTAGATCCTGCACAAGTTCAGGGTCAGCTGGGATTTGCTCATTCTCACAGCCATGGTCCTCCAGCTCAGAGCACCGAGACCCCCTTGGTCCACCATCTGTGTTGAAGACAGAGGCAAAGAATGCATTAAACACCTCTGCCTTGTCCATGTCCCTATTTGTGAGGGGCCCATCCACATCCTGTAACAGATTATGTTATTTCTATGCTGCCTTTTGCCATTAATGTATTTGACAAAACTTCTTACTGTCTCCCACTTTTCTGGCCAGCTTCAAATCCAATTGGCCTTTTACTGCATGAATTTTCTCCCTACAGTGGCAAGCTGCATCTCTTATTCTTCCAGGTCACCTGACCTTGCTTCCACAGGGCACACACCTTCCTTTTTTGCCTTAGACCCAAAAGAGGATCCCTGTTCACCAAGCCAGCCTTCTGCTTGACTTCTGACACTGGGGAATTGCTGCTCCTGTGCCCTTGGAAGGTGATGTTTAAAAAGTGACCAGCACTGACAGACCCCAGCACTACTGAAACATTTCCCAGGGGACTTTTCTAACTAGGTCCTTGAGCAGCCTAAAGTCTGCTCTCCTTATGTCCAGAGTTGAGGTTTTCCTGCACTTTTCCTCCTGTCAACAAGGATTTTAAACTCAATCACTTCGTAGTTGCTGTGGTCAAGATGGCATCAGTCACCACATTGCTCACAAGATCCACTCTGATGACAAACAGCAGATCCAGGAGGGCACCTTTCTGAGTCAGCTCCCCCAGTGCCTGTTTCATTAAAATTGTTGTCCACATCTTTCAGGCCCAGGTTGTACCAGCTGTGTGATGCTCCCAGTTAATTTCTGTCAGGTTGAATTTCCCCATAAGGACAAGAGCAGTTGATTTGGAAGTGTCCCTTAATTCTTCAAAGAATAATTTGTTGATGTCATTGTCCTGCCTGACAGCTCTATAGCAGACTCCCACAATGACATCCACATTGTTTGCTTGCCCCTTGATTCTTATCGAGTCTCTCAACTGTGCCATTACCAGCTGTGAGCTCCACACATTCCAGCCCTTCCATTACATACAGTGCCAACCCTTACCTCTTCTGCCATGTCTAACCCTCCCAAAGAGCCTGTAACCATCCAAACATGTCAACCTGCACCCCCAGGTCCTTTTCTGACAGGCCACTTTTCAGCCACTCTTCCCCAAGCCTGCAGCATTGCACGGGGTTATTGTGATCCAAGTGAAGGATCCAGCACTTGGCCTTACTGTATCTCAGACCACTGGCTCTGGCCCATCAATCATTCCTCAGTCCCATAGATAGAAGAGCTAGAACTGAAATTCACTGCTAGGAGTAGACAAGGGGATGCTTCTGCCCATGTCAGTCCTCCCTTTCTTGATCAAGATCTCATCTCCTTTGTTTACCTTGCAAAAATTGACAGCTCTTGGATGATAACCTCATATCCCAAAAGCCTGAGGCCTCCCTTCTCTTTTCCACCTCTCTCTGCTGCTGATTCTCTGTACAGCCTCATTTCAGGGAATCTACAATTCTTTTAGCACTCTGATAGATTTATTCTTGTGCATAATGGTATTTTTTTATTATATTGCCTAAGTCACCTTGCTTGGACACAATTTGAAATCTATAGAGGAAAAAGTATAGACCTATAGCACAGCCCATGTCTGCAAGCTGAGATCTGAAGCCTGCTCCTGGACACTAGCCTAGTTTTGTTACTCTTATCTATTTGTTGGGGTTTTTTTGTTATTGTTGTTGTTATTATTCCTTTTCCCTAGCTTACTCATGAAATTGCAATTATTAATTTGCCTTATTAAGGTATTTGAGTGTTCAGCTATCAGTCTGCCCACAGAACTTTTGAACAAGTCAAGACTCTTCTGAAGTATCAGTTATACAGCAGTAACTCCAGAACAGTATTTTCATCAAGAAAAAGCTGGCTGCAAAAGGTATCCTGTTAAGCCTAAGTTCAGTCTCATTTACTCTAAGACTGATTTATCATGACCACACCATGGGAACAACAGTGCCACAGCAGCATCAGCATGTTCTTTTGAGGAGTCATTCCTACATGTTCCAAACCTTCCTTGCAAGTATCACTCAATAACAGTCACGATATTTTGTGGCTGTAAACATGCACCAGAAGTCAATGGAACATAGAAAGCAGATACCAAATTACTTGATGAGGTACCAGAGTAGTAATTATGGTTCTCTCTGACATTTAACACCAATGAAGTCACTATATCAGAGACATACAAGGATTTATATAGACAGAAAACTAGAGTGTAAAGTGAGAACTTAAGCCAATAGTAACACTAATGCAACCCTTCATACAAACATTTTTGCTTCAGCACAGAGAAGTTACAAAAGACACTAGTTCATGGTGTTTTGGAGACTGTCCAAGCTAAATTTTAAAAGTTGCATCGGGTCTGAAATAAGCACCCCCAAAAGGAATACCATCAGCTTAACTACATTAGGTTATCTGCATAGATACAATAATAGAAGCATAATTGATCAAACCTTCTCCTGAAGAATACTGTACAGCTCTCAGCATAGACTTGCTGCTTTGATAAATGTACAGGACAAAATCTACATTTCAAAGGGAAAGATTTTACTCCTTGCTCTGGGAAGATGGATGCATCTTTGTTGCACAAATACCTTTTCATTGCTGTCAGTTAAATAGATCATTTTGTCACCCTGCTTGTTTGGTGGGTGAGAATTAAATCAGGAACTACTTCTAACAACTCAGCTCATACAGATCCATGGAAGCCTGTATCCAATGCTGAGAGAGCTGGCTGATGTCATTTCAAGGCCAATCTCCATGATCTTTGGAAGGCCACAGAGATCAAGGATCCCCAGTGACTGGAGGCAAAAATCCCCACTCATTCATATCGTTTCAGAAAAAGCCATAACAACATGGAGATCACTGAGCCTATTTCTTACATCCAAGGATTTCCTGTATTTCAGCTTGCACACACTGCCTTTTGTCCTTTCACTAGGCACCACCAGAAAAGAGTCTGGCTTCTGTTGCCTTTTTGCCCCCTTCAGTTGTTTATATACCTTGACAAGATCCCCTCTGACTTTTCTTCCCCAGTCTAAACAGTCCCAGCTCTCATCATCTCCTGGTTATTTCAGTCTTCAATCCTGTTATGCTCTGGCCTCTTGCTGGATGCCCTCTAGCACATCCATGCCCTCTCCTAGTGGGAGCTCAGCACTGGACATGCCATTCAGATGTGTCTCCCTGGCCCAGGGTGGAGGTGCAACATCACCTCCCTCCTCCTCACTGTCAACCCCCTGCCTGCTGCAGCCCAGCAAGATGTGAGTTTCTGAGCCAGCTCCTTCAACACTTACAGGTGCATCCCATAAAACTGTGTATGGTGCATTTCTTCAAGCCTTTCTTACCTTGAGACTTCTCACCCAAGGGTTGATCTTCATTGCTTTCACATTTCCCACATGTGCCAGGGGCCTGCAGTCCCAAAGGATGGTCTTCCAGTAGACACCAAGGCAAAGACATGGAGTACCTCAGCCTTCTCCATGTCCTTTGTCACATGGATTCTGTACCCCTCCACATCCCTTGCCAAGTTCAGCTGCAAGTGGCTTTACTTTGCCTTCCCTAACCCCATCCCTAGGCATCTGCATAGGGTCTCTGCCCCCTCATAGGATACCTGTACCAGCAGCTTTTCACACAGATTTTTTCATGGTGGTGCATGGCAGGGCAATGATAGGCAGTGGGGTATGAGCTGAAACAAGAAAGGTTCAGCTAAGTTACAGAAAAAAATCCCCTCCACAATGCACATTTCATGTGGGTTTTATCTCTGTCCTGCTCACCTACAGAGTTCCTGCACATTGGTCAGGAAAGGCAGCAGTGAGCAGAGATGTGCAACACTGCTTGGATGTCACTGGATCAGCAATGCAAGCCAAGGCCCAGAGCAACTGCTGTACTAGAGCTAGCAGTGAGACACACATTGGACCTGCCACCTGCACAAGACGCTCAGACATTTGGATTTTCATTAACCTATAACATTAAAGAACAGACGGACAACTTTTAATAGGCCATTTTTTATTGAGAGTTAAGATCATGTTTCCCCACAGTGCGCAGAACGCACCATGAAAACAAAATACAGAAGATCACTTTAGTAAATACACACTGGTTAAGCAATGCTACCTTTTTTGGCAAAGTGCTGTATTTTGTCTGTTTTCAGCTTGTGTTAAACTATTAAAAATAAGAGCCACAGATTCTTCCATATCAAAAGGACTGCTACAAATAGAGAAGTGGCTCTGGAGAGAAGCTGCCATATATGCATAGACTGATGTACAGTATTAATCCCAACTGAAATGTCCCTTTTGAATCTTCAAGTTTGCTGTGTAGAAGGCACAGTTTAAAATGCAAATCTGTCCATTGACCAATACATATGAAAATACAATTTCGCAAGATTCATGAATATCAATCAGTATGAGACAGTGCAAGGCCTCCACTTTTACAAGAAAAAACACACTTTAATACAATTCAAAAAACCATATAAAAAGCCACACAGCTCACTATTAAAACAGTAAACCAAAACAAATCTAATTGCCCAATAGCTCCAGGCACAAAACAGGGCTAGACCAACATAAATACGTAAAACAAATTAACAAAAAGCCATTGATGTAGTACTATCTCACACAATAATATGGTTCCAATATTACAAATTGAGAAGCACAGCTTTGTGCAACAAAATAGTTTATATCCTGAAAGATATAGGTTTTCATCACCAGAAAGTCATCTAGTAATGCAGTATAAAAAGATCAGTATCTCCCAATTCTAGGAGCAGTCTAAAGTTGCATTTACTTGCCTACTGAGAAGAACAGACCAAGGCTCTCATTTTAATGCCTGGGAGCCTTATACTCTCAGCTCCACCTCCCCATTAGGAGTTAAGGGATTACTTACTCCTTCCGACACAGGGAGGTGGAGGCTCCATCTTCCTTCATTGCACTTTAAGAAAATTAAAGCTGAAGGAAAGTAGTTACTTTTATATAAAGAAAAGTAATACAGGAAAGCAAAGAATTTTCCTGAGCTAGAAAGTTGGCAGCAAGGATAAGGAAGTTTAAGCTAGACAAAAAGTTGGAGTGATAAAGGTAGGTAGATAATCTGAGGCAAGTAAGAGTACTTGTGAACAGATAAGAGACTGGTGAAACTACAGCTATTTGCAGATAAACCAAAGTATTTGGACCACATGAGAATTGTTGTATGGACATGGGCACATACTGCTAAAACAGCAGTAACAAAGTATCTCTTTTGGAAAATCATGGTGTGACCAATTTTGTTTTCTTTCAGTGTCCATGTGAATTCAACTTGTCAAAAAAAAAAAATCACCAAACAACAAAACCCCAAAAACTAGCGTATCCAGGAAAGCACCTCTTACTTTTGTACATTTAATTATTTTCAACATCCCTTTGTGACAATCCTAATTGCAGTGAAGCAGGACATCTGCAGCGAAATGTAGGCTATGAATGCTGTTCCTGTATGCTAAGTAGGCTCCACAACAATTTCAGCTGCAGAACACGCAACAGTACCACTACATCAAGGTCAATTTGAATTGCTGGGGCTTTGCTTCAGTGAAATTGAAGCATCTGGCTGAATTTAAATACTTCTTAAGTCTGGAACAATTCACATTATTGACCTTGTCTTATTTCAAGGACTCCTCACATGACTCCTTGTACCAATTTCTGTGTAAGGACTACTGGAAGACACAGCTGAGTGTAATGTTAACACTGTAATGCCCTAGGCACTAAACACAAGGGAAAACAGCAAATCACATTAAGCACTGGCAGAAAGGAAGATAAACTTACTTTTGGTTCCCCCCCCCTCCTCTCACTGAAGATTTCTGCTTCCTTACGTCCATTCCCATTCAATCCACTTCCCAGACTGATCTAGCAGGGTCCAGCATACCACTGGCTGCTGTGTAACACAGCTTTTGTTAACAGGTGAACTTTACCTGCAGTTGTAGTTGGCACTGCCTGCCAACTCCCAAAACATCTTGCTCAGTGCTCTTAAGAAAACTACTTGATAGTTTTGAATGGCTTTTCTTTCCTGTTGGCCCATGGAATTGCTATTAAGTCCTTCTGCCCCCAGTGGGCTAGGAGAACAACCACAGCTGATTGATCAATTTTTATATACTGTTATCACTGTATTTAGCTCAGCATCCAATTCCCCCTACCTCACACTGCCCTTCATTTCCAGTCCCCATTAACTTGGATTTCATTTTCATAGAGAAAAAGAGAGAAAATTAGGAGAACTTGGAATAAAAGCTTCCTTCTAGCGACTTCTGAGCTACTCTCAATCTGTGAATATGAGACAATCTAATAGCCATTTGTAGCTCAGAAATAGCTGTCTATCAGTCTGACTTCTTTGAAGAGCAGTCAGCTACTGATAGGTTAAAAGAATGGTCAATCCACCATCTTTCTCCTTTAACTAGACTAGAGATTAAATGAGATAGGGTAGGGGAAATACATGCTTCAAAGACAGAAATAGTTAGAGAAACTCAAACTTTATCTGGTAAAGCCCAGTTCAGTTCTGTGTTGTGCATCTGCATGTTACCCAAGGGTTCACTTTTCTTCCCACTCCACTGTGAGGTACTACATCTGTAACACTGGTGCCATATTGTACTGCAACAATGTTGGTGGGACATTTAACCCTCTTTCAATATCCATACCAAGTACCCAGCACACCTACACAGCCCCCACTAACACAAGTTCTAGGAATTTAGATGAGATGTCCTTCTTGAAACAGCTCAGCACAGCTATGTAATATCCACTGGCAGCTGTAGAATTTCCTTGTCAGAAAGTAATCATATATGCTGAATACAGACAGATACACAAGCTGTCAAGTACTGGTCATTAAAGCACATGGCTAACCTCAAATTTTCTAACTTCGTTTTGATTAATGCAAAATGTAACTGATTTCCATCTCAAATTTCTTTAAAATACCAACTAAGAACCCATCTATACATCAAAGTTTATAAAACAGCACACAAACTATCATACTGATAGGCTTCCAAGACATTGATATTTAACATCAACATTTAGAACTTGATGCAAGATGTTCGGAGATTTACGTGTCTTTTGAAAATAATGCAACACTAGTTATGATTGTGTTTGAGGGATTGACAATCAGCTTCAGATTGACCACACTTACCTACACATGAAAACAAAAGCAACCTAAGAAACAATTAGGCCATAGATTAAAACCACAAGAGCCATCAGTAATTGAACTGACGCTGGCAAGGCTGGTGAACAAACAGTCCGTTGTGCTTGATTTGCCGAGAGTGGCAATCCCTGGCGAGGTTTTGGCGACGGAGACTGTTCCTGTTGAGACAGTGTCTTTCATTATGTTCTTTTATCCAGTGGGTAGGACGAAAGCTCTTGCTTTTTTCCAGAAAAGTTGAACTAGTAGCAAGAGCCGTGACATAGCAGTGAACACGCTGTCCTGTTTCATTTCGGGCCTCCTGTCTAGAAATGTAACAAGCAGGTATCAGTCACCACTGAGGTGCATTGGAAGGACAAGCAAAACAAAGGGGAGAACAGGGATATCAGCATCCAGCACTTCAAAAGGGAACCCTCATTCTGCTGGACAGAGATTTGGGCTGAGGTAAGGTCAAGCCACTTACCACACCAGAAATTAACCTGTAGTGCTGCTAAATCACTTTCTGTGTGAGGGCCCCACAACAGCCTTAGGACTTTTGGCTCTTACTCTACTGTGCTCTTTCTTCCCCACACCACCTCCCTAAGCCCAAGATGCAATAGAGATCAGACATGTAAGGCAATGTGTGTCACACTGCTCCAGCTTTAGAAGACTTGAGAGTTTTCCACTAGGCAAAGTTTGGTTTAAAATCATCTTGAACACTGGTGGTTCAGCCTGAAAACAGAAGCACACTAACAAAAGTGCATTTCAATTGCCAGCCACGCAAGTAAATCCAAACAAACAATGTTCATGCAGAGGAATGGAAAGGTAGACCAGTTGTGACACACATGAAAAATAACTCAGATTTTTCCTCAACCAGCCCCCTAAATGTCATGAGCAGTGAGTCAGCAGTTTTGGCAAACCCTTGCTTCATCATGCACTAGAGAAAAACAAACCAGCAGCCTATGCAAGCAGCAACTGAAAAAGGACTTCCCTACTTGACAGAACAATCACTGGCATTTCCTGAAACTTACAAAGTAAAGTTAAAAATAGCCTAGCCCTTTTAAAAATAAGGCAAAACCCTAATCTGAGTGCTAGAACTGGTGTGAGACCAGTGGCAGCAGAGTTTCTTGCCTTCTCTCTCCCCACTCAGGGCCCAACAACCAGCTGTCAACTGGTCAGTGGTGCCCAGGAAAGATGGCTGCAAGACCAGGAACTTGCCCAGGCATGAGCAAGAGGTCTCTTGGGAAATCTGTCTTTCAACACTAGCATGACTTTGTCATATAAAGTCTCTTCTGGAAGAGCTTAACTAGCAATTATTGTATGATGTCTCTGTAGACATAAGTCAGGTCTGCCATGCCCATGGTACCCTTTGTAGCCTTACTCTGGGAGGCTGCAGGTGCCTGACATGAAGTAAACTCTTCTGCCTCCTCCCACTGCACACTGGAGGGAAATACTCCTTGTCATCAAGGGAATACTCCCTCCCTACTACTTTTTTCTTATTTCAAATATCCCAATCTTGCTTTTGGATCCTTGGGTAGTTTGATATGAATGACTGAAGAGTAGAGACTGCAGAACAGTCATATGTGACATGCTGGCCTTCCCCTATTTTTCACGGGTTATTATCCTATACCTAGCACTTGAAATACCAAACAAAAAGTGAGTAACAAGCACAGATCAATTCACAGTGCCATGTAAAGACATTCTTTGCAGATTACACCAGTTTAATTTACATGAGGGTAAATTAAACTGGTGCAAATATGGGACTACTATTTTCCTTATGGAGCAATCCCTTAGTGCATCCAACAGTGCTGGAGGTGGAACTGCAAGTGAAGCCTTTCTAGGGAAAGCTATTATAGAGGCAGGAAGCCACACCACAGTTATTGCAACCTGTATTTCCTAAGTATACCCTTAACTAGCAAAGGGCAGCAACTGTTAATACAAACTGCTGTGGTTTTGTTATGGAAAAATATGACTAATCTGACAAATAGGGAAGTTTATACAACATCCTTTTGCTTTGAAAGGAATTTAAAATGAAAAAAGAGATTTCCTCCACAAAAGGAGAAAAACTGGTTTAAACTTGCTGGCTGAAAATACTTTAGCTTTTTTCCCCCCCTCTTATCAAATACTTTTCCAGCAATGCTTTGCAAACCAACACTTTATTTGTCATCAAAGTGACACTGGGATAGCAGAGGTGGTTTGAATGAGCTAAACATCCACATGTTCTTCCAAAATGCAGCCTTTCAGTACCTTAGGTACATTTGGTAGCTGGCACTAGTGAGCTCCATGCACTGAGAGAACAGGGTTGATGAGACTCCATCACATTGCCAAAATGCAGTTTTAGAGGGGCTGTGTCTTAAGCCAGACCATCACTACATGCACTTGCTGCTGTGCTTCCAGTGTCTACTTTGCCAGAAAGCAGAAGTGTCCTGCTCATCGTGCTACACAACCACAGCTCACAAGAAACATTAAAGGCTTCAGACACCCAACCCAATCATTTCAGTAATTTTTCTGCACTTAGCATTTTGGCTTGTTAAAGCAGATGTAGTTAGGCTTGATCAAGTAATCATTTGGCACAAAGGTTAGTCCTAAAACCAGTATTGCTTTGGCAGACAAGGCTCTAGAGGAAGCAGTGTTGCTAGCAGCCTGATCAAACAAAAAGCACTGTTCCAAAACAGTAGTACTTACTGTGCCAGTGTGCCTTAAGCAGCTTTTCTTGGCCCTACAATATTAAATGGCCAACCATTAAACCACTAGAGACTTCATAACAGCTTTTGAAACTTACTCTAGTATGTGTGTAACCAATGTTCCCAAATTCTGCAGTTTACCTCAGCTTTAGACCTAAGTCTCACCCCAGTTATCACACAAAATATCCTGTACAAGAGCCTGGATCCTCTGATAAAGCAACAGCACAGAGTTCAGTGTGAAGAAACTTAATTACACACCAGCTGAAGAGCACACCTCTAGGTTCCCCAGGCACTGAAGCAGCTTAACTGTGCTGTGTAACACAAGACCGGATCCTTCTCTGGCTGAATTTACATCAGGATCCCCAGGTCAAGTGACTGAAAAGTCAGTATCCAACTTTTGAGTGTTACTATTCACTGAAAATTGTATTTTAGATAAAGTGCTAGGGCATGTCCTGCAGCCTACAGCACTCTTGGAGATTCCTTCAAACTCTCATTTTAAAGGTGCTGTCTGTTCATAGTTTCCTCCAATTTAACTTAAACTAGACCCTGATGCTTAACATCATAAACTGTCCTCCCCAAATAATTATACAAATCCCACACCAAGATCAATAGTATCAGCACTATATTTCAACATTATACAGCAGTATGTCATTTCAAAGTCACCTGCTTCTTTGAGCTGAAAACTTAAATATGGCAAAGGGCTGATTGGACAAGTCAATAGGCATCTACCTACAACAACTCAAGCACTACACTAATTTCTTCCTGTATATCAAAGCTCAGTATACTGTGATTTTTTTTTCTTTAGTACTACTGTTTCTAAACTTAAGAACTAGATGGTATGAAAAGTCAGTCTTTGTTACTAACTGGGATTCACAAAACACCCAATTATTTCAAACCCAATGAACACACGGGGTCATAATGGCAAAGGAATCCTCTATTTGCATACAGCCATGTTCACTGTACTGGTACAGCTGCATACACCAACACCAAAGAATGGCAGGGCATGGCAAACATGCCTCTACAATAAACCCCATGGATAGATTTTCAGCACTTACTTTGCTAAAAGTAGAAGGCTGCAGCACAGATTTTCACATTGAGGGGACTAAGCTTTGTGGAGTCTTTCAGTTTACTTTTGCTCCACAAGCCACTTGTGGGCAAATTTAATCCTGTCCTTATCACTAGGTTGAGGAATGAAAAAAAAAAAACATAGAAGCCTCTCACCTAACCCCAAAGCTACTTCCCTGTCAGGATCATTAGAGTTCTGTGTTTCATCTCACAAGGTGACTGAAAGAATACTGACTAACAGTTATGAAAAACACACATAGCTGTGAAGGGGGCAAAGTGCTTTCATATCTACATTACTGGCTATACAGTTAACTGCCACCAGTCTACACAGGACTGGAACATACTCTGCAAAGGAGTAACAAGGCTCCATGAATATTCACTGCAGTGCCAAAACGCATACCCAGCTGTTTGCCAACACTGCCATCTTGTACAACACTTTTCTGAGCAGGCAGGCACCTGACCACTCTACACACCTTGTGTGGTATTCATGCTTTATTCACCTCCCCTGAAATAAGCTGGAAAATTCAGTATTAAGTGTCTAAGCTGATCAAGGAGAAACCAGATATTTTCAGCACCAGAGCTCCTTGACAAGAGAATTCAGACATACCTGGGGCTACCTGGGCTGTGAAACTCCTGATCCCCACATGCAGCCTCATTAAGGCTGTGACAGGTGTTGTGGACAGCATACACAGACATGCTGGGATGCTCTATCAGGAGGTTCTCCATGGGACTGGTCTCCACTTTGATAGTGGTTAATCCACCTGCAGTAAAACATGGGGGAGGGGTAATAAACCAGCTCTCCTCCATAGGACATGACTCAAACTGGATGAAGCAGGACTCGCTGGCCTCCGGCAAGTGTTCCAGGGGAGATGATAAACAAGAGAAGACGGGCGAGCTGTCCGTGGCCGATGCTTCAACGAGGTCTGCTTCCTCCACGGAGCAATTAGTGCAAGTGTCTGCTGCAGGGGACCAGTCATCAGTGGAGAGGAACCATGGATGTTGGTGATAGCAGAAGGTCGAAAACAACACAGTTGCACACAGCCAGAAACGGGATATGAAATAATAATAATAAAAAAGAAAAATTTAAAAAAGAGCCCTGTTAGCACATACACAAATTTTTACTTTTTAAAAGCAGGGGAGGGGAAAAGGGAGCTCCCAGACAAGCCATGTTAGACATGTGAAACAACATTATCAGTAAAGCTATATAATTGCGAAATAAGTCAAATAGGTTTTATTTGTACAAGTGGGTCTGCTGAAGCCTGTGTCAGGCTTATAAACCTGACATCATTCTTCTCACCAATTTACACAACATGTAATATTTGTTTGGAAGATGCCCTACACTCTAACCCCACACTGGTTTTGCTGATATAAAGTTTTCCCAATATGCTGGTTTGTTCACATGGAAGTAAGACAAGCAAGAGCCAGAGCAAGACAAAGGCAGAACTCATGTCTGACAGACATCTTACCTATAAAGTCAACCAGAATCCACTCGTCATCTTCCTTCTCACTGAACTCTGGCTCTTGGCTGGACAAGCTATCAATCTCTCCCATGAGCATGTTATTTAACCTCTGGAACATTACTAAGGCAGGAACAAGACTTTGGCTGGTAGGTCTTTATATCCAAGGTTCAAGGCACAGCTCACACTACTAGCAGAGTGGCACAGACTTGAGATTAAAGTGCATAGATGCTTTATCAGCTTAGGTACAGGACATGCGAAAGCATGACTTGTAAACAGTTTACGTGAAACCTGGAAAAAATGATGACAAGCATCTTAATGACAAAACCACAGGTAACATCCCTAGGGAAACAAATCAGAAGCCCCTGGTTAGTGCAGTCTGAGGTACCAGTGAACATTCTTCCCTGAAGAGAGGCAGCTTCAGTGGCATCTGCCATCCCCTCCCAGCTAGATACAAACAGAAACCACAATCCTAGGTCACTCCTGGGAGCTGAGTGCCTTTGTCTCAGACCTCCTGCAAAAAAGGTCTGTGTAGGTGTCAGTCCCCCCTTCTCCTAAGGGAGGAGGTGTATAGGACTCTTGTGTCTACACTCCCCCAGCTCCCTCCATGTCAGAGAGACACCAAAGGCAAGGGCAGGTTTTCTGCTCCAGACAACTCACCTCCCCTGCTGACACAGAGGAGCCCTGGTGAGGGCTCCCAGGGAAGCCCAAAGCAGTGTTTCTTCCCTGTTCCACCCTAACTGCAAGTTAACACAGTAGCAAGGCACATCCTGTCTTCAGGTTCAAAGTACACCACAGAGTTACCAGCGAGATCATGTTCACAGCAACCACCCAACTAGTCAGGTATCCTAAGTCAAAGGAACATGGAAAAGTATTGGATGTGTTTAACTAAACCCAGTGCTTATTTCTCAATTCACTCCCCTAAATCTACATGTAATTGGTCACTGTAAGCCTGACCTCTGCATTTGGCAGTGAAGATGAAAAATCCCATTAGTACCAAGAAACTGAATGTTTAAACACCCCAGAACTGCCTTGGATATTTATGTATGAGCCAATAAATAGAAGCCATTAAAGCAGGTAAAAAAGCAAAAACCATGAGGAAAAACATTCACCAACTTAACAACAAGTTACTTTTGCCCATAGCAAAATTTGAATCATCACAGCAGGTCAGAATTATTACTGATTAAATACCTATTTGATTATTAAATAGGAAAGAATATATCCATGTAAGGCAGTATGAGTGCCTGCATTCAGAAAGGAAGCAAGACACATGACAGTGGACAAACCTCGATACTAAAAGATACAACTCATGAAGAATATTATTTATATATAGATCAGTATACCTTGCTTTACCCTAGAACTCTAAGGCCACACCAAAGAGCTGTTTGGCCTCCTGTGTCACCTTACCCCAGGAAACCAGACCCCATCACCCACTTGTTCAAGGGAAGGACAAGCACTTGCTCCATGCAGCACTGCTCCTGTACACATTTATGCAGCTTCCTCCTTGTTCACACATCACAAGAGGAGAGGAGCAGAATTTAAAGTAGTCTTCAGGAGCAATATGAAAAGGTACAGTGAAACTCAAGAAGTTATGCTCAAGAGAAATGACTGACTGCAGGAAAACACAAGACTAGAAACAACAGGCTCAGCTGCAATAGTGATACAGGTCTATTTTTAAGGACCACACTTAAAAATGAAACATTAGGTCTCTCCTAAAGAGAGCTACAAAAATTATCAGAAGTCTAAAGAAAATCAACAAAACTTTAAAAATGGTAAAGCTTAATAGAGGGAAAGAAAAAATTACAACAGTAGTCAATTATGTGAAGAAAGAGGCAAACATTTATTGTCTTCTTCTACACCCAGAGCAAGCAGAAGTGGCTTTAACTGCAGTAAAGTTCAACTTTCAGTGGTTACTAGCAGGAAACACACTTAACCATTAAGGTCTCTAAGCCCTGGATGGGTTACCTAAGGAAATGCCAAATGCCTACAGTGTTCCCAAGTACCTTCTTGAGAAGGTTTGAGTGCTTCAGTTATAGGCAGCGCTTACTATGGATAAGGAAATGAATTCTAAGTGGAAGTTTAAGTCTGTAGTTTTCCAGTCACCTTCCACATCCTTCCCTAACTCTCTCCTGGCACCAGGCCTATGAAAAAATGAGTTTGTTTTTTCTTTAGGCTAACTAGTAAGCCATTGTGTGGCTGCTGATCAGCACTGGCTTTCCCTGTACTCCCACACATGTGTGTTGTCTCTTTCCTAGATCAAGCCTGGAGGTACCTTCAGGCAGAGGCTGCCTTTTTGTTCTGCACAGAGTGGAGCAAGATGAGAGCTCACACTCCCCTAGCAAGGCTCCCAAGGCATCACCCTTGGGATCCTTACCCTCTAACAAGTAAGAGAGAGATCCCTGTTCCTGAGAATGTGAGCTAAACAAACCTCAGCTTTTGACCCACAAATGACTTTCTGTAGATCAAAAGCTGTTTGTCCCATTTTTCCCTTCCCCCACCCCAAGGAGGATCCAAAAAAACATCTGAATCATTTTGTCCTGGTTTCATCTCCAGCTGGGCTTAAAACCACGGCACATTTAGAAAGTGGTTGATGCTTTGACATCCTTTTGGACAAGCGCCTTTAAAAAGGCCACGTTCGTGTGCTATTGTGCAAGCCAGGCAGCACAAGAGAAGTCAGGCTGCTATCAAGGGCCATCGTCCGGGGAGGAAAACAGGACAGAGACCGAGAGAGGCTTTCGGGTTCTTAGTCAGGAGCTGTCAGCGGCAGGAAAACACAAGCCTGGGAACAACTGACTCAGCGACAGTAATGATTAAGAGGCTGTTACAGATAACACACCGAATGAATGTCAACAATACAGTATCGCTGCAATTAAAAAAGTATATTTTTTCCTTTTTTATGGGTTTTTGTTTGTTTCTAACCTAGCAAAGGAGATGAGGTATGCGCTAAGCAAAAAGAAAACACAACCAAAGAAGCCATCCCCCAGTCGGTCCCAGAGCAGCCCCGAGCCGGAGCCAGCCGCCGATGCCCCGCGCCCCCCGCTCGCAGCCCCACGGCCGCCGCCAGGAGGCTCCACACGGCCGGGCCAGCGGCGCGGGCTGACCCGGCACAGCCGCGGCGGCTGCGCACCTTCCCGGCCCCGCTCCGAGGCTGCCCGGGAGGCGGGCGGCCGAGACCGCCGGCTGCTCCACAGCCGGGAAACCGCCAAAAGCCCCCGGCCCCGGCGCCGTCCCAGCGGAGAGAAGCCGGGATGGGCGCACGGGAAATCAGCGGCTCCGCCGCTGCTGCTCTCCACCGCTCAGACGGCGGGAGCCCATCCCACCCAGGCCACCGGCAGCGCGCCCAGTGCCCGCAGTCCCCCGCGCACCGAACTCACCGACACCGCACCGCCCCAGCCCCGCCGCCTCCGCGGAGCCCTTTGTTGTCAGGGCCCGGCGCAGCTGACGGACCGGCCGCCGGCCACGCCCCCCCGCCCCTCCGCCAATGAGCGCCGCCGCCGCCTGTCGCTAACGCACGTGACGGGCGGGCGGGGAGCGTAGGGGGCGGGGCCCGGCGGCTCCGCCCCGCCCCTCGCTCCGCCCCCCGCGGACTGGGGCGGATCGGGCGGGCCGGAGCGGGGCCGTGGCGGCGTTACCGGACCCTGGACCGGGACAGCTCCGCCACACCGGGCTGCCCACAGCCCCCTATAACCTGGCCTTGAGCGCTCCCAGGGATGGGGCAGCCACAGCTCCTCTGGGAAACCTGTTCCAGTGCCTCACCACCCTCACCGTGGAAAACTTCATGGTCTCCCTGGAGCCTTCTCACGGCTAAACAATCCCAACTCTGTCAGGGATTGCCTCTTCTTCACAGGAGAGGTGATCCAGCCCTCCACTCATCTTGGTGTCACTCCTCTGAACTTGCTCCAACAGGTCACAGAATCACAGAACAGGAGAGGCTGGAAGGGAGCACCGAGGGTCATCCGGTCCCGTCTCCCTGCTCAGGCAGGGCCATCCCAGAGCACATGGCACAGCATTGTGTGCAGAGAGTTCCTGATATCTCCAGTTAGGGAGACTCCACCACCTCTCTGGGCAACCTGTTCCCATGCTCAGTCACCCACAGAGTTAGGAAGTTTTTCCTCATGTTCAGGTGGAACTTCTGTGCATCAGTTTCTGCCCATTGCCTCTTGTACAATTGCTGGGCACCACCGTGAAGAGCCTGGTCCATCCTCTTGTCACCCCCCCTTCAGAGACTGATGGACATTGGTGAGGTCCCCTCTCAGGTGCCTCCTCTTGGGGCTGAACGGGCCAATTCTCAGCCCTTCTTAATATGAAGGATGCTCCAGTCCCTTGACCACCTTTGTAGCTTTCTGCTAGACCTCCAGGAACTTCATATCTCTCTTGTACTGAGGTCCATGTCCTTCCTGAGGATTAGATCCAGGACTCCAAGTGGAGTCTTAGGGGAGCAGAGTGTAGGAGAGGAGTTACATCTCTCAACATTTATTAGGCTGAAGCACCTTAGCTGGGCTGTGAAGCCCTAGAGAACTCATGCACTAGATCACTTATTCCATCTTTTTAGGAAAAAGATAGAAGAGGCAGCACTTTTTGTTTTAGCTGCTCTTTTCTCAGAAAGGAATTTCCAGACTGTGAAATTACAGTCCAGGAGAGCTGGTGTGGTTGTGCTGCACACCTTCAGCCACTTAATATAACTGGGTATATCAGAAAGTTAATAGTCACTTCAGACTGCAGTGAGTGCTGGATGGGCAGAGATCTGTGTCCTTCAGAAGATGCTGAAATAAATCAGTGATATGTAGGCAAAGAGCATTTTACATGCAACATGTCCTACCATTTTAGGATATTTCACAGTTTCAGTTGTGCTGTGGAACTTGGTTTATTACAAAATAATAGCATTTTGTAATAAAATACTACGTGTGCAGCACAAGTGTGTCAGTTGCTAGAGTCCAGATAAACTTGATCTTTTAACCTCAATGTTTAATGATATCTTTTTTGTCTACTTTTTTGCTTTCTCTTTTTTCCCCCCCCTTCATTTTCTGGTAAGGACAAAGCTTCTCTATGTAAAACAAAGTAAAGTAGACTTTGGAAAAATGCTGCAAAGTTCCTTCCTGTGGCTGGGAATAGGTTGTGTGAGTTCACCAAGAGGCTGCCTAGCTGTACAATCTGTAATATTTTTGCAAAAGCTTCAATTAGCTAGCATTTGATGATACTTTTCCATGCAGAACTAGCCATTCCTGAACTAAAAGACCAACTTTCTTTTTATAACATCAGCACTATCAAGGGACATAAACAAATAGTATATTTGATTGAGTTTCAGTGTATAAGTTGAGCAAGAAATGAGAATGCTTACAAAGTCTCTTCAGTTTTCAATGATAGTTGCTTCAGGAAGAGGGAGGGGAGAAGCAGCACATATCTGCAAATTCAAGATAGGCGAGACAGAAAATTAAATGTACAGAATAAATGCCCCAAAGGACTAATCTGTATTGCAAAATTACATTGTGTTAGAACACGTTAATTAAGGTGATACAAACCTCTTAGTGTAGACAAGAACTGTCATGTTTGGCAGCTGGGTTACCTTGGGTCAACAACAACAAAAAATGTCAAAGCCTTTGTCTTTGTTTGTACTGACTGTTAGATTAAGCATTAAATGTTAATCAATTAACATAATGTATTTTTCCAGTGTAGGCAAGCCCTAGGAAAGCTTGGGTTTTATTTGAGACACAGACTCCTAATGATGATAAAAAGTCACTGTTTATATTTTTGAAAGTCCCCTGAGAAGTAATTGAAGGAATAGAAGCTCTCTTCGTCCTGTAGCGTTACTCTCAAATTCTTCCGTTTTCATTTCACTTATTTCTTAATTCTCTCTTGTAAAAAAATGGTGGAAACAATGAACTTGCTTATTCTTTCTCTCAAATATCATTGCTGTTGGCAGGAGAAAGGCAGTTCTGAAAGCTACTCTCTTTCTCAGCCTGGCAACCATCACACTTTTGTTCCATATCTGACAAGTACTTAAGCATATGAATGGTTTATAATGAAATGAATTGTGTGTGTGGACTCAAATACCTGCTGAGCAAGAGCCCAGGTATTTCATCCTGCACTCACTGAGGTCAACAATAAATTTTCAGGTGGTTGCAGTAGGGCAGGTTGTGGCCTTAGGTGCTTTATCCAAAGCCTTTAAAATAAATTAGCCTTTCTATTGTTTCTAATGGTTGTTAGAGCAGGCCCTCAGCAAAAGAGATACAGTTGCTTGGACACAAAAATTTACTCAGAAACTGGCCTTCCTTTGAGGAATTTGATGTTTGTATTTGTATTAGAAAAAATATTCTGAAGAGATGCCTGGAGGAAGGGAACCATTCATATTTGCAGTAACACGTGCCCGTGCATGATTCTGGATTTATTGGTATGAGTTAGCAGTGAGCACACTGTACTTTCTGTGTGCTCAGTGGCAGCTTAATGGCACAGCCATTGCTGCTCTGTGAGACCTGGGAACAGTAAATGGCTGGGCAGCAGGCCCCTGTTATTTGAATTGTATTGATTTTTCAAGATCCTACCCATTAATGCAAGGCATGACCTATTGTCTGGGTTGCCACTGCGATGAAATCCTACAGCAGCATTTAGCAGGCACAATGTGTGTCTAGCCATGGAGTAGAGAGTGACCTTCCTACCACAGGACCTGTGAGTTACAATGAGTGCATTGAGCCTACAACAAAGCACTGCCATGTGTTGTGCCTCTGGGAGAGGCCCTGCTCCACAGCCGTGCCTGTTTCAGGGGTACGTGGGAATGCAGATCTGGCTCTGCATTAGAAATACTGAGTAGCACGAGGGAGAACCACACCAAACAGAGCTTGCACATACTAAAAAAATAATCTCCCTCTAAACTTTGGACAAGATATATCCTCCAGACAAAGATAAATAAGAATTCTTTCCAAACAATGTGTAAAAACCAGCTTGATATCGCTCTGATTTACATAAACACACCCATTGTTCCCACACAGAAAAAACCTGGCATATCAGTACAGGAACCTCCACACCAGTCACCTTTGCTGATGTGAGCCATTGTTTTGAGGTCAGTCTAGCACAGCTACCAAAATGGAAGTTTCTGTTTAATGGTAAGCTATAAACTGATGTCCTGAACTTAACCCTGCTTAAGATGAAGTCTGAAACCTTTTGCCCTACAGCTTCCATCTGGCTGTGGCAGAAAGTCCTGTGCTGTATGGGAAGAGATTCTGTGTGATACTGCAACATCACAGCTGTCAGATAGATCCTGATCTGTCCATCTGAATGCATTATGCAGAAGCTGCCAAGGTTTCTAATTTAAAAAATATCTCAAGTTTATGATTAACCACAATGAAATACTGTTGTGTTGGTTTGGATTTTTTGTTTATTTTTCCTATGGAGAAGATACTAGCTACTGTTCAAAAGAGCCCAAACTCTTCTGTCCAAATTTAGGTACAAACACTTCAAACCTGCTGTTTAGAGCATGAACAGTCTAAACAGATCCAAGCCTAAAAAAGCACAGTCTGACATTTGTATGCTTGTACAAATGTCAGTCCCATTTTTGAAGTGGATTTCTAGATTTAAACATCAGTCTCAACTAAAACAGGCACTGACTTTACTGCTCTTCTTCCCCTGACTTTATTTAGTGCAAAGATTTCTGCAACATTGGCTTCAAGATGATAGATTGTTTCTGCTATAAGTCACAAGTTTCTAATGCTATTTTCTCAAACAGCAAATTACAATTTGAGTGAAAGCAGGCCTTTCCAGACTTTTATGCAAAACAGGTGTTAGAGACCTGTTACTGTATTTCTACAGCATGAATTCAGCAAATTCAAGAATCCAATTTAGACATGACTAGAACACTCATGATTTGGCTGAGCAAGATCCAAGGAGGCAGAAATTACTGGATATGATCCTCTAAGACAGACCTGAAAAAGTTGAGGGATTCCATTTTCAGAATAACTATTATCTTAACACAATCTGTTTTAAGGCAATCTGTTGCCCTTTTCAGCAGAGTGCATTTTAGGAAAAAACTCATTTTCCTTCAAAACTGTCAAAACACAAATCCTGCTTTTTGTATTGTTTGAGAGCAAAACCAGGTACAACTCTGCCTTCAAATTGCCATTGGCAGGAAGCCATTATAAATCATAGCCAGATTGAAAAAGTAATGGTAAGCTTTAGCTGCACTTTTCTTCAAGTCAAAATAAAAATCCTCTCAGAAGTCAATACAGATTTCAGTGGTGAAGTCAATACAGATTTCAGTGGTCTGAATAACTCTATTTTTTTCTAGAGCACCCTCAGTGGCAGCATTTGAATTGTTAGCTTGGGCTAAAGCGTGTTGGGCATCACAGTATGGAGTGCTGTACCACAATGGCAGCCAGCAGAGAGCCAGAGCCAGATGCCTCTTCTTGTCATTGTGGGAATGATTTCTCTCCTCAGCCCAGAGGCATTCATCAAATATTTTCCATTGGGATTGTCTGTCCTCTCTTATATTTGTCTCTTGTACTAGAAGTCCAGTGCATTTCCACTATTCTTGCCTGAACCTGTCCTCTCCGTCAGCACTCAGTAATAAAAGACTCTATTGTACCTCTGGGGACAGCCAGGAATACTCTTCTTTGCCATGTGATTAGAGAGCCTTTCCAGAAGCAAACCTCCCACCTAACACAGCCAGGCAAAGTGTTCTTAATATCCAAAGGGGAAATGACCTGTGAATTTTTGACTGTGGCATCGAACATGCATTTGTTACATTTATTAAATTCTTGCACGCTTCAGATGTTGATGGGTCATTACCATCGTTATTAATCCTTCTTTTTTTTTTGTTCTTCATTTCAATGGTGATGTTAGGATGATCAGCACACAGTCAATGTATAGGCAAGTCTGCTTCATCAGTTATTAGAGGTTGTTTTGGAGGAACTTGCCTTGGTCATATAATTTATTTTACTCAGCTGGATTTACCTTTTAAAGACTGTCAGATAATATTCAGTGAGAGAATAAGCAGTGTCTGTCTGTATTATATCTTTTGTTTAAATCACATAGGAAGATGGACAGTGTGCAAGATCACTTCCTCCTTAAATTGTCAGCTCAAAATGTGGGTTTTTTTGTGTGGCTAGCCATGCTTAAAACCCTTCCTTGAATTTTTTCTGCACAACCTCAGAGTCAGCAGACACACTGCTCACATCTCTGAGGCATTTTTAGTCTCACCAGTGATCCGTTTGTTTCCTTTTGGCTCTCCCACTGATTCATATGCTTCCTAAAATAGAGCTCACTATCTTTGTTCTGTTGTGACAAGTTACAAAAGAATTAGCAACATCAGTTTAGCACCAAGTAATATGAATCATATCATATGCCTAGATGTGCTTGGAGTTCAACTATAAGATTACATCTAAGTGTAAACTACCATTATTTTTGAAAGATTTCTGAGTCTTTTCAGGGTACAAAGCCACACACCATAATTCTGCATTGTTGCATTGTTACTCTTTTCATAGATGCTTCTTACAAATACTGAGCCCAATGTTCCTCACCATAGCTCAGACCAGTCCCAATTAAAAAAAAAAAAAGGCTAAAGGCTTCTGAGAGCAGAAAAAATAATGTCTATTGCAATGGAGGCTGAGGTGATCATGGTGCATAAAAAAGACATGAACTTTCCTGCACCCAGGTCTCAGGCACTACATTTGTAACAAAGCAGTCAATACTTCACAGTGTCCTTAGCTTGCACATTCCAACTCCATTTTAACATGGGATATATACAAATATATATGTGTCTTTGTGTATTTCATAATCTATTTATGCAGTGCATTGCAGCATATATGCATGTTTCTGTAGCTCACAACACAAGAAGACCAGCACTCTGTGCTAGCTGAGGGTGGCTGAATGACTAAATAACGTGGGAGGTCTTGTCTGTGGGGTTAAGCATTTCACAGGAGCCAGGTGTGAGCATCTTCCGTGCCTACTGAATCTCTGCAGCTCAGGATCTGGTATTACAACTAGTTTTTCAGATAGCATTTCAATATAATGATGGACAATAATGAATTTATGAGGTCTTAGTCTCCTCAAGATTTGTGCTAATGAAGCCTTCAGGCAAGGGACAGATTGTCCCTTCCACGTGCCCTTCCGGCTTGGAAGAGGTAATGTTCACAGATAGGTTTAGCTTCCCTACATAACAATATAACTCCCCAGGTGACAGCAAAGGTTTTACTAAAACTTGCTAGCAAGGTCATGTTGTGCAGCCACTGCAATGAGAGAGCTGCAGCTCCAGATTTAGTTGCAAACCTGTTGCATGGCTTTGGGCAGACTGTGTAACTCTGCCTGAGCTCCTCGTGTGTAGGATGTGGTCGGGCAGCCAGGCACTCCACTGGGATGATGCAAGAGAGCTGTTTGCATTTAACCCTTTCTACTCTAGGCTGCCTAAGAACTTTTCACATGGCTGTAAGTTGCTGGAAAGGTTCCTGGGTAAGGCAAAATAGAGCTGCTCTTGGGATATTCTTCCAGCTGACAATTCAGCAGGTGGGAGGTCCAAAACATAGAGAAAGTAAATTAGTATTAAATTCTTAAACAAATACACCAAAACATGAGTGACAGTACTACAGCAAGTGACAACTTGAGAATGATGCCCTCCTAGCACCTGGTATTTCCCAGGGCTCAGCCCTAACAGCTGATATGATACAAACCATTTGTCTCACCTATGCCAGTGCTTCAAGGCATGATACCAAACATATTTTAAAGATACACCTTTCATCCTGCTGTAGTGAAAGTGCTGAAGTGTAAGAAATATTTTTTAATGAAAAAATTTCTGGCTGAAGCAGGGCCTTACAGTGTCTTCCAGGGTTTTTGGAAAAACACAAGGAGTGGTTGTGACAGAGTGTGGAATGTGTTGTGAGAAAACAGGCAGTTCAAGAGAACAGATAAATAAAAGACTGAAGTTGAAAGAACCCTTTTTCTCTGGATCTGAATTTTGGAACGTAATATCACTCAGATGTCAGTGTTTGAGTTATTAAAATGGTGTAATGAGATGTAATGGCCAGAGCTGCAAGGACAGTAAACATAACTGCACTATTATCAGGACAAGCTGAACTTCCAATGGTGCAACAGGTCAAACAGCTATAATCATAACACCGTACCTGGAACAGGGGAAGGGAAGGCTGCACATGAACATAATGTACCTGGGCTCTGGGACTATAACTAGAGCAAAGCTGGAGATTTATAGATCCCAGGCATAAACCAGCATGATAAAGTTAAAAAAAAAAATGAAAGTAAGATGGAAGAAATATAAGCTTAGCATTCAACCAAGCAATTTCACACCAGTTAACTACATAGCTGAAAAAAATAAGAGGTTATTTAAGACTAGGAAATCCAATATTTTATGTCTGGTCAAGAATAATCCTCTGCCAAAAACACAGAGCAAATGAGTAGGGAACAGCCCTGATGAAATATTCTGGATGTTGCATACTCTATCAAAAAAAAAGCAAACTACATAGTGAGAGGTACAAATATAAATAGAGGCAATAAAGCGCATGAAGTGATTCCTCCACTTTCCCCAGTACTGGCAAAGATCAGTGGGAACTTGGCAAGCCTGGCTTGGGCAACCATGCTTGGGAGAGATAAAACATTCATCAAGCTACAGAGCAGACCAATGTGTATGATCAGAGTTCTAGAAAAACACACATTACACGGGAAGACTGGATAAACAGGGGTGCTTGTTCTATTGAAGAGAAACCTAACAGAAATGTGAAAGCAGTCTTCAAAAGTAAAGATATTACAGATTAATAAGACATTCCATTGCAGCAGAAATAGGCTTTGGTTAGACATTAGGAAAAACTTTCTAAAAATAAGGCTAGTGATGCATTAGGCAAGATTGCCTGGGGATTGTAAATCTTTTTAAAAGAGATCAGATAAAACTCAGTCAGTAATGACAGAGATAAAAATATATCCATCTGTAAAGAGTGGGATGGTATAGATAACTTCTTGAGATATCTTTTAATCTCTATTTTCCATGTTCATCCACAAGATGAGTGTTTGTTTTTTTTTTCAGATTTGCTTGTTTATTCATGCTAGTCACTTGCTTCTTCATCTTAGAAATGGAAATCCCATTATTTAGTCCCAGTCAGAGCTGAGTTCAGGTTTTTCTTGTACTCTGTAGCAACAAAATGTGACTGTTCAAGGTGCAAAGACATAAAGACAAAATTTAAAACTGTGTTAAATTAATAACTATGAGCAAACAATCATACCAGACTTATCATTGGCTTCAAATCAAAGGAGTTTATGAAAACAAGCCCTAAGTCGTGAGTCCTGGGTAATTCACATGGTCCCTTTGACACTTCAAAGAGACTGTGATGCTTGGATGAGATGTGCAATTTTACTGGGACAGGCAAGGTAGAGTCAGGAACAAACCATTTGGATCCACTCTGCAAAGCAGCTGTTCCCACTCTTTCCACATGAGAAGCAGGAGATCTGCCACGGTTTCACGGTGCTGCCAGCACCACTGACGCTTTTATACATATCCACATCCACTGCCAGCAACATGGAGTGCCTCTCACACAAAGGAGGTGGCAGGTGGATTTCAAGAGTGCTCCCACTGAATCTCTGGGGCCTTCAGCAGGAAGACTTGAGATGAGCTCAGCAACACAGGCCCCTTCCTGCCACCATGGATGCCTTTGGTGCTTTTCCTCCCCCAGTGCTCCTACAGCAGTGGAATCAAAGCATTGAACAGCTAAGCCTTCTGCCTGTATTCTGAAAGATTTGATCAACATTTGACTATGTTTCTGTTTCGATGTCATTTTGGTTACTACTGACAGAATTTTAGCTTGGCATCATGTTATTTACACTCCATTACAGTGATCCTTGTTGGGACATGTTAAGGCACTTACCTCCTGAGCAAGTGCCTTACAAAAAGGATAAAGTGCACCTATCTATTATGATTAATATTATTTTGCTAAATATGGAGGGCACTTTGGCTGCCCTCCCCCCAGGTTGCTACAGCAACACACATCTGCAAAGAGTCATTCTTCTAATTGTGCCAATTAGGCTTATATAAGGGTATTTCAGTGATCCAAATGCTGTGGAAAGCACAGTCTGAGGTCTGGCTGAAGACAAGCCTCATGCTCCAAATGCTAACAAAATTATTTTAAACCTCCTTCTGGTGTAACTGCATTAGTCACAGTGAGCAAGGGGCAGTGCAGTAGCTCACTGAGCTGGGCAGGTTTGCTTTACTCTCTGATGGAAAGAAGCACAACAGGAGACTTCTAAAATGCTTCTCTGAAACAGAGGAAAAAAGTGAGCTTGCATTTTGTTTGCAAACATTATTTTGCTATCAAGAAAAGGAAATGAGAATGCAAACCCAGCATGTAAAAGGTTAATGAGATTAATGATTAATACTTGACATCCAAATGGTGCCAGATTAATGACGAATGCTTTGCAGCTATATATAACTTTTTGAATAAAGCCAACCTGTGAAATACAGAGAGGTGCACAGGTCAGCAACAGTGAAAGTGCAGCAACTGTCTGATTGACCCCTTTGACTGGAGCAATGTGGAAGCTGCAGGGGCACCTGGGAACTTTGCAAGCCACAGCAGTCTTCCTCATGCAAGAAAACTGCTATTTTCCACACAATAAAATTAAGCTAAGGAGTTTGTAATAACTTGCTGCTTATTTTATTAGCTTTATTCTCCAAGGGTGTTTTTGCAACCCAGATCATTATGTGTGAATAAGAAACACTTTTTGAAAACCTTGAAAATGGTTGTCATTAAAACATGAGCAAAAGACACTGACTTGCTATTATGTGACATTATAACACCACACTTGATGTGTTTTTCTGATGGTTGACTCACCATAGGAGTTTCCTTGAGACTGGCTATTGGAACACCATCCAATTGCAATAATTGCTGTCTGAAACCTCCTGAAACAAAGACAATGATATCTTTAAAGTGAGACAACTATGTATAATTACACCCTGTGATAGTCATAAAATAACTGTCCAAACATAACAGTACAATTGTTCAAATATGCAATTATATTAATCCAAAAGAAATTTAAGAGGTTCAAAAATCAACATGCTGACTCTTTCCAATTCTCATCATCTGTAGCAATGGGTTTACTGGTCAAGCTGGAATATTATTATTGTGTAGAATATGGAGATACAGGTTTTGCATACAATGTTTTCAGATTATGCAGTCACAGAATCATAGATCAGCTTGGGTTGGGACGGACCTTAAATATTATCTAGTTCCAATCCCCTGCCCTGGGCAGGAACAACTTTCTATAGGAAAGTATAACAATGTCACTTTGAATAAAAGTTTATTCTCACTTTTTTCCCCCCATTAAGTTATTGGAGGCCACAAAGTAACTCACAAATGCATATTTGTATAAGATGGACCTTGAAATGTCTCTGCGTTAAAAGGTGATAGTGGCTTATCTGAGGTAAAAGATGACAAAAGGACCCTTTACAGGGGACAAATCCCAATGCTACCTATATTTAAGAACGTCCTGACTTTAGGCTGAAGTATGAATCACCATGTTGGAGCAATTTATTTTACCCTTGCATCAGGCTGCCTAGGGCTGCAGCCTTTGGCTAGGAATTAGATTGTGGAGCTGAATGTGAAATGACAACACCAAAATGCACTGGCTTCCCTTTGTCAAAGAAGGGGTGAGGAGGAGGAGGCAACATGGTGTAAGAAAGCAACCAGAGAGGTTCCCCAGCTCAGCATTTCCAGAGCCAGTGCTGACCTACGTTGACCTGCCTCCCCGAACCGAAGCTCTGCCATGCTGGTGCTGAAAGGATTACTTCCCCATGGTTTTCAGTCGTCAATCTTCCAACCTAAAGCTCCTTTCTCCTTAAGATTCTCAATAATTGTTCTGCTTCAGCAACCAGAGAATCACCATAAATCACCTTTCTACAGTACTTTTCCCCCTTCTGTGCTCTCTCAGGGTGTTTTGTCATTGATCTTGTCTGCCCTGCAACTCTTTTCACTATTTGAGCTGCATTTAATTAGCATGGCCATTTATAATGCTCAGAACTGGAGTGTTTGTGGATTTGAAAAGAGTTGATTTCTAAAAGGTGTTTTAGAAATGCTTTGAGATTCCACATCACCAGAAAAATGTGGGGAAGTGAAAAGCAGGGCAGTAGCTAGGCACCTCATTCTTTCCAGCAAATGCTGTACCCTGCTAGTTACTATGGCTGGCTGATAAGGAACATTTTTGGGAGTGATTGTTTCTACTTACCACTGCAAATTTCAATATCAAGATTCCTATGTATACTTATGCCCTGAAGCCCTCTGCAGAAGATCCTCCTGGCTTCTGCCCAAGTGTGTCCCCTCTCGAGGCCCCCTGGATCTGACAAATTACTTTGTCCAAGCAGAGCTGAGAGGGATTCTCTTTGAGAGTAAGAACACCATCTGTAAGAATGCTCGTGTGGATGGTTGAAAGAGTAGGATCCCACTGTGACATGGAGCAGAACAATGTGACAGGGTGGAAGTACTCTGTGTGACCTCTGAGGAATCAGGCTGAGTTTCAGAAGGGGATATTCCAGAATTTACACCAGAGATAAAGACTAGGCAGAAAGCAGTTTGACTGGACAGTCAGGCCCAGGTTGTTGATCTGAGGAGCTGGAAGTGCCCAAGTTTTTGTCAGAAAAAATACTTAAGACACCCAAGATCCTGGTTCTGCATGTGGCATTATCTTGGTACAGCTGGCTGCCACAGGACCTCTGGCACGTCAGCATCCCTTACTCACCTCAGGAACCAGACCCAGGAAACCTCATATTCCCTCAGCAACCATTTAAAAATGAATACAGATAGAACAAATGCTGCACAGTCTCAGGAGCCTAAGCATGTGTATTTACACTGTATTCTGCAGTACTGTCCTTACAATTGTTCCTTATGGCCTACATGGTATAAAATTGTCAGATCATTTAAGGGTGTTTTAGCAGGGTTAGCAACCCTGCACCCTTGCAGAATGGGTTTTGAAAAGAAATTTTTTTCAAAAAGAAGCTTGCAGGATTTGGGACAGTCTCCTGCTAAGCAGCTGACTCTGCAGCCTGTTCTCACTGGACTGCCAACACCTGCCATGAGGGTCTGGGATGTACTCAGGAGAGAGGAGGAGAGCTTAGTTTCCTATCAGGAGTGGGGAAGGAGACTGCCACTGGGACAGAGAGCAAAAGTCAAGATGCAATGAATCTGTGTCCTTGCAGCTCTACAAGTTTTGAACATGTTGCTGCCAGTCATTGGTTACAGGTGAGCTTCCCAAAGCATTGTCTTATCCCTGGAAACTGGCACACTGACTGGTCTGCAACATCCTAGGAGTGTCTTTTCTGCACAGAAAGTTTTCTCTGAGCTCTTTTACAAGCTGTTACAAGGGCCTTGGAGGCAGCAAGGGTGCATTGGTTGCTGTAGCACTGCCAGCAAACCTGTAATGTTTTGCCCAGCTGCCTGGCAGCACACGCAACCCTGAAAGAGTTTGGAGCCTGGTTAAAGTTCTTGGACAGGTCAGGGGTTAGGCTGAACTGACCATAATAAAAAGGAATCCCCTCAGGCCACCAGTTTTTTAAACAGCAGAAGACATGAGAGGTTCCTGGCTTGTGTCTGGTGGAATGTATCCAAATGCCAAAACATGCTGTCATCTTGGACTCTGCCAGGGTAACCAGTTTATGAATTATCCTTGCTGACTAACAAGGCTCGTGCAGATCAGGTGAGGGATCCTTCCTAGCTCTTGCAGACACAGACCCCACATGAAAAGCAACCAAAGGAATGTGGGTCCTAATTCTGTCTCTTTTGGTGAAATGGCATTAGGTAAATTCCCTTGCAGGTCACTCCTGATGCCAAGTTCTACCCTTTACCTCATTCTAACACACAAAAGTAACAAGCCCCAGCATGCCTGCACAGGGAGGATAAGGCAGAAGAACAGTAGAAGAGGGAGCTGTCTGTATCCAGCCACAGCAAGTGCTGCTGGTCTCATCTCTTCTGCCTCAGTTAGCAAAGCTGGACACAGGCCTGGAGAATCTTTCCCGAATGGGACAGCTCTCATACCCCCCTGTACCCCATCAATCTGCAGTAGTGATGTGCCCTGTGCACCAAAGAGGCCCTGAGATGTGAACACTTAGATGCACACTAAGTTAAAATGAGCTGGCCTAGGACCATGAATGGCCACCTCTCTTGAGGTGACCATTGCAGACAGTACATGTGTAGCCACAGGAGCTCAGTGATAGGACTTCAGAAGCCCAGCTGCCAACTCTGTGCTTTAATTACTCAATAATGGTCCTTCCTATATTTATATGTTCTGAAAAAAGAAAACATGGGGAAGTGTGGAGACCTCAGTAGAACATGATAAGGTCTGGAACAAGTTGTTCTCTTTACTGTTGTTGCCTTGCCCAAATGCCTGAGGCCTCTCTCACCATCCTGTATCTGCTGTCACTTCTTTCCAGGTTTGTCAGGGATTAGTCCTAGTGATGCAGTTTCTCATTACTCACCGTCCCTCCTTCTGAGTGCTAGTCTGGCTTGCAGGGGTCCAAGGGAAGAGATATAAACAAAAGCAGTGTACACAACAAATAGACCCGCTTTCAACACAGAAGACACAACATTTAGGTCAATTTATCTTCTGGTGAAGAAACATTCATTTGGTGAAATCATTATTATATTTGCAGTTGACTTCATCTGCATGCGCCAAACAAGTTTGCACACCCTCAGCTTCCTCTCTTTCTTTCTTTCTCTCATCTCCCTCTCAACAACTTCACAAGAATTTTAAAGAAAAGGCTGGCAACTTGTTAAAAGAACACAAAGACCCTGTTCTTGCTAGCCAGAGAGAAAGTGCTGGTACCTGTCTGTCAAGAACTTGTGGCTTTTCAGTTTGCATATTTCTTGCTAACACTGTCTATCCAGGTAGCACAGATGGGGCATATCATTTGGCAAGCTTACCCCTAAGCTTTTTACAACAAGGATGATAACAGGTGCAAGATAAGGGATACAGACAAAACCAGGAGTTCATTACAAATACATTTGCATCCAAAGCAGCAGTAGAAGGACTTGGCTTTCACTTATCTTAAAAGCACACACTTTGTGAATTCCATTCAAATATTCACAGTATTTGCATTTGATACTGTGTGTCACACCAGACAACAACATGGAACCAAACTGTGTTTGTGTGGGCTTACACTCCTGTGCAAGGGTGGCCAAGTAAGTAATCTCTTCTCATGGCAATAGGGAAGTTTTATGATGGGTGCTGAAAAACTAGAGACAAAATTCCTAGGAGAGTACATTGTCCCCCAGAGAACAGGATTTTTGAAGGAACTTGTTAGATTAATAACAAACGCTTCTTAAGGTCTAAAGATCTTATTTTGATCCCAAAGTCAATGTTGGACAGTTAAGATGCACTAAAGACTTGAAAGCTTGGCCTCAAGTTCTGCATTTGTGTGTTTGTGTGTTCAAAGAATGTGGCACAGCTATAGAGAGGTTCCTGATTAGAAACAGTCAGTAACCTACAGCAAGGAGAGGAATGAAGTTGATTAGCTGAAGCTATTCCTTATTCTGAACTACTTTCTGTAGAAGTCCTATTTTAATCTGCTGTCTGAAAAGAGATGAGACCAACCTAATGTCCTGGGTTGACTATATGATGCTTTTATCCCCAATTGTCTTGTTCTGTTTATGCTGAATAATAAGTTTTTCACCTTTAAGATTTGTTCCAGAGAGTGAAGGGGGGAGAGAAGAATTTTTTCTCCCGTACCGGTTGTGGGGAGGGGCCGATTGAATCTGCTCTAATAGAGGAGCCCCTTTGGGGATTCTCTCCCAAATTTGCTCTGAACCAGGACACCTAACAAAAGATAGGTATCAAAAGGTTGCATAAGAAGACACTGTTTCACTCACAAGTGTGCATGCAGTTGGAAGCTGAAGTATTTGGAAGTCAGTAACATCTGGCTTTTACTTGATGGTGTATGTAAAGTGTATTGATCGATCCATCTGTTTCATGGGAGTGTACCTGAATCCCAGGTAAAAGCCCAGGAGGCTTGGAAATATCAGATGAGCAGCCATTCCCATTGAGTGCAGTGGCACATGCTCATGGTTGGCAGTGGACAAGGAAAAATTGCTGTTTCCTTCCCCTCTGCAGGACATCACTCCAGCCCAGTCCTGCAGCACAAAGCCAAGGAAGCGTGCAGTGGTTCTCACTCTCCGTAAGACACTGAGACCTTTGTCTCCCACTGCTTTTAGCATGCCACCTTGTACAACCCCATTTGTGCCTGAAACTGGGAAGTGAAAGAGAACAACAATAACAATAAATAAACAAAGGTTCACCAGCAATTCATCTACAGAGAAACATACCAAAAATTAAAAATGCAGCAGCAAACGAAGATGAAACCCTTTCACTGCAATGTCCTTTGGGATAGCTTTTCATCTACTTCATAATTAAAGACTGAGATGTTTAAAGCATGAAAAATGGGGAAAATGTTTTAAAGTGGCCCAGTATTTATTAGCACACGCATTAATGTATTATTCTTTGCCCAGGACTTAAATGACTGCCATTAAACTAATTTTGTTAGTGTTCTCCTTAAACAAAGATTTTTGGTTGAATACTTTTAGTAGTTCAGGTAACAATAACTGCATGTGCCTGTTCACTGTGGCATGGAACTTGACAGGAAACACTATCGTTAGCACACATGGATTTTTTCCTTGACTCTGATATTGGAATTAAGCCAGGAGTATTCAGAAAATGAGAGAGAGGGAGAATATATCCTTGGTCATGTGAGTGTAGAGAATTGTCAGATCACTTTCTGCTCTTGTTGCTAGAGATAAGGGATCCCAGTGACTGTCCCTCACATCCCAGTTAACTCCCCAGCCTCCAGTCCCTGGATATTCTGGGGGAGATCTCTTTCCTTCCTGCTCTGTTCTCCTCAGCATGGAGACTTTTGTGTCTACTTGAGCACATGTAGGCTCTCTAAACTTCAGCCTCTGTCTGGCCAATGGGACAGCTGAGGGGCCCTTTTCCATTTCTCTGTTGACAAATGGAATCTGGATCTTCTTATAATAAGGGTGAGTTATAACTGATCAGTATTTCCTTGACACAGAACTTGGGGTTTTTTCCCAGAAATGCCAGGTTAGAGTAATAACTGAACTATCTCTACCCAAACCAGCCATTGCCATTGCTGGCACTGCTGCCCAATGATTTCAGTTTTGTCTGAGGAGTCAGTGGGACAAAATATTCAGTAAGAACACATCAGAGAGGTGGTCATCTTTCAGCTTCTGAGAAATACTGAAAAAGGTGATGGAATGTGCTTCTTAACATAGTTAGATAATGAAAAATAAGTTTGGAGATGACTCTTACAAAGCTTCAATTTTCATCTACAGTGTTAAAAACTTGCTAAAACATTAAGCCAAATCCTTACTCCCACTGAGTTGGTGGCACAAAAAGCTAACTTACTAGAATCTAGACAGTCTTGAGGAAGATTTTCAATAATTACACATGACACTTAAAATATTTGCTTAAAGAAAAAAGAAGTACTTTAATAAGAACAGTAAAGGTACAGAACAGTAAGAAACAAATGACTGAGAACAAGGTCAGGATTAGTATTTTATATAAACAACTGGTTTATTCCTTTCTTACTATGAGTTTAAATCAGTTTAGCACCCTTTTTGTTCAGAGACTTAAAAAAAGTTAGTATTTTATAAGATTTATTTATAATACCCTTGAGGTTTAGAGTATGTTTATGTAACCCTTCTGCCAGGAATTGGCAGCAGCTGAAAGAGCTGGATTCGTTTATCTAGGGGTTCTCCCTGAAAACTTAAACAACAGCAGTTTCAGCCTCCACCCAAAGCTAAATGGCCTTCTTTGGGTGCCCTAACAAACAATAAATCCTGCTCAAGGCATAGCAAGGGTTTAAAACAAGGTTCAGAGTTTCAAGACAGAGAGAACTTTAGACATGAGAAAAAGGGAAGAAGAAAGGCTCAGAGTAAGCCCACAAGGGCCATTAGTCAATAAAATAAATAATGTTAAAGTGTGATCCCTAACCTCTTTCTCTTCCTCGTCTCTGTGACACAGAATAAAGGCTTGCTCTGATTTCCAAATAGATGCCTTGTCCCTTGAACATCACTGCCCACTCAAAACTCTCCCTGTATTTGCTGCATGGTTTCACTTTGCAGCTGAGCTAATGAACACATGTATTGCTGCCCACAGCCCAGGAGAGCCCGCCCTCTCCTCAGCCCACAGCCCAGCTGACTACGCAGTGAACTAACTGAAGGCACCAAACTGGCAGAAAAGGAACTCATGAAAAATGAAAGTGAGCAGTGGATGTGTCTTTACTGGTTTAATTCCCTGTGCCATAAAATGAAGATCAAAGTCGGCACCAAGGAAGAGGATGGCATGGCTGGGGAGAGAAAGAAGAGCCAGACTGCTCTTGTGCCTCTTCTTGCAAAGCTAGATTGAGGTAGTTACTAATAGGTAACTATTCGTAGATGTAGTTTTAAGATGAAACTGCTTTTAAGCATAGTGCCATTTCTGATGACTCTGCTGTCTTATCCTCATACAGGCTAAACTTTGAGGAAGCTGTTCTGTCCATGACTACATGGCTAACAGAGCCATTCTGTCTCCAGTTAAAATCCAGCCAGCCTGTATGGTGAGGAACTCCTCTGCCAGCTAAGAGGAGGAAATAAGGCTTCTGCTGCAAAGCTTGAACACATTTTACCAAGGATGGAGCCCTGGGGCTAGCTTTGTTGCCTGGGAAGAACTGCTCTGCCTTTCCGCCTCACACAGCACACCTGTGGCTTTTCACAGTCCCGCAGCCGCTCCTATGCCACACTGACCAAAACAGGGAGGCTTTTACAATTCAGCTTCCTTGACTTTTTTGGGCACCCAGTTTAAAAACTTAATCACAGAATAAATTAGGTTGGAAAAGACCTCTGAGATCATCGAGCCCAATCTGACCAAACACCACGTCAACTAGATCAAGGCACTAAATGCCATGTTCAGTCTTTCCTTAAATATCTCCATGGACAGTGACTCCACCACTTCTCTGGGCATCCCATTTCAATATCTAATCACTCTTTCTGTGAAGAAATTCTTCCTAATGTGAAACCTAAACATCCTCTCTCACAGCTTATGCCAATTTCCTTTTGTTGTGTCACTTGTCACCCGGGAGGCCAGCCCCACCTGGCTACAACCTCCTCTCAGGCACTTGCACAGAGCATTAAGGTCCTCCCTGAGCTTTTTCTCCAGGCTAAACGCCTTCAGTTCCCTCAGCTGCTCCCCATCAGACTTGTGCTCCAGACCCTTCCCCAGCCCTCTTGCCTTCTCTGGACATGCTCCAGCCCCTCAATGTCCTTCTTGTAGTGAGAGGCCCAGAACTGGACACAGCACTTGAGGTGCGACCTCACCAGTGCCCAGTACTCTCACTGCCCTGGTCCTGCTGGCCACACCACCGCTGATGCATGCCAGGACGCCATTGGCCTTCCTGGCCACCCGGACACACGCTGGCTCATGTTCAGCCAGCTGCCAACCAACACCCCGAGCTCCTTTACTGCTGGGCCTTTTCCAGCCACTGTGCGGGAGGAGCGGAGGGATTCGCCTCGGGAGGCACTGGACGCTGAGGCGCTGCCGGCCTGCGCCGGCCGCCATTCGCAGCGCACACAGCGCCGCGCGCCCCCACAGCGCCCCGGCCGCGGGCGCCCCCTGCCGGCCCCCGAGCGCCCCCTGCCGGCGGCCGTGCGCGGGGCGGGGCGGCGCGACGGGGCCATGGCGGGCAGCATGGCGCGGGCAGCGCTGCGGCGTGGTGGGGTCGGCCGCCGCTTGATGCGGCCGCCGGCGCTCGGCGGGAGGGCGGCGGCGGCGGGCTGGAGCGGGCCGGCGGCCGGAGGAGCGGTGCAGTACTGTGCCGAGCTGGTGCGGTGAGTGCCCGCCGCGGGGGGCTGCAGGCGCGGGGGTGCGCGCTCCGCAGAGCTGGGCGGCGAGCCCGGCCTGGGAAGGCTCGGCCGCGCTTCCCAGCCGACGGGAACGCTGACGACTTCCCGGAAAGGATGGCTGGGATTGCCCAGGCCGCCCTCGGGCTCTCCGGGCCCCGAAAACAGCCCGTGTGGCCGGCCGCGGTGGGCCGGCGGGACCGCGCCGTGTCGGGAGCATTGAAACCCGGCGCATATTTAGGCCGCGTGGATGATTCAGCCTGCACACAGAATCACTGATTCGTCTGTGTTGGAAGGGACCTTTGGAGATATCCAGTCCAACCCCCGCCCATGCAGGGTCACCTAGAGCAGGTTACACAGGAGCGTGTCCAGGTGGGTTTTGAATGTGTCCAAACAGGGACGCTCCGCCACCGTGCTGGGCAGCCTCCCACGGCAGTGCCCTCCCCCTCTGTGTCCGCGTTCCTTCGGAAGAACGGAACGTTCTTGTTCCCTTGTATCGGTGTTTTGGAGAGCCAAATCACCGAAGTGGATGTTTAAAAACATTGGTTGTTTTCAAATGTTGGCTACTGAGAACTAGCCGTGAAAAAATGGGATAAAGCAGAGGACATCTGACAGCTGGAGCAGCTCAGTACCTTCTCTGTCGTAAACGCAAGAGGAGGCCTGTGTTTCCAAAACATCCTTTTTTTCTTTTGTCAAACCCAAAATGCTCCAAGAGGAGCAGAGTGCAGTCACACACTTCCAGGTGAGGTCACTTTTCCTTCTTGGATTCTGGGCTGCAAACAATGTGTAGGGCCCCTTGGCTGCTTTGGAGTTCCCAGGAATTCAGTTCATTGTAAAGTAAGATGTTAAACAAGTTTCTCAGTAAAGACCTAGGTAACTTCTCTTTGGATACTGTTTTTCCAGATGATTGACAAAAGCTGGGAGAAGGTTTCCATGTGTGCATAGACAGAGTGGAACAGGATTATCTTCTCCAAACTGGTGCTTGTAAAAAGACAGAAAGATGTGTGTGGTCTGCAGTAATGTTTGAGGTAGGAAAACTGAAGGAAAGAAATGGGACAATCTTAAATGTTCAGTGCAGCAGCAAGAAGCTGACCCGTACAGATGCACCAGAATGCACAGCCACATTGCATTTTTCATGATTTTCAGAATAAGCTTTCTTTTCCTAGTTATTCTACCCAGGATTCATTTCCCTGATACTCAGGAGACCAGAGGCTGTGTGTACAGACAATACACAGGTAAAGTTAACATCTGCAGGTGAAATGTTTCCAGTAACAAGCAATTGTGAACAGAATAGTTAGGTTCCAATGAGATGGTTGAATTAAAACTTTTTTATATGTATTTTTGTTAAATGATAAAAGGACTAATTAGAAAAATACACAAGCATTCAAAATAGTAAAATGAAAAGTGGTTATGCTTTTGGCATTATTTAATTGAAGCTGCTGTTCCCAGTAGTTCAACTATTGCATGGAAATAATAACCATAAAAAATAAGTGGAAGGAATTATTCAAACAGTAATAAAACACTTGGGGCTATGGAAGTGTCAGCAACTCCCTAGTTCGGAATTTGAGTCTCCAACACATTAGGAAGTACAACTGAGTTGTGCTTCTATAATGTATATTTGTTTTTGGAATATGGAAGATGCTCTTTCTCTTTGGTCTTCCTTTTTCTTTAAACAACTGAATTCACTTCAAGCTATTTGACTAAAAAAATGTTTTCCTTATAGGTATGTTGTATGTCTCTTACGGTCAGGGATGCCTGGTCTCAAAAACAAGCTTGTGGATCGATACCTTTATTACACATTCATTATATGAAAAGTCCAGTTATGACCAATACTAATTTTTCTTCTGGCTGTGGGTTTATATATAAGCTTATACTTATTTGAAAAACCTCAACTTATCTATCAAAAAGTCAATACCTGACTTAAGGTCGTTCCTTCCTTTCTACATTCCTTATGCTCATACATGAAGAAGGTTGGGGTGGAATGTGATCTACAGCAATATCAATTTTATTTTACTGAGGCTTAATGGATTTGATGCACTAAATTTTTGAGCTTGGAAGAATTGGAAAAAAGCAACCAAAACCCCACCATGTCAACAGCATTACCAGAGGGAAGACAATTTGCTCTATTGTGTTGCTCTGTACTTTGTGTAACATATTTCTTTGTTTCCTTTTTGAAAGTAGAGGTGGTTCTGTGTTGTGTGAACAACACAGACAGACTGGAACTGGGAAAATGTGGCTATAAACCATGCAGCTCTGTCTGGGGTGGACAATACTGGTATTTCTACAATAAGTCTTGAAAAAAATACTAGGCTTTGAGCTGATAATATTTTTCAAAAAGTGTCCTAACTGAGGGAGATTTAACGTATCTGTTCTGTAATATGGTGTTCTTTAAAACCTACTACAGCTCCAAAATGTAATTTTTTTTGGGTTGATATTTCTGTATTTGCATTGAGGTCTAAAAGAGTCTGACAACAGTTGTGGAAACAAAGCATTTGCTAGTTTTCAGCTACTGTGTATTGTAGGGTTAAGCATCTCTGTTAAACTTCACTTCCTTTTTGTTTGATGCTAAAAGTAGCAACCCTAATAACCTTTGGGTTTAGTTTGGGTTTCTATTTTAAGATCATATTCAAAAGAAATATGAGTACATGCAAGAACAGCAAACTTACTGAAAATGAGTGCATGTGTTTTCCTTGACAACCTGCTTCTCCACTCTTCAGGCCAAACTTGGGAGTTCATTTTGTTCTAAGCAAGAATCAGGTTTCAGGCTTATCAGAAAGTACACAAAAATGTTGTTCAAAACAAGCAGTTTAGCTTTTCAGAGGTGGTCAGGTGTTTTTGTTAGCTGGAGTGATTTTGTAGTTCATGGTTCTGAGCACTGTGTTTTTAATTTTGTGGCACACACACCCACGTGGCCAAACGAAGGCACATCACTCTGGGTTGGCAAGGAGCTACCTGCAACAAAACTGCCAACTCCCTGAGGTTTTATGCTTTGAATACAGTTGCCAGTAAACAAAAACTTAATGGTTAAGCAAGCACTCTTCTGCCAAGCTCCAAAGAACAGTCTTGTAAAGAAATGTGGTTTCGTGTTTGGAACAGAAATCTGCAAGTCGGACAATCTGGATTCTATTTGCAGTTCTGCCACAGCCTTGCTCCATGCCTTTAGCCAGATATCTTCAGATGTGGAATTCAGAGGTGCACTGAGAGTTCAAGCAGCCTGCACTCTCTTTTGGAGTTGGTCTTACTTTAAAACAAGCCTAAAAGCTGCTACTTTTGCAAAGTCAGAGTTTTGACCTGTAACTTACTGCGACTCTTTCAGGAGTTCAGTGCTAAGGAATAGCACCTCCAATTGACTTACAGCTATAAATAACAAATGTGCATTTTGATTCTTTTATAGGAAGCGTGACTATGAAGGGTTTCTGTGTTCTCTGCTGCTGCCTGTGGAATCTCGAACCTCTGCTTTTGCCTTGAGAGCCTTCAATGTGGAACTGGCTCAGGCAGGTATTAAAATACATTTGTGAACTCTGGAAATTGAAAATAAGAATTTTGATACTCTAAGTTACGCTTGTAAGTACTCTTTCTGTAGTCAGTGGTGTTTTGCCAAGGTTAACTTTCATACAGTCAAGGGCCATGAATAAATAGTGCAGTACAAACCTCCAGTTTTGAATGGCCCATGGAAATTATCCAGCCTGCCCTTTTATTTTGTTTATGTGTATAATTTTTATGACCTTTTCTTTATGCATTTTAAAATCAAGTTATAGCAAACAGGCAGTGGTTCTTGATACTGTTATGTGATTGCATCTAAATCCTGGCTTCACACGTGCAGTTAATGGGTAAAGTGCCGCTGAACCCTAACTGTAACAGGTTGCTAAAAAAATGGGATGCCATAATCAGAACCAAGCCTTTGTTGGCAGAAGCAAGGTGATGAAAAGGCTGCAGGAGGGAAGTTTGTAGTTAGAGAGTTGTGGGAGAGGAGTGGCTGCAGTCTCTCCGATTTGCAAGGTGCCAGAAACTGCCAGTGCAACCAGGAAGGTTGGCAGTGCTTGCCAGAAGGGAGCAATCCAGGAAATGAGCTGACCAGGCAAAATCCCTCACCAGCTTCTGTAGGCTGTGCTTCTGGCAGCCCATGGTGTGCCCTCCCTCGCTGCTGTCACCACTGCTCTTATTCCTTCCAGGAAAAAAGCTAAATTGAGGGTTACCCAACATTTAATCTCTGTGGGTTTCAAAATCAGGTTGTGGTGAAGATTTTACATTTACTCTATGCAGTGTTCTGAAGCTTTATGAGGAATAAATGTCAGTTCAGAACTGAGCTCTTTCTCTTCTGAGTTTGACTGTGTCCTGTGTCTGTCTTTTCATCATAGATAGACCAAGTGTGTTAAAGACACTGAATCTCACTCCGGATGTGTCCTTTCCAGATTAAAGACTCCATAACTCAGAAGGCAACAGGTTTGATGCGGATGCAGTTCTGGAGGGACGCTGTGGAGGACATATACAGCGATAACCCACCACATCAGCCCGTTGCTACAGAGCTGTGGAGGGTAAAATACACCTTTCTTGTCCTAAAATCTGCTTTAATATTACTGTGGGAAGTAATGTCAGTGTTTTGTGTGTGCTGTGTGGCATCTCTTCCAACCGACAACACTGTTTCCAGCACAGATCCAGAACACAGCACCATAAAAGTGCTGTGAAGAAAATTAACTCCATCCCAGCCAAAACCAGTACTGTATTCAGATAGAAGTTGTTCTGATTCTGGGGTACCAATTGCAACCCTCTCCAGTAGCTAAGACTGCCAGATGTACTCCCTTCTCACAAAACAGAAAATTGGTTTTGAAGTGGAAGAAGAATGGTCTTTGGTGAGATTTCACCTCAGGTATGATTCTAATAAAGGAAGACCAATATAATACATTCCAGACAAAACTGCTTGCAAAATAAGATGATGAAAAATAATTCAGAAAGTAATTTTAGGAGCTCTGATAGCTCAAAGCACTGCAGAGCACTGGAGTGAACTAACAATTTAATGTGACTTGGTAACTTTTGCAGTCAGGATGGGATTTTATTTCCATATTTCAGCAAATACCCCAAGAGTGACCTATTTGAAGCCCATGACTTCACAAATACCCAAGAATGTCATTGCAATTCTTAGAAAAAAGGATTTGGAAATACCTGAACTCACAAGTATTGCAGAGCTGTTAGTAGAATTAACGTGTCTTTGTACAGCATATTCTATGTATATTCCTTTGTTGCTGTTGAGTTTATATGAGGACAATGTGATTTTCCAGAATAAATTTAAGTTAATGATGCTTAAGTGTGTTCCTGAAGTTTTATATATCCCATAATACTTGCACGTAGGTTCCAAATTTTTATAGACTAGTAAAGTAGACAAGTAGCCTTTAATAGTATTTCTAGAATTATTAATAGCTCACCTCTTGGTGACTTTTATATAAACTTACACAGCAACTGTACAATGCGTGATCTTTTCTGTCTGTTTTGAATGTATGAAAAGTGAGACTTAATTCTCTGTTCATTTCTGTGGAAGAAGCCAATTTGTCAAACTTCTGAGAAATGAGGACCCATGTGTTTGAATGAAGTAATGGATGTAATGTACAAATTAGGTAATTTAGCATAGTTGATTTTGGTCCTTTAAGTCTTGACCTGTTAGTATTCCAAGGATTTAATTTACAAAATGATATGTGAGGTGAACAAGTGAGACTAAAAAACAATATTTGTAGTTATAACTTAAAATTTTCCTTTTTGTGTACCAAGTACTGTCTCAAGTAGAATTTATAGAATCTAGAAGATCTGGTCTTGTAAAACCTTGAAAAATATTTACTAATATGATAGATGTAAAGAAGAAGTTGAAAGTGAGCAATGAGGACTAAACAGTGAGAAATCTGCTCCCTAAATTTTGTTTATAGATGTTTTCACATGTGATTGTAGCCTTTCTGAAAATGTGTTCTGAAAAATTAAAAGTGTGGCATTAAGAGGATTGAAGGTAAGTTGATAGAATGAAGTGGCACAGGAAGGAAGTGAAATATAAGACAAGAACCAAAAGAAGAATGTGTAAATATGAGATGCTGTGCAATATTTCTTTAAACAAACCCATAATATTAATTGTATTGCTTTGTTAGCATTCTGTCTTTACAGTATGTATTGGTATGTTGTGCTGACATTTTCTTGAGAATTTACAGGGGAAATATTTTTATTGCTAGGCTCTGGAGGAAACTCTGTTCTTTTTGGAAAGTGAATATAGTTATCTGCAAATATTTTGTGGGAACATATGACTCCAAGAATACATTAATTTCATAAACATTTTTAAAGAAATGCTTTTAGTTTGCTGGCATGATGTCTGGTATTTCATTTTTCTGTGTGCAGCAACTTGCTGTAAATGCCAGCTGAAAATTTTTGTATTTGAAGAAGATTCTCATTTTCCACTGACTTGCCACTTTGATTTAACCCAGTGAATACAAGTCTTGTATTAAATACCTGAAATTATTTCAGCCTTCAGAAGCAGTACTACCATCACTTTGTGTACATTAACGAGGAGGTTTTATTTTATAATTTTCAGGCTGTCAAGAGGCATAACTTGACTAAAATGTGGTTCATGAAGATCATAGATGAAAGAGTAAGTATTTACCCTTCAGAGACTGATTCTGGCTTTAGTCATATTTGGGTTTTCTTTTTCTTATTTTTATAGGTTTGCATGTAAAAAAAAGCTTATGTAATTTTCCAGACAGTAGTATTTCTCTTTAAAAGTTATACTGCTACATTTTAAAAAATTCTTCCTTGATCCTACTCTTCATAGTTTCTGTTCTTTCTTCAAAAATGGCTAATAGAATCCTTTGTTTATTTTATGTCTTAAATTGATGTAGTTTGTGAATTCATGTGGATATAAAATCTCAAAATTTAAGTGACCTATCTGAACCCTTCTGCCACACTTTCATGCTACTCCTTATCATGGCTGTGGAGTTTTTTCTAAGCAGTGGTGTAAACTGGACCATTCAAATCACATGAAGTTTAAAATAGCCACCTTTTTTCTTGGGAAAAACAAGGTTAAGAGCATCACTGGTACAGTGATGTTGCTACAAACTCTGACACAAGGACAAGAATGAAAAGCAGAGTGCAGGGATCTCCTAAGCTAATTTTGCTGCTAAAGTGTCTCATGAAGCTATAAATTGAGCAAGTTGATGGTCAGTTACTTGCAGAGGGTCATTGCTATGAAAGACTTCAGACTTTCTTAATGTTAAGACTTTTTTAGTCTTTAGAGTGGTTTATTTTAAGCATAGGAACCGCTAGGACAGGAGGCATGCTGGAGGATGTTACAGTTTTGGGTGTATTTTATTATTTTGGATGTATTATTTGTAAGCACCACTAAGTTGTTCAGAGGGCTGGAACACTTCTCCTGTGTCCAGGCTGAGAGATTTGGGGCTGTTGATTCTGGGGAAGAGAAGGCTCTGGGGAGACCTTTAGAGCGCCTTCCAGTACCTGGAAGGGGCTTACGAGAGCTGGAGAGGGACTTTTGACAAGGGAATGTAGTGATAGGACAAGAGAGAGTGGCCTTGAGATGAAGAAGGGTAGGTTTAGATTAGTTCTGAGAAAGAAATTGTTTACTGTGGGGATGGTGAGACACTGGAAGAGGTTGCCCAAAGAGGTTGTGGCCTCTTTATGAGGTGTTCAGGGGTTGGGTGGACTTCTGAGCAACCTGGTCTGGTAGAAGGTTTCCATGTTCATGGCAGAGAACTTGGAGCTAGAATGATCTTTAAAGTCCCTTCCAACCCAAACCACTCTATGATTCTACGAATCTATGGGTTTTTACATGACTTTAACACTTCTGTGCATTTCATAGATTTACTTTATGTTTTTAAAAAATACGTTCCTGTTTATCTAAATTTCTCTCTGCTTCAGATGCAAATTGAATACTGACAACCCTATAATGTAAGAATACCATATGATGTTTTTGTTTTGCTGTTTCCTTTTTTATGGAGAATTCTGATTTCATATTATTGCAGAAAGTTGTATTTGCTCTTTGGCCGCAGTTGAGCGTAGTTATTTGTTAGGTTTGCTGTAAGCTTTAATGAGGGCTTCTATCTGACTTTATACTCTCTCTCAGTCTCTCAATTTTGTCCTTTTTTGTTTTTGGTGGTGCATTGGATTGACATGGCCGTAGTAATAAGCCTGTACAAACAGCAGTTATGTTTGCATTCTACTGAAGCTCCGTGTTTATGTTCCAGGAGAAGAATTTGGATGATCGGCCGTACCGTAACATCCAGGAGCTGGAAACATACGCTGAGAACACTCAGAGCGCTCTCTTGTACCTCACCTTGGAAACACTGGGTAGGTGTTTTCACCTTTCTCGGTTTTGCTGATGACTCATTAGTGCAAGTGCAATATTTACTGGTATTTCAAAAACCCTTTTCTTTTCCTACTGGAGTTTAATTTCAGTAAAAGCTGTCCTAGGTAGAATTTCAGATATGTTTTGAATGCTGAACTATAAATGTGGAATTGTACTGCAGCTGTCCTAGAACGCTACTTTCCTTGGAAGCTGCTCAGTGCAGAGCTCATTGAAGTGCAGTTTCCTACTGTTCTTTGTTGCTTGGTTTTCTCTGTTCTTGCTCCTCCTACAGCATGTGGAAAATTCAGCTCTTCACTGTATTTCAATTATTCCTGCTTATCAGAATACAAAGCGCTGTAGGTATCCTGCAGCTGTTGTTCTGTATTGCAGTGATGGACACTGATTGTCTTGAAACAGCCAACTTCCCAATCTACAAACTTCCTTTGGTGATGTTTTAAATTTGGGTCTGAATCCTCTCCTCTTCCTAGAAGTAGGTTAACTATCAATAATTGAAGAGCTAGAAAAAAATGCAACAAAATGATCCCTGTGATCAAGAACTACTGTCTTTGTCATGTCTAATGTAAGAACCACAGATTGGGAAAGAACTATTCATTTGTAGTGAAGAAAAGGGTAATTTTCATTTAGGTATCTCTTGCATTATGGAAGTATTCGCAATATGAGCTTGGATGTAAAAAAAAGGTGAAAAACCCCCAAATTATTATTAATATTATTAATATTGTTAATATCATTGTTGTTACTATTATTATTTATTGTTTAGTATTGTAGTGGCAATATTTTCCTCTTGCTTGTCAGACTAATCTGATGAAAGGCAAATACTGATGTTAAAAGTTAAAAAAGAAATAGAAAAAGGAGAAGTAAAAAGAGAGATGGTGAGTACATTCTTCTTTGAAAGAATTGAGGAACTTATTTCTTAACATCTGATGTTTGCTTCCTCAGTAGGAAGTCAGTGAAATGCTGCAAATATCTTTCTGAATCTTTTATTGAAGAAATGTAGGACCATGAGAAATGCCAGTGTCTTCCATTCTGAGAAATCCTGAATAAGTTCAGTCATGCTTGGATCACTCACTCCTTGTACAAATCAGATAAAACTGTTTTTGAAAATCTGTATGGAGAGTCTGGATATTTTAAGTCTTCTGTTGTCATATTTAACTTCTCTTAAATATACAAATGTAACAAAATATCTAAGCAAAAGTCTCCTCCACTGCATATTAAACAGTTAACTTTTGTTATTTTTCCCCACAAATTGAGAAACTAATCAAATATAGCCCCTTTCTTGGTTGCCCATCAGCACTGTTTTCTAGACTAGGTGGACCTGGTTTCATTCAGGTCATGTTTGCTAAATTTCTTGTGCTCTTTAGACTCCTTATTTTTGACAAGTCTCCTGTTGTATCTCTCCCCATGTGTACTCTCCCAGTACTAGTGCTGTTATATTCTTGCTGATTTCAGATTGTTTCTTTTGTCAAGCTCATTTTGGCTGGTAATCCTGTCATCTGAAGTCCTGGTGCTTCCTCTCAACTCCTGTAATTTAAAAATACTAATATTTGTGCTCTCTAACTAATTACTTAAGTAGTTAGTAAATAATATCCATTGTTTCCTCCAAGCCACACTTTGCTTTCTGCTGCCATTGCTAAAATCAGTCCCTGTAGTGTGGGTATAGTCAGTCTTTCACAGAGGATTCTGAGACCCACTGAAGACCCAGACAGGCTTCTGCAGTGAATCTGGTACCCCCAGTGTTATTTCCAGATGTCAGTTGGGCTCATTGATCTGTAATTGCTGTATCCCCATTGCTTTCTTTGTAGAATGCTGCTTCTGTTAAGAGTTTTTGTAAATTTTAATTCAAATTTTCATTTTATCCTAGCTCAGTTTTATGATCAGTCTAAGCCAAGCTTGTATGGTCTTGCCATGAAGAGCAATGGTGCTGCTCTGCCCCACTCACCTTCCTCTTTCAGTTCTCACAGTTTATGTGTCTGTGCAGTAACTAACATTAGTTTTCTGTGGTTTTGTTGATCTGATTCAGTTTGCCTCATTGCTCCTGACAGCACAAGGGAAGGGGCAGAGAAATGGGTTTGGGAAGTGAAGCATAGGATCATTTCTCTTTGACTTCACTACACTGATGAATCAGCTGCAGCTAATCATGAAACCACACTGAAAGCATTAATGCTTGTCAGAAATCTCACACTTGAATGACTTTTTCTGGCAGGAAAAGCAGTTCTTGGAATACTGTTATCCTGGGAGAGGATATGCCAATGAAAGTGAGTTTGTGTACCAGTGTTATATATCTGAATAGGTGCTGCTCTTCTAAGTATATCCTTTGCAGATACTGCAACAAGAGGCATCTTGCTCCTGAATGTGGAAATGAATGAATTTTCCTGCTGTTTTGCACCTCTGAGTTGAGATCTCAAAGCAGTTTATTCACATGAACAGTTCTATGATGGACCAATGCATGTAGCTTTCCTAAAGTATGACTGTGATACACATCAGAGAAGACCATACCCCTCAACAGGCCTGACTGCATGTTCCTAAACATATTGTTTCTGCAATTTTAGGTGTGAGGGACATCCATGCTGACCATGCAGCCAGTCACATTGGGAAAGCACAAGGCATAGTTACCTGTTTAAGAGCAACTCCTTATCACTGTACAAGACAAAAGGTCTTTCTTCCCATGGACATTTGTATGTTGGTAAGAGAAGCAAATAGTCTGGAATTGAACAGTGTAGTTTTTCTATCTCTGTTTCTCAAGGCTAGGTATGAGATCATAATTTATTATGCCAGAAAGAAATGGTATGTTTTTTCTTTATTTTTACTCATTCTTCTGGCCTGGTAATTTTCACGGCTTTATATCTTTTGGGAAGTGAGAGCAGTGATCTTCAAGAAACTTCAAGAAACTCTAGATTTCCCTTAGGGGTTTGTCTGTTATTATTAAATGTATTAATATTTTAGGTTTCAGGAATTTTTCCAATAATGTATAAAAATGCATATACAGAATGGGTCCTGGGGGTTTGTGTTTTGGAGTTGGATCTGGGTTTTTTCCTGTTTTTTTTCTTTTCCTATCACCATAAAGGAAGCACTGTGAGAAATTTTACTTTAAAAAATCTTTTTGTGCTTCTCTTTATTACCTTTTCATAATGTGCTGGTGGTTTGTGGGTTTTTTCCTGTTCCACATTTTACAGTTATAGGCCTATATTCCATACATTTATAGGAGATGGTATAGCCCTCCAATTTAAACTGTACATCAGATTTACACTGGAATTTGGCAGATCTGTCAGTTTAGATAAAATGAGATTAAAGCTTGGAATTTTTCATTAATATTCCCTGGTTTAATCTGTAGGCATCTCAGCTGTTAGTCCTTCATTTCCAGTCTTTATTTTTAGATGCTAATACTGTTCTTTTTCAACTTAACCAAAATTTATGCAATTACGGTGATGCCTAAGGTGGTTGTGTTAGTATTTTCTGAATATAATTTCAATACAGTTAAAAATTTGAATTGGAAGTCTAGTAATGTAGGTAGCTGCAAAAAATGATGAAATGATTCTAAGGTACTAATATAGGTCAGATACTAAAGATACTAATATAGGTCAGGGTTATAAGACAACAGAAAGGAATTGCACTCTCCTTTCAGCCCTTCTGGGACTGCCTGTTATGGGAGGCCTTCCAAATTTCAGCTTTTCAAACATAGCCTGAAAATTCAGTCATTCCTTGCCATGGAAGGTGTTCTGCAGTGAAACTGTAAAAACAGCTTGTATCCCTTCTGTGCAGACAATCTTGTAAGCTTTTCAGCTGCTGGCAAGAACTGTGGAGTTCTCCTGACTCTGTACCTCCTGTGAATCCTTTCTGCCCACCTTCATACAGCTCTCACATGCCTCAGTGTGGTTGAGAGGCGTGGCAGCTGGTGCAATTCTGAATATGCCATATTCTGTGTTAACATTGGTCACTGTAGTCAAAGAATAAGTTTGGAGTTGGCTTTTTGGCTCTTTTCTGGTGGTTCTGGGGTTGGTTGGTTGGTTTTTGGAGACGGCTTTGTTTCATGTTTTGTTGGTTGTTGGTTTTTTGTGAGCGTGGGATGTGCACACCAATCCCAAGATTCAAAAGCCAGCATGGCTTCTTGATAGCTGTTACTGTTATGGGCTGTCTTCTGCTTAATATTGATTCTTGGATTATGGTTTTAAAAATTGGGTATCTAACCTGATCTAAATCCTCCAAACTTGGAAATCTGACTTTGTAATCTTACTGACCACAAAATTTTAGGAAACAAACTTGTGCAGAGAGTCTGTACCAACTGTTCTCTTTATTTTCTTGATTTTGTTCCAAGTGACTGATCAAAAGAAGGGGAATTAAAAATGAGAGAGCAGTGGTAGAACACTTAGGCTGTTTTAGTCTTTAGTCCTTAGCTTCATTGCTGGGACAGGTTTTTGAGAAGCAAAAATGGAAACTTGATATTTTTAGAGGGTTTTTTCTCTTTTTTGATTTTGGTTTTCCTTCCTATGTCTAGCATGGAGTTTCACAAGAGGATTTCATAAGAGGCAAGCAAGAGAAAAATGTAAGAGATGTAATTTATGACATCGCCAGCCAGGCCCATATTCATCTAGAACATGTGAGATTCCTTTTCTTTTATTTATCTAAATAAACATAACTGATGCTAGTCTTCACAAAGCATTTGTTGTTAGAAGACCTAAAGCTGCATACTTTACATACTTTGCCCTTTTTTATTTTGAGAGTTTACACTAAAAAAATCCCACCACATTAAAGATTCAAATATTACAACTACTTCTGTATGAATATTATCTTTATGTACAGGAGACAGTTTACTCACAGCCAGGTCCAATTTCATATACATAAATGCTGCCTAAAAGAATTATTACTGGAAGAGAAACTTTAGTAGACTTTTATAAATGCAGCAATGTGCCAGCATGGGATGAGCACCATAGAAAGAACATCTGCATACGGATTTCACCGTGGAATGGCTGCCAGGAAAACAGAGCATGTTGTCTTTAACTGCTGGTTCGTGTGTGTGGGAGGGGGGATTCATTCCCTGACGTGACCAGCCATGCCCAAAGCTATGTTGAGAAAGGTGCTTTCTGTTTATTTCTTTCCTGGCATGCAGCCAAGGCAATTAGGAAAGTCTGTTTGGTTGGAGCAGTGGATGATGGGCCCTGAAGAACTGCAGATTTCTACTCTATTTTTTCTTTCATGCTTTTATTCTAGCTGCATTATGAGATGTTTGCCTAGTGCCCAGTACAAAAGCAGAAAAATGTTTTATTGGCAATGCTTTGTCTTCCTCTAGCTGGAAACCAAAGTGCTACAAAGAGCTTCTTACAAGTACATGTACACTTTGAGTATTGCACCCAGTGTTCCAGTCAAGGTAGTCTGGAAAGATAGCACTTTAGAGTAAAGAAACGCCAGATTTATCTCTGCATTTGCACCATTAATACAATCCTCAATTACAGCATTACCTGTGATCACAGTATCTTATGCAATCCACATAGGGGAGCCCTTCATCTTTTTTCTGAAAGTCAAATTCGGCATCCCTGGTTTGTTCAGTCAGTGAGCTGATAAATGTTTTTGTTTTATGTTAATAATGTGCATATGTTGTAACAGCCCTCCAGTACCTAAAGGGAGCCTACAAGAAAGCCAGAGAGGGACTTCTTACAAGGGCATTAAGGACAAGGGGAAATGGCTTTAATCTGAATGACAGCAGGTTTAGATTAGATGTTAGGAAGAAATTTTTTACTGTGGGGGTGATGAGACACTGTTACAGATTGCCCAGAGAAACTGAAGTCCAGTGCCCAGAATCCCTGGAAGTGTCCACGGGCAGGTTACATGGGGATTTGAGCAGCCTGGTCTAGTGGGAAGTGTCCCTGCCCATGGCTGGGATTGGAACCAGATGATCCCTTCCAACCCAAACCATTCTATGATTCTTTGTACCCTTTGGCTTTATTTTTCATACACTAATTATAATTCACATTTAAGGCATTCCTGTTCATGTTGTTTAACCTGATGTCTCAGTTTTTGTGGTCACATGCCCAAGAAAACTGTTTATTCCATTTAGAAGTAGGGAACAGAGACAAAGTACAACATCAAAACTGTCAATTATTTTTGTTCAAGCTGAAATATTTTGATTTTTTTTTTTTATTCTCCACCCTTCAACCCATAATGTACAGTGTATAAAACCCATTGCCTTTTGGCTAAGAAAAATGCCAAGTGCATGGCCTGAAATGCCTCATATCAAGAATGGACGGCATGAAAAATAAGTAATGTGTATTTATGGTCCACATATTTAAATTTGGTTGCTGGTGTTGTATGAAAACTTTGGGATAGAAGCAGAAAAAGAATTTGGTTCTTCAGAACCTTTCAGGTAATTTGATAATTCATAGTGCATTGGTCCCCTGGTTCCCAACATGAGCCTACCAACTTCTGAAGAGAACTGGCCTCCTTTCTTCCCACTTCATTCCTAGAGCCCTGCCCATGTTATGCACTGGGAGGGTCCTGTGGAAAGTATGCAATGTGATCATGTCATTGGAGACTAAGGAGAAAAGTATAAATACCAAGAAACCAGATTAGGGCAACATTAGCATTTTATTCAACTGAATGTTGATCCTGGCACTCCTCCCATTTTCTTTCCCCTTTGTATGTTTTTTAATGGGTGGGTTATATCACCTTAATTAAAATTTTTAAAAAATTCCTCTCTGAATACTTGTTTCTAGTCTCCCATCATCAGTGAATTGTGGACAGTGCAGGAACTGTAGAGTGTTCAAACCACTTGAACTGGCCATAGCTGGCAGCAGTGCCAGAGTATTGGCCTCCTTCATAATCAGATGGTCTCTGTTAATGCAAGGACAGGATACTTTCTGCCTAATGGATGAAATGGGCTTTTGCTAGCAGCATTTGCTGGGTATTTCAGGACCTTAGGTAGATATAATGGGCTGGTGCCTTTAAATGCATCTGTTCTGTTGTATAAAATCACCATTTTGTTTTGCCTAAGGGTCTTCACAGCCACTTATCCTTAGTTTTAGTTGGGATTACAGGGTAGGGTAAGGTTCAAACCTGCAGAGAGGTTTCAGCTATCTCGGCATTTATTACTCAAACCATGTATTTTAGAGGATGAGAGTAGCAATTACCACCCCTGTTTCACAGCCAGAAGACACCTAAATCTGAAATGCTGAATGGAGTCTCAGCCATGTTACATGAAGCATACTGTAGTAGTGTGGCCCTTAATCTTGAGAAAAAGGTTTCTGGAATATGGTCAGGTCTTCCTGACACTGCAGCTGCTGACCAGCAGGTGGCAAAATATGATAATGAAGATTGCAGTTTTCCTTAGGAATTGTGTGTTTTATCAGCATAAAAGCATATAAGGAAATGCTCTGTCAGTCCCCCAAAGTGTTCCTTTTGAAAGTCTACAAATACATTTAAACATTCTCCCTCTTTCTCTTCAGCACCCCTTCCCCAATTCCTCTGGTGAAAAAGGGTCTCCCTTTTGGTTTTTTGCATTTGTCTCAGTTGTCCTACATCGTTATGGGACTCAGTTTATCAAGGGAGATTAAATGCTTTCTGAATGACATGTGACCCCTTCTGGGTTGAGAAGGCCAAACAAGACTACTTTATTTTTTCATTTGCAATTAATAATAGAAGGGCAGAGCATTAGATCAGGGAAGAACATTTTTCTATTTTAGAAATAGATATGCACATACAGGTGTTATTATATCTGAAAATTTTAAAATAATTTGTCTTCTGAAAAGATCGATATTTTTTTCCTCCTAAAGTTTCAGGCTCATTTTCTCAGTTTTCTGGAAAGGTCCATGTCATGGTTTGACCAGGAAGGAGTGGGAATTCTGGGAAGCTGTGGTCAAACCAATGAAGGTTTTGGTTTTATACTGACACCTGGTGTAGCCAGTGGGGTTTGGACACACCTCCGAGAATACACAGGGGTTAAAAGCAAGGCACTGCCCTGGCACTTCCTCTTTTGGACATCGTCGGGCAAAGAGGTCAGATCTCTTCCCCTGCCCGGCCCGCTGCTGCTGGGCGGGGGAGGCGCCGCCATGCGGTAGGCCTGGGGCCTGGACAGAGGTGGGGGTTGAGGGGGCTTTCAAGGATGGAAGGGTGGGGGAGCCCCAAGAGACATCGAGACATCGGGCAGCCAGCCCCCCCCCCCCCCCCCCCCCCCCCCCCGGAGAAGAGAGCCGGCGGCACCGAATGTGATGGCAGCCAGCCAGGAGGAGAAGGGGGGAGGGAGAGAGAGCCCGGCCGGCTGCAGCAGCAGCACGTGTGGGAGTATCATCTCGTCCCAGGACAGACAGAGACTGAAAACTTTTAACCCTTTCTTGCATGATTGGGGCCTTGCAAAAATGCTAATCCTCCTCGAAGCTGAATAAGAAGGGAGATGAGAGATGAGATGAGATAAGGACTTTGGCCCGGAGATTGTGGAGATGATTGGATGGGGAGAGATGATTTGGAGTGGCCTTTTGGCTGGACTTTTTCTTGTAGCCATGGACTCAGTTGTTCCTGTGACACAGACTGCATTTAGGGGGAGGCAGTGCCTCAAAACCAGGAGGGTTCATTCGTGAGGACCCCCCGGCCCCAGGGGGTTGGAAAAATATGGGGGGGACAGTTGTCCCAAAAGCAGAGACTGTGCCTTTTTGGAGTGAGACAAGGCATCCTTGAAAGACCACCCTAAAAGCAGCTCTGGCCATGTCTCGGTGGTGAGAGCACTGGGCATGGAAGGAACATGTCACAAGCGGCAAAAGGACTTTTTTTTCCCCCGGGCGGTGCCGAAGTGACAAGGAAGCATCCGAGGTTTCAGTGTGTTTCCAGAAGCCTATGGAACAAGAAGGACTCCTTTCCTCTTCATGAACTGCAGTTTGAGTATACTAAAGTGTCGTGCCGGGCTGGGCAGTTGGTGTTTTTGAGAGAATGTATTGGATTGGGAAAGTCAGGGAGTGGGGAGGAGGAAAAGTGGTTTTTGTAAGGTTTTCAATTTTCTTTCTTTTTCCTTATAGTCTTTCCCTATTTTTCCTGTAGTTTTAGGTAATAAAGTGTTCTTTATGTTTAAGTTGGAGCCTGTTTTGCTTATTCCTGGTCACATCTCACAGCAGACACCAGGGTGAGGCATTTTCATGGGGGCACTGGCTCTGTGCCAGGCTCAAACCATGACAGTCCATGAAAAACTAAACTTTACAAACTCACACATTCCTATCAGTATTTATAGAGTTAGTTTGTTTTAGCCTGTAAGAAAAGGCAAAACAAGAAGGGATTTTGTTTTTATAGACAGGCATTACAGGGAGACTTGTTCAGCTCTGTTAGATGTACTGACTTGAATATGAGTTTAAACTGCAGATTTGATACAGCCATGCTTTAGATTTTTATATGTGGATACTGAGGAACTGAGATAATTTTGATGTCTGAGATACATAACCAAAGCATTTACAGATGGACTCGTGGGACTGATGGCCACATTGAACCAAAAAGATGCACTCAGAAAAATGCATTTCTGTTCTTCCATCATATCTGTCTATTGGGGGAAAAAAAAAAGTTAACCTGTATTTACTAAACCAGATGCATCTTGGGACTTTGTTGGAACAAGGCATGCTAATTTACCCTGGTTTATAGTATGTAGTCTTGAGGTCTGTCAAATCATGTAAGTATTTTTGCAAGCCTCTGCCAGTATTACATACTTTTGTTTAACTGCTTTTGTACACAGCTTTCATGGAATGAAATGTTGCAGTTTCAGGATGTCAAAATAAAAAGGGATAACACTGGTAATACAGTGTGTTGCCTCTAAGCATGATATATAGTACGTGATGTTTAATCAGAAATGTTAAATTCTTCTGATAAGTACTTTTTTTTGTGTTTTGTTTTTCCCTCCCACCTTACCCCATTTACTTTTAGGCTAGATCTTTCAGTAAGAAAGTTCCTGTGAAGGCGTATCCTGCTTTTTTCTGTACGGTGGGTGTGATATATGCACTCTTTAAGTGATGGACTTATAACTGTGCTGATTTGTGAAGAGCATTCAAATTAAGCATGGGGAACTACCACTTCACCTATCTTATTTTGGGAGGATGTAAACTCATAGAAATCTAAAACTCATAGAAATCATAATGTGTGTCTGACTGTAGAACCTTACAGTTTTGATCAACACTTCTAATCATTCTCTTTTAACTACATCATTCCACCCAAGATGTCTTTGCTTGTAGACTGTTGTTCTAATGCAAAAGCCCCAAATCCTATCTATTTTCATAATTTAGTGTTTGGTCTAAAAGATAAGTACTAAAGTACTAAAAGTTAATGCTTCTCTTCACAAAACTTGACTTTTTTATATGTTTGGAATGTGATGATTACACTACCATTTAATAGCAAAGGCAAATTGTTGAGCCTTTTTTACAGTTTCTCATTCAGTTTCTCTCTTTGCTTTTTAAACTTGATGCCTAATTACTTGTGTGCACCATGTGTATTAAGCCTTTCTCTTCTTTTCTAGGTTGCTTTAGATGATTATTTATATAACATGCGGAAAGTGGACTTCAATATATTTCATCCAAGCTTACAAAAGAAGAGTACATTATTACCATTGTATTTGTATATTAGATCTTGGAAAAAAACATATTAAAGCTTGTTTGGTTATTTTAATATGGATTCAGAGTGCTGAGTTTTTTTCTTTAATGCTTAACTTGCTAGAATTGCCAAGTGTCTGACTTCACACTTCTGCAAAATGCTGTTCCAGAGAAACAGCAGATGCACATGAACTGTAGCTGTCAGCTTGCTGGCAGTAGCTAAGTTTCTTCTTGGAATATTAGGCTGATATCTCTTTTTCACTTGTCTGCCAAGTCATATGTCCTTGTCTGAGATTGCTTTTCTTGTCTTTCCTGTAATAACAGCAGTATGACAGAATTCTTGGAGAAATACTGTGCTAATGGATACTTCTGACAGTTCTGATTCTTTGCCGAGGAAAGGAAATAGAAAAAAGACTGCTGTGTTTGTTCCCAAAAGCAGTTACAGTAAATGCCCTATAAATCAGCTAAGTAGTTCTATTTAGTGCAGGGAGCAGGCTTCCTGCAAGCAGTGGTGATGCTTCAAAGTTGGAAGAATGAGCAAGAAAACTGTCAGGAAAAGCTTTAGCAGAAATTATTTAACTGTGTGTTGAGATGGAGCATTGAAGTGACTGTAGGTAGTGGGAGGATAGCTTTGCATCCAAGGAAGAGAGCCCATACGTTAATATGTATGGATCAGCATGGATAAAACAAAATACATCTTTTATCTGTGGTGCTTTCACTCTGCTCTTGGTTTGGCTGTGGCTTCCTCCTGGCCTCGTGTCTGTTGTTGCCCACAGCTGTCATTGCAATGTGGGTTTGACTGCACCTTTGTTCAGTGTTCAACACATCTCTCAGGACATACTCCTGTGTGGCTTCCCTGAATTCCTTTTCTTTGGTACTGTGAAAACATTCCTGAATGTTTCAGGTAATTTTAGTCCTCTCTCTCTCTCTAAAGATACTGGTCTGAACTTTTTTGTGGGAAATTACGAGTAGCTTTGTACTCAGCATCTCTTAGGATCAAGATAAGTAAGCATTTCTGTTTGATTTTTTTACGGTAAAAGAATGCTTCCTAACATTCAGAATGATTGAATTGCACAAATCCGGTCATTTGTTCTGCCTTCATCCTAGTTCTAGTAAATAGCTGCTTTTCCTAGAGATTTTATTTCTTAAATCAGGGCAAATCACCCCAGATGCTTGGCTGTATAACAACATCCTGTATTTTTGTGTAAAATGTTACATAATGAATTTCTGAGAACAAGATTTGTGGCTTTTTCTATCACAAACTGTCAGCATGGTGAAAATCTTAGGAATAGGAACCTGACATAAAGTACTTCATTTGGTGATTTTGCTTTACATGTTTTAAGTTGGTTTGTGATACAGATCTTGGTTAATCTGCAGTTTTTTATTCCTGAGTAAGACATTTCTCTTTGAATTTGTTCAGCTCAGGATCCTGCTTTCTGTATTACTAGAGGTGGAATAATCAAGGTGATATAAAGCAAAAAGAATCAGTATGTAATGGATTGGGAGCATACTGGCTGTTTTCTTAATGCAAAATCTTTACAGGTTCTGTCCACTTGTCAGATCACCTGCAGTATCATATCAGTGGTGTTTCTGAATGTGGCAAAGAGGTCTGGTGAAAAGAAAATGTTTAATTCCTATGCAGGCACTGCGACTCTTTGTGCCAAATGAAGAGCAAAGGCTTAGGCTCTGTTGCTGCTACCAGGCCAGCTGCACATTCCCTCTGTTTATTTTGTGATCTGGAGCAAGCATTACAAATGCCTCTTTCTGCACTTGGTCATGTTTTGTTCCAAATGTGCTGAGTCAGGCCAGTTGAGGCAGACCTGTCTGTCCTCTCAAAAGGAATCACTCTCCTGTGAAGTCTTCTCCCAGGCAACTAGCAACAAGATAAGAGGGCACGGCCTCAAGCTGTGCCAGGGGAGGTTTAGGCTGGACATCAGGAGGAATTTCTTTGTGGAAAGGGTTGTTAAACATTGGAACAGGCTGCCCAGGGAAGTGGAGGTGTCACCATCCCTGGAAGCGTTCAAGAAATGACTGGATGTGGTACTCAGTGCTGTGGTTTAGTTTGCAAGGTGGAGATCAGTCAAAGGTTTGGCTCAATCTCAGAGGTCTTTTCCAACCTAAATGGTTCTGTGGTTCTGTAATATTTCCTTTCTCATCATGGCAGGTAAACAGCAGCCTCCTCTGCCTTGACCATCCTCCAGCTCTTCAACGTAGCAATTTCCCAAATTTTCCTCATAGCAATATCCTGTGAAGGCAGGTCCTTCTCCAGCCTTCTCCAGTCTATGCAAAGCTGTAGCTAGGCCTGTTCTTGACCTTTTCCCCAACTGTAGCCCAGGGTGGCTTCTCTCCTACAGGGTACTGGAGTTACCTTATAACACTGCAACTCTACGTATGCTCAGTTCTAACACTGGATTTTCAAAGAAATTGAGCAAAGCAAGTATTAGTATTTTGTCCAGGATGAAATTCTGGTCACTGAACTTCAGGTTTAAAGTCATCACTGCTGAAATCAGTCCTTTCCTGGTTCCTATACATAAAAACATGCAAACAGCAAACCAAAACAACCCCACCCCAATCCATCAAAAAAACTGCTAAGACATTAATAGCCAACATTACTAGGAGGCTATTTTAAAATGTAAAAAGCCCTTTTACATTAAAAATTAGGAAGAGAAACCAGTCTCCTAAAATGTAGATCACTAAAACCAAGAGGAACAGTCCACACCAACTTTGGAAACAAGTCAGTCCATTACAGGTTGAATTATTTCACAAGCTAAATATCCGTCCTATAATTGTTTGAATTGGCATCAGTTAACAACCAAGTGAATTTGCAACTGTATGAGTATCAAAAAATGTCCCACTTTATTATTAACAAAATTGAAATCAGACTTACTCTGAGCTCAGGGTAACCAAAAAATGGTCCCCATGTGTAAATTTTCTTTGCTTTCCCATCACATACTTGTGATTCTCCTTCTACCTGAGAATATCTTGCATGAGCCATAGGGTGTCAGTGACACAAATGTCTTAAGTCAGGATTTCTCTTTCTTTGGAATAGAGTATCAGTGAAGTATTCCATACCTGGAATAGGTATGTCTCTGCAAAAACAGAGAACTGTCACCATTTTTTCACTAGGAAATGCTTGACTTTTACTTTCTGGCAAAAGTCACAGCTCCATAAAAATGAGAATCTTGGATACAAAAAACCAAAAACCACTAGTGAAAAATGTCATGTTGCCATTACAGCACTGTACAGTAGAACTCCAAGTAATTTAGGTTAGGAAAAACATCTTGCATTGCAAACTTTAGGACACAATTATTCTATTTTACATGTGACTCTGGGTCCACACTGCTTGAAGTACAGCTTTTTTACCTTACACTGTTCATTACTGGGAAGCTACTCATAGAAATGAAGGCCAAGAGATTATTTTTCAATTAGGTACTGTTTGAAAACCAAACTGCAGAATCAAAAAAAGCAGCAGCTGCTGAAAAACATTAGTTTGGCCAGCATAACTAGAGGGGCAGCAGGATTATGCAAGAAACTGCTGATTTGGGAGAGTAACAATGGATTAAAGAAAGCTGGAACCTAATAAATACTGTAACTGTCCTTGGGAAGAAAAAAGAAGCTAAAGATCCAATTTGACTTTCACTTGCTATTTGAACCTGCATCTTCAGAAGTTTGAGCTCTTTGACAATCTGACATTTCCCTCTCCTTGCTTAGGTGTGACTGTTTAGGAGATTTGATACTCTTGTTTCTGGAAGGAGACTTAACCACAAAGATCACTTTCTTTCCATTTTGACCCATTTTTCAGTTGTCTTTGACATTTTAATGTTCTTTCACATGAATATTCTGGGGGGATGCAAGCTGAACGTTCCTGGGAAAAGAAGGAAGAACAGTTATCTGAGCCACTGAAATTAAGCTAAGAAGGAAATTCTCACTCATTGAGGCAAGTTTACTCTGTAATTCTCCTGACTCAGCTAATAGCAGGTAACGAACCATTTCTACACCAAGAAGTAGCTCTCAGGTAAAAGAACCCAAAAAAACCCAAAAAACCAGCTTTCACAGCTAAAGCTCCCTTCCCAAACTCTTCTTGTGGACAGTTTGGGCTCAATAGCCATTGAAAATTATTGTGGCAAAGCCTTTCATAAAGACTTAGTGTTTCATGAAAAAAAAAACCAAAAAAACCTTTAATTTCAAAATTAGTTCAGTGACGAGCCTCCAAAAGCCCATCTATAGCATGTGGTGAGGAAAAAGCAGAGGTACTTAATGCCACAGTCTTTAACAGAAAGACCAGCAGCCCTCAGGGTACCCAGCCTACTGAGCTGGGAGAAGGGAACTATATTCTTCCTTCTTTTCCAAGGAATTATCCTCCTGGCAACATACAGTGTTTCACTGGATGCTGTCTAAGATTGATGAAAAAAAAGACTGAGTGTTTATTACAGGTACTATAAAATAGTTTGATTTATCCCGATAGTGCTGATACCTCACACAGGTGTTTTAGGAATCTGTTGAGCATCATCACTCTCTTTCACTTCCCTTCATGCCTGAGGGCCCCAGGTTGGATTTGACACCTGAGGTGAGAGAAACTTGTGATGGGGTGTGCAGGAAGTGGAGGGGCTGGTGATTAAATTGTTTTTACAGGCATTTGAGCATGCACTGCAGTCAGCTTTTATTTCTCACATGCAGTTGCCATCCATTTGTGTTCATAATATGCTGCAGTACTGCCTGTTGTGCAGAAAATAGTCTTCTAGAATTTCTTCCCTGGATGATTCCATCATGAGAGTGGGTACCTAACTTTGGTATAGGCAAGGTAAGGTATATCTAAGGGAAAAGAGGGAAAAAATGTAATAATATCGTTGCGAATCTGACTGTTATCTGGGCTTTCAGATGAGAACTAAACTTGGTCATACTTGTGCAAAAATTTGCTGAAGTTATGCCCTTCTGATTTTCCTGGGATAGAAACCTCATTTAAATATGAAATAACAGAAAAATCTTTGAAAGCAATTCTTCTGTTCCTTCTTCCTTCTCATGCCACCCACATCAAAGCACAGATATATCTTCTGCCTTTTTCCCTCCCTCGTTTATTTACTTTCTTTTCCTCAGCCTCTGACTGGCATCTCTCCTTTGTCCTATGAAGACTCATTCAGGGCCAGTGTTAACCTGCAGTCTTTCAGTTTAAATCTGCATTTCTAGCAGAAACAGTAACATGAAATATTTGTACTGGTTCACTCTAGAGAAAAGCATGTCCATCCTCTACCTTTCTTTTTGCCCCATGGTGATTTTGCTCATGTTTTCCAGGTGCTTCTTTTCAATGAACTCACCAACTGCCCCATGTCAGACACTCATCTCCTCCTATACCATAATGATGTTCTTCTTACTAAGTCTTAAATGCCTTTCAGGAAATTTGGCACCCCAACACAAATGGTGTTGATGTCTGACAAGATCTGACAGCTGAGTCAGGGTCTTGGCACATGTCTGGCTCTCTGTTATCAGCAGACTCTGTAAAATCATGGTGAAGGATGGGACAGAGTAATAATGATAAAATCCACATTGTTTGATTACACATAATGCTTTGATGGATTATTTTTCTGCACTTGGCTAAGACATAATGGAAACACAGTGACAGTTCTGTTCAATTGAAGTTCAGAATCTCCCCTTTAGACATACATCCTAGAAATAAAGTAATTGCAAACAATTGGCCTCAGACATGCAGAACAGTGTATCTTTTTGGACTTGTTAAACAGGAATTTTAGGGTTTTTTGGTGGTTTCCCTTTGCAAACAGACTACCTTGACTTGTTCCTGAAAGCAATTTTGGCCTCTGATTTTAAACTGAATTGATATAATTTCTTGCATTAATAGCAAACAAATCAAACCCTTATATTACAAAGCCAATGCAATTGAAGGGAAAACAAAACATCACAAAAAAAAACGGAAAACCAAAACAAAAGGACCTTAAGTCACAAGCCCTTGCTCTTGGCATGCTGTGGTCTTTTCAAAGTTTTCAAATAGCTGCATGCAAAGAAAGGTTTGAGTTATTTATGCTTTCTTTACTTACCTGAACTGCTAACTTTGTCCTTTCTTTCACAGTAGCTGCTTTTTGATTACTTAGAAACACAGAAGCTTCTGTTTGGTTTTTGTGTTTAGTTTTAGCTCATTCTGTATGCTTTGTTTTACCTTGTAGGGTCTACTTACTAGGCAAAAATCACAAGAGTAGCAAAAGTCCCATGTTTGTTTCACAGTATTTACTTCATGGAAATATTCTTTTAGATGCTCTTTGCTGTTTAATTATTTTTTTTTACTAAAAGCTAGTTGTTTAATGACTAGAGCTGGTGCTCTTACGTGAAACTAGACTGTATAAATGGTGATATTAAGAGAATAATGCATGTGCTGTGATGTCTTGAGAGCCTTTCATGCTGCAAGAATTGTGGTGTTCAGTATGTGTGAGACAGTGCACACCTATGGCCAGAAAAATGGGTCAGTGCTTGTCTCTGGGACACCTTTATATGACTGCAGTTGTCTGGAGGAATTGATAATTAAAACCCATCCCATGTCCATTGAGCTGTATGAAGTATTAAACACCAATTGAAGAGATTTCCTCTCAAAAATACATATTTTTCTCACTTTCTCCTAATTCAGGGAAAATGAATTTAGCAGTATTTACTTACAAGTTACTTACAATTGGATATATGATCATTTAAACATTATTAATGTATTTCATATAAGCATAGGACTTATTTGTGTACTCAATTTCATTGCCTGGTAACTGATTAACAGAAAAGAAGACTGAATGTTTCTATTGGCTGAAATAATAATGTTACTACAGTTCTACCGTGAGCTTTCTGCTTGAGTGATGGTTTTTATTTCCAGTCTTTAGCTGTATCAAATACATTAACTGAGAAGTTGCTTTACATTTTCTGCTTAGGTCAGATCCAGGCCCCTTCAGTTGCTGGTCCCTGCTGAGCCTACTGTGTCAAGACTTGTAGTTACCAACACAGAAAAAGGACTTTTTATTTTCATAGTTCTGGGTTCTGATGGGTTTTTTCCCCCCAAAATATGTAGATGGCTGAATAAACGGTCCTAACATCATTGAGAGAGATGGTGAATTCCTAGAGCCTTTGAGGCATAGGAGCCAGCCCTACCTGTGACCTCTATGACAATGACACTTTTCCAGGACTGTAAACTTAATGCAAGCAAAATGAATGATAAATTCATTTTTTAAATGCCTGCAGTTTTAGCAAGTAATAAATACATCCCATCTCCCATCCTCTCACAGTAGCCTCCTCTTGATGAACCATTTTATACCATTTACTGGCCTGAATTCCTGACTTCTCTCCTAGCCAGTAATTTCACCCAGGGAGAAGTTAGTGGCAGAGGTAATGTGATAGAAAATATTAACCCATTGGACTTGCACCATTTCTTTAAGCAAAGGTGTTCTGAAGACAGGCAGGGGAGGGTTAGAAATCCAAAAAGCCTCCATTTAAGTGGCAGTAGATGAGAAGGTGTTTGAGCTGCAGAGGTGAGGCAGAGAGGCCACTGTCAGTTGTCTCTGTATGATTTTCCAAGGATCCCCAAACAACAACCTGGTGAGGTGTTTTGAGCATACAATATTGTCCTGCAATTGAACCTGCAGGTTCAGGCCAACAACAGTAACAGCAAGGAAAATTCATTTCTAGCTGTCAAAAAATTATTTTTTCTAGTCTGACCTACTTTGTTAGTTCATCTAGTGACCATCTGCAGAAAGAAAATTGTTGCTTCCTCCTTCTTCTGGTGGTGTGGCTACAGAGAGAGATTTGGCCTTCAAAAATGTTTAGTTTAATTTGAAGTGCTTTGAAATGTGGTTTATTCATTAACCTGGAGATTGGTGACTCTTCACTGTTCTAGAGAGTGGAAAAGAGACTGGTTGAAACATTAGATCCAGTCAGCTCAACATCTTCAAAGATTACACCAGTGAAATCCCCAAACCAGACAGTATTGTTGTGTAGCAGAAACTCCTGGCACTATTGAACTTCATGCTCTCAATTCCAGATCATATTCACCTATTAATTATAGATGGGCATTTGTAGTGGATTGAAACCCCCAAAACCTCCTTAGTTTGGATAAAAACTAATTAATCAACAATGATTCTAATCATTGACAGGTATTGGAACAGTGTTTCCTCCAATCCAAGGAACATCTCTCTCTGCTGAAAAGACAAAGGGACCTTTTCAAGAACAAATCTGCAGATTGGAGTATAAAAGACATGCAAATGCTGAAGTCTTCCTCTTGAGCTTCTATAACATTTCTATTGTCAGTATTCTGATCAGTCAGAGTCCTTCTCAGTAACACACAGTGCAGTAGTCAGTGAGCACACAGATTTGGACAATAAACATTCAAAATGGGTGTCAGGTACCAGTAGAGGCCAGTATACACCAGTTGAAATCCATCAGTAGGTCTGGTAGATCATAGGCTAGAGGGGGTGGAAGCAGACTGACCCTTCTGGTGTGTTCTACACTCACAGAGCAGCAGCTGTCCTGCCTTCAAGCAGAACCTTTCACATGTTATCAGGTGTTATGTCAGCAGCTGAAAGAAGTTTTGGTGTAAGCATATGCGGAAGCAGAAAAAGAACCCAGACCAAACCGGGGAGGGAAAAATCCGGGGAAATGGTGACTGTTTGAATTAATGTAATTTATTTTGTGTGAGCAGATAAATGTAGCCTCAGCCTTTGTAGAGTTGAGCTGGAAGGCAGAGTAGCAGTGTCAGCTCTGGAGAGTCAAGGCAGCAAGAAAAAGAGAAAGAAAAAGGAGCAGCATCAGCACAGGAAGCAACATACTGGAAATGGAAGAGAACTGGAAAAGAGCCAAAACCACAAACATGGGGAAAAAACAAAAGAGCAAAGAAAAAGAAAAAGATGACCAGCAGGTGAAATCTTGACACTTTATAGAATGACAGAGGATAAAATTTCTCATTCATCAGTTCTTCCATCCCTGGAGATGCGTGCTAGTTTTTGACATGCATCTCCATAGGACACACAAACCCATCAAGACATGGGTATGTTCTGACTGGACTTGATACCATGGGACACACAGCCAGAGCATGGGGACACCCAGGAAACACACAGCCCTCTGGCATCAGCCCAGCCTTTACTGACTAAGGCAGGGACACAGTGGTGGAACAGTGCTAGTTGAGTGAGGGGGTCTCAGGAATGCTGGCTCAGCAGGCACAGGGTGCTGGGATGAGCTCGCCAGGGTGTGGTCCCCAAAGGGATGTGTATGTGTGGGGCATGGCAGGAGGTTGGGATGTAGCATGGGATTACAGAGTCCCTGGGTTGGAATCAACATCCTTGGAGAAGCTCTTATGTCACCTTGTGTCTCCCTGGTTGCCTTCAGTCTCTCCCAGTTACTCCAGGACCATTCCATAGTGGCTTTTTAACACCATGCACTGTCTCTTCTCGTGGACAGGGAGAACAGGAATTGCCCCTGTCCAGGGACAGCAGCACCTTGATCTAATTTCCAGCTTCTAGTGCTAGTTTCAGTCTAGTGTCCTCTCATGTGCTGTCTGAACATGACAGGATGTGACTGGTGCCACCAGGAGGCTGCAGGGACACCCTCTGACTCAGACCACCCTTGCTACTCCAGGCTTGCCCCCTGGAGCAGGCACTGAGTCCCAAGAGACACAGAGTGCTGGTGTGGGAAAGCTGGGTTGAGTGCAGATCTTTATGGAAGTGCACTTTTACTGGCCTTCGATCCAAGAAGCCTTTTATCTTTTTATTTCCAAAAAGTACTAAAAAGTATTAGTGATAGCCAGAGAAAACCCACAAAACCAGGGTTCCAGTTTTACACACTGTCCCCCACACACCACCCCCATCTCAAAACTTTTTGGTTGCTACATACCCATTTTCTTGCTTAGCTGTTGCTAATGAGCTAGAAGGTTCCCAAGCTTTGCAGTGTGCTTTACATCTTAGTCCAAGTCTCTGTTAATAAGTACAAGTAAGAACATCAGATCCAAAACCACACTTAATTTGCTCCAGCACCAGCCTTGATCAAAGCTTTTGTTACCAAAAAGAAATCCTTGTGTGCACACCATTTATTTTGCCTTCAAGATGCTACAGCCATACTTTATAATGAATTCATGAACTCATTCTTTTTAAAACATTTTGGTGTCTGGCAGCATCCTATTTCCATCACAGGTCAAAGTGAAACCAAAAATTATCAGAGCAATAATTACCTGTTGAAATCATTGTACTCACACATATGCAGTACCAGGTCTGGCCTCCACAGCAAATTCACAGAGAGCTCTCTGGTGTCCAACTGAACACTGCTGATGGAGACTTGCACTGCCCTGTGATGCTGCCTTGTTACAGGGATTTGTTAAAGATGAACTTTGCCTCATAAGCACTAAGGCTGAGTTGAAATTCTGACCTCTTTGTTTGGCAAGTTGAAGTGAAATTCTCACACAAAAGTGTCCAGGTCTTCATAAAGCAGGATCTACAGATTCCAGTCTGCTGATGGCTCTGACTGCCACAACCTTTCCACTGGCAAAGCCACCTATTACTGCCAGAAGTGCTCCAACAACTGAGCTAACAAAAAAATATGATTCATTCACTGGTTTAGTAAATTTTCTTCAGTTCCACACAGCCATTTCCATTGATCCCTCAAAAAGGACAAGCTTTTAATGATGAGATACTAATTTGCAAAAGAGTCATTTTAAGACACTAAATACAGATAACACAGACCCTGGGCTGACTTCAAGCTTGGTGAATTGTTTTCAATTCTCATTTAAAAATCATCTGAAATTCACTAGCACTGAATTACTACTTTTCAGGTTCAATGAACGTGTCACATCAAGTTAAATAGGTTGTGGTCTTCTTTTCACAAAAATCAAGCACATTCTATACAGATACAAGACATGTCCCACCTATGAACCTGGTCTTGTTTGCTGGACCATACAGGAGCAAGAGCATCGATCTCATCCAGGAAAACAATTGAAGGTCACATCTGGCAGGCCTACAAAGAAAACACAGGAACACTGACATCAGGAAAACAGCATTGTATGAAAGGTAAAATACATGAAAAACATTATGGTTACAAGAGCACTAGAACTGGTTAGTTTGGGGATTTTTTGAGGGGGATGGTTGTGCTTTGCAAAATTTTCTTGTTTGCGTTATTATTATTTCCTAATACATCCCAAGATTTCCAGCCCCGCAAAACCCCACTGGAAAAGGAAGCACTGACAGCCCCATTTCTGTGGAAGGACCTGACAAAACATGACAAAACTTCTTCTTGAGCACAGAAAATTAGTTACAACTCAGAACATGTGGCACATTTCAATCATACCTGCTCAAATAATAAACAAAACTGTCATTCATATTATCCTACCCATTCACTCAGGCAGTTTACACATTTCTCATAAAAAAGATTACTCCCCCTTCACCCTGGCTACATTCATTAGCAAATGTCTGGTGCCAGTGTCTTTCTAGTCCCTGGTGTACCACAGAATAGGAAATCTCTGCAATTAAGAAAAAAAAAAACACACAAGAAAAAATCATAATGGAAAAGTGCCTATTATAACCCCCATCCGTAAAACTCACAGCTCAGCTCTCCTCAGCCAAACACTTCATGGACAACACAGCAGTAAAAGTGTGAGAAAAGCCAAAATGGGCTCCTTCACAATTCAACAAGGCAGCAAATGAAATTCATAAAGAGGATAATGTATATGTACAAAACATTGAGAAAAGATAGTAACATTCCAGAAGGACACATCCAAAAGCTCTGAGATACCAGCAGGGCTGTGTCACACACAACACAGTGGAGCCAAACAAACTTCCAGTGCAGAAGTTGAGGCCAGGATAACTTAGAAATCACCAGTTCTGCATATTCATTCTCATTTTCACAAATGGTAAGATTTGACAGTAAAGCATTTAACTGCCCCTTAAATCACTTTAAATTTCTGGGTTTGGTCTCCCTTTGTGGGTGATAAAGAAGAAGTACTCTAAAGCTGGGAAGGTATTCTGCATTTCTGCATTTCCATCAGCTGGAAAAGCCAAGATGCTGCTGCTTCAAAATGAATTTCATTTAATAAAGAAGCAAAAGACAAAGATTTTCTTTTCATTGTTTGTAATACTTTTTAATTAAATTACTATTAATTTGAATATACCATGACTGAATTTTGCTGACCAAGAATATATCATGTTAATAATTAAATCTCTAATGATTTCATTTTGTAACACAGAACTCAGGTGTTACTCACCTGTCAGAAGTGGACGGATTCTTATTCTAGCCCAAGCACAACAAACACTGCAAGGTTCCAGCTGCAAGTTCTATCTGCAAAACTGATGCTTGAGCATTTGAAAAAAAACCCAGAGCTTGTGGGAAAGACAAATCGACTTCCATGAGGCAAACTGCAGTTGACTACCAGTAGGTAATTCATTATACATGAAACTCTAAGGGAAAAAAAACTCAAACTCCAGCTTTTAAAGGCAAGACACCTTTAAAGGATTTACACAGTAAATCTCTGAACCTACATATATGCTGGTTTCTATAAATTTTTTAAATATTACTTTTAAATTTTCTTAACACTACTTTTTATTACTGCTAAAAAAACCCTATTCAACAGTGCTGAAGATTTTGGAGCATTTTTATATGTTAAATAAAGCTGCAACCTCAAAGAGGTTCCAACAGAATTTTGATGTCAACACAAAGGAAACATTCACAGCAATTTTCAAATTGCTGGAGAGAAACCTGTAAGCCAAGGGAGCTGTAGACAGCCCATTACTGGGGATTTTCATAAATAGTGTAAATGTCTGTCATGGTTTGAGCCTGGCACAGAGCCAGTGCCCCCCATGAAAATGCCTCACCCTGGTGTCTGCTGTGAGATGTGACCAGGAATAAGCAAAACAGGCTCTAACTTAAACATAAAGAACACTTTATTACCTAAACTACAGGAAAATAGGGAAAGAAAAAAAAGAAATTGAAAACCTTACAAAAAAAACTTTCCTCCTCCCCACTCCCTGACTTTCCCAATCCGATACATTCTCCCAAAAAACACCAACTGCCCAGCCCTGGCACGACGCTTTAGTATACTCAAACTTCAGTTCATGAAGAGGAAAGGAGTCTTTCTCGTTCCATAGGCTTCTCGTGGAAACACACTGAAAACCTCGTGTGCTTCCCTGTCACTGCGGCACCGCCCGGAAAGTCCATTTGCCGCTTGTGACATCTTCCTTCCATGCTCAGTGCTCTCACCACCGAGACATGGCCAGAGCTGCTTTTAGGGTTGTCTTTCAAGGATGCCTTGTCTCACTCCAAAAAGGCACAGTCTCTGCTTTTGGGACATCTGTCCCCCCCATATTTTTCCAACCCCCTGGGGCCGGGGGGTCCTCACGAAGAACCTTCCTGGTTTTGAGGCACTGCCTCCCCCTAAATGCAGTCTGTGTCACAGGAACAACTGAGTCCATAGCCACGAGAAAAGTCCAGCCAAAAGGCCACTCCAAATCATCTCTCCCCATCCAATCATCTCCACATTCTTCGGGCCAGGTCTTTATCTTATCTCATCTCTTATCTCCCTTCTTATTCAGCTTCGAGGAGGATTAGCATTTTTGCAAGGCCCCAATCATGCAAGAAAGGGTTAAAAGTTTTCAGTCTCTGTCTGTCCTGGGACGAGATGATACTCCCACACGTGCTGCTGCTGCGGCCGGCCGCTCTCCCTCCCGGGGCGGGGGGGGGGGGGCTGGCCGCCCGATGTCTCGATGTCTCTTGGGGCTCCGCCACCCTTCCATCCTTGAAAGCCCCTCAACCCCCACCTCTGTCCAGGCCCCTGGCCTACCGCATGGCTGCCCCTCCCCCGCCCAGCAGCAGCGGGCTGGGCGGGGGAAGAGATCTGACCTCTTCGCCCGACGATGTCCCAAAGAGGAAGTGCCAGGGCAGTGCCTTGCTTTTAACCCCTGTGTATTCTCGGAGGTGTGTCCAAACCCCACTGGCTACACCAGGTGTCAGTATGAAACCCAAAACCTTCATTGGTTTGACCACAGCTTCCCAGAATTCCCACTCCTTCCTGGTCAAACCACGACAATGTCTCACTGACATGATGAAGTAAAAATCCTTACTGAAACAACTATTTGCCTTGGCTCAAGCCCAGACAGATTTGCTTCAATTTTCACGTGATCCCTGTGAAGATCTGAAGTGAAAATGCAAGCCCTGATACAGCTGTGTGCAAACAGTGCCCATTCAAAAATCATAAGGCAGCACAGTGTAAGACATGTATTCCAGCATATCACTGCTATTTCATATTTTGTGAAGAAGATATTTCCTCCACCCTTAAAGCACAGCTCTGGCAAACTGACAGTAAGATTATAATTAGAGAGCAAAAATAAATGTCACTTTAGACTACACTATGCTTTGGAAGAAGTTTTTTTCAGCTAAATTAAAATTACAAATAAATAATCACTCTATGTGAAATAGTAAAGTAAATTAGTGTCTACTTCTTCCAGTAGACACTGGATGATCTCCCATTCTTTGCCTTCTATGCATCTTCTCTGTACAGCCAGTTTTTTCAAGAGTGCTTCTGCACTACTAACAAAGTCTACATATAAGAGCAAAGATAGATAAATACAAAAACCACCATTGAAACCAACACACATGATCTGTATGACATTTCCATATAGTGAATACAAAGCAAGAATTACTGGCATTTAGCCAAGTTTTTGAAAACTATTTAAAAATTAGGTCAAATGTTTACTTTTTTTATACTTAGGAAGAAGTGTTTGAGGATTTGCAAACAGACCATTTTCAGATTTATTTTCCCCTCTTGCTGAATAGAGTAAAAAAAATCCCATTGAGTAGGAAAAAAAGAATTCTGAAGGTAGAGGAAGATAACAGAAAAAAATTATGGCAGGCTTTCACAGCACCAAAGTTGCTTTGCATGATAACATGAAGTCACTTTTAGTTCCTAGCCTTCCTCAGACAACTTGTTACTTATGTTACTTATTACTTAGGTTACTTATTCTTCTCTTAACCCGAGTTAAGGTCTTGTGCTGATTTTCCATGACTACATATGGTAGAAAAAGCATCTCACTGCTGTTAGTTACACTTTGCAAGCCTTTCAGAAAACAATGCCAGTTTGCACTTCATGGTGAGACTTAAAACACAGACATGCAGGCAAAAACACTAGGACTGCTTCACTTTGCCTGCATCCAACTTTCTCCTGCATCTTAACTCGGCTGGGTGTTACAAAATTATTTGTAAGCATGAAAGAAAATTTAATTAACCATGAAGCTGCTTCTGATGCCAAGAAAATTGACTTAGAGGACAAGAAAAATCTACAGAAATTTACAACACAAAGAGATCTTTTTGGTTCACAAGAACCATCCCAGCCCATACATAAAAGATCCTGTGGTGTGAAGATCTCTCTGCAACTGGAAGTCTCAAAATAAAGACACTCGTGGCCAATTTAAATACTGGCTGTGCCCGAATTCTTTACACATGAAGCACCTGCCAAATATACCTTGCTGCACACAATCTGAGATTTGCGGCTTAAGCCACAAGCACCTGTTTCCAAAAAACTCATGTTAAACAGCTTGGCCCACACCTTCTATAAATCAGTGCATTAAGAGTAATTACATGACAGCTCAGGCTGACACACTGGAAGGATTTGAGGGGGAAGTGGAAGGCCAGACTGCCATGCTGCAGGGTGCTCAGACTTCCATGTCCTGCTCCCTTTCCTGTGTGCCACAGCAGGAGAAATCCAGCTCAGTGATGTGGCTCTTGCCTATGTGTGTCCCTGTCTGAGCTGGGATAGAAAATCCAGCTGAAAGTCACAGAAAGTTCAGCAGTTTCATGATTACTACTGGAAAGCCCCACTACCTACTTTTAATCCCCAGAAAAGCCAACCACGTTATTGCTCAATAATGTGAAATTTGAAAAATGAAACTGCCATATTACATGGAAGTGAAATTTTCTTGAGAAAAAAAAAAGCCCATTGGGTCATTTTCCAGTGCAGACTTTGGCACTGGAGCAACACCATCGAAGCGAATGGTGCTGTACCCTGTTTCCTGTCCTTGCTCCAAAACTCTCCAGAACACTCCCAGCCCCCCTTCCCCCCGACAGCACCCATCAATGGCTGGGAACCCTGGAGGATCAGCTGAGCTGCCGAGCAGCCGGCTAGATTTGGGAAATACTGCTCTGGGTGACTCCATGTGTCCGCACAAAAAATTTCGACACAGAAGGTGGAAGGGGCTCCTTGTGCTTACAGTGTTTCTGGTGGGAGCCCTTCTGCCATAGTTTCTCCAGGCTTACCAGCAACTCTTCAGACTGAGACATGTTACTAATTCCCTTCCATCTGCTGCGTAGAGAGAGGTGGTTAAAAACGTGCCCATCCCGAATTACCTCTGGGTGAGCATACTCAGAGCTAAGCACAAACCCGCGATCGTCCACAAAGAACATCTCTTAGAAAAGCCCGACGAGGGAGCTGTCCTGCCCGGAGCATGCCGCTCCCACGAGGTGCCACCCACGGCTCGGGATCGGCCGAGCCGCCCCAGCTCGGCCCGCCCTCCCCGCTCAGGGCGGCTCTGTGGGCAGGCAGCTCGCGGCCGAGGCGCTACTCCTTCCCGCCCAAGATGGCGGCGGCCCCGCCCCGCCGGGCGCGGTCCCGGAGCCCGTCCCCCGGCGCGGGGTGTATGACCGCGGCCGTGCGGCGAATAGGGCAGGCGGCGGCCGGAGCGGGCTGTACCGGGTGAGCAGCGCCGTCCGGCCGTGTTCCGGGCGGCTGGGGATCGGCTTGGGTCGGGGCCGACCGGGGAGTGAGAGAGAAACTTTCCTTGCGGAGCCCTTCTCCGCCGGGACTCCGGCCCCTCTCCCGCGGCCATGTTGAGAACCGGGGGCTGCCCGGGGAGGGGAAGGAGCTCCCCGGTGGGAGGCGGCGCTGGGCTCCGCTGTCCCGCCGCGGGGCTGGGGCAGCGCCGCGTCCCGCCGGCAGGGAGGGAAGGAGGCGGCGGGGCGGGCAGGACCTGGGGAAGGAAGCGACGGCGGCGGACGCTGGCTTGTCCCAGGGCACTGAGGGAGTTGGGGGTCTCGGAAACGAGTTCGTCTTCGGGAAAGGGGAGAAACAACAACGGCGGCGGGCCCGCGGCGTTACGTAAGTGCCCGAAACTCCTCGACTCGTGACTCCGCCGAGGCGCCTTGAGGCGGCGGGACGGGCGTGCGGGCGGAGGGCGCTTCCTGCCCCGGCGGGCTGGCGGGGCCGCGCTGCCCCCGACCCTTCGCTCGCCCGGGGAAACTCCGTTTCGTTCTCAGAGCGAGTCGCTCGAAAAGTGTTGGCACTGTTGTGAAAAAACAGCGGAACCGCGAGTCGTGCGGCTGCGAGCATAAGGTGCCTTTTTTTTTTTTTTCCCCCTGTATGAAGTTCGCCTGTTTTGAGGGGAATGTAACTGCTCTGCCGGAGATACGTATGGCTCATAAGCTGTGTTCTGAAAGTAGCTCGAGAAAAGACAGCTGCGTGTTTTTCCTCTCGCCTCATTCGAAATACTTATGTTCATAGGCACCGATGTTTATAAAAGGCAGAACTGCTCATCACGGCAAGAAAGCGATGGGTGAGTCTGCTGAGCAGCACGTCCTGGCATCGGCTTTGTCCCTACTAAGGGAAATAGCTGTAAACTCGAGTTTTGACATGACGCATCAGCACAATGGTTGTTGATAACCAAAAGGACCTTTTATATCTTTAACCAGAGATCAAGGATTGTCTTTTGGCTCAATTGATGCAAATGCTTCCAGAAGCATCATTAAGTTCTAATTCAGGCTGTCCTCAGGCTGTGCTAAGAGTTACTGAAAGGGTTGATGCTTATTTGAGAAACACTATAGCTGAAGCTTCAATGTGCCTAACAGCTTAAGGTCAGATGAGGTTAATACAGTAGGCAAAGTGACTCTAAAACCAGACCCACAACGCAGGAATCTGTTTCAGAAGTGAGACTGCAAATTCCTCTTTCTCTCCTGAAATGAGGAGAACTTAAATATTCAGATCCTAAATTCTGATACTTGTATATTGAATTATTTTAGGGATGCCTGTCTGAAAGAAGGGAAGTATTTAAAGACAGCAGTATAATCGGCGCTGAGATCCTGCAGATTAATTGCTTTGTGTGCAGTCATCAGCATGCAGAATGGAATCGGTTCTTTAGCTCGGAAGGCAGTGCTCTTGCTTTTAGCCTCTAATCTAAATACTGTTGACTAATCCCAGTGGGTAATAGGAATCCCAGTGTTGTTAAATGTCTTTTATATCAGCTCACTTTCTTAAATAATACTTTCCCAAGAGTTTTAGTGCCACCAATTTTGTTGAAAACAAGAGTGAAAGTGAAGTGCTGTGTGCCTGAGTCCCAAATTCTTCCTTCTGAATGCAAATCAGCTGTGTGCCGTTTGGTGTGTCTGCGTTTTGCTCTACATAGAAGCCCATATAGAGGAAGTCCCTTAAATGCTAAATGAGAGTTGGTGTGTAGAAATTTTTAGCTGGAGAAGCTGGTTCAGTTTTCGTGTTGTGCTCTGTAGAAAGAGAGTAGCATCTTTTTAGCTGAAAAGCGAGTTTTCATTAGGTGCAGTGATGAAATAATTTTTCAGCTAGAGTTTTGTCCTGTCTCCCTTAATCAAGGGCTGAGCTTCAACCGCAGTAATTAGACATGTCCCCAGAGTAACAGAAGGATCTATCCATAGTATCCTAAAGCCCTTTAGTTTACAAAAAATATCATTGGCAAACTGTTTGCTATATTCAAAAGCTATGGTGGGTTTAAGTTTCGCTGTTGTGGTTAGTGGATGCAGGGTAGTTTCAGAGCAGTAAAGAGGTGGAACTGCAGTTTCATGTGAGGCACGATATGACAGCGCATTGCCAAAAGCCCCATGAGAGCAATTATGGCAGAGTACAAACACTGGTTTCATGCACTTACAGCTTTTTTAGTGGCTTGTCTTCACCAAAGAGGGCTAGAGGTGTTTAAGTGAAAGCTTTGGGTCAAGGCATGGCACATAGATAAGGCAGAGTTTATTTTTTTAGTACTTGCAGACCTCATTTTCTGAAAATGTATATTAGATAAAATGTTGGAAGTGATGTCCTAGCAAACAAAATGGCATGCCAGTTTTTGTTCTTAAAGTGAACCTGTTAGTGAATGATGTCAAGTAAGGAAATCCCAGTATTAAAAACTAATACAATTCTTAGATGATGATAGGCTAGAAATACAGATTCTTGATTTTGTACTAGAAAATGGAATTTTGTTCTGTACAGCTTCAAATTGTAAAGGTACGTTTGTGATTATTTTAAGCTGTGTTAATATTCAGGCTTACTTTTTCCATTTAATTTTTGTTTTTTTTTTTTAAGTTCTAGATCATGCTTATATATGTATATTTTACTACTTTCATGAACTAATTCAGTATTTGGATGAAAGTATGATATTCCAAAAGAGAATACATACAGGCAAATATGGATTTCTGAAATAGAAACACGTATTTAAAACTTTCTCCCTAATGCTGCAAGTGCCAAGTTTGCTGTTGCAGGATGACTTTTGTCTTCGTGATTCATTGGAGGACTTGTTTTTATAGTTGAGAGGGGTGAAAAACTACTCTATAGATAGGTGTGGTAGAATATCTTTACTAAAGATTATTTTATTGTTGTCATGAACTGTAAGATATGATTATGTTAGCAAGTAGAGTCCTGCAAATTCAGGGCTGCAAGAGTAGTCTGGTTGAAATAAATGAGTCTTTACACATGAGAAGTGGCTTGATTGAGACTTGCAGGACAAAAATTCTCCCTTTAAGAAAATAAACATTATTCTGGAGAAGTGTTATTGAAGAGTACTGTGTGTTTTTCAGCCTTCCTTTAATGCTACATAGTCAGAAATGCACACATGTTGACTTTAGTTGCATACATAGGTAAGAGTATTGCTTCTTTGGATGAGATTTTTTTTTTTGTTAATTTGATTGGGTTTTTTTATTAGTGATTGTAAATAATTTAAGGATTTAAAAAATGAAATGGAAGGAAGTGACTTTTTATTTTTTCCTCTTTGCATCATTTTATTTTACAGTAAAACAGTGTTAAGCGTATTGTGTATGTAAGGTAGCAGGATTTTGGCATTTGTCAGACTGTCCCAGAATCCTGCTACGTGTGCCAAAAGAAGAAAAAAAACAGTTGAAAGTTAAGGATTTCCAATACAGGAATGTTGTTGCTGCATCAGCCTGTCCTCCAATCCCCAGTGTGATGGGGGTTGTAAGAATGTGGGTGAATTAGTAAGATGACGTGCAAGCAGTTATTTACTGTGTTGAGAGACAATCTCTTGAGAAATTCTACTGATTCAAGCAGACACAGGGGGCTGCTAAATAGTGATAAATAGGATCTTTGTATCAGCAGCTTTAGCTTTTTTTAAGTGCTTCTTGTGCCTCCAGCATATCGTCTAGAGGTAACTGTTTTGCTTTTAAGTGCTTAGTATGCCTTCTGAAAAAGGAAAAGTTACAGCATGTTCTTTAACATCTGCATTTCTAAAGTGTACATATAATTTGCTAACCAAATTAACAGTGTACCATACACACAGCTGTTCAGGTTGCCAGCATCTCCTAGTGCAGGTTAACTTCAGTGCAAACTTTTGTGCAGTTTTCCAGTTGTCCTCTGTATAGTCTGTACTCCAGTTGCTTTCCATATAACTAAAATAAATCCAACACATCTGACAAGCAGTGAAAGGGAAAAGGGCCAGTGAGTGCATTTCCCAGGAAGGCCATCACCTACAGTAAGCTACTGTGATTAAGGGATTCTTCCAGGAAATAACTCCTTGTTTTTACTCTTCTCCTTCTGCTTTAAATTTCTCCTGCCTTAGCTGTCAATACTTGGTAATGTAAAACTTCTGAGAGTGATTTTCAGTGTACTTCTGTTCTGAAAGCTGTGTGTGTCAGTGATTAGTTCCCCTTCCACCCCTCTCTCTGATCTAGGGTAACAGCATTGAGGCGAGTGAACTGCCCTTTTAACACACAGGTTATGTTTGAAGAGCTAGTTACATTGAAGAGTGACAAATTTTATTTATGGCATCATTGTTATAGGTTTCCTTTTGGCTTTTATTAATAGCTGTCACATGTCACTTTTCTAGACCTTCATCATTCATCCATGTTTCACCAGGTAGCAGCATTTGATGTAAGAAAGGTCTTATGTCCTTTGCTCAAAGAGAATTCAACCCTTGCCATATTGGCTTATGTGTTTTTAAATAATGCTGGATAAAGATATTTTAAATACTGCTAGGGATCAGCAGTGACAGGTCCATGATTGCAGCACTTCAGTGTTGTCAAGCTTTCTGAAAATCACGTGTAGTTTGATTCCAAGCCCTAAGCTGTGTTTTGGCTGCCTGCACCTCTGGGATCTCCTGATGCCAGCCCTGCACATGGTTACTGGGGTATGAGCCATTTTTGGTACAAACTTGGGCAACTTGTTTCAGTGGTTTTAAATAGTAGGGGAAGGATTCCCTGCAACCAGTCATACTTGTCCTTAGTCCATTCTTGCTGATGAACTAGTGGTAGAAGTTACTTGGAGCTTTTTTTAATTAAGGAGTGAAGAATTTGAAAGAGTTCAGTATGTCTGTATATTCTGTTTTTCTTGCTATAATATTGAGAGTGTACTGCAGCAGTGTGTTTTGTCTGATCCTGTTAGGTCAGCAGTCAGCTGCCTGGTCTCCTGAAAGTATTTCTGCAGTATGATATATTATTAGGGTTACTCCTCAAAGTAGAAATTTCTTAGCTTAGGTGGGTCAGGAGCAGGAGAAAGTTGAGGTGATCGCACCTGCTTAGAGAAGAGAAGGTTGAGTGTTGTTACTTGGCTTGTCTTGTTTAGTTTTGTGGAAATGCTTAAAATTACTGAGCTGATAAAAGAAACCTCTTTGTTGTGCAGCTTCTTTTCCTATAACAGGATTCAAAGAACACATGCAGGTGAAAAAGACTGATATAATAAAAATGAAATAGCAATGATGTTATGTTGCTGTGCTTGTAAATTGTGAGACTCCATGGGAAAACTTTGCTCTCTTTTAAAACATGGCTTCCTAAAAGTGAAAGTCCTTTTGTGTTGTAGTACTTTGTAGAAAATTAATGGCTCTCATCAGGCTCTGACTACTTGGTAACTCTCTCTAGTTTGGTCATGCTGTGAATTATTGCCTGTCCTCTAGTCCTTGTTAGACTGTTAGTTAAGCCAGTAACTTCTCTCGTAATGGTAATAAAAATGAACCAAAGAAAACTTAAAACAACTTAAAACAGAAAGCTTTTTTTTTCTTTTTTAACACTGTCTTAAGTGCCTGTGCATAATAAAAGTACATGAGCCATTGAACAGGCTGCATTTGTGGGGAAAAAAAAAAAAGGAAAAGTAAATTCTGTGAACTGATGAAGGTCTTTGAAACATGTAGCTGGTCTGGTAGCTCTTAGGTGCTGAAACAAGCGGGTGCCCTGAGATCCAGGAGGTGCTATTTTTAATGTATACTTCTGTCTTACAGATGCATAGCGATTTTTCTGTGAATGTTCTGTACTTGTCAGTTAAAGTTGCTGCAAGAAGCATGCTGAAAAATACAATTTCTTTCAATCACTGGAAACCCAATCCTCTTTTTCACATAGACTGAGAGGGCTGGGTAGCCATGAACAAGTTATCTCCGTGTGTGCTGTAATAATCCACAGCAACAACAACAACAAACCACACAGCCAATCTGGTTTTGGAAAATTGCTTGCAAGATGAATTTGGCAATAGTTCTTGTAGAAAAACAGAGATGCAGCTGCTCTATACTAATGATGCTGCGTCCCCTCCTCAAAAGAATTTAAATAGGTCTTTTCTAAAGCTTAAAATGTTGATGCAGTGGGTTCTCTTTGTTATACTGGATTGACAAAGCTGAAGCAGGCTCTAGCTTGCTCAGAAATTGGTCGGGTCCTTTTGGCTGTTTTTTTTGTTTGTTTCTCTGTTGTTGTTTTTTTTTTTTTTAATATCTCTCACCCAATGTCCATTTAATGTTAAGTGTGTATGTCTGTCAAGTAATTTGCTTGTCCAAGTGCTGGCCCGGCGCTGCCGAAGGGGCTCTCAGCAGCGGAGCTGCTCCTTGGGAAGCCCTGCGTCGGATGGGAGGGGCACGGCCGGCGCCTGGCCAGGCAGCCTGCGAGGGAGGGGCGAGTCCCTGTCCCTGCTCCAAACTGGAGAGTAACACTTTGTGGGAGAGGCTCTCCAAACAGCTAAACAGTTGGAGTAGGGAAACGTTTGATTGTAAACAGAAAAATACATCCCGGTGTTTGGTATCGCTGCCTGGTCAAGTGATCCTTTAGGCACCGGCTCAGCAGATGGGGTTCGTGTCTCGTGGAGCTGCTTGAGGTGGAGTAGGATCCCAGGCTGCTGTCCTCTGCACAGGCGCATGTAAAGTGTTGATCTACTGGCTATGTTTCCTCTGATGTCTTTTATCTACTTAGAACTGTGGAAAACTTCAGAATGAACTTCAGCTTTTTTGAACTTCAGGTCTGTGGAAATGGGTTTTGAAACTCTACTCTGGTGTATGTCCCCAGTGCTTTGGTGAAAATGAAAGATGCAGTTTGCTAGCACCAGAAGTTAAGCTAAACCACTGACAGTGCTCTTAAATACCTGCAGATGGCAAGTCAAAATACTGAGGTGTTTTCCCATGACAATAAAAACTTGATCTGAATACTGGACATTTTAGTCAGTTGTTTGTTAATTAGTTTTAAAGGGCATGCTTGTGTTATGTAGTTTATTAATACATAATTTTTAGAGATACAAAATATCAGCTTTTTTACTTATCCCTGTTTTAGTATGCTGACAGTTGCAAGTATTTGCTGTGCCTGTAGTTGCCTGGATCTTGCTTTTTGTGCTTTGAGAGACAAGTTTGTCGAAGTTGAGCACTATTCATGGTGGATCAGGCCTGCCTGTTCATCTCTGCAGAATTCAAGCTTTCAGGGTTTTTGGCTGTGTACTGTGGTTTGGTTTTTTGTGTGTGTGTTTTTGGTTTGGTTTTTTTTTCTTTTGTGTGTGTACATTTTTGATTAGTTACTTTTATAATAATTCCTTTAATTCTAGCTATTTCACATGCTTATGCTGGTGGCCTTCTCTTTCACATCTTGAACAGCGTTAAGAATTTTCTCCTCTAACTGTGGCAGTACCTCAGCTCCCAAAGTGCTGCTCAAAGCCATGTAAGCCTGTGTAGGTGCTTGGGAAATGCTCAGCTTATCAAGAGATGGGTAAGGACACAGAAGTTAGTTTAGATAGCTGCTCTGTTTGCTCCAACCCCTGACTGCCAGGTGGGGGATGAAGAATTAAATGTTTCTTCCCAGCAGCAGCTCTGTCTCTGTCATGCCAGAAGACAAAAACAGTACCAGCTACCATGGTTTATTGTAAATAGAAGCCTGACAGTGGTAATAAGCAGCTGACTTCGTTAAAAGGTTGGACCTCTTACCTCACTGCAGAAGTCCAGGGGGAACATTCTTGTATCTTCTCTCCTAAAGGGCATTCTGGTGCTGCAGGGGACAGGAGGGAAATGCAACCCCTTCCAATTGGTCTAGGAGTGCACTCCTGATCACGTACTTCCCTGTGGCACAAACCCTTTAGTACTGCTTGCATTTCCATCTTTCGTGTTTTCCCCAAGCAGAAGATAGTGGGAGCAGCTTTGAACTCGGTAATTCTGCATTTCTCTGTTTCTTTCATGGGTGCCACATGTTTCTTGCTTGGAGCAGGGGTGCTGCTGTTCCTGCACGTGGCCTTATGGCCAAGGTGGTTGCTCTGATCCTTCATGCAGGGCAGGTTTAAAACAGGCCAGACATGTCTGGTGGGACAGCCCTCTTCCGCATGCCTTTCTTTGTGTCTCCTCTATGATTACTTGGAATTATAGCTCCTCTGGATGTGGGAGTTGGACTTTCTGTTTACAAGCAGGTTAAGTTGGTGTTCTATTTCCAGGTGAGGTTTATGGTGTTAAATACCAAACCTTGTGAGGAGCTGACGTGCAGAACTTGGATGGTTTTCCCTGCGTACAGCAGCTCAAGGAGTGTGGTGGTTGTTCAGCAGAGTAGCCTGGATAGTAAAACAGCTCTGCTCTGCTCTCACTGTGCTGATACCTATGCTGCTTGGCAAAACAAATAGTCTTTTGCTAAGGATGGCTTTCTGTTCCCACATGAGCTTCTGAGTGGGTTAGGGGATATAAGGTCATACATCTTGAAAGATCTCCCTAGAAATTATCTCTGTCCTGAAGATAGAATTGGCCTTTCTGGGCAATCTTAACTCAGGACTTCCTAACTCCTTTGGATAATGCAAACTTGAAAAGCAATGCACCTGCTGTGCAGGTTTGATAATAAAGTGAGGGTTTTGGTTGTTGTTATACATTTAGAATTATTTACATTATATGAGCAATTATTACACAACTGGTGAATTAAAGTGAAAGAACAGTCCTTGCTTGTAAGATGGAAATTAGAATATACAAAAATTAACTGTAATTTGTAGAAAGAATTACTAAACTATAAGATGTCATCCAGTTAAAACAAGAGTATCTACACTGAGCTTTCAAGAAGAATTTTAGTAGGATTTGGTTTGTGACAGTCATGTGCAGAAGTTAAAAACAAAACAGTTAATTACAGTTTGTATGAACTGTCATATGGTCCATTATAGTAATTATAGTATATAATGACATCTAACCAGACAAATGCATGGATTTGCTTTCATGACTTCCATGATGTAGTTGGACATGGCTGTATGCTGGACTCAGAATTAATCTGAAGGTTTTTAAAGTTCTGTCAAGGCAGAGCATTCGCAGGCTGCACATTACAGCATGAAGTAATGTGGTTGCTGTGAACATACTTCCGGCCTGGTTTCTGTGGTTGATGCCACAGCATTGGCCAGCAGGTTGAGACAAATGAAGGGTTAAGATTGCTGGGTCATACTGGATATACCAGTAAGGGGGTGAGTTAGCTAATCTGTGTTTCCCCACACTGCAGCCATTGCTCCACAGGCTTGCACAATGCAGGAAGATGTGTCTTCATGGGGGGAAGAAAAAAATGCATTCATATAGAAAATCCTATAAATCATGAGAATCATAAAATGGGACTTGGGAGAGGTCCACAGTAACACCCTCTTTCCTGCCAGTGTGCTACTGATTGCTGCTTACTCTTTCTTTATAGTGCTCAGAATAAAACGTTGCAAGCATCTTTGCATCTGTAATCTGAAGCAGCCTTGGTGTTGCCATCATATTTTCTAGTGTTTTATCTTGCAGCTTTTTTGCCTTTATTAAATACCAGTATTTACTAAGGGTGTGGGAAATGGTTTGAAGATTCAGTAGCTTATATTGCCATAAGGAAAAGGGCTTTTTTTTTTTTTGTCTGTAAATCAAGTCAAAGTTTCTGTCCCACTATCAGTAGCTTTCTGAACACTGCAGCCATTAACCAGGTCAGTCACAAGTGATTATCTGGATAAAGACTACGCCGAAGTTCAGAGGGATCTTATTGCCTCATTTCCTGCTATCATCTGCACCTTGATGAAGTCTCTTTAATATCTCTGGTCTTCTTTCTTTTTGGTATCGTGATGGAGCTTTTTGTTGCACTTGATACATCTTTGATATATTATCAGGGTTATCCTCTGTATCCTTACTAGCTGGTTATAATAGTGATAGCAAGACTTTATTAAATACAGCAGTTTGGGGAATACTTTTTGGAAGAGAATCATTAAGAGAACTGCTTGTTAGAAGGCTGTATTTCTCTTTAAGTGACAATTGTCTTATGTTTTAAATAGCATCCACCTAGCTCCAGCACAGGATGGGCATTTAGTTGTTGCTGTTGTGTCAGCTTTTAGCAGTGATAAGACCTTTAGAAAACATTTGTCATACCCATATCTCCTATCAACGTAATATTTTTGTGGGTAATTTTTTTTATTTCACTTTATGCTTAAATTGGTCTTTTTACTATTTAATAAAAAGCAACTGGTGAATAATTCAAATATATAATTAACATTAAAAAAGCCATCAGTTAATTGTTACAAATGTATTTAAATAACTGTAGATAATTGAATGAAATACTAAGAGATTAAAAAATGGGTTGGTGGATACTTAACGCTTAATTTTCCTCAATATTTTATCTTACATGTTAAATTATAGAAATAAAAGTTTAATTAAATGCCTCTTTCTATATTATGTTTAATCCAGCTGTTGTTATTGGCCCTACCTGTCAAGGACTGTAAAGGTGTCTTGTGCCACCTTTGAATGCTTGGATTCTGATTACAGCTGATGAGATCTAAGTCCATAGAAAATGTAATTTTGCCAGCCAGGACAAGAGTCAATATCATCCTTCTCAGAAGTACTGAAGGATGCAGGGTAGGAGGTGTAACTACTGAGGCTGAAGTAAGATTTAAGACATGCTGATTTGTCTTCTCACTTGTATCAGATCTGCTGTATGTGTTTCTAGTTCAGCGATTTTCCACACTAAAACTATTTTCAGCATGTTAAACATGGAGAAGTTTCCTTAAACAGGTTGCACTTCAGGAATTTACACTTGTGTTTTACTTGGCAGTAGTGCAAAATGTCAAATGTTGCTCTTAAGAGCAATATATATAATATTGATGGAGATCACCATATTGTATAACAGTACTGAGATGCCTGTATAGTTGGAAGTTTGTCCAGAAAATCTAGTGATACTACTGTGTCAGACAGAGCTTTAAGTGAGGGATGTATGAGGGTCTGGGTAACTTAATTTTTGGTGTTTATGCAGCTGTAACTCAAATTAGCCTGTCTTCCTTGCATAGGTAAAGTGCAAGAGGAAAATTGTATGAGTCTGATGTGATAATATATAATAATTACTTTAAACTTGTTACTAAAATACTGCCATGTAACTAAATGACTGATTCTGCCTGATGAACTCTTTTTAGGAAAAGTGATATTTTCCTCTTTGAATCCAAATAATGAGTCATCTTACAAACCAGTCATTTAATGCACAGTAGATATCTGGTCTGCAGATAGTTCTTATCTGTCTTTGGTTTACATTTTATGTGTTTCTGAATTGCAAAAAATTTCTTTTGCTCTTCTCTACCTTTCATATATGTTTAATTTGTGTGATTTAAGTATAATGAAACAAAATGAATTTCTGTGTGAAATTTCTGTTTCATTCAGAACCTTCAAGTTGTGGAGTCAAACATGATAAAACCTGTAACTTTTGCCTGCTATTGAGAGACTTAAAAACTTTTATGAAGCATGTATGTTACCTTTAGGTAAGAAGGATGGTTAATTTGAATGTATGTGGTGTAGCAGAGTTGCTGGTGTTGTATGTGCAGGTGTGGGAACAAGGGCTCTCTATGACAACTGGATAATTATTTACATGTTATTGTGTGGCAAGGTACAATGTGCTTTGATTTAGATCTGCTGTTTCTGCCTTTTTTTTTTTTTTTTTTTTTTTTTTGTACTCCATTTCTGACTCTTGTCTATTCCCTAGATTTGCTTCAGTGCACCCATATCTAGCTCTCACTTGGCCATTCTGATGGTGCGGTTAGTGACACTTTTTTTATTGGATTTGTGTTGCTGAATCTGGCTTTGAAACATCCAGGATCCTGCTGCAGCTTTAGGGCTGGATGGGCCTCTTTGTGATTAGTTCTGAGCTCTTGTGCTTTTTGCAGCAGCTTAAATAAGTTTTTTTCTTTAAAGCTGTCACTTTAACTGTGAGTGTTCATAGGAATGGATAAACTGCCTGTGTCCTGATACCATACTCTGAGAAATACAGACTGCCCGGTTTGTATTAATACAATGTGTTAAATGTAGTTGTTAACAGCCTAATAGCTAATTGCAAAGATGATGATAGATTAACTGACAATTATAACAAGGCCAGTAATATTTTTCTCCCTTGAAGGAGTGTTGAAGAAAAATAATACTAAAAATCAGATGTTAATTAATAAACAGTTGTTAACAAGGACTGTACACTGGACTTTGTTCTTGCTCAAGCCAAAAGTAATGGAACACTGCCAGTTCTGCTGTCTTGCTGAAGAAACTTGGGAATTTGGGTTGCGTCTCTCCTGCACACCCTCTGTGCCTGTCCTACAGCCTGAAGGGAGTGCTGGTGATGGTGGCATGCACTGAGCTGGGGTGAGGAGATGTTTAGTGCTGAGCTGCATGCAGTCTGCCTCACTCTGCCACAACAGCTTTTTCATCTCATTTCTCCCCTCCAGCACCTTTGTTATTTGTGGTTTTGCTTATGGTGCTAACTGCTACAGTGCTAATGTACTGGTAGTGAATTGGGTGTAACCATGTCAGTCAGGGTTGCATTCTTTTTGGTTGACTCCTTATGTCTGTCCTCAGCTGCAGCAATTCTGTGCGGTTTAGTCTGGTCGCTATCACAAGCAGAGCTAGCATATGAAATAAACATTCTATTTTAAATAAGACCTGTAGAAGTATTGAGTCCTGGGAGAGCACTGGTTTGGTCTCCAGGATACAGTGGCAGAAAGAAAAAATTATGTGGAAAGTGACTTTGTGCACAGCAACCCTAACAGAATTATTTTCCTGCTGCAGTAGTTTGGAATGTTAATAACTGTAGTAAGTGCGTGGCTTCCTCAGCATAGATTGTGTTTTAGGTAAGTGGATAACTTGTTAGTTCTTCAGAAATTTCAGTGGTGTCTGTTGTTTGATCGCATTGAAGGGGGTTGTTCTCGCCAACAGGATACAAGTGTAAAATTAGAAATGGAGGAGCAAGATCTTGATATCAGATTTGTTCTTTCTCTTGAAACTTGTAAATAAAAGTGGATATAACTTAAATGTCAAAAACAGTTCTTTATGTTGTAGGAGAGTTGGGGCTTTCTGTGTCATGAGTATTTTGTCACCTTTATATGGCATATTATGCCATGGAAATTAAAGCCTTTGCCCAGCATTTTCATCAGGAAAGGTACTAAGAGTGTGTGTGAGAGGGACAAACTGAAGGTATCGCAGCATTTTGCAAGTTGAGATTTATTTATTAGGAAAGACTTGTAAACCCTGCTTAGGAAGTAGCTCTTTGTAGCTAGTTTTCTTACAAAGTGATCTGTTTGTGTTCTTTTGGTTTGTTTGGGGGCAGGTTTTTAAGTGTTTTGACTAGCAGCTAGTATTGTGCTGCCGTCTGAACACAGCACATGAATCTGATGGCTGTGAGGACCAGCAGTCCATCACAAATGGGGTCCCCCTTGCATGAAGGCCTCAGGACTTTTAGGAGTTTGTGTGCCAGAAGTGTGAAATCAGTCACATATGATAGAAGTGGGAATGAATTTCACAGCATCCATAAATGGAGACTATGTAAGTGTCTTACTAAACTGTAAGACACTCTCCCCTTAAGTGGAGCTGTCTGACCTTTTATTTTGAAGCCTGTAGTTCTGGTTTATTCTTCACTTGCTTGAGGAAGGATTTGGGTATGTTTTCAGCAATTTGCCATTAATCAGGAATCACTTTGTTTGATCAGATCTTGACATCCTGCATCTTCAGGGCAGTAATCAAGTATCTGCTTCTCATGGTGGCCAACAGTAGAAATTTCAGAATAAACTTTAACTGGAAGAGGAGGATATTGCCACCCAGTTCCAGGGCATGATGATCTGCTATCTCTTACAATAGATCTGAATATGCTTTAAGAAAAGATTGTAATTTTTAAAGACTGGTAATTGATAACTTTGTTTTTGGACTGTGACATCTTGGGGTTAAAAGTTGCTTTGTGTGTCCGAACAGTATTTAATTTAAATCTCCTTGGTCAATGTGCTCATGAGAGCGAGAGGTGCACTTCTTGTAACTTTAGCTCTTGTCAGTTAGGGATATCTTCTCTTGTATTTCTATTTTTGTCATATTTCATGATTATTTGTAATCAGGATGTATTTTGGATAGTTTCCCCTCCATTTCTGAACTTACTTCCTTTCTTAGAAAAGGCTAGTGGAGGTGTATGAGCGTTAGTGTGCACAGGATTTCAGATGGATTTTTAATTTTCAGTTCTTTAAAAACTCAAGAGAAAAATATCTGCATGCTTATTCTAAAAAGTCCAATCTGTTAGTGTGGGAAAATACAATTAATGCCTTGAAAAGGTGGAATTGGCAGCAGCAGTCTCTGGCATTTACAGGCTTGAGGCTGGCAGGTGGGAATGTTTATCCATCACAGAAAAAGGTTTCAATCTAGAAGATATGCAATTTATCTTGTCTTTCATAATAGTTTCTAACTTTCCCAGGATTCTTGTTTAAGGTCCAGTTAGTGATTATTTTCACAACAAGCTCAAAATAGTCTTAGGCAGAAGTTCTGGAGCTGTGTCTCTTGATTTCAAGCCATGATGATTATTAAACATTCCTGGCTGGAGTTGTTTTCTCTTAAATTGTCCTAGGGAACAGTTAATTGAAACCTTTAGCTTTTTCTGTCCTTGTTTTCTTCTCCCGGTGACTTGTATTTTGAAAGCTTTTGCAGTGGCCTTGAACTGAGTTTGCAGTTTATTGGCGGGGAGTGCAGTGGCTGAGTTGGAGCTGTGGAGCAGCAACTGCTTCCTACAGGTGGCTGTGACTTCCCACCAGGAGCTTCCCTGAAACCCTTCAGTATGGGTGTGTTTGTGGGCGGGGTGGCAGCAGTGTTCCCCCTGTGGACTACCAAAAGCATTTAACTTGCTGTAACTTGTAGATCATTTGTATAAAAGTGCAAGTTCATAAGTGGTGCATGTTGATTTGTACCTGCAGAAAAATGTGTTTTCTGGGCTGTCTGCTTTGCATTGTGATGACTGATGTCCTTTCCCACTTCATGAAGAGCATGGGATTACTAAATAACTTTAGACTGACCCTGTGACTGAGGCCATGCTTTTTAAGTTTGAAGGGCTGTTGGTTCAGTTTTGATGTTTGCAAAGGCTGTTGATTTCTCTTATATTGTTAAATGGGAATGGTTATTTGGCAGTTAATGGCAATTAACTGTTGTTCCAGATTCTGGACTTCAGCATTCAGGCACCTGAATTTGATTTTGGAGCCTAGGACAGCAGCAAGTACACATAAAAAGAGCTCCTAGTTTCTTTTCCATTCCCTTCTTACTACTTTTTACTTGGCAGTTTGTATTTTGTCTTCACCTTCTGCAGTTCAAAATTGTTTTGTATTTGGTGGCTTTATCCTAACCATAAAACCAGTTAACACAATATTCATGTATTGTGCTAATGCTGTGAGGCATGTAAAGAAAATTCAAAAACAGCGCTGTCGTGGTTTGACCAGGAAGGAGTGGGAATTCTGGGAAGCTGTGGTCAAACCAATGAAGGTTTTGGGTTTGAGACTGGCGTCCGGTGTGGCCAGTGGGGTTTGGACACACCTCCGAGAATACACAGGGGTTAAAAGCAAGGCACTGCCCTTGGCACTCTCTCTTGGGACGTCGCAGCGCAGAGGTCAGATCTCTTCCCCCGTCCAGCCTCTGCTGCTGGGCGGGGGGAGGGGCAGCCATGCGGTAGGCCCGGGGCCTGGACAGAGAGGGGATTGAGGGGGCTTTCAAGGATGGAAGGGTGGAGGAGCCCCAAGAGACATCGAGACATCGGGCAGCCAGCCCCGCCCCCCCCAGGAGAGAGAGAGAGAGCCGGCGGCACCGAATGTGATGGCAGCCAGCCAGGAGGAGAAGGGGGGAGGAAGACTGCCCGGCCGGCCGCAGCAGCAGCACGTGTGGGAGTATCATCTCGTCCCAGGACAGACAGAGACTGAAAACTTTTAACCCTTTCTTGCATGATTGGGGCCTTGCAAAAATGCTAATCCTCCTCGAAGCTGAATAAGAAGGGAGATAAGAGATGAGATAAGATAAAGACCTGGCCCGAAGAATGTGGAGATGATTGGATGGGGAGAGATGATTTGGAGTGGCCTTTTGGCTGGACTTTTCTCGTGGCTATGGACTCAGTTGTTCCTGTGACACAGACTGCATTTAGGGGGAGGCAGTGCCTCAAAACCAGGAAGGTTCTTCGTGAGGACCCCCGGCCCCAGGGGGTTGGAAAAATATGGGGGGGACAGATGTCCCAAAAGCAGAGACTGTGCCTTTTTGGAGTGAGACAAGGCATCCTTGAAAGACAACCCTAAAAGCAGCTCTGGCCATGTCTCAGTGGTGAGAGCACTGAGCATGGAAGGAAGATGTCACAAGCGGCAAATGGACTTTCCGGGCGGTGCCGAAGTGACAGGGAAGCACACGAGGTTTTCAGTGTGTTTCCACGAGAAGCCTATGGAACGAGAAAGACTCCTTTCCTCTTCATGAACTGAAGTTTGAGTATACTAAAGTGTCGTGCCGGGCTGGGCAGTTGGTGTTTTTTGGGAGAATGTATCGGATTGGGAAAGTCAGGGAGTGGGGAGGAGGAAAGTTTTTTTGTAAGGTTTTCAATTTCTTTTTTTTTTCTTTCCCTATTTTCCTGTAGTTTAGGTAATAAAGTGTTCTTTATGTTTAAGTTAGAGCCTGTTTTGCTTATTCCTGGTCACATCTCACAGCAGACACCAGGGTGAGGCATTTTCATGGGGGGCACTGGCTCTGTGCCAGGCTCAAACCATGACAAGCGCTGAGAAATAACTTTTAGAGATTCTTCTGTCTTGAATTATCTTCGATACAAGATAATGTGTGCAGAGCTTAAAAAAGGTAGTTATATCTGCAAGCTCACTTGTCAAACTATTACAGTGTGAAACTAATTACTCTTTCAGAGCAGTAACTTAGTGTGTGTGATCACAGGTAACATGTTTATTTAGATGAGGCCTGGTGAGATATTTCATCCCTATATTGTAAGGAAGTATCTGTGCTTTGATTCGTAGGAGGAAGATTGCCTGGATCAGGTTGTAGCAGAGCGATGGAGTCTGAGCTGTGTCTCAGCCCAGTTTCCTCTCAGTTGTAGGCTGATGCTGTATTCATGGCAGAAGTAGGTGATGTAGAGGACTTCCCACCCTGGGATCATGTTGTGAAGCACAGGTAGAAGGCCCTGGAGTACTTGCTGCTCTGCTCTTCTTCACTGTCCAAAGCTGTGGCTGTAGCAAGGGGCGTTGTGAGCCCTGTGCGAGGCATGGGGTAGCATCTTCTGTGTGCTGAGAGTCTGTCCATAGCACTTGCCTCTGCCAGATGTCTCACTGCTCCACCAAGCACAACAGTTCAGGTTCATGGCTGTGCTCACAAGGGGTTTGAAGGGTGCAGATCTGGATCAGGCTGGCAGGATTTGCCTTTGCCAGACTTCTGCCTGGGAAAATTCTAGGGCAAAAGAGGCTAAAGAGTGGTTTGCCAAGGTATGAATCACTGTAGTGACTTCTTAATTTTAGTTCCCTGTTGGATGCCTTAGCTATCTCACACAAGAAAAAATCTTACTTGCTACCTGGGGAACAACAAGCTGGGGCTTTAATCTGTAATGGGACCATACAGTTCATTAGCACTTCCTGAAATTATAAGTAATCTTTTTTAAACTTTGAGCTGGTGCAGGTCACTTAGTCTTTCTCAGGAGCAATTGTGAGCTGTGTGGCTTATCCTCTGTGTGGGTTGCCTGAATGTGATGGATGCAGATGTGGCTCATGTAGGTGAGGAGACTGTAGAACTCCTGCAAAATGAAGGCAGCAGAAAGCAGGTGATGAGCCACCAGCCATGACTCACACCCTGTTCCTGGCTCAAGAGTTTGCCATGAAAGCAGGGGTAATGGGGGGTGCAAGCTGTGGCCTGTGCAAAATGTTTCCAGCAGGTAGATTCATGGTTTTGGCTCATGATTTGAGGTTTGCATACTGGAAAAAACGAGCAGTTGTGAGCTAGTTTGGGGAGTGTGGTTTCCTATGTGAACAGTAATTGTATAATTTGTTTGTTGTGTTAAAACTAATGTGGGTCTCCAGGCTGCTCAGTTAACTTGATGTTTTTGTAGCATTAGAATTTGAAATGATGGATGATACTTCCTGTTGCCATCTGGAGAAAGGTGCAGGAGGATATAAAGAGAAATTTGAGCATTAAGTCAGGATGCAGTAGCCTTACTAAAGAGGAACTGGTTTGTTGCTGGAGGCTTCCAAATGCAGTGCTGTAGGTGCTGTCTGTGTGATAAAGATAGCTGTCAGCTGCATAGAACATTTTTGGTTTTGGAAAAAAGACTAACCAGTTGCTAAAAATTCTTAGGTGTTAATACTTATTTAAATCTAGCCCAAGTGAGTGCCTCTCAGCCAGCAGGTCCTGTTAGAATTTTAAGAAATGCAGGGTTGGTACCTTCCTTGGGGAAGGCTGCTTGCTTCAGTCCTCTTCTAATAACAAACTTTTTTTTCTGATTTTAGGATACTTGTGAAAGATGGTGGATCGCTTGGCAAACAGCGAGGCAAATACTAGAAGAATAAGTATAGTGGAAAACTGCTTTGGAGCAGCTGGTCAACCCCTGACTATTCCTGGCCGTGTTCTGATTGGAGAGGGAGTCCTAACAAAACTCTGTAGGAAGAAGCCCAAAGCAAGGCAGTTCTTCCTGTTCAACGACATTCTTGTTTATGGTAACATTGTCATCCAGAAGAAGAAATACAACAAGCAGCACATAATCCCACTGGAGAACGTCACTATTGATTCCATCCAGGATGAGGGAGACTTACGGAACGGGTGGCTTATCAAGACACCAACCAAGTCCTTTGCGGTTTATGCTGCCACTGCCACAGAGAAGTCGGAGTGGATGAACCACATAAATAAATGTGTTTCTGATTTGCTCTCCAAAAGCGGGAAGACCCCCAGCAATGAGCACGCGGCCGTGTGGGTGCCGGACTCGGAAGCCGCGGTGTGCATGCGCTGCCAGAAAGCCAAGTTCACCCCCGTCAACCGCCGGCACCACTGCCGCAAGTGCGGCTTCGTCGTGTGCGGGCCGTGCTCGGAAAAGAGGTTCCTGCTCCCCAGCCAGTCTTCCAAGCCAGTGAGAATCTGCGACTTCTGCTACGATCTGCTTTCTACGGGGGAGATGACTGCCTGTCAGTCCGCTAGGTCAGACTCCTACAGCCAGTCACCCAAGTCATCTTTAAATGATGTGTCTGATGATGATGATGATGAAGACAGTAGCGATTAAGGACCAAATGTTTTTCCATGTGTTGCAAGTTGTGTTTCAAACCATACGGAGCTGCTTTTGGGGAAGTCTGTAGTGAGGTTCCTCAGAGAAATCCTGTTCTAGCCATGAAATATGCCTGAATATCTTCAATGTGCCTCAATCTATGAATTCTCTAGACAATAGTTGTTTATTTTTCTCCTCTGCAGGGATAGACTGGTGCAAATGTTATTAGAATATTTTCCAACTTCATTTACTTGAGTGGTGTCTGGGTTAGACTTTTGTGGAAGATTGGAGAATGCAATGTACTTTCTTAATTTAACAACCCATACTTTCTAATGTTTCACATTGGTATGTTATGTGGGATTTTTTCAGAACTAGGGAGGAAAACTGTGAGCATGCACGGGATGGTGATGTTTTTGTTAATCCTGTAGACTGTCTTATTTTTCTAGCCATGGTATATAATTAATTACAAAGTCATCCAGTGCACAAACCTAAATGTCACAAAACTTGGGAACTCTTGTTTTGCTGTTACTTATGACTTCCTATGCCAAGCAGTGCCTTGTACCAATTGTGCTGATCCAGGAGGAAACAAACCTATTTTATGTCTGTATTTGCCTAAATGCTGGTATCTGAGAGATTGTTGGTGCTATTGAAAATAACTGCTGTGTTCAAAGTGGAGCTTTGACAAGGTCATAACTGTACCCCATGTTGGATGATGGACACTCAAATGTTACATCCTCACCTGTGCAGGCAGGCCTGAAGACTCACAGGATTCAGCAGCTTTCTCCTTGCAGAAGTTCTATTGTAGGTTGGGATCTTGAGATGAGAACCTTAGGGAGATTCTTCATGGGGATTTATATACTTTGTTTTCAGAACAGTTTAAGTTTCAAATTTGGCAAATGCATACTGAAATTTTAGTTGGGTGATACAGCATTTGGGTGTGCTAGCCTACATATTTTTGGAATTAATTCCCAAAGATGTCACAAGTTTTTTTCTTAAAACACTGGTGAGAGGGCTGGGTTTTTTCTTTCCCCCGGGAGTTTTATTGGCTTGTTTAAAAATAACCTCATCTTTTGAACAAGAAGCCTGCGAGTATCCTTGTAAAACTGGCTTTCCTTTTTACACAGCTGACCTCAGGATAAATGTGAGATGCAAGTTCATTTTAAATGAATACCCAGGACCAAGAGAGATGTATTTAAGGACTGTCATGAAATTGTCAGTGCAGAAAATGTCTCTATCATAGTGTTCACTTTAATTTCTTGAATACAGAAGTGTCATGTTCCTGTATAAATGCAGAATTTACACTTGCAAAGACATGTTAAACCCCCAGATATGTTTCTGTGTTTTTATAATGATAACCTCAATTTTGAAGCAGAAAAACCTCTTTGAAATAGTTGTATGGATATAGTAGCGACTGACTTTATACAAAAAAATGTTAAAGCTTTGTATCTATACATGACAATTTCTGCACTGTTTGCCTTGGTTGGCAATAATTGGGTGAAGTATTTATTGAATAAACAATCAATGCTGCATGTTGCACTAGTCTCCCATTCTGTATGCTGAAAGTGTCAGTCATATTTTTTTATAACATTTAGCAGAGTACTTCAGAGCCATATCCCTCCATGAGATTTCTGGTAGCTAAAGGTGCACTTAGCATCTATAGAGAGGCACTCTACACTCATACTTTGCAAGACATTGCTTCAGGTGAAAATTGCATCAGTATTTTTAGCTTAGACAATTTCTCAAAATAAGGCTTTCTTTAGAAGCACTGAGGAGTATTTGTTCTACTTGGAAATAAATACACAAAGGGAAAAACACTTTGATGCAGACTTGGGACCAGGAAGATTCTGTAAAATTGCCAGGTTGTATATCTTGAAAGATTAGTGGAAATAAAGAGTTACATATTTTTTCCTTGAAAGATGAGGGGAGTGGGGACCCTGCAGCAGGGAAAATGGGCTGTTCTGAGAAGGCACTTTGTGTTAATAGTGCTTACCTTTTGTACATTTTGGTATTTCTATTTTAGGAGTGGAGACTTGCTAGCTTCAGTCTTTCTAGGGAATCAAAGTCCAAGCCTCCCTCGTACATACCTTCCAATGACTAACAATTGTTTTCCTCCTTATCCAATTGTTTCCTCTTTCTTAAGCTGTCAAATATTAACTTGTCTTATTAAAGAGTCCATCTCCTTGTGTACTTTCCCCTTGATTTCCATATGTTTTGCTTTTCAGCACCTTTTGGTGGTGGGAAAAGGGTTTCTCAGAGTTAGATCACATCCTGTAATTTGAGAATGTACCTGTACCTACTTCATATATCTTTTTATCTGTGAATGAAACTTGCACTGTGCTGCACTGACCCCTGAAGCTGTAACCAAACCAATGTGTGCGTGTGGAATTTTTCACCTGAAATTGTTGTATATGGTCCAAGCTTTTTTAAAAAGCATTAAAAAAGGTGTTTTATGGAAATATTCATATTCCTCAGTGATATTTGTTTAAAACTTTACAATATGGACTGAACATTGACTTCTCTTGTAGTTAAAACATTCTGAAAGGGCTCATGTCATACTTTGTAATCTTGTTCTGTCAAGTTATTTTATTTACAAATACATGGTATAGCTTCAAGTCTGTGTTTAATTTTCTTTAACTGTCGGCCTTCAAAGGTGAGAGAAAACAGGGCAGCTGGTATTTATATTGACATGTAGTTTAGCAGCAGGTGTTTTCACTGTCAGGAGATACCGATAAACTGGGAGCACAAACCTGCAGAAGGAGTTGTAGGACTAATTCTGAAATCAGTGTGGTTATGGATTTAGATGCCAGTTATGCACTTAAGGAATGATTTGAAAGAAGTATGACCAAGCACATTGCAAAGGTTGGCTTTGTTGGACTGGTGTTGGTTGCTGGAAGTGACAGTTCCAGTCACTGGAAGAGGCTGGGGGCCCTGCCTTTGCAGTGGCACAGCTCCAACGTTGCAGGTCTCTGTTCTTGGTCCTGTCACACCACCCCTGGGGACAAGACTTCTTGGGGTATCGAACAGGAGAGGAACTTGGTACTTCTCCCAAAACTGCTGCACTCTCCAGATCATAAAACAGGGATTATGTGTGGGCAGTCTTTGTATTTTGGGTACCTTTTGGTTGTGGTAGATTTAACCTCTTTTTTTCTTTTTCTAAATTCAATGAAATAAAAGCAACAGTGTGCATGTCTCCTGCAAGGCTCTGCAGTCAGTTTCTGCTTTGTTGAAGATTCTGTATTGGAAAAATAAGTACGTGTTTGCTTTAGCTGAGTTCACATTTTGAACACTGTTTTCTAGTACTTCATAGGTCATTTGCTAGAAATATTAAAGGAAAGGGAAAAGTCTTGCTTTTGAAGATTTTAATTGAACACTAGTAATTTTAGCTTTTGCACCTAAACTGCCATTAAGATAAATTCCACTGTTCTCCCTTCAGATTTGATGCAGCTGAATTTGCTGTAGCTGTAATCCGAGGGTCAAGCACTGCTACTCAGTTGAAACAAAGTTTAACAAAATGGGGGAGTGGATTAATGAGTGCTGAGTGTGCAGTGGAGCTTTTAAGGTCCTGTCTGTAACAGGCAGATTATGAAAATCACATTCAGAAACCTTGTATTTATGTGAGGCTTTCCCCCCCAGGGGACACGCTTTAGCTAATCTCTTAATGCAAATGAAACGGTGGCTGTAGTTGCTGGTTAATGTTTGTGTGGAAGCAGATTATGGATTGTATTGTGATTTTTGTATTTTCCTGTAGGCCCTGAACTGAGAGAAGCATGCCTGGTTCTGTTAGCAGATACAGACAGAAAAGAGTTAGAGTACTGATTTCCCCCCTTTCCCCTCCAACAGCAAATTATTGTAGTAAATATTGGAAAGTCTTTTGGCTCTCTATTGCATTTCATTTGGTGAAATCTGAGCTACTTGTTTGTGCCTGCAGCCGGTCTCTAGCCAGAGCTGGCTCCCGTGACTCATCGGGTCTCTGGCGGCGCTGGGAAGAATCTCTGCTCTGTTCCCTTGCCGCGATGGAGCTGGGATGGAGCTGCTCGGGAGCACAGCCCTGGCTCTGCTGGACTGCACCGACCTGAGCATTCTCTGAAACATCAGGACGAAATTTGAACCTCAGTCTTTGGAATAGAGACTGGTTGCTATGTAAATTTTTCATTGTCTGTGAAATGCTACATGTGCCCAGAGTAAAAACCAAAATGTTTCAACTGGACTTGGACACATTTAGGATAAAAACTAACAGAGTGAATCAGTTGAGTTGACAGTGAAATAATGTGCTAAGGAGCAGAGGGCTCCTTAGTCACTTAGTGCATCTAACTGGTCCTATCTAAGTAAATGAACCTGTCCCTTGGGATGAAGTTTTACATTTATGAAACTCACAGTTACTTGTACCTAGTATTTTTAAAAACTCCACCTCAGGTTAATTTCTGCAAGCGTAGAAGGCTAACACATAACAGCAGCAGCAGGAAAGGCCAAGGTGAAGCCAAGAGGTCTGATTGCAGCCACAGCTTCCCCCCCTGCACTCTTCAGGGTCATTCTCAGTTGCACAGAAGGTAACTGGATTAAATGGTAAGAACTTCTTTAAAAGAAGCCTCCTTTACAAATCCTGTTAGACAAGGTGATACCCCCACACTGAATAATTGTTCAGGCAGAAAGCAAGAGATTATTTTATTCAGATATTCTGAGGCATAATGCTAATGAGTTCAAGGACTTAAATCTTTCAACAGTCAGATCTTCAAGAGCATTTGTTGACCTTTCTTAGGTAGTCTTTTTTTGCTGATGAAAAGTAGATGTGGTCAGCTCTATTACAGGTGTGTGTGTCTTACTGCTGATTCATTTTAGCATCTGGCTGCTAGACTATTTGGATTTTTGTCTCTAAAAGCTGTTGCCTTTATGCAAATTTAATCATAGGCTGTGTTGTAATAAGAGTTAGGGCTTGCTGGCTATTTTATTTATGGAGCCTGATGTTGCTGTTGAGCACTGCTAACCTCTGGGCTTGTATCAGTTTTGCATAACATCAGCAGCCTCTGAGAAATGTGTCCAGCAGCAAAGGAAGGGGATGTGCTTTGTCTGTTGGAAATAGCAGTCAGGTCCTTCTGGTACCTGTTTGCCCCACTCCCAGGCTTGTGCTCTCTCCAGAATGACAACTCCAAAATTAGTTGGGATATCTGCTTCCATCTGTGTAAATATATAGGTAATTTCCTTCCTTCCCCACCTGGCTTGCTGCATGCTTGCTTTATCAGGGTATTGCCCTAGAAGATAAATGACTGAGGGCTGAGCCTGCCTCCCCAGTGGGACCAGGACAATTGAGTGCTCCTGTGGTGTCATGGCAGGTTGTGGGATGTGTACACTGTGCTGGGAATGAGGAAGATGACAGAGCTGAGTGCTTCACTGAGAAAACAAACACTGTCTGTAAGGAAAGACCTGGCCTCAGTCTACTGACAGCATGTAAAATGCTGTGGTGCTTACTGCCAGATGCAGAAGGAGGGGCACACAGCTTCAGTGGGAATGGGCATTGGAAGGTCTGCAGTCTGGAAGCAAAAGTTACTATTAAAAGAAAAAAAAGTCTGTAATAGGTCTGTGAAAGGATTACTTGTGTGCTTCTGACTTGAAAGTTACTTATAATAACTTGACTTTTTGAATAGATGGGCTTTAAGTTTGGAAAGATCAACCTGGCTTTTAAATAAGAGTGTTGTGTAATGTTATAACAGTGCTGAAACAAGAGTGTGAGAGGAGGAGCACATGAAAAAGTCTAGTTTGAGTATTGCTCTCTTTGGCTTTTAGTGATGCATACAGTTTGTCTCACAGGAGACAATTGGAAGCAGAGGAAATTTACCTTCTATTGAGGTACTTCCTAGTTCACATGTTACTTCCCTTGATGGAAATTAAATGTGGTAAATCCAAGAAAATCTCATCTTTCTGTGAATAAGCTAATCCTATCTGACTTGTTGCAGGGAATATTTAATGCAAATCAATGAACACAGTGCAGTTCTGCTCATTCCTAAAACAAGGTCTTGATGTGCTGCATACTGGTGGGCTTCAGGTTTGCAGGTGCTGACAGCAGGTTTTGAGCAGCACATGAGTACAGTATTAACAAGGACCCTCCTTGTCACCCTTTTCCAAGGGACAGGAACAATTTGGAAAGGAAAAATTTATTGCTAGTGCTGGTCAACATGTAGAGATTAATTCTGGCAGGTTCAGTGTGTGATTCTTAGTGGCTGCGAATGCCTGAGGATCCTTTGATGTAGTTTTGGAGACAAGTACCTTCCTGCCATGCTGTCCCAAAACCACACATGGGGAAGGAGCGTGCCTCATCTGAAGTGCCCTGTGCCTGCCTGCCCTGGAAGAGGGTGCCCAGCACTGTTGGGTGCTCTACAGCAGCTCTACAAAAATGCAGTGAACCCTTGCTGCCCTGCTGTGCCGCTGCAGTCCTCAGCTGAGCGGACTGGGTAACTCAGAGCTGGTTGGGGGGTGCAGGGAGGATCACCCAGGATGCAGGTGGGTTTGAAGTTTGCAGTTGGTAGTACAGCAAGCGCAGAGAGCACAGTCTGCTTAGAGCACAAGTGTCAGCATGTCTTGTGCCTGTCACTTGGCTCTGCTGGGTAGGTGTGGCTCAGCAATGAATACCTGGCACCGGAGCTGCTGGCTGAGAAGCTTTATCTGCAGTTTCTGTCTTGGATCTGGTGTTCTTTGTGGATACCCATGTTAAGAGGCTGCTTTGGTTGTCAGAAGAGCGTCAGGCAGTTGTCCTGCAAGCGTCAGTGCTGGTGTACAGGTGACTAATGCTTGGTGCCAGCTTCTGCCCTGCCGTGTTTCTGGCTGCTGCTGTTCACCACAGCACGCAGTGGCAACCTGAGTGGGGTTAAAGCTTGTTGGTCCACAGAATAAATACAGCACAACTGCTGCCAGGAGCAAGGGACCAACAGTGCCACACGAGGTCCCTTCTGCTCCTCTGTCCTGTGTGCTGTCAGACAGGTGATGTGAGGCTGGGACTGACCCAACTCCTTGTCTGAAGAAAAATCTGTGAACTGTTCTCTTGGTCTTGTTGTACCTGTGTGAACTGGGAGAGGGAAAATGGTATCTGTCTGCTGCTTCTTGTGGGAAGTCATGGGACAGCTGAGGCTGGTAGAACCTCTGGAGGTTGTCTTGAACTTACCCTCTGCTCAAGCAGGGCCACCTGGAGCTGGTTGCCCAGGAATGTGTCCTGGTGGCTTTTTAATATCCCCAAGGATGGAGACTACACCATCTCTCTGGGCAATGTATTCCAGTGCTCAGTTGCCCTCACATTGAAAAAATGTTTTCTGACATGCAGAGAGAACCTCCTGTGTTTCAGGGTGTGCCCACTGCCTCTGATTCTGTCACTGGGCATCACTGCAAAGAGCCTGGCTCCCTCCTCATTGTACCCTCTCTTCAGGTATTTTTACACATTGGTAAGGTTCTCCTTGAACCTACTCTTCTCCAGGCCGAACTTTTCCAGCTCACTCAGCCTTTCTTCATAGGAGAGATGCTCCAGTCCCTTTAAGATCCTTGTGGCCCTTCACTGGATTCTCTCTGATATGTTCATGTCTCTTTTCTGCTAGAGACCCCTCAGCTGGAGTGGATTCAGGTTGGCCTCACTAGTGCCAAGTAGAGGGGAGGAATCACCTCTCTCTGTTTGCTGGCAATTTTCCCTCATGCATACTGTTTGCTGCCTTTGCTGCAAGGGCATATTTTGCCTTGTGTAAATTGGATCATGAAATGCTGGACACATCTATAAACTTCTGCTAACTTGATTTTTTAATTTCAGGTTTGCTGGTCCCACCTGTGTAGTTGTGTTCCTTCTTCCCTCCTCCCCCCACCAAAAAAAAAAAACCCAAAAATAAACGACTTGTATTTTTATGTGTTTTGAAAGAGGAAGGAGGAGGTTTTAAAAGTTGCTGGTATTTTCTTTATTTGTACCCAGATTTTTCACACAAGGATGTTTACCCTGTTGCCACCCCTTTGTTCTGCCATGCATTCTCACCCACTTTTCTAGGTGGGAGAAGTCTACCCAACCTTGTAAATACTTCTCTGTTTTCTAGCAGAAGAGCGGACGCTCTTTTGGTTTGGCCTTCCCAACATAGTGTGAGGATTTTATTTGCTCCAGCCAGGAATTCCCATGCCAAAAATCTTGGCTGTGTTTGGGACGGTTCCATCCCAGATGACGCGCGGCCGCACCTGTGGGCCTGCCTGTGACTAAAATAGCACATCTGTGGGTGTGGGTGCCATGGCAGCCTGGGGCAGCGGGGCAGGACTTCCCGAACCTCAGTGTGTTCGTCCTCAATGCCCAAGGCAGCTTCGTGCAGGCAGAGGTGTGGTCGCTGCTGCACTTCCAGCCATGCAGAGGGTGGGAGAGGATGTGGCGCTCAGAGCGGGAAAGCACCGAGAGGAGTGGGATGGGCACCGGCATCGGGCACCGGCCTTGGTGTTCAACACTCGTGTGCCCTGGGGAAGGAGCGTCTGCTGGTGCAGGCTTGGAGCAGGGCCAGGGAGGCGAGGAGAGGGACAGGGAGTGGGGAGCAGGGATAGGGATGTGAGGAGCAGGGACAGGGAGGCGAGGAGGAGGGATAGGGAGGTGAGGAGAAGGGACAGGGAAGCAAGGAGCAGGGAGGTGAGGAGCAGGGACAGGGAAGTGAGGGAGCAGGGCCAGACAGGTGAGGAGCAGGGATAGGGAGGTGAGGAGAAGGGACAGGGAGGCGAGGAGGAGGGATAGGAAGGTGAGGAGAAGGGACAGGGAAGCAAGGAGCAGGGCCAGGGGGGTGAGGAGCAGGGACAGGGTAGCAAGGAGCAGGGCCAGGGGGGTGAGGAGCAGGGCCAGGGGGGCGAGGAGCAGGGCCAGGGAGGTGAGGAGCAGGGAGCAGTGCTTCTCCGCCTCTGTGAGGCAACACCCCACCCCGGCTGTTACAGAAACAGCCCTGCATCCCTGCTGAGATAAGGGCTTCTTTGCTGTTTCACTTCATAGGAATGCCGAAACCTGCCTCTCTAATAAGTTTGGAAGAAAAAAGGGCAGATAAAGGAGAAGACGAATATGAGTCACAAAGAAACAACTGGTTAAGGGCAATTTGAGAGAAGCTCAGGGCAGGGTTTGGAGACTGCTGTGCTTTTTTCCTCTTGACTCGCTTTCTCTGCTGTGTGCAGTTTTTTCTCCTCTTCGATCAGAGGTTTGGTAATCAAGCCTGACCCCATATTTTCCACAGAAACAGCACTCTCAGCTCTCTCAAGGGGAGGGAGGACAGTGTTAGGGGTTAGGGTGGAAATCCATCTCACCCATATTATGCTTGTGCACTGGGAGCTCCCTCATCACTGATGTGGCTCCAGGAAGGTTGCACCCATCTCCTCTTTGCCCCAGTCCTTCTCTGTACATAGTGCATGACCGATACAATGGTGCTAATCTGGATGTTAAGAGCTGTATTTTGTGGGTATTGGGATGTGGGGAGCAGGCAGTGGGTACCTGTTAGTGACCAAGCAACCAGGGGTGTCTTTATGCATGGAAAAGTTAAAGCAGAACTACTGGCAAGTTTTTCATGTAAGGACAGGAGAGGAGCTGAACCAAGGTTAAATAATAAAGAAAAATGCTGCAGGTTGGATTTTTCTTTTACAATTTGTGTAACTGCTTGTGCTGAGAATTGCAAAGGCCGTGGTGGGAAGGAGAAGGTTTCCCATGCTGTGCCTGCCTTGCAGCTACTAGCTGCCAGGGCTGTTGTAGCAGGTGGATGTAAGGGTGCAGCTGATGCTCTGCAAAGCTCTAACTGGGCCAAATCCCTCGTGCGTCAGAGCCTGCCTGGCTGCAGACAGCAGACAGCATCTGCCCGGCTCCGCCGCCCGCGCGGCAGCGGCCGTGTCACCGCGTCGGGCATGGGCCCCTCCCAGGGATGGCACTGGCGTTCACCGCAGCCTAGGTCACAGTGCAGTGTGCGATGCAGCCTTCGAGGAAGCTATTCAGGGCCTTCAGAAAGCTTCCCCAAATCTGCTCTGCTCAGATTCATTCCTCTGTCAAAGACACCATTGATCTCCCTTCCCCTCGCTGCAGTTCCCTGTGCCTTTGCTCGGCACTGTCAGTAACTTGAGCTGTGCGTGGTCGATTTCCAGTGCAGCTTGATTTAAGAGCAAAGCGGGGTAACAGGTGCTGCAGGAGCTGATCTGGTCAGCCCCTGCGACGGGGGAGCTCCCTGGCAGTGGCACCACAGCCACTTTCTGTCCTTTCCTGTGCCGAGGCGGGGGCTGTGCAGAGCTGCTTCGATGCGCTCCGCTGAGGAGAAGGCATGAACCTCCCTGGAACTGTGAGGGAGGGCAACTCTTCCAACCCAGGGAGCAACCACAGATAAGGGAACACTTGAAACTGATACAAAGATGGAGGCTTCTTCCCAGGGGGTTCACAGTGAAGCACCTGTGAAAGAAAATTGGCTGCTCTTCTCTCCCCCTAGCATGCTGTGGTGCAAACCAGGAAAGGTGTGGAGGGGAAAGGAAAGGCAGCCAGTTTCTGCTGTTTGCCTATAAATTGAGGACAAAGTGGAAAACCTCAGTTTTTAGGTGCTACCAATAGTTTTTGCAAAATAATTCTTAGTACAAGTAACAATCAAGGCCCTTTTAAGGGACCATTATCCTTGTGGGTCCAACAGCAAACTAATGTGAATATGGATGCACAATTCACTGGGAATCTTAGAGGTCTTTTACAACCTTAATGGTTGTATGAAACTCGTGGATATGAGCTCCCCCCTGATAAAATGCTTAGGGTAAAAGACTGGCAGTTGTTATCTGTGCCATGGGGAAGCTGTTTGGGGAGCTGGTGTTACCAGGGGAGGCCAAGCTGTCAGTGACACCTGGCTCTGGGCTGTGTTTCTCCACCAGCCACTGTGGTCACTAATACTCAGTGGACAGCCAGGCCTGTGCTTTAGCAGCATGTGGTTACTTTTTGGGTTTTGTGTCTCAAGTTTCAGCTCTTCACAGACAAGAAGCTTTAAGATGTCATTCGTGTTTTGGATTTGCTGCTTGCAACAAAGGACTGCTCCAAACAGAGCAGCACTGCTCAGCCCCAGACATGTGCCATTCACAGGTTTGGGTTTCTCTTATAAGTAAATGTTTGCATACCTGGAGAAAAGTCAAGTAACTTTCCAGCAGTCCCAAAGCACTTTGCAGAGTATGCTGGGTATTGTTTCCCTCGGGATGGGGACATCAATGAAGTTATGACTTGTTGAATGTCAGGCTGAGGGCTGGACACAAACCTTTTCTGCTGTTTTGCATGCAGATGTTTTACATGATGGACTGTGTCCCTCCTTTGGTAAAATTATGCCAGCAGTGGGGGAAGAGGAGTTTGCCTCCCCTTATCAGGAGCCACTGCCTTGCCCTGCAGAAGGGGCTCCCAAGCCCATGGTGGTATGCAGAAACAGATGGACATTGCTTCTGCTTGGTCCTCAGGTGACATCCTACCCTGGGACTGGCACTCACTTTTCCAGAATCTACAACCTTTGCAGGATCCCCAAGTAGGAAAGAGGATGTATCCCATATTCCTTCTTTCCTCTCTCTGTTTTAAGCCTGGGCTTTTCAGCCATTGTCTCTCTAGAGATTTTCTTTAATCTGAGTGTGTATGAATGTGGCCCTTCCACTTGGTGGGGAAGGACAGGAGATGGCATCTGCCTCCTCTCCTGGCCAGAGACAGCTCAGGCAGCCAATGCTGCCATGCCAATGAACTGGGCTGGAGGGCAGAAATAAAGAGCAAGAGCAGAAAAGGAGCCAGCCCTCAGCAGGCATCTGGCTCTTTCCCAGCACATTACCATGGTATGCAGTGGCACAGCTGCCTCGCCTGTTTTTTGTAAAGTACAGAACTGGTAGCTGCTTATTTATCTCATGAGCTGAGGGAAGTGCTAAGAGAGCAATCTTTTCCCCTGCAGGCTGCATGTGTGGGTTTTTGCTTTTAACAGGGAGAGAAGAAAGATTTAAAGATATTTGATCTGCAGTCTAGCTCTGAGTTGGTTGAATATTTATTTTGTTGTACATGCAGTTAGTTATTGAAAGTCCTATCATGGAAGCAAATCAGACAGGAGGCTCATGGCTGAAACCCATGAGGCACCCAGACATGGAAGTCACAAGAAGACCGTGCCACACAATGAGCAGAGAAGCCTGCTCGCTGCCATAAGCTCACCTACATCAGGCTCTCTGTGGAGCAAAGGGCAGCCCATGGTGCAGAGCCACCGTGTGCCCTGGGCCCTTTCTGCACAGAGCCCTCCAGCCTGTGGGCGCCGAGAGCGGCCCTGTGGTGCCAGAGCCCCCGTGTGCTGTGGGCAGCTGCTGGCACAAGAGAAATGCTGCATGTGTTTCTGAAAGGCTGTAACTGCCCAAAGCAGGAGTTTTACAGCTGCCCTGTAGATGGGCAGCTGTGTGAGCCAACAGAGATGGGGTTCTGCTGTGGGATTCCCTGATGCCTGCTGCAAGCTGGCTTCCTTCATCAGCCTATTCTGCCATGGGGGTGATGGCAAGATTTTTATTTACTGTTTCTATCTTCACAAGACTTCTGCAGGCTTCAAGGCTTCTAATTTTCTTTTTTCCCCCTCATTATGTTAAAATATGGTGGGCAGATTCAAAACCTGTTTAAGCATGTTAAACAGGAGAGGACTGCTTTCCTCAGATGACCTGGCTAAAATTGTAGTTCTGAGTCTTGCAGCACAAACTGGGTACAGAACCAAGAATGAGCAGAGCTCTTAGAGAAGGCAAGAATTTGGTTGGAAGCTATGCATGGGGAGACCCCCAACAGCAGTGTGAATTAATTTTTGGGTACAATACAGTGCTGTTTACCTGACACAGAGCAGGGCTGGATGCCTGCCTGCAGGTGGGCAGGAAGATGCTGTATTCACCCAGGGCGAGGGCAGTGTGCTGCTTCAGCAATGCCTCCCAAAAAGCAGTGGGGAGTGAATGACATGGTTAGTTAATAATTTTCTTCTTAACCAGATTCTGCCCCTCTCATGCTTTACTGTCATTTTTTTTGGGGTTTATAAGACTACACAGCATTCCTCTTCAGCAGAGAAGTCAGGATGGTTAATTTGCTCTGGAAATTAACCTCCAGAAGTGGAACCCACAGAAGATCAACCCTTTTGCTAACTATTAGAATGGCAGCTGGCTGCAGAGTGCCATGAAAAAGGTGCTGCTGGCTCTTGATGTATTTGGTGTTTTATTAAAGCTCTATCTTCCCAGAGTAATATGAAGTACATTAAAATGTCCGGTTTCATGATGCAGTTAGTGGTTTGGGAGGAAAACTGAAACACAACCCTAAAGGCTCCCAATCTGAAGGAGAAGCCAAGTGCATTGTATGTAAATTCTTGCTTTTTAAGCATTGAATTCTGACCTTTACATTCTTGAGAGTTGGCAGCTCTGTGCAAAGTGGTATGCTGCTCCTGCTTTTTATCTTTAGTTTGGCAGCATTGGTGTGTTTCCTGGTTAAGCCACGGTGTAGCTTAATGGCTGTGGGGCTTTGATGTGCTTTCCAAAGCCTGATACTGCTGCCTTGGGTGCAGCTCCACTCTCTACCCCTTGGTTCTCCCTGCATCGATTCCTCACCCTTGGCCTCCTACAGCAAATAGTACAATGGTCTAAAAGTACAAACCCTTTAAGCAAGGTAGCCCCCTCTTCTACTAATTTAGGAGGATCTTTCATTGCCAAAGCTCTGTCAGTGAAGAGCTGGGGCTAGCCTGGGCAAACCCAGCCTCTCCATTCCAGGTGTGATTGCTGCTGGAGGCACTTCCATGCGCTCCTGCCAAGGTCCAGAAAAGTGTCAGTGGCTGTCTGCTTGGATGGAAACAGGGAAGAGCCAGGAGCCTGCAATACAGCACGTAAGCTTGCAAGGCAAGAGTTACAGGAGGGCTCGCAAGGCTGTCGTCTGCCCTGCTGAGTACTGGCAGCCACATCTAGGGGTGATGGTTTACCCTGCAATGCTGCAAGAAGGGAGGGGAAGACAGCTGGGGAAGGGGCTGCAAAGAAAAAGCAGGGAGAGAAAGGCCTGGAAGTGAGATAAGGTAGAAGAGAGAAAGGTAGATCAGAAAACAATAAAGTAAAATGGATTAGAAGAAGAAGAACCAGGATTTGAGATGGGTCAGGCTGGTCTAGGATGACTCTAGTCCTTCTGGACATTTCTTTTGATGGGGTACATGTCAGTGTCTGTCCAGCCTCGGGCCAGGAGCTGCTGCTCAGACCAAGCCCTTTGCTGATGACTGAGGGGGGGTAGTTTGGGATGGGTCTGGAGTGGACACGGATTTACTGATGGACACAGCCCAGTCCCTGGGGATGAAGGTGCAGGAGAGAGGAGAAAGCACTGCCCACCCCTTGGAGAGGCCAAGATTGTCTCCATGCCACCATCTGTGGATGAAGTGCCAATGAGTCCTCTGGCCAAGTAAGTTATCTGCTGCAAAACTTCCCTCACAGAAGGGGTTGCAGGGGTGAGTTGTCTCCAGAGTTTACAACACGATAGCAGGATAATGTGGTAGAAATTGCTTAAAGGTTTTGATTTTGTAACAAAATCATCTATTTCACCCCTCAGCATAGGGCTAGCCCTAGGCTTGCACTGCCAGAAGAGAAAATTTGGCTTTAGATGACATCTGCACCTGGGAAAGGGGGGAGATGCCCAAGAATAATGAATGTGAAATTAGCTGCATTTTGGAGAAAGAATCTGATTCTTCATTAGTGTGTCATAGACCATCCCCATCTCGCTACCAGTTGTGTTTGTAGTTTGCTTTTGAGGGGTTTTTTTTTAAACATGAAGGCATTGTTGCTGGTGGTGTGGCAGAGTGTAGGGAACCAAAATATAATTTTTAATATCTAGACCTGACTTAGCCTCATTCTTAGGTGTCTGATCACAAATGAAGGGCAAACTGGTGCATGGCTAAACACCCAATAACCTTTCAGCACCCCTGAGTGTCTACAGCCTGTTTTGCACAGCTGCTTGTCCAGGTTTTGAGTAGGGAGGTAAGATGCAAATAACAAAATGAGGCCATGGAGCAACTGACCTTTAACAAGGCAAAGCTAGATGTGTGTTATCACGCCCTAGCAGTCTCTACCTGATTGCAATCTTCTTGAAGTTACAAGGAGTATTGAGTGCGTAAAACCAGGGAAATGGCTCCAAAATATGTCATCTTTCATGGCACATCTTCCAAAATGCTGGAGAGCAGAGGGCTGCTGCAAATAGCAGCTCCTTGGGGACAGTCCCCACATGCTGCCTCTGGGTAGTGGTGACATGGGGAAGGTCAGGGTCTCTGCTGTGGCCATGCAGCTGTGAGGCTTTTTAAATTTTGCATCTGTGGCTGGACTCCCACAAGTTGTACCATTGCTACACAAATACATCCTCAGCAGTGAGCAAAAGCAGATGGAGCAGAACTTGCTTCTCTCTTAGGACAGCCAGAAGCACTTGACCATGATGAGACTGTCCCAGTGGGGAGGGAGAGCCAGACCCACCCCAAGGACCCTGCAAAGCCTCCTGCTCCTGGCTGAGCTCGTTTTTCCCCAGCCTGGTAGCTCGATGTTGAGGGATGAAGTGCAGCTGGCTGCTGAGAGAGGAGGGGTGGGACAGGGATGCTCCAGCACCTAGCAGGGTAGGGACAGTGCTGCCATGAGTGACACAGGCATGTGATGCTATAGCAACTCCACGATATTGCTGGCCTGGGGGCCACCGTGGGTCAGGTCTTCACATGGCCTTGACTGGGACCCCAAAACCCAAATCTCTTTCTTTCCTTCTTAGCTATTAGCTATTATTAACTGATGGGTTTAGCAGAAGATTAGCATCTTTAGCCATAAGGAAGTACTTGGCAAGCTCTTTTGCATCCCCTATGGGCAAATGCCCTCTGTCCTCAACCTCACTGGACAAACACTTCCAAATTAGAGGGACTCACTCTGACAAATTCCCTTCCTGTTCCTCTACCGGATGAGTGTGTTGCCTTACAGGATTTGGGTGTGCTGGTAAAAGTGGGATGGAAATCTCAGCCCTGGCTTCCTCTCCCAGCCTCACCATTTCTCTGGCTAACAAGGCAAGCCCCCTCCTCTGACACCCTGGCCTGAGTCAGCAGAGCCCACACAGCCTTCATGAGCTTTAGCTTAATTCCTGCCTTGCTGAGGGGGAATAAGCACAGAGCTCAACTGACAGTGCTCTCTTACCTGGGGATCCTGCCAATCTCTTGCAGGCCTTTTCCTCAGCTTCCCACTCTGAAATCAACTCCTGGATCTGGGTCAGAGTCCTCGGGGCTGCTGTGCCAGTCCCTGCTGCAGGTCTGGCCTCATGGGAACCCCAGAATGAGCTGGATCAGCTGTAAGCATGATGCATAAGCAAGGTCACGGTGTAATCTGGTTTCCTGAGCCTGCACTGTGTTTAAGGGCGAGGCCAATGAACACATCCCTGGGCTTCAGGTGCTGTATAATGCACCTGAGCTGCACAGCGCTCAGTAGATGTGTGCTCCATCTGGTTTTCCTTTGATGAAACAAAGGGATTGTTTGTGGTGATTAGGGCTGAGTCATAACCAGCCTGGCCTATTTGTAAATTGTCTTGTCTCTAACCAGAAGCCTGTGCCAAGGGAAGCAGATGCTGCTCATGGCTGCTGTGTTGGGAAGGTGACTGGAGCTCCAGGACACCTGGTAGGGCAGTAATAAACCACCTTTTATTAGCTGCTCTGAAAACAGGTTCTCCCATCTGAATCCTGGCCAGATTACAAGCAGCATGATGAATTAGCACCAGTTAATGTGCTCATCATAACTACTTCAAGGGAAATTACTAGCAATCACAAAGGCACTCTTCATTTGAATATTATTCATTTAACTTGCCGAAAGTGGGCAGGTGGGAAGGAATGCAGGGAGTAAACAGTGATTAGCTCTAATTGGCAATGCTCCATGGCTTCATGCAGGGGGTGCCCCTGGATGCCAGGGCATGTCCTGTGCTCTCAGCATGAAGGAAGTGGTAATTTTAAATATCACAACCATCAGGCCAGGCACGTGTGACACGGGGGCTGAGAGCTGGAGCTGCCTGGTGCCAGAGGGCCAGCCCACAGCACCCTTCTCTAAGCACTTTGGGGTGAGAGATCCCCTGTAATGGGGGAAATAAGGTCCCCCATCTTGGTCTGTATGGATGCTCAGGCCTCTCTGGGCTGAATTAATTTTGGACAAATGTTAAAATTATCATTAAAATTATAAACATTTTATCTTTGTTTCCAACCATGCAGACTTTCCTCTGGAGTGTTAGCCCCTCCAAGTCACGTTAACACAACAAAAATCAGCTCTCAAAGGGCAGCTCATCCGTGGCAGCACCACTCTACAGATGCTTTGCAGAATTTCTGAGCATGGCAAAGTGGCTCTTTTAATATTTACACTGGCAATGCCCTACACCAGCAAAGGCACAAGCCTTATAAAAGCTGTGCAGTGGCTCAGTGGTGAGTGGCCACTGGTAGGGATGAAGGGCAGGTCCTGCAAGCTCAGAGGAATGTCCCTTGTTCACCAGGTCTTTACTTACCCAGCAAATGGGAATCTAAATCCAGCACCTTGCATTCCTCTTGTACCCAGCTCCACCCTGCCACGTGCCTGTGGCTCAAGCAAAACTCTGCAGAAGCTGAGGCCATAAGATATGGCCTCAGATGGGTTTGAGGCTGAAGCCACAGAAATGGTGCTTTTTGAAAGTCTTTCTGAGAGAAAAAAGTAAAATAAATACTAATTTTTTTCTTTAGCTACAGCCATTTCCTGATGAATAAAAGCAGTGCTTGTGTCTCTGAGCAAAGCAGCCAAAATGTCAAGGACTGGCACATTCAGTACCTGGGGGGCTAAACCTGCTTCAAAACCACTCTGAAGCACGTAGATTTGGGTACAGATGTGGGTTCTCCTTCTGTGGGCTGCACAGGGGGAAGCTGCCAAGCTGGACGCATCCACAGAGGCACAGGAATGACATCTGGAGCCCTGGGATATGAAAGTAGGCTGGGAATGTGGGGCTGTTTGCTCAGGTGTCTCCTGCTAAGCTCGCTACTCTGAAAGAGGCATTGATGATCAGCCCCAGCCACAAGTGGGGTCTGATCCAGCCCAGCAGGTGGTTTTCCCCAGTTCCTCAGATGACACCTCATCCACGGTGGATTTTGGTCCGGCAAGGCAGGCAGCATCTACCAGAGAAGGGCACTTCAGGCCCCACAGTGTCACTTTACCCCCACCTGCCTGGTTGTGAACACTCTGTGGGACTTCAGGGTGTTTTTTCAGCAGGCTGATGTCTCAGAACAGAGCTGTGATTTTGAATAAATTTTAATTAAAGGCAAAAAAAAGATTTGTGTGGGGTTTCTTTTTTGTTTTTTTTTTTTTTTTTTGACCCAAAATTGTTGGTCTCTGGAATAGGCTCCCCAGAGAAGTGGTCACAGCACCAGCCCGATAGAGTTCAAGAAGTGTTTGGACAATGCTCTCAGGCACATGGTGTGACTCTTGGGGTGTCCTGTGCACAGCCAGGAGTTGGACTCAGTGATCCTTGTGGGTTCCTTCCAACTCAGCACATTCTATGATTATCTGAGTCTATGATCCATAGCTTCTCAGGGTTTTTGGCTTTTCTCATTTCTGCAGTACCTGAGCTTTTCTTCTGCAAGCTGAGCATTCCTAGTGGGAATCAGAAATAGCTCAGACCTGTCCATAATTCATCTAGCATAAAGTTGCTGTTTCCAAAGTGGCTGCAGTGTCCACATCCAAGCACGCAGTGATGGACAGAACATTCCAGGGGCCGTGCATCCTGCTCTGCCCTACAGAGGCTTTCAGCTTTGAGTGCTTGTGTGCTTATTAGTAAGCACTAATTAAATTAGTAAGGGCCCCTCTGTGCAGGCCATGTGGCTGCAGGGTTTGTGGAAGATTCACTGCTTGGAACCAGCCTTTGAGCCAAAGACCAAGAGTAGGAGAGGTACATATGGGTGCTGAGGGCAACAACATCACTTCTGGGGTCACAGAGGGGAGAAAGGAACAAGGGTGGCACTTAGCTGGCACTCATCATAGGCAGCAAAACTGCATCCTCCTTACTTTCTTCACAAGGAAAGGAAACTTCCACAAATTTGAAATTTCAGTGTTTAAAATATCTTTTTTACCCTGTTTGGTGGGACAGACAGAGCTTGTGCTTTGCCCTTCTGCAGCTCCACAAGCAAATGGAGGTAGCTGAAGCTTCTTAATGTCTGGGATATGGAAGGGAGGCACCTCTGGACTTGTGCTTTTGTACAGCATTACCCTGCATATGCTGGGGTTATGTTCTTTGCTTGCAGTGTGTTTCCAGCTGCTGGAATGAGGAAAGGGAGTGCCAAGGAGGACAGTGGAAATAGGTTCCTTATTTTGCCCAATTTGCTTTCATGTACCTAAGTTCTTTCAGGGAGCTGGAGAACAGCAGCCATGCTGTTGTTGTCCATACCTCTTCCCAGTTTCTGATGCCACTGAAATAGAAATGCACAGCTAATGCAGGGGGAAACAGCATGGGCCTTTGTCTCTTCCCTCCTGAGTGAGGGCTGGATAATCCTCCAGATCTTACTGCAGATGCCATGAAGGGTGGTAGTTAAGAAATGTCAGGAAGGGGAATAAGAGGCCCAAAGCCTGCCCCTACAAAGGGAGAGCCCTGCCTGGGATGGGAGGAGGGCTGAGAGACCTCAGGGTGCTGAGGAGGTGCTGTGGGACAGTCAGCCCTTGCTCACCCCAAGCACTTCAATGTTCTACTTCTCCCAAGCTGCTGCTCCTGGGAAGCATGAAGCAGCTCCTCCTCTGGCCAATGTTGTTGGCATAGTGGTTTCTTCCAAGGGCATCAATGTCACCCTTTGCCATGCTGTGTCTGTCACTGTCCCTTGTGGGTTCCTTGGCATAAATATCTGTTCCCATCACTCCCTGTGCTTCCCCTAAGAACATGAACTTCCCAAACACACTTTAACCTCTTCTTCTCTGCTGTGTGCTGCCTTCTCCATCTTCTTCACCAGTTACACTCAACCTCCCGTTGAGTACTCACTGCTGGTAGTGCTCTGTGCTCCTCAGTGTCACCTTTCCTCATTGCAGCATCTCTGATTTCCCCACCAAGTGCCTGTGGTTGAAAGGGCAGCAGCAGTGACAGCACAACTCCTGACAGATTATTTCTGTGTTAAATAAGCAGTCTCTCATCTGCCTTAATGCCAGTCTGCTCTGACAGCAAGAAAAAGGTTTGTGAACTTCAGGCACTCTCACTGTCCAGAGGAAACATCTGCTATTGTAGAGGTGATCCTCTTCATTTTAAGTGAATGATTTTTTAAATTAATGTAAAAGAACTGCAGGAATAGTTGAGCTCCTTGCTCCAGGTTTTATCTTTTATGGGATAGCTAAATACTGGTTTGGTAAAAGGACAGATACATACACAAGCTTTCCAAAAGTTCTCTTTCTTGATAGATTTTTCTCTCTATATTTCCCATATTCCTTAGCTACAATTGAGCACATCAGTTGATTCGGCTATAACTGAAGTATTTGGAGTGGTGGTTGTTTAACATGTTGTTAGATTGCTAATTTCAAAGCAGGTAAAGACGATGAAATTGTACTTGATGCTACTTTCTTACTTCTGCAAAAGCAGTTCCTTAAAAAAGAAACCAAATTGAAAAAGTGGTGAGTGTACAGGAAATGAACGGACATTTCAGTGGGCAAAAGTTATCTGTAATTATAAAAATTATCTAAAAGAAATCTATTTACATTTCAAGGTTAAACACTTTAATGAGACCAACTCTGTTGGGAATGGTTCTTCCAGTCTGGAATATGATCAGATACTGTGATTACTATAATTTAAAAATGTGGTTTAAAGGATGAAAAGAGGTGAAACCTCTGTGAGTCTTTCTCCTTCTCACCATGTGTCACTACCCCAGCATTTGCTTCTGAGGGGATCTGAAGAGTACATTTTTATACAGTAATAATAATTTTATAAAATAATCAGTGTGGATGCAGATTTTAAACCCTTTAGCCTCAATGACTTGTATCTTAGCTGTGGGAACTACTGAAATCACACAGGCAAAATTTTCCCTGAGGAGCCAGCTTGGTTCAGCTCTCACCTGCCAGCAAGGCTGAGGGTTCTTTGTAAAACCAAACCTCAGCCATGTGGGGACATCTCTGTGTGTAGGACCACATGTATTGACATGGGGCAGTGGAAGGGCAGTGCCATGGGTGCCCTGTGTGTGCTGGGGGCTGGCCACCCAGGCTTGCAGCTGGACAGTGATGCTCTGGAAATCACAGCAGACCTGAGCACCTGGGTTTGGAGGAGGTGAGGTGGTGAGAGGCTGTGATTTTTTAAAATGTATTTTTGAAGCCTGTGACATGGAGAGGATAAGTGGTGGAATGGGATCCCACTTTGCAGCTACACCTCTGCCATAGTTTCTCTGCTCCATGCTGCAGGGCAGGCAGTCAGGTCACTCCCAAGGCATTGGTGTCTGAGGGACAGGTGGGTTTCACCTCTAGTTTAGCTATATGCTTATTTAGCTCTCTAAAGAAGCTGGTAGTTTTTTATCTTTTAGAATTTGTCATTTGCCCAGATACTTGCCAGTGCTTATCCAAGAGGAATTCAAACCTGCTGCCAAACTGCTTCTCTCAGCTGTTTTTTGTGACATGTATGAATGTGGAGGAAGCACACACCAAAAACCACTGGAACAAGCAATGGTGGAGGCAGGTATGAAAGACACTTGTTTAAAATGCAAGTCCACAATGTTTTGCAAAAGCTTCAATTAGGTTAATTGTTCCTGTTGAATTACTGCAATCCTACATTTAGATAAGCTCCTGAGGTAAGACTCTTAAACTAGTTTTCTTTGGAGAGTATCAAAGTCTGGCCGACTGTTCTTACTCTTTCTAATTCTAGACAGTGCTGAAAGGGATGATCATCTCAGCTGGTTTGATGGAACCACCACAGTCTTGAACAAGCAAAGGCACTGTCAGCTTGTTCCCCAGCACATGTTAAACCAGTCTTAGTGGGAAGCTGTCCTAGAGCCAGCTTACCTTGCCTAGTTATAACATGTTTTAGTGCTCAGACACATCATCAGTTTAGAGGAACACACCAGCCAAACATCTTCACGTTGCCTTTAATCAGTAGCAAAGGAAGACTTTTTCTGGTGTGCAATTTGAAGGTTAAGGTTGTCCTGTGTGCCATATACAAAGCAGCTCTGCAAGGGCTGAGTGCATTACAGGCCCTGTGCAAGCAGCAGCATCTTAAAATCCATTCTCAGGTTGTGAAGCACGCAGAGAGGTACGTTCCTTTCAGGTATCTCTCAGCTGAAATAAAACCAGTGGATTTAGTTCAAACAAATGGCATTTGTGTATGTGCTATTACCAAAATCCAGACTCAAGATCTCCAAGGAAAATCTGGAATATTCCCGTTGAAGGGTGTATTTGACGTGGAGCCTCCTGCTGGTGTGTGGCCTCGCCTGTGCTCTCACAGGAAGGAATGCCTCCTGCGGGATGAACCATCTCTGACAGGCATTGCTGGTTCACACAGCCTGACCCAGCTGCAGATCAGGCTCTGCGTGACTTGGGAACACACCACAGTTTTTCCATGGCACAGCAGCAACTGCTGTGTGCTGTACTTTGAGGAGTGAGTTGAAAGGATCGCTGTCAACAAGCAGCGTTGCGTGGGGAGCATTCCCCTGCCGTGATGCGGAAGGATTTAGGTACGTAACTCCTGACGCAGCTGCAGCATAGACACAATAAACTGCTTTTACATCAGCCCCTAATACTTTATCCATCTGCCTTCCCTGGAAAGCAATGGAAAGCTCTGCGGAGAGCCACTGCAACCTGTGGGGTGAGCAGGGTCAGCCTGGAGCTGTGCCCTCCAAGCACTGGGCATGGATGTGGTGGAGAGTGGATGCTGAACCCCTTCTTGAATGCCTTCCTACACAGCCACTGCTGCCCTGAGATCCAGTTTGGTCCTTTTAAGAAAACTGCTGCACTCCTCAGTGGGAATTTCTGTATTTAAAAGAAATTGCAACTTCTCTAATCCTTCTGTCAAGGCCTCAGCAGTGACCAGAGGTGTGCTTGATCCTTGCCCAGCCACCGAGTAGTTTCATCCTTTAATTCAGGTTAATGCTCCAAAGAAGTACTGTACTTATCCCCATTACACAACCACAGTCTGGAGGCATTTCAGGGTTGGCATACCTTATTTTAGCATCAACTCCTCTTGAAACTATTAAGTTCCTGATGCTGTTTGCATCATGCTGATTTATTTTATGAATCAAAGGAAGATAATTTCTCAAGGCTGTAAAGTATAAAAACCTGTGTCAAAAGACTGTAGCTGTAGCTTATTCTCTTTTTTTTTTTTGCTTTCCTTGCTAAGAGGTGAAGGGTTTTTTTTTTTATATAATGACTAGCAGTTTATGGAGAGATTTTAAAAAATATGCTATGCATGTGAGTACTCATTGTCTGAACTCCCCAAACATCTAAAAAAGTGCAGCCTGCCTCTTTCATCTCATCTTCCTCTGCTTTCTGTCTGCTGACAAGCCTTCCTCAAGCACAGTGCACTTGTGGCTTCACAGACGCCTCCTTCTTTCATGGTAGAGCCCCAAATCCCTACTAGTAGTGTGGGATTTAGGAGAGGAGGAGGTGTGGAAGGGCCTTCATTTCAGAGGAAGCATCCTCCATCTCCTTCCCCTTTCAAACTCATGGCTATTCTTTTTGGCAGCAACCACTGAGGAGCTCCTGCTAGGAGTCCCTGCCTTTGTATTTAAGGTGCATGGAAGAAAATGGAGCCCCTTGGCTGGCAGGGTGGGTTGGTGTCATATATTAAAAACTTCCCAGAGTATAATTAGCAGAGTGAGGGGAACTCCTCAGGTGTGCCTTTCCAATGAGCAGGCTCCTCAGTGCTCACTCACACCTACCTGGATGGCAGCAACTTACATGATAATGTTTGTACACCAATATGTTAATGGTCTATAGTTTAAACACAAGTGCTGAATCAGAATATGCTACAGTGGAAAGATTTTCCTGAAGACATCTTTGCATTTCAAGAGGAATTTGGCTCTGTGTTTTGAAAAACACAACAGCTGTGGCTGTCCCACTTGTGGCCACACTCTCAGACCTTTCTTTCAATCTGCAAACCCACACTTTTTATTTTTTCCCCAGTAGTACAGTTTCCAGCACAGGAAATTTAAGGCTGCTGACAACAGAATTGCTTTTCTTAGCTACCCTTCTTGGACCTATTTGATGTGGCCTGTGACCTCCTGGGGCCCAAGGCCCAAGCACCCACAACTCCAGACTGCACGCCTCAGAGAATAACTCAGTCTCTTTCAAAATTTAGAAAGATGGCTGTCAAACACAACAGTTGAATTGGCTAGATTTATTGAGAAACTAAATTTAGTTCCTCAAAGTTTGCTTTGCAAGCATGCCCTAAGCTTTTCCCAGGCCACTCAGACAGAGATAAGGATTTTTCTGGAGTATGAATTAGCATAGTTTTAAGTCTGTAAAGAAAACAACAGCCAACTGGAGGAAAAAAAAAAAGTGTGGGAAGCAATGTTTTACTTTAAAATGTTTGAACAGTGAATGTGCTCAGTTAAAGCAAGACTGTCAAAAATACCACCAAGTGCCTAAGCCCACTGTGATGTTAGCTTACTGCAGTTCTCCTGGGCTCTCCCACGTGTTTCTCTTCTTGGCTAAGACACAGCCCAACCCATCAGTCGGCAGGGAGAGAAGAGTGTTCCTTCCCTTCCTCCTGGGACTCACTGGGCAGCTGGCACGGAACACGGGCTGTCACTTTCTTTGATGTACCCTGTAGCCAGCTCCCCTGCAGATGGGAGGGGCATTTCTGGTGGCGACCTGCACCTGGGTTTATCCTGAGCTTCCTGAAGGGGTAGTCCTGTCTCAAGGCAGAAAGTGATGCCTTCCAGCCCTATGTTACTATCATGCATTTGAACGTGGCTGTAGAAAAAGAAAAATATTTAATTCCAGACAAGTTAATGAACTCTCGTTTTCAGCCCTTAGTCCTTTAAATAGCAGGACAGGAAATATTAGTAACCTGCAACATCTGACAGAAAAGGAAGGTAGCTGCTTCATTCTTTTATGGCCTGTTACTCTATTGAAGAATGACGTGAGAATGGGTTGGGACAAACCTGATGAGGTGCTCTCTGCCACGAGCTGCCCATTAGGCTGTTTGTTTTTCCCCTACTTAAAGGCGTCGTTTGCCATATGATGGATCCTGAAAATACCCAAGGTAACCACATGCCCAGCACTGGTTGAGAACCTGGAGTAGGGAACTGTTATTGCAAAGTCTGCCAACTGATTCGACATCTGAAAATTATCCAGTTTACGAACTTATACTTTATAAAGAAGTAATATTCTCCAGGTTTGAGGAAGGATTTGCAGCATACCACAGAGATAAAACTCTTTTGCAAAACTAGAATGATTAAAGATTTTAGCTTACCCTAGCAACCCTGGTGTGGAGCTCCTGGCTGGATATTCTGGTGCTAAGACTGCTGACAGCTGTGTCACCACGTCCTCCTATGCTCAGGAGATGTGTGGTACCCACATTCAGTGAGCAGAACAGAGAGACCCCAATATCCTCTTGAATTATTTTAGACATTCAAATCCAGAATGTCACTGTTGCAATGACCCAGGACAGATTGCTTTGTTGCTGTTCAGGACATGGGTAGACTTTTTTATACCACTCTCCTTTTTCATAGTTTGTTTCCAGCCTTCCTCACTAGAAGGGAAATAAATATAAATCTAGCATGGAGGATGGGAAAGATGTTTCAGACATGTGTGAAGATGCAACTAAAAGATTGCTTTAAACTGCCTCCAGGTCTCAATCTTAGCCAAAATAATTTCTCAGTATACTTGGGGGAAGACATGAGAAATGAGTCATCATTCATAGAAAAATCACTGTGGAGGAGCCTAGCATTTTGTGTCACTTCAGCCACTGAGGAGCACATATTGATGGAATGGTGCTTTGCTGTGCTGTAGACTCAGAGCAGATGGATTTCCCAAAATATACACACACATAAATGAAAAGGAAAAATGACATTGTATGTTAACGAGCAACTAATTACACTGCAAATAGTGTTTTGAAGCTGTGTATCTGCCACATGTAAACAAGACAGCTCACTGATCCAAAGCACTTAAAACAATGCAGCAACAGCTTTTATCTCTGAAGAGGTGGGACCAGAGCTGTGCCAGCACTGCTATAAAATCTGTAATCTAGAAATTAAACCAGATATTGCAGTGCATGTTCAGATTCAGGAAAGGCTTATATTCCTTTATGGATAGTAAGACTCTTACTATGGCAAAGTTTTTATTTTTAAAGACACACATCCTCCTATTTAGCGTTAATCTTTTCCTTCAAGTGCAAGTAAGCCGGACTGAGTGAGACTGTAGTACACAAAGCATTATTTTGGACAAGTGGACCCCAGATATAATCCCTTCCTAAACCCATCTGCACGTGTAAGATTGTACTCTGATTACCCTGATGAGAATGGTCTTCCCAGGAAGGGCCAGGCAGCTATCACAGGCTGCTGGAGCAATTTATACACTTTTTCTTATCAGCATCCTGAGCAGCCCGCTCTGCCTAGATAAGGAGTTTGATGCTAAATTCGGCCTTCCTGTCTCTGGTAACTGCTTCCCCCTTCCTGTGAATGCTGTTTACATCAGGGCAGTCAGGACACAGAATTCCAAGCACACTCAGACTGCTGACTATCCCAAGGCTCCTAGCTGGAAGGTGTGTGCTCACTATCACATCTACTGCAAATGTTTTAGAGTGAGGCAATATGGCTTGCCTTTAAACAGAGATTGAAAAATTCTATGAATACATCATAAATATCCAACCACCATTCAAGAGTGAACATTTTTTCCCCTTTGCAGACAATCACATTTTCTAACCAGAGGAATTTACGGTACTAAGGAGCTAGAATATTATGTGCTGGTTTGACTGCTGTGAAAATGCCTTTCCTCCTTTCTGCCTCCCAGCTCTTTAGCAAAAAGTTCTGAAGCTGCAAGGGTTTCAGTTTCACTAAACTCTCTTAAAAAACTTCAATATCTTTTGCTTATATTTGAATAACGGCTTTTAACCACTGTCTAAGAGGGTTTTACAAACCCTGAATATCTTAGCTCTTATATCTAAATATAATATCTATGTTAGCTATTATCTCTAAAGCCTAACAACAGGAAACAGGTTTCAAAAAGCTACAGGAAACTCTGAAAAAGGGAATTGGTGGGGGGGTGGATTCACCCCCATCTTCAGGGCCAGCCTGTGGAATTGCAATCATAAAAGATTCCTAGAAAGGACACTTCCCACGTGAAGTTTTGTCCTTGCTTTTAGCAAATGGACATTTGATCTTCTTCCTGCAGCATGGTAGTTTTATTTCTTTCACTTACGTGTGTCTTTAGTTTAGAAGCAAACAAAAACCAATGGCTTATTTCTTATCTGAAAAAAATGTTTTATCAAAATATATATGAAACGTCTCACAGTGTGCTACTCAGCCTTGCTTATTCCTTTCTGCTCTATTAAATTTTTAATTCAATTTTTTCTCCTATTAGAAGAAATCCAGTAAGTAAAGAATGAAGTGACACAGACGTCACTCACCTATGGTGTAAAAAGGCTAAATTTAGATCATACTCCCTATTTTAAGAATAAAATAATTAAACTTTAGTTTCACGGTTTAGGTATGTTTGTGCTTCTAGTTAAAAGCACCTTGTCACTTCTTCACTTCTGCAGAAACAGACATAACTGTTTCTTCACTGGTTATTGGAAATAATGTTTATTTCCATTCACTTTAAGTCTGCTTTGTACACTTACTGTCTGGACTTCCAAAGAACCAGAAGAGAGTTCAGAGTGAGACCTCACTAACCTCAGCAGTGGCTCATGGATGATGGACTGCAGGATGCAGGTCTCTGGATGATTCTCATGCTGCATCCCACACTGCTCTGCAGCATTTCTGGTCTATATTGCTTTCCTACATAGACAGGAACAACTTTTTTTTGCATTTAAATTTTGAACTTTTAGTATTTCCTTTTAAAGAGCTGTCACTTTGGGTGATGTGCTACGTAAATTTTATATTGAATATTAGAAGATCCTAACATATGCAAACTCTACTTGCCAAAATTATTTAACATTTTCAGGGAAAATTAATTTGGGCAGGGTGAAAAAATCATGAGGGAGTTCAGGTTTTCTACTGATGTTATTAGAAGATAAACATACACAAATATACCTATGTATAGACACAGAGAGAGTTTTTAATGCTTCTTTACATGCCAGTTAAAAATGTAATCTACTTCAGTATTGGTCAAGGACCACTTGAAGACCATTTGGATGAATTCACACAAAAATCAATTGGAATTCCTACAGATCTGGCTATCCCACTTACTACTACAACTAGTAGGAGACAAATGCAAGCCTTGGTCTGTTGAATGTAAACCCCTATTACAGAAAAAAATAGGAGTATCAACAAGTGAAGCAGAAGCCTGAACTGTAACTCTCAGCGGTGCTGCTCTGCCCTCTGCAGACTGGACTGAATAATCACATATCAACCCTGATCACGTACTTCTAACTCAACAGAAAAAGAAGTTATCAAAGTGAATGAAACACACATGAACATCACTGTGATGCTGCAGGTCCTAAATAAGTCAGGAGTACTCCTGAGGCAGTGACTGAGTATCCTCACTATGTCCACACTGCCAATTAAGTTGGGGAAATAATTATTGACTGAATAGCACCCATGCCTGGAATCCAAATTCAGCATGAGGTACAGGAAGTATTTATGTTTGTTACTCCAATGTAAGCCACACGGCATTTCTGGATGGTGGAGAAACAAGTTCCAACTTCCACACGCAGAGCAGCTCCTCCCTGGTACCAAGAAGGATTTCCTACAGCAAGACCTGGGGCATGTGGACCCCAGCCAAATGCATGACTGATACACCAGGCTACCAGCACCCCACTCTGCAAGTTGTTTAGCTATCTGACACCCTGCCTCCACCTTCTATCCTTGGTAAACATCCAAGAAATGTGGCAAATGCACTCACCTTTATGACCTCTCTATAATTTCATGTGCTCTCCTTGTGTTAGCTAGTAAAGAATGTTAAAGTTTCCTTTATTTTCCTCTATTTGCTGCATCCCCACTGATGTGAGAAAACACACCACAGTACTTATTGCTTCTTATGAGCTGGACAATGCTTTTGAACTAAGGCCATGTCATAACACTTCTGAGAAAAACCATCATTTTTATAAGGCTTCTCTTGGATAGGAACAGTACACAAGAACTCACACAACACACGATTCAGATTAGTTCCAACTTCTCATTTTATTAAGTGCTGACATTTGAAAAACTTTTTCAAAGTACACAAGCCGAACTCTAGACATCAGATGTAGCACTCACAAATGAGCAGCACCTGATGTTCCTTTACTCCACCTGCCTGCAGTTATCAGGTGTCACACTACAGACAGAATGTCAGGTCTTCTGAAAAAAGAGCCTGGCAGGAAGAAAAATTTGTGTACACAGCTCCCAACATAGCACTTCTTGTATTGTGTGACTACCACATGTGCTGGTTACATGACCCACAGACTCACATGTCAGGAAACAAGAGAAGTGGCAGTCTTTCAGCAAGTGGCAGCATTTGCAGAACATCTTCAGTACAAAACTAAAATAGGTGTTTGCACAAAAAAATATCTTTATTTGATATAATACAGTGCAGAGCTTGCAATATGTAATGTTATTGTGCTTCTGTAAGTGAACTTTAATGGCAGGTCAATTCTGAATAATGACTCTTCTGAGCTATATTCACCCTCCACAGTTTGCAGGTAAAACAAGTGAAAGGTAAGTCAGAGCAGCATATTAAAATTTGATGGAATCTCATTTTGTCATCCTTCATTGCTTGTATTTTTTTGAGGGATCTGTTGCAGACTAATGAGACAGGCTAGAAAATTTCCAAGCACATCAGTAAGCAAAATTAAAGTCTTAAATTTTCATCTTGCTCATTTCACAAATGGAAATGGTATTATTATTCCAAAGCAAAAAACTGGAGGAAAACAGTGGTCATGTTTATACTTAGCAACACTGTTCTCCAGCACTTCCATTTGACAACAGCTAAATTGCATTCTTAAACAGAATTTTTTACCTATTCTTAAACAGAATTCTCTACATAATCCCTGCTATCTCAGATAACTGACACAGAAATATCACTTAGGGTCTGGGCTACATCTTGAGGACCTTGTACAATCTGACAATACCTTCATCAAATGTACATTCAAGCTCTAGTTTTACCTTTCTTTACATTCTTTTCATCTGAGGACTTTGGAGTGGTTTGTAACATGTAAATGGAGAAAGCAAAGGAAACGAAAACACATCTTAATACTGCTTCTCCTTCCAATAAAATAATTGTACCTAATGATGCAGCAATTATTCTCAAATCTACAAATATGATAAATTCTGAACACCTGAACCAGAAGTACTATTCTGTACCTGTTTACAACTTATCTTGGACAAAATGCTGTCACATCCCACCACTCTGACCAAGGCCAGAAACAAGTTAATTACACTTGAATAAACCTGATTACTTCAGGGGAGTGTTCAGGGTACAGGAGACACGCTCCCTTTCCTAGTCACATAAGACTTGGTCTCATGAACTGAGATGGGAATTAGGATTTCTCCCATTTTTGGCTCACAAGGTTGCAAGCCCAGCTTGTTTCTACACTGTGGCACAAGTTCCAGTACAATTCTAGTCAAGACACCCTGTGGAACTACTTGGTCATGAGTTTCAAATAGCCTTGGAAGAGAAAAGCCAAGGCAACTCAGCACTTTTTGAAATGCATTCTTCGAGAAGAATGGAAAGCAGGTTTCTTTTTCCCCAGAGCTTGCTACCTCCCTCTGGGTTCCTCTCTTATTTTAGCACTGATGTTCTCCAGAAAGTTGCTTGGGCCCACCTGAAGAACACCCTGGAACACTCACTGTGTACAGCCCAGGACTACATCTTCACAAAGGACAGAAAGGCAAGCAGAGCTCTTTTAGGATCTGACTGAGCAGTAGTCAACTGGTCTCTGGTCCTGAAACTGCAGTTTTGGATTCTAGCAGTTGAAACTTCAGCCCAAAATACCAAATTCACTGAAAACATCACATGACCCTAAATATGTCTACACCATCATGCCAAGTAGTACCTCTGCAAAGCCAAGTCACCTCTCACTCTCCAGCAAGGCTGCACGGGCCCTGGCAGGAGCAGTCTGGAGCACTGAGGAAGCACTGCCAGACTTCCCAGGCACACTGCTGGGCTCTGCAGGCTCTGAAACAAGCACCCATGGAAGGACAAGGTGAGCAGGGTGCAGAGTGCATGATGCCTCCGATCACTACTGAGATCTCTCTTCCAGAGAGTGACAGACACAGGAATCACCTCTGCAAGACCATACAATTGTTTTAGAAAGGCTCAGAAACAGAACAAACATACAGATTAGAACCATGAGCACAACTTCAGAGAAAGGGAAATGGCTCTGTAAAGCTAGGATTGACCAAAGTAATTCTGAATTTATCTGTACAGATACACATACTGCACAGCAGAAACACAGACAGACTTCCCATATTGAGACACTTTTCAATGTAGTAAATGACAGGACTGGTTATTCCTTTCTCCCTCTCCCCCTGCAAAAAACTCAAATCTATCTTCTGTGTTATTTATACATAATGAAAAGCAAAAGCTCATGAACGATTGTAAGCAAGACAACTCACCAAGCAATGCTACTGAGGGGAGTGTGTTGAAACAGGATGGTTGCACTATCTAAATACAAATTTTTTTTCAAGACAAGCTGAAGTGAACGGTAAGTGAAACTGAAAAAAATCTGAACTTGAACATCAGTGGGGATGTATATTTTCTCACTCTTAAAATCTTGAGCCTTTTTCCATTGAAAAATACTGATAAAAGAGTAACATAGGCTTCAGAATGTCTTTAAAATTGCATCTTTAAAAATTGCACATTTAATAATTGCACAACAATTTTTTCATTTCTTGTGCAGTGGGGGCTGAAGAGAAGTTCAAGAAATTCACTGTGGTAGAAGTCCTTAGTCAGCAGAAAGTGCTCTGAATAAAGCAGTAGGAACTGGAAGAAAATATTCAGCACCTGCAGTTTTGGCTACTGGTGGGTAAAAGTAAGTAAAGTTTTGGGGTGTGCTGAAACCTTTAAGATGACAGCGGATCCTATAGTAATTTTTTAAGAGACAAACAACCACTTGCTCATTAACAACTATGAGCAAAGCAAAAGAGCAGGATTCACTTCTGTGCAGAAGTTCATGTGCTTGTGTGTCATGGTTGTTTCCCAGACCATCATTTTGAGTCCAGGATTCTGCAGACATGGGAAATATGGCTCTCTGCTAGATGTGAGGAAGAGTCTCAAGATGCTTTGCCCATGCCCAGGTCTGTTATTTCCCCTTCTTTTCTTTAACACTACTGAGTATGAACTTTAACCTCATTTAGCTTCCAGAAAGCCTCCAAGTTGATTATTTCTCCTAACAATTCAACTCCCCACACTGATTGAAAGACAGTTAATTTTTAAAAGAAGTTTTCAGATTGAAATCTGGGTGTTACAATCTATTTCTAGATATAAGTATTCAATTTTCCATCTGTTCTCAGAGAACTGCATAGGAAACAAACTGATTTTAAGAGTCACTTCCACACAAGTAGGTATCCTACACAAGAAGGCTTCATTCTCCATGTTTACCACAAACCCAGCGAAGCTGCTGCTCTGTTTGGAGGTCAGTTAATTCATCAATGGATCTCCAGCTGCACTGACAAGCATATGCACGTGCTCCTTTCTTCTTTATCATCTTTGCTCTTAGTTTACTGAGCTCAGGCATGTTATTCCTGCCAAAGAAGTGAATTCATCTTAGGGTCATGCTGGGCTGTTTTGGTTTTTTTTAAAGAAAAAATATTCATGAGGCCATTTCAAATCAGAAGACATCTTGACAATTCTGAGTACTGCTGTCATAGATTAATTTAGGGATATGTTTGAATTCTGTTTTGAACACTCCTTTCCTGAGCTGTGTAGTTTCTGTGTTCTCAGATAAACTACAGACTGATGTTTTTGTAAACAATGTTATCTGTTGGGTTTAGATATTTCCAGTCAGCCTCCAGAGAAAGAACTGTGAAGAAAACCAAGCAGAGCTAATTCTTGTGTTAAAAAATTACCCAAAAATGTATTTATCTTATCAAACTTACTGTAAAAATTGCTATGCATAATGGGTAACATGATGGAGTTAAATTTTTCATCAGGAACTACTGCTCAAGGTGATTGCTAAAGTGACTGAAATGAAATGGCCATAAAAGGGTAGAATGTACATCAAACCACAAATAATTCCTGTGCAGCCATTAACCATAACAAATGAAAAATCAGCATGTTATGACAAGAACAAGTTTTTTCAAAAAAACCAAGTGAAAGTGTAGCATTTTTAGCTATCTCTGCTCTTAGGGCCTCCTCCTGGCCACTGGACACTGAATTGCTCAAAAACAACATTAACAAGCCCAGTTAAATAAAGAAAACTCAAAACAAGTATCAAGGGAAGAATTTTTAGAAAAAGAGATCAGACACCTATTGATGGAAGGAAAATGTTTAACCTTAAAGTTTGCTTTCTAAAATTCAGGTTTGTCAAAATTAACAGTTAAATCTCTTGCTACAGATTACAGATTTTAATCAATGTTACAGGTATCTGATACTACTGACGTTCATATGATTTTCTTCTTTTGTTTCATTTATTAATTTCAAGATCTGAGAAGTAAAATAATCTTGACTTTGGGTAAATAAAAGAATCCCACTTTTGTTTAGACCTTTTCCACTACCGAACTAATCTTAGGAAGACTAGTGCAGCATGGAATTTTAAAAACTGCTTTAAATAATGGGAAAAATAATGATATTCAATAAGAAATACAAATTTTGAGACTGGACGAAAAATACTGGAATAACCAAAGATGTAACACAGGCAAAATAATGGAAAAGGAGCTGGTATCCCCATTAATGTTCTTCTCTGACTGTCACATCACTCTCAAGCACATAACTCTGAACACATCCACCTCTTCCATCAGTTACCAGGCTCACACAGAGGCTGTACTAAGAGGAATCCAAATCTGTTATCTATTAGGAACATGCCTACTACACTATCTTTCACCAAGTCTTGGCATAAGCTTCAGAGAAACAGAAAATAAGAACTCCTTACTTTAAAGTCTTCAAAAACTATTTAAAGAATTAAAAACATCACAATACAAGCAGAAAACAAAAATCCACCTCTCAATTTAACCAAAATTTGCTTCAATAAAGAAATCTGTTAAGAAATACAGCTATTTGATTTTCACTGAACGTGACAGCACACCTGATAGTGGAAAAAAGAACATCTGCCTTGAAACCATCACAGTCTGTAAGAGCGCAGGTGAGGTGCAAAGCACATGCTGAACAGCCTGTATTCATGTTGCTGACATTGTAGATACCCTGCACTGGTTGGCAGAGTCCAACCCATTACATGGATTACCTTATTTCAGCAATAAGCTGGGGTTTTCATCCATGAAACTTGAATTCTTTTTAAAAGCAGAGGGAGTGTCATAGGAGAAGAGATAGGAAAGGACGAAAACAGATTTTGGGAGATGTTGCTTCCCCCTCCCCACAGACTGTCCCACCTGATCCCAAACAGGCAGCATGCAGTGCTAAGGGCTTTTCATCTTTTCTGCTCTTATTGAGCCTAAAAGCATGGCAGCACAACACACCCACCCCAGACACACCTGAAAAAAAGATAATCACAGGACTGATCCCAGACGTAGTCATTGAAAAGCGACACGCGGAAGTCACAAGCAGTGCAGCGCAGCCGATCACACGCCCTGGACAAAGAAGAACAATCAGAGAAGCTGACTGATACAACATACATCCACCATAAATGGGTCAAAGTACAGCACTCAGAAACACTAGAAGTAATGTCACCTAATCTTAAAGCCTTTACATCTCTGGCATGTTCAGAATTATGGTATGTGATTTAATTATATGTTCATGTATTATTTTTACAGGTTCCTATCCTCACTGAACTCATAAAATAAACTGATATTCATTTGATATATTCTCCTTAGTCTTCCTCACTGATACAACACCTGGACAGCATACAAATATGTGTTGAATGCACAATTATTTACTACAAAAAATGCCACATGGAAATGCAGTAATGTTCTAAAGGATGTTGTGGATAAATCATCAAAGTATCTCTTCTGCTGAATTCAGCTGCAATTGCAAAGTACTCTGACCATTTTCAGTTCAGCTTCTGGGAGACTTCAACCAGCCCAACCACTGATTTAAGTCATGTACTTGGCATCACACACAAAGATAAAGAGAGGCAGGGAAAATAACACAGCAGCAATTTCCTTAACTACTTGTTACTGATTCTTGGTTTCATGTCTCATTTGCAAGCATTTTTCACAACTTCAAACAAGCAAAAAGCCAGGTGGTCAACAACAGAGGACTGGAAGGGACCAGCTGATTTCAAGTGCAGTTACAGGCATCCACTTCCTTAGATGACTGTAAGGCTGTCCTGCCCAGTTCAAATGCAGAATTTTGTACCACCACAGAAACACAGCTGTGAATAAAAATAATGATAAAGCAAGTAGCACATATTTTTCAGGTTTCCTACCTTTTTGAAATATTTGTTCCTATCCCAGATGGTGAAAGGCTTCCACCCAGGTACACTGGACAGCATCTATATGGATTAATTAAAAAAAATTGAACATGTTGGAAAAAACAGTACAATATTTCTCCTAGTTTAACAGCATGGTATTTATAAAAAAATATATAAGCAAAGCATCCAAATGCTTGTAAACTACAGAATTTTACAATTTCCATTATCAAAGTATTCAAAGAAAAACTCTACAAAAAACACTCTCTATGCTGAATATACAAAGATCTACATTGCTGCATTTGATAAATGTATATGTCCATAAGGCAAAGGAAGATGTTGTTCAATAGCTTAAATAATTAAAAAATTTATAATAAATTATTTGGACAACATAAAAACACATTAACATAATTCTTTGAAATTACCTGCTTATTTTTGTTTTTTCTTTAAAAAGACTGTATCTCCTCTCAAATGTCTTAAGAAATGCCAACATAGATTAAACAGCAGCAGTATTGTCAGCCTGATAAGAAGTTATAATCAAGCAATGTCCAACAAGCCAGAACATTTTTCACCTACCTTTTCCCATGTGCCTGTACAACAACACTATTTCTTTCAGGTGTGAGACTTGCAGAATTAGACTTCAATTTCTGTTTAAAAACAACCAAAGAATAAAATGCAGCATTACAGCAAAGTCACAATATTCTGTTTTACTTAATAAGCAGGAGCCAGAAAATCTCAGTCACAGAAGAAGGGGACTAAGACTTGTGGAATTTTCTTGTTCAAGTTTGTGAGGCTCTGAAATAACAGGTAAATAAGGAACAAGGTTTCTCTTCCCACACTGAATTTCCAGCTCTGGGTGAAGGAATTCCCCACCACATGATCACTAAGACTTTAAAATCAAGACTTAGTATTTCATGCCCTCCTTTAACTAATTTTGCTTTTAAAACCAGTTATAATTTGGAACCCTCTTCCTAGATGTTTTTTAGCTTTTGTTTCATTAAAACCCATCAAGAACTTAGATATTCAAAAAAATAGAGTTTTTGAAAGGTTTCTTATTTGCTGCACACAGAAGAGTTTATTTGAATTCTAGAATATGAGAACTCTAGTTCCTGAATGGGAAGTTCTAGGGATATAAAATGATAAAATTATACAAATTTACTGGCGTAATTCTCTCTCCTTCAGATGTATAGAAGTATTTTTTGTTGGTTCACATTTAGTCACTCTGTAAAAAATCAAAGACAAACAAAACAAAATCAATGTCACTCATGAACATAAGGGAATCTGCAGGAGGTTATGAAGTGTAAGTAACAGCATTTTCTACTGCTGATACCGAAATGAATATCAATTTTCAATGCCTTCTATCACGGTAACTGTCTTGAGAATGTAAACTTGCAGCTTCATCTCCATCTCCTGCTGTGAAGTGAGAGGACATTTGCAGAGAATACAAAACGGGGAGCAGTGGTTGGTGTATCAGATGATTGAACTGCCATTAAGAGGGACCTCACATGACTTCCAGAAATGGGGTGAGAAGAATCTCCAAGTTCAGCTAAGGTGAAATGCAGACTCCCCCCCAGGGGAGGAATAATCCTTATGCACAGAACACCATGTGGGCTGGCCAGGCAGAAAGCAGCTTTGCAGAGAGGGCTGTGGGAAGTTCAGTCGGTATCAAGCTGACCATGAGCCAGCAACGCGCCCTTGCAGCACAGAGGGCCAACAGTGTCTTGGGATACATCAGGAGGGGTGCTGCCAGCATGTCCAGGGAGGGGATCCTTCCTCTCTACTCAGCACTGATGAGACAGAATCAAGAATCGTTTCAGCTGGAAGGGACCTTCCCATGCTCAAAACAGGGTCAGTTTCAGCAGCTTGCCAAGGACTGTGTCCAGCTGCATTTTGAACACCTCCACAGACTGAGACTCCACAACCTCTCTGTGGAGATTGTCCCTGTGTTTAACCACCCTCACAGTAAGAAAAGTGTTTTCTTGTGTACTGATGGTATTTTGTGTGTTTCAGTGTATGCTCATTGCCTCTTGTCCTGTCACTGGGCACTATGGAGGAGAGTCTGGCCTGTCCTTTACTACACCCAGAGCTCTTTACACACATTGATAGGATCTCCCTGGAACCTTCTCTTCCCCAGACTGAACAGCCCCAGCTCTCTCAGCTGCTCCTCATATGACAGGCATTTCAGTCCTGTAACCATCTCCACGGGCCTTTGCTGGAGGTTTGCCAGTAGCTCCAGCTCTCTCTTGTATTTGAAGACCAGGACAGGTCACATTACTCCAGACTGGACCTCACAGACATGTCTGGAGCACTATGCCCCATACAAAAGAGGCATGGACATAATGGAGTGGGCCCAGGAAAGGACCATGAAGGTTATTAAGGATTTAGACCATCTGACAACCAGGTAGCAGCTAAGAGAGTTGGAATTGTTTAGCCTGGAGGAAACAATGGTCAGGAGAACCTTATGAAGGTATGTCAGGGAGAAATAAAGAAGACGTAGTCAGAGTCCTCTCAGTGGGATCACTGACAGGAGAGGCAATGGGTACAAACTGAAGTACAAGAATTTCCACTCAAACATACAAAAAATCTTTATGACTTATGAGGGTGGTCAAACACTGGAAAAGGCTACTTAGAGAGGCTGCAGCCTACATCCTCAGGGATAACTGAAAGCCATTAGGACACAGTCCTGGGTAACTGGCTCTAGGCAGTCCTGCTGAAGCAGTGGTTGGACCAGATGATCTCCAGAGGTCCCTCTCCCAACTGTGACCATTCTGTGATTCTGAGCATTGACACTGTGCTCTATTCTGAACTAGCATGTCTTTTAATTTCCCCTTATTGCCTAGGTAAGTACATCTCTCCTGCTCCTCACAGGATTACTGCATTTTCCTTTCTGTTTTGTTTTCCAAGTTTATTCTACAGGTTGTTTTCATTCATGTTTTGCTTTAAAAGTTTTAGCTTATGGTGCTTTCACTTCCCTTGTTGAACCTGACTTGTTCTGAATTTCTGCAAACCCCTACTCACTGGAGGTGTTTTGGCAAAGCTGCTGTCATTACAGATTTCTTCAATAATGTCATCCAGATCTTCTTCGCTGCTGCCAGCACTCATTAACACTTTAGCTGATCTGAAAAATAAATAAATCAGCCTTTATTTTTGTAGCAAGACTATAGCAATTGTAAGAACTGTGAGTTAAAAAATACAAACAGTTACAACCTTTTTCCCCTAATATTTTTGTAGTACTTCAGGTAAGCCATCCAAACAATGACTAAACAGATGTAAACTGCAGGATAACACCTTTCAGTGACTGTTGAGTTGTCCCATCATAGGTCTTATTTTTGCTTGCTTCTTTTATTTCCAACCACGCCCAACCGTGAATAAAACCGTGACAGTATAACCCCTGCTACACTTACTGGGCAATTAACTGGACAACCCTGATTTTTCACATTTAGCTTCAGCAGCAGCAATGTGATAAGGTCAGAGGAAGGTCACTACTCAAGCTACACAACTGCAGGGGTCCTGAAGAGAATTCCTGCAGAACTGGATGCATTTAGAAAGATCACCTGCACTTTGCTTTTGCTCAAGTAACACTCAAGTCTGCTGCTTGCTAGCTCTTTGTCAAAGAAAGAGGCCTGTAGTACTGCTGCATGAACCAATCAAGAACAAATCTACTCCTGAGAAAGAGGAAAACTGTGTAATTGTTTTTCCAAGAGTGTAATTAGATTGACTAAAATTAAGTGCTCATCTAGCCATTATGCAAACAATGTGGAAGTCCAGTAATGTGGTCAAAGGTGCTGGTCTTACTGGTCTTGCATTAGTCATTGGACTTTTCAAGATCCGTTCCTGAGACTCTGAAATGTGTGTTGGGTAAGTGCCCAGCAGCCCATCTGAGAAGACATCTGGCCAAGCCTCTCTGGTCCACAGACCTTCCAGAGGGAGTCTGAGATGCCTGTGAAGGCTGGGATGTAAACTTGATGGTCAGGATGAAAACTCAAGGGCAGGCAAATATGCCTGTCAGGGCCAGGATGGAAACTTGATGTCTGGGATGGAAGCCTGAGGGCAGGCTGTGATGTCAGACACTGAATGCTTGGCAGTACTGTAAGCAAGGACCAAACTTGCAAAATCACCATTTTGAAAGTTGTGGAATTTGAGGCAGATACCTCAAACTGTAGCATGTAAGTGCTTACTGTAGTGGATATGGTTAATAAAGTATGAACAGAAAAATTATGAACAGAAAAAACCGACCAGAGAGAAGAGCATGAAGCTGTGTCGGGGAGGTTTATGCTGGATATCAGGAAAAGGTTCTTCACCCAGAAGGTGTTTGGGCAGCGGAACAGGTTCCCCAGGAAAGTGGTCACAGCACCAGCCTGACAGAGCCCAGGAAGCCCTTGGACAATGCTCTCAGGCACTTGGTGTGTGACTCTTGGGGTGTCCTGTGCAGGGCCAGGAGCTGGACATCAGTGATCCTGGTGCGTCCCTTCCACTGCAGAATATTCTGTAATTTCAGTGAAATGACTGAAGTATCAAGAGAATAAAAACTTTGATAATGCTATTGCTAAAGTTTTTCCTGCTCTAAATCGTGAGATTTATGGATATTTGAGGTCAGTTGTATATAGAACTGTTAAAATATAAAGGTCAGTAACAGAGCCAAGTAATCCCCAACCCAGAAGGCAAACCAGCGCAGCTTTTAACGCCATTTTTAATCCAAGGTTGCAGTACACGCAGGAGACAAAGCCTGTCTGAAATAACTAAACTCGCTGGCACACGATCTGGGTCTTTCACAACACGGGCTGCAGGTGACACTCGCCGACCGCCGGCCCGGTTCCTGCTCCTGAGCCCGCCTGTTTTGGGTTTTTGAGAGGCCGAGCCGCACGGGGCAGCCGGGGACGGGCTGCGCTCCACCCAGGGGCGCCTCGCCCGGCGGGGAGGGGGGTGTGAGGGCGGCGGGACCGCGGCGGGAGCGCTAACCTGCCCTCCTTGGCCGCCGCGGGCTGCTCCTGGCCGCCGCCGCCGCGCCGGTGGCACAGCCGCCTCTCCACCTCGTCCAGCAGACGGTCCAGATCGTCCGCCATCTTGCCGCCCCGCGGTTGCCAAGGCGGCGCCGGCAGGGGCGGGGTCTGCCCGCCCGCCCGGCCGGTCGAGGGCGGCTCTGGGGCTCCTGAGGGGCGCGGGGCGCGGCTGCCGCCCCGCGCCGCCGCTCCCGGGATTCGGCAGTGAACAACGGGGAAGAGAAGAAAAAAGAAAAATACAAAGCCACAGGGCCGCGGCCGTAGTCGGCAGGATTCGAACCTGCGCGGGGAGACCCCAATGGATTTCTAGTCCATCGCCTTAACCACTCGGCCACGACTACGCATGCTGCATCGGGCTTCACCGCCTTATGATGACTGGTTACGGAAAAGACGCGTGGTTTGGTACTTGGGCCCGTCTTCCTCCCGGGGCTCAGTGAAAGGTTTAAAATAAAGGTTAAACTTAAATGCGTCTGTCATACAGTTCACTGCGCTGGATATTGGTCTGTTTAGAGCACAGCCAAACGGTTCGGCTTTGCTAAGTCCCGCGGGAGAAGCCTGGTTTTGTTTTTTTAATTTTTTGTTTTGTTTTGGTTTTTTTTGGCGTAGATTCGGAACAGTTGTGGAGAGAGTGGCCTCAGTCCCCTTAAAAGCAGGATCACTCCCCAGCTGGCATCCCCCATAGCGCCTGGGAAATGGGGGTAGGGATTTTTGAGGAAAACCCCATAAAGGTGGCTCTCACCTATGGCCCTGATAATAAATCCGGACAAACGTGCGAGGTGTCAGTCAGTGGTCTGCCAAGGCCAGCTCCCCCTTCCCTCTCGTCAGAGACACACGGGAGGGGAGATGTCCCGAGGTGGGCCCAGAGTGTCAGTCAATGCTGCATAGTATGATATTTTTTTAGAAATATAATGAAGCAATTGAGAGAGAGAGGTCCTGTTGAGCTAAACAGAGCATTGCCATCCTTAGGTCAGCTGAGACGGAAAGCACGGTGCTTGTACCCTCCTGTTGCCAAGATGGCTCAAGATTTCCCAGCCTGTGATGAGGTGGGGTCTGCTGTCCTTAAGAGCTCCAAGCAAAGCCTCTCGGTAACAATTGTATTTTACAATTCTCTGTGTATTTCAATTAATGAGTTGCAAGCCCTGTCTGAATTCCCTTGTACTTAAGCATTTATTTCATTGTTCCATTTTCCTCCCCACATATCTCAGGTCGCTGTTAATACCCTGCCTGATCCATGGCAGTGCTGCTGGGGGAAATGTGTTGGGTAGAAGAGTTGTGAGCTTTTGCTGGGTTGATGTGATGGAAGAAACTAAATAGCATTGATGCTGCTCCAGCTCTTTTAAGTGGTCCCTTGGCCAGGACTCTGTGTCATGTAGGTAAATTCAATCCAGAAGAAGTGGATTTTTGGGTGGAATTTTTACATTCATCTCTTGCAGCTGTGGAGAGTTTAAACTAATCACAATTCTCCCCAGTATGCTATCATCTCTATAATTTGAAAAAGGATCAGGAGCCCACAGGCTTGGAAAATCTTGAAGAAACTCTTGTCCTGAAATACATCATCACATGTGGAAAAGACCACTTGCTGCATCATCTTAAAGGAGCTTAAGAATGCCGAAATCCAGTATCATTCTGGCATTCTTTCAAATGGCTTCAGAAATCTGAGCACATTCTCTTTTGACTGCACAACAGCTTCTTTCCCTTTCCATCAATCCTGTGGCTGTCAGTGTATCTGTTGCAAGGTGCCAAAAATGTATGGAGTGTCTATGGGATGATGGTGCCAAAGTCAGGGGTGCCTTGAGGCCTTCTCCCATGAACTCATTGCAGCATTTGCTCAGTTGGAAAGCATTTGAAACCAAAAAGAAAATGAAAAAAAAGAAAAAAGAAAAAAGGCACAGACCTTTAAAAATTGTTGAACTGAAAAGACTGGCTTTGTGCAGATTGCTGCCTGCTGTTTAGATTGTTGTCGTTCAAAACTTCTGAAAGGCCTGATGCAATCAAAGAGACTTACTGGGTCAAATTGATTCCAGACTAGTCCCTGGAATCTCATAGAGGTGAATCTGACATACTGGGCCTTCAGCTAAGCTGTGGCCAGAAGAAAGGAGTTGAGGTCATGCCCTGAATTTTGTCCTCTCTTAGAAAACCAGTGAAGTGGCCTTGCTCAAATCATGTCTCCTACTGACTGCTTGGGTGCAAATGGAAAGGTTACTGATTGCTGAGGGCTGCAAAAGTACAGAATGACCACTTTGATGATGATGGCTTCTCTCTCTCTCTCTCTCTCTCCTTTTTTTCTTTTTTTAATATTGTCTCAATATATCCTTAGGAAGAGAGGACAGAAAGCTGGAAGGCTGTCGTGGGTGGAAGCCATAATGTTCTCTAATCCTCAAGCTACTGAAAGCTTTCTCAGTGATGCTGATAAAACTGGATTTTGCCACAACAGCGATGAAGACAAAAAAAAATTTCTAGGGCAGGATGGGCTGAAAAAAAGAGAAAAATTTTCTCTTTTCTCTGGGAACCAAAGTGAGCCTAAATTGAGGTTGACTAGAACTCTTCTCAGCCCTTTTCTCTGAACACTGAACTCCAGGGGGCTCAGGTAATGGTAAGAGGACAGCAGAGCCAGACAATGCCAAAGTCATTTCTGAGTGCTACCCATTGCCAGACAAGAGGGAAATGATTGCAGGGAGGCACTCTGCTTCTTGATATGGTGATAGCATGTTGCAGGCCTTTCTGCCTTCCAATCTCTTGCCCCAGAAGTTGGGATGGAGGTAATGCAGTGACTGCCTCTCCCCAGGGTGTTCTGCCACCTCCAGCATATGTAGAACTGCACAACTCATTGCTCCCAGCTGCAGGATATTACTTTAATCCTGTTCCTTGTCACAGTCTAGTATAACATCATTTTGAGTGACACTGCTTATTTCTTATTAGTAGTACAGTGCATCAACATGAGAAAATTCAGGGCTAAATCTAGATTTTTGTACATATTTAACCACTAGCAAGCATCCCTGTGAATGAAATTTTTCTGCTAAAGATACCAGATTGGGAGACAGCTTCTTGAAAAGCCTCTTGGCAGCAAAACTAACAGTATATGCAAGATTCCTCATATAACACTGGCTTGTGATGTTGAGAGACAGCCTGGGATCAAAGAACAGTTTAAGCTGGAGGCTATCCCAGTCTTGGACTTGACTGTCAATCGTTCCATTGAAGGTGCCAGCTCAGAGGGTGGATTTTCAGTTCAGTTTGCTGGCACATGAGGGGCATGAGGACTGGAAAAACTTCCAGTTGCTTCCAACCTTCCTCTCCATTAAAAATTTCAAGGTTAGAGTATGTGAGCAGCCATCACCTGTTCCCTGGGCTACACAGTTCTCTTGTAAAGGAAACTATTTGTGAAGAACAGGTAAGTGTCCAAAATGGCAATCTTAGCCCTTGCTGTGAGGGGTCAGCTTCCTTTTGGATGTTTGTAAGCATACATGCTCATTTTCAAATGAGTATGATGTGGTGCTTACCAAGAGAAGTAGAAGATTTTTCAGGACAGTATACAAAACAAAAAAATACTTGTCTGGGGGCCTTTTAATGAACATGGCATAATCCTCAAAGCTTCTTATAACCATGACATTTTGATCTCTGTGAGGGCATAACAAACACTGGAAAGTTTTTTTTGGAAAAAACCTGTCAGCTTGTAAGGCTATGTAACAAGGAGGTCACACTTCCAAATCAATGATAATTATGTGTAACTTTGAGTAAAAATGGTGTTGCCAGGCACTGTGCAGCTTTACTGCACCTGCATTCTCTGGCACCAAGGGTGTCAGTCCCTGTAAAGTGGAACAGAGGGAGGCACATGGTGATAAAGCAGGTCAGTGAAGAGAACATGTCACAAGGTAAAAATGTTTCCATTCAACAGATAGAAATAATAAGTAGTAGTAAATATAAGATAATTGGCCTGCCAGGAAGGACCTAGGCTATGAGAATGTGAGTAGGAAGGAGAAAGCATCAAGCACAGAGGACTGGGGACTTCTGTGGAAAAATCCTTCCTGCTTGCTGCCCATTGCACAGCTGTGGTGAGAGACAACATCATGTAAAACCAGGCTGGCTGAGGGAGCTGAAACCAAAGCAGAGATAGCGTTACATCACCCTTGCCAAGGCTGGAAAATATTTTTCAGGGATGATTCTCCAGAAGAGTTGTGAGCTAGGAAAAACTATCCCCTAAGCCACAAGGGCATGGTGTGAGTGTACATGTGGGGATGAAGGTGCTGTTTGTGTGAAGTTCACACTAATATCCTGCTCCTCAGTGGGGCTGATTCAGATTTTTCTTCCTGAGGCTCCAGGATACTGCATCTCAGAGGGAGACAGATGTGGCAGCTGGCAGGGCTGGTGTTGTCACACATCAGATTCCAGGTACACTCCTTTATTTCACTGCATAGCAGTGCACTTTGTTTCACTGCATAGCTTCCTTTTCTCAGTACAAGAATCCTGGTGAGTGAAAATATATGTTAGGCAGAATCACACCTGTATGATATGAATGCCATTTGCATGTGTGATTTTGTACAGACTTTTACAGTTAAAAGACTTAGAAGAATGGCAAGAAGAACAAAGACTTTTTCAGGTGAAAGCTTCTTCATAAAACCTCTCTCTAGAGCTCAAATGCTAAAAAGAGATCTTTATGTCTGTGAGTAATGAAGTTTTCATTTGGACTTGAAATAAACAGGGTTTTTTTACCAGTGCACTTTTCAAAAGGAAAAATGTTAAAGGGCAAAGTGAAAATTAAAAGCTAGGACCTCACTGATTTCAGCAGGGTCAGGATTTTGTACAGAAGGTGAAAATCCAGTCCATCTCATTGCAAATATCTGTTCCTTGCTGAAGGATGGAAACTGGTAGCTCTCCTTTCAGCTCTGGCTGCATCTCCCAGCAGAGGGCATTGCAGAATGACATTAGTGTTCTTCAGCAATCTGGAAGAAGGAAAACTGAACTTCAAGGGGTTGTTTGGCCAGTCTAAAATTTATTTTCATCACCTGAACTGGAAGAGTAGATCATCAGTCGTTTAAAACCAAATGATGCTGCTAGCAAACTGTAGCTGGAAGATAAAAGGAATTTTTCCTTGCACTCTAAAAAATCCTAATGCCTGAAAAAGAAAACAAATGCCAGAAAGCATTTTTTTTCCTCAGTTTTTCTATCACACAATTTATTTTAATTTTTCAGATGACACTGTAGGCTGAATTGCAAAGACTTGTTTCAGGTTCAGATCCTCTTGACATTCTGTAAAAAAATAATAAACTGTTTCCTATAAAAAATTAATGCAAAATTAAAACGATAATGATGTGACCAACAAGAAGAAGAAAGTTCAACATTTGCAGTGGGGATAAGAGGCATAATTTAAAATCATGCAGGTAAGAAAGGATATTTTTCAAAAGACTGGGGTGTGCTGTGTATCAAACCAAGAAGCTACAGGGTACCCTGAGCAGTGCATAGCCTTCAATGCAGGCTTCTCTCTTCCCTGCCATCTTCCCTGAGCCCTGCATCCCCCACCCATGGCACATCAGGAACACACTCAGGGGCAGACAGGGCAGTACCTATCCTGCAGACAGGTCTTCTGACCCTGTCTCCACATTCTCGCTGGTTCTGTCACATAACATTTGTGCCAATCCACCTTCTGGGGGCAGTGTGCATGGATTTAATGTAAAGGAGCAGGTTGACTCTGTAACACAGGCATTTTGTTAAGTCTTTGTCTACAGGCAGTGTTCAGTCCAGCTTATTGTGTGGTCACCCAGCAAAGTGAGTGGGCACATACCTTGGCAGAGAAGAGTGAGGGAACTGAGGGCAGGAGAGGCTGAGAAATGTGTGGAGCAGCAGTACATTCTCTTGTTTAGCATTTGTTCTTTGGCAGGTCACAAGAGGATTCCATGGGTTTGAAAATAGCCATTGTAGTTTTAAGGTGGAGAAACTGAGTCACCCAGGTGGCTGTAGCCTGCCCAGACTCATTAGATAAAATCAGGATAGAAGTATTAAGAGCACTCCCACCTCTCTTTCATGTTGATAAAGTCTCAGCTTTGCTGTACACTCGCTGAGCTGTACCATGTCTATATGCTACAGAGAAAAACACTTCCAAGTCAAAGAAGTCCAGGTGGGCAAGAGTTAAAGAGCAAATTCTACCACCTTGATCCTTGATAACATTCTCACTCAGGTTAGTTTACAGTGTTAAAGCCAAAGGGACTTGAACAGAGCAAAGGACCTGCATCTGAATTTCAATGAGTGATATTGAGGGAGTGATTGGGGTATTTTATACACACCCTAAAAATGCCTAATAGGCATTCAGCTCTGGAGCACTTGAAAGGATTGTAACCTTTCCTACAGTTTAACAACACATTTCTCCATAAAACTAACTTGAGAGAAATTCCCTGCATTCCCACACTGAACACTTAGCAGTCTTTTCAAACTTATGTTATTGCAGTAAATATAGCTTATAACCATAAAATTAAGGTTATGTAGACTTGTAACTTTTTATTTTATGCTAGCTCTGTGGGCCACTAGCAATTTCTACAGAGGTTGCTGTCCTGAAGTCTGCAATGAATTACATGAGTGAACTATGAAGCAACAAAACTCAGAAGAGTAAGAAGAAACAGAAAACAACCCTCACTCTTTAAAAAGACACATTCTCATGCTTTACTATTTCAATTTAATTTCTTTGTGCTGTACAGGGAACTTGCTAGTATACATAGCTGTGTCTGCACTCATGGGCTGTTTAATGGCTACAGAATTACTCAAAAAAGGGTGATAGATCTTAAAAATAACAAGTGGTATTTTCTTGGAGTGCTACTGATGAGATTCTGATGACCTGTGCCAAGCGAAGCTCCAATGAGCAAAATTTAGATGATTTTTACTGTAATGTACTAGATAAAATCTGTTTCCATCTAGCTGCATCATTGTAATTTATGTTACAGATTGATTGTGAAGTTACAAAACCTCTGGTTTCTTCAGAAAATGGGCTCTGCCTTTTTTTAAGTGGTTTTACAGTGCCTAGAAAACCTTTGGCTTTCCAGTAATGTAACTGTAAACTACACTCTTAAAAAGAGAGTTAGCTTTTCTTTTTCCAGTAGTGACTACAGACTGACTGTAGAGTCAAAGTACCTCAGCTTTTGAGTTCCTGAACAGAAATTCTTTAAAGTCCGCTGCTTTTAAGGAAATAGGTGATCAGAAATTTTTGGAAATTAGCCCTCTCTATGGCAGATTTGTTACCTCCCACTGCTTCTGTTGTCTTGAAAATTTTGAAGGCCAAGAACCACCTAATGAACAGCCTTGTTTTTCATGATAGCTCAGTTTATTGTAAATCTGTGATTACAAGCATTTGGACAGCATGGAAATTGGATGCATCTTTAGTGGCTCAGACCCTTAGCTAAAAGAAATACAGCCACAGCAGGAGGGGGCTAAGGAAAGGAGCAATTAATTTAGTTTTCCAATAGTATTGCAACAACACGGGCATCATAATTTAAAAGCCTTTGGAACAGTCTTCTTAATTTCCTCCTATCCCATTCCCTCAATTTCTTGTCTTGATCTGGCTTTTGTTCACTTCATGCAGCCTGCCAGACCTAGCCAAGGCTGCCTGGACCCAACCAGTTGGTCCCTGACGTAATCCCGAGTGGTGACCTGTGAGGCCGACCTCACCGTTTGCCAGGCACAAAAGGACCCACTTGGTTTTAAAGTGCTGGCTCTGTTTTGCGAAGAGCTGGCAAAGTATGTTTTTCTTTTTACTTTTATAGCTTGTTCCAAAGTCCATGGAGGATACACAGCTGGCTGGCAATACCACAGCTAATTCCATGGCTGCAGAGTCTTAAAAAGCCTCTGGTGGTGATGCTCAAAAGCAAGGCACAGGAGTAGTGTGCACTATGTAATACGTGTACTGCCTACAGACCTTCCTGCTCTCCACAAATGCACAACATTAGTGAGGTGTTTCATTAATCTGAGATGGAACTAAAGCAGATGTTTCTCTAGATAGCAAGGTCTAAGTGCTCCTGAACTATGTCAATTCTGCTTTTACCCCCTGGTTCTTGCTCTCTGTGTCTAATGCTACCTAAAGTGAATGACAATTCTAAACCTGTTTTACAGTTTGGAAATTGATTGTGTCAGGGAGAGAGAAAGCTGTTCTTTTGAAACTCTAAATATTCAGGTTCTAAATTAATTAGTGTTTTTCTCTTGTTCAGTTGTTTATTGATGATTGTTCTGTTTTCTCTAGAGTATCTGTTTTTATGGCCTTCCTTTTTCCTTCTTGATGTCTGTGGCTCTGGAAAAGTCTGTAGGACAAAAAAGAATACAAATTTACTGAAATTTCATCTAAATCACAACCCAGAAAAGCAGCAAGTAGTGAAATAAATAGTAATAACCCTTTTGGAACTAATCTCATCTCTCTCTTCTGATTAAGGGGAATTGTAAACATAATACATGTCACTGTAGTAGCAATCCCGAGGACAATTGCATGAAACATGGCAACTAGACAGGTCTCCCAAACACTTGCTGGTAGCTAGGATGAGGTAGTTCTTATTTTCCTGTTGTTGAGTAAAGTCACCCACCCAGTCTTTACACAATGGCTGCCTGTGGCACTGACGTGAATTATCTTACTGTGACCATGACACAGCTCATCGCCTTCAGTCAGCTAAATGTCAGCATGTCTGAATAACACAAAAAAATCAGGATGTCTGCAGCTGGGGCTCACACTTAGATTTATGTCTCCAAACGTGGAAGATCTACTTTATATTCTTAGAAGAGCAGGACAGTCCCAGCTCTCAGGGCAAAATCTCTAAAACCTCAAAGGAATGCATCAGAGCAGTGCTTCTTTCACAGGTTGTGTTTGTCTCTTCTTTTGTGATTCCCCATTCCCCAAACGTAGAGATTAGTGCTCTTACTGAAGGTGTGAAAAATCCATGCTCAGTTTCCTCCCCTACTCCAAAAAAAAAAAAAAAAAAAAAGGGCCAGAGTGATTTTTACCACCCATTTTGGGAAAAGGATTTTTGTCCTTTTTGAAGAGATGTTCTCAGTTCCTCTTATGGTGCAGAAAAAAGCCCCAAGACTCAGTGGCTACCATTTAATGCTTTTTAGTTGTTACATTAATGAAATTGCCTTTGATGTGTTCTTAGGGACTTCTCCAGTGTGTTTCCAGAGTCTTTAGAGTGATTTTTAAATTTAATTTTTTTTTTATTTGCAGAATTGATGGATAGGAAAATATCTCCATCAGCCTTAGAGCACAGACTGGAACATGAGTCCCACTTTTTCCAGGTGAGTTTCCCAGCAGGATACACAGCCATGTTTAAGTGATTTTTCACCTGAGAACCTGGAGTTGTGCCTTATGGTTAGGGCAGGGAGCTTGAGCCTTTCAGATAGAGAAGGGAACTGCTCAAGCGCTCTATCCAGTAAGCTTCTGCATAAGACACTGATGGTTGAATCACTGTACTACAGCTTCTCAAACACCTAATGATCTCTATCTCGTTCCTGAAAGGGCTTCAAGAGTTACTTTGGAGCTCTTGATCTCAAGCAAAAGTGTGTTCTCAGCACAAGGAAAGGAGCTTCAGCTTGGGGTGGAAGGAGGCTGCTAACACCCCATTGTTGCCCGTGTTTCATGTTAGCTAGATTTATGTCCTCTTGGTGCTGAGGGTATTGAGCCCCATTCCTGGGATTTCTGACTCAAACTGCACATGTGGGGGGAGGCTGGTTTCTATTTCACCACCAATAATTCAGGCATTGTGGCTCTTGGCATTCGGTCCTTTCTTCTTGCATTATCAGAACTACGCAGTTGCCTGGTGGTGTGAGTCTTGGTTGCTCAAGACTAGAGTTCATCTATGCAGCTGCTCATGTCTATCTCAGTGGTTGGGATTAATTAATCTCTTTTCTTTCTACCATTTATCTGGGGAATACGCTTGGGAGGAGATCCAGCTCCATAGTATTTTTATTTGTAGGTAATCCAAATTTTAAATATTAATTATGTGCCAGGCATAACCAGGTACTCATTCCGTGGATACTGCCTAAGTCCATCCTTAAACAGATATCCATCTTTTTCACTCAAAGCTTCTCTGAGGCTTTTCCATTTGTCTCTGGCACAGTGTATGGTAGAAATATTGACTGGAATTGGCGATGGGATAAATAAATGCAGTGTAGTCCATGACTGAAGTAAAGAATGGCATTAGATCATTACCTTAATCAAGTATTTCAACTGCAGCTCCTCTGTGTGGATCACATGATGGCCAGTGGTTATTTGTGGCCAGTGGGTCATTTGTGTGGTGCTTTGGTAAAAAGATGAGGGGCAGAGAAGAGGGAGGAATGAGGAGGCCAACAGATACCTTGATAAGGGGGAACATGTTCATGAAGTAGTGGAGGAGGAGCCTGGGATTGACTGGTGCTTGCTGACTTCACCACAGGGTACGTTTATCCAAAAATCAAAGGGGTGGAGGGGAGGGGAGGGGAGTTTCCTCTAATAGGAAACCTGAGATTTGCTTTTTGTTGGAGACCAATGTGTTAGCAGTTGTCTGTGCCTACTACCCAAGCACAAAGCTTTTGTATGATTATAAAGAAAGGTTGTTAATACACTTTTAAGTTTGCTTCTTTTACTTATTTTTACAAATGTCCATGGTATCTTCATCATGGGAAAACCAAGACTAGCCAATGAAAGCTGAGCTGCAAAAGCAAAGTCTTCCTATGAATGTGGAGTTTTATAAAATTATGTGTTTTATAATCTTTATGAATTGTGACTGGTTTCCAGACTGAAAAAAAAAAAATTACAGTATCTGCAAAACTGCACCTGCAGCAAGGCTGTATAGTGCTGGTGAAAAATGTATATCGTAGATTATTATAGTTTTGGGGTTTTTTGGTGTTTATTTTGTTTTTTTTAAGGTCATGGATTTTCCATTATTTATGGCAATTCCTTTAGGACAGCACTGGAGTCTTGAGTGTTAAATGTGTTCATATGCTCTGGGGTACCTGCATGCAATTTAAATGGAAAAGAAGATAAGTGTTTGAGAAGATTGAGCTCTACAGCCACTGGAAATTGGAAGGAGAGAAATTTTTACAGCTAGATGTCACAGTTAAATCTTAATTACAATCATTCTGGTATAAATCCAGTGTAACTCCACGGGGAGCTTAACAAGGTCCTGACTACACTGCTGCTGAATTAAACACAGCTTGTGCCTAGCATGTTGCAAGCCACCCTTTGGTGGATGTAGGCAGGTCCAGGCAAGTTCACAGGCAGTATCCCAATTGTCTTTTATATTACTATTTTCTGTTGCCCTGCTGGAGTTCCTGGTAACCAGAAAGCTTAATTAAAAGCTGTGCTACATCTCTAGAAAATGAAGATCTAAGAGAAAAATGTCACTAATGAAAATACTGAAGAAACGTGATACTAAGATTAAAAAATGTTATTAGTCAGCTTACCAGCTCTGTCTAAGTAGTGCTGCAATGATCCTTGGAAAAAAAATTAACAGAGTATTTCTGAAGACATTGCAGGAACTAATAAATAGAACATTTCATATGTTTTGTTTTCTCCTTTGTGAGCATATAGTCAGGGAAGAATATACAACATAGGAAAATTAGTGTGCCTAACATACTTCACATCATGGCTATCCCTGCCGTGCTTTCCATAGTTAGTTTAAAATTGTGTTCCATGGACTTACAGTATTTTCTTTGATTTGCTGCCAATATTTGCTTAAGCAAATTGAAGAGCTCATGCTATACTAGGGTAGAAAGAGTGATAAATTGCAAAAATGCAGTAAATGTTAAAGCCACAATTTTAAGCAGAAATCTGAAGAAATTGCTCTCATGGCTGATAACTTTAACAGATTGAAAGGAAAACACATCATCACAATATAGTAAGTGAAAGTTTGTGATAGAGGATACAAGTTAAAAAATTTTGCTACACCTAAAGAGAGTTCAAAGTATTTTTTACCTGGTTCCCTGAATCACAGTTCATTACTGTTCAAAACAAAGGCTTTGATTCCTAGAAAAAGTTTACCAGATATTGTATTCAAATGTGAGAACTCAGATGCTAAAATCTCCCTTTAAGAAAGTGCTTGCAGCTCCATTGTTCACTTCAGGAGAAAAGTTGGTCCATTGTAGCTCTTTTAGTCTATTTTCTTGTTAACAAATTTGTATTGCTTTTGTTTATTTCTGCATGTGTGGAGAAAACTCTGTTGCAGAAACTCTATTTTCAGAGTCATGAGGCACACAATACAGAGGGAAACTAAATCCTGACTTGGTATACTCTAGTATTTGCTGCACGGCAAATAGGGGTTTAGATACAAGTTTTACAGTTTCTGGAAATCTCTTGAAATGCAAAAATGGAGATACATGATGCATGATCAGTTATTATGGACAGGATGTACTATTTTATGAAGTATAACAATCAAAATAATAGAAAAGTGGCATGTATTCTGTCTCTGATTTATACGTGTCTCTGATTTATGTTTCTACATACCATGCATTTATACTAGTTAATCTGAAGATGTGCATGCCACTTAGATCACTTTAAAGTCAGGTGAATACTGTACAAAAATATTTAGAAATTCTAATTCCAACAAAAGAAGGAGCTCAGTAAGGTACAAAACTAATGAAGTCTCGTATTCCATTGCCTTGTTACTTTTAGGTGGAACCTTGGAAATTTGACTGAAGCTGTCATTTCAACTAGATGTTCTCAGATCTTTTAATGATTTCCTTTAATATGGGGATACCTAATTACTTTTATTGCAAGGCTATTAATGGAAAATAGGCCTCATCACAGATACTTATTATATATTTGTACAAACTTGTGTAAGAAATACATGTTGGGAACAGACAACAGTAGAAAAGAGGGCATAATGAAATCTCTTGAGTTTGCTTCTTCCATAAACCTTCCACTGATGTGAGAATTGGGTAATATTGTCACCAGGTGGGGTAAAACCAAGTATACCCCTTGAAGAGTAAATAGCATATAACACATAGTGGAAGAAAGAACTGAAGGGGAATCATTTGAGAACATCTAAACAGCCGAAATATGTTCACTGACACTGTTATTTGAACAGTTGTGAATAACAACCAGATTAACTGAAGTCAAAGTTTCTCCATAATAATTCAGAAAGAGAACAAAAGGCTTAGCCTACTAAATAAAACATTTGCTATGAAAAGCTTGCCCAGCTCTAGTTCATATATTGTTAAAGGATGTTGGCTTAAGATATGCTTTATTGCCAAACTCAGATAAGGATAAAGGGAAATGCTGCCTGAGGACTTCATTAAAGGAGCTATGGACTAGGAGATCTAAGAGTGGTCAATAGTTGAAATGTAGGTATTTTTACAACTTTATGACTCTGGAGTAATAAGCAAAGGATGTAACCAGTGGAACTTGGGGGAGGAGGCAGACAGAGAAAAATAAATGTAAGACAGAGTTCCAAAAGATAACATATCTTTTGGCAAACTTATTTTGACTTTTTAAATTGTAGCAATGAACTACTATGGACAGTCCCTCCTTTCCACCATTATGCAATGACTTCCACCCCATTTTCCATTGATGGCCCTCTGTGTCAGTAGACACAGATCAGCTCTGGGTTTTGAATGGCCCTGGCACGTTATGAGTTCCCACCTGATTCAGGTCTGGGAGTTTCCTCAAAGCAAACCCCTCTTTCTGCAGAGTGCTGTGCTATTCCTCCTGCAGCAGACAAATGCACGTGGCTTTACTGTGATAACTTCCTCAAGGTTATGTTGACCTTAACTAGTGAGTCAAGTGGACAATATCCTTGTGGGAAGGGAGGACTAAGTGAGGCTTTCCAGTTCTTTCACATGCAGCAATTTTAAGAATCACAAGGTGTAACTGGGAAGGGATCATAGGATTGTCCTGAAAACTGCAGTCCTTTGAAAAAGAAGCTTTAATAATTTTTAGTCATATAAATGCCATACACCTTTGCAAATCTTAGGCATCTTCTGTGGAGCAGTCTGTGGACAGTGCTAAGAGTCCCACATGCTTAGGTAGGTTGCTGATTTTACCTAAGGAAAGGCAGTTTCTCACATGTAACAGCTGGCAGAAATCACTATCATTAATGAGACAGGTACATCTTTATTGGATGGGAACTGTCATAAGAAAAAGGAGAGGGGTTTCCACTAAAAATGAATCTTATAGGGCTTCTTTTATAAATTTCTCCTTAGTTCTTTTCCACTTTCTTCTTTGATTCAGGGGTTCCTGAATTCCCTTTAATGCTGGATGGTGAATTTAACACACAGGGTTTCATGCTAACCAGGATATCTGAAGGACTGTAGTTAGTGGAGAAGGTTTTTTTGCTCAAAGATAGATTTGTATCTTTATTTTCACTTGATTCTTGTGGTTATCTTGAACATTAGCTTCTCCAGTTCCTCTTCATACTGTCCAAATTATCCATGCTTACTTATTGTACTTTTGCTGTTATTGGTCTGCTTTCAGCCATTAAAGGTTGAAAAAGACCAAGATGAACACAGATTCATGGAATGATTCTGTCTAGTTTCAGATTCCAGATTACATCTTCTCCCTGGCCCTGCATCCAAGACTTTCGTAGAAAGTGACTCATGGTACTGAGGACCAGGCAAATATGAGGAGAAAACAGGTTGGTCAAATGAAAGAAGAAAAAACCCCAAACATGCGAAACCCTAAAACAGTCCTGCCAAAAATCCAAAGCAAAGCAGAAACTCAGTAACACTGGAACTGCTTGGTGACCTTTCACAGGTGGGAGTTGAGGAACTAAGGAAACCTTAGAAAACTGAGGTCATGTCTGCTCAGCCTAGACATTAAAGATCCCGTGGTGCTTTACATACTAGGAAAGGATTTACCCTCATGTTCTGACCAAAGCAGAACCTTTTTCCCAGAGCAAAGGAGCATCCATACTCTGATTAGAGTCTCTTCTCCATCCTCGAAGTGTCTGCATTTTGATGATGTAGCTTGTGCCTTTGTGTAAACACACAAGAACGTGTATACAGCAAGACTTGGGTATTGAAGGGGGCTTTGCTCACACAAAAGCAAATTTCCCATGTTTGTACAGCTTGTGAAAGGCTTATGGTCATGCCTTGGGAAGGTATGTTCCCTTGGAAAGGGAAGTATTTGGGGATCATTTTTTAGATAATTTTCATTATTTATTATTATTTTAGAGGGATGGCCAGCAGTGCAAGCAACAACATGTAACAGCTGTTGGGCTTGATTGGGCAAACATTCTCCTTTTACTTGAGGGCAGACCTTTTGACTTCATCAGAAGCGTTAGGAGTATGGGTGACATTTGGCAATATTAAATTTAACTTGGGAAAATAATTTAGGTGAGAAAAATAAATTGCAAGTATACAGGTAAACTTGGAAGAATATTTGCAGAGCATAGCTTTGATTTATAATTAGTGTTTGCCAAGTTCTGTGCTAATGGGTCAGAATTTGTCCCTCCTATTTCCTAATTTTAAGAAAAAAAATCCCAATGCAATTTCTGTCATCTTTTAAAGCACTTTGACTCTAGGGATCAAAATAACTCTGACTTCTGCACTAAGTCATACCAGAGAGAATAATTTTTGTTGTACTGTAGCGTAGACTTTGAATAGTTGCTGTTTCAATACAAAAATAAAAACCATTCGCTTAAGGTGTAATTAATAGTTTGGGAATTCCCTATGGCTTTACCCAGGACCCCTTCTGTTTCTGTTTTGTATTACTGAACTCCCCTGCTAAATATTTCCAGATCATATAGATTTAGATAAGACATGTTCCAGAACTTATAACATTTTTTATTTTGACTTTTACAGTATTTATTAGTGTAATGAAAATAATACTTTGACAAGTCCCCAAATAAATGGTAATATTCACCCCTGGATAGCTGAGTGAAATGTTCAGTGCCATGGGTTATTTAACTGTGCTTACATTACAGACCTAAAAGATATGATAAAAATTTTAGTGCAGATCCGTTAAAAGCTTGTGACCCTCTCCTTTGACCAAGGTGTTGATCCTGTCGTTTGGGAAGCACTGGAGTACTTTGGCAGACGTGATAAATGCCACAGGGCTCTCTTGGGAATACAAGGAGACTACAGGATTGGGACTTAACCTTGTAAGTGCTTTGTGGCATTCTCTGGGACCACTCTTACCTGCTTCTATGCATAATAAAAAGGTGTATGAAGAATAATTTGGTGAAAAATTTGTGATTTAGAAATGGAATAACTGGGAAAATATCCAAAATTGTCAGATCTCAAAACCCCAAATATGATAAATTGATATGAACTTCTGCATTCCTAGAGATAAAGAATTTTACCCATACTCACCGATATGTATGAAGTTACTGAGGCCACTTTTATACTTAGTACTGTATGAATCGAAACTACTTCTGACAAGCATAAAAAGCCATTTCTATGTAACAGATTGTGTGCTTAAGGTGTGTAAAACCTTAAAGGTGGCAATTATCTTCTTTGTAAAACTTTTAACACACTTTTGAGCCTATTCAAAAATTAAGGAGCCTTTGGAATCTAGGCTGGATTTTGGGATGTGTGTGCATACAAAAAAAAAGGCTCTGTACAGCTCTTTGGCCCAAATGAATGTATTTTCTCCTTTACGTGGCAGATCCCAACTTATGGTTCCCCAGCTGTGTCTTCATACCATAGTTCTTTTCCTGATGGATGTGAATCAGGTGGTCTTTACCTCCACACCATTTTGTCCCCCACACAGACTTCAAGTTAGTTTTTAAAAAGAGAAACATCAGTTCAAAACCAAGAGCTGATGGGTCTCTTTTAGAGAATATTAAAAATGATGTTTCAACATTTATGAAAACCAGTATTGCTTTTGCTAAATGAAAAGTTACAACATAAAAAATAGTTTTTCCATTTTTTAATCCCAGCCATAAAATGTTTCCAAACATGAGAAAAACTCCTAAGTTTATGCTCCTTACAAAGTTCAGTTGTTCAATACATTTATTGCTTGTCTAAAAATTATGTAAATGGCACCAGGTTTGCTACATGAGCAAGTCTGCGAGGCACAAAGGTGTTTCCCTGACAACAACACTTACATTAAATAACTTGAAATTCTTTTTCTCCTCTTGGTTCTTCCAGAACAGACCACATTAAATGTTGGTTCAAATTTTCATTTCTTTGGAGCATGCCCACTTTTTCACTGACACATCCACAGAGTTGGCTGTGATGTTTTAATGTGAAGCTTCATAAATGGAAGAAATTCCTTCTTGCCAATCTTTTTCCAATACATGCTTTCATGTGTCCATAAAGGGAATGTATTCGACTGCACAAACACATGGAGAAATTTGAGATTAATTCGACATTAATTCAGAGCACACCTTACTGTTTTTTCAACATAAGGAAGAGTGATCAGTTTTTTGCTTGGTATCACTGTACACATATTGTCTGACACCATCTGGGAATGATCATAGCATCTATGACTGGAAATGCCATGTTTTTACTCTTTCCTATATGAGTGTGAAATGTCATGTGCTGGTCCATGCATTACCTCAACCCTTTGCAAATAGATTATTTTTATAACAGCTCTACAGAGCTCTGTCTCTTTGCAAAAGCCATGCACCTTGCAAATTAATTGGACCTGAGTGTAATGAATCTGAAAAGAAATTAGCTAACTCTCCCCTCTACTCTTCACCAGTGTATATGCAGAACACACAAAATGTATCATCTCTTTCTTTTTCACCACAGCTACCATTATGTGATGGATCCGTGGAAATAGGTTTCTTGATGATTAAGGAGCTAAGTGTTAGTAGTATTTATGTGTATGAAAACTAGCAATATTTTTAATTGTTGAATGTCTCCTTTGAAGCTAAAAGAACATGAAATCTCTTGATTTAGCATGATTAAAGTAATAAATGTAAAATTAAAGTATGATTAAAAACCTAATGCATTGTCCACCAGTAGAGTTAATACGTTACCAAGTCTCCTCCCAAACACAGTTTCACCATTCTTATTGACATGATGAAAACCGCTATTGGCATCATTGTGCAGGTTATGCTTTCTTTGTTTATTCTGGTGTCTGAGTTCTAGGGGTTATAAAGGGAATTTGGGACTCTTCTGTAGCTAAGTGCAACAGGAAAATGACTGGCAAGGGGGTAGAAAAGTAAAATAAGGGTAGAATAAGAACAGTAAGACAGGGCTGGGAGGGAAAGACATGGCAGATAGTGAGTCTGTATTGAGCAAGTAAGTGAATTTCTTTCCAACCAATCAAGCTGCCATTCCCTGCTGTTTTCCAGAACTCTTCTCCTAACTGCTGTTACCTCTGCCTCATTGAAATGGGTGTGTCCCGCGACTTCAGTGAGACCATGATAAACTGAGCACTAAGTGCAGATGGATATCCCACTTTTTGCATGTTTTGAAGGTTATGTATTCAATTTACACTGGTCATGCACACAAAGTTGAAGCACACTATTTTTATCTTAAAAAAGGAGAAAAAATTCTCAAAAAATCAATGCAATTCTTTATCTCTGAGATAGCTTTGAATTTTCAAGAACCTTGTCTAAGTTTCTAGGTACTGCATAGTTTTGTGTCCTGGTTGGAAATACTTGTATCTGAACTAGGGTGCTGCAGGTTCTGCTTCCCTAAAGTTTTATGACTTCAGGGTAAGCAGCATTTGAGTGTGTGGGCAACCAAGCTGTGCTGGTGACAAGCAAGTTCTGCCTGTTTAGATTTATCTATGTAGAAACCTCCAGATGCAGCATGCCGGTGATGAAAGCAGGACTTGGAAATTGTTCATAACTTTCCAGAGTTACACTAAAAGAAGGTCTTGATTGTTTATTTTGGTGAGGAGCAGGAAGATCACAGATGGCCAAGAAAAAAATCTTTTTATCTGTAAACCAAGGAAGTCATTCAGCTGAGCCCTGTGAATAGGACAGTTGCAGCGTGTGTTGGACCGCCGATGATCTCTCTGACCTGGCTAGTGGTCGGAGATGGGCTGGCAACAACACTCTGAGGGATCTGAGGGGAGCATGGGGAAACCCTCTGGTCTCAGGAGCTCAACGATGGTGTGGCACAGCCACAAGGAAGGGATGGGTGCAACTGAAGTGCCAAAACAGAGATATTTTATTTAATAAATAAAAGGGCACAAACAAGGGTGCAAAATAAAACACAAAGAGGCTGCTTCAGAACATCCTGAAGTGGCGCTAACACACACCTATATATAGTCTCTCATAGAATGTTCTAGAAGCCTTCTGGCCAATCATGGACTGTTGATCTGCATAGCCATTCCCAATTGGTCCCAGAGTCCTTGTGAGTCCTTTGCTCCTCACCATAAGCTGCCTGGATGTCATCAGTTGTGGCTTTCTATTTCTTGAGGCATGGTGCTGATTGTCTGTGGTGTGGCTGTGTGGTGAGTCGCTGGCTGGTCTGCTCCAGGGAAAGCTGCCACATAGAACAAAGGGAAAGGCGGGATGGAACAAGTCCACACTTACTTAAATCTGGAAACAGCACAGCTTGAGGTAACTGTTGTCAAAGGTTAATGGAGGAAATATGACCTAGGGTTCATCCAACTGCAGATTTCCTTCGGGTCTAGACTTCCGTTTTCAACAGCCTTTTCACCAGTCTTGTCCTAAGCCCACTGACTCTTTGTTTGGAGAATAGCTGTGGATAGGGGAACATTAGAGGCATGTTAAAACTCAGGAAGTCAGGATACTTTTTGTTTAGAATTGTAGAACCATTAAGGTTGGAAAAGACCTCTAAGATCATTGAGTCCAGCCATTAATCCAGGACTGCCATGTTCACTATTAAACCACGTCCTCTGTCTTTTGCATTTATTATGTTGCAGGCGTGTTCAAGGAAATGGCAACGCTTTGTGGTACACACTACAGATGAGCTGGAAAGGGTCTTTTCAAAGAGGGGGCCTGTGCAATGTTCAAACAACAGCCAATTGGACATGCTCTGCAGGAATATTTCAGCACCAACAGAACAGACCTGGAGGCACCTATAACTTAAGAACATGTGTAGAATAATACAGGTGAGCTAGTGGTCAGCATGTTTGCCTCTCTTACAGGCACTCAGGGCTTGCTTAAGGTATGCTGGCACTGCTAGGGTTTTTGAGAAGCCATTACTTGTGGAAGTGGGTTTGAGACACAACACATCACAATCAATAAAATCTGAAAACACTTGAACAACCAGATGTATGGTTTACCCAGCCATCCTAATCTGAGTAAAAAAAAGTGAAGTCTGAGCATGGAAAAAAACCAGCAATGTGTCAGAGAATCATGTGAAAAGCTTGAGGGGAGAAAACAGAACCTTTGCTGAATGCTTAACTACTGTTTCCCAAGCGAAAATACAATGGCTTCTATGCTGGTCACAATTATGCTGTTATAAATCTAGTGATTTCTTCTGTGCTACCTTGGATTTACAACATTGTAACCAGCCTTGCAGTCTTGTTGGGTCTGCTGCTGCCAAAGAATTGTATTTTGGCACTCAGGCACACCCAGGAGACTTCTCTTTATGTTGTCACTCAGCAAGTGGTGTGTCTTCTGAAAGTGAAGCATGAAGATTCAGCATGTCCAATTCCTGCTTCTTTTAGTGATTATTCTGTATTTAGTCAGGGTTAGGAACAAAAATTTAGTTCTAACTGGCTAATGTGATAGTGATCTGATTTGCAACCTTCTGTTTTGATTTTGAAGAAGTGATTTGACAGAGAAACCCATTGGATTCAACATGAGGCTGATCTGTATCAAGGCTCAGTCACAAAGCTGTAGGACTGGAAGGGGTCGCAAAATGTCCCACCACCTGTATCACAGCAAGATTCCAGGACATGTCTGGTTTGTTCTGAACAATCTGCACTGTCTTCTCCAACAGACTGGAGCTTTGATCCACTGCTCACTCTGATGTCCTAGACTGAAAAGTCTTTCCCTCCTTTCCTGCATTGCTCTGAAATATTTTTTACTGCAAAATAATTTTTCATCCTTTTTTCCACAGCCACAGAGAACAGTTCATCATACCTGTCTCCAACAGGCTTTTTCATACTGGCAAACTGTTATCATGGGTCCCTTCAGTCTCCTCTTTTCCAGGCAAAACAGACCCAGATCTTTTAGCTTTTTTCCTCATAGGTTTTCGAAACCTCTTAACATTCTTAGTATTGGTGGTGGTTTTTTATGTTTTCGGTGGTTTTTTTGGATTTTTTTGGGGTTTTTTTTGGTGTGTGTGTATATGTGTGTGTGTGTGTAAAAGAGAAGACAGTTATTCTGGGAAAATTATTTCCCCAGCATTTGGCCATGGTGAGTGCCTGCTATGAGACCATTGCTAGACAGTGTGTTACCCATCTTTGAGTTAATGGTAGCCTGAAGGTCTCAGGCTAGCACTATCTTGTTCTCTGTTGTTGGGCTCTGTGGTCACTGTGTGGTGTGGAACATGAAAGTGGAATGGTGCAGGGGCTATTACTTGGTGGGGGTAATATATGCTAATATGTGCCAAGTTTTACAGATTTATCATACAGATAACTGATTGAGAAGTCACACATTTCATGGTTTCCAAGAAGCCCATATTTAGAAATCCTTCCTTCAAGAGGGAAGTTAGTAGATGCCCTTCTTGGAAGATTCTGGAAGGTGGATGCAGTGGAGTCATGGAGCATCAGTGCTGATGATTTGAACTAAGAATTGATGTATTGTATTGCTAGCGGGGAAGTCTTCTCTGCAGTGGAGAAGAAATGTGTTTTCTGCCTCTGACTTTTTCTCCCTCACCCCTCATGACAATGGTATTTCTGGAGGAGGAACTGGTCAGGCTCGTCTCAAGAGTCCAGACTTGGCTCTTTTCTACCCTAAACATATAGGAATGTTATATTCTACTGAGTTTTGTACCTGAAGCTTGAACTGCTCTTTCTTCTGTTACTCATTTTAATAAAGTACACCAGAAAATGCAAGGATGATATGAAAAGCCTCTCAGAGTCCAGGATCAGCTCTGCGATCCCTTAGTCCCATGACTAGTCAAAATAATGTGTGAGGTTATATTAGATTTTTCATGTTTCCTTTCCATGGGGGCAGAGGACTGAAAAATGTCATCAGATATGTCCAAATCAATTCTTTTCATTTATTAAGCATCATCATCACTTATTGCCCTTGCTTTGATACATAAAATTTGCCATAATTTCTGTCTGGCACTGCAAGGAACTGCAGCCTATTGATTCTGGCCTGCAGTATGTCTGTGACAAACACACATCAGTTACTCTTTGCCACAGTATTAAATGCTGGTGGGAATGCAAATACTAATTAATTCATCCTACAAATTTAGAGTTGCCTCTAACTTAGTTCAACTGACTTCTGCTGAAGTTAAGCTCTGCTTACACTGGCCATGACAAAGAACTTCACCTCTGCTCTAGGACAGAGTTAAGCCTGCTTGCAGCTGAGATGGCTTATGAAATGTTTTCACAAATGAGTGTGGATAGCACCAGACTGTTTCAGAGTCACGTTTACAAACTGCAGTCTCCTTCAGGAGCTGTAGACCCTGTTCAGAGAAGGCTGAAAGAGCCACTTGTGTCACAGTTTGCACTGTCAAGAGCGCAAAGCAAGCCCTAACCAGGGGTGCAGCCACAAACCGGGCAAAGCTTGTTGGATGCTGTGTCAGCTAGGAATAAGGAAAGCAGAAGCACTGCCCTCCTGTGAGCCCCAGTGGGAGGATTTGACTAGAGGAGAAGGCTGTGGGACTGACCAGGAGGAGTTGTGAGGGAACCAATAGAGAAGTAAAGACATTTTTGCCAAAGGTAGTCTAGTAATGGATGTCCTTGACCTTAACGGGATGATGCATCTCACTGCCTTCCATATACTAAGGCAGGAGGGAATTTACTCAGGGTTCCAGAGATATTACAGAAATCTGCCAAAGAATTATGAATCCTTCTTCAATCTAGTACCTTCTAGACACAGCTGCAGGTTGACTGCCTGGCTGCCAGTATTGATCCTGAATTGCTGGTTTTCCCTTTTGCAGCCTGGAAGAAAGTTGCAAGACTTCTGGATTTTTGTTCCTTCAGAGTAATTTCTATCTTCTGTTTTCTGTGTTTGAATTATAAATGCAGTCATGCCCATGTAATATTGGCAAAAGGGTTTCCTAAATCTGCAAAGATACTTCTAAACTTCTGCCATTATGTGGTTATTTTTGCCAACTTCCTGGACATTCAGAGAGTATTTACTTTCCCATTTTATATATTTGCAGAGTGGAGATGTGTATCATCAGGTGGTAGTTATTTATTAATTAAATAACCCCATCCATGTTCACATACAAGAGTGGCCAATTCAGGAGCTGCTAGCAGTTCTGCCACAAGCTGAAAGACCATGCCATTAATTTCTTTACATTAAAGTGCAGCTCAGTAAAAAATAATCATTTTTTCTATCACTCGTGGAATTAGAACTTTCCTGATGCCTAGTTTGACAACAGAAAGGATGGCTTTATGAATGGATGTGTAAAATAAAAGAAACTGTTGCTGATGATGAGAAGGCAATTTAGCTTTCTGCCATGAAGAACAACTTCCAGAATCAAGAAAAATGTGAAGTCTGTGTTCTGTGTATTTACCATTCACCAGTGCAGGATGCTATGGTCGGTCAGTCGTTAGCGTAGACCTTCAACAAGCCACATAACTCTTTCAACCTTTCTCCTTTTCTGCGCAAATGAAAAAGTAACTGTAAATCTTGCTGACAATTACTTCTGTATCTATTGGCAGGCAGTCAACTTTGGCCTGTACAACGTGGGAACAATATGTGCTGCACAGCCAATGCCCATTAATTGTCTCTTTAGTTTCCCCTGCGACTTGTAGAACACATTTCTCCCAGGTGATCTGCTTGTTTAAACATTAGTACAAGCTTGTCTGGCACAAAATGCCAATAATTTATGAGTCAGATTCTGCTTTTCAGTAATATTTACGGTGTGCTCTGTTGTAGAGCACATTAGACACTCTAAGTACAGGTAAAATGTAGGAAAAGTGATTTTTTTTTGTTACCTTCAAGAAGCAATTAAAATTACTCTAATTTTTCAATGTACTATTTCATCAGCTGACACAGACCCAAAGTCTGTTTTTATCTCAATCTACATATGTACGCTCATTAGTGAATGGCACAAGGATACAGTAAAAGCAGCTTCCAGATACTTTCCTCTTTGTGCACAGAACTGCTGTTTGGATTGCCTTGTCATCTTGACTCCCTGATGAACTGCTATACTGATTAATCACTGTTGGTTTTGTTTCTGTAGCTTCTCTAAGGCTTCTCCCTGGCTTCTGAGAAGGGTGCTGTGACAGTAGGCAATAATAACTGCTTGGCTGCTATGGCTATTTTTCTAGTGGGAACAGTTGACCTTTGACTTTCTACTTCTGAACTAGTCTGTCAGTGCTGAATGCTTTATAACACTTATTTAATGAGCAATCTCTTCTCACCTCTTCCAAAGACTTAATAGCAGGAGCTGTAGTGAGATCTCCTATCATCATCTTTTTTTGTTCCAGAGGCATTACTGAACATGTACCAGTGTTTTATGTAATGTTGTTACAGCTAAATCCAAGTAACATACAAAAGCAAATGAGGAGGAACAACTAGTGCTCTGAGTATCACCTCTTTAAGACTTTTCATTCAATATTATTGTACAGTTTAGTCACTGGAAACCACTGGGCTATGTTAGAGTGTTCCAGTTAAATGTTAAATGAAGGTTCAAACTATAGTTTAGGTATACTAACTATAGTGGTGTTGAATTAAGTATCCTTTGGAATTTTAAGGATCGCTTGCTATCTCAGGCTCCCAGGTCTGGAGTTTGGAATCAGACATGTTTTCTGTCCATTTTCTGGTCATAATGTCTGGATAATGCTGCGCCAGTTAATGTATTTGGCCTGTAGCTACTTCAGTTGACTCAAAGTCTTCTTCTTACCTTCAAATTTGAATCCAGCTCAAGTCTGCTTGAAGACCTGAGAGCACTGCAAAGGATGGATGGCTTGCTGTTGTGTGTCACCTATTCAGCTGTAACAGGAAACCCCTGGCACCCCCTCATTTGTGGGATCAGTTAGTGCCTAAGCTCACAGGGGAAGTGAATCAGACTCCTGCTGGAACCTAGCATTAGGCTTGTTCCTCCGTGTGTGCATGGTAGATTTATCTCTCAGTGGACTGTGCACCTTTTTCACTTCACCTGACAGATGGAGTAATAGCAAATCCAGCAGTACAGTGTGTCACAGACCCTGCTGACCCACCCTGCCCTGCTCTGCTGCTGCTGCCCCTGCTCTTTTTGCCCCCTCAAACAGTGCTGGATGAAGCAGGAGCGTGCACAAGGAGCTGTGAAGACCTCAGAAATGTTAGCTAGTGTGCTGGAGATATGTCTGTAGCAGCCAGACTAAAGGTGCTGTGTGGGAGGGTGCTTGGGCTTTGGGCTGGCTCTGCAGGGAAGCTCTGCCTGGGCTCTGGGCCTGGGCGTGCCAGGGCAGTGCTTGTGCTTATGCCAGTGGCAACCAGTTCTTCACCTGGACCAGTAAATAATGGGCACAACATTTACTCTCTGGGGAACTGCATTTGTGCTACTGAAATATTTAGGCCAGAATGTGATGGTGCTTCTCAGTCTTGATTATGAGGCTGGACAGAGAAGATACAACTGGATTACAGGGACACTCACAGACCTGGGAGGATTCTCCTTTGACCTTGGCTAGTTTAGTTGAGCAGATAGAATTTTGTTGCAATGTCCAGGTTAGAAGTGCTGTTCTGGAGAGCAGCACTGACACAGTACTGCCCATCTCTGAGGATGTCTGCAGTCCTCCACAGAGGTTTCTGGGCATGTTCATTAATACAGTCTGTTTGAACTAAAGTATCCTAATGAGAAAAGAAAAATGCTTTTCCGGTCTATGGACAAATGACAGGAATCCTGAATGCTTTTATTTTTTATTTTTATTCAGTAACACTCAAAACACCAGTGTCTATTCCTGCAGAAAAATCTTTCCTGCAATATCTCAGAAACTCACTTGTAAGAAGTCCCATCTTGTCAGGTCTGGCAGAGCTTTTCCAGCCCTCCTCCTTGTCCTGCCTGGGCCAAAGGTGGTGTTGGACAACCTGCACAGTTCCTCCTGGGGTATGGTAGGAGCAGAGTCTCTGTTCTGCATCCCATGAAGCAAAGGCAGGGGGAGACTTGTCTGTGGTCCCAATCAAAAATTTAAGAATGAAGCTGTCCTGCTCAAACTGGCACAACAAAATATGTGTTTTTTCCAAAGGTGCCTAATTTTTACAGCTCCACATACTCTCTTGGGGAATTCTTTGTGCTGAACATCTTTGTGTGTTAAAAATGAAGCATGAAAGAGCTGAGTGAATCTCTGAATAGCTGCTTACTCCTGATGGTCACATGCCTATAACTGAGTTTATTTCTGGTGGTGGTGATGGGGATAAACCCCATTCCCATCTCTAAAACACAGAAATACATTGTAAAAACAAATTTACAGTGCTGATATTGACTTAGAGGAAGACCAGAGCCAGTAAAAACAGTTATTGCAGCCTTCAGATGAAGTCTCTGATATGCAGTAGCTTTCCCAGATGTACAGGCACAAGGAGGATGGCTGGGTTCGCATATTTTCTCACACATATCTGCTAATGGAGAAGTCCCATGTCCCACTGTAAATGTAAATACCCAGTAATGTTATATAAAGTTATGGCTTTCTCTAGAGAATTTTTGCTTCATAAATTTTTAGCAGCTCAGGATGGATGTAATCCTGCTCCTATGTGTTAAGTGGAAACAGGGACTATTGCTGTCAGATCGCTACCCTGAAGCCTTGAGAAATAAGGGATATCTTATTAATGGATGCAGAAATACACTTGCCATGAATTTTGAGGCTTAGAATTTAAAATGTGCCTGAATATCACCTTTGAATAAGGTACTGCCTCCTGCCTGTATTTTATAACACCAGACAGGATTATTGGTTCAGCAGAATACATGAGAGGAATTGCTGCAGTAGTGGCATGTGAGGTTTGGATATCACAGAAATGTTTTTTCTTAGGTAGCTCATTTAAGTGATGCTGCATGACACCTTTTTCCAGTGTTCTGAAACATAACAATGATGTATTCGCTCTTACTGTCTCTGACTTTCTAGGGTTTGCCACAGAGGACATTTATTTGCCACTGCACATAAAAGCTTTTGAAGGATTTTGTGTCGGTGATATATTTAGTCTTTTTGTGGTGTCGGAAATTTTCTCGTATAAAATCTCTGGGCACTGGTTTTGTTTATCTTTTATTAAATTACTTTCCTAAACAAATATTTCACATGACCTCGACGTGATTTTACACAATATTTTATATAGCTTCATCTTAAAGTCTGACTCATGAATCCTTTGTCTCTGTCCTCAGACATCTGTTGTCTGAAATATTCTCAAGTTGTGTAAGGACCCCTGGATATATGTGTGTCAGTCTCACTTCCTAGGTTGGAGTCAGCACCTGTTTTTTGGACGTCTTGGTACCCTTTTCCAGGGGGATGTCCAAGTCTGGGATCTTTCCAAATGGGAAAACTCATCACAAGCTAGATCAACAGTTGAGATCCATGGAGCTGGCATGGAGGAGCTGGATGTGGTTACTAGGCTGACTGCAGATATGGGATCTTCAGAAACCTGTGTGAGCTATCTACATGTGAGTCTCTGTTGGCAGTAGGATTTTGTCCAGAAGTTTGAATTCCCTGGCCATCCAGAGAAGATTTTATTCAGCATGCTCTGCACTGGCCCTGTGATGTCTGTGTATGTCCCGTGAACATAAGTGAGTCAGTTTGCTGGGCAGAAGAGAGTGGGGTTGGAGTGTCAAGGTGCAGAGTGATCCTTCTGTGCCTCTATCAAATATATCTAACAGGGATTGCTGTCTCTAGGAAAAATACCCCTAGACATGACAAAGAGCACACGTGCACTCCGCAGGTTAAAAACATGTGTCTATAATTGTGTCATTCTGTGGTACTTACAAACATTTTGGAGGACATAGCCAAAATTTATAATGAAACAGTGTTAAGGCATCATTGAGCCACCACTGTTTTAAAAATCTGACATCCCCTTTACTCATAAGACTAAACTGTTTTAAATTTATTTACACCCCATCATTTCCTTAGGGACCTGTTTTCCATAAACTAATGAGGCACTGGTGCAAGAACTCTGCTGTTATTCCTGGCAAAGACCATTTTGACTCAGAGGCATAGCTCACTGGATTTTTTTTTCTTCAGTAGCCTACTGCAAATAACAGATAGGAGAAAATACATCATGTTTTTGAGTATCAGAGAAAAGTTGCAGGACTGTGAAAGGTTAAACAACACAATTACAAGTTGAAGCCCATCTTATTGCACTTGTCCCCACAATTTTTCATGTCTTACTATTCTCATCTGTTTCAAAACTGTACATATGATTTGTTGAAGACCAGGTCAATCCACCAGCAACCACAGAGCATGAAAGCTTGCAAAAGGGAAATAATGAGATTGACATTCCTCATTGTATCCAAAGGAGTGATACCTCATTCCTTTTCCCTCGCACAATGGATCTTTAATGTAGCATTTGAGACACCAAGAGACTGCTGTTGAGACATACAGGACTTTCTAAGCAAGTTGTAAGCTTAAAGTCAATTTTTAAAAGTAAAAGCCCAAAGTTTCAATGGATTTTGTAGGTGCTAATTTTCAGTGCTGAGTGAAAGTTCTATAAAGGAATTGGTCACTTTTAACATCCAAGTACAAAATTGCAACAAAAGTGAACTATAGAAATCAAACTCTATCCTTACATAATGCTTCCAATATGCACTTCAATTATTCACACTTTTGCACTAAGTCCAATAAGAATCTAAAACTGATTTATTGATGAGGAAAAAGTGGTTATTATCAGTGTGATTACAATTGATTGCTAGAATATTAGCTTATTTAGAGGAAAAATTGTCAAAATAATGTCTGTGATTAATCTCAAGGTAAAAACCTCTTCCCAATTACATATGAAAACATGTTGTTCTACTTGTGCGCATGGGAGGATGGACACACTGTCCTCCTTGGACATCTAAAGCAAGGTGCCTTATGTAAGGGTCTGCTGTTTCTCTGGGGTGAGAGGGATGTGAGGGTAATAAGTGGCTCTGAAGATGGGCTTCTGCTCCTAGTTTGCTTGTAAGGAGGATAGAGCATCCCTCTGACTGACTAGGGGCAGGGCACATGGGCTGCTCACCTGCAGTGGGGAGCTGAATACTCATGCTCCCTGCCAAGGTTATTAACTTCCCTGGCATTTGTGAAAATCATGGTAGGTAGGAAGGATGTTGTTGTAGTTTAATTCCAGCCAGCAACCAAGGTCCCCAGTCGTTCACTCACTCCCCAGTCGTTCACTCACTCCCCCACCAGTGGGATGGGGGGGAGAATTGGAAGGGCAAAAGGTAGAAAACTCATAGATTGACATAAGGACAATTTAATAGGGCAAGCAAAAGCCACGCATGCAGGCAAAGCAAAGTAAAGTAAAGCAGAGCAAAGCAAAGTAAAGCAAGGAGTTATTTAATTACTTCCCATGGGTAGGCAATGGTGTTCATCCATTCCCAGGAGAGCAGCGTCCCATCATGTACAATGACTACTTGGGAACACAAATGCCATCATTCTGAACGTCTCCCTTTCCTGCTTCCTCCCACCACTTCATATACTGAGCATGATGCCACATGGTGTGGAATATCCCTTTGGTCATTTGGGGTCACCTGTCCCAGCTGTGTCTCCTCTCAGCCTCCCATGCACTCAGTCTCCTCAGCAGCATGGAACAGAAAAGACCTTGATCCTGTGCAAGCCCTGCTCAACAATAACAAAAACATCACAGAATTATCAACACTGTTCTCAACACAAATCCAAAACATAGCCCCATGCTAGCTGCTATGAACAAAATTAACTCTAGCCCAGCCAAAACCAGCATAGAAATTATTTCCCCAAAGCCAAAAAACCAGTGTGCCAAAGCTGAAACCAGAAGCTAAGTGTCGTGATTTGCTGGTCATGTACTTCAAACTAAAAGACTGCCTCTTCTTGCAGAGAAGAAGAAGTCATTATTAAACACAGGAGACAAAATGTGCAGAAATAGTGATGAACTAGAACTATAAAACAGGATTTGCATGTTTGGTTTCTCCAGCCTCCCCATTCATCTCAAATTAAATCTAGTTTCTTTAAGCACTGAGTGGAATACAGTCCTTTATCTGTGAACCCCCAGGAATGTAGAGCAAGCAAATAGGACAGAAGTGAAATTTTCAAGCAGGGAATGTCTGTGTATATTTCACAAGCTCAGGTGACTATGAAGAAGAAGTCCACGAGACCAAATTGTCAATGGATACAGAAATATTTTTTTTCTGATCTTTCTTTTGCTAACTCTGTCACTAAACTGATTACTGTTACATGAGGGTGCACTCTTAATAGCTGCCCATTTAAACATTTTAACTTAATTAAATCCACCTTGAAGATGAGATGAATAGTACAGCAAATACTAAAAAATTCTAAATAATTCACTTCAGAAATAACTAATGATGCTTGAAGTTCAAAAGTACTAATCAGGATGTGTAGAAGTGGATAGTGCATCATTTCTTGAATTTTATAATTTCTATGTTGCATCTTTGAAACATAAATCCTACAGTAAACCAGATGAAATCTGTTCACACTGAAAATAGCCATTGCAAAATGCTTCTGAATTACACTAGAAAAAGCATTGTGATAACTATAACTCTGCTGAATTATATATTATACAGAGAGTACTGTTAAAAAAAAGAGTTCAGTTTTCTGATATGTTTTAGATCTTCTAATCCATCCTGATAGCCCAAGTTCAAATTTTCCATGGGAACTTTTTCTTTCTTAAATCTTAGAAGGTGATGAGGTCCTGTGCTTGTAGAGTATTTCAGACTTTCCATTTCTTTATTATGTGTGTATGATGTAAAGTGCTTTTATGTACAAAGTAAATAATGGCTTTTAGATATAAGTAGACAGATTTGTAAATTTAAATATTATTGTATATTTATAACTGTAGCCAGTTTATTTGATAATGCCCATGTCTGCCTACTCTCACAGAATGTGTGAATGTTTTCGTTTCATTTTACGATGCTGTATTGCATGCATGTGTGTAAGCATTTGAAAATATTCTCACAGATGTATAGGGATGATGAAGCCCATGTTCAGCCCTTAGAGTGGGTGACAGACCCTTGACTTGAACATATTCTTGGCAAAATTTATTGCTAATTAGGGGCAGAAATGAATTTTTACACTAAACATGCTCAACATATCAGGTAATGCATTTGGCCAAGGGTACCTACAGTCAAAGGCATTTATGCTGGCAGCCAGGCACTAAGATGCCCAGCACGGTGCTTTAGAAATGCTGTGAGCTCCTGCAGCCTGGCAGAGGTCAGGCAAGAACATGGGTGGGTAGAAGAAATGATGGAAGTCACAGAATGCCTCATTCCCAGCAGTCCTGCCTCATTTCCAGGTGCACACTGACTCTGGTAAGCACAGCACACAGGTTTCCCTCCTCTCTCTGGTTCAGGTTTGGTCTGCAGAGGGGAAAAGGAGAGAGAGCCTCTGCCTCGGTTCTTTACCCTAAGTGAAGCCAGAGAAATACAAGATTTGGTCAGTTTTGGACACAGCCTCCATTCCACTGCCTGTTCCTGAAGCTTTGCTTGTACTGGGTGGAGATGCCCGGAGAACATCATGGTGAGCTGCATGTTCTGAAAGCATGCACTTGTGCATTCCTGCACACACACACAGACACAGACAGACAGACAGACAGACAGACACACACACACACACACACACACACACACACACACACACACACAGTGGGTGCCATTCTTGCAGCCATGTGTTTCACTGCAGACACCTCAGTGAGATGAGGCTGGGGCAGGAAGGGAGAGCAGGACCATCACTTTAGCCAGCAGTCTCCAGGACAGAAATAGTAAATGCCCACTAAAGTAGGTGAATGTGCCAGCAGGGTGGATGAGACAACTATGGGGTTATTGAGGAAAAAGACGTTTCCCAGACTTGCTTATGTTTATGTATGCTTACTCTAGCTTGTCCCTTACTGTGACCTTACATACCCCATGGTATGCTCATTTTTGTTTTATTAACCATCATCCATTCTGACCCATAGCAGCATGGCCAGAAAACAAGGGTCTGGTTTCCTTTCACCCCCTTCCTGCAGCTCAGCCCCATCCTGCTCGGTGTGCAGTGCAGTGACCAGCTCAGCGGGACTGCCACGAGCAGGGGATTAATGGTGTCTGAATGCACTCCAGCACTAAAAGCCACCTTGGTGGGACACTGAGGCTGTGCTGCACTGAGGGACAGAGAGCACCTTTGGGAGATTTATTCCCCTACTTAGACCCTCATAATTTTTTTTCCTTACCTTAGCAGAAAAGGAATTCAATAAATCACCAAGAAATGCCTCATATGCTCACAAGGAAAAACCATTACCTGCACATTTTCTGCATGCATACAGCATCGTATCTACATTACAAATGTCACAAACATGTCTTAGAATACATCTGCTTCATTTTTTCCAGATGGCAGAAAACAAATTTTCTACAGCTGTTCCTTAAAACATATTTTTACTTAAGTAATGGTGTTTTGCTGAACAATGGTACTCATAAACAAGTAATAATGCTCAGAACTATTTTAGACTGTTTTAACTGACTAGACACAGAGAAGTGATGAATTTTGCTTATGGGATCTGGGTTTTTTTTGCTTCAGAGTGTAATTGATGCTTACAAAAATTATTTAGAATGGGCTGTCAGATGTGGTAGCATTTTTTTTTCCACCCTGAGTAAAGGCTTTGAATTTAATTTGGTTGCATTTTAAAATAAAGTAGAACTGAGCTGTAGAAACAGAAATTTGAGTATCAAAGTCCTGAGACATTTTATTTTGATAATTTCAAGGCTTTGTAAAATGCTCTTGAAAATAAGGTCTTGGAATACATGTTTTCCTGTATAATGCTTTATTTCTGGCAAATGGAAATTTTCTGGGAAAAAAATGCTGTCATTGCATGTCTCAGTTAATTCCACTTGATATGACAAATGTCATTTAAACCTCTTGAAAATATTGTGTATATCTTCACAAAAGTTCTGAGAGATAATCAGGAGATTTATGAAGAACCACAGTCAGATGCACGTAAAGAGAATCATAGGCCTGCCTTTATCAGTTAGGGGATGTCCATCTTTGTATTTTTGGAGGAAATAAGTCCTCAAATCTTCAACCTCCACCTTCCATCTTCCATTCTTCCATCTTCAAGCTCCCCGAAATCATGGCTATAGAATCATTACTATATGAGTGTCAAGCTGACAAAACAATCCCTTGTGAAAAACAAACAAAATAACGTTTGAAAAATTTCCTTCTTAGCCTGTGGTCTTGTATTGGGATAAATAATTTTTTCTTTTTTGTGCTCCATTTCCTTGTCTCTTGAATGGAGTATTTGATCCCGGAGCTTCAGGGAAATGGTTTAGTGTCTCCTATCACAAGTTCAACTTTTCTTGCACAAGAAATGGGCCAGACTGTCAGTGGGTGCAAGGTAGAGGAGGTCAAACAACAAGGTTAGGTTTTGCATGGAAATACCAATTCGCTGAAATCCAGATTTCTGATTGGCTGCTCAAACTTTTTTCAACCAATTGTTGGTTAAAAGCAGCAAGACTAAGCATCTACCTGCTGTGGAGAATTTTACTACAGAGACAAAAACAGTGTAGAAAGTTTGGAGGAAATTAAACATTGTGCAGCATTTGCAGCAAGTAAGGCACCTTTAGAAAGCCTCCTTCTCAGAAATCTTTGCTGAAAGGTAAATCTATTTAAAAAGTTAAACTACTGCTTTGTTGCTGCAAAGTATAACCTCCTGTCAGAAAAGACTAGAAATGCTGTGTATGCTCAATCTGGCCTCAGTAATGGCTTGTTGTGCCAAAGGAACATAAGTTGGACTTTTGTGCACAGCTGAAAGTGGCTCAGAGATGGGGTACAGTGTAGCATTGCCATGAAGAAAGTGAAAGGCACATTTGGCACTAATTGACGTTGTTTTCAACCCCAAAACCGGAGCATTGGCCTCAACAACCATACACCACATGGTCACAGAGGACTGCACCTACCTGGAACATATTAAGAAAACAAACATATACTAAGACATGTATCTCATGTAGACTAATACTAATTTTACAATGTTTTGAAGGAAAAACCTACAGGACACTGTGATTGCTTTCTCCCCTTTCTGACTTTGTTGGTCATCTGGGAGATTGTCCCTGTGCTGTATTTGTCTGGGAGCTGCTCACATCCTTCCCACAGCTGGATGGGAGACATTGGAAGACAGCAGTACACCCAAGGGGGAGTTTTGGATCAGCCTGGAAAGATAAAGCTGAGGCATCCATTCTTCAACTCTCTGTTTATGCAGCACTTCCTCCTCTCCAGGTTTCCCCTGCAATACCTGTACTCACAGTCATTTTTGTAGATAGTGCAAAGTTGAATTTGGGGCTTTAGTACAGCCTGAATTTACTCTATTCACTACACCCTCAAGAGGATGCTCCAGGTTTTTACTGTTCACAGCACACACTCAGGCTTGACTTTCTGGGAAGAGTTCTCCAGTTGTGGATGACTTGGTCAAAAATACTGACATGCTCCTAAGATTAGTGACAACGTATTTTTGAAGAAGTAATTATCTCTTTGTTTACCTAAATCTAGGTCAGGTGAGGTCCATTTGGATATTTTCAAGACAATCATTGGCAAAGAAACTGACAAAATGCATTGCTGAAGTTGAATTTTCTTAATTGGTTTGCAGTCCATTAGAGACTGCAAAGCACAGCTTTCCTTCACTCCAGAGAATGTCATACCAATTTACCAAGTCTTTTTGTTAGGAAATGAGAATTTCCAAGTCATTAAAAAACATACCTGTTTGTGTGGCCTGATTAATTTCCAGAGGAGTAGTGGAGATTTTGCTAAGGCACAGTGTCTGCTGAGGATCCAGAGAGTGGATGATCCAGCAGCAACTTGTGAAAGGGAATCCTGTATCCTGAGCACAAGAGTTGAAATGTTGGTACATGCTTTGGTTACACTAAAGGTCTCTTGGTCCTCTGTTCTTGGTTGTTAGAAGCTCTAGAATTCTTTTTTCCAGTCCTGCATCTGCATTGCACACACAAATTTGCAGTATAGCACAGCAGAGGAAATCCAGGTGCCTAACAGGTGGGAAAAGTATCAGTGACATTAATGGCAGAATTATACTAATGCAGGTTATTAGATACTTCATAAATTCATCTATACAATTTTGTTGGGTGCAATTCTGACCTTAAGGTAAGGCCTTAAGACCAGGTGGAACTTCTGTGATCAGGTAAATGCAGAAGACATAGGATACTTGTTTTTCAGCCCTCAATCAGGTTTGCTCATGCACTGCTTCATTTGCAGCCCCAAGCAATTCCCATTAGCTTCAGCAAAGCTAAATGGTTTAGTGCCACAGAGTTAGGCCACATTAATCTCACCTTTTCCCATGTGGGCTTTAAAAAATGGAAATGAAAACAGTTGAGAGAAAATACTGTTCTTCTGGGAGAAGAACAGGTTCTGCCTGCTGCTCGCAGAGGGAATATATAACACCAGGATTAGAGTTACTGAGGAGTGGCTTAATGAAGCTGGCTGGCTCAAAGCTGGTCATGGTTGTACACATGGGAATAGCATCTGCATACCAATAGAGCAAGGCAGTCCATTGTCTTCAGCTAAGAACCAATCAAATCAAAACAGTGTCTTCATACATTGAAAATTTACCATATTTCTTTATTTGGACATAAGGACAGATTTATTGTTCTTTTATATAGATGTAAGGAATCAAGCCTGATAGTTTAGGTCCATTAGAGAGTGAATCTTATGAATGTTCTTTGCTGATCTCCTGAGCCAGCAGAAATTGGCCTTTAAGAAAAGGATGTCTGCAAAACAGTTGGCTGTCAGCTTCTTTGCAAAGGGGCTTCAGGTGCTCTTGCTCAAGTACACCACTGCACATAGCCTTGCATTTAGATGGGGCCATTCCTGGACCTGCAGCCCTAGGTAGTGCAGCAGCTCTTGTGTTGGCAGTCACATTAGAAAATCACCTTCTCAAACTGAATCAGCTCCATTTTAAAGCAGTTTGCACCCTTTAGAGGTGCATTCCAGAACCTCACTACCATCTGACATCTAAGGTCTTTTAATTACCCTCATCCATGTATTTGAGGCTAATTTTCCATAAATTAATTATTGTATTAGTATTACCTTTTCATCCTCTTAGGTATTCCACAGCATTTACTATCTCTAAAGACAAAGTAATACTGACATATCTTTAATTTGCCTTCATCCCTCATTTTTGTCCCTCTCAGTCCCTTGCCCCCATGCCTTGCTTGGGTGTGCACTGGCCTTGTCTGTGCCTGGTGGCTCCCTGTATCCAAGGAAATGTCCCTGCCCTGCAAAAATGCTCACCTATGCTGTTGCAAGGTTTCATGCACACTCTGGACCATTCTGCCAGACCGCTCCTGGACAGAAGGTCCAGAGCCAGTGAGTGCTGTTCTAGTCAGTGCCAAAAGTGAAGGTGTCCATCCCTAGGTGTGCCTAAGTTGCATAGGGACTTCCTGCACTCCTCACACCAATATTTCTCATTACTGCCATTGGTAGAAGTGAGTTCTGCACCTCTGTGGTGGGAATTGCTGTCATAATGCTGAAAATGTTGTGGATAGCATCATTTGCTGGATAGAAAGGGAGAGAGAAGGAGAGAAATAAGAATTTGAAAGGAGAATAAATTAATGCTGGTTGTTATAAATTATAAACTGTTAAAAGGGAAAAAAAGGGTTGCATTCAACAAATGCATAATTTTGTTTGAAACCTCCATCTATTTACATTCCATTTTTCCTCTACCTTAATCCTGAAGTTTGCTGATACTTGGGCTAGTGTATCTGCTGCTGATACCCTCAGACAAAAGTACAGTCTGCAGTTTATCAATCTGGGAAACCTTTCAAGTGCCTATTGACAAAAGAAATTTTGGTTCTGAGCTACACTGAAACATTCTGGTCTCTCAGTGAGTCAAGTGGTGCAGTCAGAGAATACCACAACACAGAAAAATGCTATTTAGATGGCAAGGAGAACACATTGGACTTGCTATATCTGTTTTGGAAACACAGCCTCAGTTAAGATTTATTATGGGAGATATCTATCCATTTTCTGAGACAAAATCAAAATTGTTGTTCCTGAAATTACCATTGCTCTTTCTTGTATAGTTGAAAACAAACAAACAAACAAACAAACAAACAAACAAATGATTTTATGATTAATGAAAAATACCTGATTGATAATGATGGGGACAAAATCTGCTGTTCCAAGGACAGATGAAAAATTATCCAAAATTACATCTTTCACAAAATCACAGAATTCTTAGGGTTGGAAGGGACCTCTGGAGATTATCCAGTCTGATTCCCTCACCCAGGCAGGGTCACTTGGATCTATTTACAATACAGGATTGTATTCATGTGGGTCTTTAATGCCTCCCAAGAGGGAGACACCACGACCTCCCTGGGCAGCCTGTGCCAGTGCTTTGCCACCCTCAGTGTAAAAAAGCTCTTCATCATGCTGAGGTTCTACTTCTTGTGTTTTAGTTTATGGCCATTGCCCCTTGTACTGTCACTGGGCAACACTGAAAGAGATGGTGACAAGGCACCATCCTCTTGGCACCTGCCTTTGAGGTCAGAGGGGTTTGTAGATGTTGATGAGATCCTCTCTGAGTCTTCTCAGGCCCAGCTCCCCCAGTCTTTCTTGTAACGGATGCTCCAGGCCCCTCATCCTCTTTGTTCCTCTCTGCTGACCCTCTCCGGTAGCCCCTTGTCTTTCTTGTACTGAGGAGCCCAGAACTGCACACAGCTCTCCAAATGTGGCCTCACTGGGGCTGAGTAGTGGGGCAGGATCACCTCCCTCAACCTGCTGGCTGTGCTCTTCCCAGTGCACCCCAGGATACCATTGCCTCTCCAGGCTGCAAGGGCACTGCCAGCTCATGGTCAGCTTGTCACCCACCAAAACTCCCAGATCTGTCTCTGCAGAGCTGCTCTCTTGTGAGTCAGCCCCCGGCCTGTACTGGTACTTCTCTCTCTGTTCATGTGTCCATGTAGCCCAGAACACCTGTATAGAGAAGACTTAAAACTCTGGACAGTCCCTCCACCCAGAGTTACTGAGTAGCAGCTCAGTAGTCCGTGCTCTGTCCTGCAGAGTGCTGACAGATTATAGTCTATGTCTAAAGGTCCCTGAGACTTGCCTTCCCTGTAGGGACTGTGATTACAGCATTTATGTGCTTGGAAATACTTCACAACTCCCTTCTTCAGTCCTTTCTCCACCCCTTCCCCAAACCTATGTCTCTTCCCCTGACCTCTTCCCTAATGGAGGAACTATTATGGAAGATCTAAAGGACTTTTATTCACTGCCCCAAGCCATCATCATTGTCTGGCAATCCCCCACTCATCTCATGTCAGCCTGTTTGATCCTGTCTTGGTTCAGAGAAGCCACCCCCACAAACCAAGGATCCTGGCTTCTGCTCCAGTCATCCCATTTCTTTATACTCACTGAGAGCTAATTGAAGTTAAGCAGAGGGGGCATGTTTTTCTTTCTTTAAGTTTATTTCTTTAAATTTAAGTCAAGACCATTTACATGTATAAAAGTAAGTCCTTGGAGTTTTTAAACCCTCCAAAAATAGCCCTCAAAATTCAGCCAAATTAGTACAGCCACAATTTCCATGGAAGGCACCATCAGATGGAGGAGGCTACTCCAGCCAGCACGCATACAATGGCTGTTCAGTCTCCTCCACCCTCCTCACCTTGGCAGATTTTGTAGGGAGACAGGGAAAAGGAATGATTGAACTCTAAAATGATGTCATACCCTCCACTCTTTGGAGAAGATCACCAAACCGTCCAAAAAGTCTCTTACAAAATCTCTCTAAAGAGGCTGTTAAAGAAACTATGCAATCACAGAACAAGAAGAAAGCACTGTCAATGATTAGAAATGGAACAAGAAAAAACATAAGAAAAAGGAAAAATTACTAGCTTTAAACAGGCTGAAAGAAAAACAGGTGCAATCCATGCTGCAGAATGTCATCACAGGGGATCCTGTAGCAAGAGGTGAACAGTGAGGGGAGTTCTTGGATGTGAGCAGGGTTACACTGCTCACTCATTGCCGTGCAGCTCTGGGGAAGGGTACATGAACCACTCATAGAAATGATGATGCATTTAAAATGAACTTTGATAATTAATAAATGAGCCCAGCAGAAAGATGTACGAAGTCCTTTGGTAAACTAGCAGTGTCCAAACCCAACCAACTGAAAAATCCTCCTGTTTCAAAAGTAAATGCTTTGATACCACAGGAATGATGGGCACAATAGGGAGAGGAAAACATCTTCATCTGAAATTATGCATCTCAGCTGAAATTGGTGAGCAATGCTCTCTCTTAGATAACGAGTGAGATTCTGACCTTGATTATTGGCATAAATACTGAAAATGGAAAGCAGGAAAAATAAGGACATAAACAAACAGCTAAAAAGAAGGTGGCATCTTAGGAATAGATTATTCCATAATTTTATTACCACTGGGATTTTCATGGATTTCCTTTGAAACACTTTGGTACCTCTTAAAAGCAAGATATTTGACAAGAAGTTTGTGACTTGATGGAGTATGGCAATTATTAATGTAAGTAGGGGAGGTCTTCAATGAAGTCTGACATGATACAGGCTATTGCTAAAGCTAGAACATACAGGATGAATAAATAAAAAATATTTATTTTTAAAATTCCCCCCTTCAAGCTGTAGGGTATTCACTCCTCTCTCGTTGGTAAGGTATAGCTAAAAGATCAGGTTAGGAAAGGAAAGCTGTACAATTTTTCCTGATTTTTTCCGTTTGTGCATGTTTCTATATGACCATGTGCACACTTGAACATACTCAAAGATTAATGGATCTAGTGGCACATATTCAGCATCTCTACATTTCCCAAATCACCACATCTGCAGGAAAAGAAAAGCATTGAGTTCCTCTATCCGTCACTGGTGTCAGGCTTGTCCAAAGCTGTGTTTTACACAGCTCAGATTGTTCAGATGCATCACTTAAGCCAGTCAGGAGTAGGATGAAGTGTGGGGGACACTGAGAGGGAATGTTTTACAGAATGAAGGGCTTCAGGGAAAGGACTGGAAATGGAAAAACAGCCATGATGGACTGTGCTTCTCTAGCTGTCAGATGCAGCTTGGAAGTCAACCAGAATGTCTAGAAAAAGCAGTTTTTTCATATCCTGGTGACTAAATTCCTCCTTCATTTTCCCCCCCTTCAAAGTTTTTTAAAGTCTTTTACATTTCATTTATACAAAAATGGAGTGTTATGGGAAAAACTTCCTTTTTCTATACACAAAGTTTTGTCTTCTACCAACCAGGGCAAATTTAGAATTGTTGCTGACACTGAGGGAGCTGCATACACAGAGAATGTAAAAAACTGACCAAAGCATCTCTGGAAATCAATTTGTGTTTAAAGTTCTGGTTCCTAAGATTATGATTATTATTTTCTGTTATTACAGGCCCTAGGCAACAGTGAAATAGTTCTGGGCATGGGACTAGCAATGGCAATTCCATGCATAGACTAAATAGGCGAGGCAGCTGAATAGGAAAAAGATTGCAACATACAAGGCAGAGAGGGGCAATGCTGAGAGCTGAACACTTCTCTTGGATCCCAGAGCATTAAGCACAACCTCAGTTTCTGTCACCTACATCTTGCACGCCTAAAAGTATCACTATCACTGCAGGTTGCAGCTATCCATGGGTCCAAGACACCTGCTGTTTCCTGCTGCCAGCAATAAGATTCCTGGCATATGCCCCACTGAACACCAGGCCCTTCTCTAGATGACTGCACTGATGGTGAAAGTGTCTGTCTATTCTCTTGGCTTGAAATTTGCTGTTGCTAAAAGAAAATAAACTTTTTTTTTTTGTTTTTTGTTTTTTTGTTTTTTTTTAATTTCTTCTGTCTGGAACTTGATTTTCACTTGATTACTGACAAAGACATACATAGTTCCCCCACTCTATCTACTCCTGGATTGCTGTATCTGTTGCAGCACCTTCTCAGGAAATTCCTGCTCTTGTAGGCACGAATATAAAGATTGGAGCCATCTCAACATCTTTCTGGCTTCTTCTCATCTGCCCTGAGAGTTCAGGTCTCCAGAGACCTCTGGGAGTTTGCTGCATATTGCCTTTCTTATCAAGCTGTTATGTAAACTCTCAGTACTGTGTGTAAGATGTGATATCTCAATAGCTTTTTCTCTCTCATTGTTTCTGCCCTGGCTGGGGTTTGCCACAGAGGATGTTTATTTGCCACTGGACATAAAAGCATCAAAGAGAGAATATACCTTTTCACATTTCAGATCACTGGAAAAAGGTGTCGTGCAGGATCACATAAATGAGCTATCTAAGGCCAAAACAAATCTGTGATATGCTAACTTGGTTCTATGGGCAGTTTAGGAATTTAGTTCTTCGGGTGGCTCCAAACTCTGCAAATAAAGTGACTGGGATAGTACAGACACTGTAGATAATGATCCAGCTTCTTTTCAGTAGCCTGTGAGTGCCCTCCTGATACAAGAGAAGCATCCACAGTGCTGTGTACCACACCACATCATGTGTTTGCTGCTGCATTTGTGCTCATTCAAAACACCTCCCTTGGATCAGTAACTTTTGGTGCTGTTTTGGAGGCAGAGACTTCTGCTGAAATTTAGTCATATGCCCCATTTGTCTGTAGTGGTTCACACTGAGCTGTCTTCGTTGGAGCAGCTAAGTCATTTGCAGTGTGCCATTGTGTGGATTTGTGAGGGCTGTATCTTTTACTCTGCTAGTTAGTAATTCACAGAGCTTATGGGTGCATGCTAGTGTTGCTGTAATTATGCATTAATCACCATTACACACAAAGCCATTGCTGACTTAGTGTACTCTGTGTTATCATTTGCATGCTTATTATGTCCAACTCAGTCTCATCAGTGTTGGTTAAAACTTCTGCCAGGTCTGGATCAGGTGGGACTACACTCAAATCCTTCCCATTTGCCATGCTCTGACTGACATGTAATGATCTGTTATTTTAAACAAGTAGCACAGTTCTGGCTACTTTCTGTGCTGCTGAAATTTATGCTGTTCATCTATCACATCTCTTTTTTGCCAAAAAAAAAAAGTCTTTAAAACTAAGAACGTGTTATTGTGCTTGTGTCTGATGAGGAGGAATGCCTTAGGACCTACCTGCAAATTCAATGTAGCATTTACACACTTGCTCTCCTGTCACCCATCCCATCCACACCACTCCCTCTTCAGCCACTCCCACAGATTTACTGGCTGATTTCATTCTGGATTCTTCTTTTGCGTTTCCAGGATGTATTTTACTGCACAGTATCTGTCTGCACCGTTTCTGTTGCTCAGGACAGATGCAGGAGGTTTTATACACTGACAGCAGTGTTTTTCTGTGCTGTACCTGTGGGGATGTAACCATGCTGGACAGTGGGCACATGAGACTCCTGGGGAGCAGAAAGTGCAGCAGTGGAAGCTCTGGCTTGCTGATCCCTGTGCCAGCAAATACATGTATTTTAAGAGAAACATAAACAGAGCTTGTCCTGGTTATAGGGCAGCCAGGGAGATGCAGCTGAACTTGTAAGACAGTCAGCCTTCTTGGTAGGTGCTTGGGGTAGCAGCCAGGCAACTCAGGTTTAATTTACAGTTAAGTCATCTAAGTTTATTTCTCAGAAAATACGTATTTTAAAAATTCTGAAATTAAAACATGGTTAAAACTCTTTACAATAAACAGAAGACTTCAGGGGAAAGAATGACTGCCAGCTTTGCTTTTTGTTGAAGCTGTAACAGATTTGAAGTTTATTTTATACTCAAGGCTTAAAAGATGCTTGAGACAGTTCTTCAAAAGGAGCTGCACATCTGTGAAAGCACTCGCTGAATACTTCAGATAATGTTCAATCTGGGTTAGATGCCCCAGAGATCAAGTCAAAGAGAGAAGTGATTGTTTTGCTTTTGATATCTGTACCAAACCCCCTTAAAATGGGCGACATTTCAGCTGCAGGCACATTATCAGTAGCCTGAGATCAGAATAGCCGTCAAGTACTTTCAATTTGGAATAAAAACCAAACAAGCAATAGAGGTCATGAGTTAAAGATTTAGGACATGCTGTTAAACTTCTCAGACCTTGTTCTCCCACAGAAAGGAATCTGTAATAGCTCTCCATATAACTTATATATCATGGTGGTGAAGGAAGCCCTAACAGACCAACCAGTATTCCAAAGAATGCTTCAGCTGTGCAATTATTTGAAAAGTGAAACTCTGTAGGACTGTGAGATTACCATGGCAGATTGATTTTTCTCAGGGTTCTCATATCTATGTCTTCAGCAGAGGCTGTGTGAAACTGGTCTGTCCCCAGCCTCACAAGATGGGAACAAAATGACTTCGTGCTGACTCTGTTCTGCCTCCTGCATCATGCAGTCTGGGACATCCTGGTGCAGAGGGGAAACTTGCATTTGTGGCTCAAGGGTCTAGTTTTTCTTTTTAAAACTCCAGAATTCTTCCATGACAATGTGAGACAAATCTATTTCATTTTGTCTTAACAATAATTTCCTCTCAAAGACATTTTTGTTAGGAATGGCAGAGGATTTTGTTGGTTTTTAAAAGGAGAGGAAGCCCCTCCATCACATTTCAGCTGAAAAAAGATTCCATGGCATCTGCTGGTCTTAATTACCCTGTGTTGCTCTGTAGATGAATGCTGAGGATTAATGTCTTCCAAAGCATGCCTGATATCTCCAACACTACCTTCTGACCTAACAAATATCAGTCCTTCCACTGTAAGCTTCTTTCTTTTGAAGGCCCTGGAAGACCCCAGCTGTTCATATCCCGTCCTGATGCCTTCTAAGCACTCAGAATAATTTCATTTTTATCGGGATTTTTGTTTGTTTTTGTTTCATTGTTGTTTGTTTATTGTTGTTTGTTTGAGTTTTGGTCAGTCAGTTTTTATTTTGGTAGTTTTGTTTGTTTGGTTTTGGTGGTTTTGTTTGTTTGTTTAGTTTGTTTTTTGTTTGTTTTGTTTTTTTAACTACCAGTTAGGAATTCACTGTTAGCAATCAAGGGACATGGTAACCTATTCCAAGCAGCCCTTGCAGCTGCTGTCTTCAGTGTGAGAAATCCCTTCCCTGTCTTTCAGTGAACAAACTTCACCCTATCAAGAAGGATTTCAGGCCTTCTTTTGTGTAATCCCCTGTTATGGCAGCCAGGCAAATTTAGCAGATCTTCATGAAAATCACTTCCTTCTGCTCATAAGCTATGAATGAAGGTATTTCTCCAACCCTCTGTAAATCTTCACAAGCTTTGCATGTTTTTGTCACAGTGTTTGAAGGTGTATCAGCCAAGTAACACCAGGTACCTCTAATGTGAAAGCTTCCCATAGCCTGCCAAAATTGTGCTGATTGTCCAGCTGTCCCAAACACATACACCACAGTGCAGATGGAGTTTCCTGGTCCTTCAAGGTTCCAAAGGGAGCCGAGGTCTAGTCAGCACACTCTACCCTGCTGCAGAGCTTTGAAGAGCTTTGGTGATCAGAAGTGTTGTTATGGAGGTCATCAAGCTCAGTTTCCAGAGTTCACTGCATATTCTCTCCATATTCTTTCTCTGGCTCACAGGAAAAATGGAGGGATGGTTTGTCTGATCTTAAAGCCCTTATTCCTGCACAGTCCTCTGTGCATGTGCAATAACTTATGGATGCTGCTCTGAGGAGGCCTGGCAGCTAAGGGGAGGTGACAGCAGCACTCTTCTCTGGGATGGAGAGTGTGTAGGGAGCTCCCTCTATTGATCTTCCTGATCTTAGGAGAAAGGTTGGGTTCTCCGTGTCCTTTACTGGGGAAAAGACCACAGCTTTTTATGAAAACCCTCATAGAAATATTCACTCAATGTAATGGATTCTTAGGCTCTGGAATGCACTCATACCACCTGATTACTGACATCTTGAAGTCAGGTGTTGAATCTATTTGCTTGGCCTCTGTGGAGAGACGTGTGTGTTCCCAGTTTGACACATTCACTCTATCATGGGCATTTCTTTTAGGACAAGTTGTCCTTAGAGGGTGACCATCACTCTGTGTTGGTTTAGGGTTGGATGTTGAGGCACATAGAGAAGTTGGACCCTAGAACAGATAATTTTTTGTGACCTCTTAAGAAAAAAAATATTTCTTCACTTTTTGTTCTCTTTCTCTGACATAAAAGAAAAACTTGCAGTAACACACTATGATACTTTAAGGACTGTGCAGCCAAGGTGTTTAAGCATTTATTTAGAAACTGTGGCCTGAAAACTATAAACTGAGCAGCAGTTTAGATATTGGCATTGCTCTTTAAACTACATATATTTAATTTCTCTAAGATTTCCTGTATTTTTGCTAGAAACTATTTAGGAAGTTTAGAATTTTGCTTATCACCTCAGTTTGCAGGCTCTGTCATTCATCCAGAAATGTAAAATGTATACTGTTAGCCCAGAACTTCAGGTATCAACTCTGAGTGATATCTTATTTTCTGGATACAGGTTAGGGAAAAAGAGATTAATTGCCTTGCAAGACTGAAAAAAGAGAAGGTAGAAAGAGCATGATGCTCAGAAACTATGGGAGTTGGGAACCAGGTGAGGGCTTGAAGGGAGAAAGAAATGAAAGAACAAGGGCAAGAACAAGAACAGCTCTCTTGCTGTGACAAGAGAGCAGCTGCTGCCATATCGTAATAACAAAACAAGTAATTAATATTCCATTAAAGGATGGACTGTTATTGCTGAAGGACACACCATAAAAAAAAAATTTCCTGCAGAAAATTAAGTTGTGCCTGATACTGTCATGAGTAACATCTCACAGACAACAGGAAATGTATCCTATAGTAGGAATTATTAGGGATTAGAGAGAAAGCACCACCTTTTATGGAGTTGGAAGCCACATCTCAGTGGGAAGAGATGGAAGATTCCTTGATTTTGAAGTGTGCTTTCCTCTCCTGCTCACTGCAGGTGAAGGATGCCATCCTGCTTTCCTGGTGAGTGCTGCCCAGAGCTTCCCTGTTTATCAGGGATGCTGAGGACACAGGCTGTGTCTGATTCACCAGTGGGCAGCCCTGTGTTTAAGGTGGGAGTCTTGGCTCATAGGGAATGCAGACAGCCACCTGTGGAAGTCACTGTGGCTTTCAGAGACACTCTTGCACATGAACTCAGCACGGCCTTACATGGCAGCAGCTGCTCAGGGGATGCATGGACAGGTTCCACTGGGGCTCTCTGCTCTGTGGGCACGCACAGTCTGGCTGTGCCGAGCCTTGGCCGTGCTGGCTGCAGCCCCAGGCCCCGCCAGGTGTCCCCCCAGGTGTCCCCCAGGGTGTCCCCTGCCAGGTGTCCCTGCTGTGTGCGCTGTGGCAGCCGGAGCGGATGAGGGTCTCTCAGCATCTTGGCCCAGGCGGCTTTGGTGGCCTGGCTCACTCACCAAGAAAGTTTTGCTCCCTTTGTTTCCAGCCCTGAGTCAAACTCAAGTGTAGATTTCCTAACCTGGGGCTGTCGATACAAAATAGTGTTCAGATCCAAACTGCCCCAATCTTACTGCCCTCAAACCTGCTGTATGGCTGGTGGGGAAGCAGGAAATTCACTTGACATTTTGATTATCATAATTTTTTTAATCCCTTGAAGTGGTTTTCCAAGATGGTGCTCAGAACAGAATGGGGAACTGTTTGCCTTTTAAGTGCTACAAATAACTGATTATGTGTAAAAATATCTGACCTGATTAAGAACTGGAAGTTAGACATTTGGAAGAGTGCTTCAGATCGTGATCTGCCACCATTTTTCATGTGTGTGGCCACAGATCCAATTCCCTGTATGTTACTGAGCTCTGCCTGTCTTTCAGGTGTGTGATTTATCCTTCAGCTGCCTTTATAGTGAATACAGTGCATGCTCTTATACTGATCTGGCTCTGATGGTCAATACATGTTGCTCTTCTGTAGCTGAGGAAAAGCTAATGGAGACTGATCATATCTGTTCAGTTCAAACAGGTGCTGAGGAGAATGTTCAGATGCAGTTGCTAAAAACTGCACATTTGTGGAAGCAAAGCATATGACGTTAAAACTAAAACTATGGGCAGCTCACAAAACAGGTTTTCAAAAAAACAGTCTAGAGCCATAGGTAATGTTTCTCCATCCTGAAATATTAGATATGGTCAAAAAGACTGAAAAAAACACCTTGATATTATTCTGCCATCATTCAAAAAAAGCAGAAGAAATAAAGACTAGACAGCTTCACGTGTGTTTGGGGCAGATGGCAGAGCAGTAGAAGCAAGAGTAAGTCAATGACTGCTAAAGAAGGGCAGCCTTGTTCAATGGCAATGCTTCCACAGCTTCATTTTCTCTTTCTTAGTGAGATTAGAGCAATCTAAAATTTAGTCATGTAGTTTTGTTCTTTTAGGTCAGATCTAAGTACTTGGCCTTCTTAGGCGGACCATAGAGACATGTGGAAAGCAGTCATTCTCATATTAAGATGGGTCTGTAGAGGAGGTGGGATGAGATGAACTTTGGAGACACTGGTCCTCCACCAGGATGACTGCAGAGACATTCTGGGCTGGAAGGCCAGCTTTGAGATGGATACAGCTAAATGAGGTGAATCCTTTCTCAAGCTCATGCACATGAGATTACAAGTACTACAGAGGTATGGCAACTGAAATAGTAAGAGAAACGGCCAAATATTTAAAAGCTAAAGTAAACATTCTAGAACTTTAGTAGTGAAGATAATTTTTTCCTGAAAGAAATTTCTTAAAGGTGTTGATCGAGCCTCCACCCTTTAAAATCCTGATAATGTTTTTGTTAAGACTGGATGTTCTTCTAAAAGCGAACTCAAAAGTTCAAGAACTCAAGAGTTCAGTTCAATGTTAAAAAGGAGTTAATTCCTCAAATCTTTATGCTTGGAAAGAAATCAGATGGCAAACTCTTCTGCTCCTAAAGTCCATCAGTCTGGTATAAGCAAGAAAGAAAAAAAAAAAAAGTAAGACTGGACTGGGGTGACTGCTGGAATAGAAATGAGTAAAATATTATATGTCTTTTGTTGAGGTTTTCATTAAAAAATGTAGTAAGTGTTCTCCAAGTAGATGTACCATGCTCTTCAACATCCAAAAAAGAACACAGGTTTACCCAACCACAAGTCTTTAACACAGAAACACAGCTCTTGAGTACCAGATGTGCATTTAGAAACACCATCCAAGAGAATTAGGATGTCCATTGGGAATTACTGTGTTTCTACTTCCTGCTAAACTAATATCTGTGAAGCTTTCCCTGAAGAGACGTTCCCATCCCTGTGTTTTATACAACAGTTTACTGGTGTAGCATGGGCCAATTTACATACAGTCAGAAGCTGAGATATTTTTCCGGTTTTCCAGTTTTTAGAGCTCAATACACTACAACAAAACGTGCAAAAGTCCTCTTTGGACCAAAAAGAGGGCATATAACCATCTTTGTTCAGCAAAGCTGGTTTTCCCTGGTCAGGAGTTGCTCCAGGGAGTGAGTGGATTGCTTACTGGCTGCATTTGCGGAATATTCATCAGATGAGTTCAGCGGGAACAAAGTGAGGTGTTTCTATTGCTGCATTGTACCATGTATTGTGTCACCCTCATGTTATCTCTTATCATTCTGGTACCTGGTAGACTCACTGAGAAGGAAAATGTCACTGTGCCCAGGCTGTACCTTCCTTGAAAAGCAGAGGAGGGAAGCTGGTAAGTGTCAGGGAAGCAGGGATAACAAATTCAAATGTGTGCACAGAGCTTATAAACCAGTAGGAATAAGTAACAGGAGTGAAGATTTCTCTCAGGAAAAGACTGTCTTATGGAGATACTGAAAGGAAAGTGCTAGGACACAGCTGACCTCCTGACATTCCTAACTGCACTTTCTGAGTCTTCCAGGCATCTGGGGGTTCATTGCTGTCTTAAAAATGAGAAAACCAGAGAGTGTAAGCAGAGGGATTCAAACCAGAACCCCTGTATTTACAAACAAGGAGTTTGCTATGCTGAGCACCTGGGGTTTGAATGGCTCTTTGCTCTGCCTGCCAGAGAGGAGCAAGAGACTGAAGCTGCTAATGGAGGGCCTGGTTTTGGCCTGGCTGCAAAACCCATTAAAACAGCAGAGCCAAGACAGTGACAATATTTTGGCATGCGTTTGCAGTGGTCAAAGTGACCCTATATATCATTTTATGTATTTATTTTTCTATATGTGTACAGTCACCTCAATGGCTTGGCATGCTTTCTAGTTATGCCAGCCAAACCAGACCTTTTCTACTTGGCTGTACCTTCAAACTTTCTGGCACGTCAACTTCTACAAGGAAAGATGGCTGGCAGGGGAGTTTTTGGTCTCAGCTGGGATGTAGTGCCTTTTTTTTGCTGCAGTCATAGGGCACTGAAGGAAGAATCTGTGTTTATTTCTACATAGAGGATAAAGACAGCAAAGAGGGAAAAGGGCTAAGCAGGAAACAGAGTAAGCGTTACTTTTTAAACCAAGGAGTGTGTGAAGTTTTAAAACACAACAGCACAGAACTGCACATAGCTTAAAGCTGTCTTGTGAAACCAGTTAGTAGAACAGTCTCAGCTGAAAATACTTGGAAGTATAAGGAACAGGAAGTATAAGAACCTTCCGAGATTCACTTTCAGCTTCATGAACAACTAATACTACATTATAGGTGTAATATTTGATGTTTATGGTTTGCTTATGTACTCACTTTCTAGGGCCCCAGCAGTCACAAGCTGTACAGTGTTTTAGTGAAACATCATCTCAGACCCTGCATAAAAAGCAGAAATAGAGATGGTCTAGAAATATCCAAAGTGAAGCAATGCTTTTGAGGATTGGAAAGTAGAATTGTTGGAGGAGCTTAGTAGCTCCTATCTTACTGACAAAGATACCTTTTATGGCCATGAGAGCATGTATGAAAGAACTACTGCTTTAGGAAAGAGAGTGGAAAATGTTATGGTGGGAACTCATGTTTCATCCTTAATGACATTTTACCCTGACATGTGGATGACATTGTCAGGCTGATCTGACAAAAATTTCTTCCAGGACCTTGTATAACAGGGAACTTGATTTCCTGAAGTAAGAAGCAGTGAGATTATATTATGCTTGGTTGGATTTAGAAAAAAAAACATAAAACATGCATCTCCTTCTCAGCAAGCTGAGATATTGAACATGTTACTTACAGATCTATGCAGTATCTTTCTGCACCTGCTGCTTGCAGACAAGCTCCCATGCACAGTTCTTATAGGAATAATGCTTTGAGTGATCTGCCCATTATTCCCATTGGTATAAATTGCCATATTATTTACACACTACAATGAACTGAATGCAGCAAGGACTATTATTCCATGGTGGAGGGCTGTTCTCACATACTTCACAGCCTGAAAAAAACCCCAGCACTTTAAAACCATGTCTCCTATAGAATATATAACAACAACAATAACAAAGAAAGAGGCAATAAGAAGTGCATTACTAGAAATTCACAGGTGCAAGGCATTTTTAAATTAAGGCAAATAGAGATGGGAGCATCTGTTATTGAAGCACAAAAATTTGATTTGGGAAGAACAGGATGTTCTGTACCACACCAATGAATATTCTTGTGAATCAATGTTTTTTTAATATCAATACTGATATATTTAATGTGATTCATTTAATAGTTTTGGTATAAAAGATAGCTTTCATATAGCTCTGAAAAATTGTTGTAATATATTGCCAGAAATGGCCATGTGTTTGTAGTGACTTTAAGAAAATTTTTTGTTGATTTATAAGAAACTGTAAGCAATTGAACAACAACATAAAGGAATTCATCAGAAGACACACAACCTAAAGCCAAATAAGGGTTATATGTTGTTCATTTCTGAATCATGGAACTGTTTTCTGGAAGGGACTGCTGGCAGTCATCTGCGTCAACTTTACTGTGGAGCTGAACTATTGTTTACATCAGGTCAGCATGGAGAGAACTGCCTTCCACTGTGCCCTGAAAGAACCAAATACTGATAGGATATTCTGGTGGAATCCAGTTATACAAAGGCAGATTACTAGTTTCCCACTAATTTTGTGAGATGAAGGTATGTACTTATTACATATGATTTAAATTAAATTGTAAGTCTGATTGCAGTACAGGAAAGATAATTAGTTTTGCTCCACCTCTGAACTATGAATAAAAAACATGTCCTGACATATTCTAATCACTTTTCAGCTGTCATGAATTGTTTGGTTTACCACAAAAATATTGCTAATAATTTACCATCATTCCCTTATTGTACCTAAAATTATCCAAATACAATACATTGTAAAATCTTTCAAATATCTTCTTTGCCAAAACAAAATGTATCCTGTTATGGCTCCGTGTGGCGTAAGATGTGGACATCACCCTGGTAAGGAGCAGAGATAATGCCACTTGGCTGAGCTGTGCTTGGCACAGGTCTGCTGTGCATGCGTACAGCCTGGGCAAACAGGAGGGAAAAATGTCAGCTTAAACTTCAGTAGGTATTTTAGGTCATCAGATGCTAAAATTTCTTATCCCTTGAAGGACATGGGCTGATAAAGCTGGCAATTGCTATGAGATACTCATCTAGTAAACCTTGGCATTATGTTTATCATGTAGAAGCTGAAAAGTGAATTGCAGGCCATGAGAACAATTTCTTAACTGATTTAATAATGGCCTCAGTTTCAACATCCATCCTGCCACCAGTATTTTAGTGAGGAGAGAAGCAGAGCAAAACCTGGTTCTGTGTCAGCCATCCCATCCCCTAGACAGCATTGATGTATTAAACTCTTGTTTTGCTGCTCTCTTCCTCCCCTTTGCTGTTGGGTCTTCCTCACATCATGTCAACACTTTGACAACTGGCATGGCATGAGCCTCACTGATGGGTCTGGCTTGTGCACATACAAATGCTACAGATGTGTTTGAGTTTTTGTTTACTAGCAAGATGTTTGAGAGGAGTGCCCACCGCTGGGTTACAGAAAAAAAGCAAGTGTGTTCATTTGGGTCATGGATGCAATTTACATTCTTGATCCTTCAATATATTCTGCTGCCCATCACAAGGATCCTTTTGGAGCCAAAATATTTCCTTTCAACTCTCTGTTGCTTGATTTTCAGTAAATATTGGAGATCTTTGCTTCCTGCATACCTGCCTGAAGGACTAGATAGGGAGCAGTGATGCAAGAAGCACATGTCCAAGCACTTGCAGCAAGGTCTTGACTCTCAGCCTGGCACTACAAGAATAAATTTTTTATAAATGTGATGATGGTTTTGAATGTGTTCTTAGAGGACACCACCCAGTGCTGTCTTCTCTTCCTGGGCTGGAAAAGGGTCTTTGGGCTCCTATGGCTGCTGTGCAGAGGTGAGATTATGAGCACTGGGCTCAACCTCAGAGTGACAAACAGATAAGAAGGTGTAGCATCTTTGAGTGACCTTCACTAGATGCAAACCTGAAGGGTGTTCAACACGGTTAAGCAAGGAATATGGCCAACCTGGTGTTCTAATGGAGAAAAATAAGTGAACTAGTTCTGTAACCCACTACTGCAGTATGTGTTTGACATTAGAACAGAATGAAAGGCATCAGTTTAATGCACCTGTGGATCCAGACAGTAATTTTCAGGATTGCAGCAAACCACTCTGAAGATGGTTCTGATAGAGTGTCAAACAGAATTTGGCCCAGTGACTGTAACCAGAGTCAGAATGTTTATTACCAGTTAATTTGTACACATGCCTGTGGCTCTTATTCTTGGAAACAACCTCCCTCAGTGACTGTGAAATGCTGCTATTTCTGCTGCAAAAAGTACATTTTTCCTGTGGTAGACCAATGCATCTTGGAAGCGGCTCATCTGATGTAGCTGCTTGTTAAATGTTCATTATTTATGTGTGGAAACTTCTGGAATAATGCGATAGACAGTGTAGTCATATGGCACCTGCATCCACTTTGTTGTAGCTGTACGACTGGGGAGCAAATTCAGTCTGGGTTCGAACAAATTCTGCTTCTTCAAGGAAATGTCCTTGTCATATACAGGTCTTGCTCTTATCCCACAGAATGAAGATGGGGAACTGAATTTGTGATACTATTTTAAACCATCAGGAAGAAGCAAATAACTGGTCTGCAATTTCCGGACACATTCTACTGGGAGCTTTTTAAGGCTATTTGAGCATTTTGAACTACATTGTTTCCCCCTGAGCCGAAAAATTCTTCCCTGCCATTCTGCACCTTCTATTGATCATGGTTCAAAGATCAAAGTAAAGTGTGTTTTCTGAGAAGCAAAGGTTAAAGTAATTCACAAAGTTACTTGACTAGTGGGAGTTCAGGGGCAAGCATTTGGGCAGCAAATGGAGTCTAGAGCCCTTGTGTCCTACTGTCTACTCATCCCCTGGCATCTGTTCTGAAAACGTGTTTGCTTTTGCAAGAACTTCATGCATTAAAGAACCAGCACTGGAGCTCAAAAACATTGAAAAAATTACTGGCCTAGTGTGAATTCCACAGAGCTCTTTATAAGTATGGCATTTTTCCTGCATTCACAAACAGAGCACTTATCCCTCTTCCCTGCTTGTTAGTGGAGGGAGGATTTTGTCCCTCGGGTTTAATTAAGCACCTAAAGTCATGGCTTTATTTATTGATGAGCCTTTCCAGGGTGCCCACCTCTGTAATATCTGAGGCCACTCAAGCCGTGACCCTGCTGCATTCCTTGGGAGGCAGGGAAAGGTCTCAGGGGTTTATCACTGCTGCCCGGGAGCTCACCCATCACTAACTGTAATAGTGCTAAGTGTGCAACCTGCTGGTACCAGAGTCACCACTGGTGGTGGAGGTGGAGTGATTATAACAGTATTTGACTTGCTGTGATATGAGATACTGTGCTTAGACACCAGTCAGAGGGAAGTTGGATGGAAGAGACAATAAGGCAGAAGCTGCCCTTTGGCATGTTTATGGTAATTGGTATAGAAGCCTGTGTATATCTCTGAATGTACTTGAGGGAGAGAATCACAGAATCACAAATTCACAGACTTCACAGAATGCATCATGTGGAACAGACCACAGTGGGTCATCTGATCCAACCTCCCTGTTCTATCAGGGTCATCCCAGAGCACATGGCACAGGATTGTGTCCAGATTGTTCTTGAATATTTCCAGTGAGGGAGACTTGACAGACTCTCTGGGAAATCTGTTCCAGGGCTTGGTCACTTGCATAGTAAAGAAGTTCTTCCTCATGTTCAGGTGGAACTTTCTGTGCATCAGTTTCTGCCCACTGCCTCTTGTCCTATTGCTTGGCACCGCTGTGAAGAGCCTGGCTCCATCCTCTTGACACCGTCCCTTCAGAGACTGATGGACATTGATGAGGTTCCCTCTCAGTCATCTCTGAACAGGCCCAGCTCCCTCAGCCTTTCCTCATATGAGAGATGCTGCAGTCCCCTCATGATCTTTGTGGCCCTCGTCCGGACCCACTCCAGCTGCTCCATGTCTCTCTTGTGCTGTGGAGCCCAGAACTGGACACAGCACTCCAGATGGTGCCTTACTTGGGCTGAGCAGAGGGGCAGGGTCACCTCCCTTGACCTGGTGCCAATGGTGCTCCAAATGTACTACCTTGATGAATCAATACCTTTGCCTCCAGGACCCCCAGATCCTTCTCTGCAGAGCTGTTTGCAGCAAGTCATGCCTGTCCTGCACTGGTGCAGGTTGTTCTTCCCCAAGTGCAGGACCCTGCATTCACTTCTGTTGAGTTTCAGATGGTTTTGTCTGCCCATCTCTCCAGCCTGCCGAGGTCATTCTGAAGGGCTGCTCAGCACTCTGGGGTATTGGCTGCTCCTCCCAGCTTTGTATTTTTGGGGAACTTGCTGAGGAGGCCTCTGCCCCTTCACCCAAGTTATTGGTGAAAAGCTAAACAATACTGGGACCAGTACTGATCCCTGGGGGACACCACAAGTGACAGGCCTCTAATTGGACCCTGTGACACTGATTACAGGGATCTGCTGTTCAGCCAGTTCTAAACCACCTCTCTGTCTACTCACACAGTCCACACTTCCTGAGTTTGCCTGTGAGGATGTTGTGAGAGTGTCAAAAGCCTTGCTGAAGTCAAGGTAGACAATGTCCACTGCTCTCCCCTTGTCCCTCCAGGCAGTTGTTTCATCATAGGAGGCAATCAGGCTGGTTAAGCATGATTTACCTTTAGTGAATCCATGCTGACTACTCCTGATCACCTTCTTGTCATCCCTGTGGATAATGATGGCCTCCAGAATGAGGTGCTCCATCACCAGCATGAGGTGCTCCATCACCTTTCCAGGGCTGAGGTGAAGGCTGACTGACCTCTAGCTCCTTGTGTCTTGCTCCTTACCCTTCTGGAAGACTGGGGCAACATTTGCTTCCTCCCACTCCTGAAGCACCTCTCCTGATGTCCATGACCTTCCAACATCCCTTTACCCTGCTTTCCTGGGTCAGAGATCCCTGAGGGCTGGTCTTGTAAGTGAAGACTGACGGCATGAAGGCATTTAGTAACTCTGCCTTCCCTGCATCCTCGGTTAGCAGTGTCCCTGCTCCATTTAATCATGGTCCCACATTGTCCTTTGTTTTTCTTTTGTTATTTGTGTATTGGAAGAAGGCCTTCTTGGTGTCCTTGACCAGATTTGATTCCAGATGGGCCTTGGTCTTCTGGTGCCAATTTTTTTTGCGAGACCGCTATCAGCATTTAAAAAAAAATCTAATTAAAAGCAAGATCCTAGATGAAAACTAATCTAAACCTGCATATTTTCTGTGTTTTTCCATTTCTGACAACAGAAAAAAATTTGCAGGTTAAAATAAATCCCAGAAGAGGAAAAATTATTTATAACTCTGACATTTTTTTCTTTCTAAAGAGCTGTGTGGTAAGCATATATTTAGAAATTAATTGAAAAATAATAAAAACAAAGAATTATGAGAACTTTTCACCTCTGTGAGCACCTTTTTCTTTTCCCTTAGCAGTCCTGAATATGGAACAGGGAAACAGGTGTCATAAATCCACAAAATTATTCCCCATTTGCTATATTACATTTTATTTATATTCTCTGGCTGTTATTTTATGCTAAATCTGCAGGTTCTCTTGTTAGATTTTAGTTTTCACCCCAGCAAATGAGGACATAGCACATAACCACTGTTGCAGCGATTTCTTTTCCAAAGCTTAATTACTCTCTGGTTATGTTCATAAGAATATTAAATATTTCTGATAGTTTTTGGTAACTGTGAATTGTTGTGACAGACTTCTTTTTTGATTGGAAATAACTGGTCTGTCAGGAACAAAATGTTCAGATGTTTTCCCATTAAAGGTTGAATTTATTTTTGTGTAAAATATAATAAGGTTTTGGCTTTTAAGGTACTGGTAACTTGTCCCCCTCTGTTATGTCCTTGAGGAAAAAGAACTTCAGACTTCCATGATGTTTGCCTCAGACTGAAGAGTTTGAAATAAATGAAATTTTGATCTGTAACAGAACCTGTTGCCTTCAGTAGTGAAGACACAGTGTCCTGTGTACCTGCTGGACATAAAAGGGGAGATCTTAACTGCCATAAGGAGCATGTAGTCAAGAGGTGATGGAAGAGATCAAAGCAGCTGGAGCAGATGTACAAATCTGTAGGCAGCATCCTCAAATGTGTCTCAAGGGATAGTTCAGCAGAATAGAGCAGAGCTTTGCAGAGAAGCTCAGAGAAGTCCAACCATGGATTTCTCTTTTCTCTCCTACATTTTAGAGATCAGTTTTGCATTTCCTTCATTACATTTTGTACCATCAGACCCGGTACTGCTTCCTTCCAACAAGCACCCTCAGCCAGGGTGAGAGGCTGCAGACTGTGATGGCACACTGGCTGTCCAGCCATGTTGAGCAGAGGAGAGTTGAGCAGAGTTATTCCAAGTTATTGCTCACCAACACAAATATTTGCAGTCATCTTAAGTGTGGGTCTGAAAATAATATTGCTGTGTTAGCCTGCCTCTAAGCCTCTGCTAAAGAGGATTACCTCTGGTCATGCTATACTGCTTCCATCTCTGGACTAACATTTTCCCATTTGCTTGAGGTCCCTGAGCCCTGCTTTACTGAAGTTGCAGTAAAATTCCCTTCCATTTAAAGAGCACCCCTTTGCAGAACAGCAGTGCAGTGGAATACAATTGTACTCCAGGACAGCTAGCAGTAGAGAATGAACAATCTGAATTTGGGATTGTTGGGAGGAACTGCTGTACTTTGTCCCATCATGAGCACAATCAGCATCTGTAAGATCTTTTCTCCAGTAAACCCTGGCTTACAGTCTCAAAATTCTTTCTTCTTAGTCAAAAATGCTTTGTTTCTAGTTTTCTTTTTTTTTTTTTTTTTGCAATTATCTTAATATATAAATTGAAGCAGGTGAATAAAATTCATCCTCTGTTGATTCCAAAGACTTTTGTTGAGCAGTAATGTGAGACAGGCCTCTCTTTAGAAAGCTGATATGGTTAAAATTTCAGGAGCTAAATGATGGCTCAAGATATGCACTGTGTAATAGGAGAGCTGGAGGGAAAGCACAAGTTACACTCCCAGTGGAAGCAGGGTATTTAGCATAGCATGGAGGTGTATTCCAGCAGGTGATTCAAAAGCATCTACCCTGCCTTGGACTGCTGCCCCAGCTCTTATTATGTCCAAATGAGAGGCAGACCAGACCATTTCTCCACCAGAGGTGACTGAGACCTGCCCAGCACAGATGCAGGGTTGACCAGGTTAGCAGGGTGGGGAGCAGCACCGGGCTGGGTTGGAGACACACTGATTCACTGTTTCTAGCAGGTAATTTTGGTCAGTGCATCTCCTCAGGCCTTTGTTAGAAGTGTAAACAGCTTTGCCCATGGGCACATTCTCTAAGGAGGGCAGCTGTTTTCATAGAAACAATTAAAATCTGTACCAAGGAGATATTTTATCAGAGTTCTGGCCAGAACCATTGTCCCACCTCCAAGCATCTACTTGCAGGTGTTTCAAGAGGGAGAGCTGAGAGAAGGAAAAAAGCAAGGCTTAGCCAAAAGTAAGCATGACTAACAAATTACTCATAATTGAGGTTTGTTAATTGCATAGAACCCAATTAAATCTTTCCACATCTGAAATGGAATAACTTATGCTCACAGCAGTGCTGTTTAGCTATTAGATATTTCTGGTGACACTTGTCTGTTGATTTGCCGTTAGATAACTCCTTGGCTTGAGGCCAGTGGGACTGAGCTAAGAGACTTTTTGAACATGTGTTTGCAGCACATTTTTACAAAGGGCTGCCAGAGTTTGGCCCATGATGACTAGTGAGTGGATTTATTACATTATTATTTTAGATTGTTATATTATTATTATGCATGACTGACATCGTGAAATTCTTATGTTGCAGAACTATGTGGAGTTCACATAAGCCAGTAAGCCAGAGAGGCATTTTTCATAAAATTCCAACCTGAAGTGCAAATTTTATGTAACTGAAAAGTAATAATTTTATGTAACATTTGCTAGAATGAGAATGCCTCCCCAAATATGATGCCTCAAAGTGGACTTAGAAAAAACCTTTCCTGTGTTTCTAAAAAAAGGCAGATGACCAAACCCCCACCATTTCCACATGTATTTGCCTCTTCCCTTCTTAGTTCCAGCTGGGGCCACAAGTGGAAATACCAAAATACCACAGAAATTTAGTTCTTGTGGTACTTCCAGCCTCAGCAGAAGCAGGAAGTATTAGAAATCTTCCAATAAATCATGTTTTCATGAGATTTCTAGCCCATCATTGCAAGCTCAAAAAATTTGAATAATAAACCCAGCTCTGCTTGCCCACCTCACCCTCAGGAGATTTACCTTTATATTCAAGGACTGTTCTGTCTGAGGTATGGTTGATGTTCCTCTAAGCCATAATATATGTTCAGTTTCACACTAAATTCAGCAGTAAATTGGATTAAGTCTTGTTATGAAAGATTTAACTTTGGCCTTCCATTTCTGATAGCTGCAGGACAGTTGTTTTTTGTTTGTTTGTTTTCCAGGACAAAGGCAACTACAAGGCTGAGCAGTTTGAATGCCTGTGACAGAAGAGCTGCAGCCAGCAATTCGGGTGCACACCTGTGTGTGGACAGGTAAGAAACAGTGTCATAAGAGGGAGAAGAAATAAGGGCACACAGCCTGACCTGCACCTAAACTGGCAATGGCAGAAGAGAGAGGGCTTCCAGGATGAGCAGATGAGTAAAAGAAAACCCATAATGAAAGCTGTCTCTCTGGTGCACTCTGACCATCCTCTGGTAAACAGCCCATCAGCACTATCAGGTACATTTTTCTGTCCTTTCACAGTAGAGCATTGCTGAAACCTCTGTGAGAAATCAGGTCGGTGTGATCGCACTGAAGAGACTTTCATTGTTGCTGGTGAAATTTCACCACAGACAGATCATTAGAGTTTCATGACCTTGTGATTTCTTTTGTGAGTGGTGGCTGTGCAACAGATTCCCTGGTAAGATAAGACAACATGAGGGTTTACACAAGGTAGGAAAGTATACAAGAGATATGGTTTGTCACTCTCCTCCTTTAAAGAGATAACAACTACATTTCAGACTCAGGAAAAAAAAAAAAAAAAAGCAAAAGACCATCAAGATTTTTATTCTCTTTTGAGATTGAGTGTGATGCCAGGTCTACAGTTTTCAACTTTTAAGGCTTCTCTCTGTGCTAGGAAGACAACTGGTTGAAAGCAGCAATTATTGGTGAACATTTCTTTGCTCCCCAGCGGCTGGGTCTGAGTGCACGGTAAATGGATATATTCATGGTGACCACTTTTGTGCAACAGCTTTCTTCCATGTTCCCTTCATGCTGCTGTTGAACCAGTCTGAGATGGCTGTGAGAGCTACCTTTGCATAGCTAACCTCCCAGGTTACTGGTAAAAAAGGAAAAAAAAAGAAAAGCAGAGCTCACTTCCCAGTATTTTGGTTAGGAATTTTTAGTAAACATTTCAGTGTCTGTGTTGGAGGATGTGGCTGGACATGCCCTTTTCACCACTTCATATGTGATATTGCTGGACAGATGTCATCTCTACTTTCTGCTCTTTTAGCATTTCCCAACCCTCTAGAGCCTGCAGACCCAGTCTGTTATTATGTTCCATGCAGAGTGCCACAGAGGGAAACACGTGCTCTAGCAGAAGCACTACTTTTATTTTTGCGCTTTTTTCCCTCTCATTTAAAATGTGAACATATCTGCTCACTTTTTTTGTATGGAAACCACTCCTATTTCCCAAGTTAGAAGTCTGAAGAGACAGAGACTTTTGAATGAGTTTCTTGGTGTGTGGGCAAAAACTAGCAATAACTTATTATAAGGTATATGACCAATTCTCGCTAGTACACAGATTGCAAACTGTTTTGGCTGCTTGCAGTCACAAATGCTTTGTCCACTTCTTCTTTCTTTTGCCTCTAGTGTAAGATTTTCTGAGCATTTATATTCATCTAAAAATGAAACACAAAGCTCTTTTGCTGACCATGTGAAATTCTTCAAGAGCAGACACATGCATGCATGCACATGTGTGCACACACACTCACATATATATATATAGCTTAGAAAAGAAGTATTTTCTTTAATAGCATGGCTTGTATGGACAATAAAATGCCCAGTAAATATAGTTAATATTATAAGTTCCCGTAATACGTCTTAGGTTTCAGAAATTTAGAACCTGGCTATAAAAAGTGACTTTTGATACACTGAGAGTATAATTTTTCCTTAAAAAAAGAAGAATATGTTTTGAACTGGCCACAGATTTTCCCTCCAACAGGAAACCTTTCCATAAATGTTGGGTACAATGAGGTGTTTATTAGTTTTAATTCATTACTCTGGGTAAATATCTCCCTCTCTTTCTTTTGAGCACACAGATGTGTTCTGGGATGCATTGCACATTCCTCTTCCTAAAAATTTCATCAGAAAACAACAAACTTGGCAATAAAATAGGGGAAAGAGAATGTTTGTTTGGAAATGATCTGGGGCTAGTCTCCTGTTCTAAAATCTTGTGATGGGAAGAATGCAGAGCCCTTTGTGAAATATGTCCTTCAGAAATAGACTGAAGGGATATTTAAATGCTTCAGAGCTGAACTGGATGGCTGGGGTAGGGAGAGCCTGGCATTTGTGCAGTGATGGTGAGAGCTGCAGCCAGCTGGGGAGCAGGCACCACGTGCCATGCCCAGAGCAGGGGTGTGGGGCCTGATGCACAGCTAAAATCTAAATCATCCAGCATGAGGAGATGAGCCAGCAGTGACAGACAGTGGTTACTATCCAGCAAGGCCTGGGTGGCCTGTGGTTCAATAGCTCCCTAGCCAGCAGCGTGTCCGTAAAATCATCTGAAAAGCAATCAGGGGCTGCTTGTCATTGCTGGAATTACTTAATAGCCACCTTGGAGCTGCCTTGGGGCAAGGCAATGAACTGCACTCATAGCTGCACATGGAATCCTTTCCCAGGTCTGGTCACTGGCATGGGAAGGTTGTACTGCTCCCACAGCTTTGTACCTCTTTTTTAAATAGACATAAGAAGGTTGACTGTAAATTCGGCTTCTTTCATTCTTCATGAGCTGACTGATTAGATCTGAGATTTCTAGGGAGAAAAATGATGATTTCAAAGCACGATGGGGGAGTTCTTAGCCTCTGTGTGCATCTGGGCTTTTTCAAGGTGTTCTGCAGAATGAATTGGTCTGGACCTATCTTGCAGTCTTCTTACTTGCATGGGCAAGTTGGGATAAGTTTTACTGGAATCACTGATCTGCTTTCAAGGAGGTTACTCTGGGTTAAGGGGAATGCAGAAGTTCAGTACTGCTCCCAGGCTGGCAGCCTACTCTTTTGAAAAATGTTTGCTTAAGGCTGTTCAGCTCAGGATGTCTGCCTGTTCCCCTTTAGAGACACTTGGGGAATTATTCTAAAAAGTGTGTGAGAAATTTATGTTGTGCCCCTTTAAAGATACTCATGGCAGTTTATGCTCTTGGATCTTGAACTCTCATCTGATGCTATGTGAGTCAGTATGCAGGAATATGATCACAAAACCATGGAAAAAATTTTTGGAATTGTCCAGGTTCCTGTGATAAATGTGAGTTTAAAAAGAAACTCACTATTCATCTCTAAGACGTGAAAGACATGTGAATCATATATTTCTTAAGAGTTGATGTCTCTAAAAGTGTAGGGTAGATTGTGAAAAACCTCTTGGTGTTACCAGTGATGATGGGAGAGCAGGAAAATTTCAGATGGTAAGTTTAGGAAATGAGTTCTGATCACATGGATCTCAGCAGAAAGCTAAGCAGGCTAATTGTCTGAGCCAGAGTAATTTAGGATGTTATACAGGCGGAGATAAAATGTCAGGAGAGAGAGAATTATCAGGCAAAAGGCACATGTTTACAAGTAGATGAGGTTACTACAAGAGAGGGTGTAGGAGCTGACCTTTGTTAGCACTCCTGACTGAGTGGTGAGGAGCTGGGTTTGCCAAAACAGACATGGATGGATTGGCCTGTTGGGTGGGGGAAGACCTACAAGAAGATTTAGTCATGAAACCTCTGGGGGAAGGACAGGACATGGTGAACTGGATCATGAAGGATAAGAGCAGAACTGTCTTGAGAAGAGGAAATAAAGAACAATTACCAACTCCATAGGTCAAGTTGGTCTGTTTGAACCCAGAGTGGTGTCAGAGCTCCCGCTGCTTTGAGAAATATGTTCCCTTGAAAGAAGATTGAAACACAAACACATCTCCCAACAGCATCAACACGAACATAATGCAGAGAATTTGGTCCATGTCTACAGTGATGCCTCTAGAAATTGTCTCCTGCCAATTAAGTCCACACATAATTCCACCTACATGCTGCTGTAAGTGGCATAGTAGAAGTGCTGAGACAGGTGGAGATGGGCTCTGTGCAATGAGAGGTAAGATTTGGTACATTACTTGTTCCACAACCAAAGGTCTCAATTGTGTGCTATAGTTCTTGTGGTCTGCCTGCTCTCTTGAGTAAATTACAAGGGCTTTCAGTGCAAAAAAGAACAAATATGTTCTGACTTGTAGCTGCATAATAAGGCCTCACATAGTCTTCCAGCCAGTATTTTGATGGCGTATTTAGAAAGTCTTTCAGATATGACCTTTCAACTACTGATGCCATCCTGTAACTTTCACAAAAGTGATTGTGTCAACTGCATCACATGGCTGAAGTTAGACTGATTTTCAGCCATGTGATGCTATTTTATCACCCTCAGGACAAAGGTTAAATCCTTCCTTTCTTTTCTCTGTTAGGCACCACTTTCTTTGGTCCTCTTACTTTGATAACTGCTGAAATTCCTGAGGACCACAGTTAAGACATTTTATAATCCACTGTGCACTTCTCTGATGAAGAACCCTGCTGGTGTGCTTCATGTAACAGGAATACCTTCACACAATGAAGCAATCATTCTTCCCTGTCAGGGTCTGAATGTCTTGATTCTCATCCTGTAGCAGGTTTGGCAGGCAACAAATCCTCCAGTTTGCACAGGGCAGTGGCCAGCATAATCTTTCTGCATTTTAAAACATTCTTTAATGCTAGTCTCTCTGCATCCAAATGGTAACTTTAGCTGACTTTGGATTTTGTAGAATATTTGTAGAATTGCAGCCTATTGAAACTCTACCACACTGAGTTTATGAATATATTTATTGCAGTATAAATGTGTTATTTTTCCCTTTATTTATTATTGCATGAGCATGTTTTTATTACCTGTTCTGTGACTTATTTGGAGGCTAGCGTTTCCCTTTTCTTTAGATGGGGGCACATGCATTATTGAAAGCTTGTAAAAGTGGGTAGCATTGAGATAACGGCTCATAGTTTTTAAACCAATCCAATCAAGCCTGTAGACTGAACGGACAAAAGAAAATAAATGTTGTACCATACTGCATATTATATTATGGTGTTATTAAGTAAATTGACACATATTGGATGCACAGCTGGACTAAAGTGAATTTACTGAAGGTGAGGATATTTCCTGTGTGTTTTTTCACTTTAGATTTCAAGACTGCATGTGCAAAAATTCAGTCTCTGTCCTAGTGAAAACCAATGTAAAATTTAGCACACTTTGTAACAGAAAAGGTATGAAGTAGGTCAGGTTTAAAATCTGAGTTTTAAATATTGCCTTTTCTGCCAGTTCTGAAAAACAAGCAAGAAAAAACAGGAGCAAAGCCCAACACTAACAGCAGCTCTCCGAAACTTGGACAGATACTATGTAAAAATCTAATGCTAAAAAAGGAATTATGGCAACCCGAGCTGCTATTTGCAGCATGCATTAGTCGAGCTGGGTGCCCACCTGGGCATGAGGGGGGTGATGCTGGCTGAGCAGTGGTGTGTCCCCAGAGCTGGTGGTGATGCTGTGCTGCTGTCCTGACACTGGTGGAGACTGACTTGAGGGGACTTGTTGAGACTAGCAGAGTACAGGGTGGTCTCTGGGTGCCAGGCTGGGGCTTTACAAGAGGAAAGGCAGCTGTGCTTCTCCCTGTGCCACCTGTCCCCTTGTTTCCCAGTGGCACCCAGCCCATAACCACTTGCAATGGGGATGACGCTTCCTGGCCTTGTGCCCAAGCAAAGGATAATGGGTTAGAGTGATAATGAGTGAGGCAAGGGTTGCGGCAGAGAGGGGAATGTGGGTGAGGGTGGACATTGAGAATTGGCATCAGAGGGGACCTTGGAGGCTGGATGTGTCTCAGGATGTGGCTTAATGGCTTCTCTCAATTCAGCTGCATGACTCGTGCTAGAGTCAGGTGTATAATATCTCAGGCATGTGATTCACATGAGTGTAAAGGCCACTGGATACAATTACACATTTTTTTTTACCTACTACTAAGGGAATTTCCATTCACTGTGAGCTGGTTGCCCTTGCTCTGTACTGTTTCACTAGTATTTTTCCTGACAACTCATGTCTAAGAAACACAAGACAGGGAGAGACTTAATGTTATGTGAAAGGATTTTCCTAGGGTAACTGTATTTAGTCTTTGCTCAAACTGAAGGAATAACTTTGATCTGTCAACTGTGAAAAGTAAACTGGGTGCGACCTTCCGTCATCGGCTAATCGTCTCACTTAATGACATCTGTTAACTTTGTTCTGATATTAGATCATGGTCTTTCTTTGTACTGTCAAGATTTTTCATTCAAGGTCTAATTATTTCACTTTATGTGTATACAGATATCTTGGGAGTCAGTTGCACCTCGTACGAGGATCATTTCTTCTATTTTGAATCTCACAAACTGATCACAGTGGTCAGATCGACGTGGCCTTTTAATGGATAAAATTAAAGCTTAAAGCCCAGCAATATTTCCATCCATCTCTTCCCCTCACTTTCTTATAGTTGAAATTTCTGTATTTACTTTTATTCTTAAGAGAGAGGAGGAAAAGGAAAATTCAATACTTCAATATTTGATTGATTTGGCTTGTTGCACACATCAGAACTGCCCCACAGGAAAGAAAAAGAAAATACTCGTTTTCAGTCTGTCCCTTTCCCTTTCAAAGTGTTTTTTTTTTTTTTTTTTTTTTTTTTTTTTTTTTTTTTTTTTTTTTTTTTTTTTTTTTTTTTTTTTTTTTTTTTTACCTTTTTAATAGTGACAAAGGCATGGGTAGATGGCTTTTTGGGGGATTATTGGCCATTTGGGGTTAATGCCCTAAGGCTGTCTGTCCCTCAGCTCTTTCCAAACAGTGATTAATCTCCAGGGGAATGTGTGTGCCCTGATCGCTACTCCTGATAATGCTCATCCTTATAGTGTAGATCAAAACATGTAGACTTATTGTAGTAATGGCCATGTTCTCACCTCCCAGGCTTTGTTCAATTCAGTCAGCCACAGCTTAAGCCCCTGGTATCTGCTCACATTCAGTTCAACAGGCGTTTTGTCCCTTTGGTCCAATCCTGCAATGTGTCCAGCGTTGCTCATCAGTGTTTGTGAACACTGTCTTCTCCTCTAGTAACTCTAGGAAAATTTCCCCTTAGAATGTTGGGGCACTCAGTTCCCTTTCCCTCTGCTGTGCAATAGCACTGGAGGGTGTGGGACGACTGAAAACTGCAAAGGCAAGGAGTGGAAACTGCCTTTTGGGGTGAGGGGACAGTGGTAGGTGGCCAGATTGATGGCAGGAGAAGTGTTGCACAGCCATGAGCTCTTGCTCCTGTTTGCTTTTTCTGTCCCCAGCCAACTCTTAATTTGTTATTATGCTGAACTCTATTCTTTGCCAGGTTCAGATGAAAGTAAAATGGTCAGTTAAGTGAATTGCACCATCTGCAGAGGACCAGTGCCTGTCAGTAAGTGAGCCCATAGTGACCAGGTGAGCAGGTCTATCACTTTTCAGATGCTTTCCCAGGGAGAGCAAAGGATTACAAGTTGCAGAATACCACATCAGCTCTTAAAGATAAGCAAGGTGCTGTCCCTGTATTAGGGGATTGTTTTCACGGTTATGTTTCTTAGTACCTTGTCTGGTCTACTTTTTCATTTCTGAAGCAGTTTATTCTACATCACCTCTTCTGGGAGATTATTCCATAGTCCAGAAGTCTTCACTGGGATCCAGCCTCATTTCAATTAGCATTTCATGCATTTGGAGTAGAAGTGCCTAGTTCAATATCTGGTTAGAAGTAATACTTACAGGTAAGGAAAAATGCATGGAAGGTATCAAGACTGCTACATGTAAAGGATTTAAATTCTGAGAATCTGAATTAAATGTTTCAGTACATTCCTGACTCTTTAAAAACATATTACATGCTGAGAAGTAATAGAAGAGAAAATAAAACCTCAATGGCAATATTTTCTTCTTCTGTCCCATGTTTGAGTCAGTGTAATATTTTTATGTGGTATCTAATTTCTCTGTGAGCAGCTCGCTGAGCTGTCCTCTGGGTTTTCAGCATGCATTCTTTCCCCATTAGGAAGAGGATTGTGTCTTATGAGCTCTTTTAAGTAAACGTTGCCACTGTTAGATCTTTATGGTCCGTTAAAGTGTGTGAGTGGGTGCAAGTATTTGATTTTAATTTCATAGAATAGAAGGTTTTCTTTTAGTTTATAGCTATTGAAAATGCTATCTTTTTAGTTTATTTTTGGTTTTGATAGGACTTTTAAATGTAACAGTTACCAAAAAAGGTATATTGGGTTCCATTTTCACAACGGTTTATTTTACTTACTTACAACTTCTCACAACTTCCCAAGTGGCTGTTTTTCTTATTCACTCTTCCAATGATTGTGATGGGCTACCACAGAATTAGCAAAGCCCATAATCACTGGTCCCTTCTGCTTATATTCCCAAATCTAGTTTGAAAAGCATGGAGGCTATTCCTGTAATTCTTAATGAACTCCAGACACTCTTGATGACAATAAAAGAAAATGCAAAGCCATTAGCAACTTGCCTGAACAGTGGAGTAATAGCCAGTCAGAGCTATTGGGAGCTGTGGGGCTATTTGGAAACAAATCATCATTTCACCAGCAGCAGAGTAAAACAAGCTGCACAGACTTACTCTACTTTTTTTCCCCTTAAAGTCTTTCTCCTCTTTTTCCTCTCCGTTTCGTGATGACCATATTTGCCAAAAAAAGCCTAGAAATCAAGCATGTGAGATTTCATTCACACACATCAGAGTGGGAGACTTTCGTTGTAGCATTAGTAGCTAAGTTTTCTCTCTTATCCCATTTCCAAGTGCGCCTTTGCTTGTTCAATTTATAGAAACATTCACTATTCTTAGAGAAAAAACATCCAGCATTAAGTAAGCGTTCTTAATTAGCATGAGTACTGACTTTCCTAGGGGAATGCAGCTGAAAAGGAAGTGTAACTTGCAGCCTTATTTTATTTTTAAGCATTTTACCTGTATAATATGTGTTTATTTTAGCTATCTCGTGTATTGTGTAATAATCTATGAGTTGATTCATTGTTCTGTATTTGCCAACTGAACATTCAAGTTCTGTTTTGTTCTATTCTCTTCTTTATTTAAAAAAACCCTCCAGAACACCATGAACTTGATCTTGCCCAACCTGAGAAGACACAAGCACTGACATTTAGGGGTCTGCCAAGAACTTCTCCCCAGTGGGTCTGGCATCAAAAGAGACAGACAGACTGTGTCTTTGATGCAAGCTACAGAAATTAATAAAGGAGATAAACACAACTGGAAAGATGGATTCCCTATCAGTGACTGAAAGCCACCTCGGAGCTGTCCTTTTTCTTCAAGTGTCCAGTTCAAAATCATGAGAACACCACTGAAAGTAATGTTGGTGGGAAAATTCACTGCCTGCTGAATACAGGGCTGTTGCACCTCTAGATCAGGTCAGACATCGCACCGTCCAGATTAATTTTATAAACCTTCAATTCCAGCACATTGCTGGGTACCTGTTATCATGCTGCATCTGTCTCTTGCAGTGAATAAAATGTCACTGCAGTTTTTAGTTCTTGTTCTAGGGAATCCTGTTGGCTTGTACACATCCAGGTCATTGAGAGTCAAGCTGACCCTTTCTGGCAGGCAGAAACAGCACACAGGCACAGGCTGTAAACATTGGAAAGCTGCCATGTCCACTCCCAGAATACTGGAGATGAGGAGGCAGGAATATAAGAGTAGTTGTGCTGGACCACAGGGCAAATACCCAGCAATGACTGCAGTGAATGCTTTGGGGAGAGTATAAAAATAGAGTGACATATTGTGACAGGTTAGAAAAGGAGTTCGGATGTTTCCCTTTCTACCAGACAGGAAGAAAATCATCACCAGTATCACAAACAGAAACACTTAAGATGTCTTGGGCACTGTGTGCCCAAGATGTGCATGTGGCAAATGAAGTCCCATTAAGAAAAGCGTCAGAAAAGAAAAAAGGCAAGGAGAGGAAAGCTATCATAGCTTCCAATATTATTATCAGAAGAAAAATCCCACAGTCCAACCCTCCAGAGCACTCACTTATCTTTATAAAACCTATACAATGAGTTTTTCAGCTCTAAGAGATATCCTCTGAAAGAAGTGACTCATCCTGGATCTTTCATCTGTGCACACACAGGTGAGTAGGTACCCACAGGACACCTTAAGTACCTGGTGTATTCTGAAAGTTACTTTGTAAGAAAAGACAATGTTTGCTACCCGGGAACAGAGACTCTGCCCTGGACATCTGTAATTCAAGGGAAAAAAACCTTAAACTCTATTTTGGATACTGATGCCCACAAACTAGGCAAGAAAACAGTACTCTGTAGTATAAGGCCTATAGAGCAGGTATTTGTTTATTTGATGCTGGGAGTGAGGGGTGTAGCTCCATCACAAACCCACTTGTCCATTCTTCACATAGCACTAGATTTTATACTTTTTTTTACTTAATGTGCACATTAAACTTTCTTAACCTTCATATTACAGTATAGTTTCTAATGATTATGTAAACCCTTGTAGCACATGCATGGTTTCTGCATGAGGTGGTTGTCAGCCTCCTGGTGGTCATTTTGGATGAAGGCCAAGAGGTCTTCCTTGGGCTTGGACTTTTCACCTCTGTTTTCTGTGCATGCTCTATAAGATTGTCTGCTCAAATAGTGGTTAGCTTTTGAAGTTAGCTTGTTCGGCTAAATTTGCTGATTTCTCAAAAGTGCTTCATTCACTGTTAGAAAGCTACTTCTTTTTGCGTAGCTACAGCTTTTGGCATAGCTCAAGCATTTCCTTGTTGCCTCAGCATCAAAATTTCCCTGATAGCAAAGTGGGTAAGACTTGATGCTGAGCAGGGGGAGTGGGACAAAACACAGTCTTGTCTTGACAGAAAGTTCTAGAAGAGGGGACAGCCATGATGGTCCACAATTGCTTAGATATCCTGTGAGAAGTGATGACCATCTGGAATTCAAAGATGGAAAAGAGGATAGGAACCTCATGGTGGAGAGGGAAGAACCAGATCCTTGAAGAAGCTCTCTTTGCAGTAGGATGAGGTAATAATGACCAAACCTCCTGTGAGAAGATACTATGCAGAACAGCAATCATGAGCACCTTAGGGAAACTGAGAATCTTGATCTATTTTTGCTTCAAAATGCAGGGAAAGGTGGGCGTGAGAGCTACAACATTGGTCATGACAAAAGGCAAACCTGGCCTGCTGATGAATGGAGTTCTTGCTGTTAAATAACATGCTTATGACCAGAACAGGGAAAGGTTTACTTCAATTCCAAGACATACCAAACATGCAAATGATGAATTTTGGGATGATGATGCTCACATGAAATAATTGACTTAAATTTGATTGAGTCTTCTCTTCCAAAAGCTCAGGGCATATGGGCTATTCTCTGCATCATAATTCCTATTGAATCTTTACAGACCTTTGCTTTTCTGAAGGGTCTTTTGCTTCTTTTTCTCTTAGTCTCCCCATGTTGCCATCTCTACTTCCTTTAAATTCTTTTTCTTTGTTGCATTTTTCTACAAACACCTTGGAAATTTTGCCTGAGCTATCTTTACTTTCTGGGGAGTTAGCCTGATTTACTGAGTTTATTCATAACACTTGCTCTTCTCCCCCATCTTACCCCCTCTCCCTTGGTGTAATACTGTTTTTTTCTGCTGTTTAGTGTTATTGATTCCTGGTGTAACCTATGTGGATTGTTTTTGACCACATCTTGTCTTCCGTTTTCTGTCTTTTGTCTGTTCTTTCTGTTCAATTCAGTGAGACCATGTGCTTCAGGTGAACAGAATAGGCCAAGTTCTTGTCTTGTATTTTCTGCTTCTAGTACCTGGTCTCAAAACCCTGTTATCACTATGAGTACTTTAGATTACTGGTATCTGAACTGATGTCTTTATCTGCCTGATTTTTAAACTGAATGGTTAGGACCTTTTAAATTATTCACCAGCGTTAACCAATATCAGAGCAGAAAAACCTCAGTCAACAAACTCATGTTCTTTTAATGAGTTCACTTCATTGAAATACTCATAAATACCTAATAAAATGTCATAATTGCAAAAAGGCTGGTTCTCAAACTTTGATTTATGATATTAAATGTCACATTACTTTCAAAAATGTCTAGGATGGTTTGCAATTCCTTCAAGTACTCAACCACCCTTCACACTGCTAGATTTGAGAAGAGTGGTAAGTTTTTAGCTTTTTGACTATATAAGTGTAGAGTCTTTACAGAGACTATCTAAGCTACAGATCAGATGAGAGATTTTAACATTCACATTTCCCTTTGATTTCAAAGTAATCTGAAGCTGCCCAGGGCCTTGGAGGAGTGTGTTCTTGTGCTGTATTTCTGGTACATCCTGGTTGGTAGCTAATTGCTCTCACAGGAATAAGCTGGGCTGTAACTCTCCTCACCCCAGAGGCTGGCTGGGTGAGAGTCAGAGTCCCAGCTCACTTGCTCTCTTTGACTTTTTCTACAATGGATGATGGGTGTCATATAACAATTAGCAATAAAAAAAAGATCACATGGAAATAATATTAAGAAGTAGAAAAGAGGGCTTCTAAAGAGTTGCTTTTCTCTGCCAAAGAAGTCCTCATTTGAATGGGGTAAAGCACAGATAGGTAAATAGTGGGCATGGTTTGAGACAGACCTGGTGCAGGCCATTGGTTTCCATCTCAGTATCACAATGGTAACCTTGGCCTAATGCTTGACTTGAGAAAGTGCCCCATGTAGTGAAGCAAGATATGAGCAAATACCTCATGACTGGTCTTGTGCGAGTTGCAAGAGGACTGATCTCCTGCCTAGAGGAGATCTAGCTGACAGGTTACAGTTTCTTTTATGCTAAGCTGGTGTTGAAAATTACCCATTATCTCCTGAAAAAGATTGGGGAGTTTTACTGTGCTCTGAGAAGGTGATGGAACCCTTGAGCAGGCGATCCTGATCCTTTCATGCCACGTGAGAATGTCCATCAGGTAAAAGACTTCACTGCTTAGGGGTATTATCAACTAGAAGAGAAATCATGGAGGTTCCTTGGGCCTCGTGCAGGCAGGACACACGATGGAGCCTGCCTGGCCCCTCAGCCCTCCTAGGCTGCCATGACTTCCCTCTGCAACTTTCATTGCCCATCCTGTGCACTGGAAGGCACCTCCAAGAGTGCCAGGCATGTACGCCCAGGTGAGACAAGGGATGAGGATTAACACCCTGGAAAAAATGACGCAAAGGAAGGTGAGGAGGCTTAGTGCTCTTCAGGGTACCATCACAGCCACTTGAAGTGGATGAATTATCTTGGCACAATTTGTGGCTCCTGGAGACTTCATACTGCCTGGAGCCTTATGCTGCTCCCACTAGGGGCTTGCATTCAAACAGCGCATAAGTGCAAAGTCTCACCCCAAGAAATCCCTCTTTCTCCTTGGGGAGAAATCCCTCTTTCTCCTTTCTTCACCCCCAATCCCACCCTGCTGTGCAGCACACAGAGATCCCTGCAAGCACAGGCTGTGCACCAAGTCCAGGCAAGAAGTGATTTGACTGAAGACAAAATATTTACAGAGTCTCAGGAGGCTCATTGTAAAAATCTGGGAATTAATTAATGTATAATAAGACAGCACCGTATCTTCAAGGATTTCTTCTTCTAGTGCTTGGGCTAATATTTCTCTTTGCAGCAATCATCTCCATATATCTTCTGTAATGTGGTGGAATCAGTGCCTTGGAGAATTTTTTTTGAATTCTAGTTGCCAGACAGCTATAGACCAATTAATCTAGAAGTATGCGCATTTGGGGATAATATTCTCTAGTGACTCAGCAATGTAACAGATGGCAAAATATTTCATATTTATTTCCATTCCATTTCTATATTGGAAATGAACCCAGACATTTTATTTTTTTTGACAGTCAGACAACATCTGTTGAGAACACTGTCAGCTGAATTACAACCTCGCTGGCAGGTAGTTGGGTAGACAGCATGAATTACTTTTAGCTATTCTGTATGTGGTTAAATATCTTTCTCTACTACATTATTTTCATTTTAACTGCTGGATTTATGGATGTGGACTAGCTTCATGTTGTATCTCTTAGAGTTTAAGTTTAGTCATATAAAGATTTGATGCATTAAGATGCTGAGCTTTAAGTTGTGATATCAATGGATTTATTTGTACTCATTCCTAAGCCAAGACCAATTAAAGGAAGTGATATTTTGGAGGGAGCAGGCCAGGGGCTCGGAGGAGATGCACTTCACTGCCGTGGAAGGAACTCAAGTGTGGGAGTGACTTGGAGGATTTAGTCCCAGGAGTTGGTGTGATCCAGACATATCACAGTCTGAGATATCTGAGCTGAGCGAGAGGCTGCCAAGTGCTCTCTCTCCTGGTGCAAGCAGCATACTAGACTTCTGGCAGTTCCCAAACTAAATTTTTCTTGGGGAAGCAGGTGTGGAAGTTGAGGCTTTCCATGGTGAGAGGATGAGGAGCCTGAGCACTGGAGGAAGTCTGATCTGAGGGAAGGGATTTGGTATTTTTGTGCAAAGATTGAAACTCCCTGAGCAGCAGAATTAACAGTTTAATCTAGGCTTGTTGTCCTGTGTCTTGTATGCCTTATCTCAATGCAGTAAACTGTATTCCTGCCCTCCTGAGCACTATCCATACTGCCAGTCTACCTCTGAAACAGCACAGTCAATTCTGCCTCTGGTCTAATGCCCCTCCACAGTTCTCTAAGCTCACTTAAGTTTTTTTCTGCTGTTGAGCAAGACACTGTGTGATGATCAGAGACACATACATATTAATTTTCTAGAGAACATATGGCTGTGGACTGGCTATCTGCTGCCAAACAGATGAAACAACAGCTGAGTTCTTCTCCCGTTTCCATCAGACATTTCAGATTTTCAGCAAATATGTGTGAGTGTCCTCTAAGATGTCTACTGTCTGCCAAATACAATTAGGGTAAACTGATGGACAGACAGGACAGACAGGGTAAGCACACTTGTGGAAAACTAGGTTAAGAATCACAGTAAACAAGTGAGTAATGAGGGAAATATTTGCAAAACATTAGTTTAATTCCTTGAGTTCTGTGCTATCTTTTAAATGACTTTATTCAGCTTCTTCTTTGGGATAGGAATTAGATGTTCTTCTCTGTTTATTTGGTATTTAACATATTTGCTCACAGCATACACATGAAGTCAGACTGGTTATATCCACTCCACCATATGGATATGTGTATATATTTATACACATGTGTACAAAGGTATCCAAACCCAAGGGTGATCACTGCTGTTAGTTTTTAAAAACTTGAAGTTTTAAATAAATTCAAAGCATTGCTCTGTCAAACTGGATAAAAGTAGAGTGTACAAGTAGATAAAGTGGAAAAGGACAGGCTTAAGTGATGGGTTTAAGCAAAGAAATACACCAGTGCCCTAGTGCCTGTCTATGGGTACCGGTCTTGATACCTGGCAAGTGACAGACTGCATGTGACAAGGGCATGACAAGTTGTTGAGCCTCAGGGGTGGCTTGGTGAGTGCCCCAATCTGTTCATGTACCTTGGGACAAGCAGAAGATAGCATGGAGTATGGTGGTTTATTTTGTGGAGTAAAACTAAGGCACTTGCATTTGTCAGGAGCTGAGCAAGAGATGACTTGTAGGTCACAGGCTCTGGATATCCTGCCTTGTGCTCTACCTGTGAGCTCTTGCCAAATCTTGGAGGACCTTTATGTTCTGCATTGCTCACTTGTGTAAAAATAAAAATTCAAGCAACTATTCTTTCTCTAAGTTTCTCAGTAATACTGAAGTTTGTTGCCCAGTCATTGTCCCTGCATAAAGGACCAATGACCTCTGTATGTATTCAAGGGTTCCATCATAAAATGATTCTTGTTATTTTCCAGTGGCTCCAGTGCTTTAAATTAGCCCGTACATTTCAAGAAACCACAGAAAACACCAGTTTTACTCAGAAAAATTGAACATTTGTTTGGTACCTCTCATTGTCAAAAATGGGATTTCTAGTTGCTAAACAGAAGTTTGTTGAATTTCAGGTGAAAATGGCAAATAAATACTTAAACATGCAGTAAGGCACTGCCACCAAGTAGCCAACTAAACTGTAGATTTAAAGCTTCTTAAAATGTGGTAAAATATTCCCCTGGAAGCCCTCCTTTAACTTTTTTTTTTTTTTTTTTTTTTTTTTAAATCAGCGAATGGCTTGATTTTTATTACTGTCTTTAACTGTCTTATGCATCACATTGCCATCTGATGGCCACAATATGGCCTTTAATGAATCTGTTTTGAGCTTTGTTAATTAGCAAGGTGCTATTTTGGTGGAAAGCATTTCAAAAATAAGGGGGATTTTTTGTCTTAGATGTTATTCTAATTGAGCCATGGTTACAGTACTTCTTTTTGCCATTGTTTTATTAGGTTGTGATGGTTTTAAGACAAAAGGTGGTGCTGCTTTTAACCAGGAAACACAGCACTGTTTAAATTTTGCAAAACAAGGAAGCCAAATGAAGTTCAGAACTTTTCATGGCCACTGATGACCTGCTGACATGGTCTGTGCGTGAATCACTTGCTGGTCCAAAATCACCCGAGGCAAAATTTTCCTTTAAAGCTAACCCATATATCTTAGGATGGAAAATCACATCATGTCTTTAATAAATTCTCAATTTTTTGTCCAAAACCTTTGGGGTACAGTGAACTACCCCCAAGACAATAAAAGTGCAAAGAATAACTTTCATGACGCCTTTGTCAACCCCATTATAGTGGGCATTAAGTCCCCAGACTTGGTACAGGGACTATGAGGTGTCTGCTACATGGACTCTTCAATATACACTGTGTCTACAGGTGAATTATTGTAGTAGGAACATTACATTTTCCATCTGTAATAAAAAGATAGAAAAGAAAATAAAATAATTTAATATAAAAAGCCAGTTAAAAGGGTGTTCCACCTCCTCTGAAAACAGGGAGGGGAAAACTCTCGGTAGTCGGGAATATTTGATAGCTGGAAAGAATGGAGATGTCATTAATGAGACAACTCTACAAGGCTGAAAGAGAAAAACATGCATGAAAAAGCTGCAGAAGGTGAAATCCAAACCCCATCAGTCATTTTGCCTGTTGCAATCAATGTCTTGTCTTTCACAGGAAATCAGCAGAGCTGTAGGACTTAGCACTACCTAGATAATGTCAACAAAAGTAGCAATGAAAAATAGTGTGGATCAAGGGGTGACACATATAGATCTTGTGGCTTGGGTTTAGGGAGCAGCTGCAGACAAGTATGTCCCTTTAATTGCCCTTCTCACATCCCTTAGATAAAAACAACGCAGAGGAGTAACCTCAAGAGGAATATAGTTCTCTCTAAATGTGAAAGATATTAAGCAAACATTGTTCTGCCCATAGAGACTGTAAAAACTCTTCTCACTGTAAAGTTTGCAAGCCATCTCCTGTTTCTGTATTTATGTGAGGAAAGCAAAGGCTAACAGAAGTTTAGGAGTCACATGGGAAAGAGCTTCTTTTGTTTGTGGATCTTTCAGATTATGGGAAGCCCTGTGGGCCAGGAAGAATGTGAAATATTCCCTTGGTTGGGATTGACCTTCATTATGCCTTTCCCAGACCACTTGTTGACAATAATTTTGTCATATCAGAACATGGCTTGATTATGGTGATTTTACCAGAATGTAACCAAAATAAAAATACTGTTAGGATGATGCGTCTGTGCTCTGTCAATAGTTATCCTATCTTTTTCTTTCTTATCTTTCCCATATTTCTATGGAGAGAGATAAGTTCAGTCTGTGAGGGAGGGTACTTCACACAAGTTGCCTGTGAGGCAATGCAAAGCAAAGGCTTGATGAAATCTGTTGCAAAGAACAGCAGGCATACTGATGTGGGATTTGTCAGCTATGAAGCCAAAATGTGAATGGAAACCAGTTTCACTTACATTCTTCCAAAAGCATTTAAATACAGTAAATTGTGTGTAGCATAAATTAGCAATGTTGTGATTTGAAGGAGCAAAACTGCAGTAAGAAGAGAGGCTAAGCACAGGTGAGGTGGGAGCTGATACAGCACTGAGGAAGTTGAAGGAGTTTCCCTTGCCTTGTTGCTGTCAGCCTGGAGAGTGAGGTTATCAATGTGACTTGCCTCATCTGGACTTCTGGTTTGTTTATTTGTTATTCTGTTTTATTTGTTCTTACAACAAATTAATGCATCCTGTTCAGTGGGACAGTCTGGAGTCTTGCCTGTTACTGCCTGACCAGCTCAAATTGCCACAGAGCTGCCTCGTACTCTTGTAAGGAATTACAGCAGTACAAAGCAGATGCAAAGCTCTGAATCTCCTCCATGACAGTGAGGTGAAGTCAAGGTGTAAAAGAAAGATGCCCTCCACAGACTTCAGCTGAGTTTGCAGTTAGGTTGGAGGAAGAAATATGATATGTGCAGCCTGATTGACTGTGTGGAAATAACCCTGACCTTGCCAATGCTTGTACCTGAGCCAGCATGTCTGCATGCAAACTGTCCTTCAGAAATTGCTGAAATCTTTTATTTGTTCAGAGAAAATATATGTTTGAAGGACTGAACCAAAATGGCAACTTCAGGTGTTAGTCATGCAGTCAGTCATGCACTCCCCTCAAAAATGTAAGAGACAATGCTGTGGCTCTGCCTTCTTGTGTCATCTGGAAGAGCAGGACAGGCGTGTGAACAGGCAGTAGCTGATTCAGAAGATCCTCTGAAAGCTGTCTGATGCTGACTGTTCCCCCATGGGACTGGTAGCAGCACCGTGCTCAACGTGCCTGGTGTGGCTGGTGTGACTCCATCAGAGCCAGGGTCTGCAGAGGCCGTGGTCTCTGAGGTGCCCATTGATTCTTCTGTAACACAGGCAGGCAGAACTGAAGTGTGGGGACAAATGTCTGTGCTAACAACCTACACAAATTGAGCTCCTTGCATTGAGCAAAGAAACTTTAAATTGCACAGAATTCACATTGTTGTCTGCTTCAACTTTCAGGCATAACAATAGAAGTGGTTTTAATACTTTACATGTTGAACAATCACCATGTGTCCCTCAAAGTCCTTTCTGTGCCTGTGCTACTATTTCTGGGCTATTTGGGATTAAGTCTGCTGTGTGCATGTTTAAATGTCAGCATGTGCAGATTAGAATGAGAAATACATGAAATGTGGAGATGTTTAGAATTTCCATTTAATTTCCACCTTAAATGTTCAGGGATTGTTTAATTATAATTATTTCACCTTAATTATTGCACCTAACAAGAGAGAATCAGGCTGCAGACAAATTTAAAAGTTTTTTTTCAAGACTCCATTTTTTCAAGACTGTATTTGCCTTTTTTTTCCCCTTTCACCATAGCTTTAGATCTGCTTCTGTTAGAATGTGGTGTAGGATTCCCTTTATGACGTTCTGGTGCATTGTTGTGAAAGGAATTATCATGTTGCAAATTCAATAACCTCCCTTCAGGATCAGTTAGCAAGAAATCATAGGTCATAAAGGAACAAAACCTTGTTAAACTTAATATCCTCAGTAACAAAGCAAGAAGGGCTTTAGGAGTTCTTAAAATTTCAGAGGTTTTGGTTTTAATCAGCTTTGACAATTTTGATCTAATTTGAAACATGAGTTTCAGGTGATTGTTCTTTCTGTAACACAGAAAGTTTGTTCATAAGGTGAAAATCCACTGTGTGCCAAGACTCAGCTTGGAGAATGTTTTTATGGCTATCTAATAAACTTTGAAAATACGGGTTTATAATGGAAATGCTGACTGACTTGTTAGTCTAACAAGACTGGTGGATGCTGCTGTAATGTACTGTGTAATTTATTAGGAGTCACCTGTTAAGCCATCTGGGACAGAAAGTTTCCCAACTTCTAAAATGTTGGTAAATGGATTAGCCTTATAAATTTCATTTTACAATGATGCCAAATGCATCTATGCCAGCCCATCGTATTCTTGGGCTGTCATTTCGTATTTATAAAAAAAATATTTAAAAGAGCTTTTTAATTACCCCAGTATGAGCAGTAGTGGAGGTCAGAAGGGTGATGCTGGTGCTTTGATATATTGTTTACAGGTGTCATATGGAGTGAGTGAGTCCTGGGGTGAAATAAAAGTTTCTGTTGTTACTCTTCAGACAGGGAGAGTGTTGGGGTTTTTTAAAAGAGACTTGGGGCTTTTAAAAATTGGCTGCACTATATTAGTCCATTGCGCTTTTCACAGACTGGAGGAGTGAAGAGAAAGAGAGATTAATGGAGAAAGAAAGATGATGAATGATGGGGGATCATTAATGGAGGATCATTAATAGGCATCAGCAAGAAAAGCCCTATCTGTGAGTTTATAGGAATAGCAATGTCTCTTGCAGTAGTAAACACTTAAATTTTCCTTGGAAGCCAGTGATCAATGAGAAGCAACTATATTTTGTAACTGGTTTGTTTTTTCCTCCAACTGTTTTTTTCTTATCTATAATAACTTTAATGTGTTCTTTACTCAGTTTCATAGTACTCTGAGTAAAAGGTGTTTGTCGGCAGGACTTTCAACTCAGCGTTTGGGATTCTTTATGTAATTTATCATGGAGAATTGTTGTTACTTTGTTGAAAGAAACATCCATTTTTGCCAATGATGTGATGAAGCTGAAGCACTGAACTTCAGGTGATCATTACAGACATTTTCCATAGGAATAGAGCAATATTAACCTTTCCCCCACATTGCAATTGTAGTACTTAACATTTTGCACTCCTGTTGAAGTGTCTATGACTGTAACTTGGCATTTTCACCCCAGCTGTTGCAAGGTGTTGCTCAATACTCTTGAACAGATGCTAACGCCCAGTGAACATCCAGCTAGCAGTAGTCTTCAGACAGCCTGACAGACAAACTCTGGCCTTGTAGGAGAGCCAGATGTTTCTGGGCAGCCTGTTGGAGACCATGGGGCCGACTCCTGTGGGAATAATGAGCATCCCAAGCCTCATTGCTTTCCACACCATGTGTAAGAGGCGTGTCGCCCAGCTTTGTCCTCCCTGAATACATGTAGGGCAGATGAAACATATATGAAAAATAAATATGAATGAGAATTCCAGCAAAAGGAAAACCCCTTAGCCCAAAGGCAGTTCTCCACCCTCAGGAAGCAGGTGAAGAACTGACTGAAACATCCAAAGCAGATAGCAATCCTATTGCTTAATGTGCTACTGGCAACTTCTCAAGAATTATGGAGATGGGGTGCAATGAGATTATCCATATATTGGCACGGACTCATATTCCCTGGTGCCTTCTCTTTATTTTAATTTTTAGATTTTTATGTATCTTTCAGGACTCTAGATGGTATAACTTCAAGCTTTTGTTTGTCTGCTGCTTGGAAATATGTGAGGATTTGGGAGTCATAGTGGGCACACAGCTGAGGATTAGCTTTCAGTGCAGTCCTATAAAAAAGGAAAGTGGTCCATATCAAGTCAATATAGGGGGATGATTTCCCCTCCTTACTTATTATTTATAGGGCTAAAAACTGCACTCTTGGACTGGAATCCAGGAGTGGAAATATGGGCCATTAACACCTGAAGATGTAAAAAGCATTACCTAAATTCTTCTCTGACTGTTTACTAAGATCTTTCATTCAGCAGAAATGCAGAGCAGTTAAGGATTCTAACCTTAATAACAAAGGCATAACAAACCCCTCGATACAGTTTAGCACCACACAGATACGGCAAAGAAATGAAACAAATATTTAAGTGATGCTAGAAAAATGACTGAGATATCGAGGGAAAAATTGAGTTTTACATCTCCTGAAAACTTCATACCAAGACTTGTTGGAGAGTACATGTAAGCCAAAAAAATCCTGGGGCTCAGTAAAAAGCAGGTGAATGGAATTACATGGTCAGTGTTGTACTTTTGGTCTTTAGGAGTAGAAGAAGAAAGGGAGGTGAGTTTAAAGGGAGCTAACAGCCTGATGCAGGGCAGACTTAAAAGAAGACAGAGCACAGACAGCAATTGATGGTGATCATAACTAATTTTTTCCTATTTTTAGCTCTGTCTTTTCAGTGACTGCATTCAAGGATGGCAAGAGACCACGTACCATTACGTAACATTTGAGTGAAAAGAATTTTCCTCAAAAGTACTTGGGACACTAAGCAGATGGCAGCAACTTAATCCAGTCCAAAGAAGGAATAAGTGAAATCACTCGGTCAGTTACATTCACTGGGGAAACTCTTGATTCTCTCAGATCTAATGGAAAAAGAAAATAAAACATTACTGAAACTGCCACATATATATATTTTTATTACAGCAGAGCAATCAGATGTCTTTTGTTTTCTTAAATTGATCTTATTGAAAAAATTGTGCTTTTTTATTACTTATTAAATCTTCCTTAACAGTTTTCTTATCATAGTTCATATTAATTGAACTGATACAAACACAGAAATGCTGTAGTTTGTAGCTATGTGAGATCAGATGAATTCCAAACTCTGTCTACTTGCTTTGCTGTTGTGTTTTTCCATGGGAGTCAGCAGAAACCATGGTTGAGCACTTGCATCTGCCCACAAAGCCAGACTAGGAAATGAACTTCACCAAAGCTTTCTCAACATAATGTCATGGAAAACAGTTGGAAGGAGGAAAGTTGTGGGGCAGAGGTAATTCAGTCCATAACTTGGTGAAAATCAGGTGCTTCATCCTCTTTTGGCAAGGTTTGGACCTGCAGCAAGTCTGTGATAGTAGGTGACCACCTCTGAAAAAATATCTTTCCCTCTCCTTCCTTCCAAGAACGGTCTCTCACCTGCTGTCTCAGGAGATGTATTTCTCATGTCTAGCCGAAGATGTCTCTACAACACCTCTAACAGTTTTAAATGCACCCAAAATGCCAACCTCTAAGCTCCTAGGGATATTACAGACAAATATGAATTTGCTGAGCTGTGTTACACACACCCTCATTACTGTTCACAGTGACACATGCTCCTGCTGATGAGATATCTGGATATCTGCAAAGCAGAACATTCAGGAAGAAGATGGTTAGTGCTAATAGTTTCCTCTCTGAACTAATTTCTTCTTAAAATTAATACTGTTTTAAGTTCACCATTCAGTTAATAGTAAGGCACAATTTTAAATTCAATTAACTTTCCAGGGCACAAGTAGTTGCTGTCAGTAGACAGGTATGGCAGGGCAGTGTCACAGCCAGGGCCCATCCTGCCACCCCAGCCCAGAGCAGGGCAGCTGGGGACAGCCCCAGGCATTGGGACAAGAAACATGTGAGGAGGTCCCAGGAGAAGTTACTATGACACTCAGGGTCCTGGAGTTTATTGCCCCTCCACAAAGGGTTTCCGTGCATGGCTGTGTGTGTAGAGGTGCTCTGGCCACATTCCACCTGCCACTTCATCCTGATGTTCATCTCCATCACCCCTCCTCTGCTCACCACCCACCCAGCTTCATCCCTGCCAGCAGCACAGGTCCCTGCAGGTCACCAACCCATACCAACCTGTTTTAAAAAACGTTTATGCAACATAATCCTTGAAAGGAATCCCTGATTTGGATCATTGTGAACTTGGAGTCGTCTTCCAAATCTCCTGAATGTGTCAGGTTCCAAACCCTGCTGCCCGGTCTTCTTTCTTTTCTGTGCATCTTGTAACAAAATGTGATGAAAAATATTTTTTGTGGAAGAAGTTGGAAAATGCAAGACAGTGGCTACTATTTTCAGCTCTGAATGAGCAGAAAACAGAGGATTGAATTTTGCCTGCAAAGAAATTGGGAAATAATAATGTAGATGGAAGCAACTCTCTGACTCCATAGACTTGGGAGCAATAGAAACACAGTTGTGTGTTAGTAGCCTTAGTCTAATAATGTAGTGTACAAATTGAGTACATGTAAGTAGAAAGCAGAGAATTTTATCTTGAAAGTTTCACACTACTACAGAGAAAATAAACTTTAAAGTTAAGAAGAATATGAATGTTTCACTTAGAGCTTAGTGTTCTTTTCATTTTGTAAATTAATTAAAGGCAAACAAGATACAGCAAGTAAAAAGTACTGAAAAGTTTTTGCAAGAAATGTGCTTTTCACAGTGCAATAATTATATTCCTGTCCCTCACTGAGGAGAACAAGGATTTATTTATTGTGCTGGATAAAAATATTGAACTAATAGCAGGCAATTTGGTATGACTTAATGTTATCATAAATTAATTCATTTTCAAATCAGATTCAATCAAATCTCAATTTTTAATAATAAAATCCAGATTTGCATGCCACTAGAGATATGTTATACCAAAAATAAAGTATATTCTATATACAACATATGATTTTAAAATTTCCGTTCTGTACCACAGAAGCAATGGCTGGAGAAGGTGTGGAGTTTAGGTGGAACTCGTTGAATAATATTAAAAAAACAACAATAACAAAAAACACAAAAAACCCCAAACAAACAACAACAACAACAAAAAAACCCCCCAAAAAATAAAATAAAAAAAAACCAAAAAGAAGTACTACATTGTAGATTTTGGATCAGTCCTGCAGTAAGGCTGTTGTGTAAACTACACCGCATCTCAGGAGCAATCCTGGGATTATGGCCCGTGAGAGGGCTGCCTTTGCCTGGTTTTGTCATTTCAGCTCCCTTTAGCCTTGGTGCTCCAATATCTAGATGGTGTTTAGTTCACTGCTAAAGTACATGTCTAATGTCAATGAGACAATTTCCACCTGAGGATGGTCACCTCCTGCTGCTCCAAGCCCAGAGAAGGAGCTGAGACCAAGCAACCAGCTCACTGACTTAAAATCAGGGGAGGTGGAGTCCCACCTGCTGAAACTAGTGCAGCGCCTCAGGCATGGCAGAGTGCCCAGGTACTGAGGTATCCTTGCATCCTTGCAGTTAAAAAATCTGTGGTTCTACAGTTTTCATCTTTTTGCTTACATGCATTAGGTTGTTGCCAAATAAAAGTCTTCAAGAATTTTTTTTTCTGGATGGGATCTGCAGTGCTGCCAAGTCTGAAGTTCTTGAGTGTCCTCATCCTCCAAGTGCCCTCAAGGACTTCCTGAGGGGCTTTTCCTACAATGCTCATGGGATGGCCCAGGGCAACCCAGCCCATCCTTGATCGCTTTCTGATTACTGAGGATCTCCCAGAGGAGAGGACCTTGGCAAAAGGAGCTGTGCCTTGAGACATACCTGCACAGAGCCAGCCCAAGCCCCAGCAGCACCCAGATGTCCTCTGACAGCTTAAGATAACCTTGCGCTCATCTTCTGCTATTTCTTCATTAAAGTAGCACTGTCTTCAGATGTTTCAGCCGATGTGTAAATTGCCAGTTAATTCTGTCCTAGAGATGAGAAAATGCTTCCAGCAACTGGGCTTTCATGTCAGTCTACATATTACCATGTTATAAAGTTATTTTCAGTAATTGTTTTTCTCTAATTTAGAAGTGTTTATCAAAAATTTCATCATTTTCTGTGTCTCTTTTCCACTTTTTTTTTTTTAATTAAAAAAATAGAATCCACAGGGCAAGATGTAGAATTTCCTGTTAAGAGAATTGGAATAAAATATTTATTTTCAGGCCTCATTAATCACTACAGTTTCAGTGTGTCTGGGGATCTGTGGTTTCATCCTCTCCAGCAGTCCACACTCTCTAACCCACAGTATCTTCTGTAGAGAACAGAGGTCAGACTGTGTCTTGGCACTGTTATTCTGCACTGTACTATTACCAGAAATGCTGCTTGCTGATTTTCTGTTGACATCCTGAATTTGCCCTGTCAATTTCCTTTGCTTTGTAATGAGCATTTTAGCAAATTAAATGCTCATTGCAAGCAACTTATGTATTTTCTATTTGTTGCTTTCCCCACCCTTCTTAATCAGCCTGTTGTTTTTCATGGTTGAATAAGTATAAATAATTAGCACATCAAAAAAATCAGATCTCTCCTATTGAAAATTATTGACACTGAAAAGGAGGCTGCATCAATCAAATTGGTTTCTGCAATTGTTTCCTCAGTTTTGCTCTGTGAAACTTTCTAACAGACTTTGGAAATACGGATAAGACTAGCCACAGCTTTTTTGGAAAAAGAAATATCTCCCCGGCTTCCTCAGATTTTTCCCTGAGGGTCTATTTATTTAGTGCTGAGCTTTGCCAGACCACTTGATACTTCTATTCTAACACACAAAAGCATTTACAGTATATAAATGATTCAGAGATACATTTTGAAGTAATTAAATGCAGAGCAGTGATGCAGAAAATTAGTCAAAATTAGTGTAAAATTATGATCACCACCATGCTGAGTATTGAGTGCAGTGGAAACTGCAATGGTAGTGGAAAAAAGGGGAAGGATTATGGTTTAAGTCATGGTCCTGAAAATCAAAAGACCAATGTTCAGTCCTAGTACAACCTCAAGCAACCCACCTAACTTCTGTTCCTCATTTTGCAAAGGGGGATAATCGCTGTCTGCTACAAAGAAGGGAATTTACCAACTTTTATATAGTACTTCTAGATGCTGTGATGTAAAATGCACTGACACCCAGCTCAGCAGGGTTTTTCTTCCGAGAAATCTTTAGGAAAAAAAGAAACTATGTAGCTTATTTACTTTGGAAAGCATTCTCAGGGAAGTTATCTATGGTAAAGTCAGATGCTCCTTAACTTTCAGCAGAACTTCATCATCCTTGACTCCTTCCACATCCTGAGCAATTCTCTTAATTCTGTGTTTCATATGAAAAACTGTTGCTCCTTCCTTCTTCCATATCCCCTCCTGTGCTCAGGGTGTAATGCCAAGCAGGATGGAGGACAAAAGCTTTTGTTGTGAACCAGAGCATAAGGCACAGCCTTAGCTGAAGGTGCTGGTGGAGCAGGACTTGTGAGGCAATATCCTCAGAACTGCCCTCTTGGGTGTGTCCCACAACCTGCCTGCTCCCTCTCTACACCACCAGCCTGGAACATGCCTCAGTGGTGTGGATGAGGTTGGGAGAGCTCCTTGCAGGGATGCAACTCAGAAAAGGGATTGAAACTCTTTTGTGTCAAAACTGTTTTCTGTGTGCATGAGGGTGAGCATCAGTGCAGGCACGTGCTCACCCTAATGAGAAGCCTAAATATAGTCAGGAGTCCTCTCTGGTCTGGTCTTCAGAGGAGCCCCAGGAGAACACTGTTAGATATCCATACACACAGGTCCCCACTATCTCTGGGCCTTTTCTTTCTGTGAAACACAACCAGAGTCTACTACAGCCAGGTTACTCTGTTGTTGCAGCCATTGCCTGCAAGGCTGAGCACTGCTGCTTCCCTGGGCTTTTCCTGTTCTCTGCTGTCTCTTACAGGGTGAATTGCCTGTGAGCTCCTTGGAGGAAGGAATGCAGTTTAATTCTGTGTCTGTGCAAGGCCTCCTGCATTGAAGTTCTGGCCCTTGCTGGTTTTTAGATCATTATTTTAATGTGGGTAAAAATACATTTGTCACTTCATGCTTGTTTCCATCAAAGCTGTTGAGCCCTCAGATTACTCCCAAAGGTTTTATGCATGTGTAATTCCTAGAGCAGGAGGCTCTGAATGATACAGGTTTAGAGACAATCTGTTTATGCCTGATGGAAAAGACAGGCTAGATTGCACTTCATGTGCATGTTGTTACCAAGCATAAATGTTTCAATAATTGTGCTTAGCATTTTTTTAAGTTCATGAATAAAACCTCCAAATTTGGGAGTGTTAGTGTCAAAGTGGTTATGTTGGATGTATCCTGGGTGAGAGGCAAATTCTAGTCTTGTATGTTCGGGTCAGGCTCTGGATAAAGCAGATAGAGGATAGCAAACAAGTCTGATAATAAAGCTAATGCTGTAGATGATACTCAACAAAATTTTGGGTTGTCCTTGTTTCCTCCAGATCTAAGGAGCAGATTCTTCCAAAGTGTGGTAGGAGCCAACAGAAACAGAAACAATCTGTAAGTCTGGTTTGGCTGTAGGACTTGCAGAGGAGCCAGGTTAGGTGTTTGCTGCAGCACCTTCAGGGTATATCAGGCACTGGGTGAAGAAGCCCACTGGAAAAGCAGGGAAAAGCTGTGGTGGGAAGAAAAAAGTGTCCATGATGAGTCATCAGCTAAGGACCAATTTTTGTAAGATCCAGGCCAAACTAAGCTGATTCCTACTTTGAATTTAGAACAAGGTATTTGAAAGAAAGTGGAGATGAATTGATGGAGGAATCTTTATTGAGATGGGGCCGCCTTGATTTGTCCTTTTACCATCAGTAATGTTTTCTGTTCCAGTCTAATGAGGAGTGTTTGGGAAGTGCACGAGGGAACCAGGAACCAGTTGATTTTGTTTTGCTCCCTGGAACAAAAGTATCACTAAGTCATGTAGTCGCTGTTGTTGTGGGGGACCTTGATCTTGCCAAGGCCACCGGGCCATGGGAGTGTTTTGGACCTCTGTCCAACGAATCCTCCTCTTCCACAGAGTCCTCCATGTCCAGCACCTGATGGATGGCTCCATACTGGCATCCACAGCCCTGCGCTGGCACTAAGGGAAAAGCAGAGTGAGAGGGAGGGCAGGCAAGAAGGCAAGGAAAGAGCCAGCAAAAGTGAAATGCAATGGGCTGGAAGGACAGTGATGATGGGAACGGGAAAGGGGCTGTCACTGCTCAGAAAGATGCAGAGTTATAATAAATTGTTTAAATAGCATGAAGCTCTTCTGACAAAAATGGGAAGAAGAATTTAGAAGAAGTAAATTAAGGAAGGTGAGAAAGAAAGGTCACAAGATAGAAGAAAGCAGAAGAAAGGCCAATTATATTAAAGAGAGACAGTGAGAAAAGCAGGCATGGTGGGTGTGAGAAGGAAGAAACTCTTGGCTGGCATGGGTCAGGAAGGAGGAGCACACACAGAAAGCCCACGGGTGACCAGGGCAGGGCTGCTGATGGGGAGGATGAGACGGTACAGCCATGGGGGTTTGCACCAGGGCTGTCTTCTGCACACTGCTTCCACTGGCAACTTTTAATGGGAGCCTGATTTCACTGGTCAGTGAGGGGTCTTGGGATTTAGCTCTGTAAGTCATAACACAGCTGTCAAATTGTGTAATTTACATTTATATAACCCCTGTTATTCCAATCTGGACTAAGAAAAGATTGCGCCCTGCCAAAACATTTTCTACTTGAAATTTGATGAAATATTACCTCACTAACACTGCATGTACTAATTAAAGTACACTAATTAGTTATTTGAGATAACCTTTTATGCCCAAAGGTTAGACACACATGGATTACCCACTGTAATTTGGGTAGGGAGGGGGAGCACACAAACAAAATAGTCTCTCTAGTGTTCCCAATAGGAACATTTCTTCCTCCCTGCCTCAAGCAGCTCTTGGCCACTTTGAAGCTGCATTAAGATATGTCTACCTGATTACAAACATAACAGCAATGCCACTTATGCTCTGCAAAATCCTGTCTAGAAATTGCTACATTATTTTTGAAACTTGAACCTTTTTAATTTGGGACAGTTTTCTGACCTGTTCCCTAAGTGGAGGCATGTGGGAAGACACTGCAGCATGAGCTTGCAAACAGAGGCGGTGTGGGGGCAGCTGGGCCTTTGGGCAGCCTTCAGCTCTCTGCACCTTTGGGTCTACAGCATCCCAGTGCAGGAGACACAAGAGCTCAACGATGCACAATGTCAAGTGATGTGGTCATGGCTGCACAGCCCTTTTCAGGACCATGTCTGCATTATTATTACTTGCATGCAATTTTCTGTTGATATTAGTCCAGTGTATAATGACCCCATTAAATAATTGGGGGGTTTCTGTTGTTGCACATGGTACCAACTTGGAGAGAAAATACAGTATCTAAAGTATCTGCCCCAGAAGGCTTGCAATCTGCACGATTGCAGAGAAGTAATTTTTTTATTCCTTTCTGGTTCTTTGCTACCCACTTGTAAAATGTTTATGCAAACTCCTCTCTGATGGCTAGTACTTCTTTAGTTGAATTATTTGAACTTAGAAAACAAATAATTTATTTCACTAATGGATTTCCAGTAGGGTTTTTCACATGGTTTTTTTTAGCTATTTCTTTCTGTGAAGGGGTCTGAGCCATTCCCACTGGAAAATCTTTATGAGTCTGTTGGAAGACAAAGTTCTGGCCCATTTTCACCTAAAATCACCATAATTTGGGTATGGTCAGCTTAAGGGGCCTGGAAATTTTAAGCCACAATGGTCACATCTCAGCTGATCCTCCCAGCAGCAACCCAGCCTGAGAGTTTTCCAGGGGAAATTAAGTTGGGGCATTTAAGTTCCTCCCAGCTAGCTGAGGTAATTGAACCATGGTAATTGCAACATACTTGATGGGACTTAGTCTACCAGGTGCCAAATAGAAGAGTGGAGGCTGCTTCTCATGCCTTTCTACCAGCCTTTTATGAGTGATTCACCATGGGTTGCTTATACCCTTATTTATGTAAACTACCTGTAGATGCTGAGTTCTTCTGTCTTTCCCTCAGGTACAAATGCAAACATGTAACTACTAATGTTACACATTAATGGTGTCATCATCACAAGCAGAACCAAGCCCCTTCAGTTCACTATGGGTTATTTTGTACCTGAAATACTCTTTCTTCCCTGACATAATACATGTAAAAGCCCTGAGCAGAATACTAGTCCAGGGTGTTTCTCTTAGCTTTAGTTTGCATATTTCCACCTCTGTGAGCATGAAGTCAGACAGGTCCCAAGGGTCAATGCCAATAGCTCAAGTGCCCTCTGGAAAGTGCTGAAGTTACCTGCTCTTTAAAAGAGGATGACTCCATTGTTGAAGGCTGCCATGTTCCCCATCAAACCCCAGCTCAATGCCATGGTACTTCCCTGAAGGCTGGTGTCTCACCCCAAGGCAGGTTGTGCACAGATGGAAATTAGGACTTGTGAAGAAACAGCTTTCTAAGTGGGATGGGGAAACTCATGTGGATGGAAATGGACTTTCATCTTCTCCAACAGGGAGTCCAGCACAGTGGAGGTCACTTCATGTGTGATTATCTTTAATCCCTTATATTATAATGAAGTATGCTTTCTTTGCTCCACTACTTTTGGTCTGTCTATTTTGAAGTCCCCTTTGTAAGCTCGAAGTAAATTGTGCCCTTCAATGTTTGCTGAACTGGGGTTGCTCAGCACCTTTCAGGTCTGAGCCTTAGCACGAAACTGAAACAGATGCTGAACAGTGAAATACAGATGTTTTAAAACTCAGTCTTTCTGAGTTTTGCATTGTCATGGTGTCTGTCTCTAAAGGTATTATCATGGTGTATACCTCTAAAAGAGCCATATGTAAAGGGGTGAATTTGTTGCTGTATTTACCCTCTGCTTCTCAGTGTAGGAAATTTTTTCTTGGAACTAAGCTTCCCACAGAAGATTGCATTTGATGGATTTACTACAGAAATTTGGCCAAGATAAATTTTGAAAATGAAGTCATAATTTACACATGATATTTCAGGTAGAGGATCTTTTTTTCAAGCTTCATTGCTGTTTAAAAGTTAAGTAAAGGTTTATGCTTGTTTAATTTAGTTTTGATGACTGACTTTCAGGTTGAACACTGAGAAGAAAAAGAAAGAATGTCATACTGTGATGTATATGTTTACTTGAAAAAAACCCCAAGCAATATACACAGACACAAAATTTAGGGCTAAACCCAAACCAAACAACAAAATATGTCAGAGAAGTCTGGAGGAAGATCTTTGTCCCATCATCCTGTTGCAGTGCATCATTCCATGTACGGGATTGGCTGGTTGAAAAGTCTGTGAGTCCCACAGGTTTCCTGAGAAATCCAGGAAAAATATATAGAGAGCAACTTGCTGCTAGGAGGATTAGCACTAGAGAGCCCTTAGTATCAGATCTTTTCTTGTGAGAGAAGCTCCACACAGAGGGGGATGAAGTTCTGCTGCAGCAACAGGTGGGGTTTGCTTGGATGCCCTTGGTGCAGTTCCCCACTGTCCTCCAGAGCCCTTCAGCAGGGCAGAGATATGAGGAGGTCACGGGAAGGCAAGTGATGGTAAGTGATGGTGCCTCTCTTGATCTCCAGCTCTCACACTACCAGCTCACCTCAGAAGAAAGGCATCAAGAGCAGTGCTGCCTCTGCATTAGCACCAGTTCTCCACAGTTCCCTGCTCAGCATACCGTCAACCCCTTCCCAAGGGACTCAATCCTTATACTATTTTTGATATCTGTAGACAGGTTAAACTCAAAATGGATGGAAGATTTGCAGCACCTAGAAGGATACAATCCTCAGCCAATTTAGGTGTCTAACTATGCCTTTTCCTTTCTCCTGTTGTGCTTTGACCTCTTTCTAGCCTAAAGCATATATTCCAACCATAAATATCTCTGTAGGTGGGTTGACACATAACACTCCTGATGGATGGCTCCACACTGTCTCCTGAATTATTATGGAAAATATGGCTGTGTCCACTAGAAAAACTTCTCTAGTGAGTGTCTGTTAAGAGGGAGAGATGAACTCTGTGCCTGACTCTTGATTTTCTTATGCTTCTTATGATGAGCCCCTGTATGTGGAAGAATGCTGTGCTAAATGTGCTTGAACTCACCTTGCCCTGGGGATGGCATGCTGTCCCCACCAGTCCACCCTCCTGCTCTTTAGGGCAAGGAACAAGCAAAATGTGTGTTGTCCGATTTCACCTCCCATCTTCCACCTATTTGAGCTAATCTTTGGAAGTGCTTAATTTTTCTGATGCCACAACTTCTGAGTAGTGACTGGCTAAACAGAAAAATGGCAGGGGAATATACGCCATGTAATTTATGGGAAAGTAACACAGAAGTAACAAAAGCCACTTTTTCCCTGTGGTTTTTGTTACTGTAAAATAGGACTGGATGGGAATCCTGGGTACACTTTAATAATTCCCAGATACTAATAAGAAATGATCCAGCAGTTTGTGGTACATAGGATTTCAGGAAGAGCAACAAATGACTGTGACTTGTTCTGATCCACATCAACAAGACCACAAACCACTGATCTCCAAAGAAATGGCGCATCCAGAAAACCTACTAGACGGTTTTATGAAGGAGTCATTGTTTTTCAAAACAAAATGAATGTGGAAAGGACAATTTTTGGCAAATAATTACATCTGTAATGGAAAACATATTGTCTCATTAAACTACACTCTTAATCTTCCTCGCTTATTTATCAGCTTTTGATGGAGTGGAGTCTGGGATTTATATTCTTCCAATGTCCCACAGAACTTTTGTCCAGTAAAAAAGGTCATCTGTAAATTTCACATAGGCAAGTGTAACATTTTCCTACCATAACATCATCTTTAAAAGAAGGGGGGGGGTGAAAGACATGGCATTAAAAGTTAAAAGCTGCTGTAAACCTAAGAAAATACATTTGTTCAGCTGAGCCCACATTAAGCTTGATTTGCTTCATTTGGAAACAGCTGAAACAGGGTAATCTTGAGCTTGTAGTGAGAAATATCAATTTAACATGTAGTTGGTGTGCTAAGGGCTGCCCTGTTCCAATTAAAAATCCAATGTATTTTTATGGTGGTATTCTGGAGGGTGTCTTGATTTGCTGATGAATGCTGACAGGACTATTAAAGCTGTGAAACAACACTTGAATATGGCACAAAATGAAAGAAAGGCACTGCCATGCTGCTCTTGGGTGTTATTATCCTGATTAAAAATTGAAGCCAGAGTGAAAATCATCCCTGGGCAATGCATTTATTTATTTATTTATTTATCCCTTTAAAATGACTTCATGATATTGGTAGTGTGTTTCCTGACAGGAAACCTTAAGGCACTGTGATTAAGTGAAGGAGTATTTCTTATTAACCCCTCTTTCTCATGCCTAGAAGCACAGATGAAGAATGACTGAATTTGCTGTGTGACACTATGAACATGCAGTGCTGAGACTTGGACAGGCCCCTGACTGTTAACGTTTTCTGGCACTCTTGGTTATTAAAAATGCTTCTCTCAGCAGAGTTTTGAGAGTCATGTCAGCTGGCCTTTGAAATTCAATGGGGAAAGAGTCACCTGGATAGAACATAGCCTCTCATTTGTCCCCTTAAATTGCCCATGACGAGCTGAAAATACCCGCTTTCCCTTTTTTTTTGGCCATATATTCGAAAATGTAGGAGTCATTCAGATGATGACTTGTCCCACAACTAAGCAGCCAAGCAAGAGCCTCACCAGCTTGGGGTTTTGGTGCCAAATCAAACATCTCTCAGGCCCTTCTGTGTGAGATGTGGGAACAGACAGGTTAGAAATAAAGTAGATTTCCTTGCAGAAGGTCCAAGCAACACTTATTTTCTATGCATGATTATAGGGTGATTTTAATTAACTTGTTTCCTGTCCTCAGCCAGCACATGAACAGAGTTAAGCATGAGCAGAGAACTGGGCATGGCTGTGGAGCTGGGGGCAAAGAGGGATGCTGGACAGAGATGGGGCTGGCACCAGGAGTGGGTGGTGCCTTCAGCCCTGAGAGGAGGGAGCCTCTTCCCAGCCTTGTAGGTAATGGGACAACTGGACTCACCTGATAGCCAGTGTAGAAGTGGAAAAAAACAAGCACTCATTTTCCATCCAATCAAGATATTGATAAACTTAACTGAGGCACAAAGGGTGTAAGGAAAAAAAAATTAATTGTCTATGCACCAGTGCTCCTAACCTACTAATAAATTTGTCTGTATTGCTGTCACTGGATGCTGCCCATAGAAGTCACATGCCTGGAATGCAAAAGCCCGTGACTATAACCTATTTAGGAAGAGTCAACAGGGGAAGGGGAATGGCAAGCCACATAAAACGAGCTGTTATCTCCTTCTGAGTCACTGGGCATCCTCTTCCTTTCCCTCTTTTCCTCCCCTGCCCCACACTCCCACAGTTTGCACTCTGGTTTCAGGGGACTTGGAAAGTGGTGTGGGGAGAAAACATCTGCTTTTGTCCCAGCAGAGCAGCTGACAGGTTTCCCTGCAGAGTGCAGCCTGTGGCAGCACAGCTTGAAGTGCCCTTCACTCAGGTACTGGCACCAGAGAGAAAGTTGTCCCAGCAGACAGGAGGTCCCGGCTGGTACAGCTGCTTGTGGCTGGGGTCAGTGTTTCTGCACAGTGGAGAAGAGATGGATGGCCAGTGGCTTCATCCTTAGTGTCTCTCTAACCTTGGCAAAAAAAATATGTGTGTGTGTTTCTTGTTGCTATAGATTCCTGTGTACAGGTGTGTAGAGGATGGGGATACAGCATCCAGGATGGATGCTCATCTCTTTGGAGGAGCTGCTGAGGCCTAGAGATGACATAGAAAAAATCCACTCAAACCATTAAAGTGTTGCAAGAAAATGTCAATTAGCAACAACAATTAAAATTTGGTCCTGCAAGGTATTATGTGAAGTAGCTGCACTTGTGAAAGGGTCTGGTTACGTCTCTTGCAATTCTTTTTTCCTGGCATGGTTCACACGAGGTCATGAAAATTATGCTGAATGCTTTTCTATGAAAAAACAGATGCTTTTAATTAGGATTCAACAGAATTCACAAAATCACTGTAAGAGGGTTTTTTAATGCCTCCCTACACTGTTTGCTGGAATGAGAAAAAAACTCCATAAGATGCTACAAGTTTCAATTTGAATTATATGCTGGATCTTCCCTTCTGTCAACACTAATATTGTAGATTTTTCAAGACATGCTGATTTTTAAACAATTTAGCAGAACTGATCACCTATACATGGTATAATAGATTTAACCTTAGTGCATAGAAAAGCAATAATCCCAGAGCTGTGTGTCATGATATCATGAAGAGTTACACACTCCTTAGGAGGGACAGACCAGGAAGGTGTGGTGGTGGAGTTGCCCTCTATGTGAGGCAGCACTTGGAATGTATCGAGTTCTGTCTTGGGGTGGGTGTTGAATAAGTAAAGAGATTATGGGTTAGGATTAAAGGGCAGAGTAGTTAGGGTGACATTGTGGGTGTTTTCTACAGGTGACCAGATCAGGAGGAGGAAATGGATGAGGTCCTCTGGGGGCAGCTGGAAGCAGCCTCAAGGTCACAAGAAGTGGTTTTTGTGGGGGACTTTACCTCCCCTGACATGTACTGAGGAAGTAAAGCTGCAGCAAAGCACAAACAGTCCAGGAGGTTCCTGGAAAGCCTTGATCACAACTTCCCATCTCAGGCAGTGGAGGTTTCCTCAAGGAAGGCTGTGGTCGACCTCATACTAACAAACAGGGAAGGCCTTGTTGCAGATGTGAAAATTGGGAGCAGCCTTGGGTGTAGTGAGCACTAGGACAATGGGACGAGGCAGTGGGAAGAAAATTATGCGCAGGATATTCCACCTGAAAGTGAGGAAGAACTTTACTGTGCAGGTGACCAAGTACTGGAACAGGTTGCCCAGAGATGTGGTGGAGTCTCCCTCAGTGGAGATATGCAAGAACCATCTGCACACAATCCTGTGCCATGTGCTCTGGGATGGCCCTGCTTGAGCAGGGAGGTTGATCCACCGTGCTTCCTTCCAACCTTTTCCATTCTGTGATTCTGTGAAATACTTCAGTTATGTTTTTGGAGAAAAGCCATATGAATTAGTCATATTACATGCTGATCCTGAAACTGAAACACTTTCCAGCCCAACATTACTCAAAGGATGTAAACAGCAGCTGCTAAAGCTAGGCATTTTAATGTCAGGTTGTCTAGATAATTTGCATCTAAGAGTTTTCTAAGAGCTTGCCAAAGAGCTCTTTGAATGACTAATGGTACTTTTCAGTAAATCTTGGACCAGGACGAAGTTTTAGGGGACACAGCAAAAATTGAAGATATACCATAGCCAAAGGGTAACATTGCAGCCTAGGTAATTTAAAGTCTTTTCCTTTATGTTGATCATGTAAAAATCCCAGAATTATTGATGAAATTCTCAGTAAATAAAGAATGGAGGAAGTTAATACCATTAATTTCAAACCCATAGTTTTGAGGGAAAACCTCTGAAACTGAGTTGACATTTGGTGGGGCTTTATTTTCTTTCATATGCATAAAATTTGGTTAAAAAGCAAGTAATGTAAAATGTTTGACAGTATATTGCGTAGAATTTTAATCAGGAATAATGTAATTTACTCCCTGCAGTTTACTAAATGGATTAGATGTTATCATATGATAATAAATGGATTACTGCTGTTGAATATGTTTATTTTTAGTTGCACCATGGCATTCTAGGTCCCGTCTTCTTCAGTGCTCTGAACTGATGATCTGAATAAAATCATTGCAGAGGAGGTTTTCAACCAATGTGGGGACTGGGAGTGGTAAGTAAAAGAGACAGACACCTTAAAACAAGAGATGCATCTTCTGAATTGAGCACACCATAAAGGTAAGGTCACCTCTGGAAAAATGCAAAATGAGCCTTTCTTGTGAGATGGCAGCTCCCTCTTGTCAGAAGTAACTCTCCAAGGAATTCTGTCAGGCAAGGTAATTTCCTAAATAAGGTGATCAGATCCTTCATTGTAGAAAGAGGGGATCACAGGGAGGTTTGTAGGTACAGGGAGATTTGAAGGGGTAAAAGGTTAGATCTTCTTGTGAAAGATTCATGGGGTTCAATCTGATTATTTAAATAAAAAGAAAAGTTAGAATTTAAGGTAAAGATTTGAGGTACTCTTATTACATAGAATTGTTGGTTATGTTGCCTGAAGGCTCCAGCTAGGAGTTAGAGCTCTGGTACAACCTAAACTTCAGGCTGACAGTTTTGGGATGTAAGATTCAAAGTAATAAGATTCAAATATTTTTAGAGAGTGGTTTTAACTTTTTGAGCTATATTACATGAGGGTGCCCATTTTTCTTCAGTGGACACACTAAAATCAGAATTTCTAAAAGAAAACATTGTCTAATTCAAACAATTATTATACAAAAATTTTATATGCTGTCTTTATAACAAAGATCAGAGCAGAAGAACATACCAAACCACAACTGATGTAATAAATGTATTAATCCACTGGATAAATAGCTGAATTTATAATACTGCCTGGAAGGCTGGAACTAGTAGGAAAAAATGTTGAGGAAAGAATGAAATGCTAGGGAATCTGGAGACAAAGAGAATGTATCTGTTCTGAGCTGGAGACAGGATGAAAAATTTTGGGTCAACTTAGGTTATGCTGTGTGTCAGTGACCACCAGAGTATGCTGTGAATCTTTGAATGGACACGTTCTTCCCACATATTGATAGTTTTCCTTGTCCGGAGAAAATCTGCAAAGTGTTCTAGTCTTTTGGGCATCTGATCCTGTTGTGGTCCAGTCCTGGTGGAACAGGTCTGTCTCATTCTAGCTCTGGGGCCTTCTTCCCTCTGCTTCCACAAAGCAGAGCACTGACTTCAAAGCCTTCATTTCCACAAATCCTAGCCAGTGGGACTACTTATATTTTTCTCTCTTAAGAACCCAAGTTAGCAAAGAGTCAAGCAGCCTTTCTGCAGCCCTAATCACTCACATCATTTTAGTAAAAGAAGTGAATCCAAAGCTGAAAAAGCAATTGCTTGAAAACTTGGAAGTACTGTGAATAACTTGTCTCCCTTGAATCTGTGTAAGATGAGGCAACCTATAGTCATCCTTTCCCATGGAGCATTCAGGGTACAGTATAATCATGTCCAACAAGTGTATTGGGTTTTTTCCAGGGAGGGAGGCTCTTGTCTGTAAGGCACTTGCTTCTCTGGCTGCAGAAATTAGTAAACTGGACTAAATGCTATAGAAGACTGTAGGAAGAGAAACAATATTCCTGTGATTAGGGCAGCTGCTCTGAAGAGTTGCTTTCTACCTTTGCCTTTGCTGCAGGAGACATCCAAATTTTTTCAATCCTCATGTGACTTCAGCAGACACACTGGTCTGGTTTGTAATCTACACTGGCATACAGTAAGAGGAAATAGTGATTTTCAGCTAAGCATCAGGCAAATGCCTATGAAATGAGTGAAGGTACAGGGCTGTATCTGCAGGGACACAGTTGAAGACTGTCATTTGGCTGTGGCAGCCAAATGGCTAGTGCTGAAAAAGCTTTGTTGTAGGAGCATCCTGTGGGTCAACAAGGCGGGGCAGTGAATTACTAGCTCCTTCTCTGTGCTGTGTTGATTTTTTAACTTTGTTTTCTTTTTAGTGACATGAAGGGGCTCTCCTTGAATGCAGAAGATCATATGCTCATATGTGAAAAGGACTGGTTTAATAGAATAGTTCCAGTTAGAAGAGATCTGCAATGATCATCCAGTCCAACTGCCCGACCACTTCAGGGCTGAACAGAAGTTAAACCATATTACAGGATTTTTCAAATGCCTTTTGTGCACTGACAGACTTGGGGTATCCAACTCCTGCAGGAAGCCTGTTCCAGTGTTTGATCACCCTCTCAGTAAGGAAATGCATCCTAATGTCCAGTCTAAGCCTCCCCTGGTACAGCTCTGAACCATTCCCACATGTCCCATCCCCAAATACCAGGGGGAGGAGCTCAGCATCTCCCTCTTCATGCTCCCTCCTCAGGAAGCTGTAGAGAGCTGTGAGGTCACCCCTCAGCCTCCTTTTCTCCAAATGAAACAAGCCCAAAGTCCTCAGTCCCTTCAAACAGGACACTGCCTGCAGCCCTTTCACCACCTTTGTTTCCCCCCCTCTGGACACATTCTCATCCTTCACCCTCATTCTTCAGCTGTGGGGCCCAGAGCAGCACACAGAGCTCAAGGAGAGGCTGCACCAAGGCTGTCCAGCAGGGCAGTCACCTCTGCCACCAGCTGGGGATGCTGAGTTTGATGCAGGAAGGGGTTTGTCCTCTGGGCTGCCAGGGTGCATCACTGATTCCTGCTGAGCCTGCTGCTGACCAGCACACACAGATCCCTTCCTGCAAGCCTCTCCATCCCAGGTCCAGAATCCAGCCTTGTTGAATTGCACCTATTAATCACTGGCCAATGCTATAAGCTATCTAGACCCCTCAGCAAGGCACCTAATCCCTAAAGTCCCCTGGAACTGAGCCCTGAGGAGCTCTGCTGGGACAGGTTTCCAGGCAGGTGTAGCCCTGTTCACTACAACTCTTTGAGCTCTGTCTTTCAGATAGTTCATTGCCCAGCTCACCATGAGCCTGCTCATCCTGAAGGTGGACAATTTGTCCTGAAGGATACTTGGGAGACAGTATCAAAAGCCTTGCTAAAATTCAGAAAAACTGTTTCCACTGTCTTGCCTTCAACCACTGGGTGAGTGACCATATTATAGAAGGACAATCGAGTTAGCTAAACAGGTCTTTCCCTTTGTGAGCCCATGCTGACTGTGCATGCTGATATTGAGTTATTCTTTAAGTATCACTTTCAAGGATCATTTTCAATTTACTTGCTGCCCATTGGAAATCATCTGTGCTATCTGCAATACCATGAACATGCAGTTGTGGTGGTTTCAGCTGGGATAGAGTTAATTTTCTTAACAGTAGCAAGTATGGGGCTGAGTTTTGCATTTGTGCTGAAAACAGCATTGATAATTCTGGGATGGTTTCATTGTTGCTGAGCAGTTTTTACATAGATCCAAGACCTTTTCTGCTTCTCACACTACTCCCCAAATAAGTAGGATGGGGGTACACAAGGAGTGTGCAGAGGAAAGGGGCACAGCCAGAACAGCTAACCCCAACTCACCTAAGGGATATTCCAGACCATATGGTGTCATGCTCAGTATATAAAGATGGGAGGAGAAGAAGGAAAGGGAGGATGTTTGGAGTGATGGCGTTTGTCTTCCCAAGTCTCTGTTACATGTGTTGGAGCCCTGCTGTCCTGAGGATGTCTGAACACCTGCCTGCCCATGGGAAGCAGTGAAATAATTCCTTGTTTTGCTTTGCTTATGAGCATTGCTTTTGCTTTACCCATTAAACTGTCTTTATCCCTGCCCATGAGTTTTCTCACTTTTACTCTTCTGATTCTCTTCTCTGTCCCACAGTGGGGAACTGAGAGAGCAGCTGCGTGGGGCTGAGCTGCTGGCTGGGATTAAACCACCACACAGCTCATGAGAAAATTTGAAATAAACTGATAGGAACATATATTTAGATATTTATTAATGAGAAGAAGAGAAGCCTCAGGCTCTCTATAAGAATGAAGGTGCCTTTATATTCCCAGCTGGCCTTCAGGATGGCTTTTCAATAAGATGCCTGAGGTTTCAACAAAATGATAATCTAACCTCATAAATAAACGATTTATTAAGTCTCTTTTCTTCTTCTGTGATATGGTATCCAAATTATTAACCAAACAATTCTAAATACATTGATTAAGTATTTCTATCTCTTGGCTGTTTTGTGAACAATAACTTTAGAATATTTTGGTTTTCTCTGATTAAGAGTTGTTTTTTCCTTCCCTATATTTTTCATAGATATTATCAGTGGATCCTATTCCCAGTAAGGATAAGACAGTGTATCCCAGGAGTCTTTCTGGAACCCCAGGAGATGAGGTGTTGCCAAGAAATGCAGCCATGGATGAAAGTGGAGACAGGGAATCATTTGCCCGCAGCTCCCATAAGACTCTGTTGCAGCAGCTCAAAGTGGTCTTTTATATATATTCTGTATCTTTATGTTATGAATTTTTTTGTTTTGCTGGAGTGTCCACTTGCTAAGCCTCTTTTTCTAATTCCTTCTTTTATGTTTAAAGTATCTATTTTCTGTAAATGTTGAGTCACAGCTCTGGGATGTTCCTCTGAAATTTCCTATTTGGTGAAAGGGAAGGTACCACTGAAAGCACTGGACTGTAGAACCTGCTCTGTGCTACAAAAGCCCAGAACAGTAAATTCAAAATGTTTTCCCTGGAATTTTTAGGCAAACCAACCACTTGGGAGGTGGGAAATGCTCCCATGTGCCACAAGACTGAGGTGCTGAAGTTTCATGCCAGGGGATAAAGAGGTGCTGGGACAATACAACAGGAGGTTCTATATACATGCACCTATATCAACATCAATCAGCAAAGTGAAACTGCCTTTGGAGATTATTTAGACAGGTCTGTGCTGTGCCCTGTGCTGCTGAGTTTATAGAAAGGTCCAGCCAGAAAAGCACTCTACACCCAGATATCATAACAAAAGTGACATCCAGGGTAGTAAAATAAATATTTAATTTCTTTGTGTTCCCATATCCATCTCACACATACAGCTAACTTTAATAATACTTTATGCTATAATACTTTACAAATACAACCATTATAAATTAATATAATTGTTTTGATAGATACTTGTGAGATCATTTGCACTCTGCCCACTAATGTCTTTCCAGCTATGGGACAGTATTAGACCTTTTTTGCATGCTATAAATGTATCAAACCTAAAAGCCAAAGTAACTTTTGAAACAATAACAATATCACTCAATGCTTATATTACCGTTTACATGAATGAAGTATGGTAATAGCTTTATTGTATTGCAAACATGCTTTGCCATTCCTCCATCTGCTTCAGCAGATCTCATCCTGATGCCTGTGAGAGCAGCACATTGGCGCTTCAGATGACTAACCACTGAAACTGGGCTATGGAAAGTTATGGTTTTCCCTGTATCTCCCCCAAAGCCAGATTAGACACTACATATCAGAATTTTGGAAAGCAGATGTGCACGCAGCAGTCGGATGCCATGTCCTGAAGGGGATCCGCCTCCCTCTGCTGATACCTGTGCTTTGGGTGCCAGACAGCATCTTTCAGCTTGGCAGAGTCCAGAGTGGTCTTGGTGCACAGTGTGGAGATTGTAGGAGTGTAGAAGTTACTATAACTTGTCAGCAAGGATGACTTTTCCAGGAGCTAATTGTGGGGAAAATTGCAGTGCCTTACCCAGAGGGCTTTGGACCCCACTTTGGGGCTCAGCAATCATCTCTGCCCTTGGTCTACAGAGGTGTACACTGCTGCTATCATCCAAAAAACCATGGAGAGGGAGTCAGAGGTCACAGCTGGGGTCAAAGCTGGAGGAGAGGAGAAGCAAACTGTGTGGGAAATGCCCAAGAACCCTTCAGTCCTCCAAAGGCTCCCTTGAGAAAGGAGAGGCTGAGATTGCTGATCCCTGGGCTGTGTCCTTCCATCTGCAGACTTGTCTGCTCACAAGGGATGGGAACTGATTGTGGCTGCTTCCTCCTGCCCAGGCCAGCAGGTGCTCCCAGGATGTGTCCTGGGTGGCAGTGCTCCTCCATGAGCGAGTTTGTCACACCAGGTCCTGGGGCCATGGTGCCACTGGCCCAGGGAGGGCTGTGCTCCATTGTGAGCATGATGGCGAGGCTGCTGCATTTGCTGCTGAAGGCCCTTTTCCCATCTGGCATCTATTAAAATAACGTGTGTGAGCATGTGTGTGTGTGTGTGTGTGCATGTGTCTGTGTGTGTTATGTGTGTTTGCATGTGTGTATTTGTGTGTATAAAATATGGGCACAGTCTCTGATTTCTAATATAGAACAAAATGCATGTTTCAAATTATGTTTTAATTTTGGCTTTTTTTGTTAACTGGAAAGATCCTTTATTTTAGAGTTTGTGCAAACTCTTTTACTTAACATATTATCTGTAACAGATTGCATAAGCATGACTGTTATCTGTGTTAGTCATCACTTTAGACCATGGAATATAACTCAGGGCAGTCTGGATTTAATGAATGTTTGAATTAACCTATACCTAATTTCTTGTGTTTTAAAACCTAAATCTCATTGAAAGCTGAGCTTTGTTTACTTCCCAAAATTGATCTGAGGGCCATTTGGATCACTTAGTGTATTCTAAAATGTGATTGTATCAACAATACACACTCAAGTTTGTTTTAAAGTGAGTTTTTCTTTTCTAGTTTACATAAATCATTTTAAAAAATCGTTCACTTTTTTGGATCATAATGTACTCACTTGGCTTTTAGACCTACATAGCTCACAGACCAATTTTTCAAACAGGATTCTAAAGCTATTTGTGGATTACTTTCTGTTTGCTACTTGTAATCTGCATTCCTGAGGCAAGCATGCTAAAATGACTGAGGATTTTCATCGAGCTAAGTGATTATACTAAATAGGGCAATTTTGGGTGCTCTTGGCTTCTGTGTTTAAAAATACAATACAGAAGAAACCAACACCACATTTTCTGTTAAACCACAGAGGGCACTGTTTGTTCTTAATATAAAATGACCCTGCTACATTGACTCTTGCCAGTCTTCATTAAGGAATTCATGTTAAGAGCTTTAATTTAACCTTTCCTCCCTCTTTTTCTCTTTCTTCAGTTTAAAAGTTAACTAGGTATATTATGCTTATGCATACTGTCATGTTCTTCCCATCTGTTGGTACCAGATACTGCCCTGGTCCATCCCTCCTCTCCTTACTGCTCCAGCACACCACCAGAGTAGAGGCAGCGCAGGAAACTGCCTTGATTGTTTAATGGTTAATTAGCACTCTACGTTTTTACTTGCTCTTTACTTTCAATATTGGAGAAAGAGAGGCAAGGCAGCACTGGCAACAGGTGAAGAGTTAACTCCTACTATTTCTCCTCCGGTGCTTTCAGTCAGGATGGAGTAAAAGACATGGAGAACCAGTGAGGTTGAAAATCAATTGGCTATGCCAGTTTTGCAATTATTGTTTATCCATTACTTGAAATATTCTGAACAAAATATGATGGCATTTTCAGTTCTCTCAAAAGAAAAAAATCTTCCAAAATACCTGACGCAGAAAAAGCAATAGCAAAATTTACAGGTTTTGCTAAAAATAAAATGTTGGGTTTTTTGAACTCTGTGTAATTATTTGTTTCTGTGAAACATGCTGGGAAAAAAAGCAGAATTTCATGTGAAAAAAATGTGGGACTTGTTTTGTCTTAGAGTTTTGTTGATACAAATTGGCCTTAGATCATTGTACAGAACATCACACAGCGACAAGATAAACTGTTTATAATATGAAAATCCTCATAGATTAAAGGAAATAAATAAAAAAGCAGAAATTGCAAAAACTGTCAACATCAGATTAGTGGAAAAATTGTTGTTCACTTGTGGCCCTCGTAACTATTGTGCAAGTTTGAGGCATCTCACAAGCTATAAAGTATTATTTCAGTTGCTATTGATTCAATTAGAGGTGTATTTTAGCAGTTTCTCTCTCTCCCCACCAGTGACTCTTATGAACCTTGCTGGTTAATTTAATTTTTTGTGTGTTGGAGGCCTGAATAACTTCTGGGATAATTCTTTTGCATTTCACTTCCCCAACCTCTGTGTAAAGCTGGAGCTGATATCTTTGAGTGCTTTGTAGCTCTTGATGACACACTGCATTGGTCTTATCCAGACACAACATGTTTTGCTTTGTCTTTTTTTGTCCCTGGCCAAAGACACAAGTGGCTGCTCATTTTGCAAGCATATGAAAGGACTGCTAAAAGTATGGATGTCTCTGGAAAACAGGGTTTCCCAGGATCCCTTGATGGACTTTAGGCAACTTGTGATTTCGTGACTGGGCAACCTATTACAGAGCTAAATTATCTGATTGGGCATTTTTTTATAATATTTAGTTGAATCCCTCTTGTTCCAGTTTATGTCTGGTGTCTCTAATCTTTCTGACATGTCCCAAGATAGACCCTTGAGGGACTCCTCACCAGGCTCTCTATAGGGTACTACTCAGTAACAACTACCCTTTGAAGTGGACAATTCAAACAGATTTTTCTCCATCTTGTAGTGCAGCCATCAGGATTGTGAAGACTTGCTGGATATAAGGATGCTGCAACAAGCCATGTTGAAAGTGTTGCTAAAGGAAGCATTTCCTCCATTGGGAAATGACTCAAGGGAAGGGTGCTGGTCTTGGGGCTACATTTAAAGAGACCATTTGTTAGAGAGCTAATGGAGACTGCCCAGAGAAATGGAATTTTCTCTGCTGGTTTCTGGTTATTTTTCTTTTAAAACATGAGATGATACATAGAAATTCCCTTCTGATAGTAGTTCAATCAAATCATCCATTGCTACAAGGCCAAGGATGATAAAAATTTGCAGGTTTCTTTTAAAGCATTCGGGAGTGAAGGTCCAAACTTTATAAAGTAACCTGAATAGGAGATTATCCATACCATCAAACAGGCAAACTCTGCTGCACAGCTGGAGTGCTATTTTCATTGAAGGCACTGCTACGGGCAAGGACATTATCTTGCCAGTGAGGTTACATGCTTTGTATGTGTTTTAGGATTGAGTCTGCCTTGCCATAGGATAGCTGTAAAAACATGCTGATAGTTCTGCAGAAGAATTTGATTTTTCAAAATGTTCTTCCTTGCCTGTCTGATTTTCAAAAACTGGAAACATAATCTGGGAAATAGGGCCGCAAAGTCATTACAAAAGCCCTGCACAGCACAACTCTTGCTGTTTTTGGCTTTTCTATTTCCTCCATATGCCAATTCTTTCCTAGCTATGCTTATCAAGGGATCATAAGCATTTTCCATCTCATTTGATTTTTGAACCAGGAATTCAGTATTCTGCAACACAGAATATTGAAACTGCTTTAATTTGCTACGTTTAGGCATATCCTGAATATCTAAATATTATTAAACATAATGTTCCTTTGATTTTTCCTTTTAAGTGACATAGAATGAATTTGTAGAAGAGAAAGCAGTACTTCAGTTATCCATAATGCATCTGTTTATGTTTCCAACTGGTACACTTTATCACCAAGTCATTGGTTTATATTACAAAATGATGGCTGTGTAATAAGTAGTTAGCAGAAACCACAGGCACGTCTTTGAAATAACGCTAATGGCCATTTTTGATGAAATATATGAGGCTTTCTGAAAATGATTTGATGAAGAAATGTATTTTCTTTACTTCCTGTTAAGAGTGAGCATGTTGAAGCCCTTTAATCTCTGCTGCCCAACTAAACATTTTTTTCTTGAGATTAGTTTGAACTAGCAAGCACCATTTAATAATTAAGAAGCTTTAAAGCAAGTGAATTTGATCAGGGAAGAACTAATTAACAATAGCTGGTAACATTGAGAATTAGTCATTCTACCTCTTTTATCCTTATCTAGTTTATGGTACTGAGGATTCTCTTCTGCTAGCAGAGTTTGCATATAATAGTATATTATAAAGGATGCTGGAACGCCCAAGTGTGACGACATTTTTAAGACTAAGATTTGCTCTGAAGGGATTAAATCTCTAGGTGTTTTATGAAAAGTGCAGCCAGTCCTTAGAAATTTACCATGCTTCACATTGGATAAGTTTTCTGGCATTTCACAAGTAAATCTTCCAACCAGTTTCTAAGCTAAAATTAGATGTAAATTGGATCTGTAGTTAAAGATGTGATCCTTGGACAAGTTTAACATTTATGTCTGTTTTATACTCTAGTTTGAAAATGTTCAGCTGTAATGCATTGTGCAAAATGATATTTTGCACAGGATACATTTGAAGAAATAATTTATGATTAAATTTTTATGCAGTGTTGTTTTAAACTCCTATTACAAGCACTTTTGCTGATGCTACATATTTTCAATCTTGTTCTCAGAAAATTTTGCTAAACTTTGGCTACTTTTTCATGGGTTTTTTTTCACCCAAGTGAAGATTACTTGCATCCTGCAGGAGAAATATTGCTTTGGGAAAATTCTTATCCAACTTTTTCAGCTTTAAGAAATCAACTTATGAAATATTTACTTCTTCATATTTTTGACATTTTGTAAAAAAAAAAAAAAGCAGCCTTCATTCAGAGTCCCACCAGGCTTTGGTATCACGACTTTGTTTCAAGACTGTATTCTTTGTTATCTTCACAAAATAAAATTTAATGTCTTCAAGGAAGGAAAGAGTCTTTCAAAAAGGGGAAGAGTCTTTCCTTCATAATTTGGATCAATTTCTAAAACATTTGCCCTGTGAATTGAAAGCCATAGGGAGCCTGCAGTAAAATACTGCTATCTAATAAACCCAGTGAAATGCTGATTAAATGTTAGTTATGCAGGCAAAATGAATGTCAGTGTTTCCCACCCGTTGAATGCTTCACTACTTTAGTTTATTTTTGGCAAAATTAACCAGATTTAGGAGAAATAGCAGCTCCTACAAGTTACTTGGAAGCATTTAATTGAGTTGGATGACTTGGATCAATGCAGCTGTTGCAGGAAAGTCTAGAGGACCTGGCCTGCCCAAAGGTGCATGCAACCTGCCCAGATCACCAGCCCATGCTGTTTCTTGCTCTCTGGGCTGTCCCTCAGAGACAGACTGAGATTATTGAAGTGGGAAGGAACAGTAAAAGGCACAAAAGACCTGAGGGTGTGGAAAACTAGACTCGACTCATTGATTCCGTTGCCACTGGAGCAGTGTGCACATAAGGATGAGTTAAGCTACACAATCCTTGTGGTCTTACAGGTGACTCTGTCACCTCCACCCAGGTGTACCTGCACACCTAGATAATGTGTGTATCTTGTGTGAGGGAGAGCCTGATGGTTCTCTTGCTTGGCCCCTATGATCCCACTGTGTTCAGAGAGGTGATGCAAGAGCACAGTCAGAAGTTCAGACACTGATTCAGGGCTCTCCATTCAATCACACACTCCACAGAGAACTATAAAGGTCAGAAATAGCAGCAGCTTCAGATGCTTTGGGCTCTTCGTGTGACCAATCTGAATCAAAGGCACAGCAATGACTTGGCCAGGTCTGGAAGTGATGTGTGCCTTTAATGCAGTACTAAACCTGTTTGTAGGAGAGAAATTAGGCAAAAAAGGTTTTAAATGAGAACTCTTGAAGTTAAGCAGAACATTAACTCTATCTTTAGGAGCATCAGCAAGTGAAAAATGCATAAAGTGTCTTTAATAATAACTTTTATCTGGAATCAGCCTAATAAAATCATTCCATCATAACTGCATAATTATTCTGTCACATTATTACGCCTTATTATGTAGAGTGCTTAAGAGCCTTGCTCACACATTTGTTACTGAATGAATTTGACTTTTTTTATTCTAAATATAATCTCAACCTTTATTTTTAGTTTTTATCCGGGATTGTTTTCTACCTATGAAATTCATTGTTGATATTTTAATTTTTCTCCAGATAATGACTTTTATCTGAGAATCCAGTCTAATCTCTTAGCTCTCAAGGATATGATGGGAGGAGAATTAGGCTTATTAAACTACTTTCTAGGAAAGCTGAAATTCAGGATTTTTTGAATCACGATGTTATGGATCAGGAAATAATAGGAATAATAGCAAGATGGGTATTATATTTTTAAAGAGGGATGCACTGACAGTATTTCCATGGGTAGCATTTGTACAATGTGATCTGCTCAGCATGGCCTAATGGCAAAAGGAGTTTTGATATTTGTCTTCCTTGTGTGCAGGGATTTTGCCTGGATGCATTTTTTTATCCATAACTACCTCATGAGTGTGAAGATTCACATGGAGGTGCTTTAGAAACCTCCCTTCAGACAGCTACCATTGATGAGGCAGATGCTGAATCTCCTCAGAGGAAAGAGATTCACTTGGAGAGAATCCCATCCGTGAGAATACGATGCGAGCGCTCCCCGGGGTCTCTACGCTTGCATGAATAGGAAGGATTAAAGGTTGAGGCTTATAGCCCATTTGTCATGAAATCCTCTAATGATGACAGAAACTGTAGACTTGCCTCATATAGAATATCTATAAAGAGCAGAGTGAAAAGGATATAGTGAGGCAATGGTGCATGACCCTAATTTTAGAAGTATTGAAAGTGGGAGAATTGGAGGAGTTTATGACAGTAACAGAATATTGGGGCTTGGTTTCTCTTCCTCCCACCAGTGCAAAACCCAAGCACTAGAGACGATGTCTTGAAAAGTCCATACAATCATCTGGATATTCTCACCTTCCCTCTACCTCCCAAACACCCTCTAGGAAATAAAAACCACATTAATATAAAAACCTAAGATAACTCAAAAGCTAAAAAAACTGGGAAAAAAGCAAGAGGGCAGTGAATGCTCAGCAGCTGGTGGGAGAACTGTGATGCTCCTGCCTGTCTGCCTTTGGTGGGGTGGGGTAGCAGTGCCAGGGATTATGAAAGCACCTGACAAAGGGTGCCCATCTGTTGGTTACCTGGAACTACTTGAGCCCCTGGTTTGACCCTGATCCTGACCAGATGGTCCAGAATTGATGCAGTCAGCTGCTCTGTTTTATTACAATTGGAAAAAAAAATGTCAAAAATTCTAAATAAGCATTTTATATTTCAGATGGAACTCAATATCCTACAATATGAAAATTCTCTCTCCTTGTCTAGCTGCAGCCTGGAAGAAGAGTCCTTTGAGAATATGCACAAGAGAGGTGTGATCAAGCCTGATCTTCAGTTTAGAAAATGTATGTTATACTCTGGTGCTGCAGCTCTTCCATAGAAATAGAGATGTATTCCCTAATTTGAACATTTTTTTTTTTTTATTTAGGCAATGAAACAAAGTTCTTTGCATCTTTTTGCTGAACACCTGGAATTTTTCAAAGAGATATCTGTAGCTGCCAGGTTTAGTTAGAGGTTTGCAAAACACCAGTGGCAGGCTGGAGTGAGGGAGGGAAAGCAAGGTGTTTCAGGACACAAAGCAGCCCTCATCTGCCAGGTTGCCTGTTTAAAGTACAAGCTCATATGAGCAAGGATAATCTTCCTCCGTGTGGAGTGTGGTGTCCAGAGAGCTGTTACAAATCTACAATAACCTGTGTATGCTGCCTTGCCAGGCACAGCTTCTTTACACCAGATTTTTCCTTGTGAAACCAGAGCATGGTATTCCATGTCTGTGTCCTGGCACTGCAGCAGTGTCACTTGTTGCTCAGAGGGAGAAGGGCTGCATGGTGGGGACACTGCCTGCACTGCCTGCTCACATGCAACTGCTGTGTGAGCAAATGTGTGCTGTGCCTCTGTGAGAACTAGCCTGGCAGGGAGAGAAAGAAACCCCACCAATGTGCCGAGAGGATAAAGCACAGCAGTTGAGTTTTGAGGGGCCTGTGGGTATTTATCAGGCTATTTACCGTGACTGGAGCCATACCTTACTTCATGTGCTCTCAGATAACTCATGTGCTCTCAAAAATATTATCCTGCAGGTATGGAAAATTTTAAGTTCTTTGTCTCAAAATGGATTGAAAGTTCCTCAGAAGAAAGTGTAAAATGTTAGTTCAGTGGGCTACCTGGTAAGGTCTTCACTTCTGTAATTTTTCCTGCTTACCCTAACAGCTGCCTTCTTTTTTTTTTTTTTCTTTTTTTCAAACTCTCAGAGCAGGAAATGACTTCATTAATTTAATTTAGATAGCTTGATTTCAGTGGTACCCACTGCACTTCACATTTTATAGTTTGCAGTTAGGAAGCAACATCTGGACTTATCCCAGTAAAAATGTGATTTCCTGCTCTTAATACATTTATTGTATTTTCTTATGTAAATATTGTTTAATTATAGAAAGGAATAATTTATTAATCTTCGCTATGTGTCTAGACTGTTGATTACTTGAGGTACCTGAGCCCAGAGGTTGCTATTAAGTGGCATGAAAGCATTGCATTTGAGTGGCTTATGGCCATTAATATGCATGAGTCTGCAGGAGAAATGGAGCTTAGAGCACAGTCCATCTATTCACCTTGCATCTGGCATCACTGGGAATCTGAATGCTTCTGGCTTACCATTGAAATATGGTATTTGTGGATTTGATGACTTGAAACATGGCCATTTAGTGAGACAAATACACCCTAGGTCAGATTGTTTCTCGTGTGATTACTTGCTAGTCATGTTTTCCAAAGCAGATGGTCCATGCTACCCCTAAGCAAGCAGCTTTTTAAGCAGCTATCCTGCCTGGTTTTAGGGGACTGAATTTGATGCATTTGTAGGGTTTGCTGTGTTATGTAACCCAGTCCTACAAAGTTTTTTGCCTTTTTTGTAGTCACAGTTGATTAAAGCTGACCTGGCAAGATCCCAAAAAGCTTTTGAGAGGATTAGTGGTTATTAGTGTCATTGCCTCCTGTACTGTAAAAATGGTTCTGTTAGGAGCGGCCCAGCAGCACCGCCAGGCACAGCTCAGCCTCAGAGCTCTGTGGGGACAGGGGAGCTGGGATCGGCCCCAGCAGAGCTTTGTGCCACTGGCAGGGCCTTGTGCCACTGGCAGAGCTTTGTGTCACTGGCAGAGCTTTATGTCACCAGCAGAGCCTTGTGCCCCGGCAGGGCCTTGTGCCACTGGCAGAGCCTGGTGCCACCGGCAGAGCCTGGTGCCGCCAGCAGAGCTTTGTGTCACTGGCAGGGCCTGGTGCCACTGGTAGAGCCTTGTGCCCTGGCAGAGCTTTGGGCCACCAGCAGAGCCTTGTGTCACCAGCAGGGCCTGGTGCCACCGGTAGAGCCTTGTGCCCTGGCAGGTCCTGGTGTCACCGGCAGAGCCTGGTGCCACCGCCGCCTCTGCTCCCGGGGAGTGGGACAGACATGTTCGGTGCCAGGGAGCCCCGAGGAGCCCCGGGGAGCGGAACTGGGGCTGCCCCCATCCCTGCTCACGGCTCACCTGGGTGGCGGCCGAGGCAGGGACATCACTCAACACCTGCCTCTGAAGCGCTTTGTCTCCCTTTCCTCCCTCCGTGCTTTGTGCTCTGCAGTGAAAAGGTGGCTGGCGCTGAACTTTTTACCTTCAAGGCTAAGTATTTTGTGTGCTGGAGAGAATGGCCATTAAAATGATTTGTGAAATAAATACTATCACTGAGGCAGGTGTTGGACCTGTAAACAGTTAATTGCCAGAGCTCTGCAGACGTGGAATATTTCTTTTGAGACATCTGCCAACTAATATTATCTGATAGCAGCTCGTTCAGTCGATGAATCTGTCATTTTGCAATTTAGCTACCAGAATGTGTGCTGGGTCGATCAGCTTGCAAACCTGTGTTTAGATGAGCTTCACAATCTGCGGTCATCTGGAGACATTCAAGGTATAATGCAATTAATAATTTACCATTATCCTGACATGAAAGGAACTTACAGTAGAAAAGTCAAAACATATCAGTTTTCTGTGCCTTTGAGACTCATGTGAGTGTTGCTTTTAAACAATGGTCAGAGTAATAAAAGCCTGGTCCAGCCTAAGGGTCAATGAACAGCAGAAGATGGGGCACATTGTTAGGCAGACAGTTAGCCAAAACTTATTTGTAGAAACTTGGTGAAATAATATTTGTGTTTAACATTTGTGTTCAGCATTTTTCAGCTGGTTTGTGCCTTGATAATTAGTACAGAACTTTGCTGCAGGCAAGCCAATCATGCTCTAAAAGACATACATGATACTCAGAAGTTGATCCATAAGTAACCATGGAAAGAAAGACGGGACTGTGTTTAAAACAGACAGGATTGACAGGATTCATGTCTACTTTTGTAATGGAATGCATTTTAAACTGTTCAAATTAAAGCAGTTTTGTAAGTGGAAAGTGTGACAATACTTGTGAGCTGGTTCACTGAATATTGTTTTTTCTGTTAATCACATGCAAGTAGATATTAACACCCTCCCTAACAGTTTCAGCTATATTTAGTATTTTTGCTGTTTGGCTGAACAAAAGATGATTTGTACCTGAGGGGAGTACATTCACTCAACAAGCCTAGAAAAACACATGGATTTGAATGGGATTTTATATAAAGCAAAAAGAAAAAGAGGAATGGGTTGTTTTAAAAAAGTATTAACCTCAAGGAGTCTGTGGTGGAATTGCAATTGAGTCATAATCTCTTAAAAAAGCCCCCACTAAGGCAGATAACTAATTTGCTCTGTAGTCAGGCTGCTCAGGTTACCCCCTTGATGTTTTGGGCTGTGGGGACCCTCCTTGAGGACTTTGTTGCTCTTGGTGGCCGCAGCAGTGCAGCTGGGGATGAATAGGATGGAGTGGCAGGAGGGTAAATGTGAGAGCTTTGTGTTTTCAGACAGTTCTTTTGCTTCTAGGAAAGTTAATTAGGAAGTGAAACCTTAAGCAGTTGACAGTGTGCATTGTTGGCTGCTAGTGCTCTGTGACAAATACCACTGAAAGGTACTTCACTTTCTTTTGTAAACAGAAAGGTAAGGAATTTGCACAAAAATGTATTGGTGAAGATCTGCTTTTCATCATGGCCTAACCACATAGTAAACAACAGAAATAACTTGTTTTAATAAAGTATGGTGTTGAAACATTTATCAGCAAGCTCTTTCTCTCCATTTCAAAGGTATGTTTAGGTAAGAGGAACTGTTGCCTTAAAGAAACCCAATCTGAAATTTTGTTATAACATTTTTTTCAGGTCAAGGTCAGGAAACTTAAGGAAAAGTTTGACTTTTGGGCCATCATACAATTACCCCTGAGATGATTAATACAGTATGCTGAAACAGCCATCTAAGAATTTTGTAGTATTTTAAATGTATCCCAAATAGTAGTTACTCACATAAAATTATTCTAGTAGTCACATTATAAAAAGCATGACTTCATTTTTATTGCCATTTTTTGCATGTAGCATGCACAGTTATGAGGCAAGTGCAATAGTCCATGTATTTTAATTTCTCTGAGTAACAATAAAAAAATTAACATACCTTTCTCTTATAGGCTGTGTTCCCTTGAGTGGCATCATTATAAGCCTCTGGAGAATTAATAAAATAGGCTTGGGGACTTCAGAGTTTAAGCCTGTTAAAACAGTTCAGCACAGCCCTTCATTTGAACTAGACTTTAGTGGTGTACTTGTGAAACCAAATGGAGAGTGGTGTAGAGGTGGCTGAAACACTCTAGATGTCCATTTCAGAATAAAGGTGGCTGCCTTTTGTCCTGCATTTCCAACCTCTGCAGGTGGAGAAGCTCTGCACACAGGCTTTCACAACATCAGCCATACAGAGTAGCACAGCAGGACACTAATTATGAGAAGACTGTACAAGGGTATGGCATTTGTGGAAGTAATATTTGGGTCTCAAAAACCAGCTGCCACAGAGGACTGCTCTGAGGGCCTGGTGAACAGGAGGTAATGGCATTGTATGTCCACAATACATCCATGCAGGCTGGTGCTTAGCCCCATGGAGGGAATGCTGCAAAGGACATTTTCTAAGCAAGACCCAGAGTTTTTGCAGCCTCTGTCACCCCTGGAGCAGCTGTGGCTGTGGAGAGATCTCTCACCTCTGCAGCTCACTGCTTATCCATGTTGTCCCCTTGCTTGTGCCATTAATCTCAGTCCTTGTGGTGAAACCACAGTTTCCTTAGCCACACAGATATTTTGCAATAGCTTTCCCTTTTGCCAGTGTTCCCTACAGAAAGGGAGAAATTAGTTTTCTGTTTATACATTCCCGTGAAGTGATGCTTTATCTGTTTTTACAAGGCTGTGTAATGCCATTTAGATTTAGTCCTCAGAGTGAGCTATTTTTAAAGGTTTTCAGAGGGTCATTGTAAATATTAAATTATTCAGATACTTTCATATTTTTCCATAGGAAACTCCCCAAATCTTATTAGACTTAACTTTTGTTTGGGATGCTTTGGAAAACGGACTAGGAAGATTTTCAGGAATCCTTAGTATGGGTCTAAATTTCTTTCTACTTCTTCCCAATGTTCTTCAGGATGCAAATCCAACACACTGTAAAATTTACAGTGATTTAATAGTAATTATAATAAATATTGTATAGGATAACTATGAGATAACAGTGCTTCAGTAAGGTGAGCTAAGTGGTTGAATAAGTTTATTATAAATCAGAACTGCTCTTCAGGCACTTTAAATAATGCCAGGGTCAGGTGGTACAGGGCTGAGTATTTTAAGTTAACTTGCTGATGGCTCTTCACGCTGTACAACTGGAGATGAACATGGGGAAGGATAGAAGAACCTGAAGGGCTTCAGGGGCATGGGTCTGCCCCCACCTCTGGGTATGCCGGGGTTGGGGAGGATTCCACCCTTATCAACCCCGTTGTGAGCTCATTCCTCATTTCTTGAAGAGAAAGGAATGTTTATTCAGCTGACACAGTTTCTGGGAAAGAGGCTGGAAGAAGAAACTGCTGCGTGACAGTCTTCCTCCTTATCATCTAAAGTGGTGATGTATCTGTGCAACATGTGCAGTGTGGGAAGGGATGGGGAAGGATGGCCAGCTAGACAAGGGAGAGACCTAGGAAAATGAAGTATTTGAATGCACAGGGGATTATTACCCCATTTCTCTGCATCTACAACAACATCCATCTGAACTCAGCCTACCAAACCATAATCAGAATAACCTTTTTCACTTGAGCCGTTGATTAACCCCCAAAGGCTCCATCTTTCAGTGAGTTTTCTCAAATTCGGATAGCATGTGTGGAGTATGCAGTGCTGATTTGCCCCAGAGTATACATTAATAACAGTGGCCGTGGATGGGGAGCAGGGAAGGGCTGGAGCAGGCTGTGTGTCTGTCCTGCATGGACAAGGAACAGCTGAAAGCTTGGGGCTGCCTCCCTGCTCCCACATGACTTTGTGTGGGAGAAGATTTGGAAGGGTGTGATTAAACCCCCAGGAGAGGCATGCAAGGCAAACTGGAGCACAGCCCCTCATCTGATTTCTTCTGGGGCCTGCTTTTCCCTGCACAAGGTCAGCCCTCCTTGCTCTCCCCTCTATACAGCACGGCGGGTGTCTCTGGAAGGGTCGGTGGCCTTCGGCTGCATCTCCTCATGGAAATTGCTTCGACCTCTATTTTCATTTGTTGGCCCGACTGCTCTTCTGTCCCTGAAGCGGAGTGTGGTTACACCTTTCTGCTTAAGCTGGCATGTTTAGTTAAAAACCAGAAGAAATAAGAACTTCTCAGCTTTCTAGAAATAACTTTTCTTCTCTTTTTATCACCTACAGAATGCCTGGAGAGTTTCAAACTAATAACAAGATTATGTAAGAGAACAGGAAATAAAAACACACATATATTTTATTTCTGCAGAAACAGCCCCTTTGCATTTAGTCTTCCAACACAGTAAATGAGCCCTCTATATACTTTGGCACTACAAAGCATTTCAAAGATACTTCTGGTAAACACCAATACCATATCTATGCCTCTAAACCTAATTTTTCAGATATGTATACATTGTAGAAGTGGAACAAAAGTCAGCTTCAACATTTTAAGCAATCAGTTTGATTCTGGTCACAGCAATTACTCTTTCTGTCAGCAGGAGGAAAATTTACAATCATGAAATCAAAGGGTCTAACTTATTCCTGTATAATGCAGCATAAGATGCATGTAAATTGGATCACCCCCCTGGAAAACCTGCTTCCTCTCATTTGCCTGAGCAGAGCTGGGTGGCCACTGTGCACTGTGCAGAAGGGCAAGGCGTGCTCAGCCCAGCCCCTGGGCAGGTGGAAGGAGCAGGGGCATGGCCAGGGCTGTGCTGCTGTGCCAAGGCAGGGTCCTGCTGTGTCCCCATCCCTCTCCCTGTGCACCCCGTGCAGTGCTGCCAGAGCTGCCATCCCACCTCTCCTGACCCACTCCTGCCATCCTGGAGCGACACCTCCGTTCCAGCTGCATTGCAGCCCTTTTCTGTCATCCCCCCTTCAAGGAACATCCAGCTGTCTTCATGCCTTCACGTCTGCCTTTTTTTCCTTTTCAGGAGTGAGGCATTGACAGCTTTCCATTTTCCATTCTCCCCTTCTTCCCCGTGGGTTTTTGGAAATGGCTGAGGAAAACAGTGATCAGCCAATTTATGTGACACTCTCTCAGATAAACAAATGGGAAAATGGGACTTTTGAGGCTTGTCTGGACAGTGTAATTAAAATGAACTTTGTGTGGCAGTTGTAAATTGACCCTTGGCAAACAGCGTGGCTGGTCAGATCAGGTTGTGGAAAGAGCTTCATCATTTCTTAACATAGGTGATTCTGCATCTTAGTAATTCTATAATGTTATTTTTTTTCTCTTTGGAGAATTTTAATGGGTTTATTTATAAGATTTTGGGACACCTACATCATCTCCTTTCACCAAATCACCTTCTCCTACAAATAGTTCAGGTTCACAATTCCTTTCCTGGGGAGTTAAAAAAAGAAAAAAAAAGAAAGAGGTGGGGGGGGGAGGAAAATAGTTCTCATTTCACTCATTTCAGTTGACAAGAATCAGTAAACTGGTTCCCAGATCTGCGGACCTTTCCTTTTGGTAATACATAATCCTCTCTGACTACATTCATTTAATTCTTCAAGCCCACTCTGCACTTCAGTGTGTTCTCAGGTTTCTAGCTCTTCATAGTACATTTTTAACACATAGAAATAATGTCTGAAAGCTAATTACATTAAACAACTACAAGATAATTTCAAATTTAGTAAGGCTAGTAGGAAAAATTTATGTCTAATTTTTAAAAGAATTTCTCTTTTTTGTAGAAAGAATGTCATAAATACTTCTGCTCTGCTGAGCAGGATTTTGCTTTTAGAAAATAATGTTACCTGTTTTTATCATAGCAGCAAAAAAGAGCCAGATGAGGTTGAGTTCTGATATGCCCAGCCTCCCTACTCACAGTCACTCGTTGGTCTGACCTTCTCTAACTATTTACAGTCCAAATGGATGCTATGGATAAAGAGGAAAGAGGGCACCATGTCTTCCTTCCTTCCTTCCTTCCTTCCTTCCTTCCTTCCTTCCTTCCTTCCTTCCTTCCTTCCTTCCTTCCTTCCTTCCTTCCTTCCTTCCTTCCTTCCTTCCTTCCTTCCTTCCTTCCTTCCTTCCTTCCTTCCTTCCTTCCTTCCTTCTCCACATCTATCTTCTGTTTAGTTAATTTCATTTCTGATACTTTTTTTGTTGCATTCAATATTTATCAGAGAGAATGAAGCCTATTTTCAAACTTAAGAGGCTTGTCTGTACATCTTGTCTGAGGAAAGGGACTTTGATATGATAAATGCACCTGACAAGGCCTTATTTATTCCTATATTTATTGAAATTTATTCATATATTTATTCATATGTTTATGGAAATTTATCATTTTAACTACTAACTATGTAGTAGTTAAAGAACACAACTTGAGATCATGAGGAAATGTGTGGGAAGCATATCTGGTCTTAGTTAAAACTTTGGAAGAATGTGAGAATTCACATTTATTAAGCCAAAATATAATAAATTCACAATGTAAAGTACAACTCCAACTAGGCCAGATGATAAACGTTTGAATGCAACGCCTGCAGCTGCTCCACTCTTGTTTCCAGTCCTTTTCTGTCTGGTCTATTTACCTCCCCTTAAGAGCTGCAGGACATATTTATTGGGACCTAAATTTTCCCTAGTTGTTTGCAGCACAACTTTCTGGTCCAAGGAAAGGCTCATTTCTTTGAATTATTTTTCCAATAAAGAGCTGAAAACAGCAAATACTGAATTAAAAACTTAAAAACTTTATAAGCCCATTGCAAAGCAATTTGATTGTGTTTCTGCTTTCTGGGGAGCTGAAGAGGGGAGAAGGTGAGGAGCTGTGTGTGATGTGTGCCTGCCTGAAGTGGCTGTGCACCTCTGCAGGACTCATGGGGACCCCTGGAAGCGAGGAGGAGTGCGAGCCCCAGAAATCTGTGTCAGAGGCAGAACTAAACAATGCAGGGCTATGAAGGAATGGGGAAGGGAAAGTCAGGTGGTGGCTGAGCTGGCTTTGGCCTCAGCAGTGGCTGTTCCTCTCCTGCACAGGGTGATTGGGCCCCAGGTTACAGATGTTTCAGGAAACAAAGCCAGTCGTTGAGGGAGTGTATGGTCTCTATTAAAGTCATTCTGGAGCCTCTCTCACCCAGGCATATGAAGACAATTTTTGTGTATGAGGCAGCAGGTGAACAGCCCTGCTTATTCAGCAATGCAGAAATAAGAGTAATGTACAGAATTAGTGAGACCTTCATAGGTATTTTTTTCTAAGTAAAATAAGGAGATCCTGTCCTGGAAAAAATGTATAGATTTTTTGGTTGTCCTCTATGCCAGCTGCAAAACCTGAGACAAATGGGCACTATGACAACTTCTTTTGTAGAAGCAAATCAGAGATGTGTGTTGTGGGGGTCTCTGGCCAGCTCTAAGGTGGTTAGTCACCATACCATGCCTGGGAAAATGCACTATACATTGATTTGTGCAGGAAGGACAACACGCTGCATTTTGCATAGTGTGTGCTGTGCTTTGTTTTAATAACACTGGGCAATTCTCATATGAGGAAAAATATCCTCTTTATAAAGCCAGGGGACCCAAATATTGACCAGGAAAAATAAAATGATCTCTGTAAATTGCAGAGTGTAAAGGAATTACTCTAAAAACACTGGCCTCAGTGGAGGATGGAGAGGGAATATGATAGGACACTGGACTTAAGCAGGGGTCAGGGCACAGGTATGTAGAGTTTGAACGTGGAAATGGGAAGCCCTGAAGTAACGTGATATCCCTCAGGTATCTGCAGCTCAGCAGAAATTTCAGCTGTCTGTGGCCCCTGCGTGCATCAATGAACTTGAGGGAGCAGCCCCAGCTAGTGCCTGTGCAGAGCTGTGTTTCTGACATGCTGATGGCAGCAGGGCACAAGTGTTTTGGGCATGTTCTCAGGGCACTCCAAGCTGTGGGACACACAGCTGGGGCTGGTTTGCTTCCAACTCATGTTGGTACAGGTCTCTGCATCACAGTACTCCCTCAGCAAGCCACAGGGACCATGATGCATATTCCACACTGGCTTCCCAATGTGTGAAATTCTTAAGCAGATGGTCTTACTCAGCATGACATCTTCAAACTCTCAATTTTTTGTTAGAGGTAATTTTTTCATAGGTGTGTATATTGCACAGAACAAAGGCACAGATCATATTCACATGGTTCCAGGAATATTTTCACAAGTTTTGGCAACAACTCTTGATCTAGTGACTGTGTGGCATAACACATCATTGAGCCTGTTGGCTGTGGGAACACATGGTGAGACAATTTTGTGGCTAAAATGCTTTAACCTGCATATATGTGCCATGGGATGGAACTGCTGGGTGTACTTTGTGTGAGGAAATTAGATTAACCACTCCCCAGTGGTACCAATAGGATTTTTGCTGTGTGCTTTCCTAGGGACAAGTAGAGCCTTTGCCCCGTGAATCCTTTTTGGACAGACTTGAACAAACAGATCAAATACTGGAGATTCTTTTGAGTGGCCACTATCTTCTACAATCACTGGATTAATAAAAGCATTTCAGACCATTGATGTGCCCCATACATTTCTGAGTTGAATATAAACCAGAAAATATGCAATTTTGTGGCTTTTGGTGGGCTGGGTATGGATTTTTACATACAGCATCATGTCCTGTTTATTATTATGAAATAGGATAAGAGGGAAAAGCTAAGGGTAGGATGGAACATTTATTTTTTTGGAAAATTAAACATCCATAACAGAGAGGATGAAGACAGACAATTTCAGGTCAGTATGGTGTCAATGCTGTGTGCTGTCTCCATGTGCATACATTCCCTCATTCTGGTCAGATTTATGGTTTTGTAATCCACATGCTCACTTGCAAGGCTATGATGACCCATAAAACACATCTGTATTGTCTCATGTCTTTGTCAAACTCTCTGTCTTCTGCTCTGTCTCTGGTTCCTTTCATTGATGCAGAAAATGAGAAAAAAAGACATTTTTATCACCTGGTTCGTTTATTCATTCAAATAACAATTGCACTGTTTGAATAGGACAGCTCAAAATCGTGACCCTAATCAAATTATCTTTAAAAAAAAGGCAAACGGAACCCCCCCCCCCCAACAAACCCACAGAAAGTCTGTTGAGAAGCAGCTGAGTACAGCTTGGACCAAGGTGAGGACACAGGCTACTATCATTCCTGCAACACTCAGCAATGTCTGTCACACTTACTGTGGGGTGGGGAAAGCAAACCTGTTTTTCTGAGCTGGTACTTAGGTATTCATATGGACTTTGCTTAGATTGGCAGCAACACTTAAATGAAAAGTTTTGTGAAGAAATAGACACTAAAGATAATGTTATTCCTGTTGTTTCCATGGCAATGGACATGCTTGATGGACTATATCCATCATGTGTGCTCTGTAACCATCTGGTTTCACAGTCCTCATTTAAGACACTCTAGGAATAAAATGTAGGTAAATAAAACTTTAATCAGGTTTATAATTACAGTTGTCCTTACAGAAATTATTTAACATGATTTTTCAGCTGCTTCAGCATAAGGCTCGAAGGTCTTTTTAGGGTTTTATTGCCACATTTAAGGAATAGTTTAAGAATTGTTATTGTACTTTAGCTACAGATGCCACTGTTTCTTCTTGGTTTCTGAAACTATGTTATAATGACATCACATTAAGATCTTTTTTTTCCAGGCTCCAAAAAGGTCACAGTTATTTTTTCCAAATGGCTCTGTCAAGCATAAAAATTAACCATACTTTGAGCTGGATTTTCTGTATTTGTAATGTATGTTTATGTTAGAGTTGCTGTCAAAACAGGCATTAAAGATAAATGTAGCTAATTAAAAGAACATTTGCTTAGAGCTCCTGGTAATAGATACCTCATTGTGGGGTCTTGAGGTAAAACTTACTTTCACAATTGATTCAGTTTATGGGATTGTGTTTGAACATTATAGAAGGCTATTTCAATTTTCCAAATTGTGCATATTAGCCTGAGAACAATCAAGTTAAGTCTATAAGTAAATTGCAGAAGAGAACTCTGGGTTACTTGCTAACTATGTAAAATGTTCTTGTTGGCTCTACTTCCTACACTTCATCATTTGGAATAATGCTTCCCAGCAGTAAATGTAAGTGCAAACTGGTTTTACAGAAGGGAAAAAGCCTATCTGGCACTGGATGAGTCAATAAGTTGCACACTGTAGCACAAGATAAAGAAAAAAGATTTAAAAGATCCCATATCAAATTAGGTAATTGTTTCTATTTTATCTTACTTTATTTTACTAAACAGCTGTGCTCACAACATTAATTTCATTGCACATGACATCTGTGTTATCCTAGGGACTCCTATGCTGGGGAAAAGGTCAATGCCAGCTGCCATTGCTTCAAGTTTCCATAAACTTTCAATGGCCAATAATATTTTGTGCTTTATAAAAAAGAAAGTAAAATAATAATGTATTTGTGTAGCACCTTTCATATTAAGGGATTTCAAAGAGAACTATGAACTGTAGGCCCAATCCTTTAGTTACATAAACAAAATTCCCATTGATTTCAGCAAACTTATGCCAGAGTAAAGAGGGCAGAGGAAAGGTGTCAGGATTTGGCTCTATGTACTGCAGGCAGCAATCGCTTCATCCACTAATAAAGTTCAGTCACTTTTTGGATGAGATTTGGCAGTTGTTTAACGTGAGTGTTCTTGAGCTGACTCAGTATAAATGGAAGGATAAACAAAAATATAGTTCTCTAATTAAGATTTCATACTTAACTGGAACAAACTTTGAAAAATTGAAGGGACTGGTTAGGAGAGACAGCTGGGGCTTGATTGCTCAGGGTCTTCAAAGCATTTCCAGTTTGGAAATGCTTCAGGTCAAAGATGCTGAGAACACATAAAAGTGCCACGGGGAAAATTACATAAGGATGTGTTTCAGACCTGGCAGAGGGAACTACTGCCTCAGGAAGAATATTGTGAATAAGCAGAGAACCTATAGGAGCTGAAAAAAAGACTGCTCTAGAGGAAATCAAAACCAATGAAAGTGGTTGTGTGAGAACTCTCTAATGTGTCCTAAATCTTTTGCCCCAGTGTTCAGGAGGGATGACAATATTGGCCATGAGGACTTATGTGAAGGGATCATTTGGAATGTAGCATCCAAGTGCAAATTTCAGCTTCAAAGTTCATCAAAAGTGGGATGTATTTCCCATCTTCATCCTAAGAGGCTGGAAGCTGTGCTGTTAAGAGCTGCAAGCTCCATAACACCATAGGGTGGAGTGAGCACTGCCACTGCAGACAGGAGAGTGGCAAGGGAAACAGCTGTGCTTGAGTGCAGGAAAAGGTATGTACACAGCCATGGACATAAAAGGGATCTAAACTGTGCGTAAGGCTCTACATCAGGCTTTGGAAGAGATCCTGCAAGAGAACTAGGAGATAAATTAAACACAGAAAATGACAAATAAGAATTTAACAGAGGTAGATGACGCCGAACTGTTACATTTTCCACAAAAATAATGTGTAAAATATAGTCTATCAAGATTTTAGGAAAACATGCTTTGGAAACAAATGGGCAACTTTTACTTATCTTAATGAGAGGAATCAGGGGTGGCATTGTAAAACAGGTAACAGGAGTCATGAATGTGGACAGCAGCAGTCTGTGGAAAGGGATGAAACCAGACTGGCATCCAATGCTGATTTTGTTCAATACTTTCTCAGTGACTTAATGCAAATATGAAAACGGTCATGACAAAATGTACTGATATGCAGGGTTTAGAGGCATTGCCAACACATGTCTTTTGGAGAGGGCAAAGTCTAAGAGCCCAAATTGGAATAGGTTAAAGTACAATAATAAAAATAATGTAAAAAAAATTCTGTTAGAAGCTCAGGGTTCATCTGTTCATAGAAGAATTTTACTTGTTGATCAAGGCTTGGCTAAGAGGCATTAATGTGATGGAACCACAAAAACACAAATGCAGTTCCAGAATTTGTCTGTCAAATTCCTGCCAGTGTGGGCAAAAACTACTAGCATCAACCTACATGGCTCTGCCTAGTCGTCTTCTCAACTTCTGTCTTTAGAAAAGCCACTTGAAAGCCCAGCAGATGCAGAAAATGTCCCCCACAGGTTCAAAAGAAGTGTCTCTGTCCTTCTGAGAGGATGGAAGAGATGGTCTTGGTCAGACTGGTGAAATGAGAGCAGGGGAAGGGCACAAGGGAAAGCAGCAGGGAGAAAAGTAATTTAAACGAAATTAAAATGATTTCACATGTACAGTGGGTGTCAACTGAGAAAAACAAGTTTAAGTTTGAAACTAGAAGGCAACTCCTCATTCTTAGAGCAAGTGCATTTTGGAATATTCTCCACTAGAGTAACAGAGGCCGAAACCCAACAGTTTTTATGTTGGAGTGTAAGAAAGAAATTATACAATGTGTTTGCTTACTGTAACAGGGGAATTGACTTAATGGCCCAGAAAGTTCCTCGGAGCCCTGTGTTCTGATATCCTCTGCAGCAAACACTGTTGCTGTATAAGAGATTTGAGCAGAAATTAAGTGCAGTCCTGTTGAAATTGAAGTGGGAATTTAAGTTCCCCAAGAGTAATTAGCCTTGCTGTGTGTGGTCAGGACATGGAAGAGGCATTTAATGGCTGCAAATATCAGTAGGTCTTTAAGTGGTGGAGGAGATTATAAGGTACTGGGATATTCATGTAGTAATACTCACTTAAGTTCAAGGGATATGTCCGTTTGCGCAGCAACTATTAACACAGTGTTGGGATACTGGTTCAGCTTTCACTAAGGTGACAACTGCTGTGTCTGACTGTCCCTGGCCATCCCAGATGTGGAAGAAACAAAATAACCCAGCTTGTCTTTACATTAGCAACTGGAAATGTCCTGTTTTGGGGGATAGCTTTGAATGCACACTATTATAAAAGAGTCCACTTGCAAAGATTAAAGGGACATGCAACACCACAGTTTTCATGCAACAGGATGAAACCAAATATAGCAAAGGGGAGAAATCAATTTCCATTTATCTAAACACAGGCACATTTTGCAGCAAAATGAATCAATTAAATAGGAGAGTGTTCTCAATCTGTTGTCTTAAGATGTCAGTTTTAACATGCAACTTAAAATGAGATCAGGAAAAGGCATTTTGAATGTAGGCAGAAATTTTTTGCCACCACCAGCACTGCCTGGCTTATGAAAATTGCTGAGAGTTGCTGTCTAACAATATTATCCTATGAAACAGCACACAGTGATAGGGGTTTTTTTCTGAACTACTAAAAAGCATTAATAATTAATTATGTTAGAGGCATGCCATTAATTGTGGTGCAATTTTCACAATGTGTACAATATTTAACTGCATATTTCGTCACAGTGCAATTATAGGAAATGTTTTTACAAGATGTCTCTCTGGCTTTATATACATTGTGGCTGCTCTAATTATTTTTCCCCATTATAATGTACAACATTCCCAGGATCCTGTCTTGTAAACCATTCACTGTTAGACAGGATACATAGAGAATAGTGTAGTATAGTTTTCTCTTTATTTTATAATTTGTTGAGAAATAAATTTGAAAAAGTTGTGCAGTCTGTGCACACATATTATTCTCTGCCTTTTAAATTATATTAGACACATGTATAGTACTTTGTTTCCAGCACTGTGATGCTCTAAGTCCCTGAGGACACTGAAATAACTGAGTGAAATTAACACTGAAAAACTATATTATATTTGCCTCAAAATGACCACTGCTATTTGAGGTATGCTGTGCAGTGTGGTTCTGCTCTGGATTTTCACTCACATTGTATATGTGGATGCAATAATGATGGGCATGCAATTAGTCAGCAATTGGCAGACGCTGCACAAGTCACCACTCTACGCCTAATCTTTTCCTGGAATAATGGGAGAATAATATTTGCATTGGCTTATAACCAAAAATCTTCTTAAATACAACTTGATTTTGTATATTTTACCCAATTGTATAATTGTATGGACAAAATCTGTATATATTAAATGGCATATGCTACATGAAATTTTCTCAAATATAGTATTAGCTATTCTGAAAACAATTTCTCCAGACATATGGTAACATAATGTGGCCAGCACACCTGTATGGCTGGACAGAAAAACTGCAAAAGAGAAATAGAAAATTATCTGACTCCTTTTACTTCCACCTGACACCTCAATGGAGAGTTCACTGATTGGAGAAAGTGGAGAAATATCCTGTCTGTTGTCTTGTCAAGGTAAGAGTAGTCTTTTCCTGATGCACCTAATCTCCATTCCGCCCCGCAACAACCCAACCACCCCAAAACCTCAAAACACTCCAAAACCCTACACATAAAAAATTTAATGTGGTGGGTCACATTTTTTAAAATATCATTTTAGAAAGGCTATAGGATTAAGAATTGCTGGCTATGTTGTTTTATCATGGAAAAATGAGACTTTGAATTTTAGTATAGCTACAGTTTCAACAAAATCTTCACACTAAAGCTTTGAAATAGCAGGTTGGTACCACATGCATTAGGTTACACCCACTGACGAACAAACTGAGGGTTTAAATTCTGATCACACCACTGTGATAAGCATCAAATAAGTCAGAATTTGTATTTTTGTTTGGACTTCATGTAGGACATCTGAATCAGTCCCTTTTCTCAGTCATATTTAGTCTTGAGGTCTATCTCCATCTAAATATGCAGACAAAAAAAGTTGCAATGGGAGACTCTGGGTGTACAATGAAAATGTAAAATTTGAGACCTGTGTTGAGACCTGAGTTTTGCAGAGACTGTTTCGTTATTTTTGGCATGTTGGGGGTCATGTCACTGCACGGGCTGCATGGTCCCCTCTCCTGCAGGCAAGGATTTGCCCAACACGTGGGAAGGCTCCGTGCAGGGACACCGTGGCCACATCCAGCCCCGTGTCCCAGGGCTGTCCTCTTCACACAGGACACTGCACGAGACACAGCTGTCCTGAGAGTACACCACACAGCCATGACCGCCTGACCTGAGGGCAGGGACACCGTGGCCACATCCAGCCCGTGTCCCAGGGCTGTCCTCTTCACACAGGACACCACACGAGACACAGCTGTCCTGAGAGTACCCCACACAGCCATCACTGCCTGACCTGAGGGAAGTAGTTGAGGCTTTCTTCAGTTTTCCTATCGATAGAATGGTTTCATGGCTGGAATCATACATTAAAAGTTCTTTATATTTTTAAAAATTACTTGTTATCTTGAAATCAAATCACAATGGATATAAAATTCCAGTAAATGCTTATAAAGCAGTACAGCATAAGCAATCGGTGATAGTATGAAGAAAATGTATTAAAATCAAGAATAAGGACTTTGTTTTTCTTTAAAATGGTGTATATTAATCTGTTAACTTCTAAATTCAGATTTCTTTTTTCATATAAATGCACTAATTTGAGTGTTATGTTTGCTATAAAGAAAAGAGTAAACCAGAATCAATCCAATACTGTGGTGTTCTTAATGTCAGCATCCATAGACCATCAATGGCAGCAGTTCATATTCATTCATAAAATCCTATCATATTTTTTTTTTTATTTTGAAGTCTTAGTTTCTGATATTAAAAGGGTAAACTGGTATATTCTCAGTCATAAGAACATAACTTCAAGCCACTCTCCAGGAAGGAGTCTAAATGTAAAAAGAGCTAGGAAGGAGGCTATTTAGACGAAGCTTTAGAAATATTCCTATTTTTGAGCTTTTTGGAGGTTTTTTCCCCAAGAAAAAAAAGAGAAGTGATGAATCCTTTAGTCTTTTAAAATTAATCTAGGTGAGACAGTAGAAAGTACAGGAAACAATCTTTCACTGACAAGTAAAGGGCAAGTTGACTTTTTATTTTCTAGTGACTAATTCTATCATTTTAAGTAATATTGCTACCCAAAGAGTACAAAATACAGCAATCATTAATAGCTAAAAGACAACGATAGAAGTTCTGTTTTATTTTATTGTTTTATTTAATTTATTTAATTTCATCCTCTAATTGATAGCAAAAAATTAATTAAAAAGTGTTGGTTTAGTGCTTTTTTCATGAAGGACTTCCTGATGATGAGCTTCATGAAGATCATCCCCTGTGCTACAGAGACAGATGTTTTCTGTGGCCCTGATTCAATAAAACAATCCTGCTCAGGAAAGCAGTTAAAACAGAGACTATCCCAACAACCTGCAGATGAGAACATGACAATTTTTCAGTATTGAAAAGAACTAAAAACATATGCTTTAATGTGACATTTTTGACTGACAGTCAGCTTCCTTCAGATTATCCAGGGAGGAATTGAAACCAGGTTAACTGGGGGCCTGAGTGAATGTATGAGCTTTTATAGATCTGAATTTTCCATTACATATAAACTGTTCTGAGTATCAGACTAACTTCAGGTTAGATTATTCCAAGTTTGGCAAATATTTTTTCTCATCCAGTTCTAAATCTCCAGCTTGTGTTCCCTTCCTGAGACAGCAGGTCAATGCCCAAGTGACACATGGTGCCAGTTTCTTATCTTGTGTCAGCCCTATGTGTCCAAACTCAAGAGCTGGATGACAACACACACTTCTGAGTGTTGTGATTGTGACTCCAGAACCTGTGCATGAATCTATATTTATGTCTATATATTTTTTTACAAAAAGGCTTATCAATTTTTTCTTTGCAGCTCTGAAACACTTGGCAGAGTCACCACAGGTATGGGACAATTTCTCCTTCCCATTCCAGTCAAGTGAAGTCCCAGGTGACAGGAAAAGGAAAACATTCCACTCATCTTTAAAAGTGTATAAAAGAGGATCCTGGGAACCACCAACCTGTCTGCCTCGCCTCTGTGTCTGGGAAGATAAGATCTCCTAGAAGCTCTGCCAAGGTGCATGGAGAACAGGGAGGTGATTTGGGACACCCAGCACGGCTGCATCAAGGGCAGCTCCTGCCTGACCAAAGTACTGGCCTTCTATGATGGGATGGCTACACCAGTGGAGAAGGGAATGTCTATGGATGATATCTGTCTGGGCTTGTGTAAGGTCTTTGACATGGCCTCCCACAATGTCCTTCTCCCTAAATTGGAGAGAGATGGATTTGATTTGCTGGGCTGCTAGTGGATGAGGAAATGGTTAGATGGCTGCATCTAGCGGGCAGTGGCCTATGGCTCCCAGTCCCAAAGGATATCAGTGACAAGTGGTGACCCTCTGGAGTCCATACTGGTACCAGAGTTATTCAACAGCTTCATTAATGATGTAGATGAAGGTATCAAGTGCAGCCTCAGCAAATTTGCAGATGACACCAAGCTGAGTGGTTCTGTTGACACACCTGAAGGAGGGGATGCCATCCAGAGGGACCTGGACAAGCTCAAGAAGTGGGTCCATGGGAATCTCATGAGGTTTAACAAGACCAAGTGTAAAGTGCTGCATCTGGGTTGGGGTGTGCTATCAACACGGGCTGGGATGAACAGACCCCGAGCAGCTCTGCTGAGAAAGACTGGGGGTGCTGGTGGGTGAGAGGCTGGACATGAGCCAGCAATGGGAACTTGCACCTCAGAAAGGCAATAGTGTCCTGGGCTGCACCCAAAGCAGAATGGGCAGAAGAGTGAGGGAGGAGATTCTGCCCCTCTGCTCTCCTGTCTTGAAACCCCACCTTGAGTACTGAATTGACCTCTGGGGTCCCCAGCACAGGAAGAACATTGACCAGTTGGAGGGCCACCAAGATGGGGCCAAGATTAGAGGGATGGAGCATCTCTCCTAAGGGTAAAAGCTAGAATTAATATTGTTCAACAAAGAAAAGAGAAGATTTCAGTGTGACCTAACCGCAGCCTTCCAGTACCTGAAGGGGGCCTACAAGAAGACAGAGAGAGGCGCTTTACAAGAGCATGTAGTGATAGGACAAGGGGGAATGGCTTTACACTGAAAGAAAGTTGGTTTAAATTAGATATTAGGATGAAATTCTTTACTGTAAAGATGATAAGACACTGCTGAACACAGGTTGCTCAGAAAAGCTGTGGATACTCCATCCCTGGCAGTGTTTAGGACAAGCTGGATGAAGCTTTGAGCAACCTGGTTTAGTGGAAGGGGTCCGTGCACATGGCAGCGGGGGTTGGAACAAGATGATCTTTCAGGACCCTTCCAACCCAATCCATTCTATGATCTGTGATTCCAACCGGGTCAAAGTAGCTCTTCAGCAGATTGGCCACAGGGTGAGAGACTCTGTGACACAGATCTATGGCATGGCCAGGGGAGGAGATGACACAGCTGAGATTGTGACCCCATGGATTTCTGAATAGCTGCTGCTACCACAACTGCTTTGAAAGAAGAAAACATTCAGCTCTAGACAGGACCACGTCCTCTCCATAGCTTGCTTTTTGCATTTTCATTCTTATCACTGTGAACCATCTAAACCACACAATAGTTCCTTTCCCCACCTTAATCACATCCCCATGCTACCTCTGTTGACCAGAGCTGATGCATTTACAAGCTGGAAACCTGCTGGCACTGGCCAGTCTTGGTGACTGACCTCTGTTCTGGTACAAGCTCAGTTAGTTCATACAGGGTCCATATGGCAGTTTTCTCTCCCCCTTCCCCCTTCCCCCTTCCCTTCTTCTGATTCTCTGAAAGTCTGCAGTTTTGTATGTCTTTTGCAGTGTCTCCCCATGAGTATTTCACTTCTGTTGGCACTTTCCATAGCAGTATTAATAATGACATTTTGCTGGCATGGGGCCAGCTGTAAAAGTTTATGGAGTAATTTTGTAATAGAGCTGCAAGAGCTTAGCAAAAACCCAGCAGGTGAACAAGCTTTCCCCCTCACTCTTTTAAAATAAAAGTTCTCCCATTCCACAAGCTTTGCAAAGCCTTTGCACCAGGGTTTCTTGGAGGCGAGATGTGCATATTTTAATGTGACAGGTTTAAGAACCAGCGTTCTCCTGTGGCACTCCCAGCTCCAGCTGCAAGGCTGTGCCCCTAGTCCCCATTCCGAGCCATACTCATTGCAAACATTGAATATAAAATTGCCGTTTTCCCCTTGCCCTCCACCTTCCAGCTGCATATTCCCACCCTGGTTCCCTGCTTGGAGCAATGATTTAATAAATATATCTACAATAATCATCAGCGCCTCTGCCTGCCCTCCCCCTCCCAGCTGCAGTTTCCCACCCTTATTTCTCTTTTGTGCCATGATTAGTACATATGTTTAAAATAAAACTCATCATCTCCTTCTCCCTTCCTCCTTCCAGCTGTGAATTCCTCCTGCCTCCACCTTACCCAGATTTTCAGATCTGGTTTGTAGGTAAATTTCATAGAAAAATGGAACCTTGTACAGTGCCTTCCCATCCTGCTGCCTGCCATTTCTGTTGCAAATGAAACAGTGGGCATTAATGTGAAAGCAGACCATAGCCCTCCGCGGCATTGACATGAAATCATGGGCCATCTGAAGAGAAAGATTCCTCTTCTTTTGAACCCCTTTCCTGACTGTGTCCCAGCCATGAGGGGTAAGACCCTGAAAGATGAGGCTGTAGCCAGGACTGCAGTTCTCTGTGCAGGTAGCCAAAGCTTTCCTGATACCTTTTGGTTCATCTGTATGATGAATCACAGTCTGATGAAACAGCTGAGGCTGGAAGGCACCAGCCCTGTCCTTTCAGCAGAGTCAGCTGCAGCAGGTGGCTCCCGGTAATGTCCAGTCAGGTTTGAATATCTTCATGACTGGAGACTCCATGACCTCTCTGGGAAACCTGAGCCAGTGTTCAGCTATGCTCATGGTAAAGCAGGTTTTCTTAAGTTTAGGCAGACTTTTCTGTATCTCAGTTTGGGTCTGATGTCTTTTGTCTATCAGTGGGAAATACTGAGCAAAGTCCGATGTCACCTTGTTTACATGATCCATCAGGTGTTTTTACACATGGTTAAGATCCCTCATAGTCTTTTCTTCTGCAGTCTGAGCAGTCCTACCTCTCTTAGCTTCTCCTTGTATGTTAAATTCTCCAGTCTCAACCATCTTCGTGTCCCTTTGCTGAATTTCTCCCATATGCTTGTGTCTCTCTTCTGTTGGGGAGCCCAGACTGGGGCACAGCACCCGGACATGTCTCATGAGTGCTGAGAAGAGGGGAAGGAAGGATCACCCCTTTTGACCTTTGGGCAACATGCTTCTGAGTGCAGCCTAGCAGGCTGTTGGTCTTCTTTGTCACAAGGGCACATTGCTGCTCACACTCAGCTTGTTCACCAACAGCCACAAAAGCCTTTCCTGCAAAGCTGCTTTCAGGGGATTAGCCTCCAGCATGTCCTGGTGCATGGGACTTCTTCCTCCCCAGGTGCAGGACTTTGCACTTCCCTTTCTTGAACTTGTTGGCCCATTTCTTCTGCCTTTCAAGGTCCCCTTGAACAGCCACACAACCAGCTGGTGCAGCTGTCACAGATAATAGCCCTTTGGGGTGGCAGTTCAGCCAGTTTCCAGTCACCTCACTGGCTGTTTATCTGGCCTCTACTTGAACAGTTTATCTATGAGGATGTTATGGGAGACAGTGAAAGCCTTGCTGAAAACCAGACTAACAACAACCATTGCTCTCCTCTCATCCCTGGACCAATCAAATCATCATAAGAGGTTGTGTCAGGTTGGCCAGGCATGATTTCTTCTTTGTAAATCCATTCTGACTGTCCACAATCAACTTCTTGTCTTTTGTGTATAGAAATGGGGTTTAGTACTATTTTTTTTTTAGTACAGGGCTCCACCATGTGCCTAGGGACGTGAGATGGACTGGCCTGTAGTTCTAAGGTAAGACTGAAAACCATGCCCTCCTGACATCTGCTCTGAAAAGATTGACATTTGTTCTGTTCTAGCCCTCAGGAAAGCACCCCAATCCCCATAATCTTTCAGAGATAATTGGGAGTGGCCTTGTCATAACACCAGCCAGCTCCCTCAGTATCCATGGGTGAACCACCACTAGTCCCATTAACCTCTATCTGTAAGTCCAAACTGTTTTAATGTTCCCTGACATGATCCTTCTTTACAAAGGGAAAGTCTTCTCTACTCCAGCCTTTGCCATGGGTCTCAGGGGCCTTGGATTCCTGAAGGCTGGTCTTACCAGTAAAGACTGAGGCAGAAAAGACATTCAATACTCCAGTCTTTTCCATGTCCTTCCAGGTTCTCCTGACCTGTCTCTAGGTTCCCTGTCCTATTCAGAAGTGGGGCCACATTTTTCACTATTTTTCCTTTAGTTGCTGATGTACCTGTAGAAACCCTTTCTGTTTTATTTCACATCCTGTAGAGGCCCAAAGGACTTGGTGAGCTTCCTAGCTCCTTCTCTGCACACATGAACATTTCCCATTTGGGTAATGTTCAACACCCACACATTTCTCTTTGGGTAACCTGTCTTTGCTTCCACCTTTGCTTACCTGTTCTGTTTCTGTTTTGTCAGGAGCATCTTGTGCATCCATGAAGGCCTCCTGCTGTCTTTGTTTAATTTCCTGAGCCTCAGGATGACCATTCTGGAGTTAGAGGACCAGTTCTCCTGGTCTCCTCTTCTATCCCAGCCTGTCTTCCTGGGGATCCGTGCATGGAGATGCATGGTGTCTAAGTTGGCTCTCCCTAACTGCAGGGCTTTGACTGTTCTGTTTGCTCTCCTCTTGGGAACTCCATCATTTCATGGAGCCCAAAGGCTGTGCCTACTTTCACATCCCTGATCAACTCTGCCTTGCTTGCAAATATGACATCGAAAACATCTCTCTCATGTGTGATCATCTTGATGAAATACCTCACGAAGTTGCCTTCTGTGTGCTCCAGAAGCCTGGATTTCTTGTGCCTTAATGTATTGTCCCTGAAGAAAATATTGGGGTGGCTAAAAAAGGCTTTATTTATTTTTTCCTGATCAGGACATCGGTAGCAGGCACCCATCACAGTGCAGCCACTGTTGGTCTGCCTTGTAATCCTGACCCACAGCCTCCAAGACAGCTCAATGCCCAGCCCCAGGCCAAGGTCCGTGTGATCCTACTGTTCTCACACAAAGGGCAACTGCCCCTCCTTGCCCTCCCTGGGCAAGCCTTTCATTCCTAGAGAGCCAGCAACCATCCACAGCAGTGCAGCTGCAGTGGGAGCTGTTCCACCCAGATCTGTGATCTCAGTGATATTACAGCCCTGCAACTGCACACAGATCTGTCATCCCTCCTGTTTGCTCCCCACGCTGCTTGCATCAGTGCAATGAATTAGTTGCCCTCCAGAGAGATACCCAGTCAGGCTGATTCCCCAGAAGAGACATGGCAGCTTTCCAAATAATGCTATCCAGAAGACACTTCCTTATTTATGATCATATATTTGAGAGGGCCTCCCTTCAGCCCTGTTTCGTTGATTAAGCTTTGTCAGGTGGATCCCATGTGTGATTGTAGCGTTCCTCGAATGTCACATGGTTATAAAAAGCAAATCCCTACTGTCAACACCTGCTGTGCAACCAGTTGTTGACCTACAAGATCTTGCTCTCTCTGCAAGCCCATGTCACATGGGAGAGACATAAGGACTTTTGTATTGGATAATAGTCAAGGATGAAGCATGCGGTATCTTATGTAAAGCATTGTGAACTTGCTGCCCCAGGGAATGCTTTTTCCTCCCAAACTCACTCCAAGTACACATACAAAGCAAGAAAGGAACCTTCTCTTCCCTCTGCATTGAACTTTGCAAGGACTCCAGAGGCTTGGTGAGTTTGGGGGCTTGGACCAATAAGAAAGGTGGAAAGTCTGAAATCCCTGCTCAGACTCTGCATCAGCCTCTCTAATCCCTGCCTGCCTTCTTCTGAGAGAAGCTGATGGCGTGCCTCAGGTCAAGTTCCTTGTGGCAGGCCCTGGGGTGGAGCTCTGCATGATGCACATGTGTTGGGAAGGCTGAATGTACAAAGGGACCTGGAGTAATGCTGAGTCTACAGAAGAGAATTCAGTTTGGGTCGAGATGTTACTGGAACACTTTGGGGGTGGCCCAGGAGGTTATGGTGTCTACAAACTGTATGATCAATCTTATGCTAGTGCAATTTGGCAGCAATTCCACAAAGTGAAGAGGAAAGGGCCACTATGTTACAATAACAGCTAGATTATGGTATTGATAATAATTGGTCTTGATAGTATATTCAGAACCACACATAGTTCAAACAAGTTCTTCATCCATACAGCTTACATATTGTCATCTGGGATATGCATCAGCTTTTTGCAGAACGAGAGAGCTGCTGGAAGCACAGTGCCTGGACAGAAACTGAGTGATACCCTCTACAGTGTCACATGAAGCAAAACAGCTCTGCTACCTTCTCTGGGACAGGGGCCATGATCTTCTTGCCCACTTAGGAGTGGCCAGTACTGTTAACAATGCTAATGAGGAAAATCCAAGGCTGTTGTCCAATTGTCTGTTCCTAATTGCATTTAATCAGTGCATTGCAAACTAAAGGTGGGTATGCCAGACAGTGTTATTACTGTGTTACAACAGGGTGAGTTATTTTAATTGTTATTCAGAGTAGATAGTTTATAGGAAATTTAAAAAATAAAATAAAAAAGCGCTTCTGTTCCACAGTGTTTCTAGTTGGCTGGAATAGATCAACATCTCGTCTTTCACCTAAATAGGAATCCCTGAACTCCCTCAACTACTCTTATTTCTGAGTCAGTTTCTAGCTGAAACAGCATTCCAGAAAGAAGATAAGATTATCCTTGATCAAAACAATGTTCTTATTCTCTACTCTGGCTGGAGAAACTCTGTGGAGGAAGTAGCTGCTGAGGCAGGGAGAGAAGAAAAGCCAGCGTTAGGGTATCTTGGGACTACTCCACCTTCTGGAACAGAGAGAACTGGAAGAGCTCTGTATCTTGCAGAAATGTGAACTCTGCTCCACTGGTATCCTCTGGCCCTGTCTCACCTCTCCCCTAACATGTTTTCAGCATACTGTTCTCACAGCCCTAAACCTATGCAACAAAGAGCTGCTTGGTTTACAGGCTTTTGCACAAAGCCCAGACAGGAACCCCCTCTGACATTACACTTTTCACCACGAGAGAGACCTTTGGCCCTATGGTCCAAGTACAGCAGTAGAACAAACACTCGGTGGTCGCAAAAAGCTGCAGGTCAGGGTAATCACAATGTACTGAAAACTCACCAAATAGTCATCAGTCAGGAGCATGGAGCCTTTGTTTGAAGATCAGATGAGCATCATCTGGTCAAGATACTTGAGGCGCCTCAGTATTTGTTATTTGACAGTGACACCTGCAACAGCTAAACAAGGAGTACAAGTTGTATTGTGACCTCCTGCATGGTTTCATCCAAAAGTCCATCAAAGCTTGGAGGGAGTCTTCAGCTTCAACTGTCTTTCAGTCAGGCATTAATCTAATATACCAAAACTATCTCAGACAAAATCCTTTTTTGTATAAAACTGCCCTCTGAAACTACCTTTCCCCCCACCTTTTTTATTGCTTCATCAAAATACATCCAGCTGTTCCTGGGCTTGTAGCAGTACAATTTGCCCCAGACATTCCAATGGAAAATTGTGTACATATATAAGTCAGTAACAGCTGAATCCATTTTCTTCAAACTCCTTTATTTTAAATCCAATGGAAATCTAGAGAATGTGATTTGCTTGCCCTAACTTAATTAGCTCAGTAATTTTAAGAGTATTAGCACTGGGCATTTTTTACTTCTGCTCAATATGTTCTGAATTCCATCTCTTTGCTCATAGAAAAATGTTGTTACACAATGGGTTATTTTAAACTGTAATTGTCCAGCAAACTTTAAACACATATTAGGCCAGTCCAGCGCAAAGAGAAAGCGGCAGTAATCTCTTCACTACTCCCAGCTGTTATTGGCTGCATGACATGATAATAATAATAACTTGCATTTCTGTAGAATATTTCGCTTCAGGAAAAAAATTGAAGGATGTTGGACTGCTCTCGAATAATTTATGAATTCCATATGTTTATAAGTGTCTTTAAATGCCATGAGGGATTTACAGTATGGAAATATGTTTGCTTCTAGGAGGTGTTGACTGTCCATGGGCAAGGAAGAATATAATTGTATTTAGGATTTGCTGCAAATGCCATCTGCTTTGATGTCCTACATCTGTGCAGCTGTGGGATTTAGCAAACTCTGCCCACCTGGGAGCAACGTGTCCCAAGCAGGATGTAGAGGAGAACCAAAACCCCAGGATACTGAACTAAACTTCTGAAGGAGTAAGGAATGGTTTTTAAAGAAATGGACTTTCAGGGAAAACTAACAAATAAATATCATTGAAGTCCTCTGTTGAAAGGTGACAAACTCTTAGGTAACATTAAGTGCAAACCAAATGCTTTCAAAATTTTTAATCTTTTGTTCTAAAGGACTAATCTGTGAAATGCTGTTAAGAAGGCTGTCCCACAAAATCTTCCAGAGAAGTGACTGTTCAGTCTAAAAGGAGCTTGTGAAATGATGTTGGCAATTCAGGCAGTCCAGGAACTAGTCTAAGGCCAGGAAAATTGGAGCCTTGGTCCCAAGGATGGATGAGGTGCCTTCTGAGGGACTAGAACATCAGGCAGAAGAGCAATTCATCCTACAAACACCATCCAAGACTGGGACAAGGGTCAGGGGCTGAAAACTTATTTGTGTGGAGAGTCTTTCATGAAACTGAAAGTTCATGGCACTACAGATGTATGGTTTAAGATAAGAAAATGCTTTGTTCTGATGTTTTCAGTTAGCATATTTCACTTTTCATGTTCCCAAGTGAAAACATTCTGCTCTGTTTAGCTGCCCAAACCATCCCAGTTAACATCCATGCACATCTCCAGACGATTAGGAGGGTGCTGCAGCTTGGGTGTTGCAGGCCAGTGTTCACCACTGTGGCTGCAGGTGCCTGACAGGTTCTTTGTGGTCCCTTGTGCTTGGCTCAGGGGTTTATTGGCTCCCATGGGTCACCACAAGCCCTGGATGGAGGGGGAACTTTCCCATTGCAGGGAATGTAGTCTGACCAAGGTAGACCTGTAATGTGGAGGGTAGAGAGCATGGGCCATCTGAGTTTAAAACTTACATAATGGAAAGTGTTGCTGCTGGGAAACCAGAAAAAATCTGGGATGACCTGGAAAAACGTCACTTTTGTAACTTCAATAGACCAGAATGCATTGAAAATGCTGAAGTAGTACAAATGACTACTTTTTTAATGTCAGTGATTGAGACCTGAAGTGTTTCACAATATAAAAATAATTTGAAAGCTCATTTAGACAGAATCAATATAATCAGACCTCCTTAAAAACAAGTTGCTTTAGATTACAGAGCAGAAAATATAGTAGGCTCATATGTAATCCACCAAACCACAGCACATCCCAGGAAAGTCATCACATCTGAATGCTCTTTCCATGGAGGTTGATAGCAAAACTCCCCCTGATTTTGCTAGCAGAAGTTCACCTCTTGGATGCAGTGTAAGTTACTGCTGTAAGAGCCAGCAAACACCTCTGTTCTAAACATGAAAAGCCAGGACCACACCAGCACAAGCAAAGATGTCCATTGCTAAAGGAAGAAATAATAATAATGTCATTTAGCATGCTGATGACTATTCCTCAAAGTGCATTCTCTAGTTAATGTGCAAGACCAAATGAAAGAAAGAGGTTTGTCTTCTCTGAAGTATTCATTATAGATTGGTGATTTTATTTTACAATATTACAGGCTAAATAATTTTTAATATTCTTCTGTATTTACTTTCTCAGACTCCCATGAAGCCTAAATAAAAGTTTTGTAGAAGATGGTATTCTGTGGAAGATAGAAGAATAGCATTTTCCTTTTTCTGAACTTTCATCCTAAACTTACCATTTAACAATGGTAAAAGTAGGATTTGAGTGATATCCTCAATAATAGATTTCTCTGAAATTGTCTGCATGCTTAAATAACATCATACATAACTATATTCACTTATCTGAGTTTTCCCTTCCCAGACAGTGAAATTACATTGAAAGTAATTACATCACATTTCATTACATAAAATTAATTAAGCCTTTTATAATAACAACGAGAATAATAATAACAGCAATATCAATAATATTAATTCTTAATATAATTGAAATTTGATAATAAATATTATAATAATTAAAAAGTAATACTAAACAAACATAAATAAAATTACCAAATAAAAAGACATATAAACCATGAATTTTTACTAAAAAAAAGATTTTTATTATTTAATCATGTAATCTGAAAGAAATTTCAAGTAACATTTTAAATCTATTTTGGAGCTGTAATAATCCTACCTGTTGGCATTTTAAATTGCAGCACACCTCTGTCCCACTGAATTTTCTTATTTTTATTGTGTTTACAGAGTGCACTAAGCTTTCTACATGCTACCATTTTTCTGAAGAAATTGTGAGCATTAATTCCCTGCCTTGGCATGAGAAGTTTGGGCAATTCAAGTTTCATACAAAGGTTTTTCCAGCCCCATTTAGAAGTCCTCTGGAGGTGTGAAGGGCTGACTAGAGCCAACTGAAATTGAAATTGTGTACAAACCTCTTTCTGGTTCTTGCAAAATCACACAGTGGATTCTATCCAAAATTAATTTCCCTTAAGCCACAGATATTAGAATTGAAATCGCACACTTTGATTTTAAATATCACAGAATCACAAAATATTCTGAGTTGGAAGGGACCTACAAGGACCATTGAGTCCAGCTCTTAAGCCATTCTTTTGTAAAGAAACCCCAACCCTTTTCAAATTAAAACTTCAAAAAAAGTGAGATACTGTGACCCACATTTTTCAGCCTACCATCTTCAACATGCAGTGCAACCACTTGATGAAGCAAATGCTGAAATTGCCTTCTTTAGCTGGGTGTAGAAAACAGGAATATCTTTCTGTAGTGATATTGCCAGTACCATTGTCCACTCAACAATGTCAACACCTTTTCTTTTCTTTTTGTGGACTGAGGTACAGAAAATCTTTGAAAAATGCATTGAGGAGTGATTTAGGTAGCATTTGCCAACACTCCTAAAATTGCTAGAGGGGTAGACATTACCAACAGACTCAGAGGTTGTTACACATAGTGCCCTGGAAAAGAACTGTCCCTCCTTTCTTCTGCATGTACACGGTTAAATGGAGGTTTGCTGTGGTTTGCAGTACTTCAGAAAATTATTTAAAGAAGGGTAATGAAGGTATAAGTGCCAGTAAGCATGTAAAGGGGTAAAGCCTCACACTTTCCTGTTAGGATGATAACTTGTGAGACTTCCTTGTTAACAGTGAAACAAAATTCCCTTTCTATGCTAGCTTCTGTCCCCCACTGGTCTTGAGATCACAGAAGCCATTAATTAAATTTTTCTTAACCTTTTTCTTAAACCTCACAGTTTATTGCACTGTCACAGTCTTGTCAGCAGCTTCTATCCCAAATCTGCCCCTGTTCAGAAACACCAGTTTCAAACACCCTTATAACATACATGCTGAGACAGGGCAAACCTGAGCCTGAAACAAATATTTTGCAACTTACAGTGATTTTTCAAGGTCTTGAATCAACATCCCTCCATCACAACTAAGCTCTACAAGACATAGAACTGCCATCATAGATGTTACTTTTCATAGATATAAAAATTACTCAAGTGGAAAAAATCAAGCCTCTCCATTTTCAAGACTGACATTCACATGTCTTGAGTACCAGCTTTCTGCAGGACTAAAAAAAAGCCACACAACATCTTTAGACAGAAAGTGACCTCCTTTCATGTCCATTCCAGGACAGTTTGATTTGAGCACTGAACTTCCTAAGGCACAACTAAAAATTGCACTTGTGATGTTTCATTGGGTTGGTAATAGTTTCTGAGCTGCTTATGTTCAAAGACATACAGGATACTTCATTTCATTTAAGCCCTGAATGAGGGTAAATACCCAGGAGTAACTGATTTGCCTTCAGTTTATCTACCACAGTTTGTGAGATCCCAACATATAGACCTTTACTTGATTTGACACATACTTTACAGATACCTGGGTATGAAATAATGCAGTGGAGGGCAATAAATGCTAAGACACCATTGTGTTTTCTTCCTAACAAGACATTTTCTTGTGAAAGTTAGTATAGGAGTGTCCATGTTATGAGAGGGGAAGGGAAAGACACTTTGGGATCTGTGTAAGCACCAACAAAGCTTACTGATGTGTCCTCTTGAAAATCTGAAGCAAAGATCATTGCTGTGTTTTACACAGAGCAGAGGACTGAGACTATGCATCAAATGGGTGCATTTGATATATCAATGCTGTGGTGCAACATGAGCAGGAGAATCTCATCCCATGCTACACTATGGGACTGCTGGAGTAAAATGCTGGGAGAGAAAGGGGGAAAAAACAGAGAAAGGGGAGAAGTTTGAAAAGCAATACAATTCCGAAGTCTTTCTGAGGTACTGAGGTTCCTCTTGGGGCTGCAGAGTTGCTCTGCCCCATGCTTGGGCGCCAAAATATTGGAATAAGACCCCAATATCACCAGTTAGATTGTGCCTGGGCTCGTCTGACCCCTGCTGCTGGGCCAAAGGCGGCAGCTGTGGCGTTTCACCTCAGACACCTTTGGCTGGCTGGAGGTTGCAGCTGGGCACTGAACAAGTCCAGGCTTGTAGAAACTCAGTTTACCTCCGGTGGCAGGGCTTCAGGCGAAGGTGAAGAGGAAAAGGAGATGGATTCTGCTGGAGGGTTTATATCCAGAGTTTATTCCATGGTCACAGACGTCTGAATCTTGGTAACAGCTCCAACAGAATCCCGAGCACATGGTCCAAGCTCAATTTAAGCCCAGGGACAGGGGGAGGGAAAGGGACAGGTGAGCACCAACCAGGTAGGAGGGGCAGGGTCTCAGGGGATGATGACACCCAGACAGGCCAATGACCCCGGGCCTGAAGGGCATCCTTTGAACCTGACCAACCACACGATGGCCTTGCTGGAATGTTAAAACTGATTGACAGCCCAGCCGGGGACGAGGGGGAAGGGGAAGAGAGGTATTGCCACACCTGGGAAGGGACTGGGAAGTAAAACAGGAAATTGCAACACACTGCAACACAATTCCAGGAACTAAAGTATTCTGATATTGGTCTAAGATTCAAGTCAAATTATATACAGAGATCCATTTCCTGCTACTCATGAGTTAAAATCAAAAAGCCTCATCTGACACTCTTTACAAAATATAGTTTGTGTATTGACTCCCGGCTCAGGAGTATCTTGACACACACTGCTCCTCATCCTGCTTTGCCTTGTAGAATTCACCCTGTACTCTCCTTGTGGCAGTCACAGAGACTAAAACAGGATCTCTGAAGTGATACTCACATACCAGAGATGTCAGCTTTTAGATAATGTGAGGACAGCTGACAATTATCTTAGGTTTGAGATCTTAAGGATACATGCTTAGTGTGTTCCTCTGTGCTCATGGCCCATGGATACATCTCAGACATATTTTAATTTTCTTTTCTTATCACCACTTTATATGTGTGTTCTGCATGTTAAACGTTTAAAAATAGCATGAGAAGATAAGAAAAAAAACCAAAAACAAACCCAGAGTCTTTCAGGTAAACTCAAGGTTGTGTTCTTGGATAATTAGGGATGCCTCTAGTTCAACTTTGTGTCATCTTTTCCTGGAGTCTGGTACACCCTCTTCCCTTGTGTTGGTATGTTCATGGTGCAGAGACGACACTGAGGTACCAATGAGATTTTTTTCTTAGAACTGATCTATTGCTTGCTAAGTCAATCCATCTCCAGAGGAGCACAGCTACCAGTCAGTCTTTTAAAACTGCATGGATTAGCAACAGATGTTTTCTTAGTCATACAATGGAAAACACTTTTTTCTTCTTGTGAAGGAAGAAACATATTTTTCTGGACGTGGTACAGTCTGCAATGGTTTGGGTATGGTCTTCATCCACAATAGCTTTGGTAACAACACATATAATATAAGACAACCATCTTGCCTTCAGTTCTTTAAGAGAAACCTGACTCCACTCCTGAGACAAAAAATTCTGGCCAAAGGAAGTTGAGTTGGCTTCTTCTTTCTCTGAAAAACAGACCACACAATTGTGGTGGATGAAAGAGTGGCCAAAAAATTAAGAGATAATTTTCAAATATATTTTTTTCCGAGCACAATATTTTTCCCAGTCCCTCCACCCTTGTGATATGAACTACTGCATATGCTTAATAAAATTACCATCTACTGCTCAGTTGTTTATTTTTGTAATCACTGGATTTCATTTCATTTGTTTGCCTTTTGACCCTGTTTTGATTGTGGAGAGTTTTAATAATCAAGGGATCTGTAGATTAAAGTCTATTTAATGCAATAGGGTTTTCACAAAAAATTGGAGGAATTTCACCAGCATTATTGACATGCTGATTTATCCCCACAATCAAGTAAGCACTGAAGTTACTAAAAGGGGACTTTGATTTCTCTGCTTCCTTTCCTTTTGATACTGGTTTTAGTGTTTTGCTCTTTGCTTTTTTTTTTTTTTTTTAATTATAACCAGATAATTTTGTTAAATTCATTTAAATCTTGAAACTCAGTTCTGTGGTTCATTTCAGATTTTTAAAAATCTACCAACTTGGATTTTTCCAGTAACTTCATAGCTGAGTCAGGTCTGTTGACTCCTGTAGCTGCTTTCTCTTAAACAATATGCTGAATTGTACAATACTCATCTGATCATAATGTTAGACTTGAAATGCCACCAAGTATATTTTATTTCCGAAACACTCTGATTTTCTAAATCACTGAGTGATTTGAAAGTCAATGGAATGAAGCTCAGAAGAAATGGGAGAACTAGATTTACTGTTAATGTGATATTTGGAACTGACATTTCACTCTGCATGTGAATGCTGAAAAAGCTGCCAAAACCAGGCTTTGCTAAAATATCATAATTACTGGTTCCTCTACTCCCAAATACAGCATTGTTTGGTGAAAACAATATCTTCTTCAGTCCCTTCACTCCACTATCTATTGTTTTATACCAGTTATTTATAAAAGGAAATGTCTCACTTTTAACATGGAATAGTTGTGTCAGTATTTGATTAACTTCTTCTCCCTCTGTATTATCAGTCTTGATTTAAACAGCAGGTCATTGTGTCCTGATTATCTCATGTTTTAACCAGTCAGATCCTTTTGCTTTTGCCTTTTCTCTACCAAGATGAACCTCAGGGTTTTTTCCCCTATAAGAATGTCTCAATTTGTTATGGCACTGTGCTCTAGAGTGGACCCTTGTGTCTTTTGGCATGCTGAGAGGAGCCGTGGGTTAGTTGGTGTCCGAGCCATGCCTGGCTGCAGCTGTCCATGGCCAGACAGGCTTGGCTGGGAGTCCAGTGGGTCACTCCCCTCGCGCAAAGCCTCGGTGCTCACTGACAGTGCTGTGTGAAATGAGGTCCTGCCCAAGATGAAAATTGGTTCCAATTGATTTCTGCAGGAGTTCAGTAAAGGTAGACAGACATTCTCTTTCTGCAGATACCATAAAATATAAAAATGAGCAAAATGTAGATAATGCAAAATGTCAGGCAGCCTACCAAGTGGCACAGTGTAGCTAATCCTTGGTGACTGTGCTGATGGGTGGACAGCCCTGTGCTGTGTCACAGGACATGGCTGTCTGGATTCACTTTTACTGTTACACATACAAGACTTCTTCAGATGAGACTGCCAACCTTCTTCCCTGTACCTCAATTGCAGTTCTTCTTTCTCAGAACAGCTTTTACCTGCTCCCAAATAGCAGGTATCCAGGGGTGTGATTGCTATTTGTGACCAGTGCTATCTGCCAGGGGAGGAAGGTCATGCTGACACCTTCAGCAGGGCTCAGGACCTGCCCTTCCAGCCCTGTGTACCAGAGCTGCCTTCTGCAGCAGTTTTGACCATTGTGGTCTTTCTGAGACCAAGTCATGGACTCAACCAGCTGGATTATATAAAAGCTGGTTTAGATTGAAGACCTTCATGATTTTGTGACATGCTCCTGACTATTTCTGTGTTGAACTGCAAAATAATGCTTGAAAGCTGAAGGATCCCAATCTTTGTGTTCTTGGTGAAGGACTTGACAGGGTGTGGTTTGTGACAGCAATACACTGTTCTTGCTTGACTCTAAACTTTAGTGCTGCATTTCCTCAAGCAGCTGTCTGACACCCTGAAGACTGGGAGGAAGGAGAGTTCCAGTTTTCAGTGGTGGTCACAGCACAGGGCTGACCACTGGTCACTTGCCAGTACAGGCCCACCTGTTGTGAAGGCACTTTGTGTAGTATGTCTAGAAGGCACTGTGTGTAGTATGTCTAGAGGCACTAGTATGCTGGATGTTTGGTGTGGGGCAGACTCAGAACTGCACCCCTTTAAAATATACATTTTCCTGGCTGCTTGACAAGGTTTTTCAGTCATATATTTCTTCCCAGAATTCACTGTCATGAGAAACCTGTCTGTCTTCTGCCTGTCAGGGCAAACATGTCAGTGACAGTCTGCATATACTGAAAACTGTCTGTATGTTGGGTTGGGCCTTTGAAATTTCTTTTCCAAGTGTGTTACTTTCATTATATAGCATTTAGATTACACTTACTGTTTGTTTAACTTCTTTGTAACAGATCTAGTTATTTCCAAACTGCTTGGAGCCTTTTATCATGATATTTTACTTTTCCCCCCTCATCTGTTTAGGCTTAAGCACTCTGTATATGATAAAAAATTGTTTTATTTTCCCGTAAAACACCTTGGATACGGAATACAACCCATATGGCAGTTTAAGGAAACAGCATCTCCCAAAGAGGGTGTTGAATGTGCACAAATATGTTCTTGTTTTTTACTAGGGGCACCTGCCAAAACCCTGCTGACACATCAAGTGTAAAAAAAATATTTGGCATCAGTCATCTCCTCCAAAATTTCCTTGTAGATATTGGAAAATATTCTCTTTTATGTATTTATTTAATTCTGCGTGATATTTCCTGATTCGTATGGTCACATCTGTATGGAAAGGTAAACATGGCATGGCATGTTCTCAAGTACTGAGGCCAACTAGTCCATCCTGGTAAATTTTCTGTCCCTCAAAATAGTGACAACTTAGTAGGGGTGCGCCTTGAAAAGATTTAATCTATTTATCGAAACATAACTTGAAAGAACTAAATCAGAGGTCAGATTGGAGATTATCTAGCTGACTTACAGCAAGAGGGAGGTGGCAGGAACAAGAAGTGGGTAGGTGATGGCAGGAAGAGAAAGGAGAATCCAGAATATGTTCAGGTCAGTGTCATCCTCTCCTCCCTGCAGGTGGAGGCAATCTGGGGCAGCCCACCTCACCCTGAGCGTGCTTCTGCTGCATGCCCATGGAAGGACAGCCAGCTCTGCTGAGTGAACACTCGTCTCTGCTCTTCACCTGTTGGTCTGCAGCTTCCCAGAGCAGAGCACAGCGACCTGTGGAGGCAGCAGGCATCCTGGAGCAGAAGCTGGTGTCACAGAGAAAATGCTTTCCATGCAAAAAAAAAGTAAAAAAAAAGTCACATCTGTCCATTCTTGCCTGCACCATATGGCTGTGGGCTGGCTGTGTCTGCACCATTGCCTGTTCAACAACACAGCACAGGCTGGCCTGAGTCCTCAGAGTTTTGGGGAGGAGGAGGAGGTGAAGAAAACCAAACAGCTCTTGCAAGAATCTTGCACATTAGGTGCTGAAGGAGGCAGCATTTGCAAAGCATCTGCTGCCACCGAGATTCATCCCTTGGTGGATGGATGCTGGGCAGAGTTTGACTCCCTGGATGGGATTGGCAATGCTGCAGAAAGTGCAGGGTGAAGGTCAGGGATGTGTTTCTGTGGATGCCTGCCATGGCAGTGCCTTGTGAGATGACCAGGGATGCCACGCGGGGTGACCACCACTGACCACAGCACTGCCTGGGACTTTATGGTGTGTGGTGACCTCAGAGAGAGGTGGGTGCTCCTGGCTCTGCCTGCTGCTCCTGGTGGGCTTTCCTGATGAAATCCAGGGTGTCATCAAAGAGTTGGGCAGAAGGTACCAGCAAGTCTACACAGTGACAACACTGGGACAATATAGGATATGAATGATCTGGGCAGTGAGCCTATCCAGCTTCACAATCATCCTTTATTTATATCTGTAGGAACCTTCTCAGAGTTGTCTTATGATGCTTTTTCATGGGTTTTTTTATGATCTTAAGTTCTAGCAATATTCCTTGATTTTCTAAGTATTTTGTCACCTGTTTTCTTGGTGACACTAAGAATTTGGCATATTTTTATGCCAATTAAAGTTTCAGCAAAGCATAACATATTGCATTTAGATTTGATACATTGTTTTAGTTGAAAAAATCAAGGTTTCTGTAATTACTCTGAGTGCAACATTTTGTTTTGTTTTGGTTTATTTTATTTCAAAACATATTTAAAACTAACATGCAATCAAAACAATTAATGTTAAAACTGCACTTGTCTTCAAGCAGGTTTAATCCAAACCAATTTTTACAGTTTTAAAAAGTAACCTTGAATGTTTTATGCAAGACTGACTAGAACATGAATAAGCACTGATTTAAACATTAACTTGTTTAATATTGTTTCTCTTATGTACCTCTTCTTGTTTAAATCCCTCTATACAGATATTTGTATGCAGTGTGGGCAATCACCAAATAATACAGAACTACACATGACTGAGTTATAGTTATATTAAACCAGCTCTTTTCAGCAGTAATAATTTAAGAGTTAATAGTAGTTCTTATATCTAGCTATGCAATTATTTGATACAGTCCCAAAAAGGATAATCTGCACTTAAATTCAAGTGGCTGAAAGAACTGTAGTCCATGAAGGAGCATGCAACAAGCCTCTGGCATCCAAGCACATGAATCTTTACCTAAGAAAACACCTTGAAGTCCCCCTTGCTGCCCAGCTTAGGTTTGCCAAGTCTGGGGATGTTGTGGTGTCAGATATCAGCACTCTCTGAGTGGTGAGGAGCAGGAGCAGGAGGTTCTCCCTAAGAGCACTGCACCAGTCCCAGACGGGGGGTGGGAATTACCTTGTGCCAAGCACAGGAGTATCCCTGGACCATGGTCCCACCTAAGGCTGCCCACGTGCTTTGCAGGAGCTGAGTTGTGTTCCAAGAGCAGGTTTCTGTGGGATGACACGTGGCTGTCCAGGACACTGCAGTGGTGTTTAAGGTGGCATATGCTGTGCCACCCTGGGACTGGGAGGACTGGGGGCACCACCTTTGAGCAGCCTGATGATAACAGGGCTGGGATGCACTGCCTTGTGTGTCTCAGCCAGGGCTTCCACACCTGAGCCCCACTCCAGCACAGGATGATGGAATCGTGTTCCTTACTCCTTTCCTTATGCCATGTTTCCCAAGCCCGCTTAAAGATTTCGCATTGAAATCCATATTGGGTTTTACCTAGTAAATCACAGCTAATAGGTCCAATACTGAGCAATTAGCTCAGTACCCTGAGCTCTCCCTCACCTAGGGTAATGTGAAGCAGGAATTCAGTCTTCCCCTGCATGTGTGAGTTCCTCTTCAGTCCCATTAACTCCATCACTGGGCTGGCAACAGACTGCTAAGCAGCAGCTTCATCTTTGTGTCTTCATCTGGGTGCCTTGTGTAGCCAACAGCACCCACTGACACCATCTCCATAGCCCTCAGCAGCTCACTCAGCTCTCCTGCTTTCCTAGGCTTTCAGGACTTAGTGTCCTCTTTGGTTCTGGCCTCAGGCTTGGAAAAGTGAATCCTGCCAACCTGCTTGGAGCCTACAGGGTATTTTACAATTAACAGCATCCCTATTGTTTCCTCAAAGACCATTTGGTATTTTCAGCTTGAACATATCCTTGCCATTGTTTCATTTCCTCTTTGTTTCCTCTAACAGCCTGTTTTGATTTAACTCTATGTGGTCAGTCATGACATAGATTAAGTTGAACTGTGTATGACATTTGAAAAACACATGAATAGTTGTCTTTATGTGGCTGGAGTTTGCACACTAATACTTGCTTTTCTTATTACTCTTGCTGAATTACCATCAGACCTGCACCTGCAGCCTGGTTCTAGCTGGAAACCTGTGTATTTGTACCTCAAAGTGCCTAGCAGCAATCAAAACACTGAACTAGTCAGTTTCTGGGCTGGTGGCTTTCTTCTAGTGCTTTTTCTTGAAGGAAAATTGGCTTTGGTCTAAACATTTTCTGGGAATGTCTCCTTTTTGCAGAGTCTTTTATTGAAGTTTATTTTTCCCAGTTTTCACCACTATTACTGCTCACTTTCCAGCCAATATTAATCACCCTAATGAAAAATATCAACCTCAGCTCTTGAAAGCATACCCCCTTAGGTGTCTTCTTTACGAGCTACAAAAGTCTGCGTGAGGTTGGCCAAACATATGTTTGTGTATTTAACATTTCTCATAACCTGGACGATGTTACCTGCTCTATCATGTTACAGTGCAGAGTTTTCAGGTGTAATTCCTATGTCTGGAAAACCTTTCCCTGCACACAGTGTGGGCTTGCAGCAGGCTGATCCTGCTTGCAGAATCTAGTGCTAATCTCTTGGCCCATATCCATGAAGCTGAGCAAATCACAGAGCCCTTTTTAAAAGAGGTATTTATTCTGTTCTGCTAGTGAGTGATAATTAGTAGATTTCCCACCAGCAATTTGAGAGAATGGATGGGACTGCAGGAAACAGTGAGGAACACTGGAGTCAGAAGGTCTTAGAAAGAAAAGTCCTCCTTTGCTTTGACATTGTTTTGGTTGCTTATGACTTCTTGATGTACAAAAATTGGCTTTCAAGTTATGATGCTAATAAAGGGCCACATTTTTTTGTGCCTCTACCTCCCCTGGATTTTCCTGAGCTTCCAACAGGGACTAATTTGGCCCAAAGCATCCACTCACAACTTCTATGGTTGCAGGGGTAGGCAGGCTTTCTGGCATGTGCTTTGCCGAGTCATTACAAATTCTGTCTCTGGGACACAGCTGTGCTGGGCTGCTGCTCTCTCTCACAGACACTTCATGGAGCCCCAGGCTGCTGACACTGCTCACTGCCTGTAGTGTTTCCACCTTGCCTTCCCTCCTTGGGCCAAACCAGCACAGTTATTGCTCTGCTTTCCCCCCTGCCCTTCCTTGGCACCAGCAGCACTGCTGGGCTCCGGTGCCCGGCCACCCCTGTGCCCCACGTGCAGGTGGCTTCTGGTGGCCATGCATTCTGTTCTGTCAATGTGCAGCTTGCATTTGGGGAGGTGCTGGAGGCTGCTCCTTATAAAGCAGAGGATGGAGCTCAAAGTATCTCAAAGGAGCTCATTAGTAGCTCTAATCAGCAGCTCTGCCTGATTAACACCCCTAGGATCTCAGGTCTTCCATTAACAGTGCTAATATATGAGGGAGAACAGCATTCTAGCTTCATGTGCCCAATTTATGAGACATTTCTTTTCTAATATAATTTTTTTCATCTGGTGATCCAGATAAAAGAAAATTCCAATGTTATGACTAGAAATAAGAAAAAAATTTAAATTTTTTTCAAGTCCCAAATTTTATCTTCTTTTACTTTTGTAACTTTTCCATAACTAAGCCACATTTTTCATGGTAGAAGAGAGATTAAAGTGTTTTCCCTTGTTTTTCTCAGGTGTGTGATTCCCAGAATTTAGTTCTGAGCACCCATAATAACACCATTTTGACTGAACTGTGACTTCTGATCAGGCCCAATCAGTGGGTTCTAGTCATTTCTCTATGTTCCCAAGTGAATAAAGAAAACATAATTTACTGTATTGCTTTTAGCAGAGAGTGTAGAAGATAAGGAGGTGGCGGTCCCTGAAGGTCTCTGCTCCTTTCTAGAGTGCAGGTTGAGAGAAAGATAGGAGGTTTCCTTCAGCCAAGCCTTGAGTGTCACGTTGTTTGTCCCCAGTCTAAGTCCGAGCAGTGGTGGTCTTCATGGAGGCCACCTGACCTCCTAAAGTTTCTATGGGGTAGATAGACTTTGCTACATATCACCTTCTCCTGGAAGAGATCTGGGTTTAAAATTCCACACTGGCTGCCAGCATTGATAGTCACTTTGGCTTTTTGCTTGACAGGTCCTTACCATGGATGTTTCCTCCTTGCAGCTCACATGGCTACAATGCATCTAAAAGCCAAGCAGCCCCTACTTCACCGTGCACTTTTCACAGTACATCTTGCTTTAAGGATCCCAGAGCCTTCTCTGCAATGTATTTGCCCTATAGCAGACTATTTCACTCTCATTTTTGTTCATCTAAGAGAGCAGCCCTGGCATTAAAGCCCATGGCATCACACAGGGTCCTGCCCATGCACGTGCTGACACACAGCAGCAAGTCACAGAGCAGACATGGTGTTATTCTCATTTCTGCCGAACACTGCTTCTTTGAACACTGCCTGTGCCTCCAGAGGAAAACAGAACATATGTCAGGCTAAGTTAATTTGTGGGCTAGACAAGCTGAACAGTATCTCTGTGAGGGTTTTGCACAGAATGTACTGGTGTCTCCAGACTTGGAAAGAGCTAGCCTTTCTGAGTCAGGCAATGGGAGCCAAATTCAGATGTGAATCTGAGTTCTCCAACTCTGGAGGGAGTCTGAGCTGGTGTGTTTTACACCTTCTTCCGCCTCCCCTGATCCCATGAGTGTATTATGCTGGCCTAGCTTCCCTCAGATTTAGTTTTCATTTATGCTCACTGAGATGCACTCAGGCTCACATCCACCAGCCACAGTTTAAATCCCACAGCTTTTTGCATGAATCCTGAACCTAGCCATCCAAGGCTGTATTTAAGGAATTTAAGGAAGTCTTATGTTAGTTAGTAACTCACCACCAAAGTCTTGAGAGACAGATGAGTAGTGCAAGAAGAGCAGCTAACAGAAGAGCATACATTCAAATTAGGTTTCTCCCTTTTTTTTTGCCTCTGTACTCATTTGCTCCTGACCATTGGTAAGTGGTAAATAATTATTAACTGGCCTTTCTGATGTATTTTTGGGACCATGGTCCTGTGCTAACCTCAGGTGATACTGATGTAAAGAGAACAGTTCAGGGTGTGATTTCCTTCCACCACTGGAGTCAAGATGGGCATGAGTTACAGATAAGCCCACAACTTAATCAAAGACTAAGCATTTGCATGTGTCATTCTAATGTATGTATGTCAACATGTATGTCATTATCAACAATGTAATTAATGACACTTTTCTCATTACTGATGGTATTGATAAATTTATCACAAATTTAATTATCAACATATATGCTTTGATATGCTGAAGACAGCCATTGACCACTTCAGAAGAAAAGAGATCTATAGAAAAGCACAGATACAGCTAAAACCTTAGCATAGCTCATCAAAAATATATCTCTGTTCATATTCAACAGTGACTAAGTACCTTCTGTATTTTAATTTAAATCACCTAATGGCTATGCTCGTATACTCTGAGTCATATTTGCTTTGTCTTTGGCATTGACAAAGTCCTCAGGGGGACTAAGAATTCTATACATCTTGTGGAGGAAACAAGTTGTTTCTTGAAATAGCTTTCCCATCTACATCAGTTTTGATTGGTTTTGATGGTACCCTACACTACACTTACCTGTGGTTTTCTCGCTCTCTGGATAAGTAATATGTTCAGCTTCCTAAGCTGCTAAGGTGATACTTTTCACCAGCACTAATTTAATATTGAAAAGCAAAGGAAATTCAGGCATTAAATTTTAGCTAAGGAAACGGGCCAAGAATGAAAAAACCATAATTTTAATCCTTTTTCATGTTAAAGGGACAGTTTTCATAGGTTATGCATGACAGAAGTATTATTTTTTATTGACCACTACAGTCATGCAGCCATGGGAAAGATTTTGTAAAGGTTTTGATTTATTTATATAATTGAAAAACTTCTCCTTCCAAACATGAATTAAAGTCCAGATTGTATGTGTTTGAATTTGGATCAGTTTCTCTCTTATCAACTTCTTCCATTGCTTGCCAAACTGGAAGAGACAGAAGGCCCCATGAAGAAAACATCTCTCAGCATCAGCCAAATTAGGGATCACATGCTTTGAAATGAAGGAAAGGTGATCTCTCATTGTAGTTTATTCCATCAACCATTTCCAGCACTCTCAGGACATCTGTAAACAGTGTAATCTCAATTTCCTCTTCCTCAGCACTTTATAAAATCGAACACATGGTAAGAGGGAAGGAGCAAAAATAACTGATCAGGTTTAGGTGTGATTACACTACTGCTCTGGCTTAATGATTGAGTTAGAACAGGGCTCTGGAAATGGCAAAGACTCTGAATTTTCTCTTTTTTCCTTGCTTTACTGACTGTCTCCCACAAAGATAAGGAAAAATATTTTCTCTTTGTAAAAAGCAGGCCTGCCTTTCTGGCTTGAATAAAAAAGAATGGTGAAATTCATAATTCAGGTATTCCTTTTTAACTTCAGATTCTTTTTTATTCCTTTCCCCTTTAATCCTTCCCCCCTTTTTTATTCCTTGTCCCTTTTAGTTATATAAGGATTGAGCTATTAATATTGTGTTCATGTAAGAGATGCTGCCTAGTGGCATTTGTCCAAAGCAGCTTTCTTAAACTTGAGAGCATTCATTCTGGCTCACAGCTCTAAACTTTTCGTGGTCTAAGAAGTTTTACCACTCCAGAACATGGACCTCACAAATGAAATTCAGCCTGGTGGGCAGAAGGGACTGTCACCTCCTGCTTGCTTTCCCTTCCAACTCTGCCTGCTCATCATCCTCTTTCAACAGATACCACTGGTCCATTGGATTTGCTGGTGGAGCTGCTTCTGTGAGTTTTCTAACCTGTGCCTGTCCAAATCAGCCAGATGACCTAAGATACTAAATACTAAAATAAGTAATAATGTTTGCTAATCTGGATGAACGAGATGAGACAGCGTTCTTGTGAGTGGATGATTAGGCAAATTTGAGAGGGACAAGGGAAAGTAGATATTCTATAATAGGGGTTTTTGTTTTGTTTTGGGTTTTTTGGGTTTTTTTTTGTGTTGTTGCTGTTTTTTAAACAAGTGGAAACTGGGTAAAGAAAACCACACTGAAAGAAGTGGCTGGGTGCCTTCTGTAGAAGCAGGCAGGAAAACGGACACTTGCACTATATAGATCACTTACACCCAAAACTGCCTAAGGCAAGACCTGAGCAAATTAATCTATTTCATAACGTGTTATGACTCTATCTGCTTAGCAGTATAGTATTCTTGGTCATTTCAAACCCTGTTCTCTGTTTCTTGGTAGCTAAAGGCCTTCACTATGTAAGTGGATTGTATTTTCCCACATACTAATATTGGAAAACAGCTTCTGGGCCCTGAGCAGACCCTTTAATCAGAAACCAACAGTGCAACAAGCACAGCTGAGAAAAGTTGCTCACTGACATGAGTCTACATACAGCCACTGCTAAGCTGAGCCAAGTTCACATCAGTGGCCAGGTGCATCACAGGTGATTTTGCCATATGCATATTCAAAGGTTTCTCTGCTCCCATTTTCTGCTCACTGCAAAAGTGAACAAACCTATGAAAATATAAAAACAAGGTTTGGATGGGGTACGAGTGAGTGTTTTTCATTCCTCCGCATCACTTTTTCCCTTCACAAGAGTGTGCTGCCTCAGCTCCACACAGCAAATTGCATGCAGATGACAGTAGATGGAGTTTAGTAGCTGCAGCTCTGGATGCCAGGTTCTTCCCTTGCAAGAGAGCTTAATGAGCTATTAGTGGGTGAGAGGAGCCAAGGAGCCCCGGTACAGCTGAGCCTGGGATTTCTGCCAGTAGTTAGATGAAGGCTGCCCAATCTGTCCAGACTTCATGACAACAACAGGTTGGGGTTCGACTCCAGAGATTTTGAAACCTGAGGTGAACTGCTGGGTCCTGGTGGTTTGTGTTGTGGATGATTGTTGAACGTGCCCCTGAGCACAGGCTCAAATATCCATCAAGAAATGGGTCAGAGGATCTGGCAGATGCATGAAATGTGCATCTCTGTAGGTCTTCTAACCTTTTGTGAATCTGCCAGCTTCCTATAGTAGAAGGAATGATGCATGAGACATTTGAGCATCACTCATGCTTTTGAGTAAAGGCTCTGCTCCTTGTCTAATATGAAGCAAGCTGTTTTCTGGTGGTTCTTTGTGCAAATTCAAGTAAAAACTGGTCCAATATGTGCCATATTGCCCTCATTTTAAGTAATGTGTACTATATTCAAAGGGTATTCCAGATTTCAAGCAATTTATATCTCAATTCTTTGCCAAGTGGGAAATTCATTGCTTAAAGTGTGTTTGTCAGTCACTAGATAGTGTCTCTTCTCCTGTGACACAGTCCTCCTGTGAGCAGGTAAGGCAACTTTAACTTTGTCCTGCACTTGTCAGCTGCAGCCAACAGTAGTCTGATGAAGAGAAGCATTTGTCTAAAATGAATGGGAAATTCAGGAGTACAAATAGCTTTATCTGATCAATATTTTAAACCACTAAAAGGCAGAAGATAACTTGTGCAAAAATAGTTCTGTCTAAAAGAGTTCATGAAAAGCCATCTATATCGCTTTTCATCAAGCAGGTTATGTAAGATGAGCAAAGACATCAAATTGGTAGACTTTGCTAATAGCATTTTCCAGCTTTCAATTGGTGCATCTTTGCTGTAACTCACAGGAGAAATATGTGGAATGTGCACGTATCCTTATTCTCTGTGGTAAAGCTCATTCTCATTTGGAGGCTTTCTTGTACAAACTGGGAATAGTCAGACTGAAAAGCTTCCAAGTGTGACACACTCCAGGTTTTTCTTGTGGTGTGTCACTCACTTTTCTTCCTTTTTGGTTGTATTGCTCACTTTTTCTACTGCTGTAACTAAAAAGAAGAAAATAAAGGAGGAATTTTGTAATTTTGATAATGTTAGAACAGAACGTTTCACATTTTCAGAATTCCACTTTCCTCCCCCACATTGTTTAGCTGAAACAATTTGCTGAATTAAATCCAAACTTTCAAACAGCCTCAGTTGTCCTTCATTTTTGGTGAGTAAACTATTTGTCTAAAAATTTTTGTCCAGATCTAAAATTTATCTCAAAATTCTCATAAATGAGATTTAAAACAGAGCAGTTACCACTGCCATATTTTATGGGGAAACTCCCCCCTACTAACCACCAGTGGTTTTAAGTGTCATGGATTACAACCCAAAAAACTTTATTGTAAAAGATGATACCTCAGTCATATAACTAAATAATTTAAGGCTCCCTACTTATGTGCTCGTGAATTCTCACTGACTTTGCACCTCCTCTAATTTATGCCATTGCATTTTTTTCTGAATATGTGTTGTTTTACATCTCAGAGGAGACTTACTGAAGTTTTGGTACATACCCTGTCTCTAGGTTGAGCAATATGTAATTAAATAATGCTTTTCAGGTGGTTTGGGGTCCATGGGTAAAAGAAAACAGAAATTCAGATTTTTGTTTTCAGGACATTCATTACTTTGTGTTCATGATATACTAACTCTGTAGACTTGACTTGCATAAGTAATTTCACTTTTTGTAACATCTCTAACTAATCACAGTTGCATTATGACAGATCCAAATTGGACAGATGTTTCTTAAAAATGAAATGTCCAAAGGCAATAGCGTTGAAGTTGCCAGTGAAAAAACAAAGACATCTGTACTTTCAAACTGAATTTGAGGGGGTTTTATTCCTTCTCCCAAGTTCCTATAATTTTTAGGTCACGTTAGAATCAGTGTGTGTTAGTGATTTGTGAAGTCCATTGTCTAGCAATGTCAAAAACTAAAAATGAAATCTATTTAATTTGGTATCACTCTGTGAGCTTCACTGTGTTTTTCAAATATTTCTTCATTTCTTCTTGGGGTAACATTCTCTCATGGGCTGTTAGGCCAGCAAATGCGTATTTCATGCACTTTCATGTGTCTATCAACTGGAAATTCAGTTCCTGCCAATCTCTTTTGGCCTTTTCTTTTCTTACACTGATGTTCATAATAAAAAGATTGATTTGAGGTAGACATGCTAATCCAGTCTTTGTATCTTAGGCAAATTTTATAATTTAATATTTCTGCATCAAATTACTTGTTTATTAACTATGGGTAGTGATGGTATTTTTCTGAGTAACAGATCCAATGCAATCTTAACAATGGTGTTGTGATCATATTTAACATGATAAAAAGGTGCAAGCAGGAGCCATGTTGTCTAATAGGATCAGGCTGTCTTCTACTTCCCTTTGTTCAAGTCTGCAGTCAGGCTGATGTACCGAAAAACTCAACTAGTAAGTGTGATATAAAAGCCTAAATAGAATGAGACTGGAGTGTGAGAAAAAAAATCCCAACAAACAAAAACCAAACAAACGTAGGGAGTGTTTGTCCCATTTTCTATATGTTTTATTTTGGGAGGTGTTTCACTGAAATCACAATTGCAGGTGGTCACCCCTACAGAAAAGATAGTTATCTTGCAGGACAAGAAAGACAGTCAAGGGGACAGTTCTACAGCCATATAAAATGTAAATCCCATATGATAGATGTATATTTTCCTCTGTCGCAGCTTTTCAGTCCAGAAAGCACATCTGGTTTTTCTGTAACCATTCTAGAAAGACTGAGATGAAACCTATGTCCTGATTTCCCAATAAGCTGGAAAGCGAATGGGTCACTTTTCAGGGGAAGTTTAGCTGACAGATTTTTGACTGCTATATTTTAAAAGAACAGGTATTTTGTTTTCAGGTGAACATGATGCAATTTGCTTGTTCAAAGTCTGCCTTCCAGTTGTGCTATGTCTGGTTCTGGAACCATGTGGAAGGAGGAGCAGGTGCCCCAAGTGCATTCTCAAAGCATCCAAACTGTAGGCTGTCTGAACCTACCTTAACAACTCTATTAAAATTAATGTAATTAATAGGTCTAATAACAGTATAGACATGTCTATATACAGTTATTAATACTGTTTGTTAAAAGCAGAACTGAGTAAAGCTTCAGATAAATTATCCAGGTTTTCAAATACACCACTGGCTTTCAAACTACAGCACTAAGATAATTAGTGCTGGCTCAACACTAAGATTTCAGTTGTAATAAATTTTTTTAATTATGACTTCCTATTATCATCCCTATTTAGGGATTGTCTCTCAAATTATTAGGAGTTCTCTGAAGTCTTTGAGAATGGAAGCAAGTCCAGGATGCTACCTTCAAAACATTTATGCGGTTTGACATCTAAACAGACTTATTTTATTAAATGAAGTCTTGAATATTCATTTTTAATTTAAATATTGTCATTGGAATGTCATCTGAATGATTTTGAATACCATATTGTAAAATTAATAAGTAAACAAAGGTTTATAAAGATGATACTAATTCATTCTACCTTTTGAGTGATATTTGAATGCTTCATGAACTCTCATTTGTAAGTAATCTAGTATGAATATGAAAAGCAAGAAAACATCTTAGAGCAGTTATTGAGAGCCTGTTCATCAGTGACAAGAAAATCTTCAGATAATTAAAGTGCATTTAATAAATGCCATCCCACAAAATAAGAAGTGCCATACCTCATAGATAATTGCCTTGATGGTGGAATATAGGTGGCCCTTACAACAGTCACTCTAAGAGGGCCCAAACTGAATTGGGTCCTGCTTCTTCTGCCAAAAAGGAGGGGCAGAAATCTGAATTTTTGCTTCCCTGTCCCCAAGTACATTACTTAAATTAATTTCACTCCCTCAAATAAGAAAGGTGACTCTAATCTGCATTGTCTCCAGGAACTGTACTTTTCCTCAGTAGGAGAACACTCTTAAATACACTGAACTTCAGTTACATTTATGAGTGAAAGGAGCCTTCAGTAGTTCAAAGTAAAGTAAATGCTACTCATTTCTTAGTCTGCTTTACCAAATTGCCTAATCTGAGACACATAAAGCATGTCATAAGTAGAAGTGAAGATATTAAAAGAAAAAAGAATGAAAAATAAACCCCAAAGTAAAATGAATAATAAACAATTCATGTGACTGTATATCCAAATTATATACATATATATGCATAAAAACATATGTATATGCATACACACATATGAGTAACCTTTTTCTACTGAGTTTATTAGCCAAGTGATTTAGCTTCAGTACCCAGGCACTAGTGAAAGTCCTCTCTGTAACTAAAGGTAAGACTACAGCTACTTACTATTTTCTCCAGAGCTCAACAGGTAGGAGTGATTCAGGCTAAGGGTTTCAGTTTAGTTAATGGCATACCATGCACACTGACCATTTGTTAGATTTTAAACTAGTGTTCAATTCCCCAAGTAGTAAGGATCCTGCTCTGAAATTGTGGCTCAGGCTCCATTTGAACTGCCTCACCACAAAAAAAAACCTGACATAGTATCCAGCAAAGAATTATTTTCAGGAAATATAAAAAATATACACCCAACATATTCTTTTTTTAGCTACACTACAATTCTTTATTTTGTTTCCCATGACACATTGTGTTGATATTGCTCAAGGCTTTCTGAAGAGTTAAATGGTAGTATGTTTACTTGAGACTAATAGAATAGTTCTTTCAGGGCTCAAAAAGCATTTTTTGTATTTCCAAATAAGCTTTCAAAATATGGTGGCCAAAATATTTGAAATATGTGTCCCTGTGGTGATGTCATCCTCAAGGGAAACATACTTCTGATATGAAGTATTCCCATTAGGAATCTTGGAGATCTTACATCTGTATTCTTAACCTCAAGAGGTTATCAAATGATAATAGTAATTGTAAAATGGGATGTCATGTAATGGACTGCTGGCAGGCATGTTGGTCGGTAGTTATAGGTCATTGCACAAATATTTGTAAAGGAAGTGAAGGCTTCATTTGGCCTTGACAATCAGACATCTTAGACAAATATTCCTGAAGTGAATAATGTTCAGATTCAGGCAGAACCAGAGTCTTTCTGGTCACTTGGGGAAGCACAGACATGCATGCACACCAGAAAGGCAGAAAAGCCCAGTGGCTGTTAGACATGAGGTCTAACATGTTATTCCTAAACTAGGAATGACAACTCAGCTGCTGAGCCCTGGATGCACTTGGATACACAAGGTTGTCACCTTGACCACTAGACTCACCATCTTTAGGGAATATCAACTCTCCTGTGCAAAGACTTGGCAAGTAGCAGTCTGCAGAAGGAGCCCTACAAGTGGGGAAGCCAAGAGAGCATCTCAAAGCCATTCACCTCGAAAAGGCTAAAGAGGAGGACACAAGGGTGCACCTCTCTCAGCTGTGAAAACCAGATGATGCCAGGGCAGCTTTGGTCCCCTTGTTGCTTCTCACAGCAGGGCAGTGACAGGATCCCCTGTTCCAGGGAGGCAGTCTCCCTCCAGTGTTGCTGCTCAGGCATGGAGACCTGCCTAAGGAGGCAGCTGGCCATTAGACTCTGGAAATAAGTGTTTTAAGTGTTGACTTGCATAGGGAGTAGTCTCTGGTGGCTGACCCTCTCCTGCTCCTTCAGCCTGCAGTGAGGAGCACTCCATCTCAGCACATGTTTTTCTCCTGGAACTCTTAGCAGAGAGAAGTGACAGATGCTATAACTGAGTCAACCACCTGCAGGGCTCAGGCATGGAAGGTCTCTTCAGAAAGTTAATCCAAATTAAGAGATGCAGAGAGGATTTACCAGCTGTAATAAAGTCTTCATTTTCAAATTTAGCTTAACTGCATTATGAGTGGAATTAAGCTATGCTGAAATCAGGTCACTTTAATTCTGAATAATAAAATGCCCACAAGAGTTTGATGGGGTGTAACTAATCCATTTAAAGCTCAGAGATTCCAGGTTTTCCCCCCTGCAGACCAAGCAATGTTATATTTCACAGTGTTCCTTCAACTCCAGAGCTGGCTGCAGGAACTGGGTTCCCACCCTCCTGCTTCCCCCTTGCAACTTAGTGCAGATGGAGGAACTGTGAGTTTGGAGCTGCAGCTGGCCCTAAATGCTGTTTTGTGACACAGCAGACAGGAGCTCTCAGGCCTGCCAGTGGCACTGTCCTCACACCATGCAAACCACCACACAAGCAATATGATACAGCTGTGCAGGAGGAATGTGAGCCCATGCTGTGCTGTGTGCGGGCTTTAGGTTTGGCTGTGGAGCCTGCTCCTTCCCCCTCGCAGGGGGGGTGATAATGGCCCCAAGGCCAACAGGATTCCTGGCATGATTCCTTCTTCCACCAGAAGTCAGACCTCTGCAATGAGTTGCTTAGAAGACATATCAAACTGGTTGCAATTTTCCCTATGGTGCCAGCAGTTGACTGAGGCACCTGGCAGAGGACCTTGTGCAGATGAATTCAGTGCCATCAAAACTGTCTAAGTGTGGAAAATCACAATCACACCAGCTTCTGTTGTGTGTGCAGTGTAGAGCTGTGATTATAAAGTAGCAGGAAAATTTATCTGGTCCCTGGTGAGAAGTTCACAGAGAGCTCCTTTGGCATTTGCTTAGCCTTTCCTTGAGCCCTCAATTTCAAGGCGCAAGAGTTGCATGGTGGATGAGGCCTATGATCTGCCACACAGTGCTTGAGCTGCTGAGTGTGCTTTCTCTGCTGACAGGCACATCTTGAAGCTGATTTTGGGGCAGACTCATCCCTCTCTCTCTCACCTCCTTCCCTGGTGGTCAGCACATGCCTGACCCATTTGCAGCACAGTACTGTGGCCTCCCTCCAGCTCCCTGACATGTGCTGGTGGTCCTGAGTTGCCGTGTGTGGTAACAGCTGCCACAGCATGCAGCTGAGGAACTGTTCCATGTTGTAGGGACCCCTGCTTGGCAGTACTCCCCATGGCAGCTCTGCTCCATCATCCCTTCTCACCTTGTGCCCTGTCTGCCCCACACCTGCATGGCAGTAAGAATTGGAAAGGAGCAGTCCCAGCTTTGTGCCAAATCTCTCCATCAAACTAGAGTTTTCCAAGCAGTGGAATTTGGAGACCAAAATAACCCAGCTTGCAGCCTTTTGAGCTGAAATCTGCCTGCCATACCTTCTCTGCAAGGTATTGCTGCATATGCACCTTCAATGCATAGCATTTGAAGCATCTTTGTGTTCCTGCTGTGTAGGCTGTGTCAGAAGATGTCCTGGTCTCCTCGGAAATCTCTTCTGGAAAGGGAGAGCCCTTCTGGAAAGGGAGAGAGGGAGCCAAAGAAAATCAAGAGAAGAGTATTTCTCTTCTCACTGACAGTGTATTGCATATAAGAAATAAAAAGGCAGAAAATACACTGGGTGCAGGATTTTTTTAAAACTTCTTCACTTGGGCCTAAAAGAATATAATTTTGAACCACTAACTATAAGGAAATTTCTCCATTTTGCATTAATTCTGAAATGCACACATGGATTTTTCACCCTATTGAACAGACACTCTGATGGACATCAAGAATATGCAGACTTAGCCACGTGAATCCAGGCAAGAGTCTTAAATAAATCACTGTAAAATTGTTTTTTTACACTGTAGACTTTAAATAGCAGTGAAACTTCAAATTTTCAAGACAGCTAAGATGTATCTGAGGATGATGCATCCAAAAGAACATGTAATGACTCAAGCTTGGGCTGTTTATATCCATTAGGAATAGCTTAAATATGCCTCACCATCAGATGCTGAAAATCTCTGCTGGAAGAAGGCCACAGAAATCACAGGTGAGTAATTTTTCTAGTTCTGCACCATCATGAATGCTGAAACATCCACGTGGGTAGCCAAACTGCCATGTGTGATGAGAAATTGACTCTCACATTCTCCCAGGCATGATCATCCACAAGCTCAGAGCTCAGTCTGTCTCAAAGAACCAGACTGGAGAAGATGAGCCTTCCTTTCTCCCAGAGCAGCTATAAAAGATGCAGAGTCTCCTTTTATTGGGCACTTCATCTATCTACACAATATGTACAGCTAAAAATAACATACAAGTAATATTGTTAATTATTGTCAGCTGATATTCAATCAGTTGATTCTAGTCATACTCTCACATCAATAACTCCGTTGGGAAATCTGCATTTTTTGCCCTCTCAGGACTAGGAAGAAGGACAGAATAATGCTGAAGGCTCAAGAAAATGTGAGATTTTGGTTCATTGAATTATGTCATTGAAGATCCCTTGTGTACTAGATACACCCAAAGGGGAGACCTTCAGGATCTAATGGGTTTATCACAAGCTCATCCAGCTTTTCAGAGGCTGGGAGATTAGGTGCCAGGTTTCACTCATGGTAGTCCATGTTTTAAATACCAGGTGGGAGACCTGTTGGCTCTTGGATCTGTATGTTGGACTGATTTTGTTCTCTACTACTCCCAGCTCCACTCAGAGTCAGAAAAAAGACAGTGGGCTGAGCAGAGCTGCCTGATATTGCCACACTGTCAGATGGGTCACCGACAGGACCTTTCTGACCTAGATAGTAGGACCAGGAATCCCTGAAGAACAGGGGAATAGAATAGAATTTTATGGCATGATATAGAAAAGCAATTTACAGAAAACCAATCCATGTTCAAAAGGCATAAAATGGGCAGGTCAAGAATCTCTGTCTGGTAAGTGTATCTGTTTGATTTCTATTATCTTTGAGAAAACGAAAAACAAAATGAATTTTGTAGTCATATTCAATAAACCACTGAATTGTCTGGGCTGTTATTCTGTCCAGATTGATTTGTACCTCTCTAGTGCAGTTTTTGTGATAGGTAAGAAGAGTTAGAATTTTATTCACCTCCCTCTTCAGTTCAGATGTTGCTGCCCTCATGTCACTCTCACCTATTCAGAGAAGGAATGTCACGTACAGCATGCTATTATTTTCGTTCAAGTGAAAAGAACATGTTATTTATAAAGCATACTCACTTTTCCACACCTAAAGGGCAAAACTGAGCCTTTTCACTCTCCATCTCTCCAGATGTGAAATTCCAGATCAGATACAATCTAGAACAACCTGTTTTTATCTGTTTAGCTCTCTTCCATTCCTTTTCACAGCAAAAAAATTGCATGAAAAGCAGCTCTGTCTGTCTGAGAACTCCGTCTCAAAAGAGTGGAGCAAGTCTTGAGTGACCTTTGACTTCTTGGTGTTTCTTGGTCAGAAAGATTCAGCATCAATAAGGAAAAATATAAAAAAAATTACCAGGTAATATTTTTTCTAATGTGTAGGGCAGGATGACACAGAAACAGCTCACTCTGAACAACTCCCACATTGGAACAAATCAAGTTCAATTGACCCAAAATTTCTAATTTGAAATTTGGAATAATTCTACTTATGCCTCAAGCATTTCAACAATGATAAAAGTCTTACTCATCAGCCTGCTCATGTTGTGCCGTCTGGCAGTATAAATCAGCCACGGTACTAAAATCCCCTTCACCATCTGTGGACATCCTCTAGTATCTGCTTCATGTTGTGGTTAGCTTCAGAGATGTTAGAGGTATGCAGAGGCTCTACATTCTAATAACAGAAATAATATGTTGGGAGGAAATAATATGTGCAATACAGACAACAGATTCACCATATTTTTAGTAGTTCTTTGAAGAACAGATATTATCTTCTTCTTAGTTCACTCAGGTTCCTACTCATAGCCTAACATCTTCTCTGAGATCAGAAGAAATGAAATTGATTAATATTTTGCATTATTATGTGTATGGATCTTATCTACCTTTGTCCACCTTCCTTTCCCTTGTGCTTTCTCTGTGTTGATAAATGCTCTTATTCTGCATGGCTGGCACTTTAGGGCAGTAATGTAATGAATTCTGTGAACTCCAGAGAAAGAGGTGTCTTTCCATAAGGAAAAAAATATATGCTGTCTCAACCTGTGTCCTAAACAGGCCAAAGTTTGTCCTCTGAAAGTCTGAGGTGGCAGTTCTACTGACCTCTCTCCTTACTTTGAGAATTGAAAACTGTCATTTCATCATCACTGCTGGCTAAAATTGGTTTTAGTGTATAGTTACCCCAAAGCACAGTGCCTGGGAAAGAAGAAGGAAGAGGCAGAGCGCTTTATTATTCACAAAGCTTTAGCATCACTGGAATAACTCAGCTATGATGGGGTAGGCTCTCATGATGTGGTGGTTTGACCAGGAAGAAGTGGGAATTCTGGGATGCTGTGGTCAAACCAATGGGTGCTCAGATATTGATATTGGCACCTGGTGTGGCCAGTGGGGTTTGGACACACCTCTGAGAACACACAGGGGTTAAAAGCAGAGCTTCGGACCTGGGAGGCTCTCTTGGGACTTCCAGGGAAGGAGGTCGGATCTCCCTTTCCCCCGTCCAGCTGCTGCTCTGGGTGGGGAGGGGCAGCCATGTGGTAGGCCTGGGCCTGGAACGAGATGGGGGGTGAGGAGGCCCTTGAGGATGGAAGGGTGGAGGAGCCCCAAGAGACAGCCATCGGGCAGCCAGCATCCCCCCAGGAGAGAGAGAGAGGAGAGCCGGTATCTGAATTTGATAGCGGCCGGCCCAGGAGGAAAAGGGTGGGGGGAATGCAATGAGGAGGTGCCGGGCGGAGCAGCAGCGAGTGTGGGAGTGCCGGAGCTCTGGGACAGGCAAAGACTAAAATTTTTAACCCCTTTCTTTCATGACTGGGACCTCGCAAAAAATGCTGATCCTCCTCAGAGCTGAATAAGAAGAGAGATAATGATGAGATAACCAAGGACCTGGCCCGAAGGACATGGAGAAGGCTGGCTGAGTGGAGAGAGAGAGATGATTGGAGTGGCCTTTTGGCTGGACTTTTCTTGTGTAACCATAGACTCAGTTTTATTCCTGTGACACAGAGACTGCACTTAGGGGGAGGCAGTGCCTCAGAACCAGGAGGGTTCATTGTGGGGACCCCTCGGCCCCAGGGGTTTGGAAAAAAATGATGGGGACAGATGTCTCAAAGCAGAGACTATGCCTTTTTGGAGTGAGGCAAGGCATCCTTAAAAGACAACCCTAAAAGCAGCTCTGGTCCATGCACAGTGGTGAGAGCACTGGGCATGGAAGGAAGATGTCACAAGCAGCAAAAGGACTTTCCGGGTGGTGCTGAGTGACATGGAAGCACACGAGGTTTCAGCATGTTTCCAGGGGAAGGCTATGGAACAAGAAGGACTCCTCTCCTCTTCATGGACTGAAGTTTGAGTATTCTGAAGGGTGGTGCCAGACTGGACAGTTGGTGATTTGGGGGAATGTATCGGATTGGGAAATTTTGGTGGTGGGGAGGAGGAAAGTGTTTTTTGTAAGGTTTTCAATTTTTTTTCTCCTATAGTTTTTTCCTTCTTTTCTTGTATTTTAGGTAATAAAGTTTTCTTTATTTCTAAGCTGGAGCCTGCTTTGCTTATTCCTGGTCACATCTCACAGCAGACACCAGGGAGAGGGTATACTCATGGGGGCACTGGCTCTGTGCCAGGCCTAAACCATGACATATGACAACATGCTCTTCAGGAGAGATGCAGAAGAGGAGTGTACCTTGTTAAGGAACTGTCTTTATATATGCGGCTTTTGTTTGGGATGGATGATGGGCTGAGTGTAGGATGGGATGGCTGACAGCTTGTGTGCCAGGGTCAAGGAGCTGAGTAAATATGCCATTTTGGTGGGATTGTGTTACAGACCACCTGAATAGGGTAAGAAAGTGGCCAAAACCTTCTTTAAACAACTCAAGAAAGCTCTTGGATCACAGACACTGGATTTTATGGGGTATTTCAATCTCCTGACATTTCTGGAAGAGCAACAATCTGAGGTGCTACAGTCAGAGAGGTTTCTGGACAGAATCAGGGATCACCTCTCAGCAGAGGTACTCAATGGATGTATCAGGAATGATGCAAAGCTAGATCTGCTACTTACAAGGAAGAAATGGTTGGCAATGTGAAAAACAGTATCATCTACTGCTATTTTACTGCCCATGACCCAGTGAACTTGAAGATTCTGAGGGGAGAAAGGAGGGGAAATAGTTGAGTGCAGATCCTGGGCTGTAGGAAACCAGGCTTTGGTTCATTCAGGAAATGATAGATGGGATCTCAGGGGAAGAGCTCTGAAGGTAAAGAGTTCAGAAAAGCTGGAACTGACAAGATAACAATGAAAATGAATAAAGTAGATTTTTCAATGGAGTAAAAGGAGAAACGTTTTCCCATGGCGCCAATCAAGCAGGGTAACAATTTACCCAAAGAGATGGTACAATTTCCATTCTCAGAGGTTTTCAAGAGCTGACTGAATAAATTCCTGAGCTCTCTGGGCTGACCCAACAGCTGACCATTCTTGAAACAACAGGCTCAGTTAAAGGCCCTGTGAGGTCCCTTCATAAGTGAATTGTCCAACGATAAACATGATAGCAGTCTGGTGGAATCAGATGGCCATGAGAAGATTCAACACCAAAAATGTCAGGTCTGTTCTCCCTGACTCCAAATACTCATCTTGATTCAGCTTTCTGGCAGAATCCATGGTACATCAGTAGCTCAATTTTAAAGACATCTTGCAAATCCTTACAGGAAAAAAAAAAAAGTAGGAAAGAATTGGCTGGAGCTGCCTTCTGTTATGGAGATTACAAGTGAAATTCAGCACTTGTTTGGTGGGTAGATACTGTGACCACTTGAGTCTTCTCCTAAAGGCTGAGGAAGAGAGTTCATATACACTGCCCCAGGATAAGGTGAATCAGCTACCAGGGAGAAAACTATCTCTGGCTTTCATAGTACTAGGTGTTCATACTCCAGACTGTCAGTTTAGCAAGTGACTGTGTTACAAACCTGCAAACATTGGGTCAGGCAGGTTGAGTGTTTCAGTTCCAGACCATCTCACCATCACATTTTCATGTATGGAGATTTTCAGATCTTACAGTAACAACACCTGTAAAAGCAGACAACCTAATGGAAAGAAAGAGCAACCCTTGAGATGTTTTTCTCCACAGTTCTGTGGTGTAAAGTAAGTTGTAAAAATACTTGAAGCAGAACTTGGGTTTTTGTTCTGTTAACTCTTTCTTGCATCATCATAAAATCATTGTTGAATCACAACTGGAGCTAGAATAAAGAAATTCAGCATGCTATGTTTCCAAATGCCACACCAGCAAGTTAACAGCTGTTCTTTCCTGCTTGTTGGTTGAAGAGTTACACTGACAGTGAATCTAGCATAGCTGGGGAAGGAAGGACAAATGCACGCTGAGCTCTGAGCTCAGATGGAAGCTCAGGTTAGGAGTTTCCTGATTTAAAATGAGTTGTGCAACACCTCCATGCTGCAGTTTTAGGGGATAACTTTCTGGTGTCCAGCAGCAAGGTTCCACCTCCAAGGTGGAGATGAAGAAGTTTGAAAGGAAGGAAAGGAGATTATGGAAGAGCCAGGTTTCTTAGGTGTGTTTCAACAACGTGCAAGGCTTTAGATAAAATATTGAAAAGAAGAATAAAAAAAACCAGGGGGAAACATAAAATGGAATAGAGTATGAAATGGATATAAAAAAGTGGACCAAATCAGACTGAAGGTGATACCTTCTTCTGTGACATAATGCATATTTGGAACAAGGAAAAATTTTGCAAAATGCTTATTGTCAGCTACCAAACCACTAGAAGGGAGATTTTTTTTTTTGGTACAAATAAGGGAGATATTTTTTTTTTTGAGCTGAAACTGCAAAAAAAATCTTTAAACAGAGATGGTAATTGGCAGTGGTATTAAAAATGACTGGAAAGATGTTATTGACAGAGTACATGAAAGATATTTTTGAACTAATCTCACATAATGTTCTCATTAACTGCTTTAACACACAGAGAAATAAGTATATTAGTGTCACTTGCTGATGATATCAAACTGGGAAGTATCATCAGCTCAGAGCAGTAAAGCCATAATTTTATATAAAAAATGTGAGATTTTTCTGTTATGTTATTTCATTACTATGAATCAGCAGAAGGAAGATCAGGGGATACTGGTCTGCTACAGGGTGCCTGTGATTCCTCAGCATGATATATGTGAAAGAGATTTATTTATTTGATCTTGGGAGGTGCCAGCAGAGGGAGGGAAAGGTCAACGCTACTGACAAAGCTTCGGAAAAGCTACACACAGCTTCGGAAAAGACTGTGTGAGTCCTCTTCATCCAGAAGGGATGGCATGGCTGGAAGAGAGAGTGTTTCTTGTGTGAGAACCCATTGGGACAGTTCAGCTCCTTAGCTGAGCAGAACTAAAAATGAGAAAGGACATAACTAATCAATAAAAATACATCTTAAGAACATTAGGGAAAGACTTTGTTCATGCAATAGCAAGTAGGACTACACTCTATGCATATAAATATTGGGTGGAAGTCAGTGGAAATTTCTCTGTAATGCATATGGTTGAACAGACATTCACATAGAAAAAGAGGCAGATTGCTGGTTTAGTTTTATATTTCAGTAAGTGCACTTTTCAGGCACTGCTATGTGCTCAGGTTAGAGACGTGCACAGATTAGTGGATTTACAGAGCTAATAATGAGTGATGGATGCTTTTCATAACAGCTTTTCTGGCCAGATATGTTCACTTCTGTCCTGTATTGCTTTAAATGATTTAAAGTACTAACATGGAGGTTATTCTCCCAGATCTCAAGTTCAACCTCACTACGGGACTGACTGCTGCAGGTTTTGGCATTTTCTTGCTTATCATTGTCCTTTTTTTTTTCAGTTCAGAAGATCTTATTTTCTGTCTTCTTGAATTAAAAAAAAAATAAAAAAAGAGAGAGAGAGAGAGAGACCAAGGAAAAAAATTAAAATCTCCACTGCAGCAAGGTGGGGCTACAGAATTGCTTCCTACCCTGAGAACGACTACTGCTCTCAGAGAGCTTCAACTCCACATGTTAATGGGATATGGGATCACAGTATTACTCAGGGGGCACAGCATAACCACCATTGCTAAAGTGGGACACCAGGAAATTACACACAGTACTGCTGGCAGTCTTCTGATGGGATTTATTCAGCAACTCTCCCATCTTCTGGTACTAGCATTGCTAGTGCTGGCCTTGGATAATCTTGCCCATCACAGCCAAGAAAACACCTAGGTAAGGCTAGCATTTGTTCCAACTGAAGCTTGTGATAAAATTTTCACAATGACCTATAAGGGTTAGTGAGCTGATGAGAAAAAATCCACAAGAACTTATTCCAGAAAACTCATACTCATACTTACCTTTGAGTAAGTATGAGTATGAGTTACCCTTTCAGTCAAAGCCAGTATCTCATTCAATTACATGCAAGCTTAAGGAACTTCCTATGAGTTTTTATTTTTTCAAATTTTGGTCTCATTTTAAGTATCTTCTGGATAATTTTATAGTAGAAATAATGAAAAGGAAAAAAATAATCTTATTCTCAAAATCAGAGAGAGTGAAAAATGAGATCTAGGGATCAGAAGACAAAGCTGAGTCTCTTTTACAAGATACTGAGACATTGTGAAAATGCACAGAAAGCTCTCACATCATTCCACTGCCTGACCCATCAACTTAAACTTTTGCTCATAGCTAGGCTCTGATTTCTCTAGATAATTTAGTTAACTGATTTAAAAAAAAAAGATCAGACATCCCTGAGGTAATGTGTAAGGCTCTCAGTATTTCTAAAACATTTGAAAAAGTTTAAAACTGTTTTAAAATCCATCCCTTTAATTTAAATGCATACCCATTATTATGACTGCTTGGCAAATCTAGCCTCTGCTGTAATATTAACACAGAAGGGCATCACAATAAACTGATTGTGTAAAAAACTTACTTTAGGTAAAGTATAAATTCCATCTGAGTTCCACATCACAAAATAAATTGTGTATAATTTTATAATTCCCATCTCTTCTGCTCCAGCATTTGGTCTCTTCCGGTACCACTGCGTGCTGTCCAAGAGCACGCCACAGAGTTATGGCACTCTGCTACTGACGTCGGTCCAGGATTCCAGTTCAGCTGTAAATTAGTCATCAGCAGAGAGTCATTATGAAATAATCCAGCAAGCATTTGCCCTGGAACATTGCTGAGAAATAAAAAAGTTTGCTGAAAGTCAATCTCCACTTAATAATTTATAGTATCATTTCACTTTTTATATTCCTGTGAGAAGTGCAAATTATTAATTTTTCTGAATTCAAATGAACACACACTGAGGCTAAAGCAAGTAAAATTTAAGGCAATGGGTACCTGAAAGGAAATATTAATGGTAGCTAGGAAGCAGGAATAATTTGTTAGGAGTGAATCCATGTCAAAGTCACAGATTTCCCCTGGAGAATCACAACCTTTATATTGGCTATATATTTTTATTGCACTCGATTTCAGTTTTCTTGTTAAACGAAGGTCTCCTTAAGCCTTTACGTTTCTTCTGCTTCATTCCCCATAGTTCACAAGTACAATAGTGAATGTAAGCTACAATAAAAAGGTCATTTTCTTCTTTCAGCAACAGTAACACAAGTGGCTGCATTTCCTGATTCTGGATTAAGTTCAAGATTTCAAATACGACTGGGCTCGTTTCTGATTAGAAAGTTTGATATTTATCACAGACTTACCTGTCTTCCATATCCAGTGTGAGTGAGATTGTAAAAAGGTAAACTGAAAGGAACCATTCTTTTATTCAGCAATTAACCCCATCTGAGTAAATAATACGGTGTTGTGCACTTGAGCCTTCGCTGTTATGCACTGAATTCAGAATTCAAAACGGCTTCAAAGCTGCGTTCGTGAAATGATGACAAGATGCTGCAGAAACAGCTTTTTATGTGGAATATAATGCAAGTATTGTGTTACACAGTACAGTAACAAATAGGGTATAGTTGTAATGATATAGCAGATAAAGTGTCTGGAAGTACTTACCTGAGGGAAACTCAATCTTATTTTACTTCAGGGCCTGAGGGTTATAAACACAGTGTATGGTCTTGAAACTTAAATATTAGAGGAATCACTTTATTGGGGGGAGGAGAAGGTAGTGTTTCTTATTACAGGCAAATAAAATCTCTGTGCCCAAATACACAGCAGAAATAGTCCAAATTCCTTCAGGTGGTGTCTCAGCTTGACTCTGTTTTTTCACAACAGGCTCACAAAGTCTAAGAGAAGTAAAATAATGCCATTTGTGATCTTGCAAGGGCAGCAGCCTGGACAGGCATGGGATGCAGTGGCAAGGCATGCAGTAAAGGCTGGATTGTATTGTCTGCTGTGGGGGGCATGGAGATGGATGGGGGTGGAACAAGGGGTCTCTAGGTCCCACCTAGCAGCCTGTATCAGAGCCACTGCACCAGTGGAGATACCCCCACAGTTTTAAAAAGCCCACTTCAATGTGGGAGTGCAGATTAGGCACAACACAGAACAGCAAGGGTAACTATCGTGGTAAATAAAGAAGGACCAGGATACAGACTCACAATGACATGAATAATTTAATTATTTATATTCACCCTTGAGTTGCTTTGGACTTGTTCTGTCCATTTCTGTCCCGGACATTGCTGGGGCATGGTTCAAAGCTAACTTATGCACCAGTGACTGCTTCTGAGAAGTGCTGTAGGCAGGGCTGTGCTGCTTGGGGTGGTGGGATGTACCAGACAGGCAGATGTGAGCAAAGATTTTTGGGTAGATGGTCAGACTTGGTGATCTTAAAAGTCACCTCCAACCTTGGCAATTCTAAGATCTCACAACTGTTTGTCCGTCAGCCAGAGAAACCTCAACAGTTTGGCTTATTTAAAAACTGGAATAAACCCGAGTGCCATATTTTCCCTCTCATGTATCGATTGAGACTTTGTATGATAGGAAGAAAAAGTAAAACAAATGTTAGAGTGCAAAAGATGTTATACCTATTTAAAGTCTGAAAAGAAGCAGAAAGGTGCTGCATACTTACTTGGATATTTTCAGAACACCTCTGCAACTGCATGCACTTAGTGAGACTGAGAGCCTGGGAAAAAACCCTGCTTGGATTTCTCCTCTGGCTTTCAGAGTCTGTGAGTCAGGCCCTGGGTTATTTCAGGGTGGCGTCTGTCTCGTGGCCCAACTGGAGCTGCTGTCTTTTCCTTCACAGAACAGAATCATAGAATGGCTTGGGTTGTAAGGGACTTTAAAGATCATTTAGTTCCAAACCCCTAGTACACTCAGCTGTTCAGAGCTCCATCCAACAAAGCCTTGAACACTGCCAGGGAAGGGCATCCACAGTTCTCTGAAAAATTTGTACCAGTTCCTCACCATCCTCAGGGGAAATAATTTCATATCAAAGCATACAGCTTAGTAAAAACACATTTTTGTGGGAACAGGCCACATACTAGAACTCAGTCTTGCAGGGGAAATTGTGCCTGGGTAGGTTGACAGGCCAGTCAGGACATCTTTGGTCCAGCATCAATTGTACCAACCTTCTCCAATTCTGGATGCTATCTGAAAAAATATATAAGAAAGCATTTTGCTGGAAACAGAACCCTTAGTGCTTGAAACTTGGCCACCTATACAGAAGCTAAGCAGGATCAGTGGCTATTTTTCAAAGCACAAGGTATATATATAATATCATTGTGCAAATGACATATAGTTTGGAATGGTTCTCACTGTTTTGCAATCCCTTGTGCAAATATTCCCTTAGAGGCAGATACAGGAACATCCCAAACAGAAAAAGATGTGTTGGAGGATTGCATAGGAAGCCCAGCCAGGTGGAGTTGCATAGAAAAGTTTGCCTGGGCACTGTCTAACCAGGATCTCCTGAAAACATTTGGAAGAGTGCTCTGGCTGTGCATTTACCAGCCTCACCTGAAACAAGGATCTGGCATGTTGACCAGCTTTGGTAAAAACAACAAAGCAGCCTCAAGGTAACTTGTATATACCTGTGACACAACCTCAGGACACTAAGTGACTCCTGTCTTTGGGTTATCTGATACTGCCAAGTTGTTTGCTGTCATTCCAGATATCTTAAAAGGGAGGGAGAATTTTGGCAAAATGCTCTAGTAGAAGAGCAAGCTGTGGGGGCCAGAGTATTGGTGTATGTGGGGTGAAGGGATAGCACAGAGTACCAACAATGACTTGCAGAGCTATGAGGGTGGAACTGACTGTGCTTAGTTTTCCAAATAATATCTTTGTCATCACAAAATCACAGAATTAGTTTAGATTAGACTTAGTTTAGGTTTATTATTAATTAAGATTAGCTTACATCAGAATGTGTCCATGTGGGTTTTAATGTCTCCAGAGAGGGAGAGTCCACAATGTCCCTAGGCAGCCTATTCCAGTGTTCTGCCACCCTCAGTGTAAAGAAGTTCTTCCTCATGTTGAGATGAAACTTCTTGTATTTTACTTTATGGTCATTGCCCCTTGTCCTATCACTGGTCACCAATGAAAATAGTCTGGCACTGTCATCTTGGCACCAATGTCTATGAGGTATTTATAGGTGTTGGTGAGATCCCCTCTCAGTCTTCTCCAAACTAAACAGGCCCAGCTCCCCCAGTCTCTCCTCATGAAAGAGATGCACCAGATACCTCATCATCTTTGTGCCCCTCTCCAGTAGCTCCTTGTCCTTCCTGTACTGAGAAGTCCAGAACTGCACAGGGCTCTCCAGATGTGGCCTCACTGGGGCTCAGCAGAGGGGCAGGATCACCTCCCTCAACCTGCTGGTCACTGTTCCTGATGCACCCCAGGATGCCATTGGCACTCCTGGCCACAGGGGCACTGCTGGCTCATGGTCAGCTTGTCTTACCAAGACTTCCAGATCTTTCTGCAGAGGTGCTCTCTAATGTGTCAGACTCCAGCCTGTACTGGTACTTGGGATTATTCCTCCCCAGATGCAGTACAACTGACTTTTCTCAGAGAGCAAGACATTTCTCAGGACCCTGAAATTTGGACTCATTCCCATGCTTTTTGGAGCTCTTAGCATTCTTGAAGAGCTTTCTGCTTCCTGTGCCAACCATGTGGGTCATTTGTCACCTAGGCTGGGCTGGAGAAAGGCTGGGGCATCAAGGCAGGATAGGTGCTCAACTTTTAGAGAGTGCATTTACTTACATAAATGTCTCTAGCAGACTGTGTCTTTCTGTGAGAAGTTAATTGCATCTTGGTCTAGCGGAAAATAATGTAACATTTTGTTTCTCGGTTATATGATACTTAGTATGTTACATAAGTGAAGAAAACTGGTGAATAAATATGGCATCTCATTTAGTCCCATTCCTCATTTAAATTTTTGCAAAGACTAGTCAACCACCATAAATGTTTCAGACAACTGAGAAGTCACTAGCTAAGGTACTAAGTATCCAGTGAAATAGGTGTTTCTCACTTTGAGTCATTTTCTGGTTTGAAATGTGAGGATTTCTACATCTGGTAGGATTAAGAAAAATATATGTAACACAACTGTAAGGATCCTTAATATCTGTGTAATTACCTGATGGAATCTTTTAATCCTGTTAACTCTTGGCATCTTTGCAATGAAGCAATGTTAGATGTACTAATGCCTTAGAAAGACTACAAAAAAGATAGGATAACTTACCTGAATGGAATATTATGTCATGAATGGATTGAAGCTAATAAGACACAAAATGAAACATACTGAAAGAGCACAGAAAGGGGAATTCTATTATCTATCATCTTTTCTCACTGATTTCTTTAAATGCTTTGTTTTATACTCTAGATTGAATATGAATTCAAGTGTTAAATAGGATTCCTTGTTTGAGATTGGTTATTCATCATATCAAGGTTGTTCTATCCAGAAACAATTGTAATGTGACTTTCAACATTTGTTTCCTAATGTATTTTTCTATCAACACTTGAGTACTGCACTTAGGCAAAACACAGATGGAAAGAAGTCAATGCATCAAAATAAGACAATTTAAACATGTGACAGAAATATGAAGAGAGTATAAACTCATTCTTATGAGCCTCTTAGGATATTGTTTCATTTTGAAATGAAATATGAAATATGATTTCATTTTGAAATGAAAAAATATCCATGAGAAAAGTTCTGTGTAATTAAATATATGGGGTTTCATAACATTAAAAGTTTTGGGCCATTTTTAATTTAAAAAAATAGAAAAAAAGTCAGAAATTGTTGAATCAGAAAATATCAAACCAGTTGCTTAGCAGATTCTTCAAACAATTCTTAGCAGAATTTCCTCTCTTAATTACTAAGGAAAGTTTTAAGAAAGCCCAAATGGTTTCATGAAACCTTCTAGTTTTGACAGACCTTCATTTTTCCCATGGCAGATGTGTCTGCTCATATTTCCTTTAAAGCCCCAACCTGCACAAGGATCCACAGAGAGAAGCATATTATTATTTTGTTATTTGATTTCAGGTAGCAGATTAATCAGGCAACTTACTATCTTTATAGTAAGTTGGTCTTTTATTGGTCTGAACATGGCTGGGCCACAGGTTCCACATATCTGTTGTAGTCAGTAACTAAGCAAACTTTTCTCTGAACATAAGATAAACATTAGGCTCAATTTTTTTTTTTTTTTTCTCCAGGCAGCACAGAGCAGTTATCCGAGTGCTGACTTAGTGCTATAATCAACTCTGGTCTGGAGGAATGAGAGCATTTTCATTCCATACTTGTTCTCTCCAATGAAGTTATTGAAAAGGCATGAAATAGTGACTGTGAGCACTCTCCAAAACTTGAGCAAACATCACCAGGTTTTATTTCCTGCACTCCAGAGACAGCATGCCTGTGAGCCAACAGACAATAATGGCATTAGATCATTTCTAGGCAGAAACAGGCTTCAAGGAAGGACTTCAATGTAAATTCAATGCTTCTAGCTATCAGTCCTTAAGCCACACAGCCACTGGTATCTGGATCTGCTTTGCAACTTCACTTGATTTTGCAGAGAAGGACTCAGACCTCTCATCCTTCTAAAGTCCAGATGTGTTTAAAATAGAAAAATCAAAATAAGATCCTTTGTGTGTATGAAATAATTCTACCCAGATTTCCAAGGTATTTTTTTCATTCTTTTCCCTACTTACACTGTTGGCCAATATCTTACTTCCCTTTTTTCACTAGTCCAACAGCTGCTGGGGACCCAAAGGAGGTGAAAATACAGAATACCCAGGAGAATGCCAGTAAAGCTGGCAGCAGAATGCCTGGAATACGAAGGCATAGCAGGGTAGAAATGCTGGAAGTTGACGCTAGGTGAATTCCAAATAAAAATAGGCTGAAAAGCTTTAACAAAATTGAGCAGAAAGAAGTGAGTTTCGCACAGGAGAAATGCACACACTTGTGGGAGATGCTTGTTGGGAAGCAGGGTAAGAGAAGACCTACCTCTGCTCCCTACTCAAAGAGCCTCTTGCTGTGTAAGTTTAAGGAGATAGTTTCTCTGCTCACCTCAGAGCATTTACCTCACAGAGACTCTGCTTCCCGCCTGCCAGCTGCTGGGGATGGCTTACAGCCCCTCCTGAGGACTAACCATAGCACAGACAGCGTGCTGGCCCTGCAGCAGGGCTCTGGGCTGGGCTGCCCACAGAAGGATGGTGGCTACCTGTCGGATCTCAAGATCTCAGTCCTGAGATGCTGAGCCTCCGAGACCCTGGGGGGGCTCGGGACTCCTGGAATGTTGCCAGAAGTGTCTGGTAGCTGGACTTTGGTCCTGCACAGGAGACGACAAGGATGAGGGCTTCACCGGGTGAATGGTGAAGGGATTAGTTAATTAGAGGGTGAGACACAAGGTTTAAGATTTATGTACAGGGGGGTTTAGAGGAGTAAGATGGAGGAATTGGGGTGTGTCCTGTCCTTCTTCTTCTTCCTCTTCTCCTCCATCTCCTTTGGCCACGGTGGCACCTCTGGATTGGTTATTACTAAGAGTACACCGAGTTATAACAATAGATGGTATTGGGGAGAAATGATAAATATTGTACACGTAACAAAGGGTATAAAGATACGTGGCTGCCCAGGAGGGGAGAGACAGTGTGCCCATGGCTGACTGCTGAGCAGATCTCTGGTGGCTGAAAGAACATCTTTTAGATAAACAATTAATAAACATAAAAACCAAAAGAAGAACTGAAGCCTCTTCTCGTCCTTCGATACGCGGGCTGCCCCAAGGCCACCCCGGGCCTTTCCAGGCCTCTCAAACAGCCGAGATAAAACGGACAGCTACCCATGCAAAGACAGGCAGCTAAAAACCTCCATGACCTGGATACAAATGCAGGATTTTAGTTTGGAGCTTTGTATCCTTCTGCGAGAGCTTTTCTCTGACTCCTCTAAGGCTAAAATAGAGAACTGCTAGGTTGAGCTACAATAAAAAAAGTGATGGGATTTTAAACTACGGAAGTCTGGTTTCATAAGGGATAAGCATCTTATTATGCACTTTCACCCAGCTGTGGAAAATCAGATTAACTAATAGCCATGTAGCATGGAACTATCATCACACACAAGACCGTGAAATGCATTTTTTACAGTCAAAGAAAACAACTTTCATGCATGTATTTAATACCTCTTATCCTGCTGAATTTACAAAATATAGGATTTTTTCCTATTATTCCCAGTGTTTACTTATTGGTTGCTCCTCTTGAGATTAATGTTTTTAGGAGCATATATTGCACATTTCTATTAGAATTAATATGTGTGATTCCTCAGACTCAGCTGATTTGAATGAATTCCATAGGAGACAAACTATTACATGCACTGACCCAGACAGGGGGCATCCACCATGCATGCTGGTGAAATGTATGGATATCCAATAGATATTTTACAGTTATAATTGAAGTGCATATGAAAAAATGCCTATGAATCTGGAAGAAGAAAGATGGGAAATATGTCTCTATCAGTACTGCAAGAGTCCACTCACTTTTGACAAGGTTACTGCTATGTTCTGAGTGAACTGGAAAAACTGGGTAGTACTCAAAATGTATTTGTTCACAGGCTTGTAGAATCATTAGGAAAAATTAAAAACTATATAAGTGCCAAGGAGTAGCTCAGCATGTACAAATAACAGAAAACTTGCCCAGCTGGGGGTATTGGCAGAGGAGCTGAACAAGATCTGGAAGCAAAAATCTGTCTTTTCTGTAACTTTCTCCTGTATTTAGTACCACTGCTATTGCCATAACATCCATGTGGCTCTGCTATGCTCAGGCAAAGCTGATACTAGCTCTGCCCAGTTTTTCCTGAAGAGAAAAGGAGGCCTGTCCTGTTCCACAAGAAGTTCCACAGGACAAGGCAAGCATGGGCACCCAGGTGGGAAGAAGCAAAAGCAGAGAATGGGTTTTATAATTGGCAACCCTCTTTCCATAATCTTTTGCCATGACTGTCCCTGTAACATTAAAATAACACCATCATTGCTGACAAGTAGTACAGGCAAAGTTAATGCTGCACTATCAACACAGGACTACAGACTTTGAAAAAGACATGTTTTGTCACAGCTTCTTGGAGACTAGCTAGCCTGTGACAGGCTAACGAGTGTGTGAAACCATACTCACCCCCTTTTTGTGTTAGCTGTGGGACTTCTCAGTCTTGCTTGTATTTCCTTCAAGGCTTTTCCAGCTCAGTGTAAGATAGTTCACAATCTCTGCAAATATATGGGGAAGGGATTTTTCCTCTCAGAGTCCAAATGGCAGTTATATACTTTTCAGAGCTCATGGAGATGTTCTGACTTCCCCTGAAGCATGAGAGATCAACTACAGGCAACAATGGGAATGCAGAAGGGGCACACATGCTTTAAGATAATATTGAAGTTTCTCAGCCTGAATCCTCACTTCTTGCTCATCAGATTAATATTGATCCACAAATTTGGGTTAGGAAGGAATTTTCATTTTGAGAGAGGTTCTGTGGGGGGTAAGGGGTTGCCTGAAATTTCTCATGCTGGAGCTCTTTTCCCATATCTCTTGGATTTGTAGATACTGGGACTCTCAGCCTACCCTAGTCTTTGCTTGTAGCTTTGACTGTTAAACTACCTGAAGACTGAAATTTTCTACTTTAATCAGTCTTTGATCCTAAAGAATAGAAACATATTTGTGACAACCTCTAGCTTATGTACTCGCAGAAGTTAGACTCATTGATCAAACAAATCCTTTTGGAGCAAAATTCCAGTCAGATCTATTTCAGGGGTTTCTGTTCCATTCCTGTACAAAGTTAGAGTCCTTGAAACATTGTATTCCAAATTATGTTGCTGTTGAGTGTGTATGGCCAGCAGTTACATAGGCTGGACTGTCCCCATCATCACAGAGAAGGGGCTCTACTTGCAGGTGTTCCCTGTGGTTAGAAGGAGGCTAAGCCAACATCTGCCACTTTCTGAAGGTCTGGGGGAGCAATAAGGACATCTCACTCACCCCTGGACTTACTCTGGCTCTACTCTGGACATTACTCTTGCTTTCTCCTTCTGCTCCTCTGGTGCCTTCCAGGCTGCAAATTGTCCTGCCTTGCTCTCTTTCCACAGATTAGTTTTCTATAACCTGACTGGAAGGATGAATTTCTTACCAACTGTTTTGTCTGTGTCCATGAATGGATCTCAAAACCTTCCAGTGCACATACAGAATGAAAAGACTTACAGACTTGCCTCCAACCATTTGTTTCCTAAAGAAAAGATTGTCTGCTGTGTAATCATAAATGCTGTGGACTGATTTCTTCTTTCTTGACATCACCCTACATTTATAGCTGTACTTCTCAGTTTGGTTTTACAAATTCCTGAGGGGTGCCCAACTAAAGAAGCCCTGCTTTACTCCAGGAACAGCTCAAACTGTTGGCAGAGTGGAAAGTTCACTGGTCTTAGGGATGTTCTTTTACAAATATGCAGCACTCAGCAACCTATTCAAGCTCATTGCAATTACTTCCATGAAGCATCACCAGGGGACAATGAGGAGCGTTAAATATCAGTTTGATATTTGGCATGGGAGTTTAATTTTAAGCTCAGCCCTGGCCACTGGTGGTTAAAAAGATCTAGCTGAAGGAACAATGATAAAATGGTTTTCACTGTGACACTGGCAGGCCATTTGTAAAATATGGATGATGATAATTCAACCTTTGTAATGAAACAGGGATGTTGCGGTGTGTTGCAATGTCCTGTTTTACCTTCTCCCTTCCCCCTCGCCCCTCGCTGAGTGTGCCCTGTCAATCAGGCTAACATACCAGCAAGGCGTCGTGTGATAGGTGTCCCTAGTCCCTTGAGACCCTGCCCCTTCACCTGGTTGGTGGCTCACCTGTCCCCTCCCCTTCCCCTGCCCTGAGTTTAAAATGTTAATGAGACCATGCGGCCGCCATTCTGTTAGCAGCAGTGGCCCGGTGCAGACATCTCTGTATCCATAGAATAAACATCTGGCAACCTTCTAGCAGAATCCACTCCCTTTCTCTCCACCATCGCCAGAAGCTCTCTCTCCTGAGGTAAACGCAGTCCTGACAAGCCTGGACTTGAGCCTGTGCCCCGCTGCACTCTCCTCTCAGCCAAGGTATCTCTGGGGTAAAACGCCACAGTGCTGCCTTTGGCCCAGCAGCGAGGGTCAGAACTGGCCCAGGCACCATCTAACTGGTTATATTGGGATTCATATTCCAATATATTGGCGTCCCTGTGGGTGGGCAAAGTGACTTTGCAGCCCTAGAACGGACTCGCAGTTCCTCAGAGAAGTTTCTGCCAGCCGTGCATCCAGCTGAAAGGAGCCTGGCTTCAAGACTCCCAGCTAGAGACTTTGGGAATACTCCCAGAAAAAGTTTCGTGGACTGTTCGGCGCCTTCTGGAAAGTCCAGCTTCATTGTGGTGAGCAGATTTTCCAGAGGAAGAAAAGGGGAGCCTCTCTTGCACCCAGAGAGAGGTCCTTTTCCGGTGGAGACCTGCCTGCCTGTACCCAGCCTACAGCTTCCATTTCACATGAGTATCTCTGCTTTCGGTAGAGCAGAAGCTCAAAAACAGACTCTGCCGTGAGTTCTGTTCCTTTTTGCCTTTGCATTTTTGGCTGCGCAGCCCCACAGACAAGAATTCATAGCGTTCTAGTTTTAGCTTTCCTGCTCTGTGTTTCACTGTTTTTTAGAATTCGCGCCGGAGCAGGATCGCTCTCTGCCCTTCCCCCCCCCAGCTCAGCAGCGTGCTCAGACACGTGTTAGGAGACTCTCTTTCTCTTTCTCTTTGCGGGGGAGGGGTGGGGCTCTCTTTCCACGTGGCCGGGGGACCTGCGGGGTCGGGAGTGCTCTGCACACGCGGCGGCGGGGGGGGCGTCCCGCCTTCGGCTTGCCACGTGGAGTGGCTGCTGTCTCTGCTCCGCGGGGGGGTTGCATTCCACGGTGGGGTAGGCTTTGTGTCTGCCTCGGCTCGGCAGGGCGTGCCCTGCTGCTGCTGCCCGGGAATTTTAAAAGCAGTATATACAGCTGCATTGTGAAGCTTTTGTCTGCTCGTTATCGCTTTCTATCTGTGGTTTTTTTTAGAAATTGGTAGCTGATTTTAGCTTTGTTTTTAGTCAGGCGGGATTAAGTACTTTGCTTTTTACATCTAACATGGGTTCCAAACTTAGCATTGTACAAAGGGGAGTGTATTATAATATTGTTAGCATTTTAGTCAAGAGTAATGTGAAATTCTCTAAAGGAAAATTGAAACAGTTTATAAGATGGCTTTTTCTGCAGTTCCCAAACGTTTCCCCTGAAGAAATCCACAATATTCAATTCTGGGATAAAGTTGGGAATGAATTGATAACCTTAGGACAATCTGGCAAACCACCCTCAGCTAAATTTGTGTTCTGGAGTTTACAAATTCGAACAGCATTGCTCAAACAAAAGGACATGGAGAAAAAGCCAAATGTAAAGCCATGTACCTCTGCTCTCCCTGTTCCTCCCTGCCATAAAACTCCTAAACCTCTTTCCCCAAAACTTGGTATTTTAAAGAGTGCAAACTCATTGGGAAGTCGGCTCCCAGAGTGTGCAAGAATACCTGAGTTGTTTTGTTCACAAAGCCCTGGCCAGGCTGCGTGTCTTTCCCAATCCCCTGTATCCCCTCCTCTAAATCCCAGAGCACGTGTTAGCTTTCCGGAGAGCAGTGATGTCCAAAATGGCCCCCAGTCCCTAGGGGGTCCACAAGATGGTGGATGCCACGTGGCATCTTCCCAAACCTGGTCTTCTTCTTCCCAAAATCCTCTTAAGCATCCCAAAATTCCTGCCCCATCCCCCTCTCCTCCTGTTCCTCGTGACACCTTCCCCCCTCCCCCCACCTTTCCTGCAGTACCCTCAGCTCCGCCCCTCTACTCCTCCCAGGGGGCGTCTGCTGACGTGATGTCACCAGGTGACCCCGCCCCCTGCCAGCCCCTTGACCCCGCCCCCTGTTCCCACGGTATCCCCGCCCCCTGCCAGCCCCTTGACCCCGCCCCTTGTTCCCACGGTTTCCCCGCCCCTTGCCGGCTCCCTGTCCCCGCCCCCTCCCCGGGTTCCCACGGTGGGGACACACCCACTGTCTGTCCCCAAACCTGTAGCTGTGATCCCAATGCTTCTGATTCTGGGGATACAGAGCAGGGGACAGCAGACCCAATGCATGGTGCCATGTTGTCACTGGCTCCTGTTACGTTTCAGCCTGCAGCTCAAGCTGGAGCAGCCCAACTGCTAATTGGAGCTCCTTTGGACGACAATTGATTAAAGAGATCTGTAAATCTCATAAAGAATATGGTCCACACAGTCCATATTTCCGTGGCCTTTTAAATTCTGAATTAAGTAAGACTGTTGTAGTTCCACATGATTTAAAACAGGTTTTTTCATGTCTCATGACATCCATGGAATTCAAATTATGGGAATCAGCATTGAAACAACTGCTAAAAGATGCTCTCCCAAGCTTACAGGCTGATCCAAACACAGCAAAGGACAACAATGGTAACCCTATTACCCTTGAGCACCTCTGTGGTGAGGGCCAGTGGTCTTCTCCCTCAGTCCAAGCTGCTGCAATTCCTGCAGAAACACTTGAGAAAGTAAAAGAAGCAGCTGAAAAAGCATTCTTTTCCCTCCAACCTGAGGGGCCTTTTGAGCCCTATAGTAAAATCAAACAACTACCATCAGAACCTTTTTTGAAATTTGTAGAAAGGCTAACTAGAGCCATTGAAATACAGGTTAAAAAGGAAAATGCTAGGGAAGCAATTTTAGAAGAAATAGCGTTTACAAATGCAAATGAACAGTGTCGAGCGGCAATCCTGAGCCTTCCTATGGAACCTTCCCCTACATTAAAAGATATGCTTCTAGTCTGTAACAGGAAAGTGCCTCTGATGAGTGTGGCTGAAGACTCCAGACCAAAGCTGCTGCCAAGACCACCCCAGCGTGTTGCTGTTGCCAGCCCTGCACCTTCTCCCTCAGCACAGCAGTACCCTGGGCAGCAGCGGAGACCAGCAATGGTTGAGCCCACTAAACCATGCCTGCTTTGTAATAAGCTAGGACACTGGAGTAACCAGTGCCCCCTGAAAAAGGAATTTGATGAATTTAAAAATAGCAGGGGAAGAGAACTGCAAGCCCTCCCTGGGGGTCAACAACAAAAAAACTGAAAGTAAAGCGCCAGCCTGCCAGGCGTGCAGACATAAAAAGAGCAGGCCAAGAGAATAAGGGTAGCAAAACAAATCAAGCGCGCGATAATATTAACATTTCTGTAAGTGAAGCAGGTGCTTCAAAGACCAAGTCTGCTAGTCCACTGTTAAAAGTGAAACAAAATAACCTTTGTTGTGATTTAAGTGATTCTGTATTAACCGCATCTTCTGTCAATGAGCCTTACAGGTTGCAGCTGACAGAGTCACTCCACCTGAAGGACACTGACTGGCATTTTGTCTCTGTAAATCCTGAACAGAAGGGTACTTGGAACCAAATTCGTTGTAAGTACATCATCACTGGGGACAAAAATACACCACAAGAGATCGAAATTGCTCCGGGAATGACAACATCAGATCCCAAGCAATTTGTTCTCAGCCTGCACTGTTTCCACCCACCCCTGTTTCTTCCCAAGGGACAAATTGTTGCTCAAGCTATCCCTGTGCCATCTTTACCTGAAAATGTCGATAAACAAGGGCCCACAGTCGCCCGGGTCCAAGTTATTAGGACAGAAAAACCCAAATTGTGGTGCAATGTCAGTGGGGGTGGGGAGTCTAAACGCATTGAGATGCTTGTAGACACAGGTGCAGACTGCACAGTGATTCCAGTACAAGACTGGCCAGCACACTGGCCTTTACAAAATGTTGCTGGTCACCTTCGAGGTGTAGGAGGTCTGCAATTGGCAAGGCAATCCAAAAGCATTATTCAATTCGAGGGTCCAAACGGACAATTGGCAAATATCCGTCCATTTGTGTTAGATTATTCAGAACCTTTGTTAGGGAGAGATTTAATGGCCCAATGGGGTGTCACAATTGATATTCCAGACTCTCCACAGCATTTTTGTGCAGCAGTCATTGAACAACAGCACCCCACCCAAAAACTTAAGTGGAAAACAGACGAACCAGTTGATGTGAAACAGTGGCCACTCAGTAAACAAAAAATAAAGGTGCTTGAGGAGCTAGTACAAGAGCAACTAAGAAAGGGCCACATTGTGGAGACCATGTCCCCATGGAACTCTCCAGTGTTTGTCATCCAAAAAGCTGACAAAAAGAGGTGGCGACTCCTCTGTGACCTCCGACAAATTAATAATGTAATTGAAGATATGGGTTCTCCTCAACCTGGTATGCCATCCCCAACAATGCTTCCCCAAGATTGGAAATTAGCTGTTATTGATATTAAAGATTGTTTTTTCCAAATCCCATTGCACCCTGATGATGCACCGTGTTTGGCATTCTCTGTCCCTTCTATCAATTCAGAAGCTCCTATGAAAAGGTACCATTGGACCGTTCTTCCTCAGGGATTAAAGGTATCTCCAGCTATCTGCCAGTGGTATGTCTCTTCCCTGCTTTCCCCAGTGCGTGCAGCCGCAGAGAAGGCCATCATCTATCATTATATGGATGATATCCTTGTGTGTGCCCCCAATGATGATTTACTAACACATGCGCTTGACCTAACGATCGATGCATTGATTGTTGCAGGGTTCGAGCTCCAGGAAAAGAAAATTCAAAAGATGCCACCTTGGAAGTATTTGGGCTTAGAAATTGGAAATAGGACCATTGTTCCTCAAAAACTTGAAATCAATCCAAGGATCAAAACCCTTGCGGATGTCCACAAGTTGTGTGGGTCTTTGAATTGGGTAAGACCATGGCTTGGTCTGACTAATGAAGACCTTGCCCCTCTTTTCAATTTATTGAAAGGGGGAGAGGACCCAGGTGCTCCTAGGTCTATTACCCCAGAGGCACGGAAAGCTCTAGAAAAAGTTCAGATTGCAATGTCCACAAGATAGGCCCACCGATGCCGGCCTGATCTGCCATTCAAATTTATCATCCTAGGTAAGTTGCCACACCTCCATGGAATTATTTTCCAGTGGGAGGAAAAACAAACACCTAAGGCAAAGGACACACCAAAAAAGGACCGGGACCAGAGGGACTCTTTCTTGATCATAGAATGGGTTTTCCTCAGTCACAAAAGGTCCAAGAGACTGACAAAGCCTCAGGAGCTGGTAGCAGAACTGATCCGGAAAGCAAGGACCCGGATCAGGGAGTTAGCAGGATGTGATTTTAAGTGCATTCACATCCCAGTTGAGTTAAAATCAGGTCAAAATACTATGAAAATACTGGAACAATTGTTTCAAGAAAATGAAGTGTTGCAGTTTGCTCTGGATTCCTACTCAGGACAATTTTCGATAGCACGGCCTGCTTGCAAATTGTTTGAACAAGATGTTCAATTTACTTTAAAATTAAGAACTGCTCTAAGTAGGAGACCTTTAAAAAGGGCTCTAACTGTCTTTACAGATGCGTCTGGGAGGTCCCACAAGTCCGTTATGACTTGGAAGGATCCTCAAACCCAGCAGTGGGAGACGGACATTGTTGAGGTGGAAGGTTCACCTCAGGTTGCTGAATTGGCTGCGGTTGTTAGGGCTTTTGAAAGGTTCTCAGAACCATTTAATCTGATTACAGACTCTGCATACATGGCAGGAGTAGTATCCAGAGCAGATCAAGCAATACTGCAAGATGTATCTAACATCGCACTTTTTGAATTGCTTTCCAAACTGGTAAAGTTAGTCACTCACCGAGAGCAACCCTTTTATGTGATGCATGTCAGGTCACACACTGACTTGCCAGGGTTTATCGCTGAAGGCAACAGAAGGGCAGATGCTCTTGCTGCACCTGCAGTGATGGCCACTCTCCCAAATGTTTTTGAACAGGCAAAAATCAGCCACCAGCTTTTCCACCAAAATGCACCTGGCCTGGTTCGCCAGTTTAACATCACTCGAGAACAGGCCAAAGCGATTGTGACCACATGCCCAAATTGCCAACAACATGCACTCCCTACAGTGAGTACGGGAGCAAACCCAAGGGGACTGAACAGTTGTGAACTGTGGCAAACAGATGTAACACACATACAAGCTTTTGGACGGCAGAAATATGTTCATGTTAGTGTAGATACCTTTTCTGGAGTGGTCTATGCTTCTGCCCACACAGGAGAGTCATCTATTGATGCTATTAAGCACCTCTTACAGGCATTTTCTTTCATGGGCATCCCCAAGGAGCTGAAAACTGATAATGGGCCTGCTTATAAATCCAAGGAATTCGGGAGCTTCCTGCAGCAATGGGGAGTAGAGCACAAAACTGGCATCCCCTACTCCCCTACAGGTCAAGCCATTGTAGAAAGAACTCACCGTGATATTAAAAGGGTCCTGGACCAGCAACAACAGGTTCTGAAGGTAGAACCTCCCCACATCCGGTTATCCAGGGCACTATTCACAATCAATTTTCTGAATTGTTCTTTTGACAGCCTGAACCCACCCATCCTACGCCACTTTGGGGGGAACAGTCACAGGTTGATGAAAGAAAAACCTCCAGTTTTAGTAAAGGACCCTGAGACTTGGAAAATGGTGGGACCTTACAAATTGGTTACTTGGGGACGTGGATACGCCTGTGTGTCCACCCCCTCTGGTTTAAGGTGGGTTCCTTCCAAATGGGTAAAGCCCTATGTTCCCAAAGTCTCAGAGAAATCTGCAGAAGCGCCCCAGGTTACTCACGCTGCCTGGAGAAGAAAACGCCGCACGCGTTCTCTGGAGGAAATTCCATTTAAGCCTCCTATCTGGAATAGCTTGTAATATATGTCTGTCTCAAGTTCCTTGTACCAGTTTAGATCCCACTGTTCGTGTGAAGCCTTGAGATGCCATGAGACTGAGCCTGCTTCTCGTCCTACTCGTGATCATCCCACCTGCGATCTCCTACATAGTACCGCAGCCCAAACCACGTATGGACTACCTTGACAAAGGCTCTCAGACATCAACAGAGAAACTGACAACGGGCTGAATGGACTTTTCAATGGCTGGGGACTCTCGGGCTTGTTGGGATCTATTCTGAAAACTGTAATTTTAGTGCTGTTTATTTTAGTTGTAGTTATTGTAGTTTTTAGCATTGTTTTTGGAGTAATCAGACGCATGGTTCTCAAGTTAATCTCAAGCTCATCTCCCCCTCCTGAGGTCTACCATTTGGAAGCCCTCAGTGCTCCAGTGGATGACCTGGAAGCCTCAGTAGAATCATTCTGCACCATAAACACAGTCCTCTTCTTTTTAAACAAAACTAGGGGGAGATGTTGCGGTGTGTTGCAATGTCCTGTTTTACCTTCTCCCTTCCCCCTCGCCCCTCGCTGAGTGTGCCCTGTCAATCAGGCTAACATACCAGCAAGGCGTCGTGTGATAGGTGTCCCTAGTCCCTTGAGACCCTGCCCCTTCACCTGGTTGGTGGCTCACCTGTCCCCTCCCCTTCCCCTGCCCTGAGTTTAAAATGTTAATGAGACCATGCGGCCGCCATTCTGTTAGCAGCAGTGGCCCGGTGCAGACATCTCTGTATCCATAGAATAAACATCTGGCAACCTTCTAGCAGAATCCACTCCCTTTCTCTCCACCATCGCCAGAAGCTCTCTCTCCTGAGGTAAACGCAGTCCTGACAAGCCTGGACTTGAGCCTGTGCCCCGCTGCACTCTCCTCTCAGCCAAGGTATCTCTGGGGTAAAACACCACAGTGCTGCCTTTGGCCCAGCAGCGAGGGTCAGAACTGGCCCAGGCACCATCTAACTGGTTATATTGGGATTCATATTCCAATACAGGGATCTTTGCATAGAATGCAAATTTTATATGCACAAAGTATTTTTACTACTAAGATACAGGTTTGTCAAATGTAGGAACAGACTGTTGGAGGTTAAGATTTTAATTATTTCTTGTTTCTTTCTCTCAGGGAAATTTCTCCCATGTGTTGCCTAAGAGGTGGGAATGATAGATATGATGGATACTTAAGAGAGATAAAAGATGTGGCCAAGATGTAGCTGTCTGCAGTCACTTAGCTTTTGGCTTTTTTTTTTTCTCTTGGGAAATGCAGAGATATGGTGACATTTTGGCTGAGGGGTGAGGGCCTGGGCTCAGCTCTCTCTCTCTCAGGATCAGAGTTGAGACATTTGTGGTCCTGGTGCCGGGCTGCTGCTGCTGTTGCTGCAGGGAGAATTCGCTGCCATGGTGGAGTTCAGCCCTTTACTGCTTCTGCTACCACGGGTGATCCTTTGCTTGTAAGAGCAGCCATTGAACTGGGACCTGTTCAACACCCACTCTCACTGGAAAGGACCCTCACCATCTGCTGGGCTGCCTGAGGGGAAAACCCGGGACCCCAACGCCTTCCCCAGTGCTGAGGGAGTCTCTGGGCCGGGTGTGGGAGTCTGGCTGCTGCTCTCTGCCACTGCTTCAGGCTTCTCCTGCTACACTTTAACCCGGCACCCTGTGGGCTCCAGAGCTTTTGCTACACTTTGTTTGCCACTCCTGGTGTACCCACCACTGCTGCTCCATCTTGCTATTTCTGCGGTTCCTGCTGCAGCCCATTTCACCCTGCAGAGAGGCAGCAGGACCACCTGCTGCCCGGGCGCTTGCAGAGGACACCCCTTTTCCATTACTGCCGCCATGCTCAGGGGGCTGAGGGCCGAACTGCGCCACAGCGCCTCCTGCAAGCGCGGGGGAATCATCGCACCCGCCCTGCCCGGCCGGGAGCCCGCAGCGCCCCTGGCGACCGGGACTGGAACTGCACCAACGGGGAAGGCCTGAGGCCCTGAGGCCCTGAGAGACGGCGGCTGGGCTCTGGTTGTTGCTGCTGCTGTTGTTGTTTGTTTGCCTTGTTTCTTATATATATATATATATATGTATATATATATATATATATATATATATATTCTAGTAAAGAACTGCTATTCCATTTCCCATATCTTTGCCTGAAACCCAGAAATTTCCAAGTTATAATAATTAGGAGGGAAGGGGGTCATATTTTCCATTCCAAGGGAGGTTCCCGCCTTCCTTGGCAGGCACCTGTCCTTTAAACCAGGACGCAGACCATTCTTGTTTCCATGTGTGTTGATGGGGAATTGCTGATCTCCAGTGGCAGTAGGATGAGTGATTATGTTTTCAATGTGTTTGCTGTACAAGTGAAGTTAAAGTGTGGCGTGAAAACACAAAGGCAATTCTCCTTGTCACAGACCTTGATTTTTGAAAAGTGAAAATAACAAATTATATTTGAAAAATGCACTACAAACAATGGCAAGGCTGAACATTTGCTAGTTGTTTTATTATGGTTTGTCATAAAATGAACAGAGAGGCAGAATAATGGGAATAGGCAATGATAAATTCTTCCTTCACAGTGTGGGACGCAGGAGTGTTTCTCCTGCTGGGACAAGACTCAGATGTGCATCATTTCCAGACAATCCTGGCTAGTTCTGCAGAGGAAACCCAGGCTCAAAGTCAAGAGGGAACTTCAAAATGTTCCAGAAGGGCCCCTGAGCAACCTCTCAGGGGACCAAAGCTGTGGAGGACACCTGCCACGTGATACAGGTCCTGCCAATATGACCAAAGGGAAGCTGCATTTGCATTGCTTGGGTTTGGCAAAAATTGCATATTGCTTGACTGAAAATATCATTATCTCAAATATAAAAGTATTAATGTTTGGAACATTCCCAAGTGATCGTGCTTAATGACAAACTTTGGCAGTCTCTAGCAGACATAACATTTCAGCAGTGACCCTTGGCTGCTAGGATAGCATAATGAAAGAAACAAAAGGTTTTGTGTGATTTTTCTTGAATCTCATGAAAGGATTAACTTTCTGTAAAGAAAAGGTGCAAAAAGCAGCTCATTCAGCAATTTCTTACCTGGAACCTTATTCTTTTCCCATGCAAGTAGGAAGCAAAACCCCATTGACTTATGAGGGAGCAGATGATGCACTAATTTCTCCAGGTCACAGGAACTCAGTGTCGCCAGCATGAAGGAAATGACAAGTTGTTGCTCATGCAAACAATCACATTTGGCCAAACAAGGGAAACAAGCTTACAGATTGTTGCAATGTCAATGCAAATTATGGCAGTAATTAAAACCCATTTCCCATGATAAATCACTGCTGGAGATCCTTGTAAGAGTATCAGAGATAGGAAAGAATTTCACAGCCACTGAAATAAATTCTGTTTCTGCCTGGGGAGAAAATGACATTCTTCACAGACAGAGGAGTGAAGCATAGTCTTGGCAAGGAATAACTAAGAGATAAAGATATTATGAAGTAATCAGGCAGTAATGCTTCAAAGGAATACTAAAAAAAAATACATTATTTCCTTTTTATTGGGATTAAATGCTTGTAATAACAGTATTGTTTTAACCTTGCCAATATGCTGTCAGTGTCAATTTTATTTAAAAGAAGGAAAAAAACAAAAGGCTATTATTACAAGGAATTCAAGCTGAAATGGTGAAACTTTATTGCTTATATGATTGCATTTAAAATTAAAGTCTGTATGTCAAATGAAATTCTGGCACACACACATACATTTCATAGGATCTTTTGGGCTTGACATATGTACCCTGTGACAATAATATCATCAAATAATGGAAACTTTGTATATCTATGAGAAAGTAGCAATTTGGTAACAAATTTATATAGACTTGTTATAGATTGTCAGAAACAAGAATAATGGACATAGTACAAATCCAAACCAGATGTTCCATGAAAGAGTACGTCCTTCCAGCATTTTTTAAAGCTATAAATTATTTATCACACTACCAATAAAGTACTGTAGAGCTAAGGTCACTGACCCCAAAGCACTGACATTTAGTTCAGGAACCAACCCCTGCAGCTTAGCACTTCATCCAAATTTTCAGATGTGGAGGGGATCTCTTTTTTCCTTTTCTTGTGATGTTTTCCCACAGGCTAGTCTGCTTGCTGACGTTTCCATGATAATGTTCTTCACATTCCGTCAATTTCCATTTAGCAGCTCTACTACAGTAACAGGAAACTTTTAGATCATCTCCTCTGTGTATACATAGAGGTGCTGTGTATGCTTTGTGTCCTCATAAGCATTTACTTGGCTGGACCACTGGAAAATTTCCCTACTTTCAACTTGCTAAATGTTGTTAGTTGAGGGTAATGGTGCCACATGTCTGCTGGTCATATGTGAGGAATTGAGCTGTAAGGAATGGCTTTCTGTCTGCAGAATAAGGGGCACAGTGGCCTGAGGGACAGGCTTTGCATCCATGACCCAGGTCAATCAGGAGGCTGAACATCCACAAAAATGTTGCATCAATACCACACAAGAAGGAATGAGCAAAGTACCCAATCAAGAAAGACAAGCAGAGCAAAAGATAATGACAATGGAAAAAAAAAGGGGGGGAACAGAAAAGGAGATGAAAAGAGACAGCAAAAGTCTGAAAGTGATTTTTCCTTGCAAGCAAAAGAGGCTGTGGTAACTTTGTTACCTTGCTTTTCATTTTTCCTCATCTTGCTACTTCTCATTCTGGCCGAATCCACCTGTGACAGATTACAGATTGCATTCTCAGGTGGGGTAAGTCAGCGCAGCTCCATTGGGCCCAGATGGCAACGCTGCTCCCCATAGGTGTTATTGCTCTGCCTGATGCCTGTAGGGGGGTCAGCCAGCTCCAAAACACAGAAACTGAGAAATAGAAACTGCTTGCTTCTCCTTACCCTGATTTTAAAATGTCCTGCTTTCTAAATACTTCAGTCTTGCTGTTACAATAACCCTAACTGCTTCCCATTTCAAATATTTCTGCATTACGCCTTGCACTGGAACAGCACTGGGCAAACAGGCTGTGGGCTGAACACGAAACGTAAGCAGAGAAGCGGAGAGGGGAACACCCAGAAAAATATTGCTTTGAGATTCAGCAGTTAAAGAGACTTTTCTGCATCTCATGAGGTATCAGTCCCCTCCCTCTCTTCAGGCTTCTTAGTTTACCAATAAACCAGGTAACCTACACTATTAGAATTTCCTTGCATATGAAATTTGCAGAAGAGCAGCCTACAAGACAGCAATTTCCCATTCTGTTCTTACATTTTTTTATAAACTAGAAGCAGCTATTTGTCCATGGAAACATGGATTTACAATTCTCACTCAAGTACTGATCCAGCACTGCAAGTGAAAGCCCCTCCACTTCAAAAGCAGCTGACAATTTGTATCTAAATGTGCATTCATTCCTGCTAGACACAGCAAAGCTGTCAACGCCATCCAGTTAGTTATTTATTCACAAGTTATATATACATATATAGCATGGTAATAAGTGGTCTTTTGCAGGAATTACTTGGTTTTTTTCCTCCTGACTATTATTGCTCATAATCTTCCCAGTTTGCATTCCAGGTCAGGAATGCTCCCTGGGTTACCTGGGGAATGGTTCTCCAGCTCAATAACAGGATCATCACTCATATGCAAAAGGCTCTGAAGAGATTTTGCCATTCCTTTATTTTTCCCTTTTGATTAAGACAATGTATGGAAGGTTTGTTTGGGGCAACTATAACTCTGTCAGAGAGGTACCTCTTGAGAACCTTGGAAGCTGAACAAGTTCAACTTTGTTTCTTACTCCTGAAATCCAAATATTCACAAAGGAACTATTTGCACATTTATGATACCCATCTGTACATTTTTCTTTCTTTAGGTGAGGGTGAAGAAACTTAGATGTGAGGGGCTGAAGAGAAGGTCAGAGGCAGAGACAGTGAAGAGGACTGAGATGAATAAAGGCTCATCTGCCCTGCACATTGAACCCCTTCATGTAAACTTGGCACATGTTTGCTCCTATTGTGAGACTTTTTCACCTTGACAAAATGGTAGAAACGGGGATTAGTGTAATATATTTATTTTACCACATTACTTTAACCTTTCTTTCTTTCTTTCTTTCTTTCTTTCTTTCTTTCTTTCTTTCTTTCTTTCTTTCTTTCTTTCTTTCTTTCTTTCTTTCTTTCTTTCTTTCTTTCTTTCTTTCTTCCTTTCTTTCTTTCTTCCTTTCCTTCCTTCCTTCCTTCCTTCCTTCTTCCTTCCTTCCTTCCTTCCTTCCTTCTTCCTTCCTTCCTTCCTTCCTTCCTTCCTTCCTTCCTTCCTTCCTTCCTTCCTTCCTTCCTTCTTCCTTCCTTCCTTCCTTCCTCCTTCCTTCCTTCCTTCCTTCTTCCTTCCTTCCTTCCTTCCTTCCTTCCTTCCTTCCTTCCTTCCTTCCTTCCTTCCTTCCTTCCTTCCTTCCTTCCTTCCTTCCTTCCTTCCTTCCTTCCTTCCTTCCTTCCTTCCTTCCTTCCTTCCTTCCTTCCTTCCTTCCTTCCTTCCTTCCTTCCTTCCTTCCTTCCTTCCTTCCTTCCTTCCTTCCTTCCTTCCTCCTTCCTTCCCTCCTCTCCTCCTCCCTCCCTCCTCCCTCCCTCCCTCCTCCTCCCTCCCCCTCCCTCCTCCCTCTCCCTCTCCCTCCCTCTCCCTTCCCTTCCCTTCCCTTCCCTTCCTTCCCTTCCCTCCCTTCCCTTCCCTTCCCTTCCCTTCCCTTCCCTTCCCTTCCCTTCCCTTCCCTTCCCTTCCCTTCCCTTCCCTTCCCTTCCCTTCCCTTCCCTCCTATTATGCTATGAATACAGATCCTCTGTAACTATTTTTCCAAAGAAAAGTATCTTCTATTTCTGTTACAGTTAGGGATTTCCCCTCTGTTTCATAATAGAATTAAATTCAGGTGGCTTAGTATAGTTTGATTTAGTTTGATTTGGGCTGGCATGGAAGCATTAGGATCATCTCAGGATTTTGTAATTCAGATGACAGAGATCAGCAGACATGCCTAAAGCCTTTCAGCAAATTTTGAGGGAACTGCAAATTTGGCAGTTTTGACACACACAAGCCAGTACGTCTGCATTTTTCTTGACCAGTGGTCTCACAGTTGGTGGTGAGGAGTGCTTACAGCTCTCAGCACAGTGAGATCAGCAGGAACTCAGCACCTCTGTAGTAAGGCCACAAGGAGACAGACACTCAAATCCTGCTGCTTGCCCAGAGATTTGCTGATGATAAGTTACAGGCAAACAGCTCATACCTCCTAACACATAGAAAATTTTATATAAATAAAACAGACCCATATACAGTGAAAATGTTGATGAATAATTTTTGACAATTGCAGCTCTTTCATGCTTGTTTTAGGTTTCAGTGGAGTTGCCAAAAATTCAGACTTCACAGGAATTCATGGGAACATTTTCCTTGGTTTTGATCTGTGTGAGTTTCAGCCCGGTAAACTTATGAATACAGCAAAAATCACAGAATGAACCTTATTCAGAGCCCTTGAAGTCCATTTGTTTTCCAAACTGAAACTGACCCAAGGTGGAAATGTTGTAAATATTTCGGCTAGAAAATAACCTAGGTTCTTCTCAAAGCTTCCAGAGTCCAGGAGAGTATTTTGGTCATTGTGACCGATTTGTTATGTGTGTTAACAAAATTTGTAGTCTAAAGGATACAAAATAGTGTTAAGGTTTCATGAAACAAGTTCTCTAACCCCATAAAGGAACTGAGCTTCTCAGGAACGGTCTTCTGAACTGTTTTGGCAATCTAGGAATGGAATAATTATTAATTTCTTAAGTAAAACTCCTACACTCTACAACTTCTGTGTGATGAGGAACGCCTGAGTAATTATCTTTCACTCAGATACATGCCATTAAAGTTTTAAAAATTTGATAAGTTACAGCATTTCTGTAGTTATAATAAAGATTTATCTTGAAGATGAGAAGATGCAACCATCCTGACTACCCAGAAAAATATTATTTAAATCATTACTATTGGATATAGCAGTAGAGTATCTTTTAAATAAAATTTTAATAGCAAATCACCAGTTTGCCTGTATACAATGTAAGAGACCTATGAATTCTGCAAAAAAAAAGTGTGTGTGTGTGTGTGTGTGTGTGTGTGTGTTATCAAAATCCTAAAGCAGATCACTGCAGTACCTGAATGGTTTCAATGGAATATTTCACTGATGAAAACACCCCATGAATTCTTTCTTATTAGACTTTGGAACGTTTACTTGGACATGACCTTTACTATATAGAGTGAAAACTGAATAAGAGATTGGAAACAAATGTTAATGGTAAACAGCAATACACCGAGCTGGAAAAAGTCTGCAGGGATTATAACTGATCCTGATTTTATTTAATTGCTTTATTTGCATGATAATACAATTTATATATATATATGTATGTATCTATGTGTGTGTGTACGTGTATGTAAAGGGAGGTTGGTAATGCATTACCAGCTCTCCTGTCCCTCCTTCTCAAAGATCAGTTTTGTTTTGCCTGCCTGCATGGTGCTGACTTCTAACTACAATCTGCACCATGGATATGAAATAAATGGGACCTGGGAACTGTGAAACTTTATTTCCTTTCTGGTTGCTGTTTTTCTGGCCCCAGTGATTGCTTAGTCTTCCTCACATGTACATTTCTCCAGAGGGACTTTCAGGGTTAGAAATATGTGCAGGAAATAGCACAATTAGATTCAACTTTGGAAACAACACAAACATATATCTCAGGAAAAAAACATCCTAACTGCATAATCTTCATTAGGGGAATATTTGGAAGCATTTGTTTATAAAGATTTTGGGAAGATAATTGGTAACAAATTAGATGTGACTTAGATCTTGTTATAGCAAAGCTGCAGTTGGGTTTGTAAGCCATGTAGACAGGTGCTTTATCAGTTTTCAGCGAGGTAGTTTTCCCTCTCAAAGTGCTGCAAGAGGCTTCTTTATGTGATTAGACATTCAGTGCATTTCTGGGCTTGTTGGTTTGTGAGTAAAGTCTCAATCTCAGTTATAAGCCACAAACATGGTTGGGGGTATAAACTGTAAAGGCTCAGAGAAGACTTTTAAATTCATATGTTTTTAGCAAAGCAAAGGCTACATATGATGGAGGGGCACAGAGTCAGGGAAGAACATGTGAAGACACTTTAGGCACTTGTAGGGCTTACTACAAAGTCAGTTATTTTTTCAGCTTGGCCGCCAATCTTGGGATGATCCTCTCTCCTCTCATACCTGTCCTGACCTCCAGTGCTTTGTTTCCTCATCTTGAAGGTGATTGCAAAAATATTCAGGGTAAAAATGTGGAATAGAGATTTCTTGTGCCATTATGCCAGATTTTGCCTGATTTACTTACACTGGAATGGGATTTCTCCTCATTGATCAATCTGGCTAGTGTTGGCCAGGAACTATGAATAAATGGTGGGAAAATCTTCACTGTCCCAGGAGAAGAGTAACAAGCACAGATGTACCAACAACACCCCAGAAAATTCCCTTGTCTTTTTATTGTTGCTGCCAAAATTGTTAGAAAACTTGTGCTCTGCTTCATGTAGCTGGGTTGGAAATAGCAGCAAATGTTACTTAAGTGCTACCTAGAATCAGATAAAACCACAGGATGAGCAGGGGCTGGGGCCACTTCAGAAAATCATTGTCAAAAGTATCCTAGCAGTGATGTTTCCTGAAATGATACCTGAAAGGATATTAATATCACTGTGCATTTCCAAAACAGACTATAAATGACAATGACTACAAGAAAAGTAGATATAATCAAAGACACGTTAAAGTTCATGTGAAGATCTGTCCATTGAGAAATCTGGGTGATTAAGAGAAAAATACAAGAAAGGACCCAATGCACTGTCATTTGAAAGAACTGTAATTTCAGATATTTTATTAATTTTCATTATACTAATGGGAGAAATGTTGTAATACAGAAAGTTGCTAATGATATATCACAGAATGAGCTGAATTGGAAGAGAGTCACGAGGATAATTGAGTCCAACTCCCAGCCCTGCACAACACCATCCCCAAGAATCACACCATGTGCCCAAGAGCATTGTTCAAATGCATCCTGAACTCTCTCAGGCTTGTTGCTGCAACCACTTCTCTATGTGTTTTATCTTCTGGTCAAACCCAGAGCTAGACAGCACTAAAAATTTCCTAACACCTAATTCTCTTTCTGCACTTCATGTTTTCACTGTCATGATCTAACGGAAAAGGAGTCCCCACATGGATATTAGGGCTGGATTGAGTCTCTCTAACATCCTTGGACAGGCCAGAAGTCTTTTTCCAGCTCACATGCTGAGGCTGTGATCTGACATGGAGAGATGTTGCAGGAGTTGCTCTGCAGAGTCAGTGCCTGTTCTCTTGTAACCCTGAGGTCCTTGAGACAACAGCTGGGAGCAGATAGCATTTTGCTATCCGCATTGGTATGTATTATGCTATTGAAACCAGAATAACACCTGGAGGGTTCAGTCAGGGTGGGTTAAGAGTTATATGAACATGTAAAACAGACAGGCAAATGTTAGGCAAAAAGAATTATCATTGTTCCCATTTTCAGGGGAAAACTAGGAACCAAAACCTCATTTTCAAGGAAGATGAGGGAGTTTTGCACATGGTCTGCATAGTTTCTGTAGACTCCTTTGAAATTCCAGGTAAAGAGATGTTTTAGATTTCAGGGTTGACTTCATCTGAAGGCAGCTGAAGATGCAAGAAAATAGGTTAGAAAATAGGCCAGTAGCAGTCTGCCTGAGTTACACAGGAACTCTGAATAATGCTACGCATGTATATCAATAGGCATTTGAACTGGGGTGTGTTTGTTGTGTTGCTTGTGCAGAGCACAGAATGCTTCCATGGAGAAACTTAATCCTGCACATTTAAAACATTTGCAGCATCTCTTTGCAATTTCTGAAAGATTGAACTGCTTAAAATAAAGCATTTCAGTTATAAGAAATTACACTGCCAGTTAAACGGCATCATTTTCTTCTACTGACTCTGAGAATGTGCATTCCTTCAACAGCCAGAGCAAATATGAGTTTCAAGGTGTTTAAACAAATGTACACTTCAGTTGAAAGAAGTTTGCAATAACTAGGTTCAATAAAAAATTCTAATTGTAGGCCTCAGGTTAAGTCCTGAAACACATTTTTTGGTCCCCATGTGTCTTGTTTCCAAGATGGCAGCACCTGGAAAAACATGCAGTTTGATTTTTGTGAGAGATGTGAGCTCTGATAGTCAGGACTGCATTGCACCAGCCTGTTTTAGAAGTGGTGGCAATGTTGCTGCAGTTTAAGTGGATGTCTTTTATACTAGGGAATAAGAATGTGTTGGAAACACACATAAGAAAAACATGGGTCATAAGTAGTTTCCATGCAATGAAGTTAAGACACCAACAGTCTCTTTCAATAGCCAAGCCAAAACTTTATTAATATTGTTACAGCAAAATGCTGTTGCTTTCTCTAAAACTGTTTTTGTCTAAATGTCCCTGAAATTGCATATTTTGATTCCTTCAGGGAGAAAATGGGGAAAATGGACAGTGCTTCTTAGTACTTTCCCAAGTTTGCTACATCCTTGTAGAAAAAATTAAATCCTTAAAGTAAATTGGAGTTTTAACAAGATTTTACCAATTTCCTTATGAAGGTTGCCTTTTCCTTCACATAATTTCCTGTGGTGAAAATAATCTCAGTGGTCCCGGAACTCTGCTTTCTCATCAGTTAAAGTTTACAGCAAAATCAAGAGCAAAATGTGAGCAGTTAATCCTTACATGTGTAAGATTATTGGGTTTGGTTTGTTGGCTTGTTGGGATTTTTTTTTCTGTTGAGAACCATTTTGCACCATTTTGGTTGCTGCTTCTAATGGCAGCAAATGCAAATGAACCAAGAGCTTCTTCCTGAAGGGCGGGTGACAAGCGCTGTCCCTGCTGGGACACAACAGGCTGTGGGAGGCTTCCAAGCCATTCCTGCAGTGGGGAGTCTGCAGCTGCCCTCCACAGTAAATTAGTGCATTGCTCGTGTTCTGTTTGTTTCCACATCCCCTTCTCAGCTGAACTAAATGTGATCATTAAACTGGACAATTAGTAAATGATGAGCATAGGATGACTGGGGGCAGTGCTCTATCGTAAGGAAAAAGAAGCATCAAAAGCGCTGAGAAAAACAACAAGTAACAGGCAGACCCCAGGCAAGCTTTCCCACAAAGCTCTGCCAATATGCCTCAGCCCTGATTTACAGCACTCCCGGGGCTCCCCTCTGAGCTGTGTCTGCTCCAGAAACTGTCAGTGGTGTGAAACAGCTTTAGGAGTTTTTGCAGGTGGACTCCTCTCTGCTCAGGGCTGCACTGAAGTCTTACGTGTCTCTGGGCTGCAACATAAAAGGCAGAGTGGGGGAAAGCGAACACATTTTGCAGGAACTGATCCTACTCTCTACTTTGCCTTAGACTTCCCAAGTGGGTCTGTACAAGGTTTGTCATCTCGCTGTCTAAATTCCTTCTGTGTAGCTTGGGGATGGTAAGAGCAATATTACCTACCTGCTGCATAGCAGGGAGTGTGCTGGTTAATTACTGAGTGTTTATACAGTGGGGTCAGCACAGAGAGTGCTATATGATAGCTAAATATTAGTATGAAATCACAGCAGATAACTGCACATATCCTCCCTTGCACAGCATGGTGATATTTTATCTTCTTGTTATTTTGAGTCACATTCTCCAAAAGCTGAAAATACTTAGTGTCTGTTTAAAAGATATATTTCAAAGAACACATGCTGGTTTGAGTTGTTTCCCACTGTGCATAGCACCTGCACACAACCGACACTGGTGAGCTTTTTGCTTTAATAGAAAAGGTAAAATGAAGTGTTACTTCTCTTTAGGTTCTGTTAAAGGGAACACTATTAAAAATACTTGTTCCCTAGCCAAGTTTTTCCCCTTTTTTTTCTGCAGTTGTATCTGCTTTGGTGTACATCTGTGCCTGAATGTGTTCCTCTTGCCTTTATGCCCTGGCAGACATCTCCCACCAGAGGCAGGTTTATGAGACATGTGCCACTTCATTTTTGGAGGGAGAGGGAGGTTTTCATAGAAGATGAGGACAGTTTCACTTGTCACCACAGATGACACAGTGACTTCCTGCAGGCAAGGATGAAGCTGGGGTGGGTGAATCAAGGTGGATGGGTCCTCAGCTGACTGTACAGGTCTAGAGGTGATAAACACCTTTTATCACACAGGTCCCCACACTGTTCAGGGTGGAAGGTGGAGCAGTAGCAGCTGCTGCTGCAGTGCTTTGGTAGTGCTCCCATAGCAGTGTGTCACCCATCCCAGGGTGGTGGGACAGTTTTCTCTCACCATGACCAAGCAGGTCATGGTGTGTTGTTCAAGATGCAGGAGAGTGCAAAGCAGGAGTGGCACCTCTCACTGGGGCTTGGTATCTGGGGCTTGGAGCTGCCAGCTGTAGCACAGCGTAGCACAGATCATCCTGCTTCAGGGGCAGCATCAGTTGAAGAATTTTGCTTCAAGAAGGAAGGTCTGCTCTTTACTAGTGACCGGGGAAGTAACTCACAGATCCAAGCCAAATGCACACAGCAACTCTTATATGTATAGAGCCTTGGGGGATAATATCACTTGCAAAACAGAGGGGACAAAACCAAGTTCTGTCTCAGCCACTAAGGGCACCAGGTGGACCAGCAGCTTGGAGAGGTGCAGTGAAGGGGAGGTGAGTGCTACATGCAGTTTTTGGAAAGGACTCGATATCGCTGCCTGTAAACAAGCAGACAGGCCACTGTGCCCTACTGTTGTTACAAATCAAGGAATGATTATGTGAGGCAGATGGAAACATACTGGAGACACCATGTGGAAATTGTGTCCATGGGGGCTGGCTTCCCACTGATTCCCTTCCCCTGCCTGACATAAATTCTGTTGAAAAAATATGAAACATAGTTAGAGAGTGAGTTGTCTCAGGATGATCATTCTCCTTATCCAGTGGGGGAAAGACTAGATGGGACCCAGCCATGTGAGGGCTGTGGCAGGACACTGAGAAAAGACCTAGTTTCCTCTTGGTGCTGGAGATTTGGCACCTGCAGGAAGGTCCAGGAAGGGTCTGTTGGTTGCTTCAGCAGTTACAGGCACAATCTAGGATCCTGGTTCCTGTAAAAGTGGAACTGATGTGCACCTCTTGGGGGCAGATATCTTACTGACATGTCCATGAGAAGTGCCACCAAACGCTGCTCTATGTCTCAAAAAATGGCATTTCCACAGGCAGTCAGCCTGCTGACTTGCCCACAGAGGGCTCCCAGAATATCTCATCTCCTGGGAAGTTTGCCTTCTCCCACTCATAAAAAGATGATTTATTCTTTTTGTCTGCATGCATGCCAGCCTTCATTCAGATCAGACTTTGCCTCTCCAACACCTCAGTCACCTGGGCAGCAGTCACTGAATAAGTAAGGCCTTTTGAAAATTAGCTGTGTCCTGTGGGAACCATTTCTTTGTGGAAAGAAGGGCACAGGATCCCTCCTAGACCCATGCTCAGGAGCATGTCTCGGGAGATAGGCCTGGGACTACTGGCCACTGCTATAATCAAGAAGTCTGTGACTACTCACTGAGCCCCAGATTTTGAACTAAAACATGATATCCACAAATAGACTGCTGAATTCACTCAGAAAGCTGTGCAGAGAAGGACTGGGGGCAGTTAACCCAAGAGGTATAGTACAGCCTTTCCACCAGAATCCATCTGAGGTGAAAGATGAACCTTGATTCCATCTTGCCCAGACTCCTTGGGGCTGCTTGCTGCAAACACAACATTTTCTCAGAGCAGTCTCCAGAAGCAACGTCAAAGTATAAGAGATAAATAGATTGAACTGTGTGATGCTCTCAGTTAATTGCCATATCTAGTATGGATGACTGGTTGATCTGGCAAATGGGAGTTTCTTCTTCTAGTATCTGTCTCGATTTGGAAAGACAGGAGTCTGCTAAGGAAGGCAGGAGTCTCCCCTGAAATGGAGAATGTAAACCCTCCCCCCCTCCTCTGAATTGCTATAAATTTTAAATTAAGGGGCTCTCAGGCAAAATTATGGGAGCAGGAAATAACAATTCTTTAACAGGGAAAAGAAGAAAAAAAAGGATAAAATAAATAATGCAGTACACTAGCACAACACTGACAGAGTCAGACCCCAACCAGACACCCTGTAGGTCAGGGTGTTGGTGGCAGTCCAATTGGAAATGTGGCTGCAGTCCTCCTGAAGCATCAGGTGTAGTTCTGTTGGAGCAAAGGGGATCTGTAGAGAAGGATGTATTCTTCCTCTGAAGATCCCATGGAAGAAGAAGACAGCTGCTGTTTCTCTGGGGAATCCCGTGGAGAAAGCCGTGCCCATGTCTCAAAAATCTTCTGGATTATATCTGGGTAGCAATGCTTGGCTCCTCCCTCTCACAATGGGATGTTAAAGTTCTTATCTGTCGTGCAGTGACATTCAATAGTCTGTTATCGAATGTGGTCACCAAAGAGAGAGATAAAGCAAACTGCCCACTTGACAAAGGTAATCTGCCATACAGATGGTAATGGAAAACAACTTGCATTGCAATCTTCAATTGTGCCCTTTAAGCAAATCAGATGTAGTTCTGAAACCAGTTTTTTAACCTTTCAAAGGCTTCAGGAACAGGTGTGATATCAAAATTTAATGGCTTGTTGTATATAGATACCAAACTGGATTCTATTTTTGCCTCATCTGAATTGTCTCTTTCTCTACTGGAAATGTGAAATAACAATGTACCTTTTCTATTGAATGTATTTTAGTGAGGGATAAACTCAGTCACATTATCTTAGAGGTGCAGCAAGGCAAAAATATCTATACAGACTGTTACTGCTAAAATATTGCAAATTACTTGTGCAAAATAATTTCTTGTTCATAATGCCCACAACAGCAATGACTTGGTTGTGTTTCTCAGAGATCCATGAAAGGGTTAAACCAAGTTGCCTGGGCTGACAGAGCAGGGAGGTTGGCAGAAGAAACCTTCTGTGGTACTGCTGATGGTGTTTTCAACTCCTCTCTGCAAACCCAAGCGTGGATTTGACCCAGGCTGCAGCTTTGTGCCAGGACAGATGCACCAGTTTAGGCCATGTGATCCCCTCAGATAGTTTTCAAATTTGACCCCATGGGTGAAAATCTGGCCCACCAAAGACACTCTGCCAAGCTTTGAAGAAGCCAAGAAAAAGTATCTCATCCCAGTCAGGGATGGGATCCAGGATATAGGAGTCACAAGATCCAGTGTCTAGGAGTAAACAAGACAAAAAGCACACACAGAAAACACCTACCAAAAAAACTTGTTAGGAAATTTATCTTTAACATTTACAGTAGAGAATTTTACTCAGCTGTGAGCAGATGTATATTAATGGATGGATTTAAAATGACTAAGCTCAGACAGATCACAAATGTATTTTGGCAATGTAATCCACCAAGTAATACTTATGACAGAATATGCTCAGTAACATTAATATTTCAAGAGGGCTTTAGAAAAAGATAAGATTTACTAGTTGAGAATAAGAAATAAGATTTGATATTTAAATGTACAGGGACTTAAACATTTGGATGAGGAAGTAGGAGTAACACTGTAAAAGGTTTTCAAAGTTCAAACAAAGAGTCCTGAAGTCGGCTTGTAGCAGGATATGCTGAAGTGAATGATGTACACTCATACTGTTATGGTGATTTCTGTACATGTGCAAGAGCCAAGCTGCTGCATAATTTTTGTGCAGTTGTAGTCAGTTGTGGCTTTTGCTGGTAGCAAAATTTTTGATTGTTCACAATACCTCATAGACACCGGTTTTAACTATTCTGTGGCTCCTGTGATGTTACCTCCACCGGATGTAAGTAACAATGAGGCTATCAGTCCCAACAAGGTTCAAGTCCGTATGAATTAGTTGGCATCGCTAGAGTATCTGATCACAAGCTGAAGAGGTAAAATCTTTAATGTCCACTACAGGATGCAAGTAGTGTCATCTTTTTGGAGAGATGAAGCTAAAAGTGGCTGGAGGGCCTAGTCAAGGTAAAGTCCAGTCACAGAGCTGTGGGGCTAAGTTAAGATTAGAAGAGTTTGTACCAACAGAACAATGCAAGTTGCATTTGGATTTTTGGATGCATTTATGCTTAGTAGCATGTAAAAGAAATCAACTTATCCTTTAAGAGAAATCCCATTAAAAACCAGAGGCATAAACCTCACAAAAAGAGCAACATTGGGTTTTTATGCTTTGGGTTTTACAAGCCTGAGCAAGTACTGCAAAATGCATTATTCAAAGCACTGTCTGAAATTTCTGCTGTCTTGTTACTATAAACACACACTTCTCTCTGTGCTGCCAGAAGATATGGTATGGTAATGCCTGACTATCAAGTGCTTTCATGGAAATAATGAATTTTGCTGTGTCTACAGCTACCCAGAAGAATTAGTGTATGTGTTAGGGCCTGGATACATTCCACTAAATTTTAGGCAAGTAGCCTGAAGTGTCTCTGTTAGGAGTTCAGTTTCAATAGTTGACATCAGTTCCAAATGAATAAAAGCCTTATTTTAGAAAGCAGTTTATCTTAAATCTGAGTGGTTCTGAGCACCTGGTCCTTTCACATATGTGAATGCAGAAGGTTTCTGAATAATTGCACAAGAGAAAGGTTTCCTGACTCACTATGGGCCTGGCCCTGCTGCTGCCCAGACCAGGGACTGGCTGGAACACACTTGTCTCCCTTCTGCACACTGGGGAGTGTCCCATGGCAGCAGCTCAGGCACCACCAGAGTTTTAGCTTCAGGAGCTTATCTCAATATCCAATATGTGACAGAATGGTGCTTCAGAGGTCCTTGCTCCAAAAGCTACCTCCATCCAGATGAGATCATCTTTGCACTTTGTAACCCCATTACAGTTCTGAATTTGGCTGAGTTTACTGCCACGTAAAAACTTCCCATGGGCATGTGGGGTACCAACAGGTACTCAGGGGTCTTAATTAACAAATAATTGTGATAGTAGCATAGCACATAGGGATTGCTAAGCACAGAAAATCTGCAAAAAAACATTAGAAGCATACTTCAGCTAAGAAGTCACTCACTGCAAACTATTCTCTACCGTCTACACGTCACTGTGCAAAGCTGAGCAGTGCCTCACACTGCAAGCAAGAGGTCCTCAAGTGAAGCAGAAGAGGAATTCCATCCCAAACAAATCCCCTCACAGTGATTTGTCAAAGATTAGAAGCCCTCAAGCTAGGTGGAGTTTGAAGGAATGGGCTTTGGCTAGCTCTCACTATTCAATTTTGAAGGAAGGAAGAATGGAAATGAATGATGCCTGATAAATGGAGGTAGGCATTAACATCTGAAGGAACTGGGAAATGTGGGTACAGTGGGTGTCATTAGGAAGAGGCAGCAATAAGATGTTGTGTTCTGCATGGCTGGTCAGGATACCATGTAAACTCTTTAAAATTATTCAGTGAGGGAACAAAATTAAAAACACAACTTTATTACAGATGGCAAATATGGTTTTTTGAGATATGGGTTATAGTTAATTGAGTGACTGATTATTTTTCAAAATATAGTTACCACAATAACTATGGAAAGGCAGAGATATTTTACAGCTGAATTTCAAAGACATTCAGTAGACTAATTTCTCAGATTATTAATGAATATTTTGAAAATATTCAGAAGAATGTTCAAGAGAAAACTGGGTCAAAAGGGTAAGTTTAAAAAAATCGATCTACTTGTTATTTTTGAGTGTTTACAATTTTTCAAATTTCAAAAACACAATTCTCTTCACATTTTCAAACTGTTCATATTTTCTCTGAATATAATGTGGTCACATTTTTGATTGTAAACTGATATTTACACAAATTGATATTTACACAACTAACACCAATAGAAAAAGGAGTGTTTCAGAGTGTGATAGTCAGGATTCACCCCAACTCTCGCTTTTACTGCTGTGCTGAAATGAAACTTCACACATTTCACATGTCCTGGTGCCCCTTTGCCTGTGATGTGTGAACATCAATTAGTCATTGACCTCTGTTTGTGATGAAATAATTCCCCTAGCAGGAAGCTGAGGAAGGAAGTTGTGTTGAGCAGTGCCCAAGTGAGATTGGCTTTGGACTGTGGTGCAGGCTTTGGTACAGCTGTAAGAAATGGTACAAATATGAATTACAAACCTCTGCTTCATTCTTTGCAGAGAAATTTTGATTTAAAAGAACATAGTGCTAATGCAGAAATAGGATGAAATTTTAGCATATGGATATTATTTTTCCCAATCTCAAGTAGATAATTTAACTTAATGCTAAGTGAACATTCAAAGACATTTGTCATTATAGGAATGAAAAAATTAATAAAGACTGTGGAATTTATTAACAGTCACTTTTCCTTGCTTTTACTTTGAAATTTGCCATGAAAGGTAGCCACTTTCCAAAGTATTGAGAAGTAAGTTTCATTCTTTAATTTAATGTCTGGTATTCTAAAATTACAGGGTTTGAATATGCAATTCTTCTTTAATGATTCCCCACAAAACTTCCATCTTACAATGTTTGCTAGCAAGAACTAGCAGATCAGCTTTTTGTTTTTATTAAAGAGCTTCTCTGTGAAATCAAAAAGAAATCATTATGAAATATGGTTGAGTTGTAAAACACAGGAAAAAGGAAAATGGAAAATAAAATACTGTTTCCCTAAAATTCCAACATTTGGAAAATATTAGGAAATGAAAAATTTGGAGATATAATGCTCCAGACCATGGGAAATAGGTGGATTTGGAACTGATAAAAACTAACGTAGCTCTGTTTAAATTAATCCAAATTTGTGACATATGATGATCTGGCCCAGAGGTAATATCTTCTAAATAATATTTTTTCTTATTTTTGACTCTGCTGATGAAGTCACTGCTCTGCGCCAAAGTATCAGCGTGTTTTGAAATGAATCCTTCATTTCGGGGAGGACACATTCCTTGTTACATTAGCCCTCCAGATTCCTGAAAAGTGCTACCCTTTGCATTTCAAATTGCAGGATGGATTTGGATGCTAGCTTGCTGTTTGCCATTTTATTTTACAAGCTCTGCCAGTCCATTATGCTGATCTGACACGGAACCAAAATTATGCACTATATTTTTATAGGCAGGACAGACTCTGAAGATCATCTAAAGAGCCACTTCCAGGGAGATACCCCTGGCTGGGAATCTCCCTGCTGTCAGTGCTGGGCTCTTTCCCAGTCTCTGGGAGCCAGATCTGTCTGATATGGGAGGAGGAAGCACAAACCATCTGGCAAGTCAGCTTTTTGAACAGAAGAGACTAGTTAATTGAAGAGAAGCAGGAGTTTTATCTTTGGCTTCTGAGAACATACAAACGACTTGATTTACCATGGATTATTGGCTGGAAGAGGGCACCATTTAAGAGGATAGGTTCAGGATATTTTGCCAATAACACTTGCAACATGGAGAAGGTGGAATGGGAAAAAGTAAGACTGAGGTCAGTAGTACAAAATGCATGGTCAGTTACTCAGCATAAGCAATCTGTGAAAACTGGGAGCTCATGATGTGGATATAACTTCATACAAGCCAGTGTATTAGTTTCAGAATAATTACAATGCTTTGAAGCCATATCAGTATGAAAACTGTAAAGGTGAGCCATTTGCAGGACAGGTGTGAAATGCTGCTATACTGCACAGGTGTCTGCCAAGTGTTCACTGAGAGGACAGACACTGTCCAAGTCATCTATGATAAGAGATGGTGAGTTAAGAACAAAACAGGGGTAAGGGAAATCTGTAAAAGAGATACAAGAGAAGGCCTAGAGAATGTTTTTCAGTCCATTAAACAAAAAATAAATTAAAATGCCTGAAATGGAATGGAAATTTATCTACAAAGAGGCATAAAAAGTAAAGGACAGACACTTATTTGAGTCATACTCTGTACTGATTTGAGAATGACTGCCTATAAATTGGTTTTGAATGAATTTGTGAGAGAAGGAATTTGTGAACATATACAGGCAGGCTGTTTGTAGCCATGTAGGTGGGAAAGCTCTGGAAGAGCCCCTCCACAGCTGTTGTGTGGGTGGCAGCTGTGCTGCTCAGGTGGATGTTCCTGCATTCATGGGAGGGTCCAAGAATGAAACCAACTCAATGGCTCCAGCAGTCTCATGTTCCTGTTCCCTCAAAGCTTAAAATACCCCTTAGTTGAAATCTACCATGTGCCCATAAAAATTGAAATTTTAGGATACTTCGATTACACAGTACATTGCCAAAGGAAAGCTACAGCTAGAGTAGCCAGTCTAATTCATCCCTGGGGCAAATACCTTGCTGCTGCTGGGCTGGACTCTGACTGCTGCAATACAAAGGCTGGCAACCCAAGGATGGCACAGAACTGAGGAGCAATTCCCCCTGCCTCCAACAAAAATCCCTAAAATCAAAACAAACAAAAAACAAACCCAAAAAATCCAAAAAACCCACCATCACATGAGATACCACTGGGACAAAAAACCCACAACTCACATGGGCTCATCACTGCAAGGTCTGAACTGCAGAAAATGCATCAAGTGTCATGGATAGGCTCATGACACTGCTGATAATGCCTTGAAACAGAGTAGAAGCCAATGTTATATAAGTGATGCAGGCTCTGTTTCTCTTTGCTTTTGTGTTTCCCTTTAATGTCCACTGATCCTGTCCACTGAAGTCTAATTTAAGAGCAATTTGTCCTTACTTCCATTGAAACTGTTATACTTTAATTTTATCTGTGTAGCTTTACCATAATTTCTTGTATTTGCCATGTGAGCCAACTGAGGTGGCTGTCACACAGATGGATGAGGAAAAAAACTGAGAAATATAATGTATATTCAGTCCTGCATGGGGCTGTTGTAATAGCAGGAAAGGGGAGACAGTAGTAAAATCCTTCAGACATGAAAAGGTCTAAGACATAAGTCTTCAGATGTGTGAAGATTTATTTTTCTTAATCTGTGTTACAGAGTTCAGCTTGTGCCACTGTTTGTGAAGCATCATGTTTGAAATCCTTCGGACAGACCCTGTATTAAGTGATATCAGTGTAAATATGTAGTAAACACATTTATTACAGTGGATTTTCTTATTCCAGAGTGATACAGCAATACTTGGGATGACCTGAGATGTCTATAGAGAAACTTATCATGAGAAAGTCTAATTGAACTGTGCCACCTCTTCCTTCAGTAATTTTGAGATGGCCTAAATGACTTGCCATTTTCAAAATGATAAGCAGGTTTCGATAAAACCAGTTGAGATGGTGCTGAATGTTTCAAATCTATCTAGCCAAAACATTTTGCTGTTTTGTATTTTACCCATCCAATTTCTCCAGCCTCACTTTCCTGCTCTTATCACAGCCATTATATCTCCTGTCAGAAGTCAACCTCAATTTTGATCTTATTTATGTTGTACTGGTAACGGCTCAGCTCTTGACTTCATGGTGAGATATGGCCATTCACACATTATGCAGCAGATCTATGGACCTGGTCAAGTCCCAGTGGTATCCTGATAGCTGAAGAAAGGAGAGGAATTTTTAAATGTGCTTTCTCAGACAACAAATCTTTTCAGTTACCCAGCCATAGCCCCACTGTGATTCAACAGGGTAACCATTCCCTCTGCTCAGTTTGAGAAGAAGGATCTCCTGCAACACTCAGATACTTTTTTTCTTTTTCAGTTGTAACATCCTACTTTATCTGTCAAGAGCCAATGTGTCAGTGATATGTTGACATTTCTAGAAAATTGTAGGGAAAGAAAATTCTCTTTTGGCTGAGACACAACTCAGGAATCCTGGTTCTCCCACAGAAATAGAATAAGGATCCAAGATTGGGTGCAATTGTAAGAGTGAGCCTGTGGATTTGGAAATAGAATTGCACTTCCTTGGCTACACACTCTGCTGTGGACTTTCAGAGGCCTGAAGAGACTAAAGTTTTGCTGAACTGGAAAACTACACTAACTTAACAGCTGGACAGGGACAACATACCCAAGCTTGCTTAGAGGATTTGGGAACAAGGTTTTTATTTTACCTTGAAGACACACAGAGGGACTGCCCCAGTCACTATCTCTGCTGCATGTACAGAGTAGAAGGGTGACTTTCAAAGCCTGATGGCATACACTGAGTGGGTTTCTGACTCACTTATACATCCTGATGCTTCTCATCTACATCATTCCAGGATGCTGAACTCACAATTGAACCAAAATGTATAAGACTGGAAGGGGCCTATGGAAAAAGTAACAACATGGCTCTTCTGAATATTTAAGCTCGTTTCTTCTTCCTTTTTAATTAGACTCAGATTTTTTTTTTTTTTTTTTTTATAATCCTATATTGTGTATTTTTGGAGAACTGTTCTAAATGGGACAAGGCAATGTTACGTGAAGACAGACCAGGGGTTTTTTTGTACCCTCAACAAGTTTGCTTTTCCAAGGAATATTATGGCTTAAATGAGTCTGGTTTTCTCCCAAAACCATGTCCATCTTCAACCCTTTGCTTCACTAATGCATACAGCTGCAACCAGTCCATTCCTCCACCTTTGTGCCTGTGGTCAGGGATGGACCTTGAGGATGACTGTGCTTCTCAGGCAGGATCTTGCTCTGGGCAGCAGCTTCCAGCTACTTCTGTTCTCACTATGCAGAGGCACCTAATTGCTACTTGCATTTAACCCAAGCAAAACCTAATTTTCATGCCTGGGACTGATCCCTAAAGTTGAACCACATGTTTAACAGCTGCCATTAGTTGCTTTCAGTGTAACAATGGGTTAGTTTTGGCAAGGTCTGGAGAGGGAGCAACTATGCAACAGGGAAAGAAAGAGTGTCCTCAAGTGCCCTTGTACTGATTCACATTATTCCTATATTGATTCATTTATGAGTTATGCATTTTCAAAAGAGTCCTGCACTGCTGAAAGCTCAGCACACTGCATTTTTCAAAGAAAAAAAAAATGTTGCCTAGGAAAATTTGTGTTAGGTTTTGCAAGAATATATTAACCTGGACCTCTCAGTGACATGCCCTTTGGACAGTAATGCTGGCCTCTTGAACAAGGCTGAGAGCCTGGAAAGTTCCTGTCTGCAGCAGGCAAGGCTTGCAGTGTTGGCAGCTGCCTGCCCACGCTGCCAGGATGTCTCTGAGTTGGATGGAAAGCCCAGGGAATTTTGCAGGGTTAGTGTGGGCTTCCCAGAGCAAGGACGTGGCCAGGCTGTGGTGGGACTGTTGACCCTAGGGAGCCAAGCAGTGCCTGTGCAAGGGCAGCACTGTGGGAAGACTTCCCCTCCTGCAGCTCTCCACATATCCAGGAGGATGAAGGGCAGCTGAGCTGGTCATTCAAGGCAGAAGAGAACAGGAGGATGCACTGACACTGCTGTGCAGAGAAGCAGGAGAGAGGCCTTGGTCAGCAGACAGGGCACAGGCTCATGCACCAGTTCCTGCTTTTTGACAAGTGATTTGAGTCTGCAGTGGCCCAGCAGCAATTGTCTGCACGTTTCTAGTGCCCAGCAAATGCCATGCAATTGAAGTCATCTTTGCTAACAGTTAGAGAGCTCTCGCAAGAAGTCCCTTCTCCTTCCCCTTGCCCTGGGTTATCCATGAGTCTGTCAGCAGCTCCTGCCACTCAGCTGGTCTGTGGTGACTTGCTGATGTGTGACTCTTGGGTGACTCTGACAATCTCAGTGCTGAGACATTCTGCTGCAGGAGCCATGTGGCACAGTGGGAGCAGCAAGCAAAAGGGAGTAGCAAGTCAGACCTTAAATACAAGCACGTGCATTAATCTATAAATGCAAGTATGCATATATTATTTATATGCTATATTCATACAGTAAATCCATATTTGCGTGTAAATGTAGTATATCTACATTTAGACACCCACACTCACTATGATATGGATATGAATATATGTGTATGTATGTGTCTGTGTGTGTATATAGGTAACTATATAGGTACACCTGAACAGCCCATCAACTAGGTGCTCAAATTCAGAGTATTTAGACTCAGAGTGCTCATGATGGGGCTGAATTACATGAGGATTTATGTTTATCAACTCTTCTTGAGTACACCTTTGCCAAAGGAATGAGAGCAGAGTTTGGCTAGAACAAGTAGGGTTAACTAAGCTGATAACTCCTCTGAGAAAACCTCAAGCCAAAGAAAGTCAAGAGGGGGTGGAGGGATGGAGGGGAAGATATATGAATGATTGAAGTATCTAAAAGGAAATCAGTAATTTTGAACCCTCAGAGATGGAAACAATTAGTGGCTGGCTGGCAATTCAGAAGAATCAATAAGAGAAGGATGCAATTCCTAATAACTCAAAAATAAAATCTGCTGATAAGTTAAGAAGAAGCTATAGGGGGAAAAAGAGGTGAATAGGATACTAAATCTGTTAACAATTATTGTCAGTGCCAACACTGGCTTGGAAGAGTCACGTTTGCTCTATCACCTCCACCCAGACAATTATAACAATATGTATTCACCAGGCTCTCATGACAGGAGCACCCACCAATCCCATTAGCGCTAAGGAGCTGCTGGCATTTGTTTTTATTTTAATTTATCACTCAGCTGTTTCAAATCACATAAAGCTAAAACTTGGCTTACAAGTTGTCCTTTGCAATGCTAATCGTTTGTGCTTACTGCATATGTGCCTGTGTGATATGTATATTTTCTGAATAGTAAAACTGGCATGGAAAATTCCCAGTCTGGGTATGAAATGTCCTCTCTGGCCCTTTATTGTAAAGGTTGGACATGTTAAAGCTATTGACATACATTTACTCCCCAGACAGGAGCCTGCCAGATGAAGCAAACTAGCTGGGTCTAGTTCACCACCACTTTACAACTAACAGGCTAACCCAGAGCAGTAGCTCAGATTGTATGCATATAGGGTCATCCTATTCCAAGGCAAAGTGATAATATCCATGTGATTTCCTTAATGTCTGTAGTCTGGTGACAAACAGCACGGGCATGAGATAAAGTGCATTTATTTTTCACCTTTTGACCTCCTCACTTGTCTCTGCCCACTAATCCATTTCTGTTGGGACCACTTCTGGCATTAGAAACCTCTGAGCAGCGCTCAAACAGCCAATGCTCAAAAAAGAGCCCTGTCACAGATGGTTTCCTTCTTCCCTTTGTAAACACAGAGTTTCCCTTTTTATCCTCCTCTTCCAAATTACACTAATTCAGAAGAGACACCAGTGACAGCTACAAGGATATTGTAGTTATTGTACAGGATAACTGTAGCATTGGACAGAACCATGTCCAATGCTATTTGAGGTCCTACAGTTGGAGGTACTGGTATAAAATTATTCTTGTATAAAAAGGCAATACCTTGAGAAGTGCTGTTTCTAGAATGTGGTAGAAACAAGATATATGGTGGCTTGCTCTGGAATAAATATTATGTTACAAAAATCACTCATGTCTTCAGTGCTTCAGAAGAATTTTGCTAGTTTTGGCCCCAGTCCTGCAATATGCTCTTTATGGGCAAGAAGTCCCTCCTCACAGACTAACTGAAAGATTGAAGCTGTATTTGGACCGTACAGTTGAAAGCATTCAGCTGCTTCTCAGCACTGATGAGCTGCTTTCCATTTCCATCTAACTTAACTGTGCACGTTCCATTGTAACTCAGATGCTGGGAATTTGCCTTCAGTTTGCTCTAAGACATAAATATGCAGCACTGGGGTCCCAGAGCTCAATGCAGGGCTAGGCATGAGCAGTCAGCTCCTGGCTTCTTTCTTCCAGTGCCCTACCTTGAATGATTTTCATCCTCCCCAGCTTCCAACTGTTTATCCCTTGATCCTGATATGACAAAGGGATCATTGCAGTTATATAAACTTGTAACAAATAATTTCATGCTCTGCTAGGAAGATGAGGAGTACTAGCAGTACTCCAGGTGCCAGTGGCATTGGAAATGATGGGTATGGATCAGGTCCTGATACCAGGTGAGAGGCTCTAAGAGAAGACAATTTGTGCCCAGCCAATTTATGTGCTGGTGGAGCAACTGCTTCCTTGGTATGCAAGAGTTCAAGAGACTTTTTGTCAACTGTGCAGCAAACTCAGGCTCTCTTTCACACTCTCAGAGAGCCCAGACTCTGTACCATGCTGTTGTAAACAGTATTTTGGATTTCATTTACATTGAGATTGACTTCACATTGCGCATTGTGAGCCTGCACCCACTGCAGCCAACGCGTACAGCCATTCTGCACTTTTCATGCCCAGCTGAGTGAGATTTCTTAAATAAGCTCATAAACCCAATTGTTATTGTTTCATACAACCAATTTTTTTATTTTGCAGAATCGACCTATACTCATCTCTACAGCAAACAGCGCAGTTTTTTGAAAGAATCACGGGCCAATCTGTCCTTCAGTAGCCCAACAAACAAGCAAAACCCATCTAAATCACCCTGACCATTTCCCTGCCTCATTTTCCTCCATGCTCCTAAACAGTCTATGGAGTTAGATTTCTGAGTTAATTTTGCCTTTGAACCAGGCAGTTTTCTGCCTCCTTCAGCTATTTTCACACAAAAGTCCAACCTCTTGCCGTGAATGGCTTCAGCCTCGTCAGTCATTGTTGACACTGACTTCCTTGTTCTTTGGTTCTGTTCCAGGTTCTCAAGCCATTTTCCTACAGATATCCTTGGACATTGCATACATCCAGCTCAGCTTCTGCCTGAGTGGTGACTCCTTATTCCCAGGATAAGGGAATTCCAAGGATTCTGGCCTGGGGGAGGTATCCCACAGGCAGTCCTAGGAGTGCAAGGCTGAGTCTACCTAACCACTGTTGTGCAAGGGAAAACATTTTTTGAGGAAGCGCTCTTACTCATAAGAATTTAGGCATGGAGGTTCCCAGCCACAACAGCACCAATTCTCATTGCATTTAGAGGATGTTTGCATGAGGCTGAAAAATTAGAGCATTTTTCTACATACCTATAAACTGGAGCACATTAAAGGGAGGAAATATGTACATTGACCTATAAGGACTTTGTTTAGCTCTGATTTATTGAAGGTCACTCAGCATGAAATGGTTAAAAAAAAATCTCATGTCTGAGAAGTGTGTTTGGATTTTTTTGAGATACATTACCCTAACTGGATAGATATAATTTCTTTGGATTTCAGGAATGTATTTGGTGCTGTACCACATATCAGTGCATTCTCAGCAAGTCAGAAAGCATTACAGGGATGATGAAGCAGGAACTGTCAAAGCAAATGGTTCAGCAGTAGTTTGGGACACCAAAACATGTAGAATAAAAGAAAAAGCATGAGATATTCACACATTTCTTTTTTTCTAACTATGCAAATGTTCAAGACCTACCTATTGTCCAAGATTTTGAAAATTAATTCTGAAAACTTGGACTAAGTGATGATTTCTTATATATTTGCATTGTGCTGAGTGAAAGTGTTAGGTGCTGCTTGGCTCCAAGCAAATGACTTGTGTTCCTGGAGCTTGTCAGTGTCAGGGGATGGCAGACCCTGCTAGCTTTGTTCCTGTGCTTCTCTGGCCTGCCCTGGGGCAGGCAGAGAGCTGTGATACAGCTGCCAAGTGGTTTCTGTCTCCCACGCTTCAGAGGGGAAATATCAGATTGTCAGGCACAGTCCAGTCAGTGCTCTGCTCCTGGGATAGTGCAACCACATACTGTCCTTATTTGGGCTGGATTGCAGGGTTGCAAACCAGTCCTTGGTCTTGTTTTTTGCCTTTTAACAAGTTCATTTTGGTGAGACACTTTTTTCTCCCTGTAAGAAAAAACCCCACAAATATTTTTAGAGCTGGTTAAATTATTGTTATGAAGAGATTGTCCAATGAATTTTGGCCTTTTCCTGAATGTGAGTCACTCACAACCTTATTTCAGTGGATGAATTTGTTGTTCATAAATACTGAAGGAATAGTTTATGCAAAGGAACTTCAGTCTCTGGGTTTTTCCAGGACTGCTTGGTTTTTTTAAATTAGCATCTGCTTTTCCTGGTCCAACATTGTTTATCTATATTAAGAAGATCTGTTTCATGACTATAAATAGTAATAAAGGACTTTGAACATATGAATTGCAGCTAAAAATATTTGAAGAAATAGAAAATAAAAATGCACCACTACTTGTGGCAAAATCCAGTGAACATTTGGCTTCAGATGTTTTTTTGTGAATATGGCTGTAAACCATTGCAAACAGATCACATCAACAGATCACATCAAGTATATCTATGCACAAAACCATTGGTTTGTATACCCAGAAAGAGATCTGGACACCCAAAGTTCCTCCAGGAAAAGTGAGTTGAACTCCAGCACAGTACATGTACTCACTTCAAGTATCCTTGTTTGACTTCAAGTTTTCTAGATCATTAGAGTTTTTTCCTTCCTTCTACCCAGACTTAGTCTGAGCAGGCTAGTGCTTGCTGCTGGCATAAAGTGGATCAGCAATTAAAGTTAGGTATGATTTATCTGAGTCTAGTAGACCAAGTTAACTGCTGGACCACAGAAAAACTCAGGGCTAGGATGAAGATGGGGCAACCCCCACTATCAGTACAGACTTGGGATGAAGGAATTGAGAGCACCCCTGCAGAGAAGGACTTGGGAGTACTGGTGGGTGAAAAGTTGAATGTGAGCTGGTAATGTGTTCTCATAGCCCAGAAAGACAGTTGCAGCCTGGGCTGCATCAAAAGTGTGACCTGCAAATCGAGGAAGGGGATTCTGCCCCTCTACTCCCCTGTGCTGAGACCCCCCTGGTGTGCTGCGTCCAGCTCTGAGTTCTTTGGCATGGAAGGACAGGAACCTGGTGGAACAGGTCCAGAAGAGGGTCACAAAAATGTTCAGAAGAATGGGACATCTCTTCTATGAGGAAACACTGAAAGAACTGTGATTGTTCAGTCTGGAGAAGTGAAGGCTCTGGGAAGATCTCATTGGGATCTTTCATATGAGGGACAAAGGTGAGGACAAACTCTTTAGCAGAGACTGTTGTATTGGACAAGGGGTAACACTTTTACAGTAAAAGAGGTTAGATTCAGACTAGATAAATGGAAGGAATTTATCCTTTTTTATGGTGAGTGGTTAAACACTGCCACAGGTGGCCCAGAAAGGTGGTAGATGACCTGTCCCTGGAAACATTCAAGGTCAGGTGGGATGGGGCACTGAGAAACCTGACCAAGTTGGGATGTCCCTGCTCATTACATGGGAGCTGAACTAGATGACCTTTTATGGTTCCTTCCAACCCAAACCAATGATTCTTTGATTCTATAATTCTATGTTTGCAGAAGCAAACAACTGTATTTTCACAAGGTGTTGGTGGGTTACGGTTAAAGATGTGGTTTGGGTCATTGACAAATCCAGGCCTGCTTTATGTGCCAGAGCCTACATGTAGAGGGGGGAGTTACAGCAATGACCATATTTCCATTGCCAGAAATGCCTTTACTCACCCTCATCTAAGCTACATGCTAATGATCCCAAACTCACCTCTGTCGGCAGAGACTTTGCAGAGGCTGAGGGCTTTTGCAGTAAAAGTATCTCTTTAGTGCTTGGTATCACAAATCTTATTTTAATTCCCAATCCTGATCTTAATCCAGAGCAGCCCTAGCAGTCCTGTGAATCACACTCACCACTTCAGAGAGCAGGTTTAAAATAAGCTGTGTGAACACTCTAAAATTAGCAATTACCTAAGCTTTTGAGATCTTACTTCCATAAACCCTGCCCAGAAACTCTTAGTTTGCCCGCTTCACCTGAAAAAAAGTAACTTGAAACTTACTTTAGAGTAGCTCAGTGGAGCAGGCAACACCCATCTACACATGTGGACATGTTTTGAATATCCTCCAACAACACTTCACTGCAAATAACATCAAAATTATTTTAAGCTAATACCTTTGAAAACTATCCTTCAGCATGAACAAGGCATATCTTCTAAGTGCTAATTAAATTACTACCTGTGTTTATTCTTTCAAGCTGTTTTCCTTGCTCAAGGAGACTTTCAGTCAATTTACAGCCAACACCATGTTGAATGGGGATGTTGATCAGCCAGAGAGTAAGAAGTCTCTTCAAAGGGATCTTCACAGACTGGATTGGCGGGCTGAGGACAACAGCAAGAGTTTCAATAAGGCTGAGTACTTGGTCCTGAACTTGGGTCACAGCAAACCCAGGCATGGGGAAGAGTGTCTTGAAAGTGGTCAATAGGAAAAGGATCTGGGGGTGCTGGTGGGTATGTGCCAGTGTGTGTGCCCTGGTGGCCAACAAGGCCGATGGCATCCTGGCCTGTGTCAGCAATAGTGTGGCCAGCAGGAGCAGGGCAGGGATTGTCCCCTGTACTGGGCACTGGTGAGGCCACACCTCGAGTACTGTGTCCAGTTCTGGGGGCTGGAGCATTTCCAGAGAAGGGCAACAGAGCTGGGGAAGGGTCTGGAGCACAAGTCCTGTGAGGAGAGGCTGAGGGAGCTGGGGCTGTTTAGCCTGGAGAAAAGGAGGATCAGGCAGGAGTGACCATATTGCTCTCCACAACGACCTGAAAGGGGGTTGGAACCAGGTGGGGGTTGGACCCTTCTGTCATGTCTCAAGTGAGAAGAACAAGAGCAAATGGTCACAGGAGATTCAGATTAGATATTAGAAAGATTTTTTTCTCTGAAAGAGCAGTTAGCATTGAAATTGGCTGCTCAGGGAGATGGTGGAGTCACCATCTCTGGAAGTGTTCAATGGTCTCTGAATGTGGCAGTTGAGGATATGATTTAGGGGTGATTATGATGGTGCTAGGATGATGTTGCGCTAGATGATCGTAAAGGTATCTTCCAACCTTGATGATTCTGTCATACATTCTATACAGTTAAAAATTAACAACAAAATAAAAGATTGTATTTATATAGGGGTTCTATCCTAAAAGATGTTATAATAATTTATGGATTGAATTTCATAGATTAAACTTGACTTATTAGCTTATACATTACTTGTCCTTCCTTTCCAAAGATTTATGGATAGAGGATTTCAGCAAGGATATAATCGATTAGGGTGTTTTCATCTGCTGGTACTATATTTCTCTCTCTTATGATTAAATTTTTTTTTTTATTTGGTAGCTCAGAGAAGGCAAATACTAAAGATAAGATGGAAAGAGCATGACTTCATCGTGTTGAGAAATAGCCAGAAAACCAGCTTTGATGAAGAAAATTTAGGCCACCTACTAGGCATCAGAAACTGAAAGCATCAATCAAAGTGCACCTAATTTTCCAATTAGGAAATTGTCATCTAGGAGTTATTGTTAAACTTTAACAGCATTGTAATGTTATTGATGCCGTCCTAATAGTGCCCTTAAGGCAGTCTTGCCCTAATCATTTCAAGGAAACATAGGGAGAAACTGAACAAAAAGACTTTAGAAAAACAGAGGGCTAGTAAAAGAGCTGAAAAAAAATCTGCACTATGTCAATTTTTCTGATATTTGGAGTCTGCAGAGCCAATTCTCACCTCCTCTGGGGCCTGGGAGTTAGCACTGCAATTAAGGAAAAAAGTAATGCAGTTTATCCTTACGTTTAAGCTCATATGAAGGTTTGTATTCCATACAATCTTAAATTTCCTTCTTTTTCCAGTCTTCTTGCCATATTTTCCAGTCCAGATGAGTGATAATCTTCAACATCACATTTAAGTCTAGGGTTTTTTTGTTTTCTGTTTCCTTATTTTGCTCCTCCACACTGGTGCCCACAGCAGGCTACCTATGGCAACTCTTTGAGATGAGACCTTGCTCATAAAATGTGAAATGTTCTTTCTCAGGAGATTATTCTTAATCAGTATTTTCTCTTAGCCCTGTTAAACATCTTTTTTTTGCTAGAATCCATTTAATAAAGAAGATCTGTAGTGTTTCATCTTACATGTTGGCATTTAATCATGTATCAGATACAAATGTCATGTACTACATTGGCTGGCGCTTCATCCTGCCAGAAATACATTGCTTGACTTCTCTAAACCAAGCAGATGGATTCTTAATATTTACCATTTTATGTCTCACTTTAACAAGTACCAGTAACAGTCAGATCTTCAGTACTCCCTCGGCGATACTATTTGTGTATATCACAAGTGGGCAGATGCCAGAACAAAGATAGGTGCACAAGTCAAATTATCTGACATACCCATAGCCTCTGACATGCTTATCTTATGACATAATTGCAGGTCTGAAATTCTGCTGAACCCACTGCTACACCAAATAAATCTTCAGTGCTGTGAGTAATATCATTACTACAGGTCTTGCTTCGTATATCTAGAAATTTGTGACTGACTGCTTTAAGGAAGAGTTTGGATGTTTTCCAGGTGACCTGCATACTTCTATATAAATGTATATGTCTCTTTAAAGAGTACCTTACACTGTGAAGCTGACCAGAGAATCTGTGAAAATGTTAAATTTATTAAGAGTGCTTTGACTGCTTTCTTTAGCTATGTGAAACTTTTATGGATGATCCTTCAAATCTGGCTGCTGGTTGGATTCCAGATATTATATGTACCTATGTATGGTTATGATAATACAGCTACAGGATTTGCTGCAGGAGATATGAGGGGAGCTGCACATGACTGCACACACGACTCGAGCCTGCAGCAGTATGGAGGGCCAAAATCAGACCGAAATTCTAAACCAGATCTCAGCTACGTTAGATGTAAAACTGCACTTTCACAGATTCAATGCAAAATGTAGCAGCCTGGTAGGTGGTTTTTAGGGCTTTTTTCCTTTCAATAATCTTAATGCACTTTATAGTACTGAAGTACATTTCAGCTCTTCTGACTGAAGGGTTTTATGAAGCAGACTAACACCAGTAGTCCCAGAATATACACCTTGGAAAGTAATGTACGGAAAACAGGACCATTGTATGACTGTCTGAAAGGAAGAAACACACAAAGATCTTAGGGCAAGATCTAGAATATGTCATACACTTGCAAGTTCTAGTGAGTTAAGTAGAAAGAGAGTACCAAAATCACTTCCGCCCAAGAGGTTGCTGCCAATACCTGATTGCATAGACTTGTGTAACCAGCAATGTTAAAAAAATATAACTAGTATTTTCTAATTTTCATTATCTCTGTGAACACTTGAGGCCCTGTGTATGCTGCATAAGGGCTAGAATCAGAACTGTATATTTATAATACTTCTTTATGAATGCAATCTATGATGTTACACTAAAATATATTTCTTGGTCATGAGGTATTTTATTTCATTTGGGGATAAAAGGGATTCTTTTTTCATCTGTATCCTAGCCAGTTGTAGTGCTTAGACATTGCTTAGTTCTCCCTATCTACTTTTCTTAATAAAATTATGAAACAATTTCAGTAATTTTTTGAAGCAGTACTTTGAAGCCATTACATCGCAGAGCAGAAATTAAAAACATTTTGGTATCATGAGGTACTGAAATGAAGTAGTGGAATTTTCTGAAAGGTTAATGTAAAGTTCTGGAGTAATAGGGTGTAACTAACAGGAGCAGAATGGAAGGAGTAGGACAACAGCTTCCACTGTTGAAATTATTTGAAAGTCAAAATGCAAAAGTAAAGAAATAAAAATTTGAGTTTAGGTGAGTTTTTACTAGGAAATGAAACAAAATAAATGTTTGCACAATACTCTTTGGCATTTGGTGTGACTCTTGGGGAGGTCCTGTGCAGTGCCAGGAGAGACCTGATGATCCTTGTGGGTCCCTTCCAGCTGAGCGTATTTTGTGATTCTGTAACAGAGAGACAATCTGAGAAGGATTCTGCTCCTAGTTACCAAGTCTCTCATTTATGTTAGCTCTGGTCTTCAAAATAGACATGACAAGAGGCAAAAGACTGCTTCTGTCTTGTGTTATGAGAAGAATTCCAAATCTGAGATGCAGAATATTTTGTTTGCCCAAGAGCATAATTTACATAACAGAAAATGTTGACTGGGTGTTACTGGTGATCCCTCTTAGTCCTGCTTTGAAGCATGTCCAGCTTGAAAGTTTGGAATGCTAGCCACAAATTTCTGAAGACCTGCATTTGTGGACATACTCTACAGCTTAGACAAAGAGACTTAATTAAATGCAATCACACAGTGAAAGTCTTAGGTAAAAGCTTCACTACTCCTTTCAAATAGTCTAAGACAAGTAAAAGACAAAAAGAAAATGAAATAAATATTTTACCTAATATTTTTGTAATAAAATTACTAAATATATGTTATGTTACTGAACAACTTTGAGCCTGTCAGCTTCAGAGAAAATGTGTATTCAGAGTTTTGAGAAGCTTAAGAAGTTCTTTCTCCCTCACACATATTATGCAGAGCAGAGCTCCTTCTACTCTGCTTCAGACCTATTTTTTTTCCCTATAGTTTTTAGTTACACTGAATGCTCTGTCTGGAGAGACCAAAGTGAGGAAATGTTTAATTCTTGTTTTTCTACATTGAATTGCCACAACCTAGTGTTTGTAAGTGGAAACCTGAAAAGGCAAAAAACATACACTTTTTGTTAAAGAGGATTTCACGTTAAGCAAGGAGTGAATCAGCGTTAATTAACCTTTGCATTGGGGTTTGCAGTTCCTGAGGAGAGGCTGATACACCAGCACCATGGTTCCAGCAAGGTGCTACTGGAGAGGGGGCAGCCTCCATCTCTTGGATCCAAGCAACCAGATCAGAACTGCAGCATGTGGTGATCTCCTCTCTGCTGACATGCACAAGGAAGACCAGGCTGTGCTCAAATGCTTTTTAAATAAGCTGTCATAACTTGAAGCGAAATCATGTGCACTGCAGGACAGGACTCAGGCATTCCAGGACTGGAGCTTTAGTCTGAAAAAAATCAGGATGTTACCAAACATGTACTATTGTAAGATGCTTTAAAAAGGGTAGCATTATCAGATGCTTTTATAAGATAACTTACTGCTGAAATGCCTTTGGGGATCTACTGACTTATGTCCAATTGCTGTAATGAACTTTTGGTTGTAGTGGATTGCAGGCTTCCTGCTGATCAACACTGAGTGTGTGCACCAAGCTGTTGTCATGAATGGTAACCACCATGACTGGGCTGCCTTTACCAGAATTTGTACCAGACTAAGCCTTCTTCCTGCTCTATCAGCAAAACCTCTGCTGGACTGCTGCTTCCCATTGTGTTGCCACACTTTGAGGCAGGTGTGAATCAACCAGAAACCTTTATACAGAGAATGATGAGGTCTGGAGAACAGGTCATGGCAAGAAGACTCAGTAAGTTCAAGTCACTGAACTGGAAGGAGGAAAACTTGAGACTAAAAATATACCAGCAAATATCAAAGATAAAAAAGGCTCCTGTTGACCACAAGGGAATAACTTCTTTCTGTCTATTGTGATTAGGGCAAGTAATGGACTTAAATTGCAGAAGAAATGTTTTGGTTAGAAAGAACAAAATGTTTCTGTTTGCAAGGCAATGAAGGCTTGTAACAGATCAGCTGGGACAGATATAGAATATCCCTTTTGGGGGGAAATTAAGGAATACGCCAAATCAAAATCCATCAGGCTGACCAAGGTAGGTACTTTGTCCTGTATTGAAACTTCGGACTGAAATCCATCCCATCTGGAAGAACTTTCCAGCCTTCAGACTCTGCACAGGGGGGCAGAGACCTCTGAGTGCACCCAGGGTTTTGTGGGCTTTCCAACTGGCTGCTGCGGGAGCTGTGACCCTGGCAGAGGGTGCTTCACTGGACATTGCACAGGCAATTCTGCTGGTCAGCCTGGCCTTGATCCCTCTAGTTCTTGTCCCAAACTTGTTTCTCAGTATTGCTCTGCTCAAACATCCAGCATGGCATTTCCACCAGAAGCAGGGAGACCCAGGATCAAATTCCCAGTAGCCAAGGCCAAGGAGCTGCTCTTGCTCTCTGTCTGTAGCAGATGGACAAGTTTCCTCCTTCCTGGCGCATGGAAGATGCTGCAGGCTTGCCATGCCATGACCCATCCTCCCCCGAGAGAAGGATGAGGTCTGAACTTTGGTGTTTGTTCTCCAGCTGCTGATGGAATTAAACCTCGAGCTCCCCCTTGCTGGATGAACTCTCTAAATGCTGTTCTAGGTCACCAGACTGTTTTTTCTCTCAGTGGCTTTGATGAATTCAGACATATTACAATGGTTATAAGACCTGTAGCACGATATACAAGTTCTGGAAATGCCTAATTTTTTAAAATATATTTCTATTTAGTAAGCCTATGTCATTTGCACCTGTATGTAAATAAACCTTCAAAAAGGGTTCCCAGGTTGCCTTTCTGTCCATAAATTGAGCACACCATGGCGCAGGTTAGGGGTCTGGCCTTGGTGCCTGTGGTTTCTCCTCTCCCTAGGCAGTTTGAGTTCTGCATTGCCCAGCCTTGAGGATTTGTGGGTAAGCAGCCCAGATGTCTAAATAATGCATGGATCAGTGTGCAAGGCCTTTCATGTAGGCTCTGTGTTACAGGCAACAGTAGCAGTCTAATGCAGGCATTCAGGAATTCTGGGTTTGCTCATGTCTGCTGCTTTGCTTGTTGCCTTTATGTGATTGTGTGGGTTTTTCCTTGGCAGGGAGCACTGTGTTAGAGATGATGTATTAGCAATGATGCAATTTCTTCAATCATTTGAAAAAAGCCCCAGAAATTCTTGCCCTTATCTAGTATAGCACACAGTACATTTCAGCAAAGAGCTCCTGGAAGAGGGGCTGGGAGCATTTGTGGCTGGGTGATGGCCTGTTTCCAAGGGCAAGCATCCAAGGCATTCTTCCTCCCCCAACTGCACAGAGACACGTCAAAGGAGTCCCTTAATTCTGGCGTCAGGTCAAGAGGCCTCTTGAATACATAGCTCCATGTAACAAAATTCCTAGATTTTTGTCCCAAATCTGCGTGGAACTGTTATTTAATGCTAAAAACATGGTCATGACTATCAGGAAAGTTTATCTGGGAAGAATGTTCAGTCCTCCCATACATCCACATATTTCACTGTGGGTATATTTCATGGACCCAACATTTTCCTCTGTCAAACTTCACTTCAGAAGTTAGTAACTATTGAAACTACCCACATTTCCCCCATCCTTTTTAACAAGGCAGTGAATTCCTATGGCTAATTTTTTCCTTGCTTTTCATTCTGGCAGTATGATTTATTCCAATATTTTTACATTAAGTCATGGGTCCAAATCACATCCATTACTGCAAAAATGAAGTGGTGAGAGTACAGGGGGAAGTTAACCAATGAGGTGAGTAAACACACCTCAGTGGTGATGCTCATGATGCTTTTAAAAGGACAAAACATGAGTCAAGAGGATGACTGTGTATCTGAGCTTAAAGAATGTTACTAAAAAGACTTATTTGAAAACAGGCAATGCTTACTACAAATATGAGATGTAATAGAGTAGCAAAAGTGATACAGGACCATCTTTTCCAAGTCCACAAAAAGTAGAGATTACAAAGATATGTGTATTTTTAGACTAATTAATGGTCTTTATTATTCTCTGTAGCTATGATTATTAATCAGGTCAATTAGAAATTCTTTGTATGCATTTTTCACTGATTGAGAGCAAGAGACAGAAGAGAATGCAAGGACGGAAAAATAAAACAGTCCTTTAGAAATCTAAATGCCAACACATGGAAGGTTTTTGCTGTCTTGAGGTCAGCTAGTCAAAATCAGTTTCACTATAAAGAAGCGCTGAGGGAGAGGGGCATGTGTTTGTGAGTATATAATCTCATCTCCAACATCTTTCCATCTGTGAAATATGAAGCTGAAACAAATGACAACCTCCTGACATCCGATTCATCATACCTCACTTGCAGTGTTATCAATGATGAGGGGGAGGTAAGAATGTTAATACATAACAGAAAGACCAAGGTAGGTAGTGAAATCTATTTAGTGTACCCATCAGAAGCAAGCGTAATAGCTGGCTTGGTTTTAAACCCACAAACTTAGAAAAATGAGTCATGACAGTTTTAACAAAGAATGTAAGATGCCCTTTCATGGTAAGAAAAAATATATAAAATACTTAAAATACTTACACGCTGTAACACAGTCTATCATCTTGGTTGGTAAGTTTGGCCATATAACTTGAGCTTGCCTCTGGATGTACAAAGGAAGTGTCAGTAGCTGAGGCAAGAATAATGGGAGCAACAAGAGGCAGAGCCCCAGGGTTACAGGACAGAAATGTGCTTCCCACTGAGCTGCATGTTATGCCAGCAAGTGAAGCTGACAATCAGTCCCCACATTTTATAGTACATTTAAAACACAGAACTCCCACCACTACACTTTGCAGAAGCCCCTCACTGGCTCTACACCCATTTTTGGGCCACGGTAAATATCTTCTCCAGGAATGGCTGAAACCAATGGATATATTCCAGCAGATCCTCTCTTCTCTGGTTCAGTTTTGCTGTCTAAACAAAAGGCTTCTGTATCGCAGGAGATTCTGCTGCCTTCCTAGTCACATCTGCTTTTATCTATTCCTTGAAGAGCAAACTCTGCCCCAGGACTAATTTGGGATTTTTGTGGCTCAGAGGTAAGAAAAGATGATTTGGTCAAATGCCTCCATCTGAGAGTCTTGGAGGATTCACCATTACCTGTGTGTGGCTAGCTCAGGAGGTGTTCAGAGGAAGTGTGGAAAGGCTATATTCCAAAGACCTGGCTAAAAATCCATAACTTGCTGCCTCCCTTTCTTGATTTGCATATATGAGCTGTGGCATTATGCACTCACAGAAAACAGTGATAAACACTCTTTTGCAGAGTGGATCCCTATCACACACATACCTGTAACAGCAGTGGATCATAGATTGACACACTTCTCTGGACCCACCAGCACATCTGGAATGCATAAAGCTCTGTGTTTGTCACAGCTCTTTAAAATGTACATCTTCAATTAGAAAATGCAAAACATGATATATAAACAGTGTAACAGTTTATTATATGTAAATTCTAAAGAGCATGACATTACTAACTTAACCCAAAGATTTTTCACAGCAAAATGGCAAAGCATTTCTCAATATTTAATTGTACCCATTGTTCTGTCTTCTGAATACTTTTTTTTTAAATTAAAGGAACACTTTAATTCAAGCCCTTAAAATGTATTTATTGTGATTGATAATCAATACAAGATGACATTTTCAACAAGGAAAAAACACTTCCCATCTGTTGTGAGGAGAAAAATACACTGTTAGACTAAAATATATCTTGTAGTCACACCCGTAGACATGTATCCAGTAAAACAGAAGAAAACACTCCCTAATCGAAGTAAGAATTCTGTTTAAGTGTGATTTCAAGTGCACATACCTCCAGCAAACATGTTCTTGATTTATAGAATATAGACCACACATTAATATTGCCAAGTTCAATAAATTGTAAGGGATTACATGTCAATTTGTTAAATGTAACATATTTTAAATAGCGCTTAATGATATTTTTATTTATGCAAGGCTGAATGAAATGGAGATCTGGTTCTCCTTTTGGCTGCAGCAGTCACAGCAAGAGTCGGAGGCATGCATACAAATCAACAGCAGAGAAACCACTGGTGGGGTGCTTTCCTGGTTGAAGATGGGAATCTGTTCATGCTTATAAGAGTCAAATTAAAGTAAGAGCACATTGAAGTTTGGCCACAAACACAGATGCACCATGAGTGTAAACAGGGGTTCCTGTTTACAGTTCAGAAATGATCCAGCAATATGCCAGAGGGCTTGCTGGAATCTGAGCTAGAGGTTTCTTGGGCTGAGCCAAGCTGGGCAGCCCGGGGCAAAAGAGGAAAACTAATAGGATTCTAATTTTTTTTTTAAATATATTTGGAGAGCTGTGGAGGCATGGGAGTTGTGGAAGTACTGCTGCTTTTCAATACTGAGGATGCAGAAATTAAGGAGGAGGTGTTAAGAATTTAATTTTCCCTTTTATTCAGTGTAAGAATAGTGGGGTTTTTTGAATGATCATAACTTGATAATTCAAGTTGAATGATCATAAGAAAGCAGCCCTTAAAAACCCGCAGGAGTGCAGCAAGAGTAGCTTCAAAATAAAATGTTATTTCAAGCCTGGTTTTAGGATACATCAAAAAATGGAAGTAACATCAAATGTGTCTTGTTTTCTTTTCACTGACACATTTTGAATTGAAAATATATATTAATAGCTGTGATCTTCTTCAGAATATGTTACATTCTCCTGTATGTGACACGTTTTGTATGGTCAAGGATGCTGCATGCCTTCTGCACTGTTGAAGATTCCCAGACTTACTGGTTGCACCCTCAAAGAGATGCTGTGTGACTCTATTGAACAATGTGAATGGAAAACAATGCAGATCAGGTCTGGGTTATAGGAAATATTTTGCAATAGCCACAAATAGGAAATCATGCTTTCCTTTCAAAGCTTTTGTCAAATTAAGACTACCTCTAAATGGCATTTCCAAACAGGGCTGACAGTGGTGGATTTCTGCTAACACAGAGATTAGAGATGACTTAGTTCAGTGATAAAAGTGTGAAGCTGCAGTCATGTCCTAATATGATGAAACCATGTTTGCCACTCTTACTTGAACACAGCTGCAACTAGTATCCATAATTCAAATTAAGTGCTATTTAGGAGAGTGTTTGGAAACCCGATTAGTGTTCCAGGATTGAGATTTATTGTTTCCAGATTGGTGGTGACTTTTCCTTTATAGTTTTAACGATTTAGGGAAATTGAGACAAAACGTCAAGTGGAGAATTTAGTATTTTAAAAATGTCTGAATAGAACAAGCAAGAAAACTCAGATTTACTTGACTAAGCCTGACTTTGCAAATTCACCTATTTATCAACTTTGCAAGTTGTTTTTTTTGCAGGGTAATGGTGAGTGCCCATGATTTCCTCAGGGGACTCAAAGGTACACCTCTCTGCAGAATGACTGACAAACCAGAACACAGTTTGCCACAGTGAGCATCCAATCCAGACATGGTCTGTCCTGGTGTCATGCCAGCCTTCACACACACCTCTTGTCCCACTGTGAGCAAGTCATGAGGGGCAGGAATCATCTTACCTCCTTTTCCTGATCCAGAAGGTATCCATGTAGCCTTAACTGGACCCCGAAAAGAGGCAGGTAGTTCCTTGGAAATATTTGTGCTATCCTCAGGTATCTGTCTGAGGCTGTCATGATCAATCAGTGTTGAGACACCTGTCAAATGAGCCAAATCTTATTTACACCAGATGTCACTCTCTGAAATAGCTAAAGACCAAGCCTGTAAATCTCGATTTTCTCACATGGACCAGCTGTCTATTGCACAGGTTCAATCAACTCTTTGACAAAAGAGAGTGCTCTGCTCTTAAGTCTTACTGCACCTCTCCTGAAAATTATTATGGCTTGAACTTCTGTGCAGGATAAACAAGTGGGAAAGCAGAGAGTGAGAATGAAATTACTTTATGAAAATAAATTGTTTGTGTAAAAGGCATGAAAAATCAAGTGGCAGTTCTCAAATCTATGTAGGTAATGCAAGGTCTTTGCTGAGGAGCTGGATGGAAGTCCTGTTCCACTTTTGGTGTATGGGCAATGGATTGAGCCACATTCATACACACACACATGCACACACAAACACAAACACACACAAAAAACACAAACACAGTGTGGGTTCCAGAAAGAAAAATGGGAATGAGAAGCTCTAAAATGGTCTTCCAGCAGTAAAATCCTCTGTGCATTGATTGAGGGTAGAGTGTCCTGATGAAGCATAAGGCAGCAAACAGATGTGTAAGGAAGAAAAGCTATTGTATATTCCAAGGGAAACAATTAGCAGAAGTCCCTACTGCAGCCAGAAAGAGGAAATTAATCTTTCTGGTATCTGTGTTTGGTTATCTGAGCAAGATGGAAAAAGATGGAAATATTCAAGACAGCAAGTTTGGATGAAAATGTATCTGGAAATGCACTTCCCCTGGCTGCATTGGAGATGAATTATAATTGCAAAATGTGTATTTTTGTGGTTTACTCCTTGCCCTCTTTGAAAATAATTCAGAAAGTAAATGTGCTATAATTTCTAAAGAAGAAGACACAAGCAAAAGATGTTTATAAAAATGTACTGAGTTGTTTTTTCCACAGTGACCTTGGGCTGAAATGGTCAATGACATTGTATAAATATTTGTTTGTCAGATTAACATCTTCATCTGATTTGCAGCCTCATCTGATAGGAGAGGAGAGGGAGTCTCAGCAGGCCCTCCAGCACCATTTGTCCAGGGAACAAAGCCCTTTGTTCTGACAGGGATTATTCATTAGCAGATATTGCTGGCTGGCTGGTATTCACCAAAGATGTGAGAAGAAGACTTTATTGTGGAGCTGGAGTTGCCCATGAGCGTGTGTAGGAGCCTGGGTCAGGTGAGGCAGCCAAGAGGAGGCATTGGCTTCCATGGGTCTTAGCTGCCATGTGCACAGCTGTGACCAGCTTTGCCAAAATCTTTACTCATGAGTGTGCTGGAGACAGCACACATAATGCAAGCCTGATGTTGCTGAACTGCCACTTCCATCTCTCATGGCAAAGGTGCAGTTGTGGACATTTGAATATTTCCTGGTTTACTTTCCAGGGTATGATACCATCTTCCTAAGTAAGGGGCAACTGCCCAGTTCTGCTCTCTGCCTCTGTGATTGAAGCCTAGAAGTGAAGGGGAGAGGGCACAGCCTGGCATAGAGAGCCCTCTCTGTGAGTATCTGTGTGCAGGAGTGCATACATTCACATCTTCAGCAATCATTCCCCACTTATCTGTGAAAACAGAAACCTTTGGCACAAGTGTTTATGAGAGCAAATAAAGAAACTAAATTATACTTAAGCAAAGTGGCTTTGAGTGTGGTGACAGAACTGGAAGGGACCTTACTGGGTTACTAAGTTGAGTCTCTTCGAGGTCACTGGCAACTGCTTGTTATAATTCCTTTCTCAGTTTGTGAAGTTCAGTTTTAAAAGGCTACATTTATAATCCTCCTCTATGCCTGCTAGAAGTGCTTTGCAGAGACTCTTTGCTCATTCCACGAGCAACAGTTGTGCTCTCTAGGATTTCTCAAGCACTGCTAAGGAGTTATTTGGAAGATGGTTAATTTAAATATGTTTTCTTACTTGAACAGATTATATTTCCTCCTGTTCTTCATGTAAGATTCCCCACTGATTTTGGCTTCACTGCTTCTGTGAAGATAACAGAATTGAGTTATTTTAGGCTGGACATAATCTTTCCTCTTTGAAGGAATTCCTTTCCACTGCAGAAGAGACTTGTTCCCCTTGTTGTACTGGCTAGCAGTTGTGCCAGCTGCAATTTCCCCTGGAAACAAAACCACAGAAAATCTTCTACCCCTGTAAGGAAACTTTCTTTACTTATTTGCTAGCATGGGAGATACTTCTGCAACCAGGAATTGAAATGATTGTTGAAAATGGCTGTGATTCAAGTAGTGAGAATGGCTCTAAGAAGGGTCTGCAGTATGAGGGGATGCTCAAGGTCTTTTGTATGTGCTGCTTGGAAGGGGCTGCATTCCTCACCCATAAATCTAGTAACAGTGCTGCTGGAACAATGCTATTACTGCAGACTGAATTTAGCTCTAATTTGTATGCAGATTTCACTAGTTCTCTTAGCTAAAATGACTCCTTGGTAAATATTTCAAGGACTAGGTCACAGTGGAAAGAAAGCTAAAGGCATATTTGAGTTTATAAAGCTGCATAATATTCCATCACTTAATGAGTATCTTCTTTATCTCACAATCTTCGTTGTTCATCAATTCATGACATTATTTACTGGAAAGTAATGGCACCATTTACCAGAAAGGTAGTTTAATCTGCTACTCACTGTTTTCATCCATTTTATAAAATTGACCTTTAATCTTTAGCATTGTGCCTTTCATGAAGCCTTGCCAGAGGAACAAGAAATCTCTCATCAGACAGATGTGGGGCATCTGATGTAAGTAAAGGGTGGTGCTATCACCATCATCAGATCCAGTGATAAATTAGTCCATTTCACAAAACCACAGAGCTGGTGCTGCTTGAATGATGCAAACAGCATCAGGGAGGTTCATACACTGGCTTGGAGTTCATTTAGTAATCAGTTTATTCTGTATCTGTCAAGGGTGACAGGGAAACATTCAAGGGCCATGCAATAAAATACATAAATCTGAAATTTGTCCTGGAGGCTTTGAATATGATTGCAGATATGCAGATAGGTATTGCCCAATAAAAAATCTGAACATTTTGGGACACGTCCATCTTCTTGGATGAACCCATGTCACCAGATCAAACTGTCCACCACTGTTCTCTGAAGCTGAAGGAGACAGAGAAAGTGGGAGAAACTGCCAGATCAGCAATGTGCAGCTTTTATAATCAGCTGGCAAAGCAGAGTGTTTGCCCCCATTGTCTGGAGGACAATGTTGTTTGGGAAAATGAGAATGCAGACTTCACCTTCCTTCTCTACTACAGCTAAATTCAAGTTAACACAGGAAATGCAATTTCCACGTGGCATGAGGTAAGCATAACCTGAACTGATAAATCACCCTACAAACACAGAGCAGGAGAAGAAATGGCAGTGATGCAAGGAGGCTGATCCCAGCCCTGATGAAGTTTGTGAGAGGGTCTGTAATTTCCAGGCTGTGGATCCACCTACCTGGGGGCAGGCTATAGTCAAATTTTGGACTTGATGAACTTAGAGGTCTTTTATGATCTTAATAATTCTGAGATTCTGTAAATTATCCAAGAATCTTGGCAGCTGCCTCATTAGCCCTGTTAAGGGAAAACTTCACTACCTTTACATTTTCTTTTGGCTTAGTTTTTGTCTAAGCCTAACTAAATTTCAAGTATTACCAATTTTCATCTATAGCAGGAGTTTGAATAGTTATGCAAGTTGAGGAGTGCACCCATTCCAATTTCTGGGAACCCAAAATTCATGTTTAGCAGCAACTGCAAAAAATCCAAAACCTAATGGTGGGAAATAACTACAGTAAATTTCAATCAAAAAGTTAATATCTTAAAAGATATAAGTATATAAAAATCAGAATTCAGCGTGTCATTGTCCAATACTCAGCTGTCACATGTATATAGCTACGGCAGACATATCAAATATGTGGGTCATCCATTACCTGTCTTATATTGGATCTCAACATTTTATTGCTGATGCAAATCAGAAAATACAAGTCTAATATTAAATACAATCATCTGAATTGCAATTGTAACCTGCAGAGCCACACCCAGGTGTGAGCTGATGTAGCTCCATGGGCTCTGCCCCCTCACATCACACAGGGTCTCATAGCCAACAGATGCAACAGGGCTGGGAAGGAGGGGATAGTCTGGAAAGCCTTTTCCAGACTGAAGTGATAGATGATTTTCTTATAATTAGGAACAGAATCTATCCTGTACATGGACTGTATATTGCTAGTGACTCCAAGAGTCTATAAAGAACTTGCTGTCTCAAGGATAAAGGTCTTCCAATATTTCTCTCTGGATAAAAAAATAATTATTATATCTTTAGAACAGCACAAAGTCTCATTTTTCAGAATTTACATTCATGTATTATTTCAACTTTTGTTACAAGCCCAAGTAAATATTGTATTAGACCTTAAGTTCACACCTGAGAATTTGACATTTTGGTTTTCATTGGGAAATACAAAATAGTTATTTTTACAACTGGCTAAAGAGATCTAGTACAACTATTACTGTTCAGGGAGCCATTTTTACAATGTTGGTTTCCTTACTGAAATCAGTGTGGTTATTTTTGGGGGGCATTTTTGGACTCTTAATCAAAGCAGGTTAGCTTTGCATGGTACAAAGCACTTGTAATGGAAACAGTTTTTACACACAACATAGAGCAGGAAGGGTGCAAATTTTAAAGACCTATTTTTAACTATTAACATGTGAACTGCACGCACAAGTGTTGACTGCTTGTACTTTGTATACTTTGAAAAGCCATAATTACAATACTTGCTTCATCTATTCCAGCTTGCATTTTCAAATTTTGTATGCAAATGCAATCCAAATTTTGTATGCAATAGACAGTTCTGAACAATGCAATCCAAATTTTGTATGCAAGGGACAGTTCTGAACAAAATAATAAGTCAAGATGGCACATACCTTCACTATGGCTATGTTTTAAAATATCTTAAAGTTCTTAGAAAGTGTTGTTTTCATTAAAGAGTCATCATTCCTGGTTTTGGGCTCATTCACTGAGCATTTCAGTCTTTAGTGCCTCTCTATGTAGAAATTTAAATGTTAAATTTAATTAATTTAATTAATTTAATGTATCTACATTAAATTATACTCAATGTAGATATTTTAAAAATATTGCTCTGCTACATCATAATTTTCCAGGTTATCAGGGTAATTTTCTTACCCATCCTGTGGAGGATGGCATGCTACTACTGCTGCTCCTGCATTGGTGAGGGCTCCTCGTTGACATAGACTCTGTAAATTGTCTCTAGAGAAAAAGGCAATCAGGATTTATTCAGGCTCTTGCATGGACTTGCCCTCTGCATCATGTAAAAGACAAATCCAGAAAAGTCAAATGTTTGTATGACAGGTCTCCATTAGCAAAAGATCTTGTTCAATTCAAACACATTTTTCCTTATGGTGGTAAATGTGTCAAACAATGAAGCATACAATAAAGATCAAAAAAGATAAATATCAACCAATCCTACAGATCAAAGGAAAAAAAAAATCCTGATAACACCTAAAGCAAAATCCAAATACTCATTCACTTTTAAAATGTTTCTAAGTTTTGAATATAGCAACTGGAATCAATTTTGGGACAAGAAGGGGGCAATCCCTAGACACTTTTGATCAGATACTCGAGTATGGATAGGTGGTGGTGTGGATCATCCTTCTGAAATATGAGACTATTACCTCAGCGCAGGAATTATGTCTTTTACCTTCTGCTGGCTGGTGGTGCCAGCAATATTTCCAAACCAAAGCCTGCATCTGAGTGAACGCAGCAATGGTCAGGAAGAGCAGATCAAACTGTGTGTGTTCCTGGGACTTCTCTGGAGCTTTTAGTCCAACCAGCTGTTTGCCTGAGTACAGCTACTTGAAAACAATTCACATGGATTTGGTCTGAGAATTACATGTTATCCCTGATCCTAGGCAGAATAACAGGTTTCTTACAGTCCTCTAGGACACAGATCCAAGTGGAAATTGGCTCAAAATTCACTCGGATCACATAATGAATTATGTTTTGAAACTGCATTTAAAAACAAGCAAACTACTCTGAGGGTGGGAGTACTTACAGACTCATACTTTAATATATTAATTACATTCATTTGTCATCACTTGAACCTAAATACCCTGTGCTACATTAAAGTTGCCAAAATCCCGTTCGACTCTCACAGCTGAATATCCAGAAGTAATCTCTTTAAAGGCAAATGAAGTGAGAGTCTTCCAGAGTCCCACAAGATCCTGGGGCAGCAAAGGTGAAGAGGAGGAGAGGCTGCAGTAGGTCTTTGATGCGTGAAATGGCTGCACTGCTGCAGGAACAGGACCAGTAGAGTTAGGCTGAGATGCACTGTTCCTGTCTTCAGGAAAGCAGTGGCAGTCAGTGAGACCAACCCTGCTAAACTGCAAGGCACCATGATGGGACAACAGGCTCTTGTGGTGCTAAAACTGTTTCCCAGAGTACACACAAAAGACTCCTCATCAGCTTTTATCTGAATAATTTACCAAATGACACATTGCCTGTGTCTATTCTTTCTCTGATCCTAAGATATTCCACCTCTGGCACTGCAAAAGTGTCTAATACTGGACTAACTTGCCAAGCATGCAAAACTGAGGAACCTCCCTGCCACAGCCCTTAGCGTGGCATTGGGAGGGGGAACTCAGCCAAACTTCTGTTTGCCACAAAGTAAATAAGTGAAGCAAAGTTCAGAAACATACTTCCTCTTCTTATGTCTCAGTAAATGCATGGTATAAAGTAGCACAGCATTTGAAAGAGTGCATTAGAATCCAGTTCATTATTTCTTTGCTGTTTCTTCTTATTCTTTACCAAGTTTTTTTCCTCCCTTCTTTTTGACTGACTTGAGAAATGAAGTCATAAACTGTATCACAGATTATAAAGTCCGAAGCTGGTTCTTTTTGAGTTAGCATCTGGGAATCAGGAAGCTAAATTAAAAATGCAGCTATAAAATGACATAATTTGGATGTTTTTTTCTTTTAAAGCTGGACCTTCTGTTGACTGACATTAGATGATCCAGAAGCACATGCTGCAACAGCTACTTTAGTAAATAAACCACTAGGGGTAAGCCATTTCCACAGCTTTCTTTGGAAGCTCTCTGCCCATGTTTGCATGGAAGGCTTTGGTGCAAAAGCAGGGGTCTGGCCATGCGAATGTAGATCTGTGTTTCACCCCTGGCACTGAAACCCAGCACACTGGGAGGCCCCTGCCCAGGCTGGCTTCTGTGGGACCATCTCATTCCCAGCAACCTTCCCCTCCTCTCACAGGCCACCTTGAACTCCAGCACTCCCAGCAAAGTTCCCAGGGTAGATCCCTCCTCATGTCTCCATGCCTGCAGGTAAATTTGTGTCCTTCCATAAGTCCTGCAGTGTAATATCTGCCAGTTTTTCTGAGTATTTCTTATGGCTTTAGCACTGGCCTCAGGCTCACAGCTGAGCTGGAAGAGCAAAACTCCTGCACTCCTGTGGGTTTTCTGCAGCCATTCAGCAAGGCCTACAGTAGGGGTAGCTCTGATAAGGCTCTGATAAGGTCCTTTGCACTGCTGCCTCTTACACTCATTTGAATGTGCTGCATGCACACAGGCCTCAGGCTTACAGGGAAGCCCCTTCCCATCTGTGCTGTCTCTGTCCCTCTTGGTTCAATCAAGTATCCAGCAAAGAGAATCCTACAAATAGGCCTGTTTGTCATCATGTTGCTCAGCTCACATTTACTTATGCCATATTCATATTGCATATGTATCATCCTAATTGTTTCATAATGTTGTATAAATTGGCCAGTATAATCAGGAATGCTGGATTGCATTAAGCAAAGTCTTTTTGACATGTACTGAAATATTAGTTCCATATGATAAAATTGATAAAATACAACCTAGATGCCAATGAGATTAGGAAAATGGGCTCTTTTCCACTTACCTAAATACTGGAATGATACACAAGTTGTTAGCTTTATATGAAATTAATGATCCCTTGAGGCTCTGGCCAAGGATTTAGGAAGTGGTTAAAAATTAATAAAGAGTATAAAAAGAGATACAGTCTCACCTCCCACCCTTGCACTCTCCTTATTATACAAACACACCCTCTGAAGAGTGCTGGCACTTTCTGAGGTCAAGGCACAGTGACCCCATGAAACACACAGGGTGCATTAACACTGTGGCTGTTCAGCTCACCCCATGGGAAGTCTGCACTGGCATCCCCAGCCTGGAGTGCTCCCAGACACAGGAGCTGCTCAGCTACACAGCTATAGTTTTGCAGTATAATTCTGAAATTTCAAACATTCGGCTAGGAGCGGGAATTGAGGCAATATGCAGGGGAAGAGTGGCAAGAAAAAATATTACCTTATTCCTAATGCATCTGGTCCTGATGCAATGATGAAAAGCACCTGTCCTAAAAGGCACAGGTCATGTTTGACAATGTCATTGCTCCCAACCCTCCCATGGGGACAGTTGAAGAACAGGTTCATGCCTCACATACACATAGACCAAGAGGCAGATCTGGCTGGAAGCATTAAAAAGCATATGAGATAAAATGGCAAAATGCCCTTTTCCTGCACATCTTAGGGTGACAAAATGAACCCTACCAACCAGACTTGATTTCCTTTCATCCTGGGCAAGCACTCCTCTAGCCACTACAGAAGAACACAAGAGGACTTTATGGATTATGATTGATGAGTATTTTAGCTCTGGAACCCAAGAATCTGTTTGCATATTCTGAAAGAGACAAACTGATACTTCTTTTAAAGTTGTGTAAGCTGGCTTGGCTAGCAAGAGAATGCCACTATTGCTTTTTTTAAAAAAGTTAGATATTAATATGCTTGGGTTATAAATAAGGAATTGTACAGGCAGCTTCCTCACAGTGGAAGAGGGAGACTGAGAAAATTCCACTGGTGGAGGAAGGTTTTAAAAGGGGAAAAGCTTTACTCTTGCAGTAGAGATTTGTTGAGAAACATGAGATTTAAATTTCAGGAAACTTTCCCAAAAGAACCTTTTTCATTTCATTCAAAATCAATAATGCTGAGGAGAAATCGACTGCAGCCCCATCTCTCCAACCTGCCTTAGTTCTCCCAGAATGGCAGGAATAAAAAGATATTTTTTACCTCAATCCACAGAAATGAGTCAGTGCATTCAATGAATAGCTCTAATGAGAAATCCTGGGCCAATTTTACATGGTTACATCTTAGAGAAAAATTGATGATTATTATTATTAGAAAGTTAGTGTTATTTTAGTATTAAATAACATAGATCATCTTGAAGGAAAATTCAGTTAGGAGAAACTAAATGCCACTTTTCTTCTTTCTTTAACTCTGAGCCATTTAGAGCAAACTGTGTAGTGTAAATGTTTCATCTTCAAGGGGTTCTCAGATTCTAGAATACAATCAGGACCAACTTCAATATTGATCCTTGGGCTGATTTTTAAAAAGTATAAATACATATTAAATAGATTTCAAGTGTTTCCACTGTTGCAAATATAATTTCTTTTTAGATGGGAAATATAATTAATGTTGCTAGCCCCACTGGTCTATCAGAATAGAATATGAGCTGCATATAGATAATTCCATGAAAACACTACTGGAAATTCAAATACTTATCTAATCTTTATGTCTGGCAACCTACACTACATTACTGATTGTTGGTACCAGTGAAGCATAGTATAGCATTTACTTCCAAAGGAAATTAAGCCAAGAAAAAGAGTGCCATTTAGTTCAGAGGAAAGATGTTCATACATTTTTATACTTTAAATGACTCCATTTGAGAGCTTGGAAAATTAAAAGGGCACTCAGCCAAAAATAGCTTAATGTAATTCTACTGAATGCAGGCTAAATAAGGATCAGCCTTATCTAACTTCTCAGAGGTACATTAACCAGAGACACTGTATAAAGTTCCAGAACTATCATATGCCTAAAAGGGATTAGGGGATAACCAAAGTGAAGAAAACCAATTTATTCATAATGTGAAACAACAGGTCATAGAAACTAGCTCAAGATAGTTCCAAGAGAGAGAGCAAGAGCAAAACAAGAGTAATGTCCATTTGTTTTAAAAGGGATGAAATAGCTTTATGTTGAATCACTGGAAAAAATGCTCTGCTTTAAGCCGAAACTATTTTCAGGTGTATAATTTGCATAGGGAAAGGAAAATCTAATAATCTGCTTAGTTAGGATGAAGCAGGGAGCTGTTATTTATTCCCTTATGACTAAGAACCCACTGGGGGGGGAGCTTAGTGTCACACATAAATGGCTTTGGCCCCCAGAGCAAGGACAGGGAACTCAGCTGGAGCAGAATTCAGCAGGTCACTCTCCAGCCTGTTTCCTTCTCACACCTCTGAACTGTTCTTGGTCCTCTTACCTCTCATCTCAGCCCCTAGATGAGCTGCTCCTTTGCCATCACCTAGCACAGAATTCACAACTTTACTGATCTTTACTGGTGGTTCGTCTTCAGAACAGAAGGCAATCAGTTATTTTCTTGAGTTGTATAAAATTCAGCCTTTGCATATATGAAAACTTGCTGTGAAAAGGAGCAGATTATTTGATGCTTTCATATCTACTGGTTTAATGTTCATTTGCCACCTCGAGAAAATGGGGAAATGGTTACTTTTACACTGATAATGAGAACATGCTACTGTCCTTATATATATATATATTTATTTTTTTGTGTATGAAAGACATGTTTTGCCCCAAAAGGAGCAAGATTGCACTTGCTTGGTCTTTATACCAACCATTGCTACACAAGAAAATGATTTGGTTTAACTAATAAAGAAATAATTATAAAGCCATTTGCTGAGTTACAACAAAATAGAGAAGCAAGGGAAGTGTGATAAGCATCACATTTCCTAATGCATAAACAGCACACTACTAAATTCTTCTTTGTGAAAGGTCAGATATTTAAAGGTTAAAGGATACTCCATGGGCAGAAATGTTTATTTTATAGGAAAAAAGAGTCAAAATGAAGATTCAGAAACACTTCTATGAGTCATTAACATAAAGAATATGACCCCAAGTTTCATGATAATTTATGTTAAAACAACACAAAGTCACTAGAGCTATCTTTTCAACCATGTTTGCAGAATTATCCTCATCCCTGCAGCGCTGTGATCAAAACGTACTCACAACATGAGCATTTACAGAGCATGGCAGCTTTGTAAATTCAATAAATTTTAAAACAGTTTATACATTTTTCTTATATAATACATGGGCTGACAATCAAGAAAGTTATTATTGTAATTTCTAGTGATCAAAAATATAGCAAAAGTTACCCATGAAGTAATGATTTTATTTAGAAAAAAATTGCAAATTTTAGAAGCAGAAACATTTTCAATATTTAGTGTGATCTGTGTATGCCTGGAGGTCTGAGAAGGTCAATGTATCATTTCAGAAAACAACACAACCTTGTACTCACAAAGATGGGATTTTTATTAATATGGTTTTATTCAAAGACTGGTAGAAAATTCCATCATGGTCTAGGTCAGTGTTAGTAACTCCTTGTCATCCCTTTTTTTTCCAATGTTACCCTTTTTTATGTTTGACTGTGTTTAGACCAGTTCCAACAAACTGATTATTTAGCATGTAAAATCACATCTCCACTTGGCCATTGCAGACTGTGTAGGTTCTTTGTTCAATCATGTCATGGTCACATTTGATCCTCTCGCTACAGCTCATGTGCAATAATTTACTTGGTCCTTTTTCTCTTTCCTGCTATCAGTGAAATATCATCAGATATAATTTAACATCAAGTAACATGAAGTACACACTCTAAAGAGGAAGTGGTCTCTCCTCTTGGAATGCACATGCAATCTTCACTTCTAAACAGAATAAGAGGTCTGCCACCAATTTCAGTTAAGCAGAATTTAAATCAAAGAGGGGTTCATACTCTGGGCTGCAGAGGAGGGCTCTGTGCATAAGGCTAGGCACATATTTCCTGGGATCAAATGGTTGCAGCATTCTGCCAACCATAGCAAACACCATAACTGTGTGCTCCTTGTGGTACACAGCCTTGGTGCCCTTGGTTAACAGGATGAGTTACCACAGTGAAGATTTTGGTGACTCTAAGGCTAACAGACCAGTGAAGTAACTGTGAAAAGAACTGCAACCCTTCCAGATTACAGTGCTATGATTCTCCCAAAGACTTAGGAAGCACTTGATGGGGTTATGATGACATGAGCAGGCTTGCCTGATAAGAAGTATCTGAATACAAGATGGACCCACCTGGGTCCACATATTTCTTCAACATAGGACTAAAATTGTTCATAGGGCTGTCAAAAATCATTAGATTTTTTTTCTCTGTAATTAGATAGCGTAATATATTAGGAGGAATATGTTTTCTCTGGAACAGTGACAACCACTAATACTGATTCTTCAGTGAACTAAGATTTTTCCTGAGCCAAATCTACCTATTCTTGAATCAGGCAAACTATGTAACTTTGGGGTCTCTGCAGTGTCTTCAATGTGCTTTACTAGATCATGAAACCTAAGGACTCCAAGTAAATTTTACTTCCATAAAAATGACATTGAAATAATATTCTTCCAGAAATGTTTTCTGATTCTTTTCTAGTCAAAATGGACCTAAACTGGGTTGGTTGAATAGTGCCCATTTGGCTTAGAGAGGGCTAGAGGAAATGAAGGAGAAGAGGAAAGAAGCAGGACACATGGAGCCAGCTCCTGCCAAGCCAAAGTAAAGCACACAGCAGGGAGCAGGACAGCAGCTGGCAAAGCTAATTGAAAAATCAGTCATCTGAGATTAACTTTATATGCATCCCTTGACTTCAAAGAAAAACTTCTAGCTCCTTTGGAAATGGTAAAACCTGTTTTTAAAATTCTTTTAGACTTTCTTTAAAGGCAACATTTCAAACATAAAATATTTTTCTGAAACCAAATATTTCATTTTACAAATATTGCAACCAAGGAAAATATTGTGATGTTCTCAAAACCACTCTTCTTTTTTTTTTTTATCCAAAAAGAACCGCTCATGAAATTCAACCAAATTCACAAATAGATGAGTACTTCCTGACTTAGTCTTCAGCAAAAATCCTGCTTCATTTTAACCAAGCATCCTTGTGCTATGTAACCTGGAAGAAGGGGTCACTTGTTCTCCTGTCCTGTTCAGCAGAAGAAAAGCAAGAGGAAAACTGCTTTTGCTGTTGCAGGGCTTGTGAAAGAGATGTCTTTTCTCACTCTACATAAATAGGTTCTGATCCCTCCTGGGGAGTTGGAATTTGCAGGGGTTTGTTAGTTTATTGGTTGTAACCACACTCCTGGCTGATTAGGATTTGGATGCAGCTCACTATCACCACTCACCACTCACTAGACACATCATGTACAGTGTGAATGAAAGACAAGCCAAGAATATTCCTTCCTGGCATTCCAAAATTTACACGGGGTTTTCTGTCCAGGGGAATAAAATTCCTCCTTCTTCAGTGTCAGACCTCAGCTGGAGCAGCTGTTTTGGCATAAACAGTCAGCCTCCTGAGTGACAGAGCAGGAGAGCAGATGGAGAGCCTAGGTAGGGAAGAGGAGGGAACATCAAACATGATCATGGAGGATCACGGCATCACAGGACAGAAAACCAGCCTGCAGTGAGGGCTAAATACAGTCACTTGCAGAATGGACTCCAGGACATCTTTGAGGTCTGTCTGCCTCTGTAGCCGTTCTCCACAATGTCAGAGGAACAGCTGGATGAACAGAGGCCACATTTCCAGGAAATCTGTACAGATACTATGTCAATTCAATGAACACTATCATCTGTCCTTCTTCAACACTAGTACTAAGCAAGCTCAGACTCCCTTTTGGTTATCTTGTGCTGATACAGATTGTTGCCAGACATAACCACTTCCAGCTCCAGGTGCCATGAGGGAAAGTGTTGCCCTGCCCAGGTGTCCCTCATTGCTCATCAGGTGGAAGCTGCCCCCACAGCTCTGCTGGCACTCAGATGAGTATGAAACCTGGGGCAAAACTACTACTCCAGTGAGCTCTGTGTAAGGCAACCTTCCTGCTTTTCCCAGGAGCATGAACATTTTCCTTCAAGCTGTTCTTCCCAGGAGCGGTGAGGAATAGCTGAGCAGCAGAAGAGCCTCCAGTGAACAACTGTCTACTGAGGGAATTTCTGTAGACATGCATGGACAGGTGTGATCCAGTAGGGAGCCCAGGAGGGCTGATTTCCCTCCTCTTCTTCCCCTTCCACCTTGCTCTACTTGACTCTTCCACTGCTGAGTGATATGGTCCCTGTGCAGCATCCAGCATCCCTCCCTGATGCCACCACAGTCTGCACTGCACCCTAGCATTTCTGAAGTCTCATCCTGCAATTCCAAGCAGGAGAGAAAAGAGGCTTATTCTGCATGCACCTGTGCTCCCCTCTGAGCTTCAGGCACCTGTGTTTAAGCCACATGTATTATACCCAACCCTACTATAATTTAAAATACTAATGACAGAACTCAAACACAGTAGGGGCACCTGTGTCCTTTGTGAGTTTTTCCCAGTCATCATCCCTGGTCCACAAACATTCAGCCCTGGAAGCCTTTTAGGGACAAGCCAAAACTGCATCAATAAGTCAATATTACTCAAGAAATTGTTGATTTCTGAGACTCTCCTGTGAATTGCCTGAAGCAGGAGTGCCACCAGATAGGATGGTCCAGCCCCACTGGCTTGGCTGCCAGCCTCTGATGAGAGACCAAGGGTCCCAGCTGCAGGGGTAAGTGAAAGGAACCAATATGAAAAGTAGGCAAACATGCAGAAGTATTTGTTGTGCACATCACCATTTGAAATGCTTAGCTGGATTTCAGCCTCTAATTAGTATTTTTCCAGTATTTTAGTATTTTTTGAAATTGTCCTTATAGAGAATCACAGAATCATTAAGGTCGGGAAAGATCTCCAAGATAATCATGTACCACCTTTGACTAAAGACCACCATGCCAACTAACCACAGCACTAAGTGCCATGTCCAGTCATTTCTTTATCACTTCCAAAGATGCTTTTTCCACCTCCCTGAGCAGTCTGTTCCAATGTTTAACCACCCTTACCAAGGCAAAATTCTGCCTGATGCCCCACCAGAACCTTTGCTGGCACATTTTGAGGCTGTTTCCTCTTGCACTGTTGGTTGTTGCCTGGGAGAAGAGGCTGACCCTTACCTGACCCAAACCTCCTTTCAAGTCATTGTGGAGAGAAATAAAATCACCCCTGAGGCTCCTGAGCTCCAGGCCAAACACCCCCAGCTCCCTCAGCCTCTCCTCACAGGACTTGTGCTCCAGACCCTTCCCCAGCTCTGTTGCCCTTCTCTGGACACGCTCCAGCCCCTCAACGTCCTTCTTGTAGTGAGGGGCCCAGAACTGGACACAGCACTCGAGATGTGGCCTCACCATTGCCAAGTACAGAGGGAGAATCCCTGCCCTGCTCCTGCTGGCCACTATTGCTGACACATGCCAGGACGCCATTGGCCTTCTTGAGCACCTTGGTGCACACTGGTTTATGTTCAGCTGCTGTCCACCAATAACCCCAGGTCCTTTGCTGTTGGGCTGCTTTCCAGCCACTCTTCACCAAAAGGAAAGGAGAGGAGTTCTTAAAACATACCCCAGATCAGAAATAGCTGCATTTCAGGTACTCACCCTTCTTCTCAGATCTCATTATATTAAATAAGGATCCCAAGAAAGTATAGCAAAGTGTTCAGGCTTTTTCTGAATCAGTTTTTTCTGAACTGTTTTTTCTGATAACCTGCACAAAGGCAAATATTGTCTTCTGCCCTCATCTGAAGGAAAGGCCCACTCCATGTCAGTGGGAAAGGCTCCACTTCACACACTTGTTCTTATCTTACTTGTGTTGCAGGACAGCGTGTACTGCTGCTGGAGTAATTGTTTCTGACAGGTAGACTGCAAACTATGCCTGTGAGAGTGTGGTGTCATATTTCTGTTCAGCATGGCCACTAGCATCCCTCCTGACAAAGACCTGTTAGGAGGGTGGCTGGTCATAGGGGGAAAGCTAGAGCTAACTTTATAGATGGTTGGGTGGTTGGGGTAAATGTGTAGGGTAGCAGTCCTAGAAGGTTAATGAGTAGGAGGAAGATTATGAGGGATGTTAAAATTAGGGCTCATTTGTGCCTTTTTTTGTCTAGGGGTATTATTAGTTGTTTTGTGACTAGGTTCATAAACCATATCTGGGGGGTTGACAGTCAGTTATTAATTCATTGATTGTCTAGGGAGGGTAGTAAGGGAGCTGGGAATGTTATTGAGACGAGGGTTAGTGGGATTCCTAGGAAGGATGGGTTTGAAAATTGGTCGAAGAAGATTAAGTTCATGGTCAGGTTCAGGGGGTAGTGCTTGGAGCGATGGGTGGTTTGTTAGAGGTGGTATTTATTGATACGAATGACAGAAGTTTGGTTGGATAATTAAAGAGAAAGTGAGTAATGAAGTGAGCATGATAAAAAATCATGATCAAAATTGTGATCAAACCCTCAGCATTCAGGTAAGCTGAGGCATCCCTTTCCCTGTTGAACTGCCAAACAGGCCAGGTACCAGCACAAACTACAGAAAAAGTACCTCTTCCTGTCCTCACTCACATTATGATGTAGAGCTTCAGCATCTCATGAAGCCAGAGATCAGGCACTCCTCTGCCTTCACCATAGCTCTATCACTAGGACTGCTCAGAAATCCTTATGGAGTTTCTATAAATCTTCAGTGTCAGAAGCATGATGGGGAAGGGAAAGTGGTAAATTGGAACTTCACAAATGATGAAGATCACTTTGCACTGGATATTTTTGGTAGAGTAAAACTCTGAAAATGAGATTCTTACCACCTCTGAAGCAGGAAAAGACACCTTGTGAAGGTGTCTTGTCTTCCTTGTGCTCAGGTTTCCATGGCTTTACATATCCATAGTACCTGTTTAACAGCCAGCCACATACAGACTCATGGCAACGCTCAGAACCAATTCTGAACTACACATGGGGAGCAGGGCACTGAAGAAGTCTGGTGCCAACCTGTGGGAGACTGACTCACTGTTCTGGCATTTCTGTAGCTGCAAGCCCTGAAAAAATACATCAGAGGGGGAAAGGCAAAAAGGATAGATCAAAACTTAGTACAAGATAGTTGCTGGTGGTCCCTGCGGTCCCTGACAACAGATGAGGTTGAAAATGGCTTTTAGTGGGGGGTTTATTTTCTTATTGCTTTGAGGGCTACAGCTGAAAGCCACTACATTTAATGTTAACATTGAGGCTAGAGAATCCATATTGTAGTGATTAGTAGCAGGAACTTCAGAGATGGTAGCGTGCAAGCCAGAGGGAACATGTAGATTGAGTGTAAGGAGACTGCAAGAATCACAGGTCAGCTCTAAGTAATGGAATTTGGGATTTTAAAATGCATTTCCTCTCTGGTTAGTTTCTGAAATACAAACAAAATCTCACAGGATTTAGGCTTTCTCCTTCCTTGGGTTTTGGCTCATGAAACTCTTCTTCTCTCCTTGACTGGTCTAAATTGGATTATATACAATACATAATCCAAAGTGGGAAGCAATGTCAACCACATTGATGCCTTGGTTTTGCTTGTTTAAAAATTGCATTTCCATTCTCAGGGCTCAGTTTACAGCCCTCTCTCACGCAAATTCCCCTTGTCTCGAGGGAACCATGTCCAAGTGAGGAAGACACTCAAGAAGTCTTGTAGGACTGGGCCCCTAGTTGCTTAGGTTTCTTGTGGAAAGAGGGCAAATTCCTAAATATTTAGCAGACTTTTTTTCTCTTGTAAAAGAAAACTAGACCAAGAGAAACATATCAGTCTAAGTAAATTTCAGTGCTATTTTTTGGCCAAACCCAATGGAATCTGTGTAGAAAAAAGAGAAACGCACTAAAGACAGACACAGGACTGAACTCAGATATCCCCCCTTGGTCTGTTAGTTCATACTTTGAAATAAAGTTGTTGTTATCAAAATTTTGTATAAGGAAGGCAACGGTGGTAAGAAGAATAGGCAAGATAGTATGCCTATATATTTTCCCAGAAAGAGATTCAGATTTTGATAATATAGCTATTTCTGAGTTCATAATAACAGAAAGAACACATAGTTGTGACATTTTGGGGTACTAGCCATTCCTATAGCTGCCTTTATCTGAACACAATATTTTTTCCCAGTATTTTGAGGCCTCATGCAAGAAAGGATAATCAGTATTTGCCTCTAAATTGGAGAGATACGGGTTTGATGTATGGCCCCTTCCAGAGAGTAACATTCAATGGCTCAATGTCCAGATGAAGATCAGTTACCAGATATGTCACTCAAAGGTTCACACTGGACATAGAAATGATCAAAGGGATGAAACATCTCTCCTATGAAGAAAGAGAGAGAAAGCTGGAGTTTTTCAGCCTGGAGAATGCAAGGCTCCAGGGAGACCATATTGTAGCTTTACAGTACTTGAAGAGGACAAACTTTTTATCATGGTCTATGGGAATGGACAAGGACAATTGTTTTACTCTGAAAGAGGTTAGATTTAGATTGTACACACAATGAAGACTTTTTATTTGTAGTGGGGGTAGAGAGGCACTGGAACAGATTGCTCAGAGAAATTGTGAATGTCCTATCTTTGATAGAATTCAAGGTCAAGCTAGATGGAGCTTTGAACAGCCTGGTTTAGTTAATGATGTTCCTGCTCATCGTTCTATGATTCTATGAATGTGTCTCTATATTTCAGTAGGATGATCAGCCAAAATTGCTCACCTACTGCACAGCCCTAGAGATCCCTGAAGTTCATACATGTCTTATTTGGAATAAATCAGGATTTCTAGTTGCCAAAACATCCATTCTTATGAGTGTCCAGGATTGTTCCTCTTAGCCAAGTCCAAGAAAATCTTATGTAAATACTACCCCCAGATTTCTGGGATGGTTCAAATCTCTTGACTATCTCCTAGTGCTCACTGGCTGGGACAAACTGCTCAGAAGGGAGGACTCCCACCCCAGGCAGTGGATAAGGAGAAGCAACTAGGAGAGACACAGGTCTCATGAGCAGGAAACCTACTCAGGCTGTGTAAAGCCACAGTGAACAAGATCAGAGCATATAAGAGTTTTTGGAGAGGTACATGCATGTCTGAGCTTCAGAACTGAGTTACTCTGTACCAACAGGAACACAATGGAGTGGGAAACGTGACTCTGATAGTGCTGTACTGCTTAGAGAATTTTCTCCAAAAAATTGTGGGAAATCATGTTGTAAATCATGCAAAGGACTCTTTCTGTGAAAAAAACCCAAGGGTTGCATGCCTTGGTATTGGCATGGCCTGCCTTCCCAGGCATTGGCAAGAGAAAGGGATCCCTGCCAACCCCAAAACCAAGGTTATAGCCCCTTCCTGTGGAAGACTCAGGATGGCAGCTGGCTCCTCCTTACAGCCAGGTTTGTGACACACATCTACCCTTGTTCACTGTGGCTCTACTTTTCATCCTGGCCAAGTCCTGGCAGCTTTTTGATAAGAAAGTCAATTTTAAAGCTATTCCCTAAGCAGTGATGCTGGATCATGCTTTGCAGCAGCCAGCTGCACACAGAGCCTAGAGGTGTAAGAGGGGCTGCATTTCATACTGTGAGTCAAGGGTACAAACCACCTTGCCATAGAAAAAGGTCAGCAGCAGTATTAGTTGATCCTCCACAAATTGATCTTTACACATCTGATCCTCTGATCCATCAATACTGCTAGTTAAAGTATTTGACTTAACAGACTGATCATTAGACTTGATATTAACAATGCTGCAGGTTTTTTGTTTGACAAAAGATATGCCTGAAAATCACTGTGCCTTAATTGGAGATGTTAATGCATAAGTGAGCTGGTGGACAACTAATCCTGTCACACCACACATTATCTCTACAGACATAACCTTAAGTGATTTTACCCTTCTCTTTTAAATGTTTTGTCTACCAGTATAAAGTACCTAAACCATACTGTGTTTACCCCATTATCATCTGTAGGGATTCTTTTTTAACATATAACCACCACAGACTGTGTATGCTCAGGTGAAAATGTTCCCTGCAGGCATTGATAGAAGATTAGTCACTCTCATGGACAATTGTTTTAGAAGCCCAAGTGCCAAGTGTTGGTCTTTGATTTTTTCCAACAAATTCAGAAAATCACAAATCTTTGTCAAATTACTGTTTTACTAAACGGAAGTGGTTTAATCAAGATGCCTTTGTGGATTCACCCACAAGCCACTTCAGGTGCCACTTCTGCAGCTGGAGCTGGTTGTGGTCAGTGGACACTGAAGTCCCATTGGTATCAATTAAGCAGAAGTTGCAGGCTTGTGCTCAGAGAAAGGGGCAGAAGAGAGAACTGGCTGAATTCTGTTGCTCTCAGGAATTCTCTAACTACCTCAAATGGGGCAGGAAGCAACCAAACAGACCCATGCTTTCCCTTTTATTGAAAGAAAGTCAGATGGACAATCTGCTCCAGGGTAATGTACACAGGTAATTCAAGAAGAAGTGACTTTGTAAAACTAGCCATAGCAGGAAGTTGATGGGAACTACCATGTAGGGCAAAACTTTACAAATGTCTTTTGGTGACCAGATATGGAGTTGTGCACTCTTCCCCCAGCTTTGAAAAGGCAATACTCCGTACAGAAATACTGAAACCCTCATGACTTCAGAGGAGGTGGTATTTTTCACAAATGCCTAAGCTCTGAAATCAGAGGTAGTAGAAGAATCTCAGTCTTTGCTTAGAGGAAAAACATTCAAAATGGCAGAAAAAGAGCTTTAAAAGTGAATCATCACGGCCTGCACACCAGAAAACCAAGAAAAACAAACTTTTTTTCTTTTTTTAAATCAGACCAGTTTAATAACTATTTGAGTTATATGCCTTGGCAAGATTCCAGCACTGTCTACCCATGAGTATGAAGCTCCTGAGTTTGGCTCTACACTTCCAGCTGAGGACAAACCCTGTGGCCATCAGCACAACTGTGCTGATACCAGGGACACAGGGACACAGACCCCTGGTGACTGGAGGAGGTGAGTCAGTGGGAGCTGCTCCAGCCAGCTGTGCAAAGGCTCCACAGGATGAAAAGCTGCATCAAGCCCAGCCTCATCTAGAAACATGAAAATGGGAGGCTGGTTCTCATCTCTTACTTGTGAATCATTCCTGCATTTCAACATTCCCTAAGACCTCTGAGGCCGAGGCCTCTGTGTGCTAGATCTTTTGGGACTCTCCACCATGTAGGGATTTTGATACATGGCTCCTGCAAACAAGAAAGTTCTGGTGATAGTTAAAATAGACTTATTATCAGGCCAGACATGTATGTAAAATGAGGGGAACAGGAAGGAACCTGAGCTACTGTTTGAACTTTCTTCATACACCATAGTGGAAAAAGAATATACAAGGGCCATATATCCCCTTCAAGGCCATTTTAGCAACTCCCTAGTGTGAGCACAGCTACCAGCTCTTTGATAGATTACTGAAAACTTACTGCAAGCACCCTTTCTAATTTTGTCTGTTTTGTTAATGCTTACCGTTACCACAGTGCTCACCATGACTTACATGTGTCTGCTTATGTTCTGCTGTCTTTTCAAGGTTTTTCAGACCTTTCTCCACTTTTAATACAGCAGTGACATCCTATATGCAAATAACAGTGCCATGTGTTCTGTGTATCTTTACTGTGTACCACTTAGCCAACAGATGTTTCTAAACCACAGTGTGCAATGTATATTCAATTCATGCAAAAGAACCCTGCAATCATTCTTTGTTTTGATTCAGAAATTGCTAGTGTTTGAATTGTGTAATCGCTGTTTTGGAAAGATCTCCCAGCTACTAAATAGCTGGAATTACTGCAGAAAAGTAGGAAATGTCTAGATTACCTTCTTAGAGTAGATGGCTAACAGTGACAGCATTAAAATAAAGTGACACTGTAAACCAAGTATCTTGCAGTAAACGTGATCAACTATTAGTGTAAGTAACCCATACTTCCATTCTACTTCTGAAAGAACTACTAATTTTTTTTTGAGCTGTAGTTATTCAAAACACAAGGAGACAAAAAATGGTAGAGAGATCCTCCTTGGAAAGCTAAAGAAAGGAATCTAGCCAACAAGAATGGAAAAACAACTGCTGAATCAAGCAGAGACATTGCCCGCTTCAAAGAAATAAATGTAAAAGTTACTGAAGGTCTCTGTAGTAGGGAACTTGTGACCACTTTGGATTTGTGGATGCTATGAGCTTGAAGAAGCTGACTCTGCATGACCACTGAGGCACAGCACCAGTCCTTGGTCCCAGATTTCTGTTGAGTGCTATAATTCTGGCAGAAGATGAGCTTGCTTTGCCAAATCTTAGAATCTCCTATATAGAGCAGGATATGCCTGTCTGAGGATAGACTCCTTTTGTCTGGGTTGCTGATTCTGAACTGCCCTGCTACCCACAAGTTATCCCTTAGCTGACACCAGGAAGATTCAATATTTTAAAGTTAATAGAGGGAGGCATCCCTGAACAAAGTGCCTTGAATCATCCTGCAAAATCCCTTTTGATCGTATGTGTGACTTAGTCAGCGACTCCAGTGTTTAGGTTAGTAACAGGCCCAGATCTGCTGTCAGGAAGAAGAGGCATCTTGGTCCTCCCTTGAGCCTCTTCATCTCCCACTGCAGAATGGAGCATCCCCACTGGCTCTGCTCCAGGCACAGGCAAGGGTGTCTGCTGTGGCTTGCTGCTAGAGCAGAGGCAAGGCTCCAGATGTTGGTGGTGACTGGAGGAGGAGGACCTGTATCCACCCTGTAATGCAGAACTTGCATGTGAGCAGGCAAGACTTCAGCCTCTCCACTTGTGTCATGGTTGCACAGCACAAGAAAGAATTCATCAGAAAAATGTGCATGCAGCAGTGTGCACAAGCTTACAGAATATGTATGAACACAGGGCAGATGATCAATACAGAAGCAACTTCAATTCTAGTGTTTCCTAGCTTTCAGACTGGCATTCTAGTTTTGATATTGTTCTTGTGAACCATTTTAGCTGCAGTTCAGATACACGAAAGACGGAGCTTTCATCTGCATGGATGTACAGTTCCAGAAAAAATACAAATTTCAGAAAAGTCAAATTTAACAGATGGAACATCAGGAATTAATTTGATGGAAGAAACAGTCTCAGGGCAGCATGGACTCCAGTTTAGCTGAATTAACAGCCATTTTGCCTTGGGTTCCTTTAACCTGGTAATTTAATCTATACGAGTTAGATATCCTATAAACATTTGTTGATTATTGTATTTGAAAATGCATTTCTTCACTTCTAATTGGATTCAGTTTTATTGCTGTAAGAAAAAAGCCTCAACACTTAGCAGCAGTCAAACAGAATTCATTTTCCAGTAATGCAGAACACTCTCTTTGAAGGTGAGCTTGCTTTGCCAAATCTTTGAACTTTGCCATATGTACTAATCCCCACTGCCAATGAAGTGATATTATTACAGACACACAACTTTGGCAAATTTTCGCTGAGAGTTTGTCTTGAGCAAAGACGTCTAAATCTTGCCAGAAGAACGTAGAAACATGTAGACAACTAATGGGTTGAGCTCCTAATAGGTGGACTGGGAATTATTTGAGAATGCATATTTCCAAAGTAGGAAATAGGATTCTTTTCATTTAGTCTTAAATAGAAGAAGTCAATCCTGACATTGCACACTGATCTAGCATTGCTGGATTCTCATATCTCTTCCTATAGCTGGTTCTTCAGCATTCTCTCATTCCCAGCAATGTCAGGCTGTTCCCAGCAGGCATTTACAACAGTGACCATGTCAGGAAGAGCTTCTTCCTAAATTCCCCAATTTCACCTGTATGAAAATGCCCGTGTACCCTGCTGATTTAAGAGAACTTAGATACTGGCTGTGAAAACATATTGTTGTGGGTTTGACTGGTTTTGAGACAGAATTAATTACTTAACCAAAATTCACTTCAATAAAATCTGATTGGTTGGTTGGTTGCCTTGAAGCTGCTCCGGGCACAGCCCACCTAGAGCAGATGGATGGTCCTAGGGCTGAGGAGCCATGTGAAAAATGAGCTGTGTCCCCTAGCCCTGACCAGTCTGCCCAGCTGAGCCTGACTCCCAGGTCCAATGGGCCTGCTGAGTCCCAGTAAACTCCTGCCTGTGCCAGGCCATAAGTAGAAGACACTGGAGTTTGCAGGATACCAGGCTGAAAACAGAGGCTGCACTCTGGCCTGCCTCTGTATCCCTATCTCTAAATGAGACTGGCGACACTTTTCAGGAAGTAGGGTGCTCAGGGTCCTCCATGCTGCTATGACCTGCTGAGATATTTACACATGTGGTTATTTCTTTCATTTCAGATCACACTTTGATACCAATGTCAATGAAAAATAAAAAACCCCAGCTGTTAGCTAGTAAATTCCATTAATCTGCATAGGGTGAAAGGGACTAGATTTTGTTATTATTGTGCAGATGCCATGTGTGAAAGGAAGAAAACTCCTAGACTCTGTGCACAAGACAAGTGTTTAATTTTGTTGGCCTTGTATTTCTACTAGTGTCTCCTGTCCAGGACAAATATTCCTCTTTTCAGGCTGCCTTATTCACCTCCTCTCTTAATTCCCTGAGGAAGAAGAGCAAAACTTCTGCCACGAGGTTTGCACCTCTCCTTGGCAGTTAGACCAGAGTAGAAGAAGATGATTCTTCTGCCAATCTCCCCTCCTGCCTGGCAGGAAAATGAAGATGTATCTTGCGCCTTGGAGGCCTTGCAAGTGAGCACCAGCTCCGACCAGCAAGGCAGCCTCAGTGGTCAGCATATGTGCCAGATGCACAAGGCACAGCTTGAGTCATGGGCCTTGAGCCAAGGATTATTGCTCCAAAAGGGTCATATGTCAGCAGTGCTGCAGAAACCCAAGCTTCTGACCTGCTTACCTTGGAGCTAATAGTCCTGATGTGCTGGATTATGGGAATTACTCCTTACAGCAGCTGGAGCCTGGCAGGAATGAAAACTCAGCAGGAATTGCAGGTGCCTGTGCAGATCTAGGCCAGCTCACAGCAGCCCTGTAGAGCCAGCAGCTGCAGCAAGGGCTGGCTCTAGGAGGAATTATCACAGATTAAATATTTTGGGGTCTCTCTCTCTCTCCAGATTCTAAGAGAATAAAGGAAAGACAGGTGACCCAGTCTGGACAGAGGAAAATACTAGTTCTACTGTGTTAGCTGGGTGTTTATTTCCAGCTTATGACCATATGAAGCGTTGTATTTTCTCTAGTGCCACAATTCAAAAAGCTTAGGCAGTTCTTGGGTCAAGTATGAGAAGTTAGGGCTCATTCAGTCTTAGGTGGCCTTCTCCAGAAGCACAGTCCTGGACTTGCCATCCTCCCCATTTGGTGAATATCTGAAGTCAGTCGTGTGTCTACTAAAGTCCTTTTTGGGGATGCAAGTCACATCTTTGGGCTCTGCTCTAAGTCTCTTCTATGTATCTGTGCACTCTTAAGGAGAGATTGCTGAAAAGTGAATGCACTTAGCTGCAAAATCCAGCTTGGATAGTTTTTAGTTGGTGAGCTCCATGTGAACCATTCTTCTGGCACAGTCACCAGTCCATCATGTTTCCCCCCAGGGAAGCATTGGGATTTGCTGCCCGGGCCGTGGAGACCTTGCAGAGAATGCAAGGAAACTCTTTTCTAAGTCTGTCTAAATGAGGGATTGAGGAAAAATGTACCTTCTGACCCAGCAGAGTCCAGAAGTGCAGCCTGGCCACTTGTGCCACTGCTCCACTCTGCCCATGAACCTAGTTTCATTTCTGCATCCTTAGACTGGGGACAATCCAGGTCTTTCGTTGATGCAGAGGTGGGAGAAAGCCAGGTTTACCAGTTTAAATATGACCTAATCTCGGAGAACAGAAGGCAGATGGGATACATAGAGTTTTCAAGGATAAGCATGACTGCTGCAGAGAAGCTTTACATTTAAAGCAGTAAGGTGTTTGATTAGATAGTGCTAATGGTTGAAAGCTCATACATGCACACACCCTGTTGGTCACTGTTTGCCTCTGGGAGCACAAAGGTGCAGGAGAGGCATGACCCAGAGCCCTGTCAGTTCCCCAGGGCACTGAGGGGTTTCCACTGTTCCCATCCTCACCCATTGCAACATGCCTGCTTCAGCAGTCCCCAGGCAACCCTTGGCATGTGAGCTTCTTCCCAATCTCAGGTTTTCAAATAAGATCACCAATGCTGAGCACTTTATAAGGTGACCAGAAAAAGCAGCACCAGAAGAAGAAAGTTTTTTCCTGCTGCACTTGACTTTCTCCAGTTGGGCGATTTTTGGGGACTTCTTATATCTTTAAGGAAATAAGACTGAATCAAAAAACCAGGTTCCACTTTTGCCAGCTAAATTTTCTCTCACAATCATCTATTCAAAAGCCATCTAAATTACTCTCAAGCCAAGAGTTTTCCCAGACATACTTCAGAACTAAAAGGACAGAGAACCGATCTCCCATTGCAAGCCTTATTTAGTCATTTACCTCTGAATTTTTGAACTGTTTTCTTTTCTTTTTCTATAGCATTAGTAAGTCATATTTCACAGCACTCACTACAATGAAAGCAGACTGGCAATAGTTTGACACTAGACCAAAACCCATTTTTAACCATCTGAGAGTTTTTAAACCATCTGACACTCAGCTGTTCAAAATGTGCAGCATAATCCAGCATTGTGAAGCAATGAACTCTGAAGTTTTGGGTGATACTGGGAAAATTTATAGAAGCAGATTATTTCAATACCAAGACTTCATATTAGCCTGGGAGGGAAGAGAGGTGTGGAAGATGAAAGAAGCAGAGAGCATGATTTAACCTAGATCTAGATTAGCTTCCCTCTGTCTGTCCTGTTTCCTAAAACATCAACTGAGAAGCTGGAGGTAGCTGGACACTTCCATGCTTCAGACATTCCTTCTTCCCTTCTCCAGCAGGGTTGACTCTATTCAGGGTGAGAACAGGTCCAGCAGGGCTAGGAGCATCAGAAGCTGACTGCAGTAGGGTCTCTGGGATATTTTTGACCATTACAAAGGGGTGAGAGAGCAGATCAGAGCATGCAGCCCCCCAATATGCATTGTAACCCATCCTCCATGCTAGGCTGGTGTTTTGGCTGAAGGGCTGGTAAGCCCCAACCTCTCTAATCTGAGAATGAGGTAAGGGCATCAATGAACAGCAATGCAATGCAAACTGGTTCCCAGCAGACATTTTCAAACCAATTTTTCAATCAGCTGAGCCTCCAAAAATGTTGTGTTTTTCTTTCTGTACATCCAGTCATTTAAAATATTATAACAGGAGACGCTTTTGGATTATAGCTCCTTTTGGAAGTGAATCAAACCTCTTTGCTATTTCAAATTAAATGCTGAGCTGTTTCAAAGACATTAATAATGTTATGTCCAGTGGAGATGCACTACACTTTTCAGGATGCCTAGTTTGTACTGACAACAGTTCAAATGTATTTATGTTGTCCCATCAAAAACTCAGTAGTTTCAACTTTCAAGAGGATGTTTTTTAAACATCTTGAGTAAATGGAGAATTTGACTTTCTGCCCGGGACACCCTGAGAGCTGCTCCTTACAAAAAAAAAAAAGAAAAAGGAGAAAGAAAGCAACTAATAGGATAATAAATCCCAACATTTTTCTCTAAACAAGAGTTGTTTTAGTTAAACTAGCATTCACTTCATTTATAACAGCTCCCTACATTTCTTTAGGCTATTGTATTTAATAAAAATCTCTGGACTCATCCATCATTATGCACACTTTACTGATTTCACTTTAAACATTGCTGACTAAAACTTCCATTTATCAAGCCTGTTTTGCCTAGCAGTTGTGGGCTAATTTATTTTCACTTTGAAAGATTTGGTATCTTTGCAAGGAGCCCGGGTGAAATCAGTGTCCACCCTGCACACCACAACATAAGCTACCATCTCTCTGGAGCCACCAAGGGTGAAGGAGGAGGCCTGGCAGGGATCTGAGTTGGGGATGTAATGGAGCTTTGTGCCCGTGGCTCAGCACAGGTAACAGAGGCAGGCTATGGTTCCCAGGGGATGCAGGAATGCACAAGGGAGAGTTGGAGAAGTCTCAAATCTGGCATTCAAGGGTTGTAAGGAACAAATGAAGCACAGGTGTCAAAGGTGTGTAATTTTGAAATTTGGCAGTCATATAAAACCAGAAATTCTAGACACAAAAAGATAAGCCACACTTAGCTAGCCAGGCCAGCAAAGAGTAAGGAGATGTTTTTCTGAGCACAGAGAGATTTGGGGCTCCTTCTAGCCTGAACGATGCAGTTTCTCCCATGTGAATATCTGGGGTCATTCTCTACTTTTGCCTCTATAACATGATTTCTACAGCACTGGACAACATAAACTCCAGTGAGAAAATATGTGAAAGGAAGAAATCTCAGAAAGCCTCTTCCATGTTTGTTCTGTCAAAGCAGGACATGGGCCAAAAAGACATCCCTGCCTTTGGCAGCTGCATGAGCAGAGCCCTGTGCTCACTTCTTCCTACACCAGCAGGAGAAAGCACATGAAGACCAAAAGCACAGCTCTGCTGGGGCGCATGTAGGAGCAGGAATGGGAAGTGGGCTGTACTGCTGTGACAGAGTGAGGGATTAACTTGCTTTTCCCTAGAATACTGAAGGGGATGCAATGTACATCTTCAGCCCTTACCAATACAATCAGCAGCATCTGCTGTGTAGCCTTTGCAAGTTGTCTACTGCTGGCAGGAAAATTTCAGTCATTTTATTTGACTCAGCACTGTCAAGAAAGGCTGCATTTTGTACAAAGCCAGTATTGACTCATTTATAACTCTGCATTACCCCAAAATTATTACTTCTCATAGGTTTTTTACATATGCACTTGAATTAGGTTGACCAAATAATTTGAAACATCCTCTGAAAAACACAGGATGATTACATGTGAGAAAAAAACAGCTCAGCACTAATCAGGCAGCTCACCTCTGCTCTTTCTTTGGATTGCTGCATGTGATGGCTACAAGGGGGGTTTGCTAGAAATCCTTTGTTAAAACCAGTAATTCTTAGCAACACCAGCACCCACTTACCAGATTTCAAATATCACACATTCCTCCAGAAGCTTGTTTTTCTTTTCTTTTCTTTCAGAAATTTCCAAGCTGACACTTGCAGGCACACTGAATGTCAAAAGGTAGTTATAAATACCCTATAAATCCTAGGGGAAAAAAAAATGGTCAGTCTTGAAGAGCTCATGTTCTCTTCTGCCTGTTGTACTGGGGATTCCCCTGCACCACCCTTTGGTCTGAAAGTGCCAAAGCCTCGGGCAGGTCACCTAAACTTGCTGTTCACCCCTCTGTAGAGCAGCAATGCCCGCATAGCCCTCAGGGCTCTCCTGCAGATCAGTGGTGTAAGCTTTGGAAAGCACACCAGAGATGGAAGGTACTCTGTGCTGGCCAGGTATTACTGGGTGCCCTTCTTCACCATCATCAGTTCAGTGGAGCCAGGACAGCCGAGAACCTGCACCCAAATACCAGCTGTTTCTCAGAGTTCTATTTTTTCCTGTGCTTAGTGCAGATCTGAGGACAGGGACATCTTTTCTGACACAGCATGAGAGAGGTGAAGAAAAGAAGAGAATCATAAAATCACAGAATAGTTTGGGTTGAAAGAGACCTTTAAGATCACCCATTCCCACCCCTGGCAATGAGCAGTGACACCTTCAACCAGATTAGGATGCTCAGAGTCCCATCCAACCTGATCTTGAATGTTTCCACTTCAGCTGGGCTGTCAGTCTTGTCACCACAAGAGGGGACGTGTGGAGAAAGGTCAGTTTCCCTGCTCCATTGATTTAGGGGTTTGGGGACGTCTCCATGGCTCATGGCTGCTTTCTGATGCATGGAGGGAACATGTAAATAAACATCCCAAAAACGTCTGCCAGCAGAGAATGATGCCCAATGCAGTTATTTTTTCCAGCAGGGGAAGTCTTCTCCATGGAGGAAGGAAGGCACACAGCAAATGCTGGATTTGAACAATCCCACAGTTTGTTATGCAGGCTGTTAGTCAGCCTCTGCCTGGTAGATTCTTATAGACAGATACATAGGACTGCAATCAGCAAGTATGGGAAAAAACCCTGACAACCCTGGCAACCCTCAACTATTCCAAGGAAAAAAATCTTTCCCCCTTCTCAAGAGCTGGGTTATGCATAGAAATATGATGCCAGCTGTTTCTAGCACAGGAGCAAATCCTATATTAAGCAGTTTGGGTTATGCCAAGTATCCACATCAGTGTGTAGTATTAATTATTTTTTCAAATGCCATAAATTTTAGAGCAATGAGATCTAATGGTTAAAGAAGTTTATAATTAAAAAGCAAATATTTAGCTGAGTTAGCTTTCAATATAATGGGGTAGTACACAACTATTGGTTCAACTTTTGGCAAGTTTCTGTTTTGTTCAGTGACAAAAAAGGTAAAAAGGGGTATGTGCTGGGTTTTTTTCCCATCATCATTAACATCTCTAGTAGATCACATTTAATTATCTTTCTTTTCTTTTTTCTTTTCTTTTGATAATCTAATAGCCACAAACCTTTAAAATCTCTCTGTTTCTTCTGTTTCCATTATTCTTTTCAACCACATCAGCCATCTGATAGAAGAAGGGGTGACAAGAAATGAATGTGAAATTCTACACTCTTGGTTCAGTTATGCTTTAATACTTCATCTTTTTTTTTTTCCCATTACCTTCTTTCTATGTTCTAACATTTTGTTTGGATTCCTGTACCTCTGCTTCCTGCAGAACAGAGGTGTTCATTGAGCTGTCCACAGTGGTTGCTATGATTTTATTAAGGTTTTTTTGAGTGGTTGCACTTGATTTGGGAGCTTGTTGTGGGCCAGCTCAAGGTATTTGCCTCCAGCATGTGTTGTTCTGCCTCTGTCTGCCTTGAGTTTCGTCTCCCACTGAACTGACCCATGGCTGAGCATTGCAGCTTCTCCCAGATATCAGCCTGTTATATCAGATATAACAATGGTCAGCTGCCAAGTTCACCCTTTTACATTTCCCCTTTTTCCAGGGCATTGACAAATCCAACAAATTGTCCAGCCAAATTGTCAGCCCAGTTTGGCAAAGTAGCTAAATGTGTGCTTGTTTGCTCTGTTCAGAGAGATGTTTGAATGCATGTGTGGCTCAGGGCCAATTCATACACTGGGACTTCAGCACATGCTTAACCTTAAGTACATGCTGAAGTGTTGAACAGAAATGGGATGGGAGTCAACACCAAGAACCCTTTTTGTTGTCCATCTTGCAGTATATTAAAAACCCAGCTCTTATCTTTGTATCATTGCTTCATATGCACTTCCATAGAGGCATTGGTGTTTTAGTAGTACAACTGCTAAATTTCCATAACAACAACTTTTACAGGAAGTTCTCAATGGGAATTATCCTCTAATCTTTGCTTGTTTTCGAAAGTTTTACTTCTAACCTTCATTTTGAAATTAAGTCCAAAGTAACACAGAGTGGTCAGAGTTGAGCACATGTGAAACCACAAGCAACAAACCCAAACAACTGAAAATGAGAAACGTTTGTTAATCAAATCACCTGTGTTTTAAATGTTTTCCAAAGAGTGTGTTTCATCTCAGCTTCTAATGAATTAATTATTTTATAATGGTTTTTAAGCTCCAAAGAAGAGCACTTTTTTGGGAGAACTTCTACAGAATCCACGGTGTCCCCAGATTTGACACAGCTGATATGACTTCAGCTGACACCTCACAGTCCTTTCTAAGGAAAAATAACTAAGAGGATAGGAAAATCACCTCTTTGAGAGGGATCTTTCTGTGTGGCTTTAGATTTTATTAAGCCCCACAATAGCATGACTCAAATTTCCATTTAATCCTTTTTGCCAGCCAATGTACTTATTATTGAGAAACTCATTCCTTTTTTATTTACCTCCTCCCGTTGTATCTATAAGATTGTAGAGTTGTTATTTCTGAAAAGACATCAGCATAAAGATAATGCTGTCAAGCTCCTTCTCTCAAGGATGCCTGACTCTGTGGTTCCTGTGCACACAAACACCAGTCATGCTGGTAACATCAGGGTCCTGCCTGAGGTGGGCAGCTTGTGTAAGTCTTCTCTGCTGGGTTGGTGTTGTCTGGTTTTCACCCTGTGATAGTATGACAGCAACGAAAGAAAATGTTTGCATGCTTTCAGCTAAATCCAAAAGGCAACATTCACATGGGCCTTTTGGTCAAGCCTGGAGGGACTCTAGCTGGAGCCGTTTATTGTGTGTGACTTGGGTACTTACAGATTCGTGACTGCAAAACAGAAATGGTGGTATTTTGTATGGGGGAATTCCTCCTGAATTGTATCAAGGGTTGATACAAGAGGAGCTGCTCAGAAAAGAGAGGTTTCTACATCTGGCAATATTGGATTTCATGTCTGTAAAGCAAAAACGAAATTATGCACATAACAAAACATAAACACGTTGTAAAATGCATTCAGACCAGATTCCAAACACATTGAACACTGCATGATTTAATGATGGATAAACTCAGAAAAATACTCCATTGGGGGGAAACTACAGACTCCAAAATGACAGCTGCTATCATTCCAAAACAAGTAATTGTTTATAAATGAATATTTTTCATGATAAATTATTGAATTACATGAAAATCAGATGACTGCCTTCTGCCAAATTTGTTTTCAGTTTCACAAGACAGAATGGAATGTGCTGCAGATGGTGAGTGAAATTAAAAGCTGCTGGTCTTTTCCCACTAAGGGCTGATATTTTCCCTTAGACATTTCCAGTATCTCATAAACCTGCTAAATAGTGGTCCCGGGGAATGGGTATCTAGCTAGATGTACAAAATATTTTAGATATATAGGATTTCAGGGAATCTCTGCCTAATCTGACCCAGTTGTAGTGTAAGCTAGTATTTCATATTCATTTTATGTTGATTTCTCATTCAGACCCACAGAGCCCCAGCATGAGAACCTCTAATTCTTGCAGGGACTCTCAAGGTTTTGGGATTTTTGAAGTTCTCCTTTATATTCTCTCTTGTTTGCATTTGAAACATTTGAAAATGCACATTTCTTTACATGTTTTTTTCTAGTTTCACTTGACTCTTTACCTTCCCCCGACATTTTGAACAGGGTAACAATGACTTGAAGAGGCTGTTTCAGCTGAATCACATCTTAGACTAAGTCCTCCAAGTGAAGTTTCCAGCACAAATAGTGCTGAAGTTTTTTTGTGAGAGAAATGGTAAAGACCACAGAGTCCTGCTGATCTTAACAGAATTTTCAGTTCTGCAAAGTCCTTCGTCTGTCAGCTGCTCCATTCACAGGGATGAGTTAACATTGGTGGCACAAACTCTGCTGGGAACAAAATGCCACGTGCAATCCATCTTGTCCCAGAGAGCCACTGGGGCAGCTGAGCTAAGTCCTGTACTTGCAGCCTTGGCATCAGATCAGAATTTTAAAAGACAGCACATCTGTATCACATTTCTTTACACTGCTTCACATAACTTCCTGACTGCTGTAGAACTGGATCTTCACTGCATCCCGATGTCAGGTAAGCACAGCAAAAACACACCATAAGCACATCCCTGCTTCCCCAGCAGAGAAACATAACTGGTCCCCACCCCAGAGTGGGCAACAGCAGGGGTGAGGCTATAGCAACAAGAAAGTGAGCAATCATAATTTCCCTGATAAAACCTTTCAGTTGCTGTCAGACTGTGGCTCAGAGATCACCTAAACTGTAAATTGTACCTTTGTGGCACAAAGGTACCACAAATTGTACCTTTTCTGCCTCTTCTTTTTCTAGCCCATTGGTACACTGGTCACCAGGTTCTTGCTTTAACTACACTTTGTGTAAAGAAAAGGATGCTGTTGGATTTGAATCTGAAAGCAGATGTCTATGGTTACACATATAAGTGCATTATTTTATATACATGCACATATATTCACATGTACTTGCACAATTCGTGTATCATACAACTTTTAAAGGTTGACTTGTTTGTGTCATTTGACAGAAAAATAACTGCCAAATTTAATCAAATTAAGACAGTTTTAAGAAGAAAAGCTTCTCTGTTGTTTCCCCCCATCTGAACTTTGTCTTCATATCTTTCTGTACACTAAACTCTAGATTCACTTCCCTCTATTTGTAAATGGTCTAAATCATTGTGGTGTTGCTGCAGACAGCATGATGAAGAATGGAAAACCAGGTCAGGCAGTAATAGGTAATAAATTGAATGTCCACAAGCTCATTATGAGGAGATCAAAAATCCCCATCTTGACGTAAGACTAGTGTCACAGAAGCAAAAATCAATTACTTTGGAAGCTTTCAAAGGTACTCAAGGGCGCATACAGACTTCCTCTGTTTCTAAAGACTAAACGATGAGGGGGATTTCTCTGCCCCTTCTTTCCCCTCTTTTTCTCCTATTTTTCTCCATTTTTTCTACATTATATTGCATTGAAGATCACCTTCTAGAGCATGCTCATGCCATAAGTGAATTCTGATGTAATTACGTGATAGAAATCTCTTCACAAGTCAAGCATTCACCACTTAAATAGTTTTGCTGGGGGAAAGCTTGTATGTGATGACCCCAGCTGTCAGTTGCTTCTGGATATGGCATTCTGTTTCTTTTGATGTTTTTTCTCAGAGCCATTTGAACAGATCACCTCATGGTGAGCTTCAGACTTAGGTAAACCCACTGACTTTCACCTGTAACAGCAGCGGGGCCCAGGCAAAGAAGCTCCTGCCAGACTGTGCAGAACAAGGCTGGATAGAGAGGGCTTAGCCTCTCCACTGGAAAGGCAAGTGAAGGACAGAAGTGGAGTGAGGCTTTTAGTCTTCCTGATCCAGAGTTAAACCCTCACAAAGCCTAGTCAAGGTTATCCACCTTGCATTGCAAAGTAAGAAAGGACATCTTCAGATCCATAAATAATCCATCCCAAGGATAACATTGAAGCAATTGATGATAGCAGAAACTGCTGTTATTGAGCTGCAGTGGACCAAGGACTATAGAAGTTGCGCATTTGGCATTCAACTGCTTTCACCTTTTCATGACTATGCATGGTTCAGCCAAACCATGTTGTGGAATGTTAAGTTGTGCTGCATCAATAGTAATGGACCAGGAATTATGACATGTTTTATGTTATCATTCATTTAAAACAGATAGTTTAGATTTCAGGCACAAGCAAAAGTTTATATATAATATATTTATTACAAACAACAGTGAACACTTAAGAGCTATTATTTTAAATCTAAATGACATTGTGTTTAGTATCCATTTCCTCCATCTCTGCAATGTGCAGCCTGTGGTGTCTGTCATCTTTCCCTGGAGTTCTCCTAGATACGAAGTGACAACTTCTCACAAGTTACCAGAAACAGGAGAAAATGTGGAGCCCTGCTCCAATGAGCTGTTTCACATTACAAGAATTTACAATGAACATCTGACAGAAGAAAAGCAGTGGAGCTTGAGAGGGGAATATCATGCAGTAAATCGCTTGCTATCATCTATGTTGACAATATGAGGTGGGGAGGACAGTATTTAAGCAAAAAACACATAAGGAAACACATTGGATTGGTGAGTGGGCTTTAGTACAAAAACTAAATGATGCTTCTGATAATCTTGCCATTTTACAGACAATATTAGGTCTGGACATAGAGCTTGTGCAAAAAAGCAGTAGATGGCTGTGGAGAAGGAAGGGACTGTGGGTCCCCTCCTGCCACCACCAGCATCCACAGCCAATCTCTGGTCAGCCCATTCAGCTGCTGCTTCTCCAGGCTTTCCCATGGCTGAGCACATGCAAACGCAGAGGATACCAAACCATCCTGTCCCCATGTGCAGGCTGAGAACCCTGAGTGCAGCCCTGGAACTGCCACACTGGCCAAGGCCACCATCAGCTGCCATCAGCAGAGGTGTGAAATGGAGCCCGTGCCCCATCCTGTCCTCTCACTGCTATCTGCCTTCCCATAGCACAAGACCTGACTAAAAGCTTCCAGCTTACCTGCTCTTTTTCCCTCCTTGCCATACGCAGCCAAAACAAGGGCCACAGGTGCTAACCAGAGAGGAATGGGTTACCTAGATCCCCCTTAAAAATGCCTGACCAGTGAAACCAAAACCTACCATTTCGAATTATTTTTGGCTTAATGATTTCTTTGAACAAAGGCAGTAGTGGGTTGTCCCCACCAGTATGATGGAGATGTTGCACTAGGCAAACCTGAGCAGTCCTTGCCCCCTGGGTGTTCACAACATGAAGTGTAGGTGAACTGCAATACAATAGGTCTCAGGACGCTGCTTCAAGTGGAAATAGAGCAAGCAATTTAGAGAGTTTTCAGGTGCTTCACATTTTCATTTTCAGCTATCTACACAAATAAAAAGGCTTAAACTATTATTTAGTCTCCACTCAAAGTATAATTTTGACATTTGGAAATCTGATTTTGTGATCAGAAACACATGTAGAATAGAATTTCGAAGTCAGCAAAGACTCCAAGCATGATTTTATTGGGAGCTTGGGTATGCCCTTCAGAGTAATTGGGATGTGGAATGTGGAAGTAGTTTTTACAGGAAAACAGGGATAAGGCCTCCTGTAGCCAGCCCCAGGCAATGGAGCAAGTAAAATATAAGAAGAATTCACATTCAACTTGATAATAAGGTTTCCTAGCATGTTAATTAAATGAAGTCTCACATCCCCAGCCCTGTTGTTTTAAACATTTTAAGGCATTAACATTGCACAATAGAAACACAATTTGCCCTCTCTCCAGATGTCTATACTAATTTGATTTTCCTAGTTGTTAGCTTTAAACTTTCTATGAACATGAAAACGTATCCTTTCAGCAGTGCTGTTGTATTTTTCCCCTTCATTCTTCCTTAATACTCATTTTGGGTACTAATTGGCAACAGTGTTTTTTAAAAATAAATTCTTAAAATGGGAAAGTTTTGCTGTTTATCTTATACTGAGGCACTGTTTTCCACAGCTTGACTTTGAAAGAAAACAGTGAGAAAACAACATCCATTTGGTCCTGAGGGTCTGAGCCTTCACAGATAACATGAAGGAGATTTAGGGAGTGAGGTAAAGCCAGAGGAAACCTCATAAATCATATCCCATCTTTCTGCTTTTTAAAGTATTGGCTTAAGTGGGAATAGGTTGCTAAAATCCCTTTGGGAATGCAAGTGTACACACCTCCTTTGAGCTCTGTGCAGTGACGTGGGTGGATTGGGAGGCAGTGACCCAACAAAGCTATTCAGTGTATGGGGCACAGGTAGGTGTGTGTGCTGGCAAAATGCTCTTCTCTACAAATGGGAGAGCTGGAGCTGTGGTTGTACATACACTGAGAGAAAGCTCTGCAGCTGGTGAGGAAGGCAGCAAGATCTCCTGCACTCAGCCATCTTACTCAGGCATTTCTCCAGGACATGGACAGGGACAATGATCCTGAAGATCCCTGTCACAGCTTCAGGGTTCATTTCAAAGCCAGAAGCTGAAAAATCCTACTATCAACCTATTGCCAAGAAAAACTTATACACATCGGAGACAAAGGAAAACCTTTCACTGGCAAAACTTTTTAGTTAAATAGATTTCAGCTTTTTTAGTTAAAAATTAAATTTTAAAATACAGTTTAAAGACTATAAGCATAAAGAGTCTTCTGTCTTGATTGGTCCAGAGTATCTTGGTTCTCTTGTAGGAACCATTCTAGTGGCAGACAAGCCAGCAACCCCTGGGCTGGCTTGGGATAGAGTTAATTTTCTTCATAACATCTTATGTGGGACTATGTCTGGGATTTGTGATGAAAACAGTGCTGATAATACAGGTATGCATTAGTTATTGCTGAACAGTGATTCCACAGCATCAATGTTTCTTCTGTCTCACACTGCCCTGCCAGAGATAGACTGGGGGTCTACATGAAGTTGGCAGGGCACACAGCTGAGGCAGCTGACTCCAGATGACCAAGGGGACATCCCAGAACATATTATGTCATGTTTAGTTCTAGTTCTGGGATGGTGGAAGTTGGTGGGAACAGCAGTTGCTCAGGAGCTGGCACTGGTCTGTTGGTGGTGAGAAATTGCTTTCATTTGCATCACATTTTTTCATGTGTTTGGTTTTTTTGCCTCTTTTTGTTAGTTTTTTCCTCTTTTTAAAAAATTATTATTATAAAGCTCTTCATATCTCAATTACTTTTCTCACTTTTATCTTTCTTCCCCTTATCCCACTGTGTGGCACTGGGCAAGCAGCTGTGGGGTGCTTAGCTGCCTACCAAGTTGAAAACACAATGATCCCCAAATTTAAACTATATTAATGAAAGAAATCAGAAGCCTGACTTTGACCCATGCTGTTTACTTCTCTGCATTCTTCCTGGTGCAATTTTGGACTATACTACACCATTTTAGTGAGAAAGCATTTTCCTGTACGTGTGTGAGCCATTCCATGTGGCTGTCCTCAGAGGGAAAACCAGGTTCCCAAACCATACTATTTATTTCTGTAGTTTTAGCTACAGATTCAGTCCCAGATTCATTCCCAACCCAGAACAGTGAGACCCCAAAAACTTCACTGTCGCCTTCATCCTGTGAATTCTTCTGGAGCTTACTGTTCCCTTTACTCTTCAAGAAGCTGAGGAAAAGTAACACTCAATATCAAGGATCCCTCTCCCCTCCTAACTGTTTCTGAACTTCGGAGAGACAACCTGAACAAAGTTTCCCTTTGAGTTTTGCACATGGCCTAACATGAACCAAATTCTCCACTGAACTGTCCGTCCATAGCTCTCAATGGTTCATATATAGGCTCAGGACCTGAAGTGCCCATGGTCTGTCACTGATTTGTTGTGGGATAAAATCTTCCAAATTTTTAATCCTAATTATAAGAGGAGCCCTGTTTGCTTCATTTCTGAACCATCCCATAATGAAAGAAATACACCAGAATGTTCATGGAGGAGTTCTTCCAAACTTTTCAGGCATGTTACATAAGATGAAGACATATTTTACTTCCAAATGTTAATATGGAAAGGTAGTTACATGAGAGACCCTGTTCTCCCCTGAAGTAAGGGCTAAAATCCTCTGTAATATATAAGGATTAAGGTTTGATTCATACTTTATTTGGAAAGGCTTTGAAAGCAAGGCAGTGAAGTGATTTGTCTCATTATAGAATCAGGTCAGCAGCAAAACCTCAACCCATTCCCTTGGGTTTCAAAATTTTTCAGTCACCTCCTCAAATGGGCTTAGAATTTAATGGCCAGTCTGAAATCATATGGGATCACGTGAATAATTTTTTTCCTGCCTGGGCAAAGGCTTCAAAGAGAGCTCAGCAGCAAGAGATCACACTTGTGTCATTCAAAAGGGTACTGAGTTCAGATGTGAAGTGCAGAAAATCAGATTTCTGAGAGACTTGTTGGTAAAATAAATTATAATGGGAAAACACAGTTAATGATACTGCTGTCATTAGAAGGGTTAGAGATTTTTTAACACAGTATAGAGTACTACAGGCATAATCTTATTAGAATTTTTAAGCCCATAAATCTGACTGGCCTCAGTGAAATGAAGGAAATTCCTTCCACTGTGGTGGTAAATGTTTCATGAAATGGATTAGGAAAGCCAAAGCTCATCAACAGTTGGAACTGGTGAGGGATGTAATGGGCAGCAAGAAGGGCTTCTGCAGGCACATCAACAGCAAAGGAATACTAGGGAAAAGCTAGGCTCAGTGCAGAATGGTGTAGGGGAGCTGGTGACACAAACATGGAGAAAACTGGAGTGCTCAGTAGTTTCTTCACCTTGGTGTTTATGGGTAAGAAAACTCTTCAGGAACCCCATGCTCCCAAGACCAGCCAGAAAGCTCGAAGCAAGGAAGACCTCAGTAAAGGTCATTCAGGTTAAGGAACATTTTAGGAAACTGAACATAGACAGATCTGTGTGAACTGATGGATGTATCTGTGACTGGTGAGAGAGCTGGCTGATGTATTTGTGAGGCCATTCTAGATTATGTTTGAAAGGCCATGGCATACAGGGTGATGCCTTGAGAGGCTACTTAGAACAGAGGCTAGACAGTGTTAAAAGAATAAAGTAGGTACTTATTTAAACAAGGCCTTCAAAGGACACACCTTGGGCAGTACAAGAGCCTGGCTGTGGCTTCACCCAAGATGGACACCAGGTCACGAGTTTCCACACTTTTATAAGTTTTGGTTCGTTTACATGTTGGGGTTAATTGTCCAATTACAGCTTCAGATTATGAAGTCCCATCCTCCCAGTTTGCTCTCCTCAATTTGCTGCTGTTTATACTTTTTGGGCCTGAAGCTGCAACACCGTCCTTGGTTCTTGGGCTGGAAAAGGATTGTCTTGTCTAACTAAACTGTGAGGAGAACTTGCTAACATTTATATCAAGTTCAATTATATACTAATGCAGTACAGAATCTGGATAATAAGAAAGCTGAAACTTAAGGCATCTTAAGGAGAAACTTAAGGAAAGGTTTCTATGAAATGAGAGACCAAATATCACTCTATATTGGAGAAAGACAAGATGATCAGAGAACCCTGGATCAGGCATTCACACCTGAGTCATTGGGAAGGTGATGGAGCAACTAATCTTGAAAACCATGTCCAAGCACAGAGAGGACAAGAAGGTGGTTTGGAGTCAACAGCATAGATTTACAAGGGGTAAATCCTGCCTGACTGAACCAACAATGTTTTATGATAAAATGACTGGCTTGGTGGATGAGAGGAGAGCAAGAGTTGTGGTCAACACTGTCTTACTGTAACATTCCTATAGATAAATTGAATAAGTACAAGCTAGATAGACAGTGGTGATTGCAAACTGGCTGAACTGTGGAGTTCAAAGGGCTGTGGTTAGCAGCACAAAGTCCAGTTGGAGGCCAGTTACTAGTGGGGTACCCCAGAATGGATCTAGGTCCTACACTGTTAATTATTTTCATTATCACCTGGGTGACAAGGCAGAGTGCACATGCAGAAACTTTTTGGAAGATACAAAACTGGGAGGAGTGGTTGATAAACCAGAGGGTTGTGCTGATGTTCATGGCGTAGAGACAGGCAGGAGAATTATGCCAACAAAAGTCTCATAGAATTCAAGAAGGTGTGAATTCCTGAGTAGGAACAACTCCCCTGCATCAGAGCATACTGGAAGTTGACCCAGCGGAAAGCAGCTTTGCAGAAAAGAGTGTCTTGAGGGTCTGGATGGACGCCAACTTGACCATGAGCCAGCAATGCACCTTGTAACAAAAAACAAATAGAGCCAATAGCCTCCTGCACGGCATTAGGAAGAATGTTGCCAGGAGGTTGAATAAGTAAATTCTTCCACTCTGTTCAGCGCTGGTGAGACACACCTAGATGCTCCACTCACATCTTCACATCTGGACTCCTCAGTACGAGAAAGACATGGACACATGGGAGCAAGTTTGCTAAGGTGTGTAAGGAACTGCTCACTTGTCATGCGAGTGGCTGAGAGAGCTGGGACTGTTGACCATGGAGAAAGGAAGGCTTAGTGGTAACCTCACAAAGCTGATGGGACACAACAGAACTTTTCCATATTGCTTAAGCTTGCTGATCTGCAGAACATTGCATCATGTGGAACAAGCCTATATCATGGGTAGACTTTCTCAACTGAAGAGATACTGGTTTCTGAAAAAGAGTCCTTTGATCACAAGGGACGCCATGAATATCTTGTCTGTAAGTGCTTCTTGATATGTATATTGAGACACTAACCCTAAGAATGCAGCAGAAAATATGACAAAGCAGAATATAGAAAAAACTTGTCAATTTCCATTTGTACTTTTGGTTTCCACCTTTTAGAAAAATGAAAAAAAAAAACTTCAGCAGCCATATCCAACTGTATTATTCCTCATGACAGTATAAAATAGTGAGATATCTTCACAAACTAGATTAAGAATCATATTTTATACTGCTGCATAAAATTGCTGAAACTGTATAGAAATCTTTTTTGTGGATCATACGTTATTTTAAAAACTCCAAGCTATTTTTTTCTCATACTGTCTGTTTAAGCTACTGGGCAAGTTGTTACATGAATAAATATATTACCTTGCTCTGAAAATGTAATATTAAGTGCTGTGTTATTGTTATAAAATACAAGTTGATCAGACAGACAGAGAGAATTATTCTGACAATGGTGTTCACAAGAGTATCATTGTACATTGAATTTCAGTGTGTAATATGGCAACTTGCAATGGGCACAGACTGAAATGCAGGAAATTCCATTCAAACATAAGACAGGCATTTACTTGTTGTGAGGATGTTTGAACACTGGCACAGGTTGTCCAAAGTGTTTATGGAGTCTGTCCTTGGAGATACTCAAAACAAAAGTGGACTCAGCCATGAGCAACCTCCTATAGCTGACCCTGCTTTGAGCACAGATTTGGACTGGATAACCTGCAGAGGTTCCTTTCAACCTCAGCAATTTGTGATTCTGTAAAATGTTGTGATTAGATTACACAAAGTCTGAAATGAGAAGTTGCTTGCAAACCTCTGTGCTCCAGCCACCCAGAGCCAGCAGTGAACCAAGACCCAGACTGCTGAGAAAGACTTCAAGGCTCTTTGAAACTGGGGAACCTCAAAGAGTTTCTGAACTGCAGTGTCTGGAAATGCTGAGATCCTGGCACATACATATGCTGCTTGGCTTCAGCAGTAAGGGACATAGGACACAGTCCAAAGGTGAACCACAGCTTGGCCCACTGAGTGGTTACCTGGAGAAATGAAAGAACCAGGTCTCTGGGGACATGTAGCAGAGTGTGGGGGCACTTACAGAGTCCAATTGCATCCCATTGCTCTGAATGTCCCTTCTGGACTGCCACAATCATCTGTGTGCCCTTCAGCATGGCATTATTAGGCTGGGGGTGAGAAAAGAACACAGAGTGAGAACAGTTCAGCTTCCATTCCTAGAAGTTTTCAACTGCCTCAGACTGTATAAAGCCCTGAACAATGTGGCTTGACCTCAGAGTTTACCCTTCTTTGAGAAAACATAAGTCTAGAGACCTCCTGAGATCCCTTCCAGCCTGAGTTACCTTGAGTCCTACACACTCACATTTCCCTGAGGGCTGGATGAATTGCAGAGCTACCCAGTTCTGCCCAGCAGTGTCCCCAGCTGATCCCCTGGCACTCACATCTCAGGGTTTCCTCTGGGATTTGGGGCATGCTGGCAGTGGCAGAGACATTTACCCTGTGGGGAGCCGGGCTGAATGTCCAAGCACCAAGTTCTTCTTGCTTTTTAGGGACACTGTTCAGACCAAACTGCTACTGACTGGCTGGATTTGTATGGCTCACCAAAGGCTGGCTGTGGATGTGAACCCCCCACGCCAGGTCTGAGAATGGTGCTGCTCAGCAGGTCCCACCCAAAGAATGTTTTACTGAGGTGGTTTTTTCCTGCTGGCTTGTCTGGGCCTGTGAAGTGAGTCCTGCTGACCTGCTCTTACTCACAAAGGCCTTTCTCTGATTATTTTTTGTCTGGGAAAGTTACTTCTATTGTCTCAGCTTATTTATTTGTATCTGCCAAATGAACATTTCACTTTCAGTTCTGGTCAGAAGTCAGAAAGGAAGTGTCTTGGCTTTTCCCACCAAAAAAATCTTGGGCTGCATTCCATGGTGGATGACAGAAGACAGCTTTCTAAAGATTTAACCCATTTTAAATTAGTTAAATTAATGCTATTATGTGAATCTTTCTCACTCCACTGCCTGCTCTGTTCTTTTACACGAGCAGATAGTGTTGTGTGTTCAGAACAAGCCATAGTAAAGGGTTATATCATTATTATCACCATCCTTGTTTCTAGGTCTCTATCAGGACCCAGAGTTTATGTATTTTTTCCTCATTCAAAGTCCTTCCTTAAGCCCTCAAGGCTTCTGTGTGAACAAAATCAAGTCTTAAAGATTCTGAAGTAAATAGTTTCATTTACACATGGTTGTGTGTTTCTGTAATTAGATCTTTTAAATTTGGTTTGAGATACAGGACAAAATGTTCCTCGCTAATAGCTGGTCTTACACAGCAGAGTTTTCTTTTGAAGTATCATGGATACATGATCCTATTTAATGGCAGCACTTTAAATTGCAGGCTGGCTAATTCTATGTGAATTCTTCTCATCTGTTTCATATTTCTCCTACACATTACTGTAAAATAAGCTGTACCCGTTTCTGTCAGTGAAACCACTGTCCTAACCTACCATTTTTCTTCGAATCTGATAATAATGGTTGACTTTACCTCAAGAGAAAAACCTACAGGCAAACATGTCACACATAGCACAGTTTGACTAAGAACAGATACATGCCACTGGTCATAAAGGGTAAACACTTAAGACATTTAACCCAGCTGAGCAGTACTAAATGGAAGGCAGTGGTCATCTGGCTTTTGAATCACCTAATTGACATGTCAGAAAATAAGCATTTTATTGACAGGAGGTGATTGCAGAGAAAAGTAATTTTTCATTTAAATAGCCAGATACTTCCCTTCCTCCTTCCCTTTGTATTTGCAGTGCAGGGGAACATTTTGTTAAGAAAGCAAAACCACCAAAACCAGACCCTTTGTTACATTATTTATGCCTAAACAGCTACCTTTTGATAATTATTTTCCTGACTGCAATAATCTATAGAGAATTCCAGCATGGAATAGTTTCTAAATTATCTTCGCTCTCAAAGTTTTTAAATTTGGATGCCTTTTGAACAACATTAGGATTCAACTCTCCCTGAAAAACCCCTCAAATCTCATGCAATGCAGTGGTAATTCTTGTGCGAAGAAATAACCCAGTCTTACCCCAGTGTAATTCCACTGAAATTGCCCTTCCAGCTTCTCTTTGGTACCAGCTGGTGATAGATAATGGGAACAAGAGGGTTTTAAAGTAATCCTGTGATTCTTACCCCAGTCCCCAAAACAGTTTCAAGAATACTCCAGTGCAGGGCTGTGAGTTTTTTGTTTGGGCTCTATGCACCACATTTTCCTTCCTTAGCTCTCCTCAGCCATGGTGACACCCTCCTATTGGCATAGAAGGTAGAAGATAAATCAGCTGAGGGTTGATTATCCTGTAAGGACTGACTGCCAGTGCTAGGCACGTGTACCAACATGGACAACTCTCCCTGTGCCTAAAAGCCACTTGATCTTGAGCTGGCTTAACATGAAGACAGTCAGGGATGACTGCACAGGGGCAAAAGCTGTCACCATGGTTTTTCAGTGCTTGTCTCAAGACCCAGATTCCCACCACACCACCCCAGGCACCTAGCCCTGCATCTGCTTAAAGGAGAAAGACAACCCCCAGTGACCATTAGAGTTGTCTTTGTCTTGTCTGACCCAGCTGGGGTCTGCCATGCCACTGCCTCCCCCATCACCAGGGTCTAGGGCTGCACTCTATCTTGCCAGACTTACCAGATGCTTTCCCTGTTGCTTGCCCCACCACCACAGACACCTGTGCCACACAGGATACCTCCAGCTGTGCTGGTGACAAGTATCCTTTGGAGGAGAGTTAGATCCAGGGTAAGCCAAACTATTTTTTTTGTCTCAGAAGCCTTCAGTGACTCTGCCCAAGGAGAGCATAAAGAGCAGCAGCTACCATGGAAGAGGGTTGAAGGTGAGGACAAGGAAATGAGGGTGATGACAGAGGAACACCTCACCTTTGTCCTGGTGGAAGGTAGCTGGAGATGCTGTGGCAGGGCAGCCCTCTGCAGCCCAGGGAGCTAGTGCTGTCTGACTGCAGCCCCTCTTCCCCACAACAGCATAGCTCCATCCAGCTGTTTACAAGCCCTGCTTCTATGAGGTTGAAGGCACAGAGACGTAAGTTAATACAGTCTGGGAGAGCACTACACTGGAGACTCGCTCTCAGTGGAGATAAAGCTCCTCTTCCCCACACTCTGAGAGGAATTTTGCAGATATTGACCTGCGTAAGTTCTTTTCTGAGCAATACTCTTAAGAACTTCTATTGGCAAGGACAGGCAAACTATTTTATCTTTCATACCTAGTTATGATGGCCCAACACAATACCTCTACTTTTGGAGGAAGCAATGAAGATCGGCTAAAATGCTGTGCCTTCCCATACAGTGAACCCATCATTTGTGTGCTGTCCAAATTGGGTTCGTGGCATTCATAAGATTTCTTGCCCTCAAAGCGGCTAAGATATTAAATCATCTTTTTAAAAATTTTGCTATTTACACACAAAGAAAAGAAAATAATTGGAGCTTACTCATGTTTATAAAGCCCTTACACATCATAAAATGCTACAGGAAAATATTTCTCTAGATGAAATGTGAAGTTTTCACATGTCTCTTTTTTGACCACCAGTCCCACACACTTTGTTTTGAAGATGAAGAGGAGTTGTTAAAACTGTCACCATTCTCCCTGCTCCTTGCAAGGACTGTTTTATAATGTGTTGACTCAAAAAGGCCCTTAAATATGTGCTCAGTGGGAGTCAACTGAGACAGTAGCCATGCTGGCTCAGCACAGCAACTTATATTTAGCAGCTGAGTATTGAGCATGAGATTTATTTTCAGAAGAAACATCCAATAATAGAGATGGCTGTTGTTTTTCTATTCCTTTCAAATTCATCTAGCAAAAGCAGAAATGTGATGAGTATCTGAGCCAATTTCTATTTTAAGAGCCACTTAAGGAGGTATTTCAGCTAGACAAAATAAGAGGTTCAAGAAAGTGACAAAAGGGTGTTGTCAGATAAATCACTGTCAAAGTAAAATGTTATAATATTAATTAGAGAAAAAGCCCTTTAAAATACCATCCTACTACTCATTATTAATATTGGTTGTTATGAATACAACACAGTTCTGCTGGGTCATTTACACAGAAAATATCTGGATGATCACACTACCCTGGAGAGCTTTGACTCTACTTGCTCTCAGGGCTTCCTCTGGAAGTAATACGTTTTCAGAAGTGGATAGGGAGTTAGACCATTCATCCTCTTTCCACCCAACCATAATTCTTTTTCAAAATATGTTATATCCACTCTTAAGGAGAAACTTAAACAACAGGTATGTTGGCCTGCCACCATAGTTATGTGTGTCATGGAACAGGATCTCTCCTCAGGGCACTTCCTATGCAAATAGACATGTGAACAAGCCTGGGGGGTTATAATGGGAGCTCTCAGAACAAAGATAAGTTGATTATGTGTTCCAGATTTGAAACCCCCCAATGACATCACGCCCCCACTTCCCAAGATCATTTGGTGTAACATCTGTGTGTAATGCTAGTGCGGTCTTGATAGTTACTGGAGCAAAATCTCAAGTAACATCTGTGGCCTCATTAAGAACCAGGCCTGTTTGCCTTCCTTTAAAAACTACTTTTGGCTTGTGTCACCCGCTGATTTGTGACTTGTGTCTGTATTTGCTCTGTTCCCAGTGATTTCAGTAAATTGAAAAGTGTTCAAAATCCCTGAGCCCTGGAGATTCCTGTCCCATCTCTGATCTCTTCTCACCTGAGCAAAACTAGAAAGAAATGCTTACTGACCCAAATCCAAAAATATGTTACTTCTACAGCTGTTCCAAAAGATCTCTGCTTGCATTTTAGTCCTGTATGTAGCAGGGGGAAAGCGCCTGGGCAGTGTTTTCCTGGAACTAATTATGCCAAATTCACAGAGGCATCTGGGGGTCTAATTCCGATTGACTTCCTGGGATGTCTAAAGCTTTTTGTGAATGTAAGGATGAAATCTAAGGATGAAAATACATTCTCATATTACTAGTCCTAGGAGAGATGTCCAGCAGGAACCATAGGTTTTGCTTGCTCATGGACTGAACTGGCAAGCATCAAGGGATCTCATTTGGTTTCGCTCGTTACTTTCAAATAAATCACAATTTTCTCTAAAAGCAGGCTCCATTCAAAAAGTTCTTGTGTCCAAATAATAAAATGGCTCATCCTTACCTGGCCTACTATAAAATATTTCCACTGCATTTCAGGAGACAGAGGTAGACGATTATGAGCCATGTCGTGGACTGTCCTCTCGCTTTCCACATTTGCCTTCCCTAGCGCAGGCAACACACATCTCCAGCTCCCTCCTTGATACTATGTCCTACACACCAGACAAGCATAGAATATAAAAACTCAAGCTTGTTATTAATTTTACAGAATCTTCCTGCCCCTCCCTTCTCTTTTTCCATCTGAGGACTGACTGTTGGAGCTCCCAGCATCATCCATGCCTGGGGATCTGGGATAGAAATAAATAAAGGTTGATTTGGGGCCTCCAGGGTGCCCAGCAACAGCCCCCTGAGTCTCACCAGAAGAAAAAAGACAAATATTGGTGCCTATGCAGGCTTCTGAAATGCCAGAGTTACACTTAGTGACTTACCAAATCATGAATTCAGTGTCCAGCTAGGAAGAAGTTTGTATCTGATGCTATATGGCACAGCAGACAGTGTGTTAGCACATGCCACACTTGTTTGGGCACAGACTCCTTATCTGAATCATAATCATGTAGGGAGAGGAACATATATTTTATTAGAAGAATTAAATAATCTAAAACCAGGCATGTTTTCACCTACCTTCATGTTTAGGCACTTCTATTACCCATTGACCACTTTCTGGCAGTTTATTTTAATCTCTCAAAGCATTTAAAAGTACACCTCACAGACACCACTGTACAGGGCCATAGGCAAGAAACTCCCTGGAAGGCAGATGAGGATGTTAGGCCCCCCAAAAATGGGATACAGGGCCCAGCTGAGAGATGAAGAAGCAGTGGAGATGTCGTCCACGTACCTCTGGTGTCAACCAGAGGGAAACCATGGCAGTGCTTGGGGAAGGGAGACAGTCAAGCAGACATTCAAGCAAGCACCCTCCATCTCTTTCTTCCTTTCCACTCTCCCCAAGGAAATCTGAGCCTGTAACATGAGCTTGGCATAAAACCTGGGCCTGATTTTCAGGTTGTTAATGCATAACACAGCCTTGATAATTCACTGAAATCAAACAAGATGGTAATTTAGACATGCTAGAAATTATCTATGGTGCAAGCAGGGAAAAGCTTCTAAAAACTACACACTCTGTAGTACATCCATAGACATAACTCACTGTTCAGAGCTCCCAAAGAGGAGCAGCCTTGAAAAGAAAGGCAGGCCTGCAGAACATTGCATACACAACATAAAGAAAAATGGGATACTCCCTGAAGGAGACAGCCCACCTCCCCTATAGCTGGTCATGTGAAATCTGGGAATCAAGTGGCATGGTAGAACTATATTGGTAAATTTAGTCCTGTTGGTGAAAAAAATCCACCAAAGATAGAACACAGTGTCAGAGGTAAAGTAAAATCATTTAGAAATAAGCTATTTCAAACCCCATTGTGAGGAACAGCAGAAACACTGCATTATTACTGTTACACTCCAGGTAACTGCAATACATATATATATATAAAATTGCAATGGGTATGACAATGCTGTGAACATTGGCAGTGTATCAACAGCAGGTTTGTTACTTCTCTTATGGCTTTCTATTAGTTCTGAGAGTCAAAATAACATTTTTGGAGGGGTGCTAGTTTATTCAATGTGGAAGGAGAAGAGTTGCTCTGGCATGGAGCTTGCACTGGGACCCTCCCCAGGTAGCACAGCATGACTGGCCCTTGGCAGCTGCAGCCAAGGCCTCTAAGAAACTTCTAAGTTTGAGGTTTGGTTTAACAAAAAATGCCCAACACATTAAATTGACTTTCAACATGCCTGCCCTAAGCCTGTCACATCAAGCTTTATAATCAGCTTCACTAGCTGGATGGGAGAAGCACAGGGTGGGGAGGGCAGCAGGACTGGACAAGAAGCCAAATTAAGCAAAATCAGAAGGAGCTTTGTAATTTCTGCCTAAAGTCCCATTAGACATTTTTTTTCTCACTTTTTTTTTGCGAAGCTAGTGCAAAGTTCTCACTCTCTGGAGTGAGTTATGAACTCTCCCAGGTTGGTGAGTGTGCTGGCAGAGAGTTGCAATCAGCCAGTTTTTCATTTTTGAGCAACTACTAATTTCTAAAAATGTCCACTTGAAGCATGTAATAAGCACGTAGAAAGGAGTTCTTTCCAGGCCCGTGGAAATGTTTATACTCCCTCTTCTGCCTAAAATAAAAATTATGGGGCAAGTTCCTGGCTGGTGAAGCTCAGTGTGACTCCTTTGAATTTCTTGGCATTTTTCCACCTTCTGCCAGCTGAGAACCTGGACATCCTTAGCTGTTCAGCAAAGTCGACAGAGGGATGAAGAGAAAGAGCATCATTCCCAGCTATCAAATGCAAACATTTCTGCACTTTTCTCACTAAAAAGCAAGCTGCCTTAAAGATGAAGAAGAGGCTGTTTCTTACAGCCTCAGCCTGCAAATAGAAAGGTGTGACAACAAGAGCTCAAAAGAGAAAATTCCATTTCAAATTCTGGGCCTGATAATGCAATCAATAAAGAAATAAATCTGCAGTATATGGTCATTCAAATTAGAGTTTTAGCAAGAGGGAGATCAGAATTATAAAATTCCTCTGAAATTTCCAGTAAATACATATTTGTTTATTAACATAGATCTGACCATGTAGAATTTAGAAAAATAAATATCTAGCATTTACAGTAATTAGACTCCAAAAATTTTAGATTTACACATTTCCAGTGAATAACAGAGTTCCTATTAAATAATATATTTCTTCACCTCTGGAAGAAATGAAAACTAAAATTCTATGACTATGCAATATACAGAGATATAGGCAAATATGCCCAGGTGTGTTTCTCACACATCATCTTCCTTAGGTATTTCATAATTGTATAAAGTTACACACTAACTTTACATAAAAGGAGCATTGACTCTGCAAAAACAATAATTTAGACGTTAAGAAATGCTGGAATCAAGGACACCACTGTAAAAAAAGAAATTTTAAAAAATTACTACAAAAAAAAAATCAAAGTTTCAGATATCCATCCCAGTTTGGAACAAAAATATGAAACAAACCAAACCAACAACAACAAAGGGAAAGGGAAAGGGAAAGGGAAAGGGAAAGGGAAAGGGAAAGGGAAAGGGAAAGGGAAAGGGAAAGGGAAAGGGAAAGGGAAAGGGAAAGGGAAACCACTCCCAAAAAATTTCTATCACTGGACTTCTCTGCAGGCTGAGAATTGTGGCTTTTCATCACTTTTTGCCAAAGATTTCATTTGCCAGTTGGAGAGCATGCAAAAGAAAAAGGCAAAGGTCTACAGAAACAGGTGCTCTAGGAGACATTTCACTGTCATCCATCCTGTCTCCTCAGCCTGGGTCTGCTCCAGCCTCTGCTTCACCACCATAACAGGATTAATTTGTCCAGCTGCTCTTTCCCACTCTGCAAAACCTTTACATTCCTTGCTTCCTATCTTGCACCTTACCTGGGAGGCACTGGGAGCACAAGAGAGATGCTCTCAGCTTTCCAGGCTGTGCCTGGGGCACCAGGACCAGAGGAAGAAATCTCAGGAAAAGCCTGCTCACTCCCTCCCTGCCTGAGCTATGCTCAGGGCAGGCAGAATATTTGGGATAAGAACTACCAAACTTTAGGCAAAACAGATGTGGCAGATTGATTTTTTTGCACAGCTTCATCAAATTTAACACCTTTTCATGGGAACAGGAAAAGGCATATTCTGAGCAGCCCTTAAGTAATTTTAAGACACAAGGGACAAATGCAACAGTGCTAGAATTCATCAGGAGAGTTTCTTTCTTACTCTCTTATCGATAGAAATGCCCAGACTACTTAATTTGATTATTTGCCCAGCTAATTCAACATGGCATGGGAATTTCAGCCCAAATATTTAGGTTCAGTTATGTATGTGGAAGATGAACTTATATGGGAAACTTCTAAGTGGAAATTGTACTTACCAGCTCTTCCTAGAAAAGCCTGAAAAATGTCCCCCACTGCAACTGATGGAAAGAGAACAAGGAACATTTTAAGAAAATTTGTGATATAATAATTGGAAAGGGCAATAACAATACCTGATAATACCTGACAATAACTACAATGCCTTAAGATTGTAGGAGGGGTCCTGGGCTCTGCATGAAGCAGACACCTGGCCATGTTCTTGTGTGAGTGCTCCTGAGTGACTCCTCCCTGTGCTGCATCCATCAGGCTTCAGCCAAGCCCTAGAGCACTGCTCCTCCTCCCCATCCCAGGGCTCAGCAGCTGTCCTCACCCTGCAGCACGACCCCACTCTCAGCATGCCCCACACAGTCCCTGCCTCTCCATCCCATCCACCAAACCCATGTCCCCTCTCTTGACAGCAGGAGAGTTACTGCAAATTAGAAGGCAAAATAGCTGTGAATGAAAAAAGATTTTCTTCTCTCAGTCACAGCATCTCAGTGCAGTGGAGAGCCTGGTCTCCTCTCACTGAAACTGCAAAAATTATGGAACACCTAGAGGTGTCAAGAGATTAAACCTTGCCCTTTGGGTATGACTAAGCTATGTGTGTCTAGGTATGGTGCACCTTAACAAAAAAGAAAACAGAATGAATATTTGATTTTTTCAGTCTAGGGGAACTTAATCACAGTGCTCTCTGACTTTGTGTCTCAGGTGTTCTAGCCAGCCCAACGAGCTGTCCATGGGAGTGGGGCATTTTTGCCTTTGAAAATAATCCTGGGACACACCATCAAGGTCTTCAGGAAAGAGTTTATTTTGGATATTCAGCTGATGAACTTTGCTCTAGTGCTACTCAGTAGGACAGTACCTGAATTAATGCAACAAGGAGATGATATCATGCCCCAAGAATTGTAGACTCATGGTGGTGATGGGATTGGTGTCCAAGGTATGTCATATAAAAAAGAGGATTGAGAGAAGAGGGGTCATTATGCTTCCCAGGTATAACAAGCAAACTCATCCTCTGGCAGCAGTGGGGTGAGAGTGGCATGGCAGGAAAACAGCAGGGCTGCTCATGTCAGGGACCAGTCATCTCAGGGGAGCCACTCTGGTGGAGATCCCCGCCTGAACAATGCAGCTGAACAGGACAAGAAGGGCTGGATCAGAAAGAACAGCTGAAAAGTGCAGGATTTAACTACTGGTTTTTGCAGGAAAGGGGAAGAGGATGACTGTGGTTATGGTTTGATAGTCTTGTAACAGCCTGCTGCTTTCTCAAATAACACCGAGTGTGCTCCATCAAGCAGGAGCCACCAAGCACCTGCTTCCCCTGAGCCTGCTTCGGGAGGCTCGGCCAAACATAAACACGCAGGTGAAGAGGTTGAGATGATGAAAGACAATAGACCATTACCAGGGACTTAATGGTGTTGTAAAGGAGATAAATGTCTTTGAAGTAACACCCTTAAAACATGTGACCCTTGGGCTGACCTTTCCTTTCAGATTATGGTATGCAGATTGTTTTATACTGGCTAGAGCAAACAGAGCAAGCAGAGCTAGCATCTCAGTCCCTGTGATGGGAAAGTACTTGGACGTCATATCCATTTAGACAGCCTGTTGTTTACTTTAGCTTGCCAAAAGTAAAACTCTGTCACAATTACTGCCTTTCAAGACACATATCTCAAAATCCAAATAAAGCAAGTGTATTATTTTGACCAGAATTTAATTATGAAGACTGAATCCTGAACACAGAGAGCCAAACCCAAACCATCCCTCCAGTGATCATAGGCTTTCTCTATTTTAGAAAAGCGCTGTTATGATTGTATGTCACTGGAGCAGGACAGTCTGGAGGATTGAGGTGAACCTGAAGGGGTCACCCCTAGAAAGAGCAGAGATGCTGGAAGCACAGTGCATGAGGCTCTGATTGAGACTGTGAAAAAATAAGAAGAACTTACCCATTCCTCTTTTTCCAGCTGGGAGTATGCCAGCATGAATCTGCAGTTTTCTTCTATGTATAATCACAGTACTCATTTATGAGATTAAGATTGCAAACTCTTCCAGTCACCAGCAGCTTTTCTGCTTTGTGTTTGCATGGTGCTTGGTATAACAATGCTTCAAGCCACAGCTGGTGCAAAACACATAATAAATAAGGGTAAGAAGAAAGCTGCAAGCGTTATTTGAAAGCTTGCATACACAGAGTCTTTGCTCCTGTGTACACTTTGAGAAAAAACAGAAAACTGGAGTTTTTCTGAATCCAGATGCAGGGAGCTATTTCTGGTTTTCAGAGGTGAAGATGGGCATTACTGAGTGAGGAAAAGAGAACAAATACTGGCAAGAGAGGTCTCTCACTCCTTTCAGCACCCTTGTAAAACAACTGAGTCAACTTTAAAGAACAAGGTTTGAAGATCCAAGCCGGCCTAGAGCTGCCTGCTAGGGAGATGGGACACTGAACGTGCAAGGAATTGCTGGAGCTTAGAGAAACTGGGCTGGTCTGCTCACACACAGCTGGAGGGGCAGAACTGGGAACGGTGCCAGGGCAGGGCGTGGAAAGGGGGCCATGGTGGGCTGGGCATAGGGTGGTGCACCTTCAGCAGCCAAGGAACAGACACCCACAGGACTCCTTGTAAGCCTCAGAACTGTGGAGGAGAATGGGGCTCGCAGACCTGGGCAGCAAAGCCTGATCTGCTGCTATGCCTCTTCCCCTAGCTGCTGTCAGAGGTCCTACACACAGCTCCTGGCCTCTGAGCCCACCCTGGAGCTATGTGAGGAGGAGGCATGGACTGCTGCACCTATTTGCAGCCACATGAATGCAAAACCCGGGAACGCACCCTTTGAATAAGCCAGGGAGCTTCCTGAAATAATTCTCTGCATTGCTGTCCCACCTTCCTGCCTGGGCTGGGGACAAGTTGCAGCCCGCTCCATCCAGCTGGCCCGGGGTCATGCAGGGCCCTGGGGCAGGGCAGCCCCGCAGGGCACGCTGGGCTGTCCCTGTGCTTTTGCCTGGTTTTATTTGGCCCTGAATTTTTGGTGACCCCATAGGCTACAGAGGAGCCTCAGCACCAGGGCAGCTCTGGTTACCCCTTTCAGAAAAGTGCCTGTGTTTTCAGCTGTGGGAAACAAAGGGAAGGTGATGGGTAGGACCAGCAGCTGGGTCCAACCTTAAAATCTTTTGAAGGAAGTAGAAAAATAACTCTAATTACAAATGGACTTTGGTGTCAAATTGGCCCCTTGTCTAAGTAGAGAAAATCCACAAGCTTTTTAAGAAGCAAATAAAGGTGCTACATGGATTTGTATGTCCCAAGGACTTGATCCATAATTATTATATGCTTGGTGTGTTTTTCTGAGTTATATTTTGTTTTCTCAAGCCTTGTCATTTAAATGTCTCTCAGCTGCAAATGGTCAGAGGTTAGGAGAGGGCTTGGAAGATGGCGTAATGTCTGCTTACCCATACTTCTGCTGTCCCCTAAACTGCTGCTTTGGGATATTGAGTTAGATGGATCTTCGCCTAATGAACTTGGCTGCTCTCAAGTGCTTATAAAATATATCCTATGTTTGCATGTCATGGATTTCAAAGGGGTTTGGGTGGGATTTTGGTTTGGTTTGTGCTTTAATTAGCTGCAAACTTGAGTAAGCAGCAAAGCCAGTGGTATTTGCACATAATGCAAAATCCACCCTCAGACAGAGCTTGCTGCTGCTTTTAACCTTCCCTGTTGCCAGAAAGCCTGCTCTGTTTGTGCCATAGCTGGAATCAGTGGCATGGTGAGGGTGGGGGTGGGTGGGGGGCAGACAGGCATCCCTCAAGGAGGGCACCTGGGCTGGGGGATTTTCTCCTCTAGAACCAAAACAGAACTTGACACTGGCATGTTTTTGACTCTGTGCCACAAACATTTGCACTCCACAGAGCTTTCTTAATTTGGCTAGATGGTATTTATCCACTCCTTGGGAGAGATGGCTGAGACTCCAGGCTGTTTGATTTATGCCAGTTGTTCAATTTGTGACAAATGCTGTCAACAGTTGTTCATTTTAATTACTGTTCTTGGGCCCAGATGTCTCAAAGATGAGCTCAGCACCACATAAATATAATAAATACAGATAATATTAGCAACTCAGCTTCCTTTCTACACGAGGAGCATGGAGCAGCCTACTGCCCTTTTTCCCAGTATGTCTCTCCCCTGCCTGCCTGTCTTCAGCATGGCACTGGAAGCAGCACTAGGAAGGGGAGGTGGATTACCTTTCCTTCCTCTTTGCTGGTGGGCTGCTCATGCCTGCTGCTCCCACACTAAAATCACACCTTGATTTTTTCTTCATGTAGGTACATATCACTTTTCCCAGACCACACCAGAGCAAGCCCTCTGGCCTCCACAGCAGCGCTGTTCCTGGTCCCCCAGGCTTTGGCACAAATGGGAGAAACAGTGGAAACAGCAGAGTTCTCTGCCCATTTCTGTGGTCTCCAGTATTACTAGAGACAATTGTACCAAAAGGGAAACCATAATCCTAAAAACATTTTAGCAGAACGACTTTCTCAAGGCCTTTGTTCTCTTACTGAGTATACAACTCACTACGTGGAGAGCTTTTTTCATGAGAGTTTCAGTGCCTTCCTCATCCCAGCTGGAGCTGGCTCATAGAAGTGGCCTTAAGGTGATTATTAGTCCCAGGTCATGCATCCCCCTGTCACCTGTGCTGGACACCCCATCATTCCCACAGGCTGTTCAACACTTTTTGGAAAAGGTCACGGGGATAGGGACTTTGGTAAAACTCAGGAGGGATAAATACAACCCTATATCCTACCCCAGCTGTGGAAAGGCTTGTTCTCTGCTTCCTCCAGGAGAATGGATGTTGTTCACTAAAACTTGTTAAAAAGTGTATCCAAAGTCACAACTGGGATTCCAGTGCCTGTACATAAAGAATAAGCAATGTGGGCAATTTAATGTCTATATTCTAACTATCAGCTCAGAGCAGGAATTCTTTCAAGAGTGTTAAGCCATGTAGGCAACATTAGAACCTAAGCAAATTATGAGCAAAGTTATTTACCTTGTGAAACCTCTCGTATGTAAATTTTGCTCCTTGGCACTTCCTTAACTTTTTATCGCTGAGTCAAGCAAAATAATTTTCCTGTGTAATTGCAGAAAGCACTTCAGACCACTCCTGCCTTTGCCTCTTGCCTCCTGTCTCCACTCGCCAAGGAGGCAAATACTGTCCTCTGCCTGGCAGGGGGTGGGGTTTGACATGCTTGGCCTCCTCCAAGTGGGGCCAGTGAAGTCCATGATCATCTGAAGAAATGTGGGGGCACTGGGAGCCCAAGCCCGTACTGGCTCTGGGTGCTTTTTTGGCAGGACTGGTGATGTTTCCCATTGTGGCTGTCTGGGGCAGTGGCTGGGCTCAGAGAGGACATGCTTCTGGCCATGGGTGACAGCCACCCTGCAGCCCTCCCCTGAGCCCAGGCCACATGGCAGATTCGGGGGATGGAACCGGGAATGTGACACCCTGGGCTCCGGGGCCAGCTGGAGGTGGGAGGACAGAGCCGGGAGCGCGCTGTGACGCCTGGAATCACACTGGACACATACGGTTATATTTAAGTGCTGGATGTCTGCTGGCTGAGGAGGCCGAGGCAAGACTGGACTTGATTAGACATAATGACAAAAATGGACCAACTGTTGCTGAGAAAGCCTCTGCAGCAAAGTATTAGCTCTTTGTTATTGAGATATTACTGTCTGAGGCTTCACTGCTTTCAACTCCCCATCGTTATCTTTACAGACTTCCACTGCACTTTAAATAGGTTCCCAAGTTCAGCTCTTTGCCCTCAGCCATAAATTTAACACACTAAATATTTTCATCTGCTGCAGAACACACCACACTGTGGAACTTGTTACTTCATGGCAAATAAATACAGCTTGAAAACAGGACATGCTTTGGAAAATATTTTTTTCAAAAGTAGAACCCTTTTCACCCTAAAAATATTAAAAATCAACATTTTTGTTTTCCAGTGCCTGAGTTAATGTATATCTTTGTTTATACAGTCAGTACTGACTGTGCTTCTCTGTATCTAAACATAACATATAAAAAAATAACAAATTTAAATTATCTTTTGAATATTTATTTATTTATTTGCTGTTAAAAGATACAATCAATATATTTATTTTTCAGGCTTCATTTAGTATAGTGGTTTTATTTATGATTGCATTTATCTGCCTGCGTTCATACCCAACAAATGCATCAATATATCTTCTGTTGTGACTAAATGCACTTTTATATTATCTCTAATATGCCTGGGTTGTTTCTATTTGTTCAAAGGTACCAGCAAAAAAGTGGATTTCTATGCAAAATTTTATGTAGGACTAAATAACCTTCAGTTAGACAAATCATTAAAATATATAATTTAGTTCTTTGATCAAATTAGTGGAGATTTTACTTAAGTAAAAGTGACCCTGAGAGTCTTGCCTTTACTGGCAACTGCAGTAGCTTTTAATCTTTGTGCATTATATAAAAACCTGCTGAAGACTTGTACCTTCACAGCTGAGCTTCCTGAGATTTATGAAGGCAGAGGTAAAACAGGCAAGAAGGAACATGCCTGTACCTAATGGCTGGGGGACTTCACTGACGGATTTTACATGAAACAGTAGCTGGATAAAAACCAGTGATAGACATAGAATCACAGAATAATTTAGCTTTGAAGATACCTCTGGAGGTCATCCAGTCCATCCCCCGCTCAGAGCAGGGTAAACTTCAAAGTGAAATACAACCTCAAGTTAGATCAGGTAGTACAGGGTCATAACCAGCTGAGCTATGAGTATCTCCATGGACAGGCTCCTCTTGGGTGTAGGCAGCAGAGCAACCCTGCCCAGATAACTGCCCTACAAAAGTCATGTTTTTTGCTCAGTTTCCTCCCAGCCCTGTGATTCTGGCTGTGCAACGCTGCAGTTTCTACAGAGACCTACAGGCCAGAGAGAGATGAGGGTACTTGCCTGAAATGTGGGAATGTGGTTTAAAATCCCCTCAGGCAGAGGAAGCCTCAAACCCTTCCTTGAATGGTGGTCCATCTGCTGTGGCCAGAAGCGCCGCCGACCACAGGCTTTCTTGTATTATTGATTCAAGTCCTGTGTCTGTTGCTAAAAGCATTCGGATGCTGCTTCATCCCCTCCCAGCAGCTGCACTCACTCAGGGAGCACCCCAATCCCAGCCCCATCCCTGTCCCTGCCTGGGGGCTCTTGCAGGCCAGCGCTGCTTCTCTCCATGGGCTGCTTTGCTGCTGGATCTCTGCAGCTAAGGGGCTCGCTCTGGTGCAAGCACAGCAAAAGGCACCCACTCAGAGGTCCCTCTATTTCTGAGTCAAAAAGATGTCCCCCTGGTTTTAATCACTGAGGAATAGAACTCAGCCAGCAGAGGGGTGCTCTGGGACAAAAGGTTTTTTTCTTCCATGTTTGGGGATGGAGTCTCTTGCTGGTGGTAACCACTGGAGAGAGTGCTGTAATTCAAGCAGCAGAGAGAGCAGGCTCTTCTTGTGGCCCTGGGGCAGTGCTGGGGGGAGGCCAGTGGTGTGGGCATCTTACAAACCCCCTATTACCACCTGCTAGAGCAGGTCCTGGTCTGGAGATAGAGAGCAGGCAGCAGCTTTCATCCCTGCTCCAGACGCTGAGCGTAGACAGATCCTCAGCCTGGTGGACACAGGCAGCAGCAGGACTTCAATCAGAGGAGATGATGCCAAAGTGAGTTTAGTCCTCTCAGCCACATTCTTGATATACCTTGCAGTGGCATTCTTAAAATGCCCATTTATACCTTTCCTACGTCAGGATTTCAGGGTCACACTTTCGGTACAAATACTGTTAGGAAACTGCTTATGCATGTTAAAAAAGAATTAGAGAGCAGTAGTTAAGAAAAAGCAGGCTCACTAAGCAACTTTTAGAATGGACATAAAACAAAATAATGATAATGCATAACATTGAACATAGAATCACAGAATCATCGTAGGGAAAGACCTTTAAAGGTCACCTAGCCCAGCTGTTAATCACCACAATGTTCATCATTAAACCAGGTCTCAAGTGCCATATTCTCTTGTGTTTTGCACAGTTCTGGGGATGGTGACTACATCACTTCCATGGGCAGTCTCTTCCAATGCTTTACAACCCTTTCTTAACATCCAGTCTAAACCTCCTCTGGTGCAAATGATGGCATTTCCTCCAATCCTTTTCCTTTTTACCTGGGAGAAGAGGCTGACCCCCTCCTCACTACAAACATATTTCAGATACTTGTAGAGAGCGATAAGGTCTCCTCTGGGTTTCCTTTTTTCCCAGGCTGAACCATTCCATCTTACTCAGCCACTCCTCATAGGACTTCTGCTCCAGACCCTTCACCAGCTCTGTTGCCCATCTCTGGACATGCTCCAGCACCTCAATGTCCTTTCTAAATTGAGGGGCACACCACACTCCAGGTGAGGTCTCACCAAGGCCATCACACAATCTTGTGCCTTACCCAGATCCCTGATGCTGGCAGTGATGTTTTCTGGACTGACCTTCCTTTACAGCAGACAAAGTTGGAGCAACAATACAAATCTTTATTCCTCCCTACCTTTTTTCCATATTTTCCATAAGGATTAGTGGGACCACAGCTGTCTTGGTCCCCACAGTGACTTGTACATGCCAAGTTAAATATGGATATTCCAACCTTCTGTAGTCGACATCCCTTCTCTCAGTCTGCACCCCTACCACTGCAAGATGCAGAAATCAGGTCTTAGCTTGGCCAGCTCCACACCACTCCCTGCCTTTCATTTGTCCTGTGGCATGAGTAGTCAAACATAGAACTGTGCAAAGGATCTTCTGGGGCTGGGTCCATGTCCTCCTCCTGTGCAGTTACCTGCTTGGTTATCAGCACACAGAGATGGTGGTAGTGCAGTCCAAAACTCCAGGCAGGGAGAGACAAAGTAGGTGATTCCCACATCTACCCTCAAGTTCAGCAAGCACAACTGAACATGCAGCGTGCTCCCTCTGGGGAAAGGGGCCCACACAGATAATGGGATCAAGGTGTTTTACAGGGATTAGGGCCTATTATAAAGGTATAGAGCATATTATATATTTTAATTTGTTATTTATATATAAATATGCATTTTATTATATGCTCATATGCATATAAACTATCACTGTTAAATAGCTGTTAATATGTAGATATGTAATATTGCATATATTATTCTGGCAGTGATAGGAACTGAGACAAATGTTTCTTGACCTGGGACATATTCTACTCATCATGCTTCAGTGCCACAGAGCTGCTCTGACCGTGATCCTGCTGTTTGGAGTTGATCTACAGGGTCCAAAGCAGAGCCTTTCCAGAAAGAAGTGCTTTCCTGGAACACAGAGCAGTGCCCTTCAGTTCTATAGGCTTGTAGCCTAAAGGATGGGGATTTTGTGCCTAGCTGCAGGGTAATTTTGCTGTGGGATATTTCAGAATGCACTTTTGTTGATCAGCGAGCAAGATATGCTCCTTGCCTCCTTTGGCACGATGGAAGTCCCAGCTTCTTTTTTATACCCTCTTGAGCAGAGATTGGATTTCCCATGGGGAAGAAGTCAGGTGACTCAGAATGAGGGGTGTTCTGTGTATAGCAGGTTTCTTTTACTCTTTATCCTCAAGCAGAGAAGGGTGAAATGGCATGGAGGCAGTCCCCATTTGGGAGTTGGGGCCAATGAGGCAGTGATCAGCCCAGGAGTGCTCAGCTCCAAGGTCTGCATTGGACCAGGAGGGAGGAAGGCAGAGAGCAAACCACCCCAGAACCTTCAGAGAAACCCCTCAAGGTTCCTTCAAAGCCCAGACAATGGTCACTGACACACAAAAAAAGTGTGCACAATAGCACCATCTGGTGACTTTGGCCATCAGATTGTATTTCCATGGCACCATATTACCCTCTCCAGTGCCTGGGCTGCTGCTCTCCATGCTCTTTTCATAAAATCACTGGTCTCAGTTCTTCTGCAGAATCAAAAACAGTGGACATGGCAGAGTCTTTCAAAACCACTCCTGCCAATTCCCCATATTGTTGCTGGTGTGACCCTGAATTTTAACGTTCTTATATTTCAGTAAAATTTTGTTTACTTTCTTCTTTTTCTGTGTTTGTTAGGTATTTGGCACATATAGCACTACTATCAGATGCTAGGAGAACTCTCACAGGCCAGTTATGAAATGAAGCATTTTTCTGGCTTTCTTGATGGTTTGTTCCTATTCCTTGGAAGCAATGTGTCACTGCACTAACACACATTCCTTCAGGTCAATAATCCCACCCTGATCACGCTCCACTGCTTCTTCCACTGCCACTAACGCAATATTCCAAAGAAAATCCCCCACTCAAGAGTAACCTTTGAGGGAAGCCAACCATGTTGTCACCCTTTTTGGCTGGAACATATAAAAGTCTTGAAGTAAGCAGTAAGAAGACAGAAACACAGCCCAGAATTACCACGAAGTATAAATGCCCAAAGCATGTCCTGTTTCCTCTGCCTCACCTTTTTTTTATTCCTTGTTGCATGAGAACACAAGCAGCGACAGGAAGTTCTTTCTCATACTCCAGAGAAGATTCTGAGGGTCTTGGTTGGTTTGAGGGAGCAATGAAGTAAAACATAAACACATGAGCCCAGAAAACCCCCCTTGCTCCAGTCGTCCAAAGCAGAAGGAAACCTATTTATGGATTCCTCTTCTCAACCAGCTGAGAGTGATGCTTGCTCATTCCTTTCTCTCCATGACACCAGCCTTCCTTGGCTGCCTGCCAGTCACATCACACTACAGTCATGCTGGCAACAAAGGTGTCCCATATACCCCTTCCACTGTGCTCTCCAAACACCTCCTGAGACATCCAGCACATGAAGTTCCTGTCAAGATCCACCTTTCCCAGAGCAGTTCAAGGGCAGGTCTGGCCTTGCAAGGGGCTCCCAGCTGGGTAGTAATCAGCATTGACTCCATGATTTACAGAAGACTGATCAATCTCTATTAAGAAGCCTATTGCTTTTGTATATCCTAGTTTGCTACAGGTAGACCTAATTGGTCCTCTAATTAAAACACCATTACCATTGGCTAATTAAGAAACCACCCTTTGGTAAATAAGTCTTCATAACACATGCCATGTGTTCCCAACAGGTACAGCAAGTTAAGGTAAGAATTGTTTCTCATTCTTTTTGCTGATCTTCTCATAGACTTTCTTAGGTGATGCCTGGGAAAGTTGTGTGTTTCTGTCTATGGCCAGAGAGCTGCTGCCACACAGGTCAGCTCCAGGCTTTACACAACCTCATGAGCTTTGGCCAGCTCTCTTTGTGTCGTTGGTCTGTGCTGTACTAGCAAATTAATGGATATCTGCACTGTGATGCATTCAGTCTGTACTACAAACTCATCTTACAAGGATGTCCAATATTACAAAGTCATCATTACAATTAAATATCTACTGACTGCTTGTTAGGTTATTTTGAAATATTCTGTTTTGATATTTTGTTTTAAATTAAAAGAAGATTAATTTGGATTAGATCTAAGGAAGAAGTTTGGGTTTTTTACAATGGGGATGGTTAAACACTGTTACAGGTTGCCCTAAAAGGCAGTACATGACCCATCCCTGGTAACATTCAAGGTCAGATTGGACGGTAGCTCTGAGCAATCTGGTCTAGTTGAAGATGTCCCTGCTCATTGCAGAGGGGTTGGACAAGATGATCTTACAGGTTCCTTCTACCCCAAACTATTCTATGATTATCAGAAACAATTGAAACAGCATTCACCTTTCCTTTGTAGATGAACAAAGCATATCTTGAGATCAGTCTTATCTGCTGTTTTGATTATGCATTTGCTTAGAGTCTGATACTCAGAGAAGAAATAGTTGCAAGAAATCATCCAGAAATTAATACCAAGATGCAGAGTTTCCTGTCTAATTGCATATGCTGGATGTGGTCAAAGAGCTGGGACATTTTTCATGACCAGTTTGGTGTCCCTGTGGTTTTGGAATGCCCTGATCCCCTGAAGGCCTAACTCTCTGCACATGCCACCAATTCAGGGACACTCTGGCTTCTTGCAGAGAGAAATGCTCAGATGGAAATCTGTGGCTTCTTAACACAGTTTTTATTTTGTCCTGGGCTGAACTGCCCCTGAACAATCAGGCTGCATCCGTTCTATGCAAACAAACACAGCCAAGGCAGAGCTACAGCACTGGCACATGGTGGTCCAGACATTGTCATCATAGAGCTGGCTGAGCCCCCATCCAGGCCTGGCAGCTTTTCCCTCCTCTGCCTGTACTGTGAATAAGGGTAGAATGTGAAAATGGTATTTTTAAATTATGGTGATTTTAATTTTGTGAACTTTAATTTTGAAACACTAAGATCTCCACTGGATTTCTTATGGGTGAGTCCCAAAATGTGTCCTAGTTGTGTATTTTATTAAATAGTTCATCATTGTTAGTACTTCTGTAAGTTAAGATACGAGATGAAGTCCGCATCCTTTCTGGCTAGAGTGGAAGAAAGCCTCTACTGGAAAAACAATCTCTTGGGTGTTTGGTTTTTTTAAATTCTTTTTCTTGTATAATATTTTAAAATTAGATCAGCAGTTTTTTTAACCCCATTCTTCTCCCCACATAGGCATTATGTCCCATGCACCTTACCAACAGCCTTTCCTGTACTGAGGGCTGCTGAAAGGCCAATAAGGAAAACCTGGCTGTGAAGTATTACCTTAAGCATAATTTGTTTCCCCATATTTCCAAAGTGTGTGATTTTTTTCAAAACTTGAGGAAAAGCCAGCTTTTCACTCAGGGGAAAAAAGCCTGAGAAGGTGCTCTTAGTGAAGGTGGTAAACAGTGAGATTGAAGAAAATACCTCCCCAAACCTTGCTGTCTCAGCTGCCTGCAAGGGCTCACACCACACCAGAGAGGAAAGAGAAGCAATATCAACCCCTCTTGCTGAAACAGCTTCACTTGGCAAGGAGTTGTGAAAGATCATTTGGACCACAGGGAGAGAGCAAGCAATCGTGCTCTCAGCCTCAATCATCTGCCCAGAGAGGGACCTTGAGGGTCTCATTTTTGAGCTAACATCTACTGTTGCAGTTCCTGGAATGACTATTTGACATACAACAATTAACTGGTTATCAGAGCACCACTACCACCCTCCCCTGGCACACTCCTGTGGAACACAAGGGCACACAGCAGTGCCTCAGGCCCCTGGGCCACATGGCTGGAACAAAATCCAGCCTAGGAGAAATGCCAAGCTCGTGCTAAGCTCCTGTAGGCTGCCAAATGGACGTGAGGTGCTCTTCAGCAAGCCAGTGCTGAGTTTGAGGTGCCTCAGGCTTGGTAGATGCCAGAAAGAGTCCTTTTCCAGGCCTCTGCCTGACCCAGGTTTCTCAAGCCAAGCCCAGTGCCTTGGGCCCAGGCTCCACATTACTGCCATGTCCTGTTGGCAGAAGGCTGCACAGCAGTGACGCCTCTGAAGGAAGCCCTAAGCACAGCCCTCAGCCTCATCCCTTACCTGTTCCCATGCCTGGGGGACCTCTGTGAGCAGATTGCCCATCCCACTTTTCCTGTCAGAATCCACTGTGGGGGCCAGGGAGGGACCTTTCCCCTCTTCCAGGCTGTGCTGAAGCTCAGGTCCAGGAGCCTCACTGGAAGCAGAGGTGACCATGAGGGTGACTCTGGTGGCTATGGATGGACTCCTTACCCCAGATGGCCAATGCTACTGCATGCTGTCATTGCCAGAGTGTGGCTCCTGTGGGAATCAAGACACAGAGTGTGCCTGCTAGGGCCACCCCAATGCTAGTTGGGAACACATTGGCATAAGGATGTTAATTCAAAACATGATTCCAACAAAAGCTAAAGATTCTATTAAATCTTTTGGGTCAATATGACACTTTAAGGGTGTTTTTTCCTCTGTAGAAAAGTGGGCCTAAAAAATAAATGAAGCTTAAATGTGTTTTTATCTGCCATATTTTGGTCTATTAGTTTTGATAGGGCATTTCAGCAATGACAAGGGACAACAGAGTGGTGACACCACGGTAGAGCCCACCCCTGTGCCCACAAAGAGCTCACTTTCCCAGGTCTTGGTCCCCAGCACACCAGCCTGCCTCTCCAGCCTCCTTCCTACCTGATTCCTTCTTTCCTTCACAGCCAGCCCCTGACTCTCTGCCCTCAGGCATCAGAGACTCAACTGCTAAATATGCTAAATATGAGCCTATGAAGCCTCTGTTCCAGGTCTTCTCACCATCTTGTCATCCCTTGTTTGTTACCTGCTTCACCTCCTGGTCCTTAAACACAGGGATTGCAGAGCTGCTGTGGTCCTTGCTCAAAAGAAATAGGGGTTTTGAGGTTTTTTGCTAAAGCATAATTGGTAGCATGGCTGCTTCAGAGGAAAAGGTGCAGAGGATTCTGTATATGTCTGTGTGCTCTCTAATGTGTTTTGTGAGTCTGAGAGAAGGAATATCTAAAAGGGACAACAGAAACCAGGCATAAGACGCGAAAGAAGAGTCCAGGATACAAGCAAAACATGCTAGAAGAACATGAGACATGCTAGAAGAAAATCCTAGAGGTACATACCAAGGAGAGGATTTTTGGTGCTAGAAATATGGTCTGTCTTGCAGAATCACTGATGAACGTGTAAGACTGATTCAGTGTGAAACACACAAGTCTGGAAGCATACAGTCCTTTGACTCCTTTCCAGGATTTTGAAAGATGAGAATTTTATCCCCCTCTCCCTGTGTGTACCAAGAGTATGGCTCAATTCTCAAATCCGATCTTGTCTTTAAAATTTGCTCTTTTGAAAAAATGGATAAACACAAGCCTGATAAACACAAGAGGAAGCAGCTTTCACAAGAAAGGACTGATGTGAGTAAGGGGCTCCAATCTAATTGCACCTTCTCCTGACCATGGAGGTCTCAGAGAACTGCTGATCCCAGCACAGCCAGTCCAGACAGAGCCCAAGAAGAACCTGACAGAAAGACCTGCTGTCAGGACATTCTTGGTGGGGTTCTCAGCTTACTTGAATGCAAATGCCAGCCTCCTCAGGAGCCAAAGCATTCAGATAGGCAGCCCTTGAAGGTGAGCAACAAGGCCCACTCCTCCTGAGGACTTGGGCAGTGAGGACATGCTGTGGGTATTGGGCTGGTGGCCCACAGCAGGTGGGCTTTGAGGGCAGTCTGACCTGTGTGGGATCTAGACCAAAGCAAGGAATTGTCTCCTGCTGTTCAGGGTCTGTTCTGGGGGGAGAGCTGATGGGTCTGTTCCTGATGGTACTGCGTGGCTGGCTTGCTTTTTTTTTTTTTTTTTGCATGTGCCAGCCAGGCATCCTGCAAAGCTCTTTGCTCTCTTTTTTATTGTTTGGGGTTTTTTCTGTTTTTTGGTTTGATTTGGTTTGATTTGGTTTGTGGAGGTGGGATTTCACAGGAAGAGGTTTTTTCCCCTTCCCTTTCCCCTTTCCCTTCCTCCTCCCCTTCTCTCTCCTGTTCCGTTTTTCTTCTTTCAGTATATCTAAGGATTTGTCTTTCAAAATAAGCTGGAAACTGAATCAGGGAAATGTTGGAAAGGAGAAAATCCAAAGAAAATATTGGGGCAATAAAGAAGACCTGGCTGAGGGGGAAACCATGAATGAGTAGAGGATTTTATACCTGAGTTACATCTGAGTTTCACAGCTGAGTTACTTCTGTCTCAGGGATGAGGGAAGTGTGGTTTCCCCGGTGAGAAGGTGGCAGCAGGGCGGCTGGGGGTGATTCCCCAGCTGGTGGTGTTGCAGCGAGGGCAGAATCACCTCTCCTGACCCTGGGTGTCCTCAGGGACACCAGCCTGTCCCCCCAGTAGCACCTCAGGGAAAGCAGTGGGGTGAGAGGTGCCTTTCTCAAAGCAGAAATACCAGACATCCTCCACCTTGCAAGGGGGACAAAGGGTCAGAGGAGAAAGGCTCGTCCATGAGAAGACAGAAACAGGTCCGTTTTCTTCCTGTTTCTGCTCCTGCAGAATTGTTTAGTGAAAAATACTGGGCTACACTAAACACTCAACTTTTCTGCCACTATAACAATAGAAAAACCAAATTCTTGTGATTTGCTTATAAACCAAAGTAAGTTCTTTTAAAGTGCACCTTTTTGACAAGTCAGGAAAATGTAGCTTTTATCTAATGAACAGCCTCTACCCCCTCACCCCCATGCACCACACATACTTTCTGAATCCCAGACAACTCACCGATATCAGCACAAAGATGAAGGTAAAACAGTCATTACTTGCATGGCTAGGGGGCATCTGATGTAAAGTGCATTCCCTGGGTTTTGGGTTATGGTTTGTAAAGAAGTGCAGAACCCTTTCATCTCCCCTTTCAGCCCATCTGTGGCTTCAGTTGACAGGACAAAATGTGGCACAACAGAGCCAGACAATAAACTATTGTACAGTGGAACAGGAAGCAACAGGTAGTGTTTAGAGGAATTAAATTATTTTTGGATCTGATACTGATAATCAGTTTAGGCGAGGGGTATCCAGTGCAAATTTATACAACATTTTTAAAGGACTGGGAGCACTCAAGAAACAGATAAGTTAAAGTGCAGTATAAATGAACCATTCATGAACTCTGAGACTTCCTTGCCTGCATACAAAGCACATGAGAACAGACCTTGTTGCCTGTCATCCTGGACTTTCTTTAATTAACAGTTGTGAGCCATTCTTGTGCAGCATGTCTGATACTGATGAAACAGCTTTGTGCCTTTTGCAGAGGAACAGAGAACATATTAATATGTCATTCCTGGAAATACAAAAAATACTGGCTATCTTTCTATCTTCAAAAATCTGTATTTCATCCAAATGATAATGTGAAACCTTCACATGACATTCATCTATTAAAAACTGAGGCACTGGAAGTCAGTCTAATGTGCAGCTATTTAAAACAGCTGCTAGAGTAATGCTTATTTAATTAATCTAAGCTTTGTGATATCCTAGATGTCTGTGGAATGGTTCCCATCCAAAGATATGCCACCTTTTGAAAGTAGCCACTGTAGATGGGCCAGAGGTCCTACCACCTGTTCTAGGCAAAAAATGCTGGAATCACGGTGGTGTGGGTCAATAAAGTTCCCTGCTCTCATGGTGTATATTCACATATAGGAATTGCCTGGGTCTGCAGCCCTTGCTTCAGCTCTGCTTGGCAGGACCCCTGCCCTGCAAGGCTGTGCTGGGCACTGTCACCGGGCAGGCAGCTGAGGGGGAAGCAGCACTGACACTGCCTTCACAGGAAGGCAGGGGATAAGAAAGAAAGCAGGCTCCTCCTGGTTATCTGGTAAAAGCAATAAAGGGCTTTCTACAGCTGTCAGGATGACCCAGGGAAATCTACCAGGCAGCATCAAGTCGACCTGTTTTCTGTCCCAAAGCCAAAGAGTTGACATGTCAAAACCTTGCTGTCAATTCCTGCCTCAGCCCAGATCTCCGTGGAGGCTGATCCTGCAAGGTGCTGAGCACCTCTGAGCAGAAGCTCAGAAACCCTTTTGTCCATGAGAAAGTATTATTTGCAGTCAATGGGGCCCACACTGGCGTGTTTGTTCCCATTGTGCCCATTTTCACTGTTATTCTGCAGTGCTTGACCTTCATACAGGTCTATTTTCTATGGGGTGTGTCCATCTGAGGTGCCCTGTCACTGTTCAAGGCAAAGCATTCACCTGGAACTACATAAACAGACTTAAGTCAAGTGAAGACCAGCCCCAGAATCTATTCTATCTAGCCCCAAACAGCTATTCAAATAAGGGGAATATTTGTTTGTGTGTGCTGTTCTCATCTGGCCTGGCCCTCAGATACCATCAGTACCCGTATGTGGGGGAAGTCTGTCAGAACTGAGCTCATGCTGTCAGGGATCTGAGAAATGAGGGGAAATCAAGGACAGATGTAAAAAAACAGGGTTTTTTTTTTTAAGAATGAAGAAAAAAATCAGATCTTTTCTGAGGATCTGTTGTACCATGTCTGGAGACATCCAAGGGTAAAACAAGAAATTTAAATTCTACTTCAAGTGAAAATATTAACTCAAACTTTAACATGGAGCTGCTACCAACATCTTCATTTTATGTCATGCAAGCACATATGCCACCACAGAGCTATTAATTTCCATGCACAGAAACTTTTGAAGGCACAGCACCAGCTGCTTAAATATGTCTATAATTATTCACGCATTAACACCTACTGAATTAGCAGCATTAGCACCTACTGAATCATCTTGTGTGCATTTAAATAAATTAAGGCTGCGATTCAGTAGCACTGGCCTGGGAGGCAGCAGTAGCTGGAGTTATGGATGCAGTGCTGCTTGACCTGCAGAGCAAGCGAAAGGTGGTGCAAATGCCTTTTTGAAAGAGCCTGTCCTCTTACTGGCAGCGGTGCAACCTGTCAGGCAACAGTGGTTGGCACTGAAATACATTTCCTCTGATTCTTTGGTTTTGTTTCAATTGAGGAAGATTCTTACAAACACCCCCCCACCTTTTTTTCATTCCTGCACTCTTCTTACTAGGCCCCATTACGAAACTCACATTTCTTCATCCGTCTCAGAGGTTATTTTATGTGGAAATATTTCAAAACTCAGGCAGCTCTTGTTCAGTCCCATACAATTGAAAGAAGTTCAAAGTTGGGCAGGGCACCAAGTCAGCAGACATTAATAACATTACTTGCAACTATTCAAAACCTGTCATTTGTTAAGTCTGTCCCTCTCATTCCAGCAGGCATAAATCATGTGTATAAATGAGCTCCTACCCACAAAGGAGAGTTGATTTTAACATCTAAGCCTACCCTGTCACCGTCAGGATTTTTTCCTTCCACTATTTTATTTTTGAGTCCAAGACCAGAAGGAATATGACTCAGTGCAAATGCACCTCAGGAACGTTTTGGGAAAAGAAGTTAAACAATTTCTGCATGAAAACTTCAGCTCTTCCCACTCAGATCCCACATACACATCCAGCATAGCAAAGCATCCTTCCCACCCCTCTGTCAGCACCTGCATCCATCAGGTGGGGAGAGGGCTGCCCAGGGGAGGGCAGTGGGTGACCCTGCTGCCTGAGCAATGATGGGGCTCTGGAGGCACCATCCTCCCTCTCACTCCTGCCACCGGCTCTTCAAGCACTGAATGGTCTGTGTCCAGTGATGTCCTTCTGCAAAGGAGTTGCCAAATCTAAAAAGAAAATAAATCTTGACACCTCCACACCAATTTGCCATGGGGCTGAGGGCTGGTGCTTATAGAACATCCCACTCATCAGGCAGGCCCTCATCCGTGCCCTCACCCTTCTACTGCAGGCACCAACATGCTGCTTCCTATGAGACAGCCTCCCAGGCACTGGGCACTGACCTCACAAATTGGAACACAAGGAATTTCATGTAAAACATAAGAGAAAAACATTTTTATGTGGAGGGCACTCAAGCACTGGTACAGGCTGACCAGGGAGACAAAGTCTCCATCCTTGGAGATATTCAAGGTCTGACAGTGCACGGGCCTTATCAACCTGCTGCAGCTGATGGTGTTGGAGCAGGGGTTGGACCAGACAATCTCCAGAAGTGCCTGTCAGCTTCAGATATTTTTCCATACTGTGACTCTGTGACTTTGCCTCCCAGCTACCCTCAGACACTGTATTTCTGCTGTGTGCCTCCCAACTCTAATACATCTTCAGTCCAAACCCCCTTGCTGTGGCCAGAAAATGTCCTCATGTCCTCTACTGCACTGTGAGGCACCAGCCTTGTGAGCACACTCACCCTGGGCAGGAGTGCCTGCTGCCCTGCAGGCCATGGGAGAGAATCCTTCCCTTCTCATGCATTTCTGAATATTCCTTGCTCATTCCTGGTGCCCACAGCTGGGGCTGGAAGACCAAGCTCTGGAAGGAGGGGGTGCCCAGGGCTGTGCACAGCTGCAGCCCTGCAGCTCTGTCATCTTCCCCCACACACAGTGTCTGAGCAGCACATGTGGCTGCAGATGATCATGGCAAGTGCTGCCCCAACCACAGGCTTCCTGCCATGAGAAATTATAGTGACTGGGAAATTGTAGCTTTCTGGGACAAGCATTACAAAGAATCTCTTTAGAACAGACTCAAGTTTTTTGTGCTCAAGTAGGTCTGAATCACTTTAGCTGGCATTTTTTTGTTCATACTTCCACTCATGATGAACTTGGAGATTTGAATTTTATTTAATCTGCAAAATCACCTAAGAATGATTTTTCCTTCAACAAGAGTTGTGGTATCTCACTCCCTATAGATATTCATTTTTATATCTCTGGAGCTAGGCAAGATGACTCCTCTAGGTTATGAGTAAACTAAGAAAGTGCTAAACCCAACCCTTTATGTCACAGTAAAATCCAAGGACTGTATGACCACTGTGACCTCCAACATCCTTCTCAGAGTCATAATGCATCCTCTGGAATCCTCACATCAGTCTGCTTCTGCTGACAAGTTTCAAACCAATTAGAATTTTTATTCAGTTACAAGTTGCTTGGGCTCCTTCCTCCTCCATGAATAATCTCATGTGGAACACAGCAATCAGGCTATTAAGAACCTCAGCAAAGCCTTTGCTGATTTAAAATGCTGTACCTAGGTGGCTTCCCAAGATAGTGAAATGCTTTGTAGATGCTGTCTTCAACAATTTTCAATCTAAGGCTTGTTCCTTTCCCTTTTTGGGAAACTTCCAGACATTGCTCTCATTTTTTTGCAAAGCCTTCAGCTCATATTTTATACCCTCTTTTAATTCCTTCTCTGACATCTCCAGCTGCTTCAAGTCTTAATTCCAACTGCAAAGTCTGTGGGTCTTGTTTTAGACCTTGTCTGTGATTTCTTCTTTCCCTAATTCCAGACAAGTAATTTTGATATCTCCGCTGTTTGGTTCTTCTCAGTTCAATGACACCATCAGCTCCCAACCCTTTTGCCATGATTGCTTTTCTGCCTGGCTCCTTTTGGTTCTTCCCAACCCAGGTATTACAGGGAATTCTCCTGCTCATTTCAATCAAGAAAAGTAGATGGCAGAATCAGGGATTTCACTGATGTGATCTCATTCAATTACAAAAATAAAAAAGAGAAAACATGTTCTAAATCACATTTGGACTCAAAATAGCAAGATACCATTTCTTTGCTATTTCTGTCCCCCATTCCCAGGCATTTCTCTCCTCCAGGACCACATTACAAACACTTCCCTCTGGCTGTCTAGCTGAACTCTGCCATTTTTACCTACTTTTCTGCTGACCTGGCTTCATTTTTCATGTCATGGTTCTACAAGAAGTAACAGTCAGTCACTGGCTACCTGCCCCCAGTGAAACCTCTCTGCTCACACAGCTTCTCTCCCACCAGCCCTGCCTGCTGCCCACTGTTTCATTGATGGATTTTATTGTTTTGCTTGCCATATACCTGCAATGAGCTTCCCCATTTCTTAGAAGTAATGCATAGGATGATTCATGTTGGCTCGTGCTGTGAGTAAGCCTGGGAAATGTCCCTGGGTGAGCAGCACCTTTGCCATCAAGCAGCTGTACCCAGCACACCCCTTTTCCACTACATCAGAGAAGGGAGAGCTGCAGGACACTCTCAACCACAGGTAGCAGTGGTGTCACCACCTTTTCTCAGCCATCCTGACAGTTCCTACTTCTACTCCCTTTCTGAAGTTCTTGGGTCCTTCAACTGAAAACAATCTGTGGCCAGAAGTAACTCATACAAGGGATGAAGGTACAAAGGATGAATTTCGTGTGAGGACGAATTTATCAATTATTGTTTGCACCTGTAAAATGCAGGAGAACATCTCATGCCATCTTCTGACTGCTTACTACACTTACATTTACATCTCATGTCAACACCTCCTGACTGCTTACTATACTTTTTGCTTTAGCTTCTGAGGTCAACCCATCTTGCTCCTTACAGATGTAGATAGATATAGATGATCTAGATACAGAGATATATACCTGCAAAGGCCAGGGCAGCAGCACCAGCTCTGAACTCTCTCAAGGCACCAGCTTTCCCTGGAGATAAGGACACCTGGCCAACAGCATCTGTAGGAGCCTGTATCAGAGCTACCAGCAGCCATCACCCCTAGCTTTAGATATGCAGCTTAGAAGTGCTTTGGGTCAGTTAGGGACCAGTCTGGGACACTCTACTGTCCAGCAAGCCAAGTTTTAAGTTTTTCAAAGGCAAATATATTCCCAGAGCCAGATGCAAGTAGCTTTTACAATATCTACATTTTTGTTTTACTCTATAACCTGTTCCTACTATCTCAAAAGACTAAAATTTGATTGCTACTGTCCTGGGAAACCAGAAACTGACTGAAGACCAGTTAAAACATAGGGGGTTTTTTTCTGAGCCATCATCAATATAGCATTGAGTTTTGCATGTTTTGCAAGATGCATACATAGCTTAAACACCCCTCTTCCACTCTCACAGGCACACCCAGGGCAGAGACCAGGAGGAACACTAACAAGCTCTGTAGAAGTATTTATCTTAAAAATAGAAGCCATAGCTCAGCCCCACACTGACTTGCGTGACAGTTGCCTGTGCTGACTCTTTGCAGGGGTCTGTGAAGCGTTGCCTGTCGCAGCCAAAGAGGCTGATAAACCCCTGACAGGTCCTGCAGGGTTGGAAGGACTCAGCACAGTGATTCTCAGAGGCAGCCAGCACCACCACTCTGTATTGACATTGGCAGGGCTGCATGGGTCCGTCAGAGGGAAACTGGTGACATCATGCAGCCTTCATCCTTGCACAGCGACCCACATCAAAGGCACTTTAATGGCTGCCCAGAGGAATGGACATTCTGTAATACACAATGAATCATGTTTTGAAGTCCTAGGAGGTCATACACAGCTCCTGGCAAATCCAGTGGAGGAAGGTGATGTGGATGACAGCCCTTTAGAGCAGATCCCAGAAGGATTGCAACTGATGGTGAACTAGCCCCCTCAAAGGCTTAGCCTTGCATACTGCAATGCCTGGACATGGACTTACCAGCAGCTCTATAGGGACACTACACACTGTGGTTATCTCAAGTGTTAATACAGCTCAAGAAAGAAAATCCTATTGTACATGTTCTTGTAATGGTCAGAAGTTACCAGGAAGGTTAAATCAGTTGTATATCCATGTTGTTGGATTTAGCTGCGCACAGCTTGGGACCCCAGTGATGTTCTGGGCTGCCTTTCCAGCCCTGTGAATCCAGGTCTGCTGGGCAAAAGGCATGGTCCTTTAGCTGTGCCTCCCACCAGCAGCCAGCTCCCTTTGCTCTCTGGTTACCACAGTACTTCTGCACCAGCAAGGGCAGAACAAAGGACCATTACTTGCTTAGCTCTTGAAGAACTGTGTAATGCCTAATTGTATCTCAAGGCTAACTTGAAGCTATGCACTGACATTTAAATAGCGCTCTTTGTTGACCACTGTTACACATATCAATTTTTACCTACAATGTTACACACAGATGCACACTCATATGCCTATAAAAATAATGTGTTCTTCATGACTGGATATCAAAAAAGGAAAATAAAAATGTTTGTTAGGCTCCCTTGCATGCATAGGTCTGCAAAACATTAATTCAAAAATTGCAAAGTCCAGAATACGCAGGGGGATGTAGCATCCCTAAAGTTCAGTCTTATTGCTCACTGCTAGCTAGGCCTATTCAGAAAACCAGGACTCTATTTCATGTGAACATGAAGGTCAATATATTTTATTTCCCTGTAGAATGAAATCGAAATACAGTACTCCCAACGGATGCTACCATGAAAAAACAGACTCAGAAGACATCTGGTGGCCCTACAGGTGACCTAGATTCTCTAGTTTAGCTGAGGGGGTTGAATCTAAGCCTCTGATATTCCAGGTTCTCTCCAAGGAAAGCTAAAATTCCTTCTGGATGTGAGAAACTTACTCAGCAGCTTCATTTGGGTAGTGCTGTGTTTTAGCAAAATGTTCTACAATTGGATTTTTGGATGAATCTGTGATTCTGTGAAGCATTTCCCACTAAAAGTCTTGTTCAGCTGGATAGCAAATGTTTTATTCTGGTTAGTCCTAGAGTGAACTCATTGGAGTCACACCTTGTCTGTCCACGAGTACCAGCTCCTCCTCCCCTTTAGTACATCTCAGGGGGGAAAGATCATAAACACAGGAGATGAAATGGGAGTTTCTGGATCTCTGAAATCAATTGAACACATGTGGGAAACTCTTAGGATACAAGTGGACCTGCCTGCTGGTGCAGCTGCCCCTCCCCAGTCCATCCTGTGCAAGGCCAGGTCCTGTTGGCCATGGACAGCCCCCAAGTGCCTCCGAGCCCACCAGCTGAAGGCACTCGGGGTTCTCAGCACCTGACAACACGTGCAGGTACTTCAATGTGCTGAGAACACTGAGGAGCAGGACGCTGGTGAACAGCTGCCTGGGAGACAGAGGTGAGTGGAGACCTTTGCCTTTCTTTATGAGCATATTGCAGCTGCTGGCAGGTCTCTGTTCACAGTTGACAAAACAGCAGAGGAAAACAAAGGAGGAGAGGAGGCCTGTGTCTGCATCTGCAAGGGAGCGGGAATCCAGAGATTATTCACTGCAGCTGCAAGCTTCATCATGGGCAACTTCAGCAGGAAGAGTTTTCCTACTTGCCAAAAAGATCACCTCAAAGTGTTTAGTTGTCCCAAGCTGTGCTGAGCAAAGCAGAAAAGTCATTATTTCTTTGATCAACAGTTCAAAGTGGGACTCAAAAGGCTGAGGTAGTTTGCAAACTCATTTTCAGAGGAACCTTGAAAAAATTAAGGGCAGAGCTTGTTCAGAACTGGTAGTTACCATGTGGTGATCCACTCTCCCAATCAGGTTCCAAACAGAAAAGTGAGGATTTTCTCTAAAAACCTGGCAAGTCACAGATTTCCTGAGTCAAGTGAGAGAGCTGCTATTTGCATAAACCATTCTCAAAGTCCTTGTATGAGAGAAGAGTTTCTTTCTGGTCTGAATACAATCAAATCAGAGCATGGAACTGCTCGCCAGACTCACTCCAATTCCTCTGGCCATCTCAAAGGCAAAGCTGATGGTTTGAGAGGAGCTAGAGACAGATTTCCCACTGACATCACTTTCCCAGCTATGGCAGAAACCACAATGTCTTTATTGTTCAGGTGTTTAATGCGGCCAGAGCAGTCAGTAATAAAAAGTAATGACTCTGTGTATGTAACGCAGACCAAAATCTAGTGACATGCAATTCCATGGAGTCCTCAGGCTCCCTCCATATGCTGCTGTCAGTTGCATTCCTCTGCTGTGTAATTCTAGAATGTCTTTTTCCTATGAAATATAATTGCCTGTGTCTTTTCCTGAAGGTGGCAAGAAGATCTCTCCCATGCACTGCAGGATGCACTCTGTAAGGATCTCCACAGAAAGCGAACACTGGAAACCATGTATAGAGGATTATGCTGCTCCAGGCACTCCAAATCACACCTACCTGCTGCTTCCACTGACACACATCCTCAGAGCTCATATTTTCTACTACTCCTGCTAGTGGGAATCCTCCCACCCTTTCTTCCTTCTTGTATGATTAAGTCAACTTTTTTAGAAAAGAAGGTTTGCAGGAAGCTGTACTTTTGAGGGCATGCTTGCACTCCTGCTTAGACCCAGACTCAGTCCTAAGGCCTACAGGCACTACTACCCGTACTGCAAGTTTGGGTCTAGCACACAGCACATCTGTCACTAAACCCCAGGCCCTGCACTAGACAGTGATCAGCACTGTGCCAGGAAGCTTTCTGCAGTTCTGGAAAGCAACCTCAGCTCCCTTTTGAAGATATAGTGGATGGGATGTATGTTTGTGTTTTGACACAGTAAGTAGGATTTAATTGCCTCAGCACTGGACTTTTGGCTATTTGAGATACCCCAGCCAGTGTCACCTGGCCCCAAGCAGCTGGAGAGTGGAGTTTCCCACAAACCCTCTCCCCACCAAGCACCAGAGGATGCCTTGGTGTGTCAGGTCCTCTCAAGTGTCACTAGATATCTACAGCTGGGAAGCTGCACTGGCTGGTTGGTGCCTTCTCAAGGAAACTCCCAAGGAGAGGTTAAAACACAAGTATAAATGCTTAAATAGACATTCATGGTTTATGACTGAGCTACCTGTTTTCTAAAATGGTTTGGAAGTTATTTTGTTGCCTGACTTAATTTGCAAGCAGCAGTGCATCAGCTTACATGTGTGAATGTGTATTTTTTTCTCTGTCAGTGACTGTGTGTGTACAGTTCCAGCACACAGATAACACTCAAAAAGCACCTAAGCAGGTGGAGATAATGTAGGTCTGGCTTGGCTCTAGATGTAGGTCTTAATTCCTTCAAAGTCAGGAGATGCTGGGATCTGAGGTTTTGCAGCAGACAGAGCCCTACAAACCCCAGCTTTACTTGCTCCCTCCTTCTGTCTCCTGATGTGGAATGGCAGAGGAAAGCAGGCAAAGCTGATTGCCAAGTGGGCACAACCCAAGGGGAAAATTCCTCCTAGCCTCGGCAGGGGAGTTCATGTCTGTGCTGGTGCAAAAGGCCTACTTACCTCAATCTTTGCTTGTCCAGTTCCAAGTGTAATTAATTGACATTAAATTATCCAGCCATTTTTCAAATCCTGACCCATTGTTTGAATCAGTGACCTCCTGCAGTACCAAATTCCACAGGTTGACTACATACTGTGTGAAGTAATATTTCTATCCATTTACTAGCCATTAATTTCTGACCTTTGGGAAATCTGAAATATGTATGATCATGTGAAGGATCTTGAGCCATTCACAGTTGTGTGTTGTGCAAAACACATTTGATCGTTTAACCAAGTCCTGAGTTCATTTGGCCCCAACGTGAGCACCAGGCAAGACAAATTAGCCCAGAAAGCAAGAGAAATAGCAAGAAGCAAGCTGCCAGCTGTTAGATGAGCAAACAGGGAGCTAAAGAGATTCCCAGAGCCAAATTGTTATCTTATTTATGCTAGCATAAATCTAAAGTAACTGCACTGAATTACCCTGGATTTATCCTTCTGTAAAAGACATCAGAATCTGACACTCACTTTGGAAATTTCCTGCCTCCGATTTCCATTCTTCCTAGAAACAGAATGAGACACCATTGTGCCACAGCTTTGTCAAGTATTTCTTTACAGAAAAGTATCAAATAACTGATGGTTCTGAGGAAAAACAAAATCCCTTGCAAAACTTTCAATAATCAAAAGAAATCCCACAGTTTTACAAATCCAGAGGTTGCAATACCAAGAGAAGTAGACAGAATTAATTTTTAGACTGTCCTTTGTCTCTCTTTGGTCCCTACAACTATTTGCTTCTGTGAAATCCAGTTTTGGGTCTCAGTCAATCCTAGCTGTGGAAGTGAGTTTGATAAGTGGGAAACACAAAAGGAGAGCAGGAATGGAGATGTTGCAAATGAAAAAGAAACAGGCAAGTTTGAATGTGCTTTATAAATTCAAGGGCCTTCTTGATCTTTATTTTCTCTTCTCATTGTCCCTTACAATTTTATCACAAGGTTGCTACAAGAGCAAAGCAAAACACAAATATTGCAAAAGAAATGCAGAACAAGCTGAGTGATATAATAGTATGTTATTATGAACCAGCCTGTCCTACAAAGAAAATTACTACTTCCCTCATTTCTAGTAAAACCCTCAGCGTATTTTCTCTCACACATACAATTTTATTGCCAGGGTGTTTTATGCGAGATGTGCTCAATTTGCAAAAGTAGTTCTGAAAAGTTTCTTAAATTATTACCTTGCAAAACATTCTAGGGTATTTAATTGAAATGGCATCACTGTGTTTTAAAACATTGTAGTGTTAAATAAACTTGACCTGTAGCACCAAAGCGCTCATTTTTCTTCCCTGCGTCATCCCCTTGAAATGTGCATGTACAACAGCCTGACTTCTCCAGCTGAAAAACAACTGCAAGCCCCCATCAAAAATAATGGCACTGCCACCTTTCCTCTTGTCATTGAGACTAATAGAGGAAGAGGCTTTAAGGAAGAAGTGGCCTCATCTTAACTACCAATGGAAAATGAGATTGAATGAGACAGGTTTGTAAGCATACAATTGTGCTCTGGTGCTGATCCCGCTCGTGCAGTCACAGAGCTCTGCCTACAGCCCCAGCTGGCAGCCAGCTCTGCCCGCCCGTGCTCTGGGAGTGGAGGGCAGGAGTGGGCAGGGGGATCACACCAGGAATGGGGACAATGCTCCCAGCAAGACCAGGGGCGACCCAGGAGAGCTCACCATCTCATGGCCAACATGTGGATGGTCTCCAGCTAACCCTGCCCCTCACAGGGGCTGTAGACATCTCCAGCTGCCTCCCAGGAGTCATGTATAACCTTTGCAAAGCTCAGGAGCCCCTCATCCCTTCCCTCTCTCCACACTATGATGGCTGTCCCTCCTCCAGCACTGATTTTTTTTTTTTTGTCAGAATTAAAGAGGAAGGCAGAGCTCAGTGCAGTTACCCAAATTGCATAATTGTTCTGTATGTGTGAGGACCAATAAAACTATTAGCTGCTGGCATCAAGCCAAGAATCCATTAATGACAAACTGGTATCTCTCCAGGAATGTAAAATGTTTTATTAAATAAACATTTAAACCAGGAAACTTTCAACTTCTGTCACCAGGTAAAACTTCATTGTGACTCTATTGGAAGGAGGGATAGCCAGGAGATGGGCAAGGAGACTTTGTTACACTGATAAAAACTATTTAGTACCAAGAGGGGCTGGTGTGCTGTGTTTTTACTGTGTTTACAAAGCATGACGAATGAAGATCAATGCTTTAATGGGACCAGCACGCTGACTAGATGGAAAGGAAAGAAAGCAGTGGTATGTGCAGGCAGAAGGTTCCATCATGCAGGATGACAGTCAGAAATCAGCTCACTGAATTTTGTAACTTTTCCTATGTGGCATCACTGCTCTGTTATTTATGGTTTTCCAGTGAAAACCAGACCTGCAAATTGGAAATACAGACATGGAAGTTCCCACAATTCACAGGAGGCCAGGGAAGTGGTCACAGCACCATGCTGACAGAGCTCAAGAAAGATTTGACAATGTTCTCAGGCACATGGAGTGACTCTTGGGGTGCTGTGTGCAGGAGTTGATGATCCTGATGGGTCCCTTCCAATTCCACATATTCTATAATTCTATGATAGCTGAGACACAGAAGGAATTAATCTCTTGGAATTCATGAGGAAAACAGAAAGAATTGTTATACAGCTACCTCCAGGTCATGCCATTGAAAGGATCATGGTGTACTGAAGGGGGGCTGCAGGATAGGTATTAATAAGGCTAAGGGGTGACTTAATGGGCAGCTAAAGACAAAAGCACATGACCGGAAATTTTGAATGCTTTCAGGGGTAAGACTCCTGTAAGAAATCCTGTGGCTTTTCTAAACTCATGCACAGTCAAAGTCATTGAAGAGAAACAGTTAAAATATATATGCTGCCAGATAGAGCATGGCATAAAGATGAGACGAAAATGTATTGTGAGGGTCAGTGTAAGCTTGTGTCACCCTTCTGGGAAAGGGTGGGATATTCACTAGAATATGAAATCTGTGGTGACAGTGCTGGGTGCAGTCTCAGTGGTGCCCCCAGCCCCAGGCATCCCACCAGGTGTTTCATACTCTGCACAGAGCCCATGGAGCTTCTCTTCCCCTTCAGCCCTGAAATCATCCTGTCTGGCAACTGGTGCCCCAAATACACACAAATTCTTCCACCCAGGTCCTCCCCAGGGAAGGGACCTTGTTGGTAAGTTGTGAGCACCCAAAATTTTAGATTGTCAGTCCAGACCTGAAACTGTTCCTGCAGCCTTGACAAATCTTCTCATGTCTGTTATTCCTATTCTCTGTAGAAGAAAATCAGTCTGAGACTGACACAGGTGGATGTGGTCTCAGTTGCAGGCTGTGTATGAAAGGCACCTGTGTCACATTTCCATCCAGCTCCCAAGGCCAGCAGAGAAATCTGAGGAGAGTAGTCAAGATGTAAGAAGGCAGAAGAAGCAAGTCTGCCAAAGAGAATGTAGCCTGCCATCCCCAAAGGCAGTGTGTTTCTGCCAGGGCAAGGGCAGGAGCAGCTGCTTGAGCAGAAGTTGAGACACAGGGGCTTGTAGGGCTTGGGGAGTATCTGCAAGGGGTGCCAGGGAGCAGACTCAGAGGGACAGCTGAGCACAGCCCAGATCAAGTCCTGTGGTGACTGAAATCCTGAGCTACAGGGTGCAGATCACTTGGGTGCACTCTGGCCTAGAGCAGGGGTTAGCTGAACGCTGCCATTCTGTGCTTGAAATTTTACTCCCGCATTTGCTCTCTGTTGATTTTTACACAGGATGCTCATCTGCACTGACATGTACCACTTGGTTTGACTGCAGCTACGTTGATGAGGAAGAAAATGGTTTAGAGCCAGATCCTCAGCTGGAGTAAATCAAGCAGATGTGGACTCAGGCCAATTGAGACCATGCATGAGATCTCCCAGTTTCTCCTCTCAAACTGTTATATTAAACTAAACATACGATGCAGTAGCTCCCTATCTTTGCCTTGGTTTTGCACACTGCTGTTTTGTCCAACTTCACATGCCAGGGTAAATACAAGGAAGGTGATCACATGAAAATTGTTTCCAAATTGCCAATGACTCACCCTCTCAGACACTTGTAAGGAAATATGGGGATAGTTGTCACCACTCACTGTTTTAGGAAAGCAGAAGCATAATCCATGGGATACTGCATAGATATCAGACCTCAAAAGCTCTTTATCACCGCACCCCAATGTCCAGGATCTAAGAGCCAGCCCTGCAGGTACAAGAGGGTCTGGGCAGCCCTGCCCAGGCACCACATATCTTGAAGCTCAGTGAAGAGATGCTGTGGCCCCACAGGAGATGGTGAAATGAGAAAGCAAAGACTCAGGAGTTCACCCTTTCTGAGGATTCTGCAGGATGCCACCATGTCACTCTGCATTTCACACTGAGCCACCTGAAGGCTGCTGTCACTTGTTTGGTAATATTTGTAGAGCTGGTGAGCTCTGTGAGGTGTTGATAGGAGGTGCTTTGCCCTCCCTTTTCCATTAGCACCCTAGTGTGAAAGGGACAATTATATAGCTCCTTTCAGAAAAACAAAAGAATCCCTCAGCACCATGACCCCACAGGTCAGGCAAGCCAACCAGAAAGGTGCTTTCATGGGCAGACTAAAGCTTCAAGCAGCCTTTGCAGCACTGTGGGTCTTGCACCTGGAAATCCAAGAGGAGCCATGGGTCTTCCAGCACACCATGCCCTGGGACAGATCACGGACACTTCCATCATCTGCAGTGCCCAGAAGGGCACCCCACACCCCAGCCCATTCCTCTGAGACTGGTTAAATTGGCTTTTATGACATTTTGAGAATTCAGGTGTGCTGCATGAAAAATAGCAGCTCTATATAAGGCATAAAGGCAGCATCAGGCCCCTTGGCTCAGATTCCTTTGGAACTGTGTTTCAGTGAGGAAAAGGTTGTAGATAAAAAAGATGCTGGGTTTTCTTCCTCCAACAGCTTGCAAATAGTACGGAAGTATTCACTGGTGTGGACTTCCTGACTCCATAGAGATCATTCCTGAGTACAGCCCATCTAATAAAATGATGAACAATGATTGTGGCATCCCAGGGTGGCCAGTGACTCGCTGGTCTGCAGCACTCAGGGGAGGCTCTTTGGTTTTCACATCTGGCCAAACTCTAACATTTGTGTGACCTTTCAAAATCAGGGGAACTTTCCATGAAATACACAGGCAGCCAAATATTTAGGTCTGCAGAATTACTTTGTGACATTACTTACTTATCACAAACCCAAAACTCAGGAGAGACAGAGCTGTCCAAAATTTGGATAGCATGTCAACTCTTCACATTAATGCACTTTCTCTATTATTAAACAGAAACATTATAATTCTCCAAGCGCCTAGTCAGAGGTTGAGTTTGACATGAATAGACACCTGGATCCATCATCCCAAGGTATTGATCACGACTTTCCTACAGCATTTATGTGCCCTAATTACAGACAGTCCTCTCCCTATAAAAGCACCTCTTTTCCTGTCACAACAATGCTGAGCACTGTTCCTCCATAAAGGAGGAAATCATGGAAATCAACGTTTGTGTTTCCTTCCAGGGTCAGTAACAACACAAGGGCACCACACTCACTCCCCACCAGTGCTGGTGTGCCCCTCCACTACCCACAATGGGCCACAGCCAGACCTGCACCAACTGCTGTGTGCTGGCCTTTGGGCAGCTTCCAGCAGCCACTTCATTCCCAGGGTCACTTTGCTGCCACATGAGGCATACACCACACTTTCCAGCTGGGATTGCTTTCCTCACTTTGGAACAGGTGCTGCTGGCAGAGCTCCAACCTGCTTTGTTCCTCTGGCACACCAATCATCATCTTCTCATGGAGGATCTGTTCCCTCAGAGAAGTGACATGCTTACGTCCTTCAGCTTCTCCCCATCCTGCATGGGCAGCAGAGATATCCTCTGTAAGGCCCAGGAACAGAGAAGGGCAGGAAATGGAGATGGCCAGGAGCTCTTTGAACTTCCTCTTCTGAAGTAAGAGCCTCTCACAGTGACTGGACATGTTGGAAAGCCATGAGCACCTCCATCAGCTGCCCCAGGGTCCCCATGAATGTCTCAGGGGTGCATATGAGCCAAAACCCAGAGCAGAGTGTTCACTACACTCAACAGCAGCTGCTGTGGCTTTTTTTCTAACTTGACATTTATGAGCAGCTCCATCCCTCACACACTTCTGGGCTTCATCACCGTTTTGATTTTGGTTTGATTACAAATATCCAGAACTGGGGCTGTGCTGTTGAGCTGTGGCTCTCATATAATTGACATGACCTCCTGTTCCCTTCCAGAATAAATAAGAGGAATAGGAACCCTGCAATTTGTTTTCTACCTCCTCTTTTTAATTTTTAAAAAGTTTTATATTGTTAATGAAACTAACATTTTAAAATACAGTGCAATTTTTTGCCCATGGAACTCAAACTTTGCCATGTTCATACACAAAGGGGACAGGAATATGCATGTAATATGTTGAAAATTGTAATGTAGAAAGGCAGAAAATGTGTTGCAATTTCCATATCCTCCATGCAGGACAATGTCTGCCTTTTTTTTTTTTTTTTTTTTTGCTGTTTTCAGTCGTTATTGAAACATGAAAAACCTTTTAGAAATAGTCAGTAAAATTAGAATATTTTCTTCGTCAAGGTACATTGCAGGCTGTCTGCAAAAGGGAATTGCTGAGCTGCTCCAGAGTCTCTACCATGGGAGCTACTTTATACCTGCCCTCAGGTCACACCCAGATTTCTCTGCTTCCCACAGCCTTCAAGGAGGAATCCCTGAACTTGTGGAAACAAGGGATGGGTTGCACCATGCCAGTTATGTCGCTTTAGGTGAAATAGGAGCCATCAGCCTGCCAGGGAAAAGCCAGGGCAGCTGAGCATGGTGTCTGGGTTTATTGCTCAGCCATGCCAGGGAGGTGTGCCTGGCAAAGGCACAGTCCCTGCTCCTGGTGTCACTGTCACGTCCCAGGGAGCCCCTTGGGGCACCAGGAACCAGCACCTTCACCTGCACCTGGCTCCTGAGTGCTGAACCTGCCACGTCTCAGAGCTTCCCAGCTGCCCCAGCCGCTCCTCTGCGGAGGGGAACAGTGGCTGGTTTTGAAAAAAACACAAAAGCCAGAATGCTAGGCTGAGAAGGGTTGCTGAAGAACTTAGCCTGTAATGAAATTATAATGTTCACTTTTTTTAGAAAAAATTAAATCTCTAGGATTATGTGTTTTCCTATGTTGTTTGGCACATGGTATTTAAATAATGGAGAAGGCAGACATGAAATAACACAAAAAGTGATATTTTACCTCCAACCTTCTTTAATATCAGTAGTGAATTTCTTTCAGTGATATTTTTTCCACATAAAAATCTCTTTTATTCTTCTTAAGAATATGTCTGTTCCAGTGAAGGGGCAGAGCTTTGCATCATAAAAATTGTTGGGTTTTTTATGTAAAAATAAGAAAGCAAAATAAAAGCTGCTGGGGAAAGCTTTTTTTTTTGCATACCAATCAGCCTCCACTTTTGCTATCTGGATTTTGCCAGACTATTCTTTTGTGGGGGGTGGAATGGTGTAAATTGAACTACCAGAATTCCAAGGGTACAGTGCACCTGAAGATAACAAAATTTGTGTAGCTATGACAGTGATGCTAGGCTTTAAATCTGGGAGTAGGAAGGAGTGACTAACATGGAAAAAACCACAAGAGGAAGAGGGAGAGGAAGGGGGAAATAGCAGATGCCATCATCTCCAAGAGGCCAGAGAAAGGACAAACATTCAGCATGGTTATTAGCTGCACAAGGTTTTGAAAATAAAATTAAGGGCAAGAGGAGTAGAATCTGCATAAAAAAAAGCAGAGGCAAGGGTGTGAGACATTGTTAGCCTGATCTTCTCAGGAGAGAAATTGTTATTTACTCACTGTGCTCAGCTGGGATGGAGCAGAGCAAGGTTGGAGCCTGGATGGGTGCAAGGGATCACAGAGGGTGATCAGCAGGCAGGGAACAGCAGCATTGAGAATGGATCCCTCCTGGGCAATGGTTTATACTTGCTTCATTATTTTAAGTAGGCTGAGGCAGGTAATTACTCATGAGTCTGACCACGAGGTATTTAACAGCTGGACCACAGAAGAAGCTGTATGCACAGCCTACCTCTGCCTGGCAGAAGGCATAAGTTGATGATTAATACAGCTTAAGTCACATCTCGCTTCTCGCATTGGCCAAGGGCCAAAATGAGCCCATTTTCCTCAAGGAATATGTCTGTCATGTACAACTCAGCTCCTGCCTGCTTAGGGATGCTGTGAAATTATGTGAAATGATGCCTGCACCTTGCAGAGCATGCAGGACCCAGGCAGAGGTGCAGTTCCTCTGTCCAAAGACAGCACTGCTCCCATCCAGATGCTCACTGCAGCACCACAGCCAGACTGAGCATGACGTGGGCTGCAGCTGGGTGCTGCACCCAAGGGGATCTCCAGGTTCAGGGAATCCCCGGAGACATGGGATGCAGCCCCAGAGTCAGGGGCTGGTGTTTGGAAGAAGTGCCACATCCTGAGGCAGCTCAGGCTATGTTTCCCTGGGGACAGGAGAGGCAGAAGGCATGGCCATCCAGCCCAAAAGCAGCCAGCCTGTTTGCATATGTTGGCTTGTCCACATGTACTTGTGGGTGTAGAGCTCAGCAATAGCTTTTTTTTTTCAGTTGCACTATTCCCATTGTGATAACAGGAGGCTTAATTGTGAACAGCACTATGAAACCAGTGAAATAGATGTAAGTATTAGCTGATACCCAATACCAGGAATGACCTGTCTTTTATGTCCTCTCACTGTTCTGGTGGAAGCCTACCAGAATGCAGGACACATGTTTTCCAACTCAATAGCAGGTATCCAGCTGGAGAAATGTGTTTCCTTGAATGATAGCCATATGCTATATATCCCACTTCAACATATCATATCATGTTCCATCTGCACAGAATTTGACACTGCATAAAACAATCTGCTTTGAATTCAAATGCATATACTTCCTCACACAAAACAAAACCCTCTAGCTAGGCTATGAGTCTAAATGCCTCAGAGCTTCTGGCAAAGCTTGTGCCACAAGCAGAAAAGACCAGAACCAAACCTGTAGGGAGAAGAAGGCATTGTCTCTGGACTGTTCCATCTGAAACAAATTCTACCTTCACATCAATGAATTCATCCTGGTGGTTGCTGATAGAGAACAGAGCAGAACTCAGAGCAAGAAATATTTGCAAACCCACTAGGACTACCAAACTGTACAAAACATAATGCCCAGGAGTACATCCTCCTGGCTTTCTCTAAGCTGCTCTGAACCTCTCACATCTGTGGCAGTGTGATACTTAAGGGGCAGCTAGAGAGTAGCTGCCTCAGCAATTCCTAATACCATAGCTCTCATAATTAGAGAAAAAAAAATGGTTTTGTTGTCTTTTGAGCAAATGTGACTGCTTTCCAAGTGTCTGCCACACTTCTAATGGCTCCAGGTCAAGCCCATCTTCCTTGCCATCTTAGGCATTCCTCTCAATGTAAAGAGTACCCTTCTTCCTGAGATAAAATGTGAAGTCAGAAATGCTTGAGAAGTCCTTACATGATGAACACTTCTTCTTTATTTCCTCTTTCTCTCTCAAAACCTTTCAGCCACACCTACAATAGATGCCTGATGTTTCATGGCTCTGCTCCCTGTTTTGTCAGTCACTAATTTGTTTGCATTTTCTCCCAGCAAAACAGCCTTTGGCAGAGATACATCCCAATTTAAATAGGTTTTTAGACTCTAAAAGAACAAAAAGAGCAACTGAATATTACAAAGAGTCACTACACCTTCAGCACTGTTAATGAAAATATTCTCCTTGTGGAATATTGACAAAAAGGGACAGGAGTATGATTTACAGAATTTCATCTCTGATTATGATATTAATTTATTTTTCTCTAAAACAACAAAGAAAAAAACATTTGTGAGCTTGTGTCATACTGGATGTTCATCTTCACTAATCAAAGATGTGTATAAGAGGGTTGATTAGCAGGTGTGCTGTACTCTGTTCACAGCTGTGCCAAAGGCCTGCAGACACTTTGCAAGAACTGATTCCCCTCAAGTCTGCAGGGTTTCTAGTTCAAGATGGACCAGATTTTTCATTGTTTTTATTTGTCTGTCACAGTAATATCTAATACTCCTCTCTAGAGCTCCATGTCTGAACCAATATGAAATAAATGACAAACAGAGCAGCAATGTTAGATTAAAACCCTTGAGGACACAAAACCTAGTTCCTGAAAAGTATTTCAAAAGTCAGCTGTAGGACACAGCTCGCTGCAGAACATCTGCTGGAAAGTGCAGATAACTGGTTTTAGGCTGATTGAGCTTTGGGAGATTTTTGACCAGAATTGGCATCAACAGCAAATTGTGCCTGGTGAATTCACAGAAGCACATTTTTGTCATGCTATGACCCATTGTCTAGTTTATGATGGCAACAAGAAACTCTCATCCAGAGCTGGACCCCATCTGAGTGGAAGTGAACAAAGGGACTCCCTCACTGTGAAGCATTCATCTGGCTGCATCAAACATAATGCCTCATATAAAGTTATGACAGACATTTATTCCACTCTGCTCAGTACTAATGACATCCCAGAAGGCATACAGTCCAGTTTAGGTGCCGCAATAGGCATCAAAATAAATCCCCCTTTTCCCATTTCAAGAGGAAAATTCAGATCTATATGTCTCAAGGGAGATAATTGCAGATGAGTGCATAACAGTTTTTAGTTCTCCTCGGTGTCAGGCAGTTTATGATATACAGATCTCAGGCACTGTGGCACTGCAGAGCTCTCCACACAACAGCACCTTGGAGCTCTACTCCCTCCTCTTTTGATGGCAAGGGACTGAGCAAGGTCCAGTTAGGCATAACTGAAAATACTTTTCAGAACACACAGAGAAAGAGCTGGCCCTGAGTGAGTCTTACACAGGTACTTGTGCCCAGAGATACTGATGTCCCAGGTCATGTTAGCCTGTGGCCAGGAGGCCACCAATGATCCAGAAGATACCAGAAAATGATCTGTTAGATCATGATCCCTAAAACTGGGCACAGCACTTTACCTGAGCCCTCGGTAGTCTAGATGTCAGAATATTTCTGACACCTAACATTCCAGTTGTTATTCTCTGGAATATCCTGGACAACTAAATGAATCCTTCATTACCTTGTATTCAGAACCCATTTCACTATACAGTCCAGATTCTCTCTTGTATGAGTATTATTAGCTAGAGGGGTTTTTACATTTTGCTTGATGTTATCCTTTCTTAAGTGTAATATTTTGTATAAAGTGCCTAACTGTATATTTTTGCTGTTATATTTCACTGTACTTATACCAAACTGTCCCTTTAGTGTAGCAAAATCATGTTGGAAACTTACATGCTTGAGTTGCATGCCACTCTTACCAAGAAGAACATGGGACTAATTAGATAAGATTTGTTCTGGATAAATTCTCACTGGATATTTTTATCACATCATCATTCTGCAGTTGCTGTTTTATGAAGCACTTGAATTTTTTGCAGTAATTCTCAAAGTATTGGAGGCATCTGAGACAGGTTGTCTGGTCTGTTATTCTTGGTACCTTTTAAATCTTCTCTGTGTTCCTAAATACACTTGTTAATATTTCAGAAATTCCTGTGGTTAGTTCTTTAATTATACCAGAGTAAACTTCCCCAGGACTTCCTTGTCTGAGTATATGCCTTTTATTCACAGGTTCCTTCACTTCTCTTCCCTGAGCTGCATTTCAATTCCATTGCTAGTTCTAAGGGTGTTCAGCCTCTCATATCAAGTGTCTCCTACTTGCAAAGGTGGTGTTTCACATTTCAGCCCACTCTGTCATTTGTCCTTTGTTTAACATCCCCATGAAGTGATAATCCTTTTCCCTTTTTCCTTATTTCTTTTTCTGATCCCTTTTGGTACTCTTTATACTTCAGTCCTTCTCTTTTACTTTTCCTAGTAGTGTCTTTGCTCACTTTCTATATGATGGGTTTTTGTCAATAGAAAACACAACTTCTGACTCAGACCCCCTTATTTTCTCCAATGCTGTCCTCCTTGCCAGCAGGATAGGTTCCTATGAGACTTTTAACTAAGGATTTCTTCCAAACTGCCTGTTTTCTTAAGATTCTTTCTCCTTTTGGCTCCTCCCTTCAAAACTTTCCCTATCAATTGCCCAAAGTGAGGAAATCTGCCATACAGGAGTCATTTGGTCTTGCTCTCTTCCTCCACAGACACATGAGCTCAAATTGCTTTCTAGCAAGTTTCTCTTTATTAATCATATCTATCATATTTTATCTGGCCATGTCTCCCATAACTGCCTTAATACTTTGAAAGAAAGAGTTGTCCAAACATATTCCAGCAACTTGAGGAACTTTATGTGGTGCGCTGTTAGGTTTTGTTTTGTTGGTTTTTAAATTTTCTGGCAGCAGATAATCTGATTAGATAAAGTTAGATTACCACTACCTCATACCCTCAGAACACTCCCAGAAGTTCATCAAAAATGTGATATCAACCTCCTCCTCATACAGTAATCTTTAGCAGGGTTTTACTGTTCCTCTGTTTCCTCTCCAACCACTCCATCTTTCCCTCTTTCTGGTCTTCTATACATTCCAAATATGCCAGATAATACTCTTCCCTTTTTTACTGCCTCTACTTCCTACACAGATTATATTCTCTCTGCTAATATTGAAGTGCCACAATTTATTTCACTGAGCCTATGTGATGCTGATTAAACTGTAGCCTTTGTTGTGTCCCAAGACTTCTTGTTCTTCCTGTTTATTCTCCATACTCTTACCATTAGAGTGAAAACATCTCAGATGTTTGGCAGGTTGCCCTTACATTATCCCTTTCGTTCTTCTATGGCTCTCCTGCAACTTCCCACTTCCACCAAAGCAACAAGTTGTCAACCAGACCTCTACTTTTCTTACTCACCTGAGGTCTCTCCTGCCCACTCACTCAAACTCTGCTGTCCTAGGAGCATTTTCACTCATTTTTCTCCAGTAATAAAATTCTCACATTCTGGAAAGCAATGTTTTTCTCACTGATTTAACAATGCTCCATAGGATAGAGATTCTCCCTAAGGTCTTCCTAAAAAACGGGACAGAAAGTTGTTAGTAGGAAAGCAGTCTTATTGGATAAAGGTCCACAGTCCAATTTCAGATTTCTCAGTTCCAGAGAGGGGGTTGACAGCACTCATAGTTTAAACAAACCCTAGTTTTGTCAAAATGCTAGCACATGGGCAAATATAAAGTCCCATGCTCTACATCAGGCTGATGTGCAAAATTAGGTACCTCGGGAGAACTGTTTCTAATTCCCAACAGCATAATACAAGAAGCAGTAATGTATATTAACTAAGACAGTGGTACTTTTCAAGGCTGCAGTCATCAAGCGATAGGCAGGTGATGAGTGTAGCAGGAACAATATGTTGATTCTCCTCCCTCACAATTATGAACAGCTGGAACATCCTCAGTTTACAATGGGTCTGACGCTGCAAAGAAACAAGAACAAATATTTGGAAATCTAATCACATAATATAGCTGAATGCTGACAAGAGGACCCTGCTCTAGGGGAATATACTCCTTTATAGCACATGGTTGCTATGTGAGATTACAAATTACACGCTATTGATACCTGCTGTCCTGCTGCCCAGCCTCTGAATGACTGAAAAGGGTGAAGTTCAGTCACTCAACTTCCTCAAAGCTTCAGATGTGCTTCTGAAGCAAGGACAAGAGTTTGTGAAGGAAGAGGTTTCATACAATGTAATCAGCTCAACCTAAAATAATATTTTAGGTTAAACACTCAGTTGTTAAAAATCAACATGCTTATTTTATAAATGCAGTAAACAGACCAACCTCTCATCTACATGAGAGGTAACAAGTAGGAGATAACAAGTAGGAAGACTGAATCTGCTCTTGATGGGGAATTTCCAGCTTTCCTCCCCACAAAAAAAACATTGTCAGAAACACACCCCTCTGACAAGTAAGAGGGAGTCTGTGGTCCAAAAAGGAGCTTACTTATGAAAGGGCTTGAGTCTCATGCTGATTTTTTCATTCATGTACTCAGAATTTGTTCCAATGCATATCTACACTTCAAAGATGAGTCAGTGATTTTCTTGTGCTTGAGCAGCACAGCCAGTGTGATGGATGAATTGTATAACGTCTGTTGATAGGTATCATACCATCAGCCAGACCAACTTCAGCTGTCTTCTGTCCCTCGTTGTCTATTCCCACTATTTCATAGATTCTGCTCCCTCTTCTGGCCAGCAACATAATAAAAGAAATAATTTTCTCTTTTGAAATGTGATTTTGAGCATGGGGAGTTGAGAAATGGAAAAGAAACTTCATATTACTTTGGCAGGACAAAGAGATCTGAACTGTATCCACTGCATTTCCATATTTGGATTTCTCTGTAACAAAGGTTTGCAGTATTTGTAGCAAAAAAGCTGGAAAAAATAATTACAGGTATTTTTTGTTACATTTTCAATTTACTGGGTATCTCTGGGCGGGAGGGCAGGAGAGAGGACGGGAAGTGCAAGGAAAGAAATACCATCGCTCAGCTTTGCTGTATCTATTCACTTCTCCCTCTCAGCACAATATTGCTCCTTTTCAGATTTGTGCAAAATAATACTGCAGACCTAAAAAAGGAAGCAAGCAGAGATCCCATCTTTAGGAATAGCAGACTTGCCAAAATAGGTTCAGATAATGTTATATTAGCTACAGCATGCAGAGCACATGCTCAGAAAGGCCAGTGTTTTCTGTGCTTCAGTAAGCAATATCCAAAAGGTGTGCCTCCAAAGCAGATACTGCAGTTTCTAACTATCTTTGCCTTTTTTCTGGTTCTCCACTCCTCTTGGAGCTAACCAACCCCAGGCATTTGGGACAAAGGGCTTTCAAATATTTTTTGGCCATTAAAGACGTCACCAAAAATTCAGCTAATGTAGAAGAAGGTACAAACTGCACTACACTGTACACCCAGGAGAGAAAAACGTTGCTTCTTTAAAAACGTCCTTTGATAGAAGTTTTCTTAGGCCTCCCACAGTTGAACTTTGCCTGATGAAGCTCCCCAAAGCTGTGTCTGAGGTGGAGCAGAAAGGACAGCACAGTGACAGCACAGCTTGCCACCACACGTGTGATGAATGGGCTTGCAACAGAAGTGATATTGGTTTTTACATGGAAAGGAAATTGCATTGAAACTCTCAGTGTATGGTTGTAGCCAAAGCATTGTCTGTACACACAATAATTCATTTGTTCAATGGACAACAAAATAAAGAGATGATTCATTCTGCCTTCTCTAGCTGACAATTTCGTAAAATTTCAGATTTTACATCATGTTCATTTCCAGTTGACAATGTCTTACATATCTAGATTACCTTTCCTCAGAGAGTATATTGCAGCTCTTTGGACATCATTTGCCCATTCTTTCCCTCATAGAGAGAGCAGAGGCCTGATCCACAGTAGAAGACTGCATTGGTGTGGTCAGAACAGCACAGTTCACACCAATCAGAACTGCACATGGCGAACCTGGCTTAAGAACCAAAGCCCTTTTTAAACTGTAATTTCTAAATCTACTATTAGTAATGAACTTGAACCACTATTAAGCACTAGAAAGCAGTATTCCTCTGGCAGTTGTACCAAGTCTAAGGCTGGAGTCTTCTACAGATCTCTGAGCTGCTGCTATTCAAACACTTGGGCCCGATCCTGCACTCCTTTGTTCAAGCACCAGTCCAAGGGAGTGAAAGCTGGTCAGAGAAAAGAGTGTGGGATCAGATCTTGTGATATGGCAAAAAAATTCCACTTTCCATGAAAGGAACCTTGTTTTCAAACACATTCCACAAGGTGAGCAGCTCTTTCAGCCCTTCTGCATATAAGATGAGGCTTTTATTTTTTTCCCTGAGAGTGGGGCTCACAGCCCCCAAGCTGCCTGTACCACCCCTGCATGCACCACTGAGAGAGGATCCTTCTCTTACTGAAACAGCTACTCATTGAATAGTTCTTCATTATCTAAGAGATAGCCAGGAAATATTTAATAAATATATTACCCATTGCATCAAAATAAATATAATTTATAAAACATTCATTGTCTTTTGCTCATCATCATCATACAGTGTATATTAATGTCCCCAGTACAGATGAGATTTACAAACGTTTGCCTGAATTTTTCCCCTTAATGCATTCTCCCACTTACAATAATCATTGCATAAAATGCATAAAAACAATATGCATTGTTTTTATGTAACAATGCAGCTTTATGCCACTGGCATATACCAAAGACGAAACTAAAGATCTTGTGAGAGTACAAAAAGTCTTCAGACAGGAGGAATGGCTTTAGGTGCGCCTTCAAGTGGCACTTGATCCAACTCAACTCTGCAGCATTTTAGAATTAGAGCCAATATTTACTTGAGAACTCAGAATTACTTAATCAAATAATAGAACATATAAAAAGCAAGCTGACTTTTTGGAAAAAAAAAATGTTTAATAATACAATGATAGTTGTAGTAGCGTCCAGTAAAGGTGTATTGTAAAAATGTTCTGAATATTAATTTACCTCAGATAACTTTAGAGTTGTAAATACTTGCATTATATTGAGGTAGACAGTAAAAAAAAATATTTTCTCCATTATTAGCACAGAATTAAAATCTTGTAATAATATCTTAAGGAAATGATAATGTTAAGTAAGGATGAAATATTTGATTAATGCTTAATTCTGTACAACTCAAATATAAACTTTTAAAAATATTAGAAATTATAACATTTCGAGTGCATATCATGTTTTGTACATTAAAAAAAAGAAATGCATGTTGTTCATCTCCATTTTGCACTTTTCAGTCTGTTTAAATAAACAAATATTTACAACTTTTACATGAACAACAGTGCATCCAAAGCAAAATGTGCATTTTAAATTACTGCTCCTGGTCGAGTCTTTTTATTAGCATTTTATATTATTTTTCTCTTCTCTTTTTTATCTTTTTCCACAAGTTTGTAGCTCTGCAATACCAGATAAGCCAACAATTCTAGAAATCGGTGGGGAAAAGCCTGAAACTACGAACATAATAATTACATTAAGAAAGGGCTAGGCATAGCTTCGAAGTGCACTTTCCTCAGGTGAAGCCACAGCTGAGACCAAAAGTGGGAAAGAACCAGAAATCTTACATAAAACGCCTTTTCCAGCACAACATTTGCACATAATACTGCCGCAAATTGCGAGGGCCGCCGAGACACAGCTACCCAGAGACTGGCAATGGCATCCTCGCACTCTTCGTGGGACCCGAAGCAGTTTCCTCTCCAGTCCACCTCAGTTGTGCTTTCTGTAACACTTCGCTCTTCACAGTTTGCTGTCTTAAAATAAAACCTAGCTGATAATTACAATCTTAAGAAACTCTCGGTTGTTTTTCTTTTTTCTCTTTTTTTTCCCCTTGGGGAGAGAGAGGGAAGGGGGGGGGGCATAGGCTATTTCTGGCTGGTAAGCTTGCAGGAATGTGAAAGAGAGAGGGCAGAAATGAAACAGCCCTCTTCAGAGCGACTTCAGAGAGAGGGATCAGTCTGCTCCCTCTCCCTCCCCCGACTCTTTTTGTACTTGGTAAATTGCCTTCACCTTTGGAGGGAGGAGGATAGATCGCCAGATAAACCCCGGGGGAGGAGAGGGGAGCGGGGAAGGGACCGGGCGGGGGCCTCTCCGCCTGCCTGGCCCGCTCGCCCTTCCCCGCCGGCAGCCGCGGGCCGACGCTGCCGTAGCCCCCGGGGCCACCGCGGGCAGCGCGGCGGAGCCCCGGCGCCGGGCCGCCCTACTCCGTGCTCTCCTCCGTGCCCTCTGCTCGGCCGGCCGCGGCACGGGGGCCCCGCTCGCCGCTGCCGCCGCACCTCCGCCAGACGCAGACCCGGCCGCCGCCGAGGGGCGTCCCGCCCGCTACCTGCAGCCGCAGGACTCCACCACCATGTCCTCGTACTGCTTGTACACCACGTTGTTGCCCGCGTCGATGTAGAGGATGCTGATGGGAGTCAGCTTGGTGGGGACGCAGCAGCTGGGCGGCGTGGAGCCGGGGTCCATGGAGTTCATGAGGGTCTGGATGATGGCGTGGTTTGTGGGCTCCAGGTGGGAGCGCAGCGGGAAGTCGCAGACGCCCTCGCAGTGGTGGGCCTCGTATTCCAGCGGGGCGATGATCCAGTCGTCCCAGCCCAGCTCCTTGAAGTTGACGTGCAGCGGCTTCTTGCTGCAGCGCAGCCGGGCCTTCTTGCCGTGCCGCTTGCCGTGGCGGCTGGCGAAGGCGGTGCGGCGCTGGCGCCGGGCCGGCGGGCGGCGGGCGGCGGGCGGCGGGGCCGCGCCCAGCTCGGCGCGCAGCTCCCCGAGGAGGCTCCGCCGCCGCGCGCGGGTGAAGACCACCAGCAGCGCGCGCTCCTGAGGCGGCCGCGGCCGGCGCGCGAAGCCCAGGCCCCGCAGGTCGAGCCAGCGGCGCGGGCCGCTCTCCGCCGAGGCCCGCAGCTCCAGGCACAGCCGCTTCCGGGGCCGCTGCTCCCGCAGGCCCTGCCGCACGTCGAACACCTCCCAGCCGGCCGACGGGGCCGGGTCCAGGGCGCGGGAGTCCAGCGGTCGCGGCGAGAGGCAGACGGAGAGCTGCACGTGCAGCGGGGCGGTGGGCGGCGGGCGGCCCCGCGGGGCCCGGCGGAACAGCCGCAGCTCGGCCCCCACGAGCTCCTCCGTCTCCGAGAGGGTCGACACATCAAACACATACTGCTGCCGCCTCAAGGGAGCGGGCGAGAGATCGTCTGCGAGATAAAAATAATTACAGTCAGTTGCGCTCAGAGGGATCTGCCGAGAGGTCTCTGAGGCGGGAGAGGGAGGGAGCACCGCCGGCGTGCCCGGCCGGGGCCGCTCCTGCCTGCCTGCCTGCCTCACCCCCCACCCACCCCCAGCGGGACCCTGACCGGGAGAGGGCGGGGAGACGAGAAAGAAGGAGAAGGGAAAAATATGGAAAGGAAAGGGAATAATATGGAAAGGAAAGGCAGTATGGAAGAACCCGCACCAGACAGGAGACGGCTCTCCAGCACTAGAGGCAGACCCTGCCCCACGCACATCCTCTGCCTATCAGCCCCATATACACGTGCTCCTCTGAGAAAAACCTGGACTTCTTTTTTGACACATCGGTGTACAAAGTGCAGCGCAGAAAGCAAACCAGATTCCCTTGAGCTGCTTTCCAATAAAATGTTTACAACCCAGCAAATACAAAAATTCCCAAAGCCCCTGTGTTTCCCCAGAAGCTAGTAAAGCTTGTGTAGATTTCTATAGTAAAAGTGTCACTGGAGCCTCTGTTCAGCAGCCCCTCGCCGCTTTTTCAAAATCAGCCCGCCCCAGGGGTAGAAACAGAGACTAAAGAAATATACACCCGCCTGTTATTTATCGATATCAAAGGTCATTGCGATCCCTAATCAGTATGTTTCACAACCTCGGCTCTACCTGACAGGTCTCTGAGAACCTCCTGCAGGGCAGGAGAGACAAGGGGATGATTTATGCAAACCAAAACCTTCAGACGCGACACGGCGATGTAAAAAATCAATGCGGATTAACGTGCAGTTAATCAGCGCGGATTAGCACACTCCACAGTCGCCCTGCGTCCCCGCGTGTTCCCCTGGACGTCAGCAGGGAGATGGAGCGTGGAGTGCACAGGGACAGCGGGAATTGCTGAGAAAAAGACCTGCCCCGCAGCCGGGCCAGGGGATCCCCCTGCGGAGCCTGGCTGCCTGCCGAGCGCGTCCTCCTTGCCCCAGGAGCCGCCGTGGGGGCCCCGCCGCCCGCCCGGACCGCCCCGCGCACCCAGGCGGCACCCCGGGCTGCGGGGCCGGGCCCCGCACACCTGCCCGGTCCCGGGACACGGCCGCGGGCCCCGCCTCGCCCGGCACCGGGGCACGAGGAGTCAGCAAGGAGAGGGAGTTCCCGAGCCGGAGCTTCCCCGCCTCTCCGGGGCTGCGCACCGGCGGGAGCGATGCGGAATCCGTCAGGCCTTTCGGGCATCAGGAAAATTGGAACCCAGGCCTTTCGCATCCTTGCATCCGTCTCCCACCTCAGGCTTGTCTGTTTCCTTGCGGAGGGGCTTTTCCTTCCCAGCGAGGGGCGAGAGGCAGCCTGGTCGTGCATCTCGCTCAGGGAGTGCGGGAGGAGACTGAAAAAAACCACGAGCAGAGCCCGAAAAATGTCGTCACAGTCCAGGTGACGACAACAGCTGCTTTATTGAGCTGTGAAAATAGAAGTGAAACCCATCGGGAGCTGCCTAGAGGTGCTGGACAATTTCATCAGCGCTGCAAGTACAGACCAGGATTCGGTCCATGAGTCTCCTGTGGGTTCTGGGGGATCGTGGGGGTAGTTCTGCCCTTCACAGGCACGGGCCGTGGGCTGAGGTGCACGTGGTTGGAGGAGGAGGGTCCAACAGCTCAGGAGATCTCTGGTATCATTGCCTCCTCCTTCAAGGGGGTCCTGGGAGTTTCAGAGAAAAGCGGATGAGCCCTCGGGTAAGAAAGCGCAGGTCCTCCTCCTTCTTCTCTTTCTCGTCGTCTTGGTGGTTTTGTTTCGGTTTGGGTTTTGGTTGTTTGGTTTTTTGGGGTTTTTTTTCCAACATCTATGAGATACTCGGGCACCTGACAGGGTGCAGACCGATCTCCTGGCTCTGCCGAAATGCATCAGACCTTCGTTCACGGGTTCCAGCGACCGTCGAGGAAACTAGATCAGCATCTTCCTCTGCGGTTATCCCCAGCATCGGGATGTGGGCAGAGCCGGGCCTGGGCACGGATTCCCTTTTAATCGCTCTCGTTGCTTAGGGGATGGAGAGGGGGGTGTCACGCTTGGTTTCGGAGAGAGATGCTCGCTCTCTTTGACACTCCCAGTCGCCATGGGGTGGGGGTGCGGAGAGTGCTGCTGTCCCTCCGGAGCAGACAGCCCCACATACACTCCTCCTTGTCCTGTTCTTGACCAGCACCACGGTCCCGCATATATATCTCCGGCGCGGTGCAGGAGCAAGGCAGGACTGCCCGGCAGTCTTAGCTTTCAGGGAAGGGGCAGCCCTTTCCCGAGGGAGGAGGGGACAGGAAGGTGACAGCGCCTCTCCTCTTCCCGAGGAACCGTCACGCAGGTGGCCTGTCGCTGCGCAGGAAATAATCCCATTCGGGGGTAACATCCAGGCATGCCGCTTAGACGGGAGGGAAGCAGCGGGAGGCTGAATTCCCCACATGTCCCCGCTGCTGAAAACGGGCTCTAAAGGGTTTGCAGACCTTTGTCACCCGGCGGTGCGGGAGGAAACCAGCTCCGGCACTGTGGGTGCCAAAAGGCTCGCTCAGGGATGCTGCCCAAGCAGCATCTTTTGAGATTCCAGTTTGGCGAGGGTTTGGGGCGTTGCAGGGCTGGTCCAGGTTGTTCGGTGGGATGGCACGCTGGCAACACGGCCGGTTTGCAGAGAAATGTGCCCCCGGTCAAGCAGGTCTGAGACGGATTTCAGCAGCACCGAAACTGTGCTGGAAAAGTCGCGCTGGCTCAGGCAGCTGCCGGCTCCCGTGCCTCTCTCGGGAGGGCAGGGAAAGGGGCAGGGCTGCCGGTTGTTTCAAATAAGCAGCTTTGAATCCGATCAGATAAACGCTATTTATTCACTCTTGTAACCTAATAATTCCAGATGAATACATAATCCTAAACCAGTACTGGCTCGCTCCCAGAGCAGTCGAGAGGGTGGGAAAAGCAATGGAGGGCGGGGAGGGAAAGCGGGACCTCCGGAACCTCCACAAAACGGGGAGAGACGGGTCTAGGTTGGGGACCCTTTGTTCCAGCGAAGCTGCTGCCGTCCCAGCACACAAAGAGCGGCAGCAGAGACGGCGCGGGGACACCCTGACTGTCCCTCTCTCTCCCCGGAAGCAGTGCACAACGGATAGGGGCTTTTCCTCTTCAGTTTTCCTTTAAACTCAAGGAGCGAATGGGGTAAAACCTGGGATTTCTAACAGCCAGCTCGCGATCTGTCTTTTTCTCAGGCCAGCTGAAGCTGTCCTTACAGATATTCCCGTTACCGAAATACTTGGTGCGAGCAGCAAAGTCATCCCAGCTGGGCTGGGGAAAGCCACATGGCAGAAAATGCACCGGGGAGGTGTGTTTATATTTGTAGCGTTAATGTAGATGAATGTTAGCTCAGCCGTGAGTATTTGTTCTATTTCACTCTCGGTAGTTTATTCTCTTTTTTTTATTCGGGCGAAAATAAAATATTAGGATCAGGAAGGAGGGACAGAAGGAGGGAGTAGGTCTATCTGAAATTTAAGAATGTGTCAGTGGCGGATGAGAGAGAGAAGCCCTGCTCCGTTCTGCCCCTCGCGAGGCACTCGGGCAGCGGCGTGCCCGGTGCTCCCGCGGGCGTGCCGAGCCGAGCCGAGCCGGGCCGGGCCGGGCCGGGCCGGGGGCTGCCCCGGGTCCCGCCGCCTTCCCCCACGCTTTCCTTCGCCGTGCGGTGGCTGCGGTTTCAGCATCTCCGAAGCTGAATGAATGACTGGGTTGGGACGTTTCCCTCAATTCCCTGTGTGAAGCCTCTCCCGTTTCCCGGGTCGCTTTCTCGCCGCAGTCTGGGCTTTGAGGAGAGACGGGGGTTAACGAAGGCTACACAAAGTTTCCCTTTTCATGGCAGATCAGGTACTGGGCTCTCAGCCAATTCATCAGGGCTCAGATCTTAACTTTACATCACTGCAAATTATACCCAAACCACATTCAAGAAGAATTTTCCCATTCCCAAATTCTCTTTCAAGCCATATTTAAACTCGCAAACCAAAAGCACATTTTCAGTTAAAGACACTTTGCAGACACTCGCACAACAATAATCTGGAAATTAAAACATATATTGTCCCTAATTGCGAAGGTCTGCCCACACGTTGTCTGCGGAGTCGCAAGGCTGACAGGTATTTCTTTCGGAGCATTACCCAAGCTGTGGAAACAAGGGACTGACTCTCCATGTGTGGTATTTCTCCGGGTTTCAATTCCACGTCTCCCAGCGCCTGCCTCGCCGCGGTTTTTTATTACACCGAGTGATTAGATTTAAATGTATCGTTCGCTTCGCTATCGAGTAACCGAGAAAGACCACACCTTCCTCCGACGAATTCCCAATCCTGCCAAAAAACACTAAGTAGTTGTTGGAGGGCTGTTTCTTTTTCTTTTCTTTTCCTTTTTTTTTTTTTCTCCCCTCGGAGCGGGGAGGCACCTGGCTGTGATGTACCTTTGATCACCGCTGTACCGTACCTGCTCCGGCAAGGCTGCCTGCCCTTGCCCCACTCTCCCGCTCGCCACGAGCGACTCTCGGCCCTCGGGCATAGAGGGATCGCTGCAACACCCGCGGGACACTCCCGCAAGGCTCCGGGCCCTCGGCTGTCGGCATCGTCCCAGGAGATGCGCCGAGGCGCACGGGAGCTTCCTTGCGGGGTTTCTACTGCTGTAACAGACCTTAACCCAATATCTTTCCCTTTCCCCATTTGCGGTGCTTACGCTACCCGAAATACTTCGACGGAGGAGAAATAATTCCTCCGAAATTATTCGTATTGAGAAAATCGGCCCGAATATTCCCAGCGCTTGGAGCTAAGAAATGAAGCGAAAATATTACTGAGCGATAAATGTGGAAGCGCTAAGATACAGCAGCAGAACATACAGATCTGGCCATAACTAGCAAAGACTGAAACATCCCCTTTCGCTCATAAATCAGGCTTCAGGCACGAGAGGACTCCTACTCTCAGTTTCAGCCTGTCCTGAAATCGCAAGGAAGGGAGGGTTTTCTCCGATCGACGGTTTGGGTTTTTTTTTCTACTGTGAAGGGAGGAGGTAAATGAGGAGGGCGAGGCGCCCCCCTGCCGTGCCCAGCACCGAGTGGCCCTGGCCTGCGCCGGATTTTCTGCCCACGGGCCACTCGGCTGTCGGCTGGGGCCAGCCCAGCTGCGGCACAGCATCTCCCCGCGGGCGGCGGAAACTCCACAGCTCCGAGGCGGAGACCTCGGACCTCCGTCCCCCACGTGTCCCCCCCTCAAAAAAAAAAAAAATTCAACCTCTTAGCAAGCCCTGCAGGAGGATTTCTGGATTAAATAAAAAAAATTATAATAACGAAAAAAATCAGGACCAGGTCGGAAATGAGCCACCGGAATAGTTTGATATGCGTTAATTACTCGTCCTCCGCGGCAGCGCACCGCCCCGCCGGGCCGCCGGATCTGCGGAGCTCCCGGCGCCGCTTCCCGGACCGCCCTCCCGTGCGCGAGCCCCGCGTCTCCTCCAGGGGCAACAAACAAACGAAAGATGAACTGAAAAATACTCCCCCCGCCGACAGCCCCTGTTTTCACTGGGAAGCGGCGAGAGCCGCAGCCGCCGAGGGGACGCTGCGCTCCGCTCCGCCCGCGCCCCGGCCCCGCTGGCTCCCGCAGCTCCCGCAGCTCGGGGGTAAAACACCGACCCCCGAAACAGCTCCCGGCACCGGCAGCGCGGAGCCGCCGCCGAGCCCCGCCCGCCCCCGCGGCAACGGCTCCGCGCGCGCGGAGGCCCCGCAGGGCCGGGCCGGGCCGAGCCGAGCCGAACCGGGCTGGGCCGGGCTGGGCCGGACCTCTCGCTCCTTTCCTGGGTGCACGGCGGGGATGAGGAGCGGCAGCTCGCTGCCGCGCTCCGGCCGTCTGGTCTGCATTAGTGTTTTTATAAGGGGCTCAAACAAATCGAATACAAGGTCACCAAATAATTAACAGTTGTGAATTCCCTCCTTTCCCATTAAAATACTTCCCTGTTTATATTTCATTTTCCTTCTGCCAACGACAACACTGCTTGGGCAAAGGCGCTGCACAGATTACACTACATTGCAGCTTTCGGTCCACCCAGAAACCCGCTGTTTTGCATAAATATGTTGTACTAGATGAACTTCAAGTGAGATTTACATTCTTTTCTTCTGCCACATGCACAGCCGGGCCATTTTCAGTTTCTGCACACGGGATCCCCCTTTCGTCCTAGCCGTCTATTCACCACCCTCACAACCCTCATGGCAAGAGCAAAATAACGATGTTCGGATCCCTGCCCATCCGAATCAGCTGCCTTCCAACTGGAACGCGAAAGCGCATAAAGAAAACGGGGAGGGAAAAAGGAGACGATCTTGACCTATTTCGATGTCCCCGTCCCTTAGGCACGGACCGCAGCATTTCGTATGCGGGAGCCCTGCCTTGGTGCCGGTGCTGCGGGCTCTGCAGACACAAAAGGGTGAGGCGAGGGGCACTCGCAGCAGCCGGCACTCGTGGCAACCCCTTCCCACGGAGATCCTTTCGAAAATCGTGCTCCTTCGCACTCCAGCTATTTCTTTTTTGTTTTCTATTTGTTCCTAGTCATGCCGCGTTTCTTGCTAGCTGTGGGATTGCTTGTTTTTAACTCCCTTCTCCAGCTCCCTCCCGCTCTCTTTTTTTTTTTCCTCCCCTGCCTGGTGGAGTCCTTGCAGCTCCTAATTGTCCTGCCTTACTGTGGAGCTCCAATGCTGGGGGTCCTGAGGCCAGTGAGAGCACCATCTGCGTTTTAATGAGTTACTTCATGTGCCAACAGTAATTTTCCTACATTCAGCTCGGTCCTGTCTGATCTTGCGACCGTAACAAGGGGGAGCGAGTGGGGGGCGGTAGGGGGTGGAGAAGAGGAATCGCAAACCCTTTCCCCCCTTTCTCCTCTCTTTCTACCGACGGGAGAAAAAATTATATACGTATTAAGCAGTAGTGAGTCTTCACTCCCTCGCGCGCTACCCTGAAAATGATCTTATTAGGTTCAAGCGGGAAGGGAAGAAGCGAAGCAACGGGAAGCGGCTGCCGGTGTCTGCGCCGAAGCGCTCTGCCCCGCAGCCTCGGCGGGCGCTGGGACGGGCGGGCCGGGGCTGCTGCGGGTCAGAGCCCAGCGCCGGGCGGCCCCGCAGGCACAGCAGCCGCCTCGCACGGGAGGGGTGCTTCTCGGCAGGGCTAAAAGTTGCTTCGCGCTCCTCTGCGGGCTGCTGTCCCCCCGAAATGCTGCCATGCAGGATGGCGTGGGCAGGTGGGACGGCCACCGCCATATCCCCGATCCGGAGATGCCGCTTAGGTAAAGAGCGGCCCATCTAAATGGGTCAATTTGGGCGGCTATACTGTCTGCAAATGAAGTGACAGAAAATCTGCCCCCCCCTTCCCCGCTTTCTCTGAGCAAAGACTGTTCATCATCAGCACAACTCCAGTTCGCCAATTAACTGGGCTAGGAGCCCACGGGGAGGTGGGCAGTAAAATAGCTACCACTTCAGAGGAACGGAAGCTCTCTTGAAGTTTTTTGGTGATGTGCCATCGGCTGGTCCACTTCATTATGGGAGACTAGACAATATTTGATATGTTATGACATGAACACTCAATTAGATCACTGAGTTGAAATACTCCAATCAGTGGCTTGATGCTAAGCAACCCTCAGAAGGTCCAGCAGAAGGTCACAGCCTGTGACACATCAAATCAAAATCAATGGGGAAAAGTGAGGCTTTTCCTTAATCAAACCAGGACTTCTGTTAGCAAATCACTTCCCCCGGAGTAGAATCTCACATGCAGAGAGATGAGCTAAATTTGTTAAATTAACTGTCTTTCTTCTGGTTATCAAGAATAAGATGATATCGAGCGCGGCTCCATTTCCTGCAGCTCGCAGGATCAGCACCCCGTTTCCTCTCCGTCAGGGGGAGCGGTCCAGCTCCCTTCTGACGGCTGAATTTTCGAAACCGTGTTTCTAGAAAGCGGGTCCTCTTCCCCCACCCCCGCTTTTAACAGCGACAAAGAAAACAACCCCAATAAGGCTAAGGCGAAGAGCAAAACTCCTTGTCCCCTTTCCCCTCGAAAACGTCTACGGGCTTCCGACCGCGGGGGTCACATACTGTGGGCGCTCCCCCGCGTCCTCCCGAGCCGAGGCGGGAGGCGAAGAGCCCGCCGAGCCCCGCCGCGGAAAGAGCTCCCCGAGCCCGGGGCAGCAATGGGGCAAGGGGCCGAGCCTCGGGTGCCGTGGGCGGGGAGAAGCTTCCGGCTCGGGGAGGCGGCGAAGGGGCTCGGTTTGGGTTCGGTTCGATTTGGTTTGGGGCGATCGGCTTCTGCAGCTCCAGGGAGCCGTGTGATTTTCCCGGCTCTGTGTTTTGCCCTAAAACGGCTGGGACACGGCGGGAGGGCGGCGAGCTGCCCCGGCTCCCGGCGCTGCCAGCCCCTGGCAGGTACACCAGTGCCCGAGGAGGCGCGGACGGAGGGGAGGGTTTTCATGTGTGGGAGAGGGGGAGGAACGAAAGAGCAACCTTCATTAAGAACCTGTTAATTAGTCTGTTCTTAATGGCTCACAACCAGGGTAACGAAAAAAGGGGGAGGGAATGAAAAGGGCAGGGGAGCGTTTTTATGGAAGGGAAATTTTACTCTGGATCGACGAGAAATGTGCACTCGCTGCCCCGGGTCCGAGCGATACGACGACGAGAGAAAAGCCCAGAAGGGCCCCGGCCGGGGCTGCAGGTCGCGGAGGGGGCCCGGGAGCCCCGCGGCACCGATGCTGCCCGGGAAGATCTGCGGCCCGGGGTAGCGGGCTCCGCTGCCGATCCCGGCCCGGGGGTGCGTGAGGAGCAACCCCGCACACAGCTCAAAGGATGCGGCCCCGGGCAGACGTCAAGTCCGGCCGCCCCTCGCTGAGTCCCGGTACCGGGCGGTACCTGGGCCGCGCGCTGCCCCCCGCAAGTGGAGCCGGAGGGTCCCCGTCCCTGCGCTCTCGGAAGGGCCTGGGGCTCTCCCAAGTAACCCCGATAACGCAACCCGAGGCGAGAGCAGCCTCAGGCAGAAGATGTTTGCTTTCGGTCAGTTTAAACTTTCTTTTCGCCGTGCAGCCGCGACGGTAAGAGCCACCCTTTATCCGGCGGGTGGAAAGAAATCAGAAGAGCGATATCTAATTTTTTTTTCAAGGTTGAATTTACACCCAAATTCCACCTGCAAAGCTGGGGCGTGTTTTCTACCACCCCATGACGATTCGGGGAGGAACACTCGTGTTTCTCGCACGCGGCACTTAGGGCTGCCTCGGCTCGGGTTTAGTGCAGCGGGGCCGTTTGCTCTAAAATAAAACACCGCGACTCCGAATTCACCGAGAGATCTGCACTTGCCTGCGATACCGGGGCGGGGAACAGCACCGGGGACCGCTGCAGCTCGCTCCCACCTCCCCAGCACCAGGCTCCGCCGGACGGCAGCCTCGTACCGACCCCGGTACGAGGAGCGCAGCGGGAAGGGGCACCCGCAGCCCCGGGGGGACCGGGAGGGGCGGGGGGGGGCAGAACTTACCTCGTCCCCTGTCTACAAAACTAGTGATGGTGTTGGCGGATTTGGACGACTGAAAAAAGCTGGCGTTGATGCCCAGTTTCTCCGCGATAGAGTAAGTCCTGAACAGAGACAGCATGTACTCGTGGGGTTCCGCCCGTGGGAGCGCCCGGTCCACGGCGTGTCCCCCTTGCCGCGGGCGGTTTTCCCGTGGGGACCGCGGCACTCTGCGGCTGCGACCACCTTTGGAGGAGGCGGCGAGCTCCGAGGAGGCAGGGAGGGAAGCCGGGAGGCAGCAAGGTAAATCCCAGAGGAGGCTGGCGAGCAAGGCGGCGGAGAGCAGGGCCCGGCGCGCATTCATAGCGAGAGGCGGCGGCGGTAGGGAGGAAGAGGAGGGCGGCCCGACGTGCGGCTCCGGCGGCCCACGGAGCGGCGCGGGGACTGCGCGGCGGCGCGGCGCGGAGCGGCGACTGCACCCGGGCGGGCTCGGCCCGCAGCCGCCCGCCCCGCCCCGCGGGTACCGCCCCGCCGCGCACCGCCCTGTGCGGGCACCCAGCCCGCCCCGCGGGGCGGTCCGGCCGGGGCGGGACACCCTGGTCGGGCGCTCGGGGGTCCCCGTGCTCCCTCCCCGCTGGGCTCTCCACGCGGGAAGCGGGCGAGGGCCGGAGAGAGATGCCGCGCGTCCTGCTGCCACCTCTCGGGTACCGCTTCTCATCGACCCAGCGGTGATGACATCTGTTCAGGTGCCTCACAGGTTCTCCAGGTTTGAGTGTGGGCAGATTCGTGTGATGCTAATGATTTTGCTTTTTGTATTCCCGTGGCTACGTGCCCGAAAACTTGGCAGAAAGCAGGGGTTTTATAACAAGGAGAATTTGGTGGTAAGGATTCAGAAATTCACCCACCCCTTTTCATTTGGCTTTTTCGAGGTGCATCCTTCAGCATAAAACTGGTGTCAGTTCTCCAGTGGTTTCATCCAACCACCTGTCTAGGGTTCACAGCCATGACAAAGCACAGTAACATGCCTGCATTACTCTACCTGTCCTGATCACTACCTTCTTCTCCTTCACCTTCTCATCCTCCTGCCTGATCCATTGCACAAACCACCCTCTTCCACTTCCCCGTGTGGCTTTCCTCTGCCCTGTGCTGAGCATTCCTCCTTTTCTGTCCTGGTGTCCCATTGGCCACTTCTTCCTACCTCTCCTCTCTGCCCCAACTCTGCCACTGGAGGATTTTCCTTTAATTCCAGTAAGAGGTCATGTGTGTTTAGCTGTGAAAGCCTGATCCATAGTAAATAAAGGGAATCTGAGATCTCTGACCATGCTTCTCCATCAGCTGCCATTCTTCATGCAGTCATACACTGGACTTGTGGACTTATCTTCTTCTTCCCTGTTCTCATTTTCCCACTGAGAGCAGCTCATGCCTGGGCTTTGGCACCACTCCCAGTGCAACAGAGGACCAGTGGGATGAGGCAGACCCTGACAGGGCATATGAAGCAGGCTTCTATCCTGGCACATCCCAGTTTGCCTGTAGGGTGCTTAGTCCCACTGTGTTCCCCATCTCCTACGGAGAGACGCTAGGGACTATGAGGAACACAAGGGGAACATTCAAAGCAAGTGACAGGCTCAGGTTCCAAGTGAACCGCGATGAATCTCTAGTAGAAAAAAAGATAATTCCAAGGCAGGGGCTCACACTGTCCTGCAGTCCTCCATACATGGCTTAGAGAGCTCCCTGGTGTGGTTTTGGCCCATGCCAACTAGCCCTTTCCCAGCCAATACCCAGGTCTGTTACAAGTTATGGCTTGTGCCAGGGGCTATCCCTAGATGGCCATTTGGATGTGCCCATGTGGATGTGGGACACATCATACAGCTGGGATTAGAGAAAGGGGCCCATCATTGCCTTGGCTTCTTTCTAGCACGATAGATGTACTGCAAGGTGCTGGCAGATGAACTGTGAAGAGACAGGGCTACAAAAAAGTATCAGTGACAGTGCAGAAATGAGGCAAGTGTTCTGCAAAACCATTTCCCACTTCATTCTGTCTCATTTCTTCACCCCCTTTTATTTATTGTTCTTTCACTCCTCCTCTGTATCCTCTGGCTTCACTGACACCCTCCTGACCACTACCCTCCCTTTTCATCAGCTGCTTTCTGCACTGGGAGCGTCCCCCTCCTCCTGTCCCTTCGGCTTCTCTTTCCTGATGCTTCATTTTTGTTGCTTCTGCTCCCCTTTGCCACTCCCATCCTTTCTGCTTTGTACTTAGCATTTTGGCTATTTTTTTCCTGCTATGACCCAGTTCCTTCCGGAGCCTTATCATCACTTTTTTGTTTCCTTCTGCCCCTTTTGTGTCCTATTCACTTATTCTATGCTCCTGCTGGCTATCTCCAATCAGCTGCCCAGCTCCAGTTTCTCCTCCGTCAACTTCTGCCCAACCCTAGCCCCCCAGGCTCTTTCTTTTTTCTCTCCTGCTGTATTTCATTGTCCTGTTTTTCTTTTCTGATATTGTTCCCACTTCCCACATCCCCTCCTTGTGGTCCCAAATGCTGCTGCTGCACGGCTGCCCTTTCCCACTCTCACTCTGCTGGTTTCCAGGGTTCCCTCTGGTGCTCCCAGAGTGTCTGTTCCCTTCCTGCCTTTGTCTCTTGGTCTGTCTCTCCTCTTCCCTCTTTGTTCTCGGCTTTTTCCTCCCTTGGCCTCCTCCTCTCCCAAGGGGAGATGGTTTCATGCTAATGAAAAGCTGCAAGGTCTCAAGAGCAACTTCCATCAGCCTGATTTAATTTCTACCTGCTGCTTTTGCATGTTTTAACGCATTCTCTAAAATTGACTTGGATGGCTGCTTTGCACTGTCACTTCTTTATCAGGGGCCTGACTTGAAGCCCTCTGCAGCCAGCAGGGCCCTTCCTCTGGCTCTTGTGACCTTTGAGGCAGTGTGGAGGCTGAGGCCCTGCTGAGGCAGATGCCCCCCACAGCACCCCAGGGCTGTTGCTCAGCGGGTGAGAGCACACACAGGTAGCAGTGCCAGCCATAAACAGGCAGTGCTGCTTTCCAGCCTGTTTCTCAACGCTTTAGGTTGCTCAGGGTTGTAACCATGCCATTTTGGAATACAATGCCATTGTTCAATACAGCTAATTGCCAAGACAATCACTTAAGGGAATGACAGAACACGGAACTGTGGGGATACAACAATTGTGGCGCCTCATGGAGCAACACAGTCAGGTCACTGAGAGGGACTTGAATATATTGAGCCATCTTAAGAAGCTTTGGTTTTGATTGTCCCAGAGAAAACTGTGTGGAACTGGACCTGAGAACTGCAGGCAGGAGTGGGCATCTTGTGGGGCAGCATGAGAATGAATCAGTGCCTGTGAAACACTTGGGATCCCCACTTCAGTGCATGGCAAAGAGTAAAATAATGGCAGCAACAATAAAAAGAGTAAAATAATAGCAGCCACCAGAAAAGAAGAATAGTGTTTTAAAAACTTGTTTCCTTTCTGGTTTTCTCAACAATAAAACTTGGCCAGATTTCAGTTTATAATTGCATTATACATATTTTGTAACATTTTTTTAAATTTCAAATATGTTTCTCAGAACTAAAGCAATTTGGAGACTGCAAAAATGCAGTTTTAAAACTAGTTTAAAACCGTTTAAAACATCCCATCTTTCACATTCTTTCTTTCTGTGAATTTGCTATTCTGGGGAAAAGTACAAATGAGTGGAGACAAATTTGAAAGTCAGGAAGCAGTCCAAATCAAATGTGATTTCTTTCATCTGGAAGTTTAATGGAAATTTCTCTTGCTATAACCATAACGTGAGCAGCCATGTTGAGGAAGAATGACAGAAGTTAAAATTCATCCCTGAAAAGTGGTCGAGCTAAGATGTAAGCATCAGTCATTTCACCTCTGATTTGTGGTCATTTGTAAGACTTTCTGTGGTACATAAGGAATATGAATACAGAGTTGATCAGTTTGTAGAGATTCCCCCTTAGTTTGTTTTTTGGTTTTTTTGTTTTGGTTTGGTTTGGGTTTTTTTGGGGTTTTTTTGTTTGTTTGTTTGGTTTTTTTTTTTGCATCTAGGTTGATACTTGTTTTAACATGAACAATTTGTTGTAGGATTTTTATTTCTGTGAACAAAAATAATTTTTTATTAGGGTGACTAGCAAATGTACCCCCTCAAACTATGGGTTTTTCCCCACTTTAGCACAATAGGCTCCAAAAAGGCTGTGGTTACACCACATAATCAGGGGGCAGGGATTCCTACCAGCACAGCAGTTAGCACATTTTCCAAACTGCCTGTGTAGTCCATATGTGCTGGTTTTCAGCAAAACACCAGCCTGCAAAAGCCTTGGTTTTGAAAATGGGAATTTTTTTTCCAAAGGTTCTGAGGCATTACATTCTTACTCTTTTAGCCTCAGCATTTTTAGCACCTCCAGTCTTTTCTGCAGTGCTCCTGAAAAGGTTGGTTTTCAGTGTTTCACACTGGCAGGAATATTTATTTTTCAGTAGCTATATTTTGGCCCAGGAGTTGTTTGCCCTTCCCCACATGGATCTTCTGTTATGGATAATGGGCCAGATCGTCTCCCTGCCTCCCTCCCAGCTGAGCTGCCCTGCTCTTGGCTGAGAGTGTCTTCTGAGATAGATCACCAAGCTCCTTCTCTGCTGCCGTCATTCTGGACTGTCACATTAGCCAATTTTTTTTTTCCTTTACACAGAAAACCATCCTTTTTTCCTAAACATATTTATTTCAGCATGCCCCATCTCCAAACCATCAACACAAACCTCAAAAGTCTAAGAAGATCAAGATTTTTAATTGCCCAAACTATGGTGTGTGAACTAACAGCAGACAAAGGAGCCTACCCAAATAAATAGGGTTGCTTTAGGAGTCTGAAGTACCTCCTGCATTGTGGTCCTCCAAAGAAAGTCCTGTTTCACTTTGCAAGCATCCCACAAGGATCTGCACCTCTCCCAGCGCCCCACAGCCTGCAGAGCTCTTCCAGCTGAGTCCCCCCACGTTCCAGCTCAGTGGAGGCTTGTGCAGCCCCACAGCATGGGGACAGGCTTTCCCATTTCTCTTTCTTTTGCTCCTGCTTTTGGCAGTTTGTCCTTTCACAAGAGAAGTCGGGAGAAGGAGCAGGGCTAAGCCTATGCATCACTGTTGCTTTTTGCAGTGTTTCATTTTGCCACAAAACAGTGGCAACTTTGCTTCTCTGCAAGCTCTCTGCATTTTTGTCCCTGTCTTAGATTAGAACCACATTGTCTCTCACTCTCTCACTCACAGTTAAAAACTTAATACATGGACATGAAGAGTGAAGCCACTCCTGCATTCTTGGTGCATCAAAACACACCCTGACATCAGGGAAACAAAGTGCAGCCTATAGATCAGGAGAAAGGGAAGAAGTTTGCAACAGTGATTCTGCTTTCATTTGCTCTGGTGCAGAAAATTAAAATTATGTAGAAATTATTTTTCTTGTTTAGGATAGATTTGATTTTGAAAAATTACTGCTAACTTTGTAAACATTAAAATAGATGCAATAAAGATGTGAAATTTCACACAAGGGATCCACAATGTTTGTATAATTATAAGCATATGGTTACTTTACACGAAGTCTCTGTTATACTTTTATTTACTAGTGCTTGGGGAAAACAGAGGTTCTCAAATTCAGTGTTTATTTACATGTATAGGGAATGTCACAGTCTCCATTAACCTGTCATAATCTCTATTTCTGTCTTGGAACTCCAACTATATAAACCAAACCCCCACTCACATCATCATTTCTAATTTGTTCAGCTACTCTGCTAAATCAGACAATTTCTGTAATTTCTAAAGAATGTATATCCTGCTGCTGGTGGCAGGATAAGAACTGCTTACCACCTCAGTGCCTGCTTATTTCAGCTCTTGAGGGGGTAAAAGTGAAAGCTGTTACTTCGATGCAGCTTTCTTTGTTCTGAGGAATTTTGTGGGACTTTAATTTGTTGTTTTCTTTTTAGTCTGAATTTCTGTGAGGCTATGAACCAGCCCTGGGGGATACTCAGCATTTTTTCTTTGATATCCACAATTCCTAATTTTATAGGACACAAAAGGAACTCAGATCCAGCAGGATTCAGCCCTCAATTTGTGGGCTGAATTACATTATTTTTTGTCTTTTATACTGAGTGGCCATATGCCTAGGGCTGTTCTTTGCTTCAGGAAGTGTGAGAGCTCATATATGCACAGTAACTTCACATTTTAGAAAAAAGGCAAAATAATTTGCAGAATTTTTTTGCACTTTTTCCTTTTATGTAGAAATACATACAGTTTTGCCAAGTTAAATCTAACTGTGCATTTGGGGTTTTTTGGGGGGAATACTTCCATGTTTTTGGGGGGAAAGACTTCCATCTTTGGCTTCACTCAGGCTGGTGCTATTAAATAATGCTTGCTGTTATGAATGACCAGAACCACGCATTCTGACTGGAGAGGGACAGGGACATAGAGGAAATTCCTTTAAAAAGAAGATGAAGGAGTCTATTCAAGTGTTGCATCACTGCAGTCTGGCCTAACAGCACAAAGAAATTTATTTGCATCCTTTTATTTTACAATTCCTTTCTCATCCATCTCTTTTTCCTTCAAGTCCCTCTTGTCACTTCAGCACTGCATGGCCACGTGGAGCATGGCAGCTGGGTTTTCTCACAGACCCTGAGATGACTTCAAGATGTCTTGGTTACTGTTCTCTTACCAGTTCTGGGGAGAAGATGAGCACTTATGTGACACCTCAGAGGTGTGGGTGCCAATCTCATCCCTACTCACACTACCTCAGGAGTGTCACCATGTGTCTCCTTACTGTTGTTTCTGCCTATTCATTGTTTCAGCTACAAACTCTTCAGGACAGGATCTGCTTTCCACCATGCCACTGTCACTTAATTATTTTCTTGGTAGGGAAAATTTAATTTTTCCTTACATTAGTTCAAAGCAATCCACCAGTGGGTGTTGCTTACTGCCTTCCCAGACCACGACCTGGAGCCATTTGCCCTAGAGAAACCCTTCAGGAGCAGTGCAGGAGAGTGACTGCATACAGATCCAAACCAGGGAGGTACCAATGGAATAGGCTCTGGCAAAAAAACAAACTCCTGGGAAGTAAAAATTTCATTTTGACCCTTGGTATTGCTTTGATATTGGACAGAGGTGGGCTGCAGCAGTCCTCAGGCTGGGGATATTCCCTTGTCCAGAGAAGTTGTGCCTGAGGATGGTGGCAGGGGAAGGAGAGGCACAGGCTGAGCTCTGTGATGGTGACAGCTGTCAGGGTAATTCCACCCTTCTCCCCTTCCTTTTTGTTTGGTTTACTGAAGAGCAAGAGAAAGGCATAGAGGGGAAGAGGAGGGGATCAAGGAAAGATAGGAGAAGGCAAGCTGATAGTGGTTTAATATCAGAAGGTTAGATGGCAGCTGGATCTTCCCCATTAAATAAAGGGACTTGCTTGAATTCTACCCCATCTCAGAAAACATCTCTGCATGTTGCAAGTATTCCTTTCCCTTTACATTTCTTTTTTGCATTTTAAAATCTCTGTAATTTTGAAAAGCCACTATTCTTATCCCTGTCACAAGAGAGGCAGGCATGGCAAATGGAAGCTGATGACTTGCCCTGGGGAGACAGTTGGAGTATTTCTCCAAGGGGCAGTGCTACAACACAGTCCCATGCCAGCAGCCACAGGGAGCCTCCATGCTCCTATCCCAGCCAGCCATAGTGCCCATCCTTTATAGGTCCCAAATTAACTCAGCTGTTTTGTTCAGTTAACAATGATTAAACAAGCAGTAAGATGTTATCATTAGAGGCTTCCTATTAAACTATGACTATAAATACTGGCATAGGAAGCATAAAGCTTTCTCAAGTTAAGCATGTCAGAAGATAATATTTCCTTCAACACTGTCCAAAAAATGTATTGGTTGACCAAAGTATTTATCAGTGCTGCGTCTTAGGAAATCAACAAGTTCCTTTTCAGTTCCTCTGACTGCTTTATATTTAATGCAGTAATGTAGTTATCTATTACATAAAATTGCATCATTAAATAGATTCCTCAAACCATTTCAACACCACAAAGGCAAAAGACTTACTCAAAAGAATGCCAAGGCTCAAAAAGAAGCATTCACCAGCTAGAGAACAGCAAAATCCTCTTGCTTGTAGCATATTTTGTTTCCTTTGCAGCTTAATCATAATCCTGAGTTCCCTTATTTTTAATGCTTGTTTTGGGATTAATTAAATCATCTGGTCTCATCCTGAAGCTGCTGATGTGTACATTTATTCTTTCTGAATGTATGGTGGGGGGTTTTTTTATGTACAGGAGCAGTGATAGCAAGCCAGATCAATGCCAATGTGCTGTACCAAACAAAGAGCTCTAAAGCAGAAGTGTTTGTTGGAGTATTCTTCTTCCCCACTGTTGCCAATGCTGCCCCGGCATGGGGAATCACTTCCACACTTCCTATACGTGCATGGCTGCTGGTGTGAGCAGACACTAGTGAGTCAGGAGGGAATTTGGAGTGATGGCAGAAAAAGAATATTAGTGCATTTACAAGTAAAATTATGGGTATGGCCTTTTTCCTGGGTATTTTATCTGTGCCAATCAAGTAGTAGAAAAGTCCTTTATAAAAGCCAAGCTGAAACTGTGCAAACAGCGTAGATAACAACCCTCGTGTGCTGCAGATCAAAGAGAATAAATGTACGATATCTTGGGAGGTGCTGGTTTGCCTCTGAATGTCAGAAGTTTGGACAGATTTGACTTTGGATGTGGGCCCAAAGCCATCCACAGGCAAGGGGAGTGGGCTGGGGCAGAGAGCTCACCTTTTTACTGCAGGGCTGGCCTACGCTCATCAGGAGAAACCTGCTGCCGTTCAGCCCACAGCGCCTTTTCATCAGCACGGCGCTCACTGACAGTAATGGGAGTTATGGCTGCAGTTTAACTTCCTCCTGTGCCAGGCTACAGCCGCACACAGCCCTCCTCTTTATAAAAGAAGACCAGGCACTCTATAACTGCTAAGAACAGGCTGTCTGAAAGGTGTTTTATTAACTAAAGTTGGGGAAGAAAATGAAACTGAAAAGAATACGACTGCATATTAAACTACATGAAGTGGTCATGACAACTGGGAATCTCAGTATCATAAAATTTTAACAGCTGGATGCAATCAGTGGGGATTTTCCATTTTTCTTTTTTGTTAAACTTAAGAAAGAAAAAGAGGAAGAAGAAAAAAAGAAAAATAAAAGCTTCATTTTACTCAAGCAAGCTTTTTATCCAGCTCAGCTTTCTTTGCTTAATAACAGAACTTGTCTTTACTTCTCTATAAATCTCAGCACTGCCTGTGCTTAGCTGACATTGTCCTTTTCCTGGGGCAGGGATTCCACAACTGGAGGTGTTCAATATCCCAAACAGCAGCACAACAAGGAATAGAAACCAGAGAAATGCATGTTATAGGGAGACTTCCCCCTTGTGTATGCAATTTTCAGAACTTACCAAATAATTAATCAAAATCAAATTTTGCCTCACAATTCATCAAGACTCAACCCTGCCTGAAATCCCACAGTAGTTCTTCAGCAAAAGGACAAAGTTCCACAGTAAGTCAGCAGAAACACTTTAATTTTTGGCTGGGCATCTCCCATTTCATCGCATGTAGTCTCAGCCCAGGCTTTCACTCAGGTACCTTTCCTTCTTTAGCACTGCTTGCTTCCTGGTAGTGTCAGCACTTGCCTGAGGTAGCTGAAGAAACATTTCACAGCCTGAGCTTTATCAGACCTATAGAAACAGAGGGCATTACTGAAAATAATGTAATGGATTTTCTACCCCCGCAAAAAGCATATGTGTAAAAAACAAGGTCAGAATTGTATATGATTTATGGAATGGTATTCCTTGATAGCTCCAGTGAGGACTGGCTTATTTGTCCAGGGAGTAATAGGATATTATTCAGCATAACTGAGTTTGATGGCTCTCTGTCTGACTTGCATAGCTTTGCTTAGGCAGACTTATAAATAAGCATGTTTCCTCAGTTCATTGCTGTTTCTGTGTCTGTTAAAATGCAAACTGACTCCAAACTTCTGACTTCACCTTTCAGTGCTTACATGTGTATTTTTGTTTACTAAACTTCATTTTTCCTTTACTGATGGCTCATGAAGCCTACAACAGCATCCACACATCTGAAGAAAATATTCTCTTGTTGCATTTTCAGCCTCACCAAATCCCCCTTGTCTCCAAACTCACAGGTTTTCCAGAGCAGAGGTTGAATTTTGTATAAACTCCTGAGCCCTTGTTTTGAGGACTGTGGATGGGCTTTGCCTCTCCTGAGAGACTCAGCACTGCACATTCATTCTGAGGGTCAGAGCAAGGCAGGATGGAGCTCTCAGGATGCAAAAAGAGCAGATGTCACTTGGGGAATTTTCACCTTCAGTCTCACAGTTCCTTCAATGGTTGCCCTAAATCATGTTTTCCATGTTCTTCCACAAAATATTTTGGAAACACCTGTAGAAGGGCCAAAATAAACACTAGCAGATGGTGTTTGGATAATGTCAGGGGCTGTGCTGTGATGAGGTGCTTGGGAAGGGCTCCGAGCACATCCCCTGGCAGTGCCCCTATCAGTGAGCTGTGGACAAAACTGGCGGGCACTGAAATGCTGGCTGGGCTGGGCGCCTGCACAGACCGGGATGGGGACCGTGTCCGGACTGTGAAGGACTTCTGAGAGGTGGGCTTGCTTCAGTCCCAAATGTCGCTAACTGGAGTAAGCAAAGATGCTGCGCGTGCTTTGAGCAGAGGTGTAAACTCAGAGCCACTAGCACCACTTAAATGATCAAAGAGACAAGAGCAAAGAGACAAGAGATATGCTTTTCTAGCCGGTTAAAAGAACAACCGAACCACCATGCTTGGACTTCATTATGTATTTCAGAGGCTTGTACAAGGCATTGCATGGGGATAAGAAAGAGAAATTGCTGCTCAGGGGGTCCTCGGGAGGATCACCGAGACATTCCACACATCACTCCAAAAGAACTAGCAGCATCCAAGCAGTCAGTCAATGACCGTCCTCGCAGGGAGGTGTCTGAGTGAGAACAGGCATCGGACTGGCACCTGATGGGCGTCACCACTGGGTGACACGAAATGCGCTCTGTGGGACCGGCACTTAGGCTCCGAGCAGACTTTTCCCCTTAAGGCGCCAGCATCAGAGGAGTGCGCGGGCTCTGCGGGGACACACAGCCGAGGGGCTCTGAGGGGACACACAGCCGAGGGGCTCTGAGGGGACACACGGCCGAGGGGCTCTGAGGGGACACACAGCCGAGGGGCTCTGAGGGGACACACGGCCGAGGGGCTCTGCTCCCGTTCCCTGCCTCCCCCTCGCATCCCCAGCTGACGGACGGCCCGGAGAGCCCGGCGCGCTCCGGCCCCCACCCGGGACAGCGGCCAGAGGAGGGCACGGGCGGCCCCTTCCCCCAGTTACCGGGACAGCGACCCCGCTCCGGTCCCGCTCCAGTGCCACCCAGTGCCGCCGGTGCTGCCCGGTGCCGCCGGGTCCCGCTCCGGGGCCGTTCTGGTGCCGCCCGGTCCCTCGCAGCTCCCCGGGGCGGCCGGGCCGTGCCCGGGGCGACAGCGCCACCTGGCGGCCGGAGCGAGCGGTGCGGCCGGCCCCGGGAGCCCCTCCCCCAGGGCCTCCGGTGGGTTCTCCGGTCGGGATTCCAGCCGGGATTCCAACCGGGATTCCAACCGGGATTCCAGCCGGGACGCACAGGCGCGCTCCCCGCTCTGTGTCTCTGAGCTCCGCTGTGACCGCCACACGGGCCTTTTCGAGGACGGTGCCCTTAATTGTGTCTCCATTCCCTGGGGCGGCGCTGCCCATGGGGTTGTTCTGCTGGAGGGCCTCCACTTCCCAAAAATTCCTGACCTCTTTTTTGTGTTCATTTGTTCCACATGCTCATTCCAGTCCCCAAAGCAGGAGCCCACAGGCCGATTCTCCCATATGACACTTGCATGCTGCGAGGATCTAGACAGGGAAGAGCTGCAGAGAGCATCCATGGTGAGGAAACCAGAAGGCAAAAGCTGAAACAGTGGGCATCCAACTAAATCACACAGCAGGATTATGAGATAAGAGGTTTTATCACCATTGTGAAGAGAAAAAGTGCAGAAATATGAAAAACTGGAAGTTATTTTCCTACACTTAGCATAAGTCTGGAAAGAGCAAAAAGTTTGGAGAGAAGTAGCTCGGTATGTGCTGGTCCATGGGTGCTGGCAACCTGATGGGTGCAGCAGCTACCCAGGGGACTCCTGTGGCCTTTGCTGCAGGTGTTCCTGCAGAAAATACAATTTTTCCAATGATTCATGCTTTTTTTCCATGTCCTCACAGGACAGCTTTGTAAATAAACCCTGTGTGAGCTCTGACTGAGACTACAGGCTCACAAAGGTACCCTGCAAAATGATAAAGCCAGCATGAGCTTCAGGAGTGGTTCTGTAACTCGTGCAGACCTGAGCACATATATGAGGTTGTCCTGGAGCCAAACCCTGCCCCATGTGTCACTCAGCAGTGCCAGAAACACCAGTTTTGTTTCTAGATTACTCTTTGCTACAGGTGTAAAGTGCTAGACCACAACTGTGGCAGATGGAATTGTGTTACGTTCAGTTTTGTCACCTCTGCTAGACAGCAATGACTTCTGTCAAACCACCAAGAGGCTGGCAATGCTGACAGGCACAGTGTTGTCTGACAGAGCCTGTCTGTCTGCAGGAACCACATACAGGCTTAGCACCCAAATGGTCTGTGAGGTGATACACGGGGTTCTGCAGCTCTGCCTGCACAACCAGGATTCAGATGCAGAAGTGAGGTTCTTCTGTGGCACCTGAGCCCTGCAGGTCCTTGTTTTCCACTCCTTAGAAAGTTTTCTTCTTGATGCAGAATTAACTTCTAATGATTTTTCTTTTCTAACATTCACATACATTCCATTCTTTCAACTTACTGATGAGTGTAGCAGCCTGCTTTCCATTTTCACAATGTGTTTTGCCCATGAACTTAATTTTCCCATCAGATTTTGGGAGCTGCAGAGGCACTTGGAAAGTTCTTGGCTCATATGCACTGTGCCAGACCACACCTTCTCCTTGAGGAATTCCCAGGCTTTCAACTCAAGACTGTGATCTCTGTAAACCCTTGTCTGTGATGTCTGAATATTTGTAATAGTTCTCATTGTTCAGGATTTAGCTCCATCCAAGTGCATGGGGTGACTTGCCATTCACCAGCAGATATGTTCCAGGCTTCCTCCAGCAAATTTTTCTCACCTCTCCAAGCTCTCCTGTGTACACCAGCAAGCTGTCAAGGATGGTGAGGAGAAGAAAATCGTGGTCCCCTCAGAAGTCAGCAGAAAACTTTTCACCTGCTTTTGCAGAGTCCATGCCGTGCCTTCCCTGCTGACCCCGCCAGTGCTTGGGCAGTGTCCCAGCTCGGCCCTCAGTGAGGAGTCTGCAAATTGTGCCTGGACTACTCAGTGCTTTGTAAGCTTTGGTGCAAGAAAAGGGAGAGCCTGGGATTTCCAGTAAGAGAAAAACATCTACAGAAATAAATAAAATTTGAGATTAATGGAGCTGTAAGAGCAATTATTGCAGAACTACTTGCTGGTAAATTTTTATCACACAATAGCACATATGGCACCAGCAAAGAGAGTCTGTTTTCTTTGCTTAAGCATACAAACTACCACACATTTATAAAAGCAACCATTCCTATTCTCTTACACTGTTTGGAATATGTTTGAAATGCATGGTCGAGTGTGGGGAAGTGTCCAAAAAAGTTGCATCTGTCTGGTGCATGACTGACAGGAAAGGCCAAGCAATTATCTGAACTCCTGATGGGACAATTTTGTTCAGATGTATTTTGGGGTCAGGAGGCAAGGATTTCATCAGAGAGAGTTCTTCAGCTTATGAAACATACAATGTGTCCAAAACAAGGTCTGAAGTTGATTAGACATAAGTATTCAAAAGGAAATGATTTACATGACAGCCCTGGATGTATCGTCCTCTCAGTAAGACCTGACCCAGCAAGGCTGAGATAACTCACTTATGAAATAGGGCTTGTGGACCCAATTAGGCATTTTTTTTCTTTTTCCATTGTAATGTTTTGCAGGGAATTAGTATATAAATCTTCAGGAACCAGGTGGAAATGTAGGAACAGTTCCTCAGCTGGTGTAAATGAGCCTAACTGCACCAACTGGAGTGCTGGAAAACCAGGGCCATGGTTTCTAGATGGGCTGGCAGGTTTTGCTGTGTTTTGATGCTGTTTGGCAGGGGCTTTGAAAGAGGCAGCACAGTTGTCCAGGCAGTTACAAGGCTGCACATGCGTGTGGCATGTGCTGCATCTTTTCCTCCAGTGCAGCAAATGCCACACACGTGCACAGCTCTGCATGGCCACCGAGTCCGGGGGTCTGCTCAGGTGAAAAAAAAATGTTTCCCTTGCTACACAGGGCTTTGCCACCGTGAGTGTCTTGGGACACCTGCTGTTGGCACTGAGAGACAGCAAGAGCATGAGGATTTTGTCTGGTGCAGCGTTTTCCTCCTCTTTTTCACCCACAAACCATAGAGGCTGAGTGTCTTCATAGGAAAAGATCACACAGAAAGTATAAAAATAATAGTTGCCCTTCATGTCTCCTCTTCCTTTTTCCTGTTGCCTTTTTTGGTTTTTTGGGGAGGGCGGGGTGGGGTGGTAGGACAGCAGACAAAGCAGCCTATTTGCAAATGTTTCATTCTTGGTGTGTTTAAACACTGTTGTTTATTTCTATGCATTCTGCATTTTAATCTTCCAATTCTAGCATGCACATAGAGTATACTGTGAAAGATTGAGAATGAATATTTTTAAATTCAAACAGGTTCACTTTTTAAACCTTTCTTCTCACAGATGAGACCTCTTTCTCACACCTTCTTAGAGGGCTTTGCAAAGGTCCCTCATGCTTTTAGCAGGACAGGCTTGATGCCTCTGGAAGATTTATTAGGAGTCACAACTTAATCAAGGAACCAAGAAAGATTCATTTTTCATGCAGCTTGTACAGCATCATCACCTGAGAGGCTCAGCACTAGTAAATCTTGCTGGCATACTGTGGAGGGTGATCCCAAATTTTCAGACTCCTCAAATGCAAACTGAAGGGATACACTGCTTTATGTCTCCTTCCAAGCTGAAAAGAGATATGTTTGAGAAATAAGCCCTTTAGATGGCAATTTAATTTGGGGCAGATGTGCCCGACAGCCATGACATCATCCTAAGGCAGGTCTTTTCTCCTTCTCCCCTCTCCCCCTCCCCAGCTTTACAGGAAAGGTATGGAACATAAAGGGATTTATCAGGTGTCTTATCATAAATGTACTTTATATCCTGTAGTGCATCTGTGAGCTGGTTCTCATAGGTAAAACCAGCTGTTAGCTTTGAATAAGGACAGATAAAGAGAAAAAGATTGTGCACAAGAAAAATTTCCAGCCATCATGTATTTTGTGAGAAAGAAGAATAAAACCAAGTATCCATGTTTGGTCTCTAAGCATGTGATTTCTTTCAATGTCAGGACTGTCACTGAATTTGCTTTCTTCTGAAAATGAATTCAGCTCTGCAGTCAGCAGCAAGCAGTGCTGTTCACTGGGCACCTGGAAAGCCATCTTTGGCTGAGAGATGAGGCTCTGTCCATTTAATGACTGGCACCTCTGCCAAGGCAGCCGACGCAGGTGGACAGGAATCCTGCCTGTCAAGTGGCTTTGAACTCCCCTCCTCAAAACCTCCAGCCACCAACAAATTAATATAACATTAATTAACAATTATGTCTGAGGAACACATGGAGTCAGAAGTTAGGTGCCAGTGGCCTGGGAAGTACCCAATTAATTTAAGTACATCTTTGGAGAATACAACCCTTCAGACTAAATCACAGCTAGGATCAGGTGGATTTTTGAGTCTAAAGTCCCAATTTAGATGTGTTTTAGGTTACCTAGATCTTGCCCCTGTTTCATACCAGAAGAATTATACTAGAAGGACAAAATATGAAGCTTCAAGCTGTGGTAGGCATAAAGGAATCTTGTAGCAAGCTTTTGTAGGTGTAGCATGGAAAGATTTTGTCTCTGTTTTCCATAGATGTATTGGGAAGCATAGAAATCCCTGAGTCTTTTTTCAGAGTTTTTTTTATATTGTGGTTTTGGGGCTTTTTATGTGGAGGCCTTTCAATTTGCAAAGAGCAGTAATGTCCAGCCTTCTGGAAAAAATGCAAAGACCTCTAGGTATAGTGCAGCTTGTAAAGGGGAGCATATAAGATGCCTCATCATTTAGCCAGTGCTTGTGCTCCAACATGCTGAACCCACTATGTGGCAGAAAAAACCCTGTGCTTTCACTTCACAAACACTGCTTGTTTGCTTGTTTTCTTGGGTGAGAGGGAAAAGTGCCTGCTGTGAGGAGAAAGGCTGCTAGGACAAGGAGTGTTGCTCATCACTGTACGGTGCTTGCTGGGAGAACAAGATGATCTGTGCTGGTGCTAATAAACCAGGGGAAGATTGTCATAAAAACATAAAGATCTGCCTAAATGAAAAAAGAGGAAGGAAAAAATGCTAAGTGAAAAAAAAAAAAAAGCTAACTTCAGTACTTGCTCTTTTTGCTCTTTAAATATCTGCAGCCAGCAATGCTCGCAGGGAGTGCCAGGAATACGAAAAGGTTGAGGAAGGGTGAGTGCTAGCAGCCTCAGCCTTTTCACACTTGTTGCTGCTGAATCATAAAACTCCACATAGCTCCACACAGCCCTCTTTGGGGCTGTGTGAGCTATTGCCAAGATAGTGACATCTCTGGACCAGCACAGCTTTCCAATGCAGAGAACTGCATTGACCATTTCGAGGGAACCAGGGGGTAAGATTTATCCAAACATAATAGAAATTGTGTATCTGGGGGTAAAAAAAAAAAAAGGAGATCAGGATAAAATTAATTTTTACTGCAACCATTTATTTCTTGGCTTTGTGAAAACTGTTTCAAGTCATTGCCTTTCTTTAGGAGGGTCAGGAGGCCAAGTCCAATGATAAATACAAAACTCTGAGATCATTATTCCCTTCTTGGACTTTAACTGACGAAAAGCTCCATTCTGTTTGGCTGGGCTGCATTCCAAAGCCCAGTGACCACCCTGCTGCAGCAAAATGCTGAGTTAGGGTATTCTTGAAAACCTAAAACATCACTTATGCTTTTCCTGATAGGAAACAGATAAAAGTCCACTGTGTCTCTAATTGTCCATACCCTTGTGGCCCTCTTCCTCTGGGCTTGGCAGACCCCTATTGCAGTTGAAGGGCGTAGCAGTTGGGGCTCTTGGTGCCAGCAGAGGTTTTAGTGCCAGGATTTCACCCCTTGAAGGCAGGGGAAGACTGGCTGCTGGCCAAGCAGCATGTGGGCAAGGCCGCCTTAAGCCTGACTCTGCTGAGCTTGTGCTCCTGGCTGAGCAGGGACTAAAACACCCATCTAGGTGCTTTTTAAAGGCGTCCACCAAAATCTGGGTTGAGACTATCTTCTTCTTCACTAGCAACATCCACAGGATCTTGGTGAAAGTAACATTTGCCTTGTTTTAATATGGGGCATGAACTCAGTGCATTTTCTGAACAGTCACCAACACTGATTTCCAGTTATCCTGTATGTTCAAGCTGGAATATTTTAATGTCAAACTCCACATCCTTCTAAGTAAGGTTGAGCATTTCAGGACAAAAAGAAACCCAAACCCCTTAAATCTCTCCCCTTCCACTGCAGTAGGTGAAACTCACTTTCCACAAGAATTCCCAAGCAAATTATGGCAAACTTCCCCAACTTCTCTGCAGCTGCACTGGCAGGGGGCCAGCAGGCTAAAGGCAGTATCATATTGAATGTAAAGGTGTAATGTACATAGCCCAGAGCTACCAGCAGAAAAGGCTCTGTCCTGAATCCTGTGGCTGCAGAAGCTGCTGTGACACCCAATAGACACTCAGCCCTGGGCAACCAAAACGTGTACTAAAAACCATTTGTCTCTTCCCTAGCAATACAGTTCTGTCACTCCTGCAGCATCCTCTTCAAGCTTGAGCCTGAAAAGCACAGTCTTCTCCTGTGCTCTCCCAGGAGAATGTTTCTTTTCCCTCTGACAGATCCTTCGCTGAAGGAGGGCTCCCCATGCATGTGAGGGCTGCACAGAAATGCTGATCCTTTCTTGAATCAAGGAGAATGCTTCTCACCTTGAATTGGCAGCAATCCCTTGGCCTTTCTGGGGCTGTGGGTGCTGCTGCTCTCACTGTTGGCTGCCAGAGATGCTGGGTTTTTCTTTGGAGCACCCACAGTCAGGTGCAGGATGAGATGGCAGGAACCTCAGTACGGGCTGCTCCCTGCAGAGGATGCTGCCTTGCTCTCCTCCTTCCCTTCTTAGCTGTTTCCTTGGGTGCTTGGTGCATTACAGACTCATGGTCACTGCAGACCCCAGCAGAAAAAGACAATGTATTTAATAATGATTTTTACAGTTTTAAAAAAGCAGTTGCCCAACTGAGTGGGGCATATGAATGTTCCCTCCATGACTTTCTCATACAGACAGCTAAGGAGAGATGAAATCAATAATCAGTGGGTGCACAAATGGTTGGAAAACATGCTGAACTTATCATGGTTTGTCATCAAACTGAAAATTCATTGTTAATAGGGTCACCCAGGGTCTGTTTGGGGCCTGTTTCAGTTTGATATTTTCATTAGTAACTCGGATAATGGAATAAAGTGTGCTTATAAAATCGGCCCATCACACTAAGCCAGGAGGATTGTGAGCATATTGGGGCCCAGGATTAAAATTCAAAATAGCTATGAAAAATTGGAGAGCTTTTCCAGAATCAACAAATGGAACCAAAGAGAGATACATGCAAAGTGCTAGGAGGTCAAAAGGCCTTGTATTGAAACAAGGAGTGACCAACCAGGCAGCAGAAGAGATCTTGAGGTGAACACACCCCAGCTGACCACAGTGACACCCACAAGGGGAGGTGTGGGATGTGAGAGCTCAGGGCTGAGTGGTAACTTCATGGCATTGGGAACTTCTCAAGTTTTGCATCCAGCAACTGGACATCACCTTTTAGAAAAGACATAAATGAAATAAGAAAGCCCTGAGAGACCATCAAGGATATTACAAGGTTTGTAAAATCTGACCTGTGAGGAGAGATTGGAAGATCTTGCAGTTGTTTAGTCTAGTGAAGAGAAGATAGATAGGTCCAAAGGGAGTGGGATAACAGCCTTCAAATATTTTTCTGTAAAGAGGATGAAAATCTGTTATCTTTATATCCACTGAGAGTGGACATAAGGAGGAATAGATTTAACAGGATGCAAGGGAGATTTAGCTTAGATAGTAGGACAAACTACCGAGCTATAAACACATATAATCTCAGGAGCATGCTTCCTTTGTCGACTGGGGGAGTGCAGTCATTAGAGGTTTTTAAGAATTAGATGATTGGCTGTGGCAGACAGCCTGTCACAGTTCTCATCTCAGCACCAGAGAATAAGCCACAGGGCCCTTGCTGGTACTACCTTGTCTTTCCCTGCAGTAACTTGCTGGAGTTGCTGGAGCTGAAGGAGTTGTGCCAACAGCTCTTGCTCTGCTGCTGTGTCAGGAGGAAAACCCAGCCATCTGCCTGGGATGTGTGAAAGCACCATGGCTGATACTCACACAGGCAGTAGCCACAGCCGCATGCTTTTGCTCATAGAGCAAGTCATTGCAGAGCTCCAGTTCAAGCAGTCCTTGGGCTTCCTTGCTCAGTTGGATCTTCCCTTAGCACATCTCCTAAGGCACCCAGAGGCAGTGATGAAGTACCTCTCTCAAGTCTCATTCCTGATATTTTAGCAGATTTGATCTTGGACGCAGCTCAGACAGACACGGGTCTAACAAAACTGAGTTGTAAACCGAGTCAACCTCCATCCATGACAGTTCCTAATTAAGGGAAAAAAGTAAAACATCCAAGCTGCAAATAGCAAAGGCAACCACACTGCTTTGTACATTAAAACAACTGTGTACCAACAACTCATTGTCTTGTGACTTCTTTATTTCAGAGTGATACAGACTGTGATAAAATATGTTTTAAAAATCAGATGGTTAAACAAGATGTGCAATCTGCTTATTATTTTAGTTTCTACCCCAAGCTGTGAATCAGTGCCTCTTCACTCTGGCAGTCTGAGATTATTTAAGCATATAGGTTTGTGTTCTAGGTAACCGTAAAAATTGTCTACTCGATGATAAATAATTGCTTCTTCTTTAGAAGCACTTGTTATCACCTCCTCATACTGAATATTTTTAGTACTAGCAAAGTATCTTCTTTTCAGCTCCCTTGAGACATCTGTTCTCCATATGGTGGACTTGCCTCTGCTTACACAGCCTGTTTCTGGGAAGGAGTCTCCTGGTATGACAAATTGGAATCATTTCCAGGTCTTCAAACACTCCACTCGTTCCCGACTCGTGTAATTGAGCCTAACAAGTTCTGCAATATTGTACAGGTTTTAATCCCTCTTGCCTACCTAATTTTTGTCATATTACCTCCACTGACAGCAAGCTGCCCTTAAAACATCAACACCAGGCTGTCGGCAGCAAAGAGCCCCTTGGGAGCCAGTGCTGGTGCTGAGCCCTGCTAGGGCACACACACCACCCCACCCTGCTGGGCTGCCCCTCTGCTCCTTGAAGCAAATCTGCTGGAAGCAGCACAGTTACCCCATCCTGGCTGTGACCATGGGGCTGCCAGCACGGGGGCACAGCCTCTTTGAGCATCTCTGCCAGATCCTTAGCACTGTGACTAGTGCAAGAGAAATGGGGCTGCCCCATCTCTATGGGCCACACTATTTGCTTCCTATGGTTTCTGAACTGTGTTCTATGAAGTGAAGGCTTCTGCAATCACACAGAAAGGAGACAGGATTTTTTTTTCTCCTTGGTTTGACAGCAAATGCCAGAGGATGAGAGCTAAAAAATAATCACTCATGTTTGTGTGTTAGGCATATATCTATAATTACCCTCTTATTCCCCACTGTAGCCCTGATGTATGGATACTCTCTGACCTTGTGGCTATAAAACACATGCACTCTTCAGATATATTTCGTCATGCCTTATTACAGAAACTGCCAGTTTGAATCTTTCTAGAAGCTGTTGCAGTACAAAAAGACACAAAGCTTTGTCAAGTGATTCATTCCACACAACAATCTGATATTGCAAGCAACAGTGGAGGGAAACCACACAGATGATACTTTAGGGGCAAGACTTTCAATAGAGGACCAGTGGAAGGCACTGAATATTGATACTTCCAACTCACAGTGTTTGTGCATTTTAGTAACACTCAAAGCACCTGTTTTCCTTCCATGCTTGGAGCATCCGGGAGGTGCCACACCAGCAGAAGGGAAGAAAGTTGTGTGCATGGGGAGGAGTGGAAGCACTGTGGGGAGCACTCCAGAGCAGCAGTGCTGAGCCCCCAGCATGCTGCTGGAGGTAGGTTATACTGAATGAGCTGTGATTTTGTCTTGAAAATCTAATGCTTTCATTAATTCACAGAGTATTTTTCCCCAGATCCACAGCTAAAACTCCAAGGATACAATATGTGGTCATGAGAAATGCATCTAGCCATACTATTTTTTTTAAGGTAAATATTAAATCCTTCTTAATTAGAAAGAAGTCAATAGTTTTGGCAGCAAAGTGCCACATACAAAGTACCTGGAGAAGAGAAGTACTCTGGATCCTTCTGAGAACAATGGGGGAAAAGTAAAAGCAGAGTAACCCAGATGAAAACTAATACTGGAGAAAAAAATGTTTCTCTTAAATCCTTGGTTAGTGAGATATTAACCTTCCTGTCTTTTTATTCTTTAAATAAGATATATGGAACAAAGGTTTTGTTTCTCACAAATTAATATGTGGACTTGCTTTTATGAGAAAGCTCAGAAATCTGTATTTTATGGAGTTGCAAACAAACTTTGCTTATGAAGCAGCAGATAGGGCACATTCAGCAAGCATGTTATTGCTTAGCTTCCATGAATGAGATAATTTCTGTGGCTAAACAATATTAAATATTTCAGTAAATCACTGCATCATTAAGGACCTAAAGGGCAAAGATGTGTCAAACTGAGTATGCTGCTTTGTCTCAACTTTTCCTACATCCAAGGTTACAGCAGGACAGTTCAGTGGCATACTCCCAAACACTGAGCCACTGCCAACATTTTCTTAATGGGATTAAATTCTGCCTTGTTACTGTACAAAGACACATTTTAAGTACACTTGGCCATTTATTTGATGTATGATGTCTTTGGCTGAATTATTAGCCTGGAACTGTGAATAGTAAATTCTTTATTTCATTTCTTGCTGTAGTTCTCCTAAAATTTATGCAATTAGCAATAGAGATTAGTAGAATGGAGAAGTAAGATGGATCATTCAGAGATTTTTCCCTTCTGTTAGTATCTCTATCAATAATTGAATAAATACTGGAAGAAGTAGAGCATATTGATGTACATACAACTAAAAACCATTGAATTGATAAATAACTGTCCAGAAGGACTCTTCTGAGTTGACACCCTGCCTTGCCGAATTGGAAGGAAAGAAATACATTTGGCAGTAATACAACCCACAGCTGAAACAAGGCACAGGCTGGTCACAGACAGGACTCAGAGGCTGGGATGGAGATGGAGATGGGCATGGAACTTCTGTCAAATTGGGCCTCTGGTACCTTTCTGCTGCAGGCAATAGAGCAGCAGGGATCATCCCTACAAAGACATCCTTGGGCCATGACATACATGGCAGCCACAGTCACAGTAGATTAAACATGATGAAAATATTTCTGGTTGCTGCAAACAGTGAATTAAAATGTAACTAAAAGGTAGTTTTCTCCCCCTTGAAGCTGGCCAAGAAAACGTGTACAATGGCCCAGGTTTAGCAGGCTCTCTCCTGCCAGCTCAGCAGCAGTGCAGCAGTGCAGCACGGCCTGGCTTCCCCTGCCCTGGATCCCCCAGCAGGGACTTCCACCAGGTTCAGCAGATCATGGAGGTGCTGCCTGGTGCAGAGCTGGGGAGGAAATTAGGATATTGTAATTAGATCTGTTATATGTAGGTGTCATCTCTGGGCAGGTGACACCCCTGCAGGACCCCAGCCAGCAGCTGGAGACCTCTGCATCCCCAGGAGTGGGTGGCTCACCAGAGGGCAGCCGTATGCTCCAGTCTTACACCAGTCGGTATCCACTCGGACACAAACTCTTACTGCAGAGTTGTTAACATCATAAAATACATTCTACAATAATTTCTGAGAACTCCACACTCACCATGAACATGTCACAACTGAGACTCTATTCCTGCAGTTGTTCTTTGATTGCTAAAACATTGATTTATTAAAGACTTGATCCTGATCTTATTTCACAGTTATATAATTCCACTGCTATGACATTATCCCAAAAGACTCTAGAATACAATGCATAAATGTGGAAAAATTAGGAGGATTGCCAAATGGTACATGGGCAGAACATCCCTGGGTTTGATCTTGCTACTGAAGACTATAAGCCTGATCCTCCCTTCTTGAAGACTGGTAGAAACCAGGGCATGTGTATGTTGCAATTGCAAGGGTAAATATGAGAGGTTAATTAAGATAATGACTTCTATCACAGATCAGTGTTGTCTTTCATTTGTTTATATTCTAAAAAACTTCCCATTTCTGTGTATAATCACCAAGGATGTGCATTGGTGACTAACTGTGCTTTGTAATGAAGCAGAGTTGTCCAGCTCCTTCCTACAAAGGAACAAGTCAGCACTACCAGGGTCTGCACTGCTAACAAGGACTGCACCGCCTCCAGTGCAAAAGTCACCATTGGTAGAATTAAAACAAATTTATGGCAAAAATTAAAACATTTATATTTTAACATCTCCAGACTTTATTAGGTGTTCTTTATACAGTCATCTGGTATGTTTAAAGGGTGAGCAATCATATAAAAGGAAATATGGTCATAACTGATTGAAGTAATAAAACCCTGAAACTAAATAACATCTCATAACTCATTACACAGCATATATTAGATTTCATTACATCAGTATATGACTTAGTAGTAAATTCTCCTGTTGGTCATAAACCTCTAAAGTGTTGTCATCCTGAAAAATGAAATTAAAAAAGGGAAGAAGACAATGCCAGGACATTCTGGTGGTGCTTGTACTGTTACAGCACAGCCCCACCTTGCGTCAGGGCGAGCTGGCCTTGATTGGTGATGCTGGAGATGGGTGATGTGTTTTTCCCCACTGTTATCATTGTGTCCAGGACAGAGCCAGCCCTCCACCTGGGGCATTGGCATTGCCAGGGGTTCATTTTTGTGTAGCTGACCTAATGCTGAGCTTGTCACCCTTGTGTGCTGATGAAGCCACCTGCATCTCTGGCACTGGGCAGCTCTTGCAAGGGTGGTGGCTGAGCACACCCTCCCTGAGTGCATCCCTGTCTGTTCTGGGGTTCAGGAACCCCACTGAGCAGGTGGTGGGGAAGCAGCAAAGTGCTGGTAACAGAGGCCAGAGCAGTGGGCTGGGAGCCTCTGTTCCCTCTGCCGTGGCACTGGGCAGCATTAGCTGCTGCTGCTGTTTGCTGCTACTGCCCCAGGCAGGCCATGTGGGGTGGTTGCTGCCACCCAGCTTCCTCACCCTCCCCATGCTTTCCCCTGCCCTTGTTCACAGCCTGAGGCACGGCTGGAAGCTGGCAGACATGGCTCTGTCACATGCCCTGGCTGCAGGGAGCTGGATGGACACCCCAGATACTCACCACTTGGACTGATGCATGGCTGGAGCCATGGGACTGTGCTCTGGGGCTCCCAGGAGGGACCTTGGAGAGGCAGTTCCCCAGTTCATGTTACCCATGGAAACACCAGCATGGGGGATTTCCAAAATCCCCTCTCTTTCTAAGGCTGAAGCATCTCCCAGCTGATTTCCAAAGGCCATTCAGGATGCTGGTGCCTTCCCAAATCCTTCAAAGGGCTGAGCAGAGGGTCACTGATGACCCGAGCATGCTCCATGGGTCCAGTGACCTGCTGGTGTGTTTAAGGGAAGTAGCAGTCACATGCAATGAGGAGAGGAGCCAGGCTTATTTCTGGCATAAGCTTACCATTCCCACCTCTTTTTTGTGCTACAAACAACAAATGCTTCAGAGAAACTGCACAAAAATGAACCTTGGAGCTGGGGACAGGCTCTGGTAAGTGTTTGAGCCACCCAGCTACAGCATCAGGGACCTGCTCCCCATCTTCTTGCAGCTCCCAGAGTCTTGAACTCTTGTTGCACTGCAGCACAGCACCAACACCTCATCTGGAGCTCTGTCCTCCAGCTGCTCAGGTCAGGTCTGAGCAGGCGACCAGCCCTGTGGCTGGGAAAGCTGATTTCCCCCAGGGCAGTTTTTAGCCAGGTTGCCTCTTCCCATTTGAGTGTAAGGGCTGGTATCTGCTTCCTCAGGATCCCATGGGTTTCTGCTAGTGAGGTGGGCAGTAAGTCCCTCATTCTAGGCTAGAAGATTCTGCTAAAATGATTTCTGAGCAGGTTGGCTAGGATCAGTCCACAGCAAACCCCTTCCTGCAGGGCTCATCTCTATGCAGCATGCCATAGCTCAGGTTTGAGATAGGCTCTGAGACATGTCCACTCAGGCACAAGCAGAGACCCTTGTGGCTCTTGGTGTCAGCTGTGAACAGTGGATCTTCTTCTCTACAATTCCCCAAAAAGCTTTTATGTTGTTTCATTCGAGAACCAACCTCCCCTCCTCCATCTGACAGCTTATAATTACCTAGAGCAACTGATCAGCAACTACACCATTTGCAACATCTGGGAGATCTTAAGGCAGATCCCAGTCCAAATTGCACTGATGTAATTGTTTTGCTGGGTGAAGGATGATAACTCTCCTCACTTAAGATTATACTCCTTCAAAATAATCCAATGGTTTTTTTGAGGCTCACTTATGTCAACACGTGCTTTATTGTGTCTTATGTGTTTTTAAAGTGCTGGGTGGAAGCAGCTGGAGGAGAAGTCCCCTTTCAAAGCACACTCCCTCTTGCTCTTTTTGAAGTAGCTTGTTGAATAAGGCTTTAATGGCTTTTTTGGACACCTTCAGGTGCACCACTGGGTTTGACATACTTATGAAAAGCTAAGGATGGAAATTCATGAAAGACATCTCCCAGAGCTCCAAAGGTAAAGGTGACTGCACCCCTCCTTTCCACGAGAAAGAGCAAGAGTCTGTGATAAAAATCAAAGCTGTACTTCTGAAAGGAAATATGGTCTGTTACTTTTACTTTTCTCTAGAATTTTTTGTGTGTTGCTGCTATATAAAATATATAAATAAGGCATGTCCAGTTGCTGTCAGTGCAGCCCCATATCCTGACTTTGCCCTGCCCTACATGCCCAGGTGCTCCTAGGCAGGGATGACTGCCTCCATAGAGCTCTGGAATGAAGATCTCACCCCTCCTCTGGTACCTTGGCTTTTGCAGTGTGCAGAGCAGGGCTGAGCCAAGCCTCACCTGGCAGCATGATGCATCTTGCCTTTTAGCAGAGCCACCTTTACCCCGCCGTGACACTGTGGGGAGCTCCAGCAGGCTGGCTGAGTGCTGAGCATTGCTGAGGGCTTGTTTGCACATTCACGGAGTTTTCACCCACCTTCTTGAGGATGAGACACTGCACTGAGAAACATGGAGAACTTGGAGAATTTTTAGTTAATTGAAGCAAACCAAACAGATCAAGCTGCTTTTATGACTATTTCATAATAGTATCTTTTTAAACTAATACTCCACTGGGGAACACAACTTGCAGACAGAAAACCTTCTGAAGTGCCTTGAAGAGATCTGAGCTTTGGACTCTGAACTTTGCTGCTTATAAACAATCATTTCAATCTGCTAGGCTGCAGTGGGAGTATGAGGCTTCATAAAAGGGCTTAGGTGTTGGAATACTGAGTGCAGCAGTCACTATGCAGCTGCCCCTTGCAATCCAGAAGATTTAGACACAAAGAGCCAGATCCATGCAGGCCAGTGGGGAACCACTTTAGGAAGGGCTGAGGAGAGCACAGCCCAGCTGTGCTGAGTTACCTCCTTCTGATCAGGTTTCAGGCTCCAGGTCCTTTCCCAGCACAGGAACCAAAGCAGCACACTCTCATAAAGCAGCAACAACAATTCCAGTGCTTACATAGGCTTTGGAAGAGAAAGATCCAGTGCTCCTCTTTTGCAGCAGAGATGTGAGCATCCAAAACTCAGACCTACCCTGTAACTCTGGGGACATCTTCTTGAAGATGTTCTGATTTTCATGAAAGAAACAGATGAGGTTGGGGCACGGGAGATGGACGCTGAGGTCATGTCTGGGCACCCTGGAGGCAGGGCGAGGACAGCTTGGGTTCCACTCACAGTAAGGTTCAGTGGATGATCTTTGAATATTCTTTAGGGAAAACTTGATCCTCAATGAGTGCCATGAACTTGGCATTCCCAAAGTTAGAACACACAGGTGTCACTCTCTGCAGTGGCCTGAAAAGCACTTTGCCTTTGTCAAACTACCTCATACCTCTCTCCACATGCTCGTACTCAGTGGTCCCATTTCCCAAAATTTATTAAACCACGTGTTTGCACACAAATGCATCAACTCCACCTCATCCTCAGCATGCACCTCCAAAGCAGGCAAAGGGGATTGAGGACAACTTATATTCCTTATACTTCTTTCAGATCCCTGCACATGATTCCCTAATCCTGGTTCTACCTCAACCCCTCACCCACCCCGCATTCCTCACTCAAGCCCTTGGCCTATCTCCCTGATCCAGTGCCAAGGCTCAGGTACTTACAGAAGAGAGCAGGGCAGAAGCTGGTGGGCAGTAATTGCCCAGACAGGCAAATGCCTCTAGGCAGGTGGAGTCAGGCATCGCCCTTGTTTTGAAGCACATCATTAACCAGCCTAGAGAAAAGCTCTAAGCAACTGATTTGAGTCCTCGTGTCTCCTGGTACAGTTTACCAGATTTTCATAGCAGAAGAGAGATAGCCAAAATGATTAATAGTCCCACTTGCACTCCCAAAAAGATGTAAATATTATGTAAAATATGTAAGCATTCACCAAGAAGGGAACTGTGAATCCACACCTTTTGTAAAGAAAAAATAATTGAACTGACAGGCTGCCAGCATAACCTAGCATTAAATCACCAGTGAGCAGAAGGCATTGAGGGCTCCTTCTCCAGACATGTCTTAACACATACCTTGCCAGGAAGGCAGAACTGCAGATGCTTTCTGCACCTTGGGACAGCACACTTGCCTGTCACCTCATCCCAGTAACACCAGCAGAGGTTCTGGCTGAGTCAGGGACTTCTTGACACTGAAGGGAGCTTACAGCTCCACAAGGCCTGCAGGGCAGTTTGAGGGAACAGTTTTGGGATCAGGCCCCGTGGTATTTAGATGCTAACACACTGTTTACAATGAAGTTTGTGGCCTACAATTTTTCAAAATGTTGGCCCTAGATAGCCAAGAGAGGTTATGAGAAGTGAAGTCACTCTGGTGTCACCCTGGAGGGGCTGCCTCTGTTCTGCTGCCCAGCAACAGCCCTTGCCCTGCCCACAGTTTCAGTCCATGAAACCCGACTGCCAACACTGGAGAAATCCGGAAGGTCATCTTCGACCTTTGCTATCTAGAGAGAAAATGCCTCAAGTCAGAATGTGTTTACCATACTAATGCTAAAATGCTTCCACTAAAATAACAAGCACAATGTTTCATCAAAATTCTTCTGGGATTTGTATCTGCTGTAGCTCTCTTTCAGATGGAAGTTGGATGTAAAACAAGCATATGTTTCTTGTTACAGTGCTGAAAAAAAATCCATTGTTTTGGGGTTGACCAATTCAAAATTTAAGGAAATCAGTCTGACATAGCAAACATGATCTTCAGCAATCAAAATGTATTCTTATATTTCATTATGTATTTAATAAAGAGAATTTCAAGTGAAGCACAGGTTTGCTCTAAAGTGATGAAGAATAATTTAAGCTAAAACTATCATCAAACTGCAGACTAGCAATGTCAGCTCAGACTCTTAAATTTTATACACACAATTTGGATGTGGTGAACTACAAAAACACCTCAGTAATTTATGGAATCCCTACAAAATTTATTTATATCCAAAAAACTACATTAACAAAGGTGAAGGTTTTGAAATTGGGAACAAGGAGATGCAAGATTTGCTACTGCACTGTACATGATGATATGACCTTAAATTGCAGGTTCACATTTTAGGCACCCTTGTCATTCAGAAATTGTTTACAATCCTCTTCAGTGCGCAACTCATCCTTCCTTTCTGAAAGTACCAGGTACAGGCCACAAATACACCATCTTCTATGCAAGTATTTTTGCACTTACCACCAGAGAAATGAGGATAGTGAGAATCCCTGTGAAATTTGCTCCTGCTACCACCACCTGTAGTAACCATTGTGTATATGGATAAATACCAACACCTAACCAAATATTTTCAGAACCAATTAACTGAACCCAGACATAGATGTGATTACTCTGCACTTCTGCAGATGTAGCCCCAAGCACAGATATATTAGCAAAATTCTCATGGAGCTTCTGTGAACCAAGTGTCTTGCTTAGTATTACAGAAGAACCTTGTGATAGCAGAATGAAGAAATCACAGTTCTCCAATGCAGAATGTCCTTTCCTTCCACATCAGACTCTTTTCTCTTTCTTTTCCCTCTCTCCTCTCCTCTCCCCTCTCCCCTCCCCTCCTGCTATCTGACCCCCTTTACTGTTACTAAGCTTTTCCTTAAAATGAGGCAGCTTTGCAGATAGCAAGCCGATGGCTGCACAGGCCGGGATGATTCAGAGGGCAGGATCCCACAGAGAGATTCACAGGTGGGGTAGAATCAATACAGTGAAATTGAAGCTCTGAAACTCCATTTTTGCAAATGCATTCCTTCTCAGCCCAGACATTTTTAAGCATTCAAAATTGGGAATCAGGCTGACCTTCCAACTTGTCACCAGCAGGATTCAAATCCTACATACAAGAAAACTCCCATTTCTTCTGGCTAAGATTAATGCTTGTCAACTCAGTGTGCACAGAGGGGAACACCAGAAGGTGAAACATGAAATGTCTCCCAAGCTACTCACAGGCAATAGATGCCACTCTTACACCAACTCCTCCCTATTCCTCATCATTTTTAGATACTCCTAAATGTTTCAAATACACACCCATCTCTGCCAAAAAATAGCAAATAACATTTTCCTTACTAATAGCCTTCCAAAATACAACTAGACAATAGTAAATTTTTCAAAATGCTTCAACAGACTACTTTGGACATTATGGAAATTTAAAGTTAAAAATTATCAATCCAAATCAGAAGCATCTGAAAACTCATCTAAATGAAACCTCAGTGAATAGGAAAGCTCTAAACAGCTTAGCTCTTAACAGGATAGCTTCCTTTTTCCTCTTTCCCTTGAGCTACCCAAAAGATCGCTTGGAAAGATGCTTTTATTAACTTCTACTACTCACCTCTGACTCTTTAAGATGTTACATTTGAGAGTAAAGGGGGTCAGTGATTTCAGATGGTTTAGGCCAACTGTTGTGTGGCTGCTTTGCACTTCCCTCAAAGGTCAGCCTATTTTTAAGCACCTTATGCCAACAAAGCCCTTTTGCATAAACCAAGTAATTTTTGAGAGGCTTTTTTCTTAATCAAAACCTGTGGTCAAATAAGCAGATTCTAGCTTTAGTAGAAATTTGACCAGCTATGCTTTTAAAGTACAACTTTCACTATGTAATTAAGTCTTCTAATATAATTCTAAGAGATAATGAAATTGTTCTAATTTCATTAGAAAGCTATACTCTAATAATTCCATAAAGAGAAGTGTGAAATTTCGTGCCCTATTTTTCTCTTGGAAGAAAATCATAAAGTTCCTAAAAACACATCAAATTATGTATGGTTCAATCATTAGATTTTACTACAGGAGAAAAATGAAACCTCAAATTCTTAATATATTTTCCATGCAGACTTTAGAGGAATATTGGCAATGAAAGTATTTTTGCAGAATTTTGTTTTGCCACATCAGGCTGTCAAGTTTTGAAGGATCACTGTATCCATCCTACAGATGTAAGGGACTTAAGCAAGAAAGGGAATGTTAGCAACAGAGTGATGAGCAAAGCTAAAAGCTTCTAATCCAGTATTTTATTATTTGGTCATACCAATTCACAACTGCAGATGTGGTTTGCTCCTTTTTCTTTTGGTAAACTGAGTGTTGTGTTTGGCAGACAAGCATGCACAACAAAAGGAAAAAAGCAAACCTTGAGGCCATCATGCAAGATTCTGTACTTTATGCAGAAGGTTACACAACAGGCTCTGAATTTCATGCCTTATACCAGTATGTGCCTCAAATTCACACCACCATTGAACTACAGAAGACTAAGCTCCAGGTTTTCAGCCAGTAAGGGCCAGTATTTTCTCGATACAAATCAGTAAAAACTAGAGCATGCTTTAGGTGATGATAAAACCTGTGAGAAGTTAACTATGTTAAGTGCTATGTTGTTTAAAGAACATCAGAATACCACTTTTACTCTTTAAAAGAATAAAAAGTCTCAAAAAGCTGAAGTGAGACAGTCATCATGGTTTACATGAAAATAGTTTTCAAGGCTTAACAATGTACATGGTGTAAAAAGTTCGTGGAAGGAATCATCTATATTTTCCATTTTTACAATATATATCTGCTTAGATACACAGGATATTACATGCTGCTGTCTCACAATACCATTGTAACATCAATACTGGTTCAGTATGGCTGTCCACATGACAACTGATGAATGAATACTAAATCCTCTTTAACTTAAGAGAGCAACTAGCACCAACAGCCTTGAACATTTCTTACCTCATTCTACTACTGCAGAAAACAGCTGTATGATGAAAAGAGCAAGAATCAAAAGCTGGAATGAAGACTGCATACCACTAAGCTAATGTGTAATGTATATGCTCACAGGAAAGATCCGAACATTAGCTTGTTAACATTTAGAAAGAATTCTTCCAAGATTTTTATAGTTTGACATGTTTATTTTAGTTGGATGATCAGACTCAATGAACAAGCTGAAACAGTATTCCTCAGCCCCACAACTGCCTCCCTATGGACTTCTACAACCAAATGTTTAAAATATCAGAAATATCTGGATATTTGCATGAAATGATTCAACAGTTACTTCTTGTTCCATGCTTCCCTTTCTTGTCTTTCACGGATTACTTCTTTTAGGTATGGTTCAAGATAACGGTGATCCTGAAAAAGAAGAGATATATAGAAGAAATATATTTAAACTTAAAGCAAGGTGCAGAAACACCTCAAGTCATTCCTACAGATTATTTCTTTCTCATTCATTCCCAGGTTTGCCTAAACAAGACGTATCACAGAAAGCAAACAAACAATCTGGCCTTACTTACCCTGAAAAGGCAAACTTTGTATCTGCCGAGTCTGTGATGACAAGTTCTCAACTGCAGCAACCACTAACTCCTAATGCCTCATCAACATTAGCAGGCAAAGTGATGCTTCCAGCTGTGCCTTTAGAATCAGTGTTCCTTTTGGCAGATACTCAAATGTACTAGATCCACTTTAATTAGTTCAAAGTCCAACAATAATACTCCAGATAATCTCTTTTTGAGCATAACTTCTAAATAGCACTGTAAACTTGTATTTGATAGAACACTCCGAGCATATTTATCACTTACAAACCAAACTGCTGCTTGAGGAAATATGTCACCAATTATTCAAAGCAGCAGCTACCTAAATATGACCTGTAAGACCAAAAGAAACAGCCTCTGCTTATTCAGAGATGCATTAATACCTTTATACTCTCCTATAGTCAAAAGCTTGACGATAAAATTCCTCTCTGCCAGCTAATCTGGAGAAAGCTGAGGTGGACAGTGATGCAAAGTCTGTCAACCAATTCATTACCAAAAAATAAAATTTAGTTACATCTGATAAGGAAAGTGCAGTTTGTTTTTCTGAAGTACAAGGTGACACTTATTTTAATGCATTATTTCCCTTCATATTATTCTTCTTTGGCACCTTCATGAACAAAAGCTTTGGCCCAAGATTTTCTGCAAGATTAAGAAATTAATCAGAAAAGCAGGAGACCTGCTTTAAGAATTCCAAAGCTATTTACATTGTATCTGTTTATCCGACAGCTTAGAAGAAATATTTTGTCTGAACACAAACAATGTGCTGTGATTCTGAGGTGCAGCTTAAGCTTCTGTCATCTTGAGAAAAAAATAGTAATTCAAACAGAAAACCAGATTTTTAAACTGCAATCAAAAGTGTTTTCCAGAGGTATTCCATGAGCTACTGACTCATTCACTACAGAGAACACGTAAACATGTGTCTCCCCAGAGAATGAAAATCCCCATCACCAGTCCCAGCAGTGCCATTCAGGAGCTGCACCCTGGGAACACTGCATGCACGTACCTCCTCATACTTCACCCACTGGTCTTTGGGAAGGATCTGATGTTTCAAGCTCAGGTCCAGCGCTCGCTTTATGCGGAACACTCTCTCGTTGTACAGGTGCTCTGGAAGTCTCTTCAGTGCTTCTTTCACATCATCATCTTCATACAACATATCATCCCGCATTAACCCTGGCCAAGGAGAATGTACAGCACCACTGAATAAACGCTCTTCAGTAAGATTTAGGATTGACACATGTACCGTAGGCAAAACACTTCCAGCACAAAATTATTAAGAAAAGTCAAACTAATCCAGGAGAGGCACTGATTGCTCAGAGAACGTGCAATCCTAACACAGACTCAATTTACTTTTTTCACTCCTTTTCCTAAAGAGGAATAAGGAAAATGGGTATTTGATGCAATGTGTTTCATGAGAATATACACAGACAGAACAAAACTTCTCTGGATCTAAGGGGAGGATGTCTGTGCATCTAATTTTGTATCTCTGTTAAAGATGACTGTCCAGGTAAAGGGTTTTTGAGAGCTCTGAATCCATTAGAGTCAGTCAGCCACAGATGGGACTCCTTCAGCGCTGAAGAATTTTTCTCTGAACTGCCTTGTTCATGATGACCAGATCTCTGCTGACTATATGAAGCTATGGAAACCCAAAGCTCTATCTTGGTGTGTGAGCTCCAAATCAGAAGTTAAATCAGAGAGAAACACCCAGACTTCTCAAAACCGAGCACACTTGCACGCCTTCTGTGAAACGAGGGATTCTTGAAACTCAACCAACCTTTCTGTAAGGTTCAGTATTAACAAAATAGGACAAAACATTACTTCTGTGGCATTCAAGGTGATTACTACAACATACCTACTGACTTGTGGTGAAAGGTTTTCACCTCATGTGACTGATTTGGCAGTAGTGTCTCAATAACACAAAAATTTCCTTTGAGTCACATATTTTTAAATTCCATTTTGTAATTTAGTTCAAAGAAAAAGAGAGCACTGCTGCTAGTTTAATCACTATATTAAATTTGGTGCTTCTCTAGTTTTTTACTCGCATTTCCAGAGAAGCAGCAGAAGTAAGAATTTCAGCAGACAGGCACTATAAAAGAGGAATTAAGCACTACATCTCTGGAGGAAGGATCTAAGCTACTTGTTTACAGTTTTCTTGTAATTATTTTCTAACTTCTCCAGGGCAAATATGTTAACTTCCTTTAAGAGATTTGTTTGTATTGTGGTGAGCAATAAATTGCACCATCTGAATATTCAGATTCTTGTCATACAGGAACTGTTCTGCCATCTAAATGGTTGAAATAAACTTGGTAACCACTCTGAATAAACCGAAGGCAATACCATTTAGGGACCCTCTTCTCCTTAAGGAAGCCCTGTTTTGACACCTATTCCAGCACTGCGCAGGCCAGAGTGATGCCAGCTGAAGTTATGGTGACACAAAGGGCAGAACAACGACAACAATCCTTTCTGCACTTTGGATACTCTGCATAAGCACTGCAGATAGGCTGACTGCTATCAGTGGGAACCTCTCCAGCTCCAAGATCAGTCTGTGGGTTAGAAGACACTGGCCAGTGAAAGTGACTCAGTGGGGAAATGTAAATAATTGAGTTTTCAGGACTGCTTTGTGAAAACTTTTTCAACTGCCCCAGCTTGGCCTTAGCTGTTACAAGTTAATTCACTGAAACATGAGCAAACACAGAAATAATGGAAATAACAGAAATAATTGAAGGCATTGCCACCTTTTTTCTCCACAAAAGTAGTAGCTAGTTTTGATCAAAAGGACTTATGCCAACCTGCATGTACATATGCCAGCTATGAACCATAACTAGTTTCAGAACTGTTACATTTGCAGTTTTTAAAGCTCAATGAAACACTTACCATATTTGTTGAACCCAGCTGCATTATAGTACCACTTGCAAAGCCTCTCAAACAGGCGACCACCTCCTGCAACTGAACATGCAAATGGACATGAACATCAGTTGCACAGCAAGGTAAAATTCAACATTTACACAGTACTGTGCAGTACACAAATATCTGCTGGCCTCCAACACATGCAGCAATGTAACATTGCATCAAGTTTGAATTTGATCATACATGACTTGGCCTCCACTTCTCAGTATCCCATAACTGACACTGAACTCAATACATACAAGAGTTTAACCCATTTCACTTAATCTGAACGTTAGGCTGCTTTAAGACTTGGAAAAATGCTACCAATTCTTCATCAAAGACAGCAACAAAACTCTTAGACTCTGTAACACTTACATGAGCCAAACCCATAGTGTCTGCATAAAGCAAAACCATCAGGCTTTTCCAATAATTTATCTAGGTTCCTTGGCTGTCGCTATGTGAGTTCAAGCCCAGCTATTAACATACTGTGAACCTTCTGCTCTCCTCTCCAGATACTTGAATGCTATTTCTTTTTCTAGGAGCTGCCAAAGTCAATCATGAAATCCACACTAAAACCTCAAAAAAACCCCAACCAAACAAAAACAAATTAATCAGACCAAAAAAAAAACCCCAAAAAACCCAGACTTCCAAACCACATATAGCACGTTCCTGTAGTTTGGGACGGCAGAGGTGCTTTTACACATAACCAAATACCTCAGCAAGGGGTCTAGAATGCCACGAACGGCACGACACGGGCAACGCAGTGCGGGCGAGCTGTTTTACGTGACTTTTAAGTCATCTGTCTTACCAGGTCATCCCCAAAACACCCCAAAAGAGCTCATTAGAGCACTGCCTCAGCAGGTTGCTTAGTTATCCCTTCGTCCTTCAGGGCCAGACAAGGAATAACCTTAGCCCGACTGCGCGCCGAATGGGTGCCCGCACAGGACAGCAAAGCCCGAGGCCCCTCAGGAGCAGCCCAAGGCTTCCCCCGGTGCTCCCGAGCGCTCTCTGCGCCCACACAGCTCAGCTGTGGGGGCCAGGCTCCCCCCCTGCCGCGGGAAGGCCGCCGAGGAGACTCGCCCGGCGGCTCTGGAACCGGCACTCCCCGTCCCTGTCAAGGGCACACGGTGCACACCGGCTCCCCTCTCCCGGTCACGGCCCGCCTCGCTGCCCAGCGCGGGCCGAGGTGAGCCCAGAACCGCAGGCGGGAGGGAGCAGGGACAGACCCGGCCCCGCCGCCCCCTCAGCGCCCCTGCTGCCCCTCAGCGCGCCCGCCGCCTCACCAGGCGCCCTCGCCGCCATCTTGACCTCGGCGCCGCGCGGCCTCCTGGGTACAGCGCGGGGGGGGCGGGCCCGCCAATGCCGGCCCGGCGGCGGCGCCTGCGCTCTGGCCGCGGGGCAGGAATAAGTGACAGAGGAAAACAATAGCAAAATTAAAATTCGCTTTGTAAAGCACGATAAGCAAAGCAACAATAGGTCACGCCAAGGAACAGAAAGCTAGCTCTGCTCAGGTATCGCAGCCGCCAGGTGAGCGGGTGGCACAGAGCGCTGCATCTGCCCAGGCCTTCCTGCAGGAAGGGACCACTGCCGTCTGAAAAGAGACAAAATGCAGACGTCGGGGGGTGAAATAGGTAATAGGTAACGCAGTGGGTAATTTCAGCAAGAAAAGTTTGTGGTTTGTTTTCTTTTTAATCTTAAAGCCATAAAGTTTTTGTCATGATCCTCAGAAAGTTCTTCGATCCCCTCTCTCCATTTTAGCACTCCCTTTAAATGTTTTGTGTCCATTCTTCATCGTGGTTCGGGGAAGCTATTTCAGCAGCAGCTTGTGAATTCAACAATTCAAAGAAACTGGTTTCGCTCTGGCAGCAATCATTCCTACATTTAAAATTATTAAAGGAATTTATAGCTCAAAGTTTGAGACATTCAAAATATACAGACTCTGTAATACAATTTCTGTTCAATGGTTTGTCACATAGTAAAAAGGCTAGTGGAGAAAATCTGCAAAAGTTAACTCCAACATTATGAACCCACATATTTTCTATTAACATTTTTACTGTAAACATTATTTTTTACAATATTATTTGAAAATCATAGTTTATTATTAGCATTTAATACAGTCAAAAATCCAAGTAAGCATATTGGACTTTGGACACTTGGAGTTAAAAGGAGGAAATGGAGGGAAGTGCTTAGTCAGCACATTTCAGCCACCATGAAATGCGTTATGCATCTCCACCAACAACAGTCTATTCAATAGAGTATTTCAAGCAATCTTTCCAGGCCAATGGAACAGAAAACATGAGAAAAAAGACAAAAGAGATCATCTCAGATATATATTGCAGACAATGAATGTGGTTTTTCAATGTCTTTCAAGCATTTATTTTTCTAATTCTTAATTTGGATGCATAAGAATTTATCCAAAGTCATACTCCAGAGATCATTACTATTCTCATTCTTTAAATCTCTTTAATCTTACTTTATTTGCTACCTACTACCAGAATTTAGCCTTTTGGGTTTTATTCTGCTGTGTGCATAAAAATTGCTATTTTTAGCTTCAACAGTGAGGTTTTAAAACGTTGGGGCATTTTCATTAAATAAGTTTAAATCCCAGTTAAAACATCTGGATTTCAGATTTCCTGAGCTATTTTTAATGAAGGAATTCAAACTTCTAAACAACATCAAACAGTTCTGCATGTGGATTTAGGCAGCTTTTTTGTTTTGTTTGGAAATTTGTTTCACAAATACACTGTGAAGCATTTGATAATTCCATATTAACATGCTTTGTTTAATGATAAGTTTAAGTATTTTCAATATTCCCATTGAATGCCCAATGTCAGAATTTATTCCAGCTTTTACAACTGACCAACTCTCATCACCTTAATATATACTACAGCCTCTTTTCACATGGTTACTTGTGTATTAAAGCCACATGAATCTCATTGGTGTGGGGGGGAGAAAACCTGAACACGGGGAAAAGTAACTAAAATAAAGTTCTTCTAGATTTCAGGGATAGTAACATCTTTTTTTTTTTGTTTGTTTTTATAATTTTCCTAAATTCCATTTGCTGTGGGTTTTTTTGACATTTCTAACCAGCTTCTAGGATACCAATTTCAGCAGCCAGCTTTGGCAAGAAACACCTTTGTAACCTATTGATAAAATGCCTTTCTGTATGAGGAGCTTCACATATTAATGGTGTGATTCTTTCTACCATACAAGGAAAAGAATAACATTATTATTATTAGCTCAAGCAAGTAAACACATTACTTCACTATCACACTATCTTGCTATTCTAACTTTTGGGGAAGAGAGTGAAAGGAGAAGATAACAGAGGGCAAGACTGGAAAACTGGCTCGTAACTTACTCCCTATCTCCCAAAATTCTGCCATTATCAAAAGAAAAAAAAGAGGAATTTGAATTTACCTTTCTGTTAATGTGCTGCATCATCCACTCTGAATTAAGTTAGTGATTAATTACAAGGCTTGCATTAGTAGCAATCAACATATTGGCTCAATCCTTCTGAAATACAGTTTTAGGCTACTATAAGTATTACTGTAATCCTTTAAATCCTACGCACTTCATAAACAATGACTTCTTAAACCAGTAATTAAAAAGTTAAGAGACCTTAAAGGGAAGTAGTTTTATAAAGTATGTTTATTTTGCAACTTAATTCTACAACTTTTTACATGTGTTACTAATCAAAGTGTTTTTAAGAAATTTTCGAAGTCCTGCATAGAGGCTTTGGCAATCTCTGTACAAAACACCTCATCAGGCAGGGATACCAGCTGATCCAGGGAGATGTAGCTGGGCTGGGCTGGGTCATACTGGGCTCTTCCCAAGAAGGCAAGAAACATATGCCTCTCTCTGATTCGTAACAGCTTTGAGTTGAAAACCTAAGAAAGAAAAAAGGGAACCATTTTTTAGGTTGTCTAAATTTCAGACCCCGAGGCATCAAAAATTATAGCTGTTTTTAGACAAATTGAAGCTCTAGGAAGCAAACAAATAATATGCTTATTTTCCTTTAGTTTACGTCAAACACCAGGTAGGTTACATTTATATATAAATTATCTAAACTCTAAATAAATACTCCAATACAATATGCTGACATACACAACAAAAACCAGGGAGTGATACAAAAAACCTAATGTGCTTGAGAGTTGTTTCTATATAACAACTCTATTACTTTGTAATTACTGTGTAATCACAGCCAAGACAGTGGAGGCATTCAGTAACAGGGAGCACTTTTCCTCTAGCTTTAGACAGATTCAAATAACCACAGTTACAATGAAGAAATGAAGAGGTGACCACAGGGCATAATGCAAATAGCAAACTGGCACGGTGGCAAGGGCAGAGGTGACTGGATGTGACTCCTGTCATGATAATGTGGCCAAAAGGCACAGTGTGGTGGTTCAAAGCAACCATTTGTCTTCTGCTGCACAGCAATGCCTACCTTTGAAGATACCTGCCACAAAAAATAATCTAGACAGACAAAGATGAGAACAATGGTAGGGGAAACACAAAAGAAATCAGCACAACATTTGAAAAGAGAAGGAAGTGGGGAAGATAAGACGCACAGTTAAGTCGTAAAAGCAAAGATCTAAGTTCATTCCTGAGCAGTACAACTGAACAGAGAGAGATGCTACAGAGGCAATATTGATGAACATATGAATGCCACGGAAAGAAGAGATTTTACTAAAAAAGAGACTCCATTGATGGAAGAAGAGTTCCATGAGGATGCAAACTAATTTGAACAAGGAGGGAAAAACAAAACTACTGTTCCTACTCTGCCTTCTTGAATTTTAAGAGGCAGTCAAAATAGAGAAGAAATTAAAAAAAAGAAACACTTAATCACCATTTGTAGCTGACAGAATGGTTACCAGAGCAACTGTAACATCAGATAGAATTTGAAAAAAAAAATCCTCTATACTTCCTATTTTTAACGTTACTGTCAATCAGGATAAAAGTGAGTATCGATGGAGATAAATATGTATTTGTGAAGGCACAAGTTAAGGCCCAACCATAGGCAGACTGATGTGCACTACCTGTATCCTGGAATTCAGTTTTCAAGGGTGAAAGGGAAGAACAGGAAAGAGAGGGAGAGACTGTGCCAAGAATAAGGAATAGAGGAAACACACACCTTACCAAACAAAAGGAAGAAAAATAATGAGGTGAACCACCATAAAGCCAACAATAAGACAACTGAGAAGAAGTGAGCAAAACTTGTGGTCATTTACAGATCAAGGAGGGCAAAGTGACAAAGTTGAGCATAAAAGCAAGCATTCCTTGTTAGGTAAAGATAGATTAAATAAGCAAGATAATAAAAATCCTGAGGAATAGTTTTATTCCCCCGTGCAATTTTGGCTTTCTAGCCACTTAGATTCTCTACTAGACTTGCTTTAGAAAGAAAATTACTGCAGTTCAGAAGTTGAAATTTCTGCTTTCATTTTTACCTTATAAGAAGATAGTGCAACTGCATGTAGGCATTGAATGAAGTGACTAACACTTTTAGCTTTCAATTTGTGAGGAAATAGCAGTAATGAGGAGGCAGGAAAAAACCCAAAATAGTAATCAAGAAACAAATCTATTTTCAATCCCGTGGTATTTTAGCAATTGCTGCAGCAATAAGAAGACCAAGGATAATCTAATTGTCTAATGGACAGAACTTCTCTTACCTTTACACTGTATTTTCAGATCCTACAATTTCTAAAGGTTATTTTTTAAGTAGACAAACCTGAAAGAAATGTTTATATTTATATATATAATGTTACCTAATGAACAGACCTTCTTCATAATCTGTCTTCTCTCGTGTCTCTTAGGTAAGATTTCAGGAGAAGCAAATCCCTAAGCAGACAGTAATCTCTCTTGCATGAACACAGAAGAGATGAGCATGACTACCTCTGTTAAAAACCTTAAATATCACAAGACTGTGGGCAGTGATGTCACATGTGCTAATGGAAAATAAGCAGCAGTTCCATCTTCAGTAATTTCTGGATTGCTAATAAAAGTTATCCCAATTAGAGTAAAAGCCACAGGCTAGCTGGAGAATTCACTTATGTTCTGCACAGAGCAAGGCTCCACCTTCAGCACATCAGTGAAGTGCCTGTGACAGGAGCACCTACAATTTATTCCCAGATCAACAGCTCACCTGAGGAAAGCGAGTAAGCATGTGGTGGGGAATGCCCATTATGTTGTGTAAGTAGTCAAATGTCTGTTTGAGTCTCTTTTTACTTGCAGTTAAAATCTTGGGAGTTTTACACACTATCTGTTGAATTTCATTACGTTGAAAACCAAGTTCAATTTGACAAACCTGAAAAAGAGCACAATTTTATCTTTGCAAGTCAGTTTATTTTACAAACAGCAAACTCAGCTTATTTTAATGTGTCACTGAAATAAAGTAATGCAAAATTCTTCTGTTCTTTTTTACACAGCAACAAGAATGAAAACCAGAAAAATATCTGCCACTTCAGTTCTTCTCAAGTCAGACAATACAAATTATTTAGTGTTCTAGATTAAAGTGTAATTTGTTTATAAAATATCCCCAAAATAAGGATAACTTCTGTGAATATTATGTATTTTTCAGTTTGTCTGAGACACGAACAAAAAAGCCACGTCTCTATATGTATGGCAGTTAAAAGCATAAAGATTTTCCCCAAAAAGTCCTGTATCATTTTCAATACCAAGCTGTCAAGAGACTTTCTTTCTGTGGAGCTGTTGAACTCTGTAAAGCACAGCAATCTAATAGGTAGTGCCTACTTTTGCTAATGTATACAAGGTACATTTTTTAAAATAGAGAGTATAATTTCTATAGTTTTCAACTTAAGACTGCTGAACCTAAAAGAGATGTGTAGAATACATAGTGTATTCGATTTATTCTATAGTTCAATAAAATCTAAAGTAAGATGTCTTTTTCAGAGACTGACTTGACTTCAATTATGATTTCCCAAAAGGAAAACAAAACACATTTTTTCAATAAAATCATGAGCACTCCTCCCAAAGTGCAGAATGGCAAGCAATTCATTGAGTTGTTGAGAAAGAATTCAGCATACAAGAGTGTCTGTTAACTCAGTCACTTCTTCTATCCTCCAGTGACACTTACAAGCAGCTTGTTTTCAGTCATGAAGTGGGTGTGCTTGCCAGCTAACATAACCAGACTTTCATATCAAACTAAGGTACTTCAATTGGCAAGAAGGTGGTGGTTTTGTTTGCCCAGTTTGATGTGCCAAGAGTGCGGCTTTTTTCCAGAACTGCTTGTCAAATATGAAGGGGAGGGCTTAGAATCCAGGTTTTGAATTTACCTTAGGACTTCCAAATCCTTACAGGGAACTGTTTCTAGAGGCAACTATAATCAGGTCTTTCAACTCCTCATTTTAGCTTTTCTGCTTTATAAATATTTGTGCACCACACAAAATACCAATCAACTGAGACCACGTTCAAGTATGGAAATAGGTGTTTGCACATGAGTACCTTCCACGGACCTGAGCTGACAGGGGTAACTTCCTGCATCAAGATACACAACCAGAGTTAAGACCCCGTGTTAAATCAGTGCAGAGGTAACTGGGGCAAGAATCTTGAGCTTTTATTTTCTACTCTGACATGGAACAGCTCCCTCAACATGATCAGTGAGCTCAAGTGTAAGCTGCTTTGACTGCACTCAGTCTGACAGCAAACATGTTTAATATTCAATAACTCTCTAGGCCACACACGCTAATATCCTTATTGTGTAAGCCTCGGCAATAGTCAACAAAGTATGTATTATTCCCACAATAGGAGTGGTAATGAAAGCTTTGACAGGTTTTACCCTGTCAATGAATCTCTAATTGTGCTTCATTAAACCCTCAGAGGATGGACTAAGCAATCCTTCAGCACATTTAGTCCATGACTGGTATCTTACGACAACCAAGATCAGCTACTGTACTTGTTTCTAAATAACAGTCCATGCAGAATGAGGGATGCAACCTGATCACTTCTGAACTGTTAGTATGAGATTTCAGTTTCCAAGTACTGTCCTCCCACCACCAGTTTAGGACATACAGGTTTGAACACAGATTCTGAATCCAACCTCCTGAAAAGCTTGAGCTTTTAAGAATTAGTAGATTCCAACAGTGGGGACCTAAAAATCACTTCCTTTCTTTCCCTTTCTTACACATTTTAAAAATAGAGGTACTATGCTGTATTTCTTGGTGGATAAACAAGATAGTCACATAGAACTAAAGACCTCAAAAACACATTCATTATAATAATGGCTCCCCAGCCTGTGGAAACAATGTGTGTTTAAAAGAAAGCGCTATTAATTAGAACAGTCTGCTACTTTCCAGTCTCCTCCCTTACCACACACACATTTCAGATTGCAAGACTTTTAGTGTTTAATAGTTTCAGAACAGTGAGTCTGCCTGAAAATTATACATTTTGATTTATACTTATTTGTTATAGAATAATGGAATTTCACAAATTGTTACACTACATCATGCTGTTTGGCCTCTATGGCTTTACAGCACAGTAATTAAAGCAATACACTTACATTTTCAGAAGGGTAAGGAATCCCCATGGGTTTGAAGTTATTTACCCAACAGTTGTTAATAATGACCATCTGCTATCAGCCAATAGGTGTCAAATGCACATTTTGGCAGGCTAGTTACCTGCCAGGAGAAAAATAATCAACTGCACATTTCTTGCTCCTAAATACTCACGGACAATCCAAGTTAGCAAAAAACCATAATAATTAAGGGGAGGGAAAAAAAGACTTGAGTATTTTTCTACTCATTAAAAGTGGGTAGCCATTTATGTCATCATATAGCAACTTTTGGCAGGAAGGCAATGCATCGGAGTAGAAAAGAGAATAAGGTAGTGCTCCATGCATTGAATGAGCTTGCATGCTACAGAGGAAAATACATGGTTTAACAGTTACTTTATATCACCACCAAAATTATTTCATTAAATTCTTTCTGTACACAATCCCCTACAAGAATTTTATCTCCTGACAACTCTTCAACTATATACAATACACTTTTAATATCTATTCATAAGCTCACCTGAAGATTTTCTTTTACAGGCTCTATTTTGCCAGTCAGTAGCCTTGGAAGACGAATTACCAGATCCTTTGTCTACAATCAGAAAAACACATAAATTAATGAGTTTATGGAAGGCTTTGAAAGAAAGATCCTATATAAACTTTTTTTTTCATTTCATTTTGTATTTCATTTTATCTCTACACCAAAGATGAATTTGCATGAAACAGCAGTATGTTAAGACGCAAAACATTACTCAAATATGTTCTTTTAGAAAACAAAAAATAATACAATGTAAAGCTGATAGGAAGAGGGAGTAAAAGCATGCATCAAAAGGAGAAAGTAAGCTCAACTACTCAATTTCTCTCAGCCCTCAAGTTGTTTCTTCCTATCTTTTTTAAAAAAGTAAACAACACACCACCCAATGGAAGCTATAAAAGGGTTTTTAGTGGCAGTGGAGCTAACTTCTGAATCTGGTTAGACCACAGTGTAACAGCACTACAAGAAATACTCCACATTCCCTGAAGTGTCTGATTACTTGCAGTCCACCCTGAGTACAAGGTGGTGGCTAAACCTTTTTCCGAGATGTCTCACCTCAAATATGGAAAGGCCAGCAAGAGAGCACTGTAGCAGCTATGACTGTTCATAGCAGCTAACAGAAGAACCCAAGATTCCACTTGGAATTTGGTATTCATTGCAATCCCCACCTACTGCAGGACACAACTAACACTGCCCACTTACTCCAGGACAGTCCAGCTACTACCTGCCCTGAAGATCCAAAGCAAGGTGCTGAATACACACTAAGTATGTAATATGGTATGCAACCATGAGCAAACACAGAGGTCACTCTTGGTGAGCTGAGCGTATGATTTGGCATTTATCTTGATAAGATACTCACAAATTAGACTATTTTTATAATTTTTAAGTATGTTGAAGTACCTTGAAGAGATGAAGAGCATCAAATAATTTTCCAGAAGTTAAAAGAGCTGCTTGCTGTTTCAGTAATTAATTCAGTCCTCTGACCCACCTCAAATAACAGAACTGGACATACACATGCTTATTTGATAATAAACTGTAGCAGGTCATCTTCAGAAGCTGTACTTCAGGTCCTCTGAATGTCAGGTGTCCATATCACTTCCACAGACAGTTAAAACCATGTTACCCTCCTATAACCCTCTAGTGACATTGCTGGTGTTAACACAATGTTTGTTGATAATCTCCAAACACTTTGGAGTATTCATATTGCAAGACCTTACAACTGTCACTAACAAAATACCTGAACACTTCAGTCTTTACCTTTTTTACACTGAGACCAAGTTCATTTTTGAAGAAACCCAGTCTGTTATCCAATCTTTCCACTGAAAACAACAGCAAATATGGAGCTCTTGAGACCATCTGAGCAATTTCGGACTTACCAAATTTTTTTGATTTTAGGTAAGCCACTCTAGAAAGAGAACAAAAACAAAATAAAATCCAGTGATGAAAATTATATTGCCTCCATTTATTCAGTGATCACTTAAATTCCTCAATGATATCTTATAAATGGACAGATGTTCTAGCATTAACATGCAACCTTGCCAAAAATAATTAAGGTGAAATCTGCAGTTATCGTAAAAGCAAAATACCCTCCCTTCCAATTAATTAGAAGTAAAATAAACCTCAGAGCAGAATGTCAATACTGAAGACAGATTTTAATTCCTTCCAGCTGTACTTAAGCAGATAACAATGTTAACCTACAGTTAACTACTAGTCTGTCTCCTAGACTGCAAACACATTAATAGGGTATGGACAAGAAGATATATACAGCCTTTTGCTATTTTAATGAATTCCATTTCTACTGCTGAAGGAACGGAGTCTATACCTCATACACCCCTGTTTTGCCAATAGCATTGGAGTAGAAATATCATACAAGGATGCTGTGTCTGGAGATATTGTCGAAAAAGGCATTTCTACATAGGCTGAAGTTGTGTTTGCCCTATTTTCAGTCACTGGTCTAACAAGTGAGCAACAAACATCTGGTTGTCAGGAGGCAAGAGGAGTTGACTAAGGTTTTGATATTTAACAGAGCTTGCTTTCCTTCCTTCTTTCCAAGTCAAAACTTTTTCCAAACTTTGTTTTCAGTGAAAGTGAAATCCTATTTCAAGTCCCACTTGCAGTAGATGATTACCACAGCTCCCAGAAGAAAATGCTTGAAGAGGACAAATACAGCACACCAAGTAAAGAGACACAATTAATCCACATACGACCATGTACTAAACAACTAAATTACAATTTGGAGAGGCTTCTTCTGGTTATAGATGAAAGTAGTTGCAATATGAGAAGTATTTGCAGTCAGATCAACTTAGAGCATACAAGAATTGCCTTATCTGGTAGTAATTAAGATAATAAATGGGTTGCAGAATATTCTGCAGAAGCAGATATTCAGTAAAAAATGGGCTTTTTGTTAAACTATGTCTTGTGGAGAGGAAAAAAAATAAAATTACCTTCCAGTCACTCAACTTCCCTCTTTCCACAAATCCTCAGAAATTATCACAAGCCAAAAACTCCCAGATGGAAGATATAAAAACAAGCTCCAGAGGACCAATTCCTAACTGAGCAGGCACCCTGACACAGAAGGTAGCACCCTAGGCTCCAGACAATGACAATGGAATTGGCACAGCTTCCAAGCATCCCAGAAACAGCTAAATGAGCAGAATAAAAATCAAATCTTTTGGCTGTCCCGACTCCACTTCTTTTCTGTTAACAAGTCATTAAGATTCACACTTGGAGTGTTTCTTCCTGGAAAGGCAAGAAACTTAAAAGAGGAATGGCAAGATTGTAGTAACTTGACTGTAGAAACTAAACTATTAAAGGAACACAGCTATCCAACCTGGCCAAAGCCTGAGATACATCTGTGAGTGCTGGCACCAAGGTCAGCCCTCATTCCACTACAGGGCTCAGCAGTTCTCTGTAGCATGTTAACAGTTTTAAGTCATCATTAACACCAGCATAAAACAAAGCATCTGGTGCAGCTGCAGTACAGACACTGATTTGCAACTGTCAAAATTGCTAGGAATTATGGAATGTTTTGACTTTTACAGTGTTTATCTGAAGTCAAATGCCAAACCTATTGAAATTTTGTTTTGTTTCCTGGCAACATGGGATCCATAGCAATAAAACATTCCAGAGTGATGTAACCAATACCACGTCCATCTGCACCAAACTGTTTATGCAAAGGTGATACTCAGCTTTCAAAAGACAGCTATTTGAGACACATTCACTTCACAGCCTTTACAGCACACACACTTACTTTAAAGCTTGCAGGAAAGCATTCACCAGTGTCAAACTTACAGAAGAATCATACTGCAGAAAATTAAGAAGAAATTGAATTGCTCTGTTTAGCCCCTTCTTTACTAATCAGCCAGTGCCACAGGAGTGTCACTGAAAAGAAAATCTGACTTAATGGAAGAGTTAAGATATTTATCACAAAAAAAACCCCAAGCCTCTCTTCAGAAGAGCAGTCTGGTCTGATACCTAAACTCAAAATTACTTCTGGAAAAATGACATAGGGTATTTTGAATATTCTTTCTGAAAGGCCACTTATTGAACACAAGATCAGAAGAACAGAGGAGAAAGAAGTTAGGTCTATGTTATACAAGAGTCTACTCTTGTGCCTGTTTCTAAATATTGGTACTTTCAGATTTCTGTTTCAGATAGAAATGCTACTACATGCAAGAGCCAAGATGACAGACTTTTTCTCTGGAGTACTGGGAAGTTTTGAGTTCATTAAACATGCACATACATACAAGAGTTGTTCTGGGAAAAAAACTATCAAATTAAGAATAATATTACAAATTAAAGTCCATTTTAAGGACTGAAGAACAGTTGAGGGCCATAGAAGTGTGAACAAACACACACACGCAAATTAGTTCACTGTAGTGTTGTGCTGAGTTTCAGCTGGACAACAGGAAAAAAAGTCACCAAAACCTCCTGTTGCTATTAGATGTCAACACAGAAGAAATCTAGTCTGCTTCTTTGATTGCAGAATTCATGAGGTTTCATATTGTGGCTGAAGAGTTTAATATTGTTCTACAAATTTATGTAAAGCCTCAGGGATGTCATTTTGGAAAGGAAGCTGACACAAGTAAAGAAAGTGGCCTACAATGGCAAGCTGCTTCCTCTGTGGCAGAGAGACAGAGATGGGCAGTAAAATTTGTTAATAGGCAGTTTTCAGGGGGGTGAAGGTGTTGACTTATGATATCATCACACATTAGTGCCAACAGATGGGGAGGCACAAGAATATACAGCCAGGGTAAGAAAGCAGTAAGAGTAAGAAAGGAGGCAGCACAGGTTCTTTCAGACAAGGTTAAACCACCTGGGAAACCAGATCTTCAAGCCAAGGGGCTTAACACCCTGCTACTACTTGAAAGGCTTACCTGGTTTCTAAAGCTTCCAGATCTTCACCAAGAATGTATGGATTTTTGGTCAGGAATGGTCCTAGTTGATTGTCTTCTACACCCACATCCTTAAGAAACAGAAGTATTTTTTTTACATCTTTTTCAAAGTCCAAGGTCAGTAAGAGCTGACCTGCCTTTTGACGTTTCTCCACTTGGGATAAGTCAACTCCTACAATAAACAAAATTAGAAGTTGTTTTAATTAAACACAGACCCTGCTTTCTCTAAGTGTTTCCCAAAGGCATGCTGGAATTTATAGGACTACTCAATTTTTTGCACTGATTTTGCATACTTTAATTACTCAACACAGCAAAGCTATACCTTGTATATTGTGGAAAGACTCCAGATAAAATAAGCAGTCATTTTAGAAGCTTTTGCTGAGTTTATTTTTTGAAGAAAGACCTTTGCAGTGAAACCTGCATGTGCCACATTTAGAGACCTGCTCTTGTTGCACAGAAGTATGTGCACATGAAATTTCCAAATCTGTTATAAAAGGGGAGATGACAATTTTGCAATGAAGGGCTTTTGTACACTGACTCACACATGACAATTTCTTACTATATGGGGACAGATTCCTCCTCTCAAGTATTAATTTCTCCAACCTCTTTCCAGTCTTCCTTGCACGTTTGGGGAACAAGGTGGTGAGAAAGCTTGAACTTGGGCATCTCTGTAGTCCAAATTTTTTTGACACTTCCCTCTTGCCTCTCCAGTGTGCTGTGCCTCACTCCTAATGTTATGCATAGCAACCATTTTCTTTCCTTCCAAGGATGAAGAGCTGCAGCTTGTTTTGCAGCAAATCAAAGCATTTTTAACCAGCCCAAAAGAAGAAAGACCAATTAAATTAAATTACACAGTGATTCCCACCTCCTGAAGCTGTGGGAGATGCCTCCTTCTAACACAGCACTAAGGGACTAACACCAGCCAGCTTTGTTTCCCAGCAGTATGGCACTGCTAGTGACACAGTCCCCTCCTTTTGTCTGTCTACCCTTGTTAACATTCTGCAGCTTTTCACCATTGGTCACTGTTCCCATTTTCAAGTTTACAAGGTAACCAGTAAGAGCAAAGCACAAATGGCAGGATCTGCAAAGCTCTGCATAGGCAGAGCACACAAACAAAATCACACATACCTAGGTGGACAAGTTTTGTAAGGGTTTCTGAGTGATCAACGTAATCTCGGAGCGTGGAGGACTGAATGGGGAGAAGTGGTTCTGCAATGATCTGTACAGCTTCTTCCTCAGAAATTACTTCCAGAGCAGATGAAGGTGGGATGTCATCCCAGTCTGAGGAAAAAATATAGAAAACCCAAATGCATTTTGTGAAAGACAAAGCTTCTCCCACCAAATGCTATACAGATCTCTTAAAATCCTTTCCAAAATGCAGGAACACTGTGCCATGTGATAAACAGCCAGCCTACTATTTGAAAACATGTAAACATAAACTCTGCTCCCAGTTTTTGCCTCTGTTCCATCTCCTGGTCACTGCCCATCAACTTTTACTCATACGGCCAAATCTGAGAGTTGTACCCAGCAAGCCTGCCAGTCTGCTGCCTAGACACTGCAGACAAGAGATCAAATCACCCTCTGGAAAAGGATCCTCTTTCATGTCCTCACAAATGCATTCTAGCCTGATCACAGCCAGATAAAAGGCTACTGCCAAGATTATTTTTCATAACCTGACCAGCCCACTACTTTGTGGCTCTCCTGAAAATGCAGCCTGGAATGCAGCTGTTTTAACTTTCAATGTATTTCACAGCCAACTCCAGCCAGGCTATTATGTCTTATCCATTACAGAAAGGCAGCTGACTGCCACTATCTCTAACAGCAACAGGAATAGCTTCCTACTCAGTAAGGTTTCAAAGAGAACATTATTATGCTTGTTTTCCCCCAAGTGTTCCAAGTCACAGAACTCAATGTCTTTAAAAAACAAATTCTCTAAACAGATCTATTTTTCCATAGATAGGATCTCACAGCAGCAAGATTAAGATTGCTGTTTGCAGGCTAGCTCCTAGCATCCAAATCAACCATCAGTATGATTACTGATCAGATGCCCTGATTATAAACTCTTTGGGAGGGGATTTTCAGTGCTCTATACCTTTGTAAAATGGCTTCTGAGAGACCAGGGTAACACTCTTCCAAGTCAAGAAACAAAGGCACACTAAAACTCTACATGTAACTCCAAAGTAATTAGGATGTGCCTAATGCTCCAGGAAGAGTTGCACACACTAGCTTGATAGCTATTGAAGGTCTTGTCTTTTTCTAATAGCCTCAGAAACAAAAGCACAGTACAATGCTTTCAGCAACATTTACACATTGAACAGGAACTCTCTAGGAATATATAGGAATATCAAGTGTTGTTTTTTTTCAACTTCTTGGGGACCAAAGCAATATACAATTAGGTCCATTCCACATGCATACATGTCTTTTATTGCCACTTTAAGGTCCTTACACTTCCTATTGGGAATCATACTTCAAGTTACCAAAACCCCCCAAAATTATCAATTATGTTTACTCCATTATACAGACTGACAACTGGGCAAAATGCTACACACACACATTCTCCAGTCAGTCTGCTGGCTGATAACAATCTGGCAAGTGGATAAATTACATCGCAGGTGCAGCCACAAACCAGCTGGCTGACCCATCACTATGGTGCAGCACTGTTTCAGAACCACCTACACACACAGATCTCTGATGCAGGTCTGAGCCACCCCAAATAATAAACTCTGTATAATCCAGGCTGGCTGGGCTCAAAGCAAAATCTGAACATACAAAGCTGTTCAGTAATTCAGAGCAAATTTCCTCAGCATACCTAAAGTAATTTGAAAGGATGGAAATATTATATTTTTGTTTAGATATAAAAGTAGGGGTAAAAAGTGAGTAAATTTCCTCAGGGCAACAACACCAAGGCGCCGCTGCATTTATCTCCTTTCGTGTCCTTTCCTCAGAAGACAGTTGGGTGAGCATTTTTCATCAGAGCAGCGCTTGAGGAGGCTTCACACCACTGCCTCCTGTTGGTCCTTACTGATCCCTCAAACCGTGGAGTGTGAGCTGCTTCAGGCGTGCGATCTCCCAGCCTCACTCAAAATAAAAAAAAAAAAAAAAAAAACCAAAACAAAAGCTCCCACAAAAACAAAACAACCGACCAAACAAAAAAAACACCAAAACAAAAAATCCCAAACCAAAAACCTAAGCCAAACAAAAAACAAAACAAAGAAAACCCAAACCCCCCCCTAAAAAAAAAAAAAAAATTAAAAAACACCAAAACTAAACACCCAAAAACCCCCAAACCGAAACCCTTTAGTGTGTACATCTGCGAGGGAAAGACAAACAGATGCAGGTAGGATTATGAAAACTCCTTCAAAGAGCAGCTCCAGACCTACATTTCTACCCAAAACATTATACCTTTATCTCACTTTAAAGGTATTCTTTGCATGCCACATCGACCATAACTATCTGAATTAACTATGGAGCTAATCAGAAGTGAAAGTCAGGAACTCCAGATACATATTTTAGGCAAACAGGGCAAAAAAGGAGAACCCAGTTGGGGCTGAACCACAGCATACTGAAAACATAATTTGAGGATTCGGGAGAAATTGTATCCTTTAAAGCCTCTTACCTTCGTCCAGTATTTTTGCATTCAGATCAGGTAATATTTCTGGTTTTGCTTGTTCCTGTTGCACTGAAGGCAGGTTACTTTCGGGAGCAGAGAAGGCTGCATCCTTGGCGCAGTCGGGCGGGGAAAAGCTCCGTGCGGACAGCCGCCTGTGCCCCTGCAGTCCGCACAGAGCCGCCTCCCTTTCAGCGGGCAGCACAGCCCGACGGGCCGGCTCAGGGCAGGCCCGTGCGGGGCAGGCGGCAACCCCGAGCCGCCGAGGAAGCTCAGCAGCAGCACGGGCCGTGCTCAGCAGGCAGCCCCAGCGGGCGGCGTGCCGAGCCCACACGGCCATCACCCACCGCAGCACGGCATCCTACGGGCACGAAAAAGCCGCGGGGTGACTCGGGCGCTGCCCGCCTCGCCGTATAGCCGGGAGCGTGAATCCCCCGGCGTTACAGCAACCCCTCGCTACAAAGCGCCACCTACGGACTTCAGGCTTTAAACGCGCCACAAACGGAGGAGCCGGGTCTGAGGCCGCCGCCCGCCGCCCTCTAGGACAGCCGTTTTCTCGGGAGCACGGGGAAGCCTAGCCAGGACCTAAACCCTCCCGGGGGCACGGGGCTCTCCACGTAAAACCGCACAGGGCGGGGAGGCCGAGTCGGGCCGCACCCGCCGTCCCTCGCAGAGCTCCCCACGCCGGTAGCCGCTGCGCGCAGCCTGCGGGAGAAGGGACAGTGCCACCCGGCCCGGGAACAGCGGGACCCACCGGGGCCTCACCTGCGCGGCACGGCACGGCACGGCACGGCTCGGCGCGGCCCACGTGTGCGCCCCGCTCCCCGGCCCGGCCTGGGCGACACCACTCGGAAGGAAACGGGGGGGAGTAGACAGCAGCGTCCTTCTCTCCGCGTGTTATAAAAAGGCGGTATGGCGCAGCCAACCCCCCCTCCCGCGCTCCGTTTCTCTCTCCCTCCCTCGCCTCGTGGGCGCGGCCGGGCGAGCTCCGCCCCTCGGCGCGGCGGGCGCGGCGCTGCCCCGCTCGGCCCGCTCGGCTGTGCGCGGCGGGACGCGGCACGGGCGGGCGGCCGGGCTGGTTCGGGCCGCGCCGCCCCGCACATCCACAGCCGCGCTGAGACGAGGGGAGAGAGGGGGCGAGATGGCGTCGTGCGTGGGGAGCCGGACCCTGAGCAAGGACGACGTAAACTACCGCCTGCACTTCCGCATGATCAACGAGCAGCAGGTGGAGGACATCACGCTAGAGTTCTTCTACCGCCCGCACACCATCACCCTACTCAGCTTCACCATCCTCAGCCTCATGGCCTTCGCCTTCACCAGGTGCGCGGCCGCCGCGGGGAGCCGCAGCCCCGCCCCTGGGTGCCGGCAGCCCCGGCATTCCCGGGCAGGGAATGGGGAGGGTCGGTGCCTGGCCCAGGGCGAGCAGAGGCAGCGCGGCTCCGGCTGGGCCGTGCCTGCGGTGCGCTCCCCGGGCGGCTCCTGCAGCGCCCCGCGCCCCCCGCTCGGCAGGCCCGTGCTGAATGGAGAGCGGGCGTCCTGCCCTCCTTTCCAGAGCGGGCATCATCCTCACTGCGGGTCCTGGGAACTTGGTCATCGTTCTGGGGATCTCTGCTGAAGTCTCTACTAAAATGTGTGTTTCAAGGAGTTGCCAGAAATGGCCTTTATTAGGCTATCGAGCAGCCCCGCGGTGACATCACTCGTGTAGATGGTTTCCCAAGCGTGCGGTGCACGGCAGTGGCTGTTCTGTGGCACCGCTTCTGTACCCCACGTTGTCTGTGGCCAGTCTCGGGTGGGCTCAGGCCCTGGCACGGGTGGGCTCAGCACGGGTGGGCTTAGCAGGGCTCAGGCCCTGGCATGGGTGGGTTTAGCCACATCCTTGGCGCACCACAGGGAGGGAGGGTTCTGTGGGCATCACCCCTGCAGTCATCCGTGGCCATACTGCCAGGAACGGACAGGTTTTTCAGGAACGTTGCTTTGAAAACAAGGGGTATAGCAGTGCAGTCTGAGGGGTATCCTGCATGTTTTTTGAAGTTGTGCATGCTTTTTATTGCCCTCCACTGGATGTGAAGATGATTGTATAATACTCCTGCAGACTAAGTTGTGTTGTATGTAGGCAGTGATTCCTGTGAGGTTTTGGCTAGGTAGTGCAGTGCGTTTTAGACTCATTTAAACTTTTGTGGCACTGTGTGTACGCAGTCATGGATTTCAGTGGTCTTGTGGCTTAAACTCTGATTGTGGCGAATTCCCCCTTGAAAGCGACCTTAAAACATGAATTTATGACAACTCTCCATTTGATGTAAGAAGGTTATTATTTGTCACTAAGCCTGATGCACAGTTCAGTGTGTAATCTTGTCTTATTCTAAGAATCAAATGTTTAGTTTTCATAGCTGTGAAATAATGGCCAAGCCTGGCTTGAGCTGAGACAGGGGTGTAAGGAAAAGTAACATAGTGTAACTGCAAATGGTCTGAGGTGTGCCTTTTCTTGTTTCAACATGTGTATGGCCCCAAGGGAGATACTTTTGGTGAGCACATCCCTTGTTCTACTTGGATCCCTTCTTAACTCCAAAATCAGAGACGTATTTCTGTGCTCTGTTACAATGTTTAATTACAGACCTTTGGTACAAGTGCTCCTCGTCCCTTTGCCTCATCACTTTTCCCCTGAAGGGCTAATTTAGGTCAAAGTTCTGACTCACTGAGAAATTTTCATCACAGTGTCATTCTGGAGGATTAATGGATTGCTCACCTTTGGGGAAGGAATTTTGCCATTAATTCTTTCAAGCAGAGGGTGAGCTAAGAAGCAATTTCAGTGCTTTGGAGTCTTCCAGGCCCAAATAAAATTGCTTCACTTCTGGGATGTTTGTTTGCATTTTTCCAAGAGGATTGCTGGTGTGTCTTTCTGACTGACTTCTTCATTTTCATTTTCTTCCCTCTGTCTATCTCTGCCTCACTTCCTGTGTTTAAATACCAGTTGACTTCTGTTTAACTCTTCTCTATTTCTCTTCTTCTCAGGTTGTAGAAGGTACTCTAATTTTACTTTCTCCCCTCTCCTCCTTCTGCTATTTTCAACTATTGTAGGAGTTTCATAGATCTGATTGATATCAGACTGCTGCCTCTGGGCCTCATTTGGGACTCTTTGAGAGACTGGGGAAGAGGAGATACTTTCTCACATGCTTTTACAGTCTGTGCTCCTTTCCATCAGCTTATTGCATTGAGTCTACACTGACTCATGCAATTAAGGTGATGTTTAAGTTCATTTTCCCACTTCCTGGGCACAAGGCCCTGTAGACTTCCCTGTAAGGTGTCACAAGTGATTCTTTGCTTCCCCTGTGCTGTCAGTTGTTCCGTAGCTCTCCTGGGCACTTTGTTGAGTGGGGGACTTTCTGTGATTGATTCATGCTGATGTTGTGAAGTAAAATTTATTTTTTCAGGAACTTCGCCATAGACAGAGGAAATTCTGTGTTCCTTAAATTCTTGTCTCTTCTATAATTGCTTTGTGTCAGAATTATGTGGAGAGTTCTGAGGAACTTAGAAAATGCTTTTCCCTTGTGTGTAGCAAGCCATACATAACATGAAGTCCTCCTTAGGATCACTGAGAGCAGCTGCTACTGTTTTTGAGCTGACAGATAAGGGTGAAACTGGGCTTCAGATAGCAGGAATCTTCAGGTATAATGATAGTAATAATAATAATCCAAAAGGAATGTGGTTTTTAATTTTTCTATGTTAAAGTGGGTAATAGAGAGTATTCTGTTCTTTAAAGCACATCCTTCTAGTGCTTCTGACAATGGCTGCAGCTTCCTTGGTTGTTTCCTGCTGAATGAGCCAGACAGAGGCTCCACTGCTTCCATCCTGTGCCTCGGGGCAGAGGTGGGGAGTGGCTCTAGCTTTCCCTGTCCTCTTCCACCCTAGATGGAGGAGTGTGGCCCTCTCTGAGTCCCGAGGCAGCCTGCAGGAGTGAGTCCTGGAGGGATATTTTGTGGGACACAACAGGACTGAGGAGGGTGACAGACTAGTGGCTTCTGGGATGAAGCTGCCTGGGTTTGTGGAAGCAGGAGTAGGACCTGTAGGATGTAGGGCTTTTGTCTTGCATGTCCCTTGATTAAACTGGATTATTTAGTTGTATTTAGGTTTGGCTGAGTTTATGGAAGATGTTTTTCCTCTTTCTTCCACGTTCCAAATTTAGTGTCCTAGCTATTTTTTCCTCAATTGAGTTCCCCCCCCCAGCTTTTTTTGGTGACATAACAACTCATTCGTTGACATTTTTGTAATATACTGCTCTGGAGAAGAACAGAAGAGGGATAAAGATTATGCGGTTTTTATGCTCTTTGTTTTTTAAAATTTCTTCTCTGAAAAGCCACAGAATTGATAAATGCCCTTATAAAGTGGGTTAAAATTGAGAATTTTCATCTGTCCACCCATGTAAGCATTAGAGACCTTGCTTCTGCTGCACGAATGCTTGTATTTCAAAATCAGAGTCAACAATTCTTGGGCTATGTAAGGAGATGATTTAGTACATTTTCCCAATTGCAGCTTGTTATGATTGCATCTTTCCCTTTGGCATTCCCCAGAATAGTTCTTCCAGGTAAACACTATAATTCTTACACCAGCTAGTGTGCAGCAACAAGTTTCTTGCTCACACCAGTTCTTACCTGCTTCTGGCAAGAAGATTGGGTGTCTATCCCTTGTGAAATCTATCTGCAAGCCAAAGTAAAATGCTTTGCCACTCACTTGGAATGAATTGCAGCTTAACCCTGCATACATCTTTGTTGATTTTGGGGGAAAGTGGTGCCAATATGACTAGGAGAGCTTTTCTGAAGCTGAGCAGTACTCAGAATCCTGATATGCAAAGGGAGGACCTTTAGTCTCACCTGGTGCAGCAGTTAAGTGATGTGATCACAATGTCTTTCACTTCTTTGTTGGCTGTGATGAATTGATGTGATGTAGTTATTTGTTCTATCTAAAAGAAAAACAAACCAGTTCATCCTCTTGGTGGCAGCCATGACAGAATGTTTCAGTGTGTTATTTACATGTGTTAAAAGAGGGATATGCTTTTGCTGTCTGAGGCATCAGAGCTGGAGGCTCTGGCCAGGAAGTGCTCTGGATGGCATAAGTCTTGGGATTGCCAAGGGAGCCTGAGTTAAGCTCTGGGACCTGGAGTTTATGGCTGGTATAAAGTGTCAGCCTGTGCAGCATGGCTGCTGGAAAATGACTGGTAAGGCTGAACTCAGCTGGTTAAAAAAAATGCTGTGGGAAGTCCCTAAGGCCTGCAGAGAAACCATTTGTGTTTAATGCACTTTTTCCTTCCATACATTTAAACTAACACAGTGCTTAAATGCCTCACAGTGATGAAAGCCTGCTGTGAAGCTGTTAAGATTCAGTTTTGAGGAAAAGAAAAATAATTTGGCTAAGTGAGAAATATTTTCTAACTGCAGCAAGTATCTAATGTGGAGAGCATTTATGCTGTCATGGATTCTTTACTGAACCACCCAGAAATATGACAGATGCTCTTCCAGGAAGAGCTTTATACCTTCAAAGTTTGCTAGGAATTACTTTGTTATTGTGTTGTGGATAAATAAACAAATATACTCAAATGAATAAACTGATCCTAAGTGCATGCTAACTACCCAGACAGTAAAACTTTGACTTTAGTTGTAGTGGATATTATGAAATATTCACTGTTTATACTATGATAGACTGAAGTTTGGTTTTTTGTATTACTGAAGTATCCCAGAAGCTGTCTGCTAGTTAGTAAAGTTAGGGGAGAGTTATTTTGTTAATCTTCTACCTGCCTGAAAAGAAAGGGCTCTGTCAAGTTTGCCTCAGCATTCCAAACTGAATTCTTAGGTCTGTCTTCTGGCTATAATGTAACAGCAGCCCAAGTGATGTATGATGCTATACTCAGAGCTTTGGCTTAATAGATCTTAAAGCAATTGATATTTTTTTTTGGGTCTTTCAAGTTGTGCTGTGTCTCTGTTACAGATTCTAAGCTGTACATTCATTATTTCTAAAGACTGATTATAATAATTATTTCTGCCCTCATCTCAGGCATTTGGTGTTGAGAATAGGCAAAAGGAAGTGAAGGATATTGCAAGTAGCACCAAAACAGCAGAAGGAAACCTAGGAATTGCATCCAGGCTTCCAGAGGTTTTAGTTTAGGTGTAAAAGTTGCTGTGTAAAAGTAATTCAATGATGTTTCTGTAAGTATTAAAGCAGGAAAATTTTTTTTCACCTTATGTTAAATTTGATCATTATTTCTACACTCACTTCTAACAATGCTAATGGCTTGCATGTGTTTACTAAATATTTAACCCTCTTGTAAGAAAGAGACACCCAGAAGTGTAGTGTGAAAATCATTCAGTGCAATTACTGTCTTAACTTGTAACGTAATGGGCATGCATATTTCTTATATTTAATTTCCTTATATTCGTTATTTAAATAATATATCTTGAGAGCCTTTTGACTTCATCCTTATAATGTACTTTAATACTGTGTTGTCTGTTTCTTTAGGGATGATTCTGTACCAGAGGATAATATTTGGAGGGGTATCCTCTCTGTGATTTTCTTCTTTCTAATCATCAGTGTTCTAGCTTTTCCTAATGGTGAGTAAGGTTTATACAGCTTGTTCTTCATGTTTTTTAAATGTTTCTCTTTATTGCCACTATATTTACTTGGAGTTTTATTTAAATACCAATTTTCAGTGTATTTTTCTTTACTCATTGGAATTCTTTTATGTTAAGGAACAGTCTAAAAATGGGTTGTAGTCATACTGAGCAGAGATAAGTGTTATTTATAGCTTGTTATTTATAGTCTGTGTTTAACAAGGAAGTTAAGTTCTCAAAATCAGTGTCCTATTTGCAGATGTGCAGTTGCAGCTCAGATTGTAAGTAATGATGCTAACAGACCCTTAAATAATGTTTAGGAGGACTTTGCCTCAGTATGTTTCAACAGAAGTGTAATTCTAAAAGTTCTCAGACACAGCACCTTAGCAGAAGATAGTAATAGAAATGGTTTAAGTTGCATTTACAATGTAAAACCTCAGTTGCTCAGTAGAAATTAAAGTTGGACAAAAGTTTTGGTAGTTGCGTGAGGAGCAGAAAGTATAAGAATGTAAGAATGTTTCTGTGTCACTTAATTCTGTGGAAGAAATACTTATACATGGCTTGTCTGGTTTGGTTTTTTCATTTTGGCTTATTCCTATCAGCAAAATTGTGATTCTTGGGTTAAGTCTAAACAAGTTAGCAGTGTTCAGGAAAAAATAGTGATCATGTGCAGGGCAGCTTTGTACTGCAGAGTTTTCCCCAGATGTTAAAGTTCTATATGCATGCTTTTCACAAAGTGCTGCCCAGAAAACTGAATGCCAGAGAAAAAGCAGCTTGATGCATACAGTGGTGGAAGAGTGGTCTGCAATGTGTGCTGAAAATATTTGTTGAGCCACTTCTTGCTACCTAAATGTCTGATTCATCTTTAGATGTTTTCCAGTTTCACCAGATTTACCTTCTCTGCTGTTCACATTAGCTGAGAGGTTTTTAGTCTAATAAATCAGTTTCATTCCTGACTCTAAAGTAAATAGACACCAGTAAAGAGCATAGGTGTCTTCCTTCTTGTCAGCTATATATGATGCTCAGTTTAGAAATTTCAGGAGGCCTGTTTGGTAGCATTTCTTGTTGGTCTGAAGACTAAGGACCATGTTTCTTTGTTAACACAGACAAATTTGTATGAGATATGTTAACTGGGAGCAAGCTGCATTCTGGAAACCAGGTCAGGACATCCTCAGGTGACACCTGAGATGTGGTGTCTGCTGAACAAACAGCATGCTACTGTTCTGGACATGACTCCATAAAAACAGTGAAAAATTGTCTTCATGTTACCACCTGGCAGTCTCCTTTTTCCACTCTGAAATCTGCTGGATTTTTTTTTAACAGCATAGAGCTCCAGCTTTCAGGTGTATTACATAGTTTGATGAAGAACTGATCCATGCTCATGCCAAGTAGTCATATGCAATGACTCAAAAATAAATTTTGTGGTTTTTACTGACTGTTTCCTAATAAGCTTTTTGTTTGCTGTCTATAGGACCCTTTACACGTCCTCACCCTGCTCTATGGAGGATGGTTTTTGGTAAGTTTGTGTTTCTAACTTTTGCATTGATTTTGCAGGACCTGCCTTTTTAGCTTTCTAATGAACGGAATTGTCATGAAACATAATTGTGTGTCAAACTTGTGTGAATGTTACTTTCCTCCTGCTCCTGAGCAGTTGCTTATAATCTATTCTTAGTTATATCTGGGAATTTCATTGTAGTCACTCTGTGTTGGGATGGTGTAAATGAAATGACGAAAAAGGGATCATTCATTCTGATACTAATCCTGTTTTGTGCTTCCCAATCTCCTTCCCCCACACCTTTCCTACTTTCAGCTCTTCCAACCCCAGCTACTGCATATGCTGTCTGATTTTTGAACACAGTTGAGTAGTTGGTTTCTTTTCCTTATTGGCAAAATATGCTGTTACTTTATTTGTTTGCTAAATTGTAGCATTGCATAGGTTAACACTTATTAATATTCCGGACATGTATATATTCATAACTTATTTCATTAAAAGTACCTGTAAAAATCAGTTGCATTTACAGTTCGAAAAATAATTCTGTTAGCTACAAAACTCACAAGTGAAATCCTGCTCCTTAAGCATCTAAATTACACAGCAAAATCATGAGGATTTTTATTTTCAAATAATTCAGGGTTCACAGAGCATATGCTAGACTGCACATTTGCTTGTTTTTTAGACAGACTGAATGTTCCTCTCTCCTGACACCTTATATCTAAAAATAAGTAGGTTCCCAAAGTAGCTGATTACTCATCTGTTGACATTGAGAGGATACTGCTGATTAGACAGTTCTCATTAAACAAACCTACTTCTTGGAAAGTTTGGGAAACACTACTCCTACTGCAAACACTAGATCCTACTGCTCACTTCAAGTTTCACCACATGTAGAGTGAAAGGTCATTCTCAATGTTGATGCTGTCAGAGCTTGACCCCTGTACACTTTTGGAAAAAGACTGCATGCAAAATCAGGAGCAGCATTTTTCCCTGTGTAATTCTCCTTCTGGTGTAGTTCATTTAGCTGTGTTTCAGTTCTCAGACCCCTTCAGTAGATGAAGGGCAGGACTGGTACATCCTCAGCATTTCCAGATGCACCCTGGCCTGCAGGCTGTGCTTTATTTAGCAGGGTGACATCTGTTGCCCTTGTGTTTCTGGGAGGGACTGCACAGGACCATGCAGGTACTTCCTGTGCATGTATGTGTCTCTGAACAAGAGCTGCTTTCTGGTGTGCACTGTGGGCTATCAGCATGTGAGTCCTGGTTATAGTTTAAAAGGCCTTTTTAGAATTGCTGCAGTTTATTTTGAATGGCAGATCCTAAGTTTATTCACATTAATCTTTCTGCCTTCCATGACATTGCTGCAGGATACATTTGAAGCTCTGGAAATGGTGTTTGTATGCCTCCTCCAAATGTGGTCTTGGATATCTGGGATCTTGTTAGTAATGTAAAGATATGGTCCCAACAAAAGCTTCATCTGCCCACAGTGCAACACCTAGGGCAATAAGTTTTTCTTTTTTAAAAAAAAACCTTATTCAGACTGGAAGAGTGAAATGGTACTCCTAAATGCAGTTGTGTTCCATAATTTATAATGATATGAAAAGAAATAATAATAATATTTATCTTTAAAAGGTTCAAGCAGCAAATTTTCCAGCTCACAAAAGTAACTCAAACATGCATTAGTTTATAATTACTCTTTATTACCAGCACAGCTCAGAATTACCAGGTGACATTATTAAGTTGATCTTTATTGTTGAAATCTGTGTAAAGGCTTAGGGACTTACATTAGTGAGACCAAAAATACTTAAAGCAAAGGGACAGAGCTGATGCAATCCAGGATCCTAATGTATCTCTTACTAAGGAGCTTCCTGATCACAGCCTTGTACTGCACATGTCTAGATTGATTAGACTGATTTGTTCATGCAGCTGAGCATGTGTTGTATCACTTGTCACAGGAGGGGATACGAAGGGCTGAGTGCTCAGACATTGCCATCTGACTGGGGTCTCTTCAGCTTTTCTGTATGTAGCTGCTGCATATAGAAATTCATTTGTAGAACAACTGTTTGAAAAGAGCTTTTTGAACTCTATGTTCCAAGCAGTTTTGAGCATGATTTTAAAACTGAGTCTTTTTGCAGGTCTCAGTGTGCTCTATTTTCTGTTCCTGGTGTTCGTGCTCTTCCTCAACTTTGAGCAGGTAAAAGCAGTGATGTACTGGCTGGACCCTAATCTTCGATATGCCACAAGGGAAGCAGATATTATGGTATGTATCCATGGCACTTTACTGTACATACTTTAGGCATGTTTTATATGAGTGGGAATGGATAAATCTAAATTTGTTTCCATGACCAGTGCAAGTTTGTGCCTATACTTGACAGAGCCAACAAGTCCTTTGTGTCAACAATTTATTTACATTGAAATCAGCTGGTGTGAAAAAGAGTCTTCTCAGTATTTTAATTTTTTTTTGCTAATGTAGATGTTTGGATGAGTGTGCAATTTGGAATAGGATATATGTTTGCAGTGGGGTAGTTTTGGATGCTTTTTGGTAATAGATATGAGGATGGATACTGAAAATAGACTTAGCAAGGTAGTATCTAAATGAAGCCTGTTTGGTATGTGTCCCAGATCAGGGTTTTTGATGCCACAGTGCTGCACTCAAAGAGCTTTGGTCTCATCTTGTTGCTCTGAGCTTAGTACATTGCTGTTGTGCTATGGAGCCTGTGGAGTATGTGTTTGTATGGCAACTGCAGGACTCTGCCCCCTTCCAGTCAGTCAGCAACTGAGCACTGATGCTGTTACCATTGGGAAATTATTTCCATAGACCATAATCTGCAGTGGCATAGAGAGCCAGGCTTGTTCTTCTGCTCACTGAGCAGCTTGCAAAGAGTTTTCCTTATGGAGAACATTCCCCTTCAGGTGGGGACATGAACACAGAGAGCTGAGCTTGTAAAAGGAGGCCTGAGAGAAGGGTGTGAGTTATGCAGGGAGGCAAGCAGAACTGTGTGAGCAGTTGGGCACCAAGCAGAAGAGGAGGCTGTGTGGGGAGGCAAGAATCACTGATCTTCCCCTCCTCACTATCACATCAAATTACTCCTCACCATCTGACCAACATGCTCCCTTGACCTTGTGTTAGTGCATCTGTCCACAATGGTCATCTGTTGACTGCTAGGTGCTTCTATAGGGCTCATGCCTCATGAGTAGGGAAATTGACTGGCTGTCTTTCACACGTGGCAATTTATTGCTTACGCAGACCAAGGCACAGCACCTCATCAGTTGCAAACTCGTGCCCTGTAGCACATGGGGGAATGGAAATCTTCACAGGGCGATAAGCTCATGTTGGCTGATTGATAGTGAGGGCTGCATGCAGGCTCCTTGCCTGGAAAACTGCATGCTTCAGGTACTGCACCTCAGCCTGTCAGCAGTACGTGCTGTGCAGCTCTGGGCTGTGACTTTGGGTTCTGCAAGGAGCCTCCTGTGCTGCTGGAGAGGTGAGGGCAGCCTGCCCTTAGGATGGGGGGAGGATGGCTAAATGGAGCCCCAGCACCAGTGTCAGTGGTGTTGCTGAGCAACAAAAGGGTGCTGATACAGGGAGTCTGTTGGTTTGTCAGAATCACCTGGTTCTCCTGTCATTTAAATTTGAAATAGATTCTAGCTAGGGGAAGACTAGTATTACTACTGGCACAGAAGCACAGTACAGCAGATTCCCTGACTGTAGCAGTCAGTGGAAACTTGCCCTGGTCTGCTTTGCAATCCAGGTATTGTCATTTGAAGTTGGAGTAAATTTTTAAAATGCAGCTGTAATGAAGGCTGCAGCTTGGTCACTTGCACAGTACTAGCAAAGTTGCTTGGGTATAAAAAAAAGTTCAACACATTTCACTGTATGACTGGCACAACTGCAGCTGGAAAAATTAGAGGGGAAAAGGAAAAATAAAAGAAAAAAAGCAAGAGCCATGGAAAAATCTTACTTTTGAAATAGCCTCATTGTGCACTCATTATAGGCATCGTGGTGTAGCAAGGAGCCTGCACCTTCTGTGGGGTGTTCCATGCTTCTCATGCTGGCAAAGGAGCCAGTTTCAGTTCTCTTGGTGCACTAAAGCTGCAGGTTTACCATCCTTAGAAAGGTGGTGCACCTTTCTCTGGCCAGCAGCACAGGCACAAGAAAGCACCAGCAGTAAGGGTGAGTTACAGTAACCTACACAACTCCTATCATCCCACAGCGGGACTTAGCTGCCTGCTGCTAGACAGATTTATATGAAATTGTGCTTTCTTCTCTTTGTGGTGGCCAGGATTTAAATCTTTCTCTGCTATCTCATCTTCAACTTGATTAGTGTTCATTTGTGCAGGATTAGCAATAGTTCTGGCCTGAAGGAGAATTCTTGATTTAACAGCACTGAGCAGTGCTGAGTTGTCACCTGCAGGTGGCAATGTGTATTTTAGGAGGATTGAAGAGCAGAGATTTTTTAAAATGTGTATTTCCTGTTAGGAATAGTTCAGTTTGTACCCAGTGATGAGACAGAACCCCACATTTGCAGCCTCTTGATGGCATACTTTTTTTTTTTTTTTCTTTTTGGGCTGTGATTTCTAGCACTTGCTGTACAACATGTTTTGAGAACCTGGTTCCTTTGTCATTGATGACTAGAATATTAATTGGTATTCTTAAGGAATCTGCTGCTCATCTGTGAAAAAACGTTTGCAAGTTCCCTTTGATCTTTCCCTAATTTTTTTTTCAATCCAAGCCTGTGGCTGGACATCCTCAATATGAATGGGTTCTAGGAAATTGCTTTCATGAGGAAAATAAGACACAAAAGATACTCAAGTGAACATTGACATGAGTAACATTACATCAGAAACTGAGGATGATTAGCAACTAATGAGCCCCATCTGAACACCAGACACCATGAATGTGGAGAAAGGTGGTTATTTCAAATCAAGTCTCCAAAGAAGGGCAAATAAGTATTTTCTGGAGTATTGTTTTCTGGTTTTATTGTTATGGATATTATTGGTTTCGCTGCTTCTCTGTCACTTAGGAAATACATGCTTCTTCAGGCACCAAGGTCCATTCTGCTTCCCTTTAAATTAGAGCTGTACTGTGATGGCAGTACTGAGTCTTAATACTGGAATTTTTCTGCCACAGTTTAGAAGGATAAGAAAAAGAAATAATGCTGATTTTAATACCTTATAATTCCAGAGTTAATGTACTGGATGGAAAGTTTCTTCTTTCTGAAGTTGTGTGTTGATGGAGTAATTTTGTTCTGGGTTTTTTCTTTTCCTAACAGGAGTATGCAGTGAACTGTCATGTTATCACCTGGGAGAGAATCCTCAGCCATTTTGACATATTTGCTTTTGGACATTTCTGGGGCTGGGCCATGAAGGCTCTGCTGATCCGCAGCTATGGGCTCTGCTGGACTATCAGCATCACCTGGGAGCTCACTGAGGTAGGGCACTTCATCTTAATTATCTGCAAAGGGAAGAGATGTGCAGTGGTCTTGGGGGAAGAGTGAATGTTACTAGAAGGATGGCTCTCTACTTCTCAGCAGAGGTTTACAGTTTAAGTCTTATAAGCCAGATGAATAATTTATACAGCTGAATGAACAGACAACAGCAAGCTGGGTTTTTTGTAAGTGATTTATTACTGCTTGAATAGAAAGGAAGTCTCGCTCAGCCTATTTGTGCCATTCATAATTTATTTTCTGCTGTTATAAGGATCATGTTACTTTTTCTACTTCACATATTTCCTGATTCAGAGCAACTGTTCTCCTTTTTCACCTTGCAATATCTGTGATCTATTCTCTTGGTCCCTCACATATAACAATATCACACATTGTGTATAGTGATGCAAATGTGCAAGTGAAGTGGAGTTGAGGAATCTTCTTGATGTAAACACCTGAACTTAGTCTTTAAAATCAGTTTTCTTTAAAGCTTGCTGTCTTGAGAATGCTTGGCTTATCTGATAAAGCATTTGTAATTTAGAAGCATAGATGAGGATTTATTAGTCTAAAATTAAATTTTGGGTTTGAAAATCCTGGTGCTGTGAGTTCCTCTTCAAAATGTGTTTTTGTTCTGTGGCATTGAAGGATACTATGTTTTCTAAGTGATTTTGAAATTGATGAAGATGGGGATTTCACAAGTACCCATTCACAGAAAATACCTCAGCTAGTTATTGTACTAATTTTTTCCCTCTGGAAAATAATGTATTTGGACTTGTTTCACTCATACTCTTGCTGTTCATCATACAACCCTTGTCTTCAATTTGATACAGCATCGGGTGTCTAGTATTCCCCTTGTTGGAAGGCACATTATTGGAACAGATAGTGTGTTGGACAAGGTTCAAAACACAGATATGTTATCACCACTCAAATGGATTTTTGATAAATCAGATAATTCAGGAGAGTAATTAGAAACCTCCAGAAGTTATCAGGAGTTACTTAGGTATTTAGCTGAGTATTTCCTATTAGCATTCATGGATTGCAGCCAGCTCCTTGTTCTGAAATGGGAAGCTTGGCTCATGCTCCATACTTTTGGATTGAAGTTGGAGAGCAGGCAGACTTTTGTCTCTCATTGTGAGAAAGCAGCTAGAGAACCTTAGAGGCTGTCAGGCTAACACCTGTGCTCTGGTCTTGCTGCCTCATTATCTGTGACTTCTGGTGTCTTTGCCTGGATGTTACTGACATTTGTGGGCTATTGCCCCTCTCAGGTTAAATTAATTAAAAATATGAAGGGGAAAGTTTACCAGGACAATGAACAACACTGTATCACTTGGTTCCTGAAGAGAAAGTCAAGTTTTCTTTTTTGTAAAGGTTGAAATCCACATAGCTTGGTCAATGAAAAACAACTGCATTTGATACATTTTTGCAAGAGTTTTCACAGGAATTGTCATTGCCAGTATTAGTCACTGTAATGTACTGTAAATGAGTCAGCATTCATTCCTTGTTCCTTTTCTCAAATCTGATATTTTTCAGTACTTTATGCTTACATCTCTGAACAAAAGATACTTTATTACAAAATCATACCAATAATCTTCCATAGCCACAGTGTACGTACATTAACTGACAAGAATTGCAGTGTGTTTGTGGAGGTACATTCTTCAGTTTGCTATGTATTTTGTTAATTATCTCCTTGAGTATTGCAGAGGGACTGCGTAACACATGGCTGTCTTGATTTCGTGTCCATAGGTAACTTCTCCAGTCTATTTTTTTTAATTGCAGTGATTTTTCTCATAGGATAAGAAAGTAAAATTATTTTCCTTAAAGGAGAGAGAGGCAGTGAACCTGTTTCTAGCTCTTGGTAAAATATATTTATATCTTGCCTTAACTCTGGCCAGTTGTTCCCCTCACTGCATCAGTGGAGTGAAATGTCCTCTTAACTTCTTGAGCCATTCTGTATTAAGTATTGCAGCAAAACTTGCTGAAATGCTGTTGAACTCTTAATTTTTTTACAGTCACTGAATTTCCTGAAAATAGAGTTGAAATAAAGAAGTCCTGTCTCCTGAACACCACCATGTTTTAGTACTGGCAGCTTTTACAAATGCATCCATTTTACTTGCTGCATCTTGTTGCTGGTTTAGAAAACATACTAGTTAAAACTATTTAGCAAAAATGAAACAAAGATTCTTTTAATTTTATTTTTTAAAGCACGAACCACTTTATTTCCTCCAGGAAATGCCGTTGTTGTGCTTGTTTCATACATTTCTGTTAATGTATTGTGTATCATCTTTGAGAAGCAAGGGCTGCATGATATCCCTATATACAGCATAGCCTCAACAGGGAACAGTGAGAAGAAAGCCTCTGATGCCTTGTGTGATTCTGTTCAAGGCCTTCTGAAGTTCATGGAAGGATGGCCATCAAATTTCAGTGGCTGTGGCTCATGCTCTTTTGAAGTATGCTGTGTACTGAAAAGCTGATTTTTGAATGTGTACTTTAAAAGTGAATTTATATTAATTCTGTGCTGTTCCTCACCCAGAGTCTTTTTGCTGTATTCTGTAGCTCTTCTTCATGCACCTTCTGCCTAACTTTGCTGAATGCTGGTGGGATCAAGTCATTTTGGACATCCTGCTTTGTAACGGGGGTGGCATCTGGTTGGGCATGGTAGTTTGTCGTTTCTTGGAGATGAGGACCTATCACTGGGCAAGCTTCAAGTAGGTCTAAATTAAAGCTTGATAAGCATTGTTTTGCATGTAAAAAAATAGCATGGAATCTGCCTGTGCTAACAGTGCTGTAATTTTATTTTAAATGTTGAATATCAGTGTCATAGTAATGTTCCTGTTAATCTTTGTAAATGTGACTCTGTATATGATTTTCCTTTGCAATTTCAAGTTACAAGCATTGATGCCAATTGACAATACAAAACAGTAAATTTCAGTTTATTTTGTATGCATAAAAGTTTGAGGAAGTCAGGGAGCAAAACAAATTGTGATTGTTTTTTATCATATATTTTTAAACTAGATTTGGGCTCACCTTGGTGAGCCATTAGTGTGGCAATCTGTCAGCACTAGTAATTGCAGTGAGGGCATGGGGCTGATGGTACGTGTGCTGTGAATTGCTTTACCTCATTGCTGACCTTCTAAAATAAATGGAGTAATTGTAAAATAAAGAGGCATTTGCTGTGTAAAAGGGCAGCAGCTTATCGCCTAGTATGTCAGTTCCTAGCTGTCCAGGTGTGGTTTCTTCCATAGCTTTTTGGCCCTGTCCTGCCTTCTGCCCTGCTAGCTGGTAACAAGCATGCATATCTGCACATTACCAATGGTATGCATGAAACAGGGTCAAGTGCAGTGAATTGCCTTGAGAGAGGGAAAAGGAACTCAGATCTTGATTTCCAAATTTGTATCTTGTGTGAATTTCTCTACTGCTTTCTTTTTTTGCTCACAGATTTGTAATTACTCTAAGAACCATCCAGCCTTTAGTCTGAATTCAGTTCTCCTGCATTTCTATTAGAGTTGATGGTCCTTCTGTCTTTAGAGGGGCTCACTGAAAGTTTAAACAGCAGACTATCTATGGCACAACTAGTCTTTACTGTCTTTGTGAAATAATCTTTCCTCATATTCTTTTTAATGCATGAGTAGATTTTTCTGACCTTTAACATGAAGATGCTGCTTCATGAGAATGAGAAGCTTTTACTTGTGCCCTTTTAGTTTTCCTTTTTTTTTTCATTTAATAAATACAGATCTTAAAGTTTAGAAGATTCTCCCTAATCTAAGCTCTCTCTAGCCTAGAAGAACACAAATATTGGAATTATCAAATCTGAGAATTTTTTGGATTTTTTTTTTTTTTGTCTAGAAGGGCCACAGAAATAACAGGGTGAAAAATGGCTTCTAGTCCTGCTAGTCTTCCTTCAGAAGAGGAAGCTCTGAGTTTTTCTTAGATTCTGTGTCCTTTGGATGCTGTTGCTCATCTGAATTAATATTATCAAAAGCAAGAATCAGTAACACGTCAGATGAGCCTACATTAAAATTCCCTTTTGAAATGGAATTTAAATGCTTTCTTGCTTTTAACAGTTATCACTCCTCTCCAGGAGGTCCACATGCATCTGCTATCAGAACAGCAGGACTTGTGTGTGCTGGAGGTGTAGTATTATCAAACCTGTGGAGCCCAGTCCCTGATACAAATAATGAATAATGAATCTTACAGATTCTTGAAGGATTGATGTCAGTGAGCTCTAGAACAAGGAGTGTTTGGGGGAAGAGCAGTAGCAACATAAACTAGGAAGAAATAACCTCTGGATTTTCCAAGGAAGTTGCAGAATTGCTGTCCTTGTTTCTTTGTGAAGAGAATGATAAATGTGTTTTGTAGTTAGTTACTGAGTTATTGACTGAGGATAGAGAAGGGCAGAATTTTCTAGCAGAATACACACCTTGACTGAAATGCTTAATAGATTATTTTTCTGAATCCCCCCCCCCCCTTGCCTGGTACATAGTTGTGTCTGAGAAGATCTCTGCTGACCAAAAAAATGTGGTTGTTCCTCAGAAGCATCAGTAACAGAGCTGTTGCTTTTTTGGTTTTTTCCTTCTGGCATATTCCTTGTATTTACTGCAGGCATTATTTTTCCCAGGGACATTCACACAACCACAGGGAAGATCAAAAGAGCTGTGTTACAGTTCACCCCAGCCAGCTGGACCTACGTCCGCTGGTTTGACCCAAAGTCTTCATTTCAGAGGGTGGCTGGAGTCTACCTTTTCATGATTATTTGGCAGGTAAGAAATCAATTCTGTGAAATCAGAGCTGCCATCAGCTCAGTTACTTGCTGCCTGTGTTGGACTAAAAAAATATTCTGATGGACTGTGTGTCTGTTACTGAAGTACACAGTTAAATGAAGTGATGATGAGGAATTGGACAGGGCACTTTCATGGGAGTTATGTGGTAGTTCAAGAGTGTAATTACAGAATCTGTGGAAAAAGCCAAATGTTACAGATTGCTGTATTGGCTTTTTGCAATTGACACAGATTTAGAAACTGCTAGTCAGTAGAGTTTAGGTGGTGGAATTTTAATTTATTTTTATTTTGTTGTGTTAATGTGACGGGGTTAAGTGTGGTTTGTGTGGGGAGTGTGTATTTGTTTGTTTTGCTTTGCTTTTCTTGGATTTTTTTCCTTTCCCATTGACTGTTGAACAGATCAGTGATACTCAGAATACTGTCATTGGTCCAGCAAGACTCTATAGTGTGTCACAAACGCTTTAAGATCCTAAAACTAAAACTTTTGTGATTTAAAAAAAAAATTCTTAATTTGGTGTTTTAAAGGAGAACCATAAATATTTGATATAGTTGTTTGAGGTTTTTTTCAAATGTATGATCTCTTCTGCTTCTCTTCCAAAATTGCCTTGGTTATTTGTACTTGATTTAGGATGTGCAAGTTATCAGAAGATCTCTACAGGATGAATTAGTGTCTGGTCCCTTAAAGAGTTTTGGGAAAGAGAGCAAATACTTTGATAGAGGTTTCTAGGGGAGAATTCTTTGTTTTACTAGTATATTACTTGTTTGTCCTAGCAAAAGACACAGCAGGAATTCCTTGTTTTAGTTTCCATATTATTCTTTGCACAGTTTCTGTACTAATTCATTAGGAATTATGTAAGTTGAACATTATTAACTAGCTTTTTTTTTGATCTAGCTAACTGAGTTGAACACATTCTTTCTGAAACATATCTTTGTGTTCCAAGCAAGCCACCCTTTAAGCTGGGGGAGAATTCTCTTCATAGGAATCATTACAGCACCCACTGTAAGGTAATTTTTTTGCTTTAGCGTTTTTTTTCAGTTTAAAGTAGCTTAACTTCTAGGCATCCAAGAACTGCATAAAGTTTGTGAATAAGTATGGCAAATTTCACAAATGTATGCTTTTTCCACCATAAAATGCAAAACAATACTCTCTTGTCAATAAAATGTATTTCCTCACAAATAAAATAATGAGGTAAAATGTACATAACAACAGTGTTGCCATAGGGATGTAGAGCCAGTCTGTTTCTTCTCTTGTTTGTGTAGCATCTCCCTGTTTTGTGAGGTAGCTACATATGTTATCCTTGAGGACTGCATGTGAAAGTATTCAAGTTAGTGAGTCAGGTGCTCCCAAAAGTGTAGATGAGGAAAACCAGAGCTGTTGATTTTTCTAACAGCTCCTGATTGTGATTGAGCAGTAGCTTATTGTGAGAACAGAGCAATATTTATGCAGCGTTGACAGCTGTATAGGAACATGAATCTGCTTTTGGTCATGCATGCTGTTTTACCTTGTTAGCAAAGTTCCTTAATTTTCTTTTTTTCCCCATTCCATAATTGGAGGTAGACAGAATGCACACAGATCTGAATTTAGAAGCAGAGAATTCCCTGTTCATGTCCAAAGTGATGTTACCTTTGAGAGTTAAATGGCAGCCATGAATTGGTTTATTCCTCAAATAGTGTCTGAAGTTATGTGCAGTGATTTCACACTATTAATTAAATCACCCAAAATACCCTGTGACCTCTTGTATAGGTGAATTTGCATGTTTTTTTTTTTCCTTTGTAGCACTTGCACTCCTGTAGAAGTCTTTATTCTTTAGCAGTCTTTGTATTGTTGGAGTAATAACACTTGTCTTCTCCATCTGTCAGTGGAAATCAGAAACTGAGAACAGAAACTTTGATTCCACTTCTTTGGAATTCCCCTCTCAAAACTCCTAAATTTCTGGAGCATAGAGAGCAGAGCAGAATGGCCTCCATACTGTTTTCAGAATAGAGAAAAATTTTACTGTTCTTGAGAGGAAAATATGCCAGTGGTTAGACCATTCAAACATAATATGCAATAGCCATATTCTTTAAATATTCAAGCCCACATTTCTCAAGAAAATGTGGTTGTTAATAAATACAAGACAAACTGTGGAAAAAAATGAGGGATTCTCTAATTCTTTTGAAACTGTTGCAGTTTTTCTATAAGAATTGGAGACTCTGGAGAGGCAGGAGACAAATGTTGCTAGCCTACTAGTTTGGGTACTTTCCCAGTCCTTGCTCTCAGGATTGTTTTCTGTGTTGTCTCAAGCTATTTGATATATGTGATAATCTGTCCTGCTAGAAGTGAAGCCATCTGGTAGACATCCAGGATGATTGCATGTGAATTTAACCATCACCACTTCATTTTCACTATAGATACATCTGTAACAATTTTTTTTCTAAATGTAAATATTCTGGGGACTTTCAACTTCACTGAAGAATTTTCTTTCTTTCCTTCTCAGGCAATACTATGCTTACCTCACAGACACACAGTGCAAGAGGGTGGGAACTCAGTGCTGGGTGTTTGGGTAAGTATTCTTGCTGCATTCCTGAAGCACTTGGACAATTGTCAAGGATGGGTCCACCACAGGAACTGCAGTTCCCATGAAGCCTGGTCTTGTTTTGGTTTTGCAAGTTCAGAGGGAAGGGAAATTCTGAATTTGGAGGAAGAACATGGGAAGTAATGGAATGAGTAAGGACAACAGAAGGAATAACTAGGAACTGGTGGATAAAGCTAGGCTCTTTCAAAGCACCATTGGCCTTTCTGCCCATTCTTAGTCAGGTGAGAAGGAAAAAGTTCTTACCTCTACAGCTTGATGGCTGTGATGGTGAAGTTTCCCTGGCTGCCAAGGTGGGCATTGCTGCTGTTAGCAGCATCACAGCAGAGGAAGAAGGCAGTGAAACAAGGCATGGTTATCCACTGTGTCTCTGAGTGTGCTATGAACCATGGTGACCCTGACTGCAATCTCTTTTTCTCTTCGAGAATACCTTTAAATGAAGAGTTTGCATGCTTGCTTCTGAAGAATTGTTAAGGATACAGAACCCGTCATCCTTGGTCCAAAGCTCTCACTGAAGAAATTAATGCAACATGTGTCAATAAATAGATACCCAAATATGTCTGCAGGATTGCTTCTGTGTCTACTGCAATAGAATATTGACCCACAGTCTGATCTAATAGTGGGAAGTGTGTATGGAATAAGTATTCTCCTTCCTACTGCTTACTTCTGTAATCTGCTAGAAACAACAGAGCATCACTAGGAGTTGCTGTTGATTGCAGAAAAAGATGAAATCTTCCAGTAATGTAACTATCTAGAATATAATTTTTGAAGCAATTAAAAGAAGTATATGGAACATTCATCTCTGTGGTAAACAAGACACTTCTAAAGGCACAAATGGAATTTTAAGCAGCCTGACTATGGGTATAATTAAAATTTGTGCCTTTCATTAGTACAAAACTGTTTCCTTTCAACTTGACATAACTATTGCATCACTCTTGATAGATATAAAGTGATGCAAAGCATGAACAAGGTCAGTGCAACAGTCTTGCTGAAATAGCACTATTTTCATTAAGATGAAGCCTTTCAAAAAGGAAAATCTGTTAGAATGTTACAAGACCATTTTGCTTGAAAGAAAACTTACCACATTTAGTTCTATGGAGTGCTCTCATCACCCTTCAGTAGGACACTAACACCCTTCACTGTTAGCATCCTTCTTTCTCTTTTCATCAGCTATAATAGCTTTCCTATTGTAAAATGTGCTTAACCCAAGTATTCTTGACAGGAATAACAGAAAGAATGTATAAGTTCAGGGCAAACAGCTGTATTTTTGGAGTCTTTATTAAAAATAGCCTATTGTTTGGTTTATGCCTTTGAGTATATCATAACCCTGTGCTTGTTTCCTGATGGTGGTCTTTCTCTTCCCCCTCTGGCTTCATGATTTCTTACTCTGCAGCTGGATCAGTAAGAATAATATAAAACAAGAAGGAAAAATAGTTACTAAAGAGAATAATACTGCTCTCAGTTTTTTGCTAATATGCATCTCATTGATTTGTGTATTGGTCAGTTGGGTGTTACTGCCACATTTTTAAGTTTTGGCCCCATTTATCATGCTGGAAGTCACATTGAATAGTACAGGGAAAGCTGTGATTTATTGCTTATACCAGGACCATCTGTGTAATACCAGTGATTTAGTCAAGCACACATTTTCCTTCCTCTTTTGTGGGGGAAACTGGGTCTTCGCTGAAAGGCAGTAGTGCCATTTTTTTGTGAAATGGTTATTAACAGTGCTGGTAGGGAATGGGTACTGCAGTGTCAGGCTTGGGAGACTAGAACACTTGATGTGATGTGAAGTGTGTCTGCACATAGGTGAGGAGGAGTTTTCATGCATTGCTCAGATGTACAACCTGAAAGCCTCTATTGAGTAAGCTAACTATTACACTTGAAATTTAATAGTGTTTTTCATTATTTGCTTCAGATTGAGATGAGTCAATTTCCTGCACTTTTAATGCAGGTTTTTAGTGTCACTTTTCTACACCTATATTGTTAAACCTACCTAATTTTCTCTTCAGTACCTATACAAACTAGATTTATTTTCATGGCAAACAATAGAAACTTTGGATTCATAAAAAAGTAGTGGAAAAGCCTTCATAGCTTTTGATCCTGAAAAGATGTAAACGCCTGGTAGCAGAGAGAGAGATTGAGATACTTTTTTTGATCCTTTTAATGTCAGAGAGGAAAGTAAAAGCTGCATTTTTTCCTCTCACATTTCTCCCCAAATCCTCTGAGGCTGTTGTGTGGACCTGAGTTACAGATAAACCAGAGCAAATGCATGGGTTCTCAGAGAATTTGAAATGTTGTTTCATAGGAAGTTTCTCATATGTGAAAATATGGGAAATACATGTGAAGCAAACAAACTAGACAATTTAGAATTGTAGTAAATTTACATCTAGTAGAGAAATAAACAAAGCTCAGTTCTAGTTCATCCATCAAGGGAGTCTGTTGGGTGTTCAGCATGGAAAAGAAATTCATATGTGGTGAGAACTGAAGCACAGGGGTAGGCGCAATTGAAGATTCTCTGCTGTTGACACACACTCCTTGTTCCCTTGAGCCCCATGGAACAGTGAACTGCCAGTCAGTCACTTTTTGTGTGCTGTTTATGCTGAGAAAAGTGTAGATAGAAAATGACATTTGTCAGAGCTTCAGTTAATGGTGGTGTCAGGGAGGTGAGTGCTCACTAGAGGGTAGTGCTTGTTTAGAGGTGACAGTCTGGGGTCTGAGTTGTGAACATGTGAGTTAAATCCTTAGTGTTTTTAATCACTCTCCTCCCTGCTTTCATTTACCCACAGGGTAATTGCCTTCCTTGAAGCTATTGTGTGCATCAAGTTTGGACAAGATCTTTTTTCCAAAACACAAATACTGTATGTTGTGTTTTGGCTTCTCTGTGTGGTAAGTGAAATTTCTCATGTGAAACATAAAGCATGGTAAAAGCATTGAAAGCATCTAAATAGCTTCCTCTCTGAAATGTTGGCAGCAGGGGATCATTGTGGGGCAATGCTGGTTAAGAGCCTTTTGCATGTCCTAGTAAAAACAAATGCTAGATGGCTTAGAACTCTCATTGAATAGAATAACTTCTCATTTTTTGACATAGCAGATTACTGGTGCTTAACAATGAAACAAACAGTAGTTATAGGAGGCTTTATCTTTATGAGAGATGATATCAGTTTGATTGAGCCTAGCTTTGGTGGAGCTTGCTGTAGTGCCTGCTGGAAGTGGATAGTGTTAATAAGCAATGTGTGTTGTGCCACACTGAAGTCCTACAACTACATAAACAACCCTCATTTATCAAGCAAATCATTCTCACTAAGCCTGTAACTTTCTGTACTTCAGTGAGATTACTGCAAATGCAGCATGAAATGCCCATTTTATAACAGTAAATGGACGTTTGTCTTGCCAGACTTGTAACTCTGATGCCAAGCACATTTTTCACAGTCAGTGAAAAAGAAGGCATTTATAATGGGCTGACAGATAAATACTTCTCCCTTCTAATTGGGAACACAGTTAGAACAGGTGATGCGGAGTCAGAATTTATTGTTCTCTTATTTAGCCTGGTGATTTTATTCCTGCTACTTCAGAGGAGAGAAGTACTGAATTGCTTCTCAGGTCAGAGTACCACAAAACCAAGTATGTAACCTAGTCTGAAGCATGGGGCAGAGAAGGAGAATTTGGTTTTCTCCCAGTCTGGTGGTTCTTGATAATATACCTACAAGTGTCTACCAGCCCTTGTGTGATGACTGTACAGAGTGTGGACTGAAATCCTGTTGGCAGTGTTTCCTGTGGGTGATCTGGATGTATTTTCCTGCTCCCATTGAGAATTGTTCTGCATACCCCTTGGTGGCAAGCTCTGTGTGTAGCTTGAAGTTGACACGAGTCTTACTTATCCTGACAAAAGATGCAGGGAGAAACAGAGCATGAAAGTCTAAATGTGGCATCTCCAGGGACTCTGAGACCTTGAATCAGCAAGCAATTTGGAAAAAGTTTTACAGATTGTTTTTCTTGTTGTTCTTTTTCTTCTCCCCCCTTGTTTAGGCCTTTACAACTTTCCTGTGTTTATATGGAATGGTTTGGTATGCAGAGTACTACGGCCACCGAGAAAAGGTACTTATATAAAAGAAGCCTGGCTTTTTTTCATTCCAGAGTTAAAACTCCAAAGCTCCTAGATTTTGGAATTCTTGACCAGAGTTAGCATAAATAGGGATAAGGGGGGATGGTCTAGAGTGTAACTGAAGTCAAGAGAAAGAGCTCTGAATTCAGCAGGCCTTGGACAGATCCCAAATTACACTGTGGTTTCTAAAGAATGCTGTCCTCTTAGTTACTCAAAATGAGGCCGTAATTTCAGCACAGCATTCAAGGATGAATGGTTAGCTAATGTTCCCATTGTACAGGTGGAATGCTAGGGGAATATTAAGAATACTTGGTTACACAACAGATCACATGGCAAGTGGTGAGTTCTTACTGTATCATCTATGTGGTGCCTTCTAACTAGGAAGGGAAAAGCCCAAAGTACTGTCTGAATGTTTTATGAGGACTTCTGCTACGGTTTCTAAGTCCATTTGCAAGTGGGAGGAGTACTGATAACATGAATCACCAGCATCTCAATGACATGTGTGCTTGTTTTGCAGACCTTATCAGAAAGTGAAGACAGTCCATACAGTCCAGATGCTTCCTGGCTTCATTCTAAATTCAGCAGAGGTATTGGTACTTCTGTAGCTGTATTCCTGAAATGGTATAATTAAGGCTCAGCACTAGAAAATGAGGCTTAAGAAACTTACCTAGTTTCAGCTGGACTTGTTTGAACATCTCTGCAGGACCAATGCAGATAAATCATCTACTGAGCTATTTTTCTTTGCTCACTTTTAAATTCTGATTCTTGGAAATGTATTTATTTTTTTAATGTGTCAACTGATTTTTTCTGTTGTTACTCCAGGCCACTATTGTAGGTGTTAGGCATTATGCATTTCATAACTGTTGTGAGCAGGTTTTCTCTCTGAACATTGCATGTTTGATTTGCTGTACTTTTATTTCTTCTTGCTAAGAAATAGTCAGCAATGGGCCCTGGAGCTTGTGTTCTTACTGACTTTTACCTTGTCTGTGCAGTCCTGATGGCCATAAGCAGCTTTCTCTGCACTAAGCAAAGGCAGCTTCTTTCTGACTTCTTTTCCCTACACTAGAGGTCAATTATCTGCCTCCTCCATAGGCTTTGTGGTGTGGTCTTGCTTATTGAACATATATCAGAAATTCACACCTGGAAGTTATCTGTCAGAGTTTATGTTCCAGGTGTTTGTAAAATTAAAAATATTTATTATTTCTCATAAGCTTGAAAAGCACCTAAACCAGATCTTCTTTATATTTCATACATGATTTTTCTGGATGTTTATTCTCAGTTTAGTAAATTTGTGGACTTTTATATTTTGGAGAAAAATGATTTGCACTCAGAATGTTTTTTCCATTTATGCATGCTGGAGAAATTTGACTAAAAAGCCCCTTCTCTGTAACTTCCTGTTACTTCATTAATTACAGGCTTCAAGCTTCTTTCACATTTTTTTCTTGATTTCTTGTTTTGGTGCCCACTGCCTCCCATTTTTTCTCAGAATAAAACATATTCTGTCATTTGAAAGACTGAAGTCTAGACGTGTACTCTTAAAAGACTTTGCCTAAAGTCTTATTTAAGACTTTGCTTAAATAATTCTTTGCTCTTATTTAGGACTTTGCTTAAATAATTCTTAACTTCTGCCACTAAGAAAAATGAGGAGGCTTAATTATTGATATAGTCTAAATTTGAAGATGTTTCACCACTGTACTCTGCTATAGCAAACTTCAAATTTTTTTGGGTGTAGGGGAGGGAGGAGAGGGAAGAATTTTACAGGAGTCTTAAGAATTGCTTTAAAAAAACTGGGCCACTAGATGGAGTACAAGTATCAGCCAGTTTGTATTAGCCTGAAATAATCCATATTGTTAACACTCTAGCTCTAAAAAGCCTTACTGCCTTTCGGGTAGGAGCTTGACAATGTCAACTAAATAAATAAATAAATTAATTAATTAATATTAATTAAATAGATATTTATTTCTCAGCAGGTGCTGACAATAGTCCACCAAAGCATTCAGTCAATAGTGAAAGCCATTCATCTAGAAGGAGGAATCGACACTCCAAATCAAAAGTATCAAATGGAATTGGCAAGAAATAAGAGTGGTATCTAAAGACATCCTACAGTGTGACCAGAAGTGACAAAGAAGATCAGACCTGGCTCTGAATTACCAAATGGAAGACCATATTTAAATTAAAGTTTAAAAAAGGAGGTGTTGAAGAGAAGGATGATGAAGATGGAGCCACCAGTGTAGCACAGATTGTTGCCTGATGACACTTGCCATTCACTGATATAAATTGTTGCCTGATGACACTTGCCATTCACTGATATAAATCTAGTTTCTTCAGTAGGTGGCATCAAAAGTTTATGAGGGGTATACTGGAAAAAAAAGTTGTTTATATCATAGCAGGTACTCCCTGGTTTGTGTTCAGGTGTTGCAAGGTCATTTTTAATAGATTAGTTGAGGCCTTCAACCCAAAGGTTAGTAAACTGATAGTGAGTTGGTGTAGTTGAGTGAATTTTTTTGGTTTGGTTTATTGTGTTGTTTTCTAGAAGAGTATGCAACCCTTGGACTAAAAGCAGCTCTGCCTTTCCTTCTCAGTTTCACAACGAAACTTTCCCATGCAACTGTTAGTAAGTATTTAAAAATTTCATATTGCTTGCTTTTATTTAAAGGCTCTTTAGGCCTTATGTCAGGGTTTAACCAGGAAGGAAATGGGTCCAGGTTTCTTGTAAAGGATGTGAAATTGATTTTCAAACACAGGGATTTTTTTTTTTCTACATTGTCCTCCTGCTTGAGTCATACATATTCAATTTTTAAAAGTTTTTAAAATACATATATAAAAATTGCTTCATAGTAGAGGGCCATGCCTCCTGTCCTCAGTGACAAAGGTCATGTTATTTCATTGTTTTTCCTCCTCTACTGTAGTGTGTTTTGCATTTTCAAGTGTAAATATGTCTTTTTTTCATGTGTGCCACATTGTGTGCAATGTTTCTTCCTACTTCCTTCTATTTGCTTCCACCCTAGCTGGACCCAGAAATCAATTTTCAGACTGATGTCAGGAACTGCTTTGAAGGCTCAGATGCCCTGCTGAGCTTGGTGATAAGGCAGTGTTTTGCTGAAGCTGAGTTGCTTACTATCTCCATAAACAATTATTTGTGAAGACTTGCAGTAGTGTTTGGTGTCTGAGAGGCAGCATGATGTGATAGAGCCCATTGCTTTGGTGTTTCCTGTCATGCATCAGATACTCAAAAGCAAAGTCTCTCTTTTCTTTCTTGCAGTTTGGTTTTTTTTTTGAGAAGGGTGATTTACTTTTTGTCTGAGTGTTCTTTTGGGTTTTTTTAATATATTGATTGTGACATCTAGCAAAGTGGATGATTCTCCAGCAGTGAATGTAATGATTAAGTCAAGAGGTAAGCAATCATGAGCAATCAGTTTCTGTATTAAGTTATCAAAATGTTTTAGTGCCAATTAAATTTTGAGATTCAAGGCATTCAGATGGGTAGGTAGCTTAAGCAAGGATAAGTGATACCCATTAGTTACTTAGTCTTTATGAGAAAATAGGATTTGCTTTTTCTTTGACTAATGTTACTGTGATTTGCCACAGGCTAGGTACTAAAGAAAAAATGCAGCAGAGATTTTATGCAAATGTATGATACTGTAAATAGAAGAAAGTATCCTGTGTAATCCATCAGTTCCTATGTGCCACAGATTATCAATGTTTTTCAATGCACTTAAGTGTTGCTGCTGAGCTCTTCAGAGGCCTTTAATTTCCTACCCTGCTTTTCAATCAAACATGGAGCTTGGAAAGTAATGTAGTAGGAGCTGCTGTATCATCATTGCCACAGTGACATTTAATGTTACATGAAAAAATATGTTAGGAAGACTTTCAGGCTCTCCTACAACTACTTGGTTTTTATTCATACTATAGCAATTCCATATATTGCCTTTGTATTTGTAAATGTACTACATATTGATGAATGTATTTGTAGATTTCTTTGGATACTGAGATATGTTATTTCTTTTATTTCCTTGGTTAAAAACTCAGTCTGTGTAAGAATGAAGAGTGGCATTGTAAATTTTCTATTGATTCAATACCAAAGCAAGAGATTTGAAATCTAATGGTTTGGGTATTTTAAGTACTGTGGATTTCCAGTGTGAGAGCCTATTTTGTACTTGCAAGGGGTATACACACCAACTATGTATACAAAGCTTACATGTGTAAACAGATGCTGAAGTATATCATCTACCTGCCTTGGGGACAAGCACATGTTGTGCAAATGTAGGCCTGGTGCTCACATTGCTGAACTGCACCCTAAAAATACTCGGAAGAGAAATATTGAAGTGTCATCTTGATGGAAGCTGACTTCTGTACACTATTACAACAGCTTTGTTCTGAAAAAATGTTGTTTGACAACACATTTAAGTTATTTCCAATTAAGATTTTTTACTTTAAATGTTTGTGTTTGGTTGGGTTTTTTTGGTTGTTGTGTGGTGTTTCATTTGGGGAGGGGCTGGGAGGGTGTTGGTTGTTTGGGTTTTTTTGTTATTTGTTTTCAGGGTGTTTTGGGGGTTTTTTGGGTTTTTTTTTAGTTGATGGTTTGGTTTTTTTTCTTGTGTTTTTGGGGTTTTTTTCTTTCTTTACTTTAAAAGAGAGATTGCTAGGGAAAAGGGAAACTTAAGTAAACTATTCAAGTGCTGCTTGGTAAATGGCACTTTGTCTCCTGTATCAGCAGTTCTGGCTGGAATTCTCATGTGTTCTCACAAGTCCCACTGACTGAGAACTGTATTTTCAGCCCATTTCTTTGGATGTGAGCTTTGCACTGGAAGGCATCGGAAAAGTGCTTTTGATCACTGCTGTAAAATTAGTGATCTCAGTTTTATCAGCTACTGTGCTGTTGCTGAATTCTGTACGTGTGTAACACCTATAAATGACAAATCACTGAACTGTTTAGCAACAAGCATCCATGTGTGAGTTCTGCTGCTTGAACAGTGTTTTGTAACAGTCACGGATGTGCTGTCCTGTTTTAAACTACTTGTTCTGCCACAACCTCTCATTCCTGCTTCCCTGCTTCTGATGTTCTTTCCTTTCTCTGTCCTCCAGTGATCTCCCGTGCTGCTGTGGAGAGATTGGAGTTGGCCCTCCAGAGGCTGTCCATCAATGTCAGTCATTGAAGGGAGGCTAATTTGAGGCAGCGTGGTGTAAGCAGAGGGTGGTGGCAAGAACCTGAAGTAGATTAAATAAAAATGGAGAGTTTAAAAACAGATTTATACAATGAATCAGAGCTCGTGTTGAGTACTGAGTTGCAGTATTAAGGTTGCTGCATGGATCATACACCACATCTTGTTAAATATTTTGAGCGTGGTTTCAACCAATTCTTTTGTTACTCTTCTGTGAAGATCATCATTTTATGTTCCAGCTGTTAAAACTTTTTTTTTACTTTGTTTTCACAAGAGGACACAGATGTTACCACGTTTAATAATTTTTGAATAGAATTGCTTTGTATTGATTGCAGAGTACTGTATTTAGCAATAATTGTGTAAATCAAGCCATGTCACTGGAGTGTGTGTTTGTCTGTACCTGTAAGGCATAGGAAATTGACATACTGCCTTTAGAAGCTCTTATGTTTTATTCTAAGTGAATGAATTTTGACAAATGCGGTGGTTCCTGGGCAGCCTACAGTGAACTCTCAGGTTTTGCTGTAATTTATTATTTTGGGACAGCAGATCTGATAACAAGAACAGTTACACTATCCCTTCTGAAGTTTTTCTAGTATACAGGATCAGTTCTTGTCTTACTAGTTCTTTTTGGGTTTTATTTATTGTTGGATGGGAGAGCTGAGTTGAAGATCGTCGCATGGCAGACCTTCAGGGAAGGCACGAGGCCTCCTGTACAAGGACTGCAGGACAGGCTGTCACCAAGTAAACAGCCAGTACAAAGTGCCACTGAGTGCCTAAATCACTTTGCTTTGCCTTCCACTGCTGACAGTTCCCACAACAGGTCTTTACCTAAGACCTGTTGTGAGCTGTTGATTGCTCTTCAGAGCCAGATGTGTAGTTTGTAAAGGAGCACAGCTTTCCTTTTCTTCTTCAGTTCCTTCTCTATACAGACATTGAATACTGGGACTTTATGATTTGATGGGAAGGGCTTTCCTTCAATGTCTTTTTGAATTCTGGTTTACAGAGAGGCCATAGTTTCTGAGGTACTACTAAAGTTAGGGATAGCCTAACTTAAGGACTTAAGCTTGTTCATAGTGTGGGAAGAACAGCTGAAGTCAAGTGTTCAGTTTGTAAACCTCTTCTGAAGGGTGGGAAAATACCTGATTAAAAATTTATAGGAGCCACCTCTCTCAGAACACTGCTTACTACATTAGAGAAGGGGAGGGTTGTTAATCTTTTCATACTTCATTAAAGCATTAAAAATACTGGGGAAAAAATGGAACAATGGAAGAAACTTTGTGTAAGAAGCAACACTTCAAAAATGTGCTCCTTGATAACCATGGAGCTCTACTGCATTTGAATGATCAATCTTTGTTTTATGTCTTGGTAGTTGCTGTTGAGGGTGGAGCTTAATCAGCAGTGTCAGATGCACCTAGTGGCTTCATTTGTGCAGTCACCCTGTGACATAACTTGCACACTATTAAGATCATATGATTTGGCCCAGACTAGAAGCTGGAGCCAGAAGCTGGCAGCATGATTGAAATAGGTGTTGATGTGCCTAATTGAGTATCTGAGTGCTCACATCCAGCTCTGTCCTGTTAATGTCTGCATGGGCCTAAGCACTACTCTCCTGAGCCACCTGTTCCCTCTGGTGGAAGGGAGCATTCGAAGGTACACACAATTAATTTTAACCAGAGGTTTCTGAGCTGCTTGGATGCTCAAAGTACCTCCTGCAGTACCCTGGCTCCCTTTGTCTGCAAGTGTGATCTGCCTTCTTATCCACACCACAGTTTTGTTCTCGGGAGCCATGGCAGGCCCTGCTCCTAATACAGGAAATTATTGTAGTTCCCTCAAGGTGCAGTTTCCCAGTTTAGTGGAAATGTGTTTTGGACAAACTCCCTGCCCATGTTACTCACTTTTGCTTTAGTGTGGCTGGTCAGGAATTGGGCACTTACATATTACTCAAAGAAAGTAGGACTAGAAAACCACAAGCAGTTCATGCAGTGGGCTGAAAGGTACAAGGACACCCAGACTCCTGGCTTATGCCCAGCAGGGCATATGGTCTGTTACCTTTATGCCTGCTCACTCCTCTGTCAGTGCTGTGGCTGCAGGTGCACCTCAGGTGCCTTCCTGTGCTGCTTTCATGTGCATGAGCCCCCCTGAAGCCAGCTGATAGTCAGGCTCTGCTGCTTCCAGCTTTTTTTGGACTGAGTAACACGCCTTTCAGACATGTCAGCACAGAGGGCTTCCCACTGGCAGTGTGAAGATAATACATAGGCTTTCAGGCTTTCTCCCATTTTCTGTTGTACCAATGAAGCCAGTTACCTGCCTGTACATGAGAGCCATATGCATAAACCATGAGGGTGACTCTAGGAACCCAGTTTGGGTCTGGAGAAAGTACTTTGGTTTGGTTGGTTGGTTTGTTTCTGGAGGATTCTAGATCTGCTGGTGCTTTTTTGCAATGATGCTGTCCATCTGAAGAACATCACAAAGAGCAGATCCTGCACAAGTCTCCTGTTGTATGTTTGAGACCTGTCTGTTCACTTTGGGCAGCTGCTCAGCAAAATGTATCAAATTCCTTTGTACTCTGAGTCCAAGTCATGATTATCTCAAAGAACTTTGGAAATTTGAGGTGTTAATTTTTATTTCCAGCTCCTTCCTGTGTCTTTAATTTGGACTGTATCTTTTCCTGTTACTGTCATTTCTCAGTGAAAGACAAGAATTGGTCTCTCATGCTTGGATTTTGTTTTTCTCACAAAGGAGCAGTCTTGCTCTCAACAGTCTAAATTGTATTATGGTAAGACCAAGTGAGTTTTTACTTCAGTGCAGAAAAAAAAAGCAAGTGTGGGAAAGAATGCAAATTATAAACATTGAATTCCTATAATCAGCAACAGTGTGAGTGCCAGACTATACTAAGGATACACATGGGTTCAATTTCCATCGTTTTTGAGGATCTCAGTTTTCAGATGATCATGAAATAGCTGCTTGACTTATTTAATGTTTTTAGAGTAGGGGAATTTACAGCAGCAGCATTCCTGTGGCTGTGATCCAAAGTATGTTCTACAACTGCTTTGCCCTCCAGTTCAGTATTTTAGTGGTTCTTGCTCAAAAAACAGTGCATAAAATAGTTGTGTGTGTTTGTATATGTACATATAAATCTACCAGATGAACTTTCTCATCGAAATGCTTAGAGCCTGGTTCAGTACAGTCTCTGTGACAATGACTACAGCACACCTGAGCATTTGGAAGTATCCAGGTCTGTCTGTACCCCTGGAAGCTCCAGAAGCAGTAGGCATTGATCTCAGTTGCAGCCCCTAGGTGATGCTGTAACACAAACACACAAAGAATATTGACCTGCATTTTCAAATGTTGCTTCTAATTTTGGGCTACTGGCTTGAGCCACCCAGGCTTGGTTTTAAAGCTTTCATAACTCCCGTTGACTTTAATTACAAGTGCATGCACACAGTCCTGCAAAGTGCCCTTGTTGTCAAACTTGCTGCAGAATAACCAAAGCAAAATAAAATCAAATTAGTAGCTTTGAGAAGACTTTTATTTAAAGCATTAAATGATAGCTCTAGGCTTTGGAGAGCAAGAGCAATAGACTTCTGGTTTCCACCATACAAAGACTACCAATTTCTTGTCTGAAGACCTTGCTGATTTGAAGGGAGCACTACTGTCTCCCAAGGATCTTTGGGATGAAGCTCTGTGCAGGGCTCTTATGGCTTTCCTCCTATTCCCACTGGGCTTTGTGTAGGGCACTGGGAGCGATAGGATGACTGCTGTTTGAAAAGGTGGTTTGGTGTTTGCTCCCAGGAGCTCAGCTGAACCAGGACATGATCTCCAGTGCTGCCCATTCCCTTGAGTTTGTGGCTGTAGCCATGGAGTTGTGAATTTACCTCCTTGCTCGGATGAGCCTGTCCCTCATCTCTGCTAATCTCTGGGACAGGGAAGCCACTGGGTGCAGATTGTTATTGCTTCATGTGTTTATGAGGCTCAGAGTTTTTGATGACTCTTGAGTATTTATCAGCAAGCATTCAAAACTTCAAACCATCTGCAAAAATTCCCATTTCTCCTTTAAGTGTAATTTTTGTCCAAAGTTTTGGAAAATCCTTCTGGTCACAAACCTCAACAAAGCACCCAACTTGTACCAATCACTATGACTTCTAAGATGGCTACTGGGGAAAAAGCTCATTTTACTTTTATGTGGTCAGCTGGAAGAAGAAATTGCAGTTGTCATTCCTTGCAGGAGGAAACAGTGTCCTTGCTCTTCTTAATCTCGTTCTGCATAGGGAAGCCACTAATATAGGTAAGCCTGTATTAGGTTTTTGTTGTAGCCTGACTTCAGTACTTAATGGAGAGGAAAAAGAATACAGTGAAAAATATTGCTGAAGAGTCATATTTTTCCATTAATCAAATAAATAATCTGGAAGAAAACCAAGACCTTTTATTATATTAGCTGAGACATTTAGGTTTGTGTTTTTTCTTATTTATGTGCTGTAAGGGTTGTAGGTGATGCAAAATGATGTTTGTAACATTTTAAATACTATTATTTCTGCCATTTTGCTGACTTTGCCATATTTGGCTCCCAAATCCACATCTATGCATTCCATTTGCCCACATTTAAAATGCATCTGGAATAGCAGGACAGAGGTTGGGGTGGAGAAACCAGATAGAGCTGAATTGCAATTTCCTGGTGACATGTTCTCTAAACATCCCAAAATATCTCAGGGTGAAATGTTCCACTTGGTGACTTTGGGTTTCGGCAGCACACGCTGTTCGTTCAGTCCCAGTCCTTCTCACGGGGATGGTAACATGATTACCAGTAATGATCTTTCATGCTGCAGAGTTTTTTTTCTTGTACCACTTCCATGTTGAAGAAATCTCTTTGGAACAATGCATAGGTCATTGCAAACTTGATGGGGGGAGTGGCCAGTAAGTTCATGTTAAAGAATAGAAATGGGGACAAAGGGTAAGTCATTTGTCTACACTTCCTCAGGAAGCTGAAGACAAAGAGAAGAGTAAAATCCCAGAACTTTGGGTTCCATGCTGTTATCTGAAAATTACCATGGGACTTCCTAATAAAGGGCTTGTGTAGTAACTCCAGGAATATTATCCACATCTCTTAGTCCTTAAAAATGAAAATATAATGTAAGATGGAACAGGAGCAAGGTGATACCCCTTCCATTCTTATGTTCTGATCTTCATTTCATTTTGTTTCCCTAGCTTACTTCAGTTTACCTAGCTTTTCCAGTGAGCTTTCTGACCAATACCTTGGCTGTTGATGTAAAATTAGGGTTTGCTAAAGGTGGATCAACACACAATGGCAAAGTAGAAGATCCTGTGTACAAACTGGGAGGACTCATTGAGAGCCCTGTGGAGGAGGCCTTGGGGGTTCTGGTGGCTGAAAAACTGGACATGACCCTGCAACGTGTGCTCCCAGCCTCGATGTGTCCTGGGCTGCACCCAAGGCAGCATGGCCAGCAGGGCAAGGGAGGGGATTCAGCCCCTCTGCTGTGCTCTGGTGAGACCCCACCTGCAGGGCTGTGCACAGTTCTTGCCTGGACAACTCCAGAGAAACCTGTTTGCTGTGGGCTTTTTGCCCAGGCATGCAATGCCTTCCTGCATTTAGAAACTGATTTGTGAAAGCTGACGATTTGATAAAGGCCTGCTACTAACACCAGGACCTTAAGGCCCTTGTGGTTTTGGTTTTGCATTTATTGTAATTGCTGAGTGAGCTGATCTTTGCATGAGGGCGTTTTCCCTGTTTTGTTATAGCAAGAATTAAAGAGATAATGACCCAAGTGCCTTTGTACCAGGTTAAAAAGTTTCAATTTCTGCTTTTTAAATACTGTTCTTGAGCCTGTCAGACTCTGGTGTTTGTTTCCATCAGCTATGCTCTTCTGCCTTGACACATCAGAGGTCTTTCACTAAGGACTAATTACTTTTTGAACTTGATAAGAGGATAACAGCCATTTTAAAGTGAAAAGGAACTAAAATAAAGCCTTTGTTTCTGAGCTGCTTCTTGGCTCATCTCTATCCTTCCACCTAATATGGTCCCACAGGGCTTCAGCTTTGAGCAGGTGACAGTCCGGATTAGCCTCTGTTCTGCTCCCCTAACAATGACTTCTCACTCTTCTCCCTCAGCAGCCACATCACTTTCTGTCATGCAGCAGTCAGCCCCTCCCAGCAGCAGGATGGGATGCTTGGATTCGTCTCCACTTAAGACAATTGGCAGAGGAGCCATAATTATGTGCAGAGGCCCCATAGGTTTCCTTGCCATTCAAGAATATTCTTTAGGCACTTTCAAAGAGCAAGGGAGGTTGTAGATGGTTTAATCATTCTCTGGGGTTGCAGGTGACCTCCAAAGGAGCCTTCACTGCTGAGAGCAGGCATGTAGCTACACCAGCCTTTGTCACAATGCATCACCTCCTGCAAGCACCCAAATGACAAGGGATGAGTCCAGGTACATGCTCCCAGTGCTCCACTGATTTGAGGCATCCATCTGTTTTCCCCATTGGTCCTTACAGCATGATGCTGTTTTCTACATGCAGGAATACTGTACCTCAGCAATGGATAATTCCATCTGATGAGATGGGAATTACATGTTACCACTCTTCCTGATGGTGTGCTTTTGGGATGCTGCTGATACTCTGAGCCCATTGCAGCATAAAAAAGGAAACTAAGGGTTCCATGCTGGAATGACATTCACCTGCTTTCTTACAGGAACTGCTAAATCTGAGGCTGTATTCCTACCAGTGTGATAAGCAGTATTCAGCATGGCAAAAGATAAGAAACAAACATTTATTTCTTTCTGCTTTCAACTCTCCCAAGCTGTAACTCATCTTCTCCAGCTTCCTTCAGCTGTTAGAAGAGGGTTAAACAACCTCACTAGGAAGCAGAGAACTTTATCATAGCTAAAGAGGATTAACGCATGCATAATCCCCTTACAAAGCCACTTGCCTTCCAACTCCAGTGTGTAAAAATAAGAAAAGGATTGGATCAGTGTTATTTTTCTTATATCTAATTCAAGAACAATAGAGCACATTAAGTAATTAAAATGTTCACCTGTAAGGTGCTTAAAAGCAAGGCTGCTGGCAGATATAGAATTAGCTCCAGTTAGCTGCTTGCTTGTTTACTTCTGTTAATTTACCCAGAGTGGGGTCTTTGGGCTTGGAGCTTTATTTAGAAAATATTTTATTATTACATGAAGCAGTGCCGTGGATAGGCAGGGACCAAAGACAGAAAAACAGAAATTAGATAATTTACTGAGCCAACACACATGCTGAAATAGGATATTTCAGGTTCTCTTTGTTATGCCATCTTCAGTTACTGGCAATTTATCTTTTGTCAGAACTACAGTTAGGTTAGGTAAAATCACCCCAAATGTTAGTAATTTTTCTGTGTTGTCTTTCTTCTGCAGAGGACCCAGTCTGTTCTGCTTGTCTCTGCACATGACATGCAAAACAGCAGGCTTTCGACTTTCTTTAAAGGAAGGATGACTTAGAAAGATGCAGAGCTGTGCATTCCCAGACCATGACAGCATTCTGAAAACAAGGAACGTATCAGGACTACTATCTGTACCATTTTTGTGGATGCCTGTGAAGGGGTGAAGAGCAGGATTTTTGCCTGGTTTCCCATGCCACCTCTGCCAGACTCCTGACTGCCCAAAAGCCAGGGGCTGTGGGTTGACAGACCACGGCAGGACAGACAGACAGAGACCTTAGTGGATGGAATAGGAGAGGAGAGAATGGCAGGCTGCAGCTAACAGCTCCCTTGCCATGAGCTACAGGCATTGCTGCCCATGGGTCAGGACAAGTCATTTTGCATGGTTTTATAAAATGTCTTGAAAAAATCTGGCAGCACTGGGAAAACAAACCTTGGGAATGATTTGCAGTTATTTGTTGCTTGTCCATGTGTAAGGGTGACTGCAGAAGAGCCCACAAACAGTGTTTGTGATCTGAGTAAGACATATGGGAGACTGGAAGATAATGACTGACACTGGGGAGGAGGGGGAAATAATATTATACTGATGTTGTGTGAGTACTGTAGAGGAAGTGAGTCTTTAAAGTGTGAAACCTCCAGCACTGGAAAAGATAAGCAGTGCCTGCAGAAATCAGCTTGTGGGATCTGTTTCTCTTGCTAAGCTGCCTTTGAAGATTGAGGGGCTGTTTTGCTTTCAATACCCCCAGGGAAGTTTTCCCTCCTTTCTAGTCTTGCCATTGATCTGAACTACACTCCCAGATCTGTAGGTGTCTGTACTCCTGTGGCAGGCTGTGATAAAGCCCAGTGGTTTTTTGAACAATATAAATGATTGTACTTCACCTCCCTGTAGGTCTTGAGTTCAACGGCCACAGGAGACTGAGCCTGTCAGCAAATGAGCCCTTCACGGCTTCTGCTTTCTCAGTGAAGTGTTGGTTTCATGGCTCCTGACAAGTTCATCTCGATATAAAAATGTGTGCAAGTTGACTCTTCCCCCTCCCTTTTTCCTTTTCCTGTGGAAAACTTTTCTTTGCTGTCCCGTATTTACTCTCTTGCTTAGGGATCAAGGACTACACATGTGCCTGCCAGCTCCCCTGCCGAGTCCAGGGCTCCACCTTCCCTCCAGGGACTGCATGTACTTTAAGAAATTGGTTGATGTTGAAGTGGCCTTGAGCAGACTAAAAATCTGGAGAAGCTCCTCTATCACAGAATATTCTGAGTTGGAAGTGACCCACAAGGATCATCCGGTTCAACCCTTAGGTGAATCACAGCCTGTGTCAGCCTTTCCAGCTGTCAGCAAGCAGGAACCAGATGTAGACAGCTGCTGATCTAGTATAAGGCCACCAAGGCTGGGGGAGTTTTATCAGAGGTGGATCCATCCATCCATCCATCCATGTGAATTCTAAGGCCAAGTTACTCAGCTCACCTATTTACACCCACAGTTAGTCAACTAGCTTTGATTCAAAGGATGAGCTAGAAGATGTACTATCCTGAAGATGTTCTCTTTTAAACCTGTTTCTCACAGAGGAGCAGAAGTTGCTTACATGCAAGGTTGTCATCTGGAGCCCGTGACTGGTGTCGGTATCTCCAGCAACATCAGACCCACCAGCCCAACAGGGATGGCTGCATCAGCTCCCCCAGCCTACAGCCACACAAACACCTTCCTTGTAGAGCAGCTGCTGCCTTCCTGAGTGGGCCCAGCCAGAGCCATGCCTGAAGACTTGGGACTTCTTGTCCAGCTCTGCTCTGGAGCTTGAACACCCCCAGCACTGCAGGATGTCCCAGCCCACCTGCTGCTCCTGCTCGCAGCTGGCAGCCAGGCACATGTACAAGGCCTTGAAACTCAACTCAGGCAACATGCACGGGGTGGAAAGAGGACAAATCCCAGATATATTTTTTCCCCCTTCTTTTCTATCCCTTAATCTTTCCTCTGGCAGCCTGTGTTTCACAGTGAGTCCACATCAGCTAATCACAGTGTGTCTTGAGTATCTCCAGCTGTTCCTTGACAAATGATGAAGTGGCAGAGCTTGACCCTCATCAGACACACCCCGTGTGTCCTCTGGGCTTCCCCACAGGGCATGGAGGCAGCAAGTGGCACACTCAGCCACTGTCACATGCAGACATCCTCTCTCCAGCCTGCACACGCAGCTCCACATCAGCAATGGGGAGTACTACCAGGGAGCCCCAAGCCAGGCTTGAGTGGGAGGCTGCAGGAGTGAAACAGGGTCTTGTTGTTGACCAAGGAACAGAGCTGGCTGCCTCACGGAGGACAGGGGTGCTGTGAGTGCTACAGCAGGCCAACAAACCAGCCAGCTCCATCAGAAACACCTATGGGAACAGCTGGGTCAGAGCAGGAACTTGAAGCCACATCTCTAGATGAGAAACTACAGACCTTGAGAGACTGGCTCGGAAATGGGACAAAAGGTAGCAACTGTGTTTGTTTGCCTCGCCCTCTGACTTCACCCTTCCTGTTTCAGATGGGTCACCCTGACTTCATTTTCAGACCTCATGGAACCACAATGCAGTCTGGATAACTAGGAGCACTGAGGGCTTTCCTGGTAGGTTTGCAAATGCATTTGGGCTTGGATTCAATGGGGTGGAAAAAAAATCTCCGACTGTATCTCTTTCCCCTGGTCCTGCAGTATGGTGTTTCACTTACAAGTCGTTCAGGCTGCTGGCAGGTTGCAGTGGTGTGACCAAAAGGGCCAGTATAGGAGTGCATGGGGCTGTGGCTGGAGAAATCTGACGTGGGGTCTTCCAGTTAAGCTAAATCTCTTCCTCCCCAGCAGGGTTAAAGTTAACTCAGCTGTACAAACTCATTTATATTCAGCCACACGTGGCTATAAATGGTACTTTTTGTTCCTGACAAATATGAATATAGTATTTGCTCTGAAAACTCACCATTTCTCATGAAAAATCTTTCCCCCTTGCCATTTGTCTCCAAGATGTTGAATTTTACTTGGCAGATGGACAGTGCAGGAGGGTGGCCATGCTGCGTGGGAAAGAGTGAGTGTCTGGGATATGGGGCATCCTCTTTTCTTCTGAGCTCTTGTGCAAGTTTTACTCATTTAATATGGTGAAATGCAAATGGCAAAAAAAAAAGTGTACATCCAAACTGTTGAGGACAAAGGGAAGATATCTTCCACTGAGAAGATGGATAGAATAGTGGGTGATACCGTCCCTGACAGAAAACTTGTTTCATCTTATTTTCCAGCTTGGAGATTGGATTTAAATAAGGGAGCTGACAGGACTCAGAGCTGTTATTCAAAAGTATAGTGTATTTTTTCAGCTGCCCTTTTTGTACTGCTGGGTCTGTACTCTGGATATAACGGCCTGGCACACAAACTTTCTAAACTAACTGGAAGAGAGCACACACATTCACTTGACTGGTGGTTGTTACCAAAGAACATCCATCATGGCCAGTATGTCACAGGACCCATTATATAATTTTTGATAGCATTTAGAGAGCCATATCTAACACATCTCTCAATTACTCAGGCAGTCTTGCCACTGCATAACAGAGCTAGTTGGACATGGTCTGTCTCAGTCTGAAAGTTACTCAATTAAGAGTTTTCCAAGGATTTGAAAATTTAACTTTTAAAACTTTCCCACCCTCAAAATCAGCAGAGTGTTGTTTTTTTTTTTTTATTTCATTTTGTTCTGGAATTATCATCTCAATCCTTAAAAAAAACCTCTAACATTATCTACATAATGGCAGTCAGACAAACCCATCTAAGAAATTTCTGCTTGAGCTTGGGAAATAATGGAAAAACTCTCCATATGAAAATTTCATGTTGTAATGTCAGAAAATACATGTATATATATATAGGTGTGTGTGTATATATATGTGAACAATTGCATATCATTTCCCTTGCTCTGTGAAAATAATGAAGGGACATTATTAGATAATATTATGTTGTTGGCCACAGAGCTGTTGTCAGCAGAGAAGGGCTGACTTTACACTCTGCCTGTTTACAAACCCAACACATTAACCACAGGCACAGAGGAGCACAGGAGAAATGGAAAAGCTATTCAAGAAGCTGGCAGTTGACAACGGGATCTTGAAAAATTATTTCCTTGGATTCAACTAAATTTCTTCTTCCCCCTTTCCAGACAAGGCTCTGCTAGGAGACAGTTGGGTTCTCTGTGGTTGAACCAGCTGTTGAAATCCCAGCCAGCTCCTGAGTAAGCAAAAAACGAATCAGAAGCTGCCTTCAGCAAGCTTTGCTTTCTGAGCACCGCCGTCTCCTCGCTCAGGCCGTGTGCTGCCCATCACCAAATCAACAGGCATCTTACTCCTGCCTGGCTCCTGAGCAGGTGCCTCTGCCTCCTGGCCCCCTGACACTCCCTGTCCCCCATTCGGTCCCCTCAAGCCATCTACAGCAGTGAAAAGTTCCTAATGCTCTGATGGCTGAGACTCCAGACTTCTGCCAGCACAACACTGTTGGTCTAGACCAGGGGTACTTGCAGCCCTAACAAACAGGACATCTTTGACAAAGGGGCCAGGAGTCAGAGCCCTCCTGATGGGCTGTTCATGGCCTGGGCAAGGAGGTGCTCAGGGATGCAGAGCTTACTGAAGGCAGTTTCTGATTAGTTTATAACTTATTCAGGAGCTGGCTGAGATTTCAACAGTAGGTTACAAATCCTATTCAAAGACCTCAATTCTGTCTGCTCCTTCACCTTAGAGTTAAGTGCATCTGTGCACCTCGAAGACCAGAGCCAGCCCTGGATTCAAAGGCTGAGGCAGAATTCAAGCTCTGAAAGTGCAGGCTGTCATTCCCATTATTATTTTTGGCAATCCTATTCACATATACTCACCTTTAACCAAATGGAGGATACTCCAAGGCAGCAGTCAACACTGCATGCTCCCTCTCCATGCCATTTCTTGCAAGACCAATCTGCATTAAAAGGGGCTGGTGTTTCCCTGCCTGGCTGCCCAGCCTCACTCACTGTGGGACACTGGGTGTCCCCACACGGCTGAATGGGGCACTGTGAAGCCACCCCAACTCTTCCAGCTGCACAGAGCCAAGCTCAAGCTTGCCCTGCCATATGGTTCTGCTGCTAATTGTGTGGAAACTGCAGAGATGCTAAGGCTGGATGCACAGATTTAGCAGTTTAAACATAAGCCTTGCACTGGGGTCCTGGCCCTGATGTAGCACCAGACACGAGGACACCTGTGGCTCTGTACCTGGATCCTCCTGCTGCAGAGGTGGCCCAGCTGGATCTCTCCAGTGGTCCTTCTCACTCACATGTGCTGCAAACTCTTCTCCGGTGATTAGATAAGAGGAATTGCCCATTGACTTTCATTTCAGTTGTTCGTGACTGGATCAAAGCATGTATGCTCTCTTTGCTTCAGTTATGCAGTTTGGGCTAATGTAGTCCAGATGGCTATTTCATCTCAGCCTTTATATTTATTCATGGCCTTTCTATTTAACTTTCCTAAAACAAATACTCACTTGTAGGCATATATTAATTCAGGGAAAAGAACTGCCTCAATCAATATGTTGAGGTTAAGTTTCTACACCACAATAGGTCCTATGTACATAATTTCTATTTTTATTACCCCACTTCTAGCCTCAGATATATGAGCAATTTCTTTAACGTGTTTACTTTGGCTTTTTTACAAATTTACACAAATTACATCTTCTCTGATTATTAGATTTACAATATGCAGATATTCTTTCATTGACCTTTTAGCTAAACCCTTCTGCAAACTTTGGCTGAATATTAATAAATTTACAAAAATACCAAGGAGCCCAAATGTTTGCCAACATGATATTGCACCATCTCTGACCGCAGCATGCCTGTCCAGCTGAGGATAAAATTTGTTGTTGAATTTATGTATCTTGCAACCAATGTGTGAACACAAAGAGTGGAAAAGCTCAAGAGACCAACGAGACAAAAAGTTTTCATTTGGCATTTACATCATCTTTTAAAGTGGATCTGCAGGTTGGGTGTTGTGAGTTGGCTCAGGGGCTGCTGGTGGAGAGCCCAAGGCAGTGCCTGGCAGGAGGTGTCCAAGGAGGGGCAGTGCCTGGCCCTGGGCTCAGCAGGAGGGAGGGGACATGGGAAGCCTCAGTTTAATCTGTCTGGTATTTGATTTGGGCTTTTGGCCCTTGTCTGGATAACAGGGCTGTGATTCCTCTTGGTACACTTACAATAACAGCGTCTGAAACTCAGCTGCAGCCAGGCAAGATTTTCATTTTGGGTAATCTGATTTTAGCTTAGGTGATTAGCTGCTCCATAGTCAATGGCCAAATCTAATTGTCATTGTAGTTTTTCTTCTGGAGCCAACAACGGTTAATGTTTTACAAACTGAGTTTTACTTCACACCTTTTCTTCTTAAGCAACTTCTCCCAAAGCATTTGTAAACAGAGGAGGTGATTTCAGACCCAAGCATGAGGAAAATGGTAGCAATGGCTTATCGATTTTTCTGTTGTGTGAAAATGACACAGTGGGCCAGCTTTTAGCATTCTGGGTATTAATATTGCCCTGAAAATATTATATATATATTTATATTTAGTATTTGTAATATAAACATACTTTTCATGGCACAGGTTAGATGAAGTTTTCCAGAACCAGATCCTCTTCAGCATTTTACACTCATATTTTTATGTGTGACTGCCCCAGAAATCCATGTGAAACTGGGACAAGACAGCTCTCCAAGTTTCATTAAAGATATTTTTTTTAGTTTATAAAACAGTTTCCTCCAAAGTTTGTTTGATTTAGAATAATAATTAAAAAAAGGATGGTGAAACAATTTATGACAGCTCTTCCCTTTCCTGCCAACCCTGTTAAATCAAAAAGACAGTTAGAAATGTAGAGTTAACCTAAGTACAAATCCTAGCCTGAGAAGAAAAGGAAACAGCAATGAAGACAAGTTTTCTGTAATGCCACTTTCCTTTTGGTTTAATTTCTACACCAAATGAAGCTAAGGTTTAGATCCATAACTTGGTTGCTCTCAGAGAAATTATACCAATCTTTTCTAAGGCTAAAAGCAGAAATAAATAAGTTGTGATGGCTTGGAAAGGCAGATGAAAGACAGCCTGCCCTGCTGTGTGTGGAGGGATAGCCTTGCTAACACCACATGTATGTAAAACAGCATCCACAAAGTGATGCTCACCAGCCTTCACACTCTCTGCCCATGGAGCTCCCTGGGGGAACCCTGAAAAACCAGTTAAAAATCCCTCCCAGTCCATGCTTCAGAGAAAACCCCAAAAACTCCCACCTGAAAATCCAAGTGCGTCCCCATGATATTACCTCAGACTAATCGGAAAAGCAGGATCAGTATGCAATTGCCCTCATTGCAGTGATATTTAGAGTTTGCCTGCACAAATTAAAGTCACCCATGTGTCAATATTTCTCCAACTTGTAGGCCACTGGCGTGCTTGCTTATCCCCAGCTCTGAGCAGCTCTGGCTGCTGTGGGTGAGCACACCATGCCTGTGGCTGCAGGGATGGGTGGGTGGGTGGGTGGATGGATGGATGGATGGATGGATGGATGGATGGATGGATGGATGGATGGATGGATGGGTGGATGGAGGCAGGACCTGCTCAGCTGGGTGCCCTCTACAGCAGCCTGTGGAAGTCTCCAGGTTTCCAAGCTGCTCCTGCCCCACTGCCAGCCAGCCTGAGTGAGGAGTCTTGTTTGTATCCAATGGCGTGGGTAAGACTGGGGCTGGCCTCAGGTGCTTGACCCTGGGCAATATTTGTCCTTTCAGCTGGGACCTGCTCTGCTTACTCCCATCATTTCCCCATCAGGAGTAGTTGCCACTGGCAGGGAATCATAAGTCCTGGTGGCAGCACGTGCACAGATGGTGTGGGAACAGGGAACAACGGGGAACAGAAGAGAGGATATGGGATATTCAGGGCTTAAGAGATAGTCTTTCCAAGGAAGGATGGGAAGATTATTTCACTCCAAAGCCCCCACTGGCAAAGGTCTTGGTGAAGAGCCTAGGCTAGAAATTCAAACTTCAGCTTGGTTTCAGAGTCACTGTGCATACTCTGGGCAGTGCAAATACTTTCAGTTACTGTGGATACAGAAAGAACTGTTAATTAGTCTGTTTTCTGGGTAAGCAATAAGTATTATGATAAAATCTGGCCACAAATTTGCTGGTTTGAATTTCTGTGTCTTAAATAATATCTTTGTGAACATGTTTTTTAGATCTCTTCCCAGACTTCCTCATGGCAAACTACCCAGTACTTTGGAGTGGAGGCTCGCCGAGGGCCAGCAACATGGGAAGTCAGCACAGCAGAGCCTGCATTAACAGCTGAAATCTTCTGCAAGAATTTGGATTGTAAGTATTTGACGCTTCCTGTGGTTCCCCCCCACTCCTGTAATGATCACACAGAATTTTCATAACCCTTTATGTGTTGAAAAGAGGAGCCAGGTTTCTTGCTGTTTACTCTTATGCATAATTTCTCAGATTCACTTTGCTTTATTGCTGTAGTTTTCTTTCCTCTGTTTTGACTCATCCTCACAGGCTGTCTTTAGCCAGATTACTGACAACTGATTTAATCGGTGTTATAGGGATGAACTCTGAGAAGGCACAGCATGAGCTGCCTGGAGCTGGCAACCAGTTGTAACATACCTCAAGTAACTATCCTTTTCTATTTATTTTTGTAGTCCTGAGTGATGATGCTCTTCTTCATAAATGGATTTGTTTTGGACGGCAGGATGCTACACTATTTTGAAACTTCGTTATTGTTTTAAATTAACACCACTGAAGTACCAGGTGGGAATTTAACTAATGGTTGGAAATCAAATCCTACACCCAGCTTGGACAGGCTGAGTCAAATCTTCTTTTGAGTACCTCTTGTGGAGAAAGATAGTGTGAGTGCTGTGCTGTGGAGCTGGAAACAAAGCAGGCCATTAGGAGCCTTGGGAAGGTGCTGGGTAAGGACTCTGCACGGGTCAGCTTGCACCTCAGGGCAGGCTGACTGCTCCTGGCAAGGTGCTGCCTGGGTGGAGCGATGCATGCGGCTGGCTCTGAGTCAGTGGTGTTACCAGCTCTTCTGGCATGACATCACTACTCAGGAAGCATTAATTTTAGCAACAGAACGTGACTTTGTCTCGAGGGGAAGTACACAGAGAGCTCTGAGTAGAAAGCACATGACTACAAAGGAGTGTGATTACTTCCGAATTGTGAAATAAATGAAAGTGGCTTGTGTATTGTCTTTGTGGTGCTGCTTATAGACAGCAGTTGTACAGCAGCACTTGAGTTTCCTTTCTGGAAATATGCTGTGGACCACAGGAAATTGCTAAGTTTAAATAAATGTGTTTATTAACTATATAGGAAAACTACCAAGTCTGGACCCCTTGTGATCACATTTCCCATTACATTCTGGTAACTGAAACTCAGGCAAAAATCCTGAAACTCCAAATAGTGGAAGCCACATGGACTGTCCCTGCCTTAGCAGAACTGCATGAGGATGTGAAGAGGGACTGAAGCATGGAGTGATGCAGCCATAGATATATTTTCCAATCTTTGCAGCATGGGATCTCAGATGGCTCTGACCGCACAAAATTTTGGATTGCAGCTGTCCAGTTTCCTTGCCATGCTCTCAGTTCCCTTACCTTGAATGTAGACTAACTTTGCATTAAAGAGGTAATTGCTTCTGGCAAGTTGGAATGTGGTACTTGCCATGTGCCAGAAATTGCTGCAGTCAATCATGCCTGCTTCTGAGATCCTGCCAGAATTATCTGACTCACCTTGGAAACATGGCAGGTAATGGCAGGATTGTATAAACTTAATACTGCTGTGAGGGGAAAAATTAATCCTGTGGAGGCAGGCACAAGAGGCTGCTGACCACAGGACATAATGGAAAAATATCATGCTGAAAAAAAGTTGGTTTAAGGTCATATGATTTATTGGTTTGCTCTTTGGAAATGTAAAAGAAGTTGAGAAAGCTACCTTAGAAATAGAAGAGAACTTGACAATACCCATAATGAGGAATAAGGAAGAGCCTTTTGCCGCCATAGTGTGGGCAATGACTGACTCCATGGCATCATCAAAGGTTAATACCTGAAAACAGTACTGGCCAGCATTTCTGTGATGTACAACACTCCAAGATTCAGCTGTTTGATGCTGCCTGTCATCCTCTGGGACCACAGCCAGTACCATACAGATAGAAAAACACAAACCCTATGGCTTCCTAGGAACTTGGGTCTCTCAGGTTGCTACAAAGCAAACAAACTCATTGAAGTCCTTTACTAAAAGGATCAAGCTCCATCTTAAAACTCATCAGCTTATCTTGTCTCTACTGCCTGACTAGGACGCTGACCCATGACCTCCATGTCCTTGGATGGTCAGGTAAGAATTTACTGAGAGCAGCTGCTGCAGTCTCACTTTGTCAAGCTGAAGGAGCCAGCTCCATGCATTCCTGTCTGTTAAGGGGAGACTGGCACAGACAGAAAGGCAGAGGGGTGGAAATGCTCTTCAGGAAGATTTTGAGATGTTACTCCCTTCATTACCAGGGTCAAGGAGCTGTCTAGCAGTGCTGCTTCTGTCCTGACCAGCCGTGCTGGTGACACGCCAGCTCTGTGCCATCCCGTGAGCACACGGCCATGGAGGGCAGGGCCGAGCCCTGTGCCACTGAACAAGAGGAAGTGTCTGACTCTGCCTGGGAGGAAATGAGTCCAGGCCTTAGGGACAAGAATGGCAGGTCACTCCTCCTTTGGAAGGAGCTTTGATGTGCAGTTATGATGTCCAGTTATCTGTCTGTCCAATTCAGAAGCCAGGCTCCTGAGGGCTGTCCTGCAGAGGCTGCCAGCCTGAGCCACTGCGCTGCCCAGATCTCCAGCTCTGGGGATGAACCCAGAGGGGTCAGCTTGGCTGACAGACACCCTGCAAACCCCTCCTGAGCCAGCCTTGCCGCCAACTTTTTAAAGGTTTTAGAGTGAAATCTCAACATAAATTTCAAAGGGGGTTTGAACTACTTGCAATTTTGTATTAAAGCTATGTCATGCTTGAAGGCCCAAGTGTCCATGAGGGTTGTTCAAATGCTATTTTTGCTTCTGCAAACAAAGGAACCCTTGATATCAAATGAGTGACTACATCTCCCAAGTATGCTGTCCTGTCTAAATATGGAGATATTAGTAAGCATTTGTTTTCATTATCCGAAAAAGGAGGAATTGCTATTTCATTTTTTCCCCCTGAATTTTAATAGAGAGAAGAAAAAAACTTCTGGATGAGGACAGTTTTTTATTTTCCCAAGAAAAATTACTTCTGTGTGTGCAACACTGGCCTTGCTTCTGCAACAAAAATATTCTTTCAGGATATTTTGATGATGTCCCCTGAGGGAACATCATCATCAGCTGTTTTCCAGATGTTTTAGCCTTTCTTAATCATACTCCTTCATTGGCCACGAGATCTGATTCAAAGCTGAAGAACGTCATTCCATCCGGCATAGCCCTTCTGAGTCCGCAGGAAGTATTTGGGTTTTGCAGCTTATAAACACGAATTTAATTAAAAGATAAACTGAAATAAACCTTTTTACAGTGTAGTTATGCATACGACACACCATTGGCAGTCTAGACCTACCAGCATTGCCACTGGGTGATGCATGTTCAGTTTTTATCTTGTGTGTTTTATGCATCAGGTTGAACTTCATAAGCCTGCCCTGGTAGAGCAGGGTGCCTTCCTATCCTCAATACTTACAATGATCACAAAATGCCCTGCCTTGCTCCTCACCTCTCTGTCTAGGTCTATTATGAGACTATTGATCAGCAGGTCCCAGCACAAATTGCTAAAGTCTGTCCGTGACCTCCATCCATTGTAAAAAAGTTGTGGTTTATTTTGTTTTTTGTAACCAAGCCTGGACTGGCCTGAGGGCTCTGGTGAGGACTATTGTCAAAAGTCATTGGTCAAGAATCAAGATGCTCTCATTCTTTGCATCTGCCAAGAGTCAGCACACAGTGCTTTCCCCACCAGCTCCATGACACAGGGTCTGCCTTTACCCTAAACACCAAGCTTTGGCTTTTAGCCTGAAGATCTCCATCAAAAAGACTGTTTTCCCCATTGCTCCACCCTCTGTGCAGTCATTTATTCCTCCATGCAGGAGCGGTAAACTGCTCCTTAATCAAAACCGTACCCTCCACATCCATTTCCTATTGAACAATAATAATAATAGTAGTGACTTGTACATTTCTGCTCTTAAGAGTAAATTGGCTGTGTGTGTCTCAGGGAATTTATGCAGGGCCTAGTTTGGAAGGGGGAGCAAGCTGTGAATGAGGCCCCTGGGTTCTGCCTGGGAGCCTCACATGGAGCTGACAGCCCTCTGTGTGACTGGAGCCATGTCTGCTACACACATGGCCTTCCTGACGCTTTCTTTGCTCCATCAAACGGATGCAGTCTCTGAATAGCAAAACAAAATGTAGGAGAATTTTTGAAAAAAACTAAGTTCTGACTATTTTTACAAAGAGGCTTGGGGATTTTTTTGAAAAGTAGTTTTTTTGAAGCTTGGGGATTTTCTGAAAAGTAGGTTTTTTCCATAATTTCTGCAAAAATTGAAACACTTTCTTTTCATTGTTCTTATATTGTTTCTCCAGGAATTTTTATTTTAAGGCATGTTGAATTCAATGAATTTATCTTGTTTTCATTCATTAAGGACCAAGTTCTACTAGACTAGAACACAGCAGAGCTTTGTGGGAAGTGCACATATCCAGCTTTGTATGCACCCTTGCTCTTGTTAGCTTCCTAGAAACATATCAGCTGGTATTTTTTTTTCAGAAGGGAGAGAAAAAGAGAAAAATCCTGTTTATGTGGACGATGAAAACAATTTTTTTTTAATGGATGCCAAATGTTATGCTAACAACCTTGAGAGTTTAATCATACCTCCTAAAAATGCAGATGAAGGAAAAACTCTGTAAAAAGTTTTTTCGTGTTTTACTCTGGATTTTCCCAGTTATCAGACTCCTGGGATTTGCACTTTTTGGAAGAATGACGTGGTGTGGCCCCCTGGCTTCACAGAGGCTGAGAGTGACGTGTCCTTTTGCCAGACTGAAGACCAGACTTAGCAGCTCCTTCCCACTTTCCTGGCCCCTGTGCTGCTTAGAGCACGTCAGAGCAGAAGTCACACTGAGGTCACAATGCCCCCAGCACCCTAGGATGAGCCCAGGCTCGTTACTTGCCTGTTCTGAGCACACTCACTGTCACAGTTTCATCCTCCCCAGCCATCTCATTTTTTCTCCAAATATGCCAGCCGGCTGGCAACTGGGATAGCACCATCTTATTTTTGTGTCTGTGCCTCAACATTTTGCTTCTGCACTGGGATTGTGACCCCATCCTTGACCTGCCCATGACAGGCTCAGACAGGAGGAAACAGTCCAAACATGAAAATTCTCAAAAATGTAATGCAGAATAATTTTTCTGCCATTTATTTTTTCTACTTTCTACCACTGCTGTGGGAGAAGTCCACAAAAGTGAACAGCAGAGTAGGTGGATTATGCAAGCCCACGGGCAGTTCCTGTTACCATTGACCCGTCTCCAGGGGCTACAGAGTCCCATAGAGTCGGAACAGGAAGTTTTTCTGATATGGGAATGCTTGAAATTGTTTAGGCACCTGTTCACATACTTCCACAAGTCTCAGTTAGAGGGAGGAAGAGCCACAAAACTTGGGATGAAAACACGTACATTGGAAAGAAAGAATTGTTGGGGTCTTTATTTTTTGATTTTGTAAAGGAAGTAGATGCAGGCAAGTAAAGAAAGGAATGTGGATTCTAATTTTGTGGTATTCAATTATTCAAGGCAATAAGAGGTACAGCAAAAATCCAACCTGCGTTTGGCAGAGGACAATATCATTATTCCATAGGAAGTAGAGACCATTTATTTCAGTGCTTTCTCTTCCTGATTTGTAACTCTCATGTAAACTTTATACAGACTTCACAGAGCAGGACTGTGGCAGGTTCAAGGAGTAAGGTCTTTCCTGTACACTTACATTAAAACAAACCTTGTATTTGCCAGAGGCAGCCTCCAGTTTCTTTTCATAAAGAGGAAGAGCAGGGAACATCTTCATGGAGACTTCACTTATGATCTTCCTCATTTTATTTGCCCTTCATATTAAAATAGACCTTTTAGGCTGAAAGTTGATTATTTCCCTTTGTACATGCAAAGCAAAACAGAATGGTGTGAGATAAAAAGTAGAAGCTAGTCCAGAATAATACATGGAAGAAAACAGCTTCAGCTGCAAATGCTGAACCAGTCAGGATGTGAAAATAATTTCTCTCCTTCAAGTTGGAACAAAAATGTAGCAGGAAATATAAGTGTCCAGGTGGCACGAGCAAAAGTCCTAGGATCAGATGCTTAAAAAAAAAAAAAAAAGTAAATTTAGGTATATGAAGTTTCTCTTAGGAGCTGTTGGAGGGCAGAGAGGAAGGAATCATTTGCTAATTGTGCCATACATTTTAGAGGTTCTCCTCATTTATTCTAGTCACATACATATTCACTCTTTTACTATGGAGAGCTATTTAGCCTGCAGAGAACCACATTTCAGTGTGCATGCATTGTAAAACCACTATAGGAAGAGTGTTTAGTGAGCAGCTAATGACTTCCTTAAAAGGATAATACAGTTAACAGTTGAGAGGATGTACAGCTAAATATGGCCCTTGTAAAACTTAGTAGATTCCATTAAAAAACAGACATGCAGGAAGTGTCTAGTTCCTATTAGAACTGATTGTACACAGTTGCATGGGAAGAAATAAATTTAGTGTACAGAATTTTACATCACATCCTTTGAAAGCCTTGAAATTCTCTGGGGTCTGCAAATCTGTGCATCTGGTCCACATACACACACATACACACACAAACAATTAACTGGTGTGCCCTTACTTTAAAGGAAAATGTGCATCTAAAACTCAGTCCGCGCATTCCCAAGTGAAGGGGAACATCCTACTGACTGCAGCAGGCCTGGGTTTGCTTACACCTGAACCTGTAAGTTAGGCTCTCCCCTTGCAGATCCTACACTCACCCAGAGGGACTCCAGATCCATGTAAAGGAGGGGGAAATCCATCTCCGTAATTTCTGTGTTAGAAAAGCAATTCCATTTTCTTATTTGATATAATTTTCTATTTTGAAAATTAAAACAGAGTTAATGCTCGAATTTCCTTCATTGGATTAATCATTTATTATGAACAGCAATTATGCATTCAGTCTTACTCAAGTTAAATGATTTTATGAGACTGTGTTTATTTTCAAGGTATTTTCAAGGAAAGGATTTAGAGCCAGAATCATTTAGCATTGAAAGGTCGCTGTTCACAGGAACCTGAAAAACCTTTCTCAACTGTATTTGAAATGATTTTTTAATTCATTTGCAAGGACATCAGAGAATCAATTTGCCTCTAGCCACAGTCCTGACGCCAGCAGGTAAAGCCAAGGAAATGACCCAGAGAGCATCAAGATAAATCTGTGATGAAATCCAAGGCAAAATTGCCTACTATAAACCTAATGAACTGGACTCAGAGGACGTTCGTGGACCCAAACAAAAGCTTTTTCTTTCCCCAGAAAGACTCAATTTCCATTGACACAGTGAAACTTCAAGCTTGTAGTGTGAGGATGCCCAGCTGAGTTCAGCACCTTAGGAAGGAGGGAAGTTTCAGGCATTTGAACCGCAAGGGCTCTCACTGGTTATTTGTGCTGCTCTGCATACCACAGTGGGAACAAAACTCATGTGGGGCTTCCTTGCTACATGCTGCCCTGTGGTCCGGCAGCTGAGGAGTGATCAAGGAAAGAAATGTGTAAAACAAATAGTTATAGAATTGTTTATGTTGGAAAAGACCTCTAAGATCGTTAAGTCCAACCATTAACCTGGCACTGCCAAGTGCACCATTAAACTAAATGGCACATCTACATGTCTTAAATACCTCCAGGGGTGGTGACTCCACCACTTCCCCGAGCACCCTGTTCCAATGCCTGACAACCCTTTTAGTGAAGAAGTTTTTCATTATATCCAAACATCCCCTGGCACAATTTGAAGCCGTTTCTCTTGTCATATAGATTATTACTTGAAAGAGGAGAGTGACCCTTTCCTCACTACAACCTCCTTTCAGGCAGTTGTAGAGAGTGAAAAGGTCACCACTGAGCCTCCTTTTTTCTGGTCTAAACACCCCCAGCTCCCTCAGCCGCTCCTCACTTGTGCTCCAGACCCTTCACCAGCACCACTGCCCTTTTGTGGACACCAGTCTCTTGTGTAGTGAGGGGCCCAAAACTGAACACTGAACTCATTCAAGTTGTGGCCTCACCAGTGTCCAGTACAGGGGGGCAATCCCTGCCCTGCTCCTGCTGGCCACACTGTTTCTGACACAGGCCAGGATGCCATTGGCCTTCTTGGCCACCTGGGCACACTCTGGCTCACATCCAGCCACTGTCAGCCAGCACCTCCAGGTCCTTCCCAGTGGGCACCTTCCAGCCACTCTGCCCCCACAAGTGCAGGACTCATCACTTCACCTTGTGGAACCTCACACAATGGCCTAAGCCCTGCCTTGGCCCTCCTACCCTCCAGCAAATCAACACTTCTACAGCCAAACATCCTTTAAACATCTGGCTCTGCAGCACCCTAAAATAATTCCCTTCCTCTGCTGCCCAGTCCATCATAAGCAGAGAAGTTAAAAACTCAGATTGACAGAAGAAAGCAGCAGCTATTGAATCATGGAAGGAGTCCTTAGTTAGCAGATTAATAACAATGTATCACTGGTAGCAAATATTTTTCATATTCCAAAGAGAATATTAAACCAGTGTGGCAGACACATCTGGGCTCTCAGTACCAGTAAGCAAGAGGGAAGTGAAGGATATCGCTATTGCAAAGAAGAACGTTTAAAAATGAAGTGGACTTTTCATTGTGAGGCCTGGGTTTTATGTAGTATTTTTATTACTACAGATGGTTTTGTGGGGAATATGATGGCTATCCTGCTGTGATGGATGAATTGCATTCAATTTAGACGCCTGAATTTCCTGTCTACAGATTTTGAAGAAAATAAATAAACAGTTTCACACAGGAAATGAGCAGAAGTCTCTCTGTGGCACACAGCACTTGCACATCATTGATTTGTGATCTGATATTTAATGGACTACCTTGTGTTGAGAATATGCCACTGACATAAACTTCACAAACAGCACCAACAATCAGCTTCCTAAGAGTGCAGGCAAAATGAGTGCAGTCCCCAGCATCTCTTGTCATCTCCTGTGCCCTTTTCCAACTCTGCTGAAGTGCTTGGGCTAACAGCTACTCTACCTGTGGCTTTTGCATAGTTTATCCAGAACTGGAGTGATACACTTATGTTTTTACACACATAAAAATATGAGCAGGTTATAGATGCACTGCTTAGAAACCTCATTTAGCAACAGAATCATCATGGATGTGCTTCTGCTGAGTCTGAGTCAAAACCACTTAACCAGGGCTAACGTGAGCTGCTGCACAAGACAGTGACTGGCTCTGGTGGGCCTCTTGTAGGGCTGTCACCAACCTCTCCCTTGCCTAACCAAAAGGTCACTGACTTTATTAGCACAACAGAAATCCTAGCACATATTAAAAAAACCTTAGAATTTGCCATATTTGCCCTAGATGCCAGGGAAGGCTCAAGAGTTTCTTGCTTCCTCCTTCCCAGAATCAGTGCTTCTGGTGGAATTTAGGCTGCTGGTGCAAGGGCAGGCAGCAGCTGCCCAGTCTCATGTCTCTGAGGTTTACCTGGTGTCACTGTGGAGGGAGTTCCTTAGCTCAGCTCTGTAACGTCACATCACTTCATGCTCTCAGGCATAAGATCACCAGCAGCCACGGCTGTCTCTGGAGCCTTCTCAGGCAGAGTGACTGTCTCAGGAGCACTTTCCCCCCTCCTGCAGTCTGGAGAAGTTGAAACTTTGTGCACCCAAGGTGACATCCGCATATGGCCTGAGCACCCCCAATCACTTTCTCCGCTTTCTGTGAAGGAGATGTTAGTCTTCTTTCCAGTTGATGATTTGCTCACCCTGTTGCTCCAAAGCAGCAGCCCTCTGGGTGGGGACATGGCAGACACCCTCCAGGCTTGTGACATGCTCTTCTCAATACCCTTAATGGGTGGAGAACCTGCAGTGTCCCTTTCGTTTCACATGGCTCCATGGAGGGCAATGTGGCTTTTCCCAACTTGTACCATTTGGTGCTGCTTCTGTGTGCATCCCCAGCTCAGGCTCCCCAGATTTTCTGCCTGATGCCTCTTTTCCAACAGAGCCATGACAGTGCCTGCTCCAGCTCAGGAGCACGTCAGCCTGGCCTCTGCCATGTTAATTCTGCAGTGAGTGATTTCCTTTGCCTGTCACACATTAAACAGGAGGCTTCCAGTTCCATATTACAAAAGTCTTCAAGACACAAATCCTCTCAGTAAAGGTGATCAGAAAAACATGGGAGAGGAAGAGTATCTTTATAGCAAGGAGTGAAGAAAGAAATTACAACTGTCAGATTTGAAGTGACTTTTTCTCACAGTCATTTTTATACACTAACACAGTGACATGTTGAGACTCATGAAGTTACACCAACACACTTTGCATTAACACCAGAAAGAGCCATCAGCCACTGTCTCTGCAGCAGTGTTTGATCTGGGAGGGTCAGTCCTTCAGGAGATGCCCTTGTTACCTGCTGGCAGCAGGGGCTGAGGGAGGCACTCCTATGTTCACATCATGTCTCAAGATCACACTTTGGGCTGACTGCCCAAATGATCCTTAAACGATATGTAGGATTACCCAAGTGACACAATCCTGTGGAAATCTCAAGTATATATTCAGGGTAAGGGTGTTCTCCAGCAGCTTCAGCAGAAAGCACGGGTGCCCATCCTTCCCCCAGACTAATCCACCAAGATTGTCCCAAACCCTCCCACAATCTGCATGGACACTGAGGCCAACACCTCTCTAGCATCTCACCACAGGCTTCTTTTACCTATGGAGATGGACTACACCATCTCAGTGATTTGGGAAAGATGTGAGGCCACAAAGCACCTTCTAGAGGGCTGTTATCCTAAGAAAGGCTCCATCATCAAAAGGAAGAGCCAGGTCTCAGCCAGGTTCAGGACACCTATGGTGGTCTGGAAAGCACCAGGTAGGCAGGCCTGGAGGTCACACAGAGGGGTAATAACCTTGCTTGTTACTTCCCTCCATCTGTAGCCAGCCAGAGTGGATAAAGGTGTTGATGAAACCAGTTACTGCAAAGCTGACATAAAGCAAACAGCCCAGCTGAGAGCTCATTAGCCATAAAAAAGGATGAGGAGTGGAAAGTGCTGATCACTGATGGTGGTGGTCTGCAGCCCAGGCTCCAGGGCTTGGCCAAGGAGAGCCTGGCACTGACCCAGAGCCTTGCTCAGTTCCCTGATGAGCTCTTGGAGGAGGAGGAGAGGAACAATGTCTGAGGTCTTTCCCAGAGTGTCCAAGACCCAGACCAACCTGCCACCATGAGTCTCCACTGGCACTTTAGTTGAGAAGGAGGTTGGAAACGTAGAGCAGCAACAGACCTTGACTGATGACAGATAAGGTGACTGTATTTAAGAGTGATCTTCTATCTTCATCTTACTTTTATACTCACTCTCCTTGTTTGCAATCTCTGAGTGAAGCCAACCTTTGTCAGAGTGGGAATATAAACACTTATTTTTATGCATATGAATTCAAGACCAAATCATGCAGCCATAAAACTGGAGATAAACAGGACATACCATGACAAGCAAAGAGATGGGACTCCTGCTCAACTCCTCAGAGGCCACTGGCCCCTGAGAGGTCTAACCAAGAAGAGGCCACCCTGCCAGCCACCCTGAGACATGCCCCAGCACAGCAGCAGCATCACCAATGCCTTAAGTTTTTTGCTTCTATATTTTTCAGATCCTGTACTGCATTAGTGTATAACTCTGAACTCCATATACAATGTTAGCAAGCTCTCTTCATGTTTTGGTCAGACAAAACAATCCTTCCAGGCCTGAGAACCAAGGTCACCCTCACAGCCCCAGGCCTGAAAAGTATAAACAAAAGTAAATTGGAGAGGAGCAAACTGGGGAATATGACTTCATTACCTGAAGCTGCAATTACAGAATCACAGAATTTCTAGGTTGGAAGGGACCTTTAAGATCATCGAGTCCAACCCATGTTCTAACACCTCAACTAGATCATGGCACCAAGTGCCACATCCAGTCTTTTTTTAAACACATTGAGGAATGGTGACTCCACCACCTCCCTGGGTAGATGATTCCAGTATTTGACCACTCTTTCTGTGAAAAACTTCCTCCTTAATTCTAGCCTGTATCTCCCTTGGCACAGCTTGAGACTGTGTCCTCTTGTTCTGTCTGTTGTTGCAATTGGACAATTAACCCCTGACATGCAAAAAGACAAAACTTACATCTGTCTGAAAAACTCATGACTATCATCCATTTTGGGTGTAGTGTCTCTGCAAGGCTTTTGCAATGCTCAAGGCCTTTAATAAAGCCTATTGAAGGCCTTCAATAAATACCTACTTTACTCTCTGACTCTGTGTAGCCTCTGTTCTAGGTAGCCATTCCAAGGCATCATCACCCTCACCCCCAGGTGTTTGGGGCTCCTCTCTCTGCAGAGTCACCTGGCCTCAGTGTCCCTGTGCCCCAAGCGTGGGCAGCAGGAGCAGGGCTCCACCTTCAAACTCCAGAGCACAATCACACACCAGGGTCTTTCTCAGGGAACCCCTAGCAGATTCCTCCAAGCGAAAAACAGCTGCAGCAAAGCAAACCAGGGGCAGATCAGCCACTCAGGTGCTGCAGCAGCACCTCCACAGTCTGTAACCCTCACCGAGTTCCCAGGGAGCACATCAGGGGCAGCCCTGGCTAATTATTGGTGACATCCATGCTTAACAGGGGTCAAGCCCTGGCCCTGTCTTTCTCCAAACAGGCTTAATAATTATTAACTTCGGGCTGGATGAGGAAAAAACAAATGTTAACTAATAACCTTGATTTCCTAGTACACACAAACCATGTTTTTTGGTTTTTTTTTTAATTGGCTCTGCTTGACTTTCTATTTGCCTGGGAAATACTGATCTGGTGCTTTACCCCCTTCCTGCAGTTTTATACCGAGGGAAGGACAGAAAATCTGCCATGATGAATCAACAACACAAAGTGAAGTCACAGATGTGCCCCAGTCAGTGGGTATGTGGCCGCACTGACAGAACCAGGACTTCCTTTCTTCTTCTTACCTTATGAATTAATTTGCCTTCATGTCAGCTCACTTGTAACTAAACTGGCTTCTTTTCATCCTATTTTTTTAATGATGTACTCTGCAGAGCTTCGTATAGCCTGAGGTGCTCAAATGGCATGTAAATGGATATTGCCCTGCAAGCTGCACTCTGCCACACAATTGCTATCGTCTCTTAAGTCTTAAAAGCCTGGGCACGATGTGAATTACAGGCTTTTCTTCTCCATGTGGGGCTCACAGCTTATAGTCCTAAATTACATTTTGTCAGCCTGTTGTCAAAGTAAGATAGAAGACCATTAAAAATAAGCTGCAGTTATGTAAGTGTTCAAGAGTGTCTAAATATTAATGTCAAGATTTTGCATAATGGCAATGCTCTAAATAATCCTTTTTAGCCTTTGTAGTTTAATCTTTGTTCATATTTTATCCATTAGTTACCTCTAAATAGCATGGTTCTTTTGATAAGTAAGAGGCTGTGAATAACATTTACTGAAATTTCAACATTCTTGTCTTTCACGGCCACAATCAGAAATGACTCCGTTCCTGGGGCCGCTCGTCTTTCATATTTTAATTGCAAATGAACTACACAACCTGCAGCAGTTTAAACAAAACCCAAACAAAAAGCAAAATAAATTTTTAAAAAAGTATGCATCCCAGTGCCCATCTCCTGCTTCTACCATCTATTCTTCAAATACCAGAGGTATTTGAAATCTCACATTGCTCACAATTATGAGCACTTAATTCACACCATTTTTCTACACAATTTTATTTACTGACTTCCAAAGCTTACTGAAAAAATGCTGCCTTCATGACAAGGTGATGAGATTAAATGATAAAAGGCAGGAATTGAAAGTTTCATATTGTGCCTAAGTAGCTGCCAGTGTCCCCAACTGATTTGTTGTGTCAATGAATTGCTGGCCTTGACTGGAGGCCCCAGCATTGGGCCCCATGGATGCTGTAGCACCCAGCAGTGGAAAAGAAGGGTTTAATTTATTTTATGTGATCTTGATATGGTACAATCCTACCCTACCAGGGCTTTAGTCTAGAAAAAAACTTGCATCTCTGGATGCAAGAGGTGTCATGTGCTGTGAGCATGGTTTTGGTCAGGAAAAAATAAATTCTCTAAATACCCTAGCCCTCCCTTTCTCACCAAATGCAATGAGAATCTCATCGCTTCAGTATTTTGTAAACAGCCAACTATATCAGCTGGTTATAAAGTTTTGAAATTTGTTTCCAAAATCCTCAGTAATTCTTTTGTTAATTTATGTTTCACTTATCTAAATAAAAATAACCAAGAAAGAGAGACTGAAAAAGTGCAAGAGGTCTTCCAGCAGGAGAAATGTTACCATTTAACTCACTCCATTACCATTGTCTAGGGCCATAGACTTTCTCATGTCCCCCCACTGTCAAAGGAATGTCACACATATAGCTGAGAAAAAAATTAATGAATTCTTCAGCATTAGATTTGTGGACATGGTTATCTTCTAGGTTGAGACAGTCTCATGTCTGAAGACCCCACTTTACAAGCTTTGCCACTGTGGTTGGGTTTTAAGGAAGGTCTGACATGGGTACAGGCTGTTGAGAAAGCACTGAACAGTGGTGCTGAATGATTCATGGTGTCACACTGGAGCCTGTTGCAGAAATAGCTACTGAGAGCAGAGAGCATCCCAAACTCTGGCCTACAAAGCAGATTCTACAGTGTGAATCACTTGGGAGTGATTCTCTCTCCTTATTTCCAGATGCTAAATTACTTAAAGTGTTGCTAAAAATATGACTATTGCCTAATATTACCCTTATAAGTAGTCTTTTTGCAATATCATCTTGCAAGCTGTATGGGGAAATTCTCCCACCCATGTGACAAATATATTTGATAACTCTTCAGAATCTAAATATTCCACTGAAGGCATTCACTTTCCCTATTTTAAGCCAATTCTTCCTACTTTGGTCAAATGGAAGTGAGCATTAGATCATGCATGAGGTGAAAAGGAGCCCTAACCTGCACTTTTTGTTAGCTCTGGAATCTGCCGATGTAGGGACGACTTGCAGGAAGGATGCACTTCCAAGCTTTGCTTTTCCAAAGCCTCGAAATCCTGGGGCACTGGAGCTGCTCAGCCCTCAGCATGAAGAGCTGTGGAGCAGTGAGAGGGGCACAGCACAGGGCAGTGCTGCCCAGACCCAAAATGTCTGGGACAACTATCACCCTTTTTTGGAAATACCCATGGGGAATAGCTGGTTTTATCTTGTATCAGAGCTTCTGTTCACTGTAATGACTCATAAATTTTCACTCATATCACCCTGGCTCTCTAGAGCACTCCAGTGTCCTGAACAAAAGCAGAAATAATTAGGTACCACTGCAGCGGCTAAATATTATTTGGTTCTGAACATCAACTTTAAGGGAATTGACACTTAAACTTCATCTCTCTAACCTTTTTTGACAAGGATTTTGGACTGCTAACAGAGTACTAAATCAAAGCAGCATTAACAGATTCTGCACAATAATGAGTAACACTAAACATTTCCTCAAACTTTGCAGAAGGATTGCAAAATTGTATATTTTTACAGTAAATGCCTACAAACTCTTTGTATATATGGTATTTGCACAAGGTTAATATTATTTTTCTGGTTTTGCATCCACACAAACCCCTGTACAAATGTGGGCGTGTATGCAGACACATGAGGTCAGTTGGTAAAAGCAATCTACATTTTTAGTATATTGTTTTAATACCCTGGGTACAATGGAATTTTCTTACTGACATTTTGACAGTATTTGGACCACTGTTCATGACTACAAAAATTCCATGGAAGTTGATGATGAGCTGTAGAAGAAACGTGTCTTTGCAGCAGAATGGCATTGAATGGCATTGTTTTCTGCCTGCTGTTCTCCCCTCTTCTCTTTAAAATACTTCAGCCATCTAATCCAGGATCAGAAATGACACTGTGTCACTTAAATTGCCAATGGCATTAAACAAGTCCTGAAGAGTGACTTTGTTTTGCTAAACAAAAAAAAAAAAAATTAAAAATTTGTGTGGCTGTGTTTGTGCACAACCCATATTCTACAAATCATGTGTTCAAGCAGTTCAATGTCTGCTTACAAATAACAAGAGCCTCTGCAGAAATGGGTGGGGGCTCACAAGCTGACCTGCTAACCAACCACCAGCCAGGATAAAGGATTCACACAATCCCATAACGTACTTTACTATCATGGAAAATTGGAATGCAGTACCTAGGAAACACTTCTAGGGGAGTCTGCAGAGACCTCTCTGTGCTGCCCAATATTTTGGATGGGGCGAGGTTTTTGCAGTCATTTCCTACAAAGCTCTGATATCACCCTGATGTGCTGCTGCCTTGGGGAGGAAGGCTGTGGGAGAGAGGATGGCCAGACACCATGCAGTCCAACACAGCTGGAAGTGGAAGAGGGATGATGGCCACTCCATGCTTCTGGATGTTTCCAGCCCTGTGTAGGATGTTTTACTGGGAAATGCTGGCAAAAGGTACCTGGAGACCTTTTGGAGGAGGCACAGGGAGGGATGGAGAGAGAGGAGGGATGCAGGGAGAGGAACAGTGGTGTGGGCAGGGGAGCCAGAGCTATTGCCCAAGCAAGGGCTGAGGCACTGCAGCCATACCCCAGGCCAAGGAAACTCCTCCCTTCCTTACCACCACGTCTTACACAGGGCCTGCAGAAAGCACACATGAAGACACGTGGAGCAGTTCCTATTTTCAGCAGTGGCTGCATGTGTGCCAGAAATAGGCTTTCAGTTCTTTTCTGGCTTCCAGTTCATGCAAACGAAATACAATGAAAACAATTGCTGAGCAAAGGCAGAACTGGAGAGAGATGCAAAGGGCTGGGAGACTGTAAAAAATGAATGGCATCCCTGCCCTGCTACCCAGCAAGAACCACTGCATGGTGTCGCTGGGATTCCACCAAGTACAATCACTGACCAGGCATCACATAGTTTCCACCTCTCGAAGCAAAAAAAAAATTGCTATTTTCTCTTTGAAATCCTTGGAAACTCTGCTAGAATAAACTCTCTAATCCTGTTTGAACAAGTGTGATTTTATATTCTCAGTGTTTGCTTTGTGTTGCATTACAAACTCCCATAGCCACTCACTTGAAAAAATGCTTGTGGCTCAAATACATTGAATAGTCAAAACCAAACACTGTTTACTCGTCTGATTGAATTAAAAGCATTCTATTTAAAGTGTTTACAAAATCTTCTACATGTAATAGGGATTCACTGCAAAGCCAGAACAGTGCTTTTATGACTTTTAGAAATCGTTGCTAAGGAATCAGGATAATTTGATTATGTTAGCAAGACTGTTTAAAAATTCAGGAAATTGGAACTCTGTTCAGTAAAATGAAAATAGGTTGTAGGAAAGAGATACTCGGGCATTAAATGCTACAAGACGTTCTGGTGTAAATTGCCAGATGTTCCCATTTGGGGAACTGAACACAGTGAAACGTTTTGATTGAGGATTGCAGCATGCAGTACAGAGTCATCAAACCTCCCTCAGGCTCGGGATGAAACTCCTCGTACCCTGCTGGAATCATTCAGTGCAGCAAGTTCCTGTGAACTCTCAGCTCAGTGCATGGAAGTGGCTCACACAACCAGCTCAGGGCACATGTTGAGCTTGTTGCATCTCATCATCCTATGCATATGCTTGACAATAGGTATTGGATCTGGACATCTGCTTCTCATTCAAAGCCTGCCTGTGTGCATGAGCCATTTAAAATGAAAATTGCTGTGAAGTAAATCCTGAAGAATTTGAGTTTGTACTGGATTTTTCACACTTGGGGTATGTAAAACTGCAGTGGAAATCCATCAGCTGGTAGCAGCTATACAGCAATGTTGCATAGGTAATTCTCAGGCACAGCAAATCCAGTGGGTCTGGATGGCTCTTTTATTTTGTTTAATGGTCAAAAGGAATTTTGGTGACATTGCTGAGGATACACATTCTCTCTTCTGTTTTTTAAGTAATGCAACAGGATTGATCCTTGACCTGGAGGGCGACACAGAGGTGACCTCCACCTCTGACCCCCCCTTCCTCCACAGAACCCAGCTGGGTGATGGGCAGAGCAGAAGCCTGCCAGCCCTGGGCTGCTCTGCCAGTGCCACCCTCAAGAACAGGATTTCCTGTGATTCTGAAGCAAATTTCACCCCTTCTCTGTGTTTCAGTTTTAGTAGCAGATACACTGAGACCCCCGGCTGTTTGGCAAAGATGCATCACTGGAGGAACAACAGGAGGATTTTTATGCAATAGGAACAGCTCAAGAAGATAGCAATGCACTGAACCCACTGTGATTTTGGCCCCATTTCCTGCTGAGATAATTACAGAGCTTGTGAAATTGCTCTGCACCAGTGTGGCGTCTGAGGGGCAGCACCACAGGCAGAGGGGTGTCCAACAGGAGAGGTGTAGAGGTTCAGCTGCTCTCTTGAACCTTACCTCAGGGTCTGGTTCTGGCACCAGAGGGCAAGTGAGGACTATTTGAGCTGGATTAACACTGAAATCCATAAACCACTAAGAAAAGGTCATTCTTCCCTGAAATAGCTGTGGCCATGCCTGGGTCTCCCTTGAACCCTTCTTGTTGGTGTCAATTTTCATGGGAGGCTGAACATTTCCCCCCCTTCAGGTGTACAGATTTTGGACCAGATACAGATCTGCAGGAAAATGTACAGTTTCCCTTAAGTCAGCATGCCAGCACTTGTGCCTCCCTCATGTTCACCATGGTGTGAGCAGGCATTTCTGACTCCACGTGATGCTCACCCACTCCTTATAATCAGCTTCTACCTGTTAATCCCTCACTTTTGTAAAATTTGCTGTCAAGCTGATACAGATGTGAACCTCCACCCAACAGGTCATAACTGGTGAAAATCCCTACACTGTTCATACTTCCCAAGGGTTTTTCTTGAAGCACTTTTATCAGCAGCAAATTTAAGATCAATTTCAGATTTTTATTAAAAAGGCACACCCCTCATCTCTTGCACTGTCACTACTTGGTACAGCTTTCTAATAATCTTCAAAAAGAAGGTCGAGACTAGAAAAATGGGGCTTACGTAATATGTAAACTAAAAATTTCACCATGAAGCTGTATCATGATGAGGTTAGTTTTCTTAATTCCTTTTTGTTGCTGCTGTGACCATTAACCCCAGTGCTCCTGGGAGAGGAGGGCAGGCAGGGCAGGCAGCTCAGCAGGGCAGGCTGCAGAGCAGAGCAGGAGGCCCAGTCTCCATGGCTGTGCTCATGCTGTGCTGCACCATGGACCATGCAAACACCTGCGAATTACAGAGGCAGCAAAGTGCAGCAAGAACTCACAAACACAAGTTTTGCAAGCACATTGTAATCACAGAGAGCTGGGGGTGCAGGAGGCTGCTCTTGGATGTTGACACGAGGAAAAGCATCCTTGTGAGGCATTTGTGGAGTTCAGCCACACTCTAGCCTGCCATTGACACCAGCCACTCAGCAGGTTTGGGGTCTCTTCAGAGAGAAAGGACCCACAGTATCATGTTTGGAGAAAAACTCCTTACAGGGGCTTGCCTGTTGTCATCAAGTCAGATCCTCAGCCATCTATAGGTGAAGGGACTGAGTCCACCCTGGTCTTCTTCCTTTCCTATCAAAATCCAACATTGATCCTGGCAGTAGCTCTTTCTGTGGAAATCTCTTCAGCTGCCAGTATCTGAGCAGGGTTGAAATCAAGCTAAATGTGCTCACTCAGCTTCACCTTTTCGAGGCAGGCCTGCCTGCAGAAGATGGAGCCATGCCCCACTGCTGCCCACTCAGCACTTCACAAAGCCCTGTGAGGGTGCTGGGTCTGTGGTGCTCCATGGGAACAGTGATTTTTGCACATAACTTCTCATGGGTGAGAGACCAGGACACCAGGAGACAGCAAATGGAATTTAGCCTCTTAATAGCATTTATTTAGATTTGCTTTAGTAATGGGCAAGAATAAGGGCCTAAGAGCCCAGGAGACTATAATCCTTTTAGGCACTCAAGCTCCTGAGCAGAGTGAGGTGAATCTTCCAATGTCATGTGAAAGACTTGAGAGACTCAGAACCACAGGAAATTCAGGGAATCCTGATGCCTCTGAATGAGGCAGCAGATGATGGATGGCTCAGAGGGGTTTTCCTCTCCTGGTTTTTTGGTACTGCTAGGCAGAAGAACAGGGGCCATAAAGACAAACTGAACTGGCATGAACATTAACTTTCTAATATCTATAACAAACTCTCTTTTCCAGAAATTTTGTGAGAAACAAGAGAGATTTTGCTAAAACTGCACCTTGACTATTAAGGCTTGAAGACGCAGTGCTCTAAGCTGCTGAAAAAGTATCAAATCCTTCAGCAAGGGATTTATCAAAACATTTAAGTGTACTCTTCATAATGCGAGGTGGAACTAGTATGCTTGATAACACGCCTTCTTACCAAGTTAAATAAGAATGTAGGACTTTTGAAACAAATCAGCTCTTGGAGTCTACTACTGTCACTGTGCTTTTTCATCTCAGGAAATTTCTGAGGACTATAACTGGTGAAGATTTATTTCATTGTGTACTTCTGAAGAAAAATCCATGTTAGAAAACAAGGGCTTGAGCTGTGGCAGATGGCGCTTTTCTGAAGAAGAAATTAGTGTTTAATAAGGACTGTAATAGTGCAAACCAGATGTTCATCTCACATTTTATCTTTGAAAGCATTTGGGAGGATGCCATATAGATACATATGTGCATCACAGATCTTGAAAAAATACACAACTGGATCCCCAGGGGCTCATTAAGGGAGGAGTAACTTTTTGTGAGCCATCGCACTCCACCAAAAAAGCAAGGTCTGTTTAAACTATGACTAAAGATCTCTTAGGAATCCCCTTTCACCTCTCTCAGGGACAGAGCAGCAGTCCAGAAGAATAAGGGTAGCAGCAACCTGGTTTACCAAGGAAAATGGAGACTCTAGTTTCATCAAGTATTTTTGAAAATAATACTTAATTAAGAAAGGAAGGCTCATCAAGAAATGCTACTCTTACTGGGCTTTGTCTAGCTCGCCACTGAGATGCAGATGTGACTTCCTAGCTGTTCATACTGTGACTTCCAACAAAACACAAAGCTGTAGGGACATTGCTCCTGTACGTGACAGCCTCTCTCAGCCTTCAGTGCACGGTTCTTTCCTGGGCAGTGGAGAAGCGTTCCCCATCCTTCTCCTTCCACCTGCAGCTGAGCTGCCTGAACGTTCAGCCTCATGGAAGGTGCTCCTGGCAGAGCAGAGGCCTGAGGTCAGAGCTCCAGCCTGGTGCTGAGGTCGTGCAAGAAGACAATTTAAAGCCACGTGTGGCTGTCACTCCCCGCCTGTGCCATGGACACCTTCCCACAGTGACACATGGCCTCGGGTGCCCGTGGGCAGCACAGCTGTGCCTGTACTCCCCAGGCACCAGCCCCTCCTGCCACGCATCCCCAGGGCTGGCCAATGTGAGAGTGGCTTCACTGGCACTGCTGGAGAAGTTTAGCACCTTGGCCTTTTGCACTTGCACTAAACAAGGTCTTGCTTCCAACCAAGACTCTGCTTTACTACCTTCACTTAGCAAAACCACATCCTGCTGTAGAAAATCAGCCTTGGATGGATAAATGCCTACTCACCTGGGAAAAATCCAATTAAAAATGCAGGTGGCAAATACTCCAGCTGCAGTGCAGCTCTGCGGCTCCTCCCAGTGCTGGGAGCAGCATCCAGGGACTGACAGAGGTGCCCATGCAGCCTCTGAAAATAATTACTCCTTTGCTTGTGCTGCAGGCCTGGCTCCTGGCTCCTTGCAGGGTGGGCAAATTTCAGGGATTTTGTCCTATGCCAGGGGCCTGGCAGCACCCATGGCTGCTGGCCTGGCAGTGAGAGGAGCTAGGAGCCCTGCAGGAAGAGGCTGCTTCTCCAGCAGTGCCTGCTGACCTCCTTCAGTCCTTACTACTGCGGCAGCTGGAGTTCTTTATTCCCAGTTTTTTAAACAAAGATTTTGTCATAGCACTGAGATAATCACCAAGAGGCTGAGCATTTTAGTTGGCTCTGCTATGATTACAGGTCTCTTTCCTGCAAGCCAACAGGGAGACCAAGTGGGTACATGCTCCATTTGTTGAGGAAGCACGTCTGAGTTCCTGCTGCCCTCCTTTTTCACATCCAAGCAAGCCTGCCTCAGCATACAAACAAATTCAGAAAGCAAAGATGCTCAAGTTATGTGAGGCACATTGGAGAAGCACACAGAAAAATATCCTACCTAAGAATCCACAGTGGATGTAATTACCAGAATATTTTTTCTGGGAATGGCATTTGTACTTCTGCATATTATTGGGACATTCAATGCCATGGTTGTTTTTGCAGTCAGAGTTCAAGATACACTACATGAAGAAGTTTGCAATATGTATTGTATTAACACAAAAAATACATTAATTAATAGGTTTTTCGTTAAGAGGATGAGATACATCTTGCACCCTTAAATTGTTTTATAACTGGTTTACATAAATTCCTTTGCTATTAGTAATTTGTAAGTCAATTAAATATGTCTGCACAGAGGACCTGGTTGAAATAAAAGGCAAGAATGATTCTCAGATTGCTTGTACTTTCATTCCAGTTCAAGGTCTCCTCGCAGTGGGGCCAGACACTATCCCGTAAACAATAGGGTTATCTTTTCCAGCTTATTGTTTTCTTATGACTCAGATACAAAACTGAACTACTGTCATTCAGTTCTGGAGGAAATGCTTTAGTTTAAAATGCTCCCACCAGAGTTCATGCTTAGTTGTCTCACCTTGCAATTAAAGCAGGTGAGGAGTGAAATGATTACTGACGTCTTTAGGAGCTCAGCTGATGCAAGGTTAGTTACTTAACTCAGTTATCTGCTAGAGCCCTTGAACTAAAATAAAGATTATTCTCACTGACAGCATCTTTTGTGTGTGCAAAAGCACAGGAGGACTCATTAAGGACTTTTATTCTTTGAAATTCTTAGGAGTTGCACCAAAACCCTGCAGCTGCTAAACGTGTCCTTTCTGAGTTAGGATTTAATGAATTTAAAATGTTGTTCAATACAGAAAACAGAAAAGAAAGAAAAATAATAAGTGTCACCATCTAATATTAGTGAAGAATTTGGAAGGCAAATAGATATTATTTTTCTTCAATGTGAAGATATTTGCAAGTTTTTTCAGCTTTCCTGGGGTCCAACAGAAGGACAAGCAAATCCTACTTCTGTAAATAGTTCTGTAAGTTCCTGTCAAGCAAATCCTACTTCTGCAAAGAATTTCCTAAGAAAAATAGAGTGAAAGCATCTGTGATCTCAGAAGTGAGGTTTACTTTAGAGAGACCACACCAGTATTCAGAGCCCTCCAGCACAGGCTGGGAACGTGGGCTCATTTCTGACCAAATTACCGCTGGCATTACACCTGAAAATCAGCAACATCCTCTACCTTTGTAAGTAAGTCTCCAAGGCTTTGAAAGGACAAAATTATTCTCCTTCTTCATGCCTATTGCTGTTAACATGGGAAAGTCATACCAAATTTCAACTGACTGGTTGGCTGAAATAGGAACATCCCTATGTGCTCGTTCATCCCAGATGTGGCTGTCCATTATCCTTGTTCTTCATTCATGAAACATCTAAACCTTGTAAAGTGAACCTTGTGGGACAGAAGCAAGGATCCTTTTTGTGCCTAAAGAGCTGTAGCTGTTGTAGCATTTCAGGCAATGTCTAAGTAGATAATTTGAATAGCATGTGCGTTTATGATTTTCTTGGCTGCAGAAGAGCGAAGAGCTCTTCTTCATCTTTGCTCTGGATCCTGTCCTGAAGGATTCCAACACTATGCAGTGTCCACTGCAAATCAACATGCAGGCAGAGCCTGCCACTGCAAGCCAGTGTGCAGAGGAAGGCACTCACAGAACAATCCCAATGACACATGTGGGAATATTCAAGGGACTTCTGTTGCTCATATGGGTTGCCATTCACAAACACGAATCTTTACCATAAAGTTTATGACTGTGCCTACTACCCCATGTAAAGAAAGAGGGGAAAGAAGAAAGCACCCACTGCCTTTGTCAAGGTGATAATTCCCACTCCAATGCACATTAGTCTTTTTTCTCCCTACTGCTTGCATCCTTCTCCCTCCCTCCTATCCTCCCATTTCCTTCCACCACTACAAAGCCCTTCAAAGATCAAAGTCATCATTGACCATGAGTTTCCACAATGTTTCTGCTTTGACACTGGCTGGGAGCCAGCTGGCATGTGTTGAAAACCATCATCAGAATCTGTTTAATTACTGTTCCCAATGCAGTGTTTTAACAAAACACTGGAACGGACACAGCTCCAGCAAGCTGATGCCCAGTGATGAGACACTGCAGCAGCACAACCATGACTTTGATGTTTGCTGTTTTAATTCTTTTTTATTCCACACTATTAATCTACTTTTTGGCCCATTCTGAAAAGATACCTTTGCAAGAATGAAAAAGGGTATCGTTAAAATTTTCCTCAATTTAGTACAAATTTTCTATTAAAATAGGTTCCACGTAGATTTGGATTGAAAATATATCACTCCCAAAAAAAGACACTCTTTCTCTTATGTCTCCTCAATCTGTGACCTGTTGTTGGATAAGGACACTCTCCTGCTAGCCTTGGAGCTGCATGTTAGTGTGATGATTGGCTGCTCCGGGCAGTGCCTGCAATTCATCCACTTGTTAAATTAAGCCCATTGTGGCTGCATCTAAGCCTTTTCCTTACCTTTGATAAATGTCAACTTCTGGTCCTTCCCAGAAGCACTAGGTGGTTTCTCTGGCTCATACCTTCTCTGGGTTCTACCCTGACCAGGCCCACATGGTTTTGCTGCCTCAGGAAATCACAGAAAATAGGGGCCATGCTCCACCTAGACAGTGGCTACCTTCATTGAAGGACCTCATGCTGTACCAGTGGCACTCATTTCCTTTCCCACCACACTCTCAAACACCTGCAGTCAGCCAGCCTGGCCACATGCTGCCTCAGTGAGCAACACTGTCTGGCATCAGGGTGCTCACAGCCACCACTACCATTGCAACAGGACAACCAAAACCTTTACCCTCTTCAAACTGTGCAGCTGGACGCTCTTCAGGTCAGTCTCTGCATTGTGGCTAAGACTTTGCACTTCCAGGGACTCTGCCTGTGAGCCTCTGTGTTACACCCACTGGGGCAGACTGGATCTCCCTGAGCACCTGCACTATTGCCTGGAATTACACCACAGAACTGACAGAGGCACTGCTCCAAACCATGGAAACCCAAAGATTGGTCTGAACTATCTGGTAGTGGGAGATCATCCATCCCAGGGTACAAGGGAAAGGTGACAGTCCCACTGTGCCACTCAAGATGGAAATTATGTCAGTGAGGCAGTGGCACCATTCACTGAGAGACATCATCAGAGCAGCCTCTGGCTGATGCACAAGTTATCTATCTCTCTTTTGAGGAGTGAAACTGTGTTCTCATGACCACTTTGACAACAGTTATATACCTGTTATGCCTCCTGTCACCCAGAAATTTGAACTGCAGGTGCCCAGGACTGGATGGCAATGACAAGGCAAGTCCTGCAGCTGAGGACACTGCTGTCCTGGCAGACATGTCCCTCAGCTGACGACTTTGCTGTCCTGGCAGACACATCTTCCTGTGAGCCAGAGAACCACTCCTGCAGTGGACAGCCTCTTTGGCAGCTCGAGGGACTGTGAATAATCCTTTTGAGCTCCTGCCACCACTCCCAGAGTGTGATCAGTACATAATGATGGCAATGGCAGAGTGTGAACCTTCTGCTTTGAGTGGCTGGGTTTGAACAATAGCGACAAGAAAGAGCTGGATATAAAGGACGTTCAAAGGGTTCTGTCCTCCACACAGATCTCATGACAAGAATGTAATCACTCCATCAGATCCCAGGGCAGTGTTGCACACAGGTCATATATTCAGGACATATTACCATGGCATCTTTACCTTGCCCCTGTCTCATGTGACAAGTGCATCTTGTCCTGCTTCACCTGCTGCATCACACAGCTGGATGTGGAACTCAGCCCTGAGAAGCCTCACTCCCAGCATCTTGTCACAGGGCTTTTGCCCATGCCTGGAGCAAACAGACTGGGGGGAAAATGTGCCTTCAAGACAACCATGTTGTTGGACCGAGAACCTCAGCACCCAGGGTCTGCCAGCAGGACACAGCATGTGTGGTGGCTGAGGCTCACAGCACTGTGCCCTGAGACATGGTCATTTCACAACTCCTCTGCTGCTCCTTCTTGTACACTAATATGCTCCATCTCCTGCATGGTGGATTTAATCGAGGGTTAACTGCTCTGGGCTTTTGTTCAAAAAGACATCAGGATTTTCAAATCCTTGGTCATCCTATCTCAGCAATTAGGGTCTGAAAAACAATCTGGGGATTATTCTGAGGATAAGCATAAAATCTTGCCCTTGGAGAGATAAATGAAAATTTTACCATAGATTTTATCCTATCCCTGGAGGGATTTTCCCCAGAGATTTCTTGTGCCTTAACTGGGTGTTCAGTTAGGAAGACCGCACATGGTGTTTAATTTTTCTGCTTCCAAGATTTGCTTGACCTAAGATGAGAGCTATGAGTGGAGGGGAGGAAGGGGAGACAGGCTGGGCAGGAAACAGAGTCCAGTGAACTTCTACAAACCTTAAACAACTGCAGTTGGCTGGCATTCAGTATGTGAGATGGACCAAGGTTCAGGGTGATTTATTTTATCTGGAATTGTTTCACGTCTCTGGATGTAATGTGTGGGGTTGGTTCCTGCTCCAAAAGCAAGGGGTCTTCTGAAGGAGGCTTTCAAGTTGATCTTTCATTTATCTGTAGTGCAGCATTTGCCTTCTCCACATTCACAAATTTGGAACTAATTCCCTGTATGACATAGCATTTAATGAGTTTGTCTCCTGAATTCTGCAAAGCATTTCAAATACTTTGATGGCATTTTCTCTTTAGTAATTAATATCTTATCAGTGAGTTTTGCAGAGAACAATGGCCTGATTCTCCCCCAATGCTGTCTTACATCTCTGTAGCTTCACTGACTACAAATGAGTTACTCCGGCTCCACATAGCAGGAGATGAGAATTAAGACCTTAAGCCTACCACTATTTAATCACATGCTTTGAACCATTTTCTCTCATTCAGAATCTGTCCTTTGCTTGCAGCCCTGCATAATTGCCATTTTACTATCTTAGAAAGCTGGTCATTATTAAGAATGTGTGTACTAACGACCCTTTGATTTAGGAACCCTGAAACGAGGGATACTGCAGCCAGGGGAAGCCCCACACTGCTCCATCCCATGGCAGGAGGTGGTGGCTCTTCTCACCTGGGTGCCAGACTTCCCTGGGGACTGTTCTACAAGCTCTGAGGGACACTGCTTATTATTTCATTTCGCCCCTAATAAGCAGCTTTTTCTACACACCTGAGAAGTTTGCAATTAGACTCAAAAAATAAAAGCTTGCTGCAGGAAAAGGAAGCTTTTCCTCTAGCACGAAAAGTCCAGCTGCATTTTCTCTTGAAAACAGCCAGACCATAGACTCTCCTTGTACTGTAGACTAATTTGTTTTGATGCTCACAGGATGTATATTCTGAAGTTGGAATAAATATGCTGAAACATGCACAACCTGGACACATCTTTATTTCATTCTTTTGGCTCTGGATGCAGTTCCATCCTGAGAAGGTAAAAGCAACACCAACAGAGAGAGAAACCGAAATGCAAAAAACCCAGATAGCTGTGATAAGGCTTGACATAGACAGATGCTCACTTGCTGTTGGAATATATGTTTATTTAAAATATATTTATATCTGAACAACAAAGCAGGAGCAGGCAAGAGGTATCAGATACTGTTTTAAAATAATTTCATTAATTACACACAAATCTGGACTAACTTTAGCATGTTCCGTGAATTAAATGGGCAAGTACTTCAGGATCTGTTTACTCTCGTAAATTAGGAGGTGATAAGTGGTGTCAGTTAATTCTGGTGATTTTTTTCATGTGTGCAAGCATTACTCATATGGGTAAAGATTTCCAGAGCCAGACAACAGAAATTAGTTAAGTGGGACACGTTGGGCATTAAATACTGAGAACAATATGAAGAAAATTTTTGCCGTAAAAACATTTAAGCTACAAAACAAGGTGTTTGAAGTTGAGAAAAATCAAAATTAAGGTTGTCCTTGCAACTAATGCTTTTTGATACTATCTTTAATTATAGTCATCTGTGTCATTGTCTCCATAGCTTTAAACTTCTGCAAAAAAGTACAGCATGGATCTTGCTGCTCATGGATATTACTGACAACATTATCTTTCACTAAAAAGCCTATTATTTATACTGATCAGCCAATGCAGAGCGTTGGGGCTGACAGACATCTTCCCTTTGCTCTCTGCTGACAGCAAAGGAAGATGGTGCCTTACGTCTGACACTGTGATTTCAGGGTCTGGAGGAAAATACAGTTATTCAGTGATGGAAGTCATCATCTTGTCTTGGTCAGGACTGTATCCTTCCCCTTCTCCTCCCACCACCCCAGACACTGCATGGTCCTGCTTTCCTCCCTTGCTGCCCCCAAGGGTATCACCTACCATGGGCCTGATGTCCTGACATTTGCCCCTCTGTGCCAATGTCTCCTTCTACCCCCACTCCTGTCCTTCTCCCTCCCCATATCCCTCTTCTTCTTCAGTCTCCACCTTTTACAACCACTGAACCTCTCTTTATTCTTCCATGAGTAAACCAAATTCCCCTCTCTTTCCCCTTGCTGCACAGGCACACACAGCAGACCTTGTCTCACAAGTGCCAAGGGCAACTCTACAGCCCTTTTATTTGGAGACCAAGCACAGAAAGATTTCTATGGCTCTGAGCTGGAACATGTTTGGCCTAGATGGGATTTTTAGATGTCAGAATTTAACAAGTCTCTACTGAGCATGTACAAACTGCAAAGACAGTAATGCTTAGACATGGTCCAAAGCTGGGAATAATCTCCCAAATGTGTTGAAAAGAAAATTTCTGGTGTTTGGTTGACTTCTTTTGCCAAATTTTTGTGCTTTCCTTCCATGCATGGAGGTAAAACATCTTCTTAGGGAAATTTTGGAGGGAATTTGTATTACTATAGACAAAATAACATACTTTCTCCTAACCTTGCTCTTGGAACCAGATGCAGCATTCTTGATAAAACTTGCAAAACAAAAATAAAATTGAACAAATGAAGTCAGCTGGAGGTTGATACCCAGTATAGGAAATTTCAGCTTGCTGCATTAAACTTTGGCAAATGTATAAGCAACTGACAACAAGATATAATAATGAAAAAGTGTTGGGCAATCACTGCACCTCTAATTCATAACTCCTACACATTTTAAGATAATGGAAATTACTCATGTTCATCAGAAATTGAATAGACGCTTCTGTAATTACTTGTATTATTCAGTTAGCAACAGCAGCCAAATGTATGTCTGACTTTCATTAACTTGAGCAGTACACCTTGCAGTATTAAAATCTATTTCAATTCAACCCTTCTGTATTTTTCTTCTGATGTACTGCATACAAACCTTAACTATGATATAATCTTCTGGGAAAATAAACTAAATCAACAACGCATTTCATTTGCAGAGATCATCACATATGAGACACTTTCAGGTATGCAAAAGTCTCAGGCAAATACTGAGCCATAGCTCTAAATAGAACTTACAGAGACAAAGAAATACTTTTTCTATTTTAAAGATACATTTTGTCCTAATTAAAACAAACAAACAAACAAAAAAAAAACAACAAAAAAAGCTCAATAGCTTTGGCTAGAATTGTCAGAATGGTAAACTGGTAAATTTTACCCTGTTCAGGAGGCCAGCACAAAGTGACACTGAGTTTCTTACTGCAGTTAATGTCCAAAGTTTCTGTACCCAGGACAGAAGTGGGTTTTGGCCAAGTTTTATAATTTTTGGTAGCTCCAGCTGTCAGCACTGTGTCCTTCACTTTACTTATGGTTCTTGGTAGGCACCTACACTGGAAAAGAGATTCTTAAATCAGCAAGGCACTCGGGGCATGTATTTTACATTTAAAAGATTCAGCGAGATGGTGAATGGCAGGGAACGAGCCCTACTCCAGGAGTGCTGCCAAAGCTGGACTTCAGTGCCAGGTGTAAAGGCCACCTTTGAATCTGGACTAATGACTGGTTCAGATGTTCCCCTCTAGGCAGAGGTGGGGGCTTTCTGAAAGGAGCTCTCTTGGAAAGCTGGCTGACAGCATTCTCAACGAGCACAGATGACTCCAGCCCCCCCCGGCTGCCCTGCACATCCCCTGCATCCCCTCACTGCAGCAAAGCCCCCAGCCCAGGTGCATGTCTCTGTCTCCTGGCATGGACACTCACTCCTTTTGTTGCAGAGCGACAAACACAAACCAGCCCCATTTGCAGGCTACTTCTGGACTGTTTCACCCAACCCACCATCTCGTAGGAAGTTGCTGCTTGTGCTCTGCCTTTAATGCCAGCCTTTTATTTTCTTATTACATCTCCCTACCGCTATACTTGTCTGTGAAAAATGAACAAAATAAAGTTTTGTCAGCTGCATGTTTCTGTTGCCAGCTGTTGCATGCCATGCTCAGACTTTCTGCTGCATTCATATAAAGCCTATCACTATAAACCCCATACAGCCCAGCTGTGCAGCCCCAGAGGTGCCACAGCAGACACAACAAGCACTGGTTGCTCAGCAATGCCCTTAGCTCCTGCTGCGCTATTGCTTCAGCTATCAGGGATGCCTGGTTTTGTGCAGACATGTTTTGAACTTCATATCTAACCAAACTAAAACTATAGATACAATAAAAATTAAATAACCTGCATATGTCTATGATTCAGAAACTGCATAGGCCTCTGCATCAAAGAGAAGCACGCATGTCCTAAGGTGTTCTGGGGCTGCTCAGAACTACCCTTTAGAACAAGAGCCTGTTGAGGAAGGATGCATGCTCATGTAATTGCACTGTTAAGAACTGATGCAGAAAAGAATCATTCATTGATGTGTTACCAAAAATTGCTGGCACCTCTCCTGTGGTTCAATGGCCCCATAAGTAACAGTCCCACTCTACCACATCCCTGAATTCAGATTATACTACAGAAATGAACACAACTGCACTTAAAAATATTACATAGAATAATATTACTTAGAAATATTTCTATAGAAGAGATGAGCAGTTCTATTGTTCTTAAATTACAAGGATAAAATTTGGGAGTTTGAGGATGTGGTAATAAATCTCTTTAAACTGCCCTAACAACACATCTTACCAAGTTTTTTCAGGTCATTGTCAGTGTGGCTTCAAACCCATTTAATGTCAGCTGTATTCTTCCTTTTCACAGGTTCTGTCTCTCTTTGAATAAGTTATTTGAGAAAATTTGACCCTTCTTATGATCTTTGAACGTGATGCCAAGTCTTTCCCATCCTGGGCGCAAATACAACCAGTCAAATACAACAAATACAACAAATCAGTCATTTATATAACAAACAGTCTGGTCAACACCACCTTGTCATCCACTGCAGTGTGAGGCCCAGGGCTGTGCTTTGGGTCAAGCGTTCTCAACCACAACTTGTATTACTGAAATAATACAAAAAGAAGTGGCATGATTAGGAACTCTCCTCCCCATGTAGATCTCTTTCCTTAGCCCTGCTGGTTGTGCAAGTCACCTGCAGAATTGGCCATGAAAAAATGAATGCTTGGGAAGCACTCAAAAAATTGTGATGCACATTTATCCTCAGTGGTGCCTTGGCAGCCATAGGCTGGAAACTTGTGCCTGAGATTTCCCAACTTGCTTTTTGCACAGTTCCCCTGTATTTCTAACTATGACTCTTCCCTAAAATTCTGGTAACTCTCCTCTTAGGAGAGACCCAAAACTGAATTTCCAAATTTGGTGGACATTTGGGTCTTATGTAGTTGATATCCACACAGTATACGCTACATTTGAGGTTGTCTTGCATCCTTCCAACATATAACATATTTTGAAAAAAAAAAAAGGCCTTTGCTGAAGTTTGTCCCTTAATCTCACCTGAATCCCATTCCTGCCTGGTTTGACTCAGTGTTGGTGTGGTGATAGGGTGGCCTGTGCCCTGCAGCGCTGAGGGACCCAGGGTGACACAAAGGCAACACGGTGAACACTTCCTGACAGCCTGCATAGAAATGCCCAGGCCTGCAGCTGCTTCTCCATGGGGCCACTTGTGGAAATGCTCTTAATGCTCTTCTCAGACGGAAGACTCAGGAGAGTGGGCTGGGAGTAAGTGGGATACAGGACAGTATTTTGTTATTTCTGTGAACTACAAGGGTTGATTGTTTTCTATGTTTTAATTCTCATGCTCACTTCTATATTTTCAAATAATCTGTCTGGCTTCTGGTCTTTAGTTCTGCTCCTTCTAGCATTAATGTGTTATGTCTATCTTCATGTTTGGCATCAGACATCATTCCCCCAGAGACGTTAGGATTTTGAGGTTTTGCAGGTCTTAGCCCCGGATCTTTCTAGGGCACTTGCCATAAGTACACTGGTGGTCCATGAGGAGCCCATTTGCTCACATCATCTTTGCCTGAGAAAGGCCTTCTCTTTGCTTGTTGCAGATATATTTTGATCTGTGATAGATTCTGCCAAGTATGTAAAACCCTGATAATCATGCATTGTAACATGGAAATAAAGCTGAGCTTGGTTTGTAAGTTAAAAGACATGCCTGTTAAAGAACACTAAAAAAATGTTCAAGAATGCTAAAAAAAATACCTGAACATAGCAAATCACCTGCCCTTTGGTGTCTGATGACCCTTAGGATGCTTCCTGTAAGCAGCGCCTTTGTCTTCACATTTGCTCTTTCATGTTTTTTGTTTCTAATGTGGTGTTCTGTTTTCCTACTGTTAAGGAATGCTTTTTCTGTTTCCCCTTGACTGGGGGCAAGTAGCAACCTCTTCATCTCTCCCCTCCCTGCAGACTGGGCTGCCTGTAAGAACCCATGCCTATGTGAGGTCCTACAGATTTTGCCCAAATGGACTTTTACTCCCTTTTCTTCACTGTACTTCACTCACCCACATCAAACAGTGCTGAAATTGTTGCTTAGTTGAATTGAAATCCGGCTGCCTACAAAGGAAGAGGATACACAGAATTAGGTTTTAAGTATTTGCAACATACTTTGAACGAGAAAGATTATATTAAACAGTCTGTTTAATATAAGGAATATATTAAACAATCTGTGTGTGTGACACCAACATGGAGCAGACCACTGAAAATCTGGTATGATTGCAGCGGGGAATGCAGCCTAAAAATCAATGACATGGCATGTCCAGAAGGTGGATCTAGAAATAGCAAGTGTGGTAACTGCTGGAGGTATCACGTTCCTGGGAGTGGGCTGCACACAGTAAGGCAATCCAGGCATGGCCACCCCCTCTCTGAGGAGAAGGGTCCTGCCTTGTCCCAGCACAGCCCCAGCCACCGCGCCCACACTGCGCAGGGATCGCCAGGGATGTGTTTGTCTGGGAGAGGCTGGGAAAGTGATGAGTGGGGTGAGAGACCGCTTGTGCCAGATTATTTTATTTTCTTACATGGCATATCTGTTTTGATAGGAAGGCAACCAGATTGGGAACGAGCGGTGGTTGGGATCTCAGCACAACCCGTTGGCCAAAGTCCTTCACAGAGCACAGGGTAAGCAAAGTGAAGGCCTTGGAAAAACACCTCCCCGGGGTTTCTCCCCGGGCTTTTCTTGCCCTCACTGGGACCTGGATCCTCTGAGAGACATAGATATTGCTCAAACAAAAAGAGACCATTATGGTCCTTGTGACCATTTGATTCAGGCTATAAAATGCTGTTTGCTACCTTCTGACTTAAGTCAGAAGGTAGCAGTTGCAGTTTGCAAGTTGCAAACCACCAGTTGTAGTTTGCAAGTGAGACTGAGATTTTTTGCTTTCCTGCTTATTGCTCCTTTCCCATGTCCAATGACTGATATCATGTGTGTACACGTTCAGTGGTGGAAACATCCTGGCCTATGTAAGTGGATCGGGCTGAGGCTCCTAAGCTATGCAAAAGCACCATTTTCCCCAGTTGAGAAATACCATGGACTAGTTGTAGCAAGACTTCTTGTTTTGGCTTCTGAAGCACACATTCTTGGTGCTGTCAATTCCTGCAATATTTATTTTGAAGACATAGCTTCTGGATCCATGTAACTAGCTACAAATCGAAGCCCTCTTACTTTACCGCCCCTCACCCTTAAAAGTTTCTAGTCTTCTCGTTCAGGGCAAAAGCTCTAAAAAAATGAATCCTGAGGCAAAAGCTGTGAGGATTCACAATGAGCTGGCATGTTCGGGATAACTCCGCTTCCCGTGATTTTTGACCCCTCCATTTTGCTGTTTTTCTGACAGCAGAAGCTGCCACCGAGGCTAAGCGGGGAGGGTGGCCGGAGCAGCGGAGCGAGCCCCGGCAGCACAGCGCTAACAACACGCGGCCGGATTTCTCTTGCCAAGGGGCAGCCTTTCCACGTCCCCGGTTTTATACGGGGCCAGCCTTCTCTCAGCCGGTCCAGTCGGTCCGCGGCGCTGCTCATGTTTTCCACTGGGGGGGAGGACTAGAGAGGGGAGACGAGGGCGGAGGAAGAGGAGGAGGGAGGGGGGGAAAGTTGCTTGAATTTGCGAGGGGCGAGAGCCGGCGGTGGCTGCGCGCTGCTTCTTTCCACTGGCTGGGGGAGCTGCCAATCTGTGTTGTAATCCTGCAGGAATTTCTGCGGGGTTTAACTGGGAGCCGCGGCGCCGCCGCCGCGCACTCGGGGCGGAGGGAGGGCGGCGGAGCCGGCAGCGCGCAGCCTGCAGCCCGCGCGCCCCAGCGCCGCGAGCACCGGGCCCGCCGGGCAGCGCCGAGCGCAGCGCGCAGCCCCGCGGCAGGAGCGCGGCGGGCCGGACCCGGGGCGCCACCGGCCCTGCCCCGCGCCCCTCGGGCGCTGCCGAGCGCCGCCGGCCCCCGCTTTCTCCTTTGTGACCGGCCCCCGGCGGCCGCCGCGCCGGCTCCGCGGGAATAATGCGGGGCGTGTGGCTGGCGCTCACCGTCAGCTTCGTGGCCTGCGCCTCCGGGCAGCCGGTGAGTGCCGGGGCAGAGGGGAGAGGGCGGCGGCAGCACCGCGGGAGGGGACGGGACGGGACGGGACGAGGGCGGCCGCCTTGGTTCTGCCAGCGGAGTGCGGGGCGCGCAACCCGAGCCTTGCCCCGTGGCATCGCCGTCCGCGGGCACTGGGCTGGCTCGGGGGGGCATCTGTTGATAGTTGAGCGGGCTGCAAACGGCAGGCACTATTCCATCTCACCCGCCAAGAAAAGAAAGAAAGTCACCCTTCCCCCCCCCAAAAAAAAAAAAAAAACCAAAAAAACAACCCCCCAAAAAACAACAAAACCCCAAACACCTCCACGAAGCCGAGAGGACCACCCTGCCGCCCTCCAGCGAACCTCGGCCGAAGTTTGCCGCGAAGACCCAGCCGCCAGCCGGCCCCGGAGCCCCCCCGGTACCTCTCTCCCTGCCTCTCCGGAGGAGGGGCGGCTGTCCGGCGGCCTTGGGGCCGCGGCGCGGGGCTGGGTCCGGGAGCGGGGGCTTGTGCCCCTCCCGGAGCAGCGCCGGGAGCCGCCGGGCCGCCCCGTGTCCGAGCGGCCGCCCGAGGACATCGCCGCAACCCCCGGCTTCGCGGGCGGTGAGGTGGGAGCGTCCCTTGCAAAATCCACTCCTCACGGCCCATGGCTGAAAAGAGAAAAAAGACAGCCAGTACCCCTGGCTGCGCGGCTCAGGAGCTCCCAGAGCCCTCAGACCGAACGCCTTGCGCGCCTCCCGGCCGGCCCCGGCTCCGCGGAGCCCGAGCCTGCTGCGCACCCGGCCGGCCTTACCCCAGGGGCTCGCCGCGAGGTGCTCGGGATAATGCTGCTGTTTACACTTTTTCCGTGCCACGAGTGTATTCGCTAACCGGCCCCTCTGCTTAATGCAATTAGCTCTGTTGCCGGGATTTGTACCTCTGGGAAAGCTTCTCTCCGGCGAGCCTCCCACCCTTTCGTGGCAGGAGCCGGCGAGGACCGGCCAGAGGGTTTTGGTCTCTTCCGCCGGTTTCCGTCTTTTCTGTGGATCTGAGATTGTCTTGCGGGAAGGGGTATGCAAATGACACCGGTGCAGTGTTTGGGCAAATATTAGGAAATGATAAATTGAGGTTTCAATATGAAATTTAAAAAAAAAAAGACAATTTAATCCAATTAAAATGAGCCGCTTCACTGAACTAAATAACGTCACTAGCTTGGGTTAACTTTTGAAGTTCTCTAGCTGTTGTATAAATTAGCCAAGTCACAGCCTTCATAAAATCTGCCTCATCGTTAGGGATTTCTAAAGGTACAATTGCAAAACATTTTCTTAAAGACTGATTAAAAAAGGGTTGGGTAGAACACTGACCTTTGTTTCCGCTAAGTATAACTGTGCTGCAGAAGCACCCTTGGCTAATGAGCTACAATATCCTTTAATTTTATAGAAATGCTGTTAGTACGAAGTTCTCTGATGGTGGAGTAGCTATTAAACTGCCACAGTAATTAGCAGAGTATTAAGTTTGATGGGTTTTTGCCTTAGGATGAACGCACTGTGGCAGTGTGGGGTGGTTGTTGGGGCATATCCCGTGCCGTGTGGTTCAGGGGGCAGGGGGAGAGCGAGGTGGGGGGAGCCTGCCTGGCTCTGCTGCAGCGCCCTCGCTGCTGCCAGAAAGTCGTGGAGGGGCTGACAAAGTAAAAGGAGGCTGGTCTTTCTCCTTTTCTTTCACCTCCCTTCTTTTTCCTTTCTTTAACTGTGCCTGGCAGCAGCTTCATGGTCCCTTAAGATAGGATTTTGTAGACCAGTCTCTGGGAAAAGACAGATGCCAAATCTGTGTTCTCTGCAGAAGTCCGTCCTTGTCATAAGAAGAATTCTATACGGATGCTTAAAAAACCCTCCCAGCTCTCCATGCCACTGTCAAATGGATTTAGCTCTAAATTTCTTCATGTTTTTAGATTCGACTATTTATCATTATCTAGGCAAAACCATACTGTAAAAATCTTATTTCTGATGAAGTAAGTTATCCCCAATAATGAGCAGAGGAGCGGGAAGCTGCAGCAGATTTTGTTTCTTAAAGCAATGAGTTCCCTGTGTTTGGTCCACATAACCACCCAACACTGTTCCTGGGGTGGGCCAAGGAGGTGTTGGCACTGTGTTAAGAATGCTCTGGAAGTGAGACCTGCCACGGAACGACGCCGGGAGTGGTTTGTGGTGCTGGGTGCGTGCTTCGTGTGGCTGTCGCGCCGCAGCTGTGCTGTGCCGTGCTGTGCCGTGCCAGCTCCCCCGGGGGAGCAGCTGCTTCGGGACAGAGCTGTGATGGAGAGGGAGAGACGGAGCCCAACCTGTTAGTGCCAGCCTGCGCACGGTGGCAAGTGTTAGCCACACCAAAGCTGGTGGATTGCAGCTGGGGCTTGCGGAGTGCTCTGCTGCCGTCAGCGCAGCGTGAAGTGAGACGTCAGATTACACTGGGTTCTGGTAACCTGTGTGCGTCTGGAAGGACATGGGGGATTCACCCAGGCTTGGCTGAAGGGCAAAAAATGTGCTTTCTAGCTACCTTGAAAGTTTCTTGGTTTGCTTATAAGAGAGGGAAAGACAGTGACATGAAACTGTTGGAAAGAAAAGGAAAACTGGGAGTGAGAGGCCCGATGCACCTTTTAAAAGGTCGAGCCCCTGAGCCCAGTCCTGATGATGCTGAGAGCCAGCTTTTGCTGATTTTAATAGCACCAGAGAGCAGTGCCAAGTATCCAGCTGTAGTTGTCAGCTCCCATTCGGGAGAGGCTGATAAACCTTTCCGTTTCGTTCTGGGTTGCAGCAGTGGGACGAATGGTTTTCCAGAGCTTGTGTGACAGTCACATCCTCTCTGCGTGCCCAAGTGCTCGCTGAGAAACTTTGCTGGCTAGCAGGTTGTGCTGCATGCTGCAGTGTTACGGTGCTGCTCTCCTCACAGCAGGCTGAGTCCATCTCTCCCCAGGAAGCTTCTGGAGTCTGGAGACGGCTGCACATCGTCAGTACGTGCCTGTGGGGCTGGATTTGGGACTGTCAGTGAAACAGAGCATTGGGGCATCACCTGAGTGATCTTGTGGTTTCTTGTGTAAGCATCTGACCTCTGAGTTGTTAGCTTAAATATAATCATTGAACGATGATCCAAGGCTGATATTTGGTATATTTTTTTCAGAAGTATTTAGTATTTGAGAACCATGATGCTGTCATTTCCCTACTTTTGTTACTAATGGTTACTTTGGTTTTGGAATTTAGAAAATTGATAGTGTGCTGGAGAGGAGGAATGTATTTTTTGAAAAAGGCAGTTAGACTTCAGAGATAGTAATTAGAGGACAAGAAGGGCTGAAGAGATAGCTGGTATTTAGATTTATATGCTGTGTGTGTCTCTCACATGCATTAAATTTGCTTTGTCAAATAAGTTCCAAAGTAGAGAGGAAGTCTTTTCTGTCTTTATTTATATCTACCCACCTCCAATTCACATGTACCTTTTCTTCTCACTATAGAATTAATAAATGTTCATCCATTGCTTTTTGTAGTTTGGCAACACCTGGAATCTGCCTTGTTTGATTCCCTTGCTCTGGCTGAGCTTCTGGGTTCTGCTGTCCGTCAGCTGCTTGCACTGCCATGCACTGAAAATTCTGGGGAGCTCTGGGGTTTGCCACCAGTCCTGGGTATTGCAGCCACCCCTTAGATGGATGTTCTCAGGACTCACTTTCTGGAAATGGGTTTCTCTCTCAGGTTAGATTATCATTTAAAAATTAAAGAACAGATGACTCTTGACCCCAGATCAAACACTGAAGTTCCTCTTTTTAGTATCTTAGCCCTGAGGTCTGCATTGGAACTGACTTAGTATTGAGGCCTGAAGTGCAGAGATGTTTTCTCTGCATTTTTCCCTAGATCCTTATCAAGGAAGTAGATGAGAGCATCATCTTCAGGAACAAGTCAGGACAAATATCTTAGGGTTTGAAGTTGGGTGCTGGGATTGTGGTTCTTGGGCAGATAACACCTCTGTGGTAGGTTTGAGACAGTTACTGCAGCTAATGGAATAAAGATGGTGGACTTTGGAGTGTGTGGAGTAAGTCTGGATTTTGCTTGGAGATTTGGTGGATCTAAATTTCTGTAGTCCTAAATTAAGTGTAATCTCAGGATGACAAGATAAAGACCTAATTTCTTGACTATTAGAGGTGCAAGACATGAGAAGTCACATGTCAAACACACAGCCATGATCCAATGCCTCTGGGAGGATGGGGTGGATGGTGGGGAGCTGCCTGCCATCCTTAGTGGGGAACGTGGCATCTTGGCAGGGCTTCCTGAGCTTGGAGAAGAGCCTGCAGAGGAGCCAGTCGTTGGCAGAGTTCTCCATTTGCACTGCTCTTTGTGGCGAGTTGTCTTTATAAAATGTCAGGCAGAGGCATATGGATGGTATTTATTCATTCCATTTTCTCACCAAATTGACTTTTGCCATTGAGCAACTTAACCATCTTGCTTATGTCAAAGAATTGCAGGCTTTAGTAAGGCTCAATGGCTGAACAAAGAGCTCTTGTCTAGTTATGGAGAAGTGCTCTTTTGTCTTCTGAATAGATTTGACAGACTATGATTTTTAACATAAATGTTGTATTTGAGATTGGCAAGCTTATTTGAAGCCTCATATAAGACCCTACTTGAATCTGAATCATAAAGATGCCCTCTGTGCTGCTGCATTTGAGAGAGGATGCACAAGTCATAAGCAAGTGATTTGATCCACATTCAAGTCACTTTGCAGTCAGTGTTGTAGGAAGCATCAGAGAATTACTGGAGGCTGTTCTGTGAACAGCCTGTTGTTTGGTTATCTTCACTTCAAGCTTACAAGATGGTAATAAATTGCTATCTATAATCTTTTCAGGACTAGTAATTTATTCATAGGTTACATGACACTATTCAGTGATTTGGGAACATTATTTCTCCTCACATTGAAGTGTAATTTCCAAGCTCTGGAGTACAGACTGCATTGGTGTTTGACCCTCTAATAATGACAGTTCTCTGTATGTATGTTGTTTTCTTGATTAGCTCAGCCCTGGGGGATGTTTTCAAAAGCCTACTAGATATTTAGGCAGAAAAACAGAATATGTGTAATCCTCAGAAGTACTGGAATACTGATTGCAGTGGGAGAAAATGCAGCATTTAACAGCCATTTGCAACAAGTGCATTTGCGCTGAGCAAATTATTTTTGTTGATGTCTCCAGCAGGAGTTTCATTTAAAGTGAAATAGTGACTAATAGGGTGGTGATGAATCTGCAGAAATTGGCCTTGTCCATAGATAGGCTGTTAGAGTGTAGTGTATATAAGCTGTGCTTAACTAAAGCCTGAGCTAGTCTGCTCCATCTTAAATCACTGTTTTTAGTTTATATATAAACAACTTCTTCAGAAATCTCCCTTCTAAGCTAAATTGTTTTGTTCCCAAGGTGAATTGATTTGGGGAAGTTCAAATAAAAACCTGTTTGGCTGTGTTTGAGTTGTGAGGGTGAAGATAAATATATTGTACTTTTATTAATAGTAAGGAGACGAAGGGACTTACAGAAGGTTGAATAGCCTGTGGTATACACAGGCACAGAATCAAAATGTTCAGAAGCCAGCATTGTGATTAACAACCAGAATATATTCTCTGTATTTAAATATTATGTTGTCAGACATCTTTTGTTCCCATTTGATTAACCGTAATAATGCATAATTTTCTCTAGAGGTGCTTCCACACTAATGGAAGTCACTTGTCACCTTTGAGATTGGTGTGAGGTGACCCATCCCTGTTATTTGAAGTGTATTTCAGAAGTGTGACTGACTGTGTGGACTGAGAGGACTGATTCTCACAGAGCTGTAGGAAAGAGAGCTGCTAAAGTAATATAGCCTGGGAGGCTATATCCCAGGGAGCAGTTGGGTGCATGACCAGTGTAGCCTCAAGACTAAGGATGCCTCAATAGAAAACAAAAAAATGCATCATACTTGCTGCCACATGAAAGAATAACCTAACCAGGTCTTCCCTCTCCCACCTTCAACAGGATCTCTTCTCGTATGTCTTTCCATTAATTATACAAGTAGAAGCAAGCTTTCCTCTTTCTCTGGGCTGAGCTGTATTAATTCCAGCTGTGTTGGTTCTGCAGTATCTGCAGGAGTAGCGGCTGGACACCGTACCTGAAGGGCACAGCCAAACCCCACCCACTTGATATCTTTTGGGTTTAAGAGCTGAGTCCTGTTTGCTTTTTGGACTGGGGTCTGCAGGGGAAGGCTAGAAATGGGTTTCAATACATTGTGTGTGTTGCAGGCTGCGGAAATGAGCGATGTCCAGGAGACAGATTCTTCCTTTTCCAGGTTGTTTATTTGTGCTCACTATGGAGATTCCAGAATCAGGATGTCACTTAAACTGTTTACCAGGAAAGCATCCACAAAGCCTTTCCATTCAAATCCTTTTCAAGTGTGGTTCCATGTTCTAACACGTAGTCACTGAGGTGTGACATTAGTGCTCTTCTTATAATTCAGAATGAAAGCCTGCAAGGGAAGCAAAGCGGAAAGGTGAAGGTAGTTCACAGTAATGGAAACACACCGTCTTTGGGACAGCCAGAAATTGAGCTTCTGTTGAATATAAATTTGTGACATTGTATAAATAAAAATAGATGTGCCTTAGACATAATAATAACAATAATAATAATAATAATAATAATAATAATAATAATAATAAGTGTAATTCCTACAGCAAGGATGTGCATAAGATAATGCTGCTGAGAAGCAAGATTCTGATGATTTTTGTGGAAGGCAGATTGCAAAACCTTTAGGTCCTGTCCTGTCTGGGGACTGAATCTTCTCCCATTTGGAAGCTCAGAGACACTTGGTACTTGCTGGTGGTGGCAGTGCAAGCACAAAGGAAAGTGTTTGTCCAGCAAGGAGAAGGAGCGTCCATGAACAGCGTTTGTGGAATTTGGTTGTGTTAGTTATGAGCTTGTGTAAATGTCATTGAGGGAAGGTGTAAAATTCTCAGGAACTGCTGAGGCAGTGCCCAGAGTTAGAAGATTAATGCTTTAGAATAATTGGTAGTTTAAGCATATGTAGCATCTGCAACTCACAAATCTCCTTCTCCATGGTATAACAAGAAAAATGGCTAGTCCTGGAGATGGACAGAAAAAGTTATTAAAGTGCCATGTGTATATTCTAAATTCCTGTCTTTGGTGAAGCTGTTTATGATTTTCCAGACATGTGCTCTTTGATTATTTCTCATCCATGAAGGCTGATTTTCTTTTTCAATATGATATCTAAAATGTCATGAAGTGAAACCTCTTGGGGTACTTTTGAAATTATGTGTTCACAGAGACTATCTTCAGCGCTGACCTCTCTCCAGCTGTTGCAGTTCTAGCTTGGAAGGTCTTTGAAACTTTGTGTGTTTGTGTTTTATATAGAACTTTATTCTATATGGAGCTCTATTTTACATACTTTTAATTTTTTTATTCTATTTTGTGTGTGTGTCTTTCAAGCGTCAGGACAAGAAATGCCCCAGAGAACATGCTTCCCAGTTAAATAAACAGAACAAAATTTCTCTCAAAATTGTGTTAATAATTTTCTTGGCCTGAATTAGTGTGGAAGGGGTAGCCTCTCTGCCTTTACTTACCAGGAAGAAAAGCCTTAAACAAAAAGTGTTCTTTTCATTTTTTTTTCTTGTTTCTTCACTTGTAATTTAATACAGCAGTTTTCATATCTTTCCCCCCATATGTATGATTTGATTCTCAGTAGCTCCCATTGGTGCCTTTGGTTTGATTCTCCAGCACAGCCTTTTCTCTGCCCTCAAAGCCCTGGTAAGGGGACAGGCATGGTCATCACTGCAAAATGAATGAAATGGAAAATTTTGAGTCTAAGAAGAAAAACCAGGAACAGTGGTTAGCCTAGGTCTGTACCTGACCTGACCAGGCTGGGAGGTCCCTCCAGAGCTGCTGTGACCTGAATGGACTCCTGGCTCAGCAGAAATTGTCTGTGTTGCAATTGAATTTGCCTTTTTATGGCTTTTGACCAAAATATTTCAGTGGACGTATCTGTCTGCTGCATGAAGGCACGACAGATGTCTCCAGAAATTTCCAGGGGGTTTGGCAGTGACCAAACCCTCTGGCAAACCATGAGATGGTTTTTGCTCTTCTGGTAGGAGCTGTGGTCCTTCCTGCAGCACAGAGCGTCTGTTGGTTTGCAGAGGAGAGGAATGCTATGAGGGTGTTGCAAGAAGGAACAAGTCTGGTAACTGACTGTAAAGTGATAGATTATTTCACAGCCTTAAATAATGAAGACTCATGACTGGTGTTTGGATAATGTTTTGACATCTCATATAGCTTGATGGTCACTGTGCAGTGTTTGAGGGAGAGGAAAATAGGTTCCCTGGCCACCTGGTAAAAACAGACTTACCTCCTTTAAGTCTGCAGGTGCCCGAGAAGGCAGGGCCTTGAGGAGGAGTTGGCTCATTGTCTCCACGCACATTGCCTATTGCAGATGTTTTTCTGTGGTGCTGTTTAGCCCAGCCAGCCATGCCCTGTTGATGAGCAGGGCTGTGTCTGGAAGGGGGATCTCTGCCTTTGGTGGGGCTCATGCTCAGTAATAAATAGCCTTTCTGCTGCTGGTGCAGAGGCAGTCGTGTGCCCATGACATTGGCTCTCCCAGATGGAGGGAGCTTCTGAGCTCCTGGTAACACAGAGCATTTGATTCAAAATGGTTTGAGATAGTACTCTTAATAGTATTGTTGCCATGAAAATGGCTCTTCTTGTCTGTTTCACAACTGCAGGGCATTAGAAAAGGGAAAATACCTTTCTTTTCTTTTGTTTTTGTTCTTACGATAATTCACAGCTTGAAAAGCTTGACCATCTCTCTCCTATTTAACCAAAAGCTGGTGACTTGGCATTTTGATGTTGGTCTCTTCGGGTGGACACCTTGAATTGGTCTTCTGCCTGGTGACATAAGCTTTATAGTGATGTAGATTTTCTTACACTTTTTTTGAGAACCATTAATGTTATCTCTGGGTTAAAGAAGTCTTCTGCGTTTCTGAATATTTTATGATGCTACTGACTTCATGTGCCAGTCAGTATTTAATTTTTGAGTTTTCTCCTCTGACCTCCTCTATCTGCACTGAAAGAATTTGGGAGCTTTAGGTTATGACAAAAATCCCCTTACTTTAGAGAAAGAAATGTGGTGGTTCTGTAATGTACAAGTGGGAGTCTCTGTGATTATTTTTTGCCATTACTTGTTGTTTCACCAAACATCTGAGGCTTGCCTCCTCTGGTTTACATGGGTAAATGTATTTGACTTGAGGAAGCTGATGAGGACTGAGGAGAACTTCTGGCAGACACTGTCATTCTTTAAAAAAGTAGGTAGGATCCTTTGTCATGAAGGTTGTTTCTGCATAGACACTCGGAGCTGGCATAGTTTCCCCATAGTAAAGTTGCTCACATGGCATTTCTGTATTTATGGTCCTAAGGGAGGATTAGCAAGAGTATTTTTGGGGATTTCTCTATGGCTTCCTAGAGATGCACAGAAAAAGCTAATCTCTCTCTCTCTGTCTCTCTCTCTCTCTCTCTCATTATTCAATTCAGCTAATCTAATTGGAAAACCTCCTTAGAGCAGTCTCTGGCAGCTAGCTGTAGCAGCTGTACAATTAGTAGTGTCACCTAACAGGAGAGCTAAACAAGGAGCAATAGGAAACTGGAGTAGGATGTTTTGGTGTATCTTAACAACCCTCCCAAGAACCAAGCTTGCTAGAGTGAATTCAGCTGTGAATTTTAAGAGCTTAAAAAACCTGAGGAAAAGTCTGAATTTTCAAAGACTTAAAATTCTGAATGATGCAATGAAATAGTTTTAATCTCTAGGCATTGTTGCAGGTTTTTTATAGATTGATTTTTTAAATTAAAATTTCCACAAACATGACTGAATATGGGTCTGGTGGGCTCTACTGCCTGTTCCTCAGAGTGTGAACAGTGAAGCTGAGCAGGGAAGAGGTGTATAATTAACTGCTTTATATATATGGGGACATTTCTGTGGCCTTTTCCCTCCCAGCTTGGCTGCTGGACCGTGTTTTATTTGCAGATAGCCCTGAAGGCCATCAGGAGCAAGAGCTGGCATGGAGGAGAGCACCAGCCCCATCAGGAGGTAATGGAGCCATTGGCAGTGATGTTCCCTGGTTGCACTGTCCAGGGCTGTGCCTAGGCACAGGAGGCAGAGGCAGGTTTGCATTTGAATCACCAGCTTGGCACTTTGCAGCTTCACACCATTAATTACTGTGATGCTAATGCCATTTAGCCATCTCTCTATATCCAGGAAGCATTTAGATAAGAGCATGTGTGGGGCAAGTCATGATTTAGCAATCTCTGTGGAGTTACGTGGTTGTCATATTTGGAATGTGTGACCTGTGGTTATAAAGGATAGGTTTTGGAAGTGCAGTTAACCAAGTGGCATATGTCAGGGACTGGAAAATCTAGGCTATTTATAATTATCCACAGGTGGAGAGGGAAGCAGCAATGCATAATACCAGTAATAATTATCAGCAGTATAGAAGTTCATCTCTTAAGCCGTTGGGTCTAATGCACTAAAAAGTATTTGATCTGAAGCCTGGCACAGCCTTCAAATGGAGCCGTTCAAAGGCGTCCTGACCTAATTTTGCTGCAGAAGTGTGTGAGTCTTTCTCATTCCCCTAATTTCTTGCAGAAGGTTTCAATGATAAAGTCTTCATCCTCTACATGTGCACATATTTTACTGCAGAGCTTTTGAATAAAAGCAGCCCTTGCCGGCCAGGTGGTAAATATAGTGCTCAGCTTAACAGAAGAGACATTCAGTTTATCAGAGACATGTCCTCCTGTGTTTTGCAGTTGTCAGTTAGCCTTCCTTAAGACTTCTTTTTATTTGCTGGATTAATTTTTTATTTTTTTTGTGATTAATTGAAGTTCAGTGCTGGCTCTGTACCTGTGAGTAAAGGCTTTGTATTATGCTCAACTTCTATTTTAGTGAAAACCTCTAAAATGTAAAGCAGCTTATAAATAAAAGTTTGCTTTCTTTTCAAGGGAAATAAAAATTGAAATTATAAGGCATTGTCCATGTAGCTATGTAAATTTATCAGTTAAAGCATAAAAGATAAGTGCTTTGACTTTCCTCTGAGTAAATCAAAGCCATGTCTTAAGACATGTCTTAATGGATTTTTTCTTCAAAAGAAAATGGGGAGAAAAATTTATTTTTCAACAGTGACAAAACAGAGTGTACTGCAGGGATGGGCAGTGCTCTGTTATTGTCTGTATTGGTGTAGACTGTTTCTATGAGAAGATAAAAACTAACAGAGCAACACAAACTGAAGGCTTTTAAATTCTTTCTGACCTGTCACTTGTACAATTTCTCATGCCATTATCACCACGGTGGTGGTGTAAGACTACCAATTTCCTACCAGAAGTATTGCTTTTTGTTCAGTGTGGGGTGTTTTAACTTGTGCTGGTGATATTTCTGAACAATACTGCACAGTACATGGTAACTGCAGTGCACTTAATTGTAATTTACACCTTAAGTTATTTATTTGCTCTTTTTCTTTGCAATCTCTTGTGCTTCCAACCTCATTAGACTGATTTTTTTCTTTCCCTCCTGCTGCTTTTGTGCTATCAGGCACAAAAGGTAACTGTTAGCATTGGCACTGCTCTTCAGTCTCATGTTGCAAGTACAGGATCCAAGAGCAGAAGAAAAGGTAGATGAAAATCTGGGCTGGCTCTGGGCCTTTGCCCACTTTTAGGAATCCTTCTGCTCACTCGGCTCACAGCAGTGAAAGAGGGAGTGGGGAGGAGCTGGTTGTGAGTGACCAAAGTATTGGCAGAGCTGTTGGCAGGAAGGGGATGCTGGACTGCTGACATGTCTTGGCCAGACCTTAATTAAAGGAGAAGCCTGGAGGTGACTGGTTTGGGCTGGAAAAGAGTTGCTGTATCAGGCATGCTAATTCCATCTTTGACTCATCAGCTGTGTCCGTTCGACAGCCCTGGAGCACGCAAACCAAGCGTTTAAGCAGACATGGATCATTTGAGCACTGCATCCCTCACCCCCTTTGCTTTTTGGAAAGTGAGTGTGTGGAGCCAAATGTTACAGCTTGGCATTTCTCTCTGTTCTTTGGATTTTCTTGGAAAACTTCCGTGTTCTCCCTTCTGACTGCGGAAGGATGGGAATGATGAGTGCAAATTGCTCCTCCTCTGATCTACAGCCTCGCTTCAAAACTTATTTTGTGCAAATGACCATTTGTCTGTTTAAGTGATCAGTAACTGTGTTCGCTCAGATGGAGGGGGAGCTGTCTGAAGTTGGGGCTAGCTGAAGTGTCGGATTACCGAGGGCACTATAATCAAGGTGACAGCTGCTTTCCTTATGCTATTCTGAAACAAAATACCCCAACCATTCAACAGAGCCTCACCAAATACATTAACCTCTGTGTTTTTACTCCTTCCACAAGTTGGTGGATTACTTAGCACTCCTGGCTAATGAAATACAGGAGTGCTAATCTCTCTCCATGGATACCAGAGGGGAAAATGTTGAGTGTTGCTACCCCAAGAGTGCAAACGTGTGCCTGAGCTAATGACCATACTCAAGGCCTGCAGTGCAGGGAGGGAAGTGGTTTCTCCCCGGGTGCTTGTGCTCCCTCTGGAGATGCCTAGCCTGGCACAGGGAGGGCTGGGATTATCTGTGGCTCAGCAGCTGCTGTGTGGATGCACACCTCTCCATACCCTGTGGTGAGCAACCTGTTAACCCAACCCTGTCTCCCTCCCACCTCCTGAAGGTATTTGCACTTGCCCTTAAGTAACCATTTCTTTCTTTGGCTTCTTAAGCTGACACACTTTGACGTACTCAGGGGTGAAAAATGGGAGGTGCTTCTTGAAATAGCCTTGATGTGCTGTACAGGAGAAGCCTTGTTTGAGGAGCAGGCTATGAGAGTCCTCTCCAAGCCCTTCTTTCACCTCCCTTTGAATAATCCCAGTTTGTTTTATTTTAAAGAAAAACTCATGTGGGTGTCTTAGCCACAGAAAAAAAACCCCACAAAAATATGTTGCTGAGGTTTGTGTGCATTTTATTTCCAGTAATGAAGGGCAGGCCTGTGTAGGGAAGAAGTTTATGTGAAAGAATGGGATAAATAAGACTATTAAAATATGCTGGTCCTGGGCTTTATTGTGGGTCTTTGAGTAAAGTTCTGAGAATAATCATCTGGTAAAAAGCCTTTCCTTAATATTCACCCCTTGAGAAATAATTGATGTTTGGCCTGCCAGAGGCTTATTCCGAGAGCAGTCAGAGGACTGCAAACTGAGGTTTCCTTCGAGGCACAGGGACCCTTTCTCTGGCAGCTGAGGAAGGGTCTGCATGAGAAGGGAGGTTGAAGTGAGAAGCCTGAATCTGTAGAGACAGCAGGAGTAAAAGACTTAGAAATTGCAGGGGGTAAAGCTAAGAATAATCTTAGAGTTGCTGAGCTGCACTGTACAGAAAGCATAGCTTTAGCTGTAACATTGAACTGCCACATCCCCTCTTGGGTTAGGAGAGGCAAGAAGAAGGAGTAAAGAACTCTGACAAAATCATCTGAGTCAAACTTGACTCACACAGGTCTGAAAAAGTGCACTAGGAGTTTCACTGAGTATATTTTAATAGCTGGTTGTAGCAGGAGGGAAACTGGGCAGCCTCCCGCTGCAGAGTTTGCAGGAGACTCCTTCCTTGCTCCCTCCATGCAGCCCTCCTGGTCCTCTGCCCTGCCAGTGTGACTGAAAACCCACCTTCCCCTGGCCAAAGAGCCTCCAGCTTAGGGAAAAGCACATCTGTGTTACTTCATTTGTGGTCAGTTCCATGAAATGTTCCCAGAGTTTAGAGTATGCACTGAGCAGTGCTCATACTCGGGTCAGAGCAAAGAAAAGGGATGAGAGTTAAGTTATTGGCAGAGCATGAACTTAATGTTTTCTGGGTTTCAGCTCCTCGGCTGTTTCAAAGCACCTAGTTTATCCTTTTATCTTTTCTCAGTCACACCTAACTTGAACAAAGCCTATGCTCTGCAGAGACTCTTGGAAGATATTCATTTTGAAGTGGAGAAACTGCTCAGTAGTGAGAGAGCATGAAAATCTGACAAACAAGTTTGGTGCCTCATAATTTTTGCTCCTACAAGATCTGGAGCACAAGGCACCCCAATAGCAAATTCCCCATCAGCAGAAGACTGGGAGATGCATCCAGGCTTTCCTGGGGAGCTATTTAACCTTTGCAGGAAGATGGCTGGGGTGTGCCAAGTCCCTACTTGTGCAGCAGAGACCCCCATATGTCCATACTGTCCAAATTCTTGAGATTTTTTTGCTTTAAAATCCAAGCAGAATCTGAACCTGTAAGGCTGACTTACTGCATGGGAGACATCTTCCAATGGAGGAGGAACAAACCAAGAAAACTAGAATTGTTTTAATAAGATTTTTAAGGCTGTTTTTTGTTTTTTTTCTTTTTTTCATAATTATTTTTAATCCTCTCCAAGCCATGTAAGATGCATCAGAAGAAGGCAGTGTGTTCCTTAGGTGTGGTGCAGGACTTATGACCAAAATGAATAGGCTTCACTGGATGGTCATTGAGTACATGTTCTGGAAATAACTCCTCTTGGGGTTTGGGAAATGAAGGGAGACTTTCTTTCAGCCCTTCTACTTATTTAAAATAATACACTGGCATGCCAAGCACAGCAGGATTAATTTTTTTCTAATGCTGGGAGAAGAAGCCTGTGATTAAGAAACTTGACAGTATGTAACTCTTAGCTTTCTTATATTTTTGATGCTTCTGTTTGTATGCTAGGGTGTTCAAAAAAGCATAAGTCAGGGTATTTTTGGGAAAGTTGTGAAATGGATGACATTTTCCAAAAGGACAGTGTGTCTCTTGGCAGCATCATGGTCAAACAAGTAAATATGTAGTTACTGTGTCATACCCTCCTCACTGTGATTGCAATTCCAGGCAGTCTTGGAAATACCACCGATATCAAATCCAAATATATTTCCTCCATATTTCATTAATTTCAAATTACTTTTTAATTTGATGATAATGGCTGCATTGATGCACAGTAAATAAATACACTGGACTTCTAATGAAATTAGAATAAGTTAGGGGCGAAGTAGCGTGGAACTCCAGTGAAGATGTCTCAGCACTTACTGTGAGAAAAAGGTATCAACTTCTGTTCACTTTTACCTCTCAGCTGGCTCCTGCTAACAGAGCTGGTTTGGGTGTCTGTATTTCCAATGTGGAGAGATCTTCCCTCAACTAATAAAAAGTGTCAGACTGTGCTGAAGATTTTGTAGAGGAGATGGTGTAATGCTGTGTTACTGCTGCTGAGCTCTTGTGTGTACAGAAGGCACGGAGAAAGTCAGGTGGAGAGACACAAGGAAAGATAAGAGCCATGGTGTGACTTTACATGCTGAAAACTGTTCTGTGACTGCTCACAACTGTTAATTAATGCCGTTCCAGAAGATTATGCATGTTTTGAAAGTGGCTGCAGCAGTAGATAGGAGAGAGGCAGCTTTCCCTGAAAAGAAAGGAGAGCCTTGAAGACTATCCATGTACTGTACATTTTGATTCCTTCTACTAATGTTTTTGTTGGGGTTTTTTTTTGTTTTTGTTTGTTTGTTTGTTTGTTTTTGTTGCATGGAGGATGTGACTGCAGTTATTTCCTCACTCTGCTCTGTCCAGGAGCCAAGTGAAGCACTGATGGAAAGTGAGTGGGTACATGGCATTGTCATTCCCACTGCCTGTGCCAGAAGGTGAAAGAGCTGACTTCTCACCAGGCCCTGAGCTGCTCACCCCGTCCAAACCCTTCCTTCATCAGGGGAGCATGATGGTGTTACAAGCTATGTGAGAGATGAGAGAGATGGTGATGATGGAATTGTTTGTGGGACTTCAGAGGATGACCCAGGGAAGTGGGGATGTTCTTGTGTAGCTCTTGTGAAAACAGAGGACCACCTTCACTAGGAGAAGAAATGGGACAGACTGGCAAGTTGGAGCTGACTGCTTGGGTGGGAAAAACCCCAAATACCCACTGTGGTATTTAACATTTGAACTGATATGGCTATCATGGCAGTACTTAAGCATAATCTAAGGAATTTCTGGCTCCTTCTGCAGCAACAGCAAATCAGTTACTACTTTGTTATGCTCATGGAGGAAGCACACTACCGGTATCTCATCAGTTTTATCTTTGAAAATCTATGTTATTCAGGGCTTTCAACATATGAATTAACCAAGTTGAAGTGTGTGTGTTACAGTGCATATGGTTATAAATTCTTACTTACATGGTGAAAATTAGCTAATATTTTAAATGAGATATTAAAACTTACTTAGCTCTTATCTAATAAATATTTATTAGCTGCTAAATATCAGTCATTCATGCCTGATGAATGAGGTTCTCCAGGAGGCAGCTTCAGCTGGGAAGGCATCTCTCTTCTGCCCTCCCTGCCCAGATCTACATGAGGCAATGTATTTCCCATCTGCTGCTTTTTGCTTGCTGTTGTAATGTCCCTTTTCAGTGCTTGTCAGTGGGTCTGGATGGAGATGTGGGTATCTGGCACTTCCCAGCACTCAGGGGCTAGTTCTCCAAGACAAATCCTTTTAGATATATTAATTTGTTTGTTTCTCAGGGAGGATTGAAATGGATCATCTACTCAAGCAATGCTTTGGTTTTTACTGATGAATTTAGGTGACTATGATGCATGTCACACAGCTGAGTTTCTGAACACATTTTTGGTTTTAAAATCTGTTTTTAAATGTCAGTAGATCCACCTCTGAAGCTTAAGCGTCCAGAATTGATAGCTGTCTTTTTAGGACCAGAGAGTCTTTGTGGAGAGGGAAGTAGGAAAGCAGTACTGAAGTGAAGCATTAGTCTATTTGGGATTGCTGTTCAGCTTTAGTGTTAGAGGATGTCTGGGTGTTCTACAGATACCATTATCCAGAACAGCCAGAATGTGTGAATGCATGTAGAGTTCAGGCTGGAGCAGGCAGGATTTGCTTCAGGACAGGAAAATAGTAAATCATATGTATGCATTATGGTTGTTTGATGGCAAAGGCAAAACTCTATTTATAAGGCAGAACAAAGGGGAACCAAAAGGAATTGCCCAGAATTGTATTGGCTTGTTTCTTAAAAAAACAACAGACTTGGTACAAACAAAGCAGCTCCAAAATTTGAACTGATTTTACCATAATCAGTAAAGGCCAAGCAATCTAGCTTCAAACAACAGCTTGGAATGTGTTGCTGGGTCTTTTTCAAAAGAAATGATTGGTAAGTGGTATTTTGCTTGTGCATTAAGTGGCAGTTTGCTGCAGACTTGCCTTGAGGAGTCAAAACAAGGTAGAGACTTTACTTTTTCAAATGTGCAGTTCCTGTTGCCCAGCAGTTCAGGGATTTCCACGCATCAGCATGATCTGCCTGGATGATGGAGATGAATTTAGTTATATACTTTTACCATATTAAAAAGTCAATGCTTCTTATATTATTACTTTCCTTTTCAGTCAGTGTGTTCCGTGTGAGGTTTTATTTTTTTTTTTTTTGTTAAAGAAACCACAGCATATGAAACGTAGAGGATTAAAAGTAACTTTCAAGGGCCTAATTCTAAATATAAAACATATTATTATACCAGTCAACCTTCTAATAAATCTATATAATTTCTTACTCAATAACCACGCCTAATTACAAGGCAGCTCTCTGCTGTGTTACACTTGGTTTGTAAACTGTGAATGTCACTTTGCAGCTGAACTTGCCCTTTGAATAAAGCCTTATGTACCACCAGAGTTAATATTTAAACCGAACCACCCGCTTAAAATTGTACCCCAGTTACATTAAATTAGAACCTCTCATAACAATGTGAGAAGGTTCTTGTTTTATAGCATAAGCTGCTTTCCCACCCTCAGGCAGCAAACTGGAAGTATTTTAAGTCTTCTCCTCAGAAAAAAATAGAGTCCAGACCTCCAGCTGCACATGGCCATCTCAGCACCACAGAAATAGAAACCGGTGCTATCCGAAATTCATAATTCATCTGGTAGCTTGCAGGCATTCATGCAATGCAGCAAACTCAGTGGCTCCTTGAGCATGCCGTGGGTGAACAGCAGCACTGGGGCTGTGGTACCTGTGTTTGTGGGCCTGTTCCCAGACTCTTCTGTCTTGTGCACAGTGGGAAGGGTGCCCTAAGGATGAAATGGGCAGCCTGGCAGGATCACCTGGGCAGTCAGGGACTCTGCTTTGGGGAATTATAGGCCAACCTTGCAGACAGTTAAGTTATGGAAACCTAACCTGATGATGTCTTGGTTGAATGCAGAGAGAAGAGTTGTAGAAATTAATAAACTCAATTTTCTGGTATCCTGGATGAAAATGTATTGGTTCGGGCTTTGTAAAACATGATTATGTTCTGAATCAGTACAGGAAAAAACAGTTTTCTAAGCTATATACTGCTACATGCTGTCCTTCCTTCCTTCCTTCCTTCCTTCCTTCCGCCACTTCCTTCCTTCCTTCCTTCCTTCCTTCCTTCCTTCCTTCCTTCCTTCCTTCCTTCCTTCCTTCCTTCCTTCCTTCCTTCCTTCCTTCCTTCCTTCCTTCCTTCCTTCCTTCCTTCCTTCCTTCCTTCCTTCCTTCCTTCCTTCCTTCCTTCCTTCCTTCCTTCTCCTTCCTTCCTTCCTTCCTTCCTTCCTTCCTCTTCCTTCCCTTCCTTCCTTTCCTTCCTTCCGCCACTTCCTTTCCGCCACTTCCTTCCTTCCTGCCACTTCCTTCCGCCACTTCCTTCCTTCCGCCACTTCCTTCCGCCTTCCTTCCTTCCTTGCCACTTCCTTCCGCCACTTCCTTCCCCTTCCTTCCTTCCTTCCGCCACTTCCTCCTTCCGCCATCTTCCTTCGCTTCCTTCCTTCCTTCCGCCACTTCCTTCCTTCCTTCCGCCACTTCCTTCCGCCACTTCCTTCCTTCGCCACTTCTTCCGCCACTTCCTTCCCTTCCTTCCGCCACTTCTCCTTCCACTTCTTCCCCTTCCTTCCGCCACTTCCTTCCGCCACTTCCTTCCGCCACTTCTTCCTTCCCGCCACTTCCTTCCGCCACTTCCTTCCGCCACTTCCTTCCGCCACTTCCTTCCGCCACTTCCTTCCGCCACTTCCTTCCGCCACTTCCTTCCGCCACTTCCTTCTCGCCACTTCCTTCCGCCACTTCCTTCCCACTTCCTTCCGCCACTTCCTTCCGCACTTCCTTCCGCCACTTCCTTCCGCCACTTCCTTCCGCCACTTCCTTCCCTTCCTTCCGCCACTTCCTCCTTCCGCCACTTCCTTCCGCCACTTCTTCCCACTTCCTCGCCACTTCCTTCCTTCCGCCTTCCTTCCTTCCGCACTTCCTTCCGCCACTTCCTTCCTTCCTTGCACTCCTCCCTCGCCACTTCCTTCCGCCCTTCCTTCCGCCACTTCCTTCCGCCACTTCCTTCGCCACTCTTCCTTCCGCACTTCCTTCCTTCCGCACCTTCTTCCTTCCTTCCCCTTCCTTCCGCCATCTTCCTTCCTTGCCACTTCTCTTCCGCCACTTCCTTCCTTCCTTCCTTCCTTCCGCCACTTCCTTCGCACTTCCTTCCTCCTTTCCGCACTTCCTTCCCTTTCCTTCCTTCCGCCTCCTTCCTCTTCGCCACTCTTCCTTCCTTCCCTTCCTTCCTCCCTTCCTTCCTTCCTTCCTTCCTTCCTTCCTTCTTCCTTCCTTCCTTCCTTCCTTCCTTCCTTCCTTCCTTCCTTCCTTCCTTCCTTCCTTTCCTTCCTTCCTTCCTTCCTTCCTTCCTTCCTTCCTTCCTTCCTTCCTTCCTTCCTTCCTTCCTTTCCTTCCTTCCTTCCTTCCCTTCCTCCTCTTCCTCCCTCCTCCTCCTCCTCCCTCCCTCCCTCCCTCCCTCCCTCCCTCCCTGTTAGTCTAATTACTGAAGAATTGGGATGGTGCTCAGTGTTGAATATTAGAGCAGTGCAGCATAAAGTAGCTCATGTTAATAGCATCTTTCACCTTCTCTACTTCTGAGCAAAATTTACTGGAGCATTTACTAATTTCCATTGGATGCTTAGTATTGCTTTTACTGTTGGTCGTACCTGAGCAAATGCCATTGACTTCAGTGAAGTCTGTGTTGTAGGAGTTGGAAATCTTATTCCAGAGGAGAAAAAAAAAAAAAAAAACCAGCTAGAGCTTTTTTTCCTTAGGCATACTGAAGGATGGAATAACCTCAGGTAGGAAGCAGCGTATGGAACAGTGTTGTTTTTCTTAGAGTGAAAGCATGACAAAGATAGCTGACCTGTTACTTGTTTTGATAATAAATACGTGCACATCTGTTTCTCTACTACTTTGATTTATGGAGGAATAAACATTGAGCAACAAAAATAAATATGGCGTGACAAAAAAAGATAGAAGTTTAGGTGGCATCTCAGCAAAGAAAGGAAATGCTTTGAAGTATATCCTGTAAAAGTGCATGGTGACAAGCACGCAGAACTTCATTACAATGCCTTTCAAAAGAGATTTATTTTAAATAGGCTTCACCAAAGTGATTCTTAAAAAAAAGTTCCCTGCGTGCTCACAGCTCTCTTCACTTTTCTTCCAAGCCATTTTCTGTAGCTATATCTCTGTGTGCACACAGGATATAGATTTAGCAGAACTTCATTTATGTGTGAAAGGAAGGTGCTTTGGTCATGCTCGGTATCCATTGATAACTTTGATAGATGCAAACAAGTTGCATGGTTATGTCTTAATGAAATTAACCCCCAAATTAAGTTGATGCTTGACCTGGCAAAAGGGCATTCAGAGAATTGTGACCATGCTGATTTCCCGAGTACATCCTTAGTGCCCACAGTGGGGTGGACAGCCCTCTTGCCTGAGCCCTGCCACCAGCTTCCCCTGGGGATCGTGCCTCAAGGCCCCGTCACCTCTGCAGAGGCAGAGGAGGGCTGGGGTGGCTTGGAGGCTCTTGGTTCTGCTGCCAGCTGTGTTCTGCAGGGGAGCAGGTGAGCTGGGCACGTGGCTGGGAGCCCCCCAGTGCCCTCCATGGTCCCTGAGCCTTTCCTCCTCCCACGCCAGGGGTCTGGGTGGCCCTGCCATCGGCATGTGATGGCCGTGTGGGATAAATGCTGCCTGTGGGCCCAGAGGCTGTGGCTTGGCCATGGGGCATCAGTAACAGAAGCCAAGATAAATTAGGATGCTTGAGGATTTCAGTCATCAAGGGAGAGAGGCTGAAATGGCAGTGATTCCTTGTACAGGACTCTACATCTGTTAGTGCACAAGCTTTGCTCTACTGGATGATGCTCTTTATTTTGCTGGCATTTAGGAAAATCCCAGTCTCTGCTTATGACTAGATTCTGCTGAAGAAGTCTTTTGGTTGCATAACACTAAATACTGGTTGATCCATCACCTCACTGGTATCTCTTCAGCTTCTGATGATTGTTGATCTTTAAATAAAACTTAGTGTAACTGTGATAGCATTTGTGTTATGACAGGTGGGCTCCTGCTGGGCCTCATGTTGGATGTGTGCAGTAGGTTCTGGAGAGGCTGGTGGTGATGTTCGGGTTAGATGGATCCCAGATGTTATTCTTTTGTTTCTCTTGCATGTACCTCATTTTTAGGACTGATCAATTGTTGATGGTGCTAAATAAAAAGATCTTAGGGGTTTGAAGTGCAAGCACTTATTTGTATGGTGTCCTTAAGTATTTTGTAGTTGTAAATAAGTAAATAAAAGAAAAAATAAAGAGAACTTGTATTTTCAGAACAGTTTATTTCAGCATGAATTAAAAATTTAAGAAAATTAGATGCGATCCATGACTTAAGCACATGCTCTAAGTTGAGCATGTTGAGCAAGCCCAGATGGAGTCCGTGGTGGGACTCCTTATTGTGCATAAAGTGAGACATCAGTGCAGGCATCTGGTAAAGGTCCAAATTCAGAGTCACAGGTGCAAAATCCAGAAGTGATAGCAAGGTACAGGGTACAACGGACCAGATATGTTCCTTGGAGGGTTTGTTGGCTCTATTGCTCCACAAAGTGTTTTCACAATTTTGGATTGATCCAAGACAGGCCAGAGTGTGCTGTTGTCTGCTGCCTAGTTTATTTATGAACTCAAAAAATAATACAAGCAATTTTAGTGCTCTGGAGGGAGGAGAAAATGATACAAAATTCAGTATAAATATGGAATGGTGTGAACACTTGGACTAACACTGCACTGGTTGCTTTATTCAGTGTTGTGTCAGTGAAAAGATGGAAGTAAGGCGAAGTCACAAAGTGTTGTGTTGAGAGGAGCAGGCTGAGCAGGAGGAGCTGAAAAATGCGGAGAACAGGCAGCTGGCTGCTTGTAAGTTTGTCCTAGGAACTGTTGCTTCCTATCAAAAGTAAATTTTGTGTACTGAAAGCGGTTTATGTGCTGTGTTTGCCAGTAAAAGTTAGGAATGAAACTGAGATGGGGGATGCAGATCGCTGCATACAAACATGGAATTATCTCAGTGGAAAAGATGAGTAACTCCAGAAGAAAGTGCTGTATGAGTGGCTCATTTACTTTGGTCAGCTCTTGAAGGGGAAATCAAAATTACAGAAGTTTGTGAGTCTTAACAAATCTTCATTGGAAGAAAGGTTGTTTCTTCTGTGCTTCACATGAAGGAAACCAGTGATTGCCTGTGTAACTCTGTTAATTCACCATTCCTGCGTGTGACTGAATTAAAACATGTGTCATGTTCCCATTTCAGTTAAGTAATGCTTTCCATTCCAAGCTCTCCTAGCTAAGTATTTGTAAGGCAGTCATGCTTTTCTTACTTGGTAACTGGCAATTCTCTGCTCTTCTCTCTTTGCAGATCCTCACCCCTGCCCCAAACTCAAATTACTGAGCAATGTAGGGATAAACCCATGGGGTCTCCCCTGTCTCTGGTACTGCTGCACAGGCCTGGCTGAAGCCCAGGCTTTTGGGTGGCCACTGCCTTGCTCTTGCTTAAGGATACTCTTCAGGGCACGATCAGTGCATGTTTGCAAGGGCTGGAGTCTCACTGTGGCACCTGGGAATCTGCAGCTGGAGACTGTGGTCTAGCACTGAGCAGGCCAGCTCACGCCAGCTGTAGGTACTGGTGCACACGAACCTCGGCAGCCATGCAGAGTGCGTCCTCCAAATCTCTGTCACATGTGACACAGGGACTGAGACCCTAATTCTGCTCTTACATACTCACTGGCCCTGGAAGTTGCTGATATTTCTGGTTCTCCTGTTTCCTACCAGAGGAGCTTTGGTGCTTTGTCCCATGTAGATCAGGCACAGATGAGTTCTAGTTTAGTGAAGTCAAGGGTTTGCTTGAAGGTGTGCTCACACGTGTGTTCCTCTGGAGCCGGATGTTTTGCCCCTGTCCTGGGGAGCTGGCAGGATTTGCAGGCACATACACACACACATAGTGAGTGCAGTAAGGCTGTACCTCTGAAGCCTCAGTTCTGAACTGAAGCAGTCAGTTCTGCTCAGTTTCAGAGGATTTGGCTTTGTCAAATCCTTCCCTCTCTGCTGTTAGGCCTGATGACAGATGAATGTGATTAAAAAAAGATCTGGCTGCTAACTGTTTGAATTCCCAGGTGGCTGAATTTTCATGTAATAGGACTTTCACCATGATTTATCCTCTTGGGGTGTATTAGCGATGAAACGCTGCCTTTCTGCAGTCACTGTTTGATTCATCATATTTTGTTTTTGCAGTTGCTCAACCTTTTTATCATTCATCTTTGCTACTGGGTTGGTTTTGCTACTGTAAAATTTGAGGTACTCTATTGAAGAGAAGCTATACTGGCGAATTACCCCTTTATTTCACCTGCCCTAGTATATCCTCTCCTTCCTTCCTTCCTTGTCTCTGTTTTCCTCACTGCCATGCCTGCTGCTCCTATGGGTGGTCTGTCCTTGGCACTGGAGGGCTGGGCTGCTCCTGAGGCTGCCTCGCCAGCAATGCGGGGAGGCTGGTGGCTGCGAAGTAGAGGTAACTGGTGTAGGCTATGTGGCAAAATGATTTTTGGTTTTGGCAGATCTGCTTTATTTGAGGAATTCCAGTAGCCATGCTTCTGGTGTGACTCTTGGGGAAGCAGGTTTTCAAATTGTATTGGTGTGGTGACTTAGCTGGTGCCAGCTGATGGTATGACCTCTATTTGTCCTTCGGAGTTTGTGACACTTGCTGGAATAATGCTGAGAAAAGCAAAATTGACAGAGGAAGTTTTTCCACCTCGCCTTTTCCAGGTGAAGCTTCAGCTTTGGACCTCTCTCCTCTCAATTATGCCATGGGAATACACCTCCAAAAAAAGTGTTCTGTAAGTTTGAGAGTACAGTGTAATCTGTAGTGTGGGATTTCTGTTAGCATGTCACCTCACTCTGCTTTACTGGCCTTTTGAAGAACTTCACAAGGAAGGTATAATTTATGGTTTATTACAGGTTTATATGGAGACAACAATATTTACCATTGTCTACTATTTTTAATTCTCTTCCAATAATTCAAACTACTCAGTTTTAGAAAGTGTAAGCATAAATCACTTATAAATCAGTTTTCTGTTTGTATTTCCCCCACATATATTTTGTGGGAACTTTTTGTAAAATATACCTTTTTTAACATTGCTTCTTTCTATAATTTTTTTGATGATGTGCAATGCTGAATGAGCATTCCTCCTGTTTCTTGAAGCATCTTGCCTTTGTTAGTGTATAATGTTTCTGCAATTCATTAAGCTTTATATGAGTTTCTTCCTAGTGAATGAAAAGAATTGCAGGTATTTCAGGAATCTATGAATAGCTATTTCATTATAAAAGGCTAATAAGAGGGGAGCATTTTTTTCCTGGTAATCTGAGTTTCAAGAGAGGTGAGTACTGAGAGCTCAGTGTTACAGCCTCCTTGCTAGAACTTGATACTTCAACTGTGTAAAAGAAAGCTGTAGTCTTCAATGAGATTGCAAAGAGATAAAAATACAGATCCACGCTGTGTCAGGAGTATTTCTTGCTGCAGCACTGAGTGAGCACTGAGGTCTCTTTATCTAAACCGTAAGTGACAGCACTGTTGCCTTCAGCATGACCAAGAGCTAAGGTAGAAGGAGGAGGGCTGGATAACAAGTCCCATTTGAGTGCCTGTAAAATGTAAACAACTAAATTACTTGCAAATTCTATAGTATGCTACAAGTCCTTCTCTGTTAAGAAGCATTAAATAATTCTGATTTGGAAAGACATCTCAGAATGACCATTTTACTTTTTAGAAAAGGAATTCTGCTAGATTGCTTTGCTTTGTGTAGTGAATTGTGGTAGCTGCTGAGAGCCCTTCAACTTTAATGCCTTCCTTTTAGGAAGTGGTATTGGTAATGGGAAGTTGTTCAGATTAGGTTATATAGGTGCCTGGTTTCTATCAAACAGCTTGGCAGGAATTGCTGCATTCCCTTCTAATAAATTTCTTCCTCTAATGGCATCTCTTTCTAAACATAATCTTAGATGAGATGCTGTAGTACAACTGTTGTTTCATGACTCTTCTTAAGAGCACTGCCTTTAAAATGTGGAGGGTTATTGTGCTTCAGTTTATTTATGTTTAATTTTTAAGCAGGGGTTCTCTTGAGTTAGGTACTCAGTTTTACTTAAAGCACATAATAAGTAGGTATTAGATGTGGATGGTTGTTTTACTGGCTATGGATTTTCACAGTATAATTAAGGTTAATGTTTTCCTAAACTTATTTGGTTTTGTATCCTTTTCCATTAGTGTCTGATATAAAAGATAGGTTTGTATGCTACCTCTGCTCTATTTTTTTCCTAATGTTATTTAATTATTTCTAAAGGAAAAAAAAATCCCTCAGGTTTGGCTTCAGTGTTTCCACAACCTATAACCTTAGAAGAATATGCTAATTCCTGAACTTTCCTTTCTTTTCTCTTGTCACTGGATGTCAAGAACAAGTTCCCATAACTTAAGGCTGCCTCTCCAAGGGCAGTAATACTATCTGTGCTTTGGATTCAGCACACACAAGATGGGGTGTCATGGTTTAACCCCATCCAGCAGCCAACCACCAAGTGAGATCAGAGAGAGAAGAGAAGCTGAAGGGTAAAAGCTGGAAAACTCATGGCTTGGAATGAGGACAGTTTAATAGGAAAGCAAAAGCTGTGCACACAAGCAAAGCTAAACAGGGAATTAATTCACTGCTTCCCATGGGCAGCCATCCCCAGGAGAGCAGGGCCCCATCAGGTGTGACGGTGACTTGGGAAGACAAACGCCATCATTCCAAACATTTCCCTTTTCCTTCTCCCCACTTCATTTACTGAGCCTGGTGTCATGTTGTGGAATTGCTCTTTGGTCATTTTGGGTCACCTGTCCTGGCTGTGTCCCCTCCCATGTAACCCCAGCCCCTGCCACTGTGGCAGGACAAGAAGCAGAAGAGGCCTTAGCTCTGTGTTTAAGCCCTGCTCAGCAATAACAGAAATGAGATTGTTTAAGCTTTATAGCTGTATTGTCAACCTGTGTTCAGCACAAGCTCGAAACACAGTCCCCTCCTAACCACTGTGAAGAAAACAAGTTCTGTCCCAGCCAAAACCAGCACAGAGAGTTTCATTGAAGGTGCTGAAGAGAGGCCGTCTCTCACTCAGTAGCTCCAACAAAATGAAGGTGGTTTTTTACCTGTTGGCAGAAGCAGCCTTAAGAGTTTGCTGTTTAAGAAAGTTACCCCAAATAACTAAGTCTAAATTTATGTGTAGTACTTATGCTGGATCAATTTTGAAAATAATGCTTATTCCTTCCCTTAAGTAAGAGACATTTGATTTAATGTTGCTGGTTCAAGGCAATATCAGGAAGACAAAAACAAGCAAATCTTGCCTGTGTATTTGAAAACAGTAGAAACATTTAAATGGTGTCTTGCTTTACACAGGAGAAAATTTAGGCCCAGGTGATAGAGTTCATTGAGCAAGCTGAAACTTGGAATTTGTTTTCTGCCTATAAAGGACAGAACATAGAGCAAGCAGCTTGCTTACATACCTGGGACTGTTATTGAGCAACCACACTTCATGGGAAAATCAAAGAAATTTACGAGTATAGCAAGCTTTCTAAATTTCTAAATAAAGATTAAAAAAATTCTTCTGTTCCTTCCCCTGTGCCTCAGCCTGTGCTGTGATCCTCAGGCTGTTGTGAGGAGTTTGTGTATTGTTTTTTGTTCATCACACGAAGTACTTGTATTGAAAAGAAATTAAAAGCCCCTGTGGGAATGGCTGTTCTGTAGGAAGCTGTCCAGGCTTCCTAATTGTATATGCAGTAAAGCTTATATGATACTTACACAAAAGTTAATTGCTCATATGTTTAATTTAATCACAGAATTCAAACTTATAAAGGAATTAAAATCTGAGACTTGTCCTTTTCTGGTGATGACTGGACTTTGTGAATGGGGTTTTGAATGTGTTTCTTTTGTATGTACATGTGGATACAGGTTTTTGTTGTTTTTTTTTTTTAATCTAAAATTGTCTTTTTATCCCCTTTGGAATTATTGGAATAAAGCAAAATGCCTGTTTTTTAATATAAGTGAATGAGGTATGGTATACTGGTATACAGTATTTTTCTTTTCTTTTTTTTTTTTTTTTTTGACTGCCTGTACAAACTAAATTCTACATACCATGCTGCAGTGTGTTAGTAGACAGCCTGATTTATGGTTGAAGAAAAATACCATTGCTAGTGTTTCTGAGAGCCTGGGAAGGAAGGAAATAGGTAGCCTTTCTGGTTGTCTTTAGTGGAGTGCTCTGAAATGCTTGGACTTCAGTCAAGAGAACAAAAGCCCTCTTGTTGGTTTCTGTGGTTTTGGGGTGTGCCTACACCCTAAAAACGTCATAGTAGGATTTATTTTGGAAGCCTTATTTGGAGCTTTCATCACCACCTTGATGAGGAAGGGAGAGCTACCATCGACTCCCCTGTCTGGCCAGTTTCTGGCTTAATCCAGCCAAGACAGAGAGATCAGTAACAGTCTGGGCAAATTCTGCCTGGACCTGTCTTTCTGGCCTTGAAGAAAGAATGAGATGTTCACCAAGATTTTTTGCTGATGTCTGTGTAAGTATGGCTGATGATCTGTACAATGGGAAACTCTGGAAGTAGAAGATGTACCTGTGTTTTAATACAGCAACTGGTAATGGTTCACTGTGCTGTCTTCAGCTGCTCATTTTATATAAGATCCAGTTTGGGATTGCAGCCTTCAAGTCCTTCCTAACATATTTTTCATTATGGCAAAGGGGAGGAGGACTGTTCTTCTGCAAGAAGCTGTGGCTGATGCAGCAGCCTGCACTCCCACAGCCTCTGACACGGATGTGTAGGGGATGAAGGGACCTTAGTGATCTCTAGAAAAGGTACATTAGGAGAGCTCAGACATGTCCCTTCGCTGGTGCAGGAGCTATTGCAGATTCTCAGGGTTCTCTTGCAGATTCTCACAGAAGCAAGGATAACCAGTTTAAGCAAATCAAAGTTGTGGGGAGGAAGGAGAAGATTTGGTTTCTTGGTTTTCTACTTATTAAAGAAATTGTCTAATAGATTTGTGTTACAAAGACATTAGTGTTCTTTTCACTTATTGAAGCAAAAAGTCAATTAAATTACATTTGAAGGTTTGGAAACTTTTTGTTTCCAAACCTTCTGGCATTTTTAGTTTAAAAAACCACCATGATAGGGAGAAAAAAAATCCGAGCATAGGTCTTGTATCCTGCGTAATCATCTTGCGTACATGGGATGCAGAAGTTTAGGCTGATGTCTGCTGCTGTGAGGAGCAGGTGGGGATTTGGCTCTCCAAAGCTTGCCTTACAGTGCAGGGGTCCTGCCCCTGAACGGTATTAAACTGAACTTTGTTTATGATGTTGCAAAGCTGAGCATTGCAGAAGTGTTTCAGACATCTGCACAACTTCATTCAGGGTCTTCTGTCTTGTATGCCACAGACCAGTCCCCAGTTCAGAGACAGCCTCCTCCTCCTGCCTGCCAACTCAGCCCTCCCAGTATGGGACACAGAAGACAAATAATCTTAACCTTTTTGTGACACTTGAGATAGCTTCTGGCACTGGGAGGTTTGCCCGTCTAGTCCTGGAAGGTGTGATGGGACCTGCAGGATGCACTTGTCCATCTGAGGCAGGAACTGGGAACAGGGCAGTGTGCCTGAGGCATCTCAAGCTGTGCTAGGTGTCTGTGTTTAGGAAGCTCAACAGGACTCCCCTGGCCACAGCTACAAGATTTCCAGTGGTTAAAATAGGATTTTGGGCATGGAGCTCAATACCTGCCTTAAAGTAGGTGTCTCTGAAGCTGAATGCCCCACTTCAGACTTGGCCCTGTGGGCAATTTGGGCTCTCTAGGAATGGATTTTAAATTCTCTGTGCTTGTTTATGCTTTTTCTCTTTTCCTTTTTCCCTGCTGCTGATGAGCAGCAATGGTACTTCACCTTGGGGCCAGGAAGCACACCAGTATCCTGTAATTGCCTCTCAGACCTTTGTTGGGAAGTTGCTTTTGTATAATTGTCTTGTTTTGTTCTCGCCTTGTTTGTTCCCACAGCCTCCTATTACATTAGGACAGTTTGTCCCTTTTGGAAGGTTTTCTAAGCTGCTGTAAGGTAATTTCATCTGTGCTGACCAGGACACCGTTGTTTGTAAGTGCTTTGTTTGCAGGTATCCTTAGGGGGTTTTTGTAGTGTGTGGACATTTATCAATAGCCCGGGTCGAAAGTGAAGAAGGTGGCACAGGAATAGGAACTGGAGTGCTGTCTTAGACTGAGGGAGTAAGTTCTTATTGTCTGCATGTAGAATAGGTGTGCATAATTACAAGAAACTTCAAGCACTTTTTAACACAGTCACAACTCCCTTTCAGAGGTTGGCTTTAGGTCAACTTTCCTGCTATGCTGTAACTGATAGGCTGTAACAAGGCTCTTTTACATAGAAGAGAACTGTGAATTTTGAACTGGTTTGCCTGGTTTCTGTCCCGTGGCATGATAGATAAAGGATGTTTAATTTTAAGGCTTAGTAGAGTATACTTCATTCTCATTGTGCATGAGACAGTACAGTAAAATACACAGTCTGCAGGTTTTACAAACCATTGCATCCTTCTGGGATAGCACAAGTCTGAATAGTTGTGTGTCTTGAGCATCTCAGTGACTGTATCACAAAGCAGCAGCTACTCCTTTGGTTTCCTTTCCTCCAAGTGGCACATGAAAAATCTTGTTTCTAAAGCATTATTTTCAGTGTGCATTCTCCTCTACATGCTGGATGGCATTTAGAAGGGATCTGTGTTAATATTGATTTCATGACTGAACAGGGTAAAATTAAGAACTGGAGGAGAGTTATAGTTCTCCAAGTGTGGAACAACATAATTTTCATATCCATCAACAAGTGACTATAAGAAGCAGTGGGAAAGGTAAAAAGTTTACCTGGAAGAATTTTTTTTTGGCACATAATGCTGTGCTAATTATCCAGCAGAATTGGTTTTCTATACAGCCAAGTCTGCACATTTAGTTTCATGACAGTGACATCCAGGTGCTTATATAGCTGGAATAGCTGCTGTTGTACATGGCCAGAGAAACACAGCTGCTTCTAGCTGAAAGAGCTCTGCAGTCAGGAATTATGCTGTGGTTGCTATTTTTCCCCTTCCCTATAAACTGTCCAGAGAAATGAGTACTTGCTGTTCCAGCCCAGGGACAAGTCACCTACTTGGTTGGGTTATATTGTGTCATTGCAAATGAACAGAGGTCTCTTATTGAAACCATCAGACACAAGTATGTGTCTGGAGCCCCAAGTCATGGGGTTTGGGTTTTCCTTCAGCACAGCTCATGGCAGCTCTGAGGTACTGAGGTTTTTTCAGAGTCTTGTAAATGTGCTGCTGTCACAGTAATCCTTCCATTGGAAGATGCAGATAACATGCTGGTTTTGTAATGTGCCTCTCTACCATTATTCCAAAACTCACTCAGACCTACTGGAACCTGATGTCATACATGCTGTTTCAGAGTTTGACTGCCTTGCTTACCATGTATTGGAAAGACTGTTCAACTGTTAGCTGAGGAGTCTGAATTCAAACATAAAATCAGGACTGTGAGCACCCTGCTGGAGTATGCCTTTCTCCATTGATGTGTTAGGACCTTTTGGTCCTAAATTTAGCTACTCTGCATAGATGTAAAATTAGGTGCTTGAAATACAGAGTGACTTTGTCTCTCCGCCTCCTCAGTCTCATCTGAGAGTGCCAAAGCTCTGAACTGGATAAACCAGCATGAGGCCAGTGGATTCAGAATTTCAAGTGAACTCTATCTGTAGTGATTAAACCTAATTGTACATGGGTATTGAGAGGGAAGGGCATGTGTATGTGACTCTTCAAGGACTTGCTTTGATCCTCTGTCTCCCTGTGCCAAGCAGAGGGACACAGTGAGTAGGAGTAGATGCAGATAACACTGGAAAAATACTTTGGTTTCATCCAAGGCTTATGTTATGTTTCAGGCTGTGGAACTTCCCATGAGGCTGGCTGAAACCCCCATCCCATGTAGGAGACACCATTGAGGTTTGGTGACTGCAGGCAACAGCAGAACTGAGTGAGGAGCAGCGCACGGGTCCAGCCCACCATGCTGGGCACTTGCTAAACACTCAGAATTTATTGATGAATAAATACATAGGGCAGGGGGTGCTTTTAACGTAGTTGTCAGCGGAGACGTGAATTCAGCCAGTGATATCCCTGTGAGGGAGAACTGTTTCACTTTTGCCACACTGAACTGAGTGGTGTAACCTAGTGTGTTTGTGGGACAACCTCTATGACCACTTCAGTAAAAGCAAGGGTCTCTGTCACATGAAGCCTGGCATTGGGGCAGGGTGAAGGTGTCACCTTTTTGGTATCAGAGGGGTGAACAGGTGGTGATGTTAGTCATGCTTATATACCAAGTCAGAAAGAATTCTGCAACCACCTGTGCACAACAGAATTAAGGAAGGTGGAAAGGCTGAGCATTAATCCACTCTGGAAGCCATCACTTGCATAAGAGGGCTGGCCTGGGCCTGCTCATGTCCAACTGAGGCAGGACTGTAATCCAGGTGTGACCCTGTCACAAGGTACACTGAGCCCCTGGGAGCCACCTGTCTTTAGCTCTGGCCTCGCTCCAACCTGGGTCAGAGTGCCCATGTCTACTTCTTGGTCTTCCCCTGCTAAATGGAAACGCCTTCAGTTTTCTTGAGCAAGGAGGTCGGCTGCTGATCTGCATAGCTTTTCTGCATAGTGTGTGTGTAGCTCCCTAGAGCAAGGGACAGTTACATGATAAGCAAAATTTGTCAACACAGATTGTATTGTTAAAAGAAGTAAGCCTTTGAATCCCCTGCACCACAGTCTTAATCCCACAGTCATTACAGCATCAAGCAACAAGTCTGAGAAAGATGTTGAGTTTGATGCTGTTGTTTGGGATGGCTTCCCAAGCTGGAAGCAGCCAGACTCCATTGATGTCATGGGACCACAGCTGCATCCTGTCCTTTCTCTGAGCACCTCTCTTCTGAGGTACTGAAGTTTCACAGAGTAGGAGGATGAGGGCTCTGATGGGTTACTCTGTTTTGTTTTGGCAAGTCCTCAGGGTATTTATTGCAACGGTGCATTCAGAGGGGATGTAAAATGCCAAATAGCTGCCATAACTGGATGTTTCACGGAACTTTCTGTGCTTTGCTTTGAAAATACAAGCCTGAGACTTGACGTGTGCCAGGATCACTGTGAATGCAGACTGAATCTGTGTTTAATTCCTCTTTAGTGCTGGGGTATAAATAAGAAGTATGTGCCCTGGAAATTTTTCCATCTACTTGCAGAGAAGCAGTAATGGAAGCTCAGCATTGAGACTGATTGATTACTCACAGATTATAGAGCAGAAATTGCAGACAGTTTTACTGTTTAAACACTGCTTGGTATTAAACCACTTTTATAGCAGATTGGAAATGCAGATGTCCATTTAATCTATTTGGCTCCTTCAGTGCTGCATAATGTCGTGAATGACAGCCTTCTCCAACAAAATGGAACCTTCAGCTGTGTGATTCAGTGGAGGAGGCTTGAAAGTCAGGGAGAAGCTCGCTCCTTTTAGCAACTCTTTCAGTGACATGAAATTAAATTTATAGATGATAGGGCTGATTATAAATTGATAATGGCATATCCCAAGATATATAGGATACTATATATCTTGTTTATACATCAATAGTGGATATTAAGTTAGTTTCCTAAGATATTTTAAGATAGAGCAATGGGGGGAGGTATTCTAAATTAAATCTCATGTATTGATTTTAAAAGAGAGCAGACCAAAAAAAAGCAGTACTGTTGTAGCCCTCCCTCTGTATGTGGTCTGTATGTATTGAGGTTTTGTGGTGGGATCTTTAAGTGCCACTTTTATCCTTTTCTTCAGCAAGTGCCAAAGGACTGATTTTGGCTGCTCCCAACCCAACTGCATTTCATTTTGTGTTACCTCTGAAATGTGGCACCGAGTGTAGTGAACACAGAGAGGGGAACGACACAGCCCTCTCCCATCCTCACCAAATGGGGTTTCAAAAAAGCAAATCCCAGTGGCTGGCCAGAGCCTTGCTGGGCTTGCATTGGAGCTGTCACAATGCATGTGGGGACCAATTAGTGTCCAGTGGGCATGTGCCTGAAGATAGCTTGCTGGAAATCCCTCCACGGCTTTCTGATGACAAAATGAGGATTTTTCTCTCTGAATGCAAATGTTGTGCCACTTCAAACTGGCCCTGGTGGGAAAGTAATGAAGAAAATGCTGCTGAAATTTTGTATAAAAGCAGGCTGCAGCTTGTCCAAAGGGATGCCTTTGGCTCCCAGTGCTGTTTGGTGCCTGCCTGAATCCGGTGGCTGCTGAAACATTGCTGTGAGAAGCAGTGGTGTTACTGTGGTGTGGCCCATAGCTGCTGGCACTGTGGGCAGGGGTCAGGTGGGATGGACCTTTTCCTCTCCTTTCTGCCCCACGGTCTGCCATAGGAAAGGGAGTGACCTCCAAAGCAGATTTTGATAATATTAGACCTGCAGAACATGGCTTAGTTCTTTCTTTTTAAAATTATAGACCACCTCATGAAGGACATGGTGTTTGGGGAGAAAATAAAGAGCAAGTTCTGCCTTTCTGGGAGGCATCAATGCTTCTGACATGGACCTCATTCCGGAAAGTGAGACCTGAGGCATTATCCCACTGCTTTGTGGTGTGTTTTATGTCACTTTTTTTGGTGATGTTCTTCATAACCATTCATTTTCCCCCCTTCAAACTAACTTAAAAAGAATGAAGTGGAGGCTTGTTAAGCCTTTCAGTTGCACACATCTGAGCTGTAAGCCGGTACTAATCGGCTCTCCCAACCCACGAGAGGCTTCCCCGGGGATTGCTGCGTGGGCCTGTGTGTGTGCACATGTAATTAGTGGAGGAAGGACGGTCCCTGTCACGAGCTGGGCTGGGGCTTTGGTCTCCAGAGGGGCCATGCTCTGTCAGGCTATGAGGAGGTGAGCAGTTTCAGCACAGCAAACTCAGGAGGTGTCAGCCTGTCTTGATAAAACAATTTTTCCTGCAAGCGAAGTGCAGTTACATATTTCACTGGACAAGTATCATTACTTTATGTGGGATGTGTCCAGTACAGACTCGTGTTTCTTAAATGAAATGGGTTGATAACTCTCCTTTATCAAATGACAGTAGGTATTCTGTTCCTCTGCCTAGCGGTCCTTGTTTATGATGTCATTATGAAGTAGAATGAAGTGACATGACTTTAATTTTCAGCAGAAATGATCTCCACCTTCTCAGTTCTCAAATGCTGCAGTCATCATCTGCCCTCCTTCAGTTGTTGTCCCTGAGAAAGACATAGGGAAGTGTTTTTCTGATCCTTTGTCTTGTCAAAGCAAATAATCAAATGCTGCCTTCCACGATGTAACATGTTGCAATTGCCTCCTTATGTTCTTCTTCCTCGACTTGCCATAAAAAGCTGCTTCCATTTGTGTTGTTTGGAGAATTGTATTTATCGATAACTTCTTAATCTAATTTGCTCATGTATGTTTATGAGCAAACCCGATTTACACACTTCTTGCCCTGCCCTTTGAGGAGAGGTTTATTCTTGATCATTTCTGTATGTTTTCTACTAAAATAACATTACATGAGCATTCCATACTTCTAGCTGTATAGATGCTTCTGTTTAAAGGTTGCTTTGTGTTGCATTGCTGTCATTTGGAATGCAGTTCTTGACCTCTGTATTCTTAGATGTACACCTGCAAGTTTGTGCTAGTAATGTTGCTAAACTATTCTGCATTGTCTTGGAGCGGTCTGAATGTCTTGCTGTATGGTCTCCCTAAGCAGAGTTTTTACACCTTCCCTCTTTGTCCTTGGATTTTTTTTTAAGCTCATAGAATCCAGGGAGGTGAGCAGGTTTGTGCAAGGTCAGGTCTGTTAAGCAGCTGACATCTATAACACTTAGACTGATGAAACCCTTTTTCTGTGTTCCATTTCTAAGTGCTGAGTGACCCTTTTCCTGAAGCAAACAGAAACAGGAGCTAAGAAGCTTTCTAATGCCATCAGTGTAGCTACCTTTTTTATTGCTCGCAGAGAAAAATGCGTGATTTGAATTAAAGTTTTGTTATTAATCTTGGGATATCCTTGCAAAGTGCAATTGCTTTAGACATACCTGCAATGAAAACTGAAGGGAATTTGTCCATTTGATTGACAGCTATATGGAGCAGATTATGTGCTGTATTTTTGAAGCAGAACTGTTGGAAATAAGGTGCAGATAATTGGAATACATCTGCACTTTATCTAGAATAACACAGGATTGACAGGTTACTTACTCATTTTGTCTGCTATTTTTGCCAACCTTTAACCATGTTAAATAGCAGAAAGATGTTAGTGCTGAATTAGTTACTTCCATAGGACATTGGTTAAAAGCTGTTTTTATGGGACTTGAAAGCATTATAGAATTTATAACTTATAAAACATCCATTCTTTCCATTCTCTCCACAAGGTACAGGTTTAACAAGGAAATTGGAAAGTTGATTTAATACCCAGAAACAAAAAACCACCAGCAAAGACTTTGTGGATTAAAGTTTAAATCTCTTTCTTTTACCCTTCTCCCTGGGCAGCTTCCATAGTGTGTCTTGGTCCTCAGCTGGGAGTCTATCATCAAGTGTGATACAGAAATTGGTATCAAATATAAATCTTCTCTGTGCCGGTGTGGGCTGTCAGTTTAGTAGATTTTATGATGTGCCCTTAGATTAAAACAACCTAGGTCCTAGTAGTTCTGATGACACCAAGGGATAGTATGGGTCACTGGGCACACAAGCTTTCAAGATACAGAGCTTCAGAGTAGAAGTACAAGCAAGAGCTGCTCCCTCAAACAGGATCCCCAAGTAAATATTTTTGTCGGTAGAAAAGTAGAAACAGCATGGATGTGACTGCTCAGCTGTGGCTGTTCGTAAGTTACATCCAAGGAAGAGTGCTGTGCTAGCACTGGCCTTCTCTGTGGATACCTCCAGGCACGAGCCTGCAGAGGACCATGAGATTGCTTTTTGATGTATGCTGATATGTATCAGGTTGAGATTTGCTTTTCCTACCATGCCAAAGAAATCTGATCCTCAGGCTGGAGACCTTTATCTGATAAGAGATTTAAGAATTGAGCAGAGTGTTCAGGGTTTGAGTTGCAAGTATGACAAATTTACCTCTCTTCTTCCTCACGCCCCCAGCCAGCTGATGTATTTTCTTACTCGAGAGGTAAATACACTTGCCAGGCTCTGTTTCTCCACTGTGTATATATATATATATATATGTATATATATATATATATATATATACAAACAAGGCAAAAGAAAGTGTGCAAGTCAGAGAGTACGGTCCCAAAACCACATGGATTCAGTCTGTCTTGCCTGTCGTGCATTCACATTGCCCCCTTTAGGATGTGGCTCAGGTGCAGGAAAGAATTCCTGGCAGCAGGGCAGTGATCTGTAGGGTATTAGAAGCATAACAGGAAAGTGGAGGGAAAAAAGAAATAAAAAGAGAATTTGACAGACCTCATTCTGGTTTCTGCTTAGTCGCTCCCTGTTTTGTGCTGTATTGTGAGCAGTGCTTTAGCAATCGTACAGACAAAGCCTAACAAAGAGACTTGCTTGCTGGCAGAAAGTTGCTTAAAATAACTTACTGAGGATAAAGAGGCTGCCCAGGTCAATAATGCTGTGAAATCCTCAATGTGTAACAGCTCCCAGAGGTTTTGTAGGCATATAGATTTTTAAAAGCTGTAGACTGTTGATAAGGCAGTAAAGATTGTAGAGTGGTGCTAACCTTGTATTGATGGTGCTGGGACAGATATATGAAGATTTGAGATTGGGCTATAGAAATACAGAAATCTTTGTTCCCTTCAGCAGAACTCTGATTTAAAGTATGAATGCTAGAAAGAAAGATAGATAGAATTCTTCTTTGTTGGAAGATACTTAATACCATTAAAGAGTCTTTGCTGTATTTTACTTTTCAGATAATAAAATACTCTTGTATTTTACTCAGTCAGATCTATGACGGTTTAAAATCCTGTCAAACAATTTACTTGGCTTGCTTTCCATTGAATCAAGGGAAGTAGATTTGTCAAAGACAGTGTAATTTATCCTTACCTTCATTACAAATGTATCAATTCTTTTGGTGCTCATTTTATACAGCATTGTTTTTAAAACATCGGCTGAAGGTAATCAATATGAAGCTTATTTCAGTTCTGTTAAAAATAGTTGCTTATGAGAACTCTGAGAGATTGTTAATAAAACTTCAATTAAATCATCATCTTTCTTAACCATGCTTTAAACCAAAACAATTGTATGCTGTTTGAAATGGTGCCTTATGTAATTCCAGTTGAATCTTTAGTTTTGAGAAATTCCTGTATCTTCAGATTTTTTTAGTCCGTGTTCTGCCATGTGCACAATTCATAGGGAGGCAGTAGCACAAGGGAAAAAAAGAGGAAAGAGGAACCTGTTGGGAATCTGGTGTCAGCCCTTCCACTGCTTGTGGAGTAGCCCTTTTATTTTAGTGTACCTTCTACAGTGCAGTTTCAGCCTGATGCTCTCCATGTCCTTATACATTCATGGGGGTTTTTAAGACCACACGTTTGCTGGTTCCTCTCAGGAATAAGAATGCTTGTCAATTGTTGCAGTGTGGAAGTGCAGTGTGGAGGCTCCCAGCACACTGCCCCACCTTGGCTCTGCCTTGCTTTGTCTTGCTGTGCAGGTGGTATGGGCAGCCGTGTGGGGAGACATTCCTAACTATACAGTTGAAATTCTCTTTTAGTGGTTCTGCTCAGTATATCCATGTAGTTTCTGAACACAGCTCGGGGCTGTGTATGTCTTCAGAAGAAATTGTCCCCATGGTTCCCTTGTCCAGTCTGATGGTGCACTGCAAGCCCCAGGGAGCTGGCTGGGAAGTCAAAGGCAGAGGGAGGGTAGGAGAGACAATCCTTCCTTCTTGCCTCAGCCCCAGCTGGCTGGGGATTTGTCTGGAACTGCTGGCAGGATGCTGTGTCCCCCCCAGCACAACCTGTCTGCTGCCTTTGGCTGGGGAGCCAGGTGGACTTGTGTCAGTGCTGCACCAGTTCCTTCTCCCTGCTGGTGGAAGGAGGGGAATCGTGCCTGAAGGGCACCATACCAGACAGAAGACTGCTTCTGAAGCCACACAGCTTGTACAAGCCACCCCATCTCTGATTTCACTCAACTGCTTTATAGTGGAAGTTATTAGAATGATGTTTTATCCTGTGTGAAGGAAACTCATTCCTTATCTTTGTAGGCATCAAAGAGGATATGAAAACCAAGCCTTTGTAGCAAAAATTCAGTTAAGTAAGATGGGATCAGAGTGCTGAATCCAACAATTTAATCTTGGAAACCAGCGAGATGAGTTGACACCAGGAAATAGCAATAAAATCATCTTTGTTGTCTTTCTGTTCGGGGATCTGGAATACAAAGAGGTATCTCACACGGATGTACCTGGTGCCTCAACTCTGTCTGTGTTTGCTCTTGGTGTCTGAGAAGCCTATACCAGTGGGAGGAGTAGCAGTGATACCATTTATCCATCTGGCAGCAGAGACTGTAGCCTAATTTAACCAAGTTTTGAATTTACTAGTGCTTTTGACCTAGGACAAGCTAATCCTCTACCTCTGTGCTTCCAGACACCACCAAACAAGCTGGAAGTAGTTATCTGAATAAATAAAGTGATTGTTTTCCTGGACTGGAGAAAGAAGTCAGCATATCCAGCATGTTCTAGCTAATGCAAAATTTACATTGATCTGCAGTTCAGTTTGCATTTTGCATCATTATACAGTACCATTTTGAGCAGATTATCTTCTCTACTAGCACCTGAAGTTATATCAAGATGATGATTTGGGTGGTTTTTGTATATTTGTTTAAAGAGTGATTAATTGTTCTTGTGTTGAGTGCCCAGTCTACATATTCTGTTGCAGTGAAACGGAGAGACCTGGTACAAAGGTGTTCCATGTAAGCATACTTAGAGCTTATTTGAGCTCTAGTTACCTTAACTAAGAATCTGGTGAGCCTGGGATATAAATGTGCTACCACCAGCATTCCTCTCTGTTCTAGAGAATCCAGGATTTCTCTTAATTTAGTGGAGTTAACCTTCTGAAATAGGTTGTGGGAGGGAGGGAAGTTCCTGCAGCTAATTGCTACAACTGCACACAATTTTAGAAAGATCAAGCAGATTGTAGATCTACCAGTAGTAATTTTTCTGCTTGTGGGCAGCTTTGGTGGGATGTCACCAGAAGTGCTGGTGGCTGCAGGTGACAAACAGGAGTGTCCACTGAGGTAGTCACAGAACTTGTAAGGCCCTCTTGAATAACAGATTATGCATTACAGAACTGGAAATGCTCACTCCTTGAACTGTGAAGTCTGATTCTTCCTCATCTCAGACAAATTTCAGTTGCTGTGCATAACATGTGCTAGCAGTATTTAATTGCTGATTAATTAAACCATAATAATATAGTTGTTTTATATGTAGCTGTCCTATTTATGCAGAAGGAATGTAACTGAGTGAGACAGTTTATTGCCAATTCCTGCTACCAATGCCAAAGAGATCTTAATTTAAGTGATTACATGTTGACTCTCAGTTCCTCATGTGGGGTTATTTTGCTGAAATCTGTGGACTGGAAAGGAATCGATATGGGGCTTCTGAAACTTGGTGGAGGTTTGCAGTGCTCCACTACAATTGATTACAGCTGCTTTTGTAGAGCTTTAAAAAGAACAATCTGTATTAAAAACATTATTCTTTGGTATGAACTAGAACAACTCCAAATAGGTTTCCATGGGGTCTGCCCTGCAATTTGACCACTTGAAGGGATTGCAGTAATCACCAGTGGGCCAGGGCAGTGAGGCAGAGGAAAGGCTATTAGGTGGGGAGTTATTGGCATGCATGCCAAAGAGGTTACCCTGGCAGCTTTAATCATTCATCCACACTCTCAAGAGGAGGGAGGAAAATGTAAGTGTTAGTTCTTCTGATTGATTAGCAAAAAGGATCAGTAAAGCATGAAAGGAGAGAGGAGGTGTGTGTGGAAGAGCCAGTATGCATTAGACTTAAAAGCACTGACTGGGGCAGGTACTTGCAGTTATGACCTCCACACCAAAAGCTACCTGCTTCTGCTGTTACTGTCAGACTTGTGACTGGTGATTCAAAGACAGGCTGACCTCTGCATTCACCATAGTCAAAGGAGTGCATTTAGCTTCTCAGTCTTAGCTGTGCCTTAAATTTAACCTGTCTGCACATGGGCTGACGTGTCCTTAAAAAACTGATTAGCATTTTGAGCTGTGACAACAATTTGCATGGTGATTTTGATCCTATTTTTAGGGAAACCAATGGATGCTTCTTGGAAAATGTGCAGGAAATTGCTGTGCTAATTGAGATTAATCAATCTGTGATGCACATTGCTGGCTTCTGATGCTGTTTTGCCTGTATATTGCCCTTTAATATTTCAGTCTAGAGTAGCTCTTTGGAAGCTGATCCAGCTGCAGCCCCTTTAAAATAGTTTCCCTGTTGTATTCCCTGTGCCTACGTCAGAGGCAGAGTTGAATAATAAACTGTTCTTTGCACCAATTGATGGCTTGGCATGAAAGCTTGGAAGGGCTTTGAATCTTGTAATGTGGGGATACCCCGAGAAACTCTGATACATGGGAAACAGAATTCATAGATACTGTAACTGACTGTTAAGCAGTCTTGAGGTTTTCAAGATGAAGGAGACAACTGCAGTGTTCATTTCTGGGTTTCACATACAAGAAAAGACCCTGTGGTGTGAAGTTAGAGAACATCAAGCTGGGGGTTCACATAAACAGCTCAGCAGTACTGTTTGACACAGTTGACATCAGATTTGGTGGGCCCCTCCATAATTTTTAAGTAACCATTTTGAAGTTGGAGTAAGTTTTATGTGGTCATAGAATTAGGAAGGTCTGTTGGTCCTAACCTGCAACCTGTGCAGAACTGCTCTTCAGTGTACTGTAGTGGTGGCAAAGATCCACAGAGGTGAAGGCTGATTTTTGCAGAAAGTTATTGTAACTAAATGAAGATACAGGTAGCTTTCTCAGGGTAGATGATGAATGTATCTTTGGAGTGGTGTAACTATGGTCTCCTTCAGCTAGGAGTCCTTTAACACTCCTCATGAGCTTGAGCCTAATTTACAGCCTAGGCAGGCTGTAGGGCAACTGATGTGTAGACCATGGAGAAAGTTGGATGTGTCCTTCATCACAGATCATGCTGTTGGTACTCCAGTAAGGACAGAAAGCTCTTGCTCATCTCCCTCCTGCATCTTCATACAGTAGCCTCTGTCTCACCGTAGGCAAGACAATTTCTGGGTAAGGACTAAAGTTTGGTCTTGTTGTGCATCTAGTAGATAAATGATACACAGCTGGAAATCAGATGCTGTGAAAATAAATGGAAAGAGAGGCTTTTCCCTTTGGTATTCATCACAAACAGTCCAGAACCTCAGAGAATATTTATCTTTCTCCTAAGGATAGAACAGGCTTCAGCTCCAAATCTGTAAGCAGGCCAAAGACCCACTGCACAGATCGGTGAGTCTGTATAATGGGAGGAAAAACATTTAAGGTTAAACAAGATTTCCTGTTGCCATTTTAAGTTCTGTTACCACACAGTGTGCCATACGGCATGTAATTGCACAGTAGGGAATATTTCTAAAGGCACAGATGACTGTTAGAAAACAGGCACATGAGTTTCTGTGGCTTCCTGAAGAGTGTGAACTCAAACCTATCAACTGCAGCACTGTAATTTCTTAGGTGCATGACCGTAAGTGAACAGTAGCTGACGTGCTGGTGGCCTGTTGGTTTCTCCCTGGATGTGGTGTGGTTTTTTTCACTGTGAGCCATGTCATAGACTGCTGAAATTCCTGACACCAGCAAGACTTGTTTTATTAATGCCATCCCTGTCAAACACTCCTCTGTTTTGGTAATTAGTCTGGTGTAACAGATTGTGTGCATCCTAAAAGCCAGCATATTTAGACTCTTGGCTCTGACATGAGGCAATCTGTGTAAATCAGCTCTTCTGGTAGACTTCTATATTGTTGAGCACTAGCAGTAGTAGAAGCAGTTTGCAGTACTTGTGTTTATTTTGGGCTTTCTGCCTTTCCTCAGCAGCCACGAACGGTCAAACCCTTTCGTTATCTGTCATGAGATTGGAGGCCTAAGGCTATAGTTTTGTGCAGGATCAGGAAGTTATACCTGAGGTACAAGGAGTGTGAATAATCTTTCTGGCAGGTGCTCCAGCCATAGCAGTGGCTCTGCTGTGCACCATGCGGGATGACAGTGCCACTGTGGGCACCAACACCATCGCCAGGGGCAAACACTGCCCTGGTAGGGACACCCATGCAAAGCCAGTTTGCTCTTCCACTCTTACCTGAGGAAGGACAACAAATGTCCTCTAAGATTATAAAAATACCTGTGGAAATGAGCTCTCCAGAATGAGTCAGGGCAGTCAAGGCTTGTTATTTAACTGGCCAAAGGCAGCAGTGAAGGAGGGGCTGGCTTTTGCAAATCCAGGCAGTTGCCATTGCAAGGTTTCACAGTGGGCATGCAGATAGGCACAAGGATTGTCAAGGATTTAAAGCCATTTTGAGGTAAAATTGGGAGATGGTAACTGTCAGAATGATTTTGAGGAAATTAACAATACAGATAATTGTCTTTTGTATAAAACCCTTGCTCTCAAACTTGGAAAATTCAGTCTGTGGCCTGTCGTTATGGAAATAGTATTTTGGCTGTGATCACAATGACCCAGACTGGTACAGGGCAGGTCTCCTGCAGCCAGTACCTGTTCCACTAATACCAGCATTGTGCAATCAGGATGGTTCCTCCAAGGAAGAAAGTTGGGAATCCTTAGAGTGTTGTGCTTATAGGATGTCACCAATTATTAGTATCTTCCCAGAAAATCCCACAACCATACATCCCACCAGCACTTCCACTGAAGGCTCCACTGTGGTTGTCACAGTGCACCTCAGGTGGGGTTTGCTGGGAAGATTTTGTCCTGTGAGTCCTTAAAAGTGGTCAGTGTCACCTTGGAAGGAAATGGGGTTTACTTCTCTCCTTTTCTCCTGTGGCCAACCATAGGACATATCAGTGAAAGAAAAGGCAGACATCTGTACGAAAACGATTAGTGGTAAACGTACCTTGTAACATAAAATCCTTCATCAAAATTACATGTTTGTAGCTGGATACATGTGGGCAGCATAGGAAAGTGCAGACTGAGGGAGTCAGGAGAGGCTCATCTCTGAGAACCAGTAATACAATGAGAAGTGGAAAGTGGATGCTGATCTGGTTGGCATGCTTCTCCAAGAAAACATGATGTTTTGAGGTGGAAATCTGATTTTGAAGGTTTGTACTTTTTTTAAATCATGCCTCTCATTCCTGGACAAGGTTAACAAACTCTTGATGGGACAGTTTCACCTTTCCTAGTGTGATGAAGGAAAGCAAAGAATTGGCAGACAGTGATAGGAATACACCTGCTAGCTGCAAGGTCAGCAGTGCTGAGGTCTGTTAGGACTAAATCCTGTTGCATGGCAGATGATAGTTCCTTTTGCAGGAAGCCTGGAGGGAAATAGAGCTTCTTCACACGACTGCCTTTTCTCCAGCCTTCAGTGGGATCCTCTGCAATGACTCTCAGGCTTTAGATGAATGCATTCATATGGTTAGCTTTCCAAACATGTAGTGTACAGCACTTTAGGGAACTCAGACTCACCAGCTGAGCATGCTTTTATACAGGCATATATGAAACTGCACTGTGTGTTAGTACAAGAGAAAATCTGTTTTCTTTCTTTTTCTTACATGGAAGAACTCTGCCTAATCAACAGCTGTAATGCTTGCAAGTTTTCTGGCTTAGAAATTTGTAATACAACACCACTTTTAAAATATTAGTCTCTGGTTCTCTGTGTACTAAACGGGTTATATCTAAAAGAATTCCATCTGAGGAAAAGGGGGGGTAAAGTATCGTTAGTAACACAGCTGCAAACTTCAAATTCTCTGTCCCATGCATATACCCAAAGACAGAGAACAAAAATTTGAGTTGTAAATAATAAAGTGTTTCCTTCCACATGTCATCTACTCGTTGCTCCAGTGTCTGAGTTTGAACAGCCATGACAGCCATGGTAGACATTACTCCTTCAGTGCTGCTCACACCAGCTTTCTTGGCTTCATCCATATGGCATAAAAGTCTTTAAAAATGTCTTACTCCTAAACACCCCCATGGAATGGGAGGACTGACAGTAACAGCAGCACTGCAAAAGGGAATGGCTATGACAACAAGGCACTTCGTATTTTTTCAAACAAAATATGCTATCCATTCCCAAACCTCCTGTTGTCTGATAATGGTTTTAAATTTTTTGTCATTGTAATTTTGATGAATGATTTATAGCTTTTATGAGATTATGAGACAGGAAAAAGGGGTTTTTACTTTGTTCCCTCTCTCAGTGTCAAAATGAGGAGTTTGGGGTTTGGTGGTTTTTTTTAAATATATCCTGCATGATCCCAGTTTATTGAAACAAAATTTACTGTAAATGTAAAATAAAGTAACTTAAAGACATTGAGATTTCAAATTCAATATATTATTGGTATGGAAATATATTTTATCTAGTACCAAATGGGTGCTAATCTATGGTATTTCCATGAGATTTAGATTTATGCCAATGTAGCCAATAACCAGGCAGGAATCCGTGATCATTGGCATGTAGCATGTGAAGTATTTAGGTCACAGGATTTTGCAGCATTATATTCTTGGAATAAAAATGTAAGTGGGATAACAATGATAGACGAGAATGCAATGTCTGTCAAAAGGTAACAAGCAGTTTTGTGGCTTCAGGGCCAGATTAAAGGGCTGATAGCAGAGACATCCTTGCCTGGTGTTCTGCCATTTTAATAGGTCTGAAAATAAGGCTGTTACATAAAAGTGACACGAGTGCTCTCATTTCAATTGTTAGCCACAGGAAATAGTCACTGAAATATTTGGTCTTCATAATACCTGAAAATAGTTTTATGGAATGAGAATTTGCTAACTTTTAAAAATTTTCCTCCCAAATATATTGAAATGCTAGTACAGACCTTTCTGTGTCCAAGCTTACTGACAACAGATTTGTTTTTCCAACTTGTCTTTTGTGAACATCCTGGAAGTAATCCATGGACCCCCATGGATTCCCAGCTGACAAGTGAGAAAACATTTCTAGAGCAAATACTAAATAAAGTTTATTTTAACATATTTTACCGGTGAATTGTAAAACATGGCTTCAGTGCTTGGTACTGACTTAAACACCATAAGGTATTCTTTTATTTTCACTATTTTTCTCTCATTTTTCTGTGCTTAATCTTCACTGAATTCTTTTAATGGCTGTGGGGTTTTTTGTTAACTGTTGGGCTTTTCTTTTTATTCTGAGCCTTAAGCAGTTTTCATTCCAAGTGGCCTAAGGCATCTGTGTGTTTCTGAGCAACTGGGATAAACGGTGCAAGCTGTGGGTGTAGAGGGGGTGCGTCTACCCTGAGTCTATTAGCCAGCTTGCAAAGACAGTGCAGCAGATGCATTTATCTGTGCAGATGCTTGTGGATTTTTAAGCTAGAATATGCCTCCTTTGCCTTTGATTTGAGAGTATGCTTGCATCCTGCCTGAGTTCCACCAGACAAGAATAATTTGTGCTGAAACAGGCTGAACTGAGGCAAGGGGCTCTGGTCAGAGAGGCTGCAAAGCATCTTCCTCAAGTGGAGCTAGATGGCTGATCTGAATGCACTTGCAATTCACTGTACCATGTATTTCTCCCTGTAGTAAATATTGTGCTGGTTCTATAAGACTGTGGGCAATAGTCTGCTCATTCTGACGGAGTTGTGCCATCCACAGTACTAGATATTAAATAATGTTTCACATTGCATTCTTTGTATCCTCAGAATAAAATACAACAGATACTCAAATTCCTGCTGAAAGCTGCCCAGAGTTCTCTTCCATTTCTGTTCCTCTGTGTTCAGCTGGTTTAAATCCTGAGAACATCTCAGCATAGTGAGAAATGAAAGCTCTTGGCAGCCAAAGAGACATAATTCATTGAAAGAAAGGGAGTGAATATGATGATGGGGAGCCTGGCTGACCAGGCACTTGCAGCTTGGGCTGGGGTGGGTTAGCTGCTCATCTGTCTTACAGAAACTGAGTTGTTAGAGCTGTCACGAGTCATTTCTGTTTTTTCTGGGTTCTCTGAGGCTGGAAAGAGCAAGAAAGCAGGTTGGTTGTTTTGAGTGGGGAAGGAGAAGTTGGTGTTTATATTTTGAATCCTCTTGATACAGTTTGCTTCTGGTACAGAGAGAAGTTGGAAATGGTCTAGGGAATAAATGTATTGATAAGTTCATATTTCTACTGAACACTAAAAATTCTGGGCATGGCTGTGTGATGCTTCTGTTCTCATGAAGACTACCTTACTTTTGTAAACTCAGGCTGTTTCTCACCTCTTACCAAGAGCAACTTCCATTGCTGGGAAATTCCTGCATGTAGATATTATATTTTTTTTCCCAACTTAGCATTGGGTAACATTCACTGCCTCTGATACTTTTTGAATGTTGTATGCCTTTTCTATACTCACAACCAACCACCTGTATGTCCTTTTAAAACAGTTTTGTTTTTTCCTGCCTGATATTGAGGAGTGATCTGTTTTGTACCATGATTGTGTCTGAAACCAAAATAGGGTGAAGTGGCTTGGTCCATTGTGGCAGCTGGATCAAGAGCAGGATATTTGTCCTGTGACAGGGAGTTGTTTTCCTATACGGAAACAGCCTCAGCTGTGTCTTAATTACAATACCACCTATACACCTACTAAGGTACTTCATGACTTCCCTTGGAGACATCTTTTAAAGGAATTAAATTGTTTGACAGTGACCAGACATCATCTTGAATTTCTGCTTTGGAGTGCAGCCAGTTCCAGGCAGACCATGTGAACTAACAGCAGCAAAATCAGAGCAGGTTTTTGTAAGCTTGTCTTAATAACAGGGCACTGTTTCCCCCTCCTATATATCCCCTGCCTAAGATGGCCTAGGAGGAGTAGACTTTGACCAAGAATCAAGTGGGTTTTCCTTTCCTCTGTAGAGGAGATCTACAGGGGTAACACTGTTTTAGTTCAGAGCTGTTCAGAAAAGTGTTAAGTATCCCTCCCCCATGCAAAGATCTTTTACTCTGAAATACATTAATAATCAGCATGGCCTTTCTGCTTTTCATAAAGTTTAATTTTTTTATTGTAGATCAAACTGAAGAGCAGTGTTCTGCCATGAAGAAGCTTGAAACAGGAATCTGTTGCCAGAAAAAAATCGTAAAAAGAAATCACAGATGTCTTTAACAATAATTTTAGACCTCTGGGGAGGACCTCTGAGGAAGAAGTTACCTTGTAAAGTCAGATATGAGTCTTTGCATACAGGAGTTACCCCATTCACAGTTTGATACTCCTTCAGGAAAGTTACAGTGAATGTGGGTGGAGTAAAAAGGGCAGTCAATGCCATACAGTCATAAGTAAATTGGAAAACTTTGGGACTCAGAGCAGCAGAATTGAGTGCTTATATGAGATACTGAATATATGAATTTTGGTATAGCATTTTGTTATTTGGGGTTTTTTTTACTTGAAATTTCATTTATAATTGTCATATTTTCTTCAAAATTCATGACAAACAGGCGTTGACAGAAGTGCTGGTTAAAGTAGTAGGACTAATAGCGGCAGGTACATTCTCAGTCATCCAGGATACCTGGGTCTCCCAAGAAAGTTTATTCTCTGTTAAGAAAGCACAGGCTGAGGTGGAGGCAGACAATTCTTCGTCTTTCTAAGCCTGAATTGTCAATTTAAAAGGTGGCTTATATCTTGCTCTATTTTGAGCTCATTTAAAAAGAATCTGTCTTTAGTGGGGAAATATCTGCAGATGTAGAAATGTGGTGATAGTCACAAGAAACCTGATTTTTAGCCTGTTGAAGATGCAGTTAAATTTTAGGAGAGATATGTTCATTTAGGAATTGGAGCATGATGCTGTTTGATCTGGCTGGAAATGTCATAATCCTTAATCAATAGCACTGTCTTAGAAACATTTGTAGTCATTCATTCTAACTACTACTAGAGAGTTTAGTGAGGTTTGTCTTGATTAAACTCTGAGATAGTTTTTCATACATGCTTTTGTTCCTTCTCATCTGAGATCAAATGAACAGACTTCATGTGACAGCCTATAGATTTGTATATTTGAAATCCTGAAAGAAGGCTTCAGTCCTGGGATTTGCTTCTTGTTACAGAAGCTCTGCAGAGTATATTTGCAAATCCTATTTATTCATTCATGCATTTAATGAGATGAAGTGTGGCTTTCATTGTGCAGCCTTGGTTTTTTTTTTTTGCACTGCTGTAATTTTTACAAATTTCTTTAACAACTTAGATGAATGCGTGGCATAAACTGAAAGTACAAACTTCAGTGTGCCACCATCAACTTAGAAAATAGAGCTGAAGATGAAGAGACTGCTGCGCTGGAGAACTGGTATCTTTTTAACCATTCCCTCTTATCTGTTTTCCAGAGAGCAGATTTGACCTCTGATAAAGATTTATACCTTGACAACAGCTCTGTTGAAGAAGCATCAGGCGTCTATCCAATTGATGATGATGATTATTCTTCTGGGTCAGGTTCAGGTGAGACAACATGTCACAAATTGATTTTTAAAAGTGTAAAAAGTAATGCAATTACTTGAGGGAAATACTTACAGTGAATATTGTGAGTGCTTTGCTATTTACAGAGCACTGGGCACCCCTGTGGGCTGAGTTTTAAGTATTAACTTTCTGCTTTTTCCTCTTACTCCTGAGTTGCATCATTTCACCGTGTTATTTTCTCTCTGCTGGCTCTCTCCATTCCCTCTGATTTCTGTGTAGATCTCCCTGGAGTTTAGAAATAAGGATTAGAGAAGGCTTAGTTCTCCCATGACATAGTACTAATTTAGCACTCTGTAGGAAAACATAGCAGCAGCGTTCTTGTTTTCACTTATATGCAGTCAGGTTCACGTAAACATGGTGTCCATTCCTTTTCTTGTTTTCTTTTACATTTAGAAATCTAGATACTGCCAAAACTGTGAGTTTTCTCTGAGGAAATTACATCCATATAATGAATAAAGAAATTCTTAAATACAACATCCTGAGTTCTCAGACTTAAACACTCATTAGAGACATGTAGCTAGCTCAAAATTTTCAAAAAAAGTGTCAGTGAAACCTCCTTAATAATTTCTCTTTAAAAGTCTCTTTGAGGAGTGTCTTCTAGACTTGCTTGGAGACTCCAAATGTTAAAGCCTAAATGCAGGATTTTGCGGTAGTTCTGGAAAAGACATTTCCTTATTGTTATATTTGCTGAGCTGTTGTGGAAATCCCATTTATTTTCCCAGTGTATTTGTTATTCTACTTTTTTTTAACTATGTCTTGATGCTTACGTATAATTTGTGTACTTTCAAAGCATGAACCCTTCTTCTGGTGCCTTGTCTGTGTTACTGTAAGGCACACATGAGATTTTTCAGATGGATTTTTCGGGTTTTTTTCTGCAGACATCTGATTGTGTTGCCAGGAAAATCCAGGCCCATCATCCATACCTGGATGATACCCTGTGTTTTGGGAGTCTGCTGTTGGGGTAACTTGACATCCCAGGGTGATCAGAGGCTTAACTGGACCTCCTTGATGTAGACCTGTTTGAGGAGAAATTCAATATTTTATTTGAAAAGAGTATATTAGTGAATCAGTGATTTCATTCAGTCCCCAGGACTGTCTGAAGGCTATTCTGATCTCCAGAAAAATGTGCTTTCAGTCAGCATCCCATTCTGTAGTGTCTTCAGATGCTGGTGACTTTGTAAGCTTCAGAAAAGGAAATAGGTTGACAATAAATAGTTGTATGAGGAATGGTCTAGTGTAGTTTTTTTTCCATCCCTCTGTGGTGTCTGGCAGTTTCTAATATGGAAGATTCAAAATTCAGACCTGCTTTTGAAGTGAAAAAGACTACACAAGGACTGGCTTCAGATCTTACTAATCCAGGATTCAACAAAGGAAGTGTAGGATCCTGCGCCTGAGGAGCAATAATAACTCCAAGTACCAGCACAGGCTGGGGGTTGACTCAGCTCTGCGGAGAAGACCAGGGAGGAGTTTTGGTGGGTGACAAGCTGACCATGAGCCAGCAGTGCCCCTGTGGCCAGGAGTGCCAATGGTATCCTGGGGTGCATCAGGAACAGTGGCCAGCAGGTTGAGGGAGGTGATCCTGCCCTCTGCTGAGCCCCATTGAGGCCACATCTGGAGAGCCCTGTGCAGTTCTGGGCTCCTCAGTACAGGAAGGACAAGGAGCTACTGGAGAGGCGCACAAAGATGATGAGGGGTCTGGGGCATCTTGAGGAGAGATGGGGGAGCTGGGCCTGAGAAGGGATCACGTCAGCTATAGGTGTTGATGAGATCTCTCCTCATACCTCAAAGGCAGATGCCAAGATGACAATGCCAGACTCTTTTCAGTGGTGCCCAGTGACAGGACAAGGAGCAATGGCCATAAACTAGGACACCTCAACAGGAGGAAGAACTTCTTGACACTGAGGGAAGCAGAGCACTGGCACAGGCTGCCTAGGGAGGTTGTAGAGTATCCCTCCTTGGAGACATTCAAATCCCACGTGGACACATTCCTTTGTAGTTTGCTATAGGTCACCTTGCCTTGGCAGAGGGGTTGGACTGGATGATCTCCCGAGATCCTTTCCAAGCCTAACAATTCTGTGGTAAAAGTGAAGCCAAAAAGACACAAACTACCTCTAGACTTCACCAGCCGTAACACCTTGTCTTTCTTCATTCTTTTCCTTTGCTCAGCTTTGAGCCATGGGTGGAAGTTGGAGTGTACTGCTGCTGTCTCTGGCAGGCTCTGTTTCTTTCCTACAAGAAAACAGGAAAGACTGAGACAAGCTGGATGCCCCTGCAAAGAGCTCATGTGACAGTACACTCAGATTTAATATTTTTGAACCAAGCAAAAAGTCTTTAGATCAGGGAAGCAAAGTAGCATCCTTTGCACCCTACTCCAGCTATACTTACTGCTCTCTATTTTCTGTAGAAAGTATCCTGTAGATGTACCATTGATCAATGTTTCTCATTTTATGTTCAGTCTCTCTTTTACTGGATACTTAGTGATGTAATGTAATGTTGCTATGGGAAGAGCCTTCCCACTCAAGGGTGGTTTTCTTGCTATGTAGCAAGCATAGTCCAAGAAAACAGATCCAAGATGACAACATTGCTGACTCCTTTCTTTGCTGTGAAAATTGTTAGCTGCCAACCAGGCCTATGGAGATAAACAGGAATTGTCAGCACCACCATTAATGCCCTTGCAGGTCTTCAAACAGCATTAACATGGACAAATGTCACTGTAGGCATGACACATTTCAAACTAGAAATTGGCTGAGGGCTTTTTGTAAGGAGTAGCAAAGGGGATGGTGTTCTGATTTTTCTTTTCCTTCCCTTCCCATAGCCTGTTCTTTTTTTCTTTTTTTTTTTTTTTTGGGTACATTCAGCTACTGTTGTGCCTTTGCCCAAGTGTTGAACCTGAATCCATGGGTCAGCAGTTTCCAGAGAAGCCATGCTTGCCTTCTGATTCTCCTGTATCAACAGTAGAATATCCATAGTGATTTAATTAGTCTGTTGTTTCCTTTTTTTAGTCTCTGTTTCTGAGGAGATGCTTCAGCCTATCATCACTATTTTTTGCATTGGTCTTTTATGTAACATAATAATAAAAAGTAGAAAGTTTTCCAGCCTATCTACAACTTGAAATGCTTTTATAACTATTACTGCTTTTTCATCTGGCATAATAGATTTTAATAGAGCCTTGGTCTTGGAGATAAATGAAAGTAGCTGCTAAGCAGCAGGACTACCCATTACGTGAAGGAAAGGTACCACCTGTCAGATTTATCTGCAAGTTCTTTGAAAAACCTTCTGTCTTGTTCTTGTGTCTTCTCTAAAATTACTCATGGTAATATATATGAGAAAATCAAGCAAGCTTTTTCTTCCTCTTCTTCTCTTCCCCAACCTAACATTTCTCAGTCAATAGCAGCTTGAGTTGAGAACATTGACTCAGGATGAACTGTGTGTATTCTGACATTGTGACTGGGGAATATTCTGGAACAAAAGTTGTGGTGGGGTTGGAGCTTTTTTGAGAAACCCAAGAGCAGATCTGCTTCGGCTCTTGACCGGGAGGGAAGCTGACGCCGCACTCCAAGGCCAGCAGGCAGTTTGGGAGTCCTGTGGGAGCAGGATGTGGGGCCTGGGGACAGGGCTGATGTGGCTGGGGCTGGCTGGGGCACCGTGTGTCATGGTCATGGTGCTGGGGAAGCTGTGGGGCACGGGCGCTCTCCCGGGTGCCAGAATGGGTGCCCTATGGCAGCATGCCCAGCAGGCACACCTCTCCTGGAGTGCTTCCCCTGCCTGCTCCCCCTGTTGCGGTGCAGGCAGCACAGCAAGGATTCACCTTCCATTTGCTTCAGTCCCACTCATCAGTGTCTGTCACATTGTCTTGGAGCAAGAACCTCTTCTGTCCACCTGCTAAACCAGCCCTAAGCATGCTTCATGATATTGACTGCCTGGCTCTCCAGGTCTTCTGACATAGAAATCTACTGTGATACTGTGAAAGTGTATTCTTGATGTGCTGGACAGAATCTTATACTTCAGTATAGTTAAGACTATTCCTTTTAATCCTCCAAGTTTTGTTGATTTCTTGTTTTTTCCTTCCTTGTGTGACAGCTGCCAGAGATGTGACATCCTTGCACTGTCTCAATTTATTTCAGTTGCAGTTCCCTAGCAGGGTGTAGAGTTATGTTCACAGTGTCATCTCTGGGTGCCTAACATTATGTTGATTAAGAGTTGCTTTGGGGACTGTTCAGGTGAGGTGAGATAAGTCAGCTGAAAATATGTAATTTTGGTTTGTGTCACATTGCTGATAGAGATGGAAGGTGTGAAAGAGATGGTGGTTATGTGTGTGCCCACCTTATCACAGATTTGCTTGTGGTGGTGGTACTCCCAGTGTGTGATGTGCAGCAGCAGACAAAGAGGATGCCAAAAGATAGGGTGAAATGATTTGATTTTTTTGATAGGAGGTGTTAATCACTGCCTGCTTTGCAAGTCAGAGTGTTAACTACTGTGGGCTTTTTTCTACAAAAAAATACTACTATCTATACAGTAATGTCTACTTTCTGTGCAGTAATTGAAGGTGGCACAATCTTGATTTCCTGACAAGTTTCCTCAAGTACTAAGAGTGTTAAAAAGTATTCACATTCCTGTCATCCAAGGGTGGCTAATAGACATGTCACTGAGGGTTAGATTAGGTATTTCCAATACGACAGCACAGTTTAGAGCTATTTTGGCCACTATGAAGACACAGTTGGACATCCTGAAGAAGTTACAGTGGATAAAAGAGGGTGTGTGATGGTGGAGAGCTTTCAGCTCTACCACAGAGATGGTTTTGGGTTTAATTACTGCAGGGTTTTTGTGGTGCCTCAATAAGTGGGACTCGAGGCAGTGAATAGCCAGCACCAAACTCTGTGTGGACCAAATCCAGAAACCAGCTTTAGTAACAGTGATATTTTCCAGAGGAAGAAGTAAGTTCTTATACTCCAACCATTTCACAGTATTCCTCTTGACAACCTACTTGGAAGTCACACTCATGACACTGTAGGCTTTTTCTTTCCAGTCTTACTTGGATTTAGTGAAGGTCTTTTTTGTGCTTTTTAGGGAACATGATACTGTGTGAAATGCTGTTGCTATGTTCTGGAGAGGACTAGTGAGTGGTTTTTTTTGGTCTCTGAGTCCTATTTACAGGTAATTCTAAAAATACTACTGTCAGTTCAGCAAGGGAAGTGTCTTCCTTGTTTAGATCTATTCTATGCCAAGCAGAGACCTGTTTAGATAAAGCTAACTAGAAAGCAGGAACCATGGGGGATGTGTCTTAGCTGGTACCCAAATTAAGCCTAAATGATAGTTGCTTCAACTTTTTGGGGATTGTCAGAATTCCACTGAGGCTGTATGGAAGAAGAGCTGGGTACCTGTGGTGCAAATCCAGTGACTAGTCCAGGGATTAGATTAGTTAGTTGCCCATTGTTGAGAGAACATGGATCTGCACCCTCCTTAGCCAAAGGGGTTCAGGCTGTATCGCTCTCCATTATGTCTGGCAGACACAAAATTGCCTGAAGCAAAGGTGGCATTTAAGGATTTGGAGGAGCAGTTGTGATTAAGTAGGACTTATCATTTCATAAAAAGAAGAAAATACATTTCTGTACTCTGAAGATGTGTTTTATCACATCTGTAATCTGATAATCAATTTTAATTTCCTTGCCTGTGAAAGCTTTGTGTAATATGGAGGAACTTCAGAAGATAAAGTAGGTTGAGCTATCCAGGGAGCCATTATTTCTCAAAGAAAACTCTTGAATCAGAGCCAGAAAAATTTTCCTGTTGGATGCCTTTCCACACCTCTGTTTTGAAGCAGGATGTTGATTTTTTGATCTTAGAGTTGCATTTCAGGAAAATACTTGATTCTTGTTGTGAGGTCTTCATTCTAGAAGTTGTGTTGTAATTTTGGTATCTCTGAAAGCTTTTTTCCCAGTACTGTTCTGTGCCAGTATCTTTTTTTAAATGATTCTAAATTTTCTTTTCTACCATACAGAGATTGTTTTAGGTGTTGTCTTGTTAATATCTCTCCTTTAAATGCCAGATGTGTGTAATTCTTGATCATGACTTCAAAACATCATTATTGTGCTCAAATTTTCAGCCTGTCTTCTTTCTTTAAAAAAACAAATTAAAAAATCAGTTTGGAATGAGTGAGTCATACTATTCTGTTGTAGGAGCGTTTTATTTGTTAGGAACTATTCTTATGCACATTTGCTAGATTTATTACCCAGGGGTTACTTGGGCAACCGGTGCTTGTAACGAGCAGAACACATTGAGATTCCTAAGGAGTGGTCCAAGAATGGGCCAATTCTTTTTTCCTCTTTCAGGCTTTGCTAATAATTTCGTCTCTTTCCTGTGTCTTCTTCCTTTCACCATCACTAAAGGATATTTATTAGACATGTCCATTACCTTATTCTAAAGGAGCCTTCATACTCCAGCACGGCTTTGAATGTAGAGGAAATTAAATTTAAGGTAATCTTTAGGGAGTTTTTTGTCCTCTTACTCAGTTCAAAAGAAAAGAGCTTCTGAATTATGTGGAGTTTAAAGCCATGTGAATTCCTAGTGACTGAAACATAAAGTAGTAGTAATCCTCCTGTAGATAAAACTGAATTCAACAGATGTGCTGTAGAAGAGAAATTCTGTTGAAGCAGTATGTGACAGGCAAAAACTGTTCAGTTCATATGGTTTAAGTAAGGATAAAGAAATGTATTGATTTATTTATGGTATGTAATTAACTAGCAATCACTGAACTGTACTTTTAGGCTTAATATCAACAGTACAACAGACAACCACAATACGTGCCATTTATCAAATGGTAACAAGCAACTATAAATTTCTAAATCACTTTCTGTAACTGATCCAGTGTGTGTCACGTGCTCACAGCCACCCCTCTCACAGGCCATGGGTGTGGAAGCTCCCCTTGTCTGAGTGTGCAGGACCCTCTGTCCACACCCCCTGGCTGTTGGAGACTTGGGTACCCCCATATGAGCTGGGGCCCACCAACACCTCCTGCCACGCCCAGGAGGAGACTCTGCACCCCAGGGTGTGGCTTCTGGGGGTGCCATGGTGGCTCTGGGGAAGCTGGAGGTAGCTGCTGAGGGTAACCACAGGTGGGGGGTGGCCCTGCCAAGCTCCAGCAGAGCCCCTGATGCCATGGGACCTCATCAGAACCCCTGGCACTGGGGTCTGCCCATGTCACACAGGCCTGATGGCTGCTGCCTTCACTCCGTACTTTCTGCCCCTATTGCAAGTGTTAAAGCTTTTTTCATACCCATTTTCAGGAAGGGTTCTTCTGTTTGAAAAGTGTCATGGTAATTTCCTGGTTGCTACTTACACCAGCTGATGCACTCCCATTTTCAGGGGATCACTTGGGGCAAGTATCGCCCTGGCAGTTTGGGTGCACTGTTTGCACACACATCTTTGTCTTAGCAGGCATTGTCATCTAGGCCCTTGCCTAGGGTGGGCTGTGCAACCATCTCTACCTTGGTGGTGTCATAACAAAAAAATGTAATTGGTCTGAAAGAATTTCACAGGTCAATGAAGTGTTACATTTTGTCTCCAGGTGCTGAGGAAGATGAGGATAGTGCAGTGATAACAACATCCAGAACAGTTCCAAAGTTACCGACAACTAGTGATGCATCCAGGGCTGAGACCACCACAGTGAAAATGCAGACCAAGGTGCCTGCACAAACAAAGGTGCGTGGCTGGAGAGCAAGAGCATTTAAAATGATTCCACTGTACATTTTTGATGGTTTGATTTTAAGTCTTCTATTTATATGGATTAAAAAGCACCCCTAAACTTCACTTACTATTACAGCCTGCTAAATGACTACAGAGCTGTTTGTTTTCATTCCTACTAGGAAGTCTGTGTGGCAACATCTGGATTTCACATGAAAGAAAAGAGAGATGCACAATAATGTATCGTGATACCTTTGAGTCAGAGCTGTATGTTTTTTTATATTTCTCAAAGAGTTACTTAAAAATTCTTTGTGGAACCTTCCTTCTCAAAAGAGAATGCTGTATGGTTTGGCTGTATTTGAACACTTTGCAGGTTCCGTTAAGTATTTTAGTATTTCCTTCTACCACCATAGATGATACTGTCTAAGTTACTCTCAAAGGTGTTCTGCATATAACATATCTGATTTGTTAATTTCAGAGTTGTTATTTCTTTCTGAGGCTGTTATTCTGATAAACACAGGCAATATTAAGAGCTGTTTGCTAAATGTACATTTGGAGGTTTTAAACTTACGGGCAGTGTTTTTCATTCTGACATGATGACGACAAATAGATCCAATTACAATGTCTAGACCAGCTTTCTGTGCTCTAAAAGCTTCCTATGTGTTGGTATTGTGCAGTATGTGCATGAAGCCACAGCTACGTGACTGCCCACAGCAGGCAGTGACTGTGCCAGCTTGTGCTCTGCCCTCTCTGTAAGCAATGCTCAGTTTTCTTTTTTGTGCCACAGTCACCTGAAGAAATTGATAAAGAGGAAAGGCCGGAGGTGGATGGCAAGAAAAAGAGCGATGAGCCAGGGGATGACACGGACGTGCTCACTCAGAAGCACTCAGAAAACCTCTTCCAGAGAACAGAAGTTCTGGCAGGTGAGGCAGAGTTTGCCAAGGTCTATCTCACCAGAAATAAAATGGAAAACAGAGAGGATCCGTATCAAATAATGCAAGCTCAACATTTGAGTTTTCTTGGCAGATTCATACCATTAAACACATTAGTACTAAGCACATTCATAGTGGGTAGCCGTTGGTTGATTTGATGAGAATAAATTGGGCATCTTGGAGAAATACCTAATAGTGAAGTTTGTTGCAAATTGATATGATGCCCACAAGTTGAACACTGCTGGCTGAGTATCTGGAGCTTTCACAGCTCAGAAAAGGAGTTGGAATTTGATTCATGCTTGTAATGCAGAAATGTATTTCTCACCTCCCAAGAGCACATTGCTGTCTGGTCGACGTGGTGCAGATGAGTGCTACTTGGGAGGAGCTCATGGCAGGCATGGGTGGATGGAAGGGGATGGATAGGCACAATCCATTATGGCACAGAAATCCCTTCAGATAAATAGAGTCTATTTCTATAGACTTCATTTATAGACTCTATAATAATATATAGTCTAATATAGACTCTATTTAGAGTCTATGCATAACCCAGGGAGGCACAAGCTGGCCACTAATGTTTTCATTACCTGTTAGATTTTTTTTTGGCCTAAGGACAGTCTTTACAGGTGTACTTTCCCCCCATGTATTTGGAAAAGGAGTTGGGAGCCATGAAAATCACATAGTTTTGAACCACATCTTCCTATGAGAATCAAAATGTGAAATAACCTTAAATCCACATCAGTGGAAGCACGTCGATTTCCTCTTGAAGTCTGGTTGGGAGTTGATACTTCTCACACACCCACAAATGCATGAAGTGTTCTCTCATATTATTGATCAATAGGAAGTTTATTTCAGCATATAGTCAGAGTGAAAACTGACAGGGAAAAGTAAAAGCCCGTTTCTTAGCTAGGGTAACAAAATCTTTTAATGTCGAAAATGTTAACTGCTGAAAAAGGAGTTTGAAAGACAGCTTTATGCTCTGGCAGTACTAGTGGTGATCTTAGTTGAGGTTTTGAAAAAACTTTAATAGCTTTTTTAAAACTGGGTTGTTGGATCTCTGACTTGTAAGTGGAATGTAATTTTAAATGATTGCCTTCATGAATGCAAACAAGCTTTCTGACAGTATATTTCGGGATACTAATAATGAAGACAGTTGCATAATGGGAGCCCTTTCCTGCAATTTGAAAATAATAGCAAACTTACTGTGTGAGATGAAAAAGAAGTATGGTGCTAAGCTTGTTTTACTGGCATATTGTGAATCTCTGTTTCTTTGATTACAGCTGTTATTGCTGGCGGAGTTATTGGTTTTCTTTTTGCAATCTTCCTTATCCTGCTGCTGGTGTATCGCATGAGAAAGAAGGATGAAGGCAGTTACGACCTTGGTGAACGGAAACCATCCTGTGCTGCCTATCAAAAGGCACCAACTAAGGAGTTTTATGCATAAAATTCCTATTTAGTGTCTCTATTTATGAGATCACTGAACTTTTTTAAATAAAGCTTTTGCATAGAATAATGAAGTTTTTTTTTTTTTCATTAAAGAGCCGTTATGGCACCTTTATGATAAAACCCCATTGTATTTAAAACTTTTCACATATTCGTTTAAAAATGTAAAATTAAAACTTAACATTTGCAGTGTTCTGTGAATAACAGTGGCAAAGCATTATTTTATAAAACCATTGATGTTCACTGAATGATTTTTAAAACTTTATGCATAAATATAAAATAATGAAAATTATTGTTTTATCCTATGGTTCAATGAAAGTTGTTTAATTTTGGTCAGCATGTCTCAGATTGATCTTACAAGTTAGTTTTTATTTCATTAATTTATCTGTTTCCAAAAAATGCCTTTTTGTAGTTGTCATGGTGCAATTTGTCTTCAGATAATTCAGATAACAGTAACTTTTAGTGTAAATGTAATTTTTCAGCTATGTAAACTTCAACCTCCACTTTGTATAAATTTAAGTGTCAGAATATCAATTTTACACTTTGCATTGTTTCTCAGCTTACCTGTAGCTTCAGTGAGATTTGTAACAGCAATTAATGTGTAAAATTGGATTATTACTACAAACTGTATAGTCATATTCTTACTAAACAAATCTCCTGTAAGGAAGATTTGTAGTAAGCTACTGACGAACCTAAGCAAACCCAAAGACTCTAACAGTATTTTGAGAAGTTGCTGCAGATTTCTATGGCCACTGTATTTGTTAATTATTTGCAATTTGAAGGTACAAGTAGAGGTTTAAATTTTTGTTCTTTAAAAATGCATTTAAGTTGTAAACGTCTTTAAAGCCTTTGAAGTGCCTATGATTATATGTGACTCGTTGCAGACTGGTGTTAATGAGTATATAACAGTAAAAGAAAATGTTGGTATTTTATAAGCACAGACAATTCTAATGGTAACTTTTGTAGTCTTACTTGGATAGACATAATTGTAATTTGGGAACATAAACACTACTGAATAAATCATGTGGCCTAATACTGAGAATTCTATTGTGATATACTTTTGTATGATTTTCATTTTATGTCTGTTTGCTCATGTTTTAATGTCACAGAGTACATCTAGTAGATCTTAAAAATCCAGACCAAAAAAGAAAGGCTGTTGATGAGGGTGATCCTCGCACCAGATTTACTGCTAAGGTGGCAGAGCGAAGTGGGATGTTTAAGTCTTGCATCTGGTGTATTAGCTGTGAGACATTTGACTTCTGCATTGTGTTTAATGGCAGTGTTGACACAGGCCTGTTCTTCCTGCAAATGTTGTTTTCCCTACTGTAAATTTCAGAGGAGTACCCCAGTTCATTTACTGTGTGTATTTGTTTTTTATTTGTTGGTCGCGTTTGTTTTTTCCCGGTCCCTTTGAAAAATTTTGGTTTGTTCTGCTCAGACTCCAGCAGAAGAGTTGAGACAAGTGGAATGTCTTCATAAGAGAAGAAAGAAATATTCTGAGTAGAAGAGAGAAGTGTCTGTTGCTTAGACCTTAGATAGGTGCTGGATAGAGGGACACAGGGAGAAGACGACAGTCTGCCTCCTTATATTATGCTTTGTAACAGACAAATGGCTTCGTCTTCTGCTCTGCTGACCTCCTGGTTTTTATTTTTGAGATTCCCAAAATACAGGTGTTCAGGATGTCAAGCTGAAGTGCTTTTCAGAAATGGCAATGTATTGTAAATAAGATCTGGTAGCTCTTCAGATAAGAGTTGTGCAGCTTTTATTTGTTGCTGTCCCAAGTTCAGTGGTCATTTAGGAACCAACGAATGCTATCCTGTGCTAAAATATTTAATATATTGCTTTTTACTTATACTTAACTGGCAAGTTTTTCAAAGCCATACAAGTTCAGCAAGTAAAAACAGGGTAAGAATTTAACAGGTATATCTTGTGCAATATTTAGTGAACTTCAATTAGTAAAATAACTGCTTGAAATAACTGTGCCAAGAAAAGAAAATTTCTGGCAAATGCTGTGCCACTGCTGTAAAATAAAGCATTTGTTAAAGTGCCAAAATAAAGTCTACTATGCCTAAACTAATACTTTATTTGTATAGTCTGACATCCAGTTTTTTGAAGCCCACTTTGCTTAAAGTAGTAGATCTGAATTTCTTTCAAGGGTGCAATGAATATTGCTGTAAGTATAGCTATAAATATTAAACACCAGATAAGCTGTCTTCTTGTTCATAAGCAAATTGATAATAAGTAGTGTTTTGATTTTATTTATGTATGTTAGACTGCCTCTATATCTACTGTACAGGCCACTTTATCCAACATAGACATCTGTTGTAATTATGCAGACTAGCAAATATTATGCTTGTCTAGTTCCTCCTGCATCTGTTTACAAACAGAAGCAAAGGTAAATTTTCAGCTTTATTTCACCATTCGCCTTTTTTTTCCTGCACATTCATTATCCACTCTGTTATATGCAGAAGAGGTTTAATGCTTCAGCTGTGTGCATGGAACTGAAATGTTGCAGTCTTCCCACCCTCCCTAACAAAAACCTGAAACCTTTGAACATGTAGTAGGTGTGTTAATAGGATTTATCATCTCATGATCTCTTTGCTTTTCTGTTTTCAGTGCCAAATCGTACTATTAGGGAAAAATTCTAACAGTTATCATCTTAGTTACAAACATAACTTCAGTTTTCATCAGTCTGATGCAGACACTGCACTCCCAGCAATGCTGTTCAGAAGAAATTGGCAACCCAATGTGTGTCTCTTATGCTGAGGCTTCCTAGCACGAGTTGGTCTTTGGTTTCCTTTCCCTTTTGTTCTCTGCTTCCTGGATGTGTTTTAGCAATACTCTGGCTGCTGGTGGATGTTGCTGGGCAGCTGGCAGTCTGGGTGCCAGGCTCTGGTGCTGCGCCACCTGCCCTCAGCTAGCCATGGCTTTTCCTAGAGACCCTTGGCTCCGCTCTGCCAGAGCCACTCTAGCAGCTCTGGAATTCCTCAGCAATCTGATACAGTGTCTCCTTGTGATTGATAAGCTCTAGTGTTTATCAAAATGTCATTTTGCTTTGATTTACCCTGGGTTATAAATTGTTACTTCCTCTTCGATTCTTAGTAAAAGAAGCCAAATAGAACTAGTGTAAAGCTTACGTGACAGAAGGCTCTCACCTCTGCTGTATTCATGGCAAAATAACTTCAGAAGTTGGTACATGGTTCCTCTGCTTGCCAGCTTTATGAGTGAATTGTAGCTCTTGGTTACAAGCTGCGTAGCTAGTTTTTTCTTTACTTTGAGCATTGCACTTCACTGAAATAGGATAAATTAAAATAAAAATGGTTCTCTTGCCTCTCCTAACAAGAGAGTAACTTTGACTAGTTGTTGTGGTTTTTTTTTTACTTAAAGCTATGTATGGAAGGGATGGTGAAGTGCAGTCTTAAATGACAGTTACTATTCTTCAGCAACATATGGAGTACAGGAAGCTTTTGTAAGGAAACAATACCCAGATAAATATTAAATAAAAGCTATTGGAGTGAGGCAGATTATGTATTATGCTGGGTATTTATGTATTTTGCTTAAGTAAGCAAGGGAGGAGGAATCCAAAGAGGAAAGCTCTGTGTGAAAACCATTATTCTTATAGGTGAAAATCATGTAGCAAATTTTTTAGACTTTAGCACTTGCTTAATCAGATTGGCATAATTTCCTTTAAGGAAATACTTGCTGTCCACTTTTAATGAGCATTAATATTAATTTTGTTACACTTAAACTCTGGTCTGTGTATCCCAGAGCTTTGAACTTTGGTGCGAAAGCTCCGTGCTGGGAACCTTTAGAGTATTGCCTTTCCAAAACTTCCATGAGGCTGAGCGAACACGACTTTGCTCTACGGTTCATCTGAGAAAAGACACAGCTAGTACACCACTCCCTGGCATGTCTTCTGCTTCTGGGATGGTTCATGGCTGGAGCAGGAGAGGGGAGTGCTGACATGTGCATTTGATTTCCTCACAGCTCTCAGGCTGACCAGGCACTGGGTTCAGCTGCGTGGGTGGGAGTGGGGGATCAGTAACCCAACCCTGCCAGGGGAAAAAAGATGCTTTGCTGAGGTTTCTTCTTCTGTGAAGTAAAGTAAGTTGTGTATTTTTTGCTTTGAAATCAAATAAATGATAAAATTTAAGCTCAGTAGAGCTAGAAATGGAGATGTGGGTGCCTGCCCTGGCCCTTGTGAACCAATTTCACATGCGCATCAGATGTGCCAAGTAGCTGCTTACGTGGGTGGAAATCGGAAAATCCCTCTGTGTACTTGAAGTACCTGAGTTTACTTTATAGCAGGAATGAGGGGGAGGGGTCGGGGCTCCTTTAGAACTGCAGACATTAACTGGGGGTGAGTGGAAAGAAGGCAGGAAGAGAAACTGTCCTGACAGCCCTTGTTTTCCACTGAAAGTTATAAGGCATTTTGTTTTCTTGAGCTGTTCCCACTGCACTGGAATTGTCCTTCACAGAGAGAATCTGTAGGCAGGAGAGCGAGCAGGTGCTGGTGTCACACCCTGACAGATGCTCCTGGATGCACACAGCTTCCCAGCACAGCAGGGAATGTCCCCCATCACAGCTTCTGCTCGTGGCTCTACCCTGGAATTCTGGCTACAGCAAAGCAGGTGAAGGACCTGCAGAGTTGACCCTGCTCATATCCTGCTGCCTGCACAAGGTGCTGGGAGGCTGGCAGGAGGATGTGGTTGGGGTGCTGGGCTGCACATGGAAGGCTCTGGGTTGCCTGGTCCCTGGGAGGTGGGAAGAAAGGGATGAGATGTGCAACAGGGGCTTTGCTGTTGAGACATGCTGTGCCTATTGAAGCACCTTTCCATTTCTTTCCCATGCTTGGAAGATGTCATACTTTCACTACATCGGACTCTTGATACATCTTTTGGTGGCATAGCTTGCACAACTCTTTAGTTTTTTAATTCAAATTGCAGCTTTAAATCTGTAGATGTAATAGATTTGTAGAATGCTGTAGTTTTACTGAGGCTGAGCGCCTCTGTCTCTTATGACTAAAGGTCAGGTCCAAAGAATTCCTCCATCCTGGCAGTTCAGCCCTGGCCTGGAATGAGAGGAAGTAGGAATGTTTGTGAAAAACTTCCAGAAAAATATTGCAAAACCTGTAATAGTTTGTTGAAAATAAACAGAGCCCAAGTTCTCTGTAGGGGGTGACTTTAATTAATTTAGATTTCTTTGGGGCATTATGCAAGTTTTTTTCCCATGGATTTTTATTTGATGAATGCAGAGGAAGCTTCTGATATTTTTCTATGTTTAATCCAAGCGCTGACGTATAAGGAACAATAATTCCACCAGGCAACCTACTTGAAGTTTATCTAGTGGTGGGAAACTAAGCTCAGTGGAGGAAAAAGCTCTGTGTCCTAGTTACCCACCCACCTTGTATGGCCATATGTAGTCCTGGAGAGTAAACAAATTTTGGTACCCATTTTCCTAAGTTCCTGTGGTGGAATGGCAGCTTTTTCTAAACACTGCAGGTCCCCAAAGGATACCAAAGAGAAATGAGAACAGACTCTTTTTGATGTTTTTGTGTCATAACCCATAATACTAACACCCATCTCCTTCCTACTCCCCTTTCTAAGTATAGCAGCAGGGAGAAGTCAAAAACCATCACACTAAATGTTACTGAAAGAATGTAAAACAGCCCAAAGTGCAGTTTTCATCATTCATCCCCATAATTTTCAATACCACAGAGCAAACACAAGAGTCTCTTATGAAAGGAACAGAAGCAGAGCATGTGCTTTCTTCTGGAGCAGCCCACAGTGCCAGATGAGTTACTGCTGACGTGGGAAAAGTCTCAGATGGCAGAGGGAAGGGCTCACTCCTGCTCAGACCAAAAAGCCTGAATGAAGGACCCTGCCTTGCTGTATTGCCTCACTGCCAGGCTGGCAGCTCTGCCACTTCTGTGCTAGTGAGCCAAGATTTCAGGAGCAGTTCTAGTGAGTCTTCATGATCTGAGCTCCATCCTGCAGAAAAACCTTCCCTGAGAATCACTGTAAACTTAAATTATTGACTACAATCAAAGCAGCAGCTAGATACTTGTTTTAAATAATCAGCTTTCACCCTGTTTTGCATTTGCTCAGATATTTTCCTACAGAAAATTTATTTTTATTGGCTGGTAAACAAGATGGCTTGTTAACTCACAGTTTATTTAATCTTTACACTAAATTTTACTCTGCAGTAGTACAGACTATTTTCATACTTACACCATTACAAAGCTTAACTTCCATTTTTTATATTTTAGTTTTTCCATTCTGTTATGTTAAAATAGTAAATATTTATTTACCAGCTAATTCAGTTTATGGCTTTTATTTGTTTCAACTTGCTTTTCAATGTAAATTGAGAATTCATTATGAATACATGAAATTAGCACTTCTTATAAAATAAAATACATTAGGCCCATCAGAACAAAGATAAGCAAAACTATTTTGACTATAAAGCAAATTGTGCAATTATTGTAATTTATTTATTACACAGAAGCACTTCTGCTAGTTACTGAATTAAGTAATTCTAATCACAATGTCTGTTATTTAGAACCAGCAACTCTCAATCTGTCTTCTCTTTTTATCATAAGTAGGAGAAGTAGAAGCTTTCCTCTTTTTCAGCTTCTAAGTGGTTTTATAAAAAAAAAAAAAAACCGAAAAAACCCAAAACTGAAAAAAAATATACCTACAGAAGAGCTATCAAAGTGTCTAAAGTTTTCTTTTATCATCTCAAAAATCAGTTACAGGTGCCCAGCCATGTGACTTCTCCCAGTTCATGGTTTGATTTTTGTAAAAGCTCTAGCAATAGAAATCATAACTTTTTCTCATCCAGTCTGTGCTTTTTATCACACACTTTCAGCTACTAAAAGCCAAGCAGAATTTTACTTCAGCCTCTCCTAATGGGACTTTTAATGCAGATTCTGAAATTCCACAGACTTGTTCACCTCTGGCTCTTCTAAGAAATGCTGTACCTGTTCTTAAAGAAGCAAGATGTTATTTTAGACAATCTTTCAGTTTATAGAATTTGCACTTTTCAGCGTTTATCAAAACTTTCAAACCATGATCAGACAGACTTTGCAAATTTGAATAGAAATCACACCACCTTCTATATATATACCACAGAGGATCAGGAATCCAAAATTTTAGTTAGTCTTGGAACACATTAAATCTCTTGCAGAGTGACTTTTTTTTAAGTTTAAATGATTAATGTGTGACTTTAACAGCCTGTTCGGGGTCTTGAAGTTAAACCTAGAATGAGATATTGGTGAAGCTAGGTCTCAAGGCATGAATCCACACATTGTGTCTGTGCTCAAAACGTATCACAAAACAAAGCACCCTCACTTTTGAGCCTGTTCAGATGATAACAAGCTATTTTAGCACGGAGTTTCTGTGCATCTGTCTAGTATCTGCCACTCCAAGAACATTTCCCTTCCCAGTAAAATGGCTGGCTGAAGCTTACTGAGAGAAATCACACTTCTACTCAGCCTCCCATCTGCCTGTAAGATGGAGGTTTCATGTTCACATCCTGTATCAACAGTAATGTGAACACATCCTGTGTGAACACTAATGTAATGTGTTCATAGAATCATGGGGTGGTTTGGATTAGAAGGGATGTTTAAGATTATCTAGTTCCAACCCCCCTACCCTGGGCAGGGACCCCTTACACTAGACGAGGTTACTCAGAGACCCATCCTGGCCTTGAGCACCTCCAGTGATGGGCACGGGGGTCTGTTCAATACAGTTCAATTCAGGCCAAGTCCAGAAATAAAGCATGTATTTTATCTGCATTTTAAAAACTATCCATTAATTTAAACTTGTCTGGGACAAATATGGGTGGAATAAGTCAAATTTGGATTTTGAGTAATTTGAACCTGGATTTTATCCTCACTAAAATACTGAGAAGAATGAAGGTACCTAGCTCTAGGGAAGAGAGTTCTGAGAGAAACTATAATTTAATTGCTGCATTGTAAGGAAAGCTCTTTGGGGCAGTATTTAATGTATTTTTAATGCAAATATGTGATAATTGATGTCAAGACATGCAAATACACTTGTATATAGCTGGACCCATTGCTACCTGAAAACTGAAAATCCGCAGGAATGAACAGGGGTCCTTGCATGTCTAGTTTTATATCAGGTGCCTGTGCTCTGTTTTCCCTCCATGGCAGCACAAGTCACACAGTTTATAAGGAGATTTGAGTGGGAACATGTTCCACCAATTTTTACCCAAATCCTGTCTGTGATATGGCAAACCCATTGCCCCTCTAAGAAAACATATAGTAGTCTGCAGGAGAAATCACCCTGCCAGACTGTGCCTTTAGTGGCAAGTTTTGCTGCCAGAACTTTTGTGGGGTCATGAGCTGCAGACATTTTTGTGTCCCTGGAGCACATGTGTTCACCATGGCTTTTTGGAGATGCTGTATGCCCTCGCTGCAAGAGGCTGTAACAGCAGAAGGGCTTGCAGTTGCCAGGAGCATGAATACAGTGGCATTTTGCTGCTGGCTATTTTGGCTGGTGTTATTCAGAGAGGAGACTTCACTTTGGCAGGAGAAGGCTCATTTTGCTGGCTTATATCAACTTTTGTTGGCTTATATCAGCAATGCAGAGAAACCTGAGGCAACCAAGGCTGACTTCTGACTGGGAACCTGCATTGCACTGGCCAGGTTGCAGCTATGATGTGTCCCAAGCAAGGAGCCCCTACCAACCCACTGCTGGCAGGTGTTCTCACCTGATGATCTGATCTTGATACCTGAAATAAGCAAGTCTCTGACACAATAGCAGAAAAGCAAACAGACCTGTGTAGAAAAATACATGTTTGAGGTGCTTACTATTTTTCTTTCACAATGTCTCTGCTTTTTTCCCCTGTTCTGTGCTTTACTAGGATATATTTATTTGCTGCTAGGCTGCATAAATGGAGACATATAACTCATGATCAAGCTTAAGTACTTCCTTCTACAAAGAACTGAAGAAAAATTACTCTTTGAAACTTGAGAGTAATTATTTTCAACTCCTTTGACTGAAAAAAAAAGAAGGGGAAATAAAAGCTGAAGTTTGCATTAATTAGCAATCCATTTTTACCTGTCTACAGTGCAAAGCAACAGAAAAAAGCTTTAAATGAAGAAAACATCTTGTAGTGATACTAAAATCCATTGTGAACTTAGAGGAGACTTTTGGGAGACTGAGTCAAAAAATAAAAAATGCTATGCTAAAGTAAATAAATGTCATAAAATGATAATTGAGAGCATACCCCTAAACAAGGGTAACTGGTATATTGGTAATTCTTCAGTCTGGTACAGTGTGCTGCCACTTCAAACACCTTTTGTATTTGGTCCTGTGCTGGCAGCTTTTCAAAGGAATCTCATACTTTCTTCCCTCCCCCTCCCTACTTTGCATAATAATTAGTATGTGAATATGCTTGTGATTTCTTCTTATTATTTTAATACAGTCACATTTTAGAGACTTCAATAAAGTTTGGAGGACAACCAAAGCAGTTCCTGCTCTGAAAGCCATACAGTCTAAATGGAGTGGAAAACCAAAGCACAGCAAAGTAGCATCATGTCACTCCCCCTTCTTTGCAGGGAGAAACCTTGTACCAAGCAATTTCCATCAGAAGAGATTCAGGAGCCGCTCAGGCAGTGACTGTTTTGTGCCTAACACCACACTCCACCAGTTGCTTCATATGCTGTACAATAGGAGGTGAAAAAATCCAACAGTAAGTAGTCTCATATGTCCTCATTTTAGGTTGAATTGCCCTTTCCAGGAGCTAGGTACCAGCTTATTCCTTGAAGCACCAAGTTTACAATCAGATGATTCTGATTATTATTGACATTCATATATATCCAATCCCTATCTTTAATAATAAATTCTTTACTCTGACACTGTTTCTACCAGTATAATCACAGCAGTCTTGTACAAAAGATGCATCCATACAGAGCCCTTCAAGCACCTGATAGTCTTTATGAGTTCAAGAGTATGCAAGATGCATGACAAAGATGATTTCTGGATGGTGGGGCTGGGATCTTGCCCAATATAGTAGACTATAAAGTTTGTGAAACTGATCACAAGACTCCTCAGCTCCAGACTCTCCCAGATTTACAATTACAGTCCTGAGTAGGGAAAACCAAGCAATCTGAAAGTCCTGAGGTTGTAAACAAATCTGTGTATTTAGTGAATAATGCAAAATGGAGAAAATCACGTAAGAGGTGGGTGTAAGGGAAATACCTTTCCTGAGGCTAAATGAATATTGATGTGTTTCAAACCTGTAAACAGATTTGTGCATGTTGCTGGCTGAAGAGGAGTGGAGCTCTAGGTTTTGCTGTTATGCCTCTTAACTTGCTTTTGCCACTCCTCTGGCAAGGACAGCAGAAGACTAAAGCACTGAGTTCTCTGCTCTCTGACCTGGGATTAATGACAGCTACACCAAGATATCTCTCTCCTTCTGACTATTTGATGAAGGAGAAAAAAAAGATGGCCTGACTCTCATCTTCTTGGTAGAGAAGGATTAACAAAGGAAGCTAATTAAGAAAAAATAATGAGAAACCAGTTGGGTGAAGTGATTTAATTGCTAGGGGAGCAAGTGAAAAGAAATCACTCTCATGAATCGATTTATATACTTTATATACTGCAAAAACAGTTTTACATGAGCTTGTTGATGAAGGCATGTCCTGTGTTCTCTTGCTGAAAGTGAAAAGGAAGGCTGTACATTGGTAGTTAACTTCAAGGTGTTGTGGGTGTAACAGCCAAACTTTGAGTATAGAATATTTTCTTGCATGACTTTCATATTTATTTGTGACATATTTATCACATTAATCACTGTATAATTTCATTCCAGAGGTACAGTACTAGATAGATACTTACAGCTTACAGGGTACTACATATAAAGAATATCCAGAATGTGCAGCTAAGAAGGAGCCAGACAGGAAAATATCTGACAGCCTTTTCCTTGTGTAATATTTTTGTTGAAGCAGTTGTTCTGTTACCCTCAATGGAATAGGACTCTTAAGGACTGTGGCAGTTTGAGAAATATGTTGTTTCATCCCACCAGCGTGCTCCCTGATCTGTATTGCAGAGCACAAGGTTCTAGCTGCAAAAACATACTGTTCAGATGCTGTACTGAAAAATACAAGTGAAAAAATACAAATGAGTCACCTCAAATACAGAGGTGGAGTCAGGTTGGCAGGATCAGCCATTATCTTATAATAATGTGTTTCAAACCCCTCCTCAAGGTACACACCCATGAAGCTCATTAGTGTAACAGTCATTTCACTGAGGCAGAAAGTTCATTAATATTGGAATACGGTGGTGAATATTAGAGGGAAATTCTTCAATGTCTTCCTACTACAGCAGCTTTTTGGAAATGCACCAAGGGCTTTGATCCTAAAAACCCTTACCTCTAAGCACCTGGGTAGTGCCATTGACTTAAACAGAATAAAATGAGAGCTTTAATTCAAGTGTTTGCAGATTAAGACCCATGTTTATATTTTAAGATCTTATCTACAGAAGAAATTGCACTCATTTACCTAAGTGTTTTATAAACACACCTTTATTTAAATGAGTGCAATGTTACTTCTGCAGGCGGCCACCATCTGAGGAGCAGGGGCCCTGCCACAGTTCCCAGGAGCATGAAGGCAGCAGGAAAGGCTCTCAGACAGCTGGAAAACATCAGTGAACTACACAAGCAAGAACTGCCATGCTCTCAAATAGTCAGAAGGATGCGGCCACTGTGCAGCCAGCAGGAAAGGCTCCTCATGCTTCACCCATTTTCCATGTGCCCTTGCACCAATATCACACATTCCCTGTAAAAGTACAATCATAGAATCATCACAGCATCACAGAATAGTTTGGGTTGGAAGAGATCTCAAAAACTGTCTCATTCCAATCTCCTGCCATGGGTAAGGACACCTTCCAGTAGATCACGTTGCCCAGCGCCCCATCCCACCTGGCACTGAATATTTCCAAGGATGGGGCATCCGCAACTTCTTTGGGAAGCAGCTTCGTCCAACGCCTCACCACCCCCACAGCCCCTCGCACGGAAGTTCTAAGTCCCCTGCAAGGCCCGCTGGTGACGGATGATGTTTTTCAGGCCCCCGGGCCTGGGCGGCAGCGGCCGGGCCGGGCCCGCCTGGCCTCGGGGCGGGCTGCGAGGCGCCAGGGCCGGGGACAGCGGCGGCTCCTGGGCGGCGGCCGGGCCCTCCCAGCCCGCGGCGGCTCCGCCTTCCCCGTCCGCAGCCGCCCGGGTCTCAGGGCTGTGCCGGAGCCGCCGCCCGATCTGCACGGGGAAGGTGCGTGTTTGCTCTGCCCGCTGCCTCATCCTCCTCCTTTTCCTCCTCCCCCTCGCCGCCGCACTAGGCGTTCCCCCGGGTTGCCGGCGCTCTCCGCCGGGCTGCAGCGCTTTTTCGGGAGGCTTCTGCTCCGGAGAAGGAGCACCTCGCCGCCATTCCCGGGCCCAGCCCCGGCTCCTTGTCCTGCGGTGGAACCGTGCAGCGTGGGCTGCCTTTCCCCACCCCGCAATGGGGTCTTCGCCCGCTGGGCCGCAGCCCCGGTGCTGCCGGCCCTGCCCGGGCTCGGCGGGCCGGCGCCCCCAGCCTGGTAGCGGGGCTCGGCCCCGCCTCGCTGTGTCTGCTGCTCGCCGTTTGCTGCAGGGGTGACTGACCCCAGCATGTCGTACTTCAGGAGCGTGGATCCATTGGTGACACAGCAGAAAAAGATCTGGAGGTGCTTGTCGACAGCTGGCTGAACGTGAGCCAGCAGTGAGCCCAGCGGGCCAAGGAAGCCAATGGCATTCTGGCCTGTATCAGCGAGTGTGGCCAGCAGGAGCAGGGCAGGGATTGTCCCCCGGGACTCTGGTTAGGGGCACATCAAGCACTGCATCCACTTCTGGGCCCCTCAGTACAGGAAAGACATTGAGGGGCTGGAGAATGTCCGGAGAAGGGGCGGGAGCACAAGTCCCATGAGGAGCAGCTGAGGGAGCTGGGGGTGTCCAGCCTGGAGAAAAGAAGGCTCATGGGGACCTTATCATTCTCTACAACTACCTGAAAGGAGATTGTGGCCACATGGGGGTCAGTCCTGTTTCCCATGTAACAAGCGACAGGACAAGTGAACGTAGCCTAAACTGTGTCAGGGGAGTTTTAAGTTGGACATTGGGAGGAATGTCACAGAAAGAGTGATTAAACATTGGAATGGACTGCTCAGGAACAGGTGGAATCGCCATCCCCAGAGGTGTTTAAGGAAAGACTGGATGTGGCACTTTGTGCCAGGGTCTAGTTGATGTGATGTTAGGTCAGAGATTGTACTCAAAGATCTCAGATCTTTTCCAGCCTAATTGATTTTGTGATTCTATGAAACAAAATCCTTGCTCACCCACTTGTTCCTCTTAATTTAAAAACAAATATGTACTCAAAGTTGGCAGTCACACAGTGCTTGGGGGGTGCATTGTCAGTGTTAGGTAAAGCGTGATGCTCTGCCATGATCCTGAAGTGAGCAAAGTTGACAGCAGTCGCTGACCAAAAGCTAAAAAATATATAAATATTGTGAAAATAATATATAAAAATATTTTAAAACATATCAAGAAACATGAAAAAGATACAAGTTCTGTGGGCTGAATTAGATTTTACTAAGGAAGCATTATATGCAAAGGAACCTTTTGAATGTAGTGTGCCAAGTTGTACATGTGCTCAAAACTACAAAAGAACAAATTCAAGATACAAGCATAAGAATTCAATTTGTGTATTAATTACTTGTTTTTTCCTCCAAACTGCAATATTTTGAGGACTTGACTTTATCAAGTGCTGCATGAGCACCAAAAGTGCCTGCTTAGACAGTGCCATGCACAAAGGCACCTAAAATCCTAATGTCTTGTTATTGAGCCCTAATTTCAAAATTTTGCCTGTTGTTTTCGCTCTGTTCAAAATTAGATTAGTTTTTACTAATTTTTTGTTTTACTAGTTTTTACTAATTGTTTGTGGAGATAGTTCTCTAGAACTGTTGTAGGAGTGTTGTAATCTATTGATTAAAGGAGAGCATGCGAGTGTTTCTTCTTACAAAGCAATATTTGGCTTGGCTGTAGAGCAGACTTCCTGTGTGGAAATGGAATAACTGCTTGTATCTTCATCTATCTGTATCTCTCTATTTTAGCCTGTGAAAATTTTCAAGATTTAAGTTAGGGTGACAAAAGCTGGCCTTGATTTTGTTCTGGTTAATTTTTTGCAGGGATGAAAGCTTTTATTAGAAGTCTTTCTCATGCTTACCTGTCAGTTCTGAAAATCACCTTCCAGTCTCGTCTGCTGCTCCTTCTGTTGGATTATTGATTTTAATAAAATCTCAGACCCTTATTTCCTCAAAGAAGCTCCACAAAGCCTGCCATGTGCATGAGAGTTCTTACATCCCTTTTTTCCTTGTACATTTTGTCTAATTCCCTTAGACATATCCTCCCTAGGTTGAATAGCATCTATCCTTGCAATCAGTTTTACTTTACTCCAACTTCTGTCTTTCAGATGAAGGCTGTGCAGATAAACTTGGATCAAAGCCACCACAGCTTTAGAGATTCATACAAAGCCTTTGTCTTACCTGATCTTGTTTCTTGGTGTTTAAAATACATATAATTCTTTTGAACAGCAAAACAATAAGATACTGAATCAGATAAGAACAGATTGCAAATCTGGGCTGGGGAAGAACAACCTGTCATTGACCCCTGTTGGGAGACATCTGTTAGCAAAAGCTCATATAAATCTGTATTTGTTTTATAACATGATTTTGCAAATGCCTGCATGTCTTTAATGCTGATTTGAGAAAGGAAGCAACTTGTAATATCTTGATATAATTGCAAAAACTCATAATGAACATGGGATTCTTTTATCTATTCCTGTTATATTGTATAAAACTTTCTTGTTTTAAGGTTGAAAACTTTGCCTTGTCATTTCTTCCTTTCTTCCCGATTGTGGGAGGATGAAGATGAAGGGTGGCAGTACATCTAAGAGGTAGCAGCTGCAGGGGTGAAATATTTTGCCTAAAGAAGCACTTTGTGGGTAGAAATGTACAAAACGATTACAGTCTTGAAGCTCTACAGTTCTTTCTGTTCTGTCTCGACAGGAAATATTATCTGTCAAAAACTGCATTGCAGTAATCTTTCACTTTTTTGTTACCAAATGTCTGCAGTAATCTCAAAGTAGTGAAATAAATGTAAATTCTTTCTTCAGCTGACCCCAAGTCACTTACATTTTCACTGTGATGGCAGTAGTGAAGTTTTAGCTCAGATTTGTAATCTCTTAAATGCCAGTTATTCAATTAAGTCAGTATTTTTGCCAGAATCTTTGAAGAATGCTTTGCTCTTTTTTGTTTCAGTTTTACAGTACAAGAGAAATCTGTATGTGAGCTTGAGAAAAATGTTAACCTTGTTAGCCTGTAAAGAATATTAGCCTTTTTTAAAAAATGGTAATCTGGGTACCTTGGTCTTACAAGAGACTTGATTTCTGATATTGAGATAGAGAGAATGGACTGATGGTGGGAGGTTTGCTTTTAATCTGTCTGTCTACCTACCTACCTATTTTTTTATTTAATGGAGAATATTCAGACACCTGGCTCATTTGGATTCTTTCATTTTTTTCTGTACTGGTATTAATAATAGTAATATTTTATCAGACTCTTTAGGTCTAACTAAGATAGGCCTCTTCTATTAATTTTCTACACAGTGGATGAGAGAAAAATGTAGAAATCCCTTTGGTGCTGTTGCTGCCAAGAGAGACTTGATGGAAGTGTCTAATGAATAGACATGTAGATTAAAATACATCTCTAAGAATTTATGTATTTTGGCAAAGTGTTTTATTGTACTACACACTGCAATCAGAGGTATGGCAAAAGACTTGTGATCTTACAACCTGACTTTAAGAGAATACTAATGCTGTTTTAAAAAAGAAAATGTATCAGTCAAATTTATCTCAGTTCTCTGAGATAAATTTTAAATCAATGATCATTATGTTAGAGTAAGAGGAGGTTAATCTCAGGTCACCTATCAGACATTCCTTGCATCATAGGAGTTATAAACAACTAAGATTATTTTAAACTTGCCTGAGTGACCATCTTGCATTCAGTACAACAGTGAGAGTTTCTGCAGGCTCAGGATTTGCCCAAACCTGGTTTCTGACCCCACAGACTTATCATCTTGTCCAACTGAGACTTGTTGTCACCCTTTTAAAGCCTGTTTTAGGACTGATATTAGAGCACAGTTCTGGGTTTAAATCTGTTGTTCTCTATGTGTTTGGGCTTACTTCTTTCTTTCTTTTTCTCAAGTTGCTGGTTAAGGTGACTGATCTTTTACTTCAATGTAGTGAAATTACATTTTCTGTTTGAATGCACTGTATGAAAGGGAATGAGACCACTCTTCTGTCCTCCTTGAATTTTTCTAGCTTTCATCTGCCACATGTACATTGATGCACCGTGCCTTTAATTTTTTGTGAGTTTTCTTTTTTTTCCCAGAATTTACCTATGAATTTACTTAAAGCGAGTCCAAAGGAATTTTATGTTTCAAGTAGCCCCAAGAAAAGGTGCTTATATAATATTATGCATGTGTCAATAGTAATTTGAGAAAGAAATCTTCTTTCTGGAGGTCTGATATAATCTGAGCCCGTAGTCTCCATTGGGAAAGCATCCACCATTTTATCTGTGACATTTGCCGACCAGAACTTAAATTTGATTTGTCTTAAATGGTTTCCCCTTCTACTCTGCACACGTTTTGAGATTAGTGTTTCTGATTCTGTTGGTTTATACTGTTTTGAATCACAAGGCTGATCTAGTTCTCTTTCTGGTCATGTTCTCCTGTACAAAACACAGGTCCTCTTTAGTGGCAGACTATGAAACACTTCTTGGAGTTTCAGTTTAATGAAACTGAAGTTTATTGTTTTGGAAGCAGAAAGAATTGGAAGCTACTAATTTCTTTGAGATTGACCATATGATCAATCTTTAAGAATGATTCTGTATATTACTGCAGTGGGCTATTAATATTTTCTCCTATGACAACTAGGTAAAGCAGACAAGTGCAATACTAATCTCAGGTAATCTGTTCAGTGCTGTTGAAAAATACACAGAGCAGACAATATCTGCCTCAGCAATGCATTGAGAGATACTCAAGAAGGAAAACAAAGTCAACTTGGTTTTAATTGTTCACTTTGGTTGTCTTGAAATAGCTGTTGAGTTAGGAATCTCTAGAGGGTTTTCAGTTGAAAAAAGTCTCAGGAATAGGCTTGGAAAATTCTGTGTAGGCTCTGGGTTACTGTCCTTGTGCATTTTACCTGCAGCTGCTGCAGAGTTTTCCACCCCAGGCACCCAGGTGGCCGTGAAAGAGCAGAGCTGTCTGCTCCTCAGAGCACAGGGACTTCTGCAGTGCAGCCTTCCCTTGAGTGGTACATCTTTATTTTCTCTTTGGCAGTAACCTCCCAGTACTAATGCTCATTTAATTTCTACAAACAAAGCAAAATTGCTATTTATGGATTGGTTCTCAGCTGCTGATCAGAGGAACAAGGTTCTGGTGTAAGTGAATGTCACTTTGAAGGGCAGAACGATTGTAGCTGGGACCTAGATGTACTTGAAAATCCAAATCCAAATCTGTGTCCCACTCAGTCCAGGCTGGTAAGATACACATACACTGATTTTAATATACACTGCTCCAGCAGGTAGAGTCTCTGATTTATGCTTCATTTTGGATTTAGGTCTTACAGCTAAAGAGAAGTGTTGCAGAAGGAGTGGTAGTGAGCAGGAATGTCTCTGTGGCTTCAGAGAGTAAGTGAATGAGGGCAGATGGTGCTTGTCTCCAGCAACCAATGCCATCCAAGTCAGCAAATATATTTTGCTTTGCAGTGTTCTCTGGTGTACCCTACAGTTGTTAGAGGACCTGGCATAGCCAAATGCAATGTATCCAATACAGATGGATTGTACTGGGCTCTTTGGTAGTTGTACAGCAACTGTTCAAGCAAATCTGGCAATGAAAGAGGCTTATAAGAAATACGGAGAGAGACTTTTTAACAGGGCATCTTGTGATAGAAAAAGGGGTAATTGTTTTAAAGTAAAAGAGAGTAGACTAGAAATAAAGGAGACATTTTTTATACTGATGGTGGTGAAACTCTAGCACAGGTTGTCCAGAGAGGTGGTAGATGCCCCCATTCCTGGGGACAGTCAAGGTCGGGTTGGGCTGGGCTCTGAGCAGCCTGATCTAGTTGAAGCTGACCCTGACCTTGAACATGTCTTCCAACCCAAACTGTTCTATCACTCTGTAGTGACTTTCCTGAAAATCCAGAACAAGAGCAGTTGAGCAGTTGAAGACAGGAATGGGAGCATAGCAAAGTTCCTTTGAAGAATCTTAAATAAAAATAACTGTTGGGAGCTTATCAGTATGTGAACTGTAAATTAAAAAAAAAACCAGATGCATACTGGATAAATAAAAATTAGTTAATGTTACTTACCAAAATGATCAAAATGAAACATGCTGTCTTACATCGCCTGTCCCTACAGACAAGTGACATAGGAAAGATGAAAGTCAGCTATTTTCCCTGGAAAACATTTTCAGCTGTGATGTAATAACAACTGGGCTGTTTGCTGCAAGCATCACTGCAACTGTGGGTAACTGTGTAAACTCAGCTGCTTTTCTGATAGCAAAATGCCACTGCTTTTAAAAAGGCCTTAATCTAGGAATTAAATAGGATGGTAAACTTGAGAAATGTAGGCGTCTTGCTGACTATGCTTGCTCTTCAGGGGTTTATATTTAAGTACTTTGTGCTCAACAGATATGACTTGTCAGTAAACATGGGTTAAGGTGTGTATGGTTATTGTTGCCATCAGATGTGTTTCAGGGAATAACTGGGAAGTTGTCATAGAGGAGTAGAACCAAAACATAAGTGTAGTCACATGTGGTGAAATCATCATCCTGAAAGGATTAGCACTTTATGAAGAAGTCAAAGGTGCTTTTCAATGAAGGAGCATTAGTAACTTCATGTGAACTCTATTTTCACCAATTGCCTCTGCTTGCAATTTGATGTATATGCTGTGTATTTTCGATAAAATCAAAACCAAGTGTACATGATCCTCCAGTACCGGCTCCATTTTAACTTGGAATTGCTTTTAATTAATCAAGAAACTGACATTTGCAACATCTGGATTTACTGAAGGATGCAGAGGCTTCATTTTTAACTCACACTAGTAACAGTCAGAGTCCCAAATGTTTGGTAGTTTTTTTTTTCTTGCTGTGGACAAAGCCCTCTGAATTTTATGTAGTTATGACTGAGCAATTGTGTGGGTTTGAAAACCAATATTTATAGCTAAATCAGACTGCTCTAAGTGCTTTGTTTCTTCAAGCTTTTGTCTCCTCAATGGTTTGGTCTTGTGACTAGAAAGAGTTTAAGGCCACATTCCCAAAGCTTGTGCTTGCAGAAGGCTATTTTGGAGGAAGAACCAAAGCCAGAGATATCTTAATTCCCTGAGCTCTCTGCTAGTTTTGGTAGAACTGTATATAAATATCAATTTAAAGAGTGTTAAAGTAGTTTCACTTTTTGTTGTGTACCAGGCATAACTTGTCCAGCAAAGCCAGGAGGAGTTTGTGGCTGTCCCCTGGAATAGCAGAAGGATGGGAGGAGCAGTGGGGGTATGGAAGTGAAGCTGTGGGCTCTCTGGACTCTGTTTGGCTGAAATCCCTGTGTGCTTCCTGAGCTCAGGTGCAGTCACTTACCTGAGCCTCGTGTGTTCTTGTCAGTGCTGATGGGTTGGTTTTCTCAGAGGCAGGTACTTTGGAGTTTGGCAGCTGGCACCTCTGTGTTTACTTTGCCTTATGCAATCTGAATTGTGCAGAAGTATTTAAAATCTAGGAAAAACCTTCTGTCTGTTTTGTTTTCTCCCATAATTTCTTGACATAATCTAATCTCTGAGTATTATTGTCCAGGTGCAGTATCAGAATCAAATGTAAAGTCAGGGAGATGTCTTAACATTTGTAGAGAGGGATGATCACATTCTGTCACTGTCATCTCTATATAATTAGTGTGTTTACTCTGTGGTATATTTTGGAGGAGGTGGTTGCTTGGGATTTTTGTTGGTGGTTTGTTGTTTGTTTTTCTTTTTTCACTTTGATTGCCAGTTGACATTTTGTAATGTGACCATTTGCTTCAGTGCAGCAAGCTTTTGGTCGTCTGCTCTTGGTGGTGTCAGAAGAAAGGGGCTGAGTGGTTATGCTAATGTCTTTCCTGTGGCAGCTGAAGCACTTGGAGGTGTCACTTCTAGGTCCCTCCTCTTCCAGTTGTTGGTTCTTTTTGTCTGTAGTTGTAAGGCATGTTTCTGTCACCATGTCTGTGCAGTGTGTAGCACAGGGGACCCTGATAACAGGGCTGTGTTAAACATTGCTCAAAATAAAAAATGTTAAAAAATTAAAAATAAATTAATAGTGATATATGTCTGTTGTCCTAGCTGGCTTTTTTATCCTGCAATAGCAAAATGGTTTGACAATTTCTGTCTTTTAAATGGTAGTAAAAAGTAATTAGAAGTTAAATACAGAATCAGATCTGCCTTATGCATGGTAAGTGTAGTGCTTCATGATCAAAAGTGTGCTGCACTGGAGAGTAGCTTTGATGAAAAAGTGGTGCTGGAGCTTTCTTCCACATCAGAAAGAGGTCTGGTTATGCTAATTTATTTCTCAAAATTGGCCAAACCCCAGATTTCTCTCAAACTCTTTAAGTAAAGTGTATTTATCTTGCCAGCAGTCTGTTACAATCAAGCTTTTTAAGATTTTTTTCTCTTTCTTTTTTTTTCTCACATTTCATTGCATTCTGCAGTTGGATGATGGCCCCAGTTGTACATTGCCACTGAACTGTAGCCACTTGTTTCTAATGCTGATATGTTGGAATACAGTGTGATATTTGAGTACCAGTATTATGCTCTAGTGAACATGATGAAATCACAAATGACATACTTCATAATATATCTCATAGAAATGAATATCTTTTCCCACCCCTCATATAAGTAAAGAAATATGTGCATCATAAAGATAATTTTTCTGTCAATTGTAATGAGAAATTCTTGATCCTTCACTTTTTTGTATAGTTGCATTTACAAATTTTTGTTGTTTTGGAAAAGGAAGGTTCAGTGGGTGTATCCTACAATAAAGGAGGGGAAAGACTAAAATAAAAGTTCTTAACAAATGTAGCAATATGTAGACCCGACTTCTCAGCTTCACAAAACCACTTTATTGCTTTTTACTGTAGCAGTATGAGGAACTTACCTTTTCTTGTGACTGTAGAGAAAAACTGTATGAAAAAATATGACAAATTAAATATTCAGCAGTTGCAGTTATTTTAATCTGGAAGTTTTGTTTATTAATATTCTCGGATATCTTATATTCAGCATTGCTGAATGATTATTGACTTAATTTGAAATTATTGTGCTACTTATAGTTTTACACTGGGACTGCAGATGTATGGAGTAAAGTAGCTAAAATGGTTGGATACTTTTGAAAATGTTGGTATTGCCCTTTTTTGGTCTTTTTCTGTAAGGTGTTTAATGTGCATAACTTTTCTCTGAACCTGCTGACTTAAAATGAAGGATTTTGTTCCACATGCAAAGCAAAAAGTGCTTTGTAGATGTGTGGTTGTAGAGACATATTATTCTTGTCATATATGAAAATGCAAAGAATTTAACTTCAAAGTTTCTAATTCTGAGGTGGTATATAATATATGTGTAGCTGCAAACATCTGGTGCAATTTTTATTAAAATTCAGTAGAAAAGTTGGTCTGTTGCCCTCCTGTTACACATTACGTAATTAGTAACAAAGGTTGCTTAATTTGGTGATTCATTTTGGCAAATGTCCTGACCCTTAGTCGTGTAATCTGTAGTTGTCTTTAAAACTGAGATTTAATTGTTGGAAGGAGAAACTCAAAGTATTTAGATTTTCTGGCCAAAATCTAGAGCACACACGTGTTCTTTAGGACTGAACAGCCTTCTGCTGGAACGCTGCTTGGAGGCACATCAGGAGGTACCTGCAAGTGCCAGATGCACGGCAGTGGGATTCCTTTTGGCTTTCACAGGAGTGGCAGACCAGCCTTTGTCAGCAACAGCCCTGTACTGACTGTCACTAACAGAACTTGGTTTGCTCCTGTACAATGTCTGTCCATCAATTTAGTGGCTCTTGCTATCCAGAGGTGTGGATTGATCATTTGCTGATGGCTCATACCTTCTGTCATAGGCTCCCTCCTGGTAGGGAGATAGGTTTCATCATTTGGCCGGATGCAGTCTGATAGTTTTTCAATAAAAACTCAGAAGAAAAATATTTAACATCTGATTTATAGGAATGATTTAACTTAATACAGGATGGAAGATGTCTTGTTGAACATGTCTTCAAAAAGAAACTTAGTTTAGAATTTTGGGTGGAAGAAGTTTAAGCATAAGTATTGAAGAGGTTGTGAGAGAAGATTTCTCTGGTTATGTTGCTTCCTTAAAAAGGGAGCCCTTCTCACCTGTAGGAAAGGCTGACACAAAAATATGCAATTCTGAAGAGTTTGTGTCTCAGTAGTTTAGGAATTTTGTGAAATGGTACAAGATACCTTTCTTGCTTTTTACGCTAGGGCAATAATGGATTTGAATGAAGTTGCGCATTAAAATACCAGATAATTGTAGCCCTATTCTTGTATGTGTTGATTTATTATTCCAAAATCATTCCCTCCCGCTCCACTCAGTTGTCTCTCAACATTATCAGTTTGCTTTAGCTGTACATTTTGGCATTTAATGTAATATGAACAACACTGTATTTTGGTTTTATTGTTTCCTAACTGCCTCCCATTCATTAAGTATTTCTCTTCAATTCTCATTTAAAGATCCCACTGAATTCCTGTCTTTTGCCTCTGAAAAGATAATGTACTCCCTTGTAAGAACTATATTTTCCATGCTTATTAAGAAGAAGAATATCAGCTGTTGTGTGGCTGAGGCATTGTTCAGTGCTTGTGGGGTTGTTTTTGTTATGCTTAACTTAATTTTTGTCTGGAGCACACCTCTTAGAGAAGTAGCTGGCTGATCATTTCTGTGGTTTTGCTGATACAGAATTTGGATAAAGTATGCTGGATACAGTATCCAGCACATGGGTTATGGTGTGATTCTTCAGGATTATTGCCATCCATTTCAGCAGCAGCTATGGAATAAGAATATATCAAGGCAGCCTGTTACTATTCTGAGGCTTGGAGGTGAGGAAAGAGGGAGGAGTGGCTCCTTTTGCTGCTTCCTTTCTGTGTTAAGCTGTAGTACTTCCCCCATGCTGACTATAAATAGGGTATGAACTTCTGCCAAATGGGGAACTGTGGCTGCCGTGTCTCTTGGAATGTTTGGATTTTCTCAGTCTTAATCTTTATGGAGTTCTTAAAACTTTTCACTTCCTATTATGTCTACATAAGTCAGTATCACTACTAGAGCCTGTATGGTCATAGGTCATGGATGTATCTTCAACTGTAGAAAATCAAAATAGTTCTGAAGTTGGTAAAAGTAAGAGCTCAGGTGTTTCCTGTGGTGTTTTAGACTTTGTGGTCCAAGTAATAACATTATCCAAAATCTTATATCCTTGTTGTGTTCTACTCTTCTTTACCTTAGCTTTATGATTCAAAAGGCTAATTTTAAGGGCTTTGTAATGTAAATTATATTTACAACTGTGTGTGTCCCCCAGCCTGATTAAATTAAATGTTCCCAGATGAGGAATTATGACAATTCTGAAAAATCAGTCTTTGAGGAATGTCTGCTATTCTGCTTCACTCTTCAAGATCATAAAGCTTGTATTTTTTCCCATCTCCCATCCACCCCTCCTTCTTATCTTTAAAAGTGATGGAAGAACTCTATGACTTTATTTTTAGGCAGAAATCTCCGCCTCGTTTTGCAAGTTCACCTAGCCTCCCAGCCATCCTGCTCCACAGCTGTCACAACAAACTTTTTTTCCAGTGCTATTAAATGTATCAGACATCTCTCTGCAGCATGTTAGTTTGTTACCCTGGGGCTTTTCAGTCTATTCTCATGTCATCAAAACCACTGTGTGATTTCAAGATTTCCTCCAATGCCTGAAGGAAAATCAAATGGTGGTGAGGAAACTGATAGATACTCTGCAGATCTCTAGCGATTAAGTGGTTAATAGCCTCAATTTATTGTTTTCATTCCTCATTTCCCATAACCATGACTTCTGTGAACTCTCTGTACCCTTTTGTCTGTATTTTCTGGGATTTTGGGAAAACTTTGCCACACTGGAGAAGAAGCAGTGCTCTAGCTTTGTTTATCCTATTTTTATGCCCTCTGCTCCACTTTCTGTTATCTGATTGCTGTACACAGTAATCAATCAGATAGTAATCAATCTCTCATCTGAGAGAGTCTTTTTTCCTCTTCCTTTTATTCTTTTCCATCTGTAACATTTAAGTAATTCATATTGTAATGTTTTTAATGGTGGAAATGCCAGTTAGCCTGATTAAAGTTTGGATGTGCCCTTCTTCTACATAAGGGCACCATTGAAAGATGAAAATCCCAATGAGCTTGCACTTTAGCATCAAAGACAGCAGTTAGGTACAGACAAGTTGGCCACACAATAAGTGGAAGTATCCTTAAAGTAACTACTAATAAATATATCTTCTGACACCCTCTGCACTACCTGCATTGTATTGTTTTGTACATTTCATTCTTTCATACTCATTTGAGCTGGAAAAGACTTATTTTCTGCCTTCAGTTTATCTTTTTCTTCTACATACTTAGAACCTTTCTCCCTTGATTTTTTAAGACCCTTTCAGCTTGTGTCTCTGCTCTCCTTTCATATTCCAAATTACACATCTGGTTTGAAAGATATCTTTTGAGCTCTAGTCCAGAGTGCCTTTTTAAGCACGGTCAGCTGAAGCAGGTTGTCCAGGCCCTAGACAATCATGACATTCCATGCCTAGACAGGTTTGCAATATGTCCCTGTATGGACACTTCTACACCATCTCTTTGGCCAACTCTTGCAGTGTTTGACTACCGTCACTTAAAAAAAAAATAAAAAAAAATTAAAAGGTGCCTTCGGTGTAATTTAATATATTTCAGTTTGTTTCCATTGACTCTTGTTCTGTTGGTGGGCACCACTGGAAAGAGCCTGGCTCTGTCTTCTTTGTTCCCTCCCATCAGGTGTTTCTATCTGCTGATTAATCCCTCCCTCTCCTTCTGGAGAAGAAAATAATATTTTCTTCTCAAGACTGAACAGTTAAAGCTTTCTCAACCTCTCCTAATAGGGATACTGGATACTCCAGTCCCTTAAACATCTTTGTGGCCCTTTGTTTCACTCTCCAGCATGTCCACCTCTCTCTCATCATTTCACATACTGGGAAGCCCAGGAATGAAGAAATAATCCAGATCTGGCTTCTCTAATGCTGACTAGAGGGAAAGATCACATCCCTCTGCCTGCTGGCAACACTCCTGATGTGCAGCCCATCAGGCTCTGGTCTTTGCCAACATGAGGTTTTGGACTCATCCTCTGCCAACTCCTTTCCAGCTGGGTATCCCCAGCCTGTCTTAGTGCATGGGGGTTAGTCTTCCCCAGATACAGGACTTGTTGAATTTGTAAGGTTCCTGCCTGCCTCTTCACACAACCATCTACACAGCCACTCCTCCCAACTTCCCATCATTGGAAGCCACACTCTGTCAAAGCATCTAGATTATTAATGGAGATTTATAAGAGTTCTGGACCAGGTATGGACTTTTAGGGATCACCACTAGCTACCATCTGCCAGCTGGATGTCACTCAGAATCCTCTGAGCTTGGCTGTTCAGTTGATTTTCAATCCACCTCACTGCTCATCCAGCCTATACTTCATCACCTTCCCTGAGACTTTTATGGAGACTGTCAACTGCCTTACTAATGTAAAAGGGAAACAAATCCACTGCTCTGTCCTCATCTACCAAGCCAGCAATTTTGTCCTAGATGAGCATCACGTTCATGATGCAATTTCCCCTTTGTAAATCCATGCTAGCTATTCTGAGTCACCTTCTTGACCTTCATGTGTGTGAAAGTAATTTTCAGGATTTTTCTCCTGTCCGCTTGCCAGAGCTTGATGTGAGGCTGACTGGTCTGTAGTTCTTATTGTAGCTCATTTTATTTCTTGCCCTTCTCAAAGATAGGAGTGAGGTAACAAGAGTGGCCTCATAATGAAACCAGCTCTCAATGTTTGTGGGTGCAACCCATGAGGCCCCATGGATTTATATATGTACAATTACAACATATGTACATATATGTACAACAAGTGCTACTTGGTCTTCCACACTCCAGACTTTCCCTTCTAAATGTTCTGCTAGTATTTTGCAGGGAAAAATATCTCTTCCTGTGAACTATATTCAGAGCATTTCCTTCTTTCTGTATGGATCCAGGTACTGCTATGGCTGGATGCTCTCTTTCTGCTTCATGGACAATAAAACACATTGAACAATTTTGATTGCCCTGTTATTTTTTATTAATTCAACTTGCACTGTGAGGTTCATTTGCTGAGTCTTAACTAGTTAGATGTGGAAAAATAAGTAATCTCCTTTGCTAGATGATTCACTGGGGTGATAAAGTTGCAGAGACTGGGAAAACAGATGTGTAATTCTTTCCCTGGACTAGCAGTGGAGTGATTCTCTATTGCAGTCTGAGTATGATGTTATTTTACCCAGCAGGGAAATATTTCAGATAGCTGCTTTTGAACAGATTATGCTGGAGTATTCAAGGAAAGCACAATAAATTACATTCCTTTTTTTTTGTTCTTGACCAGGGTTTGAATTAGTTGTGTTCCTCTTACAATGCAATGGAGGCAGTGAAATGCTGTGCAACACAGAAGTGTTGCATCCACAAAAGTTATGGGAACATATCTGTTCTCAGTGTTGAGTGGGAAATTCCTGGAAGAAGTATATCTCTTAAATGCAGGTCCTCTGGGGCAGTCTTTGGAGTGTGGATGCTGCTGGTTTTGAATGAGGCTAGGAAGAATAAAGAAAACATGTCTTATTTAAGGGAAATGTGATAACTGCAGTCGCATCTGTCCATTTAAAAAAAAATGCATGAAGTTGGTAGCTGGGGGCTCTTTGAGGTGGCCAGTGCTATTTAGATAATCCCTCTGTGCCTTCTGCGTAACAGCTAAGTGTGTCTGCCTTTTCTGGTAGATTTTGCAAACTCTTAAACAAACAGACCCCCAGACATTAGGTTTTTGAAACTCAGTCTGCAGAATTGTGTTACTCCAGTCAGCACTTATCCAATTTTTATGCTGGCTTCTTTGTGCATGATGAACTTCACAAAAATCAGGGAACAAGCATGGTCATCCTGAGAAAATGACTGATGTCTCTAGAGGAGGATGTCTAAGAGCATGTAATTAACTGGCTAAGGGAAAGTACATGAAGAAAGTGCAGAGCATAGCAATAAAAATACACCAATACTCTCTGTGTAGTATAACCACAAATAAACAGTAACTCAGACTATAAAAGGCATTTTGCAGTTCTCAGGCAGTGTCCTGACATAACCCAAGTCTTCTGCTCCTGGTTGTGTAAGATCTTTGCCTTGTCTGTGCAGAGAAATCTCTGTGATAGATTTATCGTTCAGAGATAAAATCAATGACGATTTTTTGTCATTTGGCAAAAAATGATGCTTCACTGTGAATAACTTATTACTTCCTTGATCTCAAACTTAGGGGACATTTGGATAGTTAAGGAGAATACCTTAGTATTCCTCTATTGCTAAAGCTATTGTTTAAATTGCTGTTTATGAAAAGACCCATAAAGGTCTATGAAAAGCTGACAGTTTGTGTTGGTTGTCATATGATCTAGGCTTGGTGACTCCAAAATGATTGCATGAGTGGTTTTTTTTTGTGGGCATTGGGGTGTTTTAGTTTATTTGTTTCTGAATTTTGGTGGTTTATGGATCCTGGAAATGTGGTTAGTATTCTGACTCTTTCTGTGTTTTATTTCTGCATTGCACAGACAGTGTTTCACATGACATCTTATGGGTGCATGCCTGGTGGCTGTTTCAGATGGTGTCTTATGGGTGCATGCCTGATCGATTATCCCTCCTTTTTGGGAGCTGATCAGAAGCTCTCATAAATGTTTGGGTTGCTCCTTCCCACAGACAGCACAGGGAGACAGGGCATGGGGGTTTTGGTCAGTTCATCACTGAGATTTTCTTCTGCTGCTTGGGGAGAGGAGTCCATCCCCTGTGAGGCTGTGGAGTCCCTCCCACAGGAGACAGCTCTCCATGAACTTCTCCAGTGTGGGTGCACTCCCATGAGCAGCAGCCAAACCCCACCTGCTGCACCGTGAGTCCCTCCCACAGGCACACAGCCCTCCCAAAACTGCTGTGGTGTGTGGGCTCTTTCCATGGGGTGCTGTCCTCCATGAACAGGCTGCTCCAGCCTGGGGCAGGGGCCTGCTCTCTCCACCAGATCACCCACTGGATCACAGCCTCCTCCAGGGATCCACCAGCTCCAGCATGGGCACCTCCCCACTGGCTGTGGGTGGATCTTTGCATCCCTCATGGATCCCTACAGGCTGTGGGTGGATCTCTGCATCCCCCATGGATCCCCATGGGCTGTGGGTGGATCTCTGCATCCCCCATGGATCCTTATGGGCTGTGGGTGGATCTCTGCATCCCCCATGGATCCCCATGGGCTGTGGGTGGATCTCTGCATCCCTCATGGATCCCCACGGGCTGTGGGTGGATCTCTGCATCCCTCATGGATCCCCATGGACTGTGGGTGGATCTCTGCATCCCTCATGGATCCCCACAGGCTGTGGGTGGATCTCTGCATCCCCCATGGATCCCCACAGGCTGTGGGTGGATCTCTGCATCCCTCATTCCTTCTCTGATTAGGAGCAAAAAACCTGTGATTTTGTTTGGATTTTCTTCTCAAGTATGTCATCACAGAGGTGTTACCAACCTCTCTCATTGGCCCAGTTTTGGCCAGCAGCATGTCCATCTTCAGAGCCATCAACCATTGGCTCTGCCAGACATGGTGGGAAGCTTCCGGCAGTTAGAAGAAGTTAGGTAAGAACAGTTAAGTAGATGAAAAGTGAAGTGTTATAATAATAATAATAATGATGATAACAATAAAAAAATAAAAAAGCCCAAGAAAAACAAGTGATGCACAGTCCAATTGCTTACCACCTGCTGACCAATGCCCAGCCTTTCCCTGAGAAGTGATCAGGCCCTTCCAGTCAACTCCCCCAGTTTGTGTACTCAGCTTGGTATGGAATATCCCTTTGGTCAGTGTAGGTCAGTTGTCCTGGCTGTGCTCCCTCCCAGCTTCTTGTGCAGCTCCTCATTCACAGAGCATGAGACACTGGAAAGTCCTTGATTTAGGGTAAGCACTGCTTAGCAACAACCAAAACATCAGTGTGTTATCAATGTTATTCTAATGCTGAATTCAAACCAGAGCACTGTATCACTTACTAAGCAGAAAATTATCTCTATCCTAGCCAAAACCAGGTCACTGGAGGCACTGGAGCTAAAGTTTAAATCTTTTTAGTACAATAGAAAGTACTTTTCTGATTATGAAGATGGAGATCTGGAAGAACTTTTATTCATGAATGGTATAAGAAAAGTTTTTGTCTGGATGTTTTGTGTAAAGGCATTTGATTTGACACTTCTGAAAAGTCCTGCTCCTAAAAGAAAGGAGATGCAAAACTCCTCCTGCATGGGAGCAGCCCTGGGTTTTGATGCTTTGAAGAATGTGTTTATTTAAAGAGATGCAGCATTCCAAGAATATTTCCAAAGACCACAAAGTTTGTGTCCAGTGGTCTAAATATCTTTTTCATTTGCTTTCAATAACTCTGTTTTCAAGTTGAGTTTACTTTTCTGCTAGTTCTGATCAAAGCATTTTCATGATAAACTAATTTCTTTTCATTTCATTTCTGTCTGCCAATCCAAATAACTAAAAGTATTGCTGATAGGCATATGGTTGTTTTAACTTTCTTTTTTTTATTTTTTTTTCCTCTCCAACAGGCCATCTGTGGAAAAGAAGAAAGAGGAAAAAATGAAGCACTTATTCTTAATATTTCTCATGAATTTATTACACCAGTATGCTGGGAAATCTTTGAGAAGAGATGGAAGTTCCCTGAAGTCATTTGAAGACATTAAAAATGAGATAGCTGGCTATACTGATATTGCTAAGGCTATTATTGATCTTGCTGTTCATGGAAAGGCTCAGAATAGATCCTATGAAAGATTAGCAGTTTTTGCTGACACCATAGGACCTAGACTCAGTGGTTCAAAAAACTTAGAGGCAGCCATCAAATATATGTTCAGTGCCCTGCAGAAAGATGGGCTGGAAAATGTGCATCTAGAGCCTGTGAAAGTGCCACACTGGGAAAGAGGAGAAGAGTTTGCAGTGATGCTGGAACCAAGGAATCATAGCATTGCTATTTTGGGACTTGGGAACAGTATTGCAACTCCTCCAGAAGGTAACACTTCCTTTTGGAATTACATGTGACTTGCTTTTTAAGAGAAACTGTATTGTACCCCTGATTACTTCTCTCAGTGGTCAAACTGTGCTTATCTTCTTGCTATAATAGTTCTGCAAAACAAGATGCTATTTTCCTAGGACTTTTCTATATGACATGGTTGTGGCTGGTGCAGTTTATGTTAATAGAGTCTGGTTGAACAGAGCTGTAAAATTAGAGTTGATTCCTGAACTTTCCATTAAGTTTATACCTTTTTTTTTTTTTCTTTTTAACACTGCTGAACATCATTTGCAAAGATTCTGGTCCTCCATTGTGGTTGGTAGGAAGAAAGTTCTCCATGGGGTGTCAAGTTGACACATGATTTCTCCTCCTCTTCATGTGCCCTATTTTGCCAGGCTCAGCCCTTCACTCCTGTGAAAAGCAAGGCAGCAGGAAAAGGAGGTGAGCTTGGAGAGTTCAAGCCCCTCACTAAACATAGCAGTTGGTATCTGTGTGCCCTTCCCTTCCCTTCCCTTCCCTTCCCTTCCCTTCCCTTCCCTTCCCTTCCCTTCCCCTTCCCTTCCTTCCCCTTCCCTTCCCTTCCCCTTCCCTTCCCTTCCCTTCCTTCCCTTCCCTTCCCTCCCTTCCCCTTCCCCTTCCTTCCCTTCCCTTCCCTTTCCCTTCCCCTTCCCTTCCCTTCCCTTCCCTTTCCCTTCCCTTCCCTTCCCTTCCCTTCCCTTCCCTTCCCTTCCCTTCCCTTCCCTTCCCTTCCCTTCCCTTCCCTTCCCTTCCCTTCCCTTCCCTTCCCTTCCCTTCCCTTCCCCCGTCTCATGCTCAGCTTGGAACTCACTGTTCACACTGTTTACATGCTCACTTTGTCACTTTCCTGTCACTGAACTGTGTGTTGCCTTTTAGATGATCATGTGTGATATGTCACTCAGGAGCAAGAATAACCATTAGCTGCACTTAACAAGATTCTGATCTTTTAAACCCCAAAATATTAGATTGCCTACAAACAAAATGATTTATAAGATTCTGTATTTGTACTTATTGATGTGAGGCTTGGAGGATTGTTATTTAAAGACCAGATGAGAACCTTCTTCTGTGACTGCTCTCCATAAAAAACAATATACTTATTCCTAGACCACTTCAAAAGCATTTGTATTCCTTTATGAGAAAATAAATTTAGTTTAGGAAACAAAAGGTAACATGATACTCATAATGTTTTTTATGAATTGTAAAGTTTCTTGATAGCAAGCTTTCTGTTTGAAATGAAACAACATATAAAACTGTTGGGTTTAGAAAAAATATATAGCTCGTCAAAATGCAACAAATAAAACTGGGTAGTTTAAGATATGCTTGGAATAAATTATACTTGGTTTGCAAAACTGCTGCTGTGAATTTTATCTAAGACAGTTCTGTTATATTGAGGTAAACACATGCCTAAAATGCAAAGCAATTAGAACCATTACTATCTGTTTGTCCGATGAAATGTGCAAGGTTTAGTGCTTTGAAAGGAGAAAATTTAGAGCAAATTTTAAGCCTACAACTTATTTTGTATTCTTTCCAGTCTTATTCCAAGCTTCCTAAAAAGTAAGCTAAAATTAAAAGGTCTTTTTTGGTGTTTAGGAACTGTTGCTGAACCTGAAAAGAGAGCCTGCAATTTAATTTTGGCAAATATCTTCACATCCTGAGAAGTCTGTTTTTCACTTCTCTTTCTTACTTGTGTAGTTACTTGCACTTGCCTGGTTTTACTCCTAGGTTTGCTTTTTTTTTTTTAGTGATATACTGAATTTACATGTTAAAAATACTCAGGCTAATTATGTCCTTCTGTTTCATCTGTAAAGATCCAGTATCATGAAAGATATGATTGTATTATCCAGTGCTGGTTCAAAACCCCCACATCATTCTTTCTCACAATTTCACTTTCCTCTGAGATCTGCCATGTTTCTGAAGAGGTATGTGTGTTGGTACTAGAAGACTTTATGGCAATGAGATCTCTCACAAAAGACTGGGGCATTTCTCACACTTCATGGAATAATTTTGATTAAATTACTTACCTTCTGACTCTCCTACCATTTGTGCCTATTCTGATTTCTGCTGGTCTCATCTCACTGTATGCAAACTGTGACAGGTTTTTGTGCTTGGGAAGGTTGTGTGGGGTAGCTGGTCCCTGGTGAGCACTTGGCTCTTGTTCTCATCACTGGACCATCCTCCTGGCTGATGGAAATGTCTCATAAGAGCTGCTCATCACCAGCCTCTGCAGGCAAGGGAATCAAAGGCATGCTTTGGGAAAAGTGCTTGTCCTAAAACTCTCACTCATACCAAGCATGGAACAAAAAATGTGTTTATTATTATTAAATTAAATTAAACTGCATTATCACTTCTGAGGATTGTCGCGGTGCCTTATTCTTAATAAAAAGGAATAGAAGGCTGCCTTAAATGGCATCAGAAATAGTTGAACAATTTCCCTAATTGAGGGATTATCAGCAGTTCTGATACATCTTGTTCTAGGCATGAAGTTGCGGGGCTATGACTCTTCTTGTAATCTAAATAATGCAACTCAATATGAGATGCCTGATGCCAGTTATGCTGTTGTTACAGTACTGTTGTTACATGGGATCAAACTAGGGAGATCTACTGCTGCTGTGCTGAGCTTTGGCAGAGGGATGTTTTAAAGGCTGAAGGCTGTCCTTCAGATGTTGGCTCTATGATGATTCTTTGCCTCTAAAGTGGAATGTGCAGATGATTGCTGAAGTTGTTTGCTGTTAGCTTGATAGTTACTACTTGTTTTAAGTCAGTGTTCCTGTCAGGATATGTTCCAGACCCCTCAGTTTCCAAACCACTGTCTCAGTACAGCCCAAACAGATCCCTTCCTTGACACTACTGATGCCTGTGAGACAGAATTGGACTTCTTGTCTTTTAAGGTCTCTGAATGGGGTTAAAATTAGAGGGGCTAACTCCCCCATCCCAGCAGGAGGTACAGGAGACCATTTCTTGCTTTTTCATCTTTTCAGTTATGTCCTGTATTCCTCTCTTCCCATGATTTGGCCCCAGGCTTGTGGCCCAAGAAGCTAAGAAAATAGGAGACATTGGCAGAAGCTTAAAACTTGGTGCTGGACTTGGTGTCCTTTGGTTCTCTCAGAGCCCCTCCTGAAGCTCAGCACCCCAAGAAGGTGCTCAGGAGGGCTCTTCATTACCACAGCAGTAGCCTAAGGGCAGTTAGAAACCTGGTGTCCTTGGGGTTGCTTTATGATGCTGTATCCCCAGTTGTGTGTTCTGTTTGTGCTGGATATTGAGTTCTGCACCTTTAAGACTGGTTCTGAGAGTGAAGAAGGGGGAAAAGAAGAGCACAGTTTGTTTTCAGAAACTGCACTCACTCCTCTGCATTCCTGCTCCTGGACTGTTGTCTGCAGCGTGGACAGACAATGTGAGAGCTCTTCTTTGCTTTTTAGTTAGGTTTTTTTTTTAGCTAGCTGAGGCAGAGAAGTTCCCTGACTGTGTTTTTTCTTTTTCTTGAAACTGTTGAAACCTGCTCTGGACTGAAAACCCAGAAAAACACTGGGAGCTCACACCTGTGGCCCATCAGGGGTTGGGACACAGCATTCCCCAGTGCAGGAGGGACTGATAAGAGACTGAGCAAGCTGAGTCAAGTCCCATGACAAGGACTTTTCTCAATTTGCCATCTCTTCAGAACAGTGAGTGGTTTTATTGTTTAATATTATTAATTTTTAATGCTTGTAAATACTTTGCTTGTTAAATAAACAGTATCTTCCACTTTTCTCCAAGGAAATATTTTCCTGAACCAGTTGGGGGAGGAGCCACTTGAATTTGCTTTCTAGAGAGACTCCATTCAGAGGTTTCCCCCCAAATTTGCCCTAAACCAGGACACCTGGCTTTGGATGTTGGAAATGCAGGGTTTAATTTCCCTTCTGTCCATGGAAATTCAAACCAGTGTTTTCTAAGAGGAACCCAATGGCTAGAGCACATGCTGAGGTTGCTTACTTTCCATTTCAGCATACACCATGGAAGTGTAGAAAAAATCTGCAATGCTTCAGGGCAGGAACAGGAAGCCCTAAATAGTAGCAGTATTTTTAGCTATGAAGTCCAAGCCAGTCTATTGACTCCAGGATACCAGGACTGTCTCTTCCTGCAGGTCTTCTAACTCATGCCTATGGCATTGAAACCCTACTGGGATGTGCACAGAGCTTTTCTCATTTATTCGATTTTATGAGATTTGCCCACTTTGGCTCAGATACAGAACAGTTGGATGATGTGCAGGAGGCTTTTCAGTACCTTGTGATCTTGTGGATAAAATCCTACTTTCTTCTTCATGACTGGGAAATATGCCAGGATGTCAAGTTCCCAGATTCCATCTGATTTACACAGCAAAAAAGGAGAGTACAGAAAAGGTTAGATTTTTCTATTGAAGAGGAAAAACCTCCAACATTCTCCGTCTCCATGTGTGTTCCAAGATTTGAAGGTGTTGGGTCAAAGAGAAAGTTTTCACTTCCTTTGATCTCTTTACAAGGAGGGAGTCACTTCACTGCCCGCTTTAGTGACAGGGAGAGCAGAAACATAAAAGAGAGTGACCTGGATTTCCAGAAATCAGCAGGGGCTGAAAATAGTCATCACCTTGAAGAAATGGATTCCTAGGTAGCAAACAGGATTGAATGATAGAAAGTGCTTGGTTTTGGGAACTGGAAAACTGGAAGTTTACCATAGTCATAGTCAATTGTCTCATTTTCAGTGTTTCAACATTGGCAAAACATAGATATATATATAGAGAGAGACTGTGTTGATTTCTGGTGGTACTGATTATATCCCCCAAATATAATTGTTGCTTTGAGAATCCCATAATTGAAGGAAAGTGGTAGTTTAGCAGATGTTTGACCATAAAGTATCAAAGAGTTCATTTTTTTGCATGTGTTTTAAAATGCACTTTTTTTACCCTGATGGGTGACCATGCCCTTTAATTTTAAAGAAATACTGACAAGCAGAACCAACTTCAGAGCAGCCTGCCCTGAAATGTCTCCTCAAAAAAAAGGAACAGTCTCTGTGTTTTTATATACTGTTGGTTGCAGCAAAACTGAAATAATAAAACTATGAAAATGATCCATTGGCAGACTTTTTTCCTATTTTTTGTGTTCAAGGGATTTTTTTTTTTTGTTTAACTGTCAACATTTGCTCCAGCTGTGCTCTTATAGGTGATAGGAGCTTTGCAATTACATAATATGAAAGCAATTCCAGCCTGTTCTGTATAAAATGGGGATAATGCATGTTGTCTTGAAGTTGTTGGTGTGGGCTGTTGCTGTCGGTCCACCATTTTATTATATCAGGAATGCTGCTGAAAGAGGTGGTCCAGCTCCTGTCCTCATTGATGCATTTTGTCCCCAGTGTTGACCATCCTCTTCTTTATCTCAGTGGTTAAGTGGATTAGGGAATTCAGCTAGATAAACAAAAGGCCAATAAAAAAAGATATTTTTAATGTGTATCAGAGGATTTACCCTTAGGTTGCCAGCATTTTGGATGACCACTGATCTCCTGGAAGAGATGCTTCTGAAGGGACTTGGGTACCCCTTAGATGAGGGGTTCAGTGCTGAGAACAGGGGTTGGAGAGAGTCACAGACATGAGAGCACAGTGCACAGCAAAGCCCTCCTGTCTTCACTGGATTCCTCTTCTTTCATGTGTGAGGAGCTATTGATGGACATCTTGAGACCATGAGCCTCAGTATTGCATGCCTGAATTGTTTATTATTACTTAGAGTAGCACTGCTTGTACTGTGGTAATTATGCTTCTGTTTTTCATGGAATGTAGAAGGTGACATTTGTAAAGGACATCAGACACTGTGGTGTTCAGTGGCCCAGCATCTGGGCTAGAAGTTAGTGCAGTAGCATTTCAAAGATTTAGAGGGTAGAAGTATCTGCATGGCTTTGAGATGGACATGCTGTCTGGGGAGAACATGGGTTCCAGTTGCTACTTTAACCAATGTTCAGGTGAACTGTGTGGATTGCCAATGGTAAACAAGTGAATTTTCTGGTCTTGTCTTTTTGCAGTGTCACTGAATTGAAGGTGGTTACCTCAAGGGTGTTAAGGCCAGACTGAAGCTATTGAGGGCAGGATTTGATTATGATTTTCTACATGTGTGGGGTATGCAGACGCAGCTGGATGGCCACATTACCTTCATCCCAAGGGATAGCCAGCAGTGACTGGCACCTTTGGCTCACTGAGGAGAAAATTGTTGTCCTCAGCTCTTCCTGCCTTGAGCACCTGTGTCCTCAGGAACTGGTTTTTGTGAATCTTAGTTTTGGGTGTCTGATTCTCCCTACACATGGCATAGCAAGCCTGTGCTCTGTCCAGGGCTGCTCCTGGGAGCACCTAACCTGTTGCCCCACTCTTTTGGCATCCAAGGCTTTGTGCTGGGGATGGGGACAAACCCATTTCCTCCTAGGATTTGTGCTGTGCAGTAAGCTACATGTCATTGAAACCAAACTGTTCTAAAGAGATCCAGTACTTGCTGGAAATTTTAAGTCATATTTGTAAAAAACCCTAACTATTATATGGTGTATATTTTTCTCTGTGTTCTTAAGGAATGGTACCATATGTTTAGTCTCTGTGCAAAACATCAGAGCTGAATAGCCTCATATCCTTTTTCATAACTGTCTTGTGTAATTTTATTTTCATGAAGTGTTTCTCTTGGCTGTTCCACAGAGTAGGAAGGTCACATTTTCTAGAAGTATTGTTCATATTTTACAGAATTCTTCTTCCTGATAAAACCCTCTTCTTCATTCTACAGTTCCCTTAAAATATTTAGTATTTTCTTCATATAATAATTATTATATTAGTATATATTTATATGTGTGAACAGAGCAAATGTGTTTCTAGGTGTTAGAATATTTCAGATTTTCATTACATGCTAATAATTTTTGAGGGGGGAAAAAAAAAGTGATGATAATAATCTTTCATTTGCTTCAGCCTGACACAAAACCTTAATTGGATGAGGTCATTAGAAACAAAGAATTTGAGTCTGTTTTTCTAAAAATCTAGTTGAAGTTTGTGGAGCATTGCAGGAAAGCTGAATGAATTCCTGGAGAGTTTTTGGAAAAAAATATGTTTTTAAGAGTGGTATGCTAGAAGTTGAGGAGGAAAATGTTTTCTGAGCTGATTTTAGAGGATGTTGAACTTAAAAAAGGATTTAATGCCAGGTCCCTAATCTTACTTAGCTTTGAAGCATATATTTGCATTTCCCCTCCACTCCCCACGACCTTCTTTCCTTTGACCTGTCCCAACAACTGCCTTATCTCCAGACATACCTACCTACCTACCTACCTACCTACCTACCTTTGTATCATATGACCCATGCAAAAAAATTCTAGGCTCTGTGAAAGAAGCTACCTTGCAAATGGGCACCAGACAGTGCTTGTGGGCTGTGTCTGAAAGAAACAGGGGCATGTTACTTTTAATCTGGAGAGATGCTCAAGTCTGAAGGACAATGGGAATAGCCAGACTAAGGTAAGAAAAGCTTGGGGCTACTGATTGCATGTGTCTAGGGTCAGCATAGAACACAGTACACCTGATGAAGTAGCTCTGGGCTAAATTAGCTTTGTGGGCAGAGCTGAAGTAGAAACAGAGAAATCTGGGATGTTGCAGGAGATGAGGTGTGAGAGTGGCTGGTGTGTGAGGCAGGGCTGCAATCAGCACGTGGGAGTCAGGCACTGTGGCTGTGGTGTGTTGTTGCCCCTGCTCTACCATGTGAGCTGTCTTGATTTCCTGTCCTGATATCCTGATGCCTGGTTCTGATGAATGGGGAGGTTACATCCTGTCTCCTCTTTGCTCTCATGGCTACAGAGGCCAGGACATGTTTCAGATACATCTCCTCCAGTTTCAGAATTTCCACTGTTGTCAGAACAATTAGATGTGTTGTTGACTTTTTGTGTTGATACTTCTTTTCTAGATTTGTCTTGTCTAGGCTTAGAATTACTGTATTTTAGTTGTTTTCAGCAAAAATTGCCTTGCCTATCAGTTTATTTATTTGACAGTGGTAACTTCAGTGCATGTGGGTCAATAGCATCACTGTTCCATACTGTGATTTGTAGAAGAAATCATAATTTTTACTTTAGTGTGAAGTAAATGAAGTTTAGGAGGTCCATAGGAATGAGTTGTTTGCTTGCTGCTATTGAAAAGAATTTATTGTCAAATTAATGATGACTGCATTTGGCTTTGTAACTGGATCTCCAAGGTACTGATTTTATTACCTGAATGACAAAAATGAGACTGGGGGAAAAAAAGAAGAGAGTAAGGCCATAGTTAAGTAATGAGGAAATTGGTATCTAATAGGATTAAACAGTATGCAAGTAATATTTCTTTCTGGGTTTACTAAATATAAATCCTTTTAATATAATAATAGATTATAACTAACTTGATTGAATTTCTTTGTGCTTGTGGATGGAGTGTTTCTGGGATAAGTAAAAATGTATTCTGTATGAAATTTCATTGATGTTTTAATGAAGATCCACCAGTTTCTAAAAGTCTGATCATAGGGTTTTTCTTTTTCCTTTTTTTCTTTCTCTTCACTGAAACCTGTTACTAACACATACAGATGCACATCTCTAGATACTGAAATGACTTAAGTACTGTCTGCAGTTCATCTTGGGGAGAAGTTATCTTGTGAGGAATCCCCTTTGAACTAATCTACTCCTTCACTGCTGGGAGGTGAACAGCTGTGAGGAGGTGACTCTCCAGACAGAATTGTTGATGCCAGGAATCAGACTTCTTCTATACAGCAGTATTACACACAGCTGATTTATGGGTGCTTTTATATATATGTGTGTGTGCATGTGTATATAAAAAAAAAAAATATATAAATATATATATATATAAAAATTTATATATATACACAATCAGTCTTGTGTTCATCCTGCCTGTGACAGATTTTAGATTGCTAATGCATACCGTACTATTATTTCAACTAGCAATATGTTCCTCAAAAGTTGTGACATATTCAAGTTTTGAAATAGAAACACACATTTCAGTGTACAGAGGACTTTGTAAAATAAAATTTTGTTGATAAGTGAAAATTGCCTGCTTGTTCCCACCATTAATATCCTTCCTATACCTTAATTCTCAGAAAGAATAGCATACAATTTTCTGTTTAATATGAGAAATGAGAGGGAAGCCATAGTACTACCTAGATTTATTGTTCACTCACCCAACCCAACAATATGTTTCATGTGATGAGATCAAATGAATAGTCTTCAGCTTTACTCACTTAGCCAAGTTGGTCATGTTTGAAATTCTGCTTTCTATGATTCATGCCCTTTACTTTGCTAATTCCCCAAATGCTCTGTATTCATCTCTTGGACTGTGTGTTTAATAATCTTTATATCTTGCTTAAGTAAGCAGGAAATCTGTCTCCCTCCTTACATGGGGTTTCTGAAAAATTCTGTTCGATAACACACAGCCAATAATGTAATGATATGTGTAAGAGACAGTACCATGGGAAGCAGAGCCATGAGGCACTGAATTGGTAGGAGATGTTAGGGTAGATTTCTAGTTTGCTTAAAGGCTCAGTAAGGTGAAACATTTCCAGTTTCTAAAGGAAATAACTCATTCTCCTTAAACAGGTAAACTGTTGGGATTTTTGTTTTATTTCTCCTTTTGCACAAAAGGTTTAAGGGTGATTTGTGTATGTATGTCCACATATTTGTTTAAGATAAACATTGCTCTTGTAACTTCAGTCAAAGAATCTGAGATGGTATAAAATGGCACTAAAATGCAAATGAGTAATTGAATCAGTCAGAAGCTACACAAGAGTGAAGTTTTACATTGTTATGGGAAGTAGTGTAATTCATGTTCTATGTATACCATGCTGGTATACATGGTAAAACTTGCAGAGAGAACATTTGTTTTCTTCATTTTATCAAAGGACGGCTTTATTTAGCTTCTTTGGGGATATTTGAGGGTAGAGATACTGAGCTAGGATTTGCAACTCTGTGTTCTTTCCCTTAGCACAAATTTCCAGTAATTCTCACTGTACAAACTCCTGATGCCTGTCATCTAGGAAGGGCCATAAATTCATTTCACCATCATATTTCTTAGGAATTATAATTAGGAATTATATAATTCCTAATTCTTAGGAATTATTATTATTATGATTCCTATTTCTTAGGAATCATACTTACTAGCTGTGTTTAGCTTTCCTAAAAAGCTTTGCAGAGCTGGTGTTTGTTCATGTATGCAGTAATGCCCTGAAGAGTTACACTCCTTGTTTCCCTTGACAGTCACCAAGACGTGTCCTTCCAGTGCCTGATGCACGATCCAAGTGGAGCACTGGGGAGAGATAAAATGAAATAGAGATTGCAGTATCAACCACAACTTCTCTCGTGGAAAATGAAATTTTGCAGATATCTGGCTTTATTTCCAGTTGCATGGTTTCCTACCCAAAATTATCCTGTTGCTGGGAGATTCCTTAGCTAGGTGGCTGAACCTGCCATTAATTACGAGCAGTTGGAGTCTGCTAGTATGCTCACCTGCCTGCCAACAGCAGCTAGTAATATGTGAAGGTGATTCTTTGGTTTGCCTTTCTAAAACATTGACAGGTTAAGGTAAGAATCTGAATAGTTAAAATTTTGATCCCTCTCACACTAGGCTATTTTTGTAGCTGAAACTCACTTTTGTTGTAGCAGTAAATGTCTGTCCTACTCTTAGTGGTACATTCTAATGAAACCAAACTTCTGGAACGGTTTCTTTAAGGTTTTGAAGTGTAATTTCATCTTAAAGAAGCCGTGAGCCTGGACACACTGATGCTGGGAGAAATTACCTTCCTATTTTTCTAAGAGTTTTTCTTGTTTATAGTGGCTTTAAATACAAGTCTTTGAAATCCTCTAAATAATTCTTATTTCACATACAAAAAATCAACAACCAACCAACTGGAAAAAAAAGGAGAATAATTTTGTTCTTAAAAGCATGATAATTTCACTTCATTCTGACAAATACTTGCTAGAAGATTTGTTATTAGTTTCAGCTTTCATTTATGTATTTTGTGACTATTGGGTGAAATGTACAACACAAAAATTTCAGACATCCATTACTTCTTCTATATTTAGAAGCAAAGTACCAGCCCGTGTTGTTAAGCAGTCTCTACTTATCTCTGTAACCAATCAACAAAATTGAATTTTCAGCATTGTGGTCATTTTAATGAATTACTTCTCAAATGCTGTGAAATATAGTTCCTCAATTAATGTCCTTAAAAGTTAAAAGGAATCTCTGGCTTATATGTAACATTCTTTGTTTTTTCAAGTAAGATAATACAGCAGTTTAAAACTATTCCAACTATTAAAAACAAAGATTGGGGTGGGATCTAACTTAATGTGTGTGAATTGTCCTGCACAGGAACCTGCCTGTGTTTTCTGTATCATGAACTGGGAAGTGTGGATTCCTAGAAAAACTCCCCAAAGGAGATCCAATAGAACTGTTATATTCTCCTGATTTAAATATGAAGATGATATTATTATTTTTTTTTATTAAGCACATTGCAAAATTTGTTGACACTGCAGAGCTTTAATTTAATTTAATTTATTAATTAAATAATTTTATAGGAGTTACAGTCTAAAAAGATGGGCTTCCAGCTGTCTTATGTTAAGCTAAGTTGTTAAGCAACATATCAAAACATTTCCATGAAAAGATTACTATCTTTTTTAAATTGTTCCCATAGGTAGCTTTTGCAAATGTTTTGGTACTACAAATGATTACAGTAAGACATTAAAGCTGTTGCAGAGAGCAAAATTCTCCCCATGTATCCTTCTTGCCCTTCAGGTTGTGTTTTAATTCCAGCCTGATAGCATGGTTCACAGGGTTCTAGCTCATCTGTTTGGTACTGATCCCTGATGTAGCATTTCACATCATCTTCCTTCCTCAGGAATAAAACCTAACGCTGATTTCCTGAGTGCTGCACAGTCCATGCTTTTCTGTCTGCTAGAAGTGGCCATAGGAGAGCTATAGGAAAGCATTGCTAAAACCACTGTAATACTTTCTTTCAGGAATTACAGCAGAAGTCATGGTTGTAGCCTCATTTGATGAACTGCGCAAACGAGCTCAGGAGGCCAAGGGGAAGATTGTCGTCTACAACCAACCTTTCATCAGTTATGGTGAGACTGTGCAATACAGGTTACAGGGAGCAGTGGAAGCTGCTAAAGTTGGAGCAGTGGCATCCCTCATCAGGTCTATTGCTTCTTTTTCTATTCACAGGTAAGCATTTTTCTCTTTTCTTCCTGCAACTCACATTTCAATGTTAGCTGACATGTCATTTCTGGGCAGGAATTTTTGTTCTCTGTGACTTAAACCATGCCAGTTATGAGTGGGTGTTTGGTTTTGAAACTATTGGCTTCACAATAGTTCTTTTCCCCTGTGCTTTGTCATTCTTTCAGAATGTTTTCTTTTTTTTTTTGCTCTAGATCCAAGTTTTGTATAATATTTGTTTTAAAGAACTTTCTGCATTCTCAAGGCTGCCATAAATATTCTGAGAAGAACCAAAACCAAATGTCTTTGGTGACAACAGCCTGTCAGTGATATATGAACTGGTCTTTCTGTGTTTTTGACTACAATGTACGTGTACAGTTTTCAATGTATTGTTAATTTTCCTAGCATAAGGCTGACTTGTACTAGATAAAGGAGTAGTCTGCTTTGAACATAATTATTTAGAACTCTTTAGCAGCAAGGTTTGTAATTCTCACACTGCTTTTTAAGTAAGGTATGTGGAAATAATGAATTTTTCAAAAATGTAAATAGTTTTCAATTTCTTAGTACATTATTTGTTTAACACTGTAGTGTTATGTTACTGAAATTATATATTTTCGTTTTCTGGCTGGTAACAGAATTCCTTTTTTATCTGGGAGTTTTTTCCAAGTCTGAAAGCTTACACTTAAAATGCTTATCTATTGTGAAAAAGACTAGTTGAGGAGTAGAGAGGAAATGGAGAAGGGTTCAGCCATATAGTGGAATGCTGACAGATGCACACTGTCCTTTAACCCAGTATTTCTAAAATCTTACACTGTTATTGGTGACCTTAATGCCTGCAGTGATCTTTGTGTAGGAGCCTGCTGGCTGTGATGGGAGCTCTGGTCAGGCAGGCCCAGGCAGCAGAGCTGGACTGAGGACTGGATCAGGACAGGTCCATCCACCTGCCCACATCCTGAGCTGCAGCCTTAGCAGGACTGGCAGTGCATCACTGATGCCACACACAAAGCTTGAGTGCTTGAACTGTAGAGCTCTGTTAATAAAATCATTTACATAAGAAAATATGTAAGATACACAGTTTATACAAGAGGTGCTCTATTTTGTAACATTCTTTCTTTGGCTAGTACATGTTTAGAGCAATGCAGATCCTTTATTCCTCCCCCTAGTTGCCTGCCCAGTAACTCTTTACCCAGAGAGGAGTCATTGGCAGTAGTTAACCTGTCCCTGAATGTTGTGGTGTGTTGCAATGTCCTGTTTTAAACTTCCGAGTCCCTTCCCAGGTGTGCTTATGCCTCTCTCCCTGCCCCCTCGCCCCCTTGCTGAGTGTGCCCTGTCAATCAGGCTAACATGCCAGCAAGGCGTCGTGTGATTCGTCGATTTCAAAGGATGCTCCTCAGGCCTGGGGGTCATTGGCCTGTCTAAGTGTCATCCTCCCTTGAGACCCTGCCCCCTTCACCTGGTTGGTAACTCACCTGTCTCCTCCCCTTCCCCTGTCCCCGAGCTTATAAGGTTAATGAGACCATGCGGCCGGCATTCTGTTAGCAGCAGTGCCCAGTGCAGACATCTCTGTACTCATGGAATAAACATCTGGCAACCTTCTAGCAGAATCCACTCCTTCCTTCTCTTCACCATCGCCAGAAGCTCTCTCCTGAGGAGAACGGAGTCCTGTCTTGTGCCCCGCTGCACTCTGCCGCCAGCCAAAGTATCTCTGGGGTAAAACACCGCAGTGCTGCCTCTGGCCCAGCAGCGAAGGTCAGAACTGGCCTAGGCACCATCTAACTGGTTATATTGGGATACATATTCCAATACCTGAATATGTGCCACAACATAATCTGGACTTGTGTTCTGTTTAGGCAACACCATGGCTTCTTTTTGATCTCTGCTCCTAGATTTTCTTTCTAAAGAAGTCTGGGCTGATTTGTGAAAAGCATGATATAGCTTTGGATCTTTTTTGAGGCTGGGACTGAGAGGTGACTTGTGGGGGCATTTGGAGGCATGCATGAATCCACTTCTTCAGAGAGAGCATGAGTGGTCACAAGTCAGCAATATGAGAAGTGTACAAGCTTCTCCATTTGTAATGCTTCAGAGAGTCAGAAAAGTCAGTAAAGCCAACTAAGTGTATTGGAACACATGCAGAGAACAGCTCTGCAGCCCCTGTAGCTGCTTGGTAGCATTTTTATATGCTTGTCTTGGTTTCAGCTGGGATAGAGTTCATTTTCTTCTTAGCAGCTGATACAGTGCTCTGGTTTGATTCAGCATGAGAATAGCATTGATAACACACTGATGTTTTGGTTGTTGCTAAGCAGTGCTTACCCTAAGTCAAGGATTTCCAGTGTCTCATGCTCTGTGAATGAGGAGCTGCACAAGAAGCTGGGAGAGAGCACAGCCAGGACAACTGACCTACACTGACCAAAGGGATATTCCATACCACAGGATGTTGTGTTCAGTATGAAAACTGGGTGGGGGAGGAGGGGAGCTTGGCTGGAAGGGGCCAACCCCTTCTTTGGAGCAGGCTGGGCATCAGTCAGAGGGTGGTGATCAATTGGATTGTGCATCACTTGTTCTTCTTGGATTTACTTATATGATGTTGTTAGGGGTTTTTTTGGTCATTAAAATGATATTTTTTATTATAATATTTTACTCTGACTATTTCCAAACTGTTTAACTGTTCTCAACAGTCCTCAACCCATGAGTTTTTGTATTTCTTTTTCTGAGTCTTCTTCCCATTACACGCAGGGAAATAATGAGCAAGCAGCTGCATGGTACTTAGTTGCCAGATGGAGTTGAACCATGAGAGTGCTCCACGTTCCCCTAAAGAAGTCAAAGTTACCTTTTAAAAATGCTTTCTGAAATGTGAAGAACTTGAATTCAGATACTATCCAACCTATTACTAATGTATTTCTTGGTGTCCAGCAAATGTGATGTTTATAATATATTTTCTAATACTTGGAATTTTCTAATAAAGCTCATAATAATGAACAGATAGTGGAATGCGTTTCAGAAACAGTTTTACCAAAAAACTATGGTTTTGAAATAACCCTAGCTGGTATCATCAAAGAATATTGCAATGTGTTGTTTTTTTGAAAACCAGATGATGATCTGTGTCCTGGCTGAGTTATGGTGCAATGCAGAACTGTTCAATTGAAAGTTACTGTATCTTCTGTTTGCTGCAGTATTTATGGAGGTGCGTTTAGTATGGAATGAAAAGATTAGAGGTGAGGAACAGAGGTGGAGGCTGAAGGAACTGGCATTACAGCTATTTGAAAATTGAATTGAAGTAGATCCCAAATGTATATTTATTTAGAAGTATTGAATCCTTAATTGATACTGGGAGCAGAGGTGACATTCCCAAAACTAATTTCAAATGTAGATGCTGCCATGAAGCATTTTGTTATAGTGCACTTTCTGTACTCTCTTCATTTACCTTCACTTAGGGTTTGTTTGTTTGTTTGTTTGTTTTAATATGGAATGGACTTGTTAATGTATTTTTTCCTATAATACAGAAAGTACTCAGGCCCAGTCCCTCCCTTCAGTTACTCAGTAATAACTAGATCTGTTTCTCTCATTTTTAACAAGTAGGTATTGCTGTAGGCAGGATGGATTTTCTTATCTCTGTGCATTCTCCTGTGTTTTCTTCTAATCATCAGTGAAGTGTCTCCTTGTCTGTCCTAGCAGTGTGCTGTGCTGGATGGACTGTGTGCTGGATGTGGTGCTTCTTATCTGTCAGTGTCTGGGGCACTCTTTGTTCGAGTCACTTGCCTTTTTAATTGACTGGTGGAAAATACTGCCTTGCTGCAGGGAGTAGTGTGTTAGAAGGGTGAGAGATGAAAGATAAAAAGATAATAAAAGGTTTCTAAATATTGTGAAAGTAAGTCGTGCATTCTTGCAATTTGTATGCTGCTGCATTGTTAACCACAGCCTTTACTTTTTGGCCTGTGTTTACATGTTCACTGATAATAAAAATAAATGATAATGGGATTGTGGAGTTTTCCAAAATATCCTGGAAACATCTTAGAAGAAAGCATCATTCTCACACTTCTACTATCCCAGTTTCAGGTAAATGAAAGGTGTAATTTCACAATTTTTCCGAAACTATATCGAGTTTGGTAGATGGGGGTTTTTGTTTCATTTCTTTGCTTGATTGTTTGCTTGGTTTTCAAATTTTTCAACCCCTTTTCAACTTATTGTTATTATTGCTTATTGTTATTTAGTTACTCAATTTGCTGGAGCAATGTAAGCCAACTTTGTGGTGTGATTTCTAGGTGAACTTGCAATATGAGTAATATTTATGGGTCAAAACTAGGTACTGCCATTAACATCCTAGGCTTATTAGGGCTCATTATTAAAGCTTACTTACAAAGTGGAATTGGTGAAATCCCAACATGAATTAAATCACTGTTCTTTTACTGGTAACTTGATGGCTGTTCCTTGTCCCAGAAATGGCAAGTGGCTGCCAGTTTGTCAGGGCAAAAAGTGTGAAGGGAATCTTCGACGTGGGGACAGTTTATTTTTCTTTGAGATGTGGTAGTATAACTGTGGAACAATGAGACACCTGAGGACTCAAGCATCCTAGTTCTTAATAAGGGCAGGAAGGGATGAGTGTCATTATACTCAGGAAAACTTATTGATGTGTTTGTACAAGGATTCATGACACTCACCAGTGACAAGTATTTGCTGTTGAGTTTCAAGGAGTTGATTCATTCATTTTGAACAGCATTGCTAAGCGAATAGGAAATAAAATTAGCAAGCATGTCTTCCTTGACCTATGAAGAGGTGGCAGTGGTTACATGGTATTGCAAAGTTACCATGTGCCACAGTGTGTCTCGTGGCACTGTGTGCCTCTTGTGTTAAATGATTCTCTTGAGTTTTTTATTTCTCTTCTCTTTATTGGTATGTAGGAGGGGGTGTTTTTTTATGTAGGAGAAGGTAACTGTAATTAATAGGTAATTGGTGTAAGGTACACTCTCCACTAGACCAAGCTGCCCAAAGCCACATCCCGCCTGGCCTTGAACGCTGCCAGGCATGGGGCATCCACAACTTCTCTGGGCAACCTCTTTCAGTGCCTCAGCACCATCACAGTGAAGGATTTGTTCCTAACGTCTAAACCTATTCTTTTGAAGGTTTTGCAGAAAAGCCATGCTGTGAAATGCCAGTGTCCATAAAGGAGACAGAGGAATCCTGCAACTTTATTCTAATAAAGGGAGAGAGTCAATTAGGCCATTCCCCCATGGGGTCTCTCTGGAAGTTTTAGAGGATGCAGCCTCCTTTTATCCTAAACTCCCGACCACATCTTGCCCTCTTCCTTTCCATGCTGATGAAGGTACAGCCTTCCCAAACAACTGCCTACCACACATTCCCCCCAAAAGATGTATTGTCATTTTCCCCTAAAGTTTGGAAGGATGTCTGGATTTTGCGGATCCATCAGAAGTTCAAACTGTTTGGGCTCTGCAGTAGATTTGTGTGGACTCATTTCTCCTATTACCCTACAGTTGTCTGGGTTCTGTAACAAACTTGGTGGGTTGATTTTTGTAGATGTATTAAGACCCATTTCGAAGACATTAACACCCATTTGCCCTAAATATTGCCACAGCCATTCTAGTTGGTTCTTTCAGACCTAGTCGTTCCTGTAGTAATTTAGCAGTATCTATAATATTTGACCTTTTGTAGAAATCTGGGTACTTACTCTTTTTTTTCTGCTTTAATAACTTCACTGTGCTTAGATTAATGATACATGCCCTTACTGTAGTGTAAAACAAACTGATGGGTGTTCTCAGTTCATAATGGATGTTTTTTTACAGTGAAAATACTCAGTTTATAAGGTATATTTGAAATTGAGCAGTAATCTGAATGACCAGTCCCATGCTACAACAGGCAGTGTTGCTGAAGAAATCATGATGACAAAATTATTTTCTGCTAACATAGGCTTGCTTTTTCACAGCAGTTGTTCTGTTCATTAAATAATCAGTGAAAGAAGATAGGGAAAGTGAAGTGTTTAACTGTAAGGCTCCTGAAATTGTATGACTGTAATAAGCTATCCATAAGTCTAGCTGTACATTTTGTAAGTAAAAAGGTGTCCTTTAGCTATTGGTCCAGTATTTATTCTGCAGTGAATGTACTCTTATGAATCTAAAACTTTCAGTAAATCCTTCTGTTCTTCAAGAACCACAGATTAGATAATGTCATAACACTGTATCTTGTAATGATAACTCCTTTAAGGGCTCAAAAAAGAAGGAAAATTGAGTGCTTTTCTGAGAACTCAAAAAGGAAGTTCCCAAGAATCCTCAGGATAAATGCCAAGAGCCCTATTATTATGGTTTTTTAGATGCTGCCAAGCGATCTCTCCAAAATGCAAGAAATTCAACAGGGAACATATTACAAGGCCAGAATAGACCAAGTAGTACTTTGACACAATCTAGGGATTCTTAACACAGACACATATTTGGTCAAGTTCTCTTCTTTTTGGACTAAATTATCAGCATCTTATGCTTACCTGAAGTGTTTTCCTTCACTTTTTCTTTCTTTCTTCAGTCTACAGGTGGCCAGAACACACCACCAGCTTGTGAAGCTCCAGTAACTCTAATCAAAAACTTTGTCTGCATGAAAGCTGAAGTCATTAATGGCATGGTGCAACTCAAGATTTATGACTGAGGTTGCATTGATGATCCATGTCATTACATATGGCACAAGGCTAGTACATCATCTCATGGGATATATGTGAATTTGAAAACCATTTCTCTTCCATTGCATTTCCATTATCTTAATTTCCCCTTTCTGTAATCTCATTTCATTTATTTTCTCCTATCATGAATAGACATAGATACCTTTTTGTATATAAATTGTTTTCCATTGTATTCCTTATGGCTTGTTAGGAGGTCATGCCCTTCTCAATCTTGCTGACCATGTGTGTACATTAATGGCATTTTTTAGCTCTCAGGTGCTTTGACAGAGACTTTTTACCACATCACGTCTTCCAGTTCTTAGTCTGCTGCGTTGGTTCCAGAGATGCGAATTGCTTGCTGAGGAGATCATCTTCCTTCCCCTAAAACTCCATGTGCAAGAAAAGTAAGGGCTTATTCACATCAGTAGTGACAGATTCAGCTTCCTCCTCTTGCCCTGCCATGTTTTCTGAATTCTGGGATGATACAGTAGTTTTACTAGTATTTATTTTGCTTTTTGGCTGGCTTTTGTTTGGTGGGTTGGTTTAGTTGTTTGGTTTTGGTCTTGTTTTAATGCATCTGGCCCTTAAAATGAATGTTCTGTCTTTGAAAGTGTATCTTCCTGTTGTGTCCTGTGACCTGAAGGCTCCTTTCCCTCCTGTTCTGCCCTTCCTTCCACTATGAATAGCAGTATACCCAATGTTTTGCTGCCATCTGAGGAATCTTTCTTGCAACCCGTTCTGCTGTCCATAGAGGGGAAGCAGTGGCATGCTGAGTAGGGAGCATCTTCCCATTCTCCAAGCTTTGCACAGGCTTGGGGAATGCACAAAGCCTGCACAAAGGGCAGCAGGAAGCAGTGTGGTGATTGTAGAGATGCAACAGTAGTGTAGCATGACTGAAGAAATCAGGAAGTGCCACTGATTATTTGTGATCACTTTTCACTTGCTGCAAGCAATTTCACTTACAGCAAACTTTTTGCTTATTGCAAGCAATGTCATGTGGCAATGGGATATAGCTGTATTGTCTCCTGTTCTACTAAGGGAGCAGGAAGGAAGGATAAAACCCTTATTTGGGGTGTAACAAGGGATCTAATAAGGGGGTCTAATAAGAGCAGCCCATGTTTTATAAGTGTCTGGGAATCTCGTGGAAAGATTCTAGTTATGTTTTATAGCTCTGTGCATGTTGTCTTGCTGCCCTTAGAGATATGAATTTGTGGTGTGCTGTGGGATTTGCTCTGCATTCCCTCTAGGATGCCTGTAAATTTTGTTGACTGACAATTTGTTAATTTTTACTTTGCTTCCTATGTTCCCTTCAGACCAACATGCCAGACTGCATTCTGTAGTGCAGCCTTTGTGCTCCCTTTTGGGCAAAGCCTAGCTGCCAAAAAGAGACTTAGAAGAAGTCGTTAGAAGAAACAGAGCCTATGTTTTAGGAGATTATTGTGTTATGCAATGGGCTCTTGCTAATTGCACATCAATTAGGAATCTAATTTCAGGTAACTTCATAATAGTGAGAAATCTGTAGATGTTTATTCAGTCCCAATCTCTCTTTGGCTTTTACCAAACTTTTTTCCTCTTTTTTGCTTTGAACTGCATTACTGGGTTTTGGTTGTTTTGTGTTTCCAGTAGATGGGGCCTGATGTGCCATCTGCAATCTCTGTGTAATTTCATACCCCTGCCATATTTGTTTTCTTACAAAGTCACTGAAATGGTGATGAGACTGATGAGAGCTTTCTCTGCCTCCTCGTAATTTTGACTCCTCCTGTTCAGGAATTGTAAAGAGTTTAATCCATTTAGTCATACAAGCAGTATCCTGTAACTTGGTAGAGGTAAGGGCTAGTAAAATCTCTTTTGATAGACTCTCTTCTCTAGAAAGATGCTCTGAGGATAACAGCTCTATTGAAATTCTGGCTGCCTCACCAATAACTTTCCAAGGCAAACCTTTAGCAATGTAGTATTCCATTGGTTTTTTTCCTTGTCTTCTAGACTTTCCTAACATTAATGAGTCATACATTAATTGGGGGCTGGATGGCCACCCATATCCCAGTTAACTCTGATCTTGTTTGAGTACCGTGAGCACCCACTGATTAGGTTTGGTAGTATTCTGAAGTTATAAAGTTTTATTCCACCTTTGCATTACTGGTTCAGGTATATAAAGGTGTTCAGTGTATAAAACTTCCAAGTTTTGGCTTTCAGGTACTGGGCTATAAGGAGTTACAGCTGTGCTTGTTGTGGGTTGAGCACCAGGATTTTCAGCAATTTTCCATGATTTCCTGTTTCTCCCTAATCAGCTCCATCTTTCTTCAGTGCTGCCAGCCTCTTCTGAGTCTGTATGAGTTGTGGTACCTATGAAAACCTGTTAGTAAGTTCAGAACCCTCTGACATGATTATAATGTCTTGACCTGTCAACTTCAGGTTTGTTTTAAAGTCCTCACAATATTCGGTTTTCTTGATTACACCAACAAGTGTCTCACTAGTCTGTGGTGACCATATTTATGGCGGATTGAGGGAAAACCTGACAACAGAAAGGCAGATAATGATCACAGAGAGGTATCCAGCTAATACAGTGCCAGTGAATGTGTTCCTTAATCTGTGTATTTCTTTTCAGCTGCTGATAAGATCTGAGAAGTATGTGGACTGTTATTTTGTTTCCCTGTAATTCTCCGTGTTTCTTCTGCAAAAGTGCAGTAACTGTGGACTTTATCTGGGGTGTTCGTATCCAGAGCACATGAGCGTTTGGCCCTGGCCTGGATGACTGGAAAAGATTAAATAGTCCCAGAATGTTTGTGCCAGAATGTTACAGAATTTGGGTGTTTGGGGTGTCCTGGCCTAATATTCTCTTTTTTTCATTAAAAAAAAAAAAAAAAAAAACGGAAAAGAAAGAGTAAAGCCTCTGTTTCCTCATGTATTCTAGGATTACTTCCAAGGTACACAGCACCTCACTTTTTAAATTTTAGTCCAGACAATGCTGAAACAGCTTGTATAGAGGTCTATTATATAGATTCACTTGCCTATCCTATTTTATTTTTTCATGTCGTTTTCCATTATTTTCATGGGTTTACAGTTTCTATTTCCCACTGAGTATTGTTTCTACTTCCTATATTACTCAAGATACATTTTCTGAATCTGTTTGGCATTATTCTTAGTTTAATTATGTTACTAAAATATATCTACATATTGCAAAACCATTTCAGATTATATATATTGAAGTTTTATTTAGGAAACATGTTGTATCTGCTCTAAAGCTCCTGAAGTACTCCTCTGCTCTTTTTGAGGTTTACTGCTGATTTCCAAAAGTGAGCAGAGGTTTTTTGCAGGGACTTTGGCTGTATTTATATGCATGTATACAACATAAAATTTCATTTTGATATATAGCTTTTTACTTATGTAAAACAAACAAGTAATCAAATACAGGTGCCGATTTTAAAATATATTTGATTGCTAGTCAACTGTTAACACAGTTAATCTCTCTGGTCAACACCCCAGGCATACAGAGGATTTGGAAAAGCTAATTCCTCATTTGTTTTGCTTTATTTGCTTAAACATGTGATCAAATGTGTATGGTTTATTCCAACATACCGTGATTTCTCTTTACATGAATGCTTACACTGTTTTCCAGAGGGAAGGTGGCCTTTTCTTTCTGCTGTTTCTTCCATTTCCCACAGTCTTACTTGTGGCTTGTCCATGTGGTAGGGTATTTCTATGTTCTTTTATTAGATACTGTCTTCTTATAGGATGGTCTCACCCTGCTGCTATCTTTACTACTGTGTATGTCAGACATTTAAGTATGATTAGCTAGACCTATTTGTGTGATGAAAACCCTTGTTTATGGCACACAAATTTTGACTTATGTTTTTAGGAGGTCAGAGCCAATTGTTCCACATCTGTCCTTTAGAATTGTTTCCTAGATGTAGGCTGGTGTTGATGCCCAACAGTAATAGTGGGTTCTTCCCTGTAGAAGCAATGTCTTGTGCCTCAGAAGTGTAACCATTTCAATTACTTTAATCCTTTTCTCCTGGTTTGTTTTCCTCCTCAAATCCAATCAGTCACCCACGTTTCTCTTGTTGTGTCCATCTTGTTGCATCAAATACTAATGCTTTTGTATTGCCTCCAGGGTACAGCTAAATGGTGAAAATCCTTCTCCATCTGGTTTATTAAATGAGAGGTGCCAGCTCCTGTCTCTGCTCTGCCAGTGATGCCAGCTTTGATTACTTGCCTGTTGTCCACTCCTTCAGGCATTTTATGCTTTCTTTCTTTTTGTTTCTATATTTAGGATGATGGAACAAACCTAAAGCTGTAACTTTATTATCTTCCAGCTTTGCTTTTAAAATCTGACTTTTGTTTGGTATTTATAGATTGTTTTCTTTAGCTGGTTAGATGAGTAATCTGTGACTTCTACTTAACTGTTTCACCTTGCCTTTCTTTCCTGGTCACTATCCATAGTACTTCTGCCTTGGCTGTCTAATGTGAATACTGCAAATACCCTGTGAAACAGAGAGGGGCTGTCTTTTATCTGCTTCTGTTCATTATTATTATTATTATTATTATTATTATTATTATTATTATTATTAAGCAGGATTAAGCTTTGACTGCACTTCGTGCCTTTTTAATCCATTGTGAATGTAAAATAAGAACTTTTCTTCTAAGAATAAAGAAAAGAAAGGAACCACATAATTTCTGACATATTTCTATTTGGATTTCTTCACATGAATTTGCTTGTGACTGTGAAGCACACAAAAACACCTCAACAAGAAATATTGAAACTATGTACTGTTTAGCTCTGAAAAATCCAGATTGATTCTAGACATTTGTGCATTGAAGAACAAAAGGATACTTTTGTCAGACAAGGGAGAGTAATCAAGTGAATCAATTAAACCCAGGGGTTCTGAAGTTCCATTTATCACTCTGCCTTGTGCCCCCGTGGTGTCTTGAGCAGGTCTCAGTATTATCTCTCTTTCTCTGTTTATAAGCAATATTAATATTTCTTGAATATTAATTTAGGATAGCATTTGCACATTGTTTACTGTAAAGAGGACAACATTAAAAGTCAGCTCTTCTAAACTGTGTTTAAGTAGTTAGTAGTAGATTCTGCAACAATTTGCATGTGCCAAAACCAAGTAACTGTTGTATTACCACGTAACAGTGGGTGACTGCTGCTGATAAATAATCCATTATATAACCATGGGGGTTTTTATTAGGTTGACTGTTGAATTCTGCTAGATTGAGATTCAGATCTGTGGGAAGGCTCTGGCAGGAGGTGAATAACAGAGAATACAGTTCATTATGTAGGGAAATCATATTTTCAAATCTGAACATTTAAAAATCATTTGTTGACAGTAATTCAAAGGATTTGAATTCAATTCAGTATTAACTCACTGTGAGAGAATTAAACCCACTGAAAATAGCACAAAAGAGTTGAAATTTCAAAAAAGTAAAAGGCTTTTTCTTAGTAACATTTTTATATCATCAAGAACGACATGAACTTTAGAAATCAGGTTCTGGGATTCAAATGTGATTTTGCCAAAAATCTGAGTTTTGGAAATAGTGAATTCCCAGGAGAGATGTAAGGAGGTTTTAGTTGTTCTGTAATCTCTGTATTGCCTGCAACTCTTCAGGAAGCAGTTTGTGGTCCTTCTTTGAGGACAGTTTGTGTCTCGCTCCAAGTATCTCTATGTGCAGTCTCTATAGAAAGAAAGAAAAACTTTCAGGGCTCCCAGTCTGGGGTTTTGAGAAGGTTGCAGTTGCTGTTGGGGGGACACTGGAATGCCAGAAATTATGTGAAGGGACCAGGCAACTTGAGTGCATGCTCTGTATCTCCATAAGGGGCATTAGAGGCCTGTACGTTTGTGCTCAAGCTCAAAGCTCTGGAGAAGGGACCCAGCACTATCCACGTGCAGCTGGAGTCCTGGGCAGTCGAGTTCATCTGAGGGACCATCCAAGGCTGCAACTCCACAAAACCATGGGGATTTCCCCCTCCCCCTCTTCTTCTACTTAGTCTATAATGCTGACACTCTAGGAGAACAGAAATGGTGTGCTGCAGTGTCTGAGAGAATGCTACCATTTCAGTCTTGCCAGAAATGCAACGTGAATAGACAGACCCATGAGAAAACTTTAGCAGAGCTACTTGGAATAACAAGTGCAGCTGCAGCTGATGTTTTTAAAAATGTAACTGTTTTTCAGTGTCTAAAATTAGGTTTCAGTCAAGCAAATCTTTGTACTTCTGAGTGACAATCAGTGATGGATTCCTTTAACTCTTCCCATATAGAGTGGTATTTTTTATTCCTTCACTATTTTGATTTTACTTAATGGACTGGCTTAACAATTAGTGAAAGGATGCCAGAATCCAGGCAATTGCAATAAAATGACAAGGAATTGGAGAACACCATTGGAAAGCATTAGACTTGTAGGTGATGTTTGTCCGTGGAAGTTTCCTGAGAAAGAAAAGGAGAATTCCATTCAGTCTCCTAGGATCTCCCACAAAAGGTATCTGAAGCTTTTAGTTTTGTTTAGTTTTAGTCCAAATATGTTCGGAGCAGAAATTTTAGCCACAAATGCACTGTTATTTCCACCTCCACATGAATTTTTCAGGCTATTACAAAAGTTAGCAGGGTGCAGAACTTGTGAGCTGGACAGTCCAACTGTCATGGTTTCATAAGGATGGTCCTAGACAGGTTTATTTCCCCCAAATGTTTGACAAATCAGGACCTTCCAAGGAGAAGTTGCTTTAGCAGCATTTTTGCAGCAAAAGGTGCTACCCTGTGATTTGCAATGTATCCTGGGTCACATCAGCCATCAAGTGTTCATTGCAGGTGAAGAGTTCTGTGGTTAGATCAGGGATCAAGCGCCGTCCCCTTAAAACAGGAGTTTTGTTAATTTTGGTATTAACCAATATTAATATTGGTTACTATTAATAGTATGGGCTACATCACAAGATTCACCTGCAGGCCAGTGAAACTTATCTTCATGAAATTATTAAAAGCTCACTTTGAGAGCTGGGTGTACAAAGGCTTTGCAAACTGCAGGTGATCTTTGGGCTGCACTTACAGAACAATTGTTTTAAACTATTTGATAAATAGTTATGAATTAAAATATTTGGATTTGCTCTGTAGAATTCAGTACCTGTTTATGTCTATAAAGTTAGATCTGTCTAAAGTTAGATTTGAAACAAGTACAATTTCCAGTGAATAATTTAACTCCACTACACTTACACAGAAGTGCAGTATGGAGTATTTTAGAGGAAGAAATTTTAGCTTGACAGCTGCAAGGTAATTCAGCCAGTGTATATTAGCTTGTAAAACACAGTTCTGCTTCTAAAAATTATATTATGCCCTTCTTTCTATGTAGGTATAGTTTTTTTTTCAAGATTTCCTATTTATATTATTCATGAATATAAATACACTAAGACATACATGGTCTCAGAGTTCACAATCATTGACAATCAGGAAGCTAATTGTCTTGCACAGTGCGCCTTGTGGGGTGGGGGAATAATAACTACTTAATACCTGAACACTGGGAAGAAAATTCCCACTTTTTATTCTGTTACTGTCCTTTCAGTGTTGCACTAAGTGATTTTCAATGTTTTCCTGTACTGAGCCCTAAGGCTGTGGGGTGCACACGGGCCGGGTGCAGGTGCCTTGCTGCTTGCCTCTCCTCAGGGAGGCTGCCTGAGCACGAGAGAGACCCCGGACACATGGGTGAGGAGGAAGTGGGGAAGCCTGTGGTCCTCTGTGCCAATCTTCTTCTCCTGGAGCTACCACAGTGGACTTGGAGAGCTCTGGCATTCTCACAGCTGTCACTTTTCAGGTAGTCTGGAATCTCATCATGTCCCTAAACCTGTGTCACCTTAACAGTTCATCTGATCTGACTGGCCGTGAACCTGTATCTCTTGGTTCTGGTCCAAAATCATTTGTGTATTTTAATTTATGTACAGGCTGTAAAAGTGATGATCATTATTGTATCAGCCTCCAGCCTGCTACCTTTTTAACAACATTTTCCTGAGCAACATGGAAATGTTGCTCAACTAATGAAAATGAGAGAAAATTATATTGTTCCAGATAGTCTCTCTTCCAGCACAGACTCTCATAGGCACTCTTTATTAGATATTAAAGAAACCCATAAATTGCAAAAGTGGAATTCTTTCCCATTCAGAAGATAATGAAGGAATTGCTGTTACTCTAGGATTAAATGGGAAAAGGAAAAACTATTAAACATTGTGCAAAACAAAATGACTATATAGTGTATGTTGCAGAGCACAACAAGCTTCATAGCAAAAAAAAAAACAGTGAGAAAGTGTTGCATTTTGTCAGCAATTTCTCTTTTCCTTCTGAAGAAGAAAAATTACTTCAATTCTCAGTCTGAGCTACTTTCTCAGAAAACCCCTACATTAATTTCCTTATGAAAACTGGTGTGTGCCAGGTGTTCTTCCTGCATGTTCCCAAAGAAACCTGCAGCATGCTGAGATCTCCAAAACTTATTCATTCTCTCAACCATGGTTTGTACTGGATTTTTTTTTTTTTTTAAGCCTGACACTCCTCATTTCCCAGACACAGCTAATTGCCAGGAAAGGAGCTGTTAAGAGGAAACACATACCTATTGGGACAACTTTATATCATCTGATGTAGATTATGAAGCTTTTGGAAGAATGTGCCACCATCATCAAAAAATACAGCTGGAGAAAGAACACTCACACTTGGCATGACATTTTGTGGGGCTGCTCAATATTTACTTGTAGTTCACTGGAATTAAAATACTCTAATGAACTTTTAAAATACACTCTGTTCCTAAAAAGAACTTTTCTGCTTACAGTGTTCAGGTTCAAAGATAAAAAAATTCAGGGTGTCTGTAAGTTTGAAGTGACAGGCAAGACTTACCTGAATTTTGGAAATAAAAATATACCATTTATTGGAGAACGAGTTCTCCTAAATGTAATAGTGTAATACACTATTAGGTAACGTTTTCTTATCCCTTAGGCATTTATAGTGCATTTTACATTGCATAAGTGGAGCTGTATAATGTGTGAACTAGATAACAGGCAAATGTAATGAACAGGTGTAGTTAAAGCAATTCCTTTCAAGTGACGCTACTAAGATTTCTCAGTTGAGAGAAAAAATAAGTGGTACCACCTCTGTGTTAGTTTTACTATTTTTTATTATTAAAACATATTTTTATTCTGTTTTTTTTTTTATTTGAGTGGTAAAAGCATTGGATTGTTTAACAGAACATCAAAAAGGTGTTTAGTATTCTAGTAATTAGAAGTGTGGGAGTGAAAAAAGCATTTATGTAGTGAAGATTTTTCAGAGTTTCAGTTTTCCTGAGAAAATATTGTGGCTCACCAGGACAAGTGTCTTGCAGTGGCTTTTTTTTGCTCATTCCCTAAAACTGAATCCAGCCTGTCCCTTCACTTCCTTTTCATATCCAGTTAGGTTTTAAAGTCTTCTCTCCTGTTGTCCCACCCCCTTCTGTTGAGGTTAATGGAAGTGTTTCAGTGAAAAGCTTTTACTCACAAACAGAAAAGATAACTATTTTCTTCTATTTTACTTTTGGGATTTAATTCCATGCTATCTGAGATAATAATAACTATGTTATTCTACTGTTGATTTTTTATTTTTAAAAGTTCTTCTCTTTAGTCCATCCACATAGTTGCCTTTTGTACTAAGATGTTTTGTCTCCTGCTGCCTTGAGAAACATTTACCCTCTGCCACTGCCATTTCTGTCTTATGGTTTTTTTCCTTGACTATCTTTGTATTCCTGTTGATACTCGTCTTATTTTTTACACTTTAAAAGTGTATCTCCATGAGGCTTTGTTTGCATTGCCACAGCTTGTTGAAGGGAGATGTTCCTAAATGCATATGAGTTTAAGATTGCTTTGGTTTTTATGGAGGACAGTGTCCAAAGTGTCCATACTGCTCTGAATGGTGGGCTGCTCAGAGAAGGAAGGAAAGAAGAAAAGCACCATCCATATCCTGTTCTGTGAATCTGAGACTTTCTTCTGTCTCCTTTCAGACCTTGCTCCCCTCTGTTTACCTCAGGGGTCATCTGATTAAAAGGGAGAAGTTTTATGGTGGTAAGACAAATATCCTCTATCCCTACCCCTTTCCTTCAGGTGAGTGTTGGCTGCATGTTACCCTTTCCCATGCCCATCCTTTGAAAGGAGGAGGGAGCTCCCTGTGCTGCCCCAGGATGTGTTCAGTTCAGCGCCAGGGCTGACTCGTGTTTCTGGTGTGTATGGATATGCCTGTGTTGACCCTCTCTGCTGCTCCCTATCTCTGATGAATCAGAGACTTGGAAGGAGTGGAAGGTACCCTGAAAGCTCTCATGCCTCTTCACACCTATTTGTGCTTGATAATTTTGATATAAGAGGTAATTATAATAATGAAAAACATCATTAAATGGAGACGGTATGGAAAGCAGGTCAGTATTTTTGCTCTTAGTTTGCTTTTGTATTGCTAGCCTTGTGATGCTTCTTTGTCTGATTTGCTACTTTCCAAATTAAGAAAATGAGGGGGGGGTTGTTGTTTTGAGTTTTGATTTCTTTTTTGTTTGTTTGTTTGGATTTATTTATATCCTTCCTGTAGGTGTAAAATATGACATCTGTTCTCAGTGAGGTTTTTGTGAAATTGTTCTCTGTGCACATTGGTCCTTGGTGGTTGAGGAGATCATTAAATAAATAAGACTTGTTCTCAAGTTCTCTTGTTCTTGTTCTCTTAATGTTAAGCTAGGAATTCAACAAAAAAAAGTCACAAACAAAGCCTATGAAGCCAGAATCCTTACAGCTGCTGGCAGTTTGGGTTGCCAGTGGTGTTCACTCCAGGAGCCTGTTCCTAATGTACCTATTGTAGCACACAGCAGGCAGCTGCTTTCTCACAGGGATGTAAACGCAGAAGGACAGAGCTTGGTGATTTGTACTGAGCAGAAGGAGGCCAAACAGGTGTATGACTTAAATAGTTCCCTCAAGATTTCAGCTGCTGGAGAGTCATCTTCATGTCTGTAAGATCCAGCAAGTTTCTTTTTCAGTTGAAGAGCAGCTGATGCAAACTTTCATTTTCTACAGATTCTTGGAAAGCTGTTGTACATTCCCAGCAGTTGGATAGTCCCAGGGTAGAATGCATCAAACTTCATTTGATCATTTTACTATTCAGAGTTGCTTCCTGCTTCTTGTTTGGCAAACCATATTTAATCCTTGCTATTTTTAAAAGATTCTGTACTTATTGGAGAATTCTCTTGGTGCTTTGAATATTGGTGTTACTGAATATTATAGTGAAATACAAACATGTATGTGTAAGTTATATTCTGTAACCTAGGACATATGTAATAGTGGCAAAGCTATTATGCTTGTTTGGTAAAGCCTAATTTTATTGAGTGCCCGGCAGTCACTAAGTGCAGTTTTCTAAATGTTAATTTAATTGGAGTCCATGTGGTAACAGAATAATGCTGTGTTCTTCTTCAAAGGGAACTTTCCTTGGTAAGGCTCCATTACACTGCATTATTTATGTATACCATTTAAATCTATACTTGTATAGTATTTTTACTCTGCAGTTTCTTAAGATTTTCTGTGCATATTCCTGTTTGGTTTTGAATTTGACAATCTTGATATCTTTTCAACATACTGTGAACCAACAAATCAAATCCCACCAAGACAATCTAAGAAGCCAACAAAGCAAATGAGTCTTGGGACAAATGATGACAGAAACACAAAATTAGGCTGAATTTATTCCTTTTATGTTTTGCCAAGTGGTTGTAAATGGAGAATAGTCTTGATTTTATTTTTATAGACCTAATTCTTCTGAGAATATTAACAATACTTTTGACGTTTTTAATAATTGCAGCTACAGTTGGCCTCTCTATCCAGAGATTGGTGAGAATCTTGGAAGAACATACACAGTTGGAGTGCACACAAGGGCAACTTTTCTTTTTTAAGGAGTTTGTGGTGCTGGAAAAGGGGATTTACTTGTGTGGAGTTCAGGCTGTGCCATGCTGCTTGTGATGCAGAGGAAGTTGCAGGAGTGAGGCACTCATGAATAGCTACTCTCCATAGCTAACTGTGAGAGCAAATTGAGTAGTTTTCCTCTTGTTTTGCTGCAGTATGTTACATCACCCCCTTTAAAGTGAAATGCTTTGTATGTGATGAGGGAATTTTCTGTGCTATGTAGAATATACAAGTGAAAAAACAACAGCAAAGTGTGTGGAAGATGTGAGCCTGTTACTGAGTTAAGGCTGTGATCTTGCTGTGGGTATAGTTAGTGATTAAAGTAGTCACAGCTCTACTCAGGAATGTATGTTATTATTCAAGTCAATATTAACAAACTGGCTGATCTGATAAGAATTTTTAGTTTACATATGGTTCATACAGAGAATTTTACATGGGTTCTGTAGAAAATAGGTGGTCACATATGTAATTAATTCTAATGTGTTTGTCTGAATGAGCAAACTTAGACAACACTGGCAATTCTTAGACAACATGGATTTTTCATTTCCCAACTCTACATTGCTTTTCTAGGTTGATGTGAAGAATAGTGCACTGAGGGTATGTGCATACACATTATGGCTGAAATAAATCTTTCTAAGCTTTTGTATAATCAAGTTTTGATTGGTTGGTGTTTTTTTTCCTTTTAGCCATGTTAGAGTTCTTGTAATGTCATGCTTACTTCTCTCCTTCGGAGATTCTCATCATTTTCCAAGGCTTCAACTTGAGATCTGTTTTCTGTCAGAGCATCCAGTTTAGCTTGAAGCAGTTACACAGTTTACTTTTCCCTGGGCATTTTAGCTTATCTTAGAGATAAGGGTTGGAAGTGCAGGAACAAAGTAATGGAGCATGCTAGGTCAGCTACCACAGTAAGAAGAGTTAGAAGTGACCTAACACCAGCAGCTCATCTTTTAATCCACATTTTTTAGTTTCTCCACATTTGATTGTTTTACTCAGAAGAGAAACTAACTAGTTGTTTTTTTGAATTTTTTATTCTCTCTTTACAATTTTGTGTAAGATACAAGCCACATTTGTTTCTTACTAGCCATTTGACGTGTACCACAGAGAAAATGTGGGGGGTTTTTTTGAGCCTTTTCTCTGCTTTTATTCGTACCATGACAATTCTCTTAAATACTTTCCAAGATGTGAAATCTAGGGCTTTATCAAAAGCAAAACTCAACTACTTTATTTATCTGAATTTTGTCAGCTGTTGAACAAGAATGTCAGGACCAAATGACTGTGAGTTTGTTGTAACATTAATATGCTTTCAATTAATAGTTTAAATATGGATGTGAGGTGAGTCAGTAGATCTAAAATCAAAACAGATACTTTTGTTAAGTAAATAAAAATAATGGGAAAACTTACCATCTCTTCTGAACACCAAGTTATGGTATTGAACAGGGGTATCATATATTACATAACCTAACTACCCTTAAAGTTTTGCCGAAATTATTTAGGGTTTCTTGGATAACAGCATTTTTCAGAGAATGTGTGTTTGAAGCAGATGCTAACATCACTCCCAGGTGTTAGTGGGAAATTCCAGAGGTGCACCTTGCTTGCCTGTAGGTACCAATGTTTTTAAGTTGAAGGCTGGTGCAGTCAGGGTTCTTTGTGATCTCTATAGGTGCTGTTATGTGATGCTTTCCTTTAATTTCCTTTTCAAGGTGCAAGGAATGGTAAATGCAAGAGAGTTTAATTTTTTTTTTATTAGATCCTTCTTCTTTTGACAAAATAGTCCCAAAATAATGTTTGTTCAGAATAAATGAAAAAAATCCCTTTCTTGTCATCCCCTCTGCTTCCCCTGCCCCCACCAAAAAAATTTCTTTCTCCTGATTTCCCCAAACTATGTCCTGTTTGCCCAGTTTTGAGCCAAACTGGGAAATGCTTCTCTCCATCTGTTACACAGAGTCTGCTAGTAATTTCTATTTTGTTAGTTCTTGCTCAGGTCTTGCCATATGGTCAGTAGCCTTTCCAGTTCTTGGTTATCTCTACATAAAAGGTACTTAATTTGCTCTGTTTACATGTTTTTTGATGTACTCTTTGGCATTTTATTAGGCAATTTATTATGTAGATGATATACTTAAAACATGGCATGTTTTGCATGCATGTAAACTTTAATCAGGTGCATCCCAGGATGCTTAGTGTCTGCCACAAATGTTTTCTATGTGAGTTCATCGTGCAGCATTAGGAATCTACAGTACTGTGGTATTGCTTTGTGACTTTGTACCAGTCATGCTTAGGGTCCATTTCCCTTTTTGTAGAAATAATTTGGGCAGTCGTCCATTCCTGTCAGATCCTGGTGTCATCTGAGCTGTTGCTGGCTCTGCCAGCCCATGCCAGTATGGTTTAATTTGGATAATAGGCTTTACCTCTGTAATCTTGGCAGAGTGGTAGTTTGAGCATACAAATGGCACTTCTGGGTAACTTCAAGGTTTATTTTTTGGGCTAGCTGCGTAAATTTTGTACCTGCAAATGTTCCTTTACTTGAGATGTGTAAGCACTGACAACTGTGTGAGTTGTCAGAAGCCTTATCCACAATTGTGGTAGAACATCACGATGGAGCATCTGCAATAAATGTGCTTGCTGCTTAAATTGGGAAAACAAATACAGTTTAAGGAGTTTCTTTTCTTTCTTTATCTAAGAAATAATAAGGACCTTGAAATCAGTGATAAAACTTGAATTACTGCAATTCAGCATATACCCCATGTTAGTACTAAGACATAAACCGCCAGAAGACACAGGCAGAAACATTCATTTAAAATTACCCGAAACAAACAGTTTCTGCTCAGTTGTTAAATGTAGGGTTTGGGGTTTTTTAATATTTGTACATGAAACCATCATCTCTCTTTTTCTTTTTTTGCAGTCTGTTTATTTTACATTGCTTGGAAGGTCTTTTGGTTAACATGCTGGATTTATCCCCAAACACTCAAAGAAATATTAAACATATGCAGCAAGTTATCGCAGTTTAAAAGTGGGGATGAGGGATGCCATTTTTTTTTTATCTGACAAAGAGAAAAAAAAAGGAAAAAAAGGTCTGAATTTATAAGTCTACATGGGTTTATCCCACTCAGGGACTATTACATGGAACAGGAAATGCAGAGTTTCAGGTTAAATGTAATTTCAAAGGTGAGCCGTGGGTCACCTGACCTGCAAAGCTGATGGGAAGAGACACTGGCCTTTGATTGAGGTTCGGCTGTAAACAACCAGGAGCAATAATTTCCTCAACTGTTGTCACTTAATATACTGATCTGTCTATACTCTGAGGAAGCTCCTGTAAAACCTCGGTTTAACTCATTTTTAGTATTTCCTTGTGAAATAAATGTTTATACATATCTACTCTGCAGATTATGTTATTGATTACAATATGACTTGTTATTGTTGAGAAGGGATTATTCTTCTCAATAAATATAATTGAATAATCTCTCCCATTTTACTTAATCTATAACCTTACAAAGTAGGTTTCTCCTTTCCTCCTTAATATATCTCCTCCAGGAATTAAATAGGGGTTTTTTTTCCAGTTTAGAAGACTTAAAAACAACCCAATTTAAATTTTTTATTGTTTGTTTAAGTGTATAAAAAAGTGTATCTGCTGCTGTGAGAAGGCTCACAGGTGAAGATTTCCATGCATTATGTGTGGTTCTGGGCAGCTGGTTTTGGGTGGCCCGCTCGAGTGGGGAGGTTGGTCCAGATGATCTTCAGAGGTTCCTGCCAACCTCATCTGTTCTGCAATTCTGTTATGTGGAAAATAGCATTAAAATTTAATAGTGAATTTTAATTTCATTACTTGCCACAGTAAAAAAAAAAAATGCACCTATGGTAACCTGTTCATTTAGACTTTTCATTGCTTTTCTTTCTGGTAAAGCAGTGAATGGAGTGTGATATCAAAGTGTGGCAATGACCTAAACAGAGCTGACAATGAATAGAATTCTAGATATATTTAATAGTAACAGTCAGATATTCTGATTATTGTTAAAACATTTGATGTATTTTGTCAAAAGTTTTGTTAAGAATTGTAGCTATATCTCTTTTGAGAGTATGGCAGGGATGGTCATGATGGTCATTCTTTTTAATAATTCTACAGTAATGCTAAAAAAATTACAGAGCAAAGTTGTTAACATTATGTTTTGTTGGTTTTTTTAACAGTCCACATACTGGGGAGCAGAGTTACCAGCCTGATGTACCCCAAATTCCCACTGCTTGCATCACTGTGGAAGATGCTGAAATGATGTCGCGAATGTCTCTCCGTGGCACTAGGATTGTTGTGCACCTGAGGATGGGAGCTAAGACTTATCCAGACTCTCTGTCCTTTAACACTGTGGCAGAGATAGTTGGAAGCAAGTACCCAGAGCAGGTGGGTGAAAATATACAAAACCCCCTCATTTTTTCTTTAAAAATGTGGAAGAAACAATCAAAAACCAAACTGGCCCTTTTGGAGAAATCCCTAAAACAAGTAATTTTTATTCACATTCTCTTCTATATTTTAGACATTTTAGCTTTTCAGTCTTTTACCAGTAACCGGTTTCCTGGCTATGTTTAGCAGGTATATATGGTTGGAATAAACCATCTGCACCACAAATTCTGTTTGAACATTTCATAATTCTACATTGTTGTCTTCCATTTGTAAGACTTTTCTTCTTCCTTTCTCTTTTCTTTCAACTTCTTAGCTAAAAATCATACAAACCAAACTCTTGGTGCTGAAGGATTTGTGCCTGGTACGTCTTCTGTGTCAGCTTACAACAGGGAATTACTTTTCTGGCAGTATGTTTTATTGTGAAAATGTTGATGAAACCTCAATTACAGCAGCACTAGAAATTGCTGCTAGAGTACTGAGCCACATGCTTTGGTAAACACTGTACTGTTATGTCTTCAATGGAGAAGAAGAGTGACTATCACGGACCTTTAAACCAGGCAAGAGGTTTTATATATTTAAGAGATTTTATCTTTTCTGAGATGACAGTTCGGTAGCTCTGCCTTGTGGTGTCAGAGATTCTCAATGTTAGCATGAGTGCTCAATTTCAGCTGCTTGGTCACTGGGCAGGGAAAGAGTAACTACCCTGATGGTTGATTGGTTTACATAAGATCACCTGTTTGTCCAGCTTCATGAAACACATATTTACCAAGTTAAATGTTCCAACTTTCTAATTAAGGTTCATTTAATTTAATTTTATGTCATCTGCATTTTAAACAATATTTCTAACCAGTTAATTGGCTATCTTTCCTGAATTATGTTTGGTATATTTCAAAATTTGGCATTTCAATTCAGGTTATGAATTGTTCAAATGTAGACTTCAAAGATAAGGTGCTTGCCTGGACTTGATTTTCTCTTTGCTTTCCTGCTCTGTTTCTTTAAGTATTGAAGTGGATTGGGATCTCTCCACTATGTCTACTGAAAATGTTTTTTCTTAAGCATTGGATAAAGGCTTATTTACAAGCCCCCTGCTGATGATAATGGGAGTGGTAATGGACACACTTTGAAAATGTAACCAAGAAACAGAAAAATAAAACTAGTGAATGTTTAGGTTTTTTAGTACTAGTTTTTTTTCCTGTTGGAGCCTTAATGGGTCCTTCACCATGCTCATTCCATTGCGTTACTCTGGTAAAAATGGGAACCATCTTGCTATTTGGGCAATAAAATACATGGCAGATCCAAACTCTTACAATGCCCTCTATGCCAAAGTGTTTCAAAATGCAGTACAAATCCAGGGTAACAAAAAGGTGCCATTTCCTTAGGCCAAAATTTCAGTTTAAGTTTTGAATTGAAACAAACCGAAATCTGGATCTCTGAACTTTGGGTGAGAAATTAACAATGGGTGATATTGCTCTTACAAAGGTCTAAAGCAAAACAGTTTAAAATTAGGTAAAAACCTCTGAAGCATAGCTGGTCACAGGTATTGCAGCAAATTATGACTTAAACCCCTGAAACGTAGTTGAAAATGTGGGTTGCTATAGGACACTGAAGAAAGTGTGTGAAGTCTGGTGAAAAGTGGTTCAGCTCAAGTTATAACACACATTTAGGTATACTTGTGTTCATCTATATATTGACCAGAATTAAATATACTGCTTGATTTATAAATAATGAATTGACTCCTTCCATGAGATTTTAACATATTTATTAAAAATAATCGCTATGAACTGAAATAATGTGTCTGACAAGTTTATGCTACAAACAATATTTGTTATTATTAAAATACATTAAAGGATAAAATTATTTTTTTCCATACCTCTTTAGAGTTTTTTTGGGGGTTCTTTTTTGTTTTGCTTTTGGGGTTTTTTGGGGTTTGGTGGTTTTTGGGGTGTTTTGTTTTGTTTTTTTTTTTTAATTTGACCACTTTTGCAGCATATCCAGTTCTATTCCTCCTTTTAATAATTTTCCCAAGGGCTTTATCTGGATTCTTGCAAATAGCAATTGGGGATTAGGGGGTAAAACTAGAAAAATATTAAGGAAACCAGAAAAATAGAAGTTGACATATTTTTGATATATTTCCTAAAATTTTCCTGTGTTTTGTACTTAGCTTTCTGAAAGTCATTCCTGCCCCAAGAAATGTTGAAATTATCAAAATGGATACTCTGAATTGTTTGAGTTACAAACCTTGTTTTAGGTACCTCTGCTTAACTTCAACACATTTACATTTCCAAGTAACCTAAAGCAGTAAAAGAAGTGTGACTAATGCTTTGTGAGGCATCAAGCTCTCAGGGGTACATTCATCTTCAGGGGTGATGATGTGACATGAGCACACATGTCCTGTGTCCTTTTGAGGCATCTTTGTACCCAATGTGCAAATACTTTTGAAAAATTAACCCACTGATACTTCAGGTTTCCTTCCTGCTTTTTTCTTTTTGTTTGACTGGTCAGTAGGCAGTAAGCAATTGTTCCAGCTAGCAAAAATGGACGGTGAAATCTACTGCAAGCTGCAACTTTGCAGGACTAAGTTTTCAGATGGTGTAGAAAGCCTCTGAACAGAAAAAGGAAATGGATTTTGTAATTCTGTCAATAAAGTTCAGTGTCTCACCAATGTCTCTGTTCTGTTTATAATTGTATTATTCCCTCTAAGTTAGGAAAGGACTTTTCACCCCAGACAAGACTCTTCCTGTGTCAGAGTGGGTGTGATCATGCGTGGTCAGAGCAGAGACATCCACCATCCTCAGGGGAGTTGAGGTCCTTGATTAGTGCCTGCTGAGGCCTGATTAACCTGTAGGTGCCTAAAGGAGGTGAGCCTGTGCCTATAAGATAATGAATTCAAGATTCACCTTTTCTTCATATAAACAAATAGGAAACAGTGGGACCAAACATGCTATGACTTGATGTCCTGGCAACCTTTCTGAGCTTGGGATCCCGTTCTCACGGTGCTTAGGACAGCAGTGAGAGTAGAAAACCTGTGGGTTGTAGGACTTAACATATTTAAGCTGGCATGACTGCTGACAACTGAGCCAAAGAGTTTGTGAAATGATAAAGGTATGGTAGCAGAACCTGCTGAGGTCCAGGCTATTGTGGGTTAGAGACATTTGCAGTCCATTCCTGACTTTTATCTTGGAGTAGTATTTGAGAATTCTTTTGCACCTAGGCCCATGCTGCTAGCATCCTTTTGTGTTGTATTGTGTGCTGGTGAGATGTTTTATTTAAACTATGTAAGCTGACACTGGAGACTGACTGACTGAGAAATTCACAAGTTAACTAATGTGGTTTTCATTTGAAATTCTGGCAGAGTTGGCAGTAAAACATGTTTGTCTTCTCATTTTAATACAGATGTAACATGATTGGTCTTAAAGCACAGCAGCAACCATTCCCATCTCTGGGGAAATGCTATAAATAGCAGCTGTTTGTTGTTAATCTGGCTTCAATGTACCTAATGTGCCAAACATGGAACCACAAAATATGTGATTAACTGAAAAGGTAACAAAATGGATAAAGTTGTAACTCTTCTGCAATCTTGACTTTCAGTGTCTTTTCATACTCTGTGTTTCTTGGTGTGCAGTGCTGTTTTACTTATCTTACAGTTACTAAGTGATGGAAAAACTGTTTCCTAAGTGCCCTACAAAGTACATAAATTTGCTGCTCATTATTCTGTGATCCAGGATAAATACTTTAGAGGAGAAACAGAGGAGCTTATAAATGGCCTTTTCAGAATCCTGGAGAGCTGTTCCAGGAATTTACTCTACAAAGCTTTTTGCCTCCTGGTTTTATGGAATGCCATATCTGCAGTTTGTGCGGTTTGAAAATTGTCTCCATTTTGAACACCAAGAACATGAAAGACCATTGAAGAATGCACCGTAGCTTTGAGCCAAGTTTGATCAGCTCTTTGAAAGTAGCAGTCCTAGGGATGACCTGAGAAACAGAGATGCTAACATGGTAGCATGGATTGTGAGGTTCTTTACCAGCCTGTGATTGATGTAGCAGAACCTGTTCTGCAAAGGATATAGATGCTTGTTTATTTTTTCATTCTTCTTCCTTTCCCAGTTTCAAAGATCAGCCCTGTCTCAGATTTTGTGATGCTGGGCAAAGATCCAGGGAACAAGAGAACATAAAAATTGTTCTCTTCTGAGCCTGTTAGGCATTCATGCACATAACGGAAGAAATAATTTGTAGACCAAAAATCCACCCCAACCTCAAGAAAAAAAATCAACAAAAACAGCCAGACTCCTCTGAAGATGTGTAATACTCAGTGCAGTGTTGTTTTATGGCCTGGCATCAGTTCTACATATGTTAACAAAATGTCTATCCATTAGGTCTTTGATGTGGCTTCCAGATATCCCTATGCTCAAAGTAAATCATGCATACAATAGAGCTTTGAGGAGAAATATTTTAAGAGCCTGATGCCATCATATTATGGCTCCATTATCACATTTTCTCCATGTGGATTGTTTTGCTATTCATTCCAAAAAGTTGAATGGTTTCTAAATACAATTCTGTGAACTTTTCTCCTGTGACTGTAAACTGATCCCTGTTGCTGCTACAATTTAAATGAATTTGAAAGAATTAGAAGATTATTAGGGAGATTTGGTTTTGAAAGTTTTGAGAGTGCTTGCCCATTACTTCATGACAGTGAACTGGTGGGCAAGAGAATTAGAAAAAGAAATGGTAAAAAAGAAACAAGAGAAAGGGTAAAGAAAGAACATTGGCAATGTTGGGAAATGTATTTTCTTTGAAGTACTTTTGTTGATATTTGCTGAAATAAGTAGTACCTCTGGGTGTGTTTGTTTTATTAATAACTGGCTTTCGTACTATTAATTGGAGCCTGTCTTTTATCCTGGGCCTTGTGGGAGTGGCAATATTGCTGTCATTTGTTCTAAAACAGAGGTCTTGTCATGATGAGAACAGTCAAATTAATATGAGACTGATATGGAGGAAATTTTTCATTGTAACATGATTATTTTATTTCTTTTTTGTTTGTTTATTTAGTTATTTCAACTACCAGAAGGCCTATCAGATTTTAAGACTAAAGGGCATGCTGGATTTTGTGCTGTAAAGCATGGCAAATATTCTAAAACCTGAATCGCCTATTTAAAACCCAAGAGCTGACTGAAAGCATTTAATTCTGCTAGGGAAAATTTGGCAGTAGTTCCCCTCCTGATTAAAAGGCCATTGCACCCTAATGTAATTATGTTTTTAGAAACTTCAGTATCCGGTGTGCAATAGCTACAACTTAAATTTCATTTGTACATACAGGGTTGATGTTGTTTAGTGGCAACAGTTGAAAAACATTGTACTACTTAGAGCTGGGTATCTGAAATATTGGTGGAGCAAGTGAATGTTTATATGTGGAAGAAAGATTCAAAACAACTTAGATATTTTCAAAAATTATTTTCCTGATACAATTTTTCTGGAAGGAACTCCTGAAGGGTCACCAGTGTATTGTGACCTTTATGAGGTTCATGTGTTTTCCAAATAACCAGACCATGTCCATATGTGGGCAGGTGAGAGTGGGGGGGATGGTCAGGGTGGTAGCAGTCTCTGCTGATCCTGAAGGCACCCGAAGCTGCTCTGTGTCCCAGCTTGGTGATACCAGAAGAGGACTAAGGGATGTGCTCCACTAGGTCTGAGCAAACCAGCAACTCTTGGAAAGGGTTCTCCTCTGGCCAGCTGAGGCACAGTTGCTGTCACTGCACATAAACCATTGAAATATGAAGGAAGAATGTATTGGCTTTAGTGACCACCAATGCCTGCTCCACAAGGAGCAGCACCTTCTTAGAGTCTCAGCTCACTGGCATGCAGTTGGCCGTGTCCTGGGTCACTGCAGCACCAGGGTGACAGTGACAAGGGATGAGGACGTGTAGGTGGCCTTCCTCACTGGGGTCAAGTGGAGTTTGGAAGAGTTGAATGGCGCCATCACCCTGCTATATATGTTCTATTTTTATTCTCCTGATGTAAGTCTAGCCAGTGAGCTTCCTGCCTTCCACTGGAGCGTGGCCATAGCTATCACCTGTACATGACAGCTGGCTGCCCACCCCAGCTCCTTCCTTTATTTGAATCTAGACTGGTTTCTGCCCAAAGCTACTTGCTGGACCTTTGTTCTGGGCACTACTCTTCAGAGTGTTTGGTTGTGTATTAAATCCTTTACATCCTAAACTATAACCAACTAAATTCTGACACTAGAAATTAAAAATTAATATTTAAAGTGCTTGTTCTGTTGGTCAGCAAATTAATCAGAGCATGCAGTTTTGTAGTCCTTTTGATGGTGTGACTATAAACAGATATGCTATAATATTTTTTCTTTCCAACCATTCTTTTTTATCTACTCCCACACAGCAGTTTAAAGAATTACTGTGGGATTTTATTTCAGTAATAATTTACAAATACACATAGGATTTACAAATGGTTGTGAAAGCTCTTTTCCTCCACGTTCCAAAAGTTATCTTCTGAAATTACACTGTGTCTTTCTTGCATTCTGATATGCAAGAATGTCTAAAGGGTAGTCCTGCGTTTGGCAGATGTAAAACTTGCCTGAGGTGTGAAGTACGAATACACACAATACTGAGGAGGAAGGAGAAAAGAAACAATATTTTTCTTTTCATTATGGATAAGTAGGTGCCGGAAAGACTAGTGCCAAGTGTCAAGGGTTAGTCTCAAAGTAACTGTTCTCTACAGGGGTTTTCAAATACCTGTACTTGTATGTTTGTATTTGTTAGCTGCAGACTATATGCTTAACCTTGTACAACAGAAGGAGGACTACCAAGACCTTGTCTTTTCATGAATGTCATGTTAAAAAAGTACATATTTTCCATGCAAGTTAAATGGAAAACTGCTTGTCTAAGAGTATGTGGGCTGGATATTGAGGGCTCTTCAACACAGATTCAGAGATTCCCACATGCAGGACCAAGGTGGAAGATCTGACTGTGAGATTTTTTACCTAGTGGACAGAGCTAACATTGTTGATGGAATGGATGGAGAAATACTAAAAGAAGTGAAATGAAAAATGGTCAGGTTGGGACTGAGGTGCAAGGGGGAAAGAACTTGGTCTGCTAATCACATTGAGATACCGACAGCAGAGTTGTTACTCTGAGAACTGTGTGATTGCAGCAACTGAGATGGTTACTCAAGGATAGCAGAAGTCACAGTTTTGGTGGACAGACAGAGCTGGTGAAACATGGAACCAGCTCCTGAATTGTGGGTAGACTTGAAGGGTTTTAGGCCTCCCATTGCTGCTTTGTGAGATCTGGGAGTGGGGAGGAGTGGTGTAAACAATAAGCTGATACAGTTGGTGTGGTCTTTAATGGACCACATTGGATGGAATTGTTCTCAAAACCTTGGTTTACTAACAAAGTACATTATAAAAATATTACTATCATTTGTTCTTTTTCTTTTTAAAAGCTTTTTAAAATTCTTTACAATTCTTTTGCTATTGTCATGTAGTTTATACTTTGGTCTAGAAGAAGGCCCCCAGGCTTCTGAAACCTTAAAGGTCTTGAACTTGGCTACTCTAGCTTTGTTGTAAATGTAGCTGCAATGGTACAAACATATTTGGTACGGTTTGGCAAAGCAAAATACCCTGTAAAACACATAATACCAGTAAAATCTGTCCAAAATACTTGTTATTAAAATGTTAAAGGTCTTGTGAGTCTGGCAGGCATAGATCTTAAATCAAAGAATGAATTTTGTTCATAAAGTTTCTCAATTGTTGTCAGTACTTATACCAATATGTCATGATATAATATGTAAGTTATCTAGAATTTCATTGTGCACAAATATAACTCTAATTCATTGTAACAGGTAAGTGGAACTTTGGACAAAAATCCTCTTGTCTCCTTTCAATAGTATTTGTCACAAATATAAACTGATTTATGTGGTTAGAACTGAGATCCCATTATTTTTTACTGAAATCTCAAAGGATAAAAGGATGTTACAGGGTCTTTAACTGAAAATGTATTCTGTACCACAGGTTTTGTAGATTTGCTTCTTTACACATACTGAAAAACATGTTCCTCACAATCTGCATTGGCTTTTCACATTTGTCATTTATCCCATAGACTAATTTACATATTTGAACAAAAATATACTAAAATGCATATTCTTCTGGTAGTTACATAATTCCTTGAGATCTGAGTTCTTTCTCAGTGCTTGAATTCACAACCATAATTGTGAAATATTAATCTCAAAAACAGTTTACAGTTTTCTGGTATAAATTATTCAGAAAAAAAAAATCTGTGTTCCAACTCATTCAGTCAGATATTAACATGTAGAGGGTGAATGGAATAATATCATGATGTAAGAATAAATAGTCTGAAAACTATATTGTGTTAGAAATTGCACCACATCAGTGGGCTTTTTTTTTCCCTAGAGTGCATATAAGGAAATAGAGATAGAATTATCTGTGTATTTTAAATATTTTAATGTGGAGAATTATATTAATGTTGTCACACTACTTCTTTAATTCTGGGCTTTATTTTTTTAATCGTGTACCTGGCCTTATGATCATTGTGCTTCGTTTTTACTTTCAGTGATGTCAGCTGGACAAAGATTTTTCTCATCCTGTTAGTGTGCCAAGTTTAATATGCTGCTTGTGTGAGAAGCACACAAGTGAAATTTATTTAGTGAAATAAAATTTAAAGAAATTTGTTGCTGTAAGATGTGTGTACATATATACATGAGATAGTTTTAGGACACTGCCTTCTGTGGCACACTGCTCAGAAGAGTAGAGCATATTCTACCATTCCAAATGTGAAGTGTCAATCATCCAGCTTCTTGCTAAGAGAAGATTACTCAGGTCTGAAATGTGATGTCCTCCATCTTCTTCTTTCACCTTTCTAATAATCAGGAAGAGGACCGGAGGTCACATTATTCTTTGTGAAGGAAAGAAGAAACAGTATCTTTAACTGTTGTCAAGAATGTTTCTTTCTGTCTTATCTTACAAGCAGATAATACAGCTTGTGGTCTGTTCTGCTTGTATGACTTTGTTTCTTGGCATTGTGAACCTGAAGTCTTGGGTTTATATTCTCCACTTCTGCCTGAAGTCCACTGACCTTAGTTTATATGTCACAGTGCTTCAGGGATATGTTCACTTAGCTGGAATTAACATTCAGATGATACTTTGTTTGACCATCTCTTAACACGTTCTGCAAGTGGTTCTGCGGGTCCTCCTGGAAGACTGCAGCTGTGCATATAAATAGGATACAGTTAATAACCCTATTTATAGCAAGCCCAAGTCTGATGTTCTTTCTCGCTAATTAGACTTTCCAGCCTTCAAATAAATTCAACAAAATAATTGGATTGCACCCTTATCCACTAAGTACGATACATTTACTTTTTCATTGATTAATTTGGCTGTTTAAGTTAAAATTGCCTAGACTAATTTAAATTATTAGTTTCAGGAAAGCGATACAACTAAGTATAAAGAAATATAAATAAGATGTCTTTGACAGACTGGTTAAATTTCAACAAAATTAGTAAAGATAATATTCTAGATTATATGAAAGTACAAAAACTTTCTATTCTTTTGTCTCTGGACTTTGTTATGTACACAATGTCCTGCTAGGGATCAACATAACAGCCCTTGTTGCTCCTTCAAAATCCCCAGCAAGCCTTTCAGAATGCTTGAGAATGCTTTCAGAATGCTCCAAGCCAGCAATGGTTAGGACTCAAATTACTTCAATTTTCTTTAATCTCTAACAGGGTTTTCAGTGAATTAAGAACAATTTGAGCTAAGTTCACAGTCACTCTTCATTGTGACCTTCGGAATCTGGTAGTGACTGGACCATGGTGAGGGAATGTGATTACAGGTGTTGCCAGGGTCAGAAACATGAAAGTACTAAGTACTCTGAAGAAGAAAACAGCAATTCAGAATAGTCCTGGCAAATTCATAGGAATCACTCATACTCATCAGAATGAAATGGGATCTGTTTATCTTTAGGAAGCAGAAATGTAATGTACAATGTGCCCCTGGTAAGGTGCCTCATACCTTGGCCCTATTCACTGAAAGCAGTTCTAAAGTATTTACAACGTAGCAGGCATGGCACAAATTGTACAATGAGATTATATCCAGCTTTTCCTTGGAAAGTCTGCCCTGCCCTGTAAGAAAGCGTATTTTAGATGCATTCACAACTTGGAGAATTGAAGAGTGACACTTGAAGAACATGTTTGTACAGGGACAAGTGGAGGCATCTAGACAATCTTTCATGGGTGCCTAAGTTCCTAAGAGAGCATCTGGTCGGGCATGCTGTAATTAATGCTGTTTTTTTCAAAAGTATCTGCATGAAAGAGATGGCTTTGTTTTCTAATGATATATGTAGCCCATTTAAAAATCTTTTAGTGACCTTTCAGCATAGGATTCTGCAACATCACAAAGCAAAAATCTTAGTTATTTTAGATCCAGACAGTAATACATAGTTAGGAAAATACAGAATTTGCATGTCTGTCAGATTAAATCATTTGCTATTAAATTCAATGTTGGTAAAGGGTAAAGGAGTCTAAGTTTCTGTTGAAAAGCACAGAGACCACTCATCTTTGGTTTCTAATAAGAAGCTTTTCTTTAATTGGGAAGGCTGTATATGTTTAAAGGTAAAACAAAAAGAAAATTCCAACCAAACCTTCCCCTGCTTAACTGAGGATCTCTTTAAGTCGTTTAATTAAGATGATCTCCGAAAGCCACTAAAATGATGAAGAATGAGCAGCTAGCTTGCAGTAATTTTAGCTGTTAAAATCTAGTGGCATAGAAACTGTATAAATTGCTATAAAAACAGTTTTAGTGGTTTGAACAGATCTTCTTTGTCTATAATTGCATTTGCATTTAAATGTATATTTTTTAGGAATAGATAAGGATTTCTTCTCTCAGGGTGGTACAAAAAGATACTAGCATGGTTTCAATAACTTCATTTTGCTTCTTTGAGCACTTTATAATCTATTGTTGAATCTTTGAGGCAGAGAAGTGATTTTTTTTTCTCTTTCCTTATCTGAAACCACATATTTGATTGTAATGTGAATCATAATTGCTAATACCAATTTAAAACTGGGCTGTTGAAATAAGCAGAACCAGAGATCAAAGGATTATCTGCACTGTGTCCAATAATACAGCATGTTGCTTTATGGATGCAGCACTGACTTGGGATATGACTGTGGTGACTCTGATAATGTTGTGTCTTTTTCATCATGTAACTCAAACCATCCTTCTCTTGTGGTGTAGAATAAAAGACATCTTTGTCTCCTTTTTCATTGATGAACCAAGTGCAGATAGAAACTTTGTTGGATGATAATTCACAGAAGTTATTTTTCTGAAACAATTAGCATAATGTGCAATTGCTCTAAAACTGACCTACAGAATTAGTAATTAAGAAACCTCCATTTATCTAAAGTTCTATAGACAGTCCAGTGAAGAACTGCCATTTTTTCAGAACTCTCTTCATTTTCTCTCCAGTGTCTCAAGTTTAATTAAACCTTTGCCTCTAGAAGAAAATAAAATTATTTCTGCCACAGGTTTAACAAACATGCATGCTTAATGATTTTGTTCTGCAGTTGAAATTGGAATTGATTGAATGTGTGTATCCATACAGAAGATCAATATTTTAAAATGTGATGTATATAAAATGTTTATCACAATTTTTTTGAACCATGGAAAAAGGATCTTTTCACTCCTTGTTTTAATGCTTTTTGAATAGAAAAAAAGGAGAAATGGTAGCATAAAAAGCAAAATTGACTCAAACTGTGAACAAAAGAATGAAATAATTCTACATCACTTTTTTCACATGCATAATAAATGACACAAAATATTTAATTGTGAATAATGAAACCACTTTGTAGGTAATTCAACTATCACAAGTTTACAAATCTGAAGCAAATGTGAATTCAAGATATCATGATGTGATCTCCTGCTTCAGTCTTGGCACAGGAGTTGCAACCTTTACCGCTGAAACACTTCCTACATAGCAGATATTGCACTGCACTGCATTGGTGGGGTGCCAGATTTCTACCTCTCTTTGCATCACATCCTGTCATCATAAACCAGCAGCCATCCCCAAGATGTAATCCTCACCATCTGGCTTACTGCAGTCCCTTTTTGAAGTGGTGTGGATTGTCTGTCGTCCTTCTCCCATTTGTTTGAAATTAAATGCAGGAATTGTTTAGCTGTGTGCTACAGCCAGATTCTCACACTGTGCCCTGCAGAGTACCAAATGATGGAAACCTTATTGGTGGTCGACCAAATGAGTCAGCTGGTGTGCAGGCTGCAGTTTTGGGAAGAGGAAGGAAGTGTTGTGCAGGTCACGAGATTGTGACCCTTGTGGTTCTTTGGCTCAGCTCAGCCATGAATGGGGTCATTTTGTGGGCCAGGAGCAGATTTTCGAATGAAAAGGTGTGCTGAAATACCCATTGTGTTTCTTGCTGTCATTCTTATTTATTTTTGTGATGCTTTAACTGTGTGCCTGCTCTGCTGTTCCTCTGCTGAGTGCCTGCATGTGTGGTCAGTGTGTCTTCCCCAACTCCCCCAGCTGGTTTGGCCTGGGGAGTGCTGACTTTGCAAGGCTGGCTGCTGGGGTAAGGCAGTTGGAGGTTGGGAGCTTTCACTGGGTGTTGCTGAAGAGATTTTTTTGCCTTCAGTTAACCACTTGATGTAATCCATACAGTGCTAGCATTTTGAGTGAGGCACATTTATTTTGATTACAAATGTTAAGTAACTGCTCTCCAAGTTCAAGGTAACCTACAAAGGATTGCTTCTCCTACCCACTTCTAATTTATGCCTTGAAAAGAAATGGGGGAATGAAGTATTAAGAAAAAAGTTTCTGCTTTTGGGTATTTATGCATTAAAGTAACTCCAAAGAAACTGACTGTGCTAAATACTGTTCTGTCTGAAGCTCTAATTCACAAAGAAAACCACAGAGGTACTACCCAAAGGCTGCTTTAAGCTTGTCTGGTGGAATTTAGCCTTCTAGAGTTGGCATGGTCAGTGTCCAGGTCAGAAGATAAGATGCCTGTGTTTCAAAGTTAATGGTTAAAAAAGAGAACAACATTCATGGCTTCCCCACTTCTCTGTCAAAATGCTTCTAGTCCTTCTTCCACCAGTCCCCATGAGTGGTGATGAAACTCCTGTAGTTCAGTTCTCTCTTCCTACTTTTCAGCAACCTCAGAGAATTCTGGGATGAGCTGTTAAGAGAACATAAACTCATGACAATGAGACAAGTCTACGTTTTCTTTCTTCCTCACCATGGATTTCAGCTGTAATAGGACCAAGATTGCATTGATCTGGTGCATAGATGAGATCAGTTCACAAATGAAGAACAGATAGATGAAAGTGAACTTGACAGAGGAGAGTTCTAGTGGGACAAAAAGACATGCTGAGAAACCCACAAACCTGGTACTTCTGTCTTCTGCTGAAGATATGTACCTTATATTGGTTTTTTTTTTTTGTTATATTTAAGGTAATGATCCTTCTTTACTGCTCTTGAATTTTATGGGCCTGTACTACCTAAAAACACAGAATGAAAACGTCACAGTCAGTAGGTATTCTTTTCTTGCCCTTTGTCAGGGCCACCTTCTGACAAAGCTGTTGTAGGAGGTGTTACTTCTAAAAGTTGATCCAAGTCTGTAGAAATAAATTGCTCAGGAAATAAGGCATTCACTGACCTTTTGTTCCAGAGGAAGGTAACCCTCTTTGACCTCACTTTCTCTGCTACAGAGGTACAGCACCATGTCCAATTGTAAACATTGTTTCTCCAGGAAAAAAAAAACAAAAAAAAAACCAAAAAAACGAAACTTTTTAGAAGACATTCCCATGCATAGTTTTGTCTGCTTGAAATATATTTTTGGACAAACAGTATATGACTACTGTGTCAACCCATCACAACTCCACTGGGGTGGCATTTGAACTTCCTTGTGTTGAGGAGTGAATGTCCATGGTGGGAAACAGCCTAGAGCAGCCCTCCCTGCAAGGGTTCACACACAGGACCTGTCAAGAAAGAGATGCCCAAGTTCCCAGTCCAAGAATGCAAGTTGTGCTCTTGGATGAAGTAATTCCTTTGCCTGGGGATTCTCTTGGATTTCGTAGTCCTTGCAGATGCCCAAATATTCATGATGCTAGTAAACACTGGCTTAAGCTTAGTTTGCTCAAAGATAAAGTAGGCCAGATCCATGACTCATGCTGGTCTGTATATTTTTTTTTCTTTCTCTCTTTCTTTTGCTGGAAGTTAAACAGTTTTTCAAAGATTCAGCAAATACCAAATAGGAGCAGCCTGTGTGCTAAGCTCCCATCTCAGTGTACTGCTGACTTCAGTGGTTTTCTGCTGAACAGAGTCAAGATCTGATATTACTACTTTAATGCTCTACATGACTCCACTGTCCATTTTTAAATTTACTGGTCAAAATCTCTACAATCAGATTGTGTGCCAGTAGGAGACAACTATCAGAAGAAATTAATGTAATTGATGAAGTGGATTCTCCCAAGGAAAAAAAATAATCTGACCTTATATCCATTTATTAGGATTTTAACTTTCCCTTCTGCTGGTATCATTCTTGTCCCAACCAATCAGTCATATGAGTTAATGAAGTTATTTCTTTACCTAGTCTCAGGAAAAGGAGGACTCAGAGATTTCTATTTTTACATTCATGGGAATGTGTTCGTACGATCATGAGTGGGATCTTAGATACCAAGGAAAATGTCTTCTAAATTTATTTCTATTTTTTTAAAAAGTAACATATGCTGAATCCTCCTTTTTTGCTGAAAGTTTTGTTGTACAGCCTGACTTGCATATTTTGGGAAAAATCTTTGGCTGGAAATAAATGTTCTGTACTGCAATATGAATATTTTTATCCACTAAAACCTGCTTATTCCTAGAAGACTTGGAAAACTTTGGAAGAAATTTATGCTGTGTAAGATGCTTTGTTTCTGGGTGTGTCAGTGCACAAATAATATCTATCTGACATACTTGGGTATGGAGTAACATTGTTCTTGGCAATCTAATCAGGAAGATATTTAGTGAATGTTGTCAGAGCTGGGAATGAACTAGAGCACATACTTACAAAACAATAACGTAAGAGCAACCCACTTTTCCTTGGAATTGTGATCCATTTGAGTTTCTTAGTAGACATTTTTTTAAAACTATATATAATATCTGAAATGATATCTAGGATCTCCATTTTGATTAATGCTTATACAGCTATTTATTTAAGAAGCTGTGTGAAGGATAAAGTGCAATGACCAAATCCAGCAGGTTCACTTGCTCTTTCTTAGGGCATATTTTTGCTCCATTTGGTCTCAGTGGTAACCCATGCAGTGTACTTTTCAGCATAATTCTGCATTAATTGATCATAATCTCAGTATTTAACTGTATAGACATGTCTTCTGAAACATGTGACACTGTTTTCAGCTTTTTGCTGTCTTACAAGGATGGAAATCCTGTAACTGAAAGTAGATTTGGTAAATTTGATTTATTGTCTTGTTTGAAAGTGTATGTGAAAGAGCTTCCCAGTGATGCTGCTCTGAAACCATAACTCTTCTGAAGATAAAAGAAATTGTAATAATCCTTTCATTAGCTAACTTCTACAATACTGTAAATGGATTGCTGTCTATCCAAGGAAAATTGCTCAAAGATAAAAGAGTTTGTTACTTTTATTTAGTGCATTTTCTTCAGCAATTCCTAGACTAGATGGAATGATTAATGAATGACTGGTTTAGTATCTTGGAGTGAATCACTTTAGCTTTGTCTAAATAAGTAAAAAATCTTGCAACAACAAAAAAAGGTTTTTACAGAGAAATTTAATATTTGCAACAGTGCTTTCAGTACTTGACTAACTAATGCACCCTTTTTAATGGTGTAAATAATTTTCTGTGGGTTAGAAGGAGGACACTTGGGATATCATATAGAATTCAAACATTGTGGAGCACTATATTTATTAAGATGCCACAAGTGATTGTGCTGGGGAAAAACATCCCCTTCTTTCTTTTTCAATGGAGTTTTAATATTGGAATGGTTGTAGTATGCTCCTGCCTACCCTGTTGTGCTGTGACAGCAAGTCTTTATGACCACGTTAATGAAGTGGAACCTGCACCCTGTGAAGCTGAGCAATGGGGAGAGTGAAGCCGAGTGGAGCTGCTCAGCCCAGTTGCACCACTGTAGTTATATCCAGTCTGCCCCAGTTCTATTTCTTAGAAGTCCATGGTATTGAGAGTATCTCCATGAAGTTGGGAAAACTGAGGCAGATGCTGAGGGAGCAACATGGCTGTCTTACACCTGGAATATCACACTGGGTTTAAAGCATATTTTGATCCTTATTTAGTTTTCCTTACTGAATTAAAGTGTAAAGTTTCTCTGACCATGGTGTAGGTCAAATGGTTCAAGATTCTTACTACGTGTTCCTAGGCTAGAATATCAGTTCTGCCATATTTTCCAGGCAGAACATGAGGCATTCTGTGTTTGATTTTCCTAACTTAGTTTGTGTTCTTTCTGCTCATCAGGTTTCCTCTAGGCTTTCAGCCATCCCAGCTAAGCTCTTTTGTATGTACAGAATACTTAACATTTATACAGGCTTGTTGTTTAAAGGGGTTTTTGAGCATGTTTTTGTCAGTAGAAAGCAGACTTTATCATGAGCTGTGCTTTTGGTGGTACTTGGAGCGAGCAAACAGGGTTCATAGTTCACACAGTTTACTTCTGTGTTCAGCAGTTCCGGCACAGAAACCAAACAGCCGTATCTGTTTAGACTGCCTCCATTCTGCTGAGCCTTTGTAGCCCTGCCAGCGTTCTCCACATCACTGAGCCTCCCTGTGAAAACCAGAGACCACTTCACTTTGTTAACAGGGCTGAAAGCCACTCACAGTGTGGGATCTGGGCAGCAAAATTCTTTCAAGAATGAGTTACACTCAACCAGTTAGAGTCGACAGAGGAGTAAATCAAAGGGATTATTTGTTTTGACTGGTGCCTGATTTGTTTTTGCCAATAATCTGCTCAGTCAGAAATTTTTTAAAAGCCCCTTAATTAAGTGTGATATTTTTATAAGCAAAAAACAAGCAGAAGAATCTGGTTTAGCTTTCGCTGTGCCCTCCATGCAGAAACTTTATCATCTGAACCATACTGGCTTTTTTCTGTTAAGTCTTATAACGAACAATAATCATGCTTTAAAAATTGGGTGAGAAGATTAGAGTTTGTATAATAAAGGACTTAAGCAGGGGGCAAGAGATCATACTTATATCTAAAAATCTGATCATGGGAACTGCTCTGCTTCTACAAATTGTTTATAAAGAATTAAAACAAAGTGACAGAAATGTAGATGCCATGATATAAAGTGGGCAAAGCACAATCATTTTAGGGGAAAAAAACCCCTTATCTTGTTTTTCAGTTTTCTCAGCATTTGAAAGAAACTGTGATGGAATGTAACTTTACTTCAGAATTTTTAGCAAAATCCTTACAAATAAACACTGAGGAAACTTCACATCATCTCCAACAATTTTTAGCAGGTTGCATTTGTAAAGCTCCTTAAGGAGACTTAAGGGAAGATAATAGGAATGAACTATTGTTCGACATCATTAAAGTTGTTAAAATTAGATTGATACAGTGAATGCTACTAGCTCAGAATTCTCACTTGTAGCTTGTTGAGCTACAAGTCATTAATTCTTTTATTATGAACTTAAGAAACATTCAATTGAACTAGTTAAATAGGCTATATAATGGCAAGTGAAATTTATGAGGAACTGCCACTGTATAATCTTTGCTAAAGAGATTTCAGGAGATAAAGCAGATAGATGTCTTATAATTTTATCATTAATATCAGATCAGTTGTACATGTGATGAAATGGAAACAGACCTAAGCAATATTAAGGAACAGCATTCAGCTAAATTACAGTGTTTATAGCTGGAAAATATTAATACTGTGAGTCCTGCAGGATTCAGAGTAGGCTTAAACACTTACCATAGCTATATTAAATGGGGTAAAATGTTCTTGAGAGAACACTTGAAAATTTGATATTTATCTAACAGCAGGCCTGAAGGAGAGGATGAGAAGAATCTGCAAGTTAAAGATGTGATGGATGCCAGCTCTGACTCTACACACTAGATATAAATGTATCTATGTGAAATTACTGTGTTCTCTCTCTCATTCAAAAGTGTGTCTTTTGGAGATTCACTTGGCAGTGAAGTTTTTTTAGCTTATGAAATTTTTTATCAGAACAGAAAATGCTTTGAACGGAGCTTCTAGGTGACACTGCCACTTTATTTGCCTGTTCATTATGATAAATGTTTATAGTGTGTTAGTTACAGCATCAAATAACAGAAAAGATTTATACTCATTGTTACTTCAAAATCAAATGTGATGACCAAAACCTCCTTGCATTCGCTGGATCAGGCACTTGGACTCTTCTTTTTTTGGAGGAAGTATTTTTTCTGGAAGTGATCCTGTTGACTTGTGCAAATTTAATCTTAGTTAAGGAGTCAGAAGTTAGTTGCATTTTAACCAATACAATGTGTTTCAGCACACTGAATGTTGGTGGTGACACCACCTGTGACCTTGACTGTTCTGTTCCTTCCTCTGCCACAGGAGCTGCAGCTGTGACACAGCACTGCCTGCAGCATTTTGTCATCCTTGTCAGTTTTTAGGTACAGGTCACTAAGCACCTTGCAATAAGCACTGAAGCTGATTAGATGTTCTAGAGAAATGCATTAAATGGGTTTATTGCTTTGACTTTAGTCCATGTTGCTGAAAAGGTACCATTTGTGCTGGTAGTAGGGTAGAATTTCACAGGCACTGAAAAGTCTCGGGTGTGTTTTCTTAATCTTGAAATCCAGATACAGTCATGAAGTTACTCCCTGTGGGAATATTTGATACTTGCCAAATTTACAGTCCAATAATAAGAAAAGGAGACTGAGCTTTGTTCTCACCTAGAACAAAGAATATGACTGCCCTCCTAATTTTGCTGTATGCAGATAGCTGTAGTTGTGTCCATAGTATTCCAGCTTTTCAGAACACTTAAATAGAATAATAGGGTAGTTACCCTACCAAAGATTTTACCACTGAAACTAGGGATTCAAGAAGTGGATGACACATAGGAAGCAATTAAAATGCTGCCTTGTAAAAAGTTTAGAAGTTTTTAAAACAGATTTTAAAATTAAACTTCCAGAAGTTCAGAGCAAGTACAGAAAGCTGTTTGACAAAGTGGGGGAAGCTGAGGGATTAAACTCACTAAGAGGATTTTGAGGCATGGGGAGTGACATGGTTGGGCAGTAGAAAGAGAAATCCTTTACTCTGTCATGTTTAACTGTGGAATTAGGATTGTCAGAAAAAAAGGAGGTTACAAAGGGGAGGTAATGAAAGGGATGGAGGGAGGTGTGAATCATGGTATGTGCACAGAGAATTAAAACAAGAATGACTTCACAGGATAGTAAGAGACAGAAGACCCAAGTTTTTTAAATCCTGACAGAGAGAGAGAAATGAGAAATGTCAGATAATATATTTGACAATCTCTAATTATTCAGCTCTTGTGAATTGGAAGTCTATTCTCAAAGCCAGCATTCCTTGCAGGCTGCTCTGGGTCCTAGAGGTGTCTGCCAGCTGGCCTTCTCATGTGCTCACAACCTCTCCTCTTCAGATATTTTGTTCTTGATGGTTGCATATAGATTTAAATTCTCCAAGCATAGTAAATTTTCAGCCATTTCTATTACTAATATTTTCAAGAACAGGTAGTTCTTTTCTATCACTTCTTTTCTCAGTCTAATACAGAAGTTTTCTGACGTTGAATTGACTTGAGCTAACACACCACCACATAATGAAATTGCAAGAATTTCTTGCCATTTTTTGTATCTTAGATGGGACTTCAGCTGGAAGCCCATCTTTAGCTTCCAATTTTCTGTCCTGCAAAGGAATAGTATTTATCACTTTAAAGGAATTCAATGGAAAGAACACAAAATGTAGGTACAGGATAGGGAATGGCAGGAAAAAATGATTGTAGAATAATTGTTTCTGTAAGGGGGTTGGTGGGAGAGGAAGAAAAATGACTGCACATAAAAATAATTGCTAAGGATAACCTAAGCAGGGAATATTAGATGGAATATCATGAAAAGATTCCTGACCCTGACATTTAGCTGTCTACAGAATGGCTGATCACTTAACTCCCTGAGTTAGCTTGGTTTATGTTTAAATGTTTCAAATGCTGCAAAATACTGACAAAGAGAAAAGTTTGCTGTCATATTCCATCTCTTCTACCTCTAGATTTTAGTCTGTTTTTGTTAGTTCCACTAGCTTATTAAATTAAATTCTACTTTAAAGGCAGAACAAATTCCAATGTATGAAGAAATTACCTTTGCTCAGCTGTCTTGTTACTGGAGAGGCCTTGAGACATGCCCAGTCCAAATAGAATTGTGGGTTGTCATTATTAAATCAGGCTTGATGTTGGGAACTGTTGCTTGTTCTCAAAGCTGATTTTTCTTTTTTTCTTACAGCCAGTGGTTTTGGTTTATCTCCAGTTAGTGAACATGACAGAAGCATGTCAGAGTTAATAAGAGATGTTTTCATTAATTTAGTGTATGATTGTTTCCATGGCCTGGAAAGTTTGGGAGAAAAGCATGAAAGAGAAACAAATTCATTCTAAAATATCTGCATACGCAGCATGTGAAAGAGTGATAATTTTCATTTGATAATTGCCCATTTATGTAGCAGATAGTGAATGAGCCAAAGGTGGCAGTGGCAGAAGTTACACAGCTGTTGGGAGCAGAGCCATTGCAGTTGCCTTTGTAAGACACTTTGGAACTGGCTGAACTTCTGCTGGCCTTGCATTTGCAGCCTTGTACATCTTTGATGCTGCTTTGGTATTCAAAATGTGTAGTTTAGTATGTTTGTCTCTTGCTCATCCAGTCCTTTGATCACTTCTGTTTTGATGGAAATTGAAACTAGCCTGGACTATTTACAGCAGTTCTCTGGAAATGATGACTTCCACCGTCTGAAATAATCCATCTTTTCCCAATATGTATTTTAGGGACCTGCTTTTAGAGCTCCTTCAGGTGCTTCATGGTGTAGTAAAATCTTACAAGACAAGGTATTCTGCCTTTAGGGTGATGTTAACAGTGACTTATCCAAAATGGTACATTTTGCTGAATTATGTGAAAGCTACAACAAAATTCTTTAAAAGACACTTTGTCCAACTTGGGGATCAAGGCAGATCTGGTTATATTCTCATCTAAGCCTCTCATGGAAAAGAGAGATTAATTTACTTTCTGCTGTCTAAGAAGTGTTACATCATGAGAGTACTGAAAATTTGAGGACATTTGCTAGACATTGGTCCTAATTGCTGGCTATTTACATGGGAAGTTAATGCACGGAACACATTCTATAAACCAAAAGAAATAATATATACTGTAAGTATTGCTTATTTCAGAAGGATGCAGCCAGACTAATCAAAACTATATTTAAAGTGCATTAGCTGTAAGTGTTTAGACAAGACCCAACAAATTGTTTCTTGGCTGCTGTAGAGAAGGCTTATACACAGCTTCAAAGGCTTTCACACAGGGTCAGAGTTTCCTTGTATCTTCCTTCTGTAAAAGCCATGAGTAAAAGAGCTGTCTCCTTCTCTGCTTTTCTGCACTGTTGATATGAAGGCACATCAGTTGTGTTATACTTTTCCTTTCATAAAATTTAAGGGGCTCCCACCTTCAGCCACACTACTCAAAAGAAGAATGCCTGAGATTATTTACATCTTTTGCTCAGATTTTATTTTTGCAATCTGTTAGCACTGTCCTCTGCTGCCTTTATGCTTTTATTTGTTTATTTTCAAAAAGCTATCAGAATCTGCTTTTTTTTTCTTTCCTTGCAGGAGATGTTATTTAACATGCCATCCATCACACAATTTAGGTGTGTGGCTAGTGCTCAGTGTCAGATGCATACTTACAACAAGCACTGGGAGAGGAAGAACTTCCAATCAAACCACCAGGCATACACAATTGTTTCTTTGTGCCCCTGTTTAACATATTCCAGCTAATAAAGCTTACTAGTACTTTCATTTATAATGGATGCACTGCCAAAACCCCTGACACTGAAAATAGTAACTTTTTAAAAGTAAGTATATATGAACTCCAATTAAAAAAAAAAATTGCATCCCAATTAATAGAATGTGACCCTTGCAGAAAAAAACCCCCAAACGTCAGACTTTCTACCTACAGAAAGTTGCTTAAAATTATTCTCTGTAGAGACTCGTGTTTCTCTGGCACAACTTGCAGTCTATTGTGGTAAGCATCTGCATTTTGAGAGGGAAGAGCTTTTTGGGAAAAGATCAAACTGCATACTGCACCAAACTAGTGTAACATGCAAACAGTGCTATTTAATCAGCAAGGAATTTTACTCTGTCATAGCATCCTATATAAGGGAAAATATAGGAGTGCTGGACATGTCCAGAAACACCATAGAAGTTGTTGATGTTTTGGGATGAATTCTGAGAAACTAAGTGAAATTGAATAGTCCTTGTGTATAGGTTTTGAAAAAAACAACCTAAAACCAAATGAAAGGAAACAAAACAAACAACCCCCCCCAAAAAAAAACCCAAAAAACAACAACAACAACAACAACAACAAAAAAAAAAAAAAAAAAAAAAAAACAAAAAAAAACCAGCAAAACCGCACATAACCACTACTCCTCACAATATAGTCCAGACCCTGCAGAGTACATGGAAGGGAGAATTGGCTCACATGTTAATTTCTTTAAATGACTCTTCCATCATATGTTGCCTGGATTAAAAACATTTGTGTTGAAAACGTCTTCTGCTTCTATCTCTAAATAAAATACAGGCATATGTTCACTAGAATTTCATCATGGTCACTGTTAAATAATCCTGATGTGATAGTAATACACTTAAGTTATTTCCCTTCTATTGAGATCTTTGGAAAAACAGTTTTCTTGCTATGTTTGATTGCCATGAAGAAAATGCCTTTAAAATTTATAGCAGTAGTCTGGAGTCAAGAAATACGATTTAACATCTAGTAAATTGTGTTTTTATGAAAAGTTGTGTATAGTGTCCTGGATTTAGGGGGAAGGCAACCACTGCAAAAACAAAATGCAGAATCATTGAGGCTGAGTTCTTCATTTTACTTTATCACATTTGGTATTACCAGCCTAGATAATACCACAATCAATATTTCCCCTCAAGTATTGGAAAAATGTAGTTCTCTGGTTTTTGTATAACTCCGGGTTCCAAAATGTTACTTCAGAAAAGAAATTTGCTACAAATGTCATGTGAAATGAACTTTCATCTTGTAACACTCTATTGGATTTTTTACCTGCATGCACTTTCTCATATTGAAAAACATGTGCATCTCATTTTATATATAAGTTGTTGTTGATTTGAGTCTTTCATGAGCTTAGATTCTGAAAACTAAAATTTTAATAACTTGTGGGACATTTGAGGACAATTGAAATGTTACATTTTCTGGTTAGAATGCACATATGCCATACCTGAGGATGTATGGCCTGTTATGAAGTTCTAAATATGAACAGTGCTTTATGAAGTGTTTTCTGGTTTTCTTCTCTGTATCTTTCATGGTGGTCAAGTTGTCAATAAATAGGCTCTTTGAATAAACTGAAAGGAGATTCAAGCTGAATTTTGGAGAGGCAGGAGAAAAGGCTGAAATTGAGTGATGGAATATTTTTCCAGCAATGTGATACAAGTTCTGCATTTCTACTCTCTCTGGTTGCCAGTTTAAGTTGCCCTTTCCCTTCTGTCCTTTGTTTGATTATTAATTTTCCTGTCTTTCAGACAAAGTTACTCTGATTCAGCCTGAGATGGGTAGTGGGAGAGGAAAGGAGTATCTTTAGGAGATAAATGCTCTCTCTTTTGATTTGCCTGGTAGCCAAAGTAATCCACTGAAGAAGACTGACCCTTCACACATGTCAGCTGTGCTGGGTTCCAGATTCCTCCCTGAAGTTTAAAAATTGGGAATGGGGAAGATGGGAGGGAAATTTTAGTTACAACCAGGTACTTGGGCTTTTGGAAACCAGTGTGTACCTACAGGTGCAACTGATGATCAAGATAGCCTGGAGGCTAGCAAATGAAAGTCTCCAGATGCTGTAAAGGCAGCTATGGTAAGGGTGGTGTGTGGAGTTGCTAAGATAACCTGGTGATGGAAACTCTTTGGGATTCTCTAGTGCAACTTTTGTTATTACATGAAAAGTCTAATGTGTTTAATACCCACCTTTTGCCAGTACAGTTGTTGTTCAGTGTACCTTGAGCTTTTATTGTGCTTTGTTGTTCTTCCCAGAGGAAACTCAGGTCTCTCATAAACACTTAAAAGTTTTTCTGTAACATATTTATAGCTTGGTTTTCCATCCTGGTTTTATTTCTCAGTGTTTCCTTGGGACAATTTGAGGATATTGTGTCCTTAGTACAAGAATCTGCTGTTGCTCAATGGTGATCTAGCACACTTTTTTTGTAGATGTTCATGTGTGTACTCATTTATACTTTCACTGGTGATATGCACAGAACAAAGAACATGTTGCAACAACACCAGCCAGTATCTGTTCCCAGGGAGCAGTTTCTATCAATCTCTTCACCTCAAACCTATGCTGTTTTAATCATACTGGCAACAAGTCATGTTCTCATGACATACTTGAATTGGAGTCAACCCCTTCTACAGAATCCTGGAAACTTTTTATCTGCAGCTTTCTCTTTACCTCATTTGACTTTACTGTCTCTACTAACTTCTTTCCTTGTATATTTATAAAGAAATTAAATATTAGTTAGCTTTTTTTAAAAAGCATGTTTCTTGGACCATGTAGAATAACTGAATCAGTTGTAGAATAGAAAGGGTAAGGTTGGTTGTTAAGTTGCAAAGTCTGTAGGCAAAGTCCTGGAAATATTTCAGTTCTGTGTCTATCTTCCTTATGTGTAGCTCTGCTACGATTACAATGGTGTAATTAGGATAGATTTGTATTGAATGTCCTGCAGCTGGGAAGAGTAAAAGTGAATTACTTGAGCAAGATCTGCAACTCCAGTCTGAGTTTGTGAATGCAGGTAGTTTCAGAAAATGATCATGCAACTTATGTGTTTTAGGGATATGGGCATTGCAGAGGACCCGTTTTTTGGAGTAGCTTTTTCCAAAAGGATATTTGACACATATTTCACTATGGCAGGAGTAGCATCTGCTAGCAGAGTCATTTTGTCTTTTTTCATTCCTAGTAATAGAACTAGTTAATTTGCATTTTGTTTCATTTGTAGAATTTGCAAAATCCAGGTGAACACTTCTACTTATTCTTGAAGATCAGTTAAATAAATGCTTAACTTTCATTGCTGTTCTGACCTTACCTTGGAATCAACAATTTTTAAAAGCCATAATTCAAATGTCCTCACCTTTGAACAAATTGGTGATTCACATTCCCTTTGGTCTGTCCCTGTCTTGCGTGGTTAAAAAATGTCTGCCTGAAGACTTCAGTGTCTTGAGAAGAGCATGATGGACATAAGAAATGCTGGCCAACATTCAAGCATATGTTTTTGTTTCAACAGGTATGAAGCTTCCAAGAATGGCTTGGAAAGGGAATAGTGAAGTGTGTAAGACATTAGTGGGAGGAGAAAAGTTGAAAAATAGCTACAGATTCCTATCAGTTATTCTGAAATTGCTGTTTTATTACCATTAATATGTGGGAATAAACATTGCTGAATGCACTCAAATAATTAAAAATACTAATTTTTCATGCAGTTATGTCGGATAACAAGAACTGGAGTGGATGCATTAGGTGAAACTTGTTCTTCATGTCTCTGTTTCTCTCTGTGCAATCTTGTCAGAAGTTTATTTAACAGATAGAATAAGTTTCTTTTAACATTCACCTATTAAAATATTTAAGCAGGTACAGCCCTGATAAAATCTTAACTAAACATGCCTTTCAAGCTTATTAATTCAGGACATATAATCAGTTTTGTGTACTACTGTGATAACCATTGTGTTTAATTTTGAAAGTTAGAGACACAAAACCTAATAAAATTAGAATAGAAGCCTCTGAGAACAGTGCCTGAAGGAAAAATTAAATTCATTCCAACACAAGGAGATATGAAGTACAAATAGAACAGCAGTAATAATTTTAGTATGACACAAAGTTTCATTAAAAATCTATTTTGTTGCATTCAATGTCAGGGTTGGGGAGGCTGACTGAATGTAGGGTCTTTTGATATTTATCTTAGAGGAGAGACTCGTGTCTAATAGTAGTTTGTGGTGCTTGCCATCTGGTTAGCCAGTGCTATGTAGGTGTCATATTTTCTGTAAGCACACATTCCTCTGTCATGTGTAACACTGGGGAGTGCAGGGATAGTTAGGTAAATAAGTTATTTCAGCTTGCAGCCATAGGAAGAGAAACTAGAGGGAGGTGACATTGGCAATGAGACACAACCTTTCATGTGAAGGTCAGGGATTTAAGTCTAAGGTGAAGTGACAGGAGTATTAGTTAGTACTGACAGATTTTATGTGGCCTAGGGACATAAATTTGATGTTAAGTCCAAGTAGACAGAAACCCACATCACACAAACCTATCTGTATAACCTGGATCTAGCTGGTGTTTCAGATGTTCTTTCTTTCATTTCCTCTCTGTAGCTGGACATGGGGGAAAAAAATCACAAGCTCAAAAGGTTTCTCATGCTATGGAGAACATGAAGAAATTTGTGCCTCTGAAAATGCAGAGATGACACCAGCCTGCAGCCATTCCTTAGGCACACGATAGGATGGAGGTGGATTCCATGTACAAAGCACAGCTCAGTTTGATTCCAGAGTGTGACCTTGAGGAGAGCTTTCCCACTTTTTGGGGAAATGCTGTAATCACTCCACATATTCCTTCTAATGCATACTCAAATGTTTCACATATGCTGAAGGAATTCCAAGTGAGATAACTTCCATTTTATGGTCCTCCATCTGTGGTAATCACACTGTGATTTTGGAAAAGAGCAGGACAAGAAACCTTTGTATCTCCTCCCTTTCTCTTAATGCAATTGACTTGTTTTTCACATTTCTGCAAGTCTCTGAGTTATCCATCTGCTTTCTATTCTGAGTTGGGAAAGCATTGGTTTGTGTCTGGCATAGAATTATCAAGTCATAGAATCATTTAGGTTGGAAAAACTTTTGAGATCTTGGAGTCCAACTGTTAACTTGGTACTGCCAAGTCCACCACTGAACCATGTCCCTAGGCATCACATCTACATCCCTTTAAATACCTTCATGCATGCTGATTCCACCAGTTCCCTGGGCAGTCTGTTTCAGTCCTTGACAACCCTTTTGGTGAATAAAATTTTCTTACTGTCCAATCTGAATCTCCCCTGGCACGAGGTGAGGCTGTTTTTCTTGTCTTATTACTACTGCTTGGGAGAGGAGGCCAACCTTCACCTGGCTACAACTTCCTTTTGGGTAGTTGTAGAGAGCCATAATGTTCCCCCCAAGCTGCCTTTTCTCCAGGCTGAACTACCCTGGTTCCCCCAGCTGCTCCTCATAAGACTTGTGCTCCAGACCCTTCAGCAGCTCTGTTGCCCTTCTCTGGACACATCTGTGCATGCTTTAAAAGATGGTAACAGGCAGCAGACATACAGAGCCCAGGCAACTCACGCACTTGAACTGTCTTTCAGCCTTGGAGTAGGCCAAACATCTTGGAGTGCATATTGTCACTCTTTTTTCCTGCTTTGCCACATGTGTACTTTGCACCAGGTTTACCAAAGTCCCCTGCGCTCTAAATGCGTTCCAGAACCTCTGGGTTACTGCTTCCAATAAAGCAAAACTCTTTTAACTTAGAGCAGAAATTCCATCCTGGAAATCATCCTGACAACAGTTGTCTCATCTGGTCTTTTGCAGACATTGTTTGAGTTTGAAAATCAGCCTCTTCTCTATCTTGGTGAAAACTTGTGTCAAACATACTTTAAGTTTCACAAGAGTATATAAACAAAGAAATTAGGGTCAGATAAACATGTAGGGTGTGCTATTGCTTTGTACCAAAACTCTGGTTTTTTGAGATACATGAGTAGAATTGAGTAGAGAAATCTGCCAGTGTTAGTTGCAAGTACTTTGCTGTGTCTTTGTGAATGTGACTTTCGTAGGTACTAGAAATTGTGGACTGATTTCTTGCTTGTGTGAATGCATACAGTTCCAATAATTTCTAAATAAGACAGGGGTTTCAAGTCTCTATTTGTTAGTATTTTCCATGGAAGCTGTCATAAATAGAAGAATAAATGTTAATCTTCACTCTATTCCTACATAATAAAGAGTTGCTTAGTCCCATTTTACTGACAAAGACATCAATACAATATAATGAACTAATATGAATGTAGAAATGAGAAAGAATTATTTTTAAGTACACAATTAAGCCTCAGTAGAAGTGCTGTTTTAATGATCAGGAACAAAAAGAAACTGAAAGGTCTACCATTGGTGAAAGAAGACTTGTAGTTTGAAAGTTATGTCGATATCTTGAAGACATGTTTCATACACTATATAAAGTAATTATTTTTATGGTCAGTGTAAGATATTTTCTTGCATGTTGCAAGCCAAGTAATGTTCTGTTTCTGTGGATTCATTCATCAGTTCATAAAACTTTTAGAAATGAATTGCAAATATTTAATAAAATGGATTTCACACCAATTTTAATTTTTACCATGATTTTGACTATCCTAAGTAGAAAAGAGGTCTTTTATCTTGTGGTAGTGAAATACTGTATTGAAGATTACAGTTTTACTGTATCCATCTGGATCTTGAAGGACATACTGGGCTTTGATAGAACTGATTTCCAAGTTGTATTCTGCTTTTTGTATCTGTAACAAAATTTTCTGAGCAAAAGAAATGGGGATTATATATAGATCCAGAAGAAAATGTGAATTAGTCTGTCTGGAATCAGTGTCATAATTACAAAAGGTGACCTCAGGAGATCACATATCCTGACCCCGTGCTTAAAGCCATGTCAACTAGAGCTGGTTGTGTAGGCTTGGGTCTTGAATATCTTCAAGGACAGAGACCCCACAGACTCTCTGGACAGAAGTTTCAATGTTCTACAGCCCTTGTAGCAAAAAAGCTTTTTTTTTAAAGTGGAATTTCTTCTATTTCAGTTTCTGCGTGGTGCCTCCTGTTCTGTAAGTGGGCACTGCTGACAAGAGTCTGTCACGCCCTTGTTTACATCTGCCACCAAGAATTTGTACACTTTGATGAGATCCTGAAGCCTTTTCTTCTCCAATTCCAGCTCTCTGTTGCCTTTGCTGGAAATTATCCAATTTTTATTTATTTTTTTAAACTAACTTTAGTCAGGGGTTTGTTCTTCTTTGCACAGGGAGAAGGGTATTGAAGTTTCTATTCAAAAGACTCTCTTCCCTGGGTGAGGCCTGGTGAGCCAAACACCTCAATGGACTGGGAGTTGCCAGAAGATGCAGAAGAAACAAATAACCATTAACAAAGATTTCCCTTGAACATTATCTCCTGGTGTGTTGGACCCACTTGGTCTGGGAAAAAAATTAATAAAAGAGGCAAAGAATGAGGACCAAATTATCATCAAAGGTGAAGTGATCAATAGGAACCCAAATATTAAGAACTGTGTAATTTGGGACCTATGAACATTGAACCAAAGAATTGCTTTGGGTTTGTTTGTGTAAATGTGTGAAAAATCTAGTAAAGAACCATGTGTGATGGAATTATTTTCACTGCACAACCCGGACATGCGTGGATGAAATTATTTCTATTGTGCATCCTGGTCAGAACAACATCCTGGTGAGAATAAAGTAATGCCTTTATTCTCTAACACTGAAAAGATATTGATGGAGAGTTTTTGTTTTTCCTGCAGTTTCGGTGACACCTCCATCACACCTGTGGTCCAGTGTAGTCATGTTGTTCTTGTTCTGGGGAGCTCCAAGTTGGACACAGCACACAGATGTGTCCCAAAAATGTGTAAGCTGTGTCTCTCCAGTGCTGAGTGACAGAGAAGGATCACCCTCCTTAACCTGCCGGCAGGACTCTGCCTGATGCAGCTTGGGTGCCATTGGCCTTGTTTATGGCACAGGCACACTGCTGGCTCATGGTCAATTAGCTGTCCACCAGGACCCTGAGCTCCTTCCTCTGCCAAGCTGCTTTCCAGCTGGTCCCCAGCATGATGCTTGAAACACAGCCAGCTCTACTGGACTCTTTTTTCGCTCTGTCTCCCATAGGATTCGTACAAATGGGTCCTTGAACAGGCTAAACACTACTTTCCCGTAGACCAGAGCTCACATCCTGCCATTTGCCTTACTCCTTCTTCTCAGGATCCTGAGCCCCACCATCTTATGTTTACTGCAGACCTTCACTGCATTCTCAATCAGTTCTTCCTTGTTTGTAATTACCAGGTCTAGCAGAGCATCTCCCTCTGGATTTATTCCATGGTGCGTTCCTGCAGGTTCTGGGAATGCCTGAAGTTAGTGCTGCATTGAGACATCTGTTGTACACTTTGGAAGCAACGTGTATGGGAAAGAGAAAATGTTACATGCAGATTAAAAAAAATCAGTAATGAATAATGAGAATCTTAGAAAAAACCCTGTAACTAATAAGAGGATAATCTTGGCAAAATTCTGAGAAACCTTGTGCAGGTGCCAGGAATGTAGGATAAGCCATAAAAGTAAAAAAGAGTTATAGTAATCAAATAAAAGACTTATTGAGTGTCTTAGCATACTAGACAATGAAGTCCCTTGGGCATGGAGGCAATGGCAAGAGCCTAACCTATGGGAGGATTTGTGGAGTAAGAGGGAAAGATCAGAAAAGCCTCTGTCACAGGCTGTCAGCACAGGCCTGTGAACTGTGAGAGAAAGAAATCTTAGTTATCACAGCAGAAAGACCTGGAGCCACTATCCACTATAAAAAAACAAGGACAAATGGCATTGCTAGTTCTGATAGGTCATTGTAACTGTAGAAGTGGGACATTTCTGGGAGAATGGATTACATTATCAGTACTCCTTGTAGTATGTACCACGGGGTGGTAAGATGCAAAAATTTCATTGTGTTCAGTTGGTGGTGATGAATAATAAAAGCATCTGGAGGTGTGGCTCACAAGGCAGGCTTGTCAGCTGACAGTGTTTAAAATCCAGTTTGACTTTTGCATGCTGCAGTGATAGCCCAGCAGGGCACATTTTTTAAAAAGGTTTGTGTGATAATGGGTATTAGAAAAAACATTTTTCTAAGGGTAAACACTGAAACAGTTTTCCAGAGAAGTTATAACATTTTTAATGTGAGAAATTTCAGTACTTGACTGGACAAAACTCTTAAGTGATCAGATACAAGTTGATCCTGCTGTGAGCAGGATATGGAAATCAATGCACAGTCAGAAGTCCCTTCCAACCTCAAGTTTTCTCCCAGGCCTGCTGTCTGCACAGGGACATAAGTGTTAGTTTTTAAGCCTCCTCTCTTACAGTGCTCTGCTGTTCCTACAGCCATGTAAGGGTTGTTTTGACTTGCTTCCATCAGCATTCTTCTTGGGGGATTTGTAAAGTCTATTTTCTTGAGGGCAGTTGAGGGGTAGCTACTCAGGATGGCTTTCAGGACATTTCAGGTCATCACAATGCTCTAAAGCAGTGCTAGTGAGGCAAGGTTCTGACTTATTAGGGATCATCTAGTGTTCTTGAGAGGAAACAATATTTGTAATTTGTTTTGGAGAAAAATCTACTGTTTTTACAGTTTTGAAAAGGGAAGCTTGCTAGTAATGCCTAGTATCACTGCGTACAAGCAGGCTTTGTAAATGCTTCAGCAAAAGAAGTAGTACTGGATATTAGTGTTTATTTTAGCTGAGATTAGTTATGATATCTGAAAAAAGGAATTTCAGAGATAGAACATGTGGGGACATTGCTAGATCTGTAATAATGTGGAATCCTTTATATCCCTGAAGTGAAAAATATAAAAATATATACTCTAGATTATAAAAATTATCTACTATATATGTATGAGAAGTCTTCCTTTGATAAGTGTAGAAAAAAGAGAGCTTCTCTCTTCACATCAACTCAGATGCCATTTAAGCTTTCCTACAGGGGTATTGCAGAGATTCTTTGCTGATCTTTGAACTATCAAAAAGCAGATACAACATCTTCTTTATGCAAGGGTAAATGATATTTCAGTGATACCTGATTTTGTTTAGAAGTAGTTACTGTTACAATTTTTCCTCTTAAGACCTCTAGAAGTGGGTTGAAATATGTAATTTTATATCCTTATTTTCAAAATAGAGTATTATGAAGAGTGGTATTATTTCTGAAATGTCACAGCTCAGGAATAGGAAATAAAAGGCGCTGGAGGACTTAAATATGGAAATTCTAAGTCTTAAAATCCAACATTTAATCTGAGAACGGTAGTCATTTCAATACTTGGTTATCTTTTGAAGCTCATATAGTTTCTATGTCTTGTTACCTTTACTACAGTTCTCTTATCAGTAATAATTTCTTTTCAGACTAATTTTCTCCTTCACTGTCATACATGCTATAAATGATACCAGCTCATTTACTACTACTAGTTATTAACTACTAAGTGGTTTTGAGATTTACTTTAAACAGGGAGGTTTGATTGCAGTACTTTCCAAGAACACTTTAGTTCCAATCACTTCTACAAAGTAGAGATTCAGCTTTGTAGAGTTTACTGTATGTTGTGACACAGGGGCTCTTTGAAGGTTAATCAGATTTTTAGCAATAATAGGGTTGGATTCTTGTGTGACTGAGTCACTTCTGTTTTATGTGCAGATCTGTCATTTAACCAGAAGCCTGGAAGTTAAGACTTAATACACTGCATATTAAGTAGAAAAGATAGTTGTTGTTTTAATCTTTTTTTTTTTCCTTCTGAACTTCACTATATCTTTAGGACGGTAAATTAGTTGAGACAGCTAGACTGATTATTTAGAAACCATTCCTAATGTGTGTAAAATCTAATAAAAGGAGCTGTACAGTGAAGTCATATTATTTGGACACCAAAGCTAAAACTAATTTTCTGAAATATCCTTATATATACAAAATGAAATCCACTAAATGTGGTGATGTTCCTGATTTACATGTAGGGCATGATTTAATCTAATTGCAGTTTAACTGGGGGCAGTTAGTGTTTTCTTAAAGGCAAGTACAAACACACACAAATCTTTGTAGCCCAAAACAAATATTTGGGGAATGGCCAGAGTAGACTGTCATAAAGAGTTTTAATCAAGTAATTTTTTTTACAACTGAATATCTCTGATACACCTCCATGCTTGAATTTAGCTGTTGAAGTTGACAAAATTACACACAGTAGAGTAGGCTTGTGTTTAAGCATTACTGGACAAAGTATTTTTCTTCTTGTAGCAATGCCCCGCACATCTTAAAATACAGGAGAGTTTATATTAAAATATATGTATTATGTGTATATCTTACCTTGCATGTTAGTTTAGCTCTAATCCCATGCCATATGTACTATGTTACAATACTCAGGACTCTGTGTTGCTGATGGGCACTCAGCTTTGTCATCCTGTCTTCCTCAAAGGTTGAAATGCTGAGCTTGAATAATGATAGTGTATACAAAACACAGTGTCCCAGCAAGAACTGTTTAAATGGTTATCTTTGTAATGCAGTGCTTGAGAAATTTTGGTCAAGTATTTATCCTGCTCTTGGAAGAGCTGGGTTAGATTCCAGAATGGAAGATGATGTGTGATGTGTTTGCTGCAGTCAGTGTGGTGCTACAGCACACAGGATTACAAATTCAGATTGTTTAGGTTTCGGAAGGCCTTTGGTGGAAAAGCCAAGGGACTGATATACAGAATCTTGCTGCATAATACAAATTAAATAACTATTATAAATATTTTAAAACTTGAGGAATGTTGGTTTGCATACAGGAATGAAGTTCTGCCTGGACACAAAATATCAAGTAGGAAGAGTTGCATTTGTTTTGCTGTGCGACTTGAAGAGAGAAAGGTTTGAGGTGGAGTAGGAAGAGAATGAGTCAAGGCAAAAAAGGCCCCCATAAGAAGGGAGAAAGGAAATACATTCTGCAGATTAAGAAGTGCTTTAAGGAAGGATGCTGTGAAAACTGGTGCCAGCTTTGCTATGTGGGTAGGGAGCAGAAATGCTATTGCTCGGTGTTGCCATTTTCCCAAATATATTTGGAAGCTACTACTGTGGATGATACTAATGCATCCTAAAATTGCCATGCCATATTTACTACTTTATATTTGTAAATCTGTGTATATGAAGACTTTATTTAGTCATAGTTTTGAAAGCAAGTTAAGCATGATGGACTTAAATTTAGTCATGCCAGCTGTTTTAGATGCCTACTACTTAGGTACATGATATGCTGCCTTTCTTTTTTCCTTTATTCTCATGCTGTTAGCACAGTCCTTATAAACTGAAGCCATCTGGCTGTTCATAGCTGTAATGCTATCCAAATGTGTAAATTACTAAAAATGTATTCCCTTATGCTTAGGAACACAGGCCTGAATTTGGTGCTGGGTTCCTCTGTCCAGAGAAGCTGGGATTAAGAGTGTTTTAGTCATAGTTTATTTAGTGCCATAAATTTAATTTGGACTAGAGAGAATAGAAAATTGTGAAGTGAGGGAGTGTTTGTGAGAATAAAAATGAGTAATGAGTATGTGGGGAAGGAGAGAAATTATAGGCAATTTTTAAATTGGATTAAATTTGGGATCCTAATTTTTATCTGACTTCTGTTTTCCTCTGATTTTGGTCCAAACACAAATCAACTTTATATGCTGCTTATACATTTAAGGTAAGTATTGCAGAAATACCCCTGCACTGGCAGGGGGTTCATGCAAGGAAAATATCCAGTTAAATAATGTAAGACCTTGTTTTGGTACTTAGAATTTCAGATGGACTTACTTGGAAGAAAACTGGAGAAAGTGAACCACAAAAATTTGAATAGAAATATTTTTAATGGGTTTCCAGGTAATTGTGAACTGGAGGGGAACACTGTAAACCTTGAAAGCAAGTTAAGCATGATGGGCTTAAATTTAGTTTGTTGCCTGAGGAAACAACTAACTTCTAGCATTATTTAACTGAAAATGTACATGAAGAGTTGAAAAGAACCCGAGTTACAGTCTAGAGGACTTCACTGTTTAAGCTTGGTGTTTTGGCATACAGATGCTTGGGATTTGGATGTGTCGTGACTAAGGCTGCTTGATCTGGTTCTAATATCCTGTTTAGCTCTTGGTCATACCCCATTGCAGCACTACTGGCTGGGGATGGAGTGCCTGGATAGGGGGCAGGCAGGAAGGGACCTGGGGGTGCTGATTGACAACAGCTGAACATGAGCCAGTGTGTGCCCAGGTGGCCAAGGCAGCCAAGGGCATCCTGGCCTGTGTCAGGAATGTGTGGCCAGCAGGACCTGGGAAGTCATTCTTCCACTGTACTGGGCACTGGTGAGGCCACACCTCGAATGCTGTGGCCAGTTCTGGGCCCCTCAATTTAGGAAGGATGTTGAGGGGCTGGAGTATGTCCAGAGAAGAGCAGCAAGGCTGGTGAAGGGTCTAGAGAACAAGTCCCATGACAAGTGGCTGTGCGACCTGAGGTTGTTTAGCATGAAGAAAAGAAGGCTCAAGGGAGACCTTATTCTCTGCAGCTGCCTAAAAGGAGGGTGTAGGCAGGTAAGGTTTTGTCTCTTCTTCCAGGCAACCAGCAAGAAGAAGATAGCACAGTCTTAAGCTGCACAGGGGGATATTTAAGTTGGACGTTAGGAAGAATTTCTTCACAGAAGGAGTGATTGGACATTGGAATGGGCTTCTCCAGGGAGGTGGTGGAGTCACTGTCCCTGGAGATGCCTAAGAAAAGACTGGATGTGGCATTTAGTGCCATAGTCTAGTTGACATGGTGGAATTTGGTCATAGGTTGGACTTGATGATCTCAAAGGTCTTTTCCAAACTTACTGGTTCTGTGATCCCGTGATTCTGTGGTTATGTGATTCTTTGTGTATGTGATGCTTGTATAAGTTTGCTGTCCTCTTGCAAGTTAAGGTGCTCCTTATCTTCACTGTCTGCTGAAGGAAGATGTAAAGAAAAGTACTTTTCAGTGTTTTGAATATTGAAAGTTATTGCTGTGCTTTTCTATGTGAAATGTGTTGATGGGCAGATTCATTCAATAAAGATCCTATTCTGTGAACCCAAACCTCCACCCATGAAGTCTTCTTCATCCATGAAGGGCAAAGATGAAGAATCATTATTCTTCCATTACTCTTGCATTACCTGATACACATCTCTCTGAGGGACATGAAATAACTCTGCATGGTGGTTTTCAAAACTTAATACAAATGTTATTCTACATTAAATGAAGTGATTGAAAATATTGCTTGTAGTTCTTTCCTAATGTTTCATATTTATGATCTCTAAGGTTGCATAGAAAGAAGTCTTTTCTTTAACTAAAACTAGGATAGACATTTCTTAATATTCTTTTTAATCAAGCACAAGGTAGTTCACCTGCATTTTATGAAGTTTTTGCATGACAAATGCAATTGGCCTGTGTGACGACATATGGGATGGGAGATTATTTTTTAGTGGCATAAACCATCCTGCCTAGAAAAGGATGGCATATGCACATGTATGTGAATGTGTGGTTCCTCTTCCTAATTTTCTTGTGTTTAGAATATTAATTTCTTTTCAAAATATTTCAATATGCTTGATTGAAATGCTGCACGTGACCTAAAGGCAGACTATAGGAAACGTCATGCTGATGCAGAAGGAAATAGACTAAGAAAGATTAATCTTGTCATGTTGCATGCAAGCTGTCTTACTCCATATTTATTTTTAGTGAATTTGGCAAATATGTACTGTCCTGTACAGTTACTTGTGGTTTCTCTGCATATTTAAAACAAATACTTATACTTACAGATACCTACAAGCATTGCTTTGCCATGCTTGTGTTCTTCTGGTGTTTCTATAGGGTTGTTTTGTATAAATTATTAATGTCTGTGTAGATTTGGAGCTGAGAATCACATAACAGCTTTGAAAGCAGTGTGGAAAATGCAATAATCATATGTCCTTGATAGCTTTAACTGTCTTTGTTATTAGCCCACCTATACAGAGTATTATAATGCTATTATTTTATTATATTACTTTAAAGAATATAGTGATTTAGACTGAATTTCAGAAATATTTCCATTCATTGCTGAGACATATTCCATCTACTTAAAGACCAAGATAAACACAGTGGGTTTTGTTATTTTATAACTGTGTCTTATTTTAAGAATGTCTATGGCTATCAGCATGATCAGTGAAACTTTCATTTCAGCAGCTGCTACAAAAACATCATAGTTTGAAGAAAAAAACTGTTTTGAAGAAACTTTCACATAGAGGTACAATGGTTGTATTTATGTAATTGCTCTTGGCAACAGCTTCAGTAAATTTAAGTTGAAGTTCATCCATAAAATTAAGTGACTTTCTCAATCCACTTGAACCTTGATCTGTTTTGGTGTAATGTTCTGGAGTTGGTGAAGAAGCTTTACAATTGGAGTCTGTAACCCCAAATGAGATTACACCACCTTCTTCTGATTCAGAATTTCCTGCTGTTGCAATATGTGTTGTTCCACAGAAATGAGGAGTAATTCCCACTCAGACACTATTGAGATTGCTCCCAGGGAACAGTGTTAGCGATGTATTTTTTCACTGCTAAAGAAAAGGCATCCTATTGTAAACTTGGTTGTTTCTCAATGAGTTTACAAACTTGTTCTAAATAATTCACTTAATCTTGAAGCTCTGTTTCCCAGGAGACAAAATACTTATTTTCTTAAAACCAATTTTTGCTTTAAGAACAAAGAAACCGCATGGTGGTTTTGAAGCTGTGGAATAGACGTCCTTTATACCACAGACAATTGTGTTTTCACTCAGAGCCTTTTCTGTTCTTTAAAAAAAATAGTATTATTTGTGGATTCCTCATTGAGTGGACTGTATTGAATCTGCATCAGTTGGCTGCAAAGTGTGGTGGTGTTGGAGCTCTCCCCTGCATAGGCAGGTTGCAATGGGGCTGCACGTTCAGGAATGAACAGAACACAGAGCAGAATTCCTTCATGCATTGGCCTCACTACCAGCAAGTGTGAACATGTGCACAGTCCTCCCTTAGAAGGAAGCAAAAAGAACAGTCACAGTGAGCCTTTCTCTTCTCTGCTCTCATTTCAGGAACATTACCTCCAAAGCTGGTATTGCTTTTCTCAGATGATCTGGTTTCAAGCTATGTTGCTATTAAGTACTTCTACTGCAGGGCAGTGTCCCTGGAAAATGTGCTGTTTGCAATCTTTTGCGTTGGCCCTTTGAAGGTCATGACATTAAATCACAAACTCACAGGAATACCCCTGAGAAATTCTGAGGCTTTTACAGAGGGGCCATCCATCCCAGTTTAAGCACTTTTGAAGGAGGGGATGTTTTGGAATAAAGATTGCAGCATGTCTATTTTCTACCAAGAAAATGAGTCTGTGCTGGAAAGCAAACACATGTTAAGGCTGGATAACCAGAAAAGGGAGTTGACGCATGAGAAGGAAAGAGTAAGCTGTTCTTCAGATTTTGATCAAAAGCTTTTTCTGCTTCTAAGGCATGACTGTTCTGTTTCTTGTAACACACACATTTATAAAGATCTCACACTCTGTTTTCTAAATTTAAAGGGGTTTGGTGCATTCTGGTAGACCCATGGCAGTTCAATGGGTATGATTATTTCCTTTTCATGACTTTTGTTTAATACTATGGGTATTTCAGTTATGTTACCTGAGTTTATTCTTGGTTAGATGAAAAAACACTGATGTATGATGAGTACCTGATACCTTTTATCTTGCCATGATGGTTCATTAATTTTAATAACCAGTGAAAACAGATTTATCTGACATGAAGAAGAAAATAGAGATTTACATGTTTGGGCTCCAAGTTACTTCCTTGCAATGTTTACTGCATACTTTGCAGCATAGACTCTTGCCCTCCAGGAGTTACAACAGGAAAATGCATTATGTTCTCATTTACAGTGCTAGACTCGTTGTCCAGTGATGAATGGTAGATGTGATAATATGCCAGGAGATCCTCATCCCTTAGGGAGAAGAAGGTGGAAGAAAGAATTAATATTTTTTATATTTTTCTGGATCCCACAAGTCTGAGACTTGTTCAACATCAGCTAACCAGAGAGTGGGAAGCATCCCTTTGTGTGTGGCCAGTTCTGAGCAGAACACAGGTGGATGCTCCAGGGTCTCCTTCAGTTTTTCCTTACTGCTGAGTTGTCATAGGTTGAATACATCCTGCTCTTGGTTTTGTGCTGTTGTACCATTTTACCACACTGCCTGCTTGGCTCAGTTTTTATCCCTCCTTGATCTTTCCATTGTAATCATAGATCCATCAGCCCTTCAGCTCAAGGCCCAGCTGGGGAACTGTCACACTTGTGGTATTTGTCTGATGCTACTTGTCAACATTTGAAGGGTTCAGATCTGCAAGCAGATGTTTCTGGAGATGCCCATACTACTATTCTCTACTGTAGTCACAAAACCTTCTTTGCAGAAAACCCATCTGGGACTTGCTACCATGTTTTAAAATATCCTCATGACTAATAAACTATAAAATATCTTGTCATTGTTGTAGCACTTAGGGGATCCAGTAATAAATTAGAGGTCCTCTGTGACAAGTACCATAGGTATATAATAAAACAAAAACCTCTGGGAATGCTTCAGTCTAAGTTCATATTTTTTCCTTATGCACCCAAAAATAGGATTAATCAAATTTCATGCCTAAGGGCCTAAGCGGATGGACTATGAAAGAAAATTTCACGAGTCAGCAGTGTAGCAGTCCTGCATCACTGGAAAGTATGCACTTTCGTAATGTATGAGATAAAACCTTGCATTTAAACATTTCTCACAGCTTATCTAGTTTCCCTTAGACAGTGGTTTAAAGTAGTAGAATCCCAGATTAATATTCAGCAACTAGAGAACAATGTTTAATTTTATTTGAAATATTTCTTTCCTCCTGTTCTAAACGAAAATGTCAACTTTGTTACAAGATCATTAAAATGCTTAAGTGCTAAACAGGATTTTCTGATTCAGTGTTTTCATGTCTTTTCTTAACTACTTTTTTAGGTTGTATTGGTCAGTGGACATCTGGACAGCTGGGACGTTGGGCAGGGAGCTATGGATGATGGTGGTGGAGCATTTATATCATGGGAGGCATTATCACTCATTAAGGATCTGGGTAAATCTTTAATTTTAAAATATTTTTAATGCATTACATTTCCAGGACATTTTGTATGATATCTAAACTGGATTTTCTATTTTATCTATGTCTCTGAGCACAAATATTAATTTTGTCACTATACTAAAACTAGTGTAGAAAAGCTAGTTCAAAACAGACTTTTTAGATTGTTGAGTTGATATCAAGTAACTTTTCCGCCTTCATCAGATGGAACCTCTTTTTCCTCCTTATTCCCTTTTTCCACAAATGTAACCCGTGGTCAAGAGGAATGCCCACTGTATTCATTAGAAACTAAAATCAGCTGCTGCTCCTGCCCTTGCAGCCTTTAAACAATAAACTATCTTTCCCTGCTTCCCAGTGGAAGGATTTGTGCACTTCAACAGTCTCAGTCTTTCTTGAAGAGCTCTTTGTAGACAAGCTCTGTTATGTGATTAACTGCTTGCATATGCAGTCCTGAACATCAGACATCCCTGTGAGTTCCTATTCTTTATTTTGCATTGTTTGAACCTCTGATCTCTCAAATTCCCAGCTTTGGAATGATTGGATTATCAATCTATAACCAAAACAAAGTGTGCCTGTTAAAATTTTTTGGTCTTTTAAAAGCAAACTAAATAGGATTCTTCCAGAAAGAATCTAAGTGTACTCCTTCTTTCAGTGTTTTTTAATTTTTTTTTTTATGATGCTTGGAAAAATTGCCTGTGTTTCTTCCACTTTCAAGGACAAGAAAGTTATTCTGCTGTGTTGGGTATTCTATACTATTCAAAATAAACTGTTGTGTGTTTCTTAAGGGCAAGTTCATGGTGGCATTGTATAATTTTTATTCACTGGGTTTCCGTTCACGCGTGACTGAAATGCATCACTTTCTTCTGTTTAAATATTTCATTTCCTTTGGTAGCAGCCTGTGTGTTTGCTGTGCAACCTGTGGTGAAATGCTGTTCTCTCAGCTGGGAAATGCTGCAGCCTTTGCTGATGGGGACTGTTGTGGCCAACTGTTGTGTTCTGCCCTTCTCTTTGTACCGGTGTTCTGCAGGAATACAAGGCTGGAGAGACCTTCTGGGTCTTCACAGCTGTGGGTAACCAAGGGGCCTTTCACAAACTGGCCTCCATAGTAGATTGGTTAATCCAGATTTAATATCTTTATGCATTCAAAATCTGACAAAAACAAAGAAAAAAAAAGAACAAAAAGAGGAGAGCAAAATAAAAATATGTGAAGATTGTGTGAGAAACAAATTATTGATTTCTATTTAAAATAAATTCCATAGATTGTGTTTTGAATGAGCATTGTGTTTTGCACTGTGGAGACTTTGTTTGATATTCCTTTGGACGCTGATAAATTTAGTCTCATACTAGTTCACCAAAAACATTTGAAATGAAGATAAGACAACTCAGTTGACTCTATGCATGTGTAGAAATTTTTTACTGTGTCCAGGGAGTCTTAAAGCCACAGTGCATTATGTAGCCATAAAACTGTGTCAGCATTTACCAGAGTATAACTGATCTTACAGGTGTGGTGATATGATCCTCAAGCTGAAATGAACATTCTGAAATACGATTTCTAGAATATTAATTTAGATTGTGCAGTAAGAAATAACACTAGTACTTCTGCCATGGTCCTTTGGGTTAATGAAAGCAAAATACTATTGCACTATTAAAGCTATTAGACCAATGATGGTCTAATAGTATTTCATCATGATATCACTGTTACTCATGGACATGGCTTATGGACAAGACACAAATTATGCCTGTTAATTTGGATTCTGAAAATTTCATTTAATGCACTTCCATACTTTAAACATAGCCTCCTCCCAAAATCATTTAATAGCTATTGGCTTAAGACCAAATACATTAAATTAATTGAAAAATCATTAAAATTATGGTTCAAGATGGTAAGATTTTATTTTAAGCAATACAGTTTGTTTTCTTGCCTCAAGTAAATTTTTTATAAGTTCTTGCTTTTATTTCTAAGTAAATCAGTTACTTAATGTATTGATCTTTATACTTCCTCATATTTCCTGAATCTTCAGTGTTAGTTTTTTTGGGTTTTTTTAATTGAGGTGACAATTTTTGTGCTATATTGGTATATTTCTTTCTTTTCGTTTTGTTTTACTTTTGGGTTTTCTAGCTTTTCGGACACCATAATAGTTACACGCTCCCTACAAGGATGTGTGCCAGTCCAGAACAATCTGAAGTAGTTTTACATAGCCTTCAAAACTTCAAATATTTGGTAGCATTTTTTTTTCCATTTCCATTTTGGCTTCACATGAATATTGTTTCTTTTTGAGGGAAAGGCAACTACATCAAAGTCAGAGCAAACTGAAACTGTTTTGCATTATATTAGCAGAGAGTGGAATGAAAGTATTTTATTGATGTAAAATCCCATGTATACATTTCAGAAGAGTAGTACCTTAAAAGTATAGGGCCAATTGTGATCTGCTGTAGTTTTTGAATGCTGTTTAAAGTTATAACCATTCAGTTAGTTCTGGAAAGTAGAAGAGCTAACAAGTGGAAAGTTTCAGTCTGTCTGAATACTTTGCTTCTAATAGCTGTAATATCTCTCTGCTCAACTTCCACAGTGGGACAATGGGAAGGGGGTACCTGCTGGTGGTGCCATTCCCTCTTATCCATCCTCAGGGAGGAAGCACAGGCAGCAAATTCAGAGCAAATTTCAACTTCTAGAAATTGAAATGGCTACATTTCAACAAGGGGAATCTTGCTATGTTTTCTGTGCAGCTGCAATTTCACTCTCAAAACATCTCCTTCAGTAGTGTATAGTTAAACTTCAGTACCAGCTTGCGCACCTGTTGGTGCCATGCTGGCTGTAGACATCTCCTGACCAGAGTAAAAAGAAGCATTTTCCCTAGTGCATCCATATCAAGTTCTTTGTATCAACTGAACTCTCATGGCTTCTTGCTTTGCTGATAGCTAACCTCAGAAAAATTCACTAAGTAATGGTCATACTGACTATTGGTGTTCAAAGGGGTCTTTTCTCACCAATTATAATGAAGCGTAATGAAGCAAAAAGGAAAGAAAAGCATGAATTAAATTCTTGAAGCTTGCATATGCCACTGATAGACAAGATCTGTGGCAAGCTGCTTCATGGCTGATGCGCTTAAAAAAGGAAGAACTGGAAATGTTTCCACAGAAGCTGTTTATGTGAAGAAACATGAACATTTCAGTTGGTTATTACTCCTTAGTCCTTTCAGTGGGAATAAAGACGTTTTTAGAGTCACTGAGGCAGTTTGTGAACTGGTCTGAACTGGTAAACTCCCTATCTTTCAGGGAAGCCAAGGCTGTTGTGATTAGCTGAGGATTTCTGATGCTTAAGAAATTACTATTCTACACTTGCAGGCAGAGTGTCCATGGCAGTAAACTTGTGCAACGTGCAGTTTGTCTTCTGCAATGTCTGACAGCATCTGCCCTGCCCAGTCCTCTGCAGGCTTTAATATTTTGATCTATTTTAACTGATTTTGATGGAGGCATAAAAATATTTAGAAAAGGAAGTTTTTATGTACTCTTCACATAGGTGACTGAGGAGAGATGGGCAAGTGCATTTAGGTCCCATCTGAGGAGAGGCACTTTTATTCTTTTCTTAGAGATGGCAAACACCTGGTTACCAGAACACATGTAGCATTGTGCTAATCACCAGTCTCTTTCCTTTTAATCTGTCTGCAAACTCTGTGTGATAGATTGCAAATATCTCCATGGCAGTATTGAGAGCGTTATTTGGGGTAATTAAGAGATGATGGGAAGACACTGGAGGTGTTTTAGAGAGGAAATGCTGGCAGGTTCCCATCATTAGGCTGAGGGAGTCCATGGGGTGTTGGATGAGCTGTAATGTAGTGTGATGAGGGCCTTTGGAAGCTGTAGGAGACACAGCACTCAAGCAAATTGCAGTTTTCTAGTTTTACAGAACACCAGCTGTGCTGCTAATTACAGCCTAGAAATCTCAAATCCAACTTGTTTTCAGGTTCCATTTATAATTCTAAACTTTTGTTAGTTTGTTAGTTTATGTACAAGGAAGAGCATCTCTGGAGCTGGCCAATGCCATTTGCCTCAGCATTTTCATGTTGGCCCAGTTAGTGCTCTGGTGTTGTTTGAAACACAGCTTCTCATGTCCCTCTCTCACACAAGGAGAGATAAAAAGTGAGATAAAAGACTAAATAAGCAGCTACACGTAGAACATCACCATAAAAATCACACAAAATTTATTTTGCTGCCATATTTTTTTGTTGGTTGGACAGTTTGCAGGACTTGATCCTCCTTTGGATATTGGTTGTCAGTTTCTGTGGAGGAAATATTTGTCCTTCTTTCCCACCATTTCAAGCCTGCAGCTCTTCTTGCTCGGGAGTCACTTCTGCACTGGGTATTTGAGCAGGAAGCAGCTCATATGTGTCCAGTGGATCCAGAGCTTTAGTCAGTACTGCCTCTTTGCTCCTAATCCAGCTGTGCTCCCATACTGCTTGGCTGAGGGGCATTTCCCAGCTGAGGCTGCAGGTGTTCTGCCCTCCTCCAGCCCTGCCAAAGCCATCTCACACTCTAGTGCTGGAAATATGGGCTTTTCATCCCTAAAGGGAGCTTGAAGGAACTGAATAATAACAATAATAGAGAAAGATCTTCAGGAAGTGGTTGTATGGCAGTGTCAGATTTCCAAACATAGTACTTTAAGTCTCTTAACAGCAGTAGGGAGCATACTGGTGTTAGAAATTCAGTTGATTTTGGTAGATGAATTTCAGTGCTTTCTTCTGAAAAACTTCAGAAATTATAATTGTTATGTCTTTTTTTTAATTAAACATCTGGAATAAATTTTTTCCCTGTTGAGAATAGAAACTGATGGTGTATGTAACTTGACGCTACAGTCTAGTCTGTTTTCAGAGACCCATCTCTGCTAGCACAGGAGGAATCAAACAGTCAACAGGTTCTTTGTTCACATCCCAGGTTTCTTTCAGCAACATTTACCCACAAGCTCTCTTTCCTTGTTCAAGAAAGAGAGCTTTTTTTCTACCTTTTCCTGGCTGTGTTTGGGTCTCTCTTGCTTCATTGCTAGCCAACTCTTGGTGCCCTGCCAAGCCCAGAGGTGCATACCCATCCATGAGCTACTGCTCAATCTGGGGACATCTTCAGGAGGCAATGGCTGAGCTGTGAATTTGTCAAATGACAAACTTTTCCTCTTTCTCGTCAATTGCTTGAACTGCAGCCAGCGTAAGGAGTTGCCAGTGAATGCTATCTGAACCCCTGCTTCCACTGAAGTGGTCAGTGCAGACTCCAGGAAAGGCTGCGCTCCAAAGACCACCACAGCGGTGGGTTGGGATGCAGAGTGAGCAGTTCCCTGCGCGTGCTGTTGTGTTGCGCACTGAGCTCATGTTCAGTCATGTCTGCCTGCTGCCTCAGACCAGGAAATCTGTGCTTGGACTGTGCCTCAGAATGCTTCTGAGAGTCCTGTTCTTCCATGTAAGAAAACACTTGCTAAGGGGAGCTGCCAGAGCCAGTGAATAGCAGCAGTCCAGTAGATGAACAGGGAACATTTTCCTCTTTCACAGCCAGGGTAGGATGGTGATGGAGCTAGATAGCTGCTAGAGTAGCTTGATGAAGGAAGAATGATTGTTGACAAAATCTAATCCCAGTCATCACACCTTTTACACAGCTTTCCTGCATTCCTAGACGATGATGAAACATGAAAAAGGGAGAAATGTATGGTGATAGATGATAGGGGCCATTTCTTTTCTTTGTCTATTTGCCAGCATTAAGCTAACTGAGGCTTCATAAATCAGCTTTCCTGTAGATGTAGACACGGATCTGGCATGACCAAATTAGTGCTTTATAGAAAAAAGACACAGAAAACTACAGAAATGTTTTTAAAACAATGCATGTAAGAATTTTAAGGTACTGATTGAGTTATTATTACTCATAAGGAGTTGATTAGACAGTTTTTCCCCTCTTAAAACTTTTTTAAAATTGAAATTGTAACTCTCATCTGAATTATACCCATGACTAATGTAACTGGAAAACCATTAGACAGATTTTTGTACAGTTCACTGTAGTCTTTGTATGAAGCTACATTTCTCCAGTCCAAATTCACTGGCTAATATATGAGGACTAAAGATATGTTTTATTAAAAACATGATCACCAGAGTAATTCCTTTTCTGCTAGCTTAATTGAAGTCAAATAAATGCAATTTTAACATGCTTATTTTGTTAAACATTTTTCTGAATTTCTTGTAGTGGTGTAATTTGCAGTCTAGGAGATATGTTGTGAAACATAATTAAATGACTACTTTTACAGTTTCTAAAGGACTACTTTTACAGTTTCTGGGGTTTTTTCTTTAATCAAATATGCCTGATATTAACTTCTTGTTCTTACATTCTTTTCACTTTCCCAAGGCTGAGTGTTTTGTTCTGGCCTTCACATTTTCAATTCTATTAAATCTTCTTGGTATGAAATGTCTGCATATGCTGTTACACTACAAATACATTTATTCCTTCATTTTAACATTTGCTTGAGTGCATATTTAGCAAGTACTTAAATCTTCAATTTTCATACTGTTTTGACATAGCAGAAGGGTGACTACAAACATAAAAGGTTGCTAATCTGATGGTAAATTTAGATATACAGCCCTCCATAGCAATTTTGCTCTTTGTCTTGTGGACTGCTGCTTCTCTGCAAGATTTAATTTACCCAGAAAATTAAAGAAAAAAATTGTAGCTTTGATTATCTGTAAAAATCTTTTAAAACCTGACAATGCTAGCTGTTGTGTGTTATTGGTTTTGTTTTTCACATCTCTAACATGGTTGATGTGGTGAAATGCTGAAATCCTTCCAAAATGAAATAAGGGGCATCTTGTCCTTACTGTCATTTTTTTTAAGGTATAAATTTTCAATATGGAGACAGAAGTGTGCCTGTTTCGTTTTCTGACTCATCAGCTCTCAGAATAGCCTAACAGATTTGTTTTCTATTCCAAAGAGCAGGACAGCAGAGGCAGAATTCAGACCCACCTCTCATTATGATCAAACCATGCCTGATATTTGTAGTCCCATAGAGTGTGGGAGTGGGCCCCACATTGCATTTTCTGCTCCCCAATTTTGTGGGACCACATATACCCTTAAGGAAGAATGTGTTCCTGAAGAGGAATAAAGTGTATTTTAAATCTGGACAGTGTCTTATTCCTTTTGTGGGACTCAGAGAACATGTTTACAGGACCAGAGCAAGACATGGGGTGGAGGAGTTCTCTGCTGACTCTGCACTTGGCTTTTTTATACAGGCAAGTTTTTGTTTCCTTTTCTTCTCCTTTTTTTCTTTTTCCCCTCTTATTTTTTTTTTTTTTTGGTACACATGATTTGTAATGGCTTCATGATGCTACACGAAACAGTTCTTAGTTTAAAACCCCATGTGCAGAGAAGCACATTTGGCAGTACTTCTCATCTGAAGTGCCCCTCAGCTGTGCTGCCAGGTGGCAGGAAGGTGTCCACAGGGAAACCCTCTCTCTGGCACTGTTGTTGCCTGACTTGCAGCCCATAAACACCAGGCTCTGGGCTTGGCTTCCCTCTTCTCTCCATCACTCCCCCAGTCAAAGGGCTTAATCCATGTTATTTTTAGTTACTAGACTTGCAAATCATTCACAGATTTCCCCTCCAGTCTTGGATACCCAGCTTCTTCCTTGACATTTCCTCTTGGATATTGCATTGCTTTTTAAAAATAAATCTATCTAAAACATCTCCCATTTCCCTTCTCCACTCTTCTGTAAATCTGCCCCTCTGTCATAAGATCATCAGCCTCCCTAAAAACAGAAAAAGAAAATTGCTTGTGTAATCTCAGTGTCTTGCTGCACTGCTCTTAAGGCTGATGGTGCTCTGCAAATCCAGTCTTTCCCTAGGCTGGCTCACCTTGGGCACTGCCTTGCCCCTGTGCTGCCCTTTCTGAAAGGCCTGTCCAAACAGCTGCTCACAGTCTGTGCTAGTGGCAGTCGTGTCCTCTCAAGCCCCAAAACATGTTTCTGAGCAAGCTGACAGCCCCAGGCGAGGCTGAGCTGCAGCATCCGGCTTGGCTCATCACTCTGCTTTGATTTCCCCTCCCCAGCCACAGACCTGACCATATTCTGTCATCCTGCAATGCTTCATCTCTTCTGCTCCAGACCTCATCTCTCCTTACTCCAGAGTTTTGACACTCAGTGGTTTTTATGTTTCCCAGTGCTATTTTTTGCAGTGCTTTGTCCTCAGTGCCACAAAAAGAAGCTATCAACAGACAAAAATCAAGGAGATTGCGCTGCATTAGACTGGTTTAAGAAGAAAAGAAAGTTTCCGAAGCTGAAAGCTGTTTCCCATGTCTAATTTGAGCCTCGCTAGGGAATTAGAAATATGTTATAATCAAGGTTTAAGTAGCACTAAAAGGATTTTTTTCAGCTGTTCTTTGCCTTGTTTTTGTAAGCTTTTAACTTTGAAGCTCTACGAAGAACTTGAGGGTTCTGATTGGTGAGAGAGTGGACATGACCTGGAAATGTGTACTTATGGCCTAGAAAGCCAAGTATGTCCTGGGCTGCATCCAAAACAACGTGGCCAGCAGGGTGAGAGAGGGGATTCTGCCTCTCTGGTCTCCCCTTGTGAGACCCCACCTGTGCTGCATCCAGCTCTGAGGATCCCAGGATAAGAAGGATGTGGACCTGCTGGGGTGAGTGCAGAGGAGGGCCTTGAAGATGATTACAAGGACCTCTCCTGTGAGGAAAGGCTGAGGGAATTGCAATTGCTCATCCTGGAGAAGAGAAGGCTTAGGGATGACTTTATTGTGGCCTTCCAGTACCTGAAGGAAGCACACAAGAAAGATGAGGAGAGTCTATTTAGAAGAGCATGTAGTGACAGGGCATGGCGCAATGGTTTCAAACTTAGAGAGGAGGTTTAGATTAGATGTTTGGAAGGAATCCAAATTCCTTGGGTGAGATGGTGAGGGTGGTGAGGCACTGGCACAGGTTGCACAGAGAGGTTGCAAATGCTCTGTCTATGCAAGTGTTTAAGGCCAGGCTGGATGGAGGTGTGAGCAACCTGGCCTAGTGAAATGTCGCTGATCATGGCAGGGACATTAGAACTAAATGATCTCTAATGTCCCTTCCAACCCAACCCATTCTATGATTCTGTGATTTTCTCTGTAAAATCATTATTTGTCACTCAATTAAAAAAACAATTTCTTCTTAAATAAATGAATACACAGGCACTTTTCTGCACAAGTACTGAGATCAATTGTTTAAACCGTAGAGAGCTGTGTTTCTAACAAGAGTGAAAGCCAAAGTACTTTTCTGGTTTAGAATGGAAATTTCTTCTAGGTTTTCAGAGGAAAAAGTCTGGACATCTTCAATTAACTGTGTTATTACTATCATCCTATTGATTACGGTTTATTTCTGTATGTATATTATTTGAAATTAGGCAGGGAAACAGATTGCTAGCAGTAAGAGCTTTTTCTCTTCCTTGCCCGTACCACAGGATACATAAATCAGGTATTAGTAGATTATACTGCTGTTTTTGATGATGAGTTCTTATCTTTAGCAAAATGTGGAGTACTGGTTTTATTTTTATTTTATGCTGTGACACAAATGGAAATTCCAGGTATTTTATGAGAAGTGCATGCACGATAGAAATATCCCGTCTAATGACACCCAGTAAATCCCCTATGTCTAATCAGCTCCAAACTTGAAAAAGGTAGGGAGTGTAATAAGAATTTAAAGAATGCCAGCAACATCATTATGTGTCTTGATATTTTTTGTATAAATACTTATAAATATTTTTGTATAAATACCTTTTAAAGAAATTAAAAACCACAGGGTAACAATGCAGAAAAGGCCATAGCCCATGTATGTTCAGCACAGCAGAAGACAATGCTTAAGGATGATATATCTGTATATACCTCCCTAGTAGCTCCTAAAGCAAGTACATTAGTGACTTAGGAAGTAAGAAAATATAGAGAATAGTTTGGATTGAAAACATCATTACAGGTCATTTAGTCCAACACCCCTATAATGAGCAGGAACTGCTTCAACTTGATCAGGTTGCTCAGAGCCCTGTTGCATCTGACCTTGAATTTCTCCAGGGATGGGGCATCTACAATCTCTCTGGGCAACCTGTGACCGTGTTTCACTGCCCTCACTGTAAAAAGCATTTCCTTAGATCTAATCTGAATCTACCCTCCTTTAGCTTAAAATATTTTCTCCTTGTCCTTATTGTCACGGGCCCTGCTAAAAAGCCTGTCTCCATTTCTTGTTGATTCCTTTCAGTTGCTGGAAGGCTCCTCTAAGGTCTCCCTGGAGCTTTCTCTAGCCTCAGCCTTTCCTCATAGGAGAGAAGTTCCATCCATCTGATCATCTTTGTGATCCTCCCCTGGACCCACTTACCCATGTCCATGTCTTGCCTGTGCTGAGGATGCCTGTGCTGAGGATGCAGCACCCCAGTGGGGTGTCCCCAGGGGAAGTAGAGGGCAGAATCACCTCCCTTGATTGGCAGTGCAATTTATTCTACTTTATGCTCAGATCAAGGCTTTTCTAGGCCATTTAGGCAGGGTCTTAAGAATGCATTACTTCCTTGTTTTGCTTTGTTTCTGTGTACAGCTTTTGCTTTCCTTATTAAATTGTCTTTATCTCAACACATGACTTTTTTAGCTTTTATCCCGCTGATTTTCTCCCTTATCCCATTGGTGAGGGAGTGAGCAAGCAGCTGTGAGGGACTTGGCTGCCAGCTGAGGTTAAACCTTGACACCTGTTAATCTACTCACATCCATTTGCATTTTGCTTGTATGCCTCATATAAGCTGAACAGCTATTTGATTTGCTTGTGTGTGATACCATGAGTTGATTTGTGGGGAAAATATCTGTTGTTACAAAGGTGGAATGCTTTTCATGGTTTTGTAAACTGGTCAGCCTTAAAATGACATTGAAGAAGCCTGTTAGCAATCTACACACTGTCTTTTTAGAAAATATTTTATCTTTGTGACCCTCCCCATCGGTAAGGATTTATGGTTATAAAGTAGGAAAATAATTACTGAAGGAAATTTTGTGTTTATAGTACTGATCTCTATTTTGATTTTAGAAAGATGATTCAAGTTTTCCTTCCTGACTTGTAGGCTATATTGAGAATGAAGTGGGTTTATTTTTTTCCTTTACATGTGACGGGCCATTATGGTTTGTCTCTACATGTACAAAATGTTACATTTCAGTTTTGCTATGTGGGAATGTCTCAATTTTGTCAAGCATGAGCAAGACATGTAGGATGTAAAATTCAGGTCTTGCTGCTGTTATCTGTGAATGTGGGCAATTTATGATGATTTAACAGAAACAGAATATAGAGTCAATAAGCCCTGCCCATTGGTATGACAGAAGTGTTTGTGGTACCCAAGAGAAGGAAAGGATTGCAGCCACTCCAGCACAGAGGGAGTGTAATAGAGCAGGTGTCCTGCTGTGCTTGCTGCAGATGTATCCTTAGTCATAGATTGACCATACCAGTGTTTTTATTTCATTTGTGATTCCACATGCCCATAGTATCTTTTATGTTTGAGATAAACCCTAAGAATATAGAGGCTGATCACCAAAATGTTCTTTTGTGGTAAACTATGATTTTATTTCAGTTAAGGGCAAGGTAGAAGGGAGAAAAAAAAATAACACATTTTTCTAAAACACTGTGGAGATTTGGAAATTCATTTGTAGGTTTTTTCTTCTGATAGCCTCTTTAATAGTATGTAATAAGTCATTTATTCAGATAACAAAGAAAGAGGCACAATTTTATTTGTATAACAGTTTTCCTTCATTTAAAATTTAAAATTGCCTACTTACCCCTCAATGTGTTGCACTGATCATAAAACAGTTTCCTAGCCCAATTGCTATTTTATCCTGTCTTTTCAATATATATTTGGGCTGCAATCTGAAAGACTTCTGATTTTGTGAAGATGATACCTTGCTGAGGAACCAGGGGTTTTTAAGAAGCAAACCAAAGTAGTTAAACTTACTTTGAAAAACTTCTGTAAAATGAATACAGAACTTCATTTTTTTTCTGATAAAAACATGCATTGAGAATATTCTCAGCCATTTTACTTCTGGATACTGGATTTGTTTGCTGCTCTTTGGTCAGATTAGCTCTGTTTTTAATAGCAGGTAGATAAATAGTTATCACTTTCAGATTAAGATAATGAGGAAATTAAATTTTCCCCTGTAGACTTTGTTTGTATTTAAAATAACTGCCTCCATAGCTCATATATTTTTATTTTTTTGCCACGTCCCAGACTGGAGAGACCAAAGCCCAGCAGGGCTTTTTTATTTCCCCAGCTTCAATGGACAGATGCAATGATGTGCTGGGGATGGGGTGGGGGTAGCCATAAGAATCTCTAATGTCTTTTCCACAAGTGAGCTGAGATCATCTCCAGCCCCTGGAGAGGAGGAGCTGAGGTTACAGCCCATCTGAGCCAACCATGAGGATGCCCTGATCACTGGCCCTCACTGGCTAAGGGCAGCAGTGGCAGACTAAAGCAGCTTGATTTTTGCCTGGGAGGAGCCAGGAGATGCTGCTTCCCTGTCTTGAGCATTTCCTACCAAATCCACACTCACAGGCTTGGCGTGGTGGGCTGGAGATTGGACTTCACTTTGCCTTTTTGTGATATGACAAATAAACTTCTTTTTTCCACTTAAACGGCAGTGCTGCTGGAGCCATACTACAGCACTGGCCTCTGTGTTTTATACCAGCACTTCTTTTTCACAGCCACCTCTTCTAACCAAGCTGCTGGCATATTTGGGGTTATTTTGGGCTTAAGTCTTTCTGACTTCCAACTGGGAGCTATTTTATTATCTCAAGTTTGCCTCATAACCCATCTGACTAATTTGAAAAGCAAAGGAGTCTAATCCTTTACTGTTGTGATTTAGGAGAGCAGGGAATCTACTGGGAGGTGTGCAGAAGGTTGTCTTTAAAGTAATGAAGTTTGACAGCCTTTCTGTTTACAGTCAGCAGATCAACATTCAGAAAATACACCTTTAAACTTGTTTGCACTTCTTTATGAAATATTGGAAAATCCAAGCTCTTTTGTTCAGATTTGGGGTATTCCTACTATATTCTGCCTTCAGTTTGGAGAATTGCTAGCATGTAGTTTTGAGAAGAAATGCGCGGATCGTATTCATTGTGTCAAAAGAAAAAAATTAATGGAGGTCAATCTATTGGCAGTCTTCATCCATTTCAGTTAGGAAATGAAATAAGTTTTGACAGTGATACTGATATTATTTCTCTTCAGCACGATAGTGTGTGTGGGGTACTTTATCACTTGTGATAATCTTCTCATGTTTTTTCTTTGTTTTTTTTCTCTAACATAATTAGCATTCCACTGCACAGAGAACAATGTTTTCTTTATCTGTTTGCTCTTCCATGCTCTCAAGTTTCTCTCAATGTATTAATTTATGAATAGAAACAACCAAATAAATAGAGGGAAGCAACTTCTATCTGATCAGTTCTACCATTGCAAAAATTGCTTCAAAATATATCTGAGAACTTATCTTTCTGATTGAGCTACCGTAGCAAAACAGAAAATGGCTTCATGTTTGCCTTCTTTTAGAAAGTCGTGCATACATTTAGCAGCTGACTCTTTCAGATTCCAAAGTACAGATTACTGCTTTTCATTTCTCTGTTTGATAAAAAGCAAAATGATATTACATAGCCCCTCAGTTCTTGAAATTGATAAACATTTCTCATAAAAATCCAGCAGCTCATTTTCAATTAATTGTAATAAATGAACCATGACAAAGCAGTGGTAGTTTTCATGAAAATTTGATTTGGATCTGCTACGAGCGGATATGTATTACTTATTGCAGACCACCCCAATGACAGCAGCACATGTTTTAGAAATCTATCAAGGTAGTGACTCTCTGGTGTGGTTTTCAAACAGTTTCAGTATGTCCCTGAAGTGTGCTTCTCTTGTGCTACTACAACTGGCAGCAGTACCTCAACTGCCCACTTCTTCCCCATGTGAGCTCTCTCCCCACAACCCCATCTTTCATAGAAAAACCCATACTTGGTATAGGTGGTGTTTGGTTTGTGGAAATACAGGCTTTTTATCCAATGAAGGCTGGAGACCACTGCAAAAAATGCTCAAAATATATCTGTCTTTAATACTAAAAACAATATTAAAACCTGTGTTTTAGGACTTCGTCCAAAAAGGACACTGCGCTTGGTGCTGTGGACAGGAGAAGAGCAAGGAGGAGTTGGTGCTGAGCAATACTATCAGTTACACAAGGTAAATATGTCTCTTCACCATTTTCTTGACAGTGCTTTTCTCCCCAGTCTTATGACTTGACTACTATTTTTGCCAAGATGTTCAGCTTAATATCTCACCAAAACCGGTGATCCCAGTTCTGCCTGAAAGTATATTTTCTGGTTTTAATCATAAATGTAAACTTAATTTCACATTTAACAGTAAGCCCTGCAACCACACATGTGCATGTTCCACTTGACCTAAGATACTTTGTCAGAAAAGTGTTCTGAAACAGATATTTCATGATGATATCTGCCATAGCTTTCAAACATAGCTAACCTTCTGAGAATGAATGATGAATGGTCCCCATATGTTTGAAATATAAATAAATTTTGTTTGCCTTATGTTTTTCTGCTTCATTGCATTTTCCCATAACATTTACAATGTAAAACATAAAATAATATGAAGAAAAGTATTTTCTACCTTATCTTGGTAGTGCGTAGTCTATAATGTACTTACCAATTGTAAGTTTTGTGGGATCTGGAAATCCTAAAAGGTTGATTTCTGGTGATGCAAAGAACACACAAGCTCTATGACTTATGGCTATGAGGATAAAAATATAACATTTATCTCTCCTGCCAACAGCTGCCATTTCAAAATACATCATGAGATAAAGGGCAGTTGCCAAAACTATTTTGGAGATGAGTCTTTGGAATATGTGTGTGTTTGGGTGTTTTTTCCACAGAAAAATTATGCTTGAATGATTATATCTGTGTAATAGCATATACAGAGTAGTTTATACCTGTATAACTATTCTAAAGTGATCTTTTATTCTTCTCCCTAATTAAGTAGTATAACCCTCAACAATGGCTAATAAATCCAAGGCAAAGGCAAGGTGAATGCAAATGTGCCTAGGAAGCTACCTGTTCTACAACGGCATGAAAGCAGACTTGCAAGCAATTCTTAAGAGCATTTTTTAATGCTAAGCAACCTATCAGAACAATAAATGAAAACCTCCCTTTGAATCAAATTCATTGTGATGAACCAAATTAGATCAACTTGCGTCTGGAATAGACTTATCAGAGATAGGTTTAGAGCAGTTAGAGTTTTCTGACTAATTGATGAAAAATCAAATATTTCCCACTAACTAGTTTCATATTGCCAAGAAGTATATTTAACTACCCATGTATAATGTTGTACCTCCTTGTATCTCCAAATTACAGGGATAACTCAGCTTTGTTATTTATTTTGGAAGATGTACCCAAGAGCTTGCTTTTTTAGCTTCAGGGAGGTGACAGGTTGCAGTTTAGTATATGTTAAGGATTCTGGATTTACCACTGGTACACTGATATTCAGCAGGATTAAAAATATTCTGGAATAAGTAGCACATGAAAGAGATGCTTCTTATGTACAGAACTGCATTTTGGAGGAGCTGGAAGGATGGTCGGTACACACCACTTATCAGAAAGGTATCTGAAGATTTACCTCTGTAGCTGTCCATGTTGGACAATAAGATCCATCCTATGGTGATGATGTCAGCAACGCATGAGAATGTCTCATATTTGCTCATCTTTTGCCACGATGGCTTTGTTTCACTGTTGTCTCAAAGATTTCTATTCAGAAATAGTACCAAAAAGCAGACCTAAGGATCAAATAGGGATATATAAAGCAGGCTGGGTGTTGCTTGCTAGATATTTGGTTACTTTGCTTTTAGAATGTTGAGACAAAGATGTGTCTCAGTTCTTGCTCTGCTGGTGAGATTCCATCTGGATGTTGTGCTCTGCAAAGAAAGCCCTGTCTGACTTAACAGTTTGTAATTTACATGGAGAATTTAAGCAGAAATGACATCCGTCTGTTGTTTGTTGTTCTTGTTTTCCCCCCTGCCATGTGATCTGGCATAATTATAAATCGATTTGACTATAGGATGTTGCATTACTCATAATAATGAAATAAAGTTGATTAATACTGTACATTAAATTTAGCATGAAAAATAACTTAACCTTTTAATGATTTACTTGCTCAAATTTCTGGCAATTAAGATAGTATGGCACACACATTGCTTGCTGATGGTAATGAGTACAAGTTAAATAAGAGTGGTATTTAAAGATGCCTTGTGAAATGAAAGACAGCCTGTATGACTCATCTACATCGCTGGACTTACGAGTTTAGTTCGATACAAACAAGTAGAAATATGAATGCAGTAATTCAGCACAGGCAGACATGGATTTCCTTGGCATAGTAAATTGCCTCCTCATGTCAGTGGAAATGCGGCAAGGGAGAAGAAATGAAGACAATATAGTACTGGACAAGTACAGATGCCTTCTTTTTTGTCATTTATTTATTATATTTTTCAGTTTAAGTTCAGGTCCTTCTTCCTCATCCATCATTGTAGGTTGTCACTGCTAGAAAGTAGATAAGTTACTGCAGAAATAATTGAGATAGCATCATTGTGGTTTTACTATGGTGCCAATAATTAACACATATCCCCATGTAATAGCCTTATTTATAACACTCAAGTTTTTCTCTAGATCCCAGTATTATAAATTCTGATTATTAAAGCAAGTGATGGGGTATATTAGCTGTACAGGGCTTTATGAGAATGTAAGAGCCATATTTGTTGATCAAAACCTCTAGTGCTTTAGACTAGTGTAGTGCTGTCTCCTGTTGCTGATAGCATCCAGTAATTATGTGCTTAGGAAAAGCATATTTGTCCAACTGCAGTCAGGTGAAGCTCAGACACATCCATTACCCACACAACCATGCTTTTGGTTTGTCAAATATTTTTCTGGAGAGCATCACATGGTCCTCATCCATTGTTTTCTTTGCATGATTTTTCTAAGCCATTTCCAAGAGCTGAACGCCCTGTATATTCCAGCACTTTTAGTGCTTCCATTGGTGCAAGGGTACCTGCCACCCACCAGGACATCACAGAGCACCTGCTCAGTCTTGATCATGAGTTAGAAGCCTCTTGGGGGAATTACCAGCACCTTTGCTTCCAAAGGAGATACCTGTTGAAGTGCTCACTGCTTTTAGCTCTCAGCCAATAATTAGATTTAATTTCAGACTAGAAAAAGAGTTGATTTTCCTTAGCGTTAAAGATTCTTATCTTGATAAAGAGCAGTGAAATTAAAGTATCTAAGTTCAAATCAGACTGCAGGGCTTGGAGTTTGACACTGCATCTGAAGTCTTCTTCCAGTGCTTAGTGTTGTGTGACCCATTTCCTAAGTAGGGCTCTTCTGTACAGACAATACAGTAAATAGCTTCAGAATCATGAAACATTGCAACACTACTTTGTCATACAAGTCAAATTGAAAACTAGAGTAACATAATTCTAGAAGGCCTCATGATGCAACTCTTCAGTACAGATTCTGCTACAACCTTTACCAATGACACCTGAGTGCCCTCAGCCGGGGTTAAGTGTGTTGTTTTTTGTGTGTTTACTCTTATGCTGTCTTTGTGAAAGGAGAAAGAAATGTATGTAATGAAGTGTCTGTCCTCCTTTTCATTGCTCTGGACTAGATTCTGTGAAAGGTCTGTGTACCATGAACAAGGTTACAGTTATTTACCCAGCTGAATTAAGGGACTACGAATGACTGATAATATTTATTTTGGAATAGAAGTATTGCATGCAATCTTTTGGGAAAGCAAATATATTTCATAATGAGAAGACTAAGAGATCCTAGGCCACATTCAAATTTACTTTAGTAACTTGGTTGTGATCACTGAAGGCATTAATATGTTATTAATTCAATTCAAACCCCATTACAGAAGGCATTCTCAGTATTTCTGCAGGTCGGTATTCTTATATTAATGATATTTACAGTACTTACCTAAATTTCTGGTATAAACACCATACAGTATTTTGACTTTTTAGTAAAGGTTTAACTACATTTTAAAAAATCAATCACCAGTGTTTACTATGGTTTCTTTTTTGTATTTATTACCAAGATCTAATATTTTGCTTGAACTGTGTCTGCATGAAAACAGGACTTTCTGAAATGCTGGCATTTGTTTTGTGCTAGTTTAAGTACACTTTGTTGATGATCACACAAGATTTCTACTGTGATTTGCTATTGAGTTGCTTTCTCTAAGAAGCAAATATAAAAAAAAGTCTTGTCACTTTCAAGTGAAATGATTCTTCTCCAGAAAATATTGTCTCCTTAAAACTATAGTTTTCAGAACACTTTATATCCTGAGGTACCAAGTATTCTCGTAAAATGTAAGACATGAATTTGTGTCTGATTTGAACCAAACACATAAAGGACTTTATTGGGGATTCTTTTATGCCAGGAAAATGTGTTGACCATTAGCCTTTTGACTTTCCTCAGGCAAAACTCTCTATAATCAAAAATTACATAAAATTACTGCTGCTTTTTTAGGTCACTGATGTCCTGTTGATTCCTTTCATTGCAAGGAGAAAGAAATGCAGAAAGAGTGAGATGTCCATCTGCAAAACTACAGAAAGAAAGTAATCACATTGTGTTCTGCAGTCTCACAACAGGCAGTAGCCATGCTGATTGTATTAAGCACAGTAAAGATAGCATAGTGACAGAATTATCTTTTACACCAGTTCTGGGTCCATGGGAATTTCTAATTCCCTAGTATTTAGGAATAAGCTTTCTTGTGAAAGCTGCAGAGAAATACAGATTTTGCTAAAACACAAACCCAAGTTTATTCCTTACACTGCCTGAAGGATGGAAGACCCCAAATCAGTCATGACAGTGTGTCTTCTGGGTATCTAGTCTTCCTTCCACATAGATAAGAGCCTTACATGTCTAGTGTTAGAAAAACTTTTCTCTGTGAATCTTTCTTTTTCTCTCAAGCAAATCTTCTGTGTGCATCTTGCAATCTTTGTCCTCTGTGCATCTTCTCTTTCTCTCAGCAGAGCTGCCAGTTGAATCTGGTAGAGATTCTGATAGAGAATCTTCTGAGGATTGCTGCTTCAAGTGCATGCTTCAGGCAGGTTCACCCATCCACAGGTCTTTGGTCCTTTGGGATGTTCAGTTGCAAGAAAGTTGGCTTCCTCCTATCAAAACTCCCTGCAGCTGTGAAAGATGTAGAAAATTATGTATGTGCTGTGACAATTTCTAAGGTGCTGCAAATTTATTTTCACTTATCTTTTGCTGAAAGTTGCAGAAATACTCATTAGCTTCCTGAAGGAGTAACATCGTCTTTGTTTGAAAGATGTGAACCACAATTTTTAATTTTAGCATTGCTGCCTATTTTTCTAGTGAAAACATAAATCCTGTCAAAGGAGGACAGTGTTGGGGTGGTCATTTAGAGCCATAGACATTGTTTTGATACTTTTGCATTTGAGCAGTAAAAGGCCTAAAGTTGTGGAATGTTTTCCAGGAAGAGAACTTATCTTTGATAGGCCCATTTGTCAAAGAAAAAAAACCCAACACAAGATTTCAAGTATACCTTACTTAGCCTGCTGCCAAGTTCAGAGCTCTCTGCTTTCTCTTGTCTGTCATCCCAGGGAATTTACAATAACTTGCAATACTGAATGGTCATCTCTGTGAGTGCTGATAAATCATCATAGAGGAAAGAGTTGTGGTATTGTACAAGGCAGAACGTGGCAGTAACATGTTTTTACTAAGTGAAGTGCTAATAAGTACACGACCAAATTGCTCCAGGGCTGTTGAAGTTATTGGGAGTTTTGTCATTGGCTTCTCAGAGGCCAGAACTTGTCCTACAGAACAAACCCCTAAACCTGTAGACTTTTTTACGTACTGCTTTCCCATAAAATGTGACGGAAGAATATTTTATCTTGTAACAAAAGGATGAGTCTTTTTCATACCTTGTCATCTAGGAAAAATAGTGCTTCTAAATCTCCAGCTTAAAATCAGCTTTCTCCCATATAATAATGGGATGATTTACAAACATGAATAACTCACAGTGTTCCTGATTTTCCCTGTCTTCATTCAAAAAGAGTGTAAATGATATGATCACGCTTGTGGCTGGTGTTTATCATGCCTTGATGCTGGTGCATCTCTGCTTCCTAACAGCTGCTGTGGTGTTTTTTCTCTAGTTTCAAATTATCCTGTTTTGCTTCATTAAATTATCTTCATACTAAACAGCAACTCAAAATTATACTACATCATGTTTATATATTATTGAATACTTAGAGGATGTTATTTATTTTGCTTTTTTTTTTTTCTTTTCTAGCTGTCACATGTACTTAGGTGCTTCCAGAGTTTTTTCTTGTCTTTCCTGTAGTCTAAGTTGCCAGCCTAAAAAATCTGGATGCTGATTTAAACCTTTTTTTATTACTGCAAGTGGGATGACTACCACTTCCCTGTGAGTTCTACAACATGGTTTCCATGCTGTAGTTGTTTCCCGACTGCTCTGGAACAAATACTGGAATACAAGTGTTGTTGTTTCTTAAAGTTAAGCGTAAATCAATAACAGAAAGCTGAAAACACAGTGTCAGATTAACTGATGTCCTTTATCACTGGAACAAATGAACCATTAGTCAAGTGCTTTGTCCTTACAGACTTCGGTATTTTTCCTGTAAAGTGGTGATTCTTCTCAGTGGAACAAAAAAGAAAACCAGTAAATAAGCTGTTGGACAAGTAATACTCTATTTTAAACAGCCCCAAAGTACTGAAGGCTCTTAGGATATCTGTTCCCTGCATTAAACTTTCAGGTATGTCCCTGCTTAAGCTGAGTAAGAGGGATTGCCATCCGTGACTCAATGGATTAGTCATGAGATGTTGCAGTCTAGCTTAACATCTGGTAAGAATTAACAATTGAGATTTTGACTGAATAAGTAACTCCTTAGGTAGTTAGTAAGGTATACCTGCTTGGGATTGCCAATGGCTAGCCTAGAAGAAAGAAGTACCAGTTGTATATATTACAAGGGTTTGTTTTCTTAATGGAAGTTTACTATAATTACAGGCTAAATGACAGACCTCAGAGGGTGGGACAGTAATCAGTGGCACGGGATCTGGTTGGAGGCTTGTCACTGGTGGTGTCCCCCAAGGTTCAGTACTGGTCCCAGTATTGTTTAGCTTTTCACCAATAACTTGGGTGAAGGGGCAGAGGCCTCCTCAGCAAGTTCCCAACAACACAAAGCTGGGAGGAGCGGCCAATACCCCAGAGCGCTGAGCAGCCCTTCAGAATGACCTCGGCAGGCTGGAGAGATGGGCAGAGAAAACCATCTGAGACTCAACAGAGGTGAATGCAGGGTCCTGCACCTGGGGAGGAATAACCCCATGTACCAGTACAGGCTGGGAACCAACCTGCTGGAAAACAGCTTCATGGAGAGGGACCTGGTAGTCACCAAGCTGTCCATGAGCTAGCAGTGTGCTCTAAGAAGGCCAAAGGTATCCTGGGGTGCTCTAGGATGAGCACTGGCAGCAGGTTGAGGGAGGTGATCCCGCCCTTCTATGCAGACCTGGTGAGGCTACAGCTGGAATGCAGCACCCAGTTCTGGGATCCACAGTACAAGAGAGATGTGGAGCTCCTGGAGCACACAGAGGGTGAAAAAGATAAGGTGAGAAGACAACTGAGAGAGGATCTCATCAATGTCTATCAGTCTCTCAAGAGAGGGTGTCAAGAAGATGGAGTCAGGCTCTTAGTGGTGCAAAGCAATAGGACAAGAGGCAATGGACAGAAACTGATGCACAGGAAACTCCACCTGAACGTGGGAAGGAACTTCTTTCCTTGTGCAGGTGTAGTGGAACAGATTGCCAAGAGGCTGTGGAGTCTCCTTCACTGGAGATATTCGAGACCCATCTGCACACAATGCTGTGCCATGTGCTCTGGGATGGCCCTGCTTGAGCAGGGAGGTTGGAGCAGACCATCCATTGTGCTCCCTTCCAACCTTGTCCATTCTGTGATTCTGTGATTTCATGTTATCAGGTTTTTGCCTTAGAGATGACAAGTACTTTTATTTTTAGTTCTGCTTAGAAAAAACAAAAAAATAGATTGTTTATAAAGAAAACAGAAATAAAATGAATTAAAATAAAAAACTTAAAATAAGAGAAGTATTGGTAAGGATTGTGCCTAATTGTGTATTCAATGAGAACAGCAAGCTATAGAAAGCCAATTTTCCCATGTAGTATTTATTATAATGTTTCATTTAAAAATTCAATTGAAGAGCTAAAGATGACATAATAAAAACAGATGACCTCCTCTGCAACAGAGTTGTAAGAAGGCAGAGGATAAAAGTCTCTTTTGATGTTCAGAGAATTAGGGAGCAGGTTACACAGAGAAGTTTTAATTTTCTGGTACACACCAAGAGAAGTGGCACAGTATCAAGATGCAGCAGATGAAATTACTTTCTGAAAAAAAATTACCTGCTGAGTTTAAAATGCTTACTTATATGGTACATTCACTAGGAGAATGATTGAAGGAAGCAGCTGAGCCTGCAATTATTTTTTTAAATCTTTCTGGTTTGTTTGTTCCTTTGAATTAGTGAAGGAGAAGGTATGGTCTCACCTCGCTTTATTAGTGGCAGTTATTCCTGCATCATAGATGGCAAATGATGACAAAGCATCTTCACTATTTTTAAACAGTTATTTTAAGCAAGTTTTCCAGCATGTGTTTCTCTCTGTGTAAGTAGAAATGCCAATGTAGATGTACAAAAATGGGAACAGGGAAACCAATCTATCTTTTTTTAAGACTGCAACTTTCAAATTTGATGGTGGGTAGTTTTATAAGTAATCCTATCTTCTAGAGGAGCAAATATGGAAAAAGCTTTCTCAAGGACACGTGGTATTTCAAGTAGCTGTGACCTGTTTCTTTTTTGTTCCCCAGTGAAGTCCATTTCTCTCCCTAGGGTGTCCTGTTTTTATGCCTTTCCAGCACGTTCTCAGAACTGAATAGCTTTCTTACAGATAAATAATATGGTGTAATGTATTGTGGGTGGTTTGTTTACTCAGTTTCATATTAGAAACACATGCAAACATTTATGTGAGAAAACACAACTGAAGAGCACGGCAATTCTGCAATCGTAGCCATTTATGAAGTTCTTGAACTTAGGGATTCTGTTGTTTTGAGTGATAAGAGAAATTTCTTTTAGGTGTCCATGTTGTTCCCATGCTCACTCTTCTTCTTACTTCACAGCCCTTCCCCTGGCCTTATTGCTTTCCTCATTGCAGCTGCTCTAAAAACAGACAGAAGTCCTGCTTTGGAAACTCAACCAAAGAGTTGAGTTCCACAGCATCATATTTATGTAGGGCTCACTATACTTAAGTTAGCTTTCACTGGCAATTCAGAGGTACACTGAAATGTGTGTTGTCTTTATTAAGTCTTCCTCCTTGGGCCTATGATAAAGAAGATTTACATTTTGAGACATTCATTTATTATATCTGTGGCATTGGAGCATCACTGGTCCATTTCAGCCTGCAGTGTGCTTTTCTTGGCCTGCTTCTCTCCCACTATACTCAGACAGTCTGTGAGTCATGATTCATGTTGACGCTCATAACCTCAGGACAGCATTTGATGATAGGCCTAGACACCACATGTAGCCTAATTATTTACATTTAATTATCACAAACTGAGGATATTTTTCACTGTCTAAAAATGGTGATTGCCAATGAGGTGACAAGATTGGTTATTTGCACATTGATTTCCAGTAGTTAAATGGGTGGATAAATTGGTTATCTTAAGGTATGATAACATCTGCAGTTTCTTTATCATGCAAAGATTTTATTTATTTTTTTTTTAACTACTGGATATATTTCTAAGTTAAAAGTAAATAGCACTGCTCTGTTAGAATTGTTTCACTCAAAAGAAAAAATTTTGAGAAAGTGTTAAACAGTTCTTTGCAAATTCTATAAAGGACATCTGAAAACTTATGTGAATTATTCACAGCTACCTGTAGTACATATTTTGGTTTATATACAGAAAAATGTAAAAGAATTATTTACTGAATTGTAGGCTTATATATGCTGGTAGTGACATGGATCTGTTAGTTGCTGCTATCACATATCCCTTGTAATGATTTTCTTGTAATAAATAACCCATGGCAGCCATAAAATCTGGGCATAGGAGTAAAACCTGCAGTAGGTTCTCTTAGTCAATTCAAGGTCTGAAGTATAGCTTTTTTTCTGCCTGACATGACCATAAACTCTTTTTTAAAAGTTATGTGCTTCTCCAGATCCCATTTTTTTAATGAGATCTTCATTCGTGTAAAATCATTATGTATTTATTCCAATTAGATCTTTGTAACTGAGCAATCGAAGCAAATATGGTAAGCAAATAAATTGCTAATATTTGTTCTTTTAGCTTAAAAGATTCTTCCAAGTACACACTAAAGGCAAATGTTATTATGCTACTTGTACACAAAATCTTACCTTTCATGTTTCTTGGGAGTATTTACCTTGGAAGCACAATTTTTCCTTAAAATAGATATTATTTCTTCAGGTCTGGGAGAAAACCTTGGCATTTCAATCCTCCAATCGATGGAATTGACTATATGCTATATGGAAAATAATGTGTTTCTGAACAGGCACCAGCTGGCTTTTAAATAGACTGTTCCTCACAATCTATGAAGGCTTTGGATGCCTCCAATTTCAAAGCCAAAGGACCTTACACCCTCTCCACTGCAACGGAATTTCAGAGTCTCAACTCTGAGAAGAAAGGGAGAGCTGCAAATGGAAACTGCAATATGGTGGTGATGTCTTACCTTTCTATGTGGCACTTCAGAAGTCTGAAAGCAAGTATTTGGGAATGGCAGACCAGTCATGTTGGTCTGCGATTCCCAAATTTGGTCAACAAATTGGTTGTGGTATGCTCACAATGACACCTAGAATCCAGTATATGATGCCAGCTAAAATAACAACCACGTTTTCTTACGTGTTTAGGAAAATATCTCCAACTTTGATATCGTTATGGAGTCTGATGAGGGCACCTTCCAGCCATCTGGACTGGGTTTTTCTGGCAGTGCTGAAGCCCGGGACGTTGTGAAAGAGATCATGACTCTGCTGCAGCCCATCAATGTTACGGATGTTTTCGACCCTGCAGATGGAACAGACATCGCTTACTGGATGAGGGACGGGGTGCCTGGTGAGTGTCCCCGGAGCCTGGCAGGGGACACTGCTCCCACTCAGCCCTGCCACGCCAGATGGGTGGTCCTGTCCTTTCAGAGTACTAAGAAATTCTTTCTCCCAGGGAGCAAAATTTACTATAGGTAAAATACATAAATGTTAAAAGGTGACCAACAGAAATAGGACATAAAGTGCATTTGAGCTGCAGTTTAATAATGGTATAGATTATACGCAGAATAAAATGCCTAAAATCTTCTTTTCGGCTTTATGGATTTATAATAATTAATCCCAGACTGGTGGTTTATAAATAGTAAACCAAGGCAGAGGGGAATTCTCCAATAGAGAAGAAATTTTTTTTAATTATTATTAGTTTTACTTTGAAATTCAGGGCTTTTTCTCTCTGTTTTATATGCTGGAGAAACAATGTTTTTGAGATGTGACATTTAAAAAGCTATTAGTCATTAGGGTGTGATAAAGGGGTAGAATTCTGAAAAGTTTGAAGTATTTTAGGGTTTTATTTTGAGGATTTTATGTGTCTCCAAATGAGGAGCAGCTTGTTGGCAAAGAATCTTGTAAGCTGTGAGAGAGATCCACCACTGGCAGCACCTCCATGCAGGAGACCCCCACACTAGCACAGAGACTTTCAGAGCACAAGAATCCCAACCAGAGGCCAGCCTGAGTGAATTTCCATTTGAATAATAGTAGAAAGGAAAGTTTCATAACAGTGGTATTAAAAAAGTTATGATCAGTTTTAAATTTTAAGGTTTTCTCCTGTATTTTATGGCTGAAATAGGCAGGCACATTTCTCATGCTAGTTTTACTACTTGCTACTATATGCTTAGAATCTTTTAATATTTAATTAACTGCTGTTTTTTACCTTGTGGAAGAGAGTGAATCACAGAATATATTATTCTTATTTATGGTCAGAACCCCTTGCTTTTCACTCAGGGTGCACAGAGATACCATAAAGTTGACTGCTTCGATAAATGTATGGATGTCTAATTCTGAAACCAAAATATCTATACTGGGCAAGAAGTATGGATGAATGGATATTATTAAACAGTTAGGAATTCAGCTTCTGTCCTGCTCTCTGGGTGAAGTGGAATTGGTTCAGTACCATGGCATGCAGCTGTGACAATGGTGTGCTGAGTTGATTGGAGAGACTGTAAGCACTACTGAGAGGCTGTGGCCATGCCTCATCCTCCACCGCCTGGAAGTGCCTGTGTAAAGATGTCTGGTCCAGAATTTCAGACCAACGTACCTGTGTTTTAGGTGGAATATAAGAACTCACTACTCAGCCTATGTTTAGAAAATGCAAGGGTTATCAGAAGGGTATCCTAGGTAAAGTGCTGGGATCATTCCAGGAGGTCCCTGGGGACTTGTCTTGTGCTTCCCATCTGAATGTGACAGATTATGGAAGAAGAGAGAAAAATTTAACTTTCAAATGCCTTATTTCAGTTGATAATGTGAGTGGTGCTTGTGATGGCAGTGGGTATTGAGCTCTTGCACGCCACTTCTCATCAGCTGTGGTGCACCTGGAGCATAAGCAGCTACAGCTTGCCGTGGTCCTCTTGATTAGTCTTTGGGCTACTCAGCAGGAGCAATGCAGAAAAAAGCCCTCTCCCATGGACATCTGTACTCCTCAGAAAGCATAAAATATGAAAAATATAAACCTTGGGAATATAAGCTCAACCTTGGGAAAACATAAATACACCAGAACCAAGACCTCAGTTTTTAAATAAATCTGATTTGTTTTCCTATTAAGAATTTGTCACATTAATTGATGGTACATTTTTTTTTTCTGTCTATAGCTTTGGTTCGTTTAACTTTCTGTTAAGCAAATAGCAAAGTGTTCTTGCAGCATAAAGGAACACTGATTCTTTTCTTCATAAAGCTCCAGTGAAAAGAAATTAGCTCCACTAAAAGAATTTTGGCTGCTTTAGATTATATTTCATGCTGTTCCAGGGAGAAGTCTAAGACATCTTCTAATCTTCATGCCTTGTCCGCACTATTCTCCCTGCTTGAATGAGTCTTTATGATATATAATAACATTGAAACAAATTGAACACTCTGTAACAGCTTTTATAATTATGTTCAATTTAAACAAGCAGTCAAGTGTTGACACTTCATCAATTTTATTTAAATATTTTCCTGAAAATATACTTGGTGGCTTTGTTTCTGCAACAGGGAGAGAAAATATGGTGTACTTCTTGAACAGTAAGAATGGTTTCTGACATAATTTCTTCTGAGTTTTCCCCTTTTCAGTGTGAACTAGATTCCAAGATTCACCTTAGTAGATGCTCTTAATATTTTTCTCCTCCTACATCTTTTGGTCTGAAAGATCCACAGAGAGCGACACTAAATGTGTTTTTCAGAACTGTTCATAGCTGAGATAGGCAAAGAGACTGTAGCTTCTTAATCTCTGCTATTTTGAGCATGTTTATTTTTGATGGACATGCAATGAAATGCTACTAAACAGCAGTGATTATTCTGAGATTTTAGGATGAGAGAGGCCACGAGTTCAGAGTCCTTAGCAAACCATAGACTGAAGCCTAAACAATACCTCTAAAGCACAAGCAATGTGATCTGCACCAAACACAGCACTCTAATTCTTTGTGACTGCAGAATGTCAGAAATATTTGTCAGTGGCCTTTACATTGGATTGTTTTGAGAACAGTTCAGCCCAGCAGTGAGGAATGTCTGTAGTTGTGGTTTTGCACTGATACCCAGTTTTCAGCTACTGAAAATATTTGTATAACATTTCTTTTGCCTTTTCATTAAGCATAAATCAGAGTAAAGGAGAGGGTTTGTGGTGTTGTATTTTATGATGTGGTTTTACAGTTTGAGGGGACCATTGATTCTAAGACTACTTAATTAATAATTAAGCAATTATTTTCCTCATCTTTCTTTTAAAGGGTTCAATACAATTTTTTTTTTATTAGGTTAGGGATGTATCCAGATAATGGCACATAAAGCTGTTCCTTTGCAACACTAAATCCCAATTGAGTTTGGCTAGAATTTGCAGATATAAGTGGGAAGATAGGTTGATTGGCTTTATTTATTTGGTTTGTTAGCATACTTTTTCACAACAGGTTTCCTCAGTGTCTGAAAGGGTTAAAAATTATTAAGCAAGACCTGCTAAATCAGTGCTGGGATATTCTTGTTGAAAAAGTGAAGCACCTGATGATTGCAGATACTTGATGATGACCAAAATGCTTTGAATGTGATTTAGAGCAGTTCCTAAGGTAACAGCCCTGGGTCTGGATCAGCCTTCCCTGCAAGAGAGGGGGGGGTGAAGTGGTTTTATTTGTATTATTGAATCCAGTAAACATTAGTTCAGCTTTAGGTGTTTGGGGAGATGAAAACAGGTGCTTTTGTGTTTTTGCAGAGGAGTGGCTGTTGTGACACATTATTTCCAGGAAAACTGGTTCAAGGATGCTCCTTTCTGCTTGTCAGGGAGTTTATCTGTTGCTGCAGTGCTTACAATGGGAACACTTGTCTGTTAGGAACTAAGCTGTATTTGAGATCAAGCTGACCCAGGACATCAAACAACTCCCCAAAGGCATGTTTCAATTCCTCTTTTAAAAATCAACCAGTGGCCTAAAGGTGAAGCTCCTTTTACACTATCACTTTGAACCTGGATGTTTGTTTGTGTTTCTCTGTCTCCACAGTGACTTGATTTTATGTTACACTGCATAAAAGGAAGAATTGTTCTTCCAGAAATTAATAAACCAGTAGTCCATTTAATTTTAATGTTTCTTCAGAAATCAAAAATTCATTGCTAACCCAATCTATTAGTCATTCAGATGTGGCAAACAAAGGCTATAATATATAATTTCTCTCATTTTTACATGTTCATAGTGCTTTTTTATTACCTTCATCTAAAATATGCTGTATTTTGGCCTGCGACACCGGATTTTGACTCGGATTATTTCTTTTTGTATTATGTAAGAGGTTAAATCTACCCCTTTTCTGGAGCATGCTGCCCTCTCTTAGCCCTGTCCCCATCATCCCTGTAGCACCAGACTCAGGTGCAAGCCTGCTGCCAGGTGGTGCCAAGCCTGCTCCTCTGCTCAGTGTCAGCCAGGGACATGTCTGAGAAAGCAGCATAGCAGGAAAACTCCTGGACTTGAGGTTGCCAGCTGGACATGAAGAAGTGAGCAAACTCTCTTTCCCAAATTATGAGTGAATAATCTCTGTTCATTCTTGGCTGTGTCACTGTTTGGAAGTGATTCTCCACTGTGGTGCTTGAAATGCTGCCTGTCAGATTACCTGTTTTGTACTGCCCACAGGCTCGGGCAGGCTCTTTGGATCCAGTTTTGAGCTTCTCTTTATTCCCAAAAGAGTAAACCCAGAAGAAATATCAGATGTACAGTCTAGGGCTTCATAAGCCAATGCTGAAAAGCCTTGGATTTGATGCTGCAGGGGTAAAGGGTGTTGCACTTGACAAAACCTTCCTACAAGATGAGAGAAGGGAGGAAAAAAATCTCTGAACAGGAAGCATCAAACTTCTTCACTTGACTAGGTAGCATTTGTGTCACTTGCAATTTGAGATTTTAGCACAGGAAATCACATGTAGGGCCTCAGGTATTTGACAAAGCGACAAACTCAAGGCAAATGTCTCCTCACTTGCAAAAGCAAAAAAGCTGGACAAAACTCCTGAACACTACTCACAGAACTAAACTTTAGGGACACTGTTATAAGTACCTAGGTAATTTTAGGTACTCCATAGGTGCTACAATTTTATATTTGCTGAGTTCCTGCTGCTCTGGACATCTGTTGAGCACAGCGCCAACGCAAACTACTGTTTGCATGTGGAAATGAGGGCTAAAGGACTTACGATGTACATGCATATCTTGCCTCAGTCTTGATCTCAGTAAGTCTGAGATATACCAGAACTGTTGTCTCATACTTAGCAATATGGTATTGCTTTTTCTGGGACACTCTATTCCTTTTAAATATCTTATTTTATCATTCCTAAATTCATATTTATCATCGTGGTGAATGAGTGTGTTCCACTGCAAAAGCCAAATCATTTGCAACTTGGGTGGTATTAAATTAAACCAGTATGCTAAGAGAGCAATTATAATTGCTTGGCACTTTAGGAACCTACTGTTAGTGCTAAGGCTATTAGACCCATTTAAAATCTTGATTGCAGAAAGAACTGTGTGTATTAATCTGTAAAATAATTCATCTATTCTCTAATTTATCATTGTTCCAATAAAATGGGCTTTTGAAATTAGAAATTACTCTGGAGTAATTAAATAAATTTAATATGTTGCAACTTTTTACGAAGGTCAATTCCTTAAAAGGCACATAGTTTAATATAGTATCTCAGTCATATTAGGTTTCATATGACCTTCTCTGTTTTTAATAAAGTCTTTGAGAATAATAATTTAATGAAAGGAATAGTCTGTAACTTATGACACGTTCTTGTAAGTTGTGCTCGTAGACTACCAGACAAATTTGACAATACTTTACATACAATTCCTTCCGCCTTTGCTTGGTTTAGTCTTGTTTTGGCACAATGGAGTATTGTCTACTTCTAATCATTAACAGGAAGCATCAGATTTGCAAGGGTATTTTTGTTTCACATAGACTAGACACAGACCATGCAAAAATGCATCTGGGATAATACTGTTGGAGAGAGGGATGGATTTGGGCAATTAGGCACAGTGCCTGAATGCAAATTTTCCTGGTAGTTTTAAGAGGGCTTTTGTATTATATTTCTCATTAGCAATTCAGGCTGTTTGAGTCTAAACAAAGTCAAAGTGGATGAAAGCAAACCCCTTCTTCCAATAATGTTAGCGAGCTCTAGAAGAACGTTGCAGACTTGGTGAATTCTCTGTCATTTTGAATGTGCAAAAGATTACTTAGGTGTCCTTCAAAAAGTTCAGGGTAATTCATGCAGGAGGGATGGGCTTGATGCAGTAGATAGAAGATGAAATTCTCTGCCATGTGTTACTCAGAATGTGTGATGGTAATGGCCTTTTCTGGCCTTAAAATATCTGTGAATTTGCCAGTAAATATTATAAGCATTTTCATAATGAAATGCTTCTTTCTTATTTAAGTCTCACCCATTTCAGAGTAGATTTTTTAATATCATAAACTCTTGTGTTTCATTTGTACAACATTTAGATAATCCTAATTACGGTTACAAAAATAGAACTATCATTAACTTGCCGATCCCAGAGGAAATTTGAACTGTGAAACCAAAAATATTTGCAAAATGCTGAACTTGTAAACACATTGCTGATTTCTTATTTTATTTCTAGGTATTCTTTTCTGTATTTGTGATGCATTTTATTTGGCAAAGTTTTCTTGGTGGTCACAAGTAAAGAATTACAGCACATGGGTGAAGTAGCTGGTATTCCATGTCTCTTAAAATTTGTTTTTCAATAAACTGAGGCAAAACAGCTTTAAAATAATCTTGTACTAATATTACAATAAATTATTTTGAAACACTGACATTCTGACAGTCTTTTAGGATCCTAGAAGTAAAACTCTTCCAGTGCTTTCAACGCAGTGCTAATATTATATAAGCTCATTAATCTAGTAATGAATGTTTAAATTGGGCTGTTTAAAGTAAAATCATAAATTGTAATGGTTCTTGCACTTTTTGGCTGGTGGACTTCTTTCTCTTATTTTGTCACTCTTCTTCCTTTGAATATCACAAATATCACTAAGTTTATATTACTTCTTTCCTTTTAGATATTTACTCTTCAAAAACTTACATGAGATGGATTGGCATAGGTGACCCTTGTAATAAATAGGTACTTCTTGGAAGCATATGCAATTCCTAAACATCTCAAAAAACATCAATAAATTTGCTTCTCCAACTCACCTTTTCAGTATCATAATATACTTTGTCTCAGAAAAGAAACACTGAAATCATCCAGATGAGGATCTCATTCGGATGTGGGGTGTGGTTGTTTTTATTCTGGCTGTGCCTCTGAGAGACATCTTAATTCTCTATTGTTTGCTGCTTAGGAAAGCTGAATTTTGTTTCTGTGGGTGGGAATATTATTTTTCAGATGGAAGTATTTGCCATTTGTTGATCCTAAAAAACAAGTGTTCTACATTAGCACACAGAGCTCAGTGTTAACATGTTAAATAGGCATTTCGGAAGTACAAGTTAGTCAAGCCTTATTCCTAGAACTGTCCTTGGCTTCAGTGAAGCTTATGCAAATAATTAAGTAAACAGAAAGAAAACATAATAATAAAAAAAGAGTTTAGTCAGTGTTCTGTAAGGAATTTGGAGATGTTTGCCAATGGAAATAAGTGAGGAAGTAAAAGGAGATCCTCTCCACATTTTATTTATTTTATACCTTTAGAAATTTCACGGTATGAAAAATAAGACGCATTGATGGTATGGAAATGTTGTGAGATTTCTCACCAAACATATAATGACCTAGAATGGTTGTTAGTAACAACAGCAGAAATATCTGTGTATTCATAGATTTCATTCCTGGAAAACAAATTGTAATGGCATCAGTATTAAAAGCTGAATAAAAATAAAGCATTCAGTAGCATTCCAGGAAGACCACATGTATACTGCTCTGGTTGGGAGGGACAGAGGTGAAATGTATTAAGGTCTGGCTTGCTGGTCTCCAAGTGCTTTCCTATATGAAGTCATATGATGAGCATTTCTAACAGGATTCTTCAGGGCTTGCTTCATCCTCAACTATTTAGTGTTTCCGTTGGTTTGGAGTCAAGTTTAAAACTAGAGAACACAGCTGATGTAATTGCTATATTGGATTGATAAAGAATTATGAGAACAGGCTGATCAGCCAGCATGATTGTGTCTCCTCTGGCCAATTTGTTCACACCTTTCTTGCTCTGGAGTCACAAATAGTGTAATATTTAGAAAATATCACTTCCTTGGACCTGTTGGCTGCCCTATTTCCAAAGAGGCCCCTACATTACCTCAGTGCCACAAGGTTTTGATGGTGCCCCTTGCACAGCAGTTCCTGTTCTGCAGAACTGCTGGTGCTCCTCCCACCATTTCTGTGGCCATGGGTTAATACAGGTTTGGTTTTGTCTTTGATGAGTTTTCTGAAGTCCATGTCAGGCCACTTCTGGATTTTGAGCTCTCTGAACAGCAGCTCTGCCTTCCAGCATACAGAGCTGCTCCTTTCACAGATTTTAGGAAGACAGAGGCCACCCCTGTCATCTGGATCATTGCTGAGGATGCAAAGGTGCTGACCTGGCAGGGACCCCTGGGCATCACACTGCTCATAACCAGCCACCTCAAACTGTTGATGGTGACCCTTTGGGCCCAGCCATCCAGGCAATTTTCCATCCACTTTTATTCCATTCCTCCAGCCCATAATTTTCCTGGGGACTGAGTTTTTCTAGTTTATAGTCCATAGAATCATCACAGGATTATAGAATGGTTTGTGTTGAAAGGGACCTTAAAGATCATCAAGTTTCAATCCTTGCACTGTGATCAGGGACACTTCTCACTAGGTCAGGTTGCTCAGAGGCCTTGAACACTTCCAGGGATGGGGACACCAACAACTTCTCTGGGCAGCCTGTGCCAGTGTCTCACGACCTCACAGTAAAGAATTTCTTCCTAACATCTAGTCTAAACTTACTCTTTTTCAGTTTGAATCTGTTCCCCCTTGTCCTGTCACTACATGCTCTAGTAGAAAGTACCACTCCATCTTTCTTGTAGGCTACTTTCAGGTACTGTAAGGCCACAATTATGTCACCCAAAGGTTCCTCTTTTCCAGGCTGAACAATCCCAGTCTTTCAGCCTTTCCTTGTAGGAGAGGTGCTCCATCCCTCCAATCAACTTAGTGGCCGCCTCTAGACATGCTTCTGAATCCTGCTGCTTTAGATTTTACAACAGGAATAACATTTGCCTTTTTTCAATCATTGGGGTCTTTTCCTAATTGCCACAACTTTTCCTGTATGATGGATAGCAACTCCCCAGTGACATTGGTCAGCTCCCCCAAGCAATGCATCCAGCAACACTGATTTTTATTTGCCCTATTTGGCTAAGTAATCCCTGACTTAATTTTCCCATACCATGAGCAGTACCTCTCCCCCGTCTTTCCAATTCTGCTGCCATGCAGAGACCTGAAAGTTTTTATTTTAAGCTACAGAAATTACTTCCTTAGTATTCTTTCATTGCTTATTATGGCTAATATAGCAAATAATATAGCACTTCAACAGCAGTTTTCTCCCCAAAGTTCCACAAGTTTTACATGGAAAGGAGGCTGTAGAAACATCTCAGCTGACTGTTCAAGGCACACTGGAGATTTGAACCAAGTAAGATTTTGATTCAGGATCTGAATACTTTTTAGTGACAGAGTTTTAGATGTTAATCAGAAAACTTGTTCCTTCCTGAAGCAGCAAACACCACACACTTTCATTTGCAGGTGACATTATAGGTGTAAATGTCTGAGGCCTTTGAAGAATGTTTTTGATAGTAGTCCAAACTGAACGAGTACAAAACTCAGAAATAATTTATAAAGACATCTTCTTCAAAAGAGCAAGTTCAAAATTATTCCAGTGGCAGCCTTTCCAGGACATTGTTCACATTTATAAACCACAGAATTGGAACCTTTCTAAGTGTTTGTCTTCCAAAGTCATTCTACAGGTTGGGCCTACAGTGCAATTGAATTTCTGAAGAGCAGAATTCATTGAATACCAATTTATTTTTCCCATAAATCCCTTTCCAGTGATATTATATATGTTTTAATGTAACAATTTCAGTCAATTCAGATATGGTCAATGCAGACCACAGAAAAATACTTAAGTGTGAAAGAAACTGAATATACATTTGTAATTTGTATTGGCAAATCCTCAGGAAAGGATCATGGGCTGCATAGGAGAGAAGGTATAGGGTTACTGTTCTGTCTCTGACAACATCTGCCATAATCACTGAACACTTTATAGTTCCTCAGTTTCCCTAATGATAACAGTTACCCAAGGGCTGCTTGTGAGTTCCCTTCTGTCTATAAGGTGCAATAAAGAGGAAGGAGTCACCATTACCTTCCTAATTAAGCTGCTCCATCTTCAGCTGGATTCATCAGACTTTGCAGCTGTTTAGCATAAGAGCTTCACCCGAGCAAATGTTGTAGCGTGTAAAGAAAGGAGCAGCCTAGGTGGAAGCATAACCTTCTATATGTGTATTTTAGGGGCACATAACAAATCTCTCTGCAAGGACAAAGCATGAATCTCAACAAGAGAAGCAGTTTATTGGAATTCCCCATCCAAAGAGGCAGGAAACCTAATTAAGATTTACTATACATCAGGGTGAGTCTGTTCACAGCTCTCAGCTGTTTTCAGTGCCCATGACAGAGCTCTGTCTCAATTGCCATGTGGGGCCTTGGAAATCAACCAAAAAAAATAGGCACTTTTCCTTTTGCAGTTCAGTTCTATCGATTATGTTAAACACAAGCAATGACCTTCTGAGAAAGAAGAATTTTTGTAGTTGTTGCTGGGTTTTTTTACAGAAAGCTGAAGTAAAGAAAGCTAGGGATTTTCAGACTCTACTCTCCAGACTCCTGAGAGATTGTGGATTACTCCTAAAAATGTACAGCCTCATCTCCTGCTAGGAGCACAAGTTTGTTGTCAGTGGACTTGATTATCCACTTGTTGTCAGTTGGGATAGTCCATGTGTTAGAAATGATTATGGATTTAAAATTGGAAGCAGTTGAAAACCATTAATGTGGCATTGTGGAGGAGAAAGAAGCTGAGCAGCTTGGTTTCTCAATGGGTAGATACTCTGTCCTACAAGCAAGACATAGGAGTTTAGAGCACTGGCATTTTACAGCTATCCCAAATTCCTTTGGGGATGTGCACAAGCGCCTCACCTCATGAAAAATACTGAAAACAACTTAGAGTTGTTAATTAGAGATAGGAGACAGAAAAAGTTAAATTCTCTGAGGACAAAGGTTATTATGAAGAATTCTAAAGCAGGGTGGTTTTACCTAAACAAGGGTTGTCTTGATTGCCTGCCTGTTTCGCCCCAAATCTAAGCCCATAGCAACAACAACCAAAGCACAATGGGAGTTGATGGGAGTTGATGGCTGAGAAAGGAAAGTGCTCCATTGCCCATCTCTGGTCAGAGCTATGTGAAGAAACAAAAAACAAAGCTATTACTGGTGAAGTCACAGAAGTGATTTTCAAGATTTTTTTTGCCTTACATTCCTTAAATGAGTAACTCTTAGAGGAATAACTTTTAGCACTCTTTTCCACACACATATGAATTGCAGTTCATGTGAAATATTTTGGAGTGGGACATTTTTCTGATGTAAAGCTCTTGTTCATGAAATAGAACAAGGTTACTCCAGAGATCTGGTGTCTACTTGCTCTTTGCAGGGTTCACTTGGAGTGGTGATCCTGAATTTCCCTCTGACTCACAGGCCAAACTTGGCTGGAGCCATGGGTCAAGCCAATTGCCAGAAAAAGAGAATCTCCAGTCTGTTCAGCAGCTATTTCAGAAAGCCACACAAACAGATGAGATTTCAAAGAACCACAGAGCTGGCAAGGAGGTTTCTACAGAACCTCTAAGTATTCTTGATTTCAGCATGATTTTGCCAATGTCCCTGTCATTTCTTTCACATTTGTTTAAGCTGAACTTGAAGACTTACTGTAATGGAAACATTATAGACCAGATGGCCTGTCCCAGTGCTATTCTTAGTGCTTAAGGTTTTTCTGCTGTCTACCCTATTCCTGCTACAATTTAAGAGCTTTAACTTTCATTTCTTTTAATTGTGAACCAAAAGACATGGTTATTTATTTCCAATTGCAGCAGGTTTTTATGTGAAGCTGATTTTTTCCTGGGTGTAGTAGTTAATGCTTGCACCTCTTGATCATTATCCTGAGTTGTCTTTTCAAGTATCTCATTGGTGAATATCACATAACAAATTCTCATTATGCTCTCAGTGCCCCTGCCATATGTCCCTGATTTGTGCCATCTCACAGTGAAGGAAGACTCTACTCCATTGCTTTGGTATATAATGAAAATAGAAAGTAGTCTCAGACCCATATGATGCCCCAGTCTAAAGATCCTTCCATTTTTTACTCTCTGAGTATATTTTTCATGCCATTTGGATCAACCTTGCAGTATACATAATTTCCTTTTTCACTTCTGGGATCCATAGTGATTAACATAACTTGGAACTTCTATACATATTTTATAGGATCAGAAAGTTAGTTCAAAGGGAGCTATTATGTACACCAAGGTTCTGGACCATCCTATATTCTGGTAACATCTGGAGATCACAGTGCTTTGGGTGCCTGACATTAAAGGCATTGATCCTAGGTGTATGTTTTGAGGCTTCTTCATAGCTAGAATACATTGCAGAAGTAGTTTCTCTCAGTAGATTAGCTTTTTTGTTCAAGAAAAAAGATACTGAGATGTGTTCATTTATATAAACAATATCTATTTTGATGAAATTAGAATAGAGAATAACAGAATTGTGAATATTTCACTAAGAATAAGTATTTAGATAAAATATAGAGTGATGATAAATATTAATTTTTTAAGATTTTATTTCATGTATGTATTGAGTCAAGAAAATACACATGATTTGAGTATTTGTTTTTGCTGCTTATTTTACTTTATGAGAAAAGTTTTGTGTGACTTTTTTTCATTTGACTTGAGAAAAGAGAAAAGCAGAATCGTGTCATTTGCTACAAAATGAAAAGCCCAGTGTTTCCTACTTCTGCTTCTCGTGCTCTGCCTCTCCTATGGATTCCAGAAGGCTGCACGTTTTACATCATATATACTGCAACAAGATAATATGGATTACAAATTATTAGTTTTATCAAAGGAAACCCATCTTTATCCCATACAAGCTGCTGTCTGGACTGTGATGCAGACAGGAACCAGGCTAGTCCCAGGTTTTATCAGACTGACCACTGAATTTAAGCTAAAATCCACCATCTAAATGATTATAATCTCTGTGAAAAAAAAAGAAAACTATATGAGAGATATATGTAAGCAGCACTGTTGTATGATAGAGAGTAACTGTTCACCTTTTGTAATGTAACCAGAGGATCAGAGCATCAGCACTAACCAGCTTTAAGACACACTTCTCTGGACAGGATATAATTGAATGGAGATATCATCATCACGAGATGTTTTGAAGACCAAGATCAAACACACGTTTAACGAGGATGGAATAGTGCATGGGAGAAAGGTCTGGCAAAGGCTGTCCACCACAGACATATGAAGACAAGCTCCTATCAGAAAGTCCTTAATCTGTTGATGGCTGGACAGGTGTGCTGAAGGACCAGACCCCTTTCTCCCATTTTTTCTGAAAACATTGGCTTCTACCAGAGAGAGGGAAATAGGCTTTGAGGTTTTCCCCAGTTCATCTGGTTTTCTGTTCTGTGTAGTGCTGTAGATAAGCACTGCTAAGTAATTAGGTACCAGGCTGGCAATAGATGTTACAGTCAGTACCCTTTTAGATGCAGGAATGTTCTGTGAGTTAGTTAAAGTGTTAGATGAATTAGTTAAATAGTTACATGTAAATTATGATTAAGTCTTTCCTTTGAGCCTTTATGTAATGTAAATCCAATGTTCTTGTGCTGCAGAGAGGCACCTGCAGCTTCCTGGTTGGCTTAAGCAAAAAGGTAGTGTATGGCAGATGGGAAAGGAAAAGGATAAGAGGGAAAGTGAAGTGACAGGTGTAGAGCTGTGGAAGGTTTTGGACTTTCAGCTTTGTAGGATAACTACTTTTAAACAAAAGCATCTTTTAGATGATTTTCAGGTTTAAGCTAGAGACAAGCAGGAAGTGTTAATGATACCAATTACTGACTCTTTGTTCACTATTTCTGTTCTGTGCTTTAAAAGTGCTAACTGAATCTGTGGGCAGATAATACATTGCAGCAGCAGTCCTTCATTTCCAAATTACAGAGACTCTGAAATAAGCTATATGGGTTTGAAACATAGTTTAAAAAATAATAAAAGGCAGTTGTTAACCAATTATGTTTTAGTTTATATTGCAGAGCAGGATTAAGGGCTGTTGTATGTGCTACAGGTGTCACTGAAGGAAGTCTGTAGACAAATACTGCTGAAGGCTGGGCAGTTGTGATGGTGATTTTTATTGCATCCAGGCATTGGCTGGTGCATCTTGCAGCCTGACCCAGGGCCTTGCATCCATAGCAGCCTCTGGAGAAAGAGGCACAGTCTTGTGGGCTGCTCTGTGCACTCACACAGTCAGTGCTGGACCCTCATTTTGTTGTCACTGCTCAAAGGTTGCATAAATAGATTATCACTAACAGCCAAAATCCCTTGTTTTGGCAAAACCTCGATTAGTTTTTGAGGTGGGATTTTTCCCCATGCAGAAGGACTAGGGAGGTTCCTAAGATATTTGCACAGAATTGCCACTGCCAGCCTTGAAATTGGTATTAGTGCTCCAGTTTCCATTTCTCTTGGGCTTGGAACCGCCAAAGCCATGAAAGAGATCGGGTTGGACAGGGCAGCTCTCAGCCTCTTGCTGAGTTGCAGCGTGGGGATCACAGGCTGATCCTGTCAGGGTTCCAACGTCCTACTGCAGCAGCTTCTTTTCTTGGCCTGAACAATTTTAGCCCTTCTGACTTCAACTAAGAGAAAGATTTAATTGTGCAGCTAAAACTAATCAGCAAGTTTTAAACATCTCAGTCTTGAAAACAGCATAAATTATACACATCTTTAATTTTAAATCCCTAAGATATGCTAAATGGGAAGCATTGAGAAAAGTTAATTAGTCTGCCTGCTTCTTCCTAGAGTTCCTAATTACTGTGGGTACTTTTCTTGTCCACCAACACTGCTGGCTAGATTTTAGGGCAGATGTTCTTGTGCAGTCATCATTAAAAGCACAAGCATTGGATGCTGTTGAAGCCTCCAAGAGCTCAGCATTTATGTCTTTTATTTCAGGATGCTTGAGGGGAAGAAGGGATCATCACACAGTTAAAAATGCCATTTGCTTTCTGTATCTTTTCCATGCAGCTTCTCTCTTTCGGTCAGACAAACAGCTGCCAGGAAATTTGTTAAGGGTATAATGCTTTTGAGACATAGTCCTGTGCTTTTGAGAGCATTATCTCTGATTAAAAACTTTTTCACTCAGAATACTCAACCCAATGACAATTTCATTATCCCTTAGCCCGAGCAGTGACTTCAGGTTTCTAATTAGAGAGCAAGAGGGAAGGGACTGCCTGTGGTTCCTGGAGCCTGAGCTAAGAGTGCTAAGAAACACTGTAATAATTTAACAGGTATGAGAGCTCCTGCCTGCTGAGCTCTCCTGCATCTGTGGGAATGGGCAGGATCACTGCTTTGCCTGTGGCTTGTGTCAATCCTCCCCAGCTAGACCCATTTTGGTTTCACCTCCCTGAGCTCTGCAAGTTGTGGTTTGGCCCTTGGCTCCAGCCCTCATTACATTTACCTGAGCAAGAGCATCTTTCCCCCAGTTTTAAGTGTAGAGCATCATTTTTGCAGGAAAAAAAAAAAAGTAAGTGTTGAATACATGTCCCCATGAGGAATAGCATTATTCCTTGCCTTTTGCTGCTTTTTTTCAGATGATTCACTTTTTCTTTTGATTTGCACTGTGTTTTAAATTCATTGAGATGGAGAAAAGTGTGTTTGCTCTTCTACTGTTTCAAGGAGTGAATGTTTGGCACTCCATTTACTAAAATAGACAGTGGTAAAGACACTCTGGGTGCCTCATCTAATTCCACAAAAGCCTTGGGCTCTCGATACACAGCACAAGAATCTAATTATTAAGTGGTTATTGTTGTCTTCTCTATTACACCCTATTTTTCCAAACCTAGAGCCACCTTTGGAGCCACAGGAGTGAGCCCTGCTTGCACTGTTAGGATGTAATGGCAGCCTGGAAACAGCTTGACTGTACTCACCTGGAATGAGTTACTGATTTAAAATCTCACTTGTGTGCTTTTTGACCCTGAAATGAATATGTGACAGGGGAAATATTCTCTTCTTCACTCAATGCTTTCTAATTTCAGTGGCTGCATTTCCAAAAAGGTTGTGCTTTTTCTTTGCCTTTTCTGACGAATCTGATAATAGCTAAGGCTAAGGTTAGGCTACCCAGGAATAATGAGACTTAACAGTTTTTCTTCTTTTTTTCTTTCTCTTTTAGGAGTGGGAAATGGAAACTATTCAACTAATAAGCATGCACAATTATTTTGCAATGATGGGCCTTAAAGCAAGAAAAATAATCCTTTTTTTTTTTTTTTAACTATCAGATGCCTGTTAGTTTTAAAGTGAGGATGTAAAAGTAAAGGGAGGATGTCAATGTAAAATAAATATTGGCCAGAGTGTAAAAAATTTTCATTCAGCTTATTTTTAGGTAAAGTTTATAATCCCAGTTTTACTGAGTATTTATTGCAGTCCTTTGAAGCTATAGCATGCCATTCTTTTTTGCAGGTGTGCATTTGGCTCCTGAAAGGTTTTTAATTATGTGTAGGTTAGTAGATATATATTTATATAGATGTTAATATTTATTTTTATGTATCTGCTCTGTAAAAAGAGCCTTCAATTTATGTATTTGAAAGAAACCAGTAGTCTAATGGTATTCTGGTGACGAAAACTTGCATTTGGGGAGCATGTGTTTCTCCTGTGGATGGCAAGCATAGCAATGCAGAGATTAAGGGGTTTTTTTAATGAATGTATTGAATTCTAGCTTCTCTCTATTAAAATAATTCTAATCACTTGATAATAATCTTGCTTTGGGCTGCTAACCATCATCATCACTGGGTCTTTTTGTCCCTTTGCATTAGTCTGTAGGTAGTGTCTGAATGTGGCAACATAAACAAGTTTAGAAGAGTGTGCTTGTGCTTGATTTCTTTAACTAAATCCAAATTGAAATTACTTCCATTTATACAGCTGTAAATATTGTTTTTAGTTGTAGTACAGACGCAATATATCAGAAGGATGGTGGGTAGCATTTAAACTAATAGAGGTGTATTTTCTTTTTAGCATGTAGAGTTTGGTTACTGTTATCAAATTATCTGCATTTGTTGCATTATACGTAAAACATGGTGTCTTTTGGAGTTCCTTAAAAATTTATGTAAAAGTATATAATTTTAAACAGGCCTTTGCAAGTTTTTGTTAACAAATGGAGAAAAATATACATTGGTACTTGATTTCTGCAAAATTATGATTGTGATGGAGATAATCGTATAGGTTCTGGAGGAGGATTTTCAAAGCTGTACTCAGCAGCCTGGCACTCATGGCAGCTGGACTTACTAATGCCTTGTTCTGTTTCCATACACTTTCACCAATCAGTCCTTGCTTTCCATGTTTTAAATGAGGCCTTCAACCATATAGGTTTAATTTGAGCAAAACCAAAGTAAAGCCCAACCTAATAAGAAAACAGCATAGTAAAACATTGAATGCAGTAAGCCTGTGCAAATGCTGTTTGCACTTATTGATGTGACTGAGGATCTTTCAGTGAAAGTAAACAGGTTAAACTTTCAACTTGAAATTATTTGTCAGCTTCTCTTAGTGTTCTTCCTGAGCTTATATGGTTTTTTTTTCTCTTAATATATTAGCATTATGACAAGCACATTTGCTCTGTGGCACAATAGATATCACAGCAACTCAAATTTACAGGCTGGAAGAGTTGTGCTAGTTAGGGTCATTGCTTTATTTGCTTTGTCTTCTTCTAGGATTAGTTCTGCTCTGGGGATTAGCCAGAGCCCACGTACAAGTGGTGATACACTGCCAAATCAGATTAGGTGTGAGGAATTTCTCTACTTCCTTACTTTAAAGGACAGAAATTCTTTAATTTCCCCTTTCTTTTCCTAATGAAGCCCCATGTAATTTCATGGAACATTAAAACAGAGATTCTGAGATTGGGAAGAACAATGTTGCAGCAGGTGTCTTCACTGTACCTTAATTATTTTTATATTTCTTTTTTTTTTTTTTGAGTGTGTTTCCTCTTGTAGTTTTGCTGATAAAAATATTCAATCTGTTGCTTAAAAAATTGAATAAATATTAATTCCTGCTACTTTGTGTTCATCACCCACTGGATAACATGATTTTAGGCTAGAGCAGAAAGGTTTTGGGGTTCTCTGAACCCTTATCCCAATGGTGGCCTGCAGATTGGGTGCTCTGCACTATGGGTGGGCTAGCTGAGAAAGGTGTGAAGGGAGCAGTGGTAGTGCAGTGCTTTTCTCCATTTCACATGCCTTTTGCAACCCCAGAAATTGTCCCTGCACCTGCAGGCTTTGTGGCTCTCAGAACCCCAACCCTAAAGACTGAAAATTCCCACATTTGAATAGTCCTGAACCTTGTAATAAGCTTTGAACTTTGTTTCAAGAACTTTCTCGACATTTCTGTTATTAATGAACTAGCTAAATATACACTGGTTTGGAGATCAAATGCAAAAGATAATTCATCAACAATATCTGGAGCATCTAACATGTTATGAAATAACTTACTGGTTTAAAACTCAGGTAGGAATTACTCGAGTAACCACAGATATTTTAAAAGATATTTCATTGTTGTAGGCATAGTATATTCTTCCAGCTTTGTATAATAGTCCTACATCTAAAATCCACCATGAACTTGAACAGTTTGATAGTCTCAGTGGGTTGTAAAAATAGAGACAGTAAAACCATGCTCATCTTGTGCGTGTGGTTGAATAAATGCAGTTTTGATTTCTGTGATATAAAATACCTTGTAGTGTGCTTAGGATGTGTTTTACTTTAATTAGGTGACTGGTTTGGTGGTTTGGGATTATTTTTCATAACTAGTTAAGCACCAGAATGCTCATTAACTGGCTCTTTCACCACCATCTGGGCAGAAAGGAGCTCTGCTTAGTTGGGTCCTATGGTCATTGGCATTTCCAGTAGTGGACTTCTTGGTGGGAAGGCTCCTGCAGGAACTTTGTGATTAAACCTCCAGCTGTAATCGTATCAAGGAGTGAAGGCTACAGCAAATGAGAACCTGTGTGTTTTCTCTCTGTCTTCAACATCCTCTAGAAAAGCAGGCCTAAAAGCTTGCTTTAAACTGTTTGTGAGTTTGGCTTAGGAAATAGCTCAATTTCTTGTAAAATACAAGGAAGCTTCTTGAATGGACTGCAAATGCAAATTAATGCAGACAATTACTGCAAATAGAAATGCTACCCAAAATCTTAACAAATGGGTCATTTTCATATTTCTCTCTCCCCACATGTGACTTCTAAACAGTCTAGGGGGTGTCTCTTTCCACAACATTTCTGGGGTGGCTTTGGACGTTGTTGGAACAGGGTGGAGTGAGGGTCTAGCCCTGGGTATTAGCAGGAAGCTCTTTGGCTAGCAGAGAACATTGAAGAAAGCACTTCAATAGTTTGGGTTTCTAAGCAACCTTATAATGTCAGCTACATGGTGCAGTTATACAGAGAGTATAGAAACACAGAAATGCATTTGGTCAGGAAAAGATGGTTCAAATGGGTCCCAGTATTCACTTGACCCTTTTGTGTGACATTTAAAGCTTAACGACATTAAAATAAATCACATGCTCAACTCAGTATTTAACTGCTTTACTGAGCTGAGACATAAACAAACACATGAAAAAGAATTCTAAATTAGAGAAACCGCTGATTTTGCAATGACTTTCATTCCACTTACAGTGTCTAAAAGAAAATGCAAAAGATAAGGGATTTATAAATCCAACAATCACTTTTACAACTTTTAACTTTTTAAGTAGTCTCTGCATAACATATGTAGGTATATACATAATATTAAAGAAATCACAAATTAAGTAAATTATGTTAAAATTATACACAATATCTACAAACATAAACAGGCATATAATACAGGTACATAATCCTTCTAAATTTATATGCTCTAAGTAGGGGATCCCCTAATTAGGGATCTGTGTTTTAGTTAGCCAGGTTAGTCACAGAACCAGAACACAAAATACAAAAGTAATTTAAGAGTCCATGTTGCTTTGGAAGAAAGATGTCATGCCTCACCAGTGTAGCAAGGCATTTTCAGAAGAGTTTGTAACCATTTCTGTAGCTGGATCTGGTCAGTGAAGGATAGCGGAGTCTTCAAAAGCCCCTGAATGAAAGACTATAGAGGAAGAAGGTGCTGTGAGGTGAGAGGTATTTTCCTCCTTTGTGGTAAATACCTGATTTTAAAAAGGTAGAAATAAATTGTCAGTCTTCTTAATGGAAAAAGTCTTTATTAGGCTGCCCAGTCACCTTTTTTTGACACTTTGGATGTTCACAAAACTCCATGATAGCTGCAAAGGGAGTGAACAGCAAGGATAGCAAGTTGGCAAAGTTTGCTTCATATATTTTATATCAAAACTAAAGCTGACTGTGAGAATGTGACAGTAATCTTATAATAGAAAATATATAAAGAATACAACAAGCAGTGACATTTTTGTGTCAATAAATGCGGAGTGATGCAGTATAGGAACTATGGATACAGAGCAACAGGATCCATGTTATCTTCAAGAAGAACGATCTGGGCAATCACTGTGGATAATTGTGTGAAATTGTCAAGTCAATACCCAGGGAAGGTAAAAAACACTGTTTCATGCAGCTGAGGAAGGAAGGAAGAGAGAAAAAGCAGAAAGGAAATTATGTTGTGGTGTGCTGTAGTCACATCACGAGTCCATTCACGTGCTGGTGTTTGCAGGCAGTACTGGGCTTCTCATCTCAGGAACAGTGAAATGCAGTTAGGAAAGGGAGAAGAATCACCAGAAGCCTGAAGAGATACTGAATAGTTTCTGCAAGAGGAGGATTATTCCGCTTGGGAAAAAGCAGCTGACTTGGGTGTGATTAAATTGTATTCCTACCAGCAGAAGGAAGCTGAATGAAAAAATGGAGAATGCTGCTCTTAAAGCTCACAAAGTGAGAACTGTACTGAGCCCACAGGAAATGCTCAGGCACACCATGCATTGCCACAGAGCTGTGGGCAGAACTGTAAAGAGCTTCAGGAATTAGTGATGAGTGGGCCTGTGGAGGATCTCTCCATCCCAGAGAGTGAACCTGCAAGTGGGTCATGTTCAGGCAGCACCAGCTGGGGAGACTTACCCTCTTCTCTTTTATATTAAAAAAAGGACCTTGACAATTTAAGTCAGAGGTTGGATGAATGGAGGAAGAACTTCCAGTGCTTTTTACTGTTGAAGGTTTATCTGGAGTTTTGTGGGGTTTTTCCCAGTCAAGGGCTGTTCAGGATATTATTTTAGACTCTAGCCAGCCTGTGCTCTATGAAGTAGAACTGCTTCCTTCCCTGGCACATCATTTCACAGCATTTCATGCAAGTTTAGGTTGGATCCCCTGCTGACACTGGTCCTCTGATGCAATAAGTGAAAGGTTAATGCATTGCAAAAGTAACTGTGATAATCCTGAGCTGTAATTTAGTCCGTTTAGTGTATCCACAGGACTCATTCTGAAATGCATTAAGCAAAACAAGAAGTAATGCAAACTTCATATTGTCTCCCTTATACTGTAGTCTCATTTAATTAGTCACTGAAACAACCTCCTGAAAGCTTTCTCTCTGTCTTGTTGTTTGAATCATGAATTTTAAAGACGTTTGGGAGAGTGACTCAGGAGGTGAAACAGCAGGGCTTCTGATGTCATTTATAAGCTCTGTACTGGAAACTATTTCAGTGTCAGTAGCCATGAAACTCAAGCAACTTAGCCTATAATTTCATCATTTGAGACTAAGTGACAAGAAAACTAATGCTGTCAGTGCCCCACTAAACAGCATTAGCATTCTCCATTGCCTCTGCTTACCTGGAAAATGGATATGGGAATAATTGGCATTAAAGCCAGCTGTCAGCTACAGGTTATCCCACAGAGGAGGTTCATATGGCCACCAAAATACATGCAAGAGATGCCCGCAGTAATTGGGTCTTCATTACAGTAGTGGTTCTGCAGACTGAGGTTAGGCAGGGACAGCACCCAAAACATGTGTCCAACACCTAAAACAAGCAGTCAAGCATTCTACAGGGCTTGAAGCAGAAGAGATGTTGAGGTACCTATGAGCATTCCTGCCAGCTCATCCTAAACACAGCTACCATTGCAGCAGATTTACTCCTTAACCACTTGAGATTTTTGACCTGTTGGGCTTTAGAAAGGCACAAAACAAAAATAGAATAAGAAATTGTTTTCCTGTTTCTTTCTTTCATCAGTTTTTCCTTTTGTAGGTCTTTGGCACATCTCCTTTGAAGGAAAAGCCATGTGTCTTCTTACTTCTGCCCTGAAGTTTTGACCTTTCAAAATGTGTGAGACAGAAATGCTCCAGCTATGAGAAGGGAGGCTATTGATTCTATTACTGTGTGTGAGGAATAGAATGCTCTTAACTCCTGTGTTTATGCTTTCCTGGTACATACCAGTTTTTAACTGCATAGGAGATTGTGGTATGTCCCTTTGCCTCTTATTTCATTATTTTTGAGAACTTGATGTAAAAGAAAAAGACATGTGTATTTCATCAGGATTTGCTTTATTTCTAAGATATTAGACTTTTAGTACATTCCTGAATAGTGTCATTGGCATGAGAAAGGTCTGAGATTAGAATAAACTTGAAAATTAAGTAAAAGCATTTTCCCTCTTAAAGAAAAAACAGGAAACAAAATCAGTATTTAATAAATGGAATAAAAAGAATCTGCCTTTTATAGCCAGGGAAATCACTGCAGAAATAAAAATAAGGTTTCAGATCAGGCATCTGATATCTTGACATCTTACTGGAAGCAATCAATACCTTTGAGAGCATGTATGTTTGTCTTGGCACGAAGGTGAAGCTCAAACAGGTACTTGGAAGATGCATGCAAAGCCCATGTTGTAACCCCTTTCTGTTTGTAAACTTTTGGAAACATTGATCAAATTATGCCTTGTTAAGGCATTTCCAACTTTGCTGTTAGGCGGTAGTACAGCTTACTCAACAGGACACTGGCCTCAGCTCAGATGTCTGGCATCTATTCCTTTCTCAGCTGCTGTGAGAAAATGAATCTGTCGTTTCATCTCTGCATGCCCCTTTCATCCCTCAGTCCCTCTTGTCTGTTTAGTGTGTATGTTTTTCTGAGCTGGAGTCTTTTCTCTTTGGACAGGTGTATATATACCACATAAAATAATGGATTAGCAATTCTGTCAGGTCCTCTAGGGACTGCTATAAAATGAAACCTGAAAAAGTTACACACTTTTTCATAAACCATTAGCATATTAACTTCACTGTCCAAGGCAACATACATGCAGAGGTCAGTGTCCCAGAGATCTGGCTGTGATACTGAAGACCCAGGACACCCAAGAGAAGTTACAGAAACAGTGGGGATTTTCCCATTGTATCTGAAAGATTCATGGCATAGCTGTGAAGTTCACTTGAAAGCAAAGGCAACTGGGAAGCTATTGATAGGTCTCTGTAGCAAACATGTATTGACTCCACAACTCAAATTTGACTTCCTTTGGCAATTAAATGCTGTTTGGGGTATAAAAAGAAAAGAAGGAAAATGTAGGGAGGAGTTTAATGCAAAATGTTTTAAGATGTAAAATTACTCTGAAGTTACTGCACGCTTTGCATGCTTCCCCTCTTGAAGATATCTGTGTTTTATGGAACACAGTTTTATGAGAACTGCCATTGTAATCTGATAATCGTTATCTGCTTTTCCAGTCCTTTTTTTTTGCAAAATGACAGTAATTTGAATGCTCAAATATCTGGCAATAGAGTTACATTCTAGTTTTGACAGCAGTGCTTATGAAGGCAGTAGTGCCTTTCAGAGTGTGACAAGAAGCAGTGGTCATCATTGACATGCCCATCATTCATTTTGTGGTTCATGCATCCTTTTACATCAATAGCAGCATCTCATCTTCTTAGGCTGGCAATAAGACCTTTGTCAGTTTAATTAATGTGTGAAGAATTGGTGTTTGATATGAACACATTGTAAGGAAATAATATCCTTATAATCAGCTAATGAGTGCTTGCATTGGGCATTTCATGCTAAGATCAGAAGCTAGAAGGGATGGAGTGTTTTTCAGAATTCCACAATATGTGTATATTTTCATCAAGTTCACTTAGTAATCATAGCTAATTACGAAAAATACATGGTCAGTATGAATGACCAAAGCAGCTGCTTTTACCTGCCTTATGCAGCGCCTCAAAACAAGTATGATGTAGCTGGTTAAGCAGAGAATCATAAAATGAGTTCAAGACAGGAGTGAGCTTGAATTGAGGAATTTTTTTTAATGTTATGTGAATTCTAAGAGATGTCTGAAAGACCCAAGGCACCATGGATTAGAGTGCCACAGGATGGCTGAGTTTAGCAGGCACCCCTTGAGCTCACCCAGTCTAACTCCCCTGCTTAAGCAGGGCCAGCTGTACCAGGTTGCTGAGGACCATGTTCTGTTGGGTTTTGAATATCTCAAAGGATGGAAACTCTGCAGCCTCTCTGGGCAACTTGTCCTAGTGTTTGACCCTGGGGGATCACCAGTGGCACTAGATAGCTGCTGATGCAGTAACATGCATTAAATCAGGTAACTAAGCTGTGCTAAAGAGGGTTTTCTGTCACCTTGTAATGGTGCTATGAATTATCTTTGTATAATTTTATTGAAGCTGTAAATTATTTTTTTCTTCAGTTTTTAATTTCCAGTATTTTTGATGTACTCTAGTAACACATATGGCATTTTTGACAGCAGTTTTCAACATTCCCTCTTTTCATGCCACAGCACCTATTATATCTAGCTAGCACTTTCTCACTGATCTCATTTTTGGTCAGCAGTGTTCCTCGTGTGACTTGCATCACTGTAAAAGTGAACAGACTGGAAAAGGACAATTAAAGAGAGTTCTTTGGCAGACATCACCTTTTTTTCTTTATGACTGCTCTGCAAATGCAGGGAAAAGTGCAAAGTGCATGAAATGTGACAGCTTAGCACCTAAGCCCATCTTTTGGTTTTCTGTTCAAGTATTGGCTCCAGCTGGAAATCAGAATTAGATATGTGGTACACACCTACATAACACCACCCAACTGAGAGTTTTTAAGTACCTAATTAAAGCTTATGGGCTCTTTCAAGGTTGTTTGCCATTCCCTTTCTAGGTGGCTAGCATGGACATAGGTGAATAATTTATAGGTCTGTGAGCCGTGGCTCTTCATCTCTGTTACTTGACTCCCAGCTTGGTAAAAATAAGCCCTCATTTGTTATTGACTGTTGTTCCTGAGACAAATGTTACATAACAACAACAAAAAAACAACAACAACAAAAATTGTGCTCACAGCATTGCTTCCTCTGTTAGATTTTTAGAAAAGAGGCTGAAGGTCCCTATGGACTTTATTGAGGTAACCCAACATGACTCAGTCTGCAGGACCCTGCAGAACTTCCCTCTTCATGGTCATCTGCAGGGGCTGGTCTCATGGATGCATTTACTGGTGAAAGGGCACCTGTCAGTGTCTCACTGAGCCTGGTGACTTCTGGCAGCAGAAATGTCTGCAGGCAGCTGCCATCAGCATGGAAGAGCCTCAAGTTTGAAGCAGGAGACTTCCTTGCAATGAAAATTGCTTCCAGTCATATTTGTGCCCCAGAGTGCTTCATGTCCAGAGGTTTGTGTGAGGCCCTCAGGTGTAAACTCTTCTTGTGCTCAAAGCCATGAACATGGATTTTCACTTTAGTTTCCAATTACAGAGGATGAAACTATTTTCTTAGGGTTTTTCCTTAGTCTCTCAAGATGTTAGCAGGTCACTGGTTTCAATGCTAACCCACAAGATGACAGAGACTGCATGGCCAGTTTGAGAACCTTTTGATTTTCTTGCACAGTAATTGCTTGATGCCAAAGTCAGTCATTTTCTGATTTATAAAATCAATTCAGAGAAAAAAATCTTTTCCAGTGTTTCAGAGAGTTAAACATGACAAAGCAAAGGGTGTTTGTCTTTGTTCCACTCACAGGAATGAAGTGCTATTCTGTAAATCCATAGTTACTCTGATTAGTGAAATTTCTGTGACAAAATCTGGGCAATTTTTGTTTTGAGTCTTACAGAAGTTTTCAAAAACAGTAATGGGGTTGCCTCAACAGCTTAACTTGTAATGTGCCTGTAGTGCAGAAGTCCATTGGTTAAAGAATTTACCATTGTTCAATCCTTTCATGATTTCATATATTTAAAAGGATTCAGAAGAAAATTGTAAAAGTGACTGTGACTCGACATAAATTTAATGCTAAAATTATTAGAACATAATTCAGCACCTGTAACCTACCCAGTGACTTGTGTGGGATTGCAATACTTCACATCAGGAACAAAGAGGTCATTTAAGATGAAGAAGAGCTTCTTAAAATGAAATCAATCACAATACTGTATAACCTTATGCTGTAGTATTTGGTCTTTCTGCTTATCATCCTTCTTGTGAAGGGATCTTCACCTTGGGTGGAATTAAAATGCATTAACTTTCTATTCCTTTTCTCTAAAATAGCAGTGAACTGAGCCATCCAAGTCAGTCCCCATTACAGCAAGAGAAACCTGCCTGTTACCCACAGGGAGAGCTGGGCTCTCTGAATGATTGTTTGAGTGATCAAAAAATATGTATTACAGGAATGTACAGTTATGCTGTGGGAAATTTTGCTTTCATTCTCTTCAAAGGCTTCAGGCATCTCAGGAAAACCAAGAAAAATCATAACAGTAAGTCTTGCAAGAACACTTGAGTTTATCAAAGAGTTCCTCATCTGATCCTGATTTCCACTGCATGTAAATAAATATATCAATAATTTATGTACTTCATCTTTATAGTCAAACAGTCCTGGGTTTTTTTCCTTCTTACTTGGTATGGAAGGAGTATCCTCAGTCTGTGTTTCTGCATGGAGCCCATAGCTCTCACTCGTGAATTCACATAGTTCTCTGGGTTTGTAGACCAAGAAAGGAGAGGGTCTTGTGCTGAGTCCTTCCCTGGGAACTGTGCACCTCCTAGCCCTGGTCAGGGAGCAGGACAAAGGAATCAGTGCAAAGGAATTGCAAGCAGTGAATGATTGTGGTGGGGAAAACATATCAAATTTACTTAATATCAAAATTTGATGTGGAATTCTATTAATGGTGGAATGGTTGTTGACATTACAACAAAGCTGAAGGAGGCTGATAAAATTAGAGGAGAGACAGAGGTAATGAACTGGGAAAGAAGGAAATTCAAGGGAATAGGCGGTTAGAGAGGGTCAGTGGGTACTGGAGCAGAGAATAGCCAGGGTAATAATCCTCTCTGCTGCAGCTCCTAGTCGGGTGACAGCTTCTCCAGCTCATCTTGGCTTTGGTCTGCCTTGAGTGATGCCTTGCAAGCACTATTTGTGCTCCCTGAACCCACCTGGCTTGGGGAAAAGTAGTCCTTTCCCTGCCCAGGTGCTCCCAGAGGGAATCATTTGTTCTTGAATGGGAAGAATTGTGATTTCACTCAACTTCCTTCTGCCCCAGCTGATGAGGACTCCTGACTGTGAGAGGAATGTAATCCTGGGCTACCTGGGATACCCCAGATTATCTGGAAACTTGTTCTGAAACAGCACATCCTTGTGATGTATTGGGGCTCAAAAGCAGAAGCTAATTCCAAAGTGTTCCCCAGTACAAGTAACAGCAAGGAAAAGATTCATAAATCAGTTGTAACTCATCAGTGGAGAACAGGGGAAGTGCTGCTGTGGAGTTACTGTAGGGATTTTCCTGCTTGAACTCTGTTAGTTTCAGAAGAAAATGGATGCATACTGTTGCTGAGGAAACGAGTCTCCCAGGGGAAGCTTGGCTTTTCCCTAGTGTGAATTTTTGCTGCCTCATGCTCACACAAGTCAATTAACCTAAAACCTACAAACTGCACATGGCACAGCTCTGTACAGTCATTTTATTTCAAATGTATTATGAGTTTTATACAGTTGCATGTGGCTTTAATCATTAACAGCCAAGGAACAGATTCAAGTTTATATTCCTCTTTAAATATTTGTATTCCTGTAATGGAACTTTGCCCATTTTTCTCTGTAGGTGCCAGCTTGCGTAGTGACATCAATAAATACTTCTGGTTTCATCATTCTCAAGGGGACACGATGACAGTTCAGGATCCAAACCAGATGAATCTCTGTGCTGCTGTTTGGACTGTTGTCTCCTATGTAATTGCTGACATGGAGGATATGTTGCCAAGGTAATAAAACAGCAAGAAAGAAGATTTTTGTTCTTCAGTAAAGATTGTAAGTCCACTAATGCATGTGGCCTGCAGCTGTAGTAAATTCTGCTACCCTTGGTTTTCTGCTTTATTATTATATCTGTTTTCCTCAAAACACATTATTTTTTATGCATTCCTGCTTTTTGCTGTTTTGATCTCTTCCACTTGTGATTTTCACTTAAATGTATTTGTTTAAGTACTTCCTGTATTTCAGATGAAGATATGATACCTCTTTGACTATGAAATAATAACCATTTGTATGCACAGTGATCTTGTGCAGCAGGAAGATTATACCAAATAAATTTTTTGCATCAGACTGGTGTATTGATTTTGAGTACATACTTATTGGTTTTGTTTCTGTCTTTCATTCTATGCATTGGAATTGTGTACTATTAACGAAACAGCTCTTTCTTTTTACTGTTTTAAGGTAATACTGTAGTTTCTAGAAGTTTTCAGGTTATAGGACAAATCAATCTTGTCTTTTTGGTAATATATGGTAGAATGATCAAATCATAATCAAAATGCTTAAATAGCTTAACTCAGGTCCATTTTTAGGTCTTATGAGAGGTTCACCAAAGACTCAGATAAACCAGGACACAGAGATAGAAAGCCCAGAGGATTCCCAGCTCTCCTGTGTTTATTTGGCCACCTCCTCACGGAAAGCCATGTGTGTCTTTTTCTTTCTCATGGAAGACTCACCATTGTGACAGGCAGAGAATTTCGTGTGGCAGTTTTCTATGAAATGCCATGTTTCAGAAACAGCACACAGCTGTGATTTGTGACCTTCAGTACTTGCCAGCTGATATCCAAACAAAATGTAAGAGCAGATTTTGATTCGGAATCCTGAAGCCATTCCTAGCTGCCCCTGGCTTGCAGGGATGGTCTCCCATGCTGAAGCTGGGCTAGAGGATGCTGGTACAAATTTGCTTTGATGGGAGAATTAACCTGGGAATTTGATTCTTATATACTTTGTTGGTTTGGGGGGTTGGGGTTTTTTCTTTCTTACTAAGATTATGAATATTCAGATGAGTTTCAGCCATATCTGTAGGGATATGAGAAGGTTTAACTGGTCTGGGGGAATATTTTAAGGCGCATGATTTCTACTCATTTCCTTGGGATGTGATCCTCGTTTGTGATTTTAAATTTTACAACAAGCAAACTTAGTGTGTGAATAACTGCTGCAATGTAGTCAGCACCAAACAACTGATGTTACAAACATGCAGCATTATACCAAATAGCAGGCAGTCCCTAGTGCTGTTAATCAGTTTTGCTGTTGAGCAATAGCTGAATTGTGAGCAATTCATTTTTACAGAATTCATAATCATGGTATCTGTTTACTGTGATAATAGCTGTTTTTCCATCAAATTTATTAACTATTTCAATATTCCTTCCAAATCATTTCAAGAGCATAAAAGCTGTCTGGAGATATGCCGCTCTATCTTTCTAAAGAAAAAATATTGAAATAGAGTTAGCAAAGATTTCCTCTGCTTTCAAGGGGTGATGCCTGTGTTTCTTTTTGCTTGACAAGAGCATACTTGGAGGTGCTCACCACTGACAGATCCTCAGCTGTCTCCAAATCCAGCTTTTTGTCCTTCACACAGTGTGACTGACTGTTTCCTGAATAGTTGTTCCATATTGTTTTCCCTCAGGGTATGAAGCTTTGTACATCAGAAATTCAGAAGGATGTTCTGTGAAGTTACCTATATTGTTGCAAATCTTAACCTGTGCTCTCTTGGAAATGGTGTTTATTTGTGTTTTTCTCCATTGCCTCAAGTCAAACGGAAAATCTCTGGAGTCAAGAATACTCCTCTGCAGAGGAGAATAACACTACAAGTGTGCACATGGCACCACAGCACATGTCAAGATGTGCTTGTCAGCTCCTAAGTAAGAAAATTAACCATTCCCAGGCCAAAAGCAATACAACTATGTGAGATAGACTGTAAAAATTAAGACCATGGTGCCCCTGAAGAAAATGTAACCTTCATGTCAGCTTCAGATACACAGCCCTAGAGAGAAGCATTGGTTTTGGAAAAAAAAAAAAAAGTCAAAAATCAAAACTGCCTTTCTTTTATTATAAGAGTAATAAAAATAAAATATTTTATTTCTGAGATTGAAAAACAAAGATTCTTTTTAACTTGTAAAACCAGATTTCATTGAAATAAGACATTGATCCTCCCTTTTTTTTCCTGATGTGTTTTAGTTCTCAGACCTATCTGTCCATAGTATTCTCCTGGTAATCTGCCTGTTCATATGTACCTCCCTCAATACTTTCCATAAACAAGGAGATGCTAATAAATTTCTTTTCTTTCCAGTGGGATTTTGTACCATCTGTGCAATAGCTTATCTTTACCACTGCTCAGTGTAGCAATTATGTTATTCCAATTAGTGGCCATTAACCATGGATCACTTGGTCAATTTTCAATTCAAGAGCATTTCTAAGGTGATCCAGTTAAGCCAACATAACTTTTCCTTCCACTCACATAGCATTAATCTTTGAGAATCTTTCTCAACTTTTAATTGAGAAAGTAGTAGTTTAGGATATTATTTATAATATTATTATTATTGTGAGGGTCACCTGCCATAAATCTGTGCTTATCATAAGTAATTTCATAATGTTCTAGGTCAAAGAGACTATAGGTACATAGTGCCTCCAATAAAAATTTGGGGTTTTGCCTGCAAAGATCTGTGAGGTGAGACCTGAAAAAAACCAGTATTAGTATTTAAATATATGTAAAAAATTTAAATTTCAGATAATAATTTTCCTCAAGATATTACAAAGCTCTTGTATCTGCTGAGAAGGGAGGGTAGTCTTCCTTTCAGCTACAACTTGAAGCTTTCAGACATAGTTACAGAGGGATAAGGCCAATACATAATTCATTTACCTGACTAGACTATAGTACAAATGCTGATGAAAAATCTGTTTTCAATACTGTATAATGTAATGTAAGTAATTTTGCCAGTAATAAAAGAAGAATTGTAGGGTAGGTTTGCTTTTGTCCTTCATTGTGCCAAGACAATAGTGACATTTCACTGTCTCTTTGAATGATTCTGTTCTCTGTGTTCTCACAAGATTTTTAGCTCCCTTAAAATAATTTAAAACATGGAGAGAGTTGAAGCAGTGCTGATTCTGCTGCTCCATTACAAACATCCTTGGCTGTGTGTTTAGTTAGTATGCTTCCCCCATAGCAATTTGAGACACTTCCATTTACCATAAGTAAATATCAAACTGATCTTGATATCTGTATCTGTCTCATGAAATATACATACCATCTAAATGTGCCCAGATGATTAATTTACTGCTGTGTAATGATTAGCATAAAAATCTCATCACTGCACAGGATAGAAATGTTGCCGCTAATTGCTGGTTGGAGTGAACAATGTTTTCTGCATAGAAGTTAATGATGCATTGCAGCTCTTGAATGGGAAAACTCAAGACTTTTTGGGAGAGAAGATTTTTTCTCTTTTTTTCTTTTGCTAAATGTTAGGAGACATTGATCATATGTAACAAAAAGGAATAGATATAATGTGATAGATATGTATAATAGAAAGGAAATGACACCTTTTGTAGTCTTCTGTCTACTGCAAATACATGGAAGCACTGTCCACACACACATTGTGGACCTTTTCATGGTCATTATTTCTGGAAACTCCAGCTGTTTTGCACAAAGGCATGGCCAGCTATGGGGCTGTGATTTGTAGTTACAAGTGTTTAATAAGTACATTGTGCTAGCACCTGATTAAGGTTTCAGATGCCTCTCTTCTTGATAATCGTGTTTGCACTTGGAGGAGGGGCCTTGATGATGGCCTTACATCCAACCCTGTGTCCAGCTTGCAGTTTGATTTCACTGCAGGACAGGTCAGCCTCCTGTAGTTTATGTTAAGTTTATGTCGTCTGGAGGGTTTTTTATTTTTCCCTTTATTTCTCAGTACTTGTACTGTGCCATAGGTAATGGGAATGACTAACTGACTGAAAAAATCTGTGTATTTTGTGCATTAGGGCTCAGGAACTGTGAGATGCAATTGAGATGACTCAATTGCACATAAGCACATAAACCCATGGTAGAGAGCTCCATCAGGACCAGCACTTGCAGTATCACTGACCTCTGTTGCTGGCAGATGAAGCTTTGTAACTAATGCAGTGAATTTTTATCAGTAGTCATGGTTGTCTCCATAACTGTGTGAAAATCAGGCTTTTGAAAACTAAAGAGGGAAGGCCTGGAAGAGGGACCACAAATGCCACAAAAAGAGTGAGATTATATTGACTTAGGAACTGTGGCTTCAAGTACCAATGTTTTACTCTGCTTTGCTGTGTGAGTTGGGGAACACTACCTAAACCTCTCAGTTCCACTGCTAAATGCTGGTAGTGGTGTTTGGTGCTGGTGTTTGGTGTAGCCTCATTTAACAACACTGTTTAAAGATATGATGCAAGTAAAATCTTAAGTTCATAGCAGAGATGAGGTTCAGTTGGAGGAGAGGAATAAGAAGTAAACACCTTCCATCTCCATGAGAATTCACCTGTAGAATGTGTCTTTTAGTAATTACTTTGCATTCACAATACTTGCATTATTCACATTATTTGCATTTACTATTTGACATAAAAAACAAAAAGAAATTTTCCTCCTTCAGATACTGCTGTTTTGAAATAGACTTCCTTTGGACATCAGGCATATCGATTTTAAATTAACGGTACTTTGCGTCCAGCAATGATGTGGCACAATTGTGTGTGCTAAATGGTCACACAAAATGCCATCTATATATATATATATAATTTCACTACATTGAACTATCACACACATGCTAAGTATTTCACAGAATCAGGGACCACATACTGGGGCAGTTTGGGAAAAGGGAATAGGTTAAATGATTTCCCAACAGTCATGTAGCCAGTCAGTCCTAAAGCTAAGTATAGTTTAGTTTCTGCTTCAGCCAATCTGTGCTGCCCATAAATGAGTTGCTACTTCCTTTTTATATTACTGAGAAAACTTTGCAGCTGAAGTGTAAAATTTTGTGCAAAAATGACACTTTTCACTGATTATGGGCAATGTATGTGGACTGAACTCTTGGGAAAGTCTTCAAAACTGATTTCACTGAGGTTCTTTGTGACTCAAGTTATCATCTCTGGAATATGTCAGCTTGAAATTTGTGAGTGTGATTATGCAATATTTTGCTTCTTCTAAATTGTCTATATATTTTGCTTCTTATAGAGATATTATGTCAGTAATACAGCTGCAGAGAATTCATATAATTACTGGTACTTAAAAGCAAATTTCACAGTTCTTTTACACTTCACCATTTTTTTATTTTGCTTTAAATTTCTGTCAATGGGGATAGAAAGGTTTCACAAATTTTTAATGAGACACATTGCAGAGAACTAAAAATCTCATTGCAGAGATTGTTCAAAATCTAAAAAATCTCATTGCAGAGACTAATCTCATTGCAGAGATTGTTCAAAAGCAGATAACAAAATATTCATAGCTTTTAATAAAGTGTCATGCTGATATTTCCATGGCTATTATTGAGCTTTAACTCATCAGGAAGGTGAACTTAACAAGAGGAATTGCTAGAAAGGGAGTCGTGCGACATTTAACTACGTAAAGTTAAATGTTAATGCTTTACTCCTCAAAACTGTTCTTTGTAGAAGTAAAGAAAGCTAAAAATACCCACAAGAAAATGCTTGATTGTCTTCAGCAGTGATTCCCAATGCTGAGTCCTGTGTAGAAGCTATTTTTAGCCTTTATAATGTAGCCTGAACTCTTAACATGAAATGCTGAGATGCAAACACACATTAGCTGTGAATTCCTATATTCCTTTTTCTCAAGGTAAACAGGATGCAGCTCTATTGGGAATTCAGCTCAGCTTTGGCATTGCTGTCCCTCCAAGCAGGACTGCCACTGGCTATGTAGCGGGACTATTGGAAGGATGACTACAAGGAGTTGAAAAAATTACTTAAAATATTGTTCTTGTTAGATCTTTCTAAAAGAATAAAAGTATGGGGGAATTAATGCAAAAGTGCCTTTAGTTTGTTAAACAGCTGAACTTAAGCTTCAGCATGTGCAATTGTTGGAACTCTTTTCTTTCATAAACAGTAGTGTCTTTATAGGTATGAGACGATAATAAATGAAGTCATTCAGTGGCTCTGTATAAGTACCACGTGTATTAAACCACAGCCTAATAAGTTACAAAAAATGTAACTTAGATCAACATTTGTCTACAGGAACTAACTTTTAAATATGAAGAGTGGATTCATTTCCAAGTTGTTAGAAGGAAACAGATGTGATAGAAGGAAGTTTAAACTCCTACTTTCAATACAGCAAAATCTCATTTCAGGTGTTCCACATAGTGTGTTTGCTAGAACTCATAGGAGGAATTAGAGAGGATGTGCAGAGCCTTCCCTGTTGAACACGATTCCAGGAGTGCTTGCTGGCATCAGTAGAGGCTGCTCCTCCAGAGACCCTCTGGTCAGGGGCTTGTCCATTCCCTGTGTATTTGATAACACTGGGTGTGCAATATTCCCAGAACTATGTAAGCTTGAATTTATGGGGTGAGGACCAGAAGCATTTATTGGGAATGCTCTGCAAGCAGTGTGTGACACAGCTCTTCCTGACACCACATCTTCATGTGACGAGCACAGAGTGAACCAGCTGTTGGCGGCTCAGCCAGCCCTGAGCCCGTGTGGCTCTGTGGGATGTGTGAGCACTCCAGGCTTCACTTAGAGGAAGGAGAACTGAAGATGGCTGATGAGAGTCCAGGTGTTTGGTTGACCTTTTTCTATACCAGGAATGTGGGATTGTCATAGAGAATCTTTCTGTTCATGCCCTGGATGCAGAGGACCTTTGCATCCATGCTCCCATAGAACTAGAATAAGCAGTTTCCATACTTGGGGACCATCTGGAGGTGAGTACATTTTTTTTCTCTCCAAATTCTCAAAGTTCAGGAAAAGCTTGTGGTCTCAAGCTCTTTTTTGCCTCCCAAGCTGCAGTACTTGTATATGTTTTAGATTTGGATTTGAAATGGATTTGTAATATACAACATTGTCATCACACTGTGGAATCACTGAAGTCTAATACTTTTCATGTTCCATATCTCTGTATTTCAGAGCTGTGTCTAAACAAGCAGGAACAGTAATGGCTGTCAGCAGAGTGCTTGACAATATCTTCAAAGCAGAAGAGCTGAGTAAACATTTGCTGTGTGTGCTCTATTAGGTGTCAACAAAAAATTTATTCCTCCCTCCCTCATCTGTGAAGTGATGGAAGGGGAGAATATTACTGCTCTGTGATTCTGCAACAGTTAGACTGGCTGCTACAATGCTACTAAATCAGTTTGAGGCATAAGATTATATGAGACATCAGAATTTGGCAAACTTCAGGGAAATCACAAATGTAGCAACATTGTTTATTGCATAGTGTTTATTCACACAGTAGTGAGTGATCCTTTAAAACAGAAGTGTAAGTGGCTTATGGTATTTGCAGAAACATTCTGGTGACAAACTAAACCTTTGTAAGAGTGCTCTTACCTTATTGTAATAAACTGACAAAAGTAAAATTAATACCTGGGGTTTTTAACTTACACTTTTAGATTCCTCTATGGAATAAAACCCATCAGCTTAGCTTAAAATAACTATAGAAAGAGTTCCCAGGTGTCGTTTGATTTACACTGGCTTAAAATACCAAGAAACAAAGATTGAAGCTCCAGATAAGCATTGGTCAACTCAGTAGGAATTTCTTCCAAAATATTTGCAAATGTGAGTATATGGTGTTGGGGTTTTCTGCAGAGTTTAACAGAGAAAGCAGTTGTATTAGACATTTTCTTTTTCCCAAAGTAATGCTGATTTTGACAAAAATCCTATTGCTATTAATCTCAAATATTCTAACAAGCTCTAACTTTACTACCATGTTGTAAAAGTTTACTTTCTGGCCGCTTTTTTTTCTCCCTTTGAATAAATTCAGTTTAGTGGTTTTAACTTTAGACAATAAACCAGGAACTCCCAAGTTCTAATTCTGCTGTGGTAACCAGCTTGCTGGGTGGTCTTGGCACACCCTAAAGGTATGCCTTCTGTGTGGACTTAATTTGTTACACACTGAAAACCCCCCAAAACCATCTATTTCCTAGCCTGGATGCAGCCAGAAGTGTGGGCCATTGTTTTGTTCTAATGAGATGTGTTTTAAATTCACTCGAGCTGAAAACAGTTGAGATTTGGGCATTTTCTAATTTATGCTCCATAGGTGAATTAACCTTTCTGATGAATAACACTACAGCTTGGCTGAAATATGAATATAGTTGTGGTCCATCTTCACTGTGGCTGAATTTGGAGTAGAAAAGGCATCAAAATGTGGCGGATTTTTGACCTCAAGACCAACCTTGGAGTTTGGGGGTATTTTCTGTTTATTAAAAAAAAAAACACTCTGCACATGAAATTACAGCTCTTTCCCTTCAAAGTTCTGTGAAGAGACTTCTAGAAAATAATATTAAGGGGAAAAGCTAGAAAAGATTAGTACAAAAACTGTTGTGTATGGTAATATCATGAGCCTGAAAACAGGAAATATATTCCAAACTTGTGGAAGTATTGGAGGTTTTTTTTCTCAAAGAGCAAGAGTTAATATAAGTGCAAATTAATTTTAATAAAGTGTCTAATTTATTCTTAATTCAAATTCATTTTCTTGTGGTTACAGGAAATATGCCCTACTGGAGTCAACTCAGACAAAATTCAGCAGGAAACATCCCGCCCCTCTTCATTATCCTGGACAGAAATCTACACAAATCACAGAGATTCTGCTTCTGTAGCTGATGCTTACTGAGCCTATAGTACAAGTAATTAGGAGTTATCCTTCATGAAACAGTTGGAAGCTAGTGAAATGTCAGAGGATTCTCCTCCATATTCAGTTTATTACAAATTCCTGTACTGTCCTCTCAATTTTGCTTAGTGGATACAATTAATAACACTGAAGACTTCTCAGGATATAAATTAGGGATTAAATTTGAAGTAATGCCAGTGGCTTAAAGATGACAGTTTACTGATAACTTGGTCTTCGAACTGCAGAATATATCAATTATTCACTTTCTCATCTGTCAACTCTGGCTCTAGATTTGATACATGGTTTAAGCGGCATCTCTTTGGAAAAGGAAATTGCAACAGAACTTTGTCATATAAAACAGTTCTTTGGGCTTTAATTGAAACAACTTTGAAACCAAAACTCTCTTTAAAATATTGCCCCCAAATTTTTTTTCCAAATACCTTTTTCTAAAAGTCAGTTTCAGTTTCTGTCCCTAGTAATATACATATTCACAATCCACACAGCTGAAATAAATCAGAGCAGAGAGGACTCCCTCTTTTTGCTGCCACTAATGTTAACAAAAATAGTGATTTAAAAAGTAGAAACAGCAATTGCATACAGTGAGTTTGAGATGCTGCTGTTCCAGGAATGAAAAATAAATTCTTGTCTTTAGAATGGAAGAAAACGAAACATTTCTAGGGAAATGGGATACATAGGCTAAAATAGCAAGAAGTGCAAATGGAAGGATGAGAAATTCTTACTGTGCCCAAGGAAGGTAAAGTAGTGCCAAGTACCTGAATCACTTAAATATTATGGTAACGGGAAAAAAAACCCAAACAAATGAAAAGCTGAAGATAAAAATGTAGTCAGTACATCCAAATAAAAATATAAAAATCAGAATCCAGGAAACACTGCAGTTGTCTCAGATGTTGTTGAAGGACCAAGAGGTGAGCTATACCCATGGCAGGAAGTTGAAAGCAGCTTTGAGCAAACCTGAGCCAGCTGGATGGAAGAAATGTGTCACTTATTCATTATCTTTCATCACCCAAGAAGGTGAAACTGGCTGATCTCAGTGCACTTATATTAGAATTTTTGTTCAAGAGAAATTTGGATCAACAGTCCCTGACACAAGAGAATTTTTGGGTGAAGCTGTGGTTGGAAACTGCAGTATGTATCACTGCTGTAGCAGGGCTTTTCACCTTTTTCCTTTTGCTGAGGATTGTTTCATGAAGTCAATGCTGTGTCTCATCAAGGCTTAATTTAAAGTTTGAAATTGATTGTCATCTGATGATGTCCCCTGAGCAAGTTTTCTTTGCAATGAATCTTCTCTACAACCTTCTTTGGAGCTTGTAGCTTACTAGTGTGATAAAACTGGCATTCAATGTGTTTTCACAAATTTCGTGCCCAAAAAACTTACCCTTGAATATGTCTTCTAGGAGAAAACTATGTTCATGCAACCACAGATGTTGATTGTTTGTATTACATATGAGGATTCCTCACTGAAGAAACAAAAAAAGCAAACTCAACTGTTTTGCTGCTTCTCCAGCCTTTTGAGGTGGATGCCTCTGTGGAATCTCAGCAGCAGCCTGGGAATAGCAGATGAAAGGAAAACTGCTGTGTGAAGAGTGAAGGCAAGGCAAGAGTGAAGTGAAGGCAAACATCACATTCAGAGGAGCTTTCCAAATGCCAAAGGGCATTCATAGTTCACCATCCTTTATAAAGGATGTTCTGAAACACCAAAACCTGCCTTCCTTCCCCACAAAGGGCTTTATGTGTGTATCACTGCTGTCTAATGCTGTAAGTTGCTATCTAATACATGAATGTAAACAACAGGATTAGAATCTCACCAAAAATTGTTTTTACACTTTAATCTTTAGAAGAAAATGATTGCACATTTTTGTACATGGTTGAAGCAAAAGTTCTGCACAGAAAAAGCGAGACATTTCCTGGGAAAGGAAGGTGTGGTTCCATGAGATAAAAGGGAGGTGTATATTTTCTCACCACTGAATTTGCCTGAAGATATGTCTTATAACAAATATGCCCTTAATGTTGTGACGATCCATAAATTCAGGTCAATTTAAATGGCCAGCCAGTCTGCATTTTAAATAATGGTTTCGTTAATAAACAGAAAAAATCTCAGAGAGCTCTGATGTATCAAGTCCTCTGAAAGTCTCTTAATGGCAGTTAATAAAAAGAACTTCTAAATCAACACATCAGTTTCCTGGAAGCCAATGGAAAGTCATTAAATCAGAAGTGCTCTAATGCAAACTCGCATCCCTGAAAGATTTGAAGCACTCACATCATGATCACTTTGTGTCTGGGGAAAAAGATGATCAAAACTTCTGTGAAGAAAATCAATATGTTATAACACGCTAATTTCTTCAAAACCAGAGTTTTCACAAGAAATTGAAAATCATTCCCTCAAAGTAACTATATTATTGGCACCCCTTCACGAAAAGCTGCATTTTCTCCCTAACTGGCTGCAGAGGGAAAGATTGTTTCATTTGGTCTTGAGAAAAGCCCACTACTATCTTTCCTTTGTAATATGTGAAATGAAAGGACTGTGCCTGGCACAAAGACAAGCACTCCTGTGAATGCACTGCAGATTGTTTTTCATTGTATTGTTAAAAGTCTTTATTTCTAACCTGTCCCTGTTTCCTAGACCTGATTACCAAAGCTCAACAAGACCTCAAACCAAACAAGGATTTAACACAACAACAACAAAGAAAACATAACTGTATTTTAAGACTTCAAAATACTTTTCTTTCCTCTTTCAAACAGCTATTTATTTACCTTTAAACACAGACAGCCTCTAAGATTGAAGCTGTTTATATCAAGAGACTCCTCTCCATCCCCATCTTACAGTAAAGCCTTCTGAATGTTTGATATAAACCATAACATATTTATGCAGCTTTGTGGTGCTTTGTTCTGGTGCTGGTTTCATTAGCACTTGGCAAGGCTCCTGAAGTTTCCTTTTCCAGAGGACTTTGTATGTTTTTCTGCAGCATCTTGATTCCTTTGGATTTGGATGGTGACAGCCTGCAACCATCCCTTTAACCCCAACCTTCTTCTTGGGATAAGAAATTAAATATGAAAAAATTTTAAAAAGCAGAGAAGAGTCTGTCCCTTGAGACTTCCCTATAGACAAGTGTGCTGTTTCTCTTGGCTTCATGAAGAAGATATGGTAGAACAACCATAAAGTCCCTCAGTGGCTGTAGGTTGTTGCTACATATATCCCTGGTTTCATGTAAAGGCATAGAAGGTTAGGAAAGCTGGTAAAGAAATAGGTGTTAAGGCACAAAGTCTAGAATGCATGAAAATAGAGCTAATGTAACAAAGTCAGTTACATTCAATATGGCTTCATGTTTTATAGAAAAGACCCTACAATGTCTTTTATAGAGTGCATAAACGTGGAAATGTAATAAATTCAGACATAGATCTTGAATGCACACAGGTAGTCTGGCTCCACTAACAACAAAATACAAATACACTCTCTATTAGATCTTCTAAACACAGGATCTTGCACCAACAGTGCAACACTCAAAGCTACACTCACAGAAAGTGGTATAAAATATACTAACTTCTCTGAAATTGAAACCTAACTGAATTAGATTGGCCCAAGCTTTGGCACTTATTTGCACTGCAAATTTTAAGTTAGTGTGAGATTTTCTATTCCTGCTAAGCCCCCTAAGGTTCCTGCTGCTGCTGAGCTCATGGTCTGTAGCACTGGCTGCCCATTCGTGGGCAGGTGTGCTCATGTTTGATCAGCAAACTGATCTGATAAGGGTGACATAACAATACTACAGCAAAAAGGGTTCCAAAACTGTCCCTGGTAGCACTGAGAAAGGACCACTGGTGGCACATGCCCATCGCCTGGGCTGTTTCTGAAACAAGAAGAGTTGTTCCAACATTATTTCTCTGAGGGCATCATTTCCAAGTGTGTTGTCCAGGCATGCAAGACATCAGCAGCATCCAAGTGACCTGTTGGATGGTACAGCTATGGTGAAGCAGGGGTTTGGCACTTGCACTCTCCTACTTGATTGCTGGAAGTGGAAAGTCTCCAAGAGCCCAGAGAAAGTGTGTAAATGTTTGAACTGAGGGCAGACTGCCCAAAGGCACAAGGGCTGCTCAATAGGGTTTTTTGTGCCTCTGGCCAGGGAACTTGTCTTCCAGGGAGAAAACTGCTGCTGCTGCTGCTGCTGCTGCTCTTGCTCCTGCTGCTCCTGCTGCTGCTGCTGTGGCTGCTTTGGCTCCGCACGAGGGTGCAGTGACAGCAGAGGGTCCTTCCCCTAGTCCTGAGATAACTTGTGTCAACACTGTGACAGATCAGCTGGTACAGCAATAGTGTAAAGTGCACTCATGTGAGAGACCACCCCAATCTACTCTTCCATAATCTGGAAATTATTCCTTGACATCCTTTCTTCTCCAGCACTGGTCAAGGACTCAGCCCTCTGCAATTTTGCACGCAGAGAGATGGAAGTGAGTAAAAACACATACTTCAGGTTAATCTTTGTTTACTGTTTTGGTTTTTTAAAAGGAAAGCAGTTGCAAATGATCTTCAAGGACAACTCTTTGTGATAGTAAAAGAAATAAAACTTATTTGCCACTGGAATAAAAAGATATGGGTGTGAAAGTATTCCACAGCTCATGCCAGGCTGGGAGAAGGGGTGATTACTGAGAACCACCTAGAGAGAAACCTATTTAGCTCTGTTAAGCCAATGTTAACAAAGTGTATAATAAAGTACTGTGTATTTTTAAGGTGATGTTGTAATATGTGGGGGTTTTATATCAAACATATTACATGGAAAACACAGATTTTGCTTGCAAATTAATATTACAAAGAATAGAATGTTTTTGATCCTATGAGAAAAGTCATTAGATATATAAAGGGTATGTCTGGAGGCACATTCCTGACTTACAGTTACTTAAGAGCAGTTGTGAAGTCTAAAAATATCAGATCACATAATCTGAGAAATTACTAATTGCCTTTAAATTAAAGTCAAGGCCCAGTGTTTTTTTAGCAAATAAAAAATAAGGTTATGCTTCTTTTAATGTTTAGGACAAAATTAGATGAGAGTATGTAGCAGATGTTTTGATTGAACTAGCAGACCTTTTTCCAAGTGTAAAAGGCAGGGCACCAAGCAGACAGATAGTTCTTGGAAGAAGCAAATTGGTGGGGACAAGTGCTGAAAAAAGGAGTCTAAACAGGGAGATGGAACTGAGTTTATTCACCTTGTTCATTTAGTCCTCCCAGCTACAGATTCCTGTTTTCAGGTAAATAAATCTGTGCTTTAAGAGCTTTTCTATCTTTGTTGCTCCCCATGTGAGCAGAACCAGCTACAGAGCATGGCAGAGCCTTCAGCAGCAGTCCTGTTCACCTGGACCAGCACCATGTTTGGATGGTTTTTCACATACAAAAGAGAAGAAGAGAATTTCCCTTCTACCTTCTGTTTGGCTTTTTCTCATATCAAAGTTATCAAGGGACATAAATGCATCAGCTCAAAGGACAATCAGTCATTGCCAGTGGAAAAAAACCAGGCTGCAAGTGACAGCTGATCACAGTGTTTAACAAAACAATTCCCTGATTTTTTTATTCTTCTTGTACTGAGTGATAGATGCTGCAAAAATTGCAGTATTTTGATTTCTTTCTGTTTCTTTTACAGTACTTCAGATAAAGAAGAGAGCAGACCCCTCCAGCTGCCCTTCACCAAGAGAGGCCCATATCTCCCTGCATCATCTAAGAATTATTGCATTGACAGTTATCAACACAAGTCCTAAGCAAAGAAGCTTTCTTAATGCAATCTCCTAGAATCCAGGTCTTTTCAAAATGTGTCTGTTTTGGGATAGCCTACACACTTGAGAACAATTTTGAGGTTTAAATTCATTCAAGAAGTAGAACTGCAGAACTGAACTGAATGTACTGCAGAACTGAACATGCTGCAGAAATTTGCTTGGCCTGTGTAGCAGCTGGAAATACAGGCAGTTCCTATTGGAGATTATCAAAATACATGCACCCATATCTAGGCAGCAACTGCCAAGTGAATGCCATATTCTTCAAAGGAGGAACAAACAGTATTAATTATAATGAAGTAAATGGACCCAGAGTGCGTTAATAATGTCAAATGCTGGAAATTAGCTGGAATCTGGTGTACAGAGTGAATATTTTTGGTTGACTGGCTATGGCTTATTCCACAGGAATAAGGAATGCCAAGCAACTGACCTGGTAAATGTTTTTGTCCCCACTTGCCCTCTCCAATTTTTGACAACATTGTCTGTTTGGTTGTTTGTTTGTTTGTTTTCCACAGCTCTAACATATTAATTCCATTAGGGAGGTATTAAAAATATGGGCAGAATTAACCCAGTCATGTCTTTTCATAACACTCCTACCAAAATACACTGAAAGTTAAAGCAATTTGAAACAATGAACTTTCATCCCTTCATCTCCTTCCCACAGCTGTACTCAAAATTAGAGTAAAACTGCAGGTCCTAATTACTGTAATAAGCTGTAATTCAGGTAGAAACCTGTGAGTCACTCTCTTCCCTGGAACAGAAGTCTGTGGATATATGTGGATGTAAATGCCATGCAGGAAACCGAGAACTAGCAGTACTAAAGTTGTGAAAGCAAGAAAACACAAATTATCAGCCTAGGCCTGTGTTTTGTGTGCTTGCTCTATCAGGCAAGCCCTGATCCAAACAGGAGCTGCAAATGCAATTGGTCAAACCTGTAAGTGAGCAGATTTTATGTACCTGACCTCCAGAGCCAGCCTGGCTTGTCCCTTGGACAAACATTTCACTAACTCCAGTGGGACCTTATCCTAGCCTTAACATCAGGCCTTGTACTGTAGAGCTGAAACTATAGTTAAATATCCGCTAGCTGTTTGTTGTTGGAAGTTGTAATTTTTTTTAACTAACACACAAGAAATACTGACTAGAAATCTAAAATGGCATTGATATAAACATTGTTTTGAAAATGAGTGAAAATAAATTGCAGTGCAAGCTCCACACTGTGTACTTCCTGACTTGCACAGTACATGCCTATAAAGAGAAATTGCTGTGGAATGACTTTCTGCAAAATAGCTCTATTTTCATGCATTCTAGAGGTTCATCATCTTCTCTTCCTGGGCTGTGTTACTTTCCACCCATATGAATCCTTTTCAATTTGTAATTTCAGCAAGATCCAGTTCTAGTTTCATTTGTCAAGATACTCCCTTTTTTGAAATGGCCTGTTAGTGAAATATCCCTACAAGATGATGTAAAATTAATTAACCTGATATCAGCTCATATTCTTATATGTAAATGGGTAAGTTCAAAGCTGCATACTCTGTGTAACATAAATATCCATAAATGGATGTAAGAATGCAGTTTGATTACATACCAGTTCAAATAGCAAAGATGTTACAACTGGACCCAGTGGAAGTTTTCTGCATGAATCATTTTCCTTTTTTTCCCCAAAGAAGGATTTGTGAAGAAAATTCATTTTCTTCTAATGTTTGGAAGGGAAGAGGAATGCCCCAAACCAAACATTTATGTATTTCCACATTTGACATTTAAATGGGGTTTATTCTTTCCTTTTTTCATCTTTCTTCTGACACTGAATATGACAGCATAAATCTTTGGTCTTTGAGATTCCACTCTCTTTTATTCCCCTCACCGACTTTTCAAACAATGAGGAAGTAGAAGAGAAAGTTGAAAGGCAAAACTCCTCTATATTATCTATGCTAATGTATTCAGGAGACAACTCACAAATTCCTTTTCAGACTGTTTTTTAATATATATTTATTGGTGTGTGGGACTTTCTTTTCAGATGTTACATTTCTTTGAATTTTTCCATTATTCTTTTTTCCTTTATTCCGCTCACCCTTTGGACAGTGTCTTGAAATATTGAAAAATGGCCTAGTATTAAATTATGTTACAGTAAAATTAAACATATAATCTAGTACATTACTAGTACATTTAGAATTACAGCAAATCTCAGAACTTTAAACTGCATTTCAATCATATTTATAGTTGTGATTTGAGTTACTCCTGATAGGCTATACTTTTCCCTGTTTGTCATTGTGTGCTGCTTGTTTGCAGCCTGTAATTACCAGGTATGTTCAGCTGAGGGGTGGATCTGAGCTCAGAGCAGCTGGAGCTCGTGGTTCTCCAGTGCCTGAGCTGTAACAAGCTTCAAGCTATTCCTGTTAACTTTCCTCAGTATCCACTTCACTTTCTAATTTAACTGGATGAAATATATCCCAAACCACTGCCAAATCCCTCTGCCCAGCCTCTCCTCCCCTCTCCCTTGGACTGCAGGCACTGGGGCAGAGACTGCGCCCAGCTGAGCTGTCCTGGGACTCAACACTTGCACCCTCCGGTGGTACCAAGTCCATGCTGGCACAAGCTAATTCCTGGACTTTTACAGGAGTCTGTGCCCTTTGTGCACAGCATGGTATTTCCATAGATCTTCGTCACAGCTTACACATTTCTGGTATATCTGGTATATTTCTGTATAAGGGTTTATAACACTTTGCTGTTTAACTCAGGAAAACAACCCACTTGAAAGGCTGTCCAGATTCCTTTAGAAATACCATTGGATCAAATCAAAAGCCAGAGTGTTGGTTTATCCTAAAGGTGAAACAGGAAAGGGACACAGGCTGCCTTGCCATCCTGTGCCAAGGTGGTGGGCACAACCTCTTGGCCTCAGAAGGGTTTGTCTCACCATCACTGCCACCAGCAGAGGCAAAGCTTTCAGCTACAGCTGCTCTGGGAAGTGCATGCCTTGTACCCAAGTTCTAGAACACTAAGGAGTAAATTTATGAGCAGGGATTGTGCCTAGAGGACTGAGCTGGACCATAGCCAGCTGATCCATGCAGTGTCCACACTGCCCCTTTGGGGCACCACCAAACCCCCAATCTCCCTAAAAATCCCTTCTCAGCCCTCTCCTTTCCAAGTCTCTCTTGGCACATGGAGAGCAAGCAGGGCTCAGCAGCACCCCCTCCACCTGGACCCTAAAGGCAGTTTTAGAGCTGCCTCAGATGACAGCCTCCATCCACACCCTCTCACATCACTGCCTGAACTTGCACTCGTGTTCCTGCAGGTTTGCTCAAATGTCTGCATTGTACAAAATTATGTCATACCTCAAGCCTTCAGTTTCCACTGACTGACCAAAGACACTGCTGAGGTTTCAGCTCCTACCCCTCTCCAGCAGGCCAAGAGGAGATAGGAGATGCCTCTCTATCCTCAGCATTTGGCTTCACCAGCACTGAATCACCAGAGGTCTGGAAGAGGAGACCTGTAGAGCAAGGACATGCAATTGTCCAAAACATACTGCCACTCACAGAGGCCATTCTGTCCACCAGAGAAAAGCAAATATGGAATTTGGAGATGAGATCACCTGTTGTGAGCATGCACTGCACTGAAGACCAGTTTAATTAGTGCTAATTAATTAGGTAATTAATGTGTTTTGAGATGAGACAGCTCTTTTTGTTTGTTGTATGTCACCACTGGAGTTTATCAGCATGTGAGTTAATCAGAAGAATGGGAAGGCCAGTCTATCTCAAAAGGAGTCCAAGATGCCAGAAGGATGGTCCATCTGCAAACCTAGCTGCTGTTGGGATGTGCCTGCATTCTGCCTTCTGTTTAATCACAACCAGGACGAGGTGGGCACCCTGGCAGAGCTGGCCGTCTCCTGCCTGTTGTGGTGCAGGTGTAACTGCACTGAGGCAGCTCACATATTGCTCCTCTGGAGCAAGCATCCCCTGGGGCTCCTGTGTCACAGTGGAGGGGGCTCTTTTCCTGCAGGCAGCAGGCAAAGGGGAGGCCAAACAGGCAGAGTCTGCCACAACACCCTCAGGAGCATGGTGAAGACAATGCATTTGGTTTGGGCCCTGGGGCACTGCAGAGACACCCTTCAAGCACAGCCACAGCAAAGCTGGGCCAGGATGTGGGATGTGGCTTTGGGGTAGGGTGGTGAACACTTGAAAGGAAGGGTGGGACACATCAAGGGTTGCAGAGAAGATGTACAAGTTAGAAACAAGAGCCCTCTGTTTGCTTAGGACTGTTAAAAGTTCTGCAGAGGGTGAGCTCCTTTGAAAGGCACCTTGCACTGAAATGCTGATGAAGAATTTTGAAAGCAAGCTAAGCCAAAAATACTAGGAACTAGGAAATTCTTATCAACAGATGAAATTGTTATTTCACTGCCTATTTTAGCACCCAGATATCTCATATTTTCTTGACATATTGATGGGGAAATAAGGGTGAGGCACTAGAGATAGATGCAGGTGGGAAGCTCAGCCAGGTGGCCAGCAGATCTGTGTTCACTTCTGCTCCATCCTCTCCTGTGCAGCCCCTCCTTCCTCCACTGGAGACACCTCAAAGCAGAGCTATAAGGCTCAAGCCTTTACTGCTGGTAGGAAACCACATTACATTTATTTCATGTCTGTGGGATGCCAGGGACCTTCACTGTTCTGTGAACAATACAAATGGTGGCTGTGCTGGGCTGCCTGAAAGGTGGGTTGGTCATTTACACCCAGAAGTGATTATAAGGGATTTTCCCCTTTGAGAACAGTTGAGGATTATGTAAATAATAATTTATCCTCCTAGTTCTTCTTTGGTATAATGCATAATTGTTGGCTGGCAGGGACATCTCTGTGACAGCCACCTGCCTCTGGCTGAGCCTGGATTCATTTCTGTGGTGTGACATGATCCCTACTGACCACACAAGGGCCATAATTAGCGACACAGCAGTTAATCCTCTTTCCTAGATGGGAAGAGACCTCTGGGTGAGGCCAGGAGGCTGCAAAATGCTTTGGGGCATCCTCAAGACAAAAAATGTTACAGTAGTTGCTGTTATCTGCTGGTAAGGAGTAAGAGGACAGAAAAAGAACATAAAACTGAGAAGGCAGAGAAAACTTTTGCTGGAGTTAGCTGGAAATGCAAGAGGGAATAAATAGGTGTGATGTTATTAAACAACAGACACCGGAGAGTCCAAAGCCTAAAAATCCCTTCATTATCCAGTTTAAGGCATCAAAAAGCTGAGGCTAAAATGTGAGATATCAGCCTAACAGGTCTGTTTATACAGACTTCTCTAAATAGTTCTCCAGTCAGATCTTTTGCTTCTGCAAAATCTTTCTTTTTCCCTTGTGTTTTGATTCCTTTCATCTTAAAGGACACACTGCCATTTTCCAATCTGTAAATAAAACTCACTATGATAAAGGTCACAAGCTCAATCTCCAGGAAGAATTACCCTGCAGTGAAAGGTAAAGCCCATTTGGGGGTTACCAGTGCTGCCCTTTGCATCCATTGATACCAAGGCCTGATGGACACTGCCCAGCTCCCTGCACCGTTGAGCTTGCATCAATATCTGATCTTACCCCAGCCATTATCCTGTGCCAGGATAACAAAACCAGGACTGTGGAAATTTGCCATAGGGTCAGGAGAGAGCTTTGTGTGGGCTAAGCTGCAGTGGGCATTGGCTGCTGTGCTGGAATTGTCACTCACAGGCTGGGTTGGGTTTTGCTGGCTGTGCATGTGCATGTGTGTGTATACTCAAATGTTTCGGTCCCTCCACTCGAAAGCCAGCTCTGTTGGCAACTCCTGTCTGAGTTCCACAAGAAAATATTTGGCAAATCACATGCTGACATGTTTATCTTGTTAGCTGTCAGGATGAGAAAGTGCGAAAGCTGAATGCTATCATTCAGCTTGAATGGAGCAATAGCTACCACTCATGAAATCTGACAGAATAAATACATTTTCACACATGATTTTTGTCAGTCTCATATTATTCCTTTGTTCAGCTGCTGTCCTAAGTGACTTTAAATAGACCTGTGCTCACTGGCAACCCCAAACTCCAGCTCAGGGCTCCCGTGGTGACTCGACACAAGGCAGAGATGACAAAGTGATACTGTTGCCTGATCAAAAATGACAGACTGAGTTAGCTTCTGCCCTGGCATATATACATTTACATGTCTTCTAACATCTAATTTCAGTGAAGCATCCCACAGAAAGCTCACATTTGGGCTTTTAACACTAATCCAATAAAAAAGCAATGCAACCATTCCAGGACAGTGATGGCATCAGCCACCCCCTGCCTGCTTTCAGGCAGGCACTCACGGGAACCCCTCGTGGGAGTTCACACAGTGTGAGAAAATAGCCAGCAGCACATTGAACCTCATTCTGTGTCACAAATATCTCTGTGTGCCAGAGTACCTCAGAGCTAAGAAATCTCTGAAACATCAACATTTAGTTTCCTGCTTGCTCTAAGCTGGCCTTGCCTGAGGCAGAGGTTGACAACATACAGCTTTGTTGTTTGCCAGAATTAAGAATAGCAGAGCCTGTCTGATCATCTCCCTCTCCAGCAATATCAAAGTGCCTCATTCACATTAAAAATCATCAAGCTCTGGCCTATTTCCTTTCTGATATTGGCAGAAGTGCTAGCGGGAAAGGGTAGATTGAAAGTTTCCCCAATGCTAGTTTGTTTTGCTCTTTGCTTGCCCTAGTGGTGCCAGCATACCCCATCCACAGCTGGAGTTTGCAAATGGCTTAAGTCATTCAGTGCCACATTTGCTCATGAAGGAGGAAGGCACTCAATAGTCCTGGCCAGACTTTCCATGTTGAGCAGGTAAGGACAGGATTAGTTCAGAGGTCCATGCCACAGGATAAGGTCTGGAAATCAGCACAAGCTCTGGAAAGACAGAGTGGCCCCACAGCTCAGAAAGAAAAATGTGGCACATCAATGTGAAATGGCAGTGATGAAACTGGGGCTTTCAGCAGTGCTGTGCTCTATTTTAGCAGTGACAAAGGTACACTAGAGAGAATGTTTTTATTATCATCTCACATTCAGAGCACTTTAAGGGCAAAAGACAAACATCTGAATCAAGAAAAGGCAGAAGATGGTACTGGGACCCACAGCTTCTCTCTTTCCACATCTGCAGCATCCTGTGTGCAGTACAACTACAGGCTGTCTCTTCCTGGATCCCTGCCTCCTTTACTGTGCAGGGTGGATGATGCTGCCCGAACCCCCAGCTGTTCAATCTTTATCTGCACAGTTCAGTGTGTGCCTTGCTGGCTGTACCAGCCCACAATGAACCCCTGCATCTCCTGCTCCTGCAGCACTCGGGGCAGCAGGGGGCCAGCAGCTCCCTTTGCTCACTTTGCCTTTGCTCTACTGGCTGCTGAAAGAGGTGGAAGGGAAGGATGTCTGTCTTTGTCATTTAAAGATTTTGCCCTTTGGAAATACCATTCGATGAGAGGAGAGGCATTTGTTTTGGGAGGGGAGCTTTGCTGGTTTTTTTTGGAGTGATATTGCACTGAATGATATGTCAGAGAAAGGGGAAGGTTTGTCTTGTTCTAAGGAGAGCATTCATGTGAAGCAGAGTGCTACAGGAATCTCTCAGAGGTTTTCTGTGTTCACCCACTTCAGTGAATCCAAGACAGCACTGTCCCTCACATCAGTCTGAATTAAATTAGGGTAAAGTCCTGTGTGACATTGCTGTGGTAGATGACACCACAATTACCTCTTGTCCCCTTTTTCTCTCCGTTCTCAGAGAAAGGCAGTCAAATTATTCAGCTCAGCTTATGAGTTGCAGGACTGAGCAGCACCTGCAATTTCACATCATTCAAACTAGCTTTTATCTCTCTTGACACAAATGCCAGACCCTCGTGTGCCCCTGAACTGGCTGCAGGCAGGAAACCCTGAGTGAGTTGTGCCAGCGATCCTCAAGTCTGTCAGCCAGCACGGCCTTCCAGGGAAAGAGCAGGTTATGTTGGGACAGGAGAGGAAATCTGATGTATTTATTTTTTAGGCTGAAGGAGCAATGCTTAATACAGCTGCCTGAGCCCAGGTCAATTCTCACTCAAGATTCAAGATTTTACCTGGAATAAACAATAAAACCTGTTATTTCACATAGCACTACTATGACTAATACATTTGTTCTCCTCTTCCAGTGAAATGATCTATATTTGCTTTTGATATAAAATTTTTCATAGTGAAAGATTTCCCCTCCAGTTGTGTTTTACTTGCATTTGTCACACACATTTTACTGGCAGAAAGTGCTTCTTTTTAAACTACATCTCTTTCATTCTATTCTCATTACTTGTTCAGAAAGCTCACTAGAACTACAGCCAGTTCACTGGCATTTGAAGAATAAGCATCTTCCTAAGGAACCTAACATCTACATTGTCATTTGCAATTTAAGCCAGAAGAAGCAAACTCCATTTTTAAGTGCAGCTCTGCTTGTTGTTTTACTGCCCCATGGTTAAGCCACCCCTGAGCCTTGGCCCAGCAGCACTTCCATCTGTGTCCCTCAGCACCAGAGGGACCTGCCCTGATTCAGACCAGCCCCTCAGAGCACACCAGGCTTTCCTGGGTGTTTTCACCTGGATGTTTCAGCAAACACATGGAGAACGTGGCCAGGCTGCCATTGTTTCTCTGGGGTAAGTGAGGCACCTTCAAAATCCCGCAGTGGAGCAATTCCAGCTTGAAGGAAGGGTACAGGGGAATTCCCAACACATTCAGAAGTTATTTTTCTACTTTATACTCTGCAGATGTGTTGTTCAGAATTAATCCCAGGGGCAGGGATTGCCATTTCTTGTTCAGAAACGTTGCCAGCCAAAGGACCACGTAACTGAAAGGCACCTTGAGTACAGAAAGGGGAAAGAGGGTGTTCTGCTGGTGGGGAGGAGGCCCACCTCTCTTTTCCATGTTTAAATGGTGTTAAATTGACTTCTTCAGCTGTTCCTTCCTGTGTCTGCCCTTTTGAGGAGAAATCTCACAGGAGGTTCCTGAGGGGCAGGGATGTTATCTTGGACAGCCAGGGAAGACTTGGTATGCCAGGGCTGTCCATCTTCCCAACACCTGGATGCTTTGCTCTCTACAAGGGAGTAATCCAAATACTGACCGCCTTTCCTGAATTCTCCAAGAATCTCCAAGTTCTGAGTCTCCTGTGCTCAAAATTCATTTTCTCCCTAAAACAAACATATCTGCAGACCAGCACTGGGTGCACCCATCAGGGGCAGGGCTGTATCTCTCTGTGTGCTTCCAGCACAAGGGAGGCAGCCTCAGCAAGTTGAAAAAGTCATCTTTGTTTCCTGAGCAATTTGTCCAACCAAAAGAAAAAGCTCCATTTGAAACTTGTCAGGCCTTTCAGGAAAACCGTAACCAGGCCAAGCAGAGCCTTTGGAGGCAGGGAAAGAAGGCTTGGGAGCTGGGGCAGCCAACACTGCCATTAATACTCTCAGACAGCCGTGGCTTCAGAGTCACCTCCCCCTTCTTTGAGCTGTTTTGCTGGGGCTGAAGCTGCATCTGCCTAAGATAAACTGTGCAGCCCTGATCTAGCTGTGGGGTCCAGAAAACTTCAGAGAGAAGCCATTGTCATGCTCTGTCACATTAATCGAGCTTGGAAGTCAATGCTGCTGCCAAAGGTCCTTGTAAAATATACTCTAATTAGACTATTTTACAAAGCTTACAAATTGGGAGGGGGTGTGGGGTGAAGGGGGAGAGCTTGGGTTTTTTAAAAGCTGCTGGATTATAGCATTTCCTAACAAAGAAGTTAGGGTTTAGTGTTACAGTCTTGCTTAGTTTGCTGAATCTGGCTTTAGGCTAATCTGTCAGCTGCCATCAGTTTATGCAAACTGCAATCAGAAATATCTGGGTCATTTTCATAGAAAGTCCTAGGCAAGAGAAAATTATCCATTTAATTTACATTTGATGCTCCCCAAACTGACCCGTTTTCACTAGTAGTCTGCAGTGTGAAGTGCCAAGGTTTGCACAAATATGGTCTTGTATTAATCTAGGGAAAGACCAGACAAAATGAAATCCCAGGCAAGTTCAGCCAAGACCCTCAGATTTTCTGCCCACAGCTCTTGCAAAAACAATGCTTAAGAATATCAGTCCTGCTACCACGATCATCAGCAACATCGTGTAGACACATCCTCAATCCTTAGCCACTGCAGGAATCCTAATGCCTTTGCTTTCCACATTGACTTTTTTTACAGGAGCTTCTCTTTTAGTTTTCTTTCTTTTCCTTTTTTTTTTTTTTTGTCTCTTCCTCTCTTTTTTCTTTCCTTCCTTCTTTTCTTTTTCTTGCATTTCACCAGGCAGATCCTCACTGAATTTGCTCCCACTTCCAAAGTATGGGAAGATCATCAGCAGCTGTTGTAGCCAGCTTTACTCTCCTAAATTTCCCTGTAGAAGGCATAAATGGCACATTAGATTTGAGGTTTGGCAATACTGTATTTTCTTCCAGGAAAAAAAGGAAACACCCAGCTCACACTATTTCCAAATCTGTAATATTTTTCTGTGCAAGCAAGGGCACTTAGTGAGGGAGAGGGTTTTGAAAAGACAGCTCACCCTTTGAAAGACAGTTGCCACTACTGGTGTTGAAGGGGAAACTTAACAAGGAGTAAATAAGTAAATTTTAAAAACCCTTTATCTTCCAAATCAGGAGATAGCTGATATTTGCTTAGCCATTGTGTACTTTGAGCATGTGAAAAACCCTTAATGTTTTGGAGGGACCACCAGGGTACCTGTCCATGGAGGTGTGCCCAAGGTCGCTGCTGCCCTTTGCTGCCACAGGTGGCAGGAGCAAAGCCATCATGCAGGAGGAGATGACAACTGTCACTGTCACCTGTTTACTCTGCAGGTTCACAGGGTGCCACCTTGGAGGGGCTGCCAGGCACTCCCAGAGCACTCTGTGGAGCTGTGCAGTAACCTGTCTTTGGGATTGTGCTTTTGTTCCTACCTGTTTTTATGCAGTTGGTGTAGTCTGAAACAAGAGTCTCCCACTCTGTCCACACTGGACTATCACCCCCAGCAATGGGCTGGAGTCCTGCTCTGCCTGTAAAGTGTCACTAAAACACTCCCAGAAATTGTGGCCCAGCCCTAACGTGGGTTTCAAACAAGGGCAGAGACTCTGGATTTGGAGCAATAAGTCTCTGTCTTCTTCAGTGAGAAAGAGTGTTCCCTGAATTGTTGTGGGTTTAACAAAACTGTGCTTGCTCCTCTTACCCCTCTGCTGATAAGAATCACCCCATGTTTGTCTGTCCTCACCTGGATCTGCCTCCTGACCTCCCTGCCATCCCAGCACTGCTTGGGTGTGCTTTTGGTGGTGGAAGAGACTGTTCTGCTGGAAGCAGCTCTAGTGTAGGGCTGGGATTTTCCAAAACAACCCAGTGCCCACTCTTCATCTCCACAGTATGGATGGATTTGCTAAGCTCTTTTCTCTCTCCTTGTTGCCATTCTGTAAAACTGCGGAATCATTAACATGTTAATCATTTTCTAAATTGGAAAGGATGTATTAATTGAATTTTCTCTCTGAGTGGATATGGAAAAAGAGAAGAGAATTACAGCAGTTAGGAATGAAAGACTATTAGCTCTTGCTTTTCCCCCTGGTACATTCACTACGTATAAAATTGGATTCCACTTGCCGGTGGATTGGTGGCCTTAGAGAAGAAAGCAATATGTGTTTTCAGCTGCCTTCACAGACCACTAGCTTCATTGCAATGAAAACCTAAGACACCCATTGCACAAACTGGAGGAGAGTCGTCAGTGGGTGAAATAAAATGATCCTCACAGACAATGGTCCTAAAGCTCTCTGTTTGGGGATCACTGGCGTTGTGTCCTTGGTCCTCCTCAAAAATGAGCAGTGGTGATGTCCTGGCAGACTCCTGGCCACGATGAGGAAGGTTGAGTGTGAATTAGGTCTGATTTGGAGCCAAGGTCCCCAACAGTTGTCCCTACCACTGCACTACAAGCTTTGCTGCAAGGCTGGATGTGGGCTCCAGGTTTTACAGCATCCCTGTCCCAGGGCTCCCTGTGCAGCTGGCCTGAGCTCTGTGCTGGTGGGAATGAGCTGTCAGTGCACTTTATTATTTCCATAGGCAACTACTAATCATCCTGTTCCTCTTAATTCTGTTACTTTCAGGGGCGCAAGAGCAACATTAAGCAAATAATAAACTTCTTATGAGTAAGGAGGATTAGAGTCAAATGCTCAAAGGACTGTGGGGATTTAGGGAAAATTATATTTTCCATTTTTCTTATTTCCACTCTAAACCCCAGGGCAACAATCTCAGACGGCACATTTTGCAACTTTAAAGGAGCTTTAGCTGTTTTATTTCATCTCAAGTGTGGTACAAGGAAAACATGTGAACAGGGATCTGAAAAAGCCATTGAAGTTCAGTTCAGTCACGTGCTTTGGAGAAAAACTCTGTGATACAAAAGGAAATGTTTTCAAAATAATCTTAAAAATTATGTTGGAGTCCCACACCATGCTGGGAACCTGCCCTTTATAGCTACTTTGTAGCTATTGATAGTGTTAACCATACAATTTTGTGTGGGTATTTCTTCATCACTCAAGACCAGGAGATATTAAAAGAGAAGTGAGAAGATTGCCCTCACAAAGCTCCTCTGAAGGTGAACACAGCAGCACAGCCAACAGAGGGAAGGTGAGGAGGAGAGAAGGAAACCCTCTTTTTCCTAGAGAGGGACGTCTCACCTGAAACCAAAGCCTCCTGACAGCCTACAAATGTGCCCTGTCTGCAAAAGTCAACCTGCACATTATTCTCAAAGGGTATTCTCAAAGCTGGTATCAGAAAGCCAAAGGAAGACATTCCTAAATAAATAATTTTTGAAATAATTTCCATATTCATCTGGTGGTGGATTGATGTAGAATTATTTCTCTATAGCTGAGGAGCTTGCAATTGTCATACAAGTGTCAGCAGAAAGAGTAACATCTATGAATTATACATGGTGGGGGTAAATAAGGATGATGTGGGATAACAATGAGTTGCTGACAAACTGAGGACTGTGGAAACCTTTTGAAATGGGCATTCACACACCTTCACTTGCTGCTGCTGGCTCTCAGGTTGTCATTCCTTCCCCTGTCCTGAGTTCTTTCCTTGCATGATCCTGCCCAAGAGAAGTTAAAGGGAAACTGCTTAATGGCACAACAGAAAGTTAAAAAGGTTAAGAAAAAGTTTGAGTATGTCCTGTCCTGCCAAAAGGATGAGCTGCATTCTGGAAAAGGAGGTGTAGGATCATCAGCAAAAGCAAAAGATGGAGGAGATGCTTTCTTTGTCTTTTGGAGTCCAGGCTGCCTTAAAGCTTTTCATCCTGTCTTTTCATAATGGCACTGGAAGCCTGAAATGCTTTTATTACTGCTGGAAATGCTGAGCCTGAACATGGGAGACGTGGGACAATGGAGGTACCACAGAGCAGAAGCTGTGAATGCTGACACCAAGTGAGTTGCCAAAGCTGGTCATGAATAATGTAAGAACAGCTCCAGCCCTTTTCCTGCCCGTGTGGAGAGATCTGAATGAATTCAGTGCTAATGTGGTCTCTGAGAACATATGCTGCCAACTGTCCTTTCATGGGGTAGAGTGAGAAAACTTAAAATCAGCCATCAAAGTTAAACTGCTTCCCATTTCTCTGTGAGATGGTTGCTGCCAAGCATAAATGCACATAGGAAAAAAGGTCCCTTTTTCTGGGCAGAACAACTGCAGGTACTTATCACCAGTGCAGTGTGACAGTGTTTTACAGGGGTCTTAGGATGAGGGAAGAGATGAAGATCTGACTCCATCTTTCAGAAGGCTTGATTTATTATTTTATAATATATATTATATTAAAACTATACTAAAAGAATAGAAGAAAGGATTTCATCAGAAGTCTAGCTAAGAATAGAAAAATAAAGAATGATGTCAAAGGCTTGTGTCTCGCACAGAGAGTCCGAGCCAACTGACTGCGATTGGCCATTAATTAGAGGCAACCACATGAGACCAATCACAGATGCACCTGTTGCATTCCACAGCAGCAGATAATCATTGTTTCCATTTTGTTCCTGAGGCCGTTCAGCTTCTCAGGAGAAAAAATCCTAAGGAAGGGATTTTTCATAAAAGAGTCTGTGACAGCATCAGCATCCTGCACTGCAGTGAGAACTCCTCTGCATCCCCTCTGCAGGCACCACTCAGTGGGAATGAAATTCACACCCCTGCCACAAATGAACCGTCTGCAGCCCTGATGGTGGGGCACACACAGTGCTGCTGGGGGACAGGGAGTGCAGCTGGGGGACAGGGAGTGCTGCTGGCACAGCCACAGCTCTGCAGGCACCTTGCCCTGTTCCACTGGACAGGAGAGAATGGACAATGGAACCAAACAGACAAAATCAAGGGAGGCTAAGGCAGGTGGACAAGATGTCATCCCAGGTGACTTTGGCAGAACAGTGTTTGGGCTAATTGCTGTCACAGAATGAAGTGCCTACATTTTGGCTGTGCAGAGGATCAACTGTGTTTATGCAGTGAGACCTGCAGTGCTGCCTTCAGGGTGTGCTGTTGCAATGGCACATGCAGGGAGGATTGAGGCTGGAGGAAAAAGGTGGTGCTGTCCCTCATGGTCCCATGGATGCATGAGAAACTTCTCAGGATTCACCAGTCAGGTTATCCCGACAAATTGAGGAGAATTTGGCAAAATTCAGCTTGTTATTGCTCTCACTGACTAAACATAGTAGCAAAGCCCAATCAATTCACACAGTTTAAGCCAAATCAGGGTTGGAGTGGTGCATTGATTCTTTAATGATGTGTAATGAACTAGCAATCTTGAACACTGCATCCAGGATCAATATCAGTCACAACAGATAACCACAGTCCAGTCACAAGTGGTAACATGCAGCTACAAATTTCTAAATTACCTTCTCTAAGTGATGCAAACACTCACCCATACACACACAGCCCCTCCCAGGCTGGGGGGGTCACTCACACCCCTCCCCATCAGTTTGGGTGGGATCCCCTGCCTGCTCAGAGAGGTGTGGGTGCCCCAGCCCTGTGCAATCCTGTCCTGTCCCATATCCCTGGCATCCCAGATGTGGGTGAGCAGCCCACCCTGGGAACTGGACCCCCTGAGAACTGAGTGTAGGTTCCTGTGATGCACCCATTCTGAAGAGGACATTTTGGGATTCACGAAACATCCCTTCTGCCAAAATCCATTTTGTAGTGTGGACCTGTGATGATGAAATTAAGGTTGATTTTTGCAAGTCATTGTGCAAAATTATTTCCTAGTTAACACAACTGCATAACCACTAAGAAAGCTTAGGACCACTTTATATTCAGGCTCTTGAGCATCATAATAGAGGTGGAAATGTTTATCAAATGATAAACCAAAGAGTAATAACACCGAGGGCTGCTTTGTAGCAACCCCTTCCAGCCTCAGAGGGAAAGTTCTCTCCACGCTGCCCACTATTTGTGGGGTTTTCTTCTGGGCTGGTCCTACCCTTAAAGCAGTCTCCATGAAACTTGTGATACACAATGTAAAAGGGAAAAATATATCTCTGTCTGCTAGAACTTCAACCACTGTAATTGCAAAAACAGTGGAAACAAGTTGGAAAGAGTTTGCTCACGTAGGACTCCCTGTAGGGCAGCAGACAGTCGTGTGTCAGTACTCATGGGGCCTGCTCAGTTGTGTGTTGGTACAACAGGCTTCTGCAGAAAGTTATCTTTTTAATGCTCTGCACCACACTGAAGTGTGAGTATTACTCTGAGGGGGTAAGAAAGCAGAGCTCTCACTGAGGGGAGAACTTTGCAGTTTGAGAGCTTGTGAAAGCATCTGACCCATACAGATAGAATTCCTTTCATCATTCATCTCTCATCTTTACAGACCTCTCTTTTCTGCTAATAAGTGTGTTTTCAGACCCTGAGATATGGATTATCAGCTTTTAAGTTCTGAAACCAAGACATATTTTAACAGGTTTTAAGCTCTGACATCTGATTCTTCAGCAGGCCCAGAGTCAGGAAGTCAAACAAATGAGAGCACAGCTCTTTCTGCAAAGATGTTGGGTTGTGGTTAATGGAAACAGCAGAGCTTGCAGAACATGTGAACTGTCTTGGCCAAGTTCTACATCTTGTTAAAGTCAGTGGTGGTGGAGAAGAAAATTGCCTGATCTCTAGAAAGCTTCAGCTCACTGTTCAGAGTTTATTTTAGAAACACTTGCAGAAGTCAACTGAGCACACTTTAGTATCAAGATCTCCATCTTGAATGAGGAATTTAAGAGTAGTGAATTATGGAACAGAGTTAAATTTTACAGCATGAGAAATCATGAAAAAAAGTGCCCCCTTTTCCATGAGCCTTGTCTGATTGGGAAACAACTTCTCCTCTGCTGTTTTTAGGGAGAAAGGGCACTTAAGACTGATATCTAAGCATCTTCTCTAAGCAAACAACATTTTACAAGAATAGGTAATTAATGAAATTTAATTTTAAAATAAATTTAAATTTGTAGTTAATTTAATCCTGGGTTTGCTTACAAGAAGGCAGGGGAGGCAAAACTCATTTTGTTTGTCTTTTTCATTTTGATTCCTGTGGGCTAATTGCATTGGAGAGTCTGAAGTAATTCAAATAGTACCAGGAGCACAGTGGCTGAAGAGCATCATATTTCACAGACAAGGAAGAAATTCACTGTAGACTTGAGGATGGAAAACCTGGAGAAATTCATGGGAGCCACTCCACTATAAACATCTTGACTTGTGTCTACGCAGTAATAGATGTTACAGGTTTCTAAAAAATAGACACTAAATTTGAAAATGTCTTTCCTTGTGTTTTGAAGAGAGCAGTTGTTCTCTGATTCAAATGAACTAAAGTAAACAAAATATGTCAACGAGAAGGTGGATCAGCAGTGTTATTAAATTATTTAAGATCTGTACCAACTACTAGTCTGGGATTTAAGCGAAAAACACATTTAAAAGGAGCTATTAAATTGAATTCAATGTATGTAGATAAAGCATTGGTTTACTTTTTAAGGAAAACATCCTATATTATAATAGATGGTTGACTCTAAATACTTTTGTAATATATTTTGTGAAGGCTAAATGTGGTTGTCCAAGGGAAACCTGTACTGTCCTGGTATCCAACCAGATACCAGTGCCAGAAATAAAAAATATTGTTAAAGCTTAGCTTAGGTTTCTAAAATATTGCTGCTTTATTTTATTCAACTGGGAATAGCAAAAGAACATATTTAACTCACTGCCTGGGAGTCAGTATCTCTAACCAACCTGTAAGATAATCTGATGTGACTTAAAATTCCATGCCTTGTTTCTGCACCAAAATTGATCAGCTCTACTTGGTGAAGATTTCTGCCAAACCAATGTGTAAATGATTATTTAACCAGAAACACTTTACAAAAACTTTTAGTTTAAAAATTCAGATTACACTTGCGGTCTCCCTTGCAGTAAATATAGAGACTTTCTGGTGATGTTAAATACATCATTGCAGCTGAGCTTATTGGGCAGGTGCAAAATCTTTTGAGTTTCTGTCTGTATGAGATGTGTCATGGGAACCCTTTAGAATGAAGCAGGCCCTGACACCAAACATGATCTGAGCATCTCTGACATCTTTACTTCAGGCTTAAGTTTCTTGCAAATCTTCCTAACATCTGGTTAGTACAGCTAACATGTGTCTGTGTTGGTTCTGTGCATCTTCTGTAGATCTAAATGCCACCAGCTAAGAAAAACAACTTTGTGCTTCATCACTTGCACTTCTCTTCACTGTGAGGCCCTTGAGTGACACTTGGCTTTTGGCTATGGGTGAAAAGAGGAATTCAGAACAAATCTGTGAGGCACATGAAGGGACACTTCCGTGATTTCTCAGTCTGCTGACATTAATCTCAGACAACTTGCTACAATAACATCTGGACTGATAAACACAAGCCCTGGAAATTATGGGGCTCCTAATCATTCCAAAATTCAAACTGGAATTTCTAGCCAAAAGGACTTCTAGGATGGATACATTTCTAATTTAAGGCAGACTGGTGACCGTAAATAGTCCAATAGTACATGGCTGATGAATGACCAAGCAAGCATACTGCAGTCTTTATATGTATAAAGTAAACTCAATACTCTGCCTTTTGGTTACACAAAGAGCACCCCTATCCCTCAGCATCATACTAACTGATCATACACTTAACTGAAAGAAGGAGCTGATAGAAGTCCTCCTCTCTCAATGACCCAAATATCCTATTTCTCAAATATTCCAAATGCCTTACTTCCCCCAGGGCTTCACTAATACTGGAATTCATTTGCAAACAGAATCCTAGTAATAAGCATTGCCACCAAATGCTATTTGCAGCAAAGCAAATATTCATAATAAAATGTAGAGAAGTAACCAAATTCTAAAAGGGAATAAAATTTATTACAGAAGTTAAAAATAGCAACTTTATGGAGTCCAGATTTATCTAGTGATGTAAATCAATTTCATTTAGTAGGATTATGTGTCAGAAATATAGCCTAATACATCTAGGCTTACCAAATGTTCATACTTACCAAACACCTAATCTTCCTTTAATTTTCCTAATGTGTATTAACAAATTCTGTATTATTGCAAGCTATTTCTTGTGTGTAGAATGCTGCATAAATAAAATCTTGATCTTTCTCTTGAGTTAACTAGCTATTTATTTCTGCTTTATTTGTGTGATGACAAAGAATGCTGGCAGCAATATAGATAAATGGTAACATATTTCTCTAAGTAATGAAAACAAATGTGTATCGTTCACAGTAAAAAAAGCCCCTTTTTATGATCCTACTTTATTTTTAAAAAATTATATGTGTTTACTGACATTTATCTGAGACAGAGAGAACTGTTTGAAAGGACACATCTAGAGAGCTGAGTGATATTCAGTGACTGCAGGTGCTCAAGGGGTCCCTGCGAAGGAGTGGTGTCCATACTGGAATGATCCTCCTGCCCAAGTTCGTCTCTTTGCTGCAAAACCTACGTGGTGTTTCCAGGAACCATGTTCATGTCCCAGACCAGTGATTAAAGGGTAGTTGCTTGTGCTGGGAAATCTTCTGTTATCCTTCTCAGCTCCAGAAGTTGTTCTTGGCATCTGTTGAAAGGAATTGGTGAGTTCTGACCAGGTTGAAAAGCAACTTAGAAAGCAGATGGATGCAGTGGCTGAGCAGGAGGAGGAATAATGCGCTCCTCACAAGGGATGTGAACACCACAGCAATCTGTACAGAAGTCTGTAACAAGGTTTCAGAAAAGTGATGTTTCTTTTGATTAAGAGCTGAATCTCAGGGTGCTGAGACTGGAAAGGAGCTGAATAGACATGATTTTTGTCTGTCCTACTTATGAGAAACAACTTTATCTAGTGTCATGGGTAAAGCTGACAGGGAGCCAGGATTCTTTGGTTGTAAATTCCATCTCTAAGCTGGTTAACAGAGGTAGCTTTCTGTGTGGCTCTGCCACATAATGGTAAGATTGAAGTAGGAACTGCAATATAGACAGGGCTTGGACAAACGTACTCACAGTGACTAAATAGCCCCTAATTTGTGGTCTCCTGGTTGTCCTTTGACAGCTTGTTACTCTGGAGGCTGTCAGCCAAGCTGAAATCCTGGTGAGACCTGTTAGTGACTTCCAGTTGCTGTCTGTAATGGTGGGGCCCATCTCTACCCATAAAAATTCAGAGAATACTTAGGGAAACAGTGTCAGCCCCAGGAGCAAGGTGGCACTGCCTCAGGTTGGTGTGAGGCCTACTCTGCTCTCTGCTTCCTTTTCCTGCCCACGAGCAGAGTGTGAGGAGAGGGGAAGCCACAGGAGCAGTCCTCTCTTCCTGCACCAGGAACATCCCAGGGAAGTGATGTCTTTGAGATTCCATCCTGGAGCTGCCACACAGGAGAGGACACTCACTTGCTGTGTCTGACCACTCCACGGCACTGTGCCAGTCCTGAATAGCAGTGAGGATGGATTGTTACATGCTGACTGCACGGCTGTGCCAAGCAGCCTCCTCCACTCCTGCCTGCCTCTCCAGAGCTGCCTGCAAGGGCTAGCTGAAGGTCTGGCAGCCTGGCTCTGTTATCTAGCAGTGATAGGAGCAGATATTTTCTCCCATGTGGGATGTGACAGCCTCACACCATGCTCACAGCACCAGCTTTTACCTTCAGTGTCACTTGGGCTGGTAGATTACTAATAGCTGCATAGCAAACTTCACCTTGCTCCTCAGGCGTTAAAAGGCTGGTGCCTTCTAGGTGGTTAGAGACTGTCTGACATGTTGCCCTGTGCTATTTGGTTAGATTTTATTCTGCAGTGATAGGGGCAATAATCAGTGGTACAGCTACTTTATAGCTTCAATCTTTCCCCACTTATCTTCTCCCAGAAAAACAATTTGCACATCTTTGCTCAGCTGATTTCCCCAAACTTACCTGAGAGCCTTATCTGTGTTAAGTCAATACAGAACAATATGAAAATTTAAACAGAAAGACACTTTCCTTGCTATTTAATTTGAGACAGGGGAAAGGAGGGTTATTAGATCATTTACAGGACTTAGATTGGAGGGCAAATCAATTCTTGATATAAGTTCATGGTTCAGCAGCAATGGATTAATTCTGCCTAGCAACAGGTAAAACTGTTGATGAAGCTAAAAGCCAGCTAGTGATGGGTTTCAAGGTGTGGGGAGAAATCAGTGTCCAGTTGCCAGGTGATAGATGCTTAGCAGAACACTGTTCTGAAAAGATGACTGTGTTTGCCTTTTGTTTTAGCAAATATGATTACATCTAAGGAATCACAAACATGCCTGTACACACAGCTTCCTCTCTTCTCCTGCTTCTCCTGAATGAAAGATTGATTCTTTTTCTTAGCCAGTCTGTTCTTTCTTGTTACTCTCTACAGATAATGAACTCTAACCAAGACCCTCGTAGTGGCTGAAGAGGAAGTTTTGTGTGGAGACTGGAGCAATGCCAGCCAGGCAAGGGAGGGGATTGTCCTGCTCTGCTCTGCACTGGGGCAGCCTCACCTGGAGTGCTGGGGGCAGCTTTGGGCACCACAATGTAAGAAAGACATAAAGCTGTTAGAGAGTGCCCTGTGGAAGGCCACAAGGATGGCGAAGGGCCTTGAGGGAAGCTGAGCGAGGAGTGGCTGAGGTCACTTGGTCTGTTCAGCCTGGAGAAGAGCACACTGAGGGAGACCTCACTGCTGTCTGCAACTTCCTCATGAAGGGAAGAGGAGGGGCAGGCCCTGATCTCTTCTTTGTGGTGCACAGTGAAAGAACCCAAGAGAATGGCCTGAAGTCAGGGGAGGTTTAGCTAGGAAAAAATTCTTCACTCGGAGGGTGGTTGGGCACTGGAACAGCCTCCCCAGGGAAGTGGCCACAGCACCAAGGCGGACAGAGTTCAAGAAGTGCTTGGGCAATGCTTTCAGGCACATGGTGTGACTCTTGGGAATGGTCCTGTGCAAGGTCAGGAGTTGGACTTGATCCTTGTGGGTGCCTTCCAACTCAGCACATTCTGGGATTCTGTGAAAATAAACAATATCCTTCCCACAGTGCCAGGCATTACAGCCAATCCTCAGCACAATGTACATACTTTGACCCTTCATATATGTGCTTCCACTTCCTTCACTTGCAGGTAGAATTGAGCATCTGTCCTGAGTTGTTTGAGCTTCTGCCAGTAGTGGGTCTCTTCCCAAGGGTGAGCTTTGGGAGGTAACACCTGTAAGAGATACCTTTGGCAGAAAATTCCACACATCTCCTGGATTCAATTGACACGCTTGTGTCCAGCAACTCATCTGTTTTGTCACCAAGGTGAGTGTAGCAGGGCACCTCAGCCCACTCCCTCCCCACCGAGAGCTTATCTGCTCTTTGCTAACTGGTCAGGCAACTCAAACAGGACAAGCTGTCTTGTGGTGAATTATTTTGGTGCCATGTGGTTAACACTGGTATGGCATCTCCCAAATGCCAGTAAGCACCTTAATGTTTCACCTACAGATCTCCCTTGCTGTTGAAGGGAGATCTGGCAAGATAAGCTGGATTTCTGACTGACATCCACTCACTTTCCAGCAGTAACAGCCACACCAAACTTTCACAAAGCAGAAATATTCTATGCATTTTCCAGGAAATGTGTGGAATTTCTCCCATGAGTAAGGATGCTGCTTCACGGTTACTCCCCAGGGGTAAAGTGAAGGAATTTGTGTACATTACCATCCTTTTGGCGGTAAATTCCATTCAACCCTTTATCAGAACCATTTCTTTTGCTAGCTCCAGTACGGTACCTTAATATAGTGCATTGTTTTATGTTATGCTGTAATCTACTAATAATTCTTTAGTTTTATACATATAGTATGTAATTCTGATTAAGATATTTCATTTGTTATCTCTTGGCTATCTAATAAATAATTCATTTTATAAATAAATCTGATTTGACGTTATTAGAACTTGCAAGGCAGAGTGATACCTTAAATTTAAATTGTTGCCAGAATAGGCCAAGGCAGGGCTTGTCTGGAGCTTCCATTCTTACCAGGACAGTTAGCAACAGTGCTTCAGGAAGAGCTTCCCTGGTAACTGCTTCAGATTTAATCCAAAAGCAGTACTTGACTTTCTAAACAACCAAACATTATTATCTCTTATAAAAAGGCCTATTTCCTGTGCACACTTGTAGTTTAATGAGGAAAATGTAGTAAGACAAAGAGCAGCAAAATACTGATACTTCTCCTTAGGATACAGGAAACAGCCTGCAGACAGAGCCCTATCAATGCGAGCAGGAGAGCCGTGAGCTGCTCCTCACCCAGCAGCTGTGCCAGGCTGCTCTGCAGAGTGCAGGGCTGCCAGGGATGTGCCAACACACCCTGCTGAGCCACCCCGAAATGGGGGCGGCTGCTCACGAGATGGAGTGAGAACCTCGCACGGAGCTGGGTTTTACCTGCTCGAGTGGGAGGTGGGGCCGGCTAAAGGGGACGGTGTGAAAGAGGGACAGGGACAGCCCCGGGAGGGACGCTCTCCTCATGGAGAGCGACAGCCCCGGGAGGGACCCTCTCCTCAGGGACAGAGACAGCCCCGGGAGGGAGGGACCCTCTCCTCATGCCGTGCCCACTGCCTTAACCCCTTCCTTCTCAGCAAGAGCAAAAGGCTTTGCAGTAGCACATGGGACTGACCCTGTCTGTGTGTCTCCTCAGCCACACGCACCACCCCGTGCTTCTCCAGCAGCTGCAGATTCCTTTGGCCTCTCATCCCTCTCCCATCCTTGGCCCAGCTCTTTGCACAGGTCATCAGCTGCTTTAATGTCTCCTGCACTACAATAAGGCAAAATCCCACCTAAATAAGGGACACAGCTGCTGACAAAGGGAGGAGAATACATTTATCCTCTATTTGGAATATATTTGCCAATATCCAAGGCTTATGGCTCAGCTTTCACTTTTGCTGTCATTACCATTCTCATCTGCACTGGTCAGAGAGGTCCTAAAAACCCCTCCAGAGCTGCCTGCTGGGCCCAGGCAGAGCACACAGCACCATAAACCAGCCCACACCCCACATCCAGCAAGGCAAATGCACGGGCTGGCTCCTCTCTGTCCGTGCTCCAGAGGATCTCCAGCAGGAAAACTCTTGTTGTAGGAAAGAAATGTGTTAGAGATTTGTCCTCCAACATTTTGATGAAAACAAGCTCACTTAAATGGTGTCAATCTAGGAAACCTGCAGGTTGGTTTTGTATAATTTCAATATCCAATTTTGGCTGATAGCCTCTTCTCTCCCTGCAGTCCCTGGGCTCCACAGGCTGTGCCTGTCCTTCTGAGCTGAGCAGTCTGGGTGCACCTGGCAGTCCCATGGCCAAGGGACAGCGCTCACAGTGTGAGTGAGCTCTACCCCTCCAGCCCAGGGCAGGGGGTTGTGTCACTGCGCTTGGCACTGTCCCTGAGCCATGGCTGGGCAAGGCCAGGAGAGGGGCTGGTGGTTGGCATGGCCAAAACTGCAGCTGCTGAACATGAGAGTTGAAGAGTATGGACAGCTGGAGGAGAGTGCTCCATGCAAGCCCAGCCCAAGTTCTGTTTCACAAATTTGTCCAGATGTCCCTTATTTGCGGCTACTACGGCTTCCACCTATAGCTGGCTGAAACTTCTTGCACAGAAAGTGTCCTTATTAAAATTATCTATTAATTTTTTTCCACTGGAAGATGTTAATTCAGGTGAAAACATTCAGACTTTCTTCAGAAATTTTTGAAAACAATGGCTGAATTTTAAACATTTACAGCATTAAGCACTTCCAGCTCAGGAAAAAATAAAAAGCAACCCCTATAGTCAAAATGTTTTCCCCTGATTTGAATTCATTCCTAATTTCCTGAAGAAAAAAAATAGATGTTCTATTTGCCATTTTTCACTTTGCATTTCCACGCAGAGAATGTCAGTTTTCCAAATAGCTTTGGTTTTTCTTCTGAGAAATTGTCAGACGTAACTTACAACTTACATTAAACTCTCATCTTCAACAGACATGATATAAGATCCTTTAACTGTGAAAGAGGAATTGGTTTTGTCTGAATTACAAATACATTAAAACACTTTTCTCTTGCTTGGGAATCCAGTACTTTATATCTTATTCAGGAAAAAATATCCAACTCAAATAACAGAGGAAGGGCTGGCATAGTAACATCATTATTTAGACTTGGAACCACCAAATGGGATCAATTATAAGCAATCAATGTCCAGAACTAATAAATATTGTAAGTGTTTTTAACTCATGAATTCAAAATCTTTAGTGCTTTTCATGCAAAACATATGCAACTATGCTTCAGCTCTAAGACTTCTTTCCCTGAATGTGGAGGCTGCAACAAAACAAAGACCCTCATGAATTCTGTATGCCTTAGGTCACCCTGTGCCTTACATGAACTCACCTCAGTCTTGTGGCTTCCCTTCATTTCCAGCAGAGATTCTAGGAATTCTTATTATCTTTGATTCTTATTATCTTTGCACTCCAGCTGAAGCTGTAATCAGTGGTTGTGAAGACCAAGACTTTTATTAGTGTAAATTAGGCTGGCTTATTGCTCTGCTTTTTCTTGTCAAGGGATTGACAAACTTTTCAATTCCCTTTTCCACTAATGAGCTGAGAGCAGCAGGAAAAACCCCGAAGGCATTCAGGCCAGCCACACTCCTGGGATTGCCCTTTCCACGCAGATACACTGGGATCTGGAAATAACAATCCAGCAACACCAGAAATGTTTTAACTGTCTAACATGCCGGGACCAGTTTCAGTATCCTGTAATTCCCTCTGCTTAAGCTGAATTACTCCAGGGTAAATGTGGCTCCCAATAATATGTCAAAACAAGCTGGCTGGCTTCTAACATCTACAGACTCTGGGAAAAAAAATAAAGGAAAAGTACTTAGAGGAAGATGACGTATATTGTGGCAGCTACTTTTGCTTAGGAAAAATATCCTAATTTATCAGAATTAATGAGTTTATTCATTCTAAAAATCCAGAATGAAACTTGCCCAATCTTTTTTTTTAAATAACAAGACCACTGATTTATGGGAAATTTACATGGCCTGTAAGACTACAGTTTCTGGAAGGAGGAGAGAGGATGTAGACATAAGGCCAACAGGCATAATTTAAAAAGACATAATTCAACAGCACAAATATCATTACTTTAGGAAAGGGAACTGGTACTTCTGAGTATGGGGCAGCTGCAGGACAGCTAGTGCAAGGAAAATTAAGACTGTTGCAACAGAGGCATTGCTCTTCTGCTTGCCCAAGAGGAAATGGCAGGTTTCCTCAAACAGGTTTGTGTTTAGACACCAAATAAGCTGAAAGGAGCCCTGTGAACAGTCTCTGGTCTTTTGGATCATCCTGCCTTGCTGGAAACACACATCTCAGTTGGTGGCTCCCTGAGGACATTTTTCCCTAAGAGACCAGGCAGTCCTGACATCCTAGAGGGTCTGTGAAAAGGCAATGGTTTTTCCTTGAAGCCTGGGGTTGGCAGGAACACTGGTGGAGCTTTTAAAGCCATCCTCTTTCACTGGCACTGGTTGTCCTACAAGAACAGCAATTCCACAGGCTCCCTGGAGAGCAAAGGGCATTCAGGAACATATTCCTGGAGGAACAGGAATTATGGACACCTTCAACCCACCACAGTAACAGCTCAAACCCAACACCTCTGCATGCAGATTTTCCACTGCTGGGCATCTCATGATGGCCTGTGCCTGCAGCCTTGCATCACTGAGCTGAATCCATCCCATGGCCAAAATGCTCATGGTTTAATGAGACATTACTCTTTTGGCTGCAGTAGTGACAACCTTGAATGATGGCAGGACTACTAATCTGCAGAGTATATATGTGCAGCTCTAAATTAGATTAACATTTGCTGTGTATTTGGGTGTTTGATAATGGCCTATCATTTCACTTTCAAAAAGGGAACAGAAATTGTTTGGGTTATTTTCTAAAGAGTATGAAAATTAATAAACCCAGAGGTGATATGGGATACCTGCAGAGAACACACTGCCCCAGAAACACTGTACTTCTCTTTTGTATCAAATCCCTTGTTTTGAAAGCAGACTTCGGAATTTTTGGTGTACGAGATGAACCAGAAAGACAGTGGACAATCCAAAATAGAGACCACTCACAACATAAAATATTTGCCCAATCTGCATCAATAATAACTCTCATCTTGGTAGTGAACAGCAGTGGTTGTGCTTAATTGTTTAGGTTACAAAACCTTCAGGTCAGCTCTTGCCTCATGAGAACCTTTCTCCTTTTAAGTAAAATCAGCTTAGTGATTCTCTGGCCATGGATGCAGAATTGCCCTTCCAATGGCAAAAACAAAATGAGTTTTGCAGAGCTTTGCTCAGTTCTCAAGACTTAAAGACCAATAATTGTATCTTGTTATTTACAATTTGATGTACCGTATGCAGCAATATATCAGAGTGAAAGGACAGTTAAACAGCTGATGTCCTGTAACAGTTAAAGGCCACATACAGCAATCCCACAAGGGGTACTTGCATTTCCCATGGGAATGGAGCAGGCAGCTTGATAAGCTGCTCTGCAAAGCATCCCAAAGCTCTCAGGGAGAGACCATGTTTAATTTTTGCAGTAATGTTATGGTCTCAGGAAATCAGAGTCACAGCGAAGTGAGGTGACAGCGGGCTTTAATCTTGCTGCAGAGTAAACAGTTCTGGGAGGTGTTGGGAGCACAGCAGTCACTGCCACTGGCTGGCTGGCACCACGGTGCACAGCTTGGATTAGTGACCCCACATTTGCATGGTGGGGCAGCAGAGACCTACAGGAGGTGGCACATGGGCAGGTGGTGCTGGAGCACGGCGAGAGCCATTGCTGATTATGGCACCTTCTCACAGGGAAGGACAAAGAGACAGATACTTATGCTTGAGTCCTGCAGTTACATTGGTTTCAAACTTTTTACTCTGTATTTATAATGGGAAAGAGCAATGCTTGGAGAAGATCAGACTGAACCTGAGACTGGAACCACACACCATAAACCTCCATGCCCTCTGCTATTCATGGCTAGGAAAATGCCTTTTTTTCTTGAAAAATCTTAAAATGGATTGTCACCTCCACTACCTCTACCATTTCCTCTCTTTGCACCTTGCCAACAGACAATCTCAGCACACTGGTTCCCAGCTCAATAGAGAGGACTGCACTTGCCTGATACTGAACAAGCTCCCAGGGAATGGGAACTGCTCTGCCCAGCCTTCAGCTCTGCTTAGCAGAAGTATCTGAATTTTCTCCTCTCTGTCTTATGAGTTAGGCACTTGCTCAAAGGTTTTTGACTCAGACAAATGAATTTTTTTAAGTAAAAAAAATCTCAAATCCCCAAACATGGGGAATCAGACAAAACTTTCTGTGTCTTAGTGTTGCATTTGGACATGTACAACTAGTAGGGGCCCAATTCTTTGTCTTTTTTCTTTGCCTTATGCCTTCTCTTCTATTTGTACCTTTTCAGTGACAGCAGTTTTGTCATATGTACTAGCACCAAAATTGCTACCCTAGAATTTTGTAAAAGGTAGATCTGAAGATGAAGAATCTCACTGAATAAAATTATAAAAACATTTCTTATTAAGTTTTTTGTTACTTTCCAGCAGCTCTTAATGGAACTACTTTAGTTCCTGGGAATTTTTTTTTTTTACTGCACATCCTATTGCCTAAATGAATGGTAAACACAGGAAAGGGAATGCCCTGAGGGAGATTGATTTCTATGTTGCAAGAAGGATGTATAGATACTCTTCCTTCACTTACATGCTCTTGAAAGAGTGTGATAGACCATGGAGAGAACGACAGATCTGGGGGGTATTTTGTCTTGCTATGTGACAGGGGTCACACATTGCTTTCTTCTAACATGCAGGAATGAACACTGTTAGCTTAGAGAAAACAATGCTGTCAACCCTTTTTCCTGCATTCATCCCTTCTGTTTCCATACAAGACTCTTTAAATAATTTTTTCATCTTTTCTACCTGGTCTCCTGCCTCAGTTTTAAAGGGGGATCATATATAACCTACTAGCTCTGAAATGTAAGCCACAGGCAGAACACAGACAGCCAAGCTACTGAGGCAGAGAAATCTTTCTGTGTCTGGGTGATCAAACATTTGCATGATTAAACTCATACTAGGTAACACAATGCTTTGTGGTTCTCCCTTGCTGCCCTCAACAGCCTTTGAAATCTTCAGTCTCTCCCATGCAACTTCCACTTTATTTCTTGAAAAAAATGCTGACACTTGCTTCAACAATGGTATCTCCAGGGCCACATAATGGCTGAAAGCTCAGTAACCCCAAAGCAAGTTCTTGAGGACTGTGCTAAAGGGAAGCCAAAGACCTCAGTTCTAACTAAGGTGCTGCAGTTTAGCTCTCTGCATATCTATTTCACTGCAGTCTTCCAGTTTTCATTTCAAAGCATGTTTACATTTCCCCTCTCAGCCCAAATTAAAAAAAAAATCAGAATTTTATTGTTAGAGAAGGAGAGCATTGGTTATATTTCACTCAGGTGTAGAAAATCCCTCTGTTGGCCCCTTCCTGAGCAAGGAAATTCAGAGGGAAATGTAAAATACCTCTCTCAGTTTATTTTAGGGTCTGTGGTCTATTCAAGGATCTTTAAGAGGATGCATGAGCTTGCATAAGACCTGCAGCATCATGCCTGAGCTTGAAGCTCCTCACAGGGGCTGGGGAGAGGGTGTTTAACATCTCACAGCCACCCTAGGCGGCTTCTGTGGAGCTTCAGTGACTTCAGGGCACTGTTTACAAAAGAGCAAAATCCCCAGTTTCCAATTTGAGTGCCACTAGTCATTTGTAACCTTAGAAAGCACAGTGTAGCCAAACATGAAATTTGCTCCTTTTTCATTTCCACTCCACCAGCCCCCCTCTTCCGCTCTCCTTTGAACTGTTCTCACCACTTGCTAGTGCAGTACAGCTTGTTAACTGGCTCCCATTCTGATTTTTCACAAGTTTGCCACGTTGCAGTGACAAGACCATGTCGGGGCCCAGATGCTTCAGAGTAAATAAATAGCACATCTGGAATTTGGAAATGGGCCCGCTCTATATTATGGAAAAAGCTGGCGTGGAAACACATCCAAAGAATACACAGCTGGAAACTGTTAACTCTAGAAAGAAGGGGAGGGGGAAAAAAGAAAAAGGAGACAAAAATTCAGGCGTTACTACTGCTTGAGATCTTGTGCATTATAATTGCTGAGAAACAGAAACTCAGTTTACACAGCAGTTAAATTAATAGCATTCCTGAAAAATTGATAGTTTATAATAATTGACCTCAAGCAACATAAAGGCAGCACAGGGTGGGAAGCTTGACTCCTCACTGTCTGGCTTTCTTGGATGTGTTTGGTAACTTCCCAGCTATTTCACAGGCGAGCTGGTGGGAGGATGTTGGTGGTGGATGATGCGAGTGCCCTAGTGGAGCCAGGCTGCTGGGAAGTGCAGCAGTTTCCCAGGACCCGTGTCACCCAGGGTGTGCCTGCCCCAAATGCATGCTGCAGGGACACTGAGGGGAGGCAGCCACGCTCACAGCATCGCTCCCACAGCCAGAGGAGCAGCACCACTGCTCGGTGATTCAGGAGGGTGAATCAGCAGCAGCCACACAGGGAGCTGCTCCCACCCGCTCTCTGAGCCAAAATCTTGTGCTGCTTCCACCAAGGAAGAGTTTCAGCAAGGTAAAACTAGGACAGGGGAGGCAAGGAGGAACCCAAAATAGATTGAAATTGTACCTTTGGACTTTTTTTGTTTTGGACAAGGATCTCCTCATTTTAAAAAAAAGGCAAGCCTAAGCAACAAAGCCTTCAGACAGTGAAACTACTGTAAGCAATTATTTTAAGCACTGCTCCAAGGGAGGCATGCATCATGCAGGAAAGCTCCTACTTTTCATATGGGCACCAGTCCTCGTGAGAGCTTTGGACGGAACGCTGGAGGCCTTCCCCAGTGCCACATTCCCCATGCTCAGAGACCTCCTCTTCAATAGCTTGGAAGGATCCTGTTTTTCTCTGATGAGATATGCATTGGTTGCAGCTCAGAGCCATGAAAGCCAAGACACCAGGTATACTCAGTCCTAAGACAATGTTTTTGCAGTAGGTTTGTCACATTGGAGAGAAGAAAGTCTTTTTTCACTTACTTTCTTTTCCTTTCATGTTCGCCAGGCTTCATTTCCCTGGTACACATTATTTTGGATTTATTGTTGCATAAATGGAAAATGGACCAAACCCAGATTTCTAGACCAAAATATACCAACTTGAGCAATTTGGAATCTATTTCTGCCTATATATAAAACAGGGCTAATCTGCTGTAGTGTTAGGTAGTGTTTGACTGTATGTTTTCTTGTATGTTTAAGAAGCCCTTTATTGTGACAAGAACAGATGCCATTTCATTTCCTGCATGCCTCAGTGATGTCTGATTATTTCCTAGCATTTATTTTATTTACCTTAACAACACTCTGTTTTCATTTGATGGTTAAGAAATAGGATATTTTGGCAAAATCCTTATAGGATTTTGGGCAGAAGAACCCAAGGACTGTCTCTAAAAGCTTCCTGAGCTGCAGACATTGGTGTGTGCAGTGAAGAGATGTGTTTGGTGCCTCTGTCCCTTGCACAGAGTGTGGGAAGGACAGACAGCTTTCTCCTGCACACAGCCCTGCCCACATTTCTGCCACAGCCTCATGTATCCCTTATTTAACCCTATGCCCTTATTACCTTAACCTGGGTTAGGCTGAAGGCAAGTGCTTGATTGATTGCAAGGAAAAGAAACCTAAAGCCTGAGGCTAAGAGCATGGTATTTTGAGAGAGTCAGAGTTAGATCAAGCAAACCATGCTGAGCATGCCCATGTCAGCAAGCCAGGGATGTTTGCTTGACCTGCCACAGGATATTCTGACCTTCATCTGTGTATTACTAATGATGCCAGCAGAAGTTCTGGGTTTTATGATCCTTTCTTAAAGCCCCGTGAAGAGTGGGCATTAGCTGCTCTACAGACACAGTAGGTCATACACCAGGATATTGGGTTCACTTGGTGTAATTCAGAATTAACAGACAGGAATTGTACAGCCTGGGCAATACAGGAAATACATACCATAAAACAAATCTGCCAGAATTTCTGAAGCTATGTTAATCCAAGCAAAACAAAATAACCCACAGAAGACTGGAGGCAAGTCCTGGCTTCCCAAACACTCAGGTCCCTCTTCCTCAGAGCTGTTTTCAAAGTGACCATACTCATTTTCTCCAAGAAAGATCTGGGCTGCTCACCCTCAGATGAGGATGTAGGAGGAGAGTCCAGAGTGGTGAAGATGCCTCCTTGCAATGCTATGTCCATTTGATCCTACTGCAGCATCATATTTACTTGGCAGTGCGTTTTTTATGGATCCTCTTAAAAGGGTCCAGACCCTCCTTGGGGAACCCAAACCTTATTTCCATGTGACCAATGATGTAAGGTTTATATTACCCAATATTCACTGAAAGAGTGTGGCTGTGACTGACTCTGGCACCAGGAGTTCACTCCTGCCCCACCTGCATGTCTTCAGCCACAGTAGCTCAGTCAGGGTTAACAGAGGATCTGGGGGCTGTGCTGAGGAGCAGACAGACAGTGGGACAACAATTTCTTGCAAAGCTGGTGTGACTGCATGGATTTGTTTTCTAAAAACCCTTTGAGAATCAGGGATTTTGAGGGTCAGTCAACAGGCTTGCCAACCCGAAGGAGTTGTGTAAACGAGGGGCAAAGTGGAAGGAGATGAAGACACCTTGCCAGGTGAGGAGGAGATGGACCAACTTGCTGAGCAGAGGCTGCAGAGCGATGCAGACAATGGAGACCTCATAAACACCAAAACAAGGCTGAAGGGAGCTCACCACTGCATCCTTCCCTCCTATGTAGGAGTGGGGTGTCACTGGAGACACCCAGCATGGAAGACATGGTCCTGCTGCTGGCATGCCAGGCACTGCAGAACGAGCATTTCCCTTTGCACACGATGGGCTGTGGTGAAACTGCTGGCTTTCAATCTGTCTTCCTGGGTACCCCCTTACACAGTCAGCTCATGGCATGCTCAGTCTGCCCTGTTGCTGTAGGAGAGCATGGAGAAGCTGAAGCACATATTAAGAGTCTCAACGTGTGGTGAGCCAGAGTAATAGGGCTTGTGTAAAACCGTGCTGGAATTAGGCTTTATGGACGCTCTACAATAAGGGCAAGGAGTTACTAGGAGCTCACTGGGAAATGTGTGTGACTGCTAGGCCAGCCATCTTACCCATGAATGTTTCATGGAGATCAACAAGGGCCATCAGGATGCTGAAGGGGATTGAGCCATAAAAGCCATGTGAGCACAATATGGACTTGTGAATCCTGTCAGTATCACCACTTCCTAGCAAAGGAATTGCTCTGATCCTCTCAGGGGATTGGCATTATAGCTGTGCCAGGGACCTGCAAGAGGGCATCACTGCCTGCTGTCCCATAGCAAACAATTTGTCAAAAATGTGTCAAATTTGTCAAAAATGATTGGGTGCTGCTGAGTTCAAAGGACCATGAACACCTCTTTCTTGGTGGGTAGAGGTGCCCAGAAGGCAGCACACTGGATGACAGGTTGCATCTTGGACCAGTGTGAGTAAACATGAACACCCTCAGTTACTTGCCAGTTGTTTGGCTGCTGGGGCCAAGCTCTGCTCTCTGAGAAGAGGAGCTTGTCCAGGCTGTATCCTGCTTCAGTTCCAAGGACCTCAGGTACTTCTTCTCCTGCAGCTCCTGCAGCATTATCTCCCCCAGACTGGGAAGATCAGCCTCCCAATGTCCTTTCCCCAGCCCAGAGAAGGAGGGCAGCCAGGTGCTGGGCTCTGTGGGAGCAGGGGCAGGCAGCAGTGGTACCAAGGGCACATTGGAAGGGGGCACGTTGCCACACTGAGTGCCAGGTGTGTTGCAGAGCTGAATGGAGAATGCATGGGCTGATGAGAGCATGAAATGCCTGTGGTTGCAAAGGCTGCAGGGGAGATGCTGCGATGATGTGCTCTGTAAAACACTGGGGTACCTGCTCTGTGCCAGACAACTCTAACCTTGACTATTACATACATGTGCAGTTTGGCAAAGATCTCGGTGGATTCTGTGCTGTCATCACAAAAGCCAAAAATGGATTTGATTTTCCAAACAATTACTTTTAAGGAGTAGAACTTCTTCAGTCAAATATTAAAATTTTTTTGTGTGTAAATAACTCTTACAAAATAACAGACTTGATATTTTTTTTTCTCTGTGAATCCTCACATAGAGACAATAAAAATAGTTTCACTTGGTACAGCTAAGTGTATACAATTGAATAAAAGGCTAAATACAAAAATCTGTGACTTTGGTAGAGCTAGAGTTCAGCTTAGATCCATCTAGAAATTTCAGGGCTGGTTTTACATTAGTGATGCTTCTTCCAGATGCTGACTGTTTACAGAAGTGTTCCACATTGCACTGGTCTGTGTGTGTTTCACAAAATGAACTACAACTCCCTAGTGAAAGCTTGAGGTTTGCAGCAGTTTGCAGCTAGTTAAACTATTGAAGTAAAACAAAAAGCTGAAGTCACAGACCCCACAAGCAATGGGTCAGTGCCTGTCAGTCTGAACTTGCCTGTGCTTATTTGAAAATATGCCTTCAGCCCATCTGGCTTTGCAAGTTTGTTTGATTGTTTGTCTGTTGGGCTTTTCTTCTTGTTGCAGCACATTTGTTGCTTCTTAAGGATAATGTGACTTTAGAATTAGTACATAATGGAAAATGTTATGTCAAGCATTTCCTTGTGCTTTCAATTTAATCTGTTAAAGGTGATTTACTGATATACTGATTGCTTTTAATAAAATGAGAGACATCCCTATTTGTAAGATTCTCTAGACCTGTACTTTGTTCATGTACAAATTCCAGTATGATATTGCTGTCTGAACAATCTTTTAAAGTATCACTTTTTTTTTTTTTTATGGCCTGCTTACACTGTTTGGTTTTTTCAGTAGGATAGGTTAGGACTTGTGTGAAAAGCAGACAAAATAATTCTGGATAACAAACCTCAGGTTTTTTTGAGACTTGTTTCTCTCCTATCCTCTCAAGACATCAGCACAAAACACTACATCTCTGAACTTGGCCTCAGAGGGTGCACATTTTCCCTCAGGCAGGAGGCTGAGAAGCTTAGAAGAAGGGTCAGCAGAGTGATGGGACCACCAACTGCACTTGTTTCCAGGGTTGCCAAGACCAACTCCTGCCCAGGTAGGAAACAGCTGGTTCTTCACAGATTGAGAGCATCCCACACACTGCAAAATCAGAGTGCCTGTCAGAAGAGCTGAGCATTCCCAGTTGACTGGAAAATGGCTAATCTTTTCCCAGTTTAAAAGAAAGACAATAAAGATGGAAATTGCAAGCTTGTCAGTCTCACTTCAGCAACTGGTAAAATTATGGAGAAGATTATTTTGGGAGGTAATGAAAAACACCTGAAAGACAATGCAGTTGTTGGGCAGAGCCATCACAGCTTCATGAGGGGACAGTTCTGCTTGTCAAACCTAATTTTCTTTTATGACAAGGTAACCCACTCAGCTGATCAAGCAAAGTCATTACATGTAATCTCTTTAGATTTCAGCAAAGCTTTTGATACTGTCTCTCTCAGGATCCTTCTGGCCAAAATGTCCAGCACACAGCTGGATAAACACATCATGTGATGGGTGAGCAGCTGGCTCAGGGGTCAAGCACAAAGGGTGACAGTGAATGGGGTGACACCAGGCTGGGGACCTGTCACTCGTGGGGTTCTGCAGGGCCCCATCCTCAGCCCAGTTCTCTTCAACAACTTTATTAACAACTTGGATGCAGGACTTTAGGGGTTACTTAGTTTGCAGATGATACTGAACTGGGAGCTGTTGAGTCCTTTAAGGGCAGAGAAGCCCTACAAAGTGCCTTTGATCAACTACAGAGGTGGTTAATGACTAACTGAATGAAGTTTGACAAAGATGTGCCAGATTCTGCACTGGGATGGGGCAATCCTGGATGTACGGACAGCCTGGGGAACGAGAGGCTGGAGAGCAGTACCACAGAAAGGGACCTGGGGGCCCTGGTCAGTGGAAAGGTGAATGTGAGCCAGCAGTGCCCTGGCAGCCAGGAGGGCCAGCCCTGTCTGGGGGCATCAGGCACAGCATCGCCAGCCAGGCAAGGGAGGGGATTGTCCTGCTCTGCTCTGAGTTGGGGCAGCCTCACCTCCAGTGCTGGGGGCAGTCTTGGGCACCACAACATGAGAGACATAAAGCCATTGGTGCCTGTCCAATGAAGGGCAATGAGGATGGTGAATGGCCTTGAGGGGACACCACACAAGGAGTGCCTGAGGTCACTTGGTCTGTTCAGCCTGGGGAAGAGGAGACTGAGGGGAGACCTTGCTGCAGTTACAACTTTCTCATGAGGGGAAGAGGAGGGGAAGAGGAAGGGCAGGCACTGATCTCTTTGTGGTGCTCAGTGACAGGACCTGAGGGAGGGGAAGCTGTGTCAGAGGAGGTTTAGGTTGGATATTAGGAAAATGGGATTTTCACCCACAGGATGGTTGGGCGCTGGAACAGGCTCCTCAGGGAAGTGGCCACAGCACCAGCCTGACAGTCAAGAGGTGTTTGGACAATGCTCTCAGGCACATGGTGTGACTCTTGGGGTGACCCTGTGCAAGGCCGGGAGTGGGACGCAGTGATCCTTGTGGGTCCCTTCCAACTCAGCACATTCTGTGATTCTCTGATTTTAAACCCCCAGCTTTGGGGCAATTTTCACATGACCATTTGAGATCAATCCATCTCTGGCATGCTCAAACAACTGGGACTGTCTCTCCCCAGACAGCCCCAGTTGTTGACCAGACATTCTCCTGGCCAAATAAAATGGTCATCCTTGCCAGATTTGGAACAGATTATGTGTCTGTATTTTTCCCATCTACAGTCTCCTATTCATTAGCATATGTTGAGCGCCAGTGTTAATTGCTTTCTCATCCCATGCCTGTGAGGTAGGAGAGGTCATCACAGGCTGCATGGTGGTCTACAGCTCTTGTCTGGGTTTCTGCTAGGACTCTTTTTGGATTTCAGGAATGTACATTTCCCAGAAACGATCTGTTATCTTCTTGAAGATAAGGGTTTGCAGGCTTGAAGGCTTGCAAATTTGTGTAGGTCAGAGCAGTGAAGGAGTTTCATCAGTTGGGTAATTAATTTCTGGTTTTAGGATTAAACTTTTGTTGCTCTAACATTTACATGTATTAGATGTCTGAATATGTCTTGAATCAACACAAGCCTCTTACTAGCATTGTATGTTAATTCACAGTGTTTTGTCTGCACCTTCACCATCTACGAATCTGTTTTATTTACTTTCCATCTTGTCTTTGGTAGTTTGAGATGTACATTTTCCCCTCTGTGGACAACCTGACTCTACTACTGAGTGGCTTTCCGAGGACAGTGGTTCAACTTCACAGTGAGCGTCTGATTTCACAGGAACGGAGTTATTAGAGATCATATTCACTGGTTATTTTCCTTCAAGTTATATTTATAAAAACCTTATAGAAACATTCAGCTAAAGGTATAGGATTTGGGGATTTTTTAAGTTTCATGGTATGAATAAGAAAGAGAAAAGAGGAAAAATACTACAGTAAAGTTGAGCTGAAACAGTGTTTTGGGGGACTGATGAAATTAACTTAAATATTTGCTTATGTTACCAAATTTTCTAATTTTACTAAATTATTTAACTTCAGTTGGTTTCTTTTAATATTTCATAACACAAGCTGAAAAGTTTCATTAGGAAAACAGCTGTGGGAAACATTGCAGCAGTTCCAGATTTAAATGCTTCACATCAAAATTGTTCTGCATTGACAGCTTTATTCCCTCCTCAAGTCTTCTTGGCTCAAAAACTTTTACCAAACTAACTCAAACCAAAATCAGACTCACTGATATTCCCTTTCTCATATTCAGTTCACTACTGATTTTTTATAAAAATCTCTGCTCTATATGTAGCACCTCATACAGATACAGCATCCCTCTAACAAGCATCTTGGTACAGAAAAGCCTTTGTTTTGCATTAACTTTTTTTTTTGTTTTGCTTCTGCTACTATTAATTTCTGGTAGGTGTTAAAACCTTTCTTTCTGTGCTGAAATCTTGCATTCAGCCCATGATGTCTCCCCACAAAGTATTCAGTGTACTGCTTTTGGTGATTAGCACTGCTTTTTGTGTGTATTTCCCAGAGTGCTAACCAAAACAAATGGAAATACTAGACAAAACCACTGCCACTAAGGAACAGAAAAATCTGCTCCTACATCTTGCCTGTCCTGCACAGGAATTAAGTTATGTTTTCAGGGTAATTGGCTTCTGGTGCACCAGGCATCTCTCCATCACCACCTCCCTGCTGTCACTGGGGCATTGTCAGACATGTTTTGAACACTAATTCTATTCCTTCTGATGTTCTTTTTCAAAGGGAATGCTTGTTTCTGGGCATTTTGTTTTATTTACTCAGTAGTAACTCTTCTTCTTTTTAATGCTTATTGGTCCACACTCACTTTACTTTCTTCTTCCAAAAAAGAACACCTTTTTTTGATCTTCTAGGGTTTTTTTACAGTCAGATATTTATATCTGAACTGAAATGGACATCCCTATGTGGTTAAATATTCGTGGTTCACTCTTTTTGCAATCTACAGACAACAAAGCAGTTAAGTAAATATTTCCAGAGGCTATAGGATTCCTTTCAACAGGAGAAGAGTTCTTTCTTCTTTATAAAAATAAAGAAGGAACCAGAAAATCCAAGAAGAAAGAGGGAAAATATTTTCTTTCTTGCTAAGCCTAAATATATATATATATATATATATATTCACATTTATATATTTTATTTTTGTTTTCAAGGATTTCTGTGCTACTGGAAGAGCATCTTACAAAAAGTTTTCAAAGTCTGTGTCCTTTCAGGACATACTGAATTGTCCCCTCATGAAGGACAAACTAGCAATGTGTTGAGATGCAAACTCAGTCACCAAGCTCTCATTTCCATATCTGGCAGTGGCAATACCTTATTTTCCTTTCTCTGATACACTGATAAACAGTCAAGATAAAGAGAATTATATTCTGAAGAGTCATTCCCTGACAAAACTCACAGTGGTTTGGATCCCAAACCACTCCCTATTTAAATTCTTTCTCCCCTTTTAATTTAGCTATGTCCTCAAGCCCTGAAAATTTAATTAAAATAGCTTGGTACTCTGAAATTTCACTGGTCTTCCTGTAGCACTAAATGGTTGCTGGATGTTTAAAGAAATGCTGTTCTGCTTTACCATCTGTAGTGATACTAATGGGAAACCATTAATAAAATATTTATTGAAAATCATGCTCATTTTTTCTCTGTTGTTAATGTTAATACTTTTATTTCTGGACTTCATGGAAAAATACAGTATAACGTGGCAGGAATACCATTTGAGGACAGTTCCAGCCTCCCCCTTCTAAAATATAGCCAGACTTCCAGAGCCACAGGGTCAGGCTTGCTGGTGTGTGCCTTCTGGCCACCTTCTCCATCTCCTTTTCCAAGTACTGGCCCTATGGACAAGCACAGTTTCATGTTTCCACCCTCCTTTCCTCATTACCCATTTTGGCTACCTTCTCTCCCTCAGCAGCTTTCTTCACTTTCCAACAGCTCTGTCACATTTTGTAAGGAAAAGCAGACACATGCAGATGTAAAATGATGATATTTGCTAGGTTACCTGTGAACATCTGGAGTGTTCAGAGTGTTTGTGGAACATCATCTCAAGCCAGTCCAACAGAACAAAGTCACCAATTCGCTGCCCTGTGGCCTGCAGCAGGGCAATCCTTGCAGTCACACAGCTCCTCTTCTTGTCTCTCCCCTTGTTTGTCCCCTGGGTACCAGTCACGAGGTTTGACACCACTGCAGGGCCAGGTGTCTCCCCAGGATCCTGCTGGGTGTGTGGGACACCATGGTCAGGCTACTGGAAGAAGAGGAATCCTGCAATATTTTACCCGGCACAAAATCAATGGGGACAGATCTCAGTCTCTAAAGAGCAGGTTCAGTTCAGGATTACAAGCAGAGATTTGAGAGGAGAAAAAAGATCACAATCAAAACCATTTTTAAATGGGTTTTCCCCCCACTGATTTGCTTGTTCTCCAGCTCAGGAACTTGGCAGAACTCAGCCATTCAATGAATGCCAGGCAGGAGCCTCATCTCAATCCACAGGCTTTGTAGTCCACTGGAAAATCTCCTTTTACAGGCACGTGCTCCCCTGAACACAAGAGGAACTTCTGTTCCCCTGAACTGAAGCTATCAGCTCCAAACCACACCTTGGACCATTCTGGCTGCAAGAAAAATCCTTCAGAAAAAGTACAAGTGCTGGGCAAGGTGCCACACTCCACAAAGATGCTGAAACAATAACTTCCAGCCTCAGGAGCTGCCATCTAACTTTCATGGGACATTAGCCTAAAACTTTTATACAGATTGCAATATCTATCTTGATGAAAAAGGGAAGCTCAGTGGGAGACACCAATAAAACAAAAGAAATTCAATGAGTTGTTCCTCCAAGCTGATCACACACCTTCATGGGTAAGTCTCTGAAAGCTGTGCTTACTACAGCTGGTCTTTCTGAAATCAGTGAAACACAGTCCTGCAAACACATCCATGTACAACCTTCTATTTTCTGCTGTATGCTGCATCTTTTTGCCTCTTTGTGAGACAAACCTGAAAAAATATTATGTAATGAATAATTAACATTCCCAAATCATTCCCTGCCATCCATGAATTTGTTTGGACACTTTCAGCAGTGCAAAAAACAACATCTTGCTCTGCCAGCTCAAAAAGCCCAGAGCTGTGAAGGTAACAGAACATGGGAATTAGCATATAGGACATTTGATTTATCACCCCTAAAACATTGTTGCTATTCCTAAATGGAGTGCTCATAAGATTGAAATACAGGATTTTGATATGGTTGCTTTCTCACATAGCTTTCTGCCTTTCTGTAGATGGAAGAATAATCAGACTTCATCTACATTTGTTCAAAAGAAAACTATTTATCCTTGTCAGAAAAATCAGAGAAAAGAAAATCTGAAGAAATATTAAACTTGTAAAAGGGTTTGATCAGCTGGAATGAGATAAGCTCTTCAGTCTGATGAGAAGTCTGGAAAAACAAGAGACAGTCTAAAAACTAGGAAATTAAGAGTGAAAGAGGAATTCAGGCAGAGCCATTTCAATCAAAAAGTAGTATGTGGAATAAATTATTGCTAGGTGAAGATATTGAAGCAAATAAGAGGAATGAATTTAAAAGACAGCTAGACATCTTTATGGAGAAAGCAAAAACTTCACATTTTCCCTACTTATGTTCTTTGGATTAGACCCAGGACTTAGTGTCTAAAAAAAGGACCTAGGAGGACTTGAACTGCTTAAATCCAGAAATACATCCAGAAAGTCACAACTGACTGCTACAAATGGTAGAAACACCTGGGTTTCCTAGTGCCAAACATGTTGAGACCTAGAACAGGATCCCCATGTCCCCTGGGGCTGTGTCAGTCCATCCCAGAGCATGGTGCTGGCTCCCACCCCAGCCCAGATTTGAGCCAGTGTTCCCCAGGGGCCCAATGCAAAGCCTGGTTTTCCATAATGCCAAATGCAAGGCAGGGCAGCAGGTCCCACAAAAACACAGCAGCAGCTGCTCTTGGCTTGAAAATTATGAGAGGTGTAGGGCTAATCTCTGCTATCTTTGATACAGTGCTTTTATAATAACATTATGGGATGAATGTAGAGGACCCTGTTGCTGGTTTTTTTTTCTGGATAGGACTGAAATCTGAATGTCCTGAATGTAAGAGAAAGGGCGAATCCCATTTCTCCAAGGGGGGTTAATCAAGCAAAAGAGCATTTCAGACTCACTCAATCAGAGAAAAAGTAAGAAGTTGCATGAGTACATCCTACTAGGTGGGCAGATGGGGAAAATTCCTATACAGTGGTTGCTCTTTCTCAGGATTGTTGCTATTTTTTTTATCATACCATCTGGTTATTTTTATTAGTCTGGTATACTTCTACCCTGGCTGACAAAAATACTCTTATCACGCAGGTTTTCAAAAAAGCCCATTTCATTACCTCTTGAGCAGCTTCAAGCTGCCAGTGGAGGACACAGAGACTGTGAGGTGGCTGTGGCTCACTCTCTGGAAGATATGAGTGAACTGGGCAATGTAAGCCTTGGATCATAAATATATTTTGGGCTCTGACGAACATTTACAAGAGCCAAAAAGAGACTGTGGAATTGATTTCAGAAACTTTTAGGACATTTCAAGCTGTCTGCAAGATGTCCCCTTCTGTCCCCCCTACTCCCCACCCACTTAAATTGCAATCATATGTTATCAGAGTGACTCCACACAGGCTACAATGAAAAAACCATCTTGTCTTTCATTTAGGCTGAGTCACCCAGCACTCAGCTGTTGGGATAGATTTTCCTCTGGGGGCTGGGATTGCATACCCTGTGCGTCTGAAGCAGAGCTGGAGGCAAAGGGAGGCAGACAGAGGAGGGTAGGAGGGGCTGTGTGCAGCTCTACAAGGCTGCCCAGGCAGGACAGGGTATCCCAGGGATACCCTCCTGGCAGGGAGAGAGCACCCCAGTGAGGCAGCACCCCATTCCTGACTTCTGTGACTCAAATTACGCCGTGTAATCTCTGCAAGGCCACACGTGGAAAGTGAAGTGTGTAACTGGAGCTGTTTTTCAATGGGGCCCAGGTATTGAGGGAATTAAACCTCTCTAACATTTAAACTGATTCACACACCACTTGTTTTAGTGCTGAAAAAAAAAACCATCTTGGCAAGATTTGCACTGATAGGAAAATATCCTGTTAAATTAGTACTGATAAGCACTCTGCACTGATTTTCTGAATTAACTCTGCATGACCCATAAAAAAGGGCTCAGTGATGTAATTATATTGTGCTTGGATCTCTCTAATAAGACTTTCTCCTGTATATCTAGTTAAGGGGTCAAGTGAACACTGTGAATGCTGTGGAAAACAGGGCAGAGGTAGTGTTGGACTAGGGCTGGCACCTGGCTAGGAAAGGGACTGGGTCATCATCTGGAGGGAGGTTTGGGGATGGCTTGACTAGAGAAAAAGGCAGGGGCTGTTGAGAAACTGAGACTCATCTGGTAAAGCAGGCAGGCAGGCAGGCAGTCCTGCCAAACTGCAGAACACAGCAGGCTGCTATTTTTAAAGCACAAAGGGTAGTTATAATTCGGAGGAAAGATGAGAAATTACTTCTGAAACACGCAACTTCTGTTTTGTTTCTTTTAAAGAATTTGTAATGCTTTTATATCTGAATTTCTGTTATAGAATGGTGAGTGACTGCTCGTATGAAGATCATGGCTTATGTAAAGAATGCAGAGGCAAAAATCTGCTCATATCTAATCCTGGCTCTGAGACTGATACAAGCTTTGACCTTGAGCCCATCACTTAACCTCAAAGGAACAACTTGAGGATTCATTAGCTGGTCCTTGAGGAGTGCTTTGAAGATGAAAAACGCTTTATAAGTGGCAAATATTATGGGTTCTGGGACCTGGAAATTTTCAGTGTTTGTATATATAATCATTTACAGAGGATTTGCTACATAAAAGAAACCATAAATTTTGCTGGAAATTGCTGGAGTGAAGATAAGAACTGCCTTTTCCAACTGAGAGGATTTTTTATCGTGTTCTTCCTCTTTGTGTCCACAAAGCCTTTGCAACATGAGTCAGGGATGACTCTTGTTTAAAAGGGAGCAGTTGATTTGTCACTTGCTGGTCAATGAGTGCCAGGGTGAGGGAGAAGTTTACAGGGAATATGGAATATGCTCCTGAGCTACACATGAATATGCTCCTGAGTGTAGGTCCGTGGTGTGGGCTTGTTCCCAGCCAGGAGGTTAGAGAGGCTGTGTGAGGAGTATTCCACAGAGATCCCATGCAAGGGGAATGCCAATCAGCACTCACCAAAGCTACAGTGCCCTGCTGACAGCAGATATTAAAGTAGGCAAGAGCATGGAAGAACATGGAAGCGTTGACTGTAAGGAGATGGTTGACTCCATAGGCTTCAAAGGAAGATTATGCATTAGCATCAAATTAGGATTTCTCCTTTGAATCAGCTTTCAAAGAACAAGGCAGCTGTACAGAGTGGTTTCTGCTGTGTATTATAAAACAGATTTGTATAAATGTACTAACAGGTTTAGGTGGGATGATATCTTCAACAAAATGGAATTGAACTCTAATTCAGGAGGTGTCTCACCTTCACAGGTCCTACCTTTCCCTACATAATTCAACTTTGTGATAGAGCTATTGACAGCAGCAGCATTAAGTTTGTGTGCTGATAAAAGTGAAGAATTGTCACAAAAGGGGTAATTATTTATCCTAATCCAGCAGTGAGCTGGGCAAGAGTGTGGTGTCAATTACCTTGCTGAGCCTGCATCCCACTGACAAGAAAGATTGCAATGCTCTCAGAGGCAGAACTTTCTTGTGCAGCTTTTAAAGATCTATCAAAGACAAATCTGCTTCTGGACCATGTACTCCTAATGAATTTATATTATTGTTGATACAGCATGCATGGTATCTGCAGGCTATGAGTGCCCAATGGACTTGAGCTTGTGGCTTCCATATAAATCAATTTCAGGCACGTTTTACTCTTAATCTGTGTGAAATTGGCTGACTCAAATCCTATATTCTCCACTTAATCAAATTGTTTATTGAAATCAGTGGAGATTCTGAGTAAGGACCACCTTGTTTGTCCGATGGCCTCTGCAAACGTCGTGCTTTCTATACATGAAATAAAGAAGGCAGAGTGTAAAGAAATGAAAATCACACAAGGATGCTAAGCATACAAGGAACAAAACTAAATTAAACTGTATATTCAAAGGGTGAAGACACTGAACTTTGCTTCTCAATGAGACTTTCCCACTTTTTTGCTTGTCTGACAATAGCTTATTTGTTATGAGTTCAAGAAACAGGGGGAAGAAAAGTGAGAATATTTTACATACCAGGAAAAAACACTGTCTTAAACATGTCAGGGTTTTGCTTCTCACACAGGTGTTCCTTCTACCTCCAGAGAACTGACTCAGAAGTTTCCAGAAAACAGTTATTTGGGGTCACACTGGAAATGCAGAGCTGCAATTAGGACAAGTAGGCATGTTCATGTTTGAATCTAAAGAAAACCTGAGTTGCTGGATAAAATGGAAACAATCTAGAAACTCCTCATAAGGTTTTTCTGTTCTCTCTCGTCTCACAGTATTTTCTTACTGATCAGCACCAGGAACAATATCCCAACAAAGTCATTTGTTTCTGCCTCCCGTATTCTCTGGAAGACTTGTTTTGTTTCTCACTGGGCACCAGCACTAGGATAAGTGTTTGGGCTCCATACATTTCTATTCTCATCCCCACTCCCCAGACACCCAGCAGGTTGTGAGGTGCTGTGCTGAGGAATGCTCTCAAGCAGGTGCCTGGCCCCATAACAGAATGAGGTTATCTCAATGTGCCTCATCACCAATGGGAATTTTTAGGAGAACCATATTGTGCACAGCAGGATCTGTGAGTAATCCAGCATCTGGCACAAGCAAACAATAATACCTGATCAGGTTGGAGAGAGAATTGAATCATGAGAACATTAAATTATCTACACTATCTTTAGAGCATCCAAAGTATTTTTGTTCTTCCTATTACCTCTGTAGCAGAGACTTCATTTTTCCATGTAAAAGATTTTAATTACATAAAATGCTCAATTAGAATTTTAATTTCCACTCTAGAAAATAAATACTCCATGCAAATCACTGACTTGTTCTTAATTTCTCTAACAATCCTCTCAAACTTTTCAATAGATGATCCCAGTTCCCTTGCCATTAACAATGTCTATTGGGATCTTGTACACCAAACTTACTACTGCTGTTCTCTGCAGCTATATTTAAAAGAGAAAAACCTAGGTCCTCTGCCAGGCCTTCCTTCCCTCAGCTTCTCCCTTGAATATCTTTCCTGCAGACGTACTGGAGGACAGCCAGACTGCTGGTTGGAAAGATCTATGCTATAGGAACTGATTTTGGCAGTCAAAAACTGGATATGTCGTAGTGAAATTTGTATTAGAGCACATCCAGTATAAAAGGAAAGCACCCGCTTTGGACAAAGGTGGGATCATATGAAGCAGCCTTAGTAAGGGAGGGATAAGCAAATCTTGGCTTTATAGAGGCAAGGAAGTGAATGAGGAAAGGAGAGGGGTCAGAAAGGCAGAGGGCTGGGAGAATGTTATGGATTTGGGGTCAGAGGGAGGGAGGATGGGGCAGCAGGGGCTCAGGGCACCGCCAGGATGGAGATGAATGCAGCAGGAAGATCCAAGAGGGCTCCCAGGGGCTTGGGGATGTGAGACATATTTGGAGGGTTTGACTACAGCTCCTTGCCGTGGAGCAGAGAAGTCTCCGTTTTTCCAAGAGTGGATTGAAGCATGGGACAGGCTAAATAACTTCATGTGAGGATCCAGGATCCACTGGCATATTTTTACATAGAAATATGTGGTTTGATGACACAGATACTGCCTTTTTTTCAACAGATTGGAATCTTGATTTTCAAGATCATACTCATTCTCCAAATCACTTTTGGCTGAAAATTTGCAACGGAATAAAAACCCAAAGATGAGAAAACTCATCTTTACCCCTCCCCATAAGCTTTTGTACTGTAGCTACAGTCACTCTAGAAATCTGTGGCCACACTAATGCCAGCTGGGTGCCTGCTGCCTGTGGCTGTCCCTAGAGCTCCAGCATGGGAGGAACCTACTGTGTCACACCAGTGTACTCTGCACAAGAAATCCCTCCAGCACTTTAGCTTGTCCACACAGCATGATGCAAGAGCACACTCAGAAACATGAACAAGCCTTGGCCTCCTTGCAGAGGCTCTTAAAGGAATGCTGCCATTTTAGCAGCACCTTCTGCGTGGCTCCAGCATCCCACCTCTCTGCAGAGCCATCATCCTGGGCAGAGGTCCACCTGTAATGTGCTTACACTGCCTGCAGCTGGCTTGCAGGGCCGGTATCTCTGCAAGAGCTGCATTGTAGGGGCAGATGTCCCCTCCCCGCAGATCAAAGGCTGAGCTGAAGCTGCAGAGGCTGCCAGCACTGAGTTGCTCTGTGTCTGTGTCCGGCTGCCAGCAGGGATAGTCACAGCTGCTGGGGACACTGATGCAGAAGATGCCAGAGATGACAAAGCAGAACCAGAAAACCTGTGATGGTCTCAGCAAGGCTGGGGTGAAGCCTGATGGAGTGGGCAGACATAAGAAAGAGTGGCTGGAAACAAAAATCTCCTTTTGTGAATGAATGTATGGTTTCTGTGGAAAAGTTCAAGGAAACCTATGAAAAGTGATGAATCCCAGCTAAAGCGCTGGGCATTGTTGTAACACCATGTGTTATACTATTGCAAGCCTCTTGCTGTGCAAATCTGAGAGCAGTAGGCATCTCTGTTTGGGGATGAAATTATAAATAAGCAGATAACCAGTACATGAATAAAACAAATTGAAACCAACCTGCATATCAAAGAAATCTGTGACAAGTGACATACTTTCATATGGGTGACTGGAAAAAGGAAAGAAAAAAAAAGCCAAATAAATTTAAAATAACAAGCTAGAGTGGAATGCAGTAGGATTAAACACTTTCTTGATGTAATATCACTGCCTTCCCAGGACTTACACCTGATACTAACTTGGCCCTCTTATTTAATTACATGCTGATAGAGGATCATGAGACCTCATGGGAAATCTTGCAAGATCTTGTGACAGATATTAAATTAGCATTTGCCTTCACCATAAATATAATCTGATCAAAAACATTTCATGTGTGCAAAGAAGCCAAGTTTGAAAAAGAATGGTTCAGCCACAGAAAGAAATGACATCTATAAAATCAGCCATTGTGGAAGAAAAGAGGTAAATTATCAGATATTTTTGTCTTTGAAAATGCAGAACAGAAGGGGTGATATGCATGATATGCTTGTAGACCTATCACCTCCTCCAAACACCAGAGTCTTGCTGAAATGCGGATGCAGTTTCTCAATTATTTTAATGTGAGCTACTACCCAAAGAACTGAGTGATGTTGTCTGGTCTTCTACAGCAAGAGAGTTGTTTATACTCCCTCCCTTCTGCTTGCCCCAGGGTCTGTGCAGCTGGAGCTGATCCAGCCTGAAGCACATCTTCTCTCAGGTATCTTGTGAGTGGGAGCCATTCCCACAGCTGGCTCCCTGCATGGAGGCAGGAGAAAAGCACCACATGTGCCTCTTTTGGTGAAGCTGAGCTTCAGCATTTGTGTCAGGGTTTCATGGTGCAGTACCAGAGGATTAAACAGACATTTACCTGGAGAGCTGGAAGACACAGAGAACTACTTCAGAGAAAAAAAACATGAAGTCAGGACAAATAGGAGTTTCTAGGAGCTCCTCCTCTGCTCCATTAGGAACATTTAAATGTCCCTAGGCCTGTTCCTTGCAAGATGCATTTTTGGGACAAATGCTAAACACTTGAGCCTTTATCCAAACTAGACATTCAACACTTTTAAGCTTTTATCATCAGTTGAGATATAACTCCTAACAATGGGGATATAACATTGATTTAGCTTCACCATGAACAAACACATAAAATAAAATAAAGGTGCTGTTGAGTTTCTGTTACAGCCTGGCCAGTTCCTAGTAGGAGGGCAGCAAAGATTTTCCGCAGAGTAAGCAGTAAACTGAAAGAACCTATTTTTTTCTGGTGTGTCATATGATTGCATAAATACTTTCAATTTTATTGGAACTGCATGTAAACAGAAAAAAGGCAAACAGGGGGAAAAGGAATGTTAAAGGACAGTGACTATGGAAAATAAGTAGTAATTACTTTTAAAACAGATAAAAAAGGATTAGACATAGCAAAACTATTGAACATGCAGTTTCATACTCTAGCATCAAGTTCTCTAAAATGAACTGCCTTTTTATTCATTTATTTCTCATATTCTTGTGTTGCTTCTTTAAGATTCAGTCTCTATGAAATTTGTTCATTTAGACTTCCTAAAGACATGAAGCGAGGACTCCAAAAGGGAGCTGAGTTAAAGTTTGGAGGAAGGCTGTCTGGTTTTTTTCTCTCCACACGTCCAGAAACCATACAGGTTTTTCTTCAGAGTTTATTTCTGTGTAAACTAGAAGTCACCCACAATCCATATTTTCTTATAAACTGGAGAAGAGACATCAGAAGTTTATGATGGTTTCTGTGGCTGGGAAAAGGAGTGCTATAGAGCAGCTCAAGCAATTCCAGTGAAAGGAAAATAAGGTGTTTTCATTATTGGCACGTATGCTGCCACAGTGATATAAATCACTGAATAGGGCCTGCTTTGGAATTCTGAAGGCAAGACTCTCAGCTGCAAGTCCAGCATATCTGATGGGATAGAGAAAACATATTTCCCTCACATCATATTAATATATTTGGCACATTTTAGAGAAACCTCTGGGTTTCTCTAAATGCCAGTTTTGCCTGGTCCCAGAGGTCAGGCCAGGGGATGGCTTTCTGAGGCTTTGGAACATCCAGGTCATGCTTCTTCTCTCCGTGGGAATTTGGAAGGGCACAGTTCAAACCTTCCAAGCTTTAGTACTCCACCTGGAAATGACTCTGTCACAGCTTTTTCAACATGCAGGTCTCATGTCATCTCTTCTAGGATGAAGAACAGCACAAGGACAAATAAAGGGCGGTGAGATTCCCAGCATTTGTCCACCAAGATTACAGTGTTATTTTCTCTGTTATGTAATGTTTGAGGTCTGGCCTAGCTGGCTCTACAAATAGTTGCTTTATCTGATTGAAAAAGGAAGGTTGAATTTGCTTTCAGAAGTTGTGTCAATCTTCTCTTGAGCTGTGCTGCACATTTTATCTCCTGGGGAATGATGAAAAAGCCATGATCAGCTGCTGTCCTCCACAAGGAGGAGCTCCTCAAAGGGAAGATGAACCAGGGAATGGTTTTTTTTTGAAGGAAGTGAAGATTTAGTGAGTAATTTCTAGTTTTAGGCATGATCAAGTACCTGGGAAATTATCAGCCATTGATCCCTCTAGATTTCAAGATAAGGTGATGAGACAGCAAACACGACTGCTGGGAAAGAAAATTATGTTTTTGTAAAAAGATCTGAGTTGGCCTGATCACAGTGGGTACCACATATTCATTCTTCCTTACCATGAGTCTGTATGATCTCCCTAAGATGCATTTTTGGGACAATAGACACCATGAATGCAGATTTTGAGAGAAACGAGACAGTGAAAACTACATTAATAGTATTTCTTATGTGGCTCACTGTTGCATTAAGAAGAGAGAAATTTGTCAAAAAAAAACATGTCCTCATGTTCCAGCTGGTCCTCAGAGATGAGATGGAGTGGGTACAACTGGATTCACTTCTTATTTGAACCAACTGGGCACTGTAGGTCTGCTGACATTCAGTAAAGTCAGATACATAAATTGTGTGGGTTACTCTGTAAGTCTGGTCTCATTCACAGTCACAGAATCACAAGTAGTGCAGTTTAACCGTAACTCTGACTGAGTTCAGTAAGAACATTCACAATCCAGATTCATGAATAGTGTGGTTTAGTGAATCAACAGGTTATAGATTCTTGTCAGATTAGCAGTGATAAATTCACAAGGCTTACAAAATATACACATGTACAAGAGCTCCTGGGTATACACTGATGACTCAGAGAAGCAAATCTTGCCAAAGATTTGGTGAGGAGAGAGGAGCAGGCCCATCACCCTATCTGCAAGGTGCTCATGCTCTCTTCCTCTGCTAGGAAGGACTTCCAATGCTGAATTTATACTTTTAGGAGAAGTGGAGGTGAGACTGTAGTCAAATATTCTGCTGCCATAAATGGGGGCTGGTGGGGAGGGAAACCACTTTATATGTAATTGAGAGACATCAAGAGTTACAAAGAGAGGGACTGTAGAGGCTTTTTTAAGGGCAGAACAGAACCGTGACACCTTCTATCACCTCCCCTGCTACCTGGCTGGTTGCAGTGATAATGCAGCCTAATGAACCATCCCCATCACAGACATCATGCCCACAGTAACCCCTTCACCACATACCTCATGGCATGTCTCATGGCTGTAGATCTCATTCCTACACTCTTATAGGTATTTCCTTGGCTGTAGGTATGAGGAAAGATATGGCAAGTAAGATGGTGTTCAGGGAATTTTTGCTGTTCCTGGGGAAAAAATCAGGCAAATTTTAATAGTGTTTTTACATAGCATTTTATTCTTCTTTCCTGTACTTCGCCTTTTAAATCAATTTTCCTGATACTGTTCTCATTGCCATGATTTGAATACTCACTTGTGGTTTTGCCAGTTGCAAAAGATTTTGCTATCCAAAGTTTTCTACACCTTTTTGCCACACATATTCTTATTATGTAACTAATAAATTGCTCTATCATTTCAAGGCCTTATTCTCTTATTAATAGCTTTGTTTTATACATGTAATTTAAAAACCAGAACATTCTTTGTGCACATACCATACAGGCTTGTAGTCCCCAAGTCTTTACAGAGGAGAAATGCCAGAGGGTTTAAAAGAATAATTTTCTTAAAGAAAACATATAGAATGATCTTTCAGTATTTCTGCTTCAAGAAGAGTTTGCTTCCAAATACTGAATACATACTAACACATAACTTGTGTCTACCACACTGGTTTTGAACTCCTGCAAGAAGGATATAAAGACAGAATATTAAAACTTTAATCTGGTTTTCAAGTCATTTGTACAGAAGGAAAATTAAAAAGCTGACAAGGATATTTCAAGGTCAATAAGTCATTGTAAATGGTGCGTGTGAGCATTAGCCCTGCTGACAGTGTGCAGCATGTGTATCCTTGCCTCATGCCACAAGCCAGACCAGGCTGTACCCTCTCTGCTGGCTTCACGTTAAGGGTTACCTACAAGAGTAAAAATCTATCTAAGCTAATAGAAGAAGAAGCAAGGTGATTAATGAGCAATGACATTTATCAGAAGAGAGAATACTTTCTTGAATAATTAAATCAAGTCTCCATAATGTCATTAATTATAACACACATTGAGCAAATTCAGCTTTGAAAAATTGCTTTGAAAAATGGCATTACTACTTCATGTAATAATATATGCTACAGAAACTGTATATTCTAGAAACATTGTTATCAAGCACAGTGATGCACACGCTGTAAGAATTTCGCTCCCAACCAGAGGAACACCCAAAGGTCAGAGTGCTTGTGACTGAAAATGTAGTCCCATTGCAGTAATAGGAATTTTAACACTGACTTCAATGGAAACATGCTTTCCCTCATATATTTTCAGAGGTAATTGAGCCTAACATGATGAATAGACCATCTGTAAAATCATGAATCTTAGCCACAGAAAACATTTAGAACTAATAGAAAAGGAAGTTGTAGGACCTTTTTGAACCAGGCTCCACAAGGCTGGTATTTCACTGTCACAGGTAATAAGAGAGAGCTTGTGACATCTAGAAAGAACAGGTATGTTTAATAAAGGAAGTTCTTCCTAGACAGATTCAACACACTGGCAGAAAAAGGGCATGATTCCATCCCAATAAAGTGATCCCAATATATATGTGTGTGTCTGTGTAGTTTGGCATGAATTATTGCATGTCTTTTCAAAAAAATACTACAGATGTGGAAAAGAATCTCCATTTATTTGTAATTCTAAATCAACAGATTATTTATCTACCATATAAATAAATGTGATTACACAGAATACCAAGATGCAAATATCTATGTTTTTTTTTCTTCTGTCATTAACTTCTTAATTTTATTTTCTTGATTATAAATATAATATTCAAACATTTATTTGACTTATGATAGCATCTCCCCCTGTGAGGTGCTTATATTTCTATGGGTTTTACTTTAGAATTTAACTTGGCTTTTGTCCATTTATGTGAGGAACTTTTAATAGGATGATATTATTTTTACAGACATGTTAAATATTAATCCAACCAGCACATAGTTTATGTTATCCCAAAATAGACCTTCCTGAAGGGGACTACTACAGTTTCTTCTGAAAGCATACTTTTTTCTGACTTCCCCCAGTCAGGAAGAAAATTTCACGTGACCATATTTTAAGAAAGTTGCCATTATTCATAATCTTTTCTTTTCTTTGTCTTGCCTTCTGTTTTTGTCTATCCTGAATAGCAATTATCTATTGACTAATATTGCTACCCTTTTTTAAATTCCTCCATGCAAACAGGCAAGCTGGTTGTAGTTAGGAAAAAATTATCTGCTTCTCTTTCGTGTCAAGACCCTTCATGCCCTTGTGGTGGGGCAGTGGTCTCTTGGTTGCATCTCTAGAAGAAAGCAGAGCACTTCCCAAGTGGCTGCAGAGGCAGCCCTGGGCTTTACAAAACCCCATGGCAAACCAGGGATTCTCTCAGAGTGCAGCTGGAGGACGCCTGCTAGGGAAAGCAGCCGCAGAGGACGAGGCTGACACTGCAGCAGGGAGGAATTGGTAACATCACTGAATATTGCATTAACAAGCACCAAGGAGAGCACAAAAGAGCAGCAAAGTGTCAAATATCTAGAGACATCCTGAAAGTGGCTGAAGGACCCCTGAGGGATGATAGAAGAGTGCCTGGAGCTTGAAAGTAGCAGGGGGAAATGAGGGCACTTGATGCCCCCTTTTGTGACTGGGAAAGAGACCCAACACCACCTGCACCATCCATGCAGGGAAGGGATGCCACGGGCAGTGCTGGCTCTGTGCTGGCTCAGGACAAGTGCTGAGGCTGCTCATGGCACCCAGCAGCCTCACAGGGGGTGCCCTTTCACACGATGCTGCTGCTTGCCATCCACTCACAGCTCCTGACTGAGGGATTACTACAGGCTCATCTCAAAGCAGAGAGTGCACCTGCGTTGAGATGTTCATCCTTTGCCTCCTGGTCAGTGTCAGGCTCCAGTAGAGCTGGGTTCTGTAGGATTGCTCCCACCTGGGAACAGCACTGTGGCTGGGACTCAGCAGCTGCTCCATCCCCCTCTGCTGCCAAACCTCCAGTCCATCCAACCATGGCTGCACGCAGTGTTGCACTGTAATGTGGGGAGCTATAAATCTTTCCTTCCTTGTGGCTTCTGCTTCTCACGTGTCCCACCAAAAATCAAAATAAAATCACCATAAAACCCAACCTACAGTGAGGAATTCTTCCTCCCTGTAGGGTGCACCTCTCCTGCTGGAGAAGATCGTTAAAATACGTGTAGTAGCAGGTAACATTAAAGGGATATAAGACCCTGTAATTTTGCAACCTTAGTTTTGCAGACTAAATCTGACTGTTGTCAGTTGCAGTGTATTTTTTGTGAACTTGCTACATATAAATATGGAGCCAGTAATTTAGAGAGCAGAGTAGATGTTTAGCAGTGCAGGGAAACACATATAACTGACACCTGCTTTATACAAACCTCACACTCTGTGTACAGGCAAAGTTACAAAGGAGGCATTTGTTGAGATCTTTGTTTTTATTACATAAACACTCAGACAGGAGAAAAACCTGCCTTGATAGGCTGATTTGGAAATATTTTTAAATATCCCGCAGGCATGTAAATTTTGGAAACTCCACAGCAAACAGTGGCTTCCGCATTAAACATACAGGAATTGCTGTGTTTAAAAAATCTGAAGGCTGTGATACAAATCAACATGTGTCAGGAAGCTAAAAGTAAGGATGGAGCTAAAGTCTCCATCTCTGCTTAGGTCCTGGTTGCTCAACACACTGCAGAGCACAACCCTCACTACATCAGTTGCCGAACAATGGATTTCCCCTCAAGTGTTTCTTACTACCATGAAGTGCCCCAACTTCAAAATTATATAAGCAGCTATTTCTGTGTTTATGTCTGTAAAATTTATCCCAATAGTAAAGTGGAAATATAATTTAGAGGTAATATGTATGGAGACATGTCCTGATAAGGTGTAATGTTGGTCATTTCTTAGAGTAACCAATTCAAAGTCTCTGAACTTTTTGTAAACAGATGCTTGAAGACACCATGGAGCTGCTGTGGCTGAAATCCTACTGTAAATATTGTTTTCTCACTGGAGAACATTGCTAGGTTTGCAGTTACAGCTAAGACGTTACTTGGCAATAAAATCATGATCTGAATTACACTCCAATGTCATTATATCATCTGCAACATCTGTAGTCAGGATATATTTGGCATTTCAAGGTTGGGAGGAGGGAGAAAGCATCCTCAATAACACAGCAGTGCTCGTACTTGGGAAGAGCCACAGGGGAATTAGGTTGCCTCCAAAGAAAATGCTGCTTTCAAATGTTTATTGTGTGGTGGGAATGGCCTCTGGAAACTATTATTTTAGAAACAACAACACAAAACATCCCTGTTTTGGGGAAACTTAGGGCAGTAATTGCAGGATCCATGGAGAAGCACAAATAGGAAATCATAATGATACTGCTGAATGCAAGGGAGCAATGGTTTCAGCCCAGCAAGCAGACAAGGCTTCAGAGGGCCTTCAGGACAGACCTGGGATCATCTGTGCAGGAAGGTGGTTGTAGAAGAGGTTGTGCCTATATTAGGCTAAAACAAAAACCCCATTCATCTTTTGGTATTCTGCCTCTGCACAGGCTGCTTGCTCCTGTCCTACGTCCAAATCAAAGCCCGGTCCTGTTCCTTGGGATTTATTGCTGCAGTGGGATTCCTTCCTCCTGCAGTCAGAGATAAGATTTTATTTTTGCTTGAGGCTCTTAGATCATAAGGCTGGCTTTGTGCTCATCATTCTGTGTCATTCATGCCTGTTGCTCTCCCCATTCTAATGAATAACAAGGCAAAGAGAGTGACTTGTAAGCCCAAACCCACCACCATGACCATTCCTCATTAGTGATTGCCATTAAGGTATATTGAGTTTCTCTCCTGACTACAGGAAAACAGTTATTATCATGTTGTTTACTTCATTTTCCTGATATCTGTTTTGAGTGGCAGATGCAATATATATATTATAAGGCTCACTTCATTTCTGACCACTATTAGCAAAAGCAGAATAGCAGAGCACGTACAAAGAAAAAGGGGAAGGAATGAGCTGTCAGAGTGTGAAGATGAGAGACTCTTCTCGATCCTCAGCCACGCTGCTGTCAAGCAAGAACCTGATATATTGAAGATTTTTAAATAAATTCATCTATAACCCTTGGGGTAGAAAGTCTCTACAAGCAGCCTGAGTCACCTAAACCACATATGTTATTCTCTTGGTTTTCCAGGCATACCAGAATTAAAAGCATATTTTATACATATTTTCTACTGAGCCCATTTCTTTTTTCCCTTAAGATGTTGCTTGGAAGATGCAAGCCTCCAAAGCTGAGAGAGCTGGCAAAACATACCTACAGAGGTGCAAGGATGTTACAGCATGAAGCAGAGAAAATGACGCTCTGGCACAATACATTAGGGGGAAAATGAAGATGCTCCTTTCAATTAAGCATAGTTTTCAAATTATATTTAATGTTTTGCTGCTGGGTAAAATAGCTTAATTACTTCTGATGGTTGTTGACAGCTGCAGAATTGAATTAAGGGAGAACAGTCTGCTTTCTCAAAGATGTCCAGGTAAAAAGAAGATAAACAGTGATAGCTCCATTCTTCACATCTATATTTTTCAGCTGAAACATCAGGCTCTGGAGGATAAAGCAAAAGCCAGCTTGTTAGTCATAAATGGATTACAAGGATAGTTTTGTCACAAATTTTTTCATGAACAGCCATTAAGACTACCACCCTAGCCATGCAGCTTCAAGGATCTTGCCAATCCCAGCCACTTACAACAGTCTTTCTTCCAGCTGCACAATATTCAGCCTTACCAGGCAAATAAAAGTTAGAGCAAAACTCTGAAGTAATTAAAGTATTAAATGGGAAGAATACCATAGGAGGACTCTAGGAGGCAATGCAGTTGAACTCTTCCTAAAGTGTAACCATCTTTATTTATATTATTTTGAGCAAGTGCTTCTCCAGACCCTGTATAGGAGAGGTCAGCTGTGGACATGGCACAGCTGGCTTGATGCAAAGCGAATTTCCCTAAGTCACCTCTCTGGTAACTCTGTCACATTGCTTCCTTTCCATTCCCAGTTAATTCTCTTACTCTTCAAACACTGTTCTTATGTACCTAGAGAATATTAGTGACCTCCTCTCATGCTTCTTATTTTGGACTAAATTTTACCAAGCCAGTCCCGCCGCAAACAGCTGGTCCTTCACGTCGGTCTCTGCCAGCTGTTCCTGTCTGAGCATCTCTTGCCCTGTGGGGTCTGACAGCACTCCTGTAATGAACTCAGCAGAGACCTGCATATCTAAGAACTGACACGCTGATCTGTTACTGCTCAGCAAAGGGGAAAGTGGCTGTTTAGGATCTGTGTCCTGCATCTCTCCTCCAGACTGCAGAGTATTTGACCATGCTCTTGTTACTTTTCCTGAAGTCAGGGCTGAGGTAATTCATATGGCACAGAGGGAGCACACGCAGAGCAGGTGATCTGATTGCTGCGCATGGGGTTACTCCATCACACACCTCTGCACCACCTGCACTCACCAGCCTTGTAGGGAGGGCCCTTTGTGACACTGCTGTGAGGGACAGAGCTGCCTGCCTCGTGGGGAGGCGCCAGCAGCAGAGCACTGCTGGGCAGCCCCACGGTCTGTGAACAATCCTGGGGAAGATTTGGCATGAAGTTGCTGCCAGTCACCCACTGGGTGTGAGAGTGTGAGAGTCTGTCCAAAATATCCTTCATTTTGCCTCACGACTGTCATGGAGAGAGACCACCAAAAAATTAAAAACTCCTGTTGCTGAACCAGTGGGAGGGGAAATCATGTGTCTGATTGCTAGCTCACTGTTTCCACAGGTGTTGTTTGCTATATGCCACACTGAGCTCAAAGGGGCACCCTGCCCTTTTTGCACAATAGCTCTGGAATCCTCCCCACCTCCCTGTCTGGTGGGTTTGAGTTTTGGGGTGGTCCCTCCTCCAAGAGAAGTCCCCTCTCGCCCATCCTTAACCATCGAGACAGACAAGTAGAGATTTAAGAAGCCTCTTCATCAAGGGACCGAGACATGAAATCCCTGTGTGAGAAGGCCCCCTCTCACCTTCTTCCAGAGACTGGACTGAAACTCCCAACTCGGGGGAGGTGTGCCGTGGGGGGGGGAGGAAAGCTGCCCAAAGCAAGCACAGGTGCAGGCAGCGACCACGAAAACAATGGCTCTCGCCTGTTGCCTAGCCCGAACTTTGTGTACCCCTAACCAAACACCACTCTTCCCCCCTGAAGACCTTTGCTTCGGTTGTGAAATTTATTCCCCCCTTCTCCCAATGAAAAAGAGTATAACTGGGGTCCAGATGAACTGTGCCTTTGAGATCTCCCCAGCCATGACCTGGCAGACTCCATCGGCTGGACCCCGAAGGATAACACAGCACCACGTTTGGTAGCTATAACCAACTCCTCTTCTTCCTCCCTCTTTTCCCTAATTTTCTTCTTTTCTCCCCGGTTGCCTCCTCAACACATTTCTGCTGTGGTTTCCTCAATAAAATTGCACTTGTTGGTTGTTACTGCAAATCCCCTGTGCCATGTTGGTTTTTTGCACCCTGAGATCACCCCTACGAACCATCACGACCATGATCGTGACACAGGGTCTTGGCAGCTCTGCCCACAGAGATGCAGCTGGGTGCAGAGACCTGCATTGCTCCCTTTATAATGGTGTAAGCAGTCTCGATGGCTGTCAACATGAAGGAAGTCACAGAAACCAGGATAGGCATGGATATTTTTTTATATATGCATGTGTGTACGTGGCATTTGCATATTTCTTTCAATTTAGGGAGCTTAGTATCTTTAACGAGACCAACTTTACTACAAACTAGTGGTGTTCTTGATCAGACAGGAACTGTGTTTTCTAATCTGAAGTTCCTTTATACTTATCACATACCCTTGTTCTGACACTACAGTAAATTAAAAATAAGAAGGAATGATGGAAGTAGGTATTTGAAATGCATTACCTCAAGTGTATCTTTTTCTCTGCAATTTTTCAGAAGTATCACTCTGAAGGTACAAGGGGCAGCCAATAAACTGAACGGCTGCTTAAAGTAGGATTTAATGTTCGTGAGATTGTCAGAAACAGGCAGTGGCTCATAATGAAAAGACTCAGATTTTGAAGTGCATTGCAATCAGATGAATGGCCTCAAATGAAAAACAGGGCTGAGAAGCTGTGCAGTGTTGAGGGTGGCCTAAGTTCTGTGTTCGTATAGTTCTATAATTACCATATATTCTTAAGATTAGCTCTAGTAACAAAAGTAATGATCTCCTAACTTTTGTGAATCAAATATCCAGAATAACTGAATTAAAGCTCGATTTCTATCTTCCATGTGTATTATATATTTTTAAAGAATTGTATTGACGAGAGCTCAGTAATTTCATAATTATTATCTCTAGCGAACATATTTCTGTTAATAGGATTTCATTTTCTCAGATTTATTCAATGTCTTCAAGTATTCACTGAGAATCTTTCTCATATTTTAATTCTATAAATGGACTGCTAGTCTCTCGGAATGCTCAATATTTTGAATTTTCAAATAAAGCCCAATAGATTACATTGTATTGAGCCTCTTTCCTGCTAATATAAGTATGTAAGTGTTTCTTTCTGCATGAAGATTTGTTTAAGAGATTTCATGTTTGTAAACAGTCTTAGATGGACCTTTGAAATCCATTCCCTTCATGACAAAACACAAACGTAATATTAGTTATACACACATAGAAAACTGAGCAATATTTGTAGGAAATACTGCACATTGAAAGACATGTTAAGCTTCAGTGTTATTGACAGCAACATTTTTCACTTGTCGCCCCATAAATCTTGAGAGTGTTTGCTGATGGGCAGCACCCAGGAAGCAGAGAAGCAGCATGTTTTTCTCTTTAGGATGCTCTGGAGTGTCACTAACTGCCTGGAAGCTGGCAAATTTGGGGGCAGGGCCAGGCAATGCCAGCCCAGGGCTGGGACAAGGAAAAGGCTCCCCTCAGCCTCTCACCTGTGGCTGTGCCAAAGGGGGCAGGACAGGAGGTACCAGGGGTGGCAACAACTACTGGTGCATCTCAAGGGTCAGCAACAGCAGAGACTCCATCAGAGTGCATTTTTCTCTAACTCAGTAAGTTTTCACAATCTGGAGGCTTCACTATTGTGATGCAATTTTCATTGATAGTCCTTTTTCCCCAAGTCATTTACTTTACTGGCAGAACTATTTTTTCCTTCTGCTGGCAGAAGATGACTTACTCAGAGATATGGCAACATGACCTGCATTAAGAGAGTTTTTGAGCAATCCCCTTCATAGCAATCATTGTCACTCATGAGCTCTTAGCACTGCTAAAATTCACCTGCACTTTCACTACTATCTATTTTGCCAGTGGACCTGAGATAGGACTTGAGCTCTTTGGGCCATCTCTGCCAAGAGCAGAGCAGCAGGAGATCCTGCACACCTCAGGGCTGGATGTCCCTGTGCAGCCACCTGTCCACAGCAGGTGCAGAGACAAACCCCGGGAGCTCAGCTCTGAAATCAGTTAAGTCATCAAGTGAAGCTCTCTGATTTGGGCCTACGGATCTCAGTGCTTGCTTTGTTAGGAGATGGATGTATTGCAAAGTTCTTGGACCCCAGCACTGAAGGTGCTCTGGCTGAGAGACAGAGTCTATTATTTAATGTTTATTGCTTAATGTATTTTTTGGAGAGCTAAATTTGCATTTTCTGCACAGTCTTGTGTTTTGGTGGGCTTCATGTCTGTTCAAGGTTTGGGGGTTCTGTGAGATTACATTTGTAGATAAACCTAAAGAAGTAAATATGCATTCTTCTCCCTTTTGCAGATGCCTTTTTTGAACTTTTCTCCTTTCACCTGTTAGGCAGGGCAATCAAGAATCCAGTTTTACCATCTCATTTGATTGTATTCAGCTTGCAAATGTGTCTGTGCACTCACAGCAGCAGCCAGTGAAGGGCATTATATAATGAAAGACTGCTGTCTCTGGATCAGCCCCCTCCAGGCGTCTGAGGTGGACAAAAATCTACCTGTGTTTTTCTGGAGGTAGCCTGGAGAGCCAAGAGGAGGCAGGATGTGTTTCAGGGTGGCATTTGTTTCTGTTTTCCAGGACTTGCAGCCCCTGTGGAATCCCCCAGGTCAGAAGGCTTACTTCAGTACAGACGTGCATAAGAGAATGCAGAACTGATAACATCAACAGCAGTGTGGAGGAACAAGCAAGCCATTCCAGCACAGCAACTTCACTGCACATATATATTGTCTTTGCTCCTGCTCTGGCAGACAGTGCCACTGCTCTCCAGGAGCTCCTTGGGAGTGCAAAGGCCACAAGGAGTAGCACTGCTCTGTTCCCAAAGTTCCCTGCCCAGTGTGTCTCTGATGGCTGTACTCTTTGGCATGTAGAGGTGTGTGTTCGCCTCACTCCAGAAATGGTGGGAGCTGGAGGCAGAAGGCTGTGTTACCAAAGACCTGCTGAGTCTAATGAACTGTGTAATCAAGCATCTGGAATCCCATGTTCAGTGTGTAATTTCAAACAGAATTTGGTATGCTGTAAGAAAACATAACAGAAAGCTCCTCCCATGAAGAAACAGACACATGGATGATCCCCCCCTTTCCCCTCTCCTTGGGAGTGCTCCAGAGTCAAATCCCAGTTCTCCACCCTGGAGAGTACCACAGTTCCTCCCTGGGTGGCCATTCACCTTCTTGATTGTTCTTCATGAACATGTCATCTCACTTCACCAAGTTCTCAGCATTTCTGCAGGCATCTTTCCATTCCAGCATCCTGTTTCCAGGCATCAGTTTTGGGTATATGGTCCTGACATGGAATTTTCTGTGGAAGTAGTGAGCCTATCTGTGCTCTTTGGGTATTTCTGTTCCTTGCCTAGTGGCTCTGTGAGCTGGCGCTGTTGACAATGCTGGAGCTGGGACCAGTGCTTTCCTAAGTCTAAACCTTTACTCCAGAGTGCTCCTACTCCTTATTTTGCAATGTCAGACTGCAGTTTCAGCTGTGTCCAAGTCCAAAGTGCTTTTTCTGCTATAGCCAGTCCCAACAGTAGCAGTAGCTGCAAAGTGTCAGCACACTGAGCAGAAAAGCAAAGTACAGCCACGGCTGTGCACACAGTACCTTGCTGCTTTCACATCCCTCCTGCTTGCTTTCTGAGTCACAGCACTCTGCTTAAATTGAAATCAAAAGCACTAACAGGAGCCAAGCCAGCAGAGAGAAGCAGGTTGGCTGCAGCACAGCGCCTGTCTTCGGCACTGCCTCATGGATCAACAAAAGCAAGGATCAACCAGGCAAGCTCCAGCTGCAGATGCTTCACCCTTATCAATGGAGGGCAAAGCAAGAAGCAATTTATTTAATTTTCCAGATGCAGGGATTAATTAGAAGTTTGCAAAGCACTTTGCCTGGTCCAATGGAGTACTCCACAAATGGAGAGTATGGAAGTGGAATAAATAAAACACACCAAGTAATTTTTCTTAAACAGGGTCTCTTCTCTGATCACACCACTCCTTTACACTGATTGTCCGCTTGGCAAGGCAAACACATTTTTCTCTTACATGCTTTGCAGTCACTTTGTCCCTCCTGCTAAGCATCTGGTGCAGACAGCAAACCGTAAACCATCCTGTGTCTGGTGGAACTCAGATGCCTCAGCCTAGTGACTGGTGCAGAAAATGGAATGAGCACCTTGTGGCTCACAGGCATTTGGGGTCTGGGCATTTGGGCAGCAGCAAGCTGCCAATTCATTGTCTTTGAAAAGCAGAACACCATGGCTGTCTGGTGGGGAAGAGCAGACATAATTGCAGGAAGTCAACTAATTCATGCAAAATGAAGCTAATCATTAATGGTGGGGTACACAGCCATTCTTCTGCAGTGCTGAACAATTACTTCTATGTTCCAAGGCTAACATGGAACAAGATGTGTGGTTGAGTAGCTGGAGCAGAAAGAATCTCACTGGGTGAGCTGATTTCCATTCCCTTGCTTGTCCCTACTCCTTCAGCTGAGGCAAGTCTCCCCTCTCAGAGTGTCAGGATAGTCTCACTGGTTACTGATAAGCATGTTGATATTAAGAGCAGAAATTCAAAGGATCAAATCTGGCTGGGGTTTCTGCTCACTAGATATTACTGCAGTTCAACTGCTCTGTACCTGTGTTTGTCACAGAGAGTAAGAAACCCAGAGACCTTACTCTAAAGAGGGACTCTACCACCCTGATCACATTTGCAATCTCTGTTCTTGTTACAAGTGATAAAGATGCAGAAAAACATGAAAGATCTACCTGAACAGTGAGAGATCCAGAGTATGAGCTAGTTTTGCCCCCACACATTTCAGTTCTGCTTTATCTCATACTGCTTTAATTGTTGCAAGCGCAGTTCTGTGCGGGGTGCAGCTGCATGGGAAAGATGTTTCCTTCTGACTAATTCCCATTTCCCAGCAATATTGTTCAGAGGAAGAGCTTGGAAAAAGAAGTCAGCAAAGAGTAAAACAGTCCTGGCCATAGCAGGTTCTTGGTGAGGGAGCAGTGAATGACAGGGAAGATCACAAACATAAAGAGGGTTAAGGTTTGGACCCTCACACAAAGAGGAAAACCTTGAAACCTTTTATCGCATCTCACTGTCTCAATATCCTACATGCTACTATAAGCAGCTCAGCTCTCCACATGTGTTTGTGCCTGTGTATGATGTTTCCTTCACATTCAGTTTGGGATCTAAGGGGTTTTCTGTCTTCTTTTATGGGAAAAAAATCCTAAAATTAAATCTTCACTTGGCACTTGCATTAGCAAACACCTGGCACAAACACAACAAATACGCTGAAAGACACTGATATTTAAGTCACCAACAGGTAGGACATAACATTGCCTTTCTGCTGGGTGCCTTGCTTATAAAACCACACAAATACTTCCTGGAGAATAAATTATCTAGCCAATTTCCTCTGTTTTCCTGTTTGTAAATTGCTTCTAAGTAGCTCATGTTTCTCTTGAATGCACTTTTGGTAAATACATCAGGCTATGGACAAGCAGTTTATTGTGACTGCTCGGTGTTTAAGACTCAAGCTGGTTTCAATCATTTAAATTGTATACAAAAGCTATTTCTATTTTCTGGATGGATAAAAGTACCACAGAGCCTGGTTTCTGGTGTGAAAACAAATTCCTAGAAGTGCCACATTTGTGTGTAACTATGTAATAATTTTCATTTAAAACAATTTCTTCCATAAAATAATTCTGTCTTAAGGAGCCCGGTGACCCCAGTTTAAAGGCTATGCAAGCTCCAGTAAACAGTAGATGAAACTCCCTTGGAGATTCAGGAATGGCTCTTTATCACCAAATCTGCACATTGATCTTCATGGCCTCTTTGGAGTAACTTCGGTGCTCTGTGTAGCCCTCAGAGCCTCAGTCCAAAACATGAATGACACCAGGCCAGAACAAACTGAAGGCTGGGACACAGGCCACACATCTCTGGGTGTGGAAAGAGAGTGGGGAGGATATGATTCCCATGAAGATGGCTAAACCAAATCCTTCACATTCACAGACTATTCCAGCCCACTGAGAACCTTTGCTGTGCTATTTGGAAAGGATCTTGCAAAGCAGCCACTGCTTTCATTCAGACCTGAACCATGCAGGCTCTGAACAGCAGAGCCTCTCCTGAGTTTGTCTCCCAGGTGTTTACAGAAGAGATCAGTAAGGGTGTCCTCAGCTCTCCCCTGCAGACTTTGTTTTCTCTTTCTTACCTTTCTAAGCAGACTAAACAACACCTTCAGCTGCCCCAAGGTGCCTGTGGACACAGTGCTCTCATAGAAGATGTTGAATGGGGCTCCTTCAGGCAGAGCATGGATGAATAGGAGGACCACAAATAATCCCTTTTAAATGTATCATGTAGGTGCCCTTTTGCCATACACCTCAACCTCCTCCACAAACATCAGACAGGCATTACAGAACAAGAAGAGCCTGCTAATCAGGAGACTCTGCAGGTGCAGGTGCTCCTGTAGCTGCCCTTGCTGACCTGGCCCATTTACACACACAGCACGTTTAACATCACAGACCTGAGCTGCCCCAAAAAGCAGTGCCACGTCCTTATCCACTGTTATCCAGTGATGGGCCTGCTCCCTTATCCTCCAGGGCACTGAGGACAGCACTGCAATGTGGAACTTGGGACTAAACCAGCCACGTGGGGTAGGACAAGATTTTCTCTGGTGCTTATGTGAGAGGAGGCAGTTGGATATAAACTGATCTGCAGCTTCAGATTCACACCAGAGGCACCCAGAGGTTTCAGTGATATTTTAGCAATAAACATCTGAGATGTTGAAATTTTTGCTATTTCATGTTCAAATTTTTACGATGTCGAAAAGCACGCAAGATCTAACAATGTCTCATCCAGTCATCCCCAAACTTATTAAACACAGTAACCAATATCCAAGAATATTTTAGCTAGAATGTAAGACTATTCCTTTGAATAAAAACTGAAGTGGCTTTATTGGTATTCGTTAAGCCACTCAGCTGCATTCCACAAACATTTGTGTTTACCAGAATGCTTGTAAAAAGGAAGAAAATGTTGTAAACATTCAAGTTGAATGTGGATTTATACAAAAACTTTTGCCTTCAGAATATCAAAGTAGCTGCCTTAAAATGTCTCCCTTGATTTAGGAGGGATCTGCTGAGGGACTAAAAATACTGTATAACACTAATCATCAGTGGTAAAAAAAAAAAAAAAAATCTAAATAACTCCATTGCCTTTGGTGTACTTATTCTGGATTTATAGACATCTGCTGAAACCAGATCTGAGCTTTTATTTTTACAAGTCTCTGTTTTTTTTATCTAGAATGGCTTTTAGAGAAAACTCTTTGAATCAAGTTCAGTTCTGTTTGTTTATTCTGTGCTTTATAAAACTGTTGAGAATTATTTAATCTGTACATGATGGTGGGACTGAAGATAATGTAATAATAAGACTTACTAAAATCACATCAATATACTGTGAAGTCAGGAAAAAATGCTACTTAATCTCAGAAAGTGTCTCATTTTCAGTGAAGTTTGCCAGAATGACAAGTATGGGCTGATGTGGTGTGTGGACTTGCATTATTTGCAGCCTCAGCATTTGTTCCTGCACTTTTTCTGCGGGTCCTTGGGTCACTTTATAGCCACTGGCCTCTGGGTCACCCTACTTTCACTCACTGTGATCCCTTCCAGCCTGGGTCAACTGTCTGGAACCCTTACATCTTCCAGCAGCTGTAGCTGCAGGACATCTCAGCATTGCTGACTTCCTCAAAAAAATGGAGACATATTTTCTAGCCTTTAAGGTATGAAACCAAGGTTTGAAAATCTCTGCAAGCCATGGTTCTTCCAGTGGTGGGGGAGAAAAAAACCTACCCAAGACAGCAGGGAGCCACAGAAACTATTGCACTTCTTGGTGTGGTAACTAGTCACCCTTGTGGCAAGGAATCAGCAATCCAAAAAGCTCTGGGAGAATAAAGTCAAGCTGTCAGTGAGTGACCTGGCTTAGATGAGGTTCCCTCAACAGATCCAAACTGCTGGGGAACAGCAGAAGAGCCCTTGGAAATGGGGGTGCAAACCAGGAATCCTTAGGAGAAAGTTGTCTCAATTTCCTTAATGAAATAATAGGCCAAATGTTTCCAGCACAATCAGCATCTGCTGAAATGCTTGTTCCACAGAAAATTTTAAAATTTCTTAGAATGGATTTTCTTGATTAGCAATAAAGTTTTTCATACTGGCAGAGTTTCATATTAAATGTGCGTATCTCAGTTTGAACCAAAATATTCCTTTAACACGCGATTCTGAAAAATAACATCCATCCTTTGTTCTTTTTCCCAAAATTTCCTTTCTCTTTTGTCTGACCACAGACAAAATGGTCAGTGTTATGACTCTTCTCTACTACTAATTCTGTTGTGTGTCTTTGTGATAATGGTATCACAATATGAAGAAGGGATTACATAGCAGATTCTGAGATTTTGGTATGAGACACCTTCAAGCGACTTTACAGCACCTTGAGGGAAGTAGCTGATGAGCCTGGCTGCAATGAGCAGCTTTTCTTCAGGTGACAGGCTACAGATTCTGGCTTCCCCCATGAGAACTGAGAGCACTTGGCCATTTCCACAAGTGTTAAATTTTCTTATCTTTACAGGGCAGGATACTTGTCTGCAGGCTGAGGTGTAACATTTAACCCAGACTCCTTTTCTGGAAAAGCAAGAAAGAGGAACTGTGGAGGCAAATCTGCAAGAATTATCTTGTTCAAACACTAGGAGGAGAATAATTGCTCAAACAGTCATCTTTATAGAACTGCAACATGTGCCTAGGTTCTAGCTGGTCAGATGTACTCTCTGGTCCATGAAGATTCCAAATCCAGAGCTCACCTTCTACATTTTTGGTGTGTTGGTCACCATGGGAGATGATGAAGAAATTAATTCTCTGATCCTGAAGACCAGGAACTAGAATAAGTCGCTGCACTATGTTTTTCACCTGGCCATTGGAAAGTTGGATTGAGTTGGAACCAAATTATCTATCTGTCTTTCCTGCACTGGTCATTGACCTTGCTTTTGAAAAAACAATAAATGTAGAGAGACAGTCACCAAAGCAAGAGAAAGCTACTAAACAGAACTCTGCAATAATTCTTTTTCCTGAGCTAAAGACTTTCAATCCCTTTATCAATGTACTTGCAATTCTCATTTGAAAGTCATGGAAATAATAACTAATACTGAGTAAAAATAATTAGATATATTTAATCAAAAGTTAGAAAATGTGGTAAATAGCCATTGGAAATTTCTGACTAACTGTGCCAGAAAAGGCAGTTAACAAATCACAGTTACTATTCCAGAATTCACATTCCCAAGTGAAAACTGTAGCCAATACAAAATGAGTCAATGAATAGTACATTATGAAGTTTCTTTGGAGAACTTTTAAATCAGGTCCTGTGGCATGTGACTGCATCTATGTATTCTTTAGTGGCCAGGACAGGCTGTCAGTGAGGAGGGTAAGAGAAAAGGCCTGCTCTTAACCTCAAGCCATTAACACTTGTTTGATGAAATGAATCATGAGGGCTGGCTGTGCTTGGTGAGCTGTAAACAAAACCCCTTGTGTAAATATTCACTCAGATAAGAAGTAAATTCACTGCCACTGCATTTCTGCCATTTCCACCCACTCATATGTGCTGGAGCCACTGCATTTCAGGGTCACCTAAAATGAAAATTGAACTTGAAAACAGGTGTCATTCTACAGACAACAAGCAGTCACCTTTGTAAAGGTATTGTTCTGTCTGCCCAAAGATTTGGTGAAAACTAGGCAAATTCTATAGTATGTCACAGCATGGGAACCAGCCATCTTTGAATAAGGCAAGTTACAAAGAGTTCTTCTGTCTGGGAACAGTGCTCAGCAAACCAATCCTACCCATACTTATCCCCGCAGTGTCTGTGCACATGGCCTCCAGGGGCAAATCCTGCTGGGAAGTCTGAGCAAGGCAACCAATGAAGCAACAAAAGATGTTTCTCATGAGAGAATAGAAATGATCTGTTTTGCTGGCAGTCAGCTATTTCTGATAGAAATCCTGGTAGGACCTAAAGAGAGAGAAGATGCTTTTCAGCACCTCTGGGAAGAAGTCTGCATGGAAGGAACCACAAAGATAGATATAAGACTGTTCTTACAGATTAAAACCATTGTCCTAAATACCTCAATATCTTTTCTACACTTGTTAAATAGTGCCTAAGAATTACCAACAGTACTGGGAAGAAAAGAGCATCCCATCCCAATCTGTCAGCTGCACACTGTATGTGCTAGGAGAAATAGTTTGGGATCAAGAGCTGTTGATCTGCTCTCCACACGTTAAATGTTCTGCTCCTTTTATACATTAAATGCTTTGATTTCCTAATTGGGTTAGGAATTATATGGCTGTCAACTAAAGCATGGGACTTTGTTTTTGAATTTCCTATCTTTTAATTTTTAACAGTATCTTGAACTACTCTTGCTTTCAATGGGAAAAATAACTTACTGGCAAATTTTAGGAAGAAAGACTGAAAGTTAAAAAAAAATCCAAACAACCACCTACATTTATATATTTCTGCTAGTTATTTGCATTACTGTAATAAAAAAGGATAGGAAAAGAAGGAAGAAATGGCTGGCTTAATCTAAGCTCCCCACTTACATCATATCAAGGTTAATCAAAAGATCTCAGTAGGGATTCCTTCTGTAGTCTGCCCTTATTACCATTCCAGGGTTACTCTGCAGGAGTTCTGCTGTGTTTTTCATCCTTACTCAGAGGCAGCAGTTTTTTCTGTCTCTATGTACAGTACCACTTAATAGATTAAGGATGTAAGGAATTTCCTGGTATGCAAACAAAATAATGAAATAGAGAGAGTAGATCACTACTTCTAATACATTTCCACTAAATGCATCTCAATTCTTACACCATTTTGATTTCACTCACAATTTCCTGTCTGCTAACTCCTGATTAGGTCAGGATTATGTCCTTTTCCATTTCATTATTTTCTCCTGTTTCTTTCACTTTTCCTTTGACCCTTCATTCCCACTTGACTCCTTTGTATATCAATTACATGCCATGAATTTTTTCTGCCCTCATTCCATTCTCCTTTATCAGCTTTTTCCTCTGTTTCTTCATGTTGTCCTCTTCTTTGTCCTCACATCCTGCAATTTTAGCAAATTGCCACATTGGTGTGAATTCCTGGGGAACATCAGACACGTATGTCCTTCGAGGATAGCGGAATTTATCAACAATGAGATCTACAAATGAAAGCCAGTTTCTATTCAGGAAAAAAAAAAAAAAAGCTGAAAAAGTTAGAAAAGAGAGAATGATCTGAAGACTGGAAGTCATCTTAGGAGTCAAGGTAATAGGTTCCACTTTGGCTCTACTGCAGGCTTGATGAGTGACCTTGAGCAAATTACCCAACCTACATGTGCCAGGATGAGCAATTTACCTACCTGCTAAAATTACCATAACAATATTTCTGTCTTAGGAGTGCTGCAAAGTTTAATTAAGCTTGGTAAGCACTCAAACATTCTTCATTTAGTAAAATTACCCTCATTATGCATTAACCCACCATGACATTTTTCAGGCAGTAGGTGTCTTATCTTGTCTGTTCTAAACTTGAATATGACAGTATCCTTCAGCTACATTTTGCCAATAATTAAATTATTTTGGAAAATATATTAATTACAGCTGGAATTACAGCAATTTCTTGAAACCTCTAAAATACCTTTGAATATCACAAAACCCCTGTACAGACATGCAGCTGCAGAATTCACCCATCTCTTCTCTGCAACACAAATTCCTCAGCTGACTGCATATATCTGCCTTCAACGCACCTTTCCTTAGCATAGGACCTGCCTCTCCAAGAGGCTCAAGTGTTACTTAATTGCTGACACCAATAAATTTGCTGGCTCCACGTGGAAAAGGCTTGTCCCACATAACTCCTCCAAAAATTCCATTGAACATGATGGGATGCCTCAGCCTCCATGGCACACCTGTAACACTTTTTTCATGATGGAATTTCACCCCAGGAGCAAGACAGCAGCCAGCAGCCTGCCACTCTCACTGCAGAGGGCATGACAGTCAGCAGGTCACGGGACTGTGTCACCCAGGCTGTCTGATGTGGCCAGAAGCCCCCTGGCTCTGTGTAGCTGTTTTGTCAGTAATATTATCATACATAATAATCAAAATTATAATAAACCTTAGTTTCATGTGAGAGTCAGGATAGTGGAAGCACTTTGAAACTAGGCTTGATTTCCACACTTAGTCTTATGTAAGCACCTATTCATGGTAATTCAACTGCACACATCAGAGAGATTTTAACACAGTTTTGCACAAGGGTTTTGCAAAATGAAATCCAGTAAAATGTTTTTATCAGAAGTCAATACACTTCTTTTGATTTATTTCTGATCCGAATGCAGACTAACATTTTTTTCATAACTAAGCCACACCCCTGAAGATATTTCCAAGTTACTTTTTTCTGCAAAGATCTGGATAACATCTCATTTCTGAGGCTCTTGGCTGACACGGCTTTCTTACAAATCCCTCCTCCCTGAAAAGGGAAGCTGAAGCCTGCTTCTATGCATCTCAAAGGGAAATTCAGTACCTTTTTGTCTGACTGTTTATCATTTCTTGCAAATACTCAAATCTATTTCCTTTGGAAAAGTTTGTCTTTGTATGACAGGCATACAAATAGGTTTTATTATAGTACTCTATTCACTGCTGCAGCTTAGCCTGGAGATAAAAAGGAATTCATTTTCTAGATTTTTCCCAAATGTCAGCTCTATATTATCAGAGTTCTTAACTCAAGAAGAATGGGCAAATGAAAAGAATTATGAACCAATATATTATATCTGACTTCATGTTAGTGACCAAGAGCCCAAATTTACCCCCCAGTGAACTGAATCAAAGTAGAATCAGGACTGCAAGTTTAGGCAGAAAAGCACTGAGTCATCTGAATTTCAATAATAGTAACTTAGATCCTGCAATCTTTAAAATATTAATAGTGAACTCTGCTCACTGACTTAACCATACTGCTGTGTATGGTTTACTGTTCTGTAAAGGTCAGAAAGAATTGGATTTTCTTTCCCTCCTATTTTTTTCCTTTAGCAATCTTTGACATATATATCCAAGATTTTTTTTTAAGAAAACAAACCAAACCAAAAAATTACCTTTATCACACTAGGATATTTCTACCCTTGTAAAGCAAAGCAGCTTCTCATGACAGTAAAGAATCTGTAGATAATGATCTCCTGATTGCTCTCTTTCCTATTGTTTTCTTGCTGAGACTTGAAGGAAACCAGTCAGTGCAGGAGCCTCTCCAGACATGATTGTTGTATCTGTTTTTGCCACCTTAGCCACTACCTGTCAACATGTGATTTGGTTTTTAGGACTATTATTCAGCCCTATACAATTAGGATCAGATCCCAACTGATGGCTTATTTCAGGGAGGGCACCCGTGATGGCTTCTCTTATCCTATCCCTACCCAGTGAGTGTTCCTGCTATGGGAAACTTATCCCCACTTTCCAAATTTTCCAAATTTTCCAAATTTCTCTTTGCAGCAGTTTGCCCCCAGCTCAAGATTCTTCTTCAAATTGTGCTGACTGGGAGGTATTCCAACAGTAAGATTTGTGGCACCAGAGTGGTTTAGATGTGTCAGCAGCTGCAGAGGTTGTGCTGATTATCAGAGATAGATAGAAGATGGGTAGAAAGCTTCACATAGTCAATCAAAGTCAAGGTAAATATGCTTTAAAACAGAGTAGCAAAAATAAAGCAAAAACCCCACTACCTGAGGATTCCTACTGGGCTTCTTCCCTCCCAGTGTCTCATCTTCAAGAGCTGGACTGGGAAGCAAGAAGTGACTCCTGCCACAGCGAAGGCACACCCTGTGGCCCATGGCTCCAGGAGCATGTTGATCCAGGCACGGATTGCAAGACTATGCAGGCTGCGCAGCTCAGAGGCTCTGCTCTGAAAAGGAAGCATAACTCTTATCTTCTTAAACAACTGTATGCATTGCTGTCTTTCAGCACAAATGAGATATAAAATGGCACTCCCAGGAACCTCCTTCTCTTCATCTCACTACTAAGCTCCAGACAAATTGCTTCAACTATAAGCACAAGCTTAGTGTAAGTTTAATTGACTGTAATGGACAAGATGTACAAAAGCCCTGGTCCTCACAGGGTCTTCAACCACTCCAACATCTGTTGAGAGGACAACACAGCAAGGCAGAGGCAAACCAGCATGTTCCTGGCATGCATTCATGACAACTTCCTTCTCCAGCTGGTAGAGAAGCCAATGAGGAGAGGAGCTATGCTGGACCTCATTCTCACCAACCAGGAGGTGCTAGTGGAGAACACGAAGCTCAAGGGCAGCCTTGGCTGCAGTGACCATGAAATGGGGGATCCTTAGACCCTTAGTGCTGTGAGGAGGGTGCACAGCAATCTCACTTCAGGAGAGGAGACTGCAGCATCTTCAGAGATCTACTTGTTAGAGTACCATGGGACAGAGCCCCAGAGAGAACAGGGCCCAGGAAAGATGGTTATATTCAAAGATCACCTGCTCTAAGCCCAGGAGTGAGCTTCCCAACAAAGAGGAAGGCAAAAATAACAGGAGGCCTATGTGGATGAAGAAGGAGTTCCTGGACAAAGCTCAAACACAGAAAAGAAAACCTACAGAGGGTGGAAGCAAGAACAGGCAACTTGGAAGGAATATAAAGAAATTATCTGACAAGTCAGGGATCAGGATAGGAAAACTAAATACCTGGTAGAATTAAATTTGGCCAGGGATGTCAAGCTTCTATAGGTATGTTGGCAATAAAATGAAAACTAAAGAAAAGGTCTTTTTTTTAATGTTCAGGGAGCTAGAAGAAGTTTATCAAGTATTCTATGTTTTCTGACAAAGAATTCACAGAAATTTGCATTAAAATGCATTTTGTAGAGTTGTTTATATTGCCCTTGTTACTGTATCATTAGAGCTAAAGTAATTTTGGTTTTGTTGTGGGGAAGCAATGGAATTCTTACATGTTCTTTAAGCTATTTGTGTCCTTTAGTTTCTCTTTCCTCTAAGGATCAGAAATTAGGAAACAGTGTTCTCAGAGGTTCACAGGTATAGGTGGAAGTTGTCCCACACAGGCACTGTCCTGTTTTGGAAGATCCTGATGACATGGTAGCCCTGGAAAATGGACAGGAGGTGTCTCCACATACTTGGAGAGACAGATGACTAAACAGATGGAAGGAACCTGAGAACATCTCTCAGGCCTGCCCCCAAGAAACCTGAAATCCAGGCAACCTGAGATTCTGGGTCATACTGATGATCTTTGTTTTCTTTTAGCTTTACTGAATGTGGTGAATAAGACAGTGCTGCTGGCTAAGAGTAGCATTTTCTGCTGAGTGCCTTTCTTTTATAAACATCACCATTTCAGTCTGAAAAATGGAAATGCTTTGGACATGTGGCAATACTCCTGTAGAAGATTTTTATGCAAGCCTTTGAGTACAGCAAGCTGTATGTTGAGAAATGGGAGGCAGAGAAAGAGGCTTTTAAATATACTCTCTATCATTTTCACTCTTTATGAAGTCTAATTTGTAAAGGATCGTTGAACTATAAGTCACCACTATAACAAAAGTTATGAAATTTTGATCTAGAAGAAGCCATGTCTGAATAGCTTCAAGACTAATTTGTGGCTTTTAAATTTTTACTGACCATTAAAAATCTGTTTAACTATTTTTTCCCCCAGAAAGTTCTACCATTTTTATCAGCTCTACTTCTGAGTAAAGTAAATGTCTCCACTATTTATTCTTAAGGCAGTGTTTGTGATGAAAGCATAAACATATGGACTTAGATTCTACATTAAATGTAAAACTCCAGAAGTTATGCATGATTTTGAAAGCTCAATGAACCCTAACAGGCATTGTATTCTGCCCTGAGCTGTGCACGAAACCCAAGTACTAACCTGAATTTTGCATTTCAGTAGATGACAGTATCTAAAAGTGTCTAACTCCCTGTTGTGAATCCATCCAGCTAAGGACAGAAAATTTATAAAAAGCCCCTCATTGCACATGATGGAATCTATTTGCCTGATAATTGTAGTCCTGGTTCTATAAAGAGACCCCCAGCAGTTGCTAATTGCATCTAGAAACCTCATTACATTATACCAATTGGATTTTTAATTAGAAATGCAGATGGTAACTCATTTATTACTGTTGTAAGATCCAACTGGGAAAGAAATTTCAATTCGTTTTGGATGCATTCACCTTTTGGATGCTGGAAGAGAATGCGGAATTAGAATGGTAAAACTGTCTTTCAATAAAGATGTATTATTGCACCAAGGCTGAAGGTCGCAAAAAGTAAAAAGAAAAAGCATCTGTGAAGCCAGTTTCAGAAAAATAAAGAGCCCTACAAAGAATTCTGCTGGGATATTCAGCTGGGAAGTTGAAAAGTGAAAAGCTGGCTGAAATGATTCTGTGGAGTTATTAATATTCCCTTCTCCATTCTTTTGAATGGAGAGAATGAAGGTGAGCATCTCAGCCTACAGCTGAAATTCACTTTCTCACTGTACAGAAAAGAAGGCCATAATGCTCTTCTTCACACTGACAGCCCTGTAGAGCCTGTTAAGCCTGCAGTGCTGTGGGCTGATGTGCCCAGTACCAGCCCACATCCCGCTCCTGATCAGGGCCCGGCAGTCTCCTGATTACACAACAGATGCGGTTACAGTGTTGCACTTCGAGGACTGGTCATGACAACCCAGACTGTCAATTTTCTCTGTTTGCCTTGTCCTTTCAGAATATAAATGCTTCAGGAAAGTGTCTTTCACTTTCTATGTGTTTCCTCAGCCTGGAACAAAGCAGACCTGACACAGACAGTAAGATCAACCACTACAGCACAGCTCTTCCCTCTGGAGGTTTAAGTGCTTCTCCCCTATTTTTGTTCAGCTGAGGCTTCTCATTTCATTTGTTTTATTTAGAACCATTTGCTCTCTTTCTTCCACTTGTATGCCATCAGGAAAAAGAAGTGTTCTTTCACTGTAATGAAGTCACTTGAAAATAAAACGCCATTAGGTGGTGTCAACCTGAAGAGGCGAGCTTTATCAGCATTTTGGAGACTTGGTACAGCAGCTGAACTGCTTCTGCTACAGACACATTTGTGCATGTGAATCTCTGTCAAGTGGTCCTAATAATAAGTCTTCTTGCCTGCAAATTGTGTGAACACAGAGCTAGCCTCAGATGAGAGAAGAGTAACACAGCAACAAGGACACAGATTCTCCTAAAGTATTTTGTTACCCTTCAGGAAAGTGCAACCTTTCCTCTTCTCACATTTTTTTCACAGTAATGCTACACTTTCTACTGAGAGTTTGGGTATTTAAAAAGAATTAAAAGCTTTTACTTCAATTTATAATGTGAATTATTAGAATTACAGTTGTGATTTCAGAAATACTTTTAATCTTTTACAAGTAAATGTCAGAGCCTGCAACACATTATTCTGGATAAGTGAATGGCTGTCATGCTCTCTTTCTATGAAACCAGAAAATTAAATACAGGCACCAGATAAGGAGCTAATCCTGCTACAGCTGGAGAGAGAGCATTTTCTTTTCTCTTTGGGTAAGATGGGTGCAGGAATAGCCTTGCTGGCTTCCAAAGCCAGCAGGCTACTCCACATCAGGAAAAGTAGAAAATGCCATATATAATTTAGCTCATTTGATGAATCCTGTTTTAAGACCCTGGTGTTAGTTGCTTTAACATGATCAAATTTAAACTGTCCAACCTGCCTGTTTGTATTTTATTTTTCCTGTTTTGTTCCCCTTTTATTTAGAAATAAATTAATTAATAAATAAACCATCAATCTACTTGGTGTAAAGTTTCACTCCAGCACAGGTACTTGAGGTTTACTGAAAGCAGGCCTCCTGCTAAGCTACTGTTTTCCTGTTCTGATGGAAAATTTAAAAAAAAAAAAGGCTAAAAAAAAAGCCAGATTATGAATTCTGGAACAAAGTCTGTTAGCACGAGGATGGTAGTCTTGCTAAATGTTGACAGCTGTGCTGACCACACAGTTTGTCAGTTGTACTTGAGGTGCTGCAGATCAAGGAGACTCTCCTATGGAGCTCAGAGGTAATCAAGGAGTATCAAAGAGCAACAATTGTCATCCAGACCAGCTTCACAAAGGGGAGAATGAGAGGTGAATGAAAAGGAGGAAGAAAGGAAACCAGCACAAATGGAAGATTGCTCTTTTTTTCTGCTGTTTTCTATTCATTTTGTATTGCACAGGGAGATCAGGGTACAGTGGGATGATCATAGTGGGCTGTCCATAAACAGGCTCTTTTCTGTAGGATCCCCACTCCACTTTGCTGAAGTCACCAGGCAGTGAATGACTCAGGAGAGCTCCAGGAGAAGTGACTGCCATAGGGTGCATAAAGCTGAATGCTGCCTTGGAGAGCTGGGCTGGTGCAGCATTCTATTTACAGGCTTATAGATAGCATGATCCTCATGCAATGAAACCCAGGATGAAACTCCAGGAGGTGTAATGAAAAAAACCGAGATGAATTATTCTGCATTTATAGAAACACATTTTAGAATCCTAACAAACACTGAACTGCATTTTTATGCAAAAGCTTCTGCCACTTGCTAAACAAGCATCTTTACTAGCCTCTGTTGTGAAAACTATGCACCTTAGACCGAGAAGCTGCATCAGCTAGTTAAGAAGAAAGGTATGGAGTGCAGATCAGTGAGTGCTTTTACAGATTTGTCATGTCTGTTGCCTTGATTTCCCAAAAAGGCACCATTACAAAATACACTGTTCCTCTATATGCTTGTCACAAATACCATCCTGCATCAATGAAGTCAATCCATCAGCATATCTCTTTCTCTCTGAACAGTTTAGCAAAAGCAAGAAAATATTAAGCACAGAAATGGCTATTGAGTACATACACATGAATTGTTAGTATATTGCACATTGACTTGAGTTACAAGCAATACATGGAGGAAGGGGCTTAGCTCACTTACTACTGTACTATCTCAGCTACAAAAATTAGAAAAAAAGGGAAGTAATACCTTTTTGGGGTACCTACCTCCATCTATACAAAGTACATAACTGCAGTTGGGCAATTACATAGGGACTTTTTCTTTACAAGTTTCAACATCAGAACAATTATTTTAAACTTTGAAGGCAAGGATCACCATGGAAACATAATGAGGTATTGAGAGTGATCTGACTGATTGACAATGTCATAGCAAAAGAAGATTGACATGAAAGGCAAAGATAAAATTCACCGTGTTCTGAGGCACAGTTTCTCTAGCAGCTGAATCATTTGGTTTCATTTTCCAGACATTAATGTTACATGAGACTTTCTTGACCTTATTCAAAGAGGAACACTCTGCAGAAGTTGCATTTTCTCTCTGACATATTGCCAGTCCCAGGGAGGGTGAAATCACTGAGGAATTTTCTGTTTAGGTAACAGAAGGATAAGACCCAAAAGAAAATATGTAAGTCTTTGTTAAGTGCAACCCTGCTACAAATCTGTGTATTGGTTTGATCTTACAGAACCATAGAATTGTTAAGGTTGGAAAAGACCTCCAGGTCGTCGAGTCCAAGCTTTGACTGAACACCACCATATCAACAAAACCGTAGCAGTAAGTGCCAATTCCAGTCATTTCTATAGCATTTACAGAAATGGTGACTCCACCACTTCCTTGAACAGTCTGTTCCAGTGCTTAACCACACTTTCAGTGAAGAAATTATTCTTGATGTCCAACCTGGATCTCTCCAGCACTGCCTGACACCATTTCCTCTTGTCCTGCCACTTGTTACCCCGCAGAAGAGACCAACCCAACCCCCTCCTGGCTACGGCCTCCTTTCAGGGATTTGCAGAGAGTGATAAAGTCCTTCCCAGGCCTCTTCTTCTCCAGGCTAAACAACAAGAGCCCCCTCAGCTGCTCCTCACAGGACTTGTGCTCAGACCTTTCACCAGATCTACTGCCCTTCTCTGGACACGCTCCAGCCCCTCAATGCCCTTCTTGTAGTGAGGGGCCCAGAACTGGACACAGCACTCGAGGTGTGGCCTCACCAGTGCCCAGTACAGGGGATCAATCCCTGCCCTGCTCCTGGTGGCCACACTATTGCTGATCCAGGCTTGGATTCCTTCCTGGCCACCTGGGCTCACTGCTGGCTGGTCTTCTCAATACCAAAGTTAGATGAAGTGTTGCCCACATTTCTCTATGGAAAACAGAAGGTACTTGTAATCTTCAAATGCTTTGCAAATGCATTGTGGTTTTGTCAAGTTTTTCAGAGCATGGAAAGGTCAAGAATGGAAAAAGTCCTGGCAGAACAGTTATTTCAGCTGCTCATTTGGATATTAACTTCTGTTTTGGAATGTCAAACCATTTCATTTTTGCTTATAATATACTCACAGCATTTAAAGAAAATATTCTCATCCATAGTGAATAAAATACTTCATTCCATCTGAAATTGTATTTTTCATATCCTTGTTCACATTAAAAAACCCAACAACCTTTGACTATTTTAAATTTAGCCTGATCTGACTGCCTTGGACTAGAAATGTAAAAAAGAAGTAATTGTTTCCATTTCTTGGAATCATCATTTCAAGTGCAAACCTTCCTTTTCTGCCTTTGCTATCATGTAAATTTATACATCTTATGAAATAAAATTCTTCCAGTCCCACGTGAGAGTTTTAACCTAAGAAGATGCCTTAATTTCTGTGAACAACTAAACAGGGGACTATAGCTATTAACCTGTCTGTGATCTGAAATCTCATAAAGAAGGTTGGCTTTGCTTGTTTGCTCTGAGCTGCCAGCTCAGCCTTGGCTCGCTCTGTCCCATGGCTCCCTCTAGCTTATGCCCTTTTGTTCAACTGTTGACTCCCATTCACTAGCACTTAAAAAAAGTCTCAAGCATATGAGCATATTTTTCTTCATGCCACAGTTTTTCCTTTTCTATCTACTAGTTGACCTATTTTTGCTAAATCTACTCATTATTCTGGACAATTTTTCAGCTCCCAAAGTACTGGGTACACACTAAGTCTTTAAACTGGCCAAGAGGTACAGTTGGCATTAGCAGAAACAAAGTTCAGGGACTCAGTTTTCAGTCCTTTCTCTGTGACTTTAGGCCAAAGAGTCTGATGTAAAGTAGTCACAGGACAACAAAATAATCACTCTTAAGACAGTTCAAGTATGACAGTGATGCAGATGTTAAAATAAGCCCTGACCACAAGGGTCCTTCATGTCATGACCATTTCTGTTTTTCTCTTTAACAACAAGCAAAGAATAAACTCCATTACCTCACTGAGAAGCCCGTAGGGAGCCAATCATGATGTTATATCAACTGTGGATATTCAGTGCCTGATTTCTGTGGTACGGAGACCTATGGGATCGTGCACATTCTTCCTGTAACAATGCCTTCATCTCATTTTTGGTGCCGAGTCCATAATCATGTGACTAACATGGAATGCCTTGTAGGGGAAAGGCTCGTGGCTGCTCTGTGTCTGATCCATGTCCGTTCTGTCAGGAAAGCCAGACAGATTGCACCCTATGGACTTTGCAATGTGGCCTCTTAGGAGCACAAGTGGCTTTTCTGCTCTCTTAGTTACTGCTGCACCAAAGAAGAATCTAGAGTGGGAATCCTGGGATAAATCTCTGCCAGGAGGAGCTGCAGGGCATCTACAAGGCACTTAGAGGAAAATGGGAAAAGGAGAGAAGAAATAAAAATAGGGGAAATAGAAATACCAAGACAAAAACATCTCTATGGTAAAAAAAAAATCCTGTAGGAAACATTTATTTACAGAAACTAGGGGAGAAGATTGGTCATAACCAATCCATAACCAGATCATAAATGGTCCAATAATCAGCAAACACTGCAAGCTGCTAGCCACTGCAGTAAAATATATGGAGCAGCTTTGGGTGGGAAAGTCTCCTGGACATGTTGCAACCCATGGGTCTCATGTCTCTTCTTCCCCAGAGTTTCTATAAGCAAGTTTTTAAGGAACAGGTTTTAAAGTGCAGAGGTACTTGTTACCCAAGAGCTTGGTGTTTAAATACACTTAGAGATCTGAGTGACAGATCTTTAGAGGCAGATATTTAAAGCTTTTCTGGCACCTAAAGACTTGCAACAGCACCAAGTTACTTAGGTGCCATTGAAATCAATGGAAGTTCTTGGCTTTTATCCTTAAAATGAGGAAAACAACAGTTTAATGAACACAGTTGCTAGGGTAGCTAGTAGAGATACCAAGTTCTCCCTTTTTGTGTGGAAGTGGGCACACTCGGTTACTATTACGTGTCTGTCCTGTTAATGCTCTCTGCCCTGTTAATAGCTGGCAGCTTCTCCTTTGCCCTCAGGGGCTTGTGACCTCATTTCTGGGCAGAGGGTGCCAGGCAGACATTCCTCCACCTTCATCAGCTCAGAGGGGCCAGATGTGCAGCACAGCAGCAACCAGCCAGTAATGAGTACCTAAGGTTATCTCAGAAGCAGTGATGCCCCAGCTGATTCATATTTATGATTCATATTGGGAAATGCTATCATTAAAACAACATTTAGGGACTTGAGATTGCATTAGGTTTTTTTGTTCCCCATGGCTGGTGTCACCCATATTGATGCACAAATTAAAAGTAACTGATGATTATTGAAAAGTCTCTGGGAGACATTTGGTGAATTGATTAAAGAGGAATTCTGAGGGGTATTTCCTAGACATGTCCTCTGGGCATGAAATTTCCTTGCATTCTCAGGGGTAAAAAGTCATGGAAAGATTTCTTGCTACAGCTGTGCTGTGGTCCCATAGGCTGGCATCTTCTAAAATTCTGAATAGTGGTGCTACAGCTTGTTGAATTAGGATCTTACATAAGGTGCGTTTCCAACTTGCATTTATGAACAGCAGTGCTTTACAGACTTATGGGAAAAGATGAAAATTATTAGCATGAAGTTTGGTTGGATCTTGGCAAATTATATAGTCATTCCTGAGTCTTTCAGGAGCTTGCCTGCTGCCAGAATGAAAGAAGGAATGTGAGTTAGAGCTTCTAACATGCATTGATCACCTAAATCACAATTTTTCCTCGGGGAATATTTTCAGCCTGAAAACAGAATACCTACTGAAAATGTCACACTGATGTTAGCTCAGTACTGCACTGATTTATTCAGTAGGGTACTACAGAAGGTAAATGGCTACTATATTATGAATTAATTATACATCCTAAAGTGGATTATTGTTATTGCTGTGGTAGGTAAGAGTAATTACACAGCTACTAACCCTGTGCTTAGGTGTAATAGGCTACATATTTTTTCTGTTTCAAAAATCCTAGTATTTTTTAGTTGAAATATCTAGTAACATCTCTAATGTTAAAATAAGAAATACTTTTCAGCTGAAGGAGTGTAGATTTAGATTGGACATAAGGAGGAACGCTTTAACAATGAGAGTGGTGGAACACTGGAACATGTGGCCCAGAGAAGTGTTCAAAGTCTGGATGGGGCTTTAAGCAACCTGGTCTAGTGAAAGGTGTCCCTGTCCATGGCAGGGTGTTGAAACTTGATGATCTTTAAAGGTCCCTTCCAACCCAAATCATTCTATCCCTCTATGATTGTAATGGATGAAGTTTCATGTATAACAGAAATAAGAGGAAAAGCAAAAGAGCTGACACTAGAAGTTAACTAAGAAAACAAGAGTGGAGCATGTGGAAGCCAGCAGTATCACTGGGACAGTATTCTTAGCAGGATATACATGACATAAGCTGATGCAAAAAGGTTTTGAATGCTCTCTCTTGCCAGGGATATCAGATTAATTAGGTGACAGTGAAAAAAATATGTTTAACTATCTAGATTGTCATTTCATAAATCAGTATCAACAGAGGAAATGTCTGCTGACTCTCAGACAATTTCATCCTTCTTTAATGTACCTGGCTATACATAGCTGAAGCATATTAACAAAAGAAACCTCTGAGATGAAAGCTCGGATGAAACACCAAAACAGCTCATGCAACAAACAGTAATCAGGTTTTCTTGATACAAGTACAACGACTTTAGCTCAATTCCTTAAACTTATGTAAGAGGATAAATTAGGTTGTGATCCTGTACCTGAATTAGCAACTCTATGGCTTCAAACAATTTGTCCTGGAAGAAAGTGAAGTATTGCAAAGTTGACTTCCCTCCAATCCCACACTGCTTTCACTGGGAAGGAGTTACATTGGAAGTCCAGCGATCAAGCACACCCTCCAAACAGTCTGTCAAATATTGGCATTACAAATATTCTCCACATCTGTCACTTGACACCAAAAGATGCCAAAGAACTCTGATGGGTCATCCTGTTCTCTGAGCTGTATCTCACTGATCACCTAATTTGGAAAATCTTCTATGGAGAAGAACTTTCTATAGAAGAACTTCACTATAGTGAAAGGCATGTTCTTGATCTGACTGATGGGCCTTCTGCAGCAGCAGAGAAACAGTTATGCTGGGATTTAGCAAGTGTCCTAAACTACAGCTCCTGACTGTTCCTCCTGGATGTCTTAGTTCTGAGCACAAATTTTCTCTCAACTTCTTATTGACATCCCATCCCACCAAGATGTCACTGTGTGGCATTGACTCTTTATTGTCCTCCCTTTGGCCCCAGCCAAACTGTTCTCTTTCAGAGGATTCATGGGAAATTCTGGTGAATTACTTGGAAATAGGCTCTCATACTACCGTATCACTGGTCAGAGCTTCTTGGGCACCTTCTGGGAATGGCTGGCATTGTTCAAAGTACTCTTCTTGCTGTCCCAGCTTCTACATTTTTCACCCGTAGATCCTCTGCTCCTTTCATTTCTTAATATCATTATTCATTCTTAGAATAATTTGGTGGTTTCCCTGCTCCCTTTTTGTCTAACTTCTCCCTCATAAAGAAAAGCTCACATTTTGTTAGCAACATTGTAATGCTTATCTGTAAAGCAACACCATTCATAAGCAAATGTTTAGATAAGAGTGAGAGCAGAACAAACATATGACAACTTCCCTCTAAGACTCTCCTTGTTTACATCACCTTTCAGCTCAGAGGACCTTCCTAACATGTTTTTATTTCAATATTTAGAAACACACAGTTGGTCTCACTATCTTTCAAATAGTTTTCAAGTCTTCTCTTGCACATAAGAAGATTATTGCATCCACAACATCCCTAGCAAGGAGCTACACAGATCTGCATCTAGTTTTTGTGCAGTCGGGTCCTTTTGCTTGCAGTGGACCTGGTTCCCATTAACTGCATTTTAGTCCTATTTCTAGCATGTAAAGAGATGATGAACAGTTATAACTTTTTCCTTGTGGTGATTTGGTAAACCTTATTTATATTTTTTCATGAAAGTTGTTATTTCTGCATAAGGAAGTTTCAGCAAAGTCAGTTGTTCCTTTGATTGTATTTTTTGCCTTCCTCTTACCCTCTGCAGTCCTCATAATTCTTCTGACATAAATGTTTATATTTTCTTAATTACCATAAGCACTGAACAGATGTTTACATGGAACTGTCAATAATAATACCAAAATTTCATTGCTCCTAAAAGCAATGGTCAGCCTAGAGCCCTTGTATGAGTTAGAATTGCTTTCTTCTCCACACAAATCATGTTACACTTATGCAAACTGAATTTCATCTGGCCTTTTATTGCCCAGGTCCCTTGGGTTTTCATCTTTTTGCAGCTCACCAGGCTGCACTCATCCTAAATATGTTGAATAACTGTGCATCATCAGTAATCTTTGTCACTTTGTTGTTGAATCCTTTTTCCAAATCATGCATGAACAAGTTGAACAGCACAGATCTCTCCACTGATGACATCACTCTGTCACAAGTGATGATCATTTATTGATCCCTTCCATCTCCTGTGTCTTGGCAAATTGTCCATTCCAGGACCTTTCCATTTATGCAAATGATCACAAAGTAGAGCAGGGATTGGTAGCATTAATTGAAAAAGTATGTAAATCTTGCAGAAAGGTACATGAGGAAGAGCAGTCTTGATGTGCTCTTGGTCCAGAAAGCTGACTGTATCCTGGGCTGCATCAGAAGAGTGACCAGCAAGCTGAGGGAGGTTATTGTTCCCCTCTGCTTCACTCTGGTGAGACCCCACCTGGAGTTCTGAGTCCTGCTCTGGGGTCTCCAGCACAGGAAGAACATGGACCAGCTGGAGCAAGTCCAGAGGTGGGCAAAAAAATTCTTGAAAGGCTGAGAGAGTCATGGTTGTTCAGCCTGAAGAAGAGAAGGCTCCAGGGAGACGTTATTGCAGCCCTTCAGTACTTAAAGGGGGCTTATTTGAAAGATAGACTTTTTAGTAGGGCCTGTAGCAATAGAACAAGGGGTAATGGCTTCAGACTATAAGAGGATAGATTCAGTTTAGACATACAGTAAAATTCATTTATAATGAGACTGCTATACACTGGCACAAGTTGCCTTGAGAGGTTGTGGATGCCTGGAAACATTCAAGGTCAGATTGAACAGAGCTCTGAGCAACCTGATCTAGGTGAAGATGTTCCTGTTCATTGCAAGGGGGTTGTACTAGAGGACTTGTGAAGATCCCTTCTGAACCAATCTATTATTTTACAAGAAATAAATGGCTTAGAAAATTGCTGTTTGTCTTCTTTCTATTTGAACATTGACTATTTGAACACACAAATCTTTCTTTTCCTCAAGTGTTTTATCAAAGCCAGTTCAATTGTGAATAAAATGTTATAGTTTTGAGGATGTGGAGAGAAATTGAGTGCAACAGAGGACAAACTCTTTTCTATTAAGACTGCCTTAATCAACACTTACTTGAGAAAAAAAAAAGGAAAATAAACAAGTAGGCCTTTATGTATTAAAGAAAAAAGTACTTCTTAAAAGGTTCTTCCAATATTAAAATCTCTCCTCACAAGAAACATATGGGGACATTAATTTCCAAGACTGACACTGATACACAGTGAGCAGCTAATACACAATAAAATGTGAAAAGACACATTTACCAGAAACTGACATCAAGGAGTGTGTTTTTAAATCATAGTCCATAGAGCCTGAAATTCAAGCAGCAATTCAAGTTGTTTGTAAGTTATTCTAGGGCTAGAGAAAAGCTCTAACTCAGCTATAGAAACGAATTGAGTGTGAGACAGTCCAAATGTGACAGCTCTGAGTATAGCAAGCCCATTTGAAACTGCTTCAGAACCATGAGACAAAGTTTTTTTAAAAAAATCTAAAAAGTATACAAATATGATAGGTGGAAAGACAGGTGTTTGAAGTACAATGGCATGGTGAATTACACACTTTTGCAGAGGTGAAATTATGCCCTCTGACTGACAGATTCTGTCTATACAGTCAAGCCTATTGTAATTACTTGTCCAGATCTTCATGAGTATGTAAATACACTCATACTTCCTTTCTTTTCTGAATGAGATGTAGTGAATAGTTCTGCTAGGTTTTTCTCTGATCCTCAAAATAGTCCGATAAGGCTGTTGGAGTTGTGGCTCTTTGAGACCTCTACTTCATTCCTTAGTGGGACAAGGAATTGTGGTATCTGTCACAATGAACTGCAATTCACACTGCAAGCCAAAGACTAAAGACATGCAACCAAGCTTAGGCCAATAAATCCATATTCTCATGACTTCTTATAAATCTGTAGTCTGCTGCTGCCTGGTTCAGCCCTGGGAGCAGCAATGGATCCTTGATGGCAGGGCAAGAACGACTCGTGACACAGCTCGCCTGCAGGAACATCAGCAACGAAGAAGTGGGAACGACAAAGTAAACCTGGAAAGCAAAACTTTAATAATGTACAAATAAAGGAATAAGCTCCATAAAATATGGGGTAACTTCAAAGACCTTGAAATGGGGAAAACACGACAATATTTACAGTGCTGGCTGAGGGCAGGGAACCAATGAACAACAAGAACTACAGACATTACCTTATATGGAGAGCATAACTGACCAACCACTAACAAGAGCTCAGAACATCTCCTTATTTGGCATGAACATATTAATATAATTTTTCCCATGATTCCATGCACCTCCCCATAACTTAGCTAGATGTTATCCTCCTTAGCATCCTGTTTTCCATGGTCTCAGATTGATGCCTCCTGTGTACTCAGCTGAGCCCAAGTCACTCTCCATTCCAGCTGGTCTGACTCTCACATCAGTCTAATGGCTCTCCGCTCAAGCTTGGGTCACAGGCTGACTGAATATCAGTCCACTCTCTGTTAGCAACAGATATTTGAAGGTGAGAATAAAAGTATTAATTGTTCAAAGTCTCCCCAGCCCAAAGTTAAAAAAACTTGAGTCACAGAAAGTCAATTAAAAATGTAGACAGAGATTTTCATTCACAGGTATCTCCAAAAAAGTAACTATTTCCCAAGCTTGATGTCTACCCTAATTTCTTTGTATGCAGTCTAAACTCGTTACATACCAGATGTTTTGTAAAATGTGTTTACTATCAGTTATTTATATACTTAGTGGGAGGGTATTGCTGTCAAAGTTGTGAGCTTCCAGGCACTAGTACTACAAAGAAAGTTTTGTGTCTGGCTTTAGGAGGAGAGAACAATCTCAAAAGATTCACCAGGATAAGCAAAAGAAAAGGAGTTTGGTACTTCCCAGTGTCTTTGCCAGAAATCATCAGGAACATCTATATAAGAATCCCAAACTAGAAGTATCAAGAATGAGGGCAGTAAAGAAAACAGGATTCAGAAGGTGGTGGGGCTTCCTAGGAAGGCAAGGCCCCATCCTGGTGGACAGGATACTAGACAAGGCTTATATTTCAAATTGAGGGTAACCCTGAGAGTACACGGATGTTGCTCTCAACATTAAAGCATCTCAACACCTATACATGACTGCAGGCCAAAATCTCAGGAACCTAGGTAGGAGATGATGAGTAAAGAGTATTTAGTACAAGTGAATTACATGGTTTTCTGCACCTCTGACCTTGGTTTCCAATCTAAAGCATTTGTCATCGTTGCTGTACAATAGTACAGTCTATTGAGCTTGTCTAGTGCTCAAACTGAGATGAATGAAAGAAATGCATCTCCCAGAAGGCAGTGGACCCAAAGGAGTATGGACAGACTCCCTAGCCGATACCCAGAGAAACTCTGAGGAGTGAGGTTGTTCTGAGACTGCTTTCTGCCAGGTGGCACTGCCAAAAGTCATGCCGTGGGAAGGCAGAAACCGGCAATTGTTATCCATGGAAGAGATGCTGAGGGATGCTCCATCACTCGAGGGTGTCTCTGACTGCAGATTAGCACAAAACCCAAAAGTTTCCTCTAATCAACAAAATTGGAAAACCCTCTGATACTGTTGATCACAGAGCTTGCAAGGTAGTCAGGAAAAGGACCTCAGAGGTGCTTCTAGAAAGCAATATTGAGGAAAAATAAATTGGTGCTCAGTCAAGAAAAATAATATCTCTACATCACAGAAACATAATTCAAAACATGCTGTGAAAGAAATTCTGTCCAGAAGGCAAGTAAATATTACGTTATGTATTAGAACAGTGCTATTATAGACTAAATAGCAAAGCTGATGTTTGAAAATTGAAAGAAAAAATAACCCCCTCCATTTGTTTGCTTTTAAAATCAGAGATAGATTTGGTAGAATCTGATGGTATCAAAGAACTGATTAACAATAGGAATTCTTTTCTTATTTGGCTGCAAAGATGCACAGCTTAAAACAGAATTTTAATATTCTAGGCATGATATGCTAATGAACAGATATGAAGTCTCAGAAAGTTGAGATACAGTTTTTCAATTTAATCTTGCTGACTTGGAACGGAGAAAGAAAAGGTTTTCTTTCATAACCATTACTTTGTATTTGCACAGAATAAACAGGTGCAATATTGACATGACAAACTAGAAAGCAGGTGTTTTAATTAAAACAGCCATAGGAAGGATCATTTGCAATGTCTTGAAAACCACAATTAACTGTTCTCTGTGTCTCAGTCTTGATGGAGCTCATTTAGAAGGTATCAGAACATTTAGAGAGTGCTGTGAATCAATTGTTTTATATCTCCTACCTTGTAGGGTGACTGCAGAATATTCATTCTGCCTCCAACATAGCTTAAGTCAACATTAGAAAATCCCCTGCACTGTAGCCATAGAGTTAATTGTCTTCATTCACATTCAGGAGTTATTCATTATGCAAAGATCTGAACATTAAGCAGACCTCCCTGTGGTGGGTAGGTAGTGTATAGCTTTGTGGAGGCTCCCTACATAGAGGAGAAAATCACCCTCAAGGTGTGGGTCTATGGAGGCATTCTACACCCGTGTCCAGGATGCAGTCCACAAACCAGTGTGATCTTCTCAGACTGTGGGGCTGGATGGTCCCTCAGTGCTGATTCTGTGTTGGGCTGTTCAGGATTTCTTCAAGGCTGCAGCAAAAGCAGGAGGGAAGAGTCTGGTTCTGAGGACCTCACAGAAGAACTGTGGCTGCTCCCTACACTCCAAGCATGGCTAATGATGCTGTGGGGACATGGACTTCTGCCTGCCCAGAAACACAAGCAAAGAAGGTATTTTAGAAAGACCTGTAATAAAAGGAAAATCATCATTATTCTAATGCTTTGTTACAAAAGGTGAGATTGTTTCTCACTGTACTTTGCTCAAAGTATTCACTGTTTCAATTGTCCCAATTCAATGGGATTCCATGCTACAAAACCACTGTCACAAATACAATTCTAGTACAGACAAATTACCATGAAGACTGAAATAGTAATACTTTCTGAACATTGCCCTTCTATTAAATAGCTAATTCTGACAACACTGTGTGACGGCAAAACGGTCATGGAAAGAGAGCCTGTAAGATTTAAAAACTATCCCTGATGAGAATTGAGGCTATGAATTCAGATTGATGAATGGGGACACTTGCCTAGAGATGCTGTGGTGGTTCAGCCATGAACTCTTCTACTATGCCATCTCTTAGGGACTCTCAACTCTGATGCAAGGAAAGATCAGCTCTCAGTGAATCAGCAGATGAAACTACAGTTGTTTACAAGATGATGTGAAATAAATATGATGTCAATAAACTGACATTCAATTTTTTATTTTACTGAATATTTCAGGGTAGCAGTGGTAGCAATCCAGGAACTACTACCCAGGCTGGAGATTCCTGCAGGTGGTATGGGTAGCCAGAGACAGAACCATCACAGCTGCCACAAAGGCAGTCACCCTTACTGCAAAGCAAACTGTAAGCCAAGCTTTCACAGCTAACCCTATTTATTGCTCATCAGAGAATAAATATTGGGGAAAGTTATCATCTGCCAACTTAGTGATTCTGGTGGGATGGAGGGTGTCAGTGCTTGGGGGGTTATTCTTGTTAGGTGACCATCAGGGTTTCAACTTTCCCCACACTTCCAGTAGGATGCCAAATGGGAATAGAACCCTCATGATCACCATGCCATGCTCTGCAGTCCTTTTTGTGAATTAAAGCTTCTAGCAATCATGCAGCATGCTGCAGCCAATGAGGATCTGACTTTTCTGGTATAGTTATCACCTGCAGTTCTCAGTGGCTTCAACTGTGCTTTAGGCCAATTAAATATTCTTCCTACAAGAAAAGGATACTGCAACTAAGTTAAAATGTTTGGACATAGAACCTTTTTCTTAAAAAAAAAAAAAAAACTGCACCATATTTTTTTTCTGTTGAAAAAGCAATAACATTTAGTGCTGAGCCTTTTTTCCAGGATATTTGATTTTTTCACGAAAGAACCCAAATTCTCCGTGGGGTAACTTCTCTGCATTTTATAACTAGATCTGATTATCTAATGCCTGCCTTTTCTGAAAATGTAGTATATTCTTTAAACTCTTATTTTCCCATAAATATTTCGGTTGCGCTTTATATGATTTTCCTTTTGGGTCCTTTTTACTATCAAGTTCTCCACAATATGATGCTCATCTAGTTCTCATTCCAATGTTGAGGTCCTTGTCAGATACTTCCATAAGAAGAGCCCTTTATGTAGTTCAAACATTTGTTACCCTCTAAATCCCACTTTTCTGCTTTTTTTCAAGCCAGTGCTGCCTCATTATCCCTTTCATCTGTACAGTTTGCAAGGCTCCCCCTCCTATTAGAACAGTGCCTCCTGGATTACTCCACCTTTCTAAATCAAATGGTGTGATTTCCTTCATGTTTTTCTGTCATGGATATTTGTTAACAATCACCAGCATGTGAAGTGACATACAAACCAGAGACAAGCACACTCTCAGTGTAAGGCTGTAATCTTACAGAAACATTGGTATTTATCATCTGGTAATGAGTTTGAATTTAATGGGACCATTCATGTGTATAAAGTTTCTTCCCCTTGCAAGACTTTGCAAGATTCTGGCCTAAATAAAGGAAATAGATATTTAGATTATTCGCAGCAGAATCACAACATGACCATTTCCTGAAGCCAACTTTTTCTCCTTCCATATTTCTTTCTATTCCATCTGCCAGCATCTCATTACATCTACTCTGAATTCCCTTCTCCTTCTGCAGATTGGCTTACAAATTATGTGGGACTTTTATGAGTTATTCAGATGCATATCCAGGACACAGGAAAACACTTTCAGCAGCTTGGAGGCACCTTCCCTACTCCAATATGCTTGAGAATTTTCTGAGCACTGTGTAAATACTGACTAAGAGACAAGACCAGGTTTCAAACATACAAGCTCCGTATATTTTCAAACCATATATACATTAGCTCAGTGTACACTGAAGTCACACACACTAAGGATATGCCTAAGTGGTATCTTTTGAATGTATCTGTTTCCTCATTTTGTCTGTTTCTCTGATATTTTCCACCCAAAAATGCTGATCAGGAAGGTGAAATAAGGCCTTAATTATTCCCTATTATACTGGAGAAATTTAATTTGAAATTGCAGATCTGTGAGGTACACCAATGAGCACTTATATGTTCAAGCTGCCCCTTCTGATGCCACCTTACTTAGCCTTTGCTTCATCTGCATATCTGACACTATTAGGAGACACTTTTTTGTTTGAGAATTGTGCATTAAATGACAGTGTCCAGATAGCAAGCACAGGCCATGTATATTGATAACACCATTCAGTGAAGGATCAACCATGTGCAGAAAAAACTTTCCACTGAGAACAGGCTGGGCTGGGGAGAGGGTTGGGGTTGAGAGGGTTGGGGTTGTTCATCCCATAGAAGAGAAAAACCAGGGGAAATTCATTGAGGCTTTCACTACTTGAAGGAGGCTTATAAGAGCAATCAGGACAAGCTTTATAATGGGGTCTCTAGCAATAGGACAAGGGTAACGGTGTTAAAATAAAAGATGTTACATTCAGACTAGATATATAGAAGAAATTTTTTTCACAAATGGTGGTGAGTCCAAAGAGTGGTAGATACCCCATCCCTGACAACATCCAAGGCCATTGATCCAGTTGAAGATGCCCCTACTAATTGCAGGGGGTAGGACTATGTTACCTTTAGAGGTTCCTCCTAACCAAAACCATGTTATGCTTCTATTCTATGAAAATAAGAGAGGGAAACAGAGGGTATTGTGTTCATGTGCATGTGTGTGTGTGTGTACTTCAGAACTTCAAATAATTAATATGATTCAAAGGTAGATCATTAAATAAAATATCTTCAAGTGCACCATTAAAAAAAAAAAAAACCACAGACTAAGCATTCTCTCACTAAGAGCTCAGTACAAGGATCTTTTAAAGTACCCTTGACACAGCTGTCCTTGTCACAGTGTTTCTTTTATCCTGAACTTTCCTTCATATAAAGCAAAACATCTGCTTATGGATGTTTCATCAGTGATGACACCTATAACTATTGACAATTACTCTTTTTGCAGTCCATAACTGTTTGGCATTTATTTTAAAGGTGACAACCTTAGAAAAGACAAAAATTACTGATGTTTTGAGCAGGATCCAAATGTCACATTGTGAAAGATGTTGTTTTATCATCAACATATGGCATCTGTCTGGGCTCCTTAAGGAATCTGTAGCTGGAAAATAAATGTTCTCTAAGCAGGATTTTGTGACTCCAGCTTTTAGGCAGCCTTGACTGAAACACCATTCTGAACATTATTTACCTTCAACTTAATTTGATCCTCAGGAATTTACACATAGTTTAAAGTTTCAGAATAAATTCCTCAACCAACTCCTCATTAAATTTACTTGAAGGGTTCTTTTATGATTAAAACAAGCTGGTTCCCAGAAGACTGTATCTGCACAAACGTACACATTAGTCTTTAAGACTACCCACATCCTGGTACTGTGGTTGCTTGTGCTCTTTAATGAAGAGTTAACTCCACAATGTATTTGCTGTGCCAGGAATTGGGTATTTTCAGTATGCTAGCAGATAAGGAATTTATTTGAGCCTTTATTAGGGCCATTTTAATTTGAATTCTGTTTTGTCAGGAAAAAAATTTCTGAAGAAATTATAGTTTTTCTTGTTAATGAAACAGGGGCAAAAGAGCAGCTGAACTGTGTGGTGATGGATGCTATGGCAACTAGGCAGGTATGAAAAATGCTTTCAAGCAGAGTATTTAATTTAGAAAAAAATTTAACAATAGGCAACTAATTAGCAATTTAAGTAGACACCTTTGACTCCAGAAGTGAAGGGCTCTGGAATGCTAGCAGCTGATATTGCTACAGTTAATGTGAAAGTGCTTTCAATTTGTTATTGGTGGGTTCACTGCAACTCAAGGTATACAAATTTAAATTCATGCAAGTTTTTGCCAGTTTCTTCCAGAGTAAGTTCAGACTTCTGTAGCAAAAACATCTGCCAGGAAAAGAGGCTGTGGCAATGGAAAGAAGCAACCAGCCAGCCACAGCCACACCATTCTCGGTGAGCTAGTTAGTGAATAAAGCAGGCACTGCTTTCAGGGAAGAGCCATGGGCATGAATGTTAAGAAATGGTGACTTAAATGTGTTCATTTAGTAAATGTAGCCTCTAAATTTTCTAACTTGAGAATACATCTCTAGCTCTAGAAAGACACATTTTGTGTAGCATAACTCTTCTCCAAGCACAAGTGACCAGTTAAACTGGGGAACAAGGCCTCAGCCCCCTTTATATGGCATGGCCTCTTGTAGTTTTTTCAGAAGCATTTGCTTACTTCTGGAGAAACATATAGCCCCTCTATACCTTCCATGATGCATATGCATTTGCATTTTTGGACTCCTTTGGTGCTTGATTTTCAACATGTGTTGGGGAGCTATCCTGAGCTGATGTCCAGTCCAGGCTCCTTCCAAATAATAAAAATCTTTCATCTCATCTACAGAATAAGGGTATATGAGTCAGTATTATTATCACAGTTTTTTCATATTCATGTGAAAGAAAGAAATATTAATTTCTGTTGTGAAGATCAATAAACAAAAGACAAGGAAAAAGTAAGTTCTATTGGTTTATGGCAGAAACCACCTAGGCCATAAATGTCACATCTACAGGCTCACTGTGCTTTTCCTCTGTGTGTGTTCATCACAGCCTCAGACACAAAGGGAGACAGCAGCTCCTCTTTGCATAGACAGTGCAACCAGCACACACACACACATACACACACACACACACACTTCTAGATTTCTTAGAATAGTGCTCTTGATGGATTTTAATGGCTTGGTTGAGCTACTAGAGATGCCCCCAGCAGGGTTGGAGTTTTTTTTGCATAATGATGCACTTCATTCTCATTGCAGTTCAAGGTATAGCTTGCACGGCGGTTTAGCAATTTGAACAATCAGACTGCTTTGGCATTTGAGAAGGTGAAGATTGGCTACAGATTATAAAAGTGAACAAAAACCAAAGGGTTAATCAGGGAAACATCTGAGAAACAGCTCCACTTCCAGTTCATGTTGAGTAGCAAGGGACTGGGATGCTACTTTTAACAGAAACGTTAGAAAATACAAGAAATTCTGCTCATCCCGACTCCTTTCTTGAACTGCCAGGATGCTGGATGCAGTGCTGTGGGAATGCAGGAAGCCAGCCAGGGTCCAGTGCTGTCTCTGAGATGGAAAGTTGCCCTGGAACCTGTCATGAGGGGAAGCCTGGGGAAGAGCCACCTGGGTGACTCTGGGCATTACCTGGTCCAGCACAGCTCACTGTGCCCAGGCTGCTCAGCCCAAACTGGCTTCAGTGTCTGCAATATACTCAGCAGCCCCCACAAAAGCAGGAATATGAGCTGGGTGCTGCCATCCTGGGTGCTCCTAGGGCTTCACATGGCAGGGAACCAGCCACAGTACCCTGGGCGTGTGTAGTCCATATGTATAGATAACTATGTAGACAACTCCCATAAAAGGGAGAGCTGGTTGCTATGCTCCAACTCCAAGTAGTCTGCATTTACAGTGGAAATGGAGGAATCAATCAGCAAATCATGGAATATCTTTTTACCTTTTTTATAAGGCTCTAAGGTCACTCTTATTACTCCTAGATAACAGTGTTGGCTCTGAGTGGTTCTACAGTTTTATAGTAATCACATCCCATAACATGCAGAAGCACAACCCAGAGTACATCAGCCTTACACAGATGTTTCCTATGCTGGCTGAAATATTTGCTTGTTCACATCAAAGTCACAAGGAACTGTTCTATAGTCAACATTTCAACAACAACAAATCACTAGAGTGTTTTTGCAGAGTCCATGTAACTGCATCAAATTTGGCCTAATATAAAAGACCATGGAACAGAGACAGGTTTCTGCCCTCTTTCAAGCCCCCATAAATTAGATGTTGACCTTTTGCATTCACAGCTTCAGAGACTATTTTTTTAAGTAGCCTCAGCATCTACTTTCTTTCTGAATAAAACAAATGTTGTTTTAGTTCTGCTCCCGGGGGTGCACACTGTGAAGGTGGTAACAGCTACTTCACGTGACAGTGAATGAAGCTAAAGAATTAAAATGGCCTTCCCAGTAAGAGATGGAAAAACAACTCTTGATCATGCCCTGCACAGAAAGTACATAAGAGCTCAGTAAATTGATCCTGGTTTCTTTAAAAAGCAACTTGATTTTTAACAGCAAATGGCTTTAAACCAGCCTTTCAATTTGTGTTTGCAGTGGCTCAGGAGCTTAGAATGAAGCCAGCTGAGAACCTTTCCTTTTCTGTTGCCTCATGGCTGTTTTACCACTGCACAGAGCAAGTCTGTCTCATAGGGCTGACAAAATGCTGCTCAGTAGTTTTGGATTGCTTGGGTGCTGTCCTGATGATCTGACTTCTTTTGCAGTCCAGGCTGAAGCAGAAGACCCTGAGTATATTGCACTGACACCCAGAAGAACAGCAGAGCATGTATGGGCTGACACACCTCTAAACACACACGCTTCAGCCAGGTTAAAGAGCCTAAACAAAACCAGAAGCACACATAGGAGGTCACACCCCGGATGGCAGACATCACCAGTGATGGTTAGGGAGAGCATTAGGCAAATTCACCTTACAGAGTGAGTGGGGCCTCTCCAGCAGCAGAAAACTGGATCCCACTTTTCTGTTCTTCTCTCCACTTGCTGAAGTTTGTGGTCACAAGTTGATGCTACCCTGGAGTACCTGTGAACCTGTTACCATGCTCCCGCAGTTAAGGGGACGGAAATGATGACTTACTTCCAGGAGCAGTGAGGCCATAAAAAAACAGAATGGTATCCCCTTATAGCCATATGGCTACTTTCTTCCTCCTGAAAACAGGTATTGACATGTAGGACAGCATAGTCATGGTGACACTTAAGTCCTGCACCCGCTGTGGTTCACATCTCTGGATAGCTAGCCACTATTATTGAATCCATCTGTCACACTATAACATTGTACTGGAAAGAGCGGCAAACAGCCAAGGAATTTTTCCAGAACTACAACCCAAAATATTCAGGAGTTCCAGTAAGAATCCCCTAACCTTCATCTAAGTGACATATGAAACCAATATAAAAAACATAGGGCTCAAAATAAACCCAAAATGTGAAGCTGCAATTTTCTTGGATTTGTTTTCATCAGCTCACTATACTATCTCCACTTCATTATGATTTTTTTTTTCTTACATGGAGCTGCAGAAGCTTTACAAGTGTGTCTGAGACACCTCTTGAGGCAAGGCAAAATATTTGCCTCCAGCCTTTGCTGAAATGGAACCTGAAGTTTACTTCAGGGTGTTTTTGTAAGCATCAGCCTATGGTCATGGAAATCTGGCCAGTGTTCTGCTGGTTGTATTTCTGCACCCTCAGGTCACTCTGCTGGTCCATGGAGTGTGATGCCATGGGCAGTGGCAATGGCAGTGACAGAGCTTGGAGCCAGAGGCACTACTGTTGTATTAATAAATTGACACAAGTATAATGCCACGTTGACATGTCTCTCTTGATCTCAGTAGCAAAAAAATAACTTTTCATGCCTTTGTTCTGTGGATAGAATAAATTGTTTGGCATCTAAGAAACATACAATTCCTCTCTTCCAGCAACAGTTCCTTATTTTCTTTTTCTGCTCATCCTAGGTTGAGATATTTTCTTCTCAAGATAATTTAAATCTAAAATTCCTTTTATATGGATGGGAGAGGCTTAGTTGTGCAATAACACAGTGCTCCACTCCTCACTCAGGTCTGTTGTCCAGTAGCAACTTTGGGAGCACTGCATGAGCGCTGCCTGTTGGATTGGCCCCACTGTTCAGGCCTTGCAAAAGGATCTGTTCTGCAGGGTTTGCTGGCTGATACCTGCTGCTCTGCAGCCAACAGAAAAAGTAGAAAACACCAGAACAAGCTCCATTCCTAGTGGAATCCCAGGAGATTTGCATGAAAAAAGGTTGGTTTATGGGATGTTGTAAAGTCCATTAAATGACTGGCTGCTGTTTCTGTAGAAATATTTCATCAATGATGATACATGAGAAACATAAGCACCTCAATTTCTGTAGACTGCATAATTTGAGGGGACTCTTAACTGCTTTTGGAAAAACTTCCATTGATCAGTATAATTAATGCACATTACAGTGAGGCTCAGTACTTGCTTTCCAAATCTTAATACCTTTAAATTAACTTTATAATTTGATTAAGATACTGAAGTATTTTCTTGAAGGGAGAAACAATACCTTTGTGGTACCAAAAAAAGTTCTATTATTATATTTTATTAAATTTCAATACTGGTTAATATCTCAGAATAAAGTACTCTTGATACTACAAATACCACAGTGGTCCTCTAGCATGTCAGCTTTTCATGCTTCTGTGCCTCAGGAACTGTCTTTGTCAGATTTTTTCATTAGTTTGTCAAAATTGTTTTTATTTCTAGTCTTAATAAAATCTCTTAAGAAAAAAATCTTTCTCAGAAGGGGTAGTTAATTTTATCTTTTATCTTAAGCCAATATTTTTCATTTCAATTTCTAAGCAAATGTAAGTGTTAATTCCATTAACACTTATGAAATAATGAAATGGTCTCCATCTATCTTCCTTGAAATCTCTACATTACCTTTGTACATCATTATGTAGAAACATTGTTAATTTTGCTTGCGGCTCTCTGCTACCCTGTTTGAAATGTTCCTTAAGATATACCTTGAATTCTCATGTTTAGGAAATAATACTCTATTTTAGCTCTAAAGTATAATACAAGTAGACTACTACACAAATTACAGTATTACTAAGTCCTAGCTACAAACTGGTTATTCATAAATGCTTTTCTCATGCTTACATTCCAGTATTGGAATATTATTCCAATTTTATTATCAATCAGAATTCCATTATCATATACTTTGAAAATAACTACTTCTTAATTTAAAAATCCCAACCTTGAAAGCCAAAATTAGTTTGTATTTTCTCTATTTTTGTCCCCCAAATCTCAGTATTCAAATTTAAATATTCCCTGAAAAGAATGGCCCCACTCTCCTTTAGCAATATCCCACTTATAAGCCAAGCTCCCTCAGATGCCTTTGCCATTTAAATTTCAGTTTATTCAAATCCCAATTGCCAAAGCTTGGAGGAAAAATAACCTCTCTACCAAAGAAAAACCACTTTGTGCTTATAATTTCTTGTGTTCTTTAAAGAACTCCTCCATCTGTCAGGACAGGATGCCTTTGGCCTAACCAGTTTTTTATATTTATACTTATAGGTGATATATAATGCTGATGTCCATAATTTGATGTCAGGAGAGGGCAATCATTGACTGCTTCACTTTCCTGTGCAAGGCTGACTTCTTTGGTGGTATTACTACACAGAGTCTCTCCAAAATTCTTTCAGTTTTATGTTTGTATGCTGTTCCTGCTTTGAAATATTAAATCTCTGACATCACCAGGGTTCCTATCCAACAAAATTGTCTTGCTGAAAACAGGGACCTGGAACTTACATTTGGATTTGCGTGGCTCACTGAATGACTTCAGCTGTTGCAGAAATAGTTTATGTATACAACAAGCAAATGTTTTTAATGAGAAACTGGAATAAAATCAATACTGAAGAAGGAATTTGAGAATGTTCATCATGTTGTCTGTCAGCAGTCTCATTTGCTTTAATTCCTTTATTAAAACCAGCTCTTAGTAGTTCATTATATGACATAATTTAGGTTAAAACACAACCCGCATTTATCCTGTGGCCAAAGAGTTTCCAAGGGTAGCAGAAATTGTATAACTTCACTTTGGAGAGAGGGAAGAGCAGAAGAAGAGTGAGATAGGGTAGAGAAATCCGCAGTTTCCTTCCTAGTCCTATAGCCTTGTCACATGAAGGCATTTTCTATGTAAGCACATGCTCTGACTGTGCAGTAAATGAGTACACAGCTGCCCTCCAAGTAGGAGGGCAAAGGTTTAGTCTTATAAGTTTCCCCCACTGAAGCTCTATACTTTCTCTTCTCAAGATTAGATGGAATTCATCCTTAGGTGATGACTAACACTTTATGAGCTCATTCTCTGCCATCTGGGAACAGAAATCCTTTAACGTTGGCATTTGAGTAGCTTTACATCTTTTAAGCACTTGAGAACTAATCCCATCCTCTATATGCAGTTTTGTGTGCTGGATTTTCTCAGGTGGTGGCAGAGGAAGAATTTCTTTCCTGGCAGAATGGAGCACCCTGTAGGCCAGTCTTTACTCCCTGGTAGGAAGGTGAAGCAAAGATTTCTTGCAACTTTGGTGTCCAGTAGTTCTGCCATTCCCATCACCCTGAAGCAACTATGCTTCAAGTTTGAACCAAAAGGAAACTTCCCTAAGGGATACATCCCAAGTCTGGCCAGACTGTCAGTCACTGACTGGATTTTTAATGCTGCCATGCCTCCAAATGTGGCTTCAGCTGCTTTCTGCAGGGCAGCATTGGGCTGTTAGTTCTGAGTGCTGACTGGCAAGCATCAAATGCTCAAGCAAACTAGTTCTGAGTTTTAATACAATCATATACTGTCTGAAGTCAACCACTCTAGGAAGCTTTGGGCAGTCAGAGAAATAAAAGGAACATGTGGAGATGGGCCTAGAGATATTTTGGGTGTAGTTGGTGACAAATCAGATATTGTTAGACTCACCAAGAATGTCTTAGCTGGATTCTGGTCTTCTGCTCCAGGACCAATGGAGATTCTGCCATCATGACACTGACAACTTCAAGGAGCTGAGGACAGCTGGGGTCAGGAGATGGTGGCAAAAGGAAAAGGGATGCTTTTAAACCAAAAAACTAGAAATAAGAAATATTAGAACACTGGGAAGTTATGACAGTTGGTCAAACAAAGAGGAGCAAGAGAATGAAAATCTGGTAAACTTCAGGTGAGAAACTGAGAAACTATTCTCTCCTCTTGAAATCATTTTGAGCAGCAGTATATGATCCCCAAAGGCCAAGAAAGAAACTTGGTAGTTTGGGAAGTGCAAAGCTGATCTAATAGATATTAACTCCCATCTAATCTGGGGACCATTTTTTCCCAGGAACAAAAGCAATGTCCACAGTCCCAACTGGGCTGAGCCCTGCCCTAGTGCAGCTGACAACTGAGCCTTAACATTGTTTCTCTGGGTAAATGGATGACAGCTGTGTATCATCCTTCCCTTGGTGACTCTTACTTCTGGCACCATTTGTTTCCATTTCATTTTAAGGTCAGTATGAATTATCTCAGGCAAACATGACTTAATAATTAAATTAATAAAATTATGTTAAATAATACTGTAAACTTATCTTTTGGCAATCTGACAAGCAAGGGAGGCTTTAGATCAGATTATCCAACAATTACTTTTTATAAATATACCTAAGCCATTTCTCAGTGTAAACTTGCTGATTGAACAAGCACTCAGCAGTCCCTTGTAGGCTGCAGATTCTATCTTTCAAAAAATTTAGCAAGGTTTGCTTCATGAAACTCTTAGTTTAAAGACTGTGATATAACTGATTGCTTTAATATAATTTTCAACCAGAATGTTCCATGGTACACTGTGCCCTGAGATAGCATCTGAAAGTGGTTGTATGGGAAAGGTGTAGGAGGATCAGGATTCATGACTCTATGGCAATTGAAAAAGCTGGGATCCCAAAGCCATAACAAAAATCATTCCCTGTTTGCTCTCCAAAACTGAGAGCAATAGAAAAAAAAACTATATCTACCTAAAAAATATTTGATATCTACCTATTGGAACTGGGAGGGAATTTCATACTCTGATAAGGGGAAGGGAAGATCCCGAAACAATTATTGTTTATTAGTACATGGATTTCCTAGCCAAAGACATGACAAATCACATCAGAGACCATGAAGTAACTGGCCCACAGGAGGAAATAAGGCAGAAGGAGGAAATGAAGGCAGAAGAAGATGGGGAACACATCTCTTGGAGTAAAAGAGGATGGCAACATTTCAGTCAGGACTAAGAACTGGGCCTGGAAGGCATTAACAAATGAACACTATAGGAAATTGTTTTCCAGAGTATTGCACATTGAGGAGAATCTTATATTTGTATTAAAATGTGCAAAAAGTGCTGTCATTTTGCGCAGACGACTACCTGAGGAGCAAAGGCCAAGACAGTCAGGTCTTTCATCTCAACCATCACAGGCAGGAACAAGAGATCTGGTGGTCTTCTACTAATGTCATGATACAAGCTTTTTCTTCCTCAGAAGAGGATTAAGTACATTCTGACAAGTAACTTCTATCCTTCTCATAATAAGCAGTGAAAGACTATTTTAACTAAGCCCAGTAAATCAAAGATGTGTGTATACAGAGTAAAAATGCTTCTTTTCTTTTTTAACAGTTACAAAAAGACCATCTGATTCCAATGATAATCAGCCACTCCACATGATTCCCATTAGCTCTGTCCATGGAACACCTGAACAAAAGCCAAAGGAACTTGGACATGTTCCTCATTCTGTCTTTTCATTATTTTTTTCATCTAAACATCTGTTTTCCCATGTTGACGTATGAGCTCATAACTTGCAGAACAAAGAGAACCCGTGCCTTCATGTAGCATGTTTATGTAGGTAGCACTGGGTTTTTCTGACAATTTCTCCATATCAATTCCACCCTTTAGTCTGTTGTCCAAATTCACTGCCACATTGCAAGGAATGACTGAGAGTCACTGAATGCTTCTGTAGTGGGGAAAGTTTTTCAAAAAATAACCAGAAACTAAGGCATAATTTAATGAGGTATATTGGTTAAATATAGCTTTATAAGGAAAACATGATGGTGATTACTTCATGAATAGCAATGCTATGACCACTTCACAGATCATGTCTATTTAGCTGCACAACACCATAGCATTTTCAAAACAAATGTAGGACTTGTGCCCTATTTTGAAGCTTTTACAAGTATTCGCTTTTCACCGATCACGGGGATTTCTTGCAATACCCCAGGCTAAGTATGTGTGTGATGTGTGTGTAACAGCTCCAAAGGACCAGGGCCTCTTAAACACACTGTATTTAACATCATCAGATCCTGTGGAATGTCTCACATACAGAAAACTATGAAAAGTTGAAGTGCTTGCAGATGAAATAAGTGAATTTAGGAAAAAAAAAGATGAAAGATAAAAAAGGTTAGAGATTACAAAATAGAGTACAAAGTAGAGTTGCTTTGGACTGTAATGTGATTTGTGCTAGTCCTGCTGGTGTTGCCTTTTCTTTGTTTACAGTATGAATACTGTAAGCCCCCTACAGCAAAACTACAATCTAGAATTGAAATAAAGTTAGATTCAATGTTAAGCATTTAATATTTTAAAAATTTTAACAGTTTACAATTTTCTTGCAGTTAATTTTATTTTTTGTTTAGAGTTTACATAGAAACAAATATCTTAATTTTTTTTCTTCCATCCTTCTCAATTACATAAGCAGATCTTGAGATTGAGAAAGTAGAAGGCAGGGAGGGAGAGCAAGATGATAAACCACACAAGAGTTGTAGCAGAAGGAACTTTGTAACAAGTGAGAGAATGAGTATCATTAGGTTAAGGTTAGGACAGTGAGACAGTAACAGTATGGATGTACAGATTTGTGGCCATTAATACAGAAGTGCAGGATACCAAATGTAGCTCTGTGAATTCCTTCAGTAATATAAACGGAATGTCAAACACTCTGTGAAATAATGTCAGGAGTGTGGCACCTGGCTCCAAAGAGAGGAGACAGGCTGCTGTGGGCAGGCTGCTGTCAGAGACCATGGCAGGACACCAGCTCCAGCACTGGCTTCAGACTGCTGGGGCTTAAGAAAGTTCTTGCAGACCCTGGTGGCACAGAGGTGGATTGAGTAGCAGAAAATGGGGTTTCAGAGGACTGGGGCGGGGCTTCTTGTGATTATTCATGCAGAAATTGTTTCCTCAGCTCACTTTAGGGAACCTGTATTTTCCATCTGGGATTTTTGGAGATGCCCATTTCCATAAAGTTTACTGTTGGAAGGCTGAAAATTTAACCATAATTACTAGCATTTCTGCCAAAAAAGACAGTCATAATTTCAAATATTAGCTGCCATCGACCCATCAGCTACAACTACTCATATATCTTTCCCACCCAGGAGGGGAGCTCAAATGCCAGTTTAAGCTGACTCTTGTCCCATGGCAAAGACAGACGTTAAGAGCAAGGGATTCTTAAATCATGTTTACATACAGCAGATACAAAGGGATTTAGTTTGTACATTTTTTTGCCAAGCTTTGTTTCATCTGAGATGAAATGCATTGCACTGAGAGGAAGCATTCATGCTGTGCAGTTCCATGGGAAGACTGGAGAGTTGAGATCCCTGTTTGCTGGACAGATGGGCTCACCTGGAGAGTAACTGACCATGCTGTCACTTCTTCACTGAGTCAGCACATGTGGCCAGCTGGTGCCAAACTGGGTAGGAAAAGCCTTCTCAAATACCTCACAAATACCTCGAGATCAGTTTTTATGCCTTGTCTTAGGGTGGCACTGCACTGACACTCTCTGCAGCACCCTAACAAAACAGGTTGAGGAGCTAAAATAGCACTTAGATATTTGCATTCTCTTCTGCTGGTTTCTGATAAATTGGCTACTGGTCCCATTGCCTCTGAAAGGGCAAGGGGTATTCCATTGCAGTGGTACTGAGTCTCGCCAGGTCACCAGCCTCCACAGAAACCTACAGCATGGCTCACCAGGTGCAAATGTTTTGGTCTAGACTCTTAAGAAGTCTTGAGTTGTGTATATGTAGCCATACAAATTTATGAATCTGATTGTAGCAAGCCCTGCAGAAACACAGTTAAATGCTGCCCCTGCCCTAGGAGATGTTATACACAATTTGGGAGAAAACAAAATGATAAGTGGGAGAGGAAAAACATTAAATAATGGGAGCAAATATTTATGTAGTGACTATAAGCAGCTCAAATCTAAAAGATTCAAAGATTAAACATTAGAAAGAAACACTTTGTAAAAGTATGGATAATTTGGGAAAGATTGCTTGGAGAAAATTATTGTTTCATGCAGTTCCATGGTTCCACAGATTTGTATCATTCCCAGATGTTCCACAGGTTTCACATCTGAGATCCTCCTTGAAAAAGAGTGTAAAAGAGAAGGATAGTTCATTGCAAATAATTCAGAAAAGATAAAGGGGCACCTTAAGGGGGACAAGAAAACAAGAAACTTAGCTATTGAATGCTTTCACAAAAAATGTACATGCAGTGAAATCCAACAATTTTCATAAATCTGTTTTCATGCTCTCTGTTTATATTTACGGTTGATTTATGCTTTTATTTCAATTATAGCAGTTGTAGTACAAATTCATTCTTATAGTTTGGTTCCAACTGCTCCGTTTTGATTTATAAAAACCCCCACCGCAGACAATGAAAAGTATCCCTCTCTGTTCTTTAAATAGCCTTCTGTTCTGTTCACTCAGAGTGCTGCACAATTATAGTCACAGCTCTGTTAATTAAGAACATGCTGTTATCCTCAGCACTGCAAGAAATGAAGTTCCTGACAGATAAAGTTTGGAGGTACCTATCTCCCATGAGGGCTTCCAATGAAAGGAAATGTGGGTGACTGATGATGTAAGTGCTTTGCAGCATGACTGAGAACGCTGACCCCGTCTCTTTGCACCCTTGGGTATTCTAATAAGAGTGGTGGTCCTCCTGCAAGCACTCACTGCACAACACAAGGTTTCAAATTGGATTGTTCATAATATGTGTTGAGTTGTGAGAAGTTCCACAGCTACCCTTCACTTCTCCTTTCTCTATCCTTCCTTGCTTCTGGGACATATTGTACATAAAGTTCCAGCAATATGGGGATATAGGAGCTTCATGCTTTGGAGATCTCATGCCTAAATAAGTGGTCCAGGACATGATTAAGTTCCAACTAATTTTATATATCAGATAATATAAACAACCTTATGTAAAATTATGCTGATTATAATCCCACAGTGAAACTGTTAGCAGCACTAAATCACATTTAAACCTCAATAGTTCCTCTTACTGTTATTTTCCTGCTATTTTCCTTCATGGTTTGGTCAGTATAGATGCTTGGATGTGAAATTATAAATATGACAGATATATGAATAATTGTATCACATAAGGTTTTATGTTTTGATTTAAGAAGAAAGAAAAGCTATGCCTCCTAAAGTGAAGATTCTCAAGACAGGATTGTTGGTGGACTTGTTGCATAAAAACATTTCTATGTCAGCCTCACAGCACCCACAGCAGTGAACAGGGCATGAGGAAAGATAAGCAGAAGTTTCTAGCCAATCAGCCTTCTCTTCTTTCTCTTTTTTGTCTTTCCTTCCAGATGCATGAAAGGGAGAGCACACAATGGTTAGTTCTTAACAAACCAAATTAAAACCCAGGCTAATCTCCTGATCCTTACCAGGACAATGACATAGCAGCACACTATGCTTAGAGGAATAAAGGCTAGGGTTTTATAAATATATGTATATGCTTCTGGGACAACTATTTATGATGAAGAGATTCTTGCTTCCTATATGTGATAAAAATTTTATCATGCAAAAAATTATATTGTGCAAGACCTGAAGTACGTTTACTGACACTTAGATTCCCCATCGGACTGCACAGATAATTTAGAATTATTACATTCTAAATTCTAAATACTAAATTCTTCTTATTCATGTTTGAAGTCTAACAGTCTAATGTTACATACTGAAGTAGGTGCTATTAAACACTTAATGTTGTATTTCACACTGGCATGAAAGCTTGACTCTTCAAAAAGTAATATATTTTCTCTTGGACATAGTTATTTCTGTTAATTACAAAGCAGGAGGCTGGACTTGCTAGTGGATACTTTCAAAACCTAACCTTTGGCATACACTTCTTAGGAAATTCCCTTAATTCACAAATTCTGAAACTCCTACTCATATTGAACAGACTTCAGCATAAATAAGTGTCATGTCTCTCTAGCTTTCACTAGATAACCAATGGAAAAATGGTTTAACAGTCTCTTTTTGATCCTTCTGATCTATGGAATGTCTTCAAAATTAGATGTGGGTAAAATTCCTACCAACATATTAATACCATCAGTAGTAATAACATCAACAAAGTATCAGCTGGCATTATCTGTTTTTCACCAAGAGACTTGTTATCATAATAAAGAAATGGAAGACCTGTTTACTTTGAGGTGTTCATGAAGCATTTGAATTTCTATTCAGAGAGCCATATTCAGCAAATAGGTAATATTTCACATTAAGAGTTTAGAGGATCCCTGTCCTGACAGAAGCTGATCATTGTCTAAAGAGTGTTTCACAGAAGAAAAGATAGAAACAGGACAGAGGAAATTTTAAAATAAAATACTGGAAAGAAATGGCTTCCTAATATACCATATAAACAAAATAACCCAGCCAGCTAGGGAAAAAGAAGCCCAAATCCCACGAGACAAAAGAAAAAGAAAAAAGGTGGTTACAAAACTCACTAGTGTCCTTTGCAGAACATTTTTAAGGTACCAAAGAAGAACAGTTTCAATCTTCTAAGCTGAACAGCTAATAAATAAAATACAAGATGGTACAGCATCTCCTGTGTGGGAGTTTGAGAGCTTTGATTCAGAAAGTATCAAAGAAAAATAAGAATGGAATTCAAATGTCATATAATTTATAAGTAAAATGGTCTTTCATACCAGAGCTCAGATCTGGAAAATAACTCAGGCTGTGACTTTTTGCAATGATCAAGCTATTTCCTACTATTTCCTTTGTCTTGTCTTTTCCCAGTTGGACCATTTTTCTTAAACAGTAGACAAATAATAACAGAATGGAGCACATTGTAGTGAAATTAGAGTTCTCCATCAGCTAGTCTATTTTATGTTTCTTACACCATGAGGTGAACTTTACTGTAACTTCTCTGGCTCTATGAACTTCTATAAAGGAAAGAGGGAGCTAATGAGAACAGTAGGATGAATGGCAGTAAAAATAGAGCAAATGTCAAGATTCATTGTAAAGCATACCATGGCTTTAAATCTATCCCAAATTGTCCAGACTTGTATGAGTTTCTCCTGTTACAAAAGGCCTAAAAGACTTCAACACTGAAAGAAGAATTCTAATTGATTGATTCACATTAGCAGTGGCTATTCATGTGAGACAGTAAAAGGAAATATTAGTACTCAAACATCATAACACTTGCTCAAATTAGACCAGTTTCTGCTATTTTTGAAGTGCTAGATCCCTAACCATTATTTTACTCAATTTTTTTTTCAAAAAATACTCCATAATGAAAGAAAAGCATACAATAGGAATTATGTACTAGCTAAATGCGTAAAAAATAAGACAAACTTTAGTAATGCTACCTAAGATTTTATGAAATGTCTGTGTCTTGAGAATCAGTTATTCAGCTTTTAGCTCCTGCTTTTCTTGATGTTCCCGGTCCCATGGCTGCAGTACTGATCAGGATGACAGGATTACATTGGATAAGCAATACCTGCCATCTGCTGGAAGGATATTTTCTAGCACTGATGAGGCTGGCATTGTTTGGGTAGATGGCCAAATACAAAGAAATTGAATTAACAGCATTCTAGAAATTGTTGAGAAATTGAAATTCAATCTGCAGTGTAATAAAGACCTTCACATGTTGTTTACTGGTGGAGAAATGAGTCACAGCAAAAATGATTTCCAGACCAATCTAATGGAACAGGACTACAGACTTCATCAAAGTACTAATCCCCTTCTCAGTATGGTATCCCACAATTCTACCACTGCTACTACAGAAAAAGAGAAAAAAAAAGGCAAAAAAGAGGGGGAGGGAATGTTAGTAAACCCCACTAAACCATATTTTCTATTCAAAGCGTTTATAAAATGCAATTTTCCTCTATCCACTCTGTAATCATTTGCCAGAAACACAGAATACAGCAGTACTGCATACTTGAACAGAAAAGGGTCTTGGTCTTCTTATTTTACACAAGTAAAGCATTTCAGTTAACCATGACGATGAAACATTTTAGAAAGGGAATCAAACTCAGTGATCCTGTAATCATATTACAGACATGGATGTCTACTGTCACATACATGTATTGCATACAGATAAACCTCCACAAAATATATCTTTGGGATTTTGACAAAACACTGCTATTTGTCTGTGCTTTTTAATGCCCTTAAAAGTATTCCATTAGGCTTCAAACTGACATTTCCATGATGTGAATGAGTGGAGTGAAATGCTATAATTACCCGAGCTAACAGAAATTGCACACTGCCTTTGCTACTCTTTGGTAGCAGCAGTACATTACCTGTTTAATACATTACTGTGCTGTAGTAGGACTTGTAGTATTATTATGACAATTATCCATCACTTCTGAACCCAATTCCCTCTTATCAGCAGCATATAATCTTGCCATACATTAATAGCTCAGTCTGGAATTTTCCATGCTGGATGTTTGCCTCAGGACAATTTTGTAGAGAACTTCAGTCGAAAGATTTCAGCTGTTTCTGAAAACACAATTAAGGAGAAAAAAAAACCAAAAAAAACCAAAAACCAAAACCAACACACTGTTTTGAGCATGTTAAAATATTCTGGCAGCCCTTTCTTTCAGTAGCTATTGTACATTCATCCTTTGGTACAGGGACTTCCTGTTTGCAAGGTGGGTGGCCTATTTATCAAAGGTAAACTTCTTGCTATCTTCACAAAATTTTATCAAGGCCTGCCCATGTTATAAACCTTGAAGCCTTTGTATAACATGTTTCCAGCAGATATGGCAGTACATCCACTCACTCCAGCCTTGGGCTGCACACAACTTTCACAGCCTTTCAGGCTCCAAGCTGACATCATGGCTGGCTGGTCCTGGCCTGTGATCTGAAACCAAGCATACAATTTAAACAGTCTCCACACTGAGTCCTGGTGGTATGGGACAGAAAAAAGGGACCTGGCCAGAACAGAAATGCTATGGTAATTGTGGGTGGTGTGGCATGGCGTGGCGTGGTGTGTGGCGTGGTGTGGTGTGTGGTGCAGAAGGTGCAGCATGAGAGGAAAGTTGGGATGGATTACCAAGGCACTGAGAGTGGTGGAATGGGAACAACCAAGAGAAAAGAAAAGGTTGGTGTGGTTGCCTTAGACCTAGTTCAAGGTGGGGTTGAGATGAAGATCTAGAGGAGCGTGAAAGTGAACAAATAGGTTGGTAGGAAGGAGATATGAAAGGGAGATGGATTCAATTAGTGATCAGATACGTTCGAAATAGTGGCAAATGTCTAGGAAAAGACACTAGAACAAGTAGTCAAGGGCAGATGACAATCTAAAGGAGAAGGTTGGAAATCATTGTGAATGGGGAAGCTGAGAAAGAAAGACTACAGGAGGAGTTAGGAGAGAAGAAAAAGTGTGGGTAAGACAAACATGAAAACATAAGCTGAGGAATGAAAGGAGGCCGGTCACTGAGACAGGGGGGACTAGAGCCGGGATTTAGTTGGAGCAGAGATTAGTACTGGCTTGAGAAGTCTGTCAGACTGAGTATTCTCAGCCATCATTTATTTCAAGACTCCTTGGTCAATATGGGACATATGTCTCAGTGGACTTTCTAAGGCATGCACTGTAGGCTGGGTATCCCCAAGTGATGTCATTACACATTATCTTTTGCTCCTGTTTTATTCACTCATCTGCTCTGATGATGCATTTACTACTAGTGTAGTAAAGGAAACAGATTCTTTGCTAGCTAAAATGTGCTTTTAACAGAGGTGAATGAAGAATTTAATTCAGTAAACTTACCACCTATCAGTCTGTTTTTACCATGGCTATATCCAGGTATTTCCACAGCCCTTAGGAAGGCTCTGCATGTGTGTGTATGCATGCATTTCTCTTAGGTTACCTTTCCTTCACAGAGTGGGAGAGAGGCATGAAGGAAGACACAGTGATCTATCATCTCAAACTGTTTTTAGACATGCCATCCTCATTATTGCATGGTGCTTTAAAAATGAACCTCAAGTTTTTTCATATTTCTTCTGTTGTGAAGAGAGCTGAAAAGTATAAACTCACATTTGGAGAGCCAGCACATTGAGAACCACAGACTGGAGAGGACAAGATGCATGGGCAGAGCTGTGGGCAGCTGGCAGTGAGCACAGGCTGACTGGAAGTTGCTGCATTTCTTGCACTGGATAATATGAGGAATCCCATTCAGTCCCTGGCCATGCACGTACCTTGCTGAGAAAAGAAATCTGAAGAGTTCCCCCCCTCCCAGTTTACTCATAATTTTTGAAGATTGCATTGGTCTCAAGGGCACTCTACTGAAAAACCATTAGTAATTAATTATTTTCAGATTTTAATCACAATGATTAGAATATCAGTTATTTTGTGACTGCAGAAATAGAGAGATATAATTTTCTCATGCAGCTGAGGAATGGAGAGAAAGTAATGCAGACACACTGCATAATGCCCCTATCCACTGAAGACTGTAATGAAAACGCTCATCTCCATGAGAGTAAGAGGAGAAAATGTACATGAGATTAAAGGATACTTGGTCATGTGTATAACATTATGGATGAGTGGGTTTAGAATAGATAGGTATCCATTGCTCCCTGAAAAGCTGCATATGAAATATCTAATGTCCTATAGAATGTATGTTTTGCCAACTATTTAAAATATTTCAAATACCTAAAATACTTGTATCTAGAGTATAGCTTCTATACTTTTAAGAGAGCCTTATTACCACTACTGATCTTTACAGCCTTTCCACTGGATTCAGAGCAAACGTGAAAGAACAACCAATGTTATTCAGTGACAGACAAGGCAGTATTTTGAGCTATGTGGGTGATGTGTGTACTTAAAGCCTTCCATTGCTTTCTGGTAGCAAAGGTTCCTGGGCATCAAACCTTTCCCAAGTGGTCAAAACCAGAGTTTTATAAATGTCCTCTATGTTCTAAGCTATTTTCTTTCTTCTTTCTCAGTCCATGCATGCCTGTTCCTGTCTTGGGTTCATGTGAGTGCAGAGTCGTGTGGTATTGCTGCCTAGTACTCAGAAAGAGCTGTGCTCTGTCTTATGTGCTGCAGCTAATTAGTGTCAAAACAAAAAGAGGAACAAAACCAAAAAGAAAAATAATGACATCTTGAAAATATTCTTACAATTTTTTTTTTTTTTGGTAGGATCAAAAAATAATTCACTCTCCTGGACGAGTGTCAGGAAAACAGAATCCAAATCACACAAATACCCTTCAAATGTGGGGTGATGTATAAAATGCATAAAATTTCTCCCCCTTCACCTCCTAGCTGGCACCATTGAGGCAGAGGAAAAAAACCTTTTTAGAGTCACTTGGAACTTGCTGCTGCTTCTCTGTAGCCCAGTTTCTGGATGTTTGAGCTTAAATTCACAGACACATGCCAATACAAAACCCCATATTGAGTTCAGTGGGATCATTTGTGACATTTTTCTTCTTGGTATGATTTCATGCTTTTGGCAAGTCTTTTTGCCTCTCTCCCCATTAAGAAGCATTTCAATTCCCTGGTGTCTGGGTAGTTCATCTTTGTTGTAAACTCCTCCCACTTTTTACAATAAGGCCAAATTTTCAAAGCCACCAAAGTGTTCAAGTTAGGAGAGAGGCACAAAAGGGGTAAGGGCATGGCAAATATATTTCTGGAAGACAGCACCAAGTACCTGTGTAGAGAACTGACTGCATGTGCACAGGATTCAAGATTTCTGAATGTTGTGCCTGGGACCAAGGATAACATGACAAAGGATTATTTGCTCAGTAAATATTTCTGAACCAAGTAAAGGTGATAGGAGATATCCACCAATATTCCCTTTAAAGGAAGTATGGTCTCATGGACAGAAACTGTCCCTTTTTTTCTGTTTGTACATTACATATGCTATTGGGTTTCTCAAGGGAATTCAATTCGCAATACAAAAAATAAGCAGTTGAAGAACTTAGATGATACGAAGTTCATTTAAGTAGTTAAATTGTAGCCTCCTTTTTGTTCCTTTTTAAATTCTGCACTTGCAAGGAATGTTCAGCAACACGTAATGTTCAAGATGTGCAAGTCTAACGTGAATTTTACCTAAAGACAACTTGAATGGAAAAGACTACATTTTTAACACTGTCAGATTGTTAGTCCTGAGTAAAAATGCAAATGCAATCAGCACATTCCTCAGAAAACAAAAAGTGTGAAGTCCTGCTATTCTTTTTGTTGGCTTATGACTGAGGGGATTAATGCAAGGAAGGTGTGATGAACTACACCAGTCCAACACTTGGTCTTTTTTCTCTTGTCTCTTTTCACCTGGTTTTTCTACTTGATTCCACAGTGCAAAGCTTTCTAGGTGACCCATATCTCTCTTCAATGTTGGATAAAGCTGCTGACTGTCTTAGAGCAGACAAAATTCATTAAATGGATTCAAGTTCGTAAATCCTATTTTCTAATGCTTTGCTGCAGCATCTTAACAACACATCCAGTGTTCCTAATGAGTTACTTCATATTAAAATGTCGCTTAATTGATTAGGAATCATGATAATAAAAGGAAATAAGCTATTTTTCATGTCATTATTACTCTAAATGCAGGTCTCACTTTTCCCTTACACCCTAGTATATTGCTACCATGGTTGGTGAAGTGTGCACAAGGGATTAGATCAAAGTTTTCTTTTTAAGCTATCCCAAACAATTTTCCAACACTGCAACTCTCTGACTACTCTTCATTCTCCTGATCGGTCCTTCTCCAGTACCGACAGCATCTTCTCCCCACTCCTGAGGATTAAACTACTCTAGTTCTCCACTTCTTCAGAAGACAGTCTCAAAAGCTACATTTCTGCTGTAATTTTATTGAGGCTTGGATAGTTATCAGTCTAGACAGACTATTTAATCAGGATGGAAATGTGCCAAGTACTCCCTAGGAGCCAAGACTGATATGAGAGCTCTAAAGAAGAGGCAAAAATGGAGTACGTTGAGACAATTTTTTTCCTTATTTCAGGATGTCGTTCTTCTTTAAATCATATAACAGATGGAGACTCTTTCTTCCTTTCCTCAGCCAGCCTGATCCATTCAAGTGTTTGGGTCCTCTGTACAACTGTAACAAAAAGCAATTTTGCAGTGGTGTCCCAGAAGGGATGCATAAAGGGGATGCCAGTGTACCTAACCCCACAAAAAAAAAATTAAATAATACATCAAAAGAGGTATTGACCTGCCCTGAACACTTTGCACTTGTTCTATTAAGAGTATAGAAATTTGACAGAAAATAAACCCTTTGTGTTCCAGCTGGTTCTCAGAGATCAGGGAGGCTGGGTGTTGCTGGGTTTAATTTCTGATTATAACCAGTTCAGCACTCTACATTTGGTCATGTTCAGTAAGAATTTGATGAGCACAGGTTCACAAGTAGTGCAACTTCAACAGTATGAGTTGAGTCTAATCAATAACAATGTGTGTGAGCAAGATTCAGGAATCGTGTGATTTACCACTCTGATACTGGAGGTCTGGCCAAGTTCAGTAAGAGCTTACTTGATGCAGAGTCACAAATAGAATGGTTTATTGAAGAAACAGGAAAACAAGTTTTGGATTGACAGTGGTAAATGCACTAATTGCAGAGAGTTAGTATGTACAGCAACCAAAGGTACAGTAACAGGGATCTATTATAAATATGTATATGTATATATATATATATAGATGAAAATAAATATTCCTGGAACTGCTCCCATACAGATGTTCACCTAAATGCTTCCCTTTGGGAAGGAGGAGAGACACAGTCCATTGACTGATCCCAGACAAGCAGAGGTGTTTTCCCCGCTCTCTTATATTTTTTTTCTTTTTTTTTCTGCCTCAAACCCCTCTTCTTTTATACAGTAAGTTTTAGCCCAAAAGGAGGGAACAATTGCATGTTACTGGTGAGGATTGGTGACTGTAACAACACATGTAAGGCATGTTCTCTTTTCACTTGCATTCTTACTGGGTGAAAATTAATAAGCAAACCAGGCTCCATGGCAGTTCTGGCTACTTTCACTCAGAATTCTTAGCTGACAGAAATTGTAAAATAAACACTTTAGTCTTCCTCCACCTACAAAAGAGGCAGTAAAGGCTGTCTGACATTTTACCAGAGAGCTTTTTCATGCATACTTATTTCCTTAAAGAACCAGATTTGTAGCAAGTCTTGTTTGACACTGTGAAAGGAAGGGTGAAGCCAATGGCTGGTCTGGAGGCATGGGTGCTCTTCTGTGCTTCAGAAGCGAGGCCTCCACTTTGCTCTGAACATTGTTCAGTTGTTAGGCCTTACTTGAGCCAGGTGCTCAGCTCATGGTTTTCCCAACCAGCCTCAGCAATCCTTCACCAGCTTAAGGCAAGTCTTGTAGCAGGTCTGATGATTTATGATAACACAGGTAGGATGAAAACTAGATGTAACATGCTCATGGAGTAACACTAGAAAAGGCTACCAAACTTTCAAACTATATTATTTAGGGTTTTATTCAGTTATATTATATATTATAGCATTATATCTCTTATAACAAGAAGTAGCTGCGAATGAATTACAGGAGCTATGGAATTAGAAAAGGGCAAGAGTGCAGGCATAACCCTGGAATGAAAAACATGGCAGGGTCATAGGGAACTGAAAGGTCTAGGAGGAAGGTAAGTCAGAGGATAAACAGATGAGGTTGCAGAAACAGCAGTAAAAGAAACAGGAACAACAAGAAAGGAAAAACTCCTACTATCTACTCCAGAGCATGCAGCATGTTATTTGTGCCCTGTAGAATAAATGAACAATCTGTTGGCCTTTTAAAAAAATGTCTCTCCATTATTGTTCAAATGCTACTGCAAGAAATGCAATATTTCAGGATTTATCAGAGAAAACATTGAGAAAAATGGCCACCATTAATATAACTACTCTAAAAACCGTAACTGTTGGAAGCACTTTGGCACCTGCATAACAACCACCTTGGATTTTAATGGGAATCCATTGTCTTGTAAAGAAATGTTATTTCTTCCCTAATGCACACAGACTGCTGATGTACTGAGAATATTTTCTTACTGTTTCTGAGTGAAATTCCCAAAAGAATATCCTACACTTCATGAGAAGATTTGAGAGTATGCTTTTAATACAGGAAACAGAATGATTATTTTAGACACAGTAAAAAAGGAGAAGCAATTGTTGAATAGTCTGCACAAATGACACATAATAAACCTAATTATCATAAAAGTTATTCCTTAGGTTAGAGGACTACTCTTTTTTTTTATTTACTTCAAAGGGACTTTATAAATAGAATGAAAAGAAAGAAGGAAAGGGGATGAGCAGAATTTTCTTAAGGTCAAAGGCCATAAGTAAGATGTTCTGATGGCACAGAGACAGCACAGCTGCAGGCAGAAAGTTGGAATGCTGCTCAGAAATACAGTGTACAGTCGTCAGTGATTGCCAGCGATCCCACTGGTTCATGATCATGGAAATGCCTTGAAAAATACTGGAATTCAACACTTGTGACTTTTTAGGTCTTCATTTTTTTAAATGAAACATGCCTGTTCATCTTTCAGAAGCTATAAAATGTTTCTTAAAGCTCAATACACAGAAAAATTAATTAATAGTGAATATGGTAAAATGGAACTAAAGGGAAGTGTTTATGAATTTGGGTCAAACTTATGACTAAAGGTTTCAGTTGCAAGACAGGGTGGAAAATCCATATAGATTGAAACAGTTAAGCTTCTTTGCAATAAAAATATTTCTGTTCAGACATGCAAAAAGTTTGAAAATAAAAACTTTTGTTTCAAAATAAAATTTTCTCTTTTTAAAAACTAAAACAAGAAAAAGACTAAGCAAAAGACATAATTCTAAAAAGACATAAATAACACTAAAAATACATAAATTCTAAAATTTCTTTGCAGAAAGGAAGTCTTGCTTTTGTCCAGGTTTAGTTTTCAGCCCCAAGTATCTGTTTTGGTCTCAACTTTCTTTTCTTTCTTTTTTGTTTTTTTGGGGGTTTTTTTTGGTTTTTTGGTGGTTTTTTTTGGGTTTTTTTTGTTTTTTTTTTTTTTACATGCTGGTTTCAGGCTCTCAAATCTATTTTCTCAGTGTAAAATTTACTGTTTTCTCAATATTTTTCCATACTTACAGGGCTGGATCATATGCCTTAAAAGAAGATTCAGTTTTGGTTAGCCTGGAAAAGAGAAGGCTGAGTGGAAGTTAACTACCATCTTCAGCTAACTAAAGAGTTGCAGAGAAAATAGCCATAATCTCTTCTCAGATGGGCAAAACATAAGAGGCTGCAAGCCACACCACAGGACATTCCAGCTGGAGATAAAGATAATAATTTTCACATGAATGTGGACAAGTACTGGCACATGAAGCTAGAGAACCTGAAGAATCTCCATTCTTGGAGACTTTCAAAACCTGATTCGGCAAGCCTGAGCACCCTGATCAAACTTCAGAATTAGCCCTACTTCTTGCAGGCAATGGGAATTCATCAATTTAATTTACTCTGTTTTTCTAAAAGTGAATGTTTTGCACAGTAGTGCTCTGGGTTAGATCAAAACAATATACAGAATGATTGAGTAACAGCTACATGACTACCAAAAAGCACTGGTCTGGCAGCTAGTGCACACATTCCACAGAAATCCAAGTGGTATTTCATGTTCCACTTTAGACTCTCAGGCTGAGCTTGGCCAATTACGAGGAGGAAATGTGCATCCTGAGCTTGGTTTGGACCACACCAGCTAACTTTCCAACCAAAGCTCAGGCAGCATGCTCAGGATATTTTACATTAAGCGCTGTTGATGTGGTTTGGACCTACACAACCCTCATGTGTTGAAATATCTTCATAGACCCTTACATCACACAGCAAAGCGTGCAACCCTCAATCTCATTCTATAAAAACTTCTCTCTGGCAAGCTGCAACACAGCCCTCACATTGTGTCTGACAGCTTGACCTAAGAAAAAACCTACAAAAAAGTATCAATTATCTCTCAGGGTCATGGGAACATCACATGGTACCCAAATGAAACCCAGAGGCACAACCTATTCAGTATGGACACAGTTCATCAGTTAAAGCAGAGTGAGTGCGAGCCAGAGTGTGCCACCCCAGTCAGGAACTGAAACAATCCCTGGGATTGTTTAATTGAGCACCATAGACACATATATTATAGACACTACAGTCTTCCAGAGAGTCAGGTTTCAATTAGTTTTAAATGAGGCTGAAGTTTTTAATCTGTATGGGAATAATGTCTCTCTGAAGCAGATTTTAAAACCAGGAGAACGTTTTTTTCTGTTTGATTTTCTAAAAAGTCTAATTTGTATGCAAATTTTTCAATTAAGAATAATTAAGAATGCCAAATCAAGTGCGCAGAAGTTAGGAAATACCATCTCTAGGATTGACGTTTCAGACTGAATTCACATATGTTCTATGTGTTATTCATAGTTTCATTATTGACTGGTGGGTTTTTCTTTCTCCCATTGGACTATACAGCTTTCCACTGACTAAAAAAGGGGATGGAAAATACATGATATTCTACCTCAGGCAAGGGGTTTGTTTTTCTGGGTTTCCAAGTTTACAGCTGCCAAGAACAGGTCTTTTCTGTGGTAGACCTCCCAGCCAAGGGTGCCCAAGCTTTGCAGCACGCTGCTACATGCGCCATCAGGGAGAACAGGATGAGATTTGGCTTCCTTTGCATGCCTAAGGTGATGCCTCAGGTTTTAGCTTTAATATTTTTCAGATTCTGTACTGCTTTAGTGCATACTTTCCAGCTTCATATTAGGGGATAGTAAGCTCTCTTCACAGAGTAGGTAGGCAAAACAATTCCTTCTCTAGCTGGGGACCAAGAACAACCTATCCAAATCTCAGGCCCAAGAGCATAAACAACAGTGGACTGAAGAGAGAAAAATAAGAAGGATGGGACTTCATGGGCTAAAGCTGTAACTGGACAATTAACTCCAATATGCTAATGGACCAGAACTTTAAAAAGTGTGAGATCCCGGGACCGGTTGTCCATTTTGTGACCATTTTGGGTTCATCTTGGTTGTAGCCTTGGCTGGGCTCTTGTGCTGCCCAAGGTGGATCTATTGAAGCCTCCTAATGAATATCCACTTTATTCTTTAGCTCCATCTAGTCTCTGTTCTAGGCCAGTCCACAAAAGTCATCAAAGATGTGCTGCACTGAAAGCTCACTGAAAGAGACACATTTTCCTTTGTAACTGTAGTTTCCCTGAGCTGATTTAGTATTTTGGAATATTTCCACCTACCTCTGGGACAGAATGGCAGAAAAGAGTCCAAGTCTGTAACAAAATTATTTAGAGCAGGACATACCAAAAGAACTTGAATATGTCTGTACTGACATCTACACTGACATCCCAGCAGTTTTCTGACCCTTGCTAGCTCAGGTACTGCCAGCACAGGACAGTGAGCAACACAGACTAGAGTGCTACTGCAGGCTAAATGTATAAATGAGCCTGCATGACTGGATTCTGTAACTGTATTGCTAATAAATGAACCACATGGTTTAAAGTTAACTTTAAACTGTACCACTTCTATGAACAGCCACACCTCTTGATTAAAATGCTGTATTAGGAAAACTATCTAGTCTATGAAAAAAAAAAAAACAAAACTGTGAAAACTCTCCAAACACACATATTACAGGAGACATTTAATGTACACTTAATACAATTTTATACAACCGATGATATGAGCTAATAGGCCTATAATTTGGTGTTTGCTTCCCATTAATTCAAGGAGTTTTTTTCTCAGGTGGGTAGCAAGTCTTTGCAATTTATTCTTCTCAGTGTTTAGGGCTGACAGAAATTTGAACATGAATAGTCTGCCAAAGTGTTCTTCACCTCCCAAGGACTGAGATCTATCAGTCATAATGACAACTTAGCTTTGATGACTAAACACTACTTATGGCAAGGTTTAATGAGAACAGACTTATCCATTGTACAGGGAATTAAGTTTAGTATTTTTAGCAGAATGTTTCTGTATTTGAATTATACGATTCTGTACAAGAATGTAAACCAAAATGAAAAATAATGTAAAATTGAGAAAGACTTTGAAGAACACATTACCCCCTAACAGTGAATTTTGATTTAGGATTCTGTCTCAGCTCAAAAATCTGACCAGACCAACAGGAAAAAAATTAAGGTGAACTTTGAAGGTCAGAGAGGGACATGGTTTACTCATATAATGAGCTCTTCCTTTTCCCTTAGGAAAAAAATCCTTCCAAAAGCACTGCATCAGAAAAAATGTAATTGTTCTAAGTCTTGCTTTGACCACTCTGAGAAGGTGATTGAGCACTAGCCCAGGTTCACCGGCCATGTCCTAGGTAAAAAATCTCACAGGGGACAAAATTGTTTTGCAACATGCACCTTCCTTCAGCAACCTCCTTCAAGCTTCTCTCCTAACTGAGCTCTGTGCTTTGTCTCTCTCCCAACCCCAAATTTATGTGGGGACTTTGCCCCAACTACCCCAGACTCTGTGTTGGATGAGACCATGAGTTCCTAGCTATGACTCAGATAAACACGTCCTCATGTAAATTTAACACAGTTGTCTTGGGGTGATTTTATGACGATTAGTCTATTCCCTGATTGCATGCTTCATGCCTAAAAACGGTTGCTGTAGCTTTAAAGTGGGTCTGGAGGGAGAAGGGAGCCTTGAAGCTCTTCACTGGGCTTTTCCAAAGCCTCACCCCCAGGTGTCCCTGCCATGTGGTCTGGGTTTTTACTTGCCTAGAGTGGATTTTTTTGTTAGGCCAGGCAAAAGTTTTTTTCTTTGTCCTTCCTGGACTTGGAGAGGCTACAGCAGCAATTCTTCAGCAGCACTTCGAAGTGAACTGGATGGTTTGGTTTTGGTCTGAGATCAGAGACTAGTGGGAAAGATGAGGGGCCTCTCCATTTCAGGCTCACATCTTGGGAAAAGCTGAGACAGCAAGAGAAAGCTCACCTGCTTCCTCTGCTGTGAAGAGGGGACTGATGTCAAAGACTCATCAGGTTTCACATCTGGTTTGCCTGAGCTGCTGCTTGAACCTGCTGGGAGTTTTTCTTGTTTGTTTGTTTTCCCTGAAAACCCATGCCATTTTGTATCCACTAAGGGGCAAACTGTTGTTGTCTTTTTTCTTTCCCTGGCATTTTGGGGTTTTGTTACAATGTGTGTGTGTGTGTGTGTGTGTGTGTGTGTGTGTGTGTGTGTGTGTGCATGGGGGTGGAGGGGGCTAAGTTCTGACAATTCAATATCTAGCATTTATTTACTTTTTACTGTGCCAAATGAGCACTCTATTTGTCAATAAATGGTTGAGGGTTTTTTCACTTTCATCCACTTAGTATTCATTTCTTACTGACAGAAACGGATTGTTGGAACCCTTTTGTTTTTTGGAGGAAACACTCATTCCAGAGTGTTTTTCCCCTAAACTTGTCTCTAAACCAAGACAACATCACAAGACTTCAGGAGAGAATTCTTCTGATACTCTACTGTCCTTTGGCAACCTCTTTCCAGGCTTAACTGGACCAAACTGGAGCTTCTATTCTTTGTGTCTCATCCAACTCTAAACCCAAACCTAGGTGTCAGGTGAGATCCAGCTCAACATTCCCAAGCCATAGCCCAGGTGAACAGGTCCTCAGGGAACAATTATGTTTGCCCCCATCCCTTCCTTTGGAATCCCTTTTCAATCCCTGACCAAATGAAGTGCTAAGCTTTCTCCCTTTTCCCAAAGCTGAACAGAACCAGATCTCTAATCACAGGTTCAGGCTGAGACAGCCCAAAGCCCCTAACCATCAACCAGATGGAAACTTCTCTCAGAATAATTCTTTCCTGCCCCACTCCAAGTGGGTATTCAAACTTGGCCTGTGTCCTATCCCTAAGCCTAATTGTAGCCACAATTCCAACACCTGGTATGTGCAGAGACCAACCAAAGTCCCCAAGCCACAGTCATGATGAACAAGTTATCCAAAGATAATTCCTACAGCAGATCTTTTTATCAAAATGGAGCTCTTGGCTCTGCCCTGTAAAAAGTCTGACTTAGTCTGGATGCAAAGGATCGGTTGAGCCTTAGTTCCAGATCCTGACCTAGCACCCAGATTAGAAAGATTTCAGGGAAGAGGTGTTTTGCAGCCTACCCCTTACTCCAGCTGCTCCTTTTCTGCCGCACACCAACTGTAGCCCCAGGTTTTATCTCTCTCCCAACAGGTACGTAATGTTAACATTAACCCTAATCTCAGGCATCAGCTGAGCCTTCTCCAACGCGCCCAGCCATGGCCTGGATGAAAAATGTCACCAGGAAGAATTCTTTTAATGTTCTACCCCTTTTTGGCAGCTCTTGGTTACTCCATACCAAGTGCATTTCCAGGCATGATGAGCCTCATTCTCCTAATCCAGCATTTAACTCTAAGCCCATTCCTCAACCTGGGCTGAGCCTTGGCTCAAGGCATCCAACCATGACCTAGATGAGAAATTTCTCAATGAAAATTCTCTCTACAGACTACTCATCCCTTTTCCAGCTACTTGTTAACATTGCCAAGGATGGTGATTCTTGGATCAGGGATGTTCTTGTTGCTGTTGATCCCTCCTTCCAGAAAAATAATGGGTGTTTGACTTAGTATTTTCAGTGAATTATGTACTGAGTTCACCTTATAGCAACTCAGAGTCACAATCCATATAAGACAGCAAAATTGCTTATTGTTCAAGAGTTTTTCAATTTCCTGTCACAACAACCTTGAATGTGTTTTTATTGGGACTCTGCTTATTAACCTGATCAGAGGCTTTACCTGCTTCTGCCATATCCATCTGACTTCTAATCTAAAGAATGTCTACAGCTGCAAGACACATGGCTTCAATATTGTTCAAGATAATCATTAAAACCTCTTGAAATAGGTATTTTGAGACTGCAAAGCAATAGTTGGGTTTCCTTCATGTCATGGCAACTAGCCATGGAGCTTTAAATATGGTGGTAAGGTACTGTGTAAGGTATGTCCAATAGCTGTTGTGGTAAAACAAGGAATGTTTGCACAGTCAACAGAGTTGACATTTAAAAAATTAAGTTTACACTTTGTTTCCATTCTTTTTGGTTTTTCCATAATTTTCTCTTTTTTAGTGTGTAATGTGCAATGTGTCAATCTTATGCTGTAATCTTTGGGAGAATGGCATGAGAAAGATGGTATGATAGTTTAAATTGGCACTGATGGAAGAGTCCTTAGGTTAACTTTGATCAGATCTATTAATATAGTTGAAAATTAATACTAGACTAATATGCGTTGAAATTAGTTCCAGATAAAATGTAGTATATTTGTTCCCAACTGTTTAAATGACTCACACAGACTTTCTTCAAAATATTTCAATTTGCTACAACTGTACGTCTATTTATGGCTATATCTCATTGCTTCAGAATAAAAATATATTTATTCATTTCAGATTAACTTACTTTACCAGCCGAATCAAACTGAAACTGGCTATTTCCAGGTGCAGAACCGCGCCCTTTGTTCTTTTTTAAGACAGAAATGTTTTTCCGACAAGAGCTCAGCTCTTCACGGTGCTGCCACTTGGTGGTGTCCCGGCGCCGCAGTGAAAACCATGTCAATCGCTTGGATTGTGGCAATCAGCTCCACCAGGTTCTTGCGATGCTTTCTTTAAAATTAACAATATTTACTGTTCTATGGCCTCTGTTTAATATCTATCTCTCTCTATATATGTACAGGTATAGGTATAGGTGTAGGTATAGGTATAGGTATATATATATACATATATCTATATATATACAAAACATTCATTGTAGCTAAATGATGCCTTCAAGTTTGTTAGACATTTTTTTTGTATGTATTTAAATGTATTTTGATTTTGATGTATTTAAAACTATAACTACATGATCACTGTTCTGTCACCTCTATCTATATAGTGCAACATCTTAAACTTCTTAGAATACTTACAGAATACATTATTTGGGATGTTAGGGTGGCTCAAATGTGCAACCAGTTGCAACAACAACAGTTAATATTTTCTGGAAAATGAAAACAGTCCACGCTAAACCATCCTTGACTAACTGCTGTCCTTCTATGACAAGGTGACCCACTTACTGGATGAGGGAAGGAAAGGGTATGGATGTTGCCTACCTGGACTCTGGTAAAGCCTTTGACACTGCACAGCCCTCTCCTGGCTGCTAACAATTTGGGTGAGTGCAGTGTTTGCTGGATGAAATACTGGCTCGATGTCAGGCCCAGAGAGTGGTGGTGAATGGAACTGATGCAGTTGGTAGCTGGTCACTGGCGGTGCTGCTCAGGGATCAGTACTGGCTCCAGTTCTGTTTAACATCTTTATCAATGACCTCGACAAGGGGATCAAGTTGACCCTCAGCAAGTTTGCAGCTGACACCACGTTGTGTGGGAGTGTTGATCTGCTGGAGGATAAGAAGGCTCTGCAGAGGGATCCGGACAGGTCGGATCAATGGGCTGCGGCCAATTTTAAGAGGTTCAGTGAGACTGAGTGCTGGGTCCTGCACTTGGATCACAGCAACCCCATGCCACACGCTTAGGGCGCAGTGTCTGGAAAGCTGCCCAGCGGAAAAGGAGCTGAGAGTGCTGGCTGACAGCAACTGAGCATGAGCCAATGTGTGCCCAGGTGGCCGAGAAGGCTGAGGGCATCCTGGACTGGATCAGAAATAGCTTGGTCAGTAGGACCACAAAAGTGACTGTCACCGTGCACCCGGCACTGGTGAGGCTGCACCTCAAACCCTGTGCTCAGCTCTGGGCCCCTCACTACAAGAAGGACATTGAGGTGCTGGAGCATGTTCAGAGAAAAGCAATGGAGCTGGTGAAGGGGCTGGAGCTCAAGTTCTGTGTTCCTGAGGGAACTGTGGGTGTTTAGCTTGGAAAAAAAACGAGGCTCAGGGGTCACTTTATCACCTTTAAGGCGGCTGTAGCCAGGTTGGGAGGGCGGGGGGGCGCGGCCCTTTCTAGGAAAGCAGTGACAGGACGAGAGGACATCACTTCAAGCTGCGCCGGGGTAGCTTCACTTTGGAGATTAGGAGGAATTTTTTCAAGGAAAGGGTGGTCAGACATTGGAATGGGCTGCCCACTCCTGGAGGTGTCTAAGAAAAGACTGGACGTGGCACTTAGTCCCAAGGTCTAGTTGACAGGGTGGTGTTCGGTCATAGGTTGGATTTGATGACCTCAGATTCCAACCCCTCGGCTTCGGCCGCTCCTGCTCCGTTCGCTGCCTGCCACGTCGAGCTCGCAGCCTTCCCCGCCGGCACCGCCCTTGGCTGGGCCGTGCCGAGCCGGGCGCGTCGGGGAGGAGGAGGTTGAGGAGGCGGCGGGAGGCGCGGCCCCCGCCCCGCGCGCGGTGCTGACGGCGCTGATGGCGCGCTGCGGCGGGCGCGCGGCGGGGCGGTGACGTCGCGCGCGAGGCGGAGGGCGGGGAGGAGGAAGAGGAGGAGACCCGGGCGGCCCCGAGGCTGAGGAAGCCGCGTCCAGCGGAGGCTCCGCTCCTGTCCCGTCCCGTCCCGTCCTACCCCCACCCCCGGTGCCTCCGGTTCGGGCGGGCCGGCGCGGCTCTCCCGAGGCCGCGATGCGCTCGGCCTGAGCGCGCCCTCGCCGCCTCGCTCGGTTCGGGCCTCTGCGAGGCCGGGGACCGCGATGGCTGCGGGAAGCTGGCAGGAGGCGGCGGCCGGGTGGGCTGAGGAGGCGGCGGCCCGGGTGCGGGACGCCTTGTCGGGCGGGCTGGGGCTGCTGCGTGCCGAACTGGGCCTCGAACTGGGCCTGGACCCGCAGGCGCTGCCCACCTGGCTCGCCTTGGCGGTCCCGGCCGCGCTGGGGTTCGTGCTGCTGGGGCTGCTGCTGGCCGCGGCCTGCGGGGGCGGCCTCCGCAAGAAGCCGGCGCGGAGCGCGGCCGTGAGGAAGGGTGACGAGGCGGTCGGCGCGGGCCTGACGGCCGGCGGAGGCCAGGGCAAGTCGGCGGGCCCGGGCCCCGGGCAGCTGAACCTGAAAGGCGATGAGCAGAAGAAGCGAAACAGGAAGAAGCTGCCGGAGAAAGCGGCGCGGGTAAGAGGGGGTGAGGGCCGGGAGGGCAGCGGGAGTGAAGCCGAGCTGACAGCGGCGGCACCGGGCGGGCTGTGGCACCCGGTGGGGAGGCGAGGGGGTCGCGTCTGCGAGCGGCCCGAGCCCGGCTGCCGCTCCCCAGGCCCTGTCGCGGGGGAAAGGATCCGGGTGCCGTAGAGGTTTCCCCGAGCCGCCGCGCGATATTTGCCTGTGAAAGGAAGTGTGGGGGTCCTGTCTGCTCTGGAGCCGTCTCAGGTCGCGTGGGTTACTTTGTTACTTTGAAAACCTGGAGGAGCAGCACTGCCACAAGTAAACTGCACGTTAATAACCCTGGCTGATGAGGAAAAGGCTGGCTCTTTGGAAGCGTTTTATTGTAAACAGAAATCGTATGAAAGCTGCTATTACTGTTGTTATTCACTGAATAATAGGGTTAGCAACCAGTAGTGGAGTCCTTAGCATGGCTTAGAGTTTCAAGCCAGGAGTTGTAGTCTAGGCAGGTAAAGATTGGAAGCAGCATTCTAAGCCCTATGAATGCTGTGATGATTCAAACTCGAGTAAGGTTTTTGCTTTGTGTTTTCAATGGCACACGTTAGTGTCAAATGTTGCTGTGAGCGTGCCTCAGTAGGAATGTGTCTGATTTAGTTATTACTGTAAGGATCATCTCCTTTAATAAGGAAATCTGTGTCTTAGCAGCCCCTTAAAAAGAGATCATTCCTGTAGTTTATATTTTTTTAAATCCTTAATATGTGTGGGAACCTTCCAGCTTTTACAGTATGCATCCATCCACTTAAGAGAAAATTAGTAGAATGCAGAAATTGTCTACTGTCCTTTTAAAGTTTACAGTTGTCACAGTTTTGGGGCTTGAAGGGGATTGCTTCTATAGCTTTTATATTGTTAGGATGTTTGTAATCCTATTTATGTCCAAATAGATTATAGGAATGAAAGTGTAACAGATGTCCCCTGCCTATTACAACTGTGTCGTATAATTATATCTTGCTCTATAAAATCTGAATTGTTTCCCTAATGATGAGAGAAAGGAGACACATTGGGTTTGTATCTTCACTTGAGTCTGTGGCAGCATTAAGATTTGAGAGGTTTGGGAGACTTTTTAATGAGAGTGTATGTCACCAACCTGTCTCTGAACACTGAACTACTGAAGTTGTTTCTGGAAGTTGCAAGAGACTGAATGTTGAGCACCAAGAAGAGGAAACATGATTCAGAATCTTTCCAGTGTAGCTAGGTTCTCCATTTTGGAGAAAGCATGCTAAAGATGTATTTTTTCCCTATCTTGAGAAGCAGATACTTCAGGGTCAAATAAATATGTTATGCTTTCTTGACAACAAAGACTAACCCTAGAAATTAAATCAAGTTTGCTTCATTTATTTTGTTGAAACTCCAGTATGAAGACAAATAACAATCTCATGCAAGTCATTGCCAAAGACATTAAAAATGCCTCCACAGAAGATTGAGTGCATAGGTGGATATCTCTCTTGACTTGACAGATTCACAAAAACAAACTTTAGTAATTTTATATAAAAAATAGCTGACTTTTTTGTGAATGTAAATAATTGTACTCTATTGAGCTTGGTTTATGTAGACATAGAATAAAGTTAAGGCAATGTAGGAGCAAATCTTTTTGTAATCAAAAGAGCAAAGTAGTTTTTAAGCTGTCATTCTGTATCATTAGGATTTTAAAAGTTATTTTTATAGTAGTTTGTATTCATTATTTCCATGGTGAGACAGAAAAAAATCCTACCTTCTTCCAAAAGGAAATGCACAAACTGAATCATTAACTGAAGTGCAAATAAGTTTATACCAGTGACAAAGTTTAATAGGCCTGCCTTGTGCTCATTTTCCAAGATAAGTTTAGAGACCAATATTAGCATGTCCCAGTGTTTTCTGACTTATGTGAAAAATTCTCAAAATAGCACTGGAAACGTAAAGATGCAACAAAAATTCTTACGGATTGCTGCCTGGTGATTTTCATCGTGTGGCTTGTGTGCTGTGATGCTAATACTGAGCGCTGGAGGCAAAAGCCTATTAGCAGTAGATTTACTACAGCCTTGCTATGCCAGGGTCTAGATTTCCATTGCGGGCGGTTCAGAAAGCTTAGAGCAACTGCTCTGTGGCTTTAAGAACACACTACAGATGTCTAATTAAAAGCTGTAGGGTTACTTTAATACAGAATTCCTGAGCTCACTGTATGGCAGGTGATGTGTAACACTCATCAGTCAGGATCAGAAGTCTCCCTCCCTGTGGCTTTTCTGAGGAGGAGTGTTGATTGTTTTTTCCCTTGCACGTGGCTTTATTCAGTACCTGTATAAGTAGGGTACAACTTACCCTACGTGTTCTTAGTAAAATAGGTTTCTTTGAATAGCACTGTGTTGACTGAATACAGTAGTACCTATAAGATTTTGTTTATTTACTTGCTGTGAACAGACTGTGAAAAAAAATGGAGCTGAAACTGTGTAGCATTCATTAAGATTAAAGTTTACAGAGCCAGTTCTGGCTTTCAGGCTGCTTGGAGCAGGGTATCATGGTGTCTTTACATCTGATTCTGTGCAGTAAACCTGAAGCTGCTTCTTTTCTTTTTTCGTTTTTATTTTAACTCCTGCAAGAGGCAAAGGTCTTTAGCCTCATTAAGAAATTTTTTTCTGTCCATAAAACTTTATAGTTAATTTTGATTCTTCCCCCTTCTGAATAATTACTGTGCCTCTCCTACTTCAGCAGCAAAAAAGTGAAGCTGTTCTTTACATGGTTTCTGTGCAATCTGCCAAGCACCACAGAAACTTGAGAGTAGCCATCTTCTGTGCTCTGCAACCACTTCAGGAAGCCATTCACACCATCCATTTGTAGATGTGGAAAATACCAAATTGACTTTGTACTTCCTATTGTTTCTCATGCACCTGGAGAATAAATGCTACACATTCTAGTAAAAGTATTTGCATTCATTTGAGGAAGTTTCATATTTGAGCTTTTTGGGCTATGGTTGTTTATTGGTTCTTTGCACTTAGATTGTGTAAAGACTTTATACTTTCAGCTGATACTCAGGTGTTGGTTTGTGTATATGTGAGTGGTCATATGGCAAAAGTAGGGCTGTAGGATTCTTTGGGCCTCATAGAGAAAATTGCTTCGTTTCTTTCTGAAGAGAAGCTTGCAGAAAACATTGGTTACCAGATTCTTTCTTTGGCCAAGATATTCTAAGCAGAGGTATCTTTCTAATGGGTAACTGAGATTTTGGCTAATACAGCGTTGTAGATTGAGGTGATGGCAGTTTCATTAATACTGTTTGAAGCATGAAACTGAGCTATCCTTTGCACTACCATGTTTAAAGAGTACTTTTTGTTTGTTTTGAAAGTCTAAGCAAAACCTTTTCTACATTTGGTATATCTTAACACCCTCAAATGAAGTGTGTGTGGAAAAAGGTTTATTTAAGTATTGGAATTTTAAAGTCCATAGGCAAGAAAAGCATTCAGTAATCAATGCTGTTACTGACAGCATTACTTCTGCCTTGTTGCATCTTGCCTGGCAGCTTTAAGATGAGGGTAGAAAAGATGGGAAATAATAAATTGCACAATTTTGAGTTAATTAATTTTACCAGTGGATGTTTAATTTGTTACCCATAAAGTTTTAAACTTTGGGCTGTGGTTGTCTTTTTATAATTAAACATTTCTGAACACAGTAGAAAAACTTTCTTGTTTCTTGCCTCTGTTGCTTTCTTTCATCCAAAAATGGTCACAGGGATTTTGGTTAAAATTCTATGATTCATCTATGGGCAGAAAATAAATGTGGAAAGCTTCCACTGAAAAGGAGGGTATTACAATTAAGGGATGTATTTCTCCCAAATGTATCAAAGTCCAAGTTTTCTAACATTTTTCTAAAGGTTGTTGTTTACATGATCAGATGATCAGACAGCATTTTGAACAGTCATGTGGATGAATTTTTCCAGAGGGTTTTTAATGGATATGAATTCATTTATTAGTTCAGAGAAAGAGCTGAAGTTCTTTTAAACTAAAAAATAAAACTTCTATTTGTTGAATAGTTGGAAGGGATTAATAAAGTACTTTTCAATTTAAGGTACATATGTAATAGCTAAGAAGCAAGGTACAGAATTTAAAAAGTTAGTTGGCTGTAAAATTTTTGGTCCACACCCAATATAAGATGCATCAAATGTGTTATCTAACTTTACTTCTAAGCAGTCCCTGGAGAAAATAGAGAGGCACAAGAACTGACTTTTGACAATGAGTTATTTTCAAGATGAAATATCAGTTCTTTGGTATCCCTGTGGAATATACCAATAAGGTGGACTTGGTTTAGAAGAACTTTTAGAGAGAGTTCCTAGGTCAGACTTGTAAAATATACTTTGTTTTCAGAATGCTGAGGGAAATGCACTGCATATTAGATATGAGAAGTCTAGGTTAAAGCTGGTTGTTGAAGGAGAAGAGGGGTTAGGTGACCTGATCTTTCAATTTCTATTTATAGTTACTTTGAAGAAGTTGGCATGCTTGCTAACTACAGTAAGCAATACTGTGTTATGCACTAGTGAAATCATGCTGGGGTGATTTGCAGGCATAGTACAATGTGGCAAGACTTAAATGCCTCTAACAGTTAAATTGAGGATCAGATCTAATATTTGAAGGAATAGGCCATGCTAAGTTGTGATATGGCTTTTGTTTTATTTGCAAGCAATTAGGTTTGTGTGAAGCAGAGTTATAATAGCTTTTGGGTTTTTAATAGCAAAAAAAAAAAAACTAAAAGTAATAGAGCTTGAAATTTATTTTGAGAGAATTGCAGGATTTAAAGGCGCTTTGAAGTAGCTATTTATGCTTATTTCATTTTCAGTCATTCATTTATCTGACTCATTCTGAACGTGAACCAGTGATATTTGTGTGGACTCTATCAATTACTACTCTTAACAATTGTTTTCCATGTAGTGAAATTAATGGCTGACTGGTATAATATTTAGATCTTTTTTGAAGTTAAGCAGAGTAACTTCAGTCATAGCCTTTTGTTAGAAGTAAATGATTTCTAAATTACTACATTTCTGTAAGGGGAATATGTAGACTAAGGTGTATGCTTTTGCTGTCAAAAGTAATGTAAAGACTCATTTAATGATTGTCCAGAGTTTTAATTTTATATATTGAATAATACATGCTAATTTTCTTTCCTTAATTGTGTGAGGGAGAAATGGTAGAGTAGTGTAACACCTGTAATCAAGTCTGTATGAAAAGAACAATGGGCTACCATGCTTAGTCATGCTTTGTTTGATTTCTAATTTCTGTTCTACTATGAAGTTTAACTTGTGAAGGAAGTGAGCTGGGAGGGAACTTGCATAGAGAGAAATTGCAGATGTTTGGTCAATGTAGAAATTACTTTTTAAAGTTAGTCCTCTTGCTGAACTGCTGCAAAGTGGTAATTGTGTTAATTTAATTAGATCATTTATGGCACGTACAACTGTAGCTGTTCTGGATCAGTTTTCAGAACAGCTACAGGTAATTTCAAAAGCTGGTAATTTCAAAATTTCTGAAATTTACCTTCTGCTATGAAATTCCTGGATTAAATATGAGTGAGATGAAATTATAAGACCTGTTCTCTTTCCTTTTTCATTTCGTTGTTTGGTAAATACAGAATTGCTGTAGATCCTTTGAACAACAATCTACAGTTTGGTCTGCTCTGTTCAATAATCTTACAAGCATTTTTCCATCAACAATTGCATTTCAGTAATAGTGTAATTTGAGCTTTGTTTCATCTGCTTTCTCTAATTTTTTATTATTTATGCTCATTGTTTACACAGCCCAATGGACGGTCTTTCCTTGATGTATCTGAAGATGAAGTAATACAAACTGTCCATAAAGACAATATAAAGCAGCCTGTGGACACAGAAAAGAAGAATGAAAAGGTTAGTTATGGATACACAGCAAAAATGTTGAAGTTTGATTTATAATATTTCAATGTCTAATAACTGGTTTTAGTTTGAAATCCTTTTACATATATGAATGAAGAGGCAGATTTCTTACTGTGAAGAGTACTAATCTAATTTGGAGTTGAAAAGAGCTAAAGTAGTATTTTCTTAACTTCTGAGACATTCCTTATCACAGAATGTTTGTCAAGAAAACCCCACTCCCAGCCCCCCACTAAACACTGATATCTCTGTTCATCATGTGACAGCGTTAAGCCTACAGAAATAAAGTTTGTTTCATCTTGGTGGCTTCATGGGGATGCAGCATAATGATAGTATTGTTAAGTGCCTTGTAAATGGTCTACCAATTGGGGGACTACTATTCAAAGGATTTAGACCCTGTGCCTGCTTATTTCTTTTGCCAGATGTATCCATTACTGATTAGAGTTCTTGATTTTTGATGATAAGTGTGAGCTTTGAAGTCTGGTGTGGGCTTTTTTGTTACGCAAATTAAACAGCTACATTAAAATATATTTTAAAACATCCATCTGCAATGTCTAATCTAAAAGGTAACCTTACTACTGGCAGTGTTCTTTTTTGAACCGTGAGGACTAATCTTCTTTTTTTGTTATATATGCTGTTATTTATGGGCAACATGGATATGCTTGAGCCTTTGGTAATTTTTTTTGCTTGATTCTTTTACTAACATTGTGCATGAGGTTTTCCCACTGTCATTGTTTTCTGACTTATTTTCTTCAATAAAGCGCTTTTGTTGTAACTATACAGAGGAAAAATAGAAGGTTGTGTATAAACAGTCAGAAACACTTTGCTGTGAGGGTGGTGGTACCCTGGAACAGCTTGCCCAGAGAAGCTGTGGATGCCCCATCCCTGGAAGCGTTCAAGGCCAGGCTGGACAGGGCTTTGAGCAATCTGGTCTAGTGAAAGGTGTGCCTGCCTATGGCAGGGGTTGGAACTAGATGATCTTTAAGGTCCCTTCCAATCCAAGCTTTAATAAATACACTTGCTTACCCTCTTTTGTGGTTAGTATTTTGGCTAAAAGACTCTATCCTTTTAGTTTGCTATAGGACTTTAAATGTTTTTGCAATTTGCAAATTGATTGACTTTTCTGTGAAATAGGTTTGCCTTAAAGTTTCATGCTGTGTGGCTCTTCCTCTTCTCCATGTTTTGCATATCAGATTGACTTTGCTGAGGTTTTTTTTTCCCAAGAACATACCACAATTTGAACCTGAATGAACAACTCTATTTGCAGGTTTTCAAGTAGAGTAGGTGTTTAGATTCTAAACTCAACTTCACGTTAAAATTGCTAACACAGTGACATGAATTTTAAAATGTGAAGCTGAAACTGCAGCTCTAGGAAGTGAGTACCAATAAATGAATGAGGATGATTATTCAAATTGTGGTTTCATATCACTTTGGGGGATCCTGGGCAGAAAATGATTGGGTCAGGAGTAAATTGTTACCCTTCAATTAAAAGCATGCTTAAGAACTTCCTTTGAACTATGGTAACTGTACAGGCTTCTAATTATTTGGTAAGGCTTCTCAGGGCATCCATAACCTGTGTAACATTACAAACCTGCTGAGGTTGTAGGGGGTCCTGTGTGTCTTTGTGTACCATCTTTGGGATGGCTGGTGTAAGAGAATGGCTGTGATTGAAGTTGTATGTGCATGTGTGTTACATATATGAATGCATATAACATGGTCTGAAGGGCATGGTTGTTTTTTTGTGCTTCACTATATGTGTTCAGTGAAAATCACACATCCTTTGTGTTTCTGTATTTCTTGGCTGCTTCAGGGCTGTGAATTTCATGTGTGTTTTTCTGCTTTGTGGGAGGGGAAGCTTTGGGTAATGTCTGGACTCTGGCTGTTCACCAGGTTTATTATTCTGCAGTTAGTGACTTGCCACAGTACAGGGGTTTCTTTAGTGTTTAGTATAAGGGACTGTTCCCTAAGAAATTACTCTGGATGAGATTGTGGGAAGTTAAAATGTCATCATCCATTCTGTTTGCAAGCACATAACTGCTTTGTCTTGAATACTAGAAATGATTACTCAGCTAGGGATCAAGAAGAAAGGTTCATTTTTCTATTGTTCTTGCATGGGGCACAATGCATCCTAAAGACTTAAAAAAATTTGGCAGGCCTGCAGTATTCCTCATGTGCTCCTTGGCTGTTGGCAGAGCCAACACTGGCATCTTTGCGTGTTGCAGAAGGTGACACTCTGAATGCATAGATTTCTGCAGAATGACTGGCTGGCTTGCTCTGGCTTTAGCATCTCTTGCTGTTTCTTTCCATCAGTTTGGTACTGAGATAGCAACTGGTGCAGTACAAAGTTTAGCAGGTGATGGGTTGATTGGATAAAAAAGGATGGTTCTGGTTTTTCAGAACAGGGTAACACAGTTTAGGGAAGTAAACACGTTTTCAAGATTTGCATTCTTGATCCTTTTAAAAACAGTGTTTGTTAATCACAAACTTCTTTTTCAGCTGTTAAACTTCGATGTTTTCCTGAAAAGTATAACATTTGATGGCAATACTACCATAGGAGCTAGTTATTTAACGAAACTGAAGTCACAATTTGGAAGAGTAGTCATCTTGAACTGTTGTCAGGGAGCCTTCTGAAGTAATTTCAGGTGTTCTCTTAGTGCCAAAGGACAGTTGGGTAGTTATGGCTTTGTGGATAGAAACTTTAGGATCTCAAGTTCCAGTCTCAGTGTAGCTGCAAATGGTAGACAAAGGTACAAACTTATTCTGCTTGTAATCTTTCTCTATTTGAGCTTGAAGAGGCAATATATAACTAATTTTAATGCTAATTCTCACTTTCATTTTTAATTCTTTCATTAGAAGATGCCCTAGCAAATAGTTTGACTTGTTCATATTTTTAGAACCAATTCTCTTCAGGTTCCTTTTGAAACCAGCCCTTCTCTTTTGGGGGCTTTTCAGAAGTTAGTTAGCTGGTATGTGGGCAAAGGTAGTCTGCTGAGCAAATGAAAATTCAGCTTGGGTCCCCATGTACGTTAAACCATGAGCTAACTGTTCAAATTAGTTCCCAAATGTTATAGGTGTGGTGATGCAGCATTGATATAAGCAGTGAGTTTTTTATCATCTCTGCTGCACTAACAAGCTGTACTGCTCTCAGCACCTGTATTGAAGCTCCAGATTACTCTGGGGATGTGGTAACTCTAAGGCACATGAGCTGCATGCCATTGTGGGGCCCATAGCATATCTGCAGCAGATGTAGTAATAATTTAGGTGTTACCAATTCTGAATTCTAGAAAGATTGTTAGACACTTCTTGGACATTTAAGACTAGAAAACCAAATTGTGGCAACTCAGGTATACAGCTGGCAGTTACTAGTCTGACTCTGGCAGATGTATTCCAGAAGGATGTCCAGCATTCTTGAAATATTTCGGAGACAGTGAATAAGTGAATAGTTCCCCTTGTAACATTTGAGGGGAAAACCATATTTCTTTTTAAAGTCTTGTTGTTTTTCATTCCTGTTTATCTGGTAGTTCTTATACCTTTCTTCACTAGGTTGAAAAGCTTTTCAGTACTGTATCTTCCTTCTAAGGTAGTCAGGTCAATTTGCTCCAAGGCTTTCTGCAATATGTTTTCTCCCAATATCTTGGGGTTTTTTTCCTCAATACTGTATTTTCAACACTCTATATTGCTACCTGTTGCACTGAAACTATTTGCAGAAGCAGTCATGTCTGTTCCTATTTGTTTAGCCTAGTTCTTACATCCAAGAAGCCATGACTGGTGAAACCTTGAGGAAAAAAGAGTTTGGAATGTATGAGCTCTAATCACAGCTTGTGTTTTGAAGTAATTTACAAGCTGGATTTTTTTTTACCTTTTTTTTTAAAAGAGTTGCTGGCATTGTTTATTTCTTCATGTGTAACTTTATATTTCTGCACAAAACCAATTTTGACAGAGTGGCATCTGCCTGCTAAACAGCTCATTACTCCTCTGTGACTATGATGCTGCCAGCATAGCTTCTTCTACCTGGCTTTGTACTCTGCAGCATAAGTAATGTTCCCCCCACCTGCCAATTCTGTGCTGCATAAGTCTTTCACAGAGAGTTGTTCTGGAGAATTTCTTTTAAATTTATTCCTGTATTTTAGGAGGAGAGTGAGTTCTGAATCACTATACCAAGTGATCAGTAAGTAATCATTAAGAAAATATTTTCTTTTTATTCTAGTCAAAGAAAAAAAAGAAATCAAAGGGAGATTCCAAAACAGTTCAGGATACATCTCGTCTGGATGGAAAGGAAGTTGATGAAGGTACTGAACACAAACTTAACACCAAGTGCAAACATTATGGCTTAAATGCTGTTTAAGATTTACTCGTTTAAGATTTAAGAAACACAAGAAACTCATAACTCCATAGTCACATATTATATATGGAAATATGATCTTTGAAACAACAGTATTTAGTAACTTCAACTGATTTTTTAAAAATAATTTATAAAAACTGAGAAACTATGGATAGTAAGGTGTTCATGTTATTCATGTTTTACTCTGTGAAGCCAAGTATTATCGTAGAAAAACTTGCCTTTAATCATTTGTGTTTTCAATCTAAGGTTGAAGCTGACTGGTTAAAATGCCCTTAGACTTCTGTTTGATATGATGCAAGCTAAAAATCTTTTCTTCCTCTCTGGCTTAGTGATTTTTTTCATTTGGGTGATGTTTTAGGAGCCTGGGAAACAAAAATCAGTAACAGAGAAAAGCGCCAGCAGCGTAAACGAGACAAGGTGCTGACCGACAGTGGCTCAGGAGAATCAAATCTCCAGGGCGTAGAAAACACAGTTACTGTATCCATTGAGCAGCTGATGCCTACACCATCACTTCCAGTTGGTCTCAGAAAAAATAAAGGTATGATGCTTGGTAGATCTGTGAATGTGTCCTAGAAAGATAATTTTACTTGAATGCTTAAATAGTGACTCTGTTTTGGATGTATGTTAGGTATATTTGGAGGTGAAACTCTTGAGGAAATTATTTCAAGCTGTGTAAAAGTACTTTCTCATTGTGCATAACTCCCCCTTTTCTAGCCATATTTTCAGGGAAACCCAAGAGTGCTTTGGAGCAAGTGGCTGAGGCACCGGCCTCCATCCGCGCTGGTGCGCTGTTGGTTGCTGCACAGCTGCACAGGCCTGTCCCTGTTCCTTCACTTGTGCTCTGTGACTCTGCCCTTTGTTTTCAGAAACTTCAAAGGCATCCTCAGCACTGCTGCAGGAAGCACCAACTCCTTAACTTTTTGAGTGCTTCCTTGTGGGAAGGTTATGCCTCTGAAGTTCTCCTAAAATATCATTCACTGCTTAACATGTAGGTATTTTTTTCCAACATAGATTTAGAGGCATCATGTACTAAAGCTGTTCATAATAGGTAAGGCACATGTGGCTGAGATTTACTAGTCAATTACTGTAGCTGAAGATCCAGTAGATACAGCTGCTGCTGTTACAGAAGCAAAAGATTTTGTGGGCACAGGAATTCCTACTTGGGTAAAACTGAGAAATAGGTGCTTTAATTAAAGGAAAATTGGTGTTCTAGCAAAGCGACAAGAAGACTGAGCTGAACAATTGTCTGGTACCTTGAAACAGTTCATTGAAATTGGTATGCCTCACCCTCCTGTCCTTGTTTCATTGACACTCATTTGCACCTTGACTGAGTGCATCATTGTTGCCCCGAGGACTAGATCAGTTGTTTCCTGTTGTCTTTTTTTTCCCTCAGTTCGCACAGAGTTTCAAGAAATGGTGGTTCCAACTGTCTTGATGCACTGTTACTAACTGTAACTACTGTAACCTCTCATACTTTTTTTGTATCTTGTGTATCACCATGTACAAGACAAATCCAAAAAGAATTTAGCTGTATCTAGTGTTTTTATGGTGAGGTAGATGTTAGAAAGAGTTACAGGTCTGAAATACTTAGAGCCACTCTTTGCTTGTAAATAACAACCTGTGTTTTAGATTTATGCTCTTTGTTCATTGGGAAAGTAGTTTAAGTTCTTTGAAATCTGTAGTTATTTGGTATATAGGTCCCAAGTCACTTTGAGAGCATTCTGTATGCAGCATAAACACAAATAATAAAAAATAGAGCATTTTAATTTTATCCTTAAGTTTTCTGGAAGTTACTGAATTTACTGTAAGGTACTAATATATTATTTTCTTAAAATATTAGTAATGGATTGTTAGAAGATTTTTACAGGTGTTGTTTTTTAAAAAAGCTTAATCTACCTTTGTTTGCTCTTAATCAGGTGATTCGCTTTTGAATGCACAGATTAACAGTTCTAAACCTGCAAAGGGGGAGTCATCAATTCCACAAGGTAAAAAGTTTCTATAATTGGTCATCCTAAGTAACTAGAGGAGTATTTTACAGAAGTGAAAACAGCAACTGTCAGTGCAGAGTTTTGAGTTACTGACCTGGAACTTTACTGTACATCTGGCTCTTTTGGCTATGCAAATATTATACTCTTAAGTTCCAGTTATTTCTTAAGAAGTTGAAAACAGTCTCTGTTACATGTAGAAATACAATTCAGTATTTTGAATTTTCAGGTAGATTACCTGTTATAAAAATCTTTATGTGCAGAACAGTAACATTTATTTTTAAGCTCTGCTGAAAAATTCTTTATGCTAGCTTTTCAGACTTACTCACGTATTTGTGTTAATGAATTGTTTTGTCAAAGAAACCCTGCTATAGATAACTGCAGAGAGCTCACAAGTCCTGATTATTGTTTACACTTGTTTCAGGTTGAATATACAAGTTACTCAGTTCTTTACATTCTCCTTTGAGATGCATAAATACATAAGTTTTGAAAGTTCTTACTTATAAATACATGTTTATAAAAAGAATATACTTGACATATGTCATACACAAAACTTAAAATATTTGACTAGTAAATCTTAACAGTTTTCTAATAACAGATACTGCTATAATAATACTTGCAGTGAATTAGTTTGACCTAATGAAATCAAGATGGTTGTTACTTACATATAGCCAACATTAGCTGTGTTGCTGTAATCAAAAATAACTAGTATAAATAAGCAAATCAAAAAATGAATTAATAAAAGCGCACAGATCCAGAAAGTGAATTCCTTTCTGCTTGTTTTTGAGAGCTTTTACTTCACACACAAATGTCCTATACCATGGCTGAGAAGGAGGGTGCTGTATTCTTCAGAGATGCCTAATGGGAGCACAGGAGAAAATAACCGAGTTTCAGTAAGGGGAAGGTCACGAGGAAAAAAGCTTTTCATGAGATAGTTCAAAGCATCTCTGGACAATCAGCCTTTATGGTTTCCAGAACTTCACTAATGTAGTATAATTTTGAAGTTACCTCTGCATTGAACAAAAGGTGGGACTAGGTGACTTTGAGAGATCCTTTTCAATCTTTGGTTTTCTGTGATTCAGTGAGAACTGGCTGGTCATTTAGAAGTTGAAGTTTTTGACAAGAGAGAAGTATAATAAAGAGGAAAAAAAAGAGTGAAACAGAGAATAATCAAGCTCCTTCTTCAGAACCTCAGCTGCCTTTTTGCAAAGTTGCAGAAAAGTTTTTCTAGCAACTGCAGTTTGGTTTCTGTCTCTTCAGTATTCTTTTGTTGCCTTTCCCTAAGACTTCATATGATACTAGGAGGACATTGACTGACAGGAGCAGTGCTGGTGCTGTAGACAAAGGGCAGTGGTTTTTATACAGCAATGGTGACCTTACAGATGTCTGTGTTTGGAATTGATTTGTCTGAGAAAATCTAGGCATATCTCACCTAATTCATTCTATGTCAGGGAGGCCAGCTTGAATTGGGCATGTTGATGCTGCCTCAGTTACAAGTTCATTTGACAGATAAAATGTTTGGTCTGTATTTTTTATTGGCATATGATACTGACTTGTGCATAAGGGTTTGGCTTACTGTTTAAGTGTTACACTTGTAATATGCAAATATTTCTTAAATGCTTGTGGAAGAGCAGTTTTTCTGGTTTTTCCACTGCATATATAAAAAGAGAAAGGGGATTTGATATACAAAGCACTTTGAGAAAGGTTTGTGATATATAGGAAGGGAGGCTGGATGCACTAGCCCTTATATTTTATAGGGACATAAATGTAAAAATCTTCTATTATGATCTTTGTCTCAGTGTACTGCTGACTTGTCAAAGAATACATTAAACTTGCAGTGGCTAGTAATTTCTCATGAGGGTAACATGTAACAGATTCTTGCAGTGTTGTGGTCTTTTACCTTAGTGAAACATAAAATATGTTCCAAATTGAGTGTAACTCTGATTTCTGTCTCTCACTGTGAGGGACTCTATGATCAGTATGATATCTATGCACTTGGTAAATCCTGTGTAGTGTTTAGGAAGTATTTTCTAGTACTTGGTAATTTTGTCTACATCCTGCTTGGAGAACTGCTGCACGCAGTTATGAAACAGGAAATACTCTCCATTTAGTGTGTGGGTTTTTTCCACAAGTCATCCCCATACTGTCTAAGAGAAATTAGCTGACAGTTTTGAAAGTACCCTCCCCACTCTTTTTCTAATCTAGAGACACCACCAGTTCACCAACACTGGGTTCAAGCCCTATAAAGAAAGGGATAAGGAAAGAGAGCAGTTGGTCCTGTTTCTTTCCTCCCTCTTCAAGTTGGTAGACAGATGGTGCATATCATCTGAACTGGAAAATCAGCTGAGACAGAGCAGCAGCCCTGTCTGTATCACACTGGTGTAGCAAAGCTGCCATTCATTCGGGGTTTTTTATTAAGTGAATGTGCAAATATGTGATATTTTAATTCTCCATCCAGTTAAATAATCCTTTTGTTATTGTTGTATTTAAGTTTCTCCAGGATTGAGTGAAAGCCATACAGTAAATGGAGGAAGCTGGAATGAGAAGCCTGTAAAAATCTCCTCACAGATTGGCGTAGGGGAGGAGAAATGGACATCTGTTCCTTCAACTGCAGCTGGGAAGAGGAAGACTGAGACATTGGCATGGGGCCAAGACACTGGAGATGCTAATGGAAATGGAAAGGATTGGGGAGTAAGCCTGGTGGGCAGGCCCTGGAAAGAGCGTTCTTTGTTCACTCCTATTGGTAAGCTATTTCCAAGAACTTGCTTCACGTAAGCAATTTTACTTAAATGTATTTTTTAGTAGTCTCTGAAATATTTTTATGTTTATATATTAAAAAATCTTGACATGGTCTAGTGAAATATTAACAGAACAATTTCTGTTTACTGCAAGTGCTGATGGCTTAAACTGTGTACAGTTAAACTGGGTTTTTTGAGTTTATCCGACATAAAATTATTTCTGTGAAGGAACGCAATGTTGTATATCACTTTCATAAAGTTCTGGAGATTATTACTAAGCCATTGTAAGGCTATTCTGTTGATCCAACATGATGAAATCAATTGTGTATCATTTTGGCAGGTGTTTTTTTTTAGGCCCCAGGCGTAAACATTGTTTAACTCTTGTGACACTTAGTGTGACACTGTTTTTCTCATTAGAAACTGGTTTTTTTAGTGCTCAGTACAGTTTTCTGCCGTTTTTCTTGTGCTGTCCGTAGTAATAATGGAGAAGAGATTTCTTGATTTCTCTCTGGGCAACAGTCATCAAGTTATTAGTAAATGCTGTAACATGGCCCTCCCCACTGTTCAGTCTAAGTATCCTCATCTCTTCTGGAAAGCAGTGTTACTTCAGACTTGTGCAGTCTTAACCCCAGCCAGCAGGCAAGCCCCATCCAGCTGATTGCTCACTGTCTCACCAGCAGGGGAGACATCAGGAGGAGAAAAGCTGGAAAACTCCAGGAGTTTCCTGATATAAGGACAGTTTAATAGGGAAAGCAAAACCTGTTCATGCAAACAAAGCAAGAATATAATTCTCTACTTCCCATGGGCTGGTGGGTGTTCAGCTGTCTTCAGGAGAGCAGCACTTCATCGCATCTAACAGTGACTTGTGGAGACAAACACCATAACTCCAAATGTCCTTCCTTTTCTTCTTTTTCCCCACTTTCTATACTGAGCATGGTGCCACATGGTAGGGAATATTCCTTTGGCCAGTCGGGGTCACTTGTCCGGGCTGTGTCTCTTTCAGCTTCTTGTTGGGAAGACAAACTCCAGCCACCTTGCTGCCAGCGATACAAGAAGTGGAAAGTGCCTTGACTCTGTGTGAGCACTGCTCAGCAACAACCCTGTATTACCAACCCTGTTTTCAGCACAAATCCAAAACACAGCCCTACCCCAGCCATAATCTGCAGAAGTCTAGACCTTCTTTTATTTCTATGGCAGATTTTGAAATGAAGTTCCTGAGGCTAGATCTGATACACTCTTGGAAGCTTTACCATTGCCAAGTAGAAGTGAAGTGCTTTTTTCATGTTCTGGCTAGATGTGTTCTGCTGTGTATTCTAGTAAGGCAGTTCATAGTGACTGACCAACGTTTTGTTGGTTTCGTTACTGAGGATAAATCATATCTACCAAGCTGATTTGCTTTTGGTAAAATGAATAATTTTGTGGGTGAAGGAGAGCTGTGAAAGGCTTTCATGATGGCTTGACTAATGCTTTCAACACTGTCTCTCACAGTGTTGTTGCATCCAAACTAGGACAGGTGTAAAACTGATCAGGCCCAAGGTAATGGTCAGTAAGTCCTGCTCTCTCGAGGCTGGACAAGGGGGATGTCACAGGGCTGTGCTTAGAACTGTCCTGTTTATCATCTTTATAAGTGACCTGGAGGAGGCAACCATATCATTCACATCCAGTTTCCAGATTGTATCCAACTTCAATGTGGGGGCAGGAATCAGTTGAAACAGTCCAGGTCAGGGATCCCATCTGGAAGGACCTGAACCTGATGGGAGTGATGGGCCAAGGAACTCGAGGAAGTTCAGTGAGGACAAACATCAAGTGCTGAATCTGGTTGGAAGCAACCCTGACTGGATATTGACTGCCTGGATTGCAGCTTTGTGGGTAAGGGGTCTTGGTGGGCCCCAAGGTGGATGTGAGCCAGCTGTGGATCCTGGTAGCAAAGGACACAAACAGTATGCTGGGATGCATTAACACAGGAGTCAGTAAATTGGGGGTTAGTGGCTGTGTATTTTTTGGACAACATCTGGAATACCTGTCTGGTTTTTAGCCCATTCTTCCCTAGTTAAGTAAATGTAATTCTAAATAAAAGCCACTAGTAGTTTTTACTGGCTATTTCTGCTTATTTTCTGCCTTGCATATATAACAGTCTAGTATGTCTTCATTTTTAAGCAGTATCTCCTATTCATCAAAAATTGTTCTGAATTTTTTTTCCCTTCTTAACATATATATAATATACTCCAAGCTGTTCTCCATCTACGTGTACTTTTCAAAATTTAGTGATTGCAGTAATGGGAGGAATAATAGTGTGGAGCTCAAAAAACAATTGACTTCTCTTTTGTGAGAAGCTTATCTATAGAAAAAGCTGTAAAGGGAAGATGGTCTTGGAAAGCTTGACAATTGTTTCAAGCTGTGTGTTCATCAAGCCACAACTCTATCAGCACTAATTAATGTCCTCAGTTATGTGAAATGTCATCATGGCTGGACTAACCAGTGTTTTTCTGATCCAATTCTTAATTAAATAGCTACATTTTCAACATTGCCAGCAGTGTGTGATGCTCTTTTTTTTTTTCTCCCTTTCCCCACAGCTGCTTGGAATGTGGATGCAAGGATTAATACCTCTGAACAGAATTCTACTTCTTTCTCCTCATTTGGATTAACTCCTGGAGTTTCTGGTATGTGTGCCTTTCAAAAGATTTTTCCAGTCTCTTCCACTCCACTAGGTGGAATAGAGTTTGCCAAGTGATACTAATATGCATTTTCTGTTTTTTCTTTGAAAATTGTACTGCAAAGGGGTCCAAGACACTTAATAAGCTATTTTCTTATGCTAAAATTATGCAGTAATATAACTGTATTAAATTGATAATCAAAAGCTAGATCAATCACAGAATATTAGTAAGAAGGTTGGAACTAGAGGGGGTTGGAAAGAGGTGATCTTTGTATGTTCTAACCCAAATGATTTTATGATTCTGTGATTTCTTATTTAGCCGCCTTGGTTGTGTGTTAAGTCTAAATAATGGGCATAAGAGGTTTCTCAGCCTTGCAATATCTCAAGTTAGCGATCTGAAGATTTATTTCTGGGAAAGCCCATATACCCCAGTCCTGTGAGGGAGTTTGTTATTTGATTATTGAGTTTTTCCCCACCAAGGAACTAAGTCATTACTTTGAAAATATGTTCCATAGGCAGGATTTGAAGTCTTGAGTCTTTCTCTGTATGACAAATGGAAATGCTGAAGCTCTGGGGTTTTCTTTTTTGAAGGGCTGTGTGCTATAGAGTACAAACCTGTCTTCATAATAAATCTTGTGTGTTAAACAACTAACAGAAGTCCTACAATGATTTATTTTGCAATAAAGGGATCATATGTCAGGTTTTTGCTCTTGCTTGCTTACACCATGAGCTTGGCATGGCACTTTCCTTTTCGGAGGTAGCTGGCCAAGTGCTTATGCACTTAGGCTACATTTGCTTCTATTGCAGTGTCCAGGCTTTTAACTGCTGAACTTAGGCTCAGTGTCCAGCATCTTAATTGTACAGAGAGTTTTAATTAAAAAAAAAAAAATCCCAAACAGCCACCTGGAACCAAGTTCAGTTTCTAAGGTAAAACTTATTACAGTTTATTAAATAAACTAGGATATTAGGATGACACACTGAGCTAAGATTCAGCTGCAATACCACCATTTCAACTTCAAGAGAAATAGTTTTCTTTGGTGCACCTTAGCCAACAATGTTCTAATGCAAAGTGACCACAAAAGAAATGAGAACATGTCCATATTTCTGTCACCTGAGGTATCTTTTGCAGAGGTGTATGTAAAATAGAGACCCACATTCTATTCAAACTGAATTTCAGAAGTTTCATCATACAGTAAAATATTAATTTATTTAATTCTTACAAATAGTTTTTGTTGTTTTACTTCTTTGTGAAATTTTGTTTGTTTGTTTTTCTGAAAATAGTTATGTTAGATATGTGACACCTTCTGTTATCATGACTGGTATTGGCCTTACTGTTGTTTGTCCTGCTGCTTTTATATTCTTTAAACCTTTGCTTTAAATGAGAAGTGGATTCTTAGTAATGTATAATTTGTTTGATCTGCAATGTAATTAATGAGGTTTCTTTCTAGTGATATTTTAAGCTTTTAACTGTAAGAGATCTTGTTGATACAGGGTAACAGTTTTATTACCCATAAAATTTCTTGGTGTTTTTCAGATTGAGGAGACTGCTTTTACTCACTCTTCTTATCTCTTTTTGAGTTCTTCTCATGGCTTTATTTTGTCTTCCTTCTTCAGCTTCCTTGTTTTCTGAATATACCTTATGCACAAGACCCTACTAGTTCTCCTGTCTTCTGCAGTCCTTAAAGTCTGACATTTTTCTTTGAGCCTTTTGTCTTCCTTTCCTACTTTGATTGGACTTCCTCCCCCAAGAAAACTTCAGGAAGCTTGCTAACTTACAAGTACAATTTTATTTATTCCCTTTCAGGTTCCAACAGTGAATCAGTTTCTCAGGCTGGTACTTCTGATTTTCAGTGGGATTTAAGTCATGCTCAACCCCCTGTTGATGACGAATGGTCTGGGTTAAGTATGTTCCTCTAAAATGTTCATTAAAAAAGTGTTAATTACTGTTAAAGTGTAGTTATTTATATTAGCTACTCAGATTAGACAGTGGTGGGTATCTGAGGAAAAACCTGAAATACTTGAATTCTGTAAGCTAATAGACAGTTTGAAGGAATTAAAAATAAGTATTTTAATAAATTCTGATAGAAAATGGTAAATTTTTAGGAAAAATACTTGGATATTCAAACTCAGAAGTGAGAGAGCTCATGCATTTTAAGGTAGAAAAATCTTTGTAATGAAAGACTTGCTGCAAGTGATGAGAAAAATTTTCTGCAAGTCTGCAAAATATGTTTTTAGTAGATAGAATTTGTGTCAGTTTGTTTTTACATGTTTGTACCTTACTGGAAAGTTAAGGCAACATCAGACTCTTTTATTTAGTCTTACTTGCTTTCTCATTTAGCAAACATTAGGAAGTTCTTACATATATGGGAAGCATATACAGGACAGAAATAACTGAAATTACTTGAGAGTTGTAGAACAGTGGTTGTTTACTCCCCACTTTCTCCTCCCTGTTTATGAAAAAGCATAGTGCATCTCATTAGGCGTTGACCTGAAGAATTGTTCCAGAAGTTGACAGAAGCAGCCTTGCATGTTACCTTCTCCCTAAGAACAACTTAGTGCAGTTAAATAACTGGAAAAGTGGAATAGATTGATGCAGTCCTTGACTGCACCACTGTTGGCATGATTGCTCTGTTACCATATAATTTTGAAACTTACCTTTTGTGCTTTACCTAGTTTAAGGATAAGGAAAGCACATTTCAGTTAATCCTTTGAAAGTAATCAGTTTTATGTTTTATCAAAAGCATAATTGATTCACATATCTGAGCATAGAATGTTTATGGCTCAAGCTTCTGTTAATAAAATTTTCTCATAGTTGTCAGCTAAGAGTACACTAGCAGAAGTGGGCAAATGCAAGTTTAGGCCAAAGTGATACACAGATACACCCTGCTGCTTTATCAGGATAAGAAAACTAACTGTACATACAAATACTACTAGTTTTTATTATTACTAACAATGGTTTTTTTTTTTTCTTAAGCAACTACTGAGAGGGCAGTAGGTAAACTGAAAAGTATTGAGTAATATTTTTCAAATCAGTAAATTTTAGCATCTGAAGTAGGTGTCATTAAGATAATATTTTTATTAGGAAAGTTTCTAACTATTCTAAATGTTCTAACTAATCTTAAGATCTCAATGTGTTTTTGGCTTCATAATGTTTGCCAAAAAAATTAATTGGATTTATTACTGCTTTTTATTTTGACTTTATTTTCATTGTTTAAATTGAATGCCATAGTTGGCAGACCAAATCTGGCTGTTCTTCAGTTTGGTATAGACTGAGGGGAAGAAATATTTGTAATGTTAATATAAATGTGAAATGAAAATGCAGTCTTTCACAAAGTGTTCTGTTTCACAATTGGCTTGCTGCAACTTTCTACTAAACAGACAGTCTAAGGCTTAGTTCTTCCCTTCTGATGTTTTTAGTTTTTATGCAACTGACCCTTTAATCCTATCATTCCATTATAAATTAATAATAACAAAATAGAGTATGGACTTAAGAGTCTTAGGGAAAAAAAGACTATTAAAAATGGCAAAGTTACAAGATGACTTGAATCAGTAAGATTTAGTTTCAGATCTATCACTTGTAAAGGAATCTTACTAAGGCAAGATTAATCAGTGTTACAGTTCATCCTGATTTTTTCACTAGCTAGAAAGAAAATGCAGAGAACAGCTTAAGATAGATAACAATTCTTAAATTTGTTCCTCTTCAAATAGTTTAGAAAAATGTCTTGAAGCAACTGCGTCTAGCTAGCTGCTGCTGTGATTAGGCTCTGTAAAATCACTGTCATACTCATTACTTTAAAAAGTCCTCCACTTATCAATAAAGTCTTTACCATTTTTTCAGAAAGACAGAGAATTACTATTTATATCTTGACATCAAGAAGTGGATATATGTGTAGGGGGTTTTTAAATTGGAAATGAGCACCTGTAGAGTAAGGCAATATTCCTGAAAAAACCTTTTCATCTTTGTAGATGGACTTTCTTCAGCTGATCCAAGCTCTGATTGGAATGCACCAGCAGAAGAGTGGGGAAACTGGGTAGATGAAGAAAAAGTTGCTTCTGTTCCTCAGCGTGAAGAGAGATCTGATACTCAGAAGGTAAAAGGTGGTATTTTCTCCTTAGCTCCAGGACTTTGACCTTACCACTGCCATTTCTTAAAGTAACTAAAAGGGTAATGCTAAAGGTAATCTCTCATCACAGTTACACTGATAAGAGTAGCACGACTGTGTTTGCTCTGTACACAGAGAAGGAAAACACTGAATGTCATTGAGAAGAGAAAAATCAGTTAGCTCCAACTTAAACCTTTCTGTCTTGCCATAATTACAAGGACTACATTATCAGTATAGAGTGGGGGGGTTTAGATCTGTTTTTATAAATATTTCTTGACAATATTTAATTCTCAGCATGAAAAACAGCATTTCCATGCCACTATTTCCTAGTGGTCTGCTGCCTTTTCCATTCCCAGCTCCTCTACCTGTATTACCAGATAGCATGTAAAAATGTGGTCTTTCTAGAATGCACTAAATAGATAACACTGTGCTTATTTCCACTTGTTATGTATATTCCTTATAGCTATTGATTTATGCTTAGTCTATACAAGGTATATTTCATTGTCATTTTAAATGCTAAATACCTTCTGTTCCCGTATGAAGATTTCAGATAATGATAGAGAAAAAGCAGAGTCAATTCTTCAGAGTTCTACAAGTGGCAAATCCAAGAAAAAGAAGAAGAAAAAGAAGAAGCAGGGTGAAGACGCTAACTCTCCTGCACAGGTAAAATCTTAATGATTTAAAAGGCAATTGCAAGGAATTAATTCACAAAATTGCCTTATCTTTGGCTATCAGCATCTTGAACAAAAATGATTTTTGGGAAATTAATTTCTTTATGGGATTGGATTGTCTACAATTGTTTCTCAAGAGTTAAAGCAATTCTTATTTTACTAGTATTTCCTTAATTTGTTGTATTCACAAGTTGAACGTGGGATAATTTGTAGTTTTGCTGAATTTATGAAAAGCACTAAGTGCATGGGAAATATTTATCCTGAATTACTTATTTTCTGTCAAATCTGGATTCTGTACTGTAGGGATGTTTCCAGGTAGAATTGTCTTCTGCATGGGAAGCCTTTTCCTCATGTCCTTTGAAAGACAGCTGCTTTGGTGAATATAGCTAGTTAGGAGAATAAAAGAAATGGAAGTTTTCTCTTAAGCTGTCTTCCAGTACAATTGTGTGAGAATAGAATGGTTTTCTGAAGTACTGCTTTAATTTGATTTATGAGAAATGGTAAGTGCCAATGTTTCAAGCTCAGTTGGTGGAGCTACTGTGTGAGTCAGATTTCAGTGAGAGAAAGAATATTTTCCGACTAAGGATGGTTGGAGTTTCCTGTGTTTCTTAAATAGCTTTTGAAGAATTGCATTGAAACAGATTTGTAAAGATAGGAAAAGCAGATTGCACTTCACATGGCAATTGAATCATGTTTGAATAGATGAAGCAAGTACTTTCCTAGAGGGAGAAAGCTTTTAATAGCTAATGATCAGAATGCATCCTGCTTGTGTTTATTGTGACAGCCATTCATAGTTTACATTCTTTACAGTTACAGAATGACCAATGTTCAGTGGAATCTGACTAGATTAGACAGAATTAGAGAGGGAAAGCAAAAACTTCAGTCATACTTGCTTTGGGATTAGCTTTTATGGTTATCACATGGTCAGTTTATTAAAGTTGTAAAACATTAAATTCCTGTTACAAGGAAATTTTATTTTCAAGTTGTCTGTGTGGAGGTGGAGCTTGTGTTGATTTCCCTTGTTTCTTTTGAGGTAAATTCAGTCTGGGAGCACTAGGGCTGCAGCTTTTTTTTTAATTGAAATTTGCTCTGGACTCTGCTATGGCTCTTGTCATGGTTTGAGCCTGGCACAGAGCCAGTGCCCCCATGAAAATGCCCTCACCCTGGTGTCTGCTGTGAGATGTGACCAGGAATAAGCAAAACAGGCTCCAACTTAAACATAAAGAACACTTTATTACCTAAACTACAGGAAAATAGGGAAAAACTATAAGGAAAAGAAAAAAAAAATTGAAAACCTTACAAAAAACCACTTTCCTCCTCCCCACTACCTGACTTTCCCAATCCGATACATTCTCCCAAATCACCAACTGCCCAGCCTGGCACCACACTTTAGTATACTCAAACTTCAGTTCATGAAGAGGAGAGGAGTCCTTCTTGTTCCATAGGCTTCCCCTGGAAACACACTGAAACCTCGTGTGCTTCCCTGTCACTTCGGCACCGCCCGGAAAAAAGTCCTTTTGCCGCTTGTGACATCTTCCTTCCATGCCCAGTGCTCTCACCACCGTGCATGGCCAGAGCTGCTTTTAGGGTTGTCTTTCAAGGATGCCTTGTCTCACTCCAAAAAGGCACAGTCTCTGCTTTGGGACATCTGTCCCCCCCATATTTTTCCAACCCCCTGGGGCCGGGGGGTCCTCACGATGAACCCTCCTGGTTCTGAGCCACTGCTTCCCCCTAAGTGCAGTCTCTGTGTCACAGGAACAATTGAGTCCATGGCCACAAGAAAAGTCTAGCCAAAAAGCCACTCCAAATCATCTCTCCCCATTCAATCATCTCCACGTTCTTCGGGCCAGGTCCTTGTCTCATCTCATCTCTCATCTCCCTTCTTATTCAGCTTCGAGGAGGATTAGCATTTTTGCAAGGCCCCAATCATGAAAGAAAGGGGTTAAAACTTTCAGTCTCTGTCTGTCCCGGAGCTGCAGCACTCCCACACGCTGCCACACGCTGCCGCTAGCCGCTCCGGCCGGGCACTCTTCCCCCCCCCCTTCTCTCCTGGGCCAGCTGCTATCACATTCGGTGTCGCCGGCTCTCTCTCTCCCTCCTGGGGGGGGGGGGGGGGGGGGGGGAGGATGGCTGCAAGAGGGCTGACTCCCTGGGATCTTCCACCCTTCCATCCTCGAGGGCCTCCTCACCTCCCATCTCTGTCCAGGCCCAGGGCCTACCACGTGGCTGCCCCTCCCCCGCCCAGCAGCAGCGGCTGGACAGGGGAGGGTGATCTGACTTCTTCGCCTCGACGTCCCAAGAGAGCCTGCCAGGGGCAGAGCTCTGCTTTTTAACCCCTGTGTATTCTCGGAGGTGTGTCCAAACCCCACTGGCTACACCAGGTGTCAGTATCAAACTCCGAACATCCATTGGTTTGACCACAGCATCCCAGAATTCCCACTCCTTCCTGGTCAAACCACCACAGCTCTAAGTATAAGTCAAGATTAATAAGTTGTGGTTAACAGGTGTTTGTGAGTGTCCTACATGAAACTTAAGATCAGTGAGGGCATTCTGAATTTCTTCCCATTGCTTGTGAGCTGTCTTTTAAATTATATGTGTCGAGTCCTACTTTCTATATTAACATAATCAGATTTGTTACTCAACTCATTGTTCTCCAACCAGTCCAATTTTGTTACTTTTTCTTTCAGTCCATCGGTCTATGAAGTCATCATTTTACAGATAACTTATCTGTATTAAATTTTTATGTAGAATTGGGAGTTTTGCTTGATAGGAGCAGATTGAACTGCTCACAGAAGTTATAACAGTTTAGTAATTTAACTTGTCAGCCCTACTTCAAACTCATTTAAAATTTGTGTACTTATCCTCTAAAAATGGAACATGTTCATTTAAACATCTTCATCTCTCTCATTGATTATACTTTAATGTTCACACTCATTTCTTGACTTCAGTGTTTGTTAAGGCAGTAGAAGCCAGCTGAAGAGCTTGGAGTAAGCCAATATGTGTTCCTTACTGTCAGGAGCCAAACTTAGGCTGTGGCTGCATTTTCATAAGGAAATCAGTGAAGGAACAGTGTTTGCAGTTAACTCAGAGACCTCTTCACAACCACAGGATTCTTCCAGTGCCACTAACGAGTGTAACTACTCTAATTCCACATTAAAAATGAAAACTTTCCACTTTAGATTGTTTAAGGAGTAAAGGTTGAGGCTCTTGGGTACTTTGGATATATTTCCAACTTCTGTACTGAGGGTTACTTTACAAGCGTTATGGTAAACTAAACTGGGTTGCAAAAATATTAAAGCATAGTAAGGATAGAAAGCTATACAGCTTGCATTTAAAACTTGTAACAAAGCATAGAACCAAGAGCAGTCAAGTGTCATTGTAATACTTTTGCTAAGTGTGTAGAGTAAATTCATTTTAATTTCACATTCTTATAATTTAACAGGAGTGTGAAGTGCGGTTCATTCTGAGATTGGGATTTTTGTTAGTATGCATGAAGCATTCTGCTTTCTGGGGTTTATTGGATTCTATGGGTATTTCTTTATTATGTTATTCTATACATTTTGAGTGTTAGCATAGGCTAGTGTGAGCCCATTACTTCAATTATTCTTTTTGATGGATTTTCTGAGTTATAGAAGCTGATTATGGCAACAAAACTCATTGACAGGGGAGAAGAGTCAGAACTTGACTGCAAACACAGGCTCTTCTTTTTTCCCCTCCCACTCCCCTTTTTGTAGGATGCTGAAGAACTGGATAGAGAAGCTGGAGAGCAATTTCAGGCGGATACCTCAAAAGTTCAAGCACAGCAGGAAAGAGCTTTTTCTTTGAAGACCATAAGTACTAGTGAACCAGCTAAGGTAGGGATGCAAAATTTGATTTATGTTACAATTTGATTTGGAAGTGCTCAAGTCATTTGACAAATTCATTTGTGTAGATAAGGTCACAGTTGAATTTTAGGGAGAGGTCAGCTATGAGTTTTAAAAAGTATGTCTACTCTGTAAAGCAGTATCTTCCCAATCAGTAGTGACTTTCTTTACTGGCAAGTTACTTTCTTGTTTGAATATTCAAGCAATGGTTAAAAACTTGGAAATGTAGAAACCTATGAACTAAGAGATCTGAGCACCAGACTAGTGGCATATTCTACTGTTATGTTGCAACAGAATGAAGTGTTACTAACTTATATATTCTGATTTAAATGCAATCTAAAATTGATTTTTTGATAGCTCTACTGAGCTTAATGGCTGAGTAAGAAAAGGTTTCATTTGAACCAATTCACAAACTGTTTGCTTCAGCTCACAGTTAAAACATATTCTAGACAATACAAGTTCTCTTTCCTCTTTCTCCAAACAGCAGCTTTCTTAGGTACTGCTACCCAATAAAGCGTCTCATTCTAGGAAGGTGTAAAATATTTAATATTTCTAGTGGCTTTGATTTTTGTTTTTAATTTCTATAAAGAGTGAACGACACTAGTGACGCAGCAGTTTGGTACCAGAGAGTATATATCAGAATACTGAGATTTAATTTTTAATTGCTAAGCATTAGTTTCATAAAAATGAGTTCTTAAGAGTCAAATGAAAACATCAGAATGAAAACTTTTACAAGGGACTGCAAGTCACCAAATAAAAAGCACATTCAGATGTACTTAAGGCTTATCCAAGTAGAGCTTTACTACAGTTATTTAGTACAACTGCTTAGTTTAGATCAGTTCAGCCTTTAGTCGAGGTTGGCAACAGCTGCCTATTCTATCCTGACTGGTGTATTCTTTGGTGTTGGGGATGGTTTCTTTTGAAGCTGTATTTGAAAAGACATCTGCCTGTGTATGCAAACTCCTGGAAGTGTGAGGTTTTGTTTTATTTTAGAGGCTTAATTGAAAATGTGTAGACAGAAAACTTAGATTGCGACATCAGGGTGGCATAATAGTGCATCCTGGAAGACTGTAGATTCTGTTGTTCAGAAATCTAAATTGATTTGGAAAATATCTGCAGTTATTTTTTTTTCTCACAAGCTGTCAGTACTGCCAAAATACAAGCGCAGTTTCAGTAGATTTTGCTAAGTGCTTTACTGTTTAAAATCACACCCAGCTTCCTAGGTGATTTGATGGCATCAGGATCTCATGGAGACCTACACTACACCCTTTTTGAGAGGCTTGAGAGCTTCTGTTACTCTTGAACCTTAAATTCAATCTGTTAATGTATGTGTCTGTGCATAGCTGTGTAAGCAGTAACTGTGAAACAAGACATGTCCTGTATTAAAATTAGTGTGGGGGCAAAGGACAAACAAAATTATTACTAATATTCTCTGAAACTAGAGTTGATAAAGGAAAACATGTGAATTGTTGTCTCTGACAGTGCAGATGATCTGTCAGTCTATATCAAGTCTCCTTGATAAAGGAGATTGGCTATCAGATTTAGCTTCGTTGTAATTTCACACATGCGAAGATGCCTTCCAATACTGTTGGCTTGGCTGTTGTAAAAAGTTGTAGAAACTGTGAGTGATGTGTGGAACAGATGACTTAAGTTTCCAAGGTAAGGTAGTTTAGCCTTAAGCAATGCTCCAAAACATGAGAATGAAATATAGGGTACAAACCAGTTGTTATTCAGTGTATCCACATAAACATCAGAAACAGCTGAATGTTAAACCTTGTGTTTCACATCACAGTATCTGGTGATGGTATTTCCCCCATGCTGTACATAGGGCTGCATTGAAACCTTTTGCATTTTATCAGCAGGCACAAGCTTTAAATGAAGAGAGATACTTGGAAAGAGAAGTAACAGTTTGACAAGTCACTACTTCATTATTGAATCATAGAATTATGCACTTAACTATATTATCTAATAGGCTTTATTTGTTGTTTAAGGCTTCCTTTCTGAATTAGCAGAGAGCATATCTTGCAAAGAGTAGTATCCATTTTTTAATGTCTTCATCACTACCCAATTTCCTGTATTCAAAACATGGACAGAACTATTTGGAAAAATTTCCAGATAGTGCTCTATGTATTTGTATCATTACATTTGCAGTGATACTTCATGCTGTAACACTCAAGCTGCAACATGTTTCTTAGTCAACCTGAGGCAGCTGAGCTATTAAAATCCTAATTGAGTTGATTTACCTGCTGGTCAAGTATGACTGTCCTAACAAAACTGTCATGCCAAACCTGAATTGTTTACCTTGCACTAGAAGCTTTATGTCCTCCTTTTGTTTTAGAAATCACAGTTTGTTAAGTTCATTTTTCACAGTTTGTTAAGTTAGCAACTGATGGTTGCTAACTATTAGACAACATTAGAATTGGCTAAGCTTGAAATTCCTGTAGGCTGGGAGTTCATTTTATCAGCATGGTCAATCTATAAAAAGATTTGAGATTACTAATTTTTCAGTAGATTGAGAGAAATGCTGCAATTATAGATATTAAAAAACTTGTTTCAGTTGATCTGTAAGAGCACAGCAAACTATTCATGCAAGGTCAGAGAACTGCTATCCTTTAAATTAATGTATTGGGTTTTTTTCAACTAAAGCTGTTTAATTTCTTGCTTAGTATGATACGATTAAAAATAAATTAATATTTTATTGCTCTTGAATGTTCTGACTGAATTTTTGAGATGGTTACATTATAGTGATGGAAGCAGTAAAAACAGTGACCATGGTGTAGGATCTGTACATCTGCATCCAGGGATGTAAACTTCAGTATTTTGTTTTCATAGTTCCAGGTCTCAGCTGTTGTGATACAACTACAGCTATGGTTTCTTAATAACACCTTAATGTTTGGGGTTTGTTGCTTGGTGAGATGCTGTGTTCTAATACATTCTTTATTGAAGCTTTCTGTCATTGGTAACTTGGTGTGAGATCTTAGATTTTTTTATATTTTGACTTTCCAGTTGGAATGTCAAAATGGTTTTTTTTCTGTTTTGCTATAATTTTAATTGCAATAAGTACTACGCACTAGGGTACAGTTACATTTTGTCTCCATAGTGGAAACCTTCAAAATCAACTAGATAATTGAAAAATACCACAAGTACCTTTTACTTGGCAGTTATTTCTGCAGTAAGTTCCACTGAAATACTTGCTGACTGCTTTTGCCAATATTTGTTATTCTGTAAGCATATACAGAGTGTTTTGAGCAGTTTATAGGAATGACTGGAGGTGTGATTTGTTTTGGATTTGAGTTATCTTTGGTCCTATTTTACTTGCCTGTTTACCTTGCAACCAAATGCATATCTGTCACTGTTTCACATCTCTGTTGAATATTCTAGAATTCTTTTAGGGTCTTGGTGATTTATAGATTGGTCTCCCTTTCTTTATATGTGCTGTCTTTTAAGAATTAGTGTTGTTGATCTTTGTTTGTATGCGATTAAAAATGTTGGCACTAGATGGCAGTCATAGTATTACAGCCTCAATTGAAAATTTTTCAGGATTTTAATATTGGCTTAATTTTTCAATGCCATCTTCTCAGCAGCTGCTAAGTATACTGCCAGAATAACACCATTTAAGAGTGTTTGCTTTTGCATTACTTAAACTTTTGGAAACTTTTATTTATGTTTCTCAAATAGTCTGAGGAGGCTCCTTCGCTTGCTGTTTCTACTGAGCCATCTGTAATTGTATCAGAGGGCAATTCTGACAAGATCGCTTCCCAAGTGCCACAGATGCTGCAAGAGACAGATGTTTCTAGTCCCAATATTAAGCAAAACAGTGTGCCTCCTCCACAGAGTAAGTATCTCTCAGTGCAGTTTATTTGTGTGAAGTTAGAATGTGCTTTTTCCCCTAGAGTGTAGTCAGAATGTTTTGCTCTGGGGTTTGAGTTTTAAGTACCATATCAGATCATTGTGTCTTATTTATACATCTTGCCATATTTTTTACTTCCTTAAAGTTAACAGCACCTTGATATTTTTGTTTTCATTGTGATGAAAAATTGGCTTCATATGCTTGGATGACTGAAAATGTCTGTTGGGCTTGTCCTGTCCTTAATAGACATTTGGATTTGGATTTGGACTCATCACCATTGGGACTGGAGCTCCGTGCTGTGACTAAGGAGTTCTGCCAACATTGTTTCAAAGGGCTGCTTGCAACTCTTCAGTGAAGAACAGATGGTTACTACCATTGCAGTTGACAGAATATTTAGCTACCAGAAATGTGGGAAAAAATACAAATAATTCCATTTTCAGCTACTGAGGTCTTTTGATTTCTCAATTTAGCTCATTAGCATCGTTTTCCATATGCTTCCATGTAATCATAGAGGGAAGCAGTTGGTTATTTGGGAGTAGAAAGGTATTGGGTGGAGTTGGTTTTTTTTTTGTAGTCTATCAGCGCATAGATCTGGCTAAATTGCTGCAGGTATTTTTTTTTTTTTTTAAATATGCTGTGCCCAGGAATGTCAAATGTACCCTCTGTTGTACTTGACAGAAGTGTTCGTACTCAAAAGTGTTTGAAGTTACTCACACAGTAAAACAGGAAATTTAGAAGGGAAGTGAGGATGTGAAAGATATTGCTTGGGGAAAAAAAAGATGTTTTGATTCAGATTCTTTAAGAAAATTAATAAATACCGACAATCTATAATAAGTTGCTGGCTAAGTGTTGAAGTACAAAATGAGGTTTTAATGACTTCAGAAGAAGCATGATGACTTTATAGTTACAAAATCTCATTCTGCTGCATTAATTGGCTTCTTGGCTTTGAACACATGAAACAATGGAATATTTCAAGTCAATGTATCAACTTAGAACTTTTCTGGTTCTAAAATATGAAATCTTTTGTGATTGATTCATGTCTCAGCAATTGAAAGAACATCTCTTAGGTTCAGCATGTACAATACTTAATGTTTTTTACTACTTTTGGCAGCCAGCATGTTTTAAGGCAGTCTGTTTTATTAAGAACGTAGTGCTTCTTTATTGGATTATGGATTCCATGTAACCACATCTTTACATAGTTCAATACTTTTAAAAACTACTCAGATATAGTGGTTAAGAGCAGTGTAATCTGGTAAGAGTGAGCATTTAATGTCAATTGTGTACATGTATGTTATTTCTAGGCCAGAAAATAACAATGACTCTACTGTAAGTAATATATTTGCAAAATGAATGGCCTTTCACATTTATCACTCCTAAGTATTTGTGGGATTAAAAAGTAGGATGAAATTGGCATGTGTTGTGTTAGATGCATGCCAATTTCATCCTACTTTTTAATCAGAATAAAACTTCTGGTTGATTATTCTGGATCACTTCCTAATAATACAGTGTGTATTATCCAGGATTTTAAAAGCCAATTCTGTGTAAATAGTCTTAGTCCTAACACTATAATTGTTTTGGTTTTTTTTTTAGCAAAGTCTGAAGAAAGCTGGGAATCTCCCAAACAAGTTAAAAAGAAGAAAAAAGCAAGAAGGGAAACGTGAACTTCTAAGATGGACATTTGTTGCTGAATATTACCATGAAGATTATGCTGTTTATGCAATAATTTGTGAACATGTACAGAATTTTATATAAATTTCAAACAATTTTTAAAAACAGAACTGCTGTGAACACAAACATCTTTAAAAAGGAATCAAATGAAAGTAACTATGATATAGCAAACAGAACATGCTACATTTGAAAGACATTCTGAAGAGTTTGTTTTTCCAACTTTTGGAGAGAGATCTTAATTTAAAAAAAAACTGGTTTTACAACACAGTGCCCTGTTTACAACAGATTATACTCTCATCTACAGCTGCGGATAAAAGATTAATTTCAAGGAAGGGTTTTCTGTAAAAATAATCGTCTACAATAATGGGTGTTTCTTGCCTCGCTTATGAGTGATGCATTAGAAGCACAGAATGTCAACCATTTGAATTTGTTTTATGCCTAAATCAAAGTGCTTTGATTCAATACATAATCTGCCATATCTTTACAGTAAGTTGGTTAGCAAGTCTGCTAGCTATCACAGGAATCTCAAGTGCAAATCATTAACCATTCGTACAGTCAGACCTTCATGGTTTATTATATGAAGTTAACACAATAAAACTGCTTTGGGTTAAAAGTTTGAGAATGTGATTTGAAACTTGAGTATGGTTCATGAAGTTATTTTTTATAATGTCTATTACCTTACTTGAATTATTGAAGATAACAGTATATTTTTAAGAATGCAGTAATGTGCATAAAATTGGTTATCTTTTTCATTCCCTACAGTTCTTGGTTGATTCAGGATCCCATCTAAAATCTATTCTCTCAACTTCTAAACTCATGAAATGAACTGAAATCAAACTTTTCCTTCTCCTAACACTTGTTGACTTACCACACCCAATTCTGTTGTCTATATTACTAAAACTCTGAAGAAATCAAAGTGAATTTTTCACTCACAAATGATTTGGATTTCAAAGATCTGTTGGAGAACTGGAGTAGCTTCAGACAGCTTTAATTGACATTGTCAAAAACAGTTATCAGGAACACATTTTTTTACTGCCTTAACCTGTAGTATGTAGAATGTGTCTAGACTTCTGGACAGGAGTTAGTGTTTTTATATAAAAAAAAATTATGCAAGTAAAGCAGTTGTAAAATAAAGACCATTTCCCGCTTGAAACTGTTAATTAAAATGGCATTGAAGATGTGTTGTCATTTTCAGGCACTGTAATGAGGTGGTATTGAAGTGGAGATGTGTTTGTGTCTGTAAGGTACATGCTCAGCCATGTACACTGTAAATAGCCTTTACAAAATTTGGTTTGCTAAGGATGGTATTTAACATCACCTGGTAAGTTCAGTTGAAGAGTCAGGATTCTTTTCAAATGATTGACTTCTGGTTTTGTGGCACAAATAGAATTGTTAACAGCTGTAACATGTGGTACTGATCAACAATCTTGTGCTCTTACTGTACTCAACTGCAGTTTGACAGTATTGCAAGGCAAGAGCAGATAATGCAGCAAGCTGGGTTTACTTGTACTGAAAATGCACCTGCTAATGGAGAGCTTTCCTAATAAATGGATACTAACTTGCACAGGTATTAACTCCTGTATGTCAGGAACATGACACACTAAATTGAGCTGTTAAAATAAATTGAGCAAATTGATGGTATTGATTTATTTACTGGGAGGGAATAATGTTTATGAGTGATATTTGTCATTATTCATGTGAAATAAATTTAGAACTGAAGTACAGCTTTTCAAGGAGTATCTTAAGGTAAACATGAAAAATAGGATATTATGGAATCATGCAGAGTCCTTTGCATGTAAATAATATTATAATTTTACTTGACTTCATAGTAAAGGTTAAAAATACCCTTTGAATTTGGGTTTTTAATGTATGTCTGAAATCTGTTTCCAATCTGTATGTTATGCTACGAGACTCTTATAGAAAATACAAAGATTTTATGTAATGAAAGAGACTGCCCCCAAGGAATTTCATTGCAAAAACTCTTTTTTCTCTTGAAAATAAAATCTGTGATATTTCTGGATTAGTCAAATAGCTTGTCATCCTGGAAAAAGAAACAAACTAGCTAAAACATAGGAACCCTGCTAACTAGCTGTTGCTGCTAAGCAGGGTCATATAAATGCATAGCCTTCCTTTCAAAATGTTGTGACCTATTTAGCAGCACCTCTTACTGTTTTCTTATTATGCAGTTTCAATGTCTTAGAAAGCGAAACTTGCTTTATTTGACATTCATTGGAGAGGTAGTAACTCTATATCATATTGTCTATAAATAGAAACTTGGTTATCTATGTACTGTCATGTTTCTATGATTCAAGCAGTGGTTAGTCTTAATGATACACTGAATCCAGACTTTGGTACTTGGATAGAGCAAGAAGCCACCATTTTAAAGAAACTTAATTTTTTTTTTCCTTTGGTTTTTTTTCTGTTGTTGTTGAATGCATGGAATGATTTCATAAATCCAATATGTTGTTTTTTTCTAAATACTCTGGAATTATTTGTATGTGTAATTTAAACTTGTGATGATGTGTAATTGGATAGCCATGGCATATTTTTATTTCCTTTGTGGGGAGGGGAAGGTGTACAGAATTCATATGTGCTTGTTACGAAGGTAACTGTGCATTGGTTTGGAGGGGGGTGAAAACTGTATTTCTGATACCCTTTTAGAAGTCTAAAGAAAAAAGTGCAAGTGAAGAGCACTACTTTAATATTTACTAAGAAAGAATGTACATATTAAAAGCATTTCAAAAATTTATAGAAATATTGCTAGTACTGTTGTGTTGTAACTGAATTGTATCTCATTTGAAACTACCCTATTAATAGTTCCTGGCCATGGGATTATCCTGTGAATAAGGCTTTTGGAAAGTGCAGGCATCAGAGTACATGGTTTAAGCAGACTTTCATCTGTTACTTGCTGTGCCTTTAACTCAACTAGGTTCCCAGTCAAGATTTCAGTTGTTAAAAATTGCAGGCCCCTCACAGACACTTGTACCTCTGAGTCTCCTCCTGATGACCACTGACTAAAAATGAGCAGTTCTGATTTTTCAGGCCAGTACTAAAAGATTTTTTCATTGTTCTGCTGTAACTGGAAGGAGACAGCAGGAGAAAGCCTGATAATTTTAATTGCTTCTTAAAATACTCTTCTAAAAATATTTTACTGTTAAAATTCTGAGTGAATTACTTCATTAAAGAACAAGGAGTATCAGCCAAATGAATTTGGGGAAGAAGGAGCAGGAAGGGCTGTGTGACTGATAAGTCTTAACTTGAAAGTAATGTGGCAACAGAATGGATTTTGCTCACTGCAGGACTAACAGAACTGCTGTTAGTTAGGATGGATGTTGGGAGCAAGGTGGGATGACTTCTGTTTCTTCATGGGTGGGGGGTGGAAATTATTGTTGATTGTGTTCTGTATCATGTTATTAATGATTCATGGGTTGTCCTGTTGAAACTTAATTGCATTACAAAAATTGTCTGATTTCCATAGTGGGTCCTTCATTGAGGAAACTCTTGAACTTCTGCTCTTTTAATTTCTGGCTATTTGTACCAAGCTGAAGGTTTCTGGTTCACTGAAAATTGGTTTTTTTAACTGAAACCGATGTCTTTAATAGAGGTGTATTCTGAAAAGTGCATTTAAAACTCTTAACATGAAACTCATGGTTTCAGGAATTCATACAATACTCTTTAAAAAAACATGCTTAGGAACATCTGCAACTATAAAACACATTTGCTGTCTTATTTGTAGCATTAAGTGATCCCCTAACTTGGCTTAGTATTTTTAATTCAGTCCATGGCAGAGGGTAAGCCATGGATCACTCAGAACCAGATTGCCACAATGGGCTCAAAACTGACTAGGTGTGAGGTGGTTCCCTGTTTCTTCACAGATAGCAAGTCCTGTACTAACAGTATTTCCACTTAGCTGTTCAATAGACTCTGACTTCAAGTGATTCCTTATTTCAAATACCTGGTGAAGTATAAATCAAATATTATGTTACTGAGGTGGGTTTTTCAGAGGCTGTTCTGACAAGGGCTGCCACAGTTTTTCATATTTCCTTGGCCAGCCTTACCTATGTAGCTAACAAATAAAGTCATGCCTGGAGCTATGTCTGCAAACAAAGCTCCAGATGGGAGAGAATTCCTCTCTCATGTGATTCTGTAACTTGGACTTGCTCTCAGACAGCTGGGCTTTAATGTGTCTTTTGAAGAGGCTTGGGACCTGGGAGAGCAGCGCCTTCCTGAGCTATGGCCAGTTAGCCAAAAGAGTAGGAGCTGTATCAACTGCTGTCCCTCTGCTGCTGAGGGGTTGGGCATGTGTAAGGACAGGTGCAAGCTTTGCTTCTGCTCTCAAATCTTCAAAGGCACCGTAGAAGATCAATAACCTCGCATTTTCACCTGTTCACAGAGGCAGCCAGTGAATGTGGAAAATACCTGCAGCCATGTCTGAAATCACTGCGGTGTTAATTTTTTTCAAAAAGGGACAGAATCCAGGAAAAGCTTCCCTGGAGAGTAAAGAAGCTAATGATTGCTGGGACTTTCTTAAGAATGCTCTTTTTTTCTGAAAGCACAAAAACAGTTCATCCCCTTTAAAGATAAGGGATGTAGGAGGAGCAAGAACCCCCTTGACTTACTGCAAGGTTCTGAGTCTACTCAAAAGCAAAGCATACCAGAGATGGAAATATGGATCCATACCTATTGAGAACTATGTGGATATTGCCAAGGTGTGCAAAGATGGAGTTAGAAAAGAAAATGCTCAGCTCCAATTGAATTTGGCCAAGATGTCAAAAAAATACAAGAATGGGTTCTTTGGGTATAAAAACATCAAGCAGAAACAGAAGGCAACTACTGTCCCGCTGATAAACAGGACAGGAGCATTAGTCACTGGTAATGCTGAGGCTCTCAGCAGTTCCTTCACCTCTGTCTGCACCAGTACTGCTGGGCCCCTGGCCTTGGCACCAAAAATCCAGGCTGCACAAACACAGAGCCAGCAGTGAGGCTGAGCTATTACAGGAGCTGACATTGCAAGGCTGCTCTCCATCATCTTGGGATGATGTGGACTTGGGGGTATGGCAGAAGACTGAAAAAGGCTAATGTACCCCCATCCACAAGAAAGCCTTAAAGGAGGATCCATGGAATTTTAGGCCCATCAGTCTTGCTTCAGTCCCTGGGAAAATTATGGAACAAAACCTTCTGGTAGCTATCATAAGTCAGTTGAGGCACAGGATCACCGACATAGATGGACAAAGGACAAACTGAGCTTGACAAACCTGGTCACCCTCTGTGACAAAGCAAGTTGCTTGGTTGGTGTGGGCTGGGTGTACATTGCCTCCTGAATTTCTCCAAGGCTTCAGAATGGTTTCCCACAGCCTCCCTCTGAAAAGCAGATGGGCTGTGGTGTGGATGGATGCTCCATGTGGGAACTGGCTGAGGCAGCACCCAGCGGGTGCTGGTCAATGGCTCCTCCTCAAATGGGCAGCGAGGCACGAGTGGGGTCCCCTGGGATTGGTGTTGGGCCCAGCTCTGCTTAATATCCTCAGAAAGTGATTGGGAAGATGGGATCAAGTGCACCATGATGAAGTTTCCCAGCAACACCAAACTGAGTGGGAAAGTGGATGCTTTGGAAGAGAGAGCCACCCTGCAGGAAGATTTGGATAGGCTGGAGAGTGGCTAACAAGAATCTGATGAAGTCCAGCAAGGGCAATCATCAGGTCTTGCACCTGGGAAAACAACCCAGGTGTGCAGCACCATAGGGCTGGCATCCACCCAGCTGGGGAGCATCTCTGTGGAAAGGGATCTGGGGATCCAGGTGGACAATCAGATCAGCATGAGCAAACAGTGCTGTGCTGGCACAGAGAGCCAACGGGGTGCTGGGCTGCATCCACAAGGGCATCACCAGCAGAGATCCAGAAGTCATTGTCCCACTCTGCTCAGAGCTCATCAGGCCACACTGGAACGCTGTGCTCAGTTTTGGTCCCTGCTGTGCAGAAAAGATGTGGACAGGCTGGAGAGGGTCCAGAGAAGAGCCACAAACTGGGAAGCCTGTGACAGGGGAAAAGGCTGAGAGAACTGGGTTTGTTCAGCCTTGAGAAAAGAGGACTTAGGGGAGACCTTATCACCATGTTCCACTATTTAAAGAAAAAGTAGACTCCCTTTATACAAGAAGCCACATGGGAAAGTCCAGGGATAACGGGTACAAGTTATTCCTGAGGAGGTTCCAATTGGACACATGGGGAAATTTTTTCACAAAGAGAACAATCAGCCTTTGGAATAATCTCCCCAGGGGAGTTGTGGATTTCCCCAACATTGAAGACTTTTGAGATCCAGATGAATAGATTGCTGGGCCATCTTGTCTCGACTGTGCTTTTGCCTACAAAGATTGGATCAGATGATCCTTGTACTGTACTTTAAAACAAACAAAAAAACAAAAAGTAAAAAAGCCAATGCCACCACCAAAAGCCATAAAGCTCAATAAAGGCACTTTATTGTTTGAATGCAGTAAAATTATGAACAGAAAACAGACTACAGTAAAATTCTTCATCACTGCTACCTGTCTTTCCACAAGTGGTTTGGGTTTTTTCCTGCGGTATACATAAAATGCATCTCAAGAATTGTATTTCTATCAATCAAATTCTGCAGTTACCAGGGTGATTTTCTCCCAAAGTTTGAGACTTTGTCAGGTCTATGTGTTCTTCAAAGACTCTACTGCTTTAGGTTGCTGCAGTGTTAAACAGTATCCTTTTCATAACCACCACCATATGGCTTCTGAATCATGGAAGAATGTAATTCCATCAGTGATAGTGTGAGGGGGAATAAAGTCTATAAATTCAGTGATAAAAAAGCCTGTAGTCTTGACCCAACTGAGGTTTGTCAGGGGCAGTTTAGGACAGGGCAGCTGCCTCAGGTGCCTGTTTCAAGTCATGTTACAAGTAACCCTGCTGTGCCAGCATCATGTTTCATTTGACTTTTGAAGTATGTTGTTCCAGTTTTGTGCCTTAGTTACACTGCCTTTTAGCCTGGCTGCAAAGTTGGAGTCTTTCAATTGCTTTGAATTTTTTTCAGGTTAAACTCCTTCTCCCTGAACTCTTGCCTGCATGGTCTGAGTAGCCCAGAAAAACCAAATCTGAGACTGCATGGTGGCTCTTGCAGAGCAGTGGCCAGCACCCAGCAGCAGCAATGCCAGCTCAGCCTAACCCTGCCCTGCCCCTCGGCCTCACCTCCAGCAGGGGCAAAGGCAGCTGTTAAATCAGAGGGGGGCTGTGATGATACTTGAGAATTGTTCTTGCTCCAGAATTATTCTGGCTCTCTGGTGTTTCTGCTGTAAGTCAAGTCTGTGGCCTGTGTAGAGTGGGGTTAATATTGGTGTTGCATTAAGTATGAGACTCACACAATTGTATTTAACAGTTGAGGTCCACCTTGAGGCATGATGGTCTGTCATCTTCATGCCTGGCTGCTTATTTAAAAACACTTTAAAATCTTCCTAAGCAGATATTTTCAATATTTTCTTCATTTTTGTTGGAATTCTTTTCTGCATTTTCCAAGGATGGAAGTGCAAACAGCAGTCTGCTCTTAACAAATGTGTTTATTTAATTAAAAAAAAAAAGACAAACCTATCTTTTTAATAAACAAAAATAATGATACTTGGACTTCACCTGTGTATTGAACACTTCTGAACAGCAGTACTAGTAGTAAGAAGTACTTAAGTGCTTTTCTGGAGTGGGACCAGCACTTGATAGAATTGAGCTGGCAAATCAATACTCTTCTATTTTATATTCATATACTACAGACATGCAGTTCAAAGTCATCCAACTCATGCAGCAGCCTGCTGTTAACCATGGAGATCCTTCATGATGTTTTAGGAGCATGTCTTTTTCTGTGAGCCCTAAGCAGGCATGCAGAATAGAAAATTTAGTGACTGTTTTTGTAATTATTAAAACACTTTAACTTGTACTGCCTTGAATACAAAAAATATTTTATAGAGATGCATAATTGAAGGGTTCCAAAGCCTCACACATGACTGAGAGAGGCAGGTTTTACATACCCAAAGATTGCCATATGTTTTGGATTTCTGCAATCACATCATGTGAATGCTAAACTATGGTCAAACTTAGTCAGAAGTCATATGTGTCACATTAGAAAATAACTTTTTATCTGTTTCATTTTGAGGCAGAACATCTTGTGCAGAGCAAGATCGCTATGGGAAAGCAGGACTGCAAGTGCTTCACTTTACATTAAGAATTCTATCTCTAAAAGTCTTGAATTTGCACTAGTATGCCACTGGAATTTGTGCTGCCAGAGAGCATTGTGCTGGAACACATTTTCTTATGTGAACATTTAATGTAATGTTAACATCTCTTGAGAGCACCACGCTGTTATCTTTCACACAGTGTTTCACTTTTGCTTTGTGTTGCTGCTGTATGGAGGACAGGACATGATACTGTTGGAGGCTTTAAACTCTTTACAGCCAAATATTCCTAATATTTCTTGAGCAGTCTACCTCAAAAAAGGTAATTTAAAACTGAAGTTTAACTGAAGAAAGAATTCCTAATTGCTTTTTTTTTTTTGCCTTTTTTTTTTCTTATGTCAAATCGGCAGCTCAGCCCTGCTCCAAATGAAGTGAGCTATCAAGAGTGTGTTCTGTCAGGGCTTCAAGGATGTCTCCATCAGCATCAGCATGGTAAAACTCACAGTGAGGAGTCTTTTGTCTTACAAATACAAAACTGCCCCACATGGCAGTTAAGTGGCTTAAAGGCTCATATACATTAAACATCAAAAGAGAAGGGAAAATATGTACAGATTTGCATTTTCAAACTATGTTTGAGTTTGGAGAATGTCATGTTAGTGATCAGTGATCTTTACATTAAAAATGAAAAGAAAGTTCTCTCCAAAGTGGCAAATGTGTGTTGTTCTGGTCTGCAGAGATGGGGTTTCTGAAAGCTAAGACTAAACCTCTGGTATTCCAAAGGTTTATTCATAGATGTTTGACACTAAATGAGTTGCAGTGCAGATGGTGAGTTACAATTGTGTCTTACTGCAATTACACTTTCTCTGTGCCTTGACTAGTGCATTTCTGAATACCACTGTGAGCTGGGACAGCTCTGCAATGTTGGCTCAGTCAGGATTTCCCAAAGTTGCCTAAGGCTATAATCAAACATGTTCAGACATGTGCATGCCTATAAAATGCTTTACAGTCTCAGTATAGTAATATACATTGATAACCTATATTGGGACACAGCAGAAAGCTGTGTGATTGTGAGATGTGCTTTTGAAACAATGTTTATACTGCACCTGGAGGTCAGCTGGCAAGTAATGCTATTTCACTGGAATTGTATTGGCATTTATTATGTGATTTGCTATGCAAAAGATGAAGAATTAGAGATATGATTTAAACTATCACTGTTACTTCTGGCATTAGGTATCTTAGGAGGATGTTTAGGAGACAGTGATGAAGAGAAGCCAAGAGTGGCTTTGGTTTTTATAATTAGGAGAATGTTAGCAGCCTTGATCTTTCTTTTCTTTAGAAGAAACAATACAAAATATACAGTATTAGCTTCAGTCTCATCCCACGCACACATATACATGGTACTGGTGGCTCCATCTTATGTAGCTTTAAATCTAGATTTCCTAGTTGCATTTCCTAATACATACAAATGATTTACAAATTGGAACAAACTTAATCCAATTAAACTTTCTGCACCATCAGCATTGTTCAGAAGTGTTTCCCTTGCTCTTGAAGCAGTAATATCATCAGTGCTGTATCTCTGCACTTCATGAAGGACATATCCTCAACCTGTAATTACTTATAGTGCATATAAAAGGTTACATTGCATGTACAGTACTTGCAGTCTGCCTCTGCAGAAAAAGGCACATATTGGCTAACTGGGTTTGTATTGCTATCGTGTGCTCAGCAAATCAATCATCAAGGGGATTCAGGACAGACAGCTGGAGGGGACAAACCCAGCTGATATTTTCACAGCACAAAGCCACCAGCTCCTATGGCATGCTCTGCAGGCTTGGCTGGAAAGCAATTGATCTCCATTGGTGACTCCCTAATAAGCAGTGGATGGGTAAACAAGCAGGGGATGTGACACTATGAGGAAGTTAAGTGTTTTTTTCAGCATAGAAAACAATACACGTGAGACTGAAAGTTTCTGTAAGGTTCTGTAGCAAACCTCTGCCTGCAGTGAGCACTGCTGAGAAGAACTGGATGGCATTCCCTGGAGTTTGTTTGAGACTACAGCAGACTTGGAAGAGAGCAGGAAAAGTGGGATAACTCCATAGATATTCAAAGTAATGATGTTAATGCTTTTCAGTTGCTTTAAAGTTGGAAGTAGCTCAAAGCTCCAGGTTTTGGCACATTTGGCTTAATAGTCAGAAGACTAAAGTGTATCTGGAGCAAAGTCTAAGCAGGTCCCCAGGTGAAGTGGTGAGTTACTGCATGAAGCCTGACTGGCATCTGAAAATCTGAAACTGAGAAGTGCTTCCTCTATAAGTTACAGGCAGTAATAAATCTCAGTTATGGAAGATGTGTTGTTTCAATTCTTCTTGACTGTACTTAAAATCAGCATTGGTTCTCACTAGAATGTAAGGACATGATTTGTCACTAGACTGAGATTGTTGATAGAAGACAAGATGATCATGAGTTCTACTAGATATAACCAAAAAAAAAAGTCCAAACAGGTATGTAAACAAAACATGTTTGATGGGAATGTCTACATCTTTTTATATTAAAACAGAAAAAAAGGTGGTCTTTTAAAAGAAGGGGAAAACCCACAATGGCATAATGAAGAAGGGAATTAAATCTGGAAACATTCCCAGTGTTGAACCATACTCAAATGAATCTATAAATTAAACATTAACTAATCTAACTAATGGAACTAAAAGGAAGTAAATGCTGTTTGATGTATATTAGCTTTTCTTAGAAGGCTTGCCTCTCCTATCAATCAAAGACCTGTGACCTCTCTGCAAACTCAACACAGTATTAAAAACTGTCACAGAGATTTCCTTTGCTCAAGCAATCTGGCAAGCAGTGAGAGTGCTGGCAACACAACAACCAATTTATCCAACCGCCCCATCTCATCCTTGCATGCTGTACTTTATGTTCTATAACTGGCTACAGATTATGGATAAAATGTCCCAGTCTGTTTAATGCTGTGTCCAGCATAAGCATTCAGGCCAAAAGACCAAAAAGCTCCAAGCATGACCTTCCACTGGGTTGGTGTAGTAAAAGGTCAAGTGTAAATCAGGTGATGTTTTAATCCAAGTAGTGGAGAGGAATGGGGGTACAATCCCAATCCTGTGTGCATTGAATAAATGAATACTGTTATGCCTGATACCCGCCGTTTTAAAAGCTTGTACAAAACTGTCTAGATCCCCACACTGGTGAGGGAAGCAATAAACATGCTTAAAGGAATGAAAGCAGTGTCTGATAAGCAGAAAGTTAATTTATCAAAAAAATTGCAGAAGAGTTTGTGTAGAGTAGAAATTATTCGGATATGAAGTGGTAAAGGGCTCATTAGCCTGGTGGAGAAGAGTTGATGAGTTTTAGTTGGATACAGGACGCCCGCACCTTCCAATTTTGTTGATAACAGTTGCAAACAGTGGTGATGTCTGCACTTCTCAGTATCTTCAGGTATGCTGAGCCAGCAGGGGAAAACCAGGAGAACTGAAAAATTACAGAAATTCACAGACTTCAAGGGCAAAAGGAGAGAGTTCTGTTTTGTTAAGGTACTGGCAGAGCCAGGCTATAAGTCCAGTGTAAATATCTTCTTGAAGGAAAACGTGAGCCTCTGGCAGCCCTGTGCAAAAGGGATTGAGAAAGAACAGCACAGGCAGGGGAGAGGAGAGCAGGGGTAGACACAAAAGAGCCACATGCCTTGGTATGCAGGCATTCCCTGTGGAGAGATCTCTGAGGAGATGCAGCCCAGGGAAAGCAAACTGTATCTGAGGGAAAGCTTCAACAACATGTAACCAAATTGCAAATCTGCTGCCAAGCAAATAATTAGATAACTGCCCAGCTTATTTTTGAGGTTTCTTGCAAATGCAGCACAGATGATTTCATCTCATCCAAAATGTTACAATTAATCTGTGAGGCTGGCATGAATGAGAAGGCCAGAAGAAAAAAGAGCTGAATGTCAGTGTACTCTAGAATCATTTCTTGTGAGTCCTATATTTTCAGAGCAAAATTGAGAGGCTTTCAAGTAAGAAAAGGGAGGAAAGAAGTATGCAGTAAAACAAGCTTTTCCTTGGAGAACATTTCAGCTCTTGGCAGGGCAATATATCGAAATATTTTAATAACATGTTTCTTAAAATCACCACCTTCAAGTAGAATTATGAAGTTTGGCACAAGGAAGCTGGAGTTACAAGTACACTTTACCATCAGGAAGGAAAATGGGCAAGTATATAAATTTCCTAAGATATTAGAATCACTATCTTCTATAAGACAAATCATGAGAAAATATCCCAGTAGTGAGCTAAAAAGTTCCAGGCATTTCTCTCAACAAATTTTAAAGATTTAAACTGAAATTTTAAAAGAAAGAAGAAATTTTTAAAAACCAACCCAAACACCAACCATTCGTTGTCCATTGTTTGGTGCTGAAACACAAGAATTTTGCTTTGCAAGCACATCAAGCTGTGTCATTGCAATGGCTTTCTTACAGGCTCTGTGCTCTGAGTTGTATCACACGAGAGAAAATACTGTTCTCTGATCCTTTTTAGGCAAACCAGGGGAATTAATGACCTCTTGAACCCAATCTGGATCGTAGCAGCAGCCCTATCTGATTGCATGTTGGGCAGTCCTTGTGGCAGAGGGGTAGTGTCAGACTTTTACTGGAGGCTTACTTCTTTTAGAAAGTACGGGTGTTTTTTAAACTTCATTACATGAAGTATTCCTACAGCTCTGAATACTTGAATCACTTGCAGTCATCCTGAAACACAGGTTCTGAAGCAGGCTGAACAAAAGGACTCTTAAAATGGCTCTTTACTACGACAAGAGTCTCTTCCTCAAAGTCGTCACCTCCGTGTGCCTGAGGACAATACCCAGACCTTGGTTTCTGGGCAATGTTTAACCCTTTTCTTATCTTAATTTGCCAAATACAAAACAATTAAGAATACCTTTGTTCACTCTGGAGCACGCGGCTAATCCTGCAAGCAGGAGATGCGATTCTCTTGAGCTGCCCTTTTGTTTAAGCGCTGTAGGCAATGCTGGGCAGCAGTGTAATTGAATTATTCAAAGCAGTTGAGCTATGCTGCACCCCCTCTGTGGGGGCAGATAGAAGGTGGGAGTCACAAGCAGTTCCTAAGCCACCTGTCCTCTTCCAGCAATCTTGTTCAGACAGGTATTAACAGTGTCGGGGAGTAGCAGTAACCAATTTTAGTGAGCACTAGAAAGCGCAAGAAAATGCTGAATGGGCCAGAGCATCCTCTGGCAGGAGGGAGAAGTTGTCTCTGCAGTGAGAAGATCACGGGGGAGAGATGGGGAATACCGAGCAGGAGCAGGAGCAGGACACGGAGTGCAGCTCAGGGACAGCTGGCAGAGCAGCCAAGGGGGCTGAGTCCCGCCCCAGCAGAGCTCTCAGGGTGCTCTGTGGGGAGTGACCGGCTGTGTGAATGGAGTTCAGCGATGTGCAGCTCTGCTGCGGTCAGAGGGGCAGGCAGGAGCCACGAGCCCGCATTTCCTTTCTGGGTACACCCCACAGCCCTCACGCTGACCGGCGGCTGAGCGAGGGTGTGTCAGGCTGTGACCCTGTGCAGTGTTTAATTTCAGCATTGAGTGTTCCTTTGGAAAAAATTCTTACCATACGGATCCCACTGCAAAAATTATTTATTTTTTCAGCACTGCTGAAACAAGTGCTTGTAAGTAAGCTGGTAATTCTCTTGACTTCGTCTCACTTGCTGAGCAAGACAGTGATACTGATCCTGTTCAAGTTTTGATGAATAAAGATGACAATCTCGAGTATCTGTTGTACCTCTGGAAACCTTGGCAAAACTCAGGTGTCATCCAGTTTACAAGTTGCCCCTGTTGCACCTTAAATGATTTTCCATCATCAGGGTGTAAGATCAGGTATTCAGGATTCAAAACCCCCTCTGTAACATGTGCTTTTCATTTCTTGCTTTGTAAGGCAAAGTGAGAGACGTGGAAGTTTTACTTAGAGAGGCTGTATTGAGGAGGGTCTGTGTCTGTGGCAATGCTCAGGCTCTGAACACTCCCACCACCAAAAACTTGCCAAGCAAACCAAATACAGCTCGTTATAAATCAGAGAGTGACATGAAGCCTGATGTTTCCTGCTCTTTCCCATCAGGCTTTTTGAATGGAAATTAATAATTATACAGGAAACTGCTCTGAAGTGATTAGTGTTTGCTGCTTATTTTTTCTTCCTTTTCCTTCTGAGAATATGGGGGTTAAAGCCACTGATGGGAAACCCTAAGTGAAAGCAGACATGCAGTTAACCTCTCCTCACAGAGAGAAGGGCTGTGCTGGAGGGTGTTATAAACTGTGTCTGCCTCTCACAGCTCCAGACCCGAGTTCCTCCTGCCTGGCTGCTAAAGCCCAGCTTGTTGTGCCCATCCCAGGCTGAGGGATGCAGCTGCGGCTTTCCCGTTTGCAGGCACAGGAGCCCGGCAGGGACAGCTGCACAGATGGCCACAGACAAGGTGCTTCCCTCATCTCTGCCTCCTACACGTAGGAGTAGGACTCACAGAAGATCCGAGCAGAGACCAGCTGGTCCAGCTTGATGCTTGCAAACAAATAACACCCACCCACCCACTGATCCCTCACTGATCCCCCCAGCAGCTGGCACTTGCTCCTTACAGTGCCCACACACAGTGTGCAGAGGGGAAACTACAGAGAGACACTTAAGAAAGGTTTTATAAGAAGTGAGGGTGAGCAGGCAGTCTGTCCAGCCAGACTCTGCACACGATTCACCTCCTTTATACCCCTGTCTGTCTGATCCTCCTTCTGCTCCTTCCTGATCTCCCTCCTCTAATTATTGTCTCCCCTTTGCTCCTTCGCAATCCCCTTCCTCTAATGATTCCTTCCAAAGTTTTGCAGAGTCCTCCTCAAATACCCCAAACCCTCCTGTTCTTCTTGTTTCCCCTTCTTATCAGTTCCAAACTGCAGGTGACCCTTCCCAGAGCTCTTCAATGGGCCATCAGTCAGTAACCTGACACTTCTGCGTTTTGGCATTGTCTCTCTGGTCCCTTTTCCACCAGGTTTGCATCTGTGTGCCCTTGTTTATGGAATCCCCCTTAATTTATTGCCTCTGCCTTGAAAAGGTCAGGTGCTTGGTCAATAGCCCTCATGAACCAGATGCTCCTGCCTTCCTCAAGAGATGCATGCAAGGGTTTCATCTCTAGCTTTCCTACTCTCTGGCATTAAAGGACAAGGTCTCTCAAGGTTATCAGTGAGATAGTCCAGACCCCATGGCTGGTGATTTTCCTTTGACCTCTGGAATATTTGTCAATAGTGATGTTGCATTTTACAAGAATTTTAGTTTCATTTTTGAATATCAATCTTAAAAATATACGGCTTATGCATAGAATCTAGTCAAAATTATAAATTCAGGGCTACATGGCTTTTCCTTTTATACACAAAAATTCCTGCCAACCCCTTGCCAGTTTTAAAAGGACAAACTAGGAACAGAGGTTATGTAAAATTTCTACCTCAAGTATTTTTAATTTAATTTACTATAGTGGCTTTATAAGTAGGGATAAAGCACAGTTAGAATATTCATCTGTGCCAAGTTAGCTTTTATCTTGAAGTTCCTGTTCTGTGCAGATGTATGTATGTATGAAATAATGAAGAGCCTCAAAGTAACCATATAGGGAAGCACTGGAGTATTTTTAATGTTATATTTTGATGATAAATCGTGGGATTTGGTGGCAAGCAAAGATGGATGGCAGTAAATAAATTATGCTTAGGGTCAGAGTAGACATACAGACCTTCTGACAGTATTTTCTTCATTGTTTCATCTGGAGGACAAATAATAAAACATGAAAAGTCAGCTGCTTAGTAGGAAGTTCAGCTCAAATTTGCACAGTGCTTGAATATGCAGGACTGGGTCCTTCCTCCTAACGATGCGTGTTCTCCAGCATCATCAAGACATTAACTGCAGGTAGTGGCCATGAGCTCAAGGTTACCTTGTATATCAGTGACACGAGGAAATTCCAGGCACCCCAATAGCAGCAACTTTGGGAGGGGATCAGGAGGGCACTGTGAAAGAAAACAAAGGCTCATGGATGCAGAACTTGGGGTAAATTCCAAACATTCCATGACCTCCTCCAATATTATCTTTCCTTATAGAGAAATAGAGATTATTTCTGCTACTTTGCCACTCAAAAATTGCCAGGAGCCCTACAAGCTTTGCCAAGGAAGCGCCGAGCCGGTTCGCCCTCACGGGGCTCGTTCCAGGCGCGGCGGGGAGCATCCCTAAGGAGCATCCCCTAAGGAGCATCTCCCCAGGGAGCATTCCCTGAGGAGCTTCCCCTGAGGAGCATCCCTGAGGAGCGTTCCACGGGAGCGGCCGTGGCCCGGCAGCGCTGGGGCCGGGCTGCCGCTCGCTGAGCGCCCGGGACTGCGCATCCCGAAACCCTCCCGCGCTTCGGGGCCGGGCTGCTGCTGCTGCTGCTGCGGGGACAGACGCCCGCAGAGCCCTCAGAGCCCCCTCCGCCCTGCTGGGCCGTGCCGTGCCGTGCCGTGCCGTGCTCTCGGTCCCGCCCGCCGGGAGGGGCGGCCTCAGCCCGATCCCAGCCTGGTCCCGCCCCGCGGAGCGGCGCGGACAGAGACGCGGAGCGGCGGAGCCCCGAGGAGCCGCCGAGATGCTGAGCTCGCCCTGGGCGCGTTTCTACTCCAACAGCTGCTGCCTCTGCTGCCATGTCCGCACCGGCACCATCATCCTCGGCGTGTGGTACCTGGTAAGCGGGGCCCGGCTCCGGGCGCTCGACGCCGCTGCGGGGGCAGCCTGGGGGGCGGCTCCGTGGGTGGCGGTGCCGATCGCAGCGGCTCCGGTGCCCGGGCGGGTTTCGGAGGGAGCCGCGCTGTTGGAGCGGAGGAATGCGCAGGCAGCTCCGCGCCGCTGATCCCGGCGGGCACCGGCTCTGCGAAACTGGGGCACGGAGCGAGTGCGTGTGCAGGGGCCGGGGCAGCGGCAGGGGATGCAGGATACACTGCACGGGCAGGAACGGGAGGGCCTCAACCCAAAAGCTGCGAGGGGGTTGAGAATGTGATAAGTGAAGACCCGTGGGGTGAGGGCTTCCCCCCGAACTTCGGGGTGGTCTCAGGCCGGAGTGGCTGCAGCCCACGGGCCCCGCCGGTGCATTGGCTCCAGCCAGGCTGCCCGGCCCCTGGGCACGCCGCGCAGAAAATCATGTTTGATCATCTCTGGTCGCTGCTTCATACAGCGTTCGGGTGTTCTTGTCACTGCTGTCCCTGTGTGGCAGGTCGTCGTTTGGCAGTAGCGTTTGGTGTTCCTGTAGGGAGCTGAAGCCTTCCAGGCAGCTGTTCGCAGGTGCTGGAAAGACGGCTTGCTTCTGCCGGGATTACAGGACACGAGTGAGGAATTCACCCTGGGGACGCCAGCGTTCCCAGCAGTACCCAAGGGCTGTTGGACACTCGGTTATTTGGCCCGGGGAGCGCGTTAAGCTCTCGGTTCCTCTCTGACCATTGTTTCCCCATCCTTTGCAATGAGGGGAAAGCGGTTTCCCAGAGCTGGTCCGGCTGTAGTCGCAGGCTGTTCAGAATAAAAAGAGCTGGTTGTTTGCTGTAGGTAACGTGGATGCACTTCTCAGCCTGCTCCGTCCCTCGGTGTGAGGAATCGATCCCCGTCTGATGGCGAGGCTGTGCAGAGCTGTTTGCCAAGCATCATTTTTCAAATGATTGCAGACGGAAGCAGATTAGACCCGGGCTCATTTGCTAACTACTGAAATTCCCCGCAGAAGCAAGTGAAAAATGCAGGGCTGCCTCCGCTGTAAGGCAGCTCATTAAATAAATTCAACCCGTGTAATAAAAAAGCTAGGTTGACATTTATGCCCTAGAAATCATATAAAATGTTCTATGTCCTGTAAAATATGTATTTCACCACTGAGAAAATGGTGCATTAGTTGAACCATTTCTTGCTCCTGGTTTAATAAAATGTGGTTAATAGCAACATCCACAGCTGTACAATACTGACAATATTGTAAAATATGCCTCGCTTTGCCTGGCTGCAATTAAGTTTTGCTAAGTTGTAATATGACCTGAAAGCTTTTGAACATTTCTTCTAGGGAGCTTGTTATTTCTTTCTGCCTTCAGCTGAACGAAGCCTTTTCACATTGGCTCCACAGAGAGAGGGATATAGATATTTTAGCTGTTCAGCGGACCTAAAGTTATTTGAGGAAGAGGGAGGTGCATCACCTGGGCTTGGATACAAAGAAAAGTCTGATAGCTTTTAAGACTGTTACCTAATCTGTTATAAACATTTAAATACCAGTGGGTGAATTTCACATAGTATTTTACTGCAAAATTTGGTCTTAAATTTCCTTTCCTATGAGCAGGTATTTCCTGATTTACAGTTCTTGATAGTTTTGCTTTCATAACTTTTTCAGGGTGGATTTCTAAATTACTTCAAACTGATACAGAACACATTTCTTTCTGTGCTTTTTTTGCTATTGCAAGTATTTGAATTTTAAATTTAATAATTAAAAATAGATATTTAGATGCATGTAGATAATAAATGCTAAGCCTTTTTGATTGCTTATTATGTTAGGAAACAAAAAGTAAGGAAGGAGTAGTTCCTTGAATGAATGGCCCTGGCTGATAAAGTCAAACACAAATAGATTTCTTTGGCTCAGAAGAGCAGTTATAGTTTGGTTACATAACCATATAACATAACATATAAACCCATATAAACCCATATCATGGTTTTATTACCATGTGCTGTTAAGGGTTAACATAAAAATAGATGTTCTGGTGGCATTTTTTTTTTTCCTCTGCATGTATTTTGGGTGGTTGCATTACTCCAAACCACACATGAGCCATGAGCATTACTTCAAAGTTCAAAAACCCTCTCTGAGTTTTTGCAACACCAACATCTATTCTACATATGCTTTGCCATTATTCCTTACAGGAAATTACTTGAGGAAAAATATCAACGTTGAGAATGAATAGTTTTCTTGTTGCTTTTTCATTTCTCACTACCTGTGAGGCATAAGTTTTATTAATTCTATGACAATGAATACAATGATTCAGTAGTAGAAGCATCTGAAGGAGGAAAAAGCAGTAGCTTTGAAGTTTTGGCAGACTTTTAACACAACATTTTCGCATGTTGAACCAGTTTTGAGTTAGCAGAATTTCAGGAGGCAGAATTTAATGTCTGAGTAAATGTGGAAAACATAGTGGCTGGGATGGAATTCATCTTCCCATAGCAACCCTCCGGGTTCCACGCTGTGCACCGGGAGTTGGAAAGGTGTTGATAACACACCAGGGTTTTGTCTGCTGCTGAACAGTGCTGGAACAGCACCAGGGCTGTGTCTCAACATTCTGCAGCCCCCCCACCAATAAGCTTTAAGTTTAATGTTTTAATTTAGTTGTAATGTTTAACTGGGTGTTTGGAGTCCCACAAATAGTGGGGAGAGTGGGAAGCTGAGTGCACGTGGAGTTGTCAATGCTGCTGTTGAGGGAGTTTTCCCACAAAAGTTTTCCCAAGGGGCTTTCCCAACTCTAGCACAGCAGCCACAGACACTTACAATGGTCTCATAAGGTATCAATAGCTGGGAAATAAATATTTAACTTTACTCTATTTTAGAACATGATGGATCTCAGAATACTAACATTTCTATAGCTCTTGTGTTTCAGCAGTTTCTTCCTGGTAGAGCCATTGATGCTCATCTACAGTAATATAACACGCTGCTGTGTGATTTTGCAATATAGCAAAATAATGCTATATACATAAAGTCACTGAGCACTGAGGTACTTCAGGGTAAAAAGTAACTTGTAAAGGTTGGAGTAGCCAGGGGAAATATCCTGAAAAGAATATCTAATGGGGTGCAGAATAGCCCACACTTCAGGGACTAGTGTGCTGCCTTGGGGAGAAAAGCTTAACAAAGGGTGCTGCAATGTTAAATACAAACATTATGCTAAGGATTAAAATGTCAGCAATATGGCTGACTGGGGTTAATGTTTATTTCAAACCTGAGGACCTGTTTGGTTTGGCTGGTTATTAATTTTTGAGTTTTTTGAGATGTCTGTATTACAACACGACATCAGAAGTCACAGTAGTAACGCGGAAACATTTTGGGGCACAAAAGTCTTACAAATGTTGTATTTAAAAAAAACAAACCAAGTTAAACTAGAAAGTCACTTCCCATAGCTGAATTTTGTCATTGTGCTGTTCAGGACAATGACAATGCTGAAATGAGCCAACTTCAGTTCTGATCCCCAGTGGGCGCTGGAGTCTGGGGGAAACTGGCATTTCAGTTTCCAGGTGACCCAGTCAGTGCTGGTGAGTCAGAGTAACAACACCCCTGTCAGTGACAGCATTTATAAACACAGCGTGTCTTCTTCCTGAGGAAATGGACTCCACTTTCCTTGTCTAAAACACAAGGAACAACATCAGATATGCTGACAGTGTCATGGAAGGGTTTTCCATTCTCCTGACAATGGGGTTTCTGCACACCCCGAGGATCCACTGACACCATCTGGGACAGCAGGAATTCTGATTATTTCTGGTTGCTTTGGTGGGGAGAAGATGGAATTGTAAGGTACCAGTTTAAAAAAAACCCAGACAATAGGAGAAGGAGCCTTCTCGTTCGAGCTCTGTGTGCCCGGTGCCTCAGTGCAGCAGAGCCCTGGGCACAGGCTGCTCCTCCCCGCAGCCCCCCAGGACCTTGCAGCATCACCCTGCTCCTCCCCACGGTCCCACAGCCCCCCAGGACCCTGCAGCATCACCCTGAGCACCTCCAGCGCCCGTGCAGTGCTGCTGGCCCTGGGCAAGGCACTCCTGCAGAATGTGCTGAGCATTCACCATTGCCACGCCTGGGGAGCCACTGCCCTCCCGGAGCTCCTGACAGAGAGGGGCTAAAAATAAAAACTAATGGGAGGCTGAGAACCTTTTATAACCACAGGTTATCGAGCTGTGTGTCCCTCACTGAAGGATGTGCAGTAAGAACATAAATAGAGCGAGCTGAAGTTTTTAGCCTAGGTGGGTTAAATGTTTGAGCTGCTATTTGTGGAAAGCTCGGCATGAATTGCTGGTTGTGACATTTCAGTTCTGGATTTTTTTTAAAATAAATTGTTGAAAGCATGTTTAATATCTATCTCTATCCCAGTCTTCTTTTAGTAAAAGGATTGAATCCTAATGATGAAAAAATATACTGGTGCTTTTCTTACATTGCAAAGGAAAAGAAAAGCACAACGGGCTATGGTCTCACTGATTTAAGGTTGAGCACCCTGACAAGATTGGTAGAGTGAGCTAGATCTGATGTCAAAAGGAGAGTGAAAATATATATTTTGTGACTAGGCCACATTTATGTCCTGGCATTTTTCAAGCCTCATGCAAAACAGCATGTATGGCAATGTGCTTAAATACCAGTTAGAAGATTTCAGTAATCTTGGCTTACTTGGCAGGGGGTAGAGATCAGCAGTGACTGCTCATGTAAACAAAATAACCCTGCCCTGGAGCCTTCCAAGCTGCTTTGTCTGCTCTCCTGCAAGCTTTACACTGTCTGAGACTACTCACATCACCAAACCTGTGCCTGAGGGTCCCTTGAACAGGCGGTGAAGACCTTTTTAGGGAAAAGAAAGAAATTCTAAGACGAAGTTCTTGATTATTTTTAAACCTGGGAGAATCAGGAGATTTTGAAAACTGAAAAAAGAACTGAAGTTGTGAAAAGAGCAAAACGACACAATCAGAAAGCCTGATGTGTTATCTCAGTGTCAGGTTGTGGGAATTTTCATGAATACTGATATGACACCTTGTGTTTTACTTTGAAAATTAGCTTTATATGGAATGAAGTGGGCTAAAAATAAAGGACTTTCAGCTTTATGTCTGTATGAAGGGCCATAGCAGCTAGCTCACTGAAGGCTCAGTTCCTTCACATCACCCAGGGATGTCTCTTCCAGTGTTGTCCCAGTGGGATATAGCTGGGCTTGGGTGGGATTATCCTGCACCTTCAGCACCTCCACTGACAGCCCAGTGCTGCTGGCCCTGGGGAAAGCATTCCTGCAGAATGGGGCCTGCTGTGGATTCACCAGGTGTTTCCTGTCCATGGCCAAGACCTGGGCTGTATATTCAGGGGAAAGAGCTGGGTGATGCCCACGACATTCCCAATTCCCATCCCTTGGTAGGAGACGTAGTGTCAGTCAGCAGTGCGTGAAATTTCTCCACTAGCAAGTGAAGGTGTCATAATGTCAAATTACATGAGATTCCCAATTCCTCTAATAGAAATGGCTGAATTGATGAAATATTTATGTCCCAAGTGCCATGTCTATAAAATGATCATTAGTTTTTCTTTTGTCTGTACTTCATAAGATGAAAGACAAGATCATGGAAAAAAAACAGTAACATTCCCCAGTAACTCAATAGACTCTTCCTATGCACATGCTTGCTATTGTGGAGAGTGGAGAGAAAACTTGGAATTCATTATGAATAGAGGAGAATATTAATCTTACTTTTAAAGGCTTCCCTGATGATTGAGGTACATGTTGAATATCCAGCTGAGACTGGAGTCAGAGGAGGTTCAGGGTATATGCTCTTGGACTGGATCACATCCATTTCATTATCTTCAAGACCAGAGGGGAAAAAATTACTGATTCTGCACACAAATACCTGCTCAGGCCCTGTATGTTATTTACTTAACAAACTGAAAGAACATGGATGAACTTTATGTATGTCACAGCAAAAAATAAAGACTAATAATGATCATTAGCATGAACAAAATGACCTTATCTGAAGGACCTTCTCAATAACCATATTCTGACTGTAACTTCTCTAGAGATACATTATTAAATAATTTAATATGTATTAGCTTCAAGAATGGCATCAGGATAACTTCCTAAAGAACTCTTTTGTGCTGTGCACAGGCCCAGGTAGGTTTCAGCAGTGCAGGACCTTATCCCATCTTTTTTCTCCAATTCATGCTTCAGGCCCTCTTCAGTCAAATTGAAAAATAAAGGACAGCATGGGAGGAATTTAAATGGCACAATCAATAAAATAGCTTGCAAAGAGCCTAATCACTTACCTGTGTGTGACAGAATCCATCCCCGAGCAGGCCAAAAAGGTTATCTGAACAAAAGATGGGCTCATTGGTACACCATATCCCAAGTTTTACCTGCGCTTTCTGCTCTAGGTGAAAAAAACCCCATATTTGTGTGTTTCCTGTGCTGCAGAAAGAGGTAGAAGCAGCATTTTATTAGTCTGTCCCAGACTCTGTCATACATCAGTACGACATGAAAACATTTATTAAAATTGTTTTTTCTTGCAAAAACCTTTTAAGTTATTGGAGGGATAAAATTTCTTGAAAAGGTCTTTTGGGCGGCTCTTGCACTTACTGAACTGTTTATTAGTCTGTGACACAACACAAGGATTTATGAAAATGTCTTTAAGCTCTAATCCCCTCACACAGGCAGTTTTTCTTATATCCCCAAACACCACAGTAGGATATTTCATGGAGTATGTAATCATAGCAATGACAGCTGATAATCTGCATCAGTTGTTTTGATAATCACACAGTTGTCTCATGTAATCAATACAACTATCACCTCAGAAACTGCAAACCTCTGTAAAATACCAATTTTTTCTTACTAAGGCCTTCAATTGGATAATAAATCCCCTCCAGTGAGAAAAAAGATGGTTGGTTGTAAGAGGAGCAAAGTTTACATAAATGCTTGTTGAAGGAAAGAATCCCATTAAGAGTTCAGTATGCTGTAATTACATTTGGGTTTTTATACAAAAAATCATGAATATATTTATAGAAAGGAAAGGAGGTATTACATTAATCAAGTCAAATGTGTTTGGAAGTTCTGTTGAAGGTTAATATGTATCTCCTAGTGAGCCAGAGGAGAACACATTAAGCTTCCTAAACTGATCGTTGATTAGACTGACGTCAGTGAAAATGCAATTAGTCTTATATATTCTTGGACATATGGAACGGATGTTGCAAAATAGCCAGGAATTAATTTCCTTGATTGCTTTCTTTTTCTCTTTGTTTTATTGTGAGGCTTGTGCTTTGACTGTAAAACTCTGGAAGTTTAAAGTGGCCAAGGCTTGAAGATGTGCAGGGCATTGTCTGTGCTGTTCTCAAGCAGGGCTGGAGGTTCAAAGTCCCAAATCTCCAAAGAGCAGAATAAGAAGCAAACCCCACACTTGTGTCTGAAGGTGTCAGAGAGTGCTCCTGGTCAGTGTGAGGTGAATTGCCAGGGAGGCATCCCTGAAGATGAACGTGAACATGAGCCTAGCACGCTGTTCCTGGACCTCCTGAGGGTCAGCTCTTTTTCAGGTGTCTGCAGTCAGCTCTAACTATTGTTATCCTGGGACTCAGCCTTGAAAGGGGTTTTGAGAGTGCTGTGACTGCTTTTCATTTTGTTGCTGCATGTGCTGAGCAAGGTCTTGTTCTATCCAGAGATATATTAAGCTGCTTAAAACAGACAAGACAAATGCTTTTGGCAGAAACACAGATCTGTGGGAGATTTTCACCTTGGGGAGATGCATTTCCCAACAGTGAAACAGCTGTGGCCAGCCAGACAGGATACATGTGATCCTGTTCTTTACTATTTCTGTAATTATCTGTACTGTACCATCCGTCCACTTCTTCCTTGCATGACTAAATCCTTGCCTTGGGCTGCAGAGTGCTCTAAGGGTGCAGTCACTTGTATGGCTTCTCTGGATATTGCCTGTGGTGGCTACATAAGAATAATGGATCAAAGATTTGTTGTGTTTTGGTGTTGGTTTTTGTTAGTTTGTTTTTTTAATTAGGTGTTTGTTTGTGTATTGCTCTCGAAAGCAGAGCCCAGTCCTCTCAGCAGGGCAGTGGCCGAGTCCAGAAGGGTGGATGGGCTCTGAGCACAAAGCCCTGGGGGCTGCTGTGGGACACACAGAGAGCTGGCCAGGGCCAGGGGGCACCTGGGCAGCCCAGCCCAGGCAGCAGCTACAGCGATGGCCCAGCCTCTGCCACAAGGCCACACCACAGGGGGACCTCGTGGGACCTGCCACAGCTCACATCACAGTCACACTTCAGCAGCTCTGCCCTCAAGCTTTCAGTCAGCTGCAAAGTTCAAACATGCATTTTTGGAACTCAAGGAGAAATGCAGAAACCAAGCAAATCCCACCTGAACAACCCTTTCTCTAATAAAGTTTTATTGCATACCAATTTTCTGCTAGTTCTCCACTGCATTCTGAACCAAGATCACCTTTAGGAGAAATTGTGAGTTGATCTGGCAATGATATAATTGTATATGTGATTATATTTCTCCACAAATATTTCCCTAGAGGTCTTGCTAGGCAGAAGACCTCAGCAGTCATTTTCAGGACTTTCCTTAGATACAGGTTCAAATTGCTTTAATAACATGGAAAAGCAACAGACTCCACTGATAAATTTGTATACAAATAGCTTATTTACTTAAACCAGGGAAGGACTAAGACTAAATAATGTTACAATTCTGTTATTAAAATTATGAAAGAGATGCCTCTGCCCAAATTAAGGTGCAAGCAAGACCATATGCCAAAGTCAGTAGTATGGATTTTATTTAACAGCAAATAGGAGGTAGAAAGAGATAGAAGGAAATAGAAAAAGGAGGGAGGAGAAGAAGAGCATGACAGAGAGACAGATTAAGGGGAAAATATCACCACTCCATGGATCCTGATGGTGATCCTGTTCTTCTGGTCTCCTTGGTGGTGAGGGTCCCTCAAAACACAGATTTCAGTGGGTTAATGTACATCAGGGCAGCTGGGGATGCCCAGGGAGCTGCCCTGCAGGAGCAGGTGTGGCACAGTCTCTTGCCACAGGCTCTGGAGCAGTTGCATCACATGCAGTGCTCGGCTGCAAGGCCTCAGGAATAAGTCTGGGAGCACTCTGGGGGGTCTTTGATGGATTATGGCACCCCCTCAGCTACCTCTCATGAATGTGGCCTGTGGGGCTGGTGTAGGGGAGGATGGCTGTTCACTGCCTCTGGTTTGTGCCACACACCCAAAACTCCTCCTGCCCCCTTGGCTGGGAGGAGTCTGTGCAGACTCAGCAGATGAGGCTGTGGCCTCCCCCACCTCAATCCCAGCCTGATTTTCAGGGCAGCTGCTGGGTTTGGCTTTCTGGGGATAGTTCATTCTCCCTCAGTCTGTCTCCTTCTCCCTAGACCTGAGATGACTGAACAACAGTGTCACCTTTATCTTATCCCAAGTTCCCTTAGGGAGCTTAACTCACAGTCCCAAGTTACCCTCAGGAGGCATCTTCGGGGAGAGGAAGGCTTTGGTGGTTGCAGCTTCTTTATACAGTTTTGCCCTAATGGGCAAAAAGTCCTTCATATCAATATCTAAGCCACAAACCATAACATTTCCGTTTCTCACAAGTATATAACAAACTAAACTCTATCTCTAGGGAGCCAGAAACCTCTCATGAGCATATTGCACAATCTGTCCATCTATTTTTTTTTTTAAATAAATTTAAGCATTACCATATTTCACTAATAACAGACCTCTTGTGGTTTGGGTTTTAAACTTATTAAAAGATTGGCAGTAGGCAGTAGTTGAGTCATTTGTACAGAAGAGTGCTGGTAAATTATTCTGGACTTCCTATATCAATTTAATCAGCATAATCTTTAGAGTTCAATGTTGAGTGTCATAGCAATCAAAGCTGAAATTGTGTATAAAAGCTGATTGAAATACTTTATGCAGCTTTCTATTATATGCTCTCATAATATGGACTGTGTAATATGCTAGTCTGAGCCTGCCTGGATGATTCTTTGCCTTCTCATAAGTAGTATGAAAAAATAGTGACAAGAATTGCAGACTCTACCCTATCTTCTCCAAATTAAAGAATATAAAATCCTAATTGCTACTTCTGATCTGACTAGTGCTCCTCCTATTCCAGTGCAGTATTTCAGATAGCAGCTAGAACCATGCTTTGAGAAACCACACAGAGAGAAAGAACAGCTTGTTCAGGGACAGCATTTTCTTTCATTATCCTGTAATGTTAAGGTTGGGCAGTCACCTGAAGCAGGAAGGCTTATATTTTGTTTTTCAGATCTTTTGTGATATGACTAAACACTTGCATTTCCTTTTAGTAAATAAATAATTTTTTTCTGAATTCCTTAAACCTTTTGGCTTCAGTAATAATGCCTGATAATGTGTTTCACTGGTCAGAGGAGTGAAGGATTGCCTTTTAACCCAAGCCCAAGTGTCCCTCTCTCTGTTTCTGTTCAGGCTGTTTTGCTCCATTGGATGAAAAGATAGGATGAAAGTTGAGGGTGTCTGGGTTTCTAACTTGGCGCACTCATTAAGTTGTGTATCACTAACACATCTGCAGCTTGTCCCCAGGCCCTGGGAAGTTGAAACATTTTCATTAGCATGAGGCAGAAGGGTTACACAGCAGGAAAAGGGGAGAGGTGTCTGCTCTGACAGCCAGGGCTCTCCTGCTCCTCCTCTCCTGGAGTTCACACCTTGGCTGTGCTGTGCTGGCTCCTGTGCCCCCAGAGGGAAAGGGATTCAATCACTGCTGGGAGACTCGGCAAGAAACATGGGCACACTGAAGGGACATCTTGTTTCCTGTTCCTTACGTGCTATTTGCCTGCTCTTCACAGCACTCAGCTGAAAACCTCTATTGCTAAAATTGCCTCCTTGTTTCTTCTTCAGTCAGAGTTCAGAAAAAGCCCCCAATGAACACTTACAAACACAAAACTTTGTCTAACAGGGAGACAGAGAACGGACAGAAAAATCTTCCTATATGGGACAATAAACCTTAATTCATTATCTACACTAACAGAGAAGTTTGGGGAATGCACCCCAGATAGTGCAAATCTACCATGAGCTGGTTAAATCCTGACTCTGATTTTTTTCCTTTGTAGAGTTCTTTTGTCCTTTTGATGAACAAAATTGTTCTTGCTTTTATTAAGATCTTCTATGACTAAAGAAAACAAAAATTAAAATATGCAAAGAACATGCCTAGTAAAAACGGAAAGGTAGATAGAGAGAATTAGACATTGAGATTCTTAAATAGACATTTTCCATTCATTCTTACTTTTTCTGATAGTGATACTGACTTCAAATATCCAAGTGCTAGAAAATACTCTTCTGTTTAGTTTCAAGGAGCAAAAGTAGTTTAAGACTGATGTTTTGTTTCTATAATTTCTGTATAGAACAGAGTTTTTTGGAGACAGAGAAGAGGGTACAGGGGTTCTGCTTGAGATTTTCTTAAGTTTTACTAAAAATCTTTAGGATTTCTTACTACTAAAATTAATGTCCTTGGCAGTTTGCTTCCTTAGTATGTCTGTAGAGGACAACAAACTAAACCATGCCAGTTTTGTGGGATACTAAAAATATGCTAGAACTCTGTGTGCCAGTTCCTACATATTACAGGGCTTCCCAGTGTCATGAAAGCAGCTCTGGAACTGCAAAAAGGGACATAGGCAGGGAGTTAGTTCTCCATCAATGCTGAGATTTAAGGAGAGTACATAAGTGAATCTCTCTTGAGTTCAGTGAGGCTGAAAGCAGTCACAGAATTAAAACTGAACAAATATCTTTCACCACCCATAACGCTCAGACTGCTACATGCATGGATTCAGTTACAGATTGAACCCTCAATGGAAATAAAACTGGGGGAGCTCTTCTTTTTTTCCTGTAAATATAGGTATCTCTCTGTGAAAAATGCATGTATTTCATGATTGGCTTTTCACAAATATTAAAATGAATATTATATGTGTTGTGTTAGAAAGTAATGCTGTATTAACTTTCTTAAGTACTGTGTTAAATATAGTTTTAGGTTATAAAAATTGTTAAAATAGAAACTATGCTATGCAGGATACTTTTTTTTAAGAAAGGACTCGCAGCGAGATAGCAGCCACAGGACACCTAAAGCTTTCAGAGAAAAAGAATTTATTGCCCTCTTATCAGAAGAAACGAACTTCTTCCCCAAGGCACTGTTAGGATTCGGAGGAAGAAGTTGACACTGACCAGACAGAATCCTGTATTTGAATGAAATTTATGCATCATGTATGAAGTGTATGAATATGCAACGGGCAGTTGTTCTTAAGGGTTAATACTCTGTTAACGAGTGTCCTTTTTCAAGCTTGTGCTGCCCAGAAAAAGGTGCCCGGACGTCCGTAATTCATTGTATTTATTGTCTCATATTGTCCTAATTCAATTTGTCCAAATTGTTATTACTCTAATTGTGTTACTATTATTTTTAACCATTTTATTACTATTAAACTTTTAAAAATTTTAAAAACAATTGATTGTCATTTTTCACATCTCTTCACTGCATTAGAAAGCCTTGGGAGAGCTGCAGTAGAATATTTGTACAGGGGAACCTGTAGACTTCAATAGAAACATCACTGTTTTTAATGCAGTGTATTGATTTAAAGTGAGCATAATATTTCTTCTTCTAAACTCCTTTAACAAAGCTATTTTATTTTAACTCTTGACTGAAAGCCATTGTATCTCCTGGCAAGCCATTGTAACTCCTAGCAATTCTTTCAGTGTTTACAGACATTTGTGTAAGTTGCTGGCCAAAGCATTTCTGTGTCTGCTTGAGTTAGGGATCATCAGTAGATTGCTGTTAATGGCATGCTCTTAGGAGCTACTGGAACTAATTTTATTTTAGATAATCTGGGATAGATAGCATGCAGCTGCACTTCTACAAAAGGTCTGAAATGACAGTGATATTTGTTTTCTGATCACCTGTTGCTGCAGTGGTTTCTGACACCTCTCCCCTGCATTTTATTCCCGTGGGTCACCACAGTTCATTGCTGACCTCTGTAGCCAATGACATGGAGAAAAGGTGACTTATTGACTGTAGAAGTCCAAAATTTTTGTGCATTATATAGTTTATAATTGCTGGGTGCTGCCTGTGGAAGACGTGAGGTTGTGTCCTTGCATCCTAAACACTGGACATCCTCTCCAGCAGAACTGCCTCACGTTGTGCCTAATCTGCTGGTTCTTTATCACAGTGCAGTGGAAGCAGCATCAATGGCTGGTGGTCAGTCCCAGTCTCATCACCTGCTGCCTGTCATGTTCATGCCTGTATGCACCTTCCTCATGCCTGTATGCACCTTCCTCATACAGCAGTTGCTGTTTAAAGTGTCTTCTACTCAAACCTGAAATTATGTTTTATAAGCCTACAGCAGGAACTCCAGTTACTGCTCCAACATCTGGATGTCTCTTCCACAATATTTCCTCTTTCTCCTTGGCTTCATACATTCTGTGGTTTCTCTAAAGCATTATTTATTATTTTCTATAAATCATTATTTGTTATTTTGATAGGGCCAAAATTTCCTTCATTGATTAAAAAAGTGGATGTAATTCCATCCGGCTGCCAGAGAAGTAAGATTTCGGATTTTTTAAAGGTAATTATTTTATTTCCATATCAGAATAAGGGCACAGTTGGGCATTTTTAGGACTTCCTGTAGGTTCTTTGTCCAGTGTGTTGTTAGGGCACTCTGAACACCATCCTGCAGGGACTGAGCCCAGAGCAGAACTGGGGCTGATCACACCAGCCCCAGCAGGGCAGGGGATAAACCAGGGGGCAACCAAAAGCAGAGAGGGCTGGGGCCAGGGCCACAGCTTGGAGCATGGCTGGGGACTGGCGTGTCCTGTACCCTTGGGACAGAGCCTGGTGAGCCCAGGCTGCCCTGGATGGGCTCTGGGCCATGGGCAGGGGTGGGGACAGGCCCAGGTTGGGGCTGTGCAGGTCAGATAGGGCTGTGGGTGTCCCTGGAGCTCCTCTCCTGAGCCCCTGGCAGCACTGGGTGCTATCAGCTGTAGTGGTCACAGTTCTGACTTGATAGTGCAAAGTCTTGCATTTTATTCTTATTGAGCACCTTATTGTCAGGGGTAGAGTGGGAGCTTCAGATAAAAGGTTTATTAAAGAAACCCTCCTGTTGAGTTACCAGGTATAGAAAGGATCCCCTTGTTTTTAACCCCTCATAGAGTCTGCGTATGGCTGGATCCAGTCTTAACCCCAGACTTCATCAACAGTTTATGTCTAAAGGATTATATAGGTATAACTGAACCTTTATACAACTTTGTCCCACAGGATGAAGGACAGCAAACCTTCATATTTATTTATAACTGAACCTTTATACAACTTTGTCCCACAGGATGAAGGACAGCAAACCAGATATATTTAAATAAATAAATATAATGTTTTTATTATTATAATGATTAGACAAAACAATCTTAGCCAGAATTATTATATACTATAACACAGTATATTATTATACACTATAACACAGTATAGGAGATATAACAACTATTATAGTACACAACAAAGCAATATTGAAACAATTGTATTAAAGCTAGCAAAAAAAATTAATTGATATTTAATTGTTATTAACAGATCGATGTTACCCACCCATATCAGTGACCAAGGGCCAGTTTCTTTCACTCAGCCTTGAAAGGTAACCTCAAAGAGCATCCCCACTCAGGGGATAGGTCCCCACACATGCACTGCAGGAAGGGCTGTGGTAGAAGGCCCTGCTGTTCAATTTGGAGCTGGGTGATTGTCTGTCAGCCATTCTGTCTCCAGGCCAGCTGTGTCAGCTCAGAGCTTTAGATAAACTATCAGCAGTGGCACTCGTTTGTTCCTTTATCCAGGTATTTTAGCAGGTCTGCCACATTGTCATCTCACTGTCAGAGTGTTTAACTTTGGGATTGAGTCAGACTTGGCTTCAGCTATTGTTCAATACCAAAGGCAGCATGAATCCCCTTCTTTGTTCACCACCGACAGCATTGCAAACAGGACACTGCTCAAGTTATTTTACCCCATTCCAGGGAGAGCATCCTGCTGCAACCCCACTGGTGTATGGCCATGGTTTCAGTTTCTCCATTCATGAAAGAAGGACAGTGTGTCTCACTGGGAAGGTACAGGGTTTAGCAGCTTCCTGCAACTTTGCATAATAAAAATGCTTTCTAAGCATTGCTGATTGGTTGTTACCCTATTTGTTGCTGAAGAAATGTAAAACATCTTGAAGGAAATTTTGGCCCTATCAAAAGAGCACAGGAATCTCTTTTGCTTTTCCTAGAATGGAGATTTCAACTCTCATACTAACTGCATATACCAACAGGGAATAATTTTTTATGCTCTTGTCCTTGATTGTGTGTCCTTGGAAAACATTACATTAGGAAGTTTTTAGACAGACATAATTAATGCATTAGAGCATTTTTTCAAAATTCAACAGTCACATCACTTTCAAAACAAAAGGAAAACCCTAATGAACACAATACACCCAACTGTGCCCACATTTCTGGGAGAAAGAGGGAGCAAACAAGCACATGGTGTATTTCACTTGCACTGCTGACAGCACAGCTGGAAAGTGCTCAGATGATTATGAGCATCTCTAGAGAACAAACTGATAGAACAGAAAAGTAATGCACTAAAGAGCATTAGAGAGATTCCTACTGACTGCAGCAGACTTCAGATCAGGCAAACACAATCTATGTCTCATACAGAATTTAAGGCAATGCTGACAATCACATAATCTAATCAGGACATATCCATAAGGAGAAAGTAGAGTGTGTAGGTCAGTATTTTATGAATTTTCATGGCTATATCTGTACCCAAAAATATGTCTTTAAATAGCAACACTATGCATTTGTGGTTTCTGATTCCCTGGATATTTTGAGTAGTCTTCTTAGGTAACATATTTATTACTGGCTTATATCTTCTAGCTTTCCACAAAGGAGTATAAAACAAGAACTAAGTGTGATATGGATTTATACATGATGTTAAAACCCAGTAAGATTTATGGAATGTACTTTGAATTTTGATAACCATCTGATGTCTTCAAAACCAAGAGAAAGACAAGACCATGCTACAGCATTCCCCACACAGAGCTATTTAACTACTCTATGTAAAAATGCAGTAATGACAATCTCTAACCCCCTCCAGACAATCTCTATCTGCTTCTTTGCTAATTGTTCGCCACATTAACTTAAATTTTCTTTTGCTATAATTCAGATCTGTTTACCCAGTGGATCTATTGCCTTGTTCTTTTCCCCCGCCTTTCTGCTCATAAAAGACTGAGAGCATCTCCCCTTTTCCTTTCTAAGCAGCCCCTGGTTGTTCCCTACCTGTCCTACATTCCAGATGTCTCACTGCCCTCTGATGCAGGATCCTCCCCAGGGTTTTTCCTTGTACATTTTAGAAGGACTTTGAATCCTTTGTGCACAGGCCCATGGAGGGCAAGTGGGAGGATAGTTTGTGCATCTACTGCCCAGGTTTCTGCAGCACTGCCCAGCACCATGAAGCCACAAAGCTGAGCTTGTGGGATTCCACTGAGCTGTGTTCAGTTAATTCACTGTCATACTCAGACTCCTTTCTGAGCAGTTGTCACTTACTCAGTGTTTTTGCCTCATGTTCTTCTGAAATTCTTCACAAATGTGTTTCTCTATGCTTTTTGGTGCTGAATTGTGCTCTGTTGTCTGAATTCTGCTCTAGTTGGTCAAAATAATTGTAATCTTATTTCACAAAGTGCTTACAACTTGTCTGCAAATTAGAGAAAGGTAGAGGTTACAAGTGACTTAACAAGTCTCTCAATGATACTGGAAAACCCTAATCAATGTATCTTGCTGGCTGTGAATCCTTAAATCTGTCACAGCTGTTTTTTCAGCACAGTTATGCAGCTGGCATAACTGCACATTCAACCAAACCAGGTTTTCCGGGCTCGTTTGTGAGAATCTCAAAAAGTCAAAAAGAGAGCTAAGATGCAGATATGTGATCTACGGCTTCTGCCATATCCATAAGGCCTCTTGGTCTGTCAGAGAAGGAAAATAAGATAAATTACTTACAGTTTGTCCTTGACAAGCCCATGGTGATTGTTATTTGTCACCATACAAATTTGAAGTGTTAATGGGGAGACTGCTTGATTATCTGTTCTTATTTTGTTCTCAGTCTATCTAGAAATTCATTACATGACCTTCCTGCTTTGAAATTGCATAAACTGTGCTTGCTCTTTTCTTGTCTTGTGAACTCAGTCTATTCTCAGCAGTTTTCAAAGATTGCTAACAGATCTGGTATCAGCTGGACTTGATGGAATTAACCTATCAAAAAGGATTTATCTTACCTGATAAATTTTCTAGCCTGTTATGTCTTGAAATAACCTGTGCTACACCTACACCTTCTTGTTGCTGTTAGTAACCTGTGATCAGATTAGGATGACTTTGAAGTGAGAACCAAAGCAATGAAATCCATCTTTCCAAGCGTACTGTTTTCAGCTTTCTCCTTTCCTTTTTCTTCTTCACCAGTTATCTTCCTAGTTTTGTAGAATAAGCTTTTAGCCTGGCTGTATTGTTTCATGCTTAGCAATCTTCTTTTCTGCAATTAGCTCTCTTCACTTCAAAGTAATACGAGCATTTTGTTCAGATTTGTTTTAAAATACAGTTCTTGGCTACCTCTCCAATCCGTCCATAGCTGATTGTTGACAATCCGCTTCTGCTGGATCACTTGGTATTCTTGGCATTTCATTCACTTACTGCATTTCATAGCCGAGGCCTTGGTTGTTGTGAATGTCCATCTGTGCCATATGACACAGGAATGTGAGCATCAGACACGGGGCTCACATTGCCACCCTCCCAGGCCTCCTCATTTAGCAGCTCCTGAACCAGCACCTCACTCCTGGCCTCTTAGAACACAGCCCTTTCCAGTAACTGAGCTTCTCTTTGGTCATCTAGCAGTTTTACAGGGTCTGTCCCCCAATTCTGGTTCTGCCATGCTGATAGTCCTTGATTTCAGCACCCATTTGTAATAATCTCGGAAGGACTGGCTAATGTGTTTTATAGTCTGAAAGAGCAGCAGTAACTTTTCTGGTGTGGAATAGAGTCAGAATGAAAAGAAGCAATCTACATTTTGTTTAATTTTCATGCTGCTGCTGAGGGAAGAAGTCAGTCCCGTTTACAAACTTAGGGAAATTGATTACAGTGTTAAATACTACAGTTGTACAGTTGGAAAACAGTCTCTATCAGGTGGTGTGAAACATGGTGGGTGTGTGCTGCCCAGAGGTTTTTCATGGATTACTTTCACAGACTGATCCTTTTCCCTTTTTCTTCTCTGTAGATTATAAATTCGGTGGTCTTGCTGATTCTGCTGAGTGCCCTGACTGATCCTGACCAATACCACCTGACTAGTGCTGAATTAGGGGGTGAATTTGAATTTATGGATGATGCCAGTAAGTACAAATTCCCTAATTACTAGCACTCATTGCTCCAGCGTTTATGTAACTGTCCTATCATTTCAGTAATTACTGTCCTTTTAATTATTGCTTCACCTTTGTATCTTGCAGATGCATTTTTATTGTGAACGGTGTCATGACACAGTTCAAACTTGCTTCCTAGTAGTAACCTTATCTGCCACCTACCTACTAGTAATCAATCCATCTGCTCTGCTGTGTCCTGACTTGGCAGGGAGATGTATCCCTGAGCATGGTGCTGAAATCCCCAGGGGAATTTTGCAGGCCAGAGGGAGATACGGAGTCTCTGCATCTTGCAGCACCACATCCCAAGTGCCTGCACATGCACAGGAACCCATGCTGCTGTTCAGACAGCTGAGTGTGTTCCTTCATGCTGGATGTGTTCATGCACCCCCTGTGCATCTGGCATGACCTGCACAAACCTGCTCAAATAGATGCAAATGCAAATATCAACTGTACAGTCACAGGCATATTAGCAATAACACAGAGCAATTCCTTCTCTTACTGAAAGGCATCATAGAAAATCTTTAATATGGTTTCAGAGAAGGGTAAGCTAGGCCATTTATGTCTCCTACAAAACCTTCTGTCCTTTGAGAATGTTTCCTTGTTCCATAACTTTTCCAAATTATTTGGTGGTTTGTTGATTTAATTAATTCATATCTAGTAAAGTTTTCCCTCCATGTGATTTTGATAAAAATGTCTGTTTATTTTCATTTCTGCTCACAATGGTTACATTCAACATTTCTCATAGTAGTCTGAAACAAGGTCTGTTGCTAGTCACCCTGGTGTCTTTCTGTTCAGAATTCCCCCATCCACAGCTAAAGGTTCTAAGTCCTTTCGTCATTCCTGCTGAAGTCAATAACAATGTCTGTAGGAGAAGCAATAGCCCCACACATGAGAGAAAAAATTTGCCCATTGTTGTGTCAGCGATGCTGGGTATCATTGAAGGGATGCTTATTTCCACAAGGTCTTTATACAAATATGCCTTGAGGATCTACACTGAACTAATGATAAGGGGTGATTGCAACTTTATTGTGTCTTCATTGAAAACCCACCTACAACTTCCGACTAAAAATCTTTTTATATAACTGGATTTAAGAAAGTAAGGACCACAGTAGATACAGATGGGCTCCTAGCTGATTCTGACATATTAAAACTGACTGCCTTGTCCTAATTCTCAGAGATTAACCTTGGTAATAACTGTCTGTCAGTGTGGTTTTATATAGCTGACATCAGAGGCCTGCCAGTGCCCAAGGCTTTCAAATTGTAATTCTGTTTTGTAATGCAGTAGCTGTCAGATAAAGTACATTGGGGATTTCCATCTACACTTGAAAATTGTATTTTCTGTATATTTTTATCAAGGCTTCTGAAGTGAACCGTGCAAGACTGTGAAAGGATGGCTTATGGGCCGAGCAACCTCATTTCCATTTGGTAAAGGGAACATTTCACAGGCAGTTAAATTACGAATGAACACTTGAATTAATGTCTCCTTTTATTCTTTGACTCCCTCTGGTTTGGTGCCTTACTGAGTAAAGGCAGTTGAGTCAAGCTACTGACTTTTATGGTTACTGGAAATAGCTGGCAGAAGATAATTTCCTTTTTCTATTCTTTAAGCATGACTGTATTTGTTCAAATGTAATGAAATGTTTTATTATGAGATAAATCATCAGAAAAACTTCCACATGCTCTGCTCTTTTCCTACTTTTATTTGTCTTTTTTGAATTAGTGTTTTCCAGGTTAGCTCTATGCACTGAAACCATGTGTATGTAATACAGGAAGATACATAATTTTTTATTCTAAAGAAGGTCCCAAAGTTATCTGTATGTATTTCTGTTGACAAATAACAATGACACAAACACTGATAGCCATTACTCTCATTCATGTTGATCCTCCTATCAATAGCAAACAATAAAAAACTGCAGACACAGAGTTTACATGTAAAATTTGTCACTCCCTTCCTCTCTCTTCTGTAAGAGGATCCCTCATAAAAGATCTGAAAACATCATCTGGAAAAAAAAACTTATCAGCTGTGTCACAGTAGTCAAATGAAGTTAATGACAGGTTTCCCTTGACTTCCAAGAAACCAGGATTCCCACAATATTCATATTCAGATTTATTTCTAGCTGTGCCTGGTTTATGGAGAATTCTCAATTTTCTCTTCCAGCAGTGGGGAAAATTCCTGCCACCTGCAGAGCCACAGCCAGTCTGGTGCAAACTGCTTGGAAATACTAGTGCAACATCAGTTCTAATCCCAGGATTTAGTGTGGTTCCAAGGGCATTACCAGAGCCTCCGAAGTACCTGTTTGATTAGTCACAGAAAGGATTTACCTGAACACTTAGAAAAAAGCTACAGGCTATTTATTTTCCTTTCTATTCTAGAAAAGGAAGCAAAGGGGAAGAAATTCTGCCAAGACTTAACCTTGTGGCAGAGGGAGGTACTGGAAGGAGCAAAAGCTGCTCGAGCTGCAGCTTGCTGTGCACACCAGTGTGTGTGGTGTGTGTGGCTCCCCAAAATGTACATCTCAGAACCTGGTAAAATGCTGGGCTTCCTCCTGTGCTGGACATTCAGCTGAGCCCATTTAGTCTCATCTTTCTTTTCATTATTTCCTGAGGGAGTTTAGAAGCTGGACTAGGAAAAATTAGAAATGTGTGAGCTGCTCAATGTAATACTGCTGCTGTTAAAAGGCTAATAATCTCAGAGCAGGAGATGGAAAAGCCCTCTAATTCATTTTGACTTCCCAGAGGGTTTTGCCTGAGCCTTCTGCTCAGCTTCTCCAGACACACAGATCATCATCCTGACATGTCAACAGCCCAAACAAGCAGTGGGTGTTGCTCTGTTTTATTTACTGCTGTCATAATGTCAGAGATGTGTGTGTGATACTTCACAGGCCACATGACAGCAAGGATTGAAATCCTCTGCATGACCTACAGAAACTGAGGGAAACTTTGACACTGATATCAGCAACTTAGGTCAGAATCTGCCCATGTCCCTGCCCTGGGATGGGCAGACAAGACAGGCAGACATCTCAGGACAGGGGACAATAATGTGATGATCTCTCTGCTGAATATAACATGCACCCAGGACTTGAAAATATTACTTCAAATAGAAAAACTTTATAAAGAAATCTACAGACAGCAGGCTTGGACTTCTGCTGAGGGATAAAAAGAAGTGGTGGAGTAGGTACATTCCTGTCCCAGTCCATCAACACCTCTTATGCAGTACTAGTCCCAGGGATGTAGGGAGGGGCAAAAATCCAGATCCTTTCCCAGTACAGGATATTCAGGGCAGCATCTTCCCCTCTAATTTTATACTCTAGAGTAAATGTGCTGGGCTCAAAGGCGCAGAATACGCTTTCCTTCTCATTGTCCACCTCTCTTTCCCAGGGAGAAAATGCTGCTGCTGTGCAGGTTGTGACCCAGGGGCTGCCTAGTGGCTGGCAGCAGTGGCTTGCACAAGCAGCCTGCAGGAGAGAGCAAGGCAGTAATCCTCAGCTGGCAGTCAGGAGGCTCTTGGATAAATAAGGCTGGGAGAGTGGACTGAGGGAGGGCTGCAGGCTGCTGATCTGCAGCTTTCTGGCCCCTGCTCTCAAAGCTGAGGGCCAGTGATTAACTCCAGAGCTGAGGCAGGTGATGGGGATTTGAGATCTTCATCACTCCACACTCAGGGACTGGCTTTGCTGGCTGCTCCTCCCTGTCCCTGCAGCACCCACCTCTGCAAGAGGAGAGGGGAAGGCAAGGAAATACTTCTGAAGTGATTTGAGGGAGCTCGAGCTGCAGTTTGCTGTGCACACAGGTGCCCCATGGCAGCAGCTCTGCCCAGCCCCAGCAGCATCTTCTCTCCAGAGAGGCAGGAAAGTAGGATGTCACTGCAAGGTATAAGAATTAAAAAACTCAACTGGTTTCTTTAAACCCAAGGAGAAAACTCAGAAAGCCATCTAGGACAAGCAGGCTGGATAACCCTATCAGCGGTCCAAGTGCAGCCCTTCTAGCCATAGAAAGCACAGCATGGCTGGAAAAAAATCACACACCCCTGTCAGTTTCTCATTTAATGTGCTGCATATCTAGTTTCACTCTGATTAATTGAAGCTGACACAGCTCAAAAAACCCAATGAAGCCTTAAATGAGAAAGAACTAGCTTGAGCCAACTAGGACTTGGCATGGTGGAGCACAGTTAGGGAGACACTGGAGACAGGGAGCAGGAATGTGCAGACCAGATCTTCAATTTCAAGCTCATCACAGTTTGCTGGGCTCTGGCTCTGAACCAGAACTGCCACAGTCACCAGCAAAGTGGAACCTGTGACTCCTGCATCTGCTGCAAATGACAATGGCAGCAGCTTCCCCCCAGGTGCAGGAAGGAGGTGGTTGGGATCAAGAACAAGTGTATAAGCAATGCCTCCAAACTGATGGTCAGAATCAAAATATTGATCCATGAGCCTCTTTTACAAGAGGTTCAGTTGAGGTTAGTGGCTACAGCAGCAATTTTCACTTCTTTTCTTTCATTACCTTAAGTGTACCTGGTCTATTCAAAACAATTTAGATTTCACAGGACGTATGTAGGCAGCCAGAGTAAATGGCCACACAACCAGAAGTGTCTTAAGAGGCTGCAGTAGAGGTATATATTTTATTAGTAGAGGTGTATTTTGTGGATACTTCTTCCTCTTGAGGGCAGAATTCAGATCACTTCTAACAAGCACAGCACAGCCTTTACAGCTCCTAAAAACCTAGAAATTGCTCGAGGTAATGCAGCTCAAACACTGCACTGGTTGTCTGGAGTCTCTACACATTCTAAGAGGAGAAGGAGGTGCCTTTGAGGAGCAGTTTGGAATGACTGAGGTGTCATTCCCTGCTGAATGATGAGCAGGGGGCCCAGCTGCCTCCCCATGGCATCGTGTAGCACCCATGAGCTGAGCTGGAGGAAGCCACTGTGGAGCCAGCAGGGAGCACCAGGGTGAGCTAAACTCACTGCTGAGTGCAGGCCCCTCTCCTGGGTGACACCTGCTGATTCTGACAATAAGACAAAGATTCAGGCATTTCTACTGTGAGAAAGAATCTGTGCTCATCAGACCACAGTGTTTGAATGTGCTCCTCCAAGTGCCAGGAAAGGGCACTTTGTCCTTCAAATTTACTCCATTAAATTAGGAGGTATCTGCCATAGGTCTTTTTCTGTGGCATCTGAGTTCCTATGCAATCACAAGGACAGACTCTGGGGGCAAGAGAGAGAGAACAAGAATCCTGAAACCTAGGACACTGGCAGTGTTCTGGAAAAGGGGAAACCTGGGTTCTGAAGTCCTTGATCCTGCTGTTGGTAGGTGCAGTGCCCAAGGAGCCAGAGAACACAAGCAGCTCTGGACATGTCCTCACCTGCCAGCAGCAGTCTCCTCTTGCTCATTTTCCCTCCAGCTTCACAGGTCTCAGGTTCCTCTCTGCATGCAGAAATCTGGATTGGTGCCATCTAGGGCAAAGTTTGTGCTCCCTCAGGCACAGGAGGATCAAGGACTGGGTCTTTTGTTCTCTACATGGATGATCATTCTGGTAGGCTGGAAATAATGACAGATCAGACTTGGTGCCTGTCCTTCCTCCTCAGCCATCACCTGGCTGAGCCTGCACTGCTTCCTGCTGGTGGCAGGTGAGACCTGTCCACAGCTGCCACATCCCTTCAGAGACTTGGCTGAAGGCTCCAGGGCATGTATCCAGGATCTGATTTTGCTGCATCCAGGGAGTTGAGTTGAGGACTGTTCCATGCCCCTCATCATGTGCTGGAGTTAGATGTGGTGGCAGTTCTGTGGTGAAATGATGCCATCTTTACACTTTGAATGGTTCCAAAGTCAGGGTAGTGAACATCCTGAACACTGTGGTGTGTTTGTGCATCTCAGAGCTCCTCCATGTACCTCATCAAGGCAGGTAGTTTAAACACACCTGGTGACAGCAATGTGAACAGCATGGACCTCACAGATACCAACAGAGTGGGATCTCTAAAGCCATGTCCTATATACCTCACATCCTCTTTGTGCACTGGCTTAACCTCAGAAAATAGGCACAATGTTCCATGCACTCCGAAACTCACTGTAAGGTCAAGTTCAGAAATTCACTTCTGATCTCCTGACAGTGATCTGTAATGTTACCTAGGGAGGTGCATATGAAAAGACCAAACATGTGATTTTTTCCTCCAGGATCTCCTTCCAACTGTTCATGGCTTAGGAACTTCTTAAATCAAATAAAGAGTTAATTGAAAGTTGGTCAGCAGTAGAATAAAAAGATAGGAGTCCTGTAATTCCTCCAATCAAAACTTTAAAGAATAGAATGTTTTCCTTCCTTTATGCTTTACCTTTCCTGACAGATATACATTTCCATTAATAAATATATCTCTGTAGTATTATTGGTTGAAATGAAATTTTTCAAGATGTCATTTCTGCTAAGATGACTTTATCTGCCAGTTTTGCTCCTTTTACAGTATAGAGATATATGAGCAATGGCATGCAGCAGCTGTTGGTGAGGAAGCAATCTGGAATGCAGAAAAGCAGACACATTCTCACTACAGATATCAGCACCACGAGTAAAACAGTCCTGTCAAAACTGTTCCTGAGTTTTGAAAATCCATAGAAAAACCAGACCATTCATCTCCATGGTCTTATAGAGGCTGTAGTAGTTACACAGTGTCAGTGTAAGTGTCAGCACTTGAACAGATAGAAGCACTGTCTGTGCTTCTTGCATTTAGGAGGTTCCCCTAAAAGCCAGAGATTTCCTCCAGCAATGCCTGAACAATGCACCTGACTCCATCTCCACCCTGCATTTGAGATGCTCTGCACAAAGGAGGTGGTAAAATAACTGAACCAAGCTCTGAAATTGCCTTCAATCATTGATGTGTCATGTCTCTTTTCCAGATATGTGCATTGCCACTGCAATTTCTCTCCTCATGATTCTGATCTGTGCAATGGCTACATATGGTGCATATAAGGTAATTCATTACATTTGATAATTCATTACATTTGGGGAGACACGAATAAAGTGAACCACACAACTCCATAGAAACAAAATTAAGAAAACTCTTTTCTAACAACTGCTTTTTTATTTGCTTAACTGAAAATTGGGAGAGGGAAAAGAAGTTGAAGAGGCAGCAGAACTGATCGCTTGGATCAGTGGTACCCCAGGGCCCCCTGCTGCAGTTGTGTTGATTGTCTGCAGTTTCAAATATGAGTGAGCTCTGGGCAAATGGTGAATTGAGAGAACTGAATCTTGTACCTATCAAAGTTAAGGGAATTCTTCCCATTCACCTCCCAAGCCTGTGGTTTGTTCCAACATTAATCCTATTAATTAGAAAGGAAAAGTATTGTGTGGTTTCTGAATCTCCTAATGTAGCGAGTTGCGGGAGTTGCACTGCACATATGACTGCAGTAAAGCAGCCAAATTGCCTTGGCCAAACCTCTTGGCTGAATGTCATATTTTGTTTAGCTGATTTAATACTCCATAATGTCAAATATTTCTTAGATTCCTCTAGAAAGACATATTCCTCTATTTTAACTTATGGCTGATGAATTTCTAATTTATTTCCTTTTTAGCAACATGCAGCTTGGATCATCCCTTTCTTCTGTTACCAGATCTTTGACTTTGCCCTCAACACGTTGGTTGCCATCAGTGTGCTCGTCTATCCCAGCACAATTCAGGACTACCTCCGCCAGCTGGTAAATCACTTCATCTTCACAGACCTCTGGGGGCTTTGGGGGGAAAAACCTCTATAAGGTGGAGTTTCTGCCCTGTATTTCTGGCCAGTGGTATCCTTCTCATACAGTCCTTGAGAAGTTCTTTCCGTCCTTGCCAGACTGAATTCAACATCCATGCAAGGCTACATTAGTAACTTAGCACAATATTTGTGAAAAGCTCAGAAGTTTTGCAATTATGTAAAATCTCTAGCACCATTCATTTGGAGTGAGACTCATATTGCAAGACTTGGATGATGAATAATTGCTTTTGCATTCAGAGTTATTGTGTTCATATATGGCTTATTTTTGGTACTCTTTCAAGGATATTTTATTGCTCCTTTTAATTTATTCGGTAGCTATAACACATTTAATTAGGCAGGAGTTTGAGTGTAGGTTTGGTTTTGCTAGAAAATATTTTGGATTCTGTCCTAGGGATATTTAGAGTCTCCCTTCTCATTCTGCCTTGAAAAACATCCACGGCCAGTATTGCATAAGTGTAGAAGATATGATCACAACCCCCAAAAGCAAAGACAAGAGCCCACCAGCCTCTGTCTCATCACAGGAGCACATCCCAGGTCCAGCAGGGTTCACGTGGAGTCACAGAGCTCTGGAGAAGCCAGTGCTGCAAATGTCTCTGAAAATCTGCCTTGAGAACCTGAATACAGATTAGCTTGGCTGTGAACTTTGTTGTGTGGATGGAAAGCTGGCCAGTATAAATAAAAGGTAATGAGAATCAGCAGGCAGATAAGTAGCCACACAAATCTGCAGGAGGAGGCAATGTGTCATGCCAGTGAGAGCTGGGATGTATCAGGAGCCTGTTATTCTCCATCTTATTTAACACCCACCTGCATTCACAGCTGATGGTGCATTGGAAGAGAAGCAGAGGCATAAATCAAAAGGTTCTCAGAGATATGAGTGGAAAAGAGCAAATTACAGCCATGGTTTGGGAGTGCTACAGCTGGCACTGCCACTGCTGGAGCCTTGCTGCCTGTCCTTTGCCTACAGACCCTTGTTGCTGCATCGGTGCCAGCCCTGCTCTTCTGGCAGCACAAGCATCTGTGTGGCTGCAGAGCTCTCCCCACCTCCCAGAGCATGAGTTGTAACCAGATTTTACTCAGTCTTGGTCACTGTGCAAGAACTTGATGGGGACAAAAACAGGCTGGTCAATGTTCACTTAAAAGCCTCTGCTCTTCTGCTGAAAATCTGGTGCTGCATTTGGAGCTGACTCACTGGAAGGGCAAAGACCAGCTGTTCCTCTTGAAATGTGTGCTAAAAATCCCTTTATTTCCTTGCAGATAAAAAAATAACAGGTCCTTCTGTAGCAGAAATAGAAAGAGCAGGTTTTGGAAGGGATTTGGTGCAGCACAGCACTCTGTGATCTGTACTGCTGCTCTGGAGTGCTGAATCTTTGGTTGCACACATCTTTGTCTTGCTGTTGTAAATCATATTCTGGACTGATAATGAAATGCCGCAGGTCTTCAGGAGTGCTAAACTGTCAGTGCTCCAAAGGGCAAGGGGGATTTCCAGGATAATTATAGGCTGATTAGCCTGACATTCCTACCAAGCAGAATATTAACAGAAGGGCTGGGGCTGAGAGGACAGTCAATTGATAATGGATTAGACCAGAAAAAATTTATTAATGACTGCCAGCACAGTTTCATGGGAAATCAGTCCTGCAGGCAAGCTCATTTTCCTTCACTGACAAGATTACTGACTCCATCAATAAAGATGGGCAGGGGCATAATGGGCTTTGATGAGATGTTTGGCTTTGCAGCATGATGCTCAGAGCAACAATAAAGCACCAGATCAATACAGGATGTATCACATGGATTAGGAGAGGGCTGCTGGCACACTGCACAGGGCTGTGGTCAAGCTGACCATCTGCCAGTGAGTTTCTGTTTTCAGTAGAGGAAGGTCTCCAGCAATCAGCAGTAGATTTCATGCTCCTCCTGACTTCCATTAATAATGTTGGACCCCAAGAGGCACTTCACAAAAGCTGATGTCAGCTGTGGGAGAGCTTTGCCAGGCTCATTGTCTGGAGGGATTGAGTCCTTTGGTGGGAGGCTGTGAGCAGGAATATAATCTGGCTGTTCTGTGTCATCCTCTGGAAGCCCCTCCCCTGCATTGCCCAGAGTGAGCACAGCTCTGCATCTCCCAGTGGCAGCACTTGTGACTTTTCCCAGCAAATTCACTTCTAATGAAACCCGTGGCTGACACTGAGCTGGACTGCCTGAGAACTTGAGTTCAGCCACTAATCTCAGTTGCTACAGAGATTAATGCCAAGGAATGTGAAGGCCTGAGCAATACAGATGAGCATACAGTTTGACAACTGTGCCTGGGATGCAGTGACCCTGTAAGCAGCCTAGGGATTTACATGCCAAAACTAGAGTCCCTAGGTTGTTTTGCTGTTTGCAAAAATTGCTCTTGGGATTTGTGGACAGAAAAAAGAGCAATTAATAGTAAGGGAGAGGAGGCTTCCCTTCTCTGTCGGTAGTGTGGATTTCCTTCATCTATTTATGGAGACTGATTGTAAAAAAACAATGCTTGAAAGTCAGAGAACATACAGAAAAGTCCCTTTGAATAAACTATATAAAAGCTGGATATTTTGTAGTATGATGAGAGACAATCAGCTTTTCCTGCTTCATTTACTGAGAAAGAAGACCAAGAGGTAGTGCCATTAGAGCTTTCATATGCAAAATAATGAGGTATTAAAATGCTGTTTAAATCAGATGTGAGGCATAATGCTAATGAGCAGCTGGAAGCTAGTTCAAGTTAAGTTCATTTAGAAGCAAGGATTAGTTTGTATTTTATCATTTGTGCTGGAGATTAGTGGTGGGGAAAAACTACCAAGAGCTGTGATGAATTTTGAACAGTTAATGTCACCTGTTCAAAAAAGTTTTGAAACTGTTCTGCATCTACTTTGAAGCTGATTATGCCTCCTTGTGTCTTAGGTGATGTGGCTCAACTGGAGGCCCTTGTCCCTTTACCTGCAAGGGCTGCATCTGTTGGCATAAGGTTGTTACATTTGGTTCAGAGTAGGTACATCTGTCTGAGTGGGCAGGAGCAGAGGGGAGATGTGAAGGGCACATCCACCCTTACCAGATGCTCAGATATGGGACAAGGTGAAAATCAACGCAGGCAATTACACCATGAATGCAGGGCCATTCGGGTGGGATCCCTCCTGATGGTTTGCAAACCCCAAGCCCTGGGGTTGTCTTGCCATCACCCCCTTTGCAGTGGTCTGCCAGGGTAGGCAGGAACAAGGATTGTGTTTCTTCCTGCATTCTTCCAGTTTCTGTTCCTCTAAAACTGCTTTGCATTTGGGAAATTATATTTTAGGGGGCATAGCTCCATAAGGTAAATGAAAAATCCCAACTGTTCTTCAAATCCATTATTTAATATCTGCAAGAAAGTTTGCATTTGGTAACAGAATACATTTAGCAGTCTCAGAAGAACTTTTTGTTTGCTCTAAGGTGAGAAAAACCCTGTTTCTTTAACCATTTCTACTTCACTACTATCTGGCATTGTTATATAGTTACTTTGGTATCATACTATGGTTACTTTTACATCTGCCAGATGTCAGCGTGTGGGTGATGAGTTACAGCTGCTGTGAAACTCTCCATGTACTGTTAGCAAGATGATGATCACATATCAATGAGCTGGTCAGGGCCATAGCTGAAAGTGTTGCAATAGTGCTCACAGGGTGTTTGGTAACATCAGTCTGTACTGGCTTCTTCTTTGGAAACTTCTTGGTGCCTTTTGATACCCAGCTGCACTCAGATGTGCTACTTAATTGCCATGGATTGCAAGAGCATCTTAGCCTGAAGGGTCATGTAAAATCAGTAAATGTTACAAGTTTTGCATTTAGTAAGTTTTGTGGTGATGATGTGATCAAAGTTTCTAAGAGTTACGCTGGATATTTTGGTCATTATCATTGTCATGTAAAAAGCAAAAACTTTTACATACAGCAAATTCAACATGTGTAAAATAAAAATCATTTAGTTCTTGCTCTAAGCAGAAGTCTAAAGCAGTTTGACCTAAAGCACATTTCTTTTGTTTAACCCCACTAAATCTTTGATATATTGGCATTTTAAAGCCTTCCAATTAAACACTTCATCTTCTGTCATCTGATAACAGCATATGAAATGATTGAAGCATAGGTGCAGAACAGGCTGGTCTGCAACTGAGTTATGCAAACTTTTTTCTAATTAAAATGCAGGACTATGACAGTTCATCTAAACAAAATTTCAAAGTATATTAAGTAACTTTACTGTGGGACTGCATACAATGCTCTGCTGCCTAACAATTCATGTGGTATCAGTCATGCTTTTAAATTTATGGAGAAATGTCTAGAGGACATAAAAGAGAATAACCTAAAGAAATTTCCCCTATAAATTAAAGCTTAAAACCAAAATATCCTTTCTGACTTTTTTAATGCCATTTTATAATTCCAAAGAAGTACCACTAACTTCACAGCAGAGCTTTACAAATTCTACAGAGACATTGCTGTTTTCTTTCAATGTTGTAAGTTTCAATACTTGTAGGATTGTAACTTGGAATGACAATCCACACACTGTATTTTAAAGTGGATTTTTTGTGATCCAAGGGGAAGTAAGACATGAAAGGTCATGCAAGCAGGCTGAGGGAATGAGAAATGGCTTTAGCCTTTGTCATTTTATTCTTTTTGTGCATTTGTATGATACCAATGCAGCAGAAATGTACTTTCCATGGACATTTTAAAGTCTTTTAAAGTGTCTGATAGGGCTTTGATATGCATAAGCAGTATTTTTTTTTAATTAGAAGTGTATCAGGTATATTATTATGCACACAGCCCTCTCCATATCCATGACAAGGTTATAAATGACACTTTAATTACAACTTTAGCTTGCCAGTGCAACACCATTGCAATTACCTTTTGTTTGTATAGAAAATTTCATCATGTTCTGCTCCAAAGTCGCTCCTGTATTTCCAATGACAGGCTTAGTTTTTCCCACCCAGATGTATTTCAGTCACAGCTTCATCAAGCCTTGCACAACATCTGACACTGATCTTTTTCCAGAAGTTTCAGCACTGAACCTAGTGCCTGGAACCTTCTCAGCAGCAGGATTTCAGCTATTGGTCTTCCCACAGGAGAACAAACTCCCAAGATGGGAGCAGAATTTCTTTTCCCACCTCATGTATCCACATCAATATTTAAATTCATCATTGCAGTCAGTGAAGACCAGTGGTCTGATTCATCTGAACCACTCTTGGTACCTGTTTCCTGTGGGAATTCATGAGATTTTGGGAACAGTTGCAGCCATGGGATGGGACCCCAAGGGCTGCCTAATGGCGCCAGTTCCAGTGTGGTCCCTGTACCGTGTGAGACTGGAGCCAGTTGAGATGCTTCCTACCATCTTTCCTGATTCTTTGCCAAAGGTTCAGGTACCATAAATTTGTTTTCCTACAGCACTGGAGGGGTTTGTAGCTGGGATTTAAGATCAGACTGCTCATAGGCTGGCCCAGCCCAGTTAGCAAAAAAAGCCAAAGGGGTTTCTTCCATGCTGACCCAGTGCTCCTGGGCTATCCATCAGAGAACTGAAAGCTTTGTCTCCCACACAGGAAGCCTGGAAGCCCCAGAAGAGACTTTCATTTTCACATCCTGCACCAAGATCTCCCAGGCACCTGTGTGTGGTGTGGGGATGACCATGGCATGGGTGCAGCACCCACCTGCCTTGCTGGGGCTGCCTGCACCTCTCATCTCTTCAGGAAGAGAGTCAGAAAGCTGAGCCTGAAGGGGACAAACCTCAGTATTTGTTCCTCATGTGCTCTCCTGGCTTTGCTGAAATATTTGATGGAACACTGGTGCTGGTATAAGGGAAGAACACCATGGCCCAGACTTGACCAGGGATCATGGCTCCAGCAGATGTTCCTGATTTTCAAGCAGGAAAATTTCTTGGTCATTTGCCTGCCCTCCTCTCGCCCCCGTGCAAAGCCCTTTTGAGCTGATGTTCAGAAACAGCCATTAGATTATGGCCAAAAACACAGCAGGCAGTCATCCAGTCTTTGACCAGCGACTTGTTCCCAAAACCAGGTTCTTCTTTGAGAACCAAAGTCTTAATAGGATTTTTTTATTATATTCACAAATTATTTTGACTGTTTTTTTAATGGTAGATCAGTACTGAAAAAATCATTTGGGTACAGATTTACTGTAACTGTCCTTACTGACTGGACTTTCTACCTTCCTAACTTATGGTGTCCCTTCTGCAAACAGGAGGGCAGGTTGGGGCATTAATACTTAAATTTTATGCATATAAAGTTTTTGTTTCATTTTTAAGTGCATTGTTTCTTTGCATATACTCTTGCTTTTTTGGTCTCTGGGTGACTGCATCCACTATATTTAGAATAACCTTCTGTGGGAAAAAAAAGCAGTAACTTGTTGAATTGTAGCAAGCTAGTTCCCTACAAAAACTCTACCTCAACAAAGAAGATAACATGATAAAAACTTCAGTCATGGAATTCAGCAGAGGAACAGAAACATTGCTGTCAAGAAGTGGAAAATGTGCTTATGTAACATCTAGCTGCAAATGGTTACAGCTGCTGTTGATGTTAACCACTCTGAACAGTTCATGGAAGTGCTAAATAAAGAGCTATTCTCAGTAGCAGCTGTCCAAAAAAAAGATAATTTCCTGGTGCACTGGGCTGAGTGCTGGAATAAGGGTTATTAAGGGGTTACTCTGGATTTACACCATCATTGCCAAGAATACAGTTGTAGCTCGGTCTGGTTAATTGTCCTGACAAGGATGCAGAGCTGGCCTGGTTAAGTAATTAGACCTGTAAGGGAACAGGGAGCTGTGGAAGGAACTATTGCATTCAGATATAATGAGCTACTGTTGCAGTGGAGTTATCTTTTGTGGATAACAGCTCTGTCTGTGAACAATAGTTTATTCTAACTGAAACAGGAACTTGTATCTTGCAGTATTTCAGAATTATTTGGAACATTCTTTTCAAAGGGCTTGGAATTTTAAGCAATAAAAAATACAGTAAAACATTTTTAGGGGCTGTTTTTCAGTCACTGATCCTAAAGTGTTTCACAGCTCTAAATCACTAGAGTCTGTGCTAAGCAGGAAGATTCATTTTGTCACTTCTATTTCATGTATGTGGTAAGAGAAGGGCCTGGGGCAGATTTCCACATTTCAACTTGAAATCATGAGGTGGCACCGTGTAGGACCCATGATTCCATCGGGCACACACTTGGCAGCACTAACACGTGCTCCTACAGAAGTAGTTCAAATTTAGCCAAAATAAGATGGAGTAGAATAGACTCAAGGTATTTTGAAATGTCATAAAATATTAGGTGAAAGGATTCTGCTCTCCAGTTTTTCCTGCTTTGATATTCTGGAAAGAGCTGCCATTGTTCTTTGGCAACCAGTGCCAGTGTTGTAATGATTACTCAGTAAGTATGAGATTTGCTTGCCATTTCCCATGGTGGAAGATTTCCTGCTGCAAAGCTCTCAGACTTCTGCTAGTTTGTGTCAGATACAAACCCAGTGTGCACAGAGGAAGAGAGAGCCCACACCACATCCAAAGCAACAAGCAAATCCCTGAGCCCTCCAGGGAGCCTTTGGCAGCTGAGTGTTCACAGTGCCTGCTGTAGCCACACTTACTGAAACTGGTTGTTGGTGGGGAGAGATCCAGATTTAGTGGATCACAGAAAGCTTTGTAAGCTGTTAATTATAGAGTGCACTAGTTGAATGGCTCTTAAATGACTTCTGAGATTGACTCACAGTGTTCTGCTTGTTTTTGCTTACACAGCCCAACAATTTTCCCTACAAGGAAGAGATTATGTCTGTGAACCCTACATGTCTGGTTGTGATTATCCTCCTTTTCATAAGTATCATTTTGGCTTTTAAGGTAAGTGCACTGTTGTGTATAAAGTCCACTTCTGGTCATGGGTGGAATGTCCCTTGCTGGGAGTCTGTCTTCAGAAGAGTTCTGGGTAACTACACCCCCAGCAGCCTGATACCTATAGGAAACAGGGTTATAGACATGTGAAAAAGTTGTGAAAAATCTCATAGGCAAACACAAGAACATGTAGTCCACAATGGGGAAGTGTGATTCTTGTAGGAGGAACTCATGGCTTATGAATCCTTTGAAGCAGTGGACAAGGGAGAACCTGTTGAAACAGACTTCTTGTTTTTTCAGAATGTGTTTGGCAGCATGTCTTGTGAAAAACTTTTAAAACTACCCTAAAATGTGTAGAGAGAAGAGAAAAGGTCACATCACTGACTGTAGCTAGGGAATGAAGATAAATTATCAGTCTTTCCAACACTGTGACCCATGCAGTTCAGTGCATTCATAAGAGATCTGGGAAGGCGAAGGAACTCTAGCAACGTTTTCTTGCAGTGTCATTCAAAATGGGGAAAATAATTAGTCAAGAAATCTTTGCAGGAGAATCTCATGGGATGGACTGACTGAACAAGGAAATGGTAGAGAAACTCAGTGGTAAAAAATTCTAAGTAGTGGGCACTGAGGAAGGATGCTCTTGTTTCACAAACACTGCTGTGGGCTCTGAAGTAAGAATGACCACCTATAAAAGGGACCTTGTAGCTGTTACAGATAGACCCATGAAAATATTAGCTTCGCTCATTTCTGGTCAAACAAGTAAATCAAAAGCTAAGAATATTAAGAAAGGAATAGAAAAACCAAAAATATAAATTGTGTAATTTCTTAGCAAGTTCTGATGCCCACCATCTCTGGAGGCATGATTTCCCTTCTGGTGGGTGCCCTGTCTCAGAAAGAATTCTGTAGAGCAGGTAAATAAATCAAAGCAATCTCTCCTGGGAAGAGCACCATAAAGAACTGTCAGACCTGGCAACAGAAGGACACAGGGAATGAGAATTTATTTGCAAACCTAGTGGGTGAGAGGCCTGCAGGTGGCAGGTACCAGGCAAAGAGGAGGTGTAGCATTCCCAGAGCAGCTGGAAAGGGCTCATGTGAAACCACCACATCCAGGTTGACTGTCCAGTGCAGCAGACTCATCCTGCTGTGGGTCAGAAGTTCAAAAGGAGCTCAGAATAAGATCAGACAAATTAATGTAGGAAAAACAATCACCTGTGGCTCCTACTAGTACCCTGAGCACTGGATCTCTTGTAAAATATGCTGGTGTGTTTGCCCTTTTCTTGCAGCCTTCTATGAGTTTCTCACAGCACAGTGCTGCTGGTTTTGTATTTCTTGTGTGGGACTTTATTTCAGATTAGTCTTGCTCTCTCTACAAAGTAGTTTTGCATTAGATTAGAGAAGTCCCAAAGAGTCACAGTGACACCAAAGGTGTTGCTTCCAGACAATGCATATGATATATACAGGGAATGTTACTGTGGCAAAAGAGGTAGATTAGGTTATTGAAGCTACTTCAAAATTGGGGAAAGAAACCCAACAGCTAGGGTGTATTAAAGTGCTGTTGGAAGCTGTGCTCACTCCTCTGCTGTGATATAGCAATAGAGTTCAGCTTTCTGGCCTTATATGTTCACAACCATACAGCTGATTTTATTTGCACTTCTAAGAAATATGTGTGAATTTAATAAATCCATAGATTTTTGAGGTTCCACAGGGAATGTGCTCCGTGATGCAACCTATAGCTTGATATTACCCCGTGTGGGTCTGGTGTTTCATTGACTAAGTATGTCAATAAAGCTTCAAGCTTATTTAAAAAAAAAAAGGCAACTAAAATTGGAATGGCAAAAATGCTTACTACAGAGACAAGAAACCTAAGAAATTAATAGTGCCAAAGACTCATTTTGTTTTTAAGTGGTAAAACATGTTTTTTCCAAGAGTGTATGTGGCTTATATAATGCTCATTCTAGCAATGTATTATCATATAAATGAGTTGCAAAATATGTGACTTACACAGAAACATATGCTAAAGTCCAGTTAGCATTTTCATTTGAATTTCTTATGTTTCCAGAAGAGCTGCTATGCAGATTTACAGAATCTGCTCCATCAAATAAAAGCTGAACACACACAGATGCGTCACATTTCATCTCTGATAGACTTAACAGATGGTACCACATTTATGTATTGAAACTGGAAAGGTACTGTGTATAAAAAAATATGCCTCCTCTCCCTCTGGAGTTCAACTAGAAATAGGGAGAGGAACCAAAACATTGTGACCTAGGAAAAGCTACAGTGGGAAAAGCTGCATTCAGCTGGCAGGAAATACTAAACAGAATCACCTAATTCCTCAGAAGTATTTGGTATTATGACACTTTTGGTTTGGGTGAAGCTACACTCAGAGAAGAACACTACTGAGCAGAAAGCAAGATTATGCATTATTAGATGCTGGGTTTGTGTTTTGCAGTCATGGGTTTGTGAACATGAGAGGGTGGTAAGAAAGCTAACCACACACAAGCATTTGCCTTTTTAGTCCTTATAATTTACTTGCATCTGAAGCACCTAATGGGAATTTCAGGTGGTTTCACACAGAACACTTTTCAGAGTAGACCAAAGTACATTATTCCATTCACTGTATTTGTCTAGAAACTGAACTGGAGTTGCATACCATGAAACATAGATGTTTCCTATCTGGCTGAGGAAGGACATCCATCAGCACAAATGTATTTATATGTGCATTTGTATACACAGGACTTCAAGTTGCATATAGCCAACACTGTGACTTTTGAGTTGTGTCCTCTGCAGTTGGTTTGGACTTTTGAGTCGTGTCCTCTCAGCTCTCCCAGCTTCTGAGACAGAACAATTGAGGCTTCAACTTCTCCATCATGGGGAAGCTCCTTAGGCTCAAATGAGCTCAGATGAGCATAAATATAATGAGCCAGATCAAACCTTTCCCCAGGCTGCCCCAAGCACTCTGCAGCTTCAGAGTACGGGCTGTTCCTTGGCCTTTCTCTTTCTGAACAGTAGGTAGGAAGAGGTAGCTGCCAGTGTGATGTGTTCTCCATAATATGCCTGTAAGCTGCATCTCCAAGGTACTGAGCCCAGAGGTGAGACCACTCTGCATGTCCTGGTGTCCTCAGCAGATGGGAAAGGATAAGAATGAAGTTCTGTGTTCTCCCTGAGAGATTTGGGTGAATGCCCTCAGTCCAAGGGCATTCTTCCTGGCAGGGGGAGAGCCCTGCAACACATCACCTGGCATCTCCTGCCTTCCTGCAGGGCTGTTGGGCAGCACCTGGGACCATGAACACAGCCCCAAGAGCCCAGCTCTGGTCCCCACTCCCAGGAATGCCAGTACATAGCCATGAGGCTGTCACCTGTTCCACAAAGGCCTAGGACAAGTCCCAGCACTGATGATGACTGGATAGTTATGGGAGACTCATCTCTAAAACAGGGATCAGTTGCTTAAAATTGCATACCTCAGTGTGTGTGACTGTGCACCAACAGCTGATGTCCTGGCCCTGTAAGATGCCTTATAAAGTGTTGCAGAGCAGTGGTTTGGTTTAATACTAATTCTTTCCAATGACAGCATTTCTTTCAGTTCTAAGCAGTTGTTCTTATACAACCCTTTTAAACTCACAAGATACACATTCTAGTGTGCTGAGAAGATGAATTTAATTCCAGATTTTATCAGCACAGCAACCCATTGTTTCTCTCTCTGTAACACCAACATGGGAAGTACATGTGGTCAACTGGTCTTCCATTAGCATAATTTGAAATCTTTGTATAAATTTCAGTTTGTGTAGAGATCTTTATCTCATTTTCACCAGTGACTGAAGCCCATCTCAGCTCTGTAAACAGAAAAATCAAAGCAGCTGGGCAGTCAAAGGGGATTCAGTGCAGGCAGCTACTAACCTGAGGGGGCTCTCCTGGGTCTGTGGTGTTCACCCTGCACTTGCTGCCAGGGAGGGGTTACCCAGAGGGCTGCTGGGACCCAGATCAGCACAGACTTTCCCTTGCTGTGTTGCAAGAAGCAGCGCAATACAACAACCTCTAATTTCCACAAAGATGCTGGTCAGTCTTCTGGTCAGGCATCTGATGAGCACAGGTCTGCAGTTCATTTCTGTTGTTATGCAGCTTAACAGGTGAGTCTGCAACTGCAACAGTGAGAGACAGGGTGACAAAGTTGTGTGAGTTTCAGATCCTTAGGGTCTCAAGTAATTTCCCACCATCCAAAGGGGAGGACTAAAAGCTGGCTAGAAATAGGCACAATGCCTGTTTCTACATTCAGCCTTTTTACTCACCTGTCCTTTCTGGTGGTGACTGCTTGGGGCTGCCTTCCCCAAAAGGTGTCACTGTCTGTCACCAGTCTGTGCTGTGGTAAGCAGGAGATCCACTCAAGGGGATTAGGCCAAGGGAGGCCTTTAATCTAGGGCCAATTTCAAATGTGAACATTAGTCTTCTGAGATAAAAATCAATATATTTATATACTGTGTGTCCAGCCACACATTTTATAGCAGTATTAGAAACCTCAGCCAAGTCTTTCAGGAAAGTAAATTGGTAACTGAATCAGGAGCCCCATTTAACAGTGCAACAGTATTGGTAGAAAATAATTATTAGGAATGAGCTAAATAAAGTTCCAGGTTGAGGAAAACAAGTTTCTGTGAGTCATGATTTGCAGGCCAGCAGCACATGGCCAGAGCACTTGGACGGGGACATGCTCTGAGCTGCTGCCACTCCCTGCCCTATGCTGGTCAGTGTCTCAGGGCCAGTTCCTTGGTGTGAACTGGCTGATGACCTCCTTAATTCAAGGAACATACCTCACCCAGTGAGAGACAGCCTGTGCATGCAGAGCTAGGGTTCAGAGCTGGGAAAGCTGTAGAGGTTCATTGTGGGGTTAAGTGTGTTTTATTCACCACATGGAATGAGAGCATTAAAAAATAAATCTCCCACTTGCTTCTCCCTGATAGGATTGTATTATCCAAAACAGGGCTTCCATCACTCTGGATTTTGACAGAAGGGGTATAGAAATAGTTTTGCAAATAGGTAGGCTTAATGTAAAGGGTTTCTTATATAGACAGGCTGTGTCCCCACAGAAGTGTACTATATTCAGTCTCTGTTCTGCATTGCCTCTTATGCCTTTCCCAGGCTATAGTATCTGAGCACTGAAAGCTGCTGAACTACTTATTACCACTTTAAATTAAAAATGACATTTTACTTGATTCTGGAAGAGATGCAGTTCTCCATGTGTGTGCCTTTACTTGTTTCAGTAGCCTGGGGTGGGACTGCACAGCCCACAGCTTGGTCTGCAGAGCCTGTCTAATCTTCCCTTGGGATTTAGCTCATTCCAGAAGCCTTTTGCTCTCTCCATTTGATGGCCAAAAATATTGTCAAAGTCTGCAACAGCTGTAAGTCAATCCAGGGTCTGTAAGGCGCTGTGAAAAAAGAGGAAGCAAATTTACCAGATTTTAGCCAGCCCTGGTGGAAAAAAACCTTCCTGATTTGCAAGCAAGCCATGAGTGAATCACGTGGCATCCTGAAAAACACAGCTCATGTGTGTCAGCTCTGGAGACAGAGGAAGCACAGGGCAGCTCAAAGGGATAAGAGGCTTTTGGAAGGCCATCAGTGCATGTGAGTCACAAAAGTATGACTCACTCAGTGAGACACACATGCAAATTCAGTGCTGGCAGTTTAATCTACATGGGTTAGGTTTATGGAAGAATTTCTGTGCAGACCCATTAAGTAAAAATATAAGTTGGGCACTATCAAAACACAAAGTTCTCCTCATCACCATCATGTGTGACTACATGGGTGTCTTGGTTTGAAAGAAAACAAAAGTAAAACCCTAGCCTCCAACAATGGGAAGCAGAAAGCTCCAGAGAGAACTGCTTTGGTCCTGCCAGCTGTGTTACCGACATCCTGTGGATCTGACTCCAGCTCCTCCACATCAAATCTCTCCTGCTCATGAAGGAGGTGGTGGCTATTCTGCCCAACCAGTTAAAAAAGTGGAGACAACTATTGTTTGACAGGAAGCAGCACTACCCAAGCTCCAAGAACAAAAGCAGTGAAGTTTATGATCTTGCAGTAGGTTTATTGCTGCTGTTACTGGAGGTTTTGTTTTACACTGGGAAAAAAACCCCACCAGTATTTTTAACCATGTTTAAAATGTCAGAAATAACTTCAGATGTCAATAAAAGCTTTTACTTTGGCAATTTTCTCTAGTCAGGCAAGAATACCAAGACCCCAGACCATTCCAGTCACATGGAATACATTGATTTAATAAGCTCCCTTTATATATTGAAAGCCACCATAAGGTGTCCCCAGAACTTTCCCAATTCCAAAGAACCCCAATGCCATCAGTATGGGGAATGACACTGGATTACTCACAGAGCCCCCAGGCATTCTCACAGTCACTTGCAACCAGGGAAGTGACTGTCCCATGCTTCTATCATGCTGATGTTCATGTTTATAAAGAATGGAAATGCTCTATCAGAAGAGCATGCATGGTTTATTTTCTGCACAGAATAATAAATCTCTTTTCTTTGCAGGGGTACTTGATAAGCTGTGTGTGGAACTGTTACCGATACATCAATGGCAGAAACAACTCGGATGTGCTGGTGTACATCACCACCAATGACACTGCGGTAAGGATCTTACATGGCAAACATCTGTGTACTACTATGCATTTAAAGGCTTTATTTTATGTTTCTGACTCTTTATTTAACTACCTTAATTCCTTTGGCAGTCCTCATCTGTTGGTGATGTTTGGACTTGAAGCTCAGGGGACTGGCATGCAGTGGTTGCAAATCGCATTTATTGCTAAAACGCTGGTTTTATTTTATGCATATTATCTGTTAAAGAATCTGTGTTAATCATAAACTACAGTTTATCTTGTGGTCCCAGGAATGACCTCCATTTCTGAGCTCTCCAGCTGTGGGATGATCTGGACTGTGGAGGGACTGACTGGGACTCAAGGATGTCATGGTCTACACCTGCTGTGAAATTCTGATTTATCTACAGAAGCTGTGATTTAGGACACTTAACATCTGGTGTAGTGCTTTACAAACTCACAGAGAGGAGCTAAAAGGCAGCAGAAGTTCAGTGATTCATTTCCCAGTGCCTGATGGGGTTTATATGGTAAGGAAACCAAATGAAGCAAAGATCGACATGAAAGAAAATAATAAACAGATTTTAACCTCAAGGAATGGAAGGCATAGGTTCACTTTATAGTAGTTTAGTTCTTACATGCACATGTGCAAGACATGATTGCTAAGCTTTTTGCAGAAGGCACTGAAGGACTATGGGAAGAAGGGGTCTCTGGAAAAGAGCCAGTTCTGTTTGCAGTGGTTTTGCCATGGAGCTGCTCTGTTCCACCCGGGGGCTCTGTGCCCGAGCAGCCCCTGGGGTGAGCCAGGGCTGATGGAACAAGGCTCTTTACACCATTTACACAACAGAATGACAGCAGCACAAACCTGGTCCTCTGGATCATCTGGGTGAAATCCCAGGACTGCCTTGCTCAGGTTTTCCTAATTGTGGGTGGTCTCCACACACTGAGGTTTTAGACTGTCAGCTGTAATCCTTTGGAATGAGTGATTCCCATGCAGCCACAAGGGCTTAGTAAACCATCACTACTTTTACATGAAATATGTAACTCTTGTGTAGTTATTTGTCCTCTATACCTGAAGCTTCAAGAAAAACATACGAAGTTTTACAGACCATGATCACAGCTGGCAACCAGGAGATTTAAGTATAAAAACATGGATTTATTGAGAGCTAAGAAGTATTACTATTTTCTTCACTGGAATCTACTTTGGATAAACCCAGGAATTCAATGTGAAATGATTTTAATAGCTCTTTTGTTCAGCCTGTAGGTAGTTGTAACTCAGCTTCAAACACTGTTGACTCTACAACCCACAGAGCCAGCAGGCTCAGCAGTGAGAGAGTGTCAGCTGGATTATCTGAGAAACTAAACTTAGTTTTTAAAAGTTACCTTAAAACCACCTGCTTCACTGCTGCCTTCATAAAATAAAAGACTGTTTTTAGAGATGCCTGGCTACCAAAGCTCTTCTCAGTACTTTTGTATTTGGTAATAACCAAATGTTTCTGTGGGAAAAGGAAGCCCTTTTATCCCCTTCACAGATGACATTGTTGGACTGAACCTTTCATTTAACTTTGCTTATCTTGCTCTTAGAAGACATCTAAAGCAAAAGCAGGTAGTGAGAAAGGTTGTGCATTCCTAGCTAGGGCTCTGACCATTGGACTCTTCTTCCTTCCCCAGTATTTACACTCCTTTAATTTTAATAAGGTGAGAATCTGTTCCTGTAAGGTATGATGCATCTTTCTAAAGAAGTTCAATAAGATGACATTAAATGAGAAAGAGCTGTGTGGGAATTTATCAGCTAACCAGAAAAAAGTCACTGAAAATTTCCTCTTCGTGAGTACAGAAAGGCTCAGGAGGAAGGCAAGAGGAGAGTCACTCACAGCCTGGGTTTTGAATTATGTATTTGAGGTGGAGGCAAGCTTCATTCAAACCCATGTCTGGCTACTTCTTTCTAGTCAGGGTGATCACCTTCACATCACACACAGGGTGATCATCTTCACATCCTTCCCTGACAAGCTCCATGAGCGCCCACCAGCACGGTGCACTCAGGGTTGTGATGGAGGAGCTGATGTGCTCCTGAGCAGCCTCTTTCTTTCCTCTGCTCTTTCTGAGCTTCAGGAGGAATGACAGTGTGTGGGGTTAAATCCCCATCATTCTCCACTGTGAGTCAGAAGACAGTTCTTCCCTCTGTTCACCCCCTGGAATCACAGACTTAAGGAGATTATCTTTCTCTGCATGTATGTCTGCATTCTGAAACATACACAAACCCTGCTCCACATGACCGTGAAAAAATGCAGGCACAACACTGTTGGTTTAAAATGGCTTCAAAATGAAGCATGGAAGAAAAGGACTTTGAAAGTGAAATACTGAGGACCTCTGAGAGTTTAGAGCTCTTGAGGAAACCTTAAAAATTTTTGAAATGCTGTGATAGGTCACTACAGTCTGTGTAATTGTATAATATTCTCCCAACATTCAAATGTACTTTTGTATTAAAATGATGTTTTTTCATTTTTATGAATGCTGGGAAACTTCTTTCAGCAGGGCTTCTTCATACCAATATGCCTTTAAATTATGAGCTACAAGTTTCTTAACAAATATGAGTCAATCTCTGCCCTCTATGAAATAAATATGTCATTTTTAGAGTCAAACCTCCTACCTGAATTCCAACAGAACTGCAGGTCATACCTGCAGGCATTCTCATCTTCAGGGATGTTTTTTGATATGTACTTGTCATCAGTATTAGCTAAAAGAATCTGTACAAATGGAAGTAGAAATCTAAGCTTAAATATGAGACTGGGTGTAATTGCTACAGTTTAGAGTAAAAATTATAAGTATTATGGAATCACAAAATCACAGAATGGTTTGGGTTGGAAGAGACCTTCAAGATCATTTGGTTCCAACCCCTCTGCCAAGGGCAGTGATACCTTCCACTAGACCAGACTGCTCAAAGCCTCTTCCAACCTAGCTTGGAACACTTCTGGGAATGAGCCATCCACAGCTTATCTGGGCAACCTGTTCTAGTGTTTTCCCACCCTCACAGTAAAGAATTTCTTCCTAATGTCTAATTTACACCTACTCTCAATTTAAAGCCATTCCCCCTTGTCCTATCACTACATGCTCTTATGAAAAGTCCCACTGCAGCTTTCTTGTAGATCCCCTTTAGATACTGGAAGGTGCTATAAGGTTTCCCTGGAGCCTCCTTTTCTCCATTTTTGTGGCCCTCCTTTGGATTGCCTCCTACAGGTCCTTGCCCTACTTATGATGAGACCTCCAGAGCTGGATGCTTTCTTCTTTATAGGAGGATTTTGTCTTAAACTCAATCCTGTAGTCTGAATTGCTTCATGCTGCCCATTTGCTCTGTTGTTCTCAGCACAGAAATTTCCAGTTAGTTACCCTGGTCAAACTAGTTCTTATAAATAATGCTCATAGATCTGATCTGTAACTAACCTTTTATCAGCTACCAGATAATCTGATTTTTGTCACTCAGTGTAAGTGGTTTAAGCCATCCTTTTTGCAAGTGTGCCATCTGGAGCAAACATCCCTCCTCCTGCTGCAGGCTGTGAATGGGAAACTCCTGCTGCCCACTGGGTGAGAGATCCTCCTTCTGTGACCTTTGATCAAAATTTGACACCACATGAATCTGCCTGGCTTGGCTCCATCAACAGGCTGTGTTATGACATGGAAGGGCCACCTGATGCTGGGCAGGGAATGGCCTGGACCCCAGGCAGGGGGAAGATGTGACACTCATGCTCCTGAGGACCTGAGAATCCAGCTGTGTGCATTAGTCACAGCAGAGTCTCTTGGGAATATGGATCTCCTTCCTCCTAAGTGCTTTTCCAGTACTTCTCTCAGTTTCTGGAGATGTCTGTAGGAGGTTTTGCCATGGCAGTAAAGTGGCTGTAATCTGCAGTAATCTGAGGATTGCTTGTTCCACTTTCCCAATCCATAGTAACCTGAGGATTGTTTTTTTCCCCTTTCCCAATCTGGGATTGCTTTCTCCTGCCACCTTCTCAAATGCACCATGGCTGAGGGTTAATTTTCCACACAAGTTTAAACTGTCACAGTAGTACCATGGAAATGTTCATCCAGTTTGGAAAAATTGCCAGTGTAGAGGTGCAGAAAATAACCCAAAGTTAGACATTTGTTCTCTGGAGCAGCAGCAGCTCTATTGTGCTCTTGGACAGCCAGGGGATTTCAGTCTGTCTATTTTTAACTCTCACTGAAGCCAATCAATGGAAGTTTCATCTCCGGTCATGCTGCCAGTGGGGATAAAATGTAAAGCTGTAAATCTCTCTTCAAAGTGGGATTTAGATCTTTATGTGCTTTATAAAATCGCTTCAATAGATTTTATCTCACATACACTTATCCACAATGGTTAATAAGTTACTTTTTTAAAAATGCAGATATATTCCCTCTGTGGACATGACCTCAACTAAGTAGCCTGCAATTAATTGGTCAACACTTTTGTTTGCTTTCTCTTTCTCAAAGCAAGAGGAGACCTGTTTGAGAAGTGCACAGGTAGATCTTTCATTCCTGCTGGATGATTTCTCTGAGCACAGGAAGAAATTCTTTGGTAAAGTTGGAAGAGCCATTCTTTGTATAATTGTGTTATTAGTTTGGTGATTAATTTGGCTATGGACCGAGAGAAGGACCCTTAGACTCATGCCAGTTAAACAGACTGAAGCATGAGATGGATGCCAGAGACAGATAAACCATAGCAAGAGCTCTTATTTCTGATAGGTGCTTTGGAACCTGTGGTTTCCAACTGCTGAGCCAGATTTGGGATGGTATGTGTCAGAGTAGAAGACAGCTCAGAGAAAATTTCTGCTTTAAAAATGTTTTCCCTAAAAATCCTACAACCTTGTCAATGCTCACCAGGTAGCTGGTCTTGTGTGGCAGTTTGTGTGCCACAAACTGTTACTGAGCCACTAGATCACAAATATCTTTTTGCGGTGAATAGAAACCAGGGAAATATTTCAAAATGAGCTGACACCACCAAAATGAATATCCCTGGCATGACTCTCTGAGCGCATTCAGGGCCCCCAGTGGAGTCCAGGCAGAGGACTCTTGACCTTCCTTATTGGAAACTGTCTGGTAAAACGTGCAAGAGGAAAGACAGGTAAAGCAGGACATAGAGAAGAGGAGAAAGAATCAGGGACAAGAAATAAAGGATATAAGCAGAACTATCCCGTGCAATAAGTAAAGGGGATGGTTCATTAGTAATCCAGTGTAATAGTCTACGTGAGACATAGAAATGTGGTTTAAATGCTGGAGCTGTTTTTCTTCAGAATTGCACTTTGTAAACATAACCACACAAGCAATTTCTTTAATGAGAGAATCTTCAAAGGGCTCAAGATCCCCATGGATGCCACCATTCACATCTTGGTAGTATGCACATGCCACATGTGCAGTTCTTCCTCTTCTGTTTGATTCTGAGTTGCAGAAAAGTATCATGATGGTCTGTATCTGCCAACAAACAGCTCTTCAGCTGCTTCAGCATTTCATATTCTACTTGCAGTGAAGTCCCATGCCTTGTCAGCTGACCTTCAATCTTAGTGAAGAGATTGGTCCTTTATTTTTCTAATTTTTTTTAACTTTCCATCTTATCATCTATTCTCAGTTCTTGCTTCCATTTTTCCCTGTTTACGGAAGATTTTTTAAATTAAAATCCAGCATTCCCTGTGGTCAGAATTACTTCATGCTGCCTGTTTTCTTTGTTGCTTAGTGCTATCGGCTAATTGCACTTCTTGTTTTGGGTCTCAACTATTATTAGGTAGCTGCTGTCAGAAGCCAGCTGTACTGTTTGGAATGGACTATTAACAATGTCAATTTGGAGCAAATACCCTCTAAAGTTCAAAAACAAGATTTCCAAAACATTTTCATTTGTCATGGTAGTTATAAATTTACCTGTGAGCTAAATTACAAGTTCAAAATATACATGTTTATCTATTTTCTTAAGAAGATTTAAAATTTGTATTTATTTGCAGTGGACATATTGGAATTTGGAACTAATATGTGACAATTTGTGAGAGATTTACAATAAAATAGACAAATATTATCTCAGTGTTCATAATTAGATTAAAAAGAAGACATGAAATGGGGACATGTAATTTAAATCTTCCAAATCTTTTTGGGTTCACTAATTGGGTATGTTGCAATGTAGGAAAAAAACAGTGTTTAGAAATTTGCAGTTTCTTTCTTTAGTGCATTTTATCCTAATGGGATTGATTCACTACCATCTGACAGCTGCTGCTTTTTGGGCTTCAAAACACAAGTCTTCATTATAATTCCAAGGATACATATCAGTGCAGCAAAAGTCAATGACAGCTTAAACCCCTGTTGCCCAGGGTGTATGGGTGTTAAGCTGAGCTGTGTGTGAATTTTCCAGGTCAGGCTCAAGTCATAGTTACACTGTGCACCAAAGGACGGGGGAGGTGAGAATTTGCTCAGGCAGGTGTTGCTCAAGCAGGGAGTTGCAGCAGGGTGTGAGGCAGAGTCCCAGCAGAAATGAGCCATGCTGGGGCTCATTTTTAGCTGTAGAGTTGGCCTGTGCAGGAGCCCTGCCCTGCTGCAGAGCTCTCCCCAGGCGTGGTCCTGCTGCAGCTCCAGCACTGCCTCATCTGGTGTCACCTCATCACAGCCTCCTGCACTGCCCAGCACAGCCCTGGCCTAGGCCGAGCAGAGGAGGAGCTCCTCACACATCCCTCCCTCCCTCCCCAGGCTCTGACAAAGCTCTCCCAGCCCCACAAAGCACTCAGATGCTGCGGAGCCCCAGCTAGGGGAGTGGTGACAGCTGGTGGCTCAGGGGTGGCTGTGTTCTCTCAGAGATGGCCTGGAGGCCACGCTCCTTGCCAGGGAGGGACACCCAGCTGCCCGTGCTTGGCAGTGCCAGGAGGCCTGTCTGTCCTTCTGTGGCTGTTGATGGTTTCACCTAACTTTGGGGCTTTAAGTCTCATTGCATTTCACTTTAGTGGCTCCCTTAGAGCAATTGCACTCTTCCCAAGCATCCCTTGGGACTCTTTATGGACACAGGGCTGTCCACTGTGGTCTGTTCCAAACTGCACAGCACTTGTGGCTTTGCTCCTCTGCCTTATGAGCAGTGAGGAAAGCAAGGTCTGCTTTAAATTAACTCTGGGACAGACACAGCTTCAGAAAGGGCAAGGCTGAGTGGGTATTCATCCACCAAATTTTGAAAATCTTCAAAAGTTTTTGGGAGTTTCTGGCTGACAGGTGCTTTACAGTTGTGATTTACTTACAGTAATAGATTTTTTTATATATAGACAGGAGCCTTTCCAGCAGCATCTGTAATGTAAGCATGGCTGTGATAACCACACTCTTGGGAGATCATCAGTCCTGTTAAACAATTTGGGTGTCCCATGTGAGCTATACCCAGCTTTCTGTCTTGTTAACACTTGAGTGGAATACATGATGTAATTGTAAAAGATGAGGTTAGAAAGAGAGGTAATTTAGTAATTAAAAAGTCCACTGAAAGAGTAGTGATCTCTCAGTTTTCTGCACTCAGGACATCAACCATTTGTTACACAGAGTAGATGTATGCTTCAATGTCTTCAGTACTGATGACTTGTAAATGAATATACCCTGAGAAAGCATGGGCTTACTGAGAAAGTGCTCATTTTGAAAACAAAAAAAAGGAAAAATTGAAAAAATAATGCTGTTCTGCCTGTACACAATCATGACGTACAGCTAGAGATGCAGCAGTATGAGGCTGACCAAGATGTAGCAAAGATGTCTGTGACCTGAAGAGGGTGTTGCTCCATGCCTCTGAATGGAGAGGGTAATTACACCATTATTCTGCATGACTTTTGTGAGACTGCACATGATGGAACAAGACAATACCTTTGTCAATTCAATTTTCTTCCCACACAAGGGTAATCACAGTCTGTCCCTAAAGATTGTTGTATCCTAGAAATATATACATTTATTCATCTATCTAGAGTGCTGAAAACATTGTGCTGCTTCATTACAGAATTTCATAAACTCATGTAAAGTTTCCTAAATAGTGTCTTGGAGAGCTGGTGGCTTGGAATAAACAAGCAGTTTCTCCAAAGAAAAGCCATAGCAGCTCTAACTTTGCTCAAATGATTTTGGAGCATTTCTTTGCTGAATGGGGTTATAAATTATCTCTGAGCTGTTCTGCTTCCAGTTACTCCATCTGTAATCATTCTAGTGTGGTTTCTAAAGGAAATACATACATATAAACATGAAAATACTTCCTGTCCACATTGAGAGGAAGATTTCTTGGGATTTATTTGAAAGACAACATGTAATGAAATCGTTAAATAGTAATTAACTAGCATACTTTGGACAGATTTTCAAGCAAAAGCATCCAAACGAAACCATAACAGCATCTGTGTATGAAGCAAAGTCAAACATTTCTCATTTAATATTAAATAAGATTTGACTCAGATATGAAGCTTTGGTTTTTGCCCTATACCCAGGGCTCTTCTTATCTGGGAACAGGGAGGAATCAAAAGAGAACGAGTGGAACATTTTTTAGACATTGCTCTATTACTTCCTCAGAAACATTTGCTTTGACTGGACTCATTTGACCAAAGCATGCGTTTACATTGTAAACAAGCACATTTGAAGCAGATATTTATAAGCATTTACTTATAAGAATTGCTTCTAAAGGCAGTTGATTTCATTGGAAGACCATCTGACCAGGTCAGGTGGGTGAAAGTGGCTGCCACTTTGCTGAGCCCAAATCAGGTCAGCTCCCTCCCCAGCACCTTTCACAAACCTGGTCTTGGAGCTCTCCCTTCAGCCTGGACCCAAAACTGTCAAGGGGGTTTCTTGGTATGAGGAAAGCAAGTGGGGGCTGCCCTGCAGGGGAGCAAGGACCTTTAGTGAGATGAAAGAGGGCAGAACAAGAGAGGACCTGTCAGAGGTCCTTACAGTTATGAGTGGCAGAGGGGGTGCTCACTGACTTAGAAAGGAGCTAGGGGACACTCAGTGAAACAGCTACTGGCAGGTTTCATAGCAAACCAAAGGCATTTCTTCATGAAACACCTAGATGAGCTTTGGGTCTGCTTACCACGGGACATTGCAGTGCTAGACATCAGCATGGACTGAAGTACAGGCTAGAAAAATCAATGAAAGAAAAATTCATTCTATGACCAGTAGCCCAACAAGTCCTTGACAATCAAATTTCTGACAGTTTAGAGAATATTCTGGGCAGGTTGTAACTACATATGCTTGCACTGCTGTTTCTAAATTTCTTTCATTGTTCTGTCTTGCACTTCTGTTTCTTTATCTGTCTTGCACTTCTGTTTCTTTATCATCCACCACTTATTTCTGTATCTGGATGGACCTTTAAACTTACCCAGGAGAGCTGTTCCTACATGCAAGTGCTTAACTGCAGCATTCTGAAAGCTAATCCCTACTTCTGTCTCCAGTGCTTGCCTTGTATGCAATATCTGACTGCTTCTCACCATAGAATTATTATTATTATTATTATTATTATTATTATTATTCCTCTTTCTTCACTACTGGAAGAAAGCTCCCTCTTCTCCTGAACGCTGACAGCCTTTTCATACAGTCACTGTAAAATGTGAATTTGTGTTAAGTGATTAAATAGAAAACTGAGTTCTCAGTGGATTTAGTTTTAATACTTCTTGTTTCTCCATTGGTGGGTGCTGTGTGCAGTTTTGGGCACCACAATATAAGAAAGATATGATGCTATTAGGGAGTGTCCAAAGGAGGGCCACCAGCATGGTGAAGGGTCTGGAGGGGAAGCTGTGTGAGGAGTGGCTGAGGTCACTTGGTGTGTTCAGCCTGGAGGAGAGGAGACTGAGGGGAGACCTCATCGTGGTTTACAGCTTGCTCACAAGGGGAAGTGTGGTGGCAGACATTGATCTCTTCTCTCTGGTGACCAGTGGGAATGGCCTGAAATTGTGTCGGGAAGTTTAGATTGGGTATCAGGAAAAGGTTCTTCTCCCAGAGGGTGGTTGGGCACTGGAACAGCTCCCCTGGGAAGTGATCACAGCATCAGCCTGACAGAGCCCAGGAAGCATTTGGACAATGTTCTAAAGCACATGCTGTGACTCTTGGGGATGGTCCTGTGCAGGGCAAGGAGTTGGGCTTCAATGATCCTTGTGGGTCCCTTCCAACTCAGGATATTCTATGATTCTGTGAACTCTTGGATACTCATTATAGAAAAAACATATTTCTTCAGATACTCTTGATAAATGGTACTTCTTTTCCCCCTATACAGAGAAATGTTGAAAACTTTTGAAGGTCAGCCTCAATAAAATCCCTATATTTAGTAGCTTCCAGTGAATCTTGTACAGGAAGTAAAACAAGTGCTACATTAATAGGTTTATTTACTTTCAAATAAAATACAAAATTGATTAAATAATCAGTGATATTTACATATAGTCCAGACCTCATTGTCACACAAAGTACTAAAGGAAATAGCTACCACTTTGTGGCTCGAGTCTCCACAACAGAGCTTAAATTAAAGAGATTTGGATTTCAGAAATTTTTAAGAAAAAAAATGTACCTTAATTTTACATTTTCCTTTGTAAGCTCAGACTGCTCAGAAAAAAAACACATTGTCAAACTTGACAGGCAAACATTGCAAAGGGAGAATTATCCTAAGCCTTTCCTGCCTACAGAGTGAAGCAATCAGCTGGCTATAGCTGTGTATGCACACAGACATCTGCTGTTTTCCCCAGGTGATCTTCATAACATCTGTGTAGTCAAGAGCCTGACAGTACATTTGGGACCATCTTGAATGGGACAGGTGGTCTTGATGGCAGCCTTCCCTCTAGAGCTGTTTGTAGGCTGGATGCTGCTTCACTGCAGCTGAACGTGCTTTAGGTTGCAGTTAATGGCTCCTCAAAGCACCACAGCTGTGGGAGGAAATTCCACTGCTCTTGGCTGGGTAAATGACAGGACAGCAGGGAAGTAAACATGAAATTAGTAAATGTGATTGCATACCATTAAACCCTCTCCAAAGCACACAGGGGTGTCAGATTGGTGCAAGTTGGTTGTTGGTCATGGCTGGAATCACTGAGATAAAATGAACCCAAAGCAGAGGGCTGGTGCAATTAGGCTTGTGCTGCTTAAAACCTCTTCTTTCAGTTCAGTTGTCTCTGAACCTGATGCATCAGCCTTGTGCTGTACCAAGGAGAAAACATACCCTGTATTAGGAAAGGCATGTAGTGACTATTTCAGCACTGCACTCAGCACTGGCATATTCTGGCACATTCTTCCCATCTGTCTAACACTATTCACCCTGTGGTTATACTCTCCCTTCTCTTTTTAATAAACAGAGAATACAGCCTGAGCCCGCTGACACTTGGTATTTGACCTGGGGCTCCTTTTGCCCTCCCTTCTTTTCCTCCCCACACACTCACATTGGCCCTCCCTAAGGATTTAGGTGTCTAAAATGTAAAGGTCACTTCTGCGGAAGAATTATGTGCAGCACATACAGAGCTGGGGTGAAGAGCTTGGGATAAACATTTTCAGGCATAGGCTGAAATTTCTGCAAATACATATTCAGTTTGTAAATATTTCCACAGTTTAGCACCTGTGTCATACAGTCATATCCAAGTATCATCCAAGGGAGTTTTGACTCTGTCTTGATGTTTCCAACATCTTTTAAGATGTAACAAATAATACACCTGTTTTACAAATGTGAGATCCTTCTAAGGCAAAGTTAAATGATTTGTCAGAGATCCAAACAATAGCAACAGGACCAGGACAAGACCAGGAGTAAATTGCAGTAGAAATGACCCTAATTCCACACAATTATTTATTGTCATCTGTCACTGTCATCTGTGTGATGCAACCTGAAGTCCTTCAGCATAAAGCAAAGATGTTTTTACAGAAAAGCTAAAGTTTGAGAAAACATCGTGAATGCTCACTCTAACCATCAGTACTTACCATTGACCTTTTTAATCTATAGCCTTTTTTTGGCATTTAAGAAGGTGTTGGATAAAAGTATGATAGAGCTCTGTGTGTTTCTAACAAGACATCAACAAGGCTTTTTGTCATGGGAACTCCCAAAGGTTTCATACAGCAGCCAAACAGAATGCTGTTCAAACTCAAAGCTTCTTTGCAGCAACAGTACCCTTCCATCCAGTGGAGAATACAAATGGCTGCTGGAAAAAGCAATTCAAAACTCTCTGGATACACATAAAGATTTCTGTTGAGTTCAGTGAGGTTTGAGTGAGAATGCAGAAATAATCAATTGATCTTATAAATAATCAATTGATCTTTTTATTACAGAAATTATCAGTTGATCTACTCTATTTTACTCATACAGAACCGAGCACATTTTCTCCTTTAGAAAGAGAAGATCTAAGAGTTTGAGTTCAAACAGGAATCACTGCAGGAATATGAGAAAACTTATACATGTGCTAAAGAAAGAAAATTTTCTCCTGAAAGTTCAAGTAAATGTGGAATCAGCAGCAAAGATGAGGAGTGATTATTGAAATAATGCAATATGCCCCCCAAAGCAGGCAAACAAAGAAAGAAACAAACAACACTGTTGGGACAAGATTAGCTACAAACTTTTTGAATATACAAGTATTTACCTGTGTTTCTTCTCAGATATATTTCTAAGCAATGCCTTAAAAAACTTATTCTTCAAAACCAGATTAACCAGGATGTAAAAAATATGAAATGACATATGCTTATATTAACTGAATATGTTATAGCCATTGGCAAACTTGTTTGGTAATTATTTCTTTCAGAGGAGGTCATTCTGTATCATGTGCTTTATAATAGAGATGCTTATGTAATACAATTAACCAAACCACTCAGATGACACCAGCTAAGTCAGGAACAGGATTTCTTATGGGTCAGTTATGGATTACTTCTGCATATTATACAAGACTGCTTATCACAAAATGCTTAAATGCTATTGGGAACAAAGCCCAGTACTCAGCATTCCCTGTCCCACTTGAGCATAGGGCTACATAGCCCCAGTTCCCTCCCCAGCTGAAAGCCTTGTATCTGGAGCATTCATATGGCAGACTGGAGCTGTGGGTTTAAACCCTCTTGGTTTGATCCCCCTAGAGCTCTGATTTCAGTGTCTCTCTGTGATGCTTTTACACCAAACTATTGTACGAACAGTGAGTAATGTTACATCTGGCTGCATTTTAAAGGATGGTGTTAAAATGGTACTTGCTTCTTAAATAAAATGAATGCAGTTATAGGGCTTGTGAAATAAGCTAGGAGCTTCTGTCCTTTAGATTTTAGGCATACTATAGGACTGAACTCTGCAACTATTTAATTTTCCAAACTTTCTTGCTGGTCTACTGAAAAAAGCCAGAATGTCTTCACATAGGGATCGCTGAGTACCAAAAAATGAGTGTCCTTCGTAATTTTTATAGCAACTTGTGGATGACAGTCTCAAACACTCCGCAAACATGATTCCCACAGCACTCAGGCAACATTCATATATTTTTCTCAATTCACAACAAAAAAATGCAAAAACATAATGCCTGTGAAACAAAATGTGTCAGCTGTCTGAGTGGAGATTCAGCCTTGGGTACTATATACCTAAAATATGCACATATTTTTTGTACTTTGTCAATCAATTTAGACTGTATCCATTCCAATCAGATTCACAGATAAGGCTGAATAGTGAGTTTCTATTTTTCCAGTTTCCGAATTCACCCTTTGGCTCAGTGACTGGCTTCCATTTTCTGTCTCTGGAGAGCATAATGTACTGCCTGAATATCTATGCTGATTTATATTCACATCACTTATCTGCTTCCATTAGCCATCATATAAGGTTTTCAGTTAGGTTTGAAGGATCATTATGGATGGATGGATCATTAAGAGCAGATAGTGGAAAGACATAACCACCTGTGGATCCAGGGACAAGAACTGACAGTTGCAATTTCAATGTCTGTGGTCAAAGTAATGGTTACAGTTGTGTTCCACTGAGGGTGGGGACCCACAAACCAAAAAGTTTGTCAGGTTATGTACCTGCAAGTTAGCAGAGGAGCACCCAGATCCTTTCCAGGGAGGAGTCTTTTTTTATCTGATGCAACACTATGGAGCACGCAGAGTTTTCTGATGGAGAGTTCCAAAAAGAGTCAGGGGATGTTTGGGGTCCTTGGTGGTTCGCAATCCTCTCTAGGAATATAACCACTGTTTGACCCTGTTTCTGCACTTGTGCTGTGTGTTATGTGGTCACCACAGAACAGGAGAATTGGGTCCAGAATGGGGCTGCCCTACCTTTGTATGTCCCACCTTTCCAGGAATGTTCTGTTCCAACTTGCCCACTTGAGTGGCCATTAGTGTTTGAGGCATAGCAATGCATTATCTCCTTGCTGTCTGTCACAGCAAGTGTCACAGCTGAGACAGCCATGATACACACAGTGTCACCATACAACTCCAGAAGGCTTTAAGCATTCACCCACACACAGTGTCACCATATAACTCCAGAAGGCTTTAAGAACTCACCCACAGAGTGACACCATACCACTTCAGAAAGCTGCAAGCAGCTGTCCTTCTTGTTCTTTTGCTCAACCTTTTATATTCTTCATCTTACATGCATCTGTGTGCCCTCTGTTCCCTTTGGTGATTGTTCAGTGCACCTGGCACTCCATGGCTCGTTGCTTTCAATGCTGCTCACCTGCTTTTCACAGCTGTGCCCGCTGGGGATGAGGCTCCCCCACAGCCCCACTCCCAATTGCCCCAAACTGTGTGCCTACAGCTGCCCAGACTTCCACAGGCATTCCTCTTTCCTCTCACCTCTTGTTGAATTGTTGGTAAGTGAGAAAGTGTCTTCTGAGGGCCCTTAGGGCCATTGATCCATATATGAGGTTTGGGTCTGCAGAATGAAGGAGTGCTTACTCCCAAGATGTAAAAGCCTTACCAGGAGGCTTTTCTCCTACCAGACAGATTTTGTTTCATAAAAGAGTGAAGGGAATGGAGAAGTTCACTCATATCATTAATTCTCCAGGGCAGGAGACCTACTGGAAATGACAGTAACCTCAATGCTGAAGTAATAATACTGATGTAAACAAAGTAGCCTTAGGACACATGGATTTAAAAGAGGATCAGAGCACAGGAAGAGGTTCATCCATTGTTTATCAGCTCATCTTTATCACTGGAAGATGGACAGCTCTTAGGATAACAGGGCCTGCTGTCACTTCTTGTCACACCTGATGAAACAGACTCTGAACCTGAAAGAAATGGATCACAGGTTGGGGCTTAGCATTACAAACGTGCAGTAAGACAGCTAAATCTTCACAAGGGGAACTTCATTCATTTTCAGAGTAATCTCTAGGTCAGATTTAATAACTAATTATATTGTGTCATAATAAACTAATGAACATGTTTCAGGGTATTTGAGAAACTTTTTTTAGTAACATGAGGATTTTACTAGAAATCCTGTTATTAAACTAGGGATCAGTGCTAGGGAGGGGATTTTATCTGTAGAGCTTTTTACAGTTAACATGCTTCAGCATTGTGATTTACTGAGGTTACATTGCAAAATAAGTTTATGATTTTTATCATAATATATATTTGAAATTCTAAATCTTGTTCTAATTTCACTAGATAAATAGTCATAAGATGCTTGCAGCCTTTAAGGGTCACATAATTTATTAAATGCTTTTCAACTATGAGGGTTTTTAGATCATGTAGTGCATAAAATACTGCATTTGCAAGCTCAAACATATGGTATTAATGAAGAGCAACAGCTCTGACAATTTCCTTTTCTAAGTAATGAAGCTTTCCTGATTAAGGGCTGAAGATGCCAAGGTAGCCATTCTGTAATCTTAACAACATGCACAGATGTACTTGAACACACGGTCATCAATGCATGTTTGTAAACTCACATGAGTATAATGTGAATCACACTTGGAACTACCCCACAAAATCCTGTTCCAAAGTCTATTTAAATCTACAGAACAATTCCTACTGATTTTGCATGTTGTGGTTGAGGTCCACAAGGAATGATTATGGATGTTTCTTTGTAGAAGGCAGGTTATCAACTTATATAAGAATTGGTGAAATCCTTTCATGGCAGAAGTCCCTACAGATATTCCCTATGTACATTTAGACAATCAGCTTTACATGCTCTTTAATGACCAAGAAGCAATGCTGATAAATCTGGAAATTCCATTATGAATAATTTATCATCAGCTGCATAAAGTATCTCAGACAGTACACTTCAGTGATATTCTCACTTGCTATTGAGGTATTTTAGGAAATGTACACTCATTCTTCATTCAGACATTTATTTTATCCTCACTCCCTGCTGGGGTTCACAGACCAACTCCTCCTTTGTCTTTTCACATGCAAGCTAACTAATGTCAGTGCAGGTGCCATTAAAAATTGCTTGTTTAGGCATGCTTTCCTAAACAAGTAGGAGTCTTGGTTCAAATCTCTCCTCTGCCCTGTGTGGCCTGAACTTGCATCTCCCATGTCCTAGAAAGCTGCCTGGACTGCAGTGGATGGGGTTGATATATGACTAACCCTGATTAATTTCCTAATTGCTGTCAGATGTTTGAAGGATTCACTGAAATGCTTCTGGGAGTATAGATCTTCTTTCTCATAGCTGAGTACTCCAGAAGTATAAATCTGGAGATTTATTTAGACATTGGGTAATTTGTTCTCCATTTACTTCTTTTTCCCCACTCCAAAAAAATGATTAGCTATTCCAGGGAGGGCTCAGAAGGAGAAGTTTTCAGGACTTTTCTCACTCTGGCTGTTTGAGCACTCCTCCAGGAGATAAGGTTTAGCACTCTTGACAGAGGAGAGCTGCAGAAGCAGCAGCCACTATCACTGCCATGCCAGATTGAGCAAATTCAGGTACCTGCAGTGAATTGATGACATCAAGCTGTTACTGATATGAAATGAGAAGAAATCTGTTTTCTTTCACAATGAAAACAGTATATATGTTGAAAAGAAGGAACTTCAAGCTAATATTATTTCTTTTCCTAATTATTCTGCTCCTGCTTAATAATTTACTCTTTTTTGGTTTTGGAGTTTGTATTGTGTGGTTTTTTTTTTTTTTTGTTTGTTTGCTTGATTGGTTGGTTGTGGACAAGGCCTTAGGGGTTTTATTTTCTGTTGATTTTCTCATCTGACTTCTTTTTTAAAAATTAAAGCTTTTTTCCTTTCGTGCAGGTCCTGTTACCACCATATGATGATCCTGTGAATGGAGCTGCTAAAGATCCACCACCACCTTATGTGTCAGCATGAGTGAGAGTGCTGTGTCCCCAGGGATGATAGCTTTACTTTACAGACATTGAAGCAATAGTTTGATAATCTCACTTCCAGGATATAACCTCTGTGGGTTACACTTCACTGTTTTGCTGACATATTGAAACATAAATTGTATGACTCATATTCTGTAGATAGTTTTAATAATTTGCTGCAACTACAGTAGTTTCAGAAACTAGTGAACTGTTTTCAGAATAATTCTGGGTAGCACTAGGGTTACAGTCGTCACTGAATAGCTTTTTCCACCATGTCTGACATACAGTGCTAGTAGAACTTTGCATTCTCAATCAGGTTCAGAGTGTAACTTAATTTTTTAATTTGCAAAACTTCCAAAACATTACAAATATGTTTCTCAGATGCCCACATTCAACTTCAGAATACAGACCAAGTCAAAAAAAGTGACATTCCAATTCATTCCTCTTCTGCAAGTATTTTTGAAGTTACTATGCTATGAGTGATGATGATGATTGCAAGAAGAATTAGTCTTATGCACTATTCTCATCAACCTGGCTAGTGGGAAACATATTTAATTGGGAAGGATAACTGTGGGAAATGAGAATAGACGAAACACTCTATGTGTAACAAGGCAGAACCTGTGGTCTACACAGACTCACTTCATCCCAGTCTGAAACCATTCTAATCCTCAAAAAAAAAAAAAGGTTAGCAAATTCTGATTACTTTTTTTACCCACCTACACACCTTTTTCCTCTCCACTAACTTCTCAAATAGTATTTTGAGGTCACAAAATCCCTGCTTTAAAGTCCCATGATTAGGTGACAAAGCTGTGTCTTTCACACTCAACATGCAAATGTTTTCCCATCGGAATGTGCCTGTAAATACTGCAGTGTTCTGCTGAGTGTTAACTAAATTATGCAGATTCTAAGATACATGTTCCCAGCCTGTGGGGAACTTAAGCATGTAATTCCTTTAGCATCAGCAGCTGTTTTGTCTGTTTCTCATATACATCAATGTGAAGGTATAGATTCCTTTTATGACTGAACTGGTTGTACTGAGAATCCTTCTCATGGGACTCATCCACCCGTGAATGTTTGTGTGAGGTATTTATTTCTTCTCTAGAGAAGTGCCTCCTGCACGTGTAACTTTTTGTTTTGATGAAGTTTCTACTTTTAATTGAAAAGAAACACGAAAAGGGAATATAATGTGTGTCTCTATCTCTCCTTGTTTCCATCTGCATTGTCTCCTCTGTATTTGGGGTGATTGTCCAGGCTGAGGCTCAGCTGGTGCCATTGCACAGCACTCAGGGAAAGGGCAGTGCAGCATTGAGTCACAGTTTGGAGGGGCACCAGAAGACACCAAGGTGCCATCTCTCTGTGGCTGGGCTGGCATGGGAGTCCTGCAGCAGTCCGTGGCCTGAGACCTTAAGTCCAGCTAGCGAGAGGGCGGCCAACAGCCCACGGCAGCAGGGGGAGTCAGTCCCGGTGGCAGGGCCCCAGGGCTGACTGCTTCAGGCACCCCTCGGCATCAGAGGCCTTGGGCTGGGCAGGGATGAGGTCTTGGAGAAAGCTGCAAGATTGGTCGAAGAATGAAGAGCCGGACACTTCCTGGGGGCCAAACAGGTTTAATGCCTCTGGCGAACCAACGGGCAGCACCAACAACCGGCAGGGAGTGACCAAGAGCAGTGGGGCAACAAGGGTTATAAAGGGAGGTGGAAACCAAGGGAGGGGTTTACAACAAACCAATCAGAGAAGGTCGGGGGATGAGCTTAACATAACTGACATAATAGGGAAACCAATAAATACAAAGTAAAGGAGGGGCGCTGGGACCTCAGCCAACCACAACCCCCAGTGAGAAGAAGGCTCTGGAAAACTGGGAGGAGTGGGGGGGTGATTGGGCCCCGGGAGGAGGAAAAGTTTACTTATTAGGGGAAAAGGGGGAGGAGAAATTATGTAACGTGAGTAACTGACACTAACCAAGGGCAGAGGTAACCATAGCAACCTAAGGGCTACGGCGGGAAAACTGGGGAGGGCAGAACCATTTTACACTGAACAGGGGGGAACAATACATAAAATGGGGGAATAATACAAGAAACTTAACAACACGCCACAACAGAGTCCAACCCTCCTGTCCTCACCCTTAGTGCATTGACTCCATTCTGCTCACTGAAGAAATGTGGAAGTTTTCCTGACTTTTTCTGGAAAAGAGCTTTCCAGGGGAACACAGGACCAACAAATCCTTTTCACAGAGATTGCAACTGTGAGCTGTTCTTGCAGAAGCCAGGGAAGGGAAGGAAAGGACAGATGCTTTCTGCCTGTCCTTCCCACACCCCTGGCAAAGGCAGGTCCCCATCTGCTTGTTGAAATTTTAGTTCATGGTTTATCCACTCTGAGATCAAGCTAAGCAATGCATTGGAATGAACCAATCCTGAAAACCATCCACTGATCTTTGTCACAGTCCTATTTTTTTCCTTTCTGAATCTCTCTGCCATCTACTCTCATTACAGGTGTCTTTGGGAATTAATCTGAATTTGGGTGTTGTGCTGGCGGGCTGGGCTTCTGAGCTTCATTTTCTTTCATTCTTGACAGATTTGTGAAGGATGTTAAGCAGTCACCTGTTTGAGAAAAGCTGGTTGTAAATACATTGCATCTGTGTATACAAACTTCTCTACAATAAAAGGGATTGTTTCCTGAAGAGTATGGAAATAATGTTTTTATTGTCTTCCAAGCACAAACATACATAAATTCCTGTCCAATCAGTCTGTCACCGTGGAATTTTCTCTGTAGAGGACTAATAGTTTTTTAGTCCACTCCTCAGTCAAATTATCATCTTTCCCATCATACTGTATAATTGGAGGAGAGGACAGTAAATTCTATAATTTATTGCATAATAGGACCAAAAGATAATTCAAGGTTTTAGTTTGTTGTCCAAAACCACAGGCATTTTTTTTCCAGGTCTGATGAAGTGTGTAATACAGAACAGGGCTAAACTGAGCTACTCTGAAAGCTGGGACTTTTTCTCCACACCATAATAGGGATAATGTGCTAATTCATATGAAATTTCTTAAGACTTTAAGTTGTCTCACTAAGGAATCAAGACTTCTTCACACACCCCATGCATGCATAAATGTGAGTACAGTGTGTCCTGCCAGAACTCCCCTTGGATTTAGTCCAATTTGAGTCAAAGAGGGTAGGAAAGTTGTGGTATCAAATCCATGACATTCTTGCACACAGAATAAACAGCTGGGTAGGAGGTAACAGATAATGTAATATAAGTTTAGTTCTGGTGACATATCAGAGAATCCCCATGAGACATGGGTTCCACTCCTCCCAAACAAAAGAGTTTCTGTGGTTTACATGAAGAGACATGAACTCCAGCTGAAGGGTTATCCTCAGATGCTGAATTCATTCCCCATTTCCATGTATAATTCTGGGGAATTTACACCACAGCTTTTCTGTAAGTCATTTTTTAATAGTCATCTGCAACACAGCCTATAAAAAAGCTTGCTTCTTAAAGTTCTGTATTTTGGGAGCTGCTTACTTCCAGCAGGTTTTTCCAATATTCCTTGCATTTTTTCCTTTCTCACAGATACTAGAGCATCTGTTTACTCAAATGGTCTCCTGGTTTTGTATCTGAAACTCTAATATAGCTGCTTTTTATTAATAATTTTTAGCAACTTAGGGGTGGAAAGAAAATACTTTGAGGAAATGTTAACATGAAACATCATAAATATAAGGCCAAAACCAGCAAACAGGAATCTAAACTTTGATAGTACCAGAAATATAAGTAGATCTTTTGCTGAAATATCTTCTGGGGTTTTGGTTGGTTATTTTTGGTTTTGTTTGTTTGGGATTTATTTTTGTTTGTTTGTTTTCTTTTGTTTTCTTTTTTTTAATGTGTGCTACAAGACATTGCAGGCTTCACAAATCCTACACATGCTAAGGCACAAATCCAACTTTTCTCATATGTGCCTGATGCTTTTTTTCCTGATTCAGCAATGCAGCTTTCCTTTATTCTACATTCCATGCTTTATATTGGAGAAAGCAACATGGAATTTGTAGTGGTGACCCAACAGTGTGGCAGTCATGCTTGTAAGTACATGAAGTTTCCTAAAACAATTGCTAATGACTATCATCTTAGGTGTTAGTCTGTCTGTACTCTTTGGGAAAACCTCTGGTTGGTAAAAACAATCCAGTCTTGATATGTTAGCAAAGGCCACATCGAATCAATACACAGCCAGATAAAATCTTGGCAAGGAAGCAGAGCAAATGATAACCACTTCCAAACAAATTCCAAATTCTTTCAAATTAGGACATTCCTCACCACTACCCTGTTGGCTGGGGATACCATGGACAGTTTAAAAATTGTTGCTAATAACAAGTCTGTGCACACTGGTGCTTGGAATGTGCAAAATGGAAGACTTGACTACTGCTAAGGGCAGAAGGGGAATATAAAAGGAGCAGGAGCAGAAACAGAACATGGGAAGGCAACATTCATGTACATCTCTCAACAGCACAGAAACAAGGTTCACTGCTGCAATATTGGTTGACTTATGTGCCTTTTCTTTCTCATCTGCTGTGGTCATGAGGAAATATAATTGCTCATGTAACTTCTTATATTAGCTGTTAGACAAGCTCTGTTCCAGAATTCTATCACTGAAGGGATGATACCTTTGTCTTACTTGTTTTAATGCAAGGAAGTCTACAGATTATTATTTCTAAACCAAAAGGAATATTGGTTTAATGCCTGCCAAACTGTCCAGTCAGACAGATAACTCTAAACTGCTCCTCTGGAGCTAAGTTTTATCCTTAGAGACTTCTTAGATGTTCTCTCCATAGAAGCTGCTCTCCTTAGATGCTGCTTCTCTGGAGCCAGGTTGTATCTTTCCCATTTACCCATTTCTATTAGCTGTAGAAACTGCAGTCAAATACCACAAAAAAGCATTTCTTGCAAATTCACTATGGAGATATTTCAACACTATCTCAGTTCCCAGCTCTGAGAAATCCAAAACAGCAGCTATAGCTATCTAAAGGGAGGCTTGGCTCTGATAAATCAGGATTAGTGACTCTGGTATTTGTAAATGATGTCTCCACACCCATGGGTTTGACCTGGAATCATTCTGCACTGTGGCCAGTTTTTCAGCTGAATAGCTCAGCAGGGTGTGGAATACAGATCTGTGACCTTCTGCCTGCAGCCTGTGTCCACCTCCAGCAGCAGAGGATACTCTAGCATTGGGAGTGAAAGCCTCATTGTCAGCCAGCCAGCAGATACAAAGCTATTTCAAAGCAAAGAGGCAGTTCTACAGCTATACCCTGGACAATGAGCTACAACAGTAGTTTATTTTAGAGAAGAACCTTGGTGAAATTTAATGCAGTAAATTATTTTCTTTTTCTTCAGAGGAATTAACTCTATCATAGCTGCAACCAGGACACAGATTATTCAAACGTTTCAGACAGCAGGAGAGTTTTCAGGAAATAATGAAATGTTTTCATTTGTAGCCAGAGCTGGACTTAACTAATTAGTCTGAGTGGAGGACACAGGGTCACTTGGAAAGCTGAATAAACAACAAGGGGATGAATCAGGCCTGCAGCAGGGCTGGCTACTTGGCTTACATGAGAAGCTTTGCTAGACAAAAGAGCTGTGAAGCTGCTCTGAGGGAGGGAGCTGCAGCACTGCAGAGGCTATGCAGGCATTCCAGAAGACTTCTGTTTGCTCTTTGAGGTCGACATGACCAGCAATAGCCACATAAAGCTTTTTAGCCCAGAACTCTGAGCTCTATCACAATACCTGTGTGCATCCTAACTCTGTAGCTCTAACAGGCTTCTATTTCATATAAACTTTTCCATAGTATGTAAATGCTTCTGGTTTTGAAAGGGTTGGGGTTTTTTCAGATTCTTTTTTTTTTTTTCATGTAATACTGAATCTGTTTCTCTCTCCAAAACTCCCCATTTCATGACCCTTCATGACAGTACAAGCAAGCATGAAATTGGAGGTCCAACATAGGTAAACTTTTAGCATCAAATCTTCTGATCCCATTCAAGGCCAGGATGGGCAAGACGCTCTTCAAATTTCAGATACCACCCTAATAAGATGAGATATGTTCTACTTTATGGATGAAAGGTATTTCAGCCTTCATTCTGTGCCAAAGGCAAGCACAAAACAGGCACCCTCTCTCTTGTGGAGGGAGAAAAGGCGTCTGGATAGGCAAGTGCTTTTATAGTTTTATTTTGTGTATCACCAGTACACCAGTTTAAGATCAACAGATGAAAAATAAATCAATGGGACACTCCAGGAGATTGATACTATTTATATGAGTGTGGTCATTCTTGGCAATATCAGATACACTCACCTGGGGCAGCAAGAACAATGAAAGTAAAAGAACAAAGGCAAGAGCTGGCAATTAGTTAAAAATATTTATCTTTTGGGAATTTATAAAGTCTTCTGCCCATTAAATCATTAGAAAAATGGGATGACTTTTTTCTCTTTCATTGCATTAGAACAGAGGATGAAATTAGCTTTCTGTCAGTTGGACAGAACAGCTTAAATTTCCTGCTATTGTGTGATCCTGCTGATTTGCTTCTCATCAAAAAAACAGCTAAAGAAGTTCAAAAGGCTCTTAAAAACAGACTATTTGATTCACTAGTTTGGGGTGGTTTTTTCTTTAAAAAAATTGACTTTGCTTATTTTTAAATGCAAATCTTTTCCTTTTAAATCCACGGATCTTAATCACAGTATCTGTGGCCGTGTGTTCATCTCGAACTGACTTGTTTCTGTTTCAATGTACATTTTCTTTGTGTTTTTTTTATCTTGTGAATTGTCAGCAAAAAAAAGCCCAAAGCACAACACAATATATTGTTACCTTTTGGTTACTTATTCCTCTCTGCAATTCAAATTTTCAGCCTGGATAAAAAGTCCTGACATAGTAATTTGGGCAAATAAGTTTCAAATAAAGGTAATGTATCATTGCACTCAACAGACACTGTGTGAGCACTCCAGGGGTCTAGGAAAGTAGCCCTGGTTAAAAAGGGAAGCTCAGAAAAACTCCTCTGTCAACTGCTGCACTCCTATTAGCACCAAGCAACAGAACATGCATGGTTCTAGAACTGCCACTGGGCAGGTGTAGGGCAGCAACATTTAGGTGTGAGCTGCCTTATCTGTGGCTCTTGTGCAAGAGGCTGCACCAGCAGCACAGTCCCAGCTGAGCCCAGACCAGTTCATTTCACACACCCAGCCTGAGGATGAGCTGAAAAAAAGGAGTGTCTAAGAAAAAAGGGAGGTGGATGTTTGAGAAAACAAACAAACATCTACCAAACAGCTTTGTCTCAGGGGTTCTGAGACCAGATAGAGTCACAAGCTGGGAAAGTTTTAGGATGTGATCTCTGGTTGTATTCATGGTGTCTACATGCACCCAACACAGAATGTCTTTCCTGGCCATGAGCTAGGTCCACACTTAGCTCACATTCCTTCTGCTTGTTCCTTTTTCAGTTATAAATCACCTCTGTGGCAATGCTTTTCTGAAATGCAGGCAGATTAGATCTACTACATTTCCTTTGCCTTAAAAAAACCCACAACAGGTTGGATGAGCACATCCTAATGTTGAGAAACTAATTCTGTATTTGTCACCTGTTCATGTTTTCAAACATCTGTAATTTTTTTTTTTCCTTTGAATTTTGTTCTGAAGTGTTCAGTATTATTTGGATTAGAATGGAAGTTGAGATGGCATTTGTACAAATCATGATGGTCTGAGGTATTTATTGCTTTTAAATTTGATATATCTGTGCTGGAAAGGAAATTGTCTCCTCCCCTTGATGTGAATGTGTTTTAAGGTTCATGTCTGCCTTGTTTGTGGTTGCTGCAGCTCTCATTCATTATCCTGCCTTTGTCTGTGTTGACTGTAATAAAATATTTATAGATAGCAAAGTCTTTAGCATTGCATAGACAAACAGAAGCAAGACAGATTTCTCAAGGACCTAGATAAATTTTTTATTAGTTTCTATTGCAAACAGGAAAAATTGAGATCTTAGTAAAAAGTAGTTTGAAATAAATAAATAAATTTAAATGGTTGTTAGTGCAATAAAAAGTCTATGGCTTTTGCCAGTTGAGGAATTCAGCTTCTTATTTATTGACATGCAAGGTTTGAAATGCTTATCAACAAGATCATAATGTTGTTGTACTATTAACTGTCTTTATTAGTCTACAGAGAGATCAAACCATAGTTTTTAAATAATTTAAAACATTTGTATCTGACAAACTTATGACTGGAAATGTAGAATGTATGTGTAATACTAGGTCAGTGGTTTTATAAACCACACTGTACTGCAATTAATCAAGAAGAATTTGCAATGCCTATGCAAATTTGAGTTTATCAGTGGAAGCATCAGTCTTAATTGTTTAGTTAGAAGAGACACCCTTTCCTGGGTCCAGTGCTGACTGAAATCAAACTGTCTCAGCTGACTCCTGAAGTGCCAGGTCAGCAGGTGTTTGGTATCTTAAAATAAAGAATGCAAGTTCCTGCTAGTTACCGTGAATTTTCTTGAATTCCTACAGTATCTTGAAAGCAAAACTTAATCAATCTTTTATTTCTCTCCTATTTTTCCTAAATAAAGACAAGACTTTCTTCTTTTCTCTTCTTCCCTTCCCTTCTTTCTTCTCTTTTCTTTTCCCTAGACATCTACTGTAGTTCAAACTACTGTCATGTACAGCAGGTTCATTACAGATGGTCAGTAACACTCTGTGCGGCGAGGGTGTATCTGGCCTGGATGGTCAGTGTCCGGCTAAGCAGAGGGCAGGCCGACACCCTGCTGCAATCCAAAGTGAGCACCCCTCAGCGTCTGAGGGCCTCGGGCTGTGCTCGCCTGCGGACCGATCTCACCGCCAATGCGACTGTGAATAAGGAGCTGGACTCTCTTTGGGGTTAAGTCCGGTTTAATGCACAACCCAAGACACCATCCAGGGAGAAACCCCAGGGAGAGACGGAGAAATGGGGGTGAAACAAGGTTATAAAGGGGGTGGGTCTACAAAGGAGGGGCTTACATGGAACCAATCAGAAAGGGTGGAGGGATGAACTTAACATAACTGACATTAAGGGGAATCCAATGACTACAAAGTAAAGGAGGGGCCCCGGTACCACAGCCAACCACAACCCCCAGAGAGAAGAAGACTCTGGAAAGTTGGGAGGAGTGGGGGGGTGTTGACTGGGCCCAGGGAGGGGAGAAAGTCTACATTTAAGGAAATAAAGGGGGAGGAGGAATTATATAACTTAAGTAATGGACAAAACAAAAGGCGGGGGTAACCATGGTAACCTAACTGTTGGTAGGGCTGCGGCGGGAAAACTGGGGAGGGCAGAACCATTTACGTTGAACAGGGGGGAACAATACATAAAATGGAGGAATAATACAAGAAACTTAACAACACACTACAACATCTCCCTGTTTTTTACCAAATAAACAGAAAAGAAAGTAAATGTCCATGTAAGAAACGCAAAACGTAAGGATCCGCGGCTGGTCCAGCCAAGTGCTTTCAACTTCTAAGACAAAGTTCATCGGCCCATGGATGGCTGCGAGGTGGAACAGTAGGCCCCTCTTCATCTGCGGCTCTTTCTGCCTCCGAAGAGAGGTCGAAGAAGAGGGGTCGCTCATTTCCATGGGTCCGAGGTGTTAAGCGCTTGCACTCAGCGCGGTAAGTTTCTTTTGGCCAGCTCGCGGACCAGGGGAGTGAAAATCAACAATGAGTTGGGGAGATGTACTAAAAGACAAAAAGGAAACAGTTAAACACAAAATACTTAAACAGATGGTTCTGCCCCAAAAAATAAATCCAGGTCAGAAGAAAATGGGGAGGAAACGGGAGAGGAGGGTCTGGACTCAAAAATCAGAAGAAAATCTGAAGGTGGAGGGGAAGGAGAGGACTCTTCTGGGATAGGGAGAAGACCGGAGGAGTGTGATGACCTTTTGAGGGAGGGCTTCCTCCGCCGCCGCCAACACGCTACCTGTACCTGTGGCACAGCCCCTTTCTGCATCCCCTGCTTTGGGATGAAGGGCCTGACCCATTTAGATGGTATCCAGCGGGGGCCTGAGGGAGTGGACACGCAAGCATATCCTCTCCCCCAGGTCACCAGGTCGAAGGGCCCCTCCGTCCACCAGGTCTCCGGAACCTTAATAAGGACCGGCGGCCTGGCTTTAGGCTGCAGCTGCTGGTGACTGCCGAAATGCCGGACCACTGGAGGATTCTGGTTGTCAAAGGAGCAATTAAGGAAGCTGAGGGTGTAGAGTGCCCTTGACAACCGGACGTGGGGGGTTTCCACCTTCACAGCCGCTTGCTGTCATGCCAAGATCTTCTTCAGGCTCTGGTGGGCCCTCTCCACCATGGCTTGGCCTGTCGGGGAATAGGGGATGCCGGTCTTATGCACTATTCCCCATTGCTGCAGGAAGCTCTGCAGTTCCTTGGACGTATACGCTGGGCCATTGTCTGTTTTGATGGTCCTAGTGATGCCCAAGACAGCGAATGCCATAAGCAGATGCTTCTGGACATCCGCGGCCTTTCCCCTGTGTGGGCAGAGGCATAGATAGCCTCGGAGAAGGTATCCACTGAGACATGGATGTAACACAATCGACCAAATGAAGGGATGTGTGTCACGTCCATTTGCCACACCTTGCAACTCGCCAACCTCGGGGATTAGCCTCCGAGGCAATGGCGGGCATCTGATCTTTTTGGCATTGTGGGCATGTGGCCACAATCACCTTAGCCTGGTCTTGGGTTAGGTTGAATTGCTGGACCAGGCCCGGTGCGTTCTGATGAAAGAGTTGGTGGCTGATCTTAGCCTGGCCGAACACATCTGGGAGTGGGCCCATTTCAACTGCAGCCGCGGCCAGGGAATCGGCATGACGGTTGCCCTCGGCAATGAACCCAGGCAGATCTGTGTGCGATCTCACATGCATCACATAAAAGGGATGCTCGCGGTGTGTGTTGTAGTGTGTTGTAAGTTTCTTGTGTTATTCCCCCAATTTATGTATTGTTCTCCCCTATTATGTGTAAAATGGTTTTGTTCCCCCAGTTTTTCCCGCCACTGCTACCCTGTCAGCTAAGTTGCTATAGTAACCGCTATTCATAGTTGCCGATGTGTAATTGCCCCTCCCCTGGTTTCCTTATAAGTGAAAGTTGTTTCCTCCCTAGGTCCAGTCAATCACTCCCTTTCTCCTCCCAGATTTCGAGAACCTTCTCCTCTCTGGAGATGGTGGTTGGCTGGGGTCCCAGGACACCTCCTTTACCTTTTGATTATTGGTCTCCATGGAGTGTCAGTTCTGTGAAGTTCATCCCCTCACCTTTCCCGATTGGTTCCGCCTGTACCCACCCCCCTCCTTTATAATCCTGTTTCACCCCCTATGGAGGAACTTTTTCCCAGTTGGTTTCCCCGCGTTTGGATCCCGCAACACCTTCAATAAACCGATGTTTAACCCCCCGGGAAATGGTCAGCTCCGTTCCTCTCCAATACCAGTGGTGTAAGCCAGTCCGCAGCCAGCACAGCCCGAGGCCATCAGACGCCGAAGGGTGCTGGCCAGGAATTGCAGAGGGGCGTCGGCCTTTCGCCCTCAGCTAGTCGGACTCTAAACTTCGGGCCACATATGCCCTCCTCTGCAGCGGTGGGAGACTAGGTCGACGAGCCTCGTGAGTAAGTCAAATATCTTCTGGTTTGAGACCTCCTGTAGAACTGCAGATTGAGCTCTGGACGCTACACCAGCAACATACGCAGAATCTGTTACCAAATTGAAAGGTCCTGGGAACCTCTGGAATGCCCTGACGACTGCATCCAACTCAGTGATTTGTGGAGAACCCTCCACAACAGCAACATCTGTCTCCCACTGCTGAGTCTGAGGATCCTTCCAAGTCATCACTGACTTGTGGGATGCTCCGGACGCGTCTGTAAAAACTGTCACTGCATCCAGGGGCTCCTTGCTCTGGACTTTTTAAAGTGATAATTTGAATTCCGAATTAAACAATTTGTGGGCCGGCCGATTTACTGCGATGCGCCCAGTGTAACTGTCCAACACAAACTGAAGATTTTCATTTGTTTGCAGCAGTTCATTGAAGGTCTTCAATTTTAGTTGGCCCGATTCCAATTCAATGGGTATGTAAATGCATGAGAAATCGCACCCTGCCAACTCCCTGATCCTCGATCTTGCCTTGAGGATCAGTTCGGCTACCAACTCCTGTGGCCTTGTCATTCTTTTGGACCAGTGGTGACTCAGGAAGACCCACTCTATGATTAAGAGTTTGTTTCCCAGGCCTTGGTCCTTTAAGGTCTTGTCCCACTGATGGATTATGCCATGGAGGTGTGGCAACTTTCCCAGTATTATAAATTTGAAAGGCAGGCCTGGATGGTAGCGATGGGCCTGCCTGGCTGAAATAGCCTTTTGGGTCTTCTCCAAAGCCACCTGAGCCTCTGGGGTGAGAGCCCCAGGGGAACTAAGCCCCTCTCCCCCTTTCAACAAATTGAAAAGGGGGGCCAGGTCTTTGGTCGGAATGCCTAGCCAGGGTCTCACCCAATTTAAACAACTCAATTTTTTATTAATTTATTATTATTTATATATATATATATATATATATATATAAAATATATTATAATTATTATAATATAATATATTATTATTAAATTATTATTAGTGTGTTATTAATTTAACAACACACTACAACAACTCTGACCAACCATTACTGGTTATTTGTCAATTACCATATGATTCTCCATTTTTTATCACTTAAAAATCACTTAAAAGATAAGGATATAGAGTTCGAGGCTAAATTTAATCTGTTTTCCTGAAGAAGTAAGTAGATAATTTTCTCTATCTCATCATCCATCTGAAAACATTATCCTTTTGCTACATCCACAGGTTCCACTTTGGATGTGCACTCCACTTTTTTCTTTGCTGTTTTAAGCATCTCTTCCTATAGCTAGCCACCTGCTTGACACTTACATGATTCTAATTTGTACACCATACATAATACCATCTCTAAAGGGAAATGAAGAGACAGATATTTTGCAAACCCATACTGTTTTCTTACTTGAATCCTCTGCCTTGAGCAAACATTTTCTATAATTCCAGGAACATGCTGCTGGTTAGAAACAAATTTGGTAAAGACTCAAACACAGATGGAATGAAAAGTGTTTATTTCTCAATTGTGGTAAAAAGGACTATCCTGAGTGTCATTGATAGATCAATGATACATGAATTACACAGTTCTGTTCATAATTCATGGTTTGTAAACTTCATTATATACATATAAAAACAGGGGAACTGAAACAGATCAAAGGGTATGAATATGTAAAGAGCTTGCACATCTCTCCCACACTTCTGTGGTCATCTTGCTGTGATTTATTTCTAGATGATCGAGGATTAGATTCTTGATGAGATGTACTTGAATCGAAGAATGATTTCACATTCTTAAAGTAAATGAAAAAGGCAAGTAACTCCCTGGTGTGCATGGCTGGACATACAGGCTCAGGCTTCTTTTGCCTTGCTGTCTCTGTCCCCCTGCAGACTTCCATCTTTCTGAGTGCCATGGATAGCAGCTGAGGTCAGCCACAGGGGCACAGAGAAATGGGCACAAGGCAACATTTTGATTGTTGAGGCCCACGTATTGCAATTAACTAAGTTCTTCCTACTGAAATTCTCTTGGAAATTCCATTTGACTCTTCAAAATGTTTTGGAACAAGAAAATCAGAACTCTTGCAGATGGTAACTGAAAAGCAAGTATTTCTTATGCATAGGTTACATATTTTCTTGATTTTCTTCAGAACTATGTGGCAGCTTATGATTACCTTCCAGGCTGGATAATGTTTACTTAAAAAAAAAATATATGATCAAAGAGGCAGGACTCAATGAAGTTACATACTGTTGGTAAAATATATACTGAATTCATCCACAGACAGCACTCACCTACTTTATCTAGCTGAAAAATTATGCTGGAATTGCTACTCTGCCAAGTATATTCACAGGTTTTACTTCTGCTGTAACTTTGAACATGTGAGCAGGAAAACTGCATTTTCACCATTTCCCTTGGCAATTTAAGCCATGCCATGCTTAAATGCAACTCTCCTTAAGAATCCAAGACAAGGTTTTCTTACTCAATTCTGGGACAAAATTGACATCACACACACAAGGGAGCCCAGCTTAGATCCTACAACATGATCCAGAAAGCATGCAAACTGCTAGCTCTAAATCAGTCCTTGCACAATAAAGAATATTCTAAATGTAATAATGTCTTTGGATTATTATGTGTGTCTGGATCTGAAATGAAATAACAAGGTTCTTCATGAATCTTATATAATGTCTGTGTGGTGCTCAAATAAGCACCCAAATATCATCTGAACTGCAACTGTGGCAGAATTTAGGCAGTACAGCTCTTGACCTAATGGTGTTCATACAAAGAATAAAAAAAGAAAATTATGTCAACATCAACATTTAAAATGTGGTGTTTCAGATGCCCAACACCCAAAGGATAACCAGTCCATTCAGATTCCTAGGGGTTTTGTGGCAACATTTGCAGCAGAAATATCTGCCTGATCTGTCATTGCTGTGGCTCCTGGCTTGAGATTTCCTCTGATTTCCTCTTTAGTGATGATATTACTACTTTAAAAAGGAAAGAGACTTTCTTGTAGCAAATATCAACAGGAGTGTGGTACTTAAACTCATAAGTACATCTTTAAAAGAAAAAGTTTAAAGAATGCTGCCTGACTCTGCATATCTCAGATGAAATATGTTCTGTTAAAAGGCCAGTATGATGATTTACTAATATATATTATATATGCATTATATACATCATAGGTATTCATATACATAATAGATGTGTACATATATGTGCATATATACAAAAGTTTGGTGTTGATTTAATGTTGTGTACGGGAAGCATCTTTTCTTTTGGCTATGGTACAGTTGTGATGCTGAGCCACAGTTAAGTCTGACTCATGGACCATCTTGAGGAGATAACAGGAGGCACCAAACCCTGCACTGAATTTAGATTTAAAAGAGATTACTCACAATCTTCAAATTAAATATATGTTCAGAGGTTTTGGTGTTTTTTTTTTAAAAAAAAATCAAAACCTTAAAAAAATTTGGCTCCTGAAAGTTTGGTCCTGCAATGCCTAGGTTTGTGGAAATCGCCCCAGAAACTTGGTTCTTCATGAAGTTCATAAAGACATGTAAACATTAATCTGTTTGTTGCCGATCCTATTCTCACATCCAGAAGAGAAGGAGTCTGGGTTTTGCTGCCAGGGCTGTGCAGAGGACCTTGGGAGCCACGGAGGATTGGCAGGTCTGTCCAGCTCTGTGAGACCTTGTGCTGGTCACCCTGTGCTCGCTCTCATGCACTCTTCCAGGACAGGTGCTCCAAGCCTCTGTGCAAACAGAGTTAGCAGCAAAGTCACACCTGCATCTCAGACTGTCCTGCAAAAAGCACTAGGAGCCAGCTATGCTTTTTGTGAGGGGTAGATTTCTGCTGGTTTGTGCTGGCTGTGATGTAAGAGCACACAGGGGAACTCGGGCAGCCAAACAGCTGCAGGGAGCTTGTGCATGAGCTGGGCACCAGCCTGCTCAACCTTGTACAAACTGATGTCTTTCTCCATACCAGATCCCTCTGGGCCAAGGCAGGAGGTGAATGCCCAGCTCCACAGCTGGAGAAAACGTGGTCTGCAACGCAGAGCTGCAGGCACCAAGGGAGCAGTGAAACTGAGCAAATTGAAGGTTGGGCAACCATTAAATATGCTCTCTACATATCCCTTTTGGAATTAAAATACAAGATCTTTTTTGAGTCTTCAGTATACAAAAATATAAAGAATTACCCCAAACTGGTTATTTTCTGCATTAATTTATGGATTGCCTTACAACAGCAGTTCTTTATTAGTCAAAAAATTGCAAAGGAGAAAAAAAAATTCCCTTACAAAATGTTATAGAATATGAAGGACGGAGATGTAGATAAACCAGTCTGTTTCTGATTTTTCTGTCTGCAGGTTTCTATCATGAAGTGCTATTACATTTCTGTTGGCTTCACTGAAGACACCTTTTATTGAAGTTTTGTCCTTCATATACTTACTTATATGGTGTCCTTAAGTTACCTTCTAAATCTGAGTTATTAAAGGCATTGCATTTCCTGAGCTTTTACTGGATGGCATATTTTCCAGTTCTCTAATGGTTCTTTCAGTTCTTTGCTATCCCACTCCAAGATTTTTTAAGCATTCTGCTTGAATTCAGAGCTTTAAGGTGTGGCCAAAATAGAATGTGTTCTCTGCTGTGGATAAAGAATTTAAAGCACTATGGAGTAGAAAATTTATCCAGAGTTTGTATTGAAACATACTCACTTAATGAGTATTCTTTGCTCACATACAGCTGAGATTTATCATCTGTTTTGCAATCTATTTCATATGTGCAAAGCTGTTGCTGCAGCATTATAGCTCCCTAGTCAAAATATTGTGTTATGTGGGTGCCTAAAAAATGTCCAAGTGTATAATGTTTACACTCAACCCCATATTGATCTTTTCATAGCCCATTAAAAAGAAAGAATAAAGGGATATTTTGACAAAATCTGTTTCCTTAAGCAGTCCTATGTTTTATTACCAGTTTTTTGAATAATGCACTGACTGACAGTACTATGGAAAAATTTAGGTGGGACCAAAAAAATACCCAAGGATGGTGTCCAGCATTTCTAAGTTACAGCCTCATATGGTGAATCTTCTGTTTTACCTGTAGTCAAGAAATTTTACCTTAGGAACTCTCCAAAATATGATAGTTTTTAGTACAATCACTGGTGGTGGTGGTGGTGGCTTTTGCCAGTATTTTGGCTCTGCAGTAATCACTGTGTTTTAAAAGACTGAAGAGGAAGAAAACTTTAAAAAGAAGTTGTAGTGAAAGGATGAATGATTAAAGGCTTCTTGAAAATACTACTAGATAGTAGTATCTATGATATTGTAAGGTATGAGATGTTACAGAAGATCTGTAGTAATCTTGGTATGGTTTGTAGCTAAGTTGAACCTGGTTAGGTAGTGAAAAGATACTTCTAGTACTGCCACTGAATCCAACCCAAAGGAAAAGTTTCACTCACAGTCAGATAAATAAAATATTTTCTTCAAAAGACAGAAAAATCAATTATCTACTTTGATATCTACAATAAGTACAATTAGGGATGCTAGTTGGAAGCAAAAAAAAAAAAAAAAAAGAATAAAAAGAAAGAAATACCACAGTATAAAATCACAGAATTACTGAATCATCAAGGTTGGAAGAGACCCTCAAGATCATGTATTAGAGAGAATTAATCCACTGGCAAACAGGTGCAGCTGCATATCTAAACTGGACACAAAGGTGACATCAGCCATCAGTGGTGCTGTGGCCACTGAAAATTATAAAGAAGTCCTTGAGCACATCAGGGGAAGTGGAGAGGGCTTGTGTGGTGCATTGTGTTTAGTTTTGCCAAACGCCCTCTCAGGAGCCACATACACAACAAGAACTTGCTGAGTGAAACAAGAATGAAAGCTGAAAATGATTGCTATCACTAAATGCCCTAGGCAAGCCTTGGAGAACAAAATGAGTTCTTTAGGTTTAAAGACAATGTTGGTATTTGGAAACAAATACAAAATTGCCATAAATACTTTTAGACTGGAAATTAGAAGGAAGTGTCTAACTACCATGAAGGTCTGACACAGTCCTCTAACAGCAGGAGGAAAATCAATTCATTGCTGTTTTACTTAAAGCACCTGCTTATAATGTAAAACCTACTTTCTGAAATGTGGTTTTTGTATTAAGTGATTGCCTGTGATAAGTGAGAAGCAGCCTACATCCCTTCTTCCAGAATGAGAGTAATTCTTCCAGGCACTAAGAGAAGACAGGAAAGGAACAAACGAACCCAAAGTCTCAGGTTTTCTAGTCAGCAATCTTCATGAAGCTTAAGAATTGCCTGATTTTTTTTTTTTGCCAGATTTTTCATTCTTTGCATATCAAAGCATGGCTTGATAGAAACCTCCAGCTTTTTCCGTACGAAACATCTTCCAATCTTCCTCTACCCAGTGTATCAAATGTTAACAGACTTGAACAAAGGCTCTCCCAAATCCAAAAGAAGTCACACGATGGGAGTGGAGGACAGAAGCTCATCATTTGAGAAAGGACAAGCAGTAAAGAGACTGGGACTTTGAAATGTGGGGATTACATAGTACTTCTGGTGTGGTACAAATAAATACCAAAGTCAAATAAAGTCAAATAAAAGTGTCCAATCTTCTATGCTATCTCTTATGAAACAAAGAGATGCTTTGTGCTGACTTGCCATCATCCTTTCCTCCAATTTCCCTCTGGGAGACCTTCCCTGTGTTCATCCTGCCAGCAGCAGCAGGCTGCACGGCCTCTGGGATGAGCTCTAGTGATGGGCTCTCTTGTGTATACACTGGAGCTAAAGCCACCAGAGTTACTCTGGGCTCTCACATGATCTTGTCACTACAACATTTTCTCCTGACTTTCGTCTTCCTCTGGCAACTCAGCTGATGCCTCAAGCCACAGCACAGGGAAATGGAAGTATGGTTTCTGTATTTTCAGACAACAGAGCATTAATTAGGACTGTGACTGGGCCTCATCCTACAGAAACAGAATGGGAGAATTGTTCTGCACTTGGCCCTGCTGGGTTTGCTATAATGTCTATCAGTGCTCAGTTGCATTTTTATTTTTTCCCTTTCCTCTGGCTACAGGAAAGGTTCAGGAATCAGTGCTCAGAATTAAAGATAAGGTGAATCCAACCACTTCCAGTTTTAGATTTGTTTCTTATCTGTATGCTTCCTTTTAGAGATTACATTTTGTACACCCACATCACAGGCAATTAATTGTGCCTTACAAAACTTACATAAAGTAGCTCTGCTGATTGCCAGAGTTACTCATTATTCCAGCAGCTCTGAGGGGTAAAAATCTCCTCTGTGAGACTCCTCTGACACCTGATGTACTGCAGTTGGCATGGCTTGGTGATTTGTTTTTATGTTGGACAGTGACAGTGGGTCCTGCTCACCTCTGCCATTTAAATGGCTTTCACTGGATTTTTTTGTTTGTTTTTTTGTTTGCCAGGAAACAGAAATCACAATTGCTTGGGAACAAAGCAGGAGTTTTATTTTTTCTTCTTCATACATAATAACGTAAGTGTTGATATAAACTCCACACTTAGTTTTTCCACCTGGACTACTGACCGCTGCTGCGTCAGCTAAGAAACGACGATCCCTGCCACTTGCCAACTTATTTCACGCTTCCCTCAGCGTTTTCCCCGACGGAGACTCCCACCGGTTCGCCGCGGTGGCAGACACCGCATGAATCACCAGGGACTGTTTGCCTTGGCCCGCGGGGAATGGGATTTCCATTCCCCGACGTTTCCTTTGGTCGGCTTCCCTGGAAGGCTGCGGCCCGGGGAGCACGGCGCTGGCCGGGAAAGGATGCGCTGAGCCGCCAGACAGAAACCGCTTTTCTCAAGCGGGAACCCACGGCCCCGCCGGGAGAGCCCGCTCAGCCGGAGCCGGAGCCGCTCCTGGGGCTGCGGGAGCTCCCCTGGCCGCCCGCCACAGCTCTGGCAGGGAGGAACAGCAGCGGGGCCGAGGTGCGCGGGGCGCCGGGGCCGGGCCGGGGCCACCGCGGCCGGGAGCTCCGAGGGGCCGGCAGCCCCTGTCCCTGCCGGGGCTGGCGGGAGGGAGCGGGCCCCGCGTCCCTCGGACCCGGCGGGAACGCCTGGGGCCGACGGCCCGTGTCCCGCAAGAGCCGTCGATTTCCTCTCTTTCCTCCCGGCAGGCGTGAGGGAGCGGGAGAACAGTCCCGGTCCCATACACGGGGCAGGCGGGAAGGAGTGGGACGGCGGTCGTACCCCTCAGGGGGCAGGCAGGAGTGAAGAACCGGGTCCCTGACGGCACAGGCGGCTGAGGAGCGAGGAACGCGGCTCTCCGCGGCTTCTCCCGCGGCCTCCCGGTGCCGCGCCGGCTCTGGAGGTCTGGGCAGGGCAGCCGGTGTCTCCATACGGGACTCCCCGCGTTCCCTCCCCTCAGTGCTGGGCTCCTGCCGCCGGGGACGGGGCTGGCGGGAGGCGGCAGCTCCCGGGGGGCGGGCGGGGGAGCGCCGTCCGGGGCCGCGCCGAGGGGAGGAGGCTCCGCGCTCGCTCCCGGCCGCCGCCGCTGCCGCACCGAGCGGAGCGGCCCCGCCAGCCCCTCAGGTAAGCCCGGCTCTGCCGCCTGCCCTGCCCCGCCTCGCCTCGCCTCTCCCGCCCGCCGGGCGGGTCCGCGGCGCTCCGCCCGGGGACACCGCGCCCCGCCGCGTCCCGCGCCGCCCGGCGGGCTCGGCATCGCTGCCATCCCCAGTCTCTGCGCTGCCGGCGGCCACCCCCGCCCCAGGGCCCCGCTCGGCGAAGGGACGGCCCTGCCCCGGGGGCCCCTCCGGGTGGGGGCGGCCGGGAAGGCCCCGCGGGCGGCAGGGGCTGCAGCGCGGGCGGCGGGGGCCCGGCGGGGAGCGGGAGGCCGAGGCGAGGGGCCGCGGCGGCGTCTGGGGCTGGGCTGGATGCTCGCTTGCTGGGTCCCGCTGGAGCGGTTCGCTGCTCGTGGTGCAGCCCGCCGGAGAAGGGTTTCCCTTTCCTTTGGACTGCGTGGGTCCGAGCAAACTCTTCATTTATCCTCCTTCCCGTGCTTGCCGCGGTAACTCCTTTAACAGTATCTGCTGTAAGGAAACACCCCCGGTGTATTGTTAAGATCAGTGTAGCATCGGAACCGAACTTGGCTTAGAAACGTGTTCGAGAGCAGCCTGCAGGTGCCTTTACCAGCTTGCGGCAACGCGGGCTGCGGCTTCTCCCCGTGCCAGGGCACAGCCCTCAGGTAGCTCAGGGCTCACCTGGGACGTGCAGGGGCTTCCTCAGAGCCCTGCGTTTGCTGTAGTCAGGGGCGGTTTGCTGAATGTAATATACGTACACTGGAAACTCTCCTGAGATGGTTCTCCTTAATCTGGCAAAAATTATCATGGCATCTTTTATGACTATGTATTCCTGCTTCAGAAGGCAGTCCTTTCTGTGTCAAACTGGCCTCTATCACTGCTAAACTGTAGAATATTGTTGACTGAGAGAAAAGAATGCAACCTGCTGATTTACGTAATAGCTCCTAAGTGCTTGGGTTTGTTTGTGGTGAATGATCCTGGCTGTGCTCTGAAAAGGTGACATGTTGTGTTACATGTTACAGCTGCGCTTCTGTCAAACAGCTGACAAGAAGAAATCATCAAACTGTATCCCATCAAAAATTCACCTTAAATCAAGAGCTAAATAAAATACTCATATGGCTTTTCCATTAAATCCTACAAAATCTACAAAATAGTTTTGGAGTATTATACTTTTCTTGTAGATGTCTCAGCTTTAAGCAAGAGATTTTCTAAACTTTTCCTCATGTAATGTGTATCACTGTGATATTCATCAGATTAAATTTGATTTGTTTTATATCTTCAGAAAATGCAGCACTCAGTTACACAAAGCTGCAGTTAAGATCCTTAATCCTGCACTCAATATTCACACCTAATTACTTTATGTGAGTGTCTCCACTGACTTCACTGGGATTTCTCATGGACAAGGGAATGCACATTCTACTTTTTATGAGCTGGGGCTCAGGGACCCAGCTGTGATGGTAAAAGATGTTTTAGTCAGTCCAGGCAAACTACAGAAAGGCTAATCAGATTACAATACTCTCTCATGACTTATTAACCATCTCCATTGGAAGGTAAAACAGTAATAACTATTTAATTGTATTGTGGGTATCATTAACAAGCTCTTTTTATACAGTGTACTCATTGTTAGTGTTTTCATTATGAACAAAGAGTATTTGGAATGGAGAGGGTTTAATCCCCAAATTATTGGTTTACAGTGGTGCTGGTGCTGGGGTCAGTGTGACTTGACAAATAAATTTCAGAATCCTTGTATCCTTTTTTTCTCCCAAACCTTTCTGTTTGCAGTTAAGTCTGTTGTGGCTTGTGACGACTTCAGAGACAAAACTAAGCAACTTGCATGTGTATAATATGTCATATAATATATGCTTTCATTTAAATACTTACTGTGCATGGTAAAAGTGAATTTTCTCAGTTTTCCCATGCTACTTTTCTGGGCATGTTGTGGAAACTCTGATGTCTAGATGAGATTCAGTACCAGAAAGTGCAAATGAGTCTTTCTCAAAAGAACAAGATAATGAAAAGGTCTATTGTCCAAGTGGCAACTGAAGAAAATCATGGCATGGGGATTGATGCTGTCATAAAATAAGAATTCCCACTGCTAGAGCTTGCTGTCTGACCACTGGAAACTATGCAGAGTAAACCATACTATGGGTGTACTGTTCTATAGCACCACTATTAACTTTTATGTGATGAGAAGTTACTGAAATGGTCCTCAGCTTCACCTCTGAGCAGGGGTTGGACCTGATGGCTTACAGAGGTCCTTTCTGACCTAAATATTTTATCATTATATGATTTAGAGGTTATTCATTTTAGAACAGTGATATCAGGAAGTCTGTATGTCATTGTGACAGATGACTTTAAATTAAGGAACAGGTCCCTTAGTCTTCTTCATTTCATTAGAGCTGTAGAAAATTAAATTGTATATGTAGTACATATACTCTAAGCCCATTAGATAACAAAGTCTGTTGTGTAGCAGTCCCACTGTGATATTTACATCTGACAGTAAAATTGAATGCTGATCTCTGCTCTTTCTGATATGCTGTATATTTCAGTGTCTGAACTCATCAATTCCTGTGTGTGCTTATCTGGCCCTTGTGCTTGGGTAGGCAAGTTGTCCTTTCCCCATCCCCAGCACTCTCTGGACAGCTCCCAGAATGTGGTTGCCCTCCTGTGTCCTGCAGCACCTTGGGTTATGCTCTGCACAGGGCTATCCTGTACAGGGTTGGGTTTCTGGGCTGATTATTTGGCTGATTACCAAATGTCATTCACCTCCCCTTCTAGGAATTGCTCTGTAATGCATTTTGGGTCTTCCCTGTACTGTTTCAAAATCGAAGTTAATTTACTCCTCTGTCACATTTGATTTTATTAGTCCAAGTTACAGCTGCTCTGTGGGAATTTTTAGCAGCAGCTGGAATAAATAGCTGCTGGTGGAGATTCAGCCACAGCCCAATTCTTATGCAAGGCAGGGGCATCTCTCAGTACAGAAAGCACTGGAATATCCTTTTAGTTGCCAAGGTAGGGATATGTGCTGGATGAGGAGGACTGTATGGAAGCATAGGAGACAAAGGTGGAAGACTTTGTGAGTCTGTGCTTGTCACCCTGTCCCCACCACTATGCAGACATGTCTGGAACAGACGTTGCTGTCACATGCTAGGATCGTGTCCCACTGCAGATACAAAACAACCTGCGGCCATGAAGCTTCATGGACCCATCCAAAGAATTTGTCCCAGTCTTCTCACATTGGAGTACACAACTTCTGGTCCTAAATCCACTGCAGGTTCAGGTTACTCCTACTGTCTGGACACTCTTGATTTCAGATTGATACCAGACTGGTGTTGCCAAGTCAAGAGTTCCTTTTGTTATTGTGGTGGCTTGCTGTGCTACTGTGAAAGCTGTTTGTAGTTGGGTTGGCTGTCTCAGAATACACCACAATTACTAGTTGATTTTCAGATAATGAGTTCCCCAGATCTATCTCATACTACTGACAGCACAAATGGCTCAAGGTAGCCTCTTAAAAGGAGCTAAAAAATGTTTTAACAAGTGAGTATTGCTCTGATGCTTTGCAGGACATGGTGCAGTTATGTGTTCGTGGGCATCCAGGTTCATGGGCACCTAGTGCCTGCCATCAGGGTTGAGCAACATGTGAGGAATTTACAAACTTACAGCACCTACAACTTTGTTTCTTCTTGGTGATTTAACTCTATTGGTGAAATGCTATTGATAGCCATGATTTAGAATAGGTGTCTACCTGTCCTGTGCTGCTAAGCCTGGTGAAGGCTTCCTTATGCAGCAAGGAGCTACAGAAAATCCAGTGCATCACTTGATGAAACAGGGTGACAGTAGAGTGCTCCTTTGTAATGATGAAGGCAGGATGGTGCTACTTGCTGATGTGCTAAATATCACCCTCCCAGTTGTGGCCACCTGCCCCCACACAACACCTGCATGGCTAGGGACATGATATATATATATATGATATATAATGATGATTTGTGATGTTGGACTCTGTGGGCCTCTATAGGTCTTTTTTAGAACTGGAAAATGCATGTGTCAGCAACTGGTCCAGAAAGACAGAGGAAATTTCTAATACTCTGTGTCCTGATGCCCATGCTACACAGTGATTTTAATCAGTAGTGAACTAGTAATGCATGTGCTGGCTTGTGAATAGTGAAGTATTTTGGAATATATTGTAACTGATAGTTAGAAGGGCTTTACAGTGCCTGCAGCCCTTTTTTTTTTAATTTCTGAGATGATGGGATTGAGAAAGAGATATTTTGTGGCTTTCATGTAATAAGACCTCATTTATTTTTCCAAGTAACTCACCATGTTTGCTAAACTGGGGAAACAGACTGATTTTATTGACTCACATAGATTGCTTGCAGTTCATTTACATTCAGTGAAAGTTTTTTATTTGATCACAGTTTCTTGTTACCTTAAAAATGGGGAGATAATAAGGAATGCTGAAAGAACTTCAGAATGGCTCTCTTCTATGAACTTATGTTCTTTATAACTTAGAAACACTGAAGTTAGGTCTGTTGGAAGCTTAATGAGAGTAAATGGCTGTCTCTTTTAACTAGGGAACAAGAAAAGCCAAAGGCAACCTCTGTAGTGCAAAAAACTGTTGCCTCTGGTGCTTTTTTTGTCTTCTTTTTCCCTCCCATCTATGATGAGAAATTATACAAGGTTCAAGAGGGGGATACTATTTGCAGGTGTTGATGTTCCATGTAACTGTTGAGTGTTTCCCCTTCTGTGTATTGTGCCAGTTTTGCTGGTAGCTGGAGAAAGTGGAGAGGCAGGGATCTGGGGAATTTATGTTTCTGATTTAGCCTTGGAAGAAAACTTGAACTGCAAGACAGGGAGGGAGACCATACAGAGGAGCAGAAGGTATGAGCTGAAACATATTACTTGTTTTCCAATTTGTTTTTCAGCATGATCTGCTCAGCAAAGACAGGTACATTTTAAGGTACTTGAGTGAAAAAAAGGTGATCTTACAGGCCAGTGGAGGGGTTTTCTGCTTCTCTGTAAAAGAAATTTTCCTGAAGTGTGGTAAGAGGTGGGAGGACACTGACTTTGGCATAAGCCACAGAGCATCTCTTTCCCCTTGATATCATTTAAGAGTTATCACAGTGAAGAGGACAAATATTAATGCCCTGCAACAGGCAGTGCAGAAGGTCACTGATTTATTACCACTGACACTGAATATTCAGTAATGTCTCTGCCCAAAACAGCCATCAATCCCTTTCAAGGAGACTTCCATAGAAAGATACTTGAAAGCAGAGAAACAGGCTTGTATTGTTTCAGTGCTGTCCAACAAAGGAAATAGCTATTTTAAAGAGGAAATCTCAATTTTATTTTTTAGTATTCCTACACTGTGGTTCATGAAAGTCCAGAACAGTTCATCAGAAAAATTACTCTGGTGCATGGGTATATGGCTAAGCTAGCACAGGTAAAATTGGTAAGAACACACCATGGCAATATTCAACTCTTGATTAGCAGCCAGTTAGGGAATGAGGAAAGCCTTAAAAGAACAGAGAGCCCATCTGTTTATTTGCCATCTCCTGGGAAAATCTCCTCTTTTATACCAAACTTCTTCTAGTTCCTGTAACAGCCCTGCAACAAGGACATTTCTCTATTCTCTTTAACCCTGACCTTGTATTTGCGGGGTGCCCCGTGGCAGGAAGGAATGATGAATCTTACTCCATGTTCTTAGAAGGCTAATTTATTATTTTATGATACTATATTATATTAAAGAATACTATACTAAACTATACTAAAGAATACAGAAAGGATCTTACAGAAGGCTAGAAAAATAATAATGAAAACTCGTGACTCCCTCCAGAGTCCTGATGCAGCTTGCCTGTGATTGGTCATTAAGTCAATTCACATGAAACCAATGAAACATGCACCTGTTGGATAAACAATCTCCAAACACATTCCAAAGCAGCAAAACACAGGAGAAGCAAATGAGATAATATTGTTTTCCTTTTCCTCTGAGGCTTCTGAGCTTCCCAGGACAAGAATCCTGGGCAAGGGGATTTTTGCAGAAAATATGACGGTGACACCCTGACAGCATGGCTTCTGATTTTCTAAAATATCAGTGCTAAAATGGCATGTGTCCTTGGGGTCTATTTGCCTCGTGTGCTGAATGAGCAGGCCTGAGCCAGAGAGACCCCTGGCACAGAATTCCTGTCTGTATTGATGTTCTGAGGAGTGAAGCGATACCTGGGGTTGGTGATCTCCAGATGTAACAACTGTTACCTCCAGGGAAACACAGCCCCATTTCAGTGGTGTGTCCGCTGCTTCCAGTGTTCATCTGTTTCTAACTAGAACACTGGAAAAACTCTAGCAATACCATCCAGATGCCCAGAAATTTAATTATTTTGTGGCCATTTTTATAAACACCAGCTATTTCCATTTGTTTCCTAGTTCAAATGTCCTTAAATCATGTATTGCTCATTACTGGATAATATTGAACACTGAAGTAAGTGTGGGCATTTTGAGTGCAAGGACTCATTTTGGCATATGTACCAGAACATTGTGTCTGCATTTGGGGCTGCTGAGTAGGATACACAAAAGGAAAAATAGATTGATAGTCAGAAAAATACATGATGTGTAATGGTTGCATGGGAAAGACTGAAAAATAATGAATGAGATATCTTTATTAGAGAGAAAATATTCAGAATTTTCCTTTCTGTCAGTGAATAGCTCATGGTGGGAAACAAAATGAATTATCTTTCAGAAGTGAAGCATTGAGTTGCCTTCTGTTACATAACTGCTTGTTAGGTTTAGGGCCCTGTTAAAAATGTTTTCAAGTCTTAGTTACTTCACCAAGAATAACTGTTAAAATTTGCACTGCTTCAGAAGTTCCACTTAGATTCAGTTAAAACAGTTCTTTATTATGAAAGTGTGTAGTTCTATCCATCTCTTGCACACCTAGGGGAGCTCTTTACTAAATTTCATCCTATCACCCACTCCAAGACTGAACCCAGCTCCTGTGGGATGCTCTCAGCCACAACAATAAAGGTTTGGGGGAGCATAGAAGGAGCCTCTGTCTGAGGAAGCCACCAGTGGCGAGCACAGCCAGAAAATGAATCTCTAGCATGTCAGTCTTTGGTTTCTGTTTGTGGCAGAGTTAGCCATGGCTTTTTATAATGCATTTACAAGCTCCTGGTCAGGAGTAATCTCTTAATGTAGGAATTTTGGCTGTCAATTTGTTCTTCTGTATGATAAAATTGCTCCAGAACCCATGGCAAGCTCCTTGCCAGTCCTCAGGAGTCTATTCCTACAAACAAGATTAATCTTGCACTGACATCTTCATGTTAGCAACCATGGACTGTCTTCTGAAAAGCGAACATGAGTTGTTGCCAGTTCACATTTATATTTGCTGTTTCTGAAATACATTTTCTTCTTTCTATTTTAATTCTCCAAGATTTTCTGCAGCAAGAATCCCTCAGACAACAGAACCATTAAACTTCTAAAAAAAATTGCGAAGGAGCACTGTGTGGAATAACAAAAATATATTTGTGTCCTCCTGAAACTTGTTTATGCTGACAGGCTGAGTGAAAAAACTTTCTTTTCTTACTTTAAGATTCTTGATTATTGTAAATTGTTGTCAATGTTGATGATGGATTTCAACTAACAGTACTTAGAAATGCTACACACGGACTGCCAACTGCTGTGTTATTGTGTAAACCTTATTTCTTGAAGTTGTAGGTGTTGTTTGGTGCCCGTGTGTCTGCATGTTTGTATGTGATGGAAGGGAAGCAATGCTGCTGGGTGACTGATGTGGTTGGAATGCATCTTTTTATGTAATCAAAGAACTTGTCTCCTTCCTCCTCTTGCAGTTTTACATCTTTGTGTGTCCCTCTGTTTCATGAAGATGAAGAAAATGGTTGCATGTTTCCTTCTGCTATTTGCACACACTCTGCTTTCCACTGTCATGGCAAAGGATCTCCCTGGAAGACATTTTACTCGAAGAAGGGATGTTAACAGACAATCTCTACTGGGTAAGTTACACACAAAATACCCCAAACACCACTACCAAAGACTGTCTCAAACACAAACGATAAAAGGCATAAGCAGCTGGCCAAACCTTGGCTGAGTTACTCTGTAACAAAAAGGAGATTTCCATTTGCCAGCAGGTATGTGATAGTTTGTTGACCGGGTAGCAGCTGTTGAAAGAAGGTATTTACTTTTGGGGTACTAGATTTACTTTATGTAAGTGGTATTAAATAAATATTTGCTACCAGACTGTTGGCTTGAAAAAAAAAAAAGAAACAGCTTTGTTTTCAGTATTTAGAGGAAATAAGTGTTGGTCCATGGAGGTTCTGTCAAATGAACCTTTTACCATGCTGGAAAGTTTTACCTGTCTACATGTGTGTAATGTGCATAAAGATGATTGAATAGAAATCTGTGGCTATTGAAATGAGGCTTGTCATTACATTATTGATGATAATCCTTTTATTTTGTCAGATTTATTTATAATGAGTAGCTTATTTTATAATGAATATTTTTTTGTAATTTTCCTCCTTTGCCAAAAATCTTAGGACGGGGTGTATCAGTTTCAGCTTATGGGCTGTCATGTTTTAAAATATAAGGTTCATCTCTCTATTGTTGGTCATCACCTGTGCATCACCAAGCAGTCAACTTTTTTATTTCCTAACAGTTTGTGTCTTAGAATAACTGTCTGTTGCTAATTGTTTAAAGTAATTGTCAGGTTATGAGAGTACAGCATAGATGGAGTTTGGACACAGCCCATCATTAGGGATTAATTGATTCACATCAGTAGTAGATCTCATCAGATACCTCTCTCCAGCCACTGGGGATGGTAAGTGGGCTCCATAAAGGTCACCTAACCCAAGTGACCATGAGGAATGTGAAATGTCCTGCAGAAGATACATCAGGAAGAAAGAAAGAATATGGGGGAATACAGAGAAGAGCACCAAATTTTATCAGTGAAATGCTTGTCTAAATAAAATGCAATCCTTTACATGATGTAAAACTCCATAAAGTACCATTTACAATCTGTTACTTTAAAATGTTGATTTTCAATTCAACATTCAAATTGGGCAAATTTAAAACAAAAGATAACAGATTTCCATTTCTTATTCATCTTTCTCAAAACTAATAGATGCAGTCCTGAAACACTTCGGGTTCTGCTACTGAATGCTGAAAACCACAGCTCTGGAGTTCTAATCCACAAAAAACCATGGATATAGAACAACAAAAAGAAATACTCACATTCACACCTTACTTAACAAGAACCCCAACCTTTCTAAAATCCTAAATTCTAAAATGTGATTATATAGGAGCTCTTCCCAAATATTTTAGGATTCCTAGCAAATACCCTAAGGGAACTTATTACTTTAAGAAATGAACTGCCCGTCTCTAGAAAATGATTGCAGGGACAAGGTGTTATGTGGAGAAACAGAAAGTGTCACATTCCTTAGTTGCCATTTTCCCTGTGATTTTTTAAAAATTCCTTTTATAGCCTCTTTCAAATTTAAATAGTGGAAAATATATGAAAGGGTTACCAAACCAAAATGTGTAGAATAAATTATTTATTTCTTCTTTCAAAAGCCAAGAGATTTCTGGTCCCTGCATTTGGAAACCAGTGGATCTCTACTCAGTTTGGCATATGCAGGATGCAAACAGTTTTGGCTAAAGGAGCCTCTTCAAGATGTTAAATGATGCAAAAAACTTGGAACATTCTCTGAGCCAGCCCATAAAAGTACGTGGCAGTTTGGAGTCAGACTCTTGGGCCTTGCTCTCTGTTTCAAGAAATTAGGTCACCTGCTTATGTGCAGCAATGTATAGAAACAGTGGCATGGTAAAAACATGCCTCTCTGTAAAGAACAGAATATGTAAAGTGCCACTGTTCTGGAAAGTTGAGTGTTCCTTAAATGCCATGAGAGAGAACAGGGCCAAAACATGATCTCAGTGACATCAAGTAATAGACTTAATTAAATCCCTCCAGAATTCCAGCAACTTAACAGGGATTAGAAGTTGTCACATTCTATGTAGTGTGCATATTATAAGTAGTGGTGGTGATGACAATTGCTGCTGTTGTGTAAAGACTTGCTTGGCAGGCAAAATGGAGCAAAATAGCTGCAAAGAACCAACAAGTACCTGGAAAAGTAATAAAAATTAAGATTGGGGGTTGGATTTTTTATGGACGGAAGTCTCTTTTTCAGGACTAAAATTAAAGTTTATACTATGTAAGTATAGCAGTATTAAAATAATTTTATTCCTTTTATCTTCTTTTCACCATTTTTAAAACAAAAGTGTACTGCTGTGATAACTATTTACTGGTAAAATAACAGCAGTTTCCAAGTACAGAAGTAAAAGTAATTTTTCTAGGAGACTGACAAATTAAATAAGTAAAATGGAATGGATGAAAAATTCTGTGGGATTGTCCATATAGAGAGAAAAGTACTTGAGATCCAGGTTTAGGTGGATTTAATTTTTCATCAGCCATGCACTAATACTTCATAGATTTCTTAACAGTCTTGTTAGGTCTAATTGCATATACATTTTAACAAAGTCTTCTGGAGCAATGAGCTGTGTCTAAAAAGATATATATTTTTCTTATTCCTCAATTTTTCAACTAAATCTCAATGCATGTTGTTTTAATTTGGCAGGTCTTTGCATTGCTTATTGCTGTTTAAAATTATTATTGCTATAGCTAGTCATTTCTGTGAAAGGGCTAAAATATCTTGTTCAAGGACATATAGGAAATAGAGTTTTTGGAACTCTCATTATGTGGCCCTTGAAAGCCAAACTCCTTTGCAGGTTTTCTTTTATGAACCACTGAGTCAGACTTCCAAAGATTAGAAACTTGTCAATCGTGCCAAATTAGTTAACTTTTAACATTTTCTTAAGTCTTTCTTGCAGCATATTAGATATGCATGTATTTCAAGTAATAAAAATTTGTATTATATTGCTGGAAGATGCTGTTTTCATGCAGCTGTATCTATGTTTTAAAGAATTGTTTCCATAGTTGTGCAAGGTCTTGTGAAACAACAGAAAGATGTAGGATTGTCAGTTTCTCTTTTCTGTTGCAGATAACAGTCACCTTTCCCCTTTTCTGAGATATGAACTAAATGTTGCCTTCTTTTTCCCCTCATCAGTACTTTGATCCAGAGTTTGGATCAAATTTGGCTTATCCTGACTTGTGAAAGGAAAATAATATTTTGGTTTTTTCTAAAGAAAAGCAGTGAAATGCTTGCTACATGGTTATAAAGATAAAATTCTGTCTGTTAGATTAGCTGATTCCCTTCAGACACAATGAAATGACCTTCTGCACCTAAACAGACTGATGAAGAGCAAGGTCATTTGTCCAGAGTGGTGATTTCCATGCCGTGTTTGCAAGGCCAGTGAGAGGTCCACAGCACCCTTCAGCAGGTTTAATGTCTAAAAGCAACATGCATCCAGTCTTTGTAGATCCAAGATGCAGTGCCTTTTTGGTGTTCGAAGTTGTGAGATTTTTTTTCTGAAGCAGATTTGGGACTTAGGCCCTACTGCATCTTAAAAATATATGACAAAACAAAGCAAATTAAAATTCCCACATTGTAAAAAAAAAAAAAACCACAAGTGTTTGTGTTTGCTTTTTTTCTTGATTAACTCTGTTCTAATAAACTGGGCATGTATTTCATTTCATATGGGTATACTTTGGAAAGATCTGAAGCGAATGCCTGAAAGCTGTAGTGAATACAGTGAAAGCTAGAATGTAGAATACTGTTCTAAGCAATGACATTCTTTCTGTTCCTTAGGAATATGAAACATGCAGCTACATGATTTTGAAAATAACTGTGTAAGGACAAAAGCTAATTTAGGGGGCATTCCTTTAGATATTACATGATACCAGAAGAAACAACAAAAAAATTAACAGATACTGCACAAAATTAAAACAGAAAGGAAAGGAGGCCAAGAAGGAAATGTACTTGGCTCCTGTTCAATGGAAGCTGCTGCAAAACGCAAATGCCTCTGTCTGCGTTAAATTATATTTTGCAACAAAATATACAATGATTTGTCTCTTGCTTGTATATGTATGATTCCACTAATAATATGAAGTAATAGGAACTATGAAGTTTATGAATCACTTGCTACATCCAGTTAAAACTAATCCAAGGATTATTATCTTCAACCCCGTTCTTAAACTTGAGTGTAGGTAACTTTAGGACTGAAGACATTATCAGGTTAAACATTCTGAGTTATTTTAGCAGCAGATTAGAAGGAAAAGTATGTGATAAAAGTGAGCCCAACCCATCATGCTTCTGTAGAGTGCAGATAAGATTCCTGTTTCATTTTGGTTTAATTCATTGTATATTTATACAGTAAGAGCTGACCAGAGATCTCTAAATTCTGCTAATGTGCTGTGTTGAGCCAATGTGGGATGCTTTCTGCTGTAAGGAGCTAATCACAACCTCAATGTATGGATGTGTTATTTCTTCACATAAATGCAAGCCTGACAAGTTTTATGTCCTCAGATATAATCCTGTCAGAAAGTAAAATTATTGTAACTGAAATCTGTACTGCAATTGAAATGAGAATTATGTCACAGTAACTACATCATGTGCTAGACATACTGTACTGGTATGGTACTGGGGGAGATGAAAACTCTTCCATGCGGCAGATGAAGGTAGGAAGTGATTGCAAATTACATCCTTTGAATTACCACATAAGTAGTTAAAATACAAGCAAAATCCTAGCCAAGCTTTTGTAAGGATACAGGGTAATCAAATATCTATCTATTTATTTACCTATCAGTTTTCTCTTCAAAGCATGATGTTGTCATATAAATTGGAACACATTATATTTGGAAAGAGAGCAAGCAAAGCATTTTACAGACAGCAAAATCTCCTGGTTTTTCCTTCTGAGGCGTGTAGATAGATACTGCAATCATTGTGTCTCAAGGCAATATTAGCAATGGTGTGTTTTGCTTCCCAGTAGTGCTTGTTTCAATAGCTGAGAGGTCACCCATGAACTTTATTCTGACTCTCAAAATTTCAACTTTCATCCTTATCTCTCAGCTGTTGGCCTCTCCCCTCCCAGTAGCTGCTTTTTCAGATTCTGGGGTTTTTGCTCAGTAGAACATCCTCTCTCTGTGGCTTTGAGGCTTTGTAGCATGGTTTGTGCTAACCATGGCTGTGCCTCCCCAGCCCCTCACAGAGGTCCGAGAGTCTGAGCAAGAGAGATCTGATCAGCAACCACATCCCTGCCCAGCCAGTTGTTCCTGCAGCAGCTGTTATGCCTTGAACAGCCCCAGCTAATGAGGGACTAGCTGGGACTGTGACAGACCTCAGGGATTTATGTTCTGATCTGAGTATGCTCATCTGTAGCCAATTACCACGGAGATCAGAAAGTTTGGATTTTGGTCTGTGCTAGCAGTTTTTAACCACAGAACAACATTCTGCTTGCCAACTCTTGTATTTAGTATTCATTATCGATTTTCATGTGTTGAAATCACATTCACTTGTAAGTCACCTGTGGGGTATTTATGTAATTTAAATTATATGGAGTATAATTTGATTTCCAGCATCACAAGAAATTATATTGTATTTCTTTAATGTGTATTTCCTCTATCAAAGCTTTTTCCCTCCTTCCTCTCGTCTTTCTTTGTTTTGTTTTCTTATTTTTAATTTACCCCTCCCCCACCCACTTTTCTTCTTTTCCCTTTTTGAAGGTAATTTGTAATATTTCCACAGGATGAAAGAATATCTGCTGTTACAGAAAAAAACTTGAGTCATGAACTAAACATCAAATGATCTTTGTATTTCTGAATTTGTTTGTTACCACCCCCTCAAATTACTGTGAAATACCATTTCTGTTTGAAAAAAAGTTTGCCTTGAAAAAATTCAGTGAGGAACATTACTGTGAGTAAAAAAACTGTTGTTATGAGTATACTCTCAAGGAGCTCAAAGCCTCCTCTGTGTATTATGTCTTGAAGAAAAATCAGGCCAAAAGAAAGAACACTGATATTCAGCAGTGTGGTGGTTTTGACTTCATTTTGAGCACTTCTTAATTTAAAAAGTACATATGTGCAAAATTAGTTTGAAATTCATGGAAATAGTATTTGCACGACTTCAAGAACATTTCATTTTATAGGCGTGAGTGGGTGATCAGACACTACTGTGGATGAGGACAACATACTCTAAATTGCTTTAGAACCTTGAAGACACCATCTTATTTACGTACTGCTGAAGCAGAAGAACTGCTGGTTCACCAGTGGACATGATGTCCCACATGTTTTGGGAGACAGGGGGAATGGTATACAGCATTATATCCTCATGCTGTTTCTGAATTTGTTCTGGAAAATAATCTAATTCTTAGACTGTTACCAATAGATAGAAATATGTGGTTTCAGGTCAGCTGATCAATGAGTAATGCTGAGGTTGCTAACAGCTTTCCCCATAAACAAATACATGGACAACTTTAAAAAAAAGTATCTATAAGAGTTTTTAAAAGGTTAGGCTAATGTCCTGAAAGCAGGACACCACAAACTCAGTAAGGTTGCATTTTTTCTCTAGATTGTCTGTGCTGCTACTAACAATTGTTTACTTTCTGTATCCATTCTTTCTCTAATAATTTCTGTGTCACCAGCAGCACCCTAAGTAGCTGAGGTAAGATAGGAGTCTCAGATCTTCAAGCAGAAAGCTGCAAAGATCACATTCTCCCACACAATCACCTTTTTCGTGTTGGTTGTGATTTGATATTTTACAGGTGAGTGCAGGAAAAGAGTCACAGAGTAAAGTGCTTCCAGGCTGGCTGTGGGAAGAGGATACAAAGTAGCATTACTGTGCAAACCACGAGTTTCCTCATCGTGGCTCAGAAAATGAATTCCTCATCTCTCGTGGGTGTAAGCTATCCTTAACTGAGAGCACATAACATTTGTTTCTGTCAGAGAGTGGGTAGATTTTCATGTTGCCATGTGCATGGGGATATCAGGATACTTTATCCTTCTGTGCAGGTGTTCCCCTGCCTGCAAGGAAAACAACCTGCTCCCTGGTTGCCCTGACCGTGAAAGCAGGTTTGGCTCCTGTCAGGAAACCCAACAGTTTCTGTCTCAGAGCAGCTGAAATATGCAGAAACAACTAAGAAACTTGAGACTGTCCTTACGCCATACTTTGGCTTCATACCAGAGAAGCACCAGTATAGGTAAAGAAATGAAGAAATACTATGAGTCAGTTCTGGTTCTTTGGATTTAGAGAGACTTAATGTTAATAATGACCTTGTTATTTTGAAAAGTGTGACAGGGAAGGAATAGAAATAGTGAGGTGAAATGAGAACAAAGTAATATACTACTTTAGTCACTGTAGTGACTAATAATGAAGCATTTGCATGTAGAAGGAAAAGGAAATCTCTGGACAAGAGCCTCCTGCTGTATAGTTGTCCCAGAAATTTTGGAAGTTCAGAAAAGATTTTGTCAGAGGCAATAAAGAAGTGTCTGGAGGCTGTGTTCCATTTAGAGATTGTTCCCAGATGAAGAAATTTGTAAGAAAAAATGGGTGAGCTGCCAAACTCATAATGAATATTTGGGTTAGGGCCATAGGCCTGTGTGTTTGGGGAAAGATTCACAGCAAGCATGGGGCCAGAAAGTACAGGGGCAGGTCTTGGATCCACGGCCTGTCCCAGAGCTGGGAAGAGGTGGTGTCACCTGCAGAACCAAGAGCAGCATGTATGTGTGCTAGGGAAGGGATATTGGGCAGTTTCTAATGTTTACTTCAGGAACTAGGTATGATTATATGTAATATAATATGTATATTAAATATACATATATATATTATACATATTCATATGTATATATGAAATATACATATTCATATAAAGATATTTTTACATTAAATGTACCATACCATACTTTGTCCATCTTTAAATTAAATGAAAAAAAACCCAAAAGGAGTGAAAGCTAACTTGCTCAAAATGTCTCACTAGAGACAGAAGTGCTTGGAATTAAATGCTCTTCTTCATTTATTCTTTGCAACAATCACAATCAGGAAATGTTTTTCCCAAAACATTTTGCACTTGGTATGTTTATGAATGAATTGGAAATTTGCCTATTATTTACCTGTATAATTTTATATAGTCTATAATTTTATAAGATTAAACCTTCTTGATGAACTAGAAAATCTTTTGGAATTATCTGACAACACATCAAACACAATCTTTCTGGCTGGATATTTATCTAGGGAAAACCAGAAATATGGCTCAATAAAAAAATATTTGACACCCAGGAAATTCATACATCTTTTAACAAATTTTGTAGGAGTTATGAAGAGATTTATAAGGAAAGAAGTTGTAAAAAGAAGACGAGCAGGGCAAATGAAATAATAAAATGGTAAAGAAAGAAGAGACATTTAGAAAGAAGTTGTAAAATATGCTAAGAGGGAGAATAGTTCTCTCCCCCTTTTATTTACTTTTCAGTAAAAACTTGTTCTGTTACTCAAAGATTAAATCTAAAAATAAACCTGGTGTTACTGCTGGCAGTGTTACAGGACATGTAATTATTGTATGTGCATTACTGGGGAGTGAGCTAAGAAACAAAAAATATTAAAATTACCATTAAAGTCTGCTCAGGCAATAATTATTCTATGATCTCATTTTTTCTTAACTCTTTTTGCTTGAATTGTCATACTCTATAACATCTTCATGGAGCTAATATTTACTTGTTATAGATTACTTTTTCAATATGTAAACTTGGTTGTAGTGTTTACCAAACTGAGCTGACCTCCTTTTGCTTTGCATACAACAATAGCCTTCTTTAACATTTATCCATTCTCATCCATTAGGATAAAGACAAATAAGTAATATCTAGATTAAGAGAAAGGAAAAAAAATTATTAAGGGGTCATAAAGATGTAGGACAATACCAGAAAATAACTAACTCATTTTTGAACAAGCATTTTTTTCAAGACAACCACCTTGCAAACACTTCTGAAAAATGACCATCTAAAACTTGTGTCTTTGAATGTGTTCAGTTTGAATATCCACAGATGGAAATGTTTGAGGAAATGAAACAGTGCTGGGCACATTCTTGCACATTGGAACCTCCCCCATTATTGTTGCTGTTAGATGGCTGGAGCTGTCTGTGACCCACAGAAACTAGGCATCACCATGCATGATTCAGAAGGTACAGAGAATAATCCCTGCAGGGATTATTCCCAGGAGGCCTCTTGCATGCAGCCACTCTGTTTGAGCAGGACAGTGAGTTTAACACTGTGGATGGAGCCAGGTGGGCTCTGAGCTTAGCTGGTGCCTCAGACTGCTCTCTGGCACTGAGACCAGCGATACAACGTGGCCTGCTTCTCTGCTGGGGAATACCCCGAGCTCACAGACCAGTTCTGTCCACAAAAGATGGATCCCTGGTTCATGCTGTATCATGCCTGAGGACTGCTTCAGAAAATAAGAACTGCCCTCAGACTACAGTATCAGGAACTGTCCTAATGATTTAACAGTCTAGAGGAGTCAATTTGAATGCCCAAGAAAGCTCCCTAGTGCTACTTTAGTTGTATTAAGGGAATGTAACATTAGTGAAAAATGAGAGGATAGAAACATGCTCTCAGACACAGAACCTGGATGGGTGAGCAAAATCAAAGCACTGTGAGCTTTGTCAAAGCCAAAGCAGGCTCAGCATAATTTGCCTTGAGAAAGGAATAGAAGGAAACCTGCAGTCATCAGATAAAATGATTTAACTAACTTTTCAGCTTTAGAGGAAATAAGGATGCTCAGTATTATTTTAAGCCTTGTTTTATGAATCTCAGTAATTGGATCCTAGCTGGATTCTTCCCAGTAGAACTGAAATTTCCTTGCATTGTTAGTGTTCCAAAGGTGGCATCACTGTGGCTGTCATTTACAAAGTAGATACTGAGTAAAGAAGGAGAACATATTTACTACTGGCTTGTCTTCCCTTTCCTTGCTTCCCCTTTGGATAATACAACCCACACTGAGGGTTTTTTTTTTAACTTTTGTGTTGGCAATAAAAGACCTCTGCTGACTTAGAAGTAGGTTTATGGATGAGTAGCTCTTTTCAGTGAGTAAATTTTCATAAGAGTGAAAGGGAATTACTTTTAGTTATGAAGATGTTTGTCAAAATTGTGAGAAAGTTCACTGTTGAAAATGAGAGCTGGTCAGAGAAGAGATTTTAGTTTACAGGACAGAGAAGCATGTAACTGCTAAAAAGCTATCACTGAAAATTTATCTGAGAGGATGAGTGTTTAGATCTGTCAGTCATTACTACTGATTGCCACTCCTCAAAATACCACCAAGCTGCATTTTTTATCTGTAGAAGAGTAACATAATATTTTTCATTGAGCCCAAGTTAAATCAACTTAAATAATTACAGCGTTTAAAAAAAAATTCATACCAAATCAGAAGACAAATATTTTAAATACATCTTTATTTGGAAATGTTTTATTAAAAGTTTCTATAGATAGTACTTTGCTGGTTGAAGTAGTTTTGAAAAACATTGTGTTTCATTCATCTTAATAGATTTTTCTAAAGTAATTCAGCACAGTGTGATGTGTTTCTGTCCACCAAGGCTCTCTGGGCTTTTTCCCACCAAGATTCATTCCAGACTTCAGAATAGACAAATGAGTCTCTTCAGACTGGGATCCAAATCTCTATATTCCAATTAAAAGGCTTCAACACCATGGCTGTAATTCTGATTTGATTTCACAGAATGGACAAGGTTGGAAGGGAGCACAGTGGGTCATCTGGTCCAATCTCCCTGCTCAAGCAGGGCCATGCCAGAGCACATGGCACAGCATTGTGTGCAGATGGTTCTTGCTTATCGCTAGTGAGGGGCACTCCATCACCTCTCTGGGCAGCCTGATCCAGTGCACCCACACAAATAAAGAAGATTTTCCTCATGGTCAGGTGGAACTTCCTGCCCATCAATTTCTGCCCACTGCCCTTTGTCCTATTGCTTGGCACCACCGTGAAGAGCTGGGTCCATCCTCTTGACACCCTCCCTTCAGAGACTGATGGACATTGATGAGGTCCCCTCTCAGTTGTCTCTTCTCAAGGCTGAACAGGCCTAACTCTCTCAGCCTTTCCTCATAAGAGTGATGCTGCAGTCCCCTCATGACCCACTCCAGCTGCTCCATGTCTCTCTTGTGCTGCGGAGCCCAGAACTGGACACAGCACTCCAGATGGTGCCTCACTTGGGCTGAGTAGAGGGGCAGGGTCACTTCCCTTGACCTGGTGCCAATGGTCTTCCTAGTGTGGCCCAGGATATCTTTGGCCTTATTGGCCACAAGAACACAGTGCCAGCTCATGAACATTTTATTGTCCTCCAGGACTCAGATCCTTCTCTGCAGAGCTGTTTCCAGCAAGTCATGCCTGTCCTGCACTGGTGCAGGTTGTTCTTCCCCAGATGCAGGACCCTGCATTCACCTCTGTTGAGTTTCAGATGGTTTTCTCTGCCCATCTCTCCAGCCTGCTGAGGTCATTCTGAAGGGCTGCTCAGCCCTCTGGGCTATCAGCCGCTCCTCCCAGCTTTGTGTTGTTGGGGAACTTGTTGAGGAGGCCTCTGCCCCTTCACCCAAGTTATTGAAAAAGCTAAACAATACTGGGACCAGTACTGATCCCTGGGGGACACCACCAGTGACAGGCCTCTGACTAGACCTTGTGCCAAACCAAACCAAGCCACATCTCTGTCCACATCATCCACACTTCCTGAGTTTGCCCATGAGGGTTTTGTAAGAGACAGTGTCAAAAGCCTTGCTGAACTCTAGGTGGACAATATCCACTAATCTCCTCTCATCCAGGCAATCGTTTCATCATAGACGGCAATCAGGCTGGCCAAGCATGATTTACCTTTAGTGAATCAATGCTGGAATCTTTTAAGGGAAATAAAATAGCATCCATTTTACCCTTCTCCCTTATCTGTCCTTCCCCTCATGTGCACACACATATTCTTAATCTTTTTTTCTGTAATTTTCCTTCTTTCCTCTTGGTCTGCTCCCACAAATCATAACTTAGCATTATCTTCATATTGCTGAAATAATTCATTTTATATTAGTAAAGATAATTTGTAATTTTTTATATATAAGGTAATTAAGATAATAAGGTGGAAAATAGTTATGTCAGGATATCTGTATCCCATTAGAACTGGAATTTTGTTTCTTCTGAGCTTGGCTTACATTCAGCCTGCTCTGAATTTGAAAGAATAAGCAACCCGAGCATATTCCTACGCTTATGAATAAAGCTGTACTGTAGACTGCACATGAATAAATCCAGGCAGTCATTTTTATTGTCATTAAAGAGCATTTTTATTCTATGCCAAAAAGTGTTCTTGGTAATCTATGAAAGAGGCTTCTGAGTTAACAAGTGAAAACAAGCATCTTTCTCACCCCCTGCCTTGGCAGAAGTGCATGGTGAGTGTTCGTCAGCAGTCACAAGCGAATTTGTTTAAAGGACAGTCTACAGAGAGATGTTTTCCCAATTGAGTCCTTGATTGGCCCATTTGTACTAGTGCAGTATGGCATGTCCTTTGATTGTACAGTCAGACACTGCTTTTCCACCAAACATTAACTAGTGCCTTGTTCACTGTACACGATGGATGACAGTGTGCTGGGAATTGAATTGGGTTTGGCAATACAGTTTGGAAACTACTGATTAGGGGAGTCTCATCTTAGTAAAATAAGGATGCCACTACAGTCTGATGAGCATTCTTCCCATCTTTAATCTTTCAAGCTAGGTATACAAACACAACTAAGAACCTCACAGGTTTATTCATAGCCACAGGAATTTAGGAAGATGAGCAGACACAATGATTGAAGCCATAGGTATATCTGACCCTATGTTCTGACTCTGACAGAGGTCAAAAGTAGGTGCATGTGGAATAATTTAAGGACAAGAAAATGCCACCTGCAGTTATTCCCTGAACTGCAATGCTTTTATGATGCAGGGATTTCCTAATTTGGAGGAGTCTCTGGTATACACATTAAACCTCTGTTGATTTCTTTTCATCAGCATCCCATCAAAGTCCTTTTTCCACATGCTTTTTCTGTGGCAAGTTTGATAGCTCAACTCACAGGCTTGTCTCAAGCTGTCATGTGCCAGCTTCTTGTGAATGGTCAGTCTCTATCCATTCTCATCATGCAACTCATGAATGTATCTCATATTTCTCATATTCTTTCAGAAAAGTATGCTGAGCAGAAGCCAGAGGACGTACCCAGAGTCCCAGAAAGCTCTTAGTATTCCTACAAGACAGCCAACCATCACTTCTACTGCTATCCCTGATAGCTTGGCCTGCCCATCTGTGCCATAATCAGATATAGACGTACTCTGTCTGTAATATTTCTGCTTCAGTGATTCTTGGAATAAAAATCTTCTGAAAGCTGACATAGATTTCAGGGAGTGTTCAGTATGAGTGTTTTTTTGGCTGAGTAGAGTGCCACTGCAGACAACAGGGCTTTCTCTCTGATGCAACCATATAATTTCTCTGTGATGCTGAGCTAGTCCAATACATGAAACTTTCCCCAGATGGGTATTAATTACATGCTTGAAATCATGACATTTGATTTGTAGAACTGCTGAGCATTCACAGCTGCAGTTGACATCATTGAGAACAGTACTTTGTACATGCAAAGTGCTGCTTAGTGCCAACTTCCTTAAAAAATCAGTCCCTTTCTTATCAGTGCAATTAACAGATGTTTTTGACCTGTATTTCTTTGTGTTCTATTTCTCTGTTTTTAATGAAACACTTATATCCTCCTGATATACTTGTCACAGTATTAGATTTCTAAATTTTCAGGCCCTGCCACATAAAGCATCACAGTGCATCCACTTAAATAGTTAACTGTCATTCAGCGAGGATTTCCACTCTTGCATGGGGAGTGAGGTCAAAATCTCAACAGTGACAAAACAGGGTAATGCACAAGTACCTGAAGAGTGACATTTGACAAGGGCATGTAGTGGTAGGACAGAAAGGAATGAACTAATAATAAACTAAAAGAGTCCAGGTTTAGATTAGGTGTAGGGAAGAAATTCTTTACTTGAACAGATTGCTCAGAGAAGTTGTGAATGTCCCATCCCTGGCAGTGTTTAAGGCCAAGTTGGATGGGGCTTTGAGAAACCCAGTCTAGTGGAAGGTGTCCCTGCTTACGGCAGGGAGGATTGGACTACATGATCTTTAATGCCCTTTTCAACCCAAGCTCTGTGTGATTCTTTCTCACCATTCCACTGCCATTAACCATTCTGGGCACTTACCTCACACACACACACACACATACACACACAAAAAAAAAAACATATAATGATAAAGTATCAGGACATTTTTATTATATACTGGAGAACAAATTTATATTGCCCAAGTATTCTTAATTGTGCTTTGTCCTATTTTTCCTGAATTTTCACAGCACTTGTCAGAGTTTGTTTAGACAGTAAACCTGAACCTATTTGCCTTTTGAAATTGTAAAGTACTGTTTTTGCATTTTCCTTTTAGAAAACTCTTGCAACAACAAACGTCTGGACCTTGTTTTCATCATTGACAGCTCTCGCAGTGTGAGTCATTATGACTTTGAAAAAGTGAAGGAGTTCATTTTGACCATCTTGCAGTTTCTGGACATCAGCCCTGACGCCACGCACGTGGGTCTGATTCAGTACGGCAGCACCGTCAAGCAGGAGTTTGCACTGAAGACCTTCAGGAGGAAGCAGGACATCGAAAGAGCCGTGAGGAGGATGATGCACCTCTCCACTGGCACCATGACTGGACTGGCCCTGCAGTATGCAGTGAACATTGCATTTTCAGAGACAGAGGGGGCTCGACCTCTGAGGCAGAATGTGCCCCGAATTATCATGATAGTGACAGATGGGAGACCTCAAGATCCTGTGGCAGAGATTGCTGCTAAAGCGCGTAACTCAGGAATCCTAATTTTTGCTATTGGAGTGGGAAGAGTGGATATGAACACTCTGAAGTCCATTGGGAGTGAACCACATGAAGAACATGTGTTTCTGGTTGCTAATTTCAGTCAGATTGAAACATTGACCTCTGCCTTTCAAGATAAACTTTGTGGTAAGGTTTTTATCTATAGATTTGAATATATAGATGAAAGTGAAACAGAAAAAATAAGCATTATCATTAAACTTTTTTTTTTTACATGAAACCTTATCTGTTAGAACATATGTATTGAAGGGAGATTAGCCAAACAATATCCAGAACAGCAGTCACACACATGGGGAAAACTCATGCTACTTTTAAGTGCCATAAAAATTATTTCATTGCTCGTGGTCGTAAGCAGTTAGGCAAACATGCATATAATGATTTTCCTATTTATTACATAATAGCAATAAATTTATTATTTATGATATTTGAATATTAGTTAAGTTTTTTCATCTCTTCATTTTAAGAGTGGTCTCCCTTAGCAGTGAAACTTTTAACTGCTGGAGAGTCTTTCAGTTATTTAAATAGTCTTGAGAGTCCATGAATTCCTCTTCCAAAGCTTACATACGAATTCTATGCAAAGAATCATTTCTGTATATGTCTTGTGACTGGAGGTGAAACACAGACTTAGCAGGTTTTGTATTCCATCTGTTTTAAATACAGGAAGTTAGGAAAAGCCTTTACAGTGACATTATTTATTAATCCAATGAGGTAAATATTTAAATAAGCATTAACTTACAATAGAGATATCACTTCCATCTGTAATTCCCTGATAAGGAATTACCTTTTGCAAATATCATGGCATTTGTAATTAATTTTATTTTAATCTATGTGCTTGGTAGACTTTTTCATTTATTCCTGAGATAAATGTGAAAATATTTCCTGCAACTTTGACCTTTAGCTGATGTCTTTTCATTAGAATCCAGAAAAAGAATGCAGGATAAGATTAAATGATCACTCATGTCTAGGGATGCTTTTGCCAGGAAAGAAGTGCAGCTTATTGTAAGGATAGTCTGGAGGATTTTCCTTACTTGATCTTTTCCAAAATTGTTTCAAAGAGCAGCTGAACTGTCTCAGCAGAAAACACCAACAGAGACAGTCATCAGATAATAGATTTTTTCCCATTTCTTCCTTGCTGTATTATTATCTGGCATAGTAGGATATATTTAAAAACCAAGAAAGAGTAAACTAATCATGGATTCAGAGTTTAAATGGAATGTGCAGCAAATGCTGATTTTTTAGATTTTGTTTTAGAAACAAATCCCATACAAATAACATTTACTTGGTTGGGATTTTTTTCTCACTGGGCCATATCCAATAAGTTTATTAGAGTTTTTAGCTCACTTTTAATCAAAATTATGTGTTCCTCAGTGAAGCCACCCCCCACTGCTGATGGAGGACTATGGAGGTGACAAGGATAGCAGTTGCCTCCTGCCCCCAGGAAATGCCTCCACAGGATTTGCTGTGCTGAGAATTCAAAGTGAGATCCTAAGACATGTTTAAAAACTCAGATCCAGGTTCAACAGAGAGTTTAAACTGTTAGATTCATATGGATTTCAACATAAGGTGCTAAACTGGAGATAGGATCCATAACATTTTATTTGCTCTTGACTGTGAAGCAGCATTCAGCTTGATGAATTTCAAGAGAGTAATTCTAGGAAGCAGAGGCTATGGTTGCTCTCTTGAAATTCATCATTCCTCCAAGAAATGTGGTTAGTTTAAGTCCTCCCAGGTGTGGACCCAGAGGCAATATCAGTAGCTGAGTGGAACATCTGGACACCTTGTTTCTTTGCTAAAGCAATTGAAGGCACCCCTGTGGTCAAGCCTTCTGGAATGCTGTCTGCTGGGCTTCGTGTTGTGGGAAAAGACCTTGGCCCCTGAGCTGTCCTTGTGTCTGAATCACCCTTGTGTCTGTGGGAATGTCTTCATGGTTCCTGTGGTGACAAGAAAAAACCATGCCTAAATGGTGAAGCTTTGTGGGGAAAACAAGAAGTAAGCCAAATTAGCCACTGCTTACTACTGGATGGGGGAGACTACTAAGTACCCAGGACCTATATTCTCAGAAGAATCCCTGTGAACTGTGATCTATTCTGTTAAGTCAGAGGTTCCCTACAGTTGCTGCCCCTGATTGTTAAAGGTTTGGGGGTATCAGAAACACCAGATGAAGCCAGGACCCCTTTTTATTACTAGTCAGTAAGGTAAAACGGAAGCAAGGAGTATCCTAGACAAGAGTTGAAAACTCAGAAAATGTCACTGGAAATGGGAACAGAATCCAGGAAAGGAGATGGAGATTAGATGAAGTGTGAGAAAGACAGGACTTGGAATGGAGCAATCAGGAGCAGATAAAGTCTTTATTATATTCCTGTAAAGTAAATAGCAATGTCATCCCCATTTTACACTGGAGGAATGGAGGAAGAGAAACAGGGTTAAGTTTGTCAAAACTAACTTAATATTTGACTCTACCTAAAGTTACCTCCACTAACTTTAAATATTTGACTCAGTGCAATCCCTGATGTGATTTTCAGGCATGTAACATTTTTGGACTAATACAACATGTTATTCACAGCTCTACAGCCATCACTTGCACTCTTGCAAATCCAGATTCAGGTCTCTATCTGAACAGTTACAGTGTGAAGGCTGATGTTTCCTTGAAGATACTGATACTATTGTCTTGCCCAAAATCAAATAAGGACCCTGTGATATAGAGATAAGATCTTAGTCACAACAAGACTCAAAATCAAATAAGGACCCTGTGATATAGAGATAATATCTAAGTCACAACAAGGCTCATGTTCAGATTCCTTAACTATGAGATCACCCTATTACCTTCCTATGGTCACCAAACACCTCCTGCAACAGATGAGGTTGCAGAAATCATTCAGAGAGCAGACTCCACCACAGAAATCAGACTAATGACCAGAGTATCACTGCTTTGAAATGGGAGTAACAGAAACACTTCAGAATATGTACACTGTACTTGTGTGGTAGATGGGAAGATCGGTAACAGACAGCAACAATGTGCACTCAGAAGGAATGGGAGTTATTGGAGTCATTGAATGCTTTCATTTTCAGAATGACAGAAAGATGACAAGACAAGAAGTCAAAGTAGGTCTGTGTTCACATAAATAAAAGTACTTGAGAAGATTTATTATGGGAGAAATTTGTGAAATCCAAGAAGCTGATTAAGAGATTAGGGAATTGTGGTGGTTTGTGTGTTAGCAATAAATACCTAACTCTAGTAACCGTGCCAAAGGGCAGATACATAGTATATATCTTAAAATCACGTGTGGGTTTTTTCCACAAGTACCACACCTATCAGGTTAAGATACTTTGCAGGCTTCTGTTGTGGCTTTTAGAAGATTACTGTCAATATCTATTCCATAAATTTTACTATAGTTTTGTCGACCTAGCGCATTAGGAACACACCAATCCCTGATTGCTGTTGAGGAAAATAGATACTTTTCCACAGAAAGTTCTCTGAGAAGTAATTCACTTATATATTATGGAGATTACATACAAGCAATGCTGCAGTGGAAAAAAAAAAAAATCAGATTTCTTAATCCCCAAATACTGCTCTGGAGAAAAAGAGTTCAACAATGAATGAATGGGCCTTCATTCTTTTTCTCTTTCATTGGCTGTCTGCTGCATTTTAATATCTGCTATTAGAGACATAAAATACAAACAGAACAAAAATAGACTCAGAAAGACTTACAATCTGGAGGGTAGCTCAACTCAGCTCCTGCATAATGAATCTTGGAGATGCATATCCTCAATGTCGTCATGTATTACTTGCACATTCCTCAACATTAATAACTAAGCAAGCAAAACAGTGTCTTCATTAAGTTGTTTTTTAATAATTCTTCTTTATTATTGTGTGGTGATTTTCTTCATGCAAGAAATTGAATGTCCTCTAAATCACCTTACATTTAAGTTTCACTTATTTTCTAAAGTTGATTATAATAGGTTTGTTTCATTGTCTTCATAGGGCCACCAAATGATTAGCTTTTTGAAATACTCCTTTGTGTATTTTTATTTTCTTAAGATCTCATTTTTTATCTTTACTAGCTACACTTAATTTGAAATTTCTGAGTTACTTCACTAAAATTTTCAACATCAGGTTTTTTTCAGTTGTGACCATAAGTAATTAGGACCAGCAGCTAATAATGTTTTCCTTTTTTTCTTTCAGTGCCTCATATGTGCAGCATAGTTGAGCATCACTGTGATCACTTCTGCATAAACACCCCTGGCTCCTACTTATGCAGATGTAAACAAGGATACATTCTGAATGCTGACCAGAAGACTTGCAGCAGTATGTTATCTTTCTTTTCTCTTTCATACTCCCAAAAAGGGTTTAACATCACTCACCCTTTCTGTTGGGGTCATAAAGAACTGAGGTCAGTACATTTTAATGATAATCATCAGAAAGTGTCTAGAAAGGTGAAGTTGTAATTCTTTTTCTTGCTTTAAGTGAAGTTCTTACAAATCTTTCTGAAGTATATCCAGCTGAATTTTATACACAACTCTGCAGAGGTACACTGTAACTATATGAAGTTACATTTTAATTTTATTGGTATTTTAACTTCAACAATTAAAAACAACCAAATCAGTAACTTTATAATTTCAAATGAAGTGAATTTATATACTTTACTAATTTGTTCAGCTAGCAACAGTACTAAAAGGTACTGAATGGTGCAATAGACCCTATACTAGAAAACTGTGAAATAACCTGACATTCTGAAAAGCTCTTTCTAACTGCTGGTGGAAATATAACGGTTTGCAACCTTTTAAAGAATGGTTTCAGAAGACTTGCTTGTGCTCTCATTCCTCTCTTTAAAAGAGAGGAATTTTTCAGTTTTGAGTAATTGGCTGTATAGTTTATAATAACAAACTTTATTTCCCTTTAATTTTGATTTTTGTGATCAGTATTTTGTTAGTGCATTTTAAGTTATTTCCTAGTAATTAACAGCAATTTACATCAGGGGGATATGTCAAATTTATTTCTGTATCCACCTTATTTTAAAGACATTATCTAACACTATATTTAATTACTTGTGGAAAATGTACGTGCTAAAAATTCAAGTTTTTATTACGCAGCAGTGTACAGATTCATATGAAAGTGCATGGATTCAAATTGAAGCTGCTAAACTGATTTTAGCCAGAAAAAAATTTTGAAAAACATCTTTTCAAGAAACTGTGGGAGACAGTCATCATGAGAGCATAGGATGTAGCTCTTACAACTGATAATTTAGAACTAAGGTGAAGACTGCAGGCTTAAATCCCATCACTGTATTTGATGTTCTGTATCTCAGGAGAGTGCCATAAAACTGCTTAGTCTCTCTTGCTTAGAGTTGTTTTATATCAAATATGAAGCACCAATGAAACAGTGAAGGTATGTAAATAAATTTAAAAGAAATTAATTACAAGTTTGAAAAATTCTTTCTTTATTTTCTCTTCTTCTTTTTACTCTGTTACATTTCCATAGTTTTTCTCAGCCAGCAGTTCAACATTTGGGCATTGCACTGCTTCAAATACAGGTTAATTTCCAAGAGTTTTGGAATTGTATGTAATTTTCCTGCTAGTGGCCCAGGCACAGTAGCCCTCAATATGCTCCCTCTCTACCATTTTTCAAAGCCCTTTGCTGCATTGCTTTACCTTGTTTTTTAGCTATGACATCTATTAGTGTTCCCCACTTACCTCTCACATGATTTTTTTGATTTATCTGCTTTGATCATCAATCAATCAATCAGATGGTACCAGATTGCAGTTTGATCAATGTGAAAGGGAAATTAGTCTGTCAATGTGTTTGCAGCCTTTGGGTTTTTTACATCACCAAATTATAAATTAATTTTGGCAATTAGCACTGGAAATCTGAGAGTCATCAAACTGGCCTTCAATGTGCTTGGATGGTGCAAATCACTGGTGAAGGAGAGAGATGATGCCCTATCAGTCTAGAGGAGGTCAAACAATTAAGTCTAAAAACCCCACAGAGATGTAACAGAATTCATGAGGATGGAGAGTCAAGCCCAATGGGGGCAGCTTAGTTCTGGAGGTAGGAGAACCACAGTGAAAGAAAAATGCACAGTCTGAGAGTATTTTAGTTACCTTCACTAGCTGTTCATTGCCCACAAGTGCGCAGAGACAATGGATTCCTCACTTGTCATCTAAGTAAAATAAATCTTCATCATGTTTATGTTAAGTACAATACATGATCAACATAAACCAGATGTATTTATCTAAGGTTTGGTCATATTGGCACCTCTTCAATGAACAAATAGTTTCTTTACATATACAATTTAGCACTTTCTGAATTAAACAATGCAGAAAAGATGAATGCTATGTAGCTAATGTTATACTGTCTTTTTATTCTTTTGTTAGACTCTGTTTTTATTGTTCTGTTCCCTTTTTTTCATGTTGTGAGAGTATATGCTATCAACACTCAGTTCTTTAAAGCCCTTAACAAAATGGCTTTAATCAGCAATGAACTGGCAACTTCACTTCATGCTAGGAACTGGGTTTGTTTAAACTAAAAATATTCTTACATTTGTTTAATTATTATGTTTTTGCATCCATGGAAGGATGCTCCTTTTGTGTACTGTGGTCTAACTTTTCTAGAGAAGAGTGTTTGTGTCAGATAATGGGTATTCTTTACTTATTACACTGTATTTGTTTGTTTAACTAATCTCTCCCATTCTTCTCTAGAGATGCTCGAATCTTACATTAATAAACAAAATGATACAAAAGAGGAATGTAGCTGAAACAAGCTGGAAAATTATCTATTTGTGGGTGTTTACACTGGAACAAAAGAGTTAAGCGACTGTTTATGCTGTTCATCATGCCGCTTGATATGAAGCAGACAGCTATAAAAGAAAATTTGGTTTTGCTTGGCTGATTTCCTCAAACATGTTCCAAAAGCCTATTTTGTAGCTGTAAATGACCATTATGTGTTGAGCAGTCTTTGAACAACACAAAGCACTCTGCTTTCCAGAGCTTCCGCTGGGGAAACTTGGGGTTCTCATAAAGCTTTAGTCTGTTGAAAAGAAAGCCCAGTGTGCTTTATTTGGCTAGGTGCTGAACTGACCTCATTTGTCATGGTCATTTTTTTGAGATGTTTTGCATGGGAGGGGTGACTTGCTATGGTATTTTGCAAAAAATGAAAAATTCTAAAACCCAGAAATTAAATATGCCTGAGTTTTTTGCTGTTGTGTTTTCCTTTTCTTTCCCTTTCCAACCTCATCATCATTTATCTGGTTATGCAAAATAAAGCCCCAAAAATACATAAATAAACACAATTACTTTTCTTTTAAAAAAATCCCTGAAAAATGCACTTTGAACATTTTAGGGAAACATACCTCAAAAACTTCTACTAGACACCATTGGTCCATTAATAGTCTTTGCCATCAACTGAAGGAATGAGTGCTTCAGCTTTGAGTGGCTGATCCTATTGTCTTTCACTGTTTGACAGAACATTGGCATGATCTGTGTTAAAATGAGCTCATCTCTAAAGAGCTGTCCATAGCTTCCTGAAATTTATTTTGATCTATGGTCTACCTGTGCATTGTAGAAGGTCAAAGAATGTCATACTCATGCAATTATGTGTTGTAGCTCAGGACCTTTGTGCTGTGGAGAAACATGCCTGTGAGCAGATTTGTGTGAACACACCTGGGTCCTATGTCTGTCAGTGCTATGAAGGGTATGAGCTTGATGCAGATGGAAAGAGCTGTGTTGGTGAGTATGAATTCAACAATTCACATTTATCTCTTGACAAAACCAAAGTAAAACTCAATATAAAAAAGTATCTACTTTAGCTACAGACAAATATGTTCTCCTGTATGAGTGATAGGTGAGAAAGCACACATAATTGACATGTTTGTAGGCCTTTACTGATAATGAATGGTGTCTTGGGAAAATTGTTCCAACCAATTTCACACAGAAAGTAATTTTCCATTTTGACAACACACCCGATGTTTTATTCAAGATCCATGTAGGTGGCCAGCAATGTACTGGCATGACATATGTGGCCATTAAAAAACAAAGGCAGACAAAGTCAGTAGCTGCTCTTCAGACAGAAGTTATGCACAGAAAAACTTTAAAAGAGGACAATTTTTTGATGTTTTTTCACTTGATTTTATGGTGATGTGAGGAGACATTTCAAGTCCTTTTTGGAAAGGTTGACTTTAAGGACAGTTTAACCACTTTAGGAAACCATCCACTATGTGCCTTTAATTTTCACTGCAGGCAATGCGGAAATAAATATAACTTCCAAGAACTACAGCTCAAAAGAGAGAGTGTGGAAATATGGTACAATAAGTCTTTAACACAAAACATACTCCCCTCTGTATTACTCTGTAAATATCTCAGTCTTCTTCGCTGTTCATATGTGGTAAATACTTCTATTACAATTTCTTTTACAAGTCTATGTACCTATTCTTGTAAACTTTTCATTCCGTGCTCCATTCTGAGAAAATACTGTCTTCTGTCTTCTGTTTCCACTGCAAAAAGCCCTAGTGAGATCTGGATTCAAAATTACATTATTTGTTAGGTATTCTCTTCAGGCAAGCACTTAGATGCATGCTTAATTTCAAACACAAATTGAAGTGCCATGGAAATGAATCCAAGTCAGTCCTTGGCCTCAATTCTGCCACAGGCTGCCACAATGCTTTTGTCCAACAGCCTACTCTTTCTTGTCATTTTAAGACAGCTCTAGCATATCTTCCTCTTATTACCTTCAAAAAGCTATTGGCTTCCAGGATAGCCCTGTTTTGAAATGCAAAATAGGTGACAATTTATGGAACTTTCTTCATGTAGCTTCATGCGAGACACACAAAAAAGATTTTGAGATTTTTTAGGCCTGGGATAACACGAGGTTTTGAAGAATATTCACTCTGTGCTTACTCTTCAGAAATGTTTCCTTTACTTGTTGGCTTCATGATTTCAGTATAGGATATTTGAAGGTCTCAATATAATTTGTCTCCAGCATAATTTGGCCACTCATATACCATTTTAAGAACCTGTTTTTTGAAACCAAATTGCTTTGAAAATGCAGATAATATTGGTTATTTAGGTAAGTTTTTATGTTCTGGCCCAGATTTCTATATCCAACATTCACCTAATAACCTTAGCTGACTCTCTTGACTTACTTGTGTTAGAATAAAGGACATACTTCTCTGCTATTTATTTGACTATATCCTGAGACAGGAAATCCGTGACTCCTGGTAACTTCTTTCATCCCTGATTCTTTCCTACTGTGTATTCTAATCCAAAATATTCATGCTTAGTGTCATCAGCTGTTGTTACTATTTTCTATTAAGCTGAAGTTCCTTGACAGCCCAAGATATTCCTTCCAGGAAAGTAACTACCAGAGCTTTCATTGTGGTGAAATTCTTTGTATGTCAAGTCTAATATTAATTTTGTAATAAATGCGAAATCTATTTTTGTTATTTAAAACTTCAGAATATTTCTATGCCACTATTACATTTCTTGCATTGGTGTTTGGGACTTTTGTCTGTTAATAACTTATCGGCAAAGTCTGGGGTGATTGCTGTTTGGAGGCATGATATATCTTTGATGTTTTTTTTCCCTACCTCCTCACTGACTCTCTTTGGCTTGAAGAGATACACATTTATTATGAGCACTATTGTTGACATTTAAAGATTTCATATTCTCTCTTCTATTATTTTCAAAATAGAGCATGCATGGGTTCACTGTCTTGTTTTTTACAGGAGTTTTTCTTCTCCACTTGATTTCTATTAATTTGTACCTTTTAGTAACAAAACATGAATACATGCTATTCATACCACTGCAATAATTAGCAGTATTAATTGAAATTTTAAAGCACATTATTAACATTTCTATTTTTTATTTTTCTTTTTCAGTTGTATATTTGGCACTTAACTTTTAAATTTGTTACTGATGTACAAGAATGGTTAAATGTGTATTAATTATATTTGGTCTATGCAGAACTCAGTTTCTCTACATTTCTTGAACAGGAAAAGATTGGGTAATTTAGGAATTTGATGCTAATTTGTCTGCAAATCTTATTGACAGCCTTTAGAATTTGACTTTTCAGGTTTGTACAGCTTGAGATTTTTGAGGAGTATGCTACTACTAAGAAAGTACAGTTTCTGCAGGTGTGATCACCAATGAATAATCATTCTTGCTGGAAAATTTTTTAAGGGAGACTATGTGTAGTACTGACTCAATAGTGATAACTCTCAGTTTTCATTACTCCTAAGCTAGTTAATCCTTCCTTTCTGTCAAGTATTTATTATCAAATGAGCAGGATATGAATAAAGATCTTGATGCACACATATACTAGAGATCACTGAGAATAATAACAATTTTGCAAAAAGCAGTGACTTCATTAAGGTTAATCACTCCTCCCCTTCCAGAGAATGAAAAGAGAATTTCAGTAGGAAATATGCATTGTGATATTCTTGGAAAGAGTCATAGGTTTCCATCTAAAATCTCTGTGATTTCTAAAGTTTTAACTCTAGCAAAAGCAAATTAGAAAGTACCGAAACTTCATTTCATGGGCATGTTTATTAATTTTTTCTGATGGGTTAATTTAAGGATCAGTGGTGATATTAATTGCTTTATTGACATGTGCCAGCCAGTTACCTGAATAGCAATAATTACATGAAATCTCACAGCCAGAACTCACAAGTATCCATTCAAGCTGACCACTGAACAACCAACCAATCTGGGAGTTTGCAATGCAGTTTATCAACAGATTTGTAGGATAAACAAAACTTGGAACTGTCTGCTCAGCAGTAAATCTAGCCGGCAAGGCACTATCACTTTGCCTTTTTTGATCTGTTTTTCACATGGACAAAGTCCTGTCAGCTGATGTTTGCTGGTAATGAGCTACCCTTTCTCCATCAGGCTGCTGGACACTCAGTCTCTCCACCTTGGTGTTGCTGGACATGCTGTCCTCTCTTTCCTGGCACTAGTGTTAGTTAGACTGTATCCATCTTGCTGCCCTTACTGGGCTTGGATCCCTTTTTCTTGGCAGTGGCTTGGCTGCTGGCAGTACTGGATTTTTTTGGCTGCTTCTTAGGTTCTTACGAGTCTTCCCTGAGTGTGTTTTTTTCTTCCCTCATATTCTTTTTCCTCCTCCTTATGCCTTTACTTGCTTTACGCCTTTTCCTCCTACCCTTCTCTTTAACTTCCTTCATCATCCCACACCTGAATAACCTCTATACACATCATAGGGCTAAAAGAACCCCTTATGAGAAAGGTGACCCATGCAGTCCATGGTTCAGAGAGGGTAATGTAAGCACCCAGAGTGCAGAACCACTAACTGGAAGTCAAAGATGGTTTTCATCACTTACTAATGCCAAGTGAGAAAAACAAGGTGGAACAAATATGCAGAGACGACAACTGAATTAATAGTTTGCTCACTAAAAAGGACACTAATAAATCATCTAGAAAAAATTTCTTATTGAAATAGACATGAGATAAAATTCAGAACAGTGAAATCTCAGGTTTTCACATTCTCATGTATATCTCATGACTTAGCATAAAATATGCTCTTCTCCCAGGGACGTGGGAATGGTTCAAAGCTGTGCCAGGGGAAGTTTAGACTGGACATTAAGAAGCATTTATTTAGCAAGAAGATGGTCAAACACTGGAACAAGCTTCCTACAGGAGGAATGCTGTAGGAATGTGGATGCTCCAAACCTGTCAGTGTGTGAGAGGCATTTGGGCAAAGTCAATTCTGAACTGGTCAAACAGTTGAACTAAATGGTCATTGTGTGTCTCTTCCAACTGAATATTCTATTTTCACTCTTATAATCATTAGTTGGGCAGTTGTAGATATTGCAATAGAAATTAATTTTGTTAAGGTTTAAATGCAGAGAAAGAGGTAACTTTACAAAGGTATCCATATGGGTTATTTCCCAGGCATGATGCTAAATTGCATGTATTCTTTGGCCTACTTATTTCTTAATGTGCCTTTTAAACACTTGAAAATGTGCACATTGGAATTAATTTAAGAGGAAAGTTAATTGTATGGCACATTATATCCCTGAAATGCGTATTCAGTAAATAAGTTTTAATATGAATCGATTCTGGAAACAGGAAGGTTCCTGCAAGGAAAATGGTATCACATGGTAGCCAGAAAGTAATTTGACTTGATTCAACAGAAATATTCTGAAGGGTTAAAAGAAACTCTTTCAAAGCAGCTGAATAGGTTATCTGCTTTCCTAACTAGATGATCTTGACTAAATATAGTAGCACACCTGACTGTGCATGATTTACATAGGTGGGGCAATTGAAGAAAAAAATGATTGCATTGAAACAAATTACTGCCTCTTAAAGAAATTTGTGAGGCTCAGCAGTATAAAACAGTGAAAAATTTTACTTAATTGGCAAAGAGGAACCTGTCTTCTTATGAAGCTAAGTACATTACTGTCTTCTGCAGAAAGAATCAGGTATACTTTTATAATGTAGGCCTGGTAGCTCTTTGTGGGCAGAGCACCAGCTTTGTGACTTATCTTTAATTTCTTCTAAGACTTTTGTTGTGAAGATGAAGCTTAACCTGCAAAGAAATTTTTTAAATCCTTTAATTTCTTTAGCAACTTTGAATCGACTTGTGTAATAAATGACCAGAGTTATGAAATAGATGACAGGACTGCCTGTGACTTTTTTTGTCCCTTGCATTATATAAGCAGAATATCCATGGTGAATATCAGCCTGAAACTCTCAGGCTTTGCAGTTGTAGCTACTTTGCACAGAACGAATCTGGAGCACATTAGAAGAAATGAATGTACTGTGACAGTCCTCAGTGTAGAAGATAATGCCAAGATTTTCCTATAAACTCAGGCTACAGAACCAGCTCTTGAGAATTAATACTGCTGGTAGGGAACTAAGGAAAAGTAGAGCAATTCCAGGACTGGGACTTCAGAGACAGAAGACTAAATCAAACAAACTTTTCTATGCCCTGGACTACAGTGTGAACATTGGACAGAGATGCTCACTGATGCATGGTTTCCAGATCTGAGAAAACATGTTGAGAAAGCTCCTGACAGTCTGAGAGCTGATAAATGTTCAAAATTGAGAAATTATTCAGGATTCATTTAAAATCTGATTTACCAACTGTTGTTGTGAGTGCACTACTTTTTCCAGACAAGCTTTTCAAGACAGCAATTACATCAGCTTTTCCTTTTTTTATAGCTACTGTGTGTCTCTAGAACCATAATATCCATGCATAACAGTTCTGGGTTTTTTTCCTAATTGCACGTTCGTCTTGTTCTTTTTCAGTTGTGGACTACTGTGCTTTGGATAACCATGGTTGCCAACACGAATGTGTTAACACCGAGGACTCCTATTACTGTAGATGCCACCCAGGGTTCATTTTAAATCCAGACAAAAGAACTTGTGGAAGTAAGTTGTGATAAAGTTTAATTATGAACAGTTTATACTTTTTCTGTCTTCCAGCTGCCAGCAGTAGTCCTCCCACTTGTCCTGAGAATGCTGACTAATGCATCAGATATAGAAATGCATCAGGTTGGAGTGCCCTGGAAGCCAAAGGTCTTGAAAGCAAAGCAAGTTGTTTTGAGGGGAGGGCCTAAGGGTAAAGGTCCCTCTTATGAACAGGAAACTTAACATGAAACCAAGCTCTTTTTCAACAGCAAAAAGCTGAAGCTTTGCCTTGGATTTCTCTTTGATTATTCTTTTTTTTTATTTTTTTTTTTTTGGTTAGAATATAATCTCCCTATCTGGGTAAACAAACAAGTCTGTGCAAAACAATTTATAATCAGTTTGCTTTGTAAGATGATCTAAAATAATCAGTAGTTTCCCAATCAGAAGAAACATTGCAGTCTGTTTTTCTGTGGATTTTTCTCCAGAGTGAGTTCTCTGATGGTGTGGCAAAGCCCTATCAGTATCTTCTCCCAGGCTTCCGTGTTTCCACCAGCTTATAATAACTTCATGGCTTGCTTGTTTGTTGTTTGTCAAATTCCATACCAGGCTAAAAAGATTAAAAAATTACTGGAATGAAGAGTGGACATGAAGTGGAGGAGATCTGACAGACCAGAAAATATTCATGCCAAGGCCTCCCATAATTGGGAAACAAAGCTAAAACCTCCACAGTGTTTAATGTTCATAACTCCCTTTAAGGAAATGTCAAGGGAAAACCTTAATGTACCTTCCTGGTTACCTTTCTTCATAAATGTGGGCTTTGATAAAGAAATATTACTATTGTGCCTGTATGCAGGAAAGCTCCATTAGTTTTAGACTATTGCTGCTGCCAGTGATGAATTTAGCCCATATTATTGAATAATATGTTCAAACATTATTTCTGAAAAAATGTATCAGTATACAACTGCATTCCTGTGTGAGGGGCATTTCAATCCTTCTGATGAGAGATTTGGTTAGCCCATAGGTTGTATTTATATTGTGTATTATGGTTGATATCTATTCCATTTAAATTTAACATTTAGGGAGAAAACATGTAATCCAGTCTGTATATGTGTTCTTACCATCAAGGAAAAGAGACATACACTTCTCAAAGGTGAACCCTTCCAGTTCTGACACAAATTTATGGAAGTGCCTGTATTTTCCTTGAATATACAGGGGGTCTCAATGACTTGCCAGACTGGACACATAATTTTTAGATGGTCAGAGTCAGGGAAGATGAAATTTCTGCTTCCCAAGGGCCAGAGTATTTGTAGTGGTTAACATCATTTGTAGATTGTATTAACATTCCCATTTGTCAAGTATCTATCAGCTAAGGGCTGGCTAATTATACTTCCACATCCATACCTATCTGAAATCTTATTTTAGTTGCCCAAGCACAAGTTTTTGTTAATTTCTTTGTTTTAAGAATTTGGATTTTGAGCAGTGTTTTCTCCTCCAGTTTGAACCAAAGAAAGTCCTTAAAACTGCATAAACATTTCATATTCCTTGACTGATTTTTAGTTTATGGCCTAACTGTATGCATTATTTTAACATATTTAAATCGATGATTCACAGCATGTTGACATCTGAGGGAGTATTCTGGGAAAGTAGTATTTCAGGCTTGACCTGTCTCTATCCTTTATCTGTTGCTTGAGACAGTATATTAGGCATAAATAAGCACAAATAAGACTTACTAAGCCACTATTCCTTACACTTGATATCCTCTGAGCTTTGTGGATAAGTTAAAGCATGAATGAAAGAACTGTGTAGCTCTTAATGCTGCAAAAGTCAAGACAGCACGAGAGCTCTTCAGAGCAAAAGTGTCCCCTAGTTCCCATATGTTATAAATCACACTGAGTTTGAGTCTGCATAAACAATGCCAACAAACTACAGATCACTGGATTTAAAATGTTTGTGACTTTAAAAATTTAACATAAATTTCTACATGTTTGGCTTATGTACTGAGTCTCAGGGAACATGGCCAACTAGTCAAGACTCACACATGCCAGAGCAGCTCTCTGCATCAGGAAACAGGCCTGAGGCGCCCACTCCTGAGATCTCATGATTGTCTCACAAGCCTGACTTCCCTTTCAAAAATAGAAAGTAAGCCTTTATGCTCATGGCTACAAAGAAATGCATGGAAATATAAGTGTTGTCAGTATGGTCGTGCATATCTAACAAATGTTTTCTCTGGGAGCTATTCCAAAGTTCTTAGAATGAAACACAAGGAGCAGTGCTCATGAAGCCAACCTTGCCAGCACCATCAGAGTGCTCTATTGCTGGAAGAGCACAGCAGGTTTGGTTTATCAGTGAGGCAGCTGGAGGACATTCAAGCCACTATTAAGGAGATTCCTGCCACTCTTGCTGCTCCCCTCAAGAGGACAGATGGCAGCTTCTGCTTGTACTGGGTGCTGCTGAGCCTCAACTGTTCTTTACAAAAGACCTGTTTCAGTTCTGGGTTCACATAATTTGTAGCTGGGCAAGGCTCTGTTAATATCCTTAACCTGGGCTGTGTTGATAAACATACTAGAAGAGTGTTTTTAGTAATCCAAACAGAATAGCCCCAAAGTTTCAACAAAGATAATACATATTTTTCAGCCCTTGTGGTCATCTTCAGAATCAGTTATCCAGGAAAAGTCTCTCCTTGAGTGAGCAAGGATTTGAGCAGGTAAATGCACCACAACACTGCTTAGGTCCAGAAGGCATACAGCTGCATTCCTCTGGTGCACACACAAGGCTTTGTGGGTTCTGTCTCTTCAGTGCCCTCTTAAACAAAAATATATTTTCTAATTTTCATTTTAGTAAACAGATATCTCCATGTTATGTATAAATGTATGTGCATATGCTGTCAGAAAAAGCTTTGGTAAAAAAAATGTTAATTAATGTTATCAATGTTAATTAATATACAGAGTGATGTACAGAAATTATAGTCCTTCTGAGTTTTCTTAGGAAGTCACATTCCACTTCATTTATTCTGAAAATATAGGTGGTTTATTATCACAAAGGGCTTTCATCATATATAAACAGTCAATTCCATTAATCTTCCACAAATCCAAAGAAAGAACTGTCCATGCCTCTGAAAGCAAATCACCTCTGGGAATAATAATTAATAACTTCTGGGATTAATAAAACCCCCTGAGTTTTCAGGTTGTATAATGAGGTGTTAAAAAGTGCCTGGACATTTTGTGAAGTGTGATTTATTTGTTTATCTACTTTTGGCAGTGATAAGGGGTTAGGAGCATTTTTCACTAATGTGAATAACCTACACTGACACAAAACTAAGTGATGGGCAGACTCTGCATCTAAGTGAATGTCAGTTTCATTGACTTCATCAATAATGATAAACTCCATAGGGGAAATATCTCAGTGCTTAGTGCACAATTGCTGTCCTTTCTAAGTTACTTTATCCACAAGTGGTAGCTGTTTCTAGACTGCTCATCTTCTCTTCCATGGGCATTTCAAGTGGAAGAATTGTGAAGCAAGCACTCAGATCTGTTAAAAACTTCCACAGTCCTGATGACTTGTTTGTCCTGCTATGATCTAATAAACAGCATTCAAAAGCATGTTTGTGTGTTTGTTACACATCATGTCTAACATGCTCTGAGTGAGTAGAGGCAATTTTGATGAGCAAATGTATAAGGCTTAGCTGCAAAATGTTAGGAAATATTTAAGATTCTAACTTCTCTACTGCATGAACTATTTATGTTCTGTAATAATTCTTTGTAGTATATGTCAGATATACATCAGTATAGCAGATATTTGGAAAAAAAAGAAGCATTTTATTTTCATGGTTTGAAACAATGTGGTAAAACACCAAAATGGTGCCTAAGGGAAAAAAAAAAAAGGCAAAAGAAAACAAAATAACTAATTTTACCTAGTTTATTTCCAAGAAATTGTATTACTCACTGGCACTAATGTTTTTGTTGTTTAGAACCAGACTATTGCTCTCTTCAGGACCATGGTTGCGAACAGGAATGTGTTAATACAGATGATTCCTATTTTTGTCAATGCCAAGAAGGGTTTAGACTTAATCCAGATAAGAAAACATGCAAAAGTGAGTAATTCTTTGGACATAATAAAGTTCATCTGCTTTTATTTCTTGAACCTGAGTGAATTGTTTCCCTTCTGAAAAGAGGGAAGTTTTCTCTATAATTAAGGTTGAAACAAATGTTTCATTATAAACTTGAACTTTAACTGAATGAATCATGTTGGGAATGTATACATTTCTCTGTTTTGTAGATTACTTTGTATATTAGACATTTTTGCAGACTTTTATGAAAACCTGAGGATTAGTGTAGGAAACAAAATTACTTAAAGTTCAGTACTTATTTGAAACTTTCTGGCCTTGGCTTGTAAAGACATTAATAGCTTTGAAATTTAAAAAAAAACACCTTGTTTTACCCAGTTGGTTTAGCCAAGGACAGATACATTTCATCAGCTTGGAAATTTATTGAACAGACAACACAGCTATCAAAATAATCTTAGAGTCACCCAGGAAAATTTACAGTTTCCTAAAAAAATTATAAAAACAGCATGAGCAATGTTAGCATTATAAACCAGTCACACGTGCCATTTACTTTAGAATGACTTAGTGTTACAGCTCTTTTACTTTAGAATGACTTAGTGTTACAGCTCTTTTTGACTGGAGGCCTGGAATCACAGCAGATTTTTACTGTGATGTGTTAAAGTTTAGAGAGAATATATTCAGCAAAATGAAATAGCTGATCTCGTGACTCAGTTGTTGGGGGGAGAAAATTGTACTACTGATATTTTATGAATAATAAACTTGTTTGGAGCAATCTAATTCTGTTTCTAGACACTCATAAAATGTATCTGGTTTTGAAACTGTAGTTTTGTTCAGTCTTAAAGATATGTTCTCACAAAGCATTTTTGGCTACACAGTGCTGCTTTTGCAGTAATCCATGCTATTCTGCTTTTTATTATCTATATGGTATGTTAATACATTCAGGTTTTTATAGATTCAATAGCCTTGGTAGAGCAAATAGAGCCAATAGAGCAAAAGAACAGCATCATATAAAATATTTATTGCCAAGGATGTAATTGCAAATTAAAGGCAAATTGTAATTCCCATTTGGGGTATTTTTCCTTATGGGGCTTTGGATTTGGCTGCAAATCTGGTGATGTTTCCAGGATTGGGCTCCTATTCCAAATCTTGTTGTAACAAGGGTCATGTTAGCTAAGCTTGTGAAATAAAGCAGAATGTTTGCATATATGCCCTTTTCAGAAGTCAGGGACAGTAGGTGAGTGGTGACAAGCACCAGGCATTCCTCCTTCACCACCACGTGTGACTTCTGATGACTGCAGGAGGAGATCTGTGGGGGTCAGAGAGAAGCCTTACATAGCTGAGTGTTTGCAGTCTGCTCTCAGGTCCTCATCTCACTGTCAGGTTTAGTAGGCGTCCAAAGCACAGAATCCAGTATTGTTTGAGAAAAGAGAGTTTTTCTAAGCCATTTTACTTTAGAAGCCGTTATGGCTGGCTCCAATTTTTCTCTCCACAGAAGTAAACATCTGTGCTTTAGGTCAGCATGGCTGTGAACACGAATGTGTTAACATGGAAGAATTGTTTGTGTGCAAATGTATCCCAGATACACCCAAGAACACCATGGTGATACGTGCAGCAATGAGTGTGTCTCATGAACTGCAGTGGATAGTTTGCTGCAAGGGAGAGGTGTGAACAGAGTGAGAAAACACTCCTGGGTCCCTTTTGAGATGCTTCTGAGTCATGCAAACCTATGTTACTGCAAAGTCCACCAGAAGCCAGGCCTAGTGAAATAATGCTGTGGTGAGATCCCTGATCCAACAGAGAACTAAAGCATCATTTTCTCCAATTCAAATAACTAGGGAAATGTGTTCAGCCTTTCACTCAAAGGTGCTGTGTAGCACAAAGGCAATGCTTCCTGCTGAACATCCATGTCATTGCTGTGGGCTGTGTAACCTGCGCACCTCCTGCTGCTGCATGCTGCTATGTGGGGATGTGAAGAGACCCATCCCTTCTCTGTGTTTGCACCTTCAGTGATCCGTTCCATGAGGTGTCCTTTTTCAGAAGAATGTTGCTAAATGAAGGATTGGTGTTTCCCAGAGAAACCCAACAGCACTGCCCACTTGGCATCACCCAGTTTTAGAAGATAGTTTTATTGCAGAGAACCATTTTGCATATCACCTAAAGCATTGGCAGCATTTTTCCCTGATGCAGTTACAACCTACTTTTCCAAAGGAATACTCAGTCACTGAAGTTTTTAAAACACTTCGTAGGACAGGGAATAATAATTTTTAAAGAAACTGTGATAAGGGCATATTTAAGGTAACCTGGATGAGTTGCAACTTTTTGACAATTTTAGTTTTAAATTACCTCAATTTGAATTTCTAAAAATTAATATATTCCAAGACATTCCTTGTTTGTAAAAACAGTGAGCCTTCCTCATCCTTTCCCCTGGTTGCATTTTTTTACACATATAATAAAGCACATATGATTACAACATTTACAGTTATACTGATTTCCAAAGCCCAGTAATTAGCACCTTTGTGATTACTGCACTCTTTGAAAGAGTGTGTTACAAAATTCTGCATGAGAGCCCCAAATATTTAAATGTTAAAAATTCATATTGATGTGGGTGTTTGTATTGAAAAGATGGAGCCAAACAGATGTAATTTTTCACAGAGAATATGGGTATTTTCTTTTTTTTGTTTCCACATTTTTTGTGTGCTCTGAGAAGTTACACAAGCCTCTTCATGATGATGTGAACTCTTGGAAAAAAGAGGAGGTTCCAGCTGGAACTTGCTTTAGCTAGTAAAAACTGACACCTCAGCTTCATTTGTTCAAGCCTACATTGTCTCTCTGCGTATAATGGCAAATCTGGACCAATTACTGCAAACTCGTTGCTTAGTTAAATAAACCAATAAACAGAAATATGTAAAATAAGTGATTTATTATTAAGTACAGATTTTTTAAAATGTAAACAAATTGCTGCAGACATGTCTGTTCACATCTGTAAATGATTTGCAGAGGAGACATGCGAGACTATGTGTGTGTGTCTGAGGGAACTCCACTACTTTTGATCAATTTAGGCTAAAGTGATTTGGGCCTATATAACTAAAACTAGCCATTAACAAACCAGCACTAAAACACTATGAGGAAGTTCAAAGCTTTTTTCCTAAAATGTCCTTTTTCTATACTCACAGAGACAGCAAATTGTATAGTACATCTGCAAGTGCATGTATTTCACCCTACAGCTTTGCTGTCCACTGTGAGGAAATGTATTTCTTAAACCCAGTTCACACCTCTCTCCCTTCCCCCACCTTTTGTCTTTCACACAACTAGTTGCATACAAGACTTAAAAGATATATTCCATTTTATGTTACTTGGAATAGGAATAGAAAAATCAAAGAAATGGAACATGTTAAGACACTCTCACACTCATAATTTTTATCTGTCTCCCATGAGGCTTTAACTGCTTGAACCTGTTGGCCATTTAAAGTTTTAAATTGGTGATTTCCTGTTGAGAAAAGAATTTAATCTTTATGAAACCATCTGAAAGCCATAATTTCTATTTCAAAAATTGCTAATACTCATATTGGCTGTGAAAATTTAAGGGTGAACAGAATGCTTTTTAAAGAAGGAAAACATGATTCTGTGGGTGAGACCAGACTGGGCTTCAGGATTCTCCCTTCTCTCCACTTTTTGTTAGTTCAATCACATTGTGATGTTTGGCAAAGAAAATCTGCATTTCACCAAGTTTGCTATATGCCAAGTGGGGTTGTTTTAATAATTTCACTTAGGTGTTGTTAATTAACTCAGGTTACTCAAGTAGGTGGGGATACTTGCATAAATAAAAAGCTCTACTAATCTTTTTGCCTTGCTCTGCAAAGGCATCATGTACTAACTACAGTGTCATAGTTTATGTATCGAAGACACCAATGTGATTTCTTCAATCATTAACACAAATCAATAGGAGTGGACCACTGTGTTGAAAGCAACCATGGCTGTGAGCAACTGTGCCTAAATACAGGTGACTCCTATGTCTGTCAGTGCTCTGAAGGATTTGTCATCAATGAGGACCTAAAAACCTGCTCACGTGAGTCTTGTGAGAACATCCTTTACTTCAACTCCCTTGGGAAAGGATTTTGGTTTCGTCCAGGGAAAAAGACTCGCCTTCAATTTATTCTTACTGTCTGCATTTCAGTAATATTTTAGTAATTATTTGAAAGCAGAAACAGAAAAATTATTTAGGAAAGAATATTTTTCAAGAGGACTGTTAGTCCTCATATATTTAGAAAAGTTTTGGGAGACATATTCATCCCCTGGTTTGAGGATAGTTTTTCAGTCACATGACAAATGTATCTGACAGGTCATCTGGACAGCAGCATCCCCAAGGCAAAGTGCCCCACCCTACCTGGGGCAGGAGGAGAACTGAGAGCCCCACACTGAGCTTTACATTTAGCATGGGAACCCTTAAAAAGTGAGCAGTTGTCCTAGCAGCTCTCCACTCTTCATAAATCAAATTATAATTGAGAATTTATACAATTTCACAAACAGTTGAATGGCCTCCTTAACTGGAAAAATAATGTATTGAAAGTGCCAAAAAAAAGAACAATATGAGTGCATTTTACCTCTTGACTTTTTATGGACCTCGTTGGTGAGAGTGTTCTGTCCACTTTTTCCAGATTTTGGAGGTATGTTATCTTTCAAGCCTGTGGAGTTCTGGAGCAGCTCAAGAGTTCACCCTTTTTCTTGCTCTCAGGCACAAATTTTTAACAGAAGTCAAGCAAGTCCTCAGTCACAAAAATTATCTAGAGAGAAGTGAGGCAAAGAAACAAAGGCAATTTGCCTTCATATTTATCCTTGTGTTTGCCTCCATACTAACCTCTTTAGCCCCATCCAATACCTTGACAGACTTTGCTTCTGTCTGCCACTGCAGCTCTTTAGAAGAGGGCAAACAGTAACACAAAAGTACGATTAGTGTACATGTAACAACAATAGGGTCTACTGAAAACAATTTTTTTAGATATTTATCTCTAGTACCACTGAAAATTTAGAAACAGCCAAATAATGGAGTTTTATCAACTTGCAAACGGAAAATCCATTTCCCTTCCTAGTAACAAGAGATTATTTTTCATTCCTGAGTTATTTTCCTCCAGGCTGTATTTGGAAACCTATCAGCAGCAGACTACAAGAAGCATTTGGACAATATTCTCAGGCAGATGGTGTGAGTTTTGGGGCTGTCCTGTGCAAGGCCAGTAGTAGGACTTGGATTGGTCCTAGCAAGACCCTCCCAAATCAGGATATTCTATGATTGTATGAAAATGGTGCTGAGTGCAATGAAACTGGGCTTTTTTGAATAGCTAACCCTAACCCTGTCCTCATATATATTTAGGAAAGATTTGTCCTATTCCTGAGCTCTAGATGAGAGGTTGAAACCTCATGAACATTTTTAGGTACCATGAACAGAGTTTTGGCACTTTGCAATTTCCTGAATGATAAGTTGAAAGGAAGGGATTAGCATTTAACATACACCAGTCCTAGTGAGAAAACATCTGGGATGTTCTAGTGTTATATGAACTGACTCAAGGATCTTAAGAAAGCTATGGGAACACCTGAATGGTAACCAAATCTGTACTCCAAGAATTCATTACAAAAAGATAAGTGTGTGTAGCCAATAGACAGTAGCAAGTCCTGCTTACAAAGTCTCAGAAGCCCTATGTCCTTATGTGACAGAGAAGAAACACTTGGGGAATTTGAGATGAAAAGTGGACCATATTTGACAGTACTTGTCATTTGCAATTCTTTGTAAAATCCTGAATAGCCCAAGCCAAGTCCCACTGACATCTGAGAGGTTTTCTTCTTGCTGCCACAGGAACTGGGTCAGGTCCACAAGTGGGTTCTGGGGACTGCCACCTTCACTTCAGGCCATTTAGAGACTATTTAAAGAATGTTTACAGGGTAGCTTTTATGTCTTTGCCAGTGTCTTATATAAAATCATTGCCAAAGTATTTTGGTTTTTTAATCCACTTCAATCCAGATATGGACTCCATTTAGTTACATTAAACACAGAAAAGTATGAGTTCTCAACTCTGCTTAAAGCAAAAAATGAAAAGTAGAACCTCACTAGAACCTCTTACATTTTATTGAAGCTTTATAATCAGATGAGAAACTGAATTACTGTTTAAGCAGTTCAATGTATTTATATTTACTTGCAAATATGGAATACAAACACTAGAGATGAAAAGTAATTGAGTCATTATTGGTTAAATTTTTAAATAATTTTGATTGTTCCTGCAGGAGTTGACCATTGTGCTCTTAGTGATCATGGCTGTGAACATTTGTGTGTGAATGGTGACAGATCTTATACTTGTCAGTGTTTCGAAGGATACAGGCTCCGTAACGATGGGAAAACGTGTAAACGTAAGTTATTATTCAGCAGCTCAGAGTCTAATATTGCACACACAGAAGAAATCTGTAAGGTAGGATTGGATTGCCTAAAATGTTCAAGGATTTCTAGAGGTCATATTTCCCCTTTGGTGTCACATTTGCCAGCAGTATGGTGATATCTTGAATATGCTGAGGCACCTAAAATGGTACTGAATGCATACTTTTAGGCACCTGAATCACATCCTAAACATCAGTGACATTTTAAAAGTAGCCCTGAAATTAGACAGTTGTGGGTCCAAAACTATCCAGAGCTGGGACAACTGTGATTTTCTTCTAAAATTTCAAGGCAAAAATATATAATGTTTATAAAGTCTTATCCAGCATGAAGCTTTCAACACTATTAATGGAAAGTTCATTTGTCCAAAATAGGATAAAGATTATTGCAACAGAAATATCATAATTGGGTTACAAATTTGACTATATTACACAGTTATAAGTGTCAGATATCAAGGAAAAAATTAGTTTTTCTCAACTTTTATGGCATAAGTCACCAAGTGATCAAAGAAGAATCATGGATAAATTTCAGAAAAACTCACAGGCATTCAGTATTTTCTTACTGCAATCCCCATAATATCTAATGTCAACATTTGCTGTTAAAAATGTTTACAGAAAAAAAGTAAAGGCATCCAGGTATTACCATGATTAATTAAAAGCTTCTTATTCTTAGCTGCTGTTTCACAACATCACCCTCTTTTGTTATTCTGTGCAGAGACAGATCCTGCCTGTCTCAAAAAGTTAGGATACACTAAAAGCAAGTTAATTTTGAACATACTACCCTTAACTGACAGAATTTTTATATATTAAATTACTTCCAGGTAAAAATGTCTGCAAATCAGTCAACCATGGCTGTGAGCATATTTGTGTTAATGCTGACAATTCCTATGTCTGCAAGTGTCGTGAGGGATTTGTACTGAGAGAAGATGGCAAGACCTGCAGAAGTGAGTGACTGGTATTTGTCGAACACTTTTGCATGTACAAGGAAAGAAAGGGGTATTTTTTACTTCCTACTGGAAAAGAAGCAACAAACTTCCTTTTGACAGCTACATTTCTCTAACATGTTTTCATTCAAAACCTACATTTATATCAATCGTTCCCAGGAGAGGACATCTGCAAATCAGTCAGCCATGGCTGTGAGCATATTTGTGTTAATGAAGATGACTCCTATGTTTGCAAGTGTCATGAGGGTTTTCTGCTGAGAGAAGATGGGAAAACATGCAGAAGTAAGTACTCTGAGAATTACTCACAGAATTTTATTTACAGTATGTAGATCTGAGAAGCATTCAAACAAATACAAGAGTTTACTGTCATAATAAAGCAGTAGTCTTCATATGTATAATATAGGAATAGAATTTATACATTTATACATTTAGACCATCCAAATGACTGTAAGAGACTCTGTGGACAAAAATAGTGTGTTTTAATAGGTCAGCTAATAGGCTGGAAACAGAAAATATGATCCATTTGCTGTAGATGTTCTTTAACCAAATATCGTCAACTGTTCTCAGATAAAGACATTTGCAGTTCAGTTCACCATGGCTGTGAACATGTTTGTGTTAATGCTGATGAGTCCTACATCTGCCAGTGTTATGAGGGATTTGCACTGAGGGAAGATGGAAGAACATGCAGAAGTAAGTTTCCTTCTCTTTAGTAGATTTTCTTTATAATCTGCACATTTGGAGATATATTTTAAATATGGAAATCTTATTTTTTAACAGATAAAGATGTTTGCAATTCTGTTGACCATGGCTGTGAGCATATTTGTGTGAATACTGATAGTTCATACCTTTGCCAGTGCTATGAGGGTTTTGTATTGAGGGATGATAAGAAAACATGTAAAAGTAAGTTATTTTAATGTTACTATATTTATTATATTCAGACATCTACATAAAACATATTATTTATAAAAAATAATTATTTAGAAAAAACATATTATTTAGAGGCAGTTGTTCTTATAGGAGATTTTTCCTTGCAAAAAGGAGAATAAATTCTTTGTTTACTAAGAGTTTACTACTGTTAGTCTTTAAAGTTTTGGAAATGTTCTTACTCATCAAACTGTAGTAAATAAATTCTAAATTATTTCTAGGTAAAGACATCTGCAAATCAGTCAGTCATGGCTGTGAACATCTTTGTGTTAATAATGATGATTCATACACTTGCCAATGCCATGATGGATTCGTACTAAGGCAAGATGGGAAAACATGCCGAAGTAAGTAGTTTACTAATAAAAGAAGAAATGTAATTTTTGTCTTGTTAGAATATTATTCACTGGTTCATAGTAGCCAGAATGGAATATTTTTATCTATAGATCATAAGACTTGTATGAATTAAGGATTGTTTGAACTAAAGCTACATTTCAGAAAAATAAGACAATTTTAAGGTTTAAATGTAGGTTTTAAAATGTGAACTTCATTTCCAAATTAAGTATATTGAGTTTTAATCTTGAGCATAGGATGTTGCTACATTTTACCGTACTGTGTTCTTCTGTCTGTATTCATGCAGATCATGACTTGTTCTGTAACCTCTTAGCATGGTTTTTTTTTTTGTAAATTATAAGCAAATTAAAATCCTTCAGGCTTTTTATGTCTTCTAATCTTTTTATAACTCTCTTCTTGCTCCCCTAAAACCTCTGCTGTTTATCAGCATCCTTGTGAATGCACCACAGTGAAAGAAAGTCTTCTAATAGGAGACTCAGCAGGATCCACAGCAGAGGAACAATAACCCATCTAGTTCTTATTTGAATCTACCTATCATTTTTAAAATAATTTATCTTTTGTTTAATCTTTTTTTTTTGGCAAAAGACAGTGTTAGTCTCTGACCAAAATGTTCTGCTAGTACTCATGTTCAATTTGTTATCTACCATGATCAAAAGTTATTTAAGATTCACAGTATTACAGGTGTCCCATGTCCTTAAGGCTGTAAGTACAGCCTTCATTCCTTGTTTCTAAATGTATATCCTTAATTCTGGCTGTTTTAAAATACATATGATTTGATGTTTTCCAAAAAGATTTATGTTACCTTATATCAGCAGCTGCTTTATATTTATTTGCTATTCTCTCAGAAATGGAGTAATCTACAAACTTTATTAGTGATTATTATGTGTCTTATTCTGGGCTGTCCATAAAAATATTAAGTAGTAGAGAAGCAAAGCAAATTCTTGGAAAGAAAGTTACTTGAAGGTTGCTCATTTTTAATTGGTTCTGAAACCCTTTCTAGCCAGTGTTAATCCATATAATGTTGATTCTGTAGTCTGTTTCTTTAATCAAAATAGTACCAAGACTGCTGCCATTTTGAATGCTCCATTGTATGAACAGCATAAACTTTAAAAACCAGACTCATCATCAATTAAGAAAGACATTTATTTAGTTTTTCCAGGATTAATTTTTCCATAACACCAAATTGATTTATATTAGTCCTCTTTCTTTGATTTTACTCTGACTCAAGTTCCATGTTATCTGTTGCATTATTTTAATTCAGATAAATGTCAGTCTGGCAGGCTTACAGTGAACTACTCATCTTTTTAAACCATATGCAACCATACTACTTTTTCAGTGTGTATACATACACTGAGAATGGAGACAACTCAGTGTTTTGGGGCTTCCTCAGAGTTCTAGGAGTTCCTGAAAATTACCATTAGGCATCAATGATATTCTTCAGAAACCTCTTTTGCAACTCTCTGCTGTAAGTTATCTGGAGTTTCTTATTCAAAAATGAGTGTGTGTGTTTGTTAGGTAGGTGCTGTGTCACCTACTTCACACAGAGTGAAACTCTTCACTCCAACAAGGTCATCAGTAATCTATTTCATAGGTTCAGATCTGAATACACCAAAATGTTTAATATTTCTGCATGAAGATTAGCAGTTCTACTTTTCTGTCCATTAATTAATAATACATTGTTAAAATGCTTTTTGTTCCTAATAGTATCTAAATAATGTACTCATACTACCCTTTATTTGGTTGGCCATTCACCCCCTTCTCCTTCATCTTATTATTTCAGTGTTTCAAATTCCTACTTTTTTCCCATTCTGTAAATACTGTGAATGTTCCTTTCTTTCAGTCATTTTTCAAATCTTATAGCTGTTTTCAACTTCAATTTCTAGATTTTTAACTAGCCTGGCATTCTTTTTAGATTATGAGACTACATTTTTTGGAGGTGTCTAGTAAAATAACCTTAAATAGTGCAATCATTGATAGTTTTTATTACTATTATTATTTCCCTCTTGCATCCCAACATAGTCTGGCTCATGCTTACTTTCAGCTATATAAAATTTATCCTTCTGGAGTAATAACCATGTCTGCTGCTGGTTTGTATTTTATTGTTTATAAACAAATGTTTCTGAGTTGTGCACAGCTGTGTATAAGCAGATGCTAATTTTTACTTAAATTGTAATTTCTCCCTTACCCACTATGACCAGATCTTGTTTAGATTGCCATGTCTTAAATATAATTATTTTTGAGTTAGAATATTGTCTTATGTAGTAGCTTTTGGAGTTTTTCTTTTGGTAGCAGGAAACCCCAAGAAATTTGCCTCAGGTTGAAGTTCTTCTAAAGACACAAACCTCAAGAGTCAAATTGAACTTGGCTCTCAGGAGGCCACTTTTTGTGTAAAGGTAGTTCTCCATTAGAAACTGATAATTCTCGTGTTTGGCATGAAGAAGAAAAAGGGAAAGCTGATAGATGGCTCCACTTTCTTCTGCACTTTCTCCCCATCTATCCTTTTTGAAGAGGTTTTAACCAAGTGGTTTAACATTGCAGTCATACAAGTCCTGGCATCAATTTTCAGCAATCCAGTTAGATTTTGTTTATTGTCTTATATAAGTAGTTCCTGTTCTTTCAGGTTTTGTTTACGCAGACTCTTGGCACTGATATAAGGATGTCAAGACTTATGGTTAAATCATGTCCTGTGGTGTTTTTCTTAGTTTTGTTTTTACCAGTATGCATTTATGCTAAATGACTGTACTAAATTATTCCCCTATTTCCCTCTTGGTGCTCTTAACGTAAACTCCTCCTCCTTAATCTAGTCAGATTAATCCTAAAATGGTTTATTTTCAGTTGGAGGTCTTCCAAACCATGAAATTCTGGTCAGATGATAAAGAATAGATACTCAATGTAAGCTAAGATGTCCATCATTTAACTAGTGAGAGAGAGATTTGCTTTCAGTTTGCAAGCTTCCATCTCTTTTTGCTCATGGGATTGATCCCCCAGTTGATGTATTTATTAAAAAAAAAAATTAACTAACAAGCCACATAAATATTATCTAACTATTCCCAGGCAAGGATATTTGCAAATCAGTCAACCATGGCTGTGAACATGTGTGTGCTAGTGCTGGTGATTCATTTGTTTGTAAGTGCCACGAGGGATTCCAGCTAAGAGAAGATGGAAAAACTTGCAGAAGTAAGTAGTCTGATATTACTCAACATACTCTTTATCTGCAGCTCATGCTTGTGTAGAAGTGGGCTAACCAGCAAAAGCTGTCATCTGTTTTCAGATAAAGATCTTTGCAAATCAGTCAACCATGGATGTGAACATGTTTGTGTTAATTCTGGTGATTCATATACCTGCAAATGCCATGATGGGTTCCTGCTGAGAGAAGATGGGAAAACCTGCAGAAGTAAGCAGCACAGGAACTTAATTGGATGAATTACACATTCAGTAATGAAGGCCTCTGCTGATGTGTGCTGACTACCAACTCTCCTGTTTGCAGACAAGGACATTTGCAACTCAGTTGACCATGGCTGTGAACAAGTTTGTGTGAATACTGAGGATTCCTACATCTGCCAGTGTCATGAAGAATTCATACTGAAGGAAGATGGCAAGACATGTAGATGTGAGTAGCCTGAGCTATAAAAGTATGTTTTTATTTGAGGCCTTCAATTGTTGTGGGTGTGAGTGCACACATGTGTGTTCGTGATTTCCAACTATTTGGGCTGGTTTAAAAAAGATACTGTCTCTCCCAACAAGCCTCACCTCACAAACCCCGTCCACTTTTCTCAGATAAAGATGTTTGCAACTCAGTCGACCACAGCTGTGAGCATATTTGTGTTAATACTGGTGATTCCTATGTCTGCAAGTGTCATGAAGACTTCATACTGAGAGAAGATGGAAAAACTTGCAGGAGTAAGTTATTTAATCTTGTTTTGTACTTCCTGATCTGTTAATGAAACACACTATGCAACAGTAGTGTGTCATTTGTGTCTTTATTATAGAATCAGCTTAATGTGAGCTCCTTCATAGCAAATCATAGCCAAATTTTTTATATTTTGTGAAATTTATTTACTTAGCTAACTGTGCTAAATACAATTTTCATTATTCCAAGGTAAAAATGTCTGCAAAACAGTCACCCATGGTTGTGAACATGTCTGTGTTCCAACTGGAGATTCATACATGTGTCAGTGTCACAAGGGATTTATATTGAGGCGAGACAGGAAAACATGCAGGAGTGAGTAGCTGAAACTTCTATGGGGAATATGTTTTTCAGTCTTAAAAGAAATACAGGCTTACTTTCACTCAAAGCTTGTTCATGACAGTTTTGTATTAGAGAAATGGTCTAATAAGGGGATTCTCTTAACAATTCTCAGATAAAGACCTGTGTAAATCCATTGACCATGGCTGTGAACATGTGTGCATTAATACTAACAACTCATACAGCTGTCAGTGCCATGAGGGCTTTGTCCTGAGACAAGATGGGAGGACATGTCGAAGTAAGTAACTCATTGTGTCTGTCAGCCCCTCTTCTCTGGCATTGCTACATAAATGAACAAAGATATTGTACTCCTTTGTCATATGTTCTTCAGATATCATGTCTGGGGTCTTTGGATTTATAAAATCTTAAATAGAATACAGAAAAATACTTCAATTTTTCCTAGGTAAAGATGTCTGTAAATCAGTTGACCATGGTTGTGAATATGCTTGTGTTAATAATGGCGATTCCTATATCTGCAAATGCCAGGAGGGATATGTACTAAAAGAGGACCAGAAAACATGCAGAAGTAAGTATATTTTATTTAGAAAGCACTTGGTTCTTTTATTTCTAAAATTAATTTACCTCCCTTCAAAAAAATTATAGAATCATAGAATGGTCTGGGTTGGAGGAACCTTATTAAAGATCACTTAGTTAATCTCCCTGCTGATGGCAAGGGCACTTTCTACTAGACCAGGTGTCTCCAAGCCAAATATAGCTTGGCTTTGAATACTGCCACAGCCTCTCATTTCAAACATGATATAATATTTGAAAGCCCAGGGCATATGTGTGTGGCAGAAAATGTCTCAAACAATTAACTTGATGCTCTCCTATACAAAAATCTATCAAATTTGGAAGAGTTGTTTTAGTACAATAATAATTCTTTTGAAACCTCAGGGAAAAGCCAAAAGGGAATCTTATTACCAAGGAATGTACATTTTAATCAGGTTCATATACTCTGGGTCTTTTATCTTTATGTACTATATTTTAAAATCTCATTAATTTTATTTGCTTATCTTCCAACATAACATCTATTTATCTCATCATCTCTTAATACTTGGAGGAGAAGTTCTACTGGAATTCAGTAAAAACATTTATTCTGCCAAAAATGGATGCTTTAGTTGAAGAGATTGTGATTAGAACAGTAACAAGTTCTGGCTGTTCTCGATCTTAACTGACACCATGCACCATGCTGCCCTTTCTTGACTTATGCAGTGGTATTGAGGTGGTTCTGATATGTATATTAATTGCATTTTCATCACCTTAGTACGTGTGAGGTGACTTTTTCTCAGATGACTGCAAGAAGGATTTCTTGAGCAGTTTAAAAATAGGTATTTCCTAAGAAGAGAAGTCCAGGCTTTAAAGCTGAAAATCCGTTATTCGTACTTTGACTTGGTAACAAACATCTCCAGTAATTTCTACAGAGTAATTTCTGCTGAATAATTCTCTTTTGTGTAGTGCTTACAGCATTATGCCTGTACAAGGATGAGAGACGAGTGGAGGTCAAACTTTATTTGGTCCAGACTAAGAAGCAAATCTTACATTCCTTAGTATGGCATATTTTCCCTGGAAGCTACATTGATCCAATAGGAACTAGCTCCAATTGGAGCCCTACAGCTAGCCTTTGCACAAAGCACACTAATCTCTGCCTGCTGAAGGCAATTCCTCTCCAGAATTTAAAACAAAACAAAACAAAACAAAACAAGACAACTCACCTGGCAGAAGCAGTCAGCAGCTTGGAAGACATTCTCCAATCTCTAAAATCCCTAACCTTGTTATTGATGCCCTACAATCTACTTTGATTTTTGCATGTGCATATGCCAAAAAGTATGAGAAATAAAAAATTTACAAATTTGCCTGTCTTCTGACAAACTCCCAGCTCTAATGGGTCAACCAGAAATACAGCAGCAATACATAGGTCTTCTAATTACAAAATTGGTAGACACTTACAAGCAAAAACGCCCTTATCTTGACAATTCTGATTCTCTCAACTGATTCTGTAACACTAGTAGTAGTGCTGTATAGTTGTAACGCCTGTAACACTAATGCATGTTCAGTGATTCTCTTCCATGTCTCAGTGCTGACAAATTTGACAAATGCAAGCTTAGTATACAGGCTTATCTCTGGAAGAAAATGATGGCAACTCTATGTTCTTCAGTTCTCTCCACTAAAGAGAAATTCTAAACATTTGCTGATTGTTGAAGCATTTTTAACAGGTGTAGTATTCTGCAAAGCAGAATATGTCTCAGTAAATATTTGCTGAGTTATAGTAGTAGTTATAATTTTGTTAAATTATTAGTCATTGGCCCACTTTTAGATTTTGAGACAGACTGTACACAACATCTTCAGACACATTGGCACAGTAAGACGAGCCAGGAACAGGGTACTTTAGATGATCCCTGAATTTTTGCCAGGGTATCCAGATCCCTTTCCCAATCTTGTGGACTTTTTTCTTGATCTGTACACTCTGTTGCTCTTTTCACAGGATGCACTGAAGGCCCAATTGACCTGGTGTTTGTGATTGATGGATCAAAAAGTCTTGGAGAGGATAATTTTGAAATTGTAAAACAATTTGTCTCAGGAATCTTGGATACACTTGAGATTTCACCCAAAGCTGCTCGAGTTGGTTTGCTTCAGTATTCCACTGAGGTTCGTACAGAGTTTACATTAAAGCAGTTCAGCTCAGCCAAAGACATGAAGAAAGCTGTGTCACAAATGAAATACATGGGCAGAGGTTCCATGACAGGACTGGCACTGAGGCAAATGTCTGAGAGAAGTTTCACAGAGACAGAAGGAGCAAGACCATTCTCAGCAAACGTGCCTCGAATCTCCATTGTGTTTACGGATGGGCGGGCCCAGGATGAAGTGTCTGAGTGGGCTACCAGAGCAAAGCAGCGTGGTAAGTGCAAGTTTGGTGTCAATGTTTTTATTGTCTCATTCTAAAAGGCAAATGTTGTTAGGAATAAGATGTAGTACCAGTTTGGATGTCTAACCAAGAGAGCGTTTGCCAAAGCAGTGTGGCCAGTACGGTGACAGTGGCCGCTGTCCTGCACATCAGATCTTTGTGTTCACAAGGGCCTTTGCTGCCAGGCATGTGCATCCTCCCCACAGCAGGCTGCTTTCTGGAACCATTTACTATCAGTAGTGTCAGGCACGTGTCATCTCTTTAATACAAAAACTGTATGTCAAATTACAGCAAATGAGAGTTTCTGCAAATCTCCCAGTAATTACAACATATTAAGCCTCTTCACTGATTTTAAAGTTACATATAATATACATTTCTTGGGCTCTCCCTTTCTCTCTTATTTTCCTTTCATGGACGAACAAGTGCTTAGAGTTAGAACTGCTGAAATAATAAGTATGTGCAATTTCTTTTGAATCCAGGTATAATCATCTATGCCATTGGAATAGGAAAAGCAATTGAGGAAGAACTGCTGGAAATTGCTTCTGAGCCATCATATAAACATCTCTTCTATGCTGAGGATTTCACAGCTCTGGAGGACATAAGTGAAGAGCTAAGAGCCCAAATCTGTGAAGGTAACAAAATTCCATTTTCCTTATAGAAGTAAATGTTTTCAGGTGTTTTGCTTTTTGGATTTTTCTACTCTTTAATACATGAAGAATATGTACTGATAATCAATCACTGGGTAAATTATCTTCCCCTTATTTTCATGAACATTGCATAACATGTACAATTCTACGCCTAGAAGAATTAATCGCTTCTTCTCTTATTTTTCTCTGATTAAGTTAACCATGCAATGAACCCCACTCCACTAAATACACATGATCTATTTCATTGGGAATGTGGGAAAATAATCAGGGATTTATAATACCTTAATGAGAATTTTAAAAAAATCCTAAGACCAGCAGCAAAACCCTAAAACACAGCAAAATAAATCATCAAGACCTGTAGTGTGTATTTATAGACTAAAAATAGTTCATTGAACATCCATTCACAGCTACAAAGAGTGGATGTCAGTTTTGCACAAGCTCTGAGTTTTGCTACACAAATGTGGAAGGTTTGTTTCAGAAAGCACCCTTCTTCACTCAGGAACAAACAGCTTTTATATAAACATTCCCAGATGAAGTTTTGCAAGGGGAAGGGGGAATCTGAGCTGAGATGAAAGCTATGGAGCCAGAGAGAGGACAGCATATCTCTCCCACTCACACATTTCCAAGACTCAGTATTTTTTGGCACATCCAAACTGGTACCTGAAGCAAAATTCAGAAACAAGACATGGAATGATGTTTGTCATAAGACTAGAATTGTGCAAGATTATTTAATTTTCACTAGATTTTATCCGGTTGTTTTTCTTGAAATTAAATCAAAACAGATGTTGCCTTTTTTTTTCTTTTCTTTTACATTATTGTATAAAATTAGCTGCAGGACATTTCTTTATACAGATCTCAAGAAAGAATCTGTAAAAAAGACTTTGAGGATGTTTCTTAGCTTGCATACTCTTTGTCCTTCAGTCCTAAGAAGTCCTAGTTTCATCTTTCTGAAATACTAAATGAAAACATAAAACAAAGTCAGTTCAATTAACCTTATTAGGCAGACAATCTTCCAATGACAGCATGTCATCTTAAAAGCTTTTGGAGAAGCCAAACCCAAAACTATCTGGCAGCCTGAACAATAATTCTGACTCATTAGCAAACCCCAGTATAATAACTCTCACTGACCAGCAAACCCCAGAGCTCGGGGATGGAAATGCATCCTTCAGGTACCCACAACAGTGGTTAGCAACCACATTTTTTTTCCTTTTAACTACATTATTTAAAATATTAAAAAATAAGTAAATCCTGCCCCTTTGTGGCAGTTTCTTGTCTACACCTCCAGTAACTGGGCAGCACTGGTGCTTCAGCTTCTGGTCTGCTCCTCTCTCAACAACAGGCAATGAATGCCTCACACCTGTGAACTGAGGACTGACCAGCCTGGTTTTTCTGGACACTCCAGAACTACCTATTACTCATCAACTCACTCCACCAGAAATTCTGCCTCTAAACCTGTTACATAATCTAAAAGTTCTTTTTTTTAATTCCTTCTGTTGTATACAGCGCAGTTTTTCTCCTCCTTTGCAACAGCAATGACTTTTGTCTTTACTCCAGCTTTGGTCCTTAGCTGAGGTCTTCTGAGGCTGCACCTTGTGAGGACAGTAGGAGATGCAGAGCCTCTCATCCCTAATCCCAGCTGTGGATGCACTGCATGTTTCCAGCTAAAGTAGAAGTTCTCCAAATGTTTCTTTGAGGGTTAGGCTTTTTTCTTTTATTCTGCAAGAAAGCATCTGCCTTGTAAAATAGCTGCTGATTACTATTAATTATTCTTGATGACTAGTAGTAAAGGCAAAAAAGGAGGGTTTTTTTTTCCCTATTGCCTCTTATTAAAAGGAATTCAGTTGGAAGGTTCCCATTCACTGCCTTGGTTCATGTTAATTTCTCATCTGACTGGAAGCACTAACGAGGCTCCAGCAATGTCATACATAATACACACTCAATATGATTGCAGCTTCAGCCCTGGGCATGTGCATTGTGGGAGCTTTTAATTACATGGTCATATACTATTTTTGTCACAAGACCCCAGCCCTGATCAGATGACAGTACTCAGCAGCCAGCTGGTTAACATTCTGTTCTCCTTCCAAATTGTGGATAGTTTTCAGTTCAGCAAATATTCAGATTCTGCTTTTGATGACACTCTCACAGGCTCCTCCTAACAAATTACTTGTGTTTTTTTTACAAAACAGAACACTAAAAATCAACATCCAATTTCAGCATTGTTCCCCAACAAATTTATTCATTGCACTGATTTCACCAAGGGATTCAGGGTGATCAGCCTCTGTCACTACTTGTGTGTTTATTCAGCTTCACAGAGGCGAGATCAGAAATCTTAGAGCCCCAACTATTCTTCAAGCCTGAAGAGAAGTTTCTTAAGTGCCCAATTGCTATTCCAAACTGGAGACCTCCTGCCACACCTCTACCAGTGCATCTGTCATTTTTCTGTCCCTAATTACATATCCATACCAGCCCAGTGTCCAAAGCTCAAACATTTCAGGTCAGTTCCTCTGCCCTTCCTAAACAAGCCCCTCATTAGCTTGCAGCTCCTGAACAACTTCTAGAGCAAGCCATTACCCAGGGTCAAACACTCAAAATTCATCTTACCTGCTCCATTTCTCCTACAACAGAAATCTTCAACATCCTTGTTCCCATTTGATCATTCTTTAGCTAGACTCTGTTTCTCGTTCGTTTCATTCCCTTGTGATCTCATCCCACACCTCTCTGCCCTGAACTCTTCTCCAAAATCTGAGTTCCTTCCAGCAGATGGTTCTCATGCAGACTGAGTTATCTACAGCGCTCTATATAAATGTTGTAGTTCTCCTGCTTGATCTCTGGTCTCCTTATTCAACCACTCATCTGTTCTTCCCTGATATTTATGCTCAGTACTTTCAACCTCCACTCAAAAGGGCCTCATCTCCTTCCCAGTGCAACTTAGCATAGCTGTATATTATTATGCATCTGTCAAAACTGACTAAACCAGCAGGGACTCCAATAATTATAGCAAACCTGGATGTCACAGAAGCATCTTCCACCTTCCTACTGCATCTTCATGGCATATGGTGCGAGTTTGCACTGTGACCTTTTACCCCCATGCATTCACTTTTAGGGAAGGGGCTCTGGCTTCCAGAGGAGAGGCTGTGTCCCAGATGCTCCATCACCTTGGCATCATCGGTCACGTGCAGTTGATAAATACGTGCTCTTCAGCCCATCTGGGCCATGAAGGGCCCGGAGTCAGTGGAAGGTGAAGTGTTCGTTTCCTAGGGAAGGACCCGTGCCTAAGGAACCGCAGCCGCCTCCACGCTGCCCTCTGGCGGCAAGAAACGGGCAGGGCACACAATGGCGGCCGTTCTGCCTCCCAACAGGTTTCTGTTTCCTCTCCATCTCTTGACTGAAAAGATCGGGGTGTGCACTCTGAAATAAATCCTTACATTTTAAAGGCTGTGCTTCATGAATTAAAAACGTGTATTTTTTGCCTGTAGTGTATCAAACAGACTCTGCTGCACCCTTCTCACCTAAAAACTCCCAACTCCCTGATCAATGTTTCCCATTATAAAGAAGAAAATTTTTCTTACTCCAAGCAATGTTCTTATTCAGTTCACCCCAAAGGATGATTGGATGATAATGAAACATGAAAGAATTTTCATTGTAGGACACAAAGTAGATTGCTGTCATTTCAGATTGCTTCACTATTATTAAATAATCACTTTGGTTTTGGAAGAGTTATTCTGACAGTCTGAGTTGAAGGGCAAATTGTGGAGTTTCAACACTGGGCCTCTTCTAAATTGCACAGGTATGAGGCATTCTCCATGTGTAATGAGAGACAAATATCAAGCTACTGGCAAGAAACATCAATTGTGGGGAATGTGAACATTTTTATTGCTCTTTTGTGATATCATTTCCTTTGGAAATTTCTATCTACCAGCCTTGAGAGAGTCACCTCACCAGCAGGATGCATCATCTGGGAGGCTTCACAGGACTGGTCCACAGCCTTCAGGTTGGCTGTTTTAACTCAAGTGTCCTCTCCTGCTGCCTTTTCATGCTGCCTTCTGTAGAGAACTCTCACAATTCAGCTAAAATGGTTTATCCCATGTCCCTGCCTCTTCGCCCCTCCGAGTCACTCTGCAATGTGAAAAATGGAGATTCACTGTAACAAAAGCATGGCTGCATGCTTCTTACATCATCTGAATGAAATACTTCATGGGGAAGCTTGTATTTCAACACTGGGCTTCACACCTAAAGCATGTTCAGCTTTCAATCACTTCTGTTTTTCACAGGAACCTTCACAATTCCCTTTCAGTTTTGCAACCCACAACTTATGTATACAGTAAATACAGCCTAACAGCCTGGTTCCTTCATAGCTTTGTATCCCTAATCCTTTCCTTGAATGATTGAATTACCTACTAATTAAGGAGAACTCAGTGCATGCAAGTAGAAAAAGAAATTATAATTTAGTGGGTCTGATTTTTAGAGTGTTGGGGGGGGTTTCCTGCAGGACCTGAGTCAACCACAATAGCCATCACAGATGTCATTGACTGTCCACATCTTGCAGTACATCACAAGTATCTTTTTGAAGACAGTCACATCCACTCAACAACAGGTAATTGGGTTCCTTTGTTTAGAACAACCCACTGTTCTTTGAACATGGAAGACTACATATTGTGTACTGTTTTCCAGTACCAACAGAATCTGCCTCAGGGTGTTCCGTGGGATGTTGACCTGTTTTGAGAACAGGCAGCTGTAATAAACCTGCTCTGCATTCATAATGCCTTGTCATTTCCTCCCCATCCTATTCAATTTATTCAGCATTTAGCCTATACTTAATTGTTTCTCTTTTTCAGCAAAAGCCTCAAAAGACAATGACCAGTGCAAATGTGAAAACCTTGTGACATTCCAGAACTACGCAACCAGTGAAGTAAGAAAACTCACCCAGCGATATATCCTTTCTAAGTAACTGCTTCTTACAGGTAAGATAAGAAAGGCAGGTTAAAACAAACTACGTGTTTTCAGATCAAGTCTAAACTGCCTCCATAGCTAAAAACAGTTTATTGTTATGAAAATCTAAACTACGTAATAGTTGCCAATAAGCAAAGCCTTTAACTTTTAATCTGCTTCTTCTTCATAGAAGGAACAAAAATATTAACAAGGATCTTGAATTTTAATAACTCCTTACAGTAAACTTTCAGGAACAGCAAAGAAACAACTGGTCAAATTCAATACTAACATGCTTTGCTTTTGTTACTTCTTCAGATGCTACTGAAATAGCATTTACAGACTACAGGTTTCCCTGCTGAACTCCTTGGTGAGGCACATATGCAGTGAGTCATTTAAAACCATAATCTAGATAAGGAGGAAATCAGAGAACTCAGGTTTGGTTAATCTTGCATTAAAAGAAATGCAGATAAAAGTTAGCGAAATGCAGATCACTAGCTTCTGCCACTCAGTCTATTTCAAGGGAGCTGCTAGTGCAGCAGCCTTTACCCTGCCTGCAAATCCACATCTCAGCAAACTGGCAATACAACTCATTGTGCACTATTTATGCAGCAAATTCATGAAAGCTGCTTCTGATCAAATAAACGCTAACAAAACATCACATCTTCTACTTGTGTAACTGTGTGCAAGAACAGTAAGCACTTACTCTCTGCACAGAAGAGTGCAGTGATCCCAACAGCTCATCACTGTGCTTCCTAGGCAGGAACAGCTTCACACTCTGAACTGTCAGTGCAGAGGGAGGCAAGCAGAGCCCTCGGTGACTGGTAACCTGATGCAGAACATGGCAGACACTTTAAGGAATTATGTTCTAATCACTTGATTAAATTACTCCATGCAAAGCAGATTTCATAAAAGAGGAGAAAGCCATCCTGTAAGGTTATTGCTAGGTGCTTCAAATGCTCATCAACACACATACTGTTGTGACAGGACTTCTAACAACTTGGGAGAAAAACTTCTAGGTTCTTTCCCACATCCTTAAGTGTTACATGACATGCAGCATTCCAGCCTGCATGCTAACAAGGAAGGAGATCAATTCTTGCCCCTTCAGAAGCTCTTTACCACAATCTCCTGCAGTGGGCTGTGAGGAGCTCTGAGCTTACTCAATGAACTTAGTTACTAAGCTTAGAAGCTTAGCAACGTGTGCTTTTTTGCTTTGCCATTTGAGCAGGCAACTGTGATTTTTACTCCAATGGCTCAAGGTAATGGAAAACCTGTCAACACTGAACCAGAGACTAGGAATTTTGATAGGAATAGTGCTAAGCACTTCCTCAGAGCACTGTGCAGCCACTGTTTAGAAGAGTATGAACCATCCAGTTTCCTCTTTATGACAAACCTCATTTCTCTGCCTTATCTCAAGAGCAGCTCAGGTATGAGGTGCTACAGCAGTCCTTGGTAACTGCAGACTGCTGGCTAGTCTTCATCCAGAGATCTGGGGGGTGGGGGAGGGAGAACTGGCTACAAAAGTAGCCCCAGTTACACAAAACAAATTCAGAGGGACCAGTCCAAACTGTTTTGTGTCCAGGTACATTAACTTCTATCAGTAAGCTGAGTGCAGTTTCACTGTTTCAACTTTGCCTCTGTGAACACTTGAGAATATGGCTGAAGAAAATGCAGTTCACATGGCGCTCCTATGCAGAGTAACCTTGCCACAGCAGACAGATGAGCAATTACCAAACCCAATGTCCAGGCAGACTGAACACCCACAAAAGCAGGATACCCACCCTTGCTCCTTACTAGCAAGAGGTTTCCCTGCTGACAATGAGGGGGACAGTAACATAGACAGAATGTAGCTGTTCTGGCCAATCTCCAGAGGCCAAATTCTATTTGCCTGTCTGCCCTAAAAATTCCTAGCAGCAATGTGTCAAAGATCCCAATTTATATGCCCAGTTCTCCATTTTCCTTGTGCAAGACGTTAAAATGTTGAAATTAAGACTCTAGTCAAACAAGCAAGGAGTGGGGTGCAGCAAATTCATCCTTCTGAGGTAGATCTCAGTGACTTCAGATCTCACTTGATGCTAGGCCTCCTCTTCCTCTCAGCTTCCCCTGGCTGCAGCCTTTCCATAGCACTCAGAGAGAGGGGCTGAAGTAAACAGTACCAGTCCAACATCTTCCTGCAGGAGACAGCATTCCTGCCAACTGGAAGTGCTTATCAGGAAAGGGATACTGTACACTACTTTGTATTGCTACAGCTTCTCACTGTAACTGGAACCAGCCCTAGATCCCATGGAGTTTGTTGTTCTCTATTCCACATTTGTCTGGAAACCACTGCCACAACTGTGGACAGGAACACATGAGGAGCAGACATTCTTACTGGGGTCTCAGAGCCCCACAGTTCTATAATCTACTGCCAGTTATGTGCAGTTTTCCACATGATTAAGTGAAACATTTTTAAACAGCATTAACTAGATAAATATTTACCCTCACTTTAAAATGGAGAAAAGCAATCAATTTGTAGAACCAGCCTTTTTAATAAGCTACAGTCTGAACTCCACGTCAAGGTAAACCTGTTAAGTAATGGGGCTTCACACAGCTTTCTCAACTCAGCTGATCAAATCAGAAGAAAATAAAGGAATATTTTATGAGAAACTACTGGGATTCTAAGAGGAGAAACGAGAATGTTTATGGACCATAGCAATCAGGTAGCTGACTTTTTAATGCATTTTATCAGTAGCTCTCTTTCCTTAACTTTTATCTACTGGAAGAAATGACGAAGAGAATGGAAGACTTGGAAAACAGACTAAAATACTGATGAGAATTTGAAGTGTATCCTACACTGTATATTTATACATACAAACTTGTCAGAGCTATTTTCTTAAACTGGTTCAAAAAAAATAACATCTTTGTGTCTGAAGTTGAAAATATTCTGGATCCTTGCATTCATATGCCATGTGTTGTCTTGCATTGATTGCAGATAAGAAATGCTGATAATTTTATATAAACAATTTAGTAACTAGCAGAAGTTCTAATTAAGCAGAACAAACTGAAATAAGCTATGCAAAATAATAAAATGGTGTTATTTTTTGAAATGAAACCTCCATGTTTTGAAGTATTTTTAGGGTATGAATTTGACTTGCTTTTCTGTATTTCCCTCCTCCACTCCTAGTATTTTAAGCACACAGATTGTGTATATATATAGTTCTATGTACAGACATACAGAGAACAAGTGAGACAGCATTCACAGCCATTAGGCTTGACTTGGATTCTTCAAACAAGTTACTACTGGAATCAGTAGGAAGTAAAAAATGTAGTTACACGTTTGTGTTTAAACCGTAATGGAATTAAATTATCAAAGTGAGAAGTCTGCTGGGTTATCAGGGCATCACAACTTGAAGTTTCAAAACCTTTTCCTTATGTCTAGAGTACCCAACTTCTCCCTGCTGTCCTTTTGTCAGTATTCACTGATTCTCTAACTTTCCTGAATGCAAGTAGTATATTAATTCTGAAAATATTACTTGGTCAATTCAGCTAGCTGCACACCTGTCAAACACTAAAACACAAACAAAACCAAACCAACTGCTTCTATTCTGGCCACCCTAAGTGTTTACAAGTCTCACTCCCTTCCCTTGACTGCAACTCATCCAGGTCTGTGGTTTAATAGGTAAATATACCAGCACTTCCTCCTTTGCTCTGACACACCTCAGAGTTTGCATCTTGACTATCTCCAAATGGAAACACCAAACTTCATTCGCTTTATAACAGAAGTAGTTGCAGCAAAACTTAAGTGATTAACTGATGTCAGACTAGCTGGTGAGTGTACATAGATATACAACAGCAAGCTTTGAAAGATACCTCATGCTTTGGCATACTGTGGAATTCTGCGGGGTTACAGGTACATCCTGATTTTCATTAGGTGTTTGTTTTTCCCATGTCAGAAAATCACTGCCACCTCAATTAACAATCCCTAGTAATAAGGAACATCCTGCAGTCATGGTCTCAAACAAAACAGGCACAAATCCCTAAGATACTGACATTCTCAGCAATTGCCTTGAGAAAACCAGCTCATCTGTCTCCAATATCTTCAGAAAACTAAAAACAAAAAAGGCTACTGATTTATAAACAGCTTTGTAAAGTTTACTGGTATCTTACTGAAAGCCTATACTACACATCTAGAAGCTATACCCTGTTTGTCCTTTTACAGGTATGTACTCTTGGATGGAAAAGACAAAGGAACTGATGCACATTCTACTTGATTTCACTTGGTAAAAACAGTGTGAAATATTTAACATAAATAAACCCTTGGGGTTCCCCACCAACATCCCAAATTTGCTACTGTTCCTTACATTACAGCTTGTGTTTGCATTAGCACTCCAAAAGCAAACACTAAGGGAGCCCCAGCCCGTTGGGATTTGGCACCATACTTGCCATCATCAAGCCTTGCTTCACTTACCTCTTAAGATCCAAAATGCCTACAGAAAGAACAGCAAATTTTGCCATGTGAAGGTTATTTCTAACAGAACAAGAAGCACAGCAGTGGTAATGAATCTTCATTTATATAGTTTGTTCCCTAAAACCAACAAAAGTATAATACAAATTTTTCTTTAAAAGAGATCTGTAACCAGTTTTATTGTAGAAATAACACCTTTACAGCATTTACTTCTCACTGGTTTGTTCTGGCATGCTTCTAATGATGTCAGAGTCACCTGTAAAACAAAAATGTATGGTTAGAAGAGGACTCATGGGAAGATGATTTTAGGACTAAAAGTAAGAAAAAAACCCTCTACTCATAAAATCACCACAGTGATTCTAGAAAAAGAAAACAACCTAAAAGAACAGAAAGTCTGTTCAGGAAAAAAGCGAATAATTTTAATAAAATTGACGATAAGAATACTTTTAACTGTGTTTTTCTAATCCAAGCACAGTATTTTCCAATAATTACACACCTGTCACCAGCATTTACAAAGCCAGGACTAAAACAGCAATATAGTCCTGGAGGACACAATGCATAGTTTTACTCTAGCGAATGTCTAGCCTCCCCTGATCACAGAGATATCAGGACAGCGAGAATATTCGCATTGTCAGCTCCAGAGCATTGGGACTGACTTACAGCTCCCACCCCACCCAAAACCAAACCTGAAAGTGACATTTTGACAATTAAGTTTACAGCTACTTTTTGAATACAAACAAGCTAAATAAAGTTTCCTGAAGCAGCAGGAAATTCAAATCTTTCATTGTGACTTGGGGAAGAGCTGGTTAAAGTCATTACAGGAATCATTAAACCTATGTGTATGCATTCTGGTCAACAAACAGAACAAGGGATTGACTCTTCTCTTAAAACATTCTGGAAAGAGGATGGGAAGTCACCTACTTAGCATTCTATATAAGGAACCTAAGCAACTCTCTGGGACAAACACTGTTACCAAACCATAGTAATTACATACAAATGTAGTTTTAAAATGAAGCATTTAACATGATTCTCATTCCCTTGATGAATACCCACCTGCCTGTTGGTTATTTTTCTATATACTGTTCTGGGAAGCAGGACAAGTCACAACCCTTTGTCTCAGACTAAGAACAGTCAAACAGGGCTGTTGTAAACAGTATGTTGTGCAAGCTCATGCCCTAGCTGATGGGTTCAGAAACAGGTCCCATACAGTTGCTTCCCAGACACCAAAACCTCCCTACAGACTGACAAGCAGAAAAAATGCTCACAGGGCTCAGCAGTAAAAGAGTTATGTGCAAGAGATGCAGCAGTGCTTCCAGGTTCTGACAACCCTGGACTCACAAAAGAACAGGATCTTGGTCAGCAAAAATTTTAAGTGTTAAACTTGATGGAAAAATGCAGCCAAGTGTGTCATCACTCCTGCTCATTCCGTGCTCAGTCCTTCGACTCACAGGAGAAGGGAGGATCCATAAACACCTCCTCATTTGGCCTCTACACTGCAGGAAGGAATTACCTGGGTCAATGATGGCCAGTGTGCACACTCTGTAGTATTTTCCACACGCTGTGCCCAACTCAATGTTGTTCCCACTATAATGATGGACACCAGTCTTAGCAAGCATAGCGTAGTACTCGATCTCTGATTTTCTGAAATGCAAAAACTGGGTGTTAACAGGACCACAAACAATTCTGACAACTGCAATACAGAGAGAGCAGCTTTAACTCCTACCACACTTAACCCTTAACTTTTCCTTCCCACCCAGAGAAACACAACTGTTTCTTGTGAGGCAGCATCACTCCACGCTTGTGGCTAAGGAACCTTTATTTAGATGTCTGCTGAAGGTTTGCAACAACAAACCCTTCAGGCTGCTCCTACTCAGGCTCATTTCTACATGATAGAAGGACTCAGCACTTGGAGACCTCTGGAAGGCCTTTCTTTAGGTGCCAAAGTGCATAAACTAAGAGTTAATGTTGATGGCCAGTGGCAACCAGATGCTGAACAGAGAGGCACCAGTGTTGCAGCTGCGAAAGGAACCATGTATTTTAATTTAAAACAAAAAGTCCACCTATGCTGCCCTCTCTTTTGACTTCCACTAGGAGAGTCTAGCAGTCAGTACTGTTTCCCAACCATTTTCAGATCCCCACTAATATTGGGGATTGCCACCCACTGCAACAGTCTTGCTATTTCTCAAGTATCTGATTTCTGGGTTGTGCACTGACATTGTCTTGAGCCTGTCAATATCCCTCAACAACAGAAAGGGCCCAGGTATTCAATGAGGAAAACATCATGATACTAGTAAAAATTACATTCTCAAAAAATCAGTTTCACTGGCCAGGACCCCAAATTTATAACTAACTTTGGCAAAGTGCTTCAAATATTTTAAATCTGTTATCAGTTTTTCCAGCTATAAAATTATTTTCCAATATACTACTTTGGAAAAACATAGGAATTCAGCCCCATTACACTCTTAGTGAACACTATCAAGTGTGAAAAGCTTCCAAGACTTTCTCTAGTGTAAACTCCTTGAATCAGAAAGCCAGAAAAACACCAGGAAGAATTTCAACATTTCTAGATTTGAAATCATTACACAGCAAATGACCAAACAAATTTCAGAGCACTCTAGAACATGCCAGCAAAGCCCTCTGTATGAAATCTCTGGAGCAATTAGCACGAAGCACAAACTGCATTTGTACAAAGAGCCCAAGAACCCACCTCGAAATTGTTTTCTCCAACATCTGCTTACCTCAAAGCAGGACAGTTGTTGGCGAGGATGACCAACTTGGCTTTGCCCTGACGAATCATTTTCAGAGTTTGTTTGTACCCAAGCACATATTTGCCACTTTTCATAACCAGCTGAAGCCTGGAGTTGATGGACTCCAGGGACTTTTTCTGAAAAAGATGTAGAGAAGTGTTATTGTGTTACTTCACACTTTCCAAAACAATGGGGAACACAATAGAGAAATTTCAAATATGTGCACTTTTCATAATCTCCCTACAATCTGAAACATGGAATAGGAAAGGCCAGTCACTCACCAGAGTATAAGAAAGCTCATAGACAGGGACATTGCTGATACTGTGTTTTCACAAGTTCAGAAAGTTCTTTCTTATCCCCACATCTCTCAATAGAAAAATGCATCTCAAAAATACATCTCACTATTGTTGTTGCTATCTACATAAATCAGTGACAACTGCATGTATTTGACAAGCTGTTGTCAAGGCTTTGCAAATCTAAGCCAGGTTCAGAGCCTGTCTCTCCCCAGGGCACACACTGACAACGCTACATGGAGCAGCAGAAAGAAGGAATTCTGTGCGATATCGAACTGATATTACAACAGCGGAGCGTGATGCTCATGACAACAGGTTAGGCGCATTTGATGGACGAAATCACCACCACTGACCAAGAAACTCAGATCTGTCAGAGCCACTGTAAGAGAAAGGCCAGAACATGGCAGGAAAGGCAAAACCTGAATTCCACCCGCACTAGGACCCCCTCGGCACTACCTCTCCCTCCCTGCAGCCAGTTCAGGAGCTCTGCAAGCCCCCGGGATATCGCACGGAGGGACCCGAGGACACCGAGCGCAGCGGGAGGCGGCCCAGGGCGCGGCCAGTGGCAGGAGGGCACGGCCCGAGCTCTGAGGGCCGCGATGGGCCGTGTCCAGGGGCCCCCCAGCACCCCCGGCCCCCAAGGCAGGCCCCGCCGGGGTCCCCCCGCGCACCAGGGCGCTGCCCGGCCGCTCCGCCGCCACGTGCGCCCGACGCGGCCCCGCTCTCACTCACCGTCTTCTTGGCGGCCACCATGTTGCTGCCTCGCGCGGCTCGGGCGGTACCTGGAACACAGGGGGATGGAGGGGAGCGGTCAGAACCCGGCAGCAGCGCCCGCAGCGGCCCCCGCGCCCCCGGCCCGGCCCCGCTCACCGCAGACGCGCCGCCAAGATGGCCGGGCCGCCAGAAAGGAAAGAGCGCCCGGCAAGCACCGCGCGAAGACCGCGGCAGCTCTCGCGAGAGCCGCGCACACCACGCCCCGCCCCACGGCTGCCAATGAGCCCGAACGACGGCGGCGGCCCCGGGAGGGGCGGGGCCTTGTCCGGAGTGGGCGGGGCTATATTGTATGGGGGCGGGTCTTGAATTAATGTGGGCGTGGCCTGGCTGAACGAGAGACGGCGCTTGGGGCGTGTGGGCGGGGCCGGCTCGGCGGCGGGGCCGGCTCCCGCCCTTTCCCATGCATACCACTTCCCTCGTTCCGCAGAGGGGCATTAACGCATGTTACGCATCACAGCCTCGCGGGAGGCTTCAGGAGCTGATGCGGTAAGAGCCGTAGCGGCCAGAGCCTTCCATCATGGAATCACGGAATGGCCTGGATTGCTAGGGACCTTGAAGCTGACCTAGTTCCAGTCCCGCTGCCATGCCATTTTCTGCTAAACCAGCTTGCTCAGAGCCCCATGCCACCTGGCCTTGAATACCTCACAGGGTCGGGCTGTGTCCATACCAGTGTCTTCGCCACCCTCACAGTAAAGGGCTTCTTCCCAATATCTAATGTAAAACTACTCTCTCTGTTTAAAGCCATTCCCCTTTCTCTTGTCACTAGCAGTACATGCTCTTGCAAAAAAAATCCATCTTTCCTGTGGGCTCCCTTCAGGTCCTGAAAGGCCACAATCAGGTTATCCTAAAGGCCACAATCAGATCATCCCAAAGCCTTTTCTTTCCCAGACTGAGCAATGCCAACTCTCTCAGCCTTTCCTCATAGCTCCACACCTCTAATCATCTTGGTGGCTTCCTGTGGACTCGGTCTGACAGGTCAATGTCCTTCCTGTGCTGGGGACCCCAGAGCTGAGCATGGTACTCAGCTGGGATGTCACCAGAACAGTGTCCCTGGGACTGTCACTTCTGACACAGGGCTGACAGGGGAAATGGTGGGATGGAGAAGGTAAATCTCTTGGGCAATGCAAAGTACCAGCACAGGGGACATGTGGTGGTCTGCCCCGCGTCCCTGCTGTCCGCACTGCCTCGCTGAAGCAGCAGCGCCTGCCCTCTGCCCTGCATGACAGCCCCTGTCAGGCCCCAGTCCTGCATGACAGGCCTGTCCCAATGGGACACAGCTCCAGGATGAGCCCGAGCCCAAGCCCACAGACAGGTTTCTTTCATGAAACCAGCCACTGAGCCTGGGAATAGACTTGGGCCCGACTCTGCCTATGTTAGAGGTTCAGCTCTGGGTGCCCTCAGTGCAGCTTCCGGGTTTGCTGGGGCCATGGCTCTGCACTCCCACCAGCTGTGCAGTGTCTGTGCAGTGTCCTTAGCCCATCCCCAAGCAGCTCAGTCCCTGGCTGTGCCAGAGTGACAGTGCAGGGAAACTTCCTCCTGTCCTCCATGCACTCTGGAAACCAGCAGCTTGAAAATTATTTCACTGAGCACACACACACTGCAATGTCTAGGACCAGGGCCGCGACATGAGGCTGCCATTTCCAGGCCGAGGACATTTATTCTCAATCCCACAGTGCTGTCCATCCTAGAACAAGCAGGCCAGGCTGGCACAGGGCGGAGAGAGAGCAGCAGCAGCTCAGCTGGCGCCTGCAGGGATGAGCAGTGTGGATGCTCTGGGTGTGAGCTGCGGGGCTTGCTTGTGACATCCCCTAGAGGATGCTCAGGGATCCAGCCTGAGGACAGGACACCAGGTTTGCTGCTGGTGTGACTTGATGCTCTTAAGACACTGCCCCAGAAAGGCATCACAGTGTGTACATTTCTTATAAAATTACAGAACTAGCATAGGAGTTTTGCTAGACTCGCCCAGGTTAGCACAAGCACGGCAAAGTGGTGGGCTTGTTGGCCTTAGGAAGTGTGACACATTTATCAATATGGAATATGGAGCAACAAACTAAAAAGCCAAAACAAAACATGTTGCATTCAGTTATTCTAGTATGCTTTTATTAACAGGTATTATTTCAAATAAGGGAAATAATTTATAGCAATGTATTATATGCCCTTTTCCTGGTATGGCTACCTCCATGGTAACTTTTTCTGATGTATGATCACAGACCTAACTAAAATATTTCCAACAGGATATCCTTCTCAGTGACAGGCAGCCTTTGGTCAAAATGCAAATCATCACCCTAATCATTTTTTTCTGGGTAACAACCTTGGGTTTTGACAGATCAGTTTAAGAATCTAAATTAAGTTCTAAAGTAACACTGAGACAAAGGTATGTTGGAAAAAATGTTACCAAACTTAAATGGAGCTGAAATATCACAAGTGAAACTCTGACATTTGTCCATCTCTAAAGGTAAAGTTCTCTGGGAGTAATGTCTGTGTTAAGCACATAAATTATACATGTAGTATATAAATAATAATACAAACATGTTACATTTTGTTGTGTCTCTATAGTCCAGTATCTTTTATTGAAGAAAAAACACATTTCTATCCCTTTACAGAGTATGATTCAAAAAATTTTGAAGTATACTCCAAACTTTTCTTTGGCAACTGAAAAGTAAACTCCATTCTATGTCTCTTTCTATTCCTGTTCCACTTTTTGCCCTTGTCCCGGCCATCAGGTGCATTGCTGTTATTCCCCATCAAACTGTGACTTTGCTCTTAACTCTTTGTACTTTTACTCGGTTGGTTATGGTCTGGTGAAACATTCATCTTTCATCCTTGTTGAAATTCCAGGCAAGGGAATATAAAGCTCAGTGGGCCTCCTGAAGTCCTCGGTGCCATTTCTTTGGGCTATTCCAGGTTTTACGTCGCCTTGCAAGATGCGGGAGCCGCGCGTGGCTCCGGGAGGGGGAGCTGTTTCCAAGGATACCCTTGCAGCCTCCGCTCACGTTAGAAGAGAGCGACTTTAGCTGTTTATATCACTGCTTCTTTCTAGTAATGTGCTTTTAAAAAATCTCCGCATTTCCAAAGGAACATTCTGATAGACACTTTTGTCATTAGACCCCAAATTCTGCCCTAAATCTAGGTGGAATAAGGATTGGGCTGGGGGTGGTGGGAATACGTGCAGAAATGGGCACTATTGTCTCTCTCAGCCCCCAGATCTCCCTTCTGTGAAGGCCTTTCCTGGGGTCTGTGGTCCATAAAATGTCATTTGTAAAGACAAAGGGCCAGTCCAAATCAGATGAAAATTACACTAGAAGAAAGAAAAGGCTTTGGCCCCACTAAAATTCCTTAAATAATATTACACAGCCACTGTCTAATGCTGGCATATTGCAGCTGGGAGTGCATGGGCCTTGACAGCAGCTGTTTGAGGATTAAGGAATGGGGGAAGGCACATCAGGGGGAGTTTGGCACCCAGGCACCCTCAACACCATGAGGGATCTTGAGCTCCCCTCCACAACGGGGCTGTGATACAGCAGAAATAGAAGAAAGGCAGGGAAGCAGCAGACAACAAACAAATCTCAAGATGGAGTGACCCAGGGAGCAGCTCAGGAAAAGCAGTGTCACTCTCCCAGCACCAGCAGCAGGCACTGTGGTCTCATCCAGCCGCCCTGCCTGCCCCACCAAGCTCATCCAGGGAGGTCAGCTCCTTCTGGGGCTGAGCCAGGTGGGGCTCTGGGGCTCAGTTTGGCAGGGGACATGAGCATGCAGGGAATGCAGACTACTTGGGGAAAGCAGGACCACTCCTCACCCCGGCCTGACTGTTCTTACCTGGTGAGAGGGTAGGAGCAGGGTTTCCAACATAGAGGGAGAACTTAATCCAGAGAGGAGTAGTCTTGAAGTTCTTTCACCACTTTTCCCCACTAAAATGCTAACAAGGTTGTGTAAGAAAGCACCAGCTAGAGGTACGAAGAGGTAGAAGAGTGAGAGCACTACGAGAAAAGTCAGTGGTGGAACACTGACCTATCCCAAAAATTAGAAACCAACTTCATTTTAGGTGAATGAAACCAATTCAGTGTATCTAAAAAGGGAAGTCAGGGTGATGCCTTGTTGGGAATAATTAAAAACAAAGGCCAGACAAAATTAAGAGTATTAAAAGTGGTTATATTTATTATTATTTAGGGCCTTCAGGTATGCTTCAGGCAGACAAAGTCTGCCAAGAGGCTACACCCAAAAAAATGAATGACTTGTCATGGGTTTTCATACTTTTATCAGTTTGATCCATTTGCATATTGAGGGTTCATCTGCCAATTGCAGCTTCAGATAATAAAGTCATTTACTCCACGTTTGCTCCCCTCCCAACTCACTTTTGTTTTACATTTCTTGGGGCCTGAGACAGAAAGGTGTCCTTGATTCCCAGGCCTAGAGAGGAATTGTTTTGTCTGACCAAAATGGGGAAGACAGTAGCTGACACTCTATATGGAGTTTAAAGTTATACACTAAAGAATTGCAGGATTACAAATATATGAAAAGCATAAAAGCTAAAATCCTAAAGCATCAAGGCAATCTCCTGCAGCAGCACTGACACTAATGCCAGTGCATCAGCAAACAAGCCATGGTGGCAGGGACACACACACCTGGGGACAGATAAGCAAGCTCATGGAGCTGGCCAGTGTCACCCATGGGGTCTCTTGCCACAGTTTGGCTGCAAGGAATCAGCACTGGACCTAGTGCTTATGTGGGTTCATCCAGGCAGCATGCCTTTCTGCAGAGAAATCCCAAAGCTGTTTCTCTGTGTTATAGAACCCCAAGCACTGCCCCCACAAATGCTGTGGTAATAATATCATCAGCTTTTCTCACTACTCACTGGAAAATTCAATGAACAGTAAAATGAGGTACTAAGAAAACAGATTTGTGTGCTAATTATGTATGCTCTTGTAGACAGTGTATAGTTAACTGAGAGAAAAGGGTAGAAAGAAGAGAAAGAGAAGAATGAGAAAAAATCATTCTGAAGTCTGGAAAATGAGCAGTACATGGGCACCTTCTGGTACAGTCTGGGATGGAACATTCTGTTAAATTCTCTGAACTTCTGAGGTCTTTATAAAGCTGAAGTGGCAGCGCTGCTGATCCTCAGAGAAAGTGAGGATCACTCTGGCAGCCAGGGATGCAGAGGAACACCTGAAGCTGTACCCCTGCTTAGCTCCTTCCCCCGAGTGTCAGTAGGCAATGTGTAGAGCAGTGTGTAGGCAAGGATGAAAATATGCAAAAAATACAGTCCTGCTTTGATTTATAGTCTGGTCAAGTCTCTGCACAACTACACAACAATGCTGTGTGAACACCTGCAGCCATTATTTTCTAGTTTTGCACATCAGAGCTATTAAAAGTGACAGATTGTGTTCTCTGATAATCATTGCATTTACAGCAAATGCAAACATGTTCATCTGATTTTCACAGGGCCATGCACTGAACTACCCCTGTATTGTCAGGCAGACGAATTCAGCTCTCTGTTTCAGATTACTGGGAATTTAGAATCACAGTAAGGCACAGGTCCACTAGATCTGAATTAAAACCTTTCTTCAGCCACCCTTGAAGCAGCTTTATCATGAGGAAGGGAAGGGAAGGGAAGGGAAGGGAAGGGAAGGGAAGGGAAGGGAAGGGAAGGGAAGGGAAGGGAAGGGAAGGGAAGGGAAGGGAAGGGAAGGGAAGGGAAGGGAAGGGAAGGGAAGGGAAGGGAAGGGAAGGGAAGGGAAGGGAAGGGAAGGGAAGGGAAGGGAAGGGAAGGGAAGGGAAGGAAGGGAAGGGAAGGGAAGGGAAGGGAAGGGAAGGGAAGGGAAGGGAAGGGAAGGAGAAGGAAAGGAAAGAGAAAGGAAGGAGGGAGGGAGGGAGGGAGGGAGGGAGGGAAGGGGGGAGGGAGGAGGAGGAGGAAGGAAGGAAGGAAGGAAGGAAGGAAGGAAGGAAGGAAGGAAGGAAGGAAGGAAGGAAGGAAGGAAGGAAGGAAGGAAGGAAGGAAGGAAGGAAGGAAGGAAGGAAGGAAGGAAGGAAGGAAGGAAGGAAGGAAAAGGAAGGAAGGAAGGAAGGAAGGAGAAGGAAGGAAGGAAGGAAGGAAGGAAGGAAGGAAGGAAGAGAAGGAAGGAAGGAAGGAAGGAAGGAAGGAAGGAAGGAAGGAAGGAAGGAAGGAGGAAGGAAGGAAGGAAGGAAGGAAGGAAGGAAGGAAGGAAGGAAGGAAGGAAGGAAGGAAGGAAGGAAGGAAGGAAGGAAGGAAGGAAGGAAGGAAGGAAGGAGTTGTGGAGGAAAATGGGTCAAGTGGAGAAAGGCTATCTCATTAGGGAACAGGGACAACCTTGAGGTTAAATACTGTCTGCTGCAAATACCTGGATATCTGCAGACCTGGATAGATTTTCAGCCAATAAAAGCATGTTAAGTATGTGTGTGTGTGCACGTACATAAATATATACATGTATAAATACATGCATTTTTATACCTCTATGTGTAGCCAGCTTAAATCCAGTGCCAGTACAATGAGAAACTGCATTTTCTAAGGGTCAAATTGTGCAGAAATCTACAGGTGCAGATTTCTAAAGACAGTAATTAGTTTGATGAGAAAATCTTCAGATTGACCCCTTTCCAGAAAATTACAAGGCATGTACTAGGAGCTAAGTTTCGAGGTCATCGCTATCCCAGGCAAAACAAAAATAGCTGTTTCAGAAGGCAGCTCTGCAGTTCATAATTCAGCATCACAGAACAGCCTTCAATGGACCTACAAATATTTGAAACAGTGAAACTTTTGGCCTGGATTACTTGACACAATAAACAATTTAGAATATTTTATTACTTGTTTAGGTACTGGTCGTCCTGTACCCAAAGAGCTGAGAAAAGAAGTCATCAAAAAGAAAACTTTGAATAACATAATGTCTTGAAAAATCACTGTATTTGGAAAATAACAAGATTTGGGACTATCAGAAAATAAATATAAATTTAATTGCTGCAGTAGGAATAATATCTAAAATATTCAAAAATCTTAACAGCCAGTGAGCTCTGGAATGAGTGGAACAAGTTTGGTCATGTAGTACTGGCCTGGAGAACATAAAAGTCATCAGGGCCTTAGAGAAATCTTCATGAAGTTTGCTTTTGGAAGTGTATTGCTGATTGTATATAAGAGGTCATAGGTATTTGTTGCTTTACCTCTGGATGTACAGCTATCCCTAAATACTCATAGTTTACATTTAATTTTAATTTCCAAATTTGTATTCCTGAGTAAAATAACTAGCTTAATATAATTGTTTCATTTATTTGCTCTTAAAGGTTTGGGGGTTTTTTTAGCTACTTTTTTAGCTACTTAGCTACTTTGGTACTGCCTTCAGCTGGGGCAGTTTGGATTAGAGTTTGGATTAGTCTCTGGGTGGTTTGGATTAGAGACAGAGAGTCTGTGGAGAGGTGCCCTGCCAAGGGGAAGAGATGAGATGGAAAACCTACCAAGGATTTTCATCTGCCAACATCATTCTGCAGCCACAGTGTCACTTTAATTTCTTTGGTACTCCGTAGAAGGTCTGTGCAATCCCGTGCTCCCAGAAGGCAGGAGGGTGGCAGAGAGGCAGCGTGTCTGTGGGGGGATATGTCTGTGCTCTGCAGAGGGCACACGTTGGCCAAGCCTGGCCTGGCCGTGTGATCCGGCTGAAACTCTGAGGTGCAGCCCTGTCCCGGCGTGGCCCTGCCGTGCCCAGCTCCAGCACTGGCTCTGTTATGCGCAGCCTTCCTGCCCAAAAGATTCAACACAGGAAGAGGGAAGACCATGACATTGTTAATTAGTGTTTGTGGGAGTCACCTGCCAAAATGTCCTTGGGCTCTCATTTCTATTTCTGTATCCTACCCAAGGCCTGTTTAAAGAACATGAAGTACAGAGGTGAGCCTTGCTGCCAGCACACACTGCCCTGTGCTCCTCTCTCTGGCCTTGCAAACCCTGAGTTCCTTTCTCTGCTGCATCAGTCAGCTGGATGGGAGGTGCACTCTGCACAGCTCACCCTTTGCTTAGGACAGGCAGGGAAGCAGGTACAAAGCTCTGCAGGCAAGAGAATGAACTGAATGTAAACTTCCCTTTCTTATTTCCCTCAGCGCCCAGTGTTTGATGAGCCTGTCCCGGTGGTCTGTCCTCCTTAGTTTGTTCTTTGAAAGATCACAGAAGAAAGGTGGGATATCACGTATGTTTCCTGGCATGTCAGGCTTCCTCAGCTTCGGAGTCCCAGGCACTTTTGTTTCCTACCTGTGGCAGCAGAGCAGTGGGATGCCTGGGTGTCTCCATCTGTGCTGTACAGGAAATCCCCAGGTGCTGTGCAGGGAACTGAGCTCGCTCCCACCACAGCAGTAAGGATTTCACACCAACAGCATGAATGTTAAATATTTCTGAAATTAATTTTTAAGTTGCTAAGCCTCTTTTTGCACTTCTGCTTTTGTTGTCACAGAGCAACATTTTGCTAATCATAAAGTTATCAGCATTTCAGTGTCTAGTGTCTCATAGTAATCTCATATATAGCTACCTAGAAATCTATGGAGCCTACAATGGATTTTTTTCCTGTTGTTTTCTAAAAGCATCCTGAAAATTAATTCAAACTGAGGAAGCAGAAACTATTGCAGAAATTATTGGAGTTATTGCTACTGCTATACCTTGGCTGTGGAACATCACAAACCCTGGAAAAATGTCCAAATACAATGTGATTTGTCTGAATAAATTTATGGGTGGATAAAAAAAGTTCATTTAGAAGAACACATGGCTAGTCTAAATTTGACATAATTAAATTATGTCTTGGGTGCAATACATACATTATCTGCTCATGCAAGCAAATGTGTGGCAAAGATTCCTCATTCTTACACTCTGGGAGGTTTTTAGGTCATTCCTGGACATCTGTCAATTCACCTATAAGCAAATATAAAAATATTATCTTTTTTTTTTGCCTTTCAGGCTGATGGTAAGGATGTTGCAGGGTGGTCGCTGAACCCAGAGGACTCTGCAAACCAGGGATTCCTTTTTGCCTCAGACCCAGGGGTCTGTCTGTCTGTCCCTCTCAGTCCCACGGGTGCATCCCGCAGCAGTTGCTGTGTGCAGGGAGGGCTGGCGGCGGGGCTGCGGCTCCTGTGTGTGTGTACGAGGCTACTCCCGGGATGCCCAAACCACATACAGTCAGTGCAGATAACCCAGCCCTGCTGCTCCCTCCCCGGGTCCGGTCTGGGGTTCCCTACAGACACCCCACCCTCTCAGGTTCACAAGCTCAGCCGCATTCACGGACCGCCGAACATCGGCGTGGCCTCCGAGTCCGTGTGATACGGCTGCCCAGACCTGCACCCTCCTAGCCGGGCTGCGGGTCTCCTCTCCTCGGGTGCTATCGGGCTCGAAGCTTGCTAGCGAGGTTTACGGGCACACCCTCAGGGTTAAGCTCCGGGGCACACGGCCCTGCAGTCCCTTCCCTCCGGCTGCCACTCACACCTTGTGGCACCCTGGCACAGCGCAGGAATCCGCCCCGGGGCAGCCGGCCAGGCCTCAGCGCCGGGGGAGGCTCCAGCGTCGGGGCCGCCCCCCGGCTCCGCAGGTCCGTGCTGCCCGGGGCCGCGCCAGCCGCGCTCCGAGGCGAGCCGAGCCGAGCCCCGCCGAGGCGAGCCGAGCCGAGGCGGCCGTCGGGAGCGGCTGCAGAGCCCGCCGGCCCCACCATGGGCTGCTCCAGCAGCGCCCGCAGCCGCCCCCAGGAGCCGCCGCCGCTGCCGGGTGAGCGGGGCGGGGGAGCCGGGCGGGGGGAACCCGCAGAGCTCTTGGGGGATGCGGGGCCGCGCTGCGCTCAGGTGGTCCCGATCTGTCTCATCCCGTCCCATCCCGTCCCGTCCCGTCGCGGGGAAGGCGCCGCGGGTGCGCGTCCCACAGAAACCCCAGAAGGGGGGCCAGGAGCCGTCGGGCTTGCCTCGGCTTTTCATTCTGCCCGCGCCGAGGAGGGAGCTGCGCCCCGTGAGTGATGGCTTCGAAACTGGTGTTTCTTGTGAATGAATGCCCAAGTCACTTCCACTCCGCTCCGCGGAGTGTTTTGTTTGTCTAATTTCCAGATACGTCCTGCTGTTGGTCTTTTTGTGTAGTTCCTTGCCAGTCTAGTGCCCTTTCTTTCCTTCTTTAAAAGAATAATGAACTAGTAATATTTGACCCCGCTGTCCTTCCTTTTTCTTACAAAATCCACCCCGACATAGTGTGCAGCATCGGCAATGTTCATGTGGCTTTAGTTGGCTCAAGTCACAGCAGGCTAATTTTGTGAGCAAGGTATATTTGCAGGATGTTCCATAAGAATATCCTTGCTATTCAGTAAAACTAAAACAAAACTTTGTTTCCATGTTCATCATATTTAGCTCTTTGCTTCAAGGAAGGTTTGGAAACACTTCTGTAAGAACCTGAATGCTGCAGTTACAGGAATTGTCCTCTCCAGAAAGATACAACTCGAAGGCAGACCCAAAAAAGTTGTTTGCATTTCATTTTACTGCATTTCTTTCCTGTATTCTTGAGTTATGATCTGTTGGTGTTACTGTGCCTGCAGCATCCATGGTTTTTGTATTGGTTTGTATTCTTTGTGTTGTCTTGTGGTGCTGTGGCTTATAACTGCAGAGAGGAGAGCAGGTTGTGGGCTGAGCATTGTCTGTGCCCCCACAGAGCCAGCACAGATCTGCTGAAAGCATCAGGAGAAACCTCTTTATGCTGTACCTGCTGTCTCCATCACCTGTCAATGTACCAATTCCTCTGCCTTTCCATCCTCCACTAAATGATACCTGCAAAGGAGCACTGAAGGGATCAAAGTAACAGCAGAAGTAATTTATTCTGAGTATTTTAATTATTCTGTATAAAAGCATGTTCATGGCAGGATGGGTCATGAAATGTTCTTAATACATACACTAATGTCACAGCAAGGACGAAATGCAGTTTGTAATTACAGCTGAAAGATCTGCATTAATTTGGCAATTACTAACCAGATATGTTAACAATTTAATAAGAAAAGATCATTTGAAAAAAACTTCTCTAAATAAGTTAATAAGGGCAACTGCATTTCATTTTCTTCCAGTGATGTGTAACTCATAAAACTTTGAGGCTTTTCCAAAAGGAAAGAAGGCAAAGAGAAAATACTGTAGCCATGGCTCACATACATTCACTGTGTTTTTCTTTGTTTTTCCAGCTAAAAGAGTCTACAGCAGGAAAAATAAAAAAATTTAAATTTTAACATAAAACAAAACTAGAAGAAATTCTAGGAATGCTGACTGCCACATGATATTCATTTTTCTTGGGGATAAAGTTATTGAACAGATTAGTGAGAGGATTTATTTTTCCATATTAGGGAATTCTTTGCATTTCAGATGAGAGCGCAGGAATGCTTCCAGGGTTTCCAGCAGTGCAGATCTTGTGTTGCATGGCAGTATTTCATAATCCAATTTTTATAAAACATTTTGATGTAGAGAGGGCTAGCTGGAAGTTATAGGGCTGATGCTTATAGAAGCTGCAGGAGATTCTTAGTAATAATACATTTGAATTGTTTCTTTTGCTGCTAACATGAATTAAAACTCTGTATAACATGCTAATTTTCATGGCTCATTTGTTTCTATCTGTAGGCTTTAAATGACCTCTCTCCATCTGGCACTGAGCAAGATGAAGGTGTGAAAAGTGTCTAAAGGGATGAAAAATAAAAATGTGAAAACATCAAATTTCTGGTCTCTGAGCATACATTACTTTTTTAATCACTGCTTAGAGTAGCTTAAGTTTAACATTTACTCACTATTCTGATTTGGTATCTGTTTCACCTTGAGCTTCATTTTAGGAAAAGGAGTGCTTGGGAGACAAGGTGTGATAGAGATCTAGAGAAAGCAACCAAGGAAATATATTTGCTGTTTCTCATAATGCAAGATCTGCCCCTTGATGAAATGACCAGCAGCAGGCTTAAAACCAGCCAAGATGTGTTTTACAGGGGGTGTAAGTGGGCTGCAGCCCTCATTCCCATTGGGTATAGTGGAGACTGAGTGTAAACAGGTTGCAAAGGGGCTTGAACAGGTTGACAGAGGAATTCCCCTGACAGATTGACACTCAGCCCTGTGGGCTGGGGCCCTCTGCCCCTGCCCCTGGCAGCTGTCAGAGGCAGGGTCTTGCCCTGGGTGGGGGGTCTGTTGTCAGAGACCCATTGCTGAGTTTGCCTCCTGCTGTTGCATTATAAATTGCCATGCCACTGTGGGTTTGGAGGGGTTGTTTGGAACTTGGATGATTTGACAGTTCCTGGGACAAATGAGATTTTATCTGTCACATAGTCAAAATTGCCTTCTATCTGTCTCAACAGTCCAGATTCTCAGTTCTTGCTCTTCTTCTGGCTTAGCCATCCTTCCCTGGGTCTGTAGGCACATGCTGATGAGGTGACTCTTGCTGGGGAGCTGTTTTGTTTGAATGTCTCAAAAGAACTCTAAACTTACTTTAAGGGCAGCAATATTCAAGCAGATATTTTAAGAGCAGGGTGTACTACTTTTTTTCCTGTTCATCTATCTATATGAACATGTGTAGATGTGTTCATCTGTGAACAGTATCATATGGTTCTGCTTACTGGCATTGACACTGCAATCATAATTTTCTCAGAAAATACAGTTTTTCCAGTTTTGTAATTATTATATAAACAGATTTCATGCTTGAATTACCAGGGGTTTCATCCTGACATTCTTTAGGAAAAGGTTAAGTACAAGATCCTGTCAAACTGAATTTCATTAGAATGTTAGTAAGTCAGTCTGATAGGTAGGTATAGCTCATTTTGAGTCTTCAGCTTTTATCCTTAAATACCTGTCAAAGTAATTTTGTCAGTTCTTTATTCATAATTTTTTTTCTGTCAAACTCCATTGCTTTGCTAGCCAATAAGTTGATGAAAGATTAAAGAAGTGGAAGTTTTAATTTGTTTAGGCTTCCTGTTGCTGATTTTCTTTGCTAGACATAGTATGAATGGTAGTTTAGTATTGAAAAAGACAGACAAAGTGGTTTTTGTTTTATGAGGTGAGCACTGCTCATCCTCTGGGTTCTCAGGGGTTGTTTTCAGTCCACCTGAAGGTACCACCAGAACTTCTCACACACAGCCCAGGACAGCAGCTCCCTCACACTCCCCACATTGATGCTGTACTTGGTTTGGGGTAGGAAAAGGTGCTTCCCTGCAGTGTCCCATCACCAGCAAAGCACCTCCACGCTGCAGATTCAAAAGGGAAAATGTAATTGAACATTGACATGCAAACAAGTCTGCTCTCTTCATGTAAAAATGTATTGCATGCATCAAATGAAAACTTATTTTTACTGTAAGAGCCACACCATCCTCTACTGGATATGTGCACAGACCTGGGAGGGAGTGTTTCCCCAGCCAGGAGGAAGCTCTTTGTCAGGTATTGCTTGTGTGGTTCACTGTGGGTTTAGTTGTCATCCAGTTTATGTGCCCATTCACCAATTATCTGTAATCCTCTTTTTCCTTTCCTTGCCCCGCTGTGACTGAAAGCATCCTCAGGTGCAAACCCCGTGACTGCAGGTGACCATGGAGCTGCAGCTGGCCAAGCCCCGCTGGAGCCAGCAGAGCGGGCGAGCCTGGCCTCGGAGGGGAGCAGCCCGGGCCGGCAGCTGCCGGCAGAGGAGGCTTCAGCCGCGCTCCGGGACCTGGAGGGACAGACGGGGTCGGTCAGTAAAAGGGAGGAGCCAGAGGGCACCGAGCCGCTGCCTGCAGGAGAGGAGGAGAGCTCCGAGCTGCCCTCCGTGTGGCGAGAGGAGAGCAGGGGCCCCTCACCGCCAGCGCCAGGAGAAGATGCTGGGGCACCATCGCCAGAACCAGCAGAGGACAGTGGGCTGGCAGAGGGCAGTGACAGCTCTCTAGTGGAAGTCGTCGAGAAAGTACATATTGCTGAAGAGGAGCACCTCGCTGAGGGTAATATTTGTGCTTTCATAAAGTCAGAAGACCAAAATTTACCTCCAGGGACTTCTGTGTGGGTCCTCTTGGCTTTACTAAGAGCCTCAAATGAGCTTCTGGAGTCAGAATTTGGTCCAGGGAGTCTGTACAATGGGAGGCATAGAAGAATGTGGCTGGGGAAGCCTCGGATTTACAAGTCCAAGCTGTAATAAATTTAATCAGCAGTTCCACCTCTTCTATTTAGTTTAATGTTCATTTTGTTCTTAGCAGGTAAAATGTCCCACCATACCCTTCATTTAAAACATTGTATCTCTGGGTAGCTCAGATACATTCCTTAATATTTGCGCAGCCCAAGGTTCAATTATTTAGTCACATGTACTAAAAATTAAATTATAAATTACTAATTATTAATTATGTGCCAACTGTCCCTGCACACATAAAGCTGGATGTAGAAGAAAAAGCATCTCTTTGATGCACACTTGGCATCTCCAGTGTGTCCTTGAAGCTTGGCTACAAGACAAGCAGAATAGAAGCAGCAGTGCAGAGATACCGGGCTGGTTTTGCACCAATGCTTGGACATGACTGGGTAGGGAGAGAGGCTGTGTGAGGAAGCAGTGGTGTCTGAGGTGATGGGATTTCCACGTGCTGTGGAGGGACCTTTAGCAGGAGGTGTGCTCCTTCCTGGAAATTGCAGGCTATGCTCCTCCTTGGGCTAGTGCCCAGAGGACATGGACTGCACTTGTCGAAGATGAACACTTCACAGCAGGAATCAGATTTCTCCTAAAAGGTACAAAGTATCTCAGTAAGGAATCAGGTGCATTCCTGGGGTAGTTCTTCTTCAGGGAACCAGCAGGTGAAGCACATGAGGAGTATTTCTCTGCAGGGAGACATCCTCACTCCACTTTGGCCTTGCAGAAGTGTGAGGTGCAGAAGGACAGATCCGTGTGAATTCCAGAGCCAGTTACACACACTGCCACAACTCCTGTGGCTTTGTGCTGCTTGTCTCTGAACTGGCTCTATGAATCTCATTCTTTGCACATCCTTTGTAGCTGAGCATGGTTGTTGGATTGCTTTGTCCTCTCCTGTGTCTCTTCATGAAAGAATTTTGTCTTCAACATAATCATCTATCCTTTGGAATAAAGTCTTGTTTTATGTAAGCAGCAAATGACGGGTTGCTCACCTGTTAAAGACACATCCTGCCCAGCTGCAATCTCCAATTTCATTATTCACCATTTGTAAGCCTGAGGGCAGTGCCAGAGGCAGAGCAGCACACCCTGAACCTTGTGCTGTCACATCTCATCAGCAGAAACATGTTTACAGTTGTCTGTCTGTCTGTCTGAAGATGAGTTGTGGGGCCTCTAGCACCACGTGATGTGCGCAGGGCGAGTGAATGAAGCTTTTGGGGAAAAGAGTTTTGCTCCTATTATTTCTGTGATAGAAGGAATGCCTTAACTTATGTGCACTCTCTTCCTTTCTTCTGTGGAAGAAGGGATTTTCTATTTTGATGCTATGGTACATATGATACTTAGCATTTGTTTTGCTTTCCCTTTATGCTTTCATAGCTATGGGAGGAAATGAGTTAGGCAGCAGCTTCCCTGGGAAAGCAGGGTTTCAGCCAGACTTGCATGTTACCATGTTTTCTATTTCTGTTTTTTTTTTTTCCAATTGCAAATAAAACTGCACATCTATGAAATAAAATTCAGGAAAAAACAATTTGAGCAGAAATATACTCATTATTTCCTTTGGATACAGCATCAAGGGGATTTTGTGAAAGCATTAGGAGTACTTCATAAGCATAAGGCAACCATATTTCAGCTGGATGATGAAAAGTGTTTGTTTTCCTGTTTGTTCTCTCTGGGTTCATTCAGGGGATACGTTGATAATGTGCATTGGAGAGCTTACAAAACAAAATCAGGTTTACAGAAAGAAGCTGGGACACTTGGTGCTTTTTTTAGTGGATCCTAATTTGATCTCCATGGTTACCCTTCCCAGGTGAGACGGGAGAACAGGTGGAAACTGAGCTGCTCAGTGAGACAGTAAGTGAAGGGCCTGAAACAAAAGAAGAAGAAACAGGAGAAGCTGTGGATAGTGCAGCAGCGACAGAGATAGGTATGTTGACAGAGGAGGGAAGGACCACATGGGTTGTTGTTTAAGAGACAGCAAAGACTGTCCTGTCCTTATTGAGCATATCTTGTTATTCCCCTGTAGGCATACAGCTGCTTTCTGCATTTTTACACAAGAGAATCAAAAATACTTTACAGTAAAAGACATTTTTGGAAGCAACCAATTGGAAGTCATGCTTTTTACATGGGTCATCTTTATATAATACACAAGCCTTATCAGTGATAACTTTACCCACTTTGGGAAGAATGATAGACTGTAACATGCAGTCTTGGAAAATAAAAAACCTTTGTTCAAGTCATGACTCTGCTTATTATTATTTGCAGGCTTGTCTTTGTAAGCTAAGCCTTAATGGTTCTTTGTGATTTCCATTCTGTGCCAGTCATTTTAGATCCCCTTGTTCTCCTTATCAGTTGAAATCAGCAGTGAGGTGCTGTGATGAAAGCACATTACACAGCATATTCTGTCACATGGTGGGAAGGAAAAGCCACAGGCCAAATAAAGTTCCTCTGCAAAACTGTCACATCAGTGAAGAGAAAAATTAAAGGGGATAAGATTATCCCTCTGGCAGACTTTGAGATTATGGTCAAAATTCTGTCACCACTGTCTTGCTACAAAAGTTATTTCTTCTTCCTCCACATTCACTAAGAACCTCACACGTGAGTCTATCATGTAAGGTGCTCACACGCCCCAGAAGGCAGAATTAGAATCACAGAATAATTTAGGTTGGAAAAGATCATTGAGTCCATCTGTTAACTCAGCCCTACCAGGTCCATCACTAAATCTTGTGCCTAAGTGCTGCATCCACATGTTTTTTGAACACCTCCAGGGATGGTGATTCCAGCACCACAGGTTACCCTATGGTATTGCTGGAATGTGGAAAAGGATGAGCAGGCAATGCTCCCCCTTTCCCCCAGCAAATGTTAATGCAATAGTCGGAATCACCTTCTCCTTCTCCCCTTCCCCCTAATCACTGTTGTACTTGGTCATGCTCTCTGGGCTAGCAGGTATTTCTGTAATTCAGAGGAGAACAGCTTCAGCAGAAAGGGTGGCAGATACCTTACACCAGTGTCTTTCATGACTTCCAAAGGAGCCCCTTGCACCTGGGGTGAGCACTCTTTGGTTCCTTCCCAATGCTGGGATGTGTCACAGCCTTAGGGCAAGCCAGCTGTAGCACTGCTGCTAATGCTCCTGCCAGAGGGCTAAAGGAAATTATATTCTTTGTTAAAAGCTCCTATGCTTTTGCAAAGAATCATCTCTCTGTGCTATGAATTCAGCAAAGCACTTAACTTGTTCTAGGAAACCTCAAAGAACATCTTCCTGCTCCTGAAGAGTTAGAGAATCATAGAAAGGCTTGGATTGGAATGGACCTTAAAGATCACCTCATTTCAGCCCTCCTGCCATAGGCAGGGATGCCACCCATTAGATCAGGTTGGTCAGAGCTCCATCCAACTTGGTCTTGAACATTACTAGAAATTTCACTCAGTGATGAAATTTAATGCTTTATTGAAATTCTTCCTGCATTTGCCTGCTTTGACAGTATTCTCCCCAACAGTTTTGTAAGGGAGCAGAAAGAGCAGCCCTACTTCTCTGTCGGTAATGCATTTCAGATGATGGGAGTGCACTGACCCAGCTCAGAGAACAGCTGCAGGCAAGAGGAGCAAACAATGCTAAGAAGGGAATACTGATCATTTAAACCTGGGGTTCTGTTGTGTAAGGGAGCAATTCTTCCATCTTGAAAGGATATTGGAGAAATAAAGCAAGATTCTGGGCAGGAAAGCAAGACTGCTTAAGGGAATGGAAAAATTCTTACTTTGAGAGACATCAAAAACATTCACATCTTTGTCTCTAGGAGGGTATGACTAAGAGGATACAAGCTGATCCTAGTTCAAAAAAAAATTAAAAATAGGGCTCTAAAGGTAGCTGATGTCCACCTAAGAACAAGGGAACAGTAACATACTAAGTGTTGAATTTGAAACCATTAAAGGGACTTGGCTTTTTTCATGTTCTATTAAAAACCTTATTCACAGAGAATCACTGCAGTTGGATGTCTTTCGTTGGTCATCTTCATTCCCAGGCAAAATTTCCCACCTTTCCAGTGTTCCTTACCCTCCCTCATGGAACACCACAGCTCAGTGTGAGGAAGTCCCACATTCTCATGTTCCCTACCCTTGCTGAGTCTCCTAGCTGGGGAAGGAGTACTTTGAGGTGGGATGGCCAGACACTGTGATTTCAGCCAGTCACCCCCTGGGGCACTGCCTTTTAGCCATCGAGTGAGCCCCAGAGCTTCTCAGCTGCTGATGGCCAACAGTAGCTTCAGGGACTGGACACAGTTCCCCAGCCATACTTTGTCATGGAATAGCTGAGGTAGAAAAATACCCCTGGAGCTTGTCTAGTCCTGCTCAAGCAGGAACAGGTTGTCCTGCTGGGTTTTGAATCCCCAGGGGTGGAGACTGCATCAATTGTGTGCTGCCTATTTCCATAACTTAGCTGTCCTTACAGTAAAAGAAAAAAAATAATCTTGTATTTAAAAGGGCACTTCAATTTGTGCCCTTTGTCTCTTGTCCTTACTTAGGATTTACTATCCATGAAATGCCTGCCTCTGTGCCAAATCTGACTGGAAGGATGTAGTGATTTCAAAAGTTGTTAAGAGAAAAGGCAGCAGGGTGAGGAGAAGAGACTGTAGCAGTGACTCACAGAGGTGATGTTAATGTCTGTGACAGGAACTGCGACTGTGTATGATGGGATGGCAGAGAGGAAGCAGAACCACTGGTTGCTTTTAGGTCCATACAGAACATTCTTACAAATTTGGGAGAAGAGCAGATATCCCCTCCATCCTGTGATACTTCCAGGGAACTTTCACTTTGAGTTCCTGTCAGATTTAGTGAATATCAAGTTATACTTTCCATTAATTGCTAAATTAATTTTCTCCATGTGTTTCAGAGACAGCTAATATCAAGGAATAGAAGTTATGTCTCAATGAATGTCCTCTTCTTGGGCCTGCTCTTCTGTTCACATGAATATTTTTAAATTTTATTGGGTTGGGAAAATATAAAGGCTTTTATGGATTGAAACACAAGCTACAGACACATGAATAGGAGGCATCAGAAAAAGTTTTGTATAATACAGATTTTTTGAAGTCAAGCTGCCAGGGCTTCAAGTTTTTGAAATACTCAAACTTTCATCTCCCTGCCACAGAGTGCCTTCTATACACACCAGCATACCTTTTCAACAGCAGTATGATCATTCCTTTTTCAATTAGGAGCTTTTACCAGGTTCAGATTAACTGGCTTCAAATTGTTGAAACCTTCAACCAACATTATATAGCATGAAAAATAGAGTGTAGCTTTTTTCTCTTCAATTAGTGTATGGAGGCAGGTCCTCTGAGTGCCTGGACTACCAATGCAGGCAGCTGCTGAAATGTACAGCACGCAGAGGACTGGGAGAGGAAATTTACCAAGCTCTAACTAAATGCAGAGGGCAGTTTTCCAGAAAATAGAAGATAACAGAGTGCAGTGTCCACGACCCAGCTGTGTGCTTCTCACTCCCCATTTTTAAATTCAAATTTTTTGATGGGATTGTACTACAATACAGGGGGCATTTTTAATTGAATGGGATGTTTTAGTTATATAAATCCTAGAAGATCACTTCACAGCTGTTAACATTAATGGCCAATAATAACCTGTCTTTAGCTGTGTAGTTCTCCTCATATGCATTTGTGGCTTCTAAAATGGACTTCTAAGAGAGAAAATACAAACCTGTCTAAGAGACAAATATAAGCCTGTTCCCAAAGAAAAGGTTATCTATTTTATTTCTCTATGCTATCAGGGACTGTCTGGGTTGTTTTCCAAAATGCTAAATAATCATTTTGGAGATGAAGCTGAATGGCAATACTTTCAAACAAATTTCCTGTGAAATAGGCCCTAGATAGGATTGGTGTTTTGGGTCAGATAAAGAGTAGAAATTTGTTCTGGTGCTGAATGTTGCAGGATCACAGAATCAATTAGGTTGGAAAACAACTCTAAGTTACTTTAGTCCAAATGTTGACTGAAGACCACCTTGTCAACTAGACCATGGCAGTAAGTGCCACATCCAGTCATTTCTCATCCAGGGATGGTGACTCCACCACTGCCTTGGGCAGCCCATTCCAATAACCCTTTTTGTGAACAAATTCCTCTTGATGTTCAACCTGAACCTCTGCTGGCACAGCTTGAGGCTATATCCTGTGCAAAGGGACTCGATCTAATACATTGCTAGGGACTGTGTTTACAAGATCTCTGGCATAAGGATGTAGGACATGGAGAAATGGTCAGTTACCTAAAAATGGCAAGCACAATATTGCTCTTTTAATAGCTTTATTGTATAATAGGACTTAACAAAAATCCTAACTGTCACCAGCAAATTGTACAAATCCCCTCTAAGATATAATTTCATAGTGCATGCACATGTCTGACTCCAGCTGACTCTGATTTGTATTAAATAATCTAATTGATATCCTTGGCCTATTAACCTTTTGTATAAGCTGATAGTTCTTGGCTGTATTACTAAATCTAAGGTTTTCTCCTTAGCAGCATTATTATGAACTTGTCAGTTTCATTTAATGTCAACTTCCTCTAGGCAACACCACAAACTTTTAAAAGCCAAATGCATACATTTGTTAGGGAATTTTTGCTAGGTGGATGTCACTTTTAATTTATTTTTTAGCTTTTCTGGCCTTCTGTAACAGAGAAGCTAAAACAAGCTGCTAGGTCTATTTAAAACATCTATTGACATTAAAGTGAGCATCAAAAATACAAACAGAAGTAGTCAATGTTTTTATCCACATACTCAAACCATCCCATGAAAAACATCACCATGCACTTTCAGGAGTTGGGGAACAGGTATTGAGCAGAATGAGAACACCCCAAAGTGACATGGGACTGGGCTGGGTGTACAGCCATGTTCCAGGATGCCCCAAGCACTTCCATCCTCAGCTGATTTCCTCCTGTGAGCTGGGAATTCAGTTCAGCCACCAGCACATATACTAGCACAGCCCCACTCCAAAACACAGGAGATGAAATCGGCAGAGACAGGCTGCCAACAGGCAAGATCATGAACTGCAGTCTGGCAAGCATGAAACTATTTTTAAGCATAAACCAACAAGAGTTTTGTGACAGAGATCAGTAGTATTCATAGCAACAGAGGAGACTGCACTTGGAAATAAAATTTAAAGATACAAGGGAGTCACAATGACCTGCTCACCTCAAAGTCACTCTTTCTACCACTGTTGTAACAAGGATGACAGGTGACTGTGTATGTTCTTCACAGTTCAGCTTCTTCAGGCCATTAAGCAATGCAGATGAAAACAAGAGGAATATAAACCAGTTTATGACTAAACAGTAGCAGTATTTCTCAATCATCTTCATCCTTACAAAGTCTATAATCACAACAGGTGAATTCTCTTTTTCCCCTCCTAAAGAGGAAGTATGCTTGATACTATGTTAAATATGAAAAGTTAAATCACCTAAATTATCAAAATGTGCTTGCTAGAAATATGCTGAACACTCCTGCCCTGAGAAATAAGACATCCCTGCCATGCAAATTTCATTGAGATCTGGTATTCATGGTCTGGGAGCTAGCAAAGCATGTACTATGGATAAAGAGCCACTGCCTGCAGTTACTTGCTCCTGCATACCTGGGACTACTCAGAGGTTGCAAGGAGCAGAAATTTGTCTGTCAAAGAGCTTTCTCATGTTAAAGGCTGGGAAAAGGAGGATTTGCTGCAATATTTGTGTTTATATGATACACCTCCAGATCTTAAGCAACATGTTGGTTTTTTTTTTAAATACAGTCAAGCATTTTTGAGGATTGTTTTGTATTTTATCAAAAGCTAAACGATCTTCAGTCCTCAACTTCATCCAAGGTAGAAGTAACCATTCCTCACTGAAGGGAGTGCTGGGCAGCGCACTAGAAAGAACAAACTTATTTTCCAAGCTAACAAGAAAGTTCTGGTAGAATTTTTTTTCTAGTTTCCAATAAACACAGCCCTAGAAGAGGTTAAATTTGCACCCTGCCAGCTCTGTGCAGACATATACACACACTGTAGGGTCTCAGAAGATCCCAGCACATCTGGCTGGGGTTGGCTCTTTCACTCAATGAGGAACTGCTTTTAGGTAAATATGGCAGCAAGAGAAAGTGCAGGTAGAAGAAGATTGGGGCAGTTTATGTGATTTAAGAGAACACACATTCATTAAAACTAGGTACTGAAATTTATTTTTTGCATTATTTAACCTGTTGAGAATATAATCACTTAAAGAAGAAAGAGTCTTACTAAAAGAAACACTTGGTAGAACATACACATTTCAGTACTTTATACATTGCTTAACTTTCACAGAAAGAGGTGTTTTGCTGTGTTTTTTTAGTTACATGTGATAGAAACAGATTTTAAATGCCGAAATGAGGATGGCACAAGATGAATTGCAACTTTGTATTTTGCATGCAGCTCAATCTACCAAAGGAAAAACAAAACCCTGTCTTTTAACATACCTCTATTTAAAACAATTTGTTAAATGTCTATGTACTTAGTTTGAAAATTAAGACCTAGGAGACAGGCTTTTCATATTGGAGAATCATGGCTGTTGGCCTTTTTGTTTTAAAGAATAGTCAAATAATATAACTGCTTAAATAAAATAAATGTTTCATACTTCTCTGTGGAAGGCAGAATTTTTATTTTGAAAACAACTGTGTTAGAGCTGTAAATAAGAGAGTTTATTTTAGTTATTCTAAACCTCCTGTATCAGAAGAATACATATCAAGAAAATGTCTTGAAAGGCTTTGATTTAAATATATAGTCTAAAAACTACAACTATCCTCATCTGAAGAATCATAAAGCTAAAAGGGAATTTCTGCTCCTGAGTTTTTGCAGAATGCACCTTACTGATACAAACACTTAATGGAGGCAGTATGTTCTGCCTTGTCAGCTGCATCCAGCATGGAACTTTTCCAGGTGTTTCATTTACATCTCAGTCTCAGAATGTCCCCCGCTGTGCAGAGCAGCGGTGCATTCACTCTCCTGCCACCCAAGGAGGGCTGTGATTGCCTCTTACCGGCCAATGCTCAGCTCAGCCCGCCACCACAACACCGCAACTGCCACCTAGCGCTGGGTTCCAGGCGGGCACAGGAGGAAGGCAGCGAGCAGTGAGGAGGGATAAACCACGGGGTTATAAAAGGCTGAACACAGCTCATGCTCAAAACAATTGAAATCAGCTCATTAACAGTAAACTTGAACTAAATCTCCTACAAATCAGTGAAACAGATCCCAACCAAGTAATTACACCTAAACAAAGCTGTAACAGAGAAACCTAATATAAATTAGGAATTTAACTCCATTTAAAAGTTTAAATGTAACTCCATTCAATTACATTATTTTTAATTATTATTAATTAACAAAATGAAGGAACATCTGCTTTGTGTTTCCTAGAAAGTCATAGCCATATTAGTTAGTACTAACTCCTTCCTAACACATCTGACCATGTGTTTTCTTAGGTGGGACTGCTTATGGAATCAGAGCTACAGAGCATAAGATGCCTTATTAGTACAGCCGAGGAGACAGAACAAGAACAGCAACAAAAAGTTTATGCATAGGAAGTTTATTTAGAGAAAAGTCAGGCATTTTTCAAAGGTTGTTTGGAAGTCTGCTGTTTGAAATAACAAAGGCATTATCTTGCTTCTAATAAAAATAATTATCTCCCAGAGAAAGCAAGGTAATTCTATAAAAAATCCTTATAGCTGCATATATTTGCTGTGTAAACCTCAATAAGAATCTTTTGTCTATAAGGGTACAATTTATAAGATCAGTGAAAAGGAGGAATGGTTGTTTCACATCAAATCTAGGACTGGTAAGTAGGGCTGACTGTTCTCACAGTATCTATTTCTACTTGACAGAAGATCAATACAGAGGGATGGGATAAGTTACTGGCATCACCAGTTGTATTTCTCAATATTGCCTAATCACCCCATCAAACCAATGCTTCTGACCTTAATGGCAGAGGAAAAAATTACAAGAACTGTAATGATGGTAGCTGAAAACTTCCTGTCCTGGAGAATTTAATCCTTAGCTATTAGGATGTAGATAAGCCTATTCTCTTGGTTCAAATTTGTTATTGTATAAGCAAGCTGGAGACTTTTTTGTAATGGAGTATTAAACCACACTCAGGAAAAGAAAAGTTTGTTCCCATAATAGACAAGCACATTTTGCAGTTGCAATTTTATTTGATTCTCATTAAACATTCTTTAATTTTTACTGGTTTTTTAAAATCAAAACAGTCAAAGTTGAATTGCTATAAAAAAGATCACGAGAACGGTTACATGTAGATATTAATATCCATCTGATTTATAAAGGTACCACTTCAGAAAATCATAATTTTCTTCTTTCTGAAATCATTATTGTCTTTGTTAAGCAGTTGCTTACATATGAAAAAAAAATCTGAGTCCCAACAGTAATCTATTATGTAAAGAAAGAGGTTAAGAAAATTCAGAAGCAAATAAAATTCCTCTGAAGTGAAGATGTATGCTAAGCAATTAATGTGTTCTGTTTTCTCATTTCTGTCATTTTTTTAATTTAAATTTTTTTACTAAAGACCTACAATTACAAATCAGTATAGTTTTCCATGTCCATATCACCCATAGTGTAACTCCAATACATTCACCCAGGTATGTACCTTAATACCTGAATATCCAGTCACCCCCACAAAGGGCAGATCCTGTCCTGCAATCTGGCTCAGCTGATTTTAGCAGGACTCAGGCACTTTTCAGAGTTTGTCAGTACAGAACTCACTGTGAGTGCTGAAGAAAGCACCTTTCCTCAGTAAGTTTACTGATTTCAGCTGTGTATAACTGCTGTTAGTCAGCTGTAGGAATTGGATATAAGGGAGAAGTATTAACTCAATCTAAAACTGCCATTGTAAGATATCCAATCTCTATTTATAGTCATGCTGAAGCATCTTGGAGAGGTCCCTGAATGGCAATAGCTTCAATCTCAACTCTGGCCCCCTGTGACAAAACAATGAAGAAACATATTAGGAATTTAATGTATCTATTTTATGAAGCAATTGGATGAACAACACAACTTCATAAAAAACAGAGTGACATTTGAGAGAGATTATATTTCTGACAGTTGTATTACTGATTTAGCAATGTTCAGTATGTTGTAAATTCAATTTATGCTTACTCAAGTATCATAACCCCTTATTTCTAATGTTTTCCACCATAAAGAAATATGTAGCTCACATGCAGATCTCTGACAATGTGTGGGAATAACAATGGTATACTTAGAAAAGAAACTAATTAAGTCTTTATTGAAATAATTGCAATCAAAGCTATTTCAGAATTCAAAAAGCTGTCAGAATGCTTCAGTAGTATTTCAGAAAATGTTGGGTTTTTTTGTAGATAGAAAAGTGACACTTACTTTGGGCAAAGCAGCAACTTGATAAGCTGCTCTGGCTGGGAAGTTTGCCTTGAAAACTGTAATTTAAACAGAAACATCCAGCAATCACTAACCTTGGCTTGATAAAACAGAGTTCAAAGTAATCTGTATAAAATTAAATCATTGGAACAGTTTCAGGTTCAAGGCTACAAGACTTCTATGCCGGCCTTGTTTTTTTTTTGCTTTAGTGACTGACTGCTCTCAATCTCAGCAAGCCACCACTCATCCCCCAGCAGTCAGCTGCAGTTGAGACCTGGTGGCCAGCGATAACCTGTACTCTGCTGACACTGCAGGGCCTTCACACCAACTTGGCTGCAAAAGGATGATTAAATCAGAATGGTGATCATCCAGTTTCAAACATCAGGGAATGGCTCTTTCACAGAAGGAGCAGGAGACAGAAACAGGCCTCTGCCAAAAGAGTCATGAGCAAAGATCCCAGATTCACAGGAAGTCACCAGGAGTCTAACCTTACTCATATCAAAGAAAAACAGAGGAAAAACAGGCCTATTTAGAACCTGACAAACACAGATATTAGAACAGGGGTAAGGCTTGGGGAAGGGTACTGGTAAAGATATAAGAGCTGGATTTACAGAATATGAGAATAGTTCAGGCTGGAAGGAATCTTTAAAGACCACATAGTCCAATTCACCACCATGCCACAGCCAAGAACATCTTTCACTGTATCAGATTGCTCAAAGTCCTGTCCAGCCAGACTGAGCACTATCAAGAAATCTGCATAATGAAGTCAAAGTTTTACTAGTGACAGTAATCACAAAACTGTTAATAATGGAAGTGTTGGGGTCCTGCACTGAAGTAATAACTCACAATGAGAGAACAGCAGCAGCTGTTTGCTCAAACTCCAGCTGGAGGTAACAAGTAACCAAGCATGCAGCTGGTCTGGTTTTACCCTGCTTAAGAACTCACACCCCCAGTACATTTTGACAAGTAGGAAACTGTGTTACTTGCTTCTCAATGAGACTTCATTCCAGACCAGATGCTGCTATCTAATTAAAAGCCAAAGCTACATAAATAAGGAGCTCATGCAAATTGTCCCAAATTATTCTGCACAACATGGCTCGTTGGAATCACCCATTTCAGTCTACATTCACTTTTGTTGACCAAGCACTGTTCTCTTTTTTCCTTCAAGGGGAGCAGCATGGCTCATCCTTGTATAAAGAACGAGCCCTGTCCCATAACAATGGCCCTCAAATTATTCAAAGATACAGACTTTAAAGAAATGGAGATATAAAATCTGAAATTCAGCATTGGAGGCTGCCTACGGTAGAATTACAGCCAGGACAGCAGAACATCAAGCAAGGTAAGAGGCAAAGAATATCAACTTGTAGGGATAGCAGGAGCTGATCTTCACAGGACAGTGAGTTAGTGGGATGGAGAACACAAATGCACATGAAATTAGGCTCTGATTGATCTGATACTTGAAATTGTAAACAAATTTCTACTGGAATTTCAAAAAATATGGAACTACATCATCTGAGTCATTAAAACACTTTGACTACCATGAACATAATTTTTCCACAAGCCATAATGGTAAAACAACTAAAATATCTACTTACATTGTTTGTAAACATCATTGATATCATTGTAGTCCTTCATGTCAGCCATCAAAACTGTGGTCTTCACAACTAGAAATTATGTAAGTGCAGTTATTTTAGACCTCTGACTTGCATAAAAAAATTGAAAAACTTTAGTGCATTTCTTGCTTTTATTTTATACATTTCTCTCAAGTATTCTAAACATTTTGAAAAGTTTTGCAGATATTGACCATTAGAGCTACAACCTAGGGAACCACCTAAAAAAAATCTGAGCACGTAGTATGTAATAAAACCTTAGGGAATTAAACCATTCCTGACTAGCTCTGAAAAAGCCAAATTCTCCCAAGAGGCACTGAACTGATAAGCAGATCAAATACAACAGGCTGTAAGCCAGCTGCTGGCAATAACTTATATATAATAATATCTGCTGCCAGAAAAAAAAGTTCATGGAAGGTCTGAAAATATACTCTGTGCTAGAATTTTTCCCAGGACTGCCTAACCCAGCATGAATCCTGGTGTGGCTTGACCAGTAGAATCCTCCCCCCAAAAACAGTGTCTAGAATACTAACAGCAAAGATACAAATCTGCTTTCACCTGGAGCAAAGCCTAGGATGCTTAAAATGTCTGCAGTCACTGAAACATTGTCTGTACCTGAGCTCCCCCAGCTGGAATTAAAACATTACTACCATTGCCAGAAGTTTTTGGTGAAAGACAGTGTACCATTGATACCCATTGCAAAGACTTCCATGCAGATTAATTTCCTTTATTTTTTAACCTAAATTCACAATTTTTGTTTCTTCCAGCTATTGGTAACAATTGAATGTTCAGCAAATAGCTTTTTTCTTTTTTTTTTAAGGTCACTTGATTTTTTAATATTTTAATTCAGGTAAAAACAACCACCTGTTTGCCAGAGTCACAGCAGCACTTACCATTGCCATAGTCACAGCCTGCAGCTTTCAGGATTTCTCCCATGTTTTTTAGAGCCTAAAGAAAACATGAAACAAAAAATCTTTTAGCTATCAGCTGGGTTATATTTATGTAAGTATGTAAATATAACTTGTGACTTGGCTGAAGTGTTACTGTTCAACCAGCAGAACCTCAACTGTCAAAAAAAGACTAACTTAAATAAAAATTAATAGGAAGGAGCATCTAATAAATATTAAACCATCCACTCATTAGATGTAAATACATGATGCAGCTCCATCTCATCCCATTATCTCACTCCACCTCTTTGCTGCTGGGGGACTAAAACTTTGCCTTACTCAAGCCAGGGTTTTTATTGGGGTGTGAACCTTTGCTTCAAACACTGAACCTTTCATACCTTCCTACATGAAACAGATTTCCACCCTGACCTTTGTGTTTTCCAAGTTGTTGGAAAAATGACAGCATTAGTTAAGATGGAATGATTTCCTCCTGCTTTTCCCCCATCTGGACAATGTGATGTGCTCTCGATCCTCCTCAATTTTTCCACAATTCCACCTTTAATGAGACCCATGGCAACTCCATTACAAGTTCATTGCTGGAAGACTTCTTACCTGCTTGGCTTCCTCCTTTGCCCCTCCAGAGACAAGCTGCCCAGTGGAAGGCTCCAGCCCGATCTGCCCTGCAATGTACATTGTCCGGTCCACCAGCACGGCTTGGCTGAAAGCACAAGTGCCATTTTAGGTCTAATGTTCCCCCACAAAAACATTTCAAATTTCAAATCCAAAAGCACATTTCAAATTTTCTACAGTACTTTATAATGTATCAGGAAGAAGACTGAGGTTTTGCACATGCAAGTCTGTACATGCAGTCACACATCAATCTGCTTATGCTTTTGAAGAGCTGGGATTACACCATCTAAGCTCTGCCCTCGAGGAGATAAACCTTTGTTTCTTGCAAAGGCACAAGTTGTAAATGCAGTAACACAACACTAAACTGAGCTACAGGTTCCCCACAGCAAATAGCACAGAGGGAAGGCAGAGTAAATAAAAACATTTTTTGCACCTGCCCAGATAAATATTGCATCCCTGTCTGAGAAGCAGACAATACCTTTCAACCACAATTCATCTGCAGAGCAATGGAGAAACAAAAAAAAAAAAAAGGAAAGTCAAAAGATATTTAACTTTTAACATTTTTCTTCTTAAACAGGCACTATGAAAATGAGTTACAGCTGTGAGGTGATACCTTGCACCCTGATTCTCTGGCAGTATTCCTCCAGAGTAAGGAATTTGGCTAGTCAGCAAAACACCTTGATCACTCCATTCCTAGAACAATCACACTCCTCTCACCAAATAACCTGAGTGACTTCTTTGCTGTTAATTCAGAAGAATGCAAAATTGAAGCTATTTGCAAAACATTTATATAAAAATGTCAGGTGTGCTTTTGCTGAAGTTGAGTCAGCAACTATTAAAGTCTCTACTACAAAGAGGTTAAAAGTTGAAAGCAAAGATTTAAACTACCTAGCAAACATTATACAAGTGACACAACTTGATTATCTTCAACCAATAATTAAAAATATTTTGCAAAGAAATTATAGAAAGATTCTTTTGCAAGTGCTTGTGGCATGTCAATACCATTTTTCATATCTCTTCTCATTCCACAAGAAAATGCAATGTTTTGGCCATTCAACAGCTCTCTCAAGCTACACAAACTAGAGTTAGGCACTTTCTGAAGTATCTGAAATAGGAGGTTTGCTGCCCTTTAATGTTGATGAAAAAAGAGGGACATATTCAGAGAATATTTTCAGTACATCTCTCAGCTGAGATTCACTCAGTTGGATTGTCTTAATGCATTTACCTCACAAGGTACTAACCTCATCTAGGGACTCAGTCAAATGATCAGGGTTAGGCAGTCTGAACTTCCCATCTTTTCTGTTACACCTGCCCTACATTCTCCTGAATTTCATGAGGGGAAAAAATAGCCAGTAACTTTGTCAGATATGGTAAACTGTCTTACGTGGGAATTATTTTTTCTGTCATCAACTAACAAAACCGGAGTAAATCACAAAACTACACCATACAAAGAAGAGAAACCAGTGAATAGTTTTCTAGCTGACCCAGTCTTGTTGATAGAAATGTGTGCACGTAGACATAGGTTTCTTTAGTTTTCTTTGCTACTACTGCTGCTGTGGAGGGAGGCCCTCAGAGCACAACCTTCTGTTTGTGTTTGAAGCACAGGGAACTGTGCAACAAGAAGGTATGGGCTCTCCACTGAAAGAGATTGTCTTGTACTGTTTATCACAGAGCAAATGACAGTGAAAGGTTTATCTCGGAGACCTTCTGAGAGTCCTAAATCATGAATAACTTGGGAAAGAACAAGCTGAAGCCTTCTGACACCACTGCCAGACAAACATCTGCAGCAGCCTGATTGGGTCTGCTCAGCTTCCTCCTCTTGGTGTGCCCACCAGGGAATCCTCCATTCACTGAGGCCAGGAACAATTTACCAGCCAGGGAGCACACCTGCACTGCACTCAAATGTACAAGTGCAGCTAAGGGAAACTTCAACTCCACAAACCCCAATCAATTCTTAACTGCAGATGCACCTTGCAACTAGGGCCAGTCATAGCTACTCATTAATCAGCAGGGATGTGATGTGTGTCTGAAGTCAGTCACATTTCAGTGTGCCTGAATGCATAACTGGGCAGACACTGTGACCTTGGAACAACACTGTCTGTCAGAGACATGGTGTTAGGAACCATGCTCTGTTAATCAGATCTTTACACAAATGACTGTGGATTAATACAAGAACAGTATCCTTTAAAAGGTTAATAACATTAATGAGATATATAGGTCCATACACATATGTGTCTTTTTATATATCTACCTACCCATCTCAAGGTACTGGCAAATGGATGCAGTAAATGAAATAGAAAAATACAGTAAAAATAGGTCACCAAAAATCATATTGAAGGGCTGTAGCAGAACCAGGAATGCAGTTCATTCATCTCAATCCTTCATTGCTGTGTAACCAAGCTCAGACCTCACAGCAGAGATCTGGCAGTTATTTCTTGTGCAACTTCTGCTCTGTGGACTTTGACAAGTTTACTAAAATCTGATAAACTAAGTTAGTGATAAACTTATTGATGTTAGACCCATCATACATTTAACAGGCTGCACAATAAGCAGTATTTCATCAAAAACTACCAATAAGCACAACATTTTGGAGTTGAAAGCCATGTTGAAGTCTGGGACAGTGGTGTGGACATGCAGACAAAGAATTGTTGCATTCCCATGTCTTAGATGTTCTCCTGATGCCAAGCAATGCCAGGCCCCTGGCTGCCATCCACCAATAGTTTATTGTTTACAGAAGTTAACCTTCATGTCATGTCTCTCTGCTTCTACACTTTGTATTTTTCCATCTTTATATGCCTATAAGAAGTCCGAAGCTTAGAAAGCTTAGGACACAAAGTAATGGAGACAAAAACTGCACCTGGAAGGCACAAAGATGCTATTGTGAACACAAAGCCTGAATATAGAATTAAAAATTCTTAGAAAATATCCTGGTAAAAACCCTTTAGTACTTTAGCTATGACAATCTACTATACTGACTGAACATTTTTTCATATCCAAATTGCAAAGAGAAGCCTTTCTCCAATTCAAACTGGGATTTTTCATTTTAATGATATGCAAAACTGCTACAGCAACATACTTGTGAAAATGCTGAACATCTTACATATTTTTACAGCAGTTAAGTTTTTAGGCTGAAAAACATTTATAACTATTCAAAATAAGAAAGACTTTTCAATTCCCAGGCATTGAATTCTCCATCCAACCAAGCTCGCCCTGGATTGGGCTCAGCATTCACTCTGTATCACCTGCATAGTCAGCATCTCTAGCTTCCCTGCACAACATGGAAGGGAAAAAAGCCAAGCACCTTTTTCTGGAGAGCAATCATTCTTCTTCTTTTTTTTTTTTAAATTCACTCCTTACCACTAATTCCAGAATTATTTTCCCAACCTAACTTTTTGAGCTATCCCCCTCCCGCTATGGGGCTGCACTTTGCCGTGGCCCCACAGCCCCACTCGTGCTTTGGGACTCCAGGCGCCCCGGGGGTTACTGGGGAGGGGGTACCAGGAGCGGCCCCTGCTCAGGGTCCTGCCCTCAGCCCAGGCCTGCCTGACAGACCCCAGGGACATGCCAAAACCCCGCCAGCAAAACCTGCTCCTGCACCCCCTGAGAGACTTCCCGCTCCCAAAATCACAGAATTGTTAGGGTTGGAAGGGTCCCCTGGAGATGATTCAGTCCAACCCCCCGGCAAGGCAGGGGCAGCTGGAGCAGGTTACACAGGAACGCATCCAGCCGGGTTTGGAATGTCTCCAGAGAGGGACACGCTACAGCCTCCCTGGGCAGCCTGTGCCACTGCTCTGCCACTCCAAATATAAAGAAATTCTTCCTCATGTTGAGCTGAAACCTCCTCTGTTCTAGTTTATGGCCATTGCCCCTTGTCCTGTCAATGGGCACCACTGAAAAGATTCTGGCACCATCCTCCTGGCACCTGTCTATGAGGTATTTATAGGTGTTGATGAGATCCCCTGTCAGTCTTTTCCAGACTAAACAGCTCCCCCGACTCTCCTCAGGTGCTCCAGACCCCTCATCATCTTTGTGCCCCTCTGCTGACCCTCTCCAGTAGTTCCTTGTCTTTCCTGTACTGAGGAGCTCAGAACTGCACAGGGCTCTCCAGATGTGGCCTCACTAGGGCTGAGCAGAGGGGCAGGATCACCTCCCTCGACCTGCTGGCCACTGTTCCTGCTGCACCCCAGGACACCATTGGCTGCAAGGGCTCCGCCGGCTCACGGTCAACTTGCTATCCACCAAGACTCTCAGATCTTTCTAAAGCATTACCTGTAGGGACCCAGTGCAGGGGCTTTAGCAGTGCTGATTATTTTCTTCACGAGCGAGGCCATGGCAGGAGCTGGTCCCGAAGCTGCAGGGACTGCTGGGGCCTCCCCGCCTGCACTCCCTCCCCTTAGCGTTCTGCAGGAGCACGCCCCGCCCACCACCGCCCGCGGGCCTCTGGGAAATGTAGTCCTTCAGGGGTCTGCCGGGAGAATGCGCATGCGCGGTAGCGGGGCGTGGGTGCCCACGTGTGGCGGTGGAGGCCGCGCCGCGAGTGACCGCCGTGTCGGGGCTGGTGCCGGGGGCTGCGGCTGCACCTGCACCGCCCGCCGAGCTCTCCCCTCCTGTCCCCGCTGCGGAGAGGCTCCGCAACCCCGCCGGAGATGTCTGGGGCGCGGGAGAAGAAGCGAGCCAAGAAGATGAGGAACCAGCCGGCCAGCGTCACGCTGCCCGCAGAGCCGGGGCCCTTCGGCGGCGGCGGGAGCAGAGCCTGCCCCACCCCAGGTACGGCTGTGGGAGCCCCTGTGTGAGGCCATTCCAAACCCACCCGGATCCGTTCTGTGTAACCTGCTCTGTGTGACCCTGCCTTGGCGGGAGGTTGGACTGGGTGGTCTCCAGAGGCTCTTTCCAGCCCAAACTATTCTGTACCCTGTGAATATGCCCTTCTCTCTGTCATCCCTTCGGTTACATAACGAATCCTTGCAGTTCCCAGTCGTAAAGTGAATTTGGATGTTATACCCGATCCAGTTTCTCCCTTGCTTTTCCGCCAGACCTGGGAGCTGCAGGAGGGCCTGGTGTAGTGTGCTGGTGCTGTTTTCTCTCATGCACCAGTTTTCCCTCAGATGTGCATGCCCAGCCGGTTTGCCTCCTGGGGCTGGTGGCTCCTGTATCTCTGAAGGGTGTTGGCAGGAGGCAGGAAAGCATGTCCCTAAAATGTCAGTGTCCTGGGTTATTGCTGGAGCTTTTTGTACACAGGTAACCTTTGCAGCTGAAGACTGAAGGATCCTGTCAGTTTGTATGCTAGATGCTCTTTTTGTCTTTGAGGTTTGACCTGCATCCTCTGTGCTTCAATCGGACTTCAATTTCCCCCACCACCTTCACATTTAGATACTTTGTTACCTACGTTATTTCTGGGAAAAACCCAACTTAAAAAAGGACTTGTTACTGTGAGGCCTGCAGAAGTTGACAAATTGCATCTTTGTGATTGAATGAAAAAACCCTTAAGCGTCACTGTGTATTTAGGTGGCAGAAGAGTTCCTAGGCAGACAGAATGACATAGCAAATTATGCTCAGCCATGTCTGAAGATTTTGGAATGTCATTACAGGAGTATTGCTAGATTAAATACATTTTCCTAACTTCATTTGTAGCAGGGAGCTTCCAAGATTATGTGGTTATGTTTTTCCATTCTGTTAAAAGGCATGGATTTTCGTCCATGTAGCATCCTTCTCTAGTGTCAGTATCACAGTTTTACAGAGCTGTTTTGTAGAAACAGAAAAGCAAAATCCTAAATAGGAGTTACAAAATTATGAATCTGTACAGCAGCTAAAATAATTTAAGGTTTTTTTAGTTATTAAGTCAGTGACAGTTTTGCCAAACAGTCTTCTGATTACGATTTTTATGTCCTTCATTAGGAGGGTGTGTTTGTGATATGAGTTAATTTTGGGCTGTAAGCCTACACAGATTTGCTGACTGAGACAGCTTCCATCCCTCTTTTCCAGCTATTTCCTTCTCACTTTCACCTCAGTGTCTGGAAAATGCTGCTCTCAGGCAAGTGTAAAACCAGGTCAGGACATAAAAGCTAATTTCTATTTCTACACCAAATTATTTTTTCTGCAGTATTACTGCAGTTCTGCATGATGTGCGGTTGCAGCAGGCTACAACAGTACTGCTGCTAAACATAAAACTTCAGTTTCTTGCTTATTTGAAATGGAAAAAAGAGGTTCTTTTCCTTTTAAAGTCTCATAAATTGAGATGCTGCTGAATGTGAATCTACTCCTGGCTGGTCTTCATGCCAATGGTAGCATTTTTGGGACAAAGGGACAGGCTTGTTTAAGAAGCTGATCAACCTGAAAACTGTTTTTTTTTATCTCACACTCTGTGTGTGGACACACAGAAATGATTTTGATTTTGACTAGAGAAGCTCCGTGAATGCTATTGTCCCTTGTTCTCTCTAGCACTTGTCTTGATGTAGTGGATGGGGTGATGGGAACGGCTGTCTGGAGCTTTTTTTCTTGGATGGTCCAGCATGAACTGCCTGAGAACCATATCTCAAGTTGTACTAGAAATCCTAACTAAGGCTTAACTGAACATAAAGTTATACTAGTTATACATATAAATACTAGTATATAGTATTTGTTAGGCTGAATGTACGCTGGTGTTTGAATAAGGACTTCAAGGCCCTCTGAAGCTTTAGGTACTTGCCAGGTGCTTAGCACTCCTGAAAGGTATGTCTGTACCTTAGAAAGCTTTACTATAGGCTTTAATTATTTAATTTCAGTATTGGTTTAAGTGCTTGTACCAGACAAGTAACTTACTGCACCAACATACACGTATCATGCTTACCTTCATTATTGCTGTAAAAGTAATATGTCAGGCAGGAATACATTTGCTTATAGAAAAAAAATTAAGGAGCAAGTGGAAAAAATAACTTTGCTGTTTTGTTACTAAAATTCTGACAAGACAGTATTAAAAATCACTATGATGTTGCATGGACTGATTTTGCTCTGACTCTTGGAGGCAAAGTCTGGATTGTGTACCATTTTCAGAGCATGAAAAGTTACTTATTCTACCACAAGTTTGCTTCTGGGCAGCGTAAAATTCTTATTTATTCCTGTAAGAAAGAATGTAATTCTTCTGATTTCTGGTGGCTTTTGCAGTTACATGGAGTAAATATAATAGGAGTCTGCAATGCAGCTTTATGAGGAAAGACTAATAGAGTTATTTGTTACTCAGACTAATTTGTGTTTCTCTAACCTCTTTTCATCTCTAAACCTTCCAGGAGATGTTCGTTCTGAGCAGCAGCAGCAGCAATTTTCAAATCAGTCATCTGGGCCTTCTTACAGGAAAGACCAATATTTTTCAAAGGGACAGAGTAGAGGAGAGAGAGGCAGAGGCAGAGGAGGATGGCAAGGAGGACACCAGAGCATATCTGAGGAGATGCCAAAATACATAACAGGTTTGTATATGTGAAAAGGTCATAATTAATCTGTCCAAGGCAATTTGCTGGTGATTAAGTTTGCTGTCTTTGTTTTTGTGCGAGAGCGAAAATTAGAACTGATGCTATGTTTTTTGTTTTTCCTGATTTTCTCTAAAACACAGAAGTAGTTGTGAACTGGAATGAATGACTAGCTGTTGTTCAATGGGTCCTTTCAGACTTTGGAGTGGAAAAGTTACACTTGCTTGTAGTGAGGGAATATGCATTTTGGTTGCTGTTTGCCAGCAAAATGAGTACTGATACTCATCTGCTTTTAATGTAGCCAGTGAAACTGATTTTGCTCGTGGTATAAGTTAAATATAGCTTTTTGCCTAACAGAAGGTTTATTTAGGAGAGCAAATCAGCTTTGCAAAATATGGCAGTGCTGTGATAGTAGATACACTTCCATAAACATGGAATGAGACCAAGCTCTAGGTTTTTATTTCATTGTTTCAAAACAGTCTGTAATACGTTACTGCTTCCATTTTTTTTCCATGCTAAAGATTTTTTTCATCTCCCTGAATACCACATGAAAAGATTGCCATTCTAATTTAACAAAGAAGTATTTAATGCAAATAGGAATTGTTGGTTAAACAGCTTTGAGATTCATTCATGTGTAAATATTTGCTTGACCATATCTGTAAGCTTCAGGATATATAAAGAACTGAAATTTCTTCAGTGTGAGTGTACAGTACTTAATTTTATGTCAAGAAGATATTAGACTGCTGTAGTAGCAGTGATTCCATAGTTTACATATAATATCCTCCTCTGGGTTTGTTTGCTGTTTGTCATGCTCTGATGCAGTGCTTTCATTCCAGTGTCTGCCTTTGCTGAAGCTCGTGCTGCTGAGATCAGTGCCATGTTGAAAGCAGTGTCACAGAAGTCTTCCAACTCTCTGGTGTTCCAGACCCTCCCCAGGCACATGCGGAGGCGAGCAATGAGTCACAACGTTAAACGCTTACCCAGGCGCCTCCAGGAGATGGCCAGGAAAGAGGTATGGCTGTGTGTTACAGCATTTCCTCTAGTGGGCACAGCCAAAGCGCTGTGTTCAGACCTGAACTTCTGCCAGACTTCCTGAGTACCCTAAACTTTGATTGAGATTTCACTTCAATGCAGGAACACCTCAGTTTCAGGTGGTAGCTCAAATAGGTCTCACTAACCACCTGGCTTTGTGATTACTGGACATCTTGAAAAGTTATTAGAGTAGTGGTAAAAGAGTCCACTCTTTTAGAGTAGAGGGTGTTCAAGTGGTGCACTGGTCCCAGGTGTCCAAGAGTCCTCAGTAAGACCTGTGCCTTGCAGCCCAGCACAGCTTTGGGATGTGACTGTGCCAGCCTGAAGCTAGTGCAGCTGACGCCATGGTTCGAGTGTTACAGCTCCAACGTGGGGGATACACTGAGGTTGTGGGCAGGCTGTGTGATGTTTAAGCCTTAGTAACTGACTGTGGTGGTTTGACCAGGAAGAAGTGGGAATTCTGGGATGCTGTGGTCAAACCAATGGATGTCCAGAGTTTGATACTGGCACCTGGTGTACCAGTGGGGTTTGGACACACCTCCGAGAATACACAGGGGTTAAAAAGCAGGGCTCTGGCCCTGGGAGGCTCTCTTGGGACGTCGAGGAGAAGAGGTCGGATCTCCCTCCCCTGTCCAGCCGCTGCTGCTGGGCGGGGGAGGGGCAGCCATGCGGTAGGCCCGGGGCCTGGACAGAGATGGGGGTGAGAAGGCCCTCAAGGATGGAAGGGTGGAGGAGCCCCAAGAGACATCGGGCAGACATTCCCCCTCCCCCAGGAGAGAGAGAGGGAGAGTCGGCGAGACGGAATGTGATAGCAGCCGGCCCAGGAGGAGAAAGGGGGGAGAAGGGTGCAGCCCGGCCGGCCGCAGCAGCAGCGCGTGTGGGAGTATCGTCGTTCTGAGACAGGCAGAGACTGAGATTTTTAACCCCCTTTCTTTCATGATTGGGGCCTTGCAAGAATGCTGATCCTCCTCGGAGCTGACTAAGAAGGGAGATAAGAGATAAGATGAAACAAGGACCTGGCCCGAAGGACGTAGAGAAGACTGGCTGAGTGAAGAGAGAGATGCTTGGAGTGGCCTTTTGGCTGGACTTTTCTTGTGGCCATGGACTCAGTTTGTTCCTGTGACACAGAGACTGCACTTAGGGGAGGCAGTGCCTCAGAACCAGGAGGGTTCATCGTGGGGACCCCTCGGCCCCAGGGGGTTGGAAAAATATGGGGGGGACAGATGTCCCAAAGCAGAGACTGTGCCCTTTTGGAGTGAGACAAGGCATCCATAAAAGACAACCCTAAAAGCAGCTCTGGTCCATGCATGGTGGTGAGAGCACTGGGCATGGAAGGAAGATGTCACAAGCGGCAAAAGGACTTTCCGGGCGGTGCCGAAGTGACAGGGAAGCACACGAGGTTTCAGCGTGTTTCCAGGGGAAGCCTATGGAACAAGAAGGACTCCTCTCCTCTTCATGAACTGAAGTTTGAGTATACTAAAGTGTGGTGCCAGGCTGGGCAGTTGGTGATTTGGGAGAATGTATCGATTGGGAAATTCAGGTAGTGGGGAGGAGGAGAGTGGTTTTTTTGTAAGTTTTTCAATTTTTTTTTTTTTCCTTTTCCTTATAGTTTTTCATATTTTCCTGTAGTTTAGGTAATAAAGTGTTCTTTATGTTTAAGCTGGAGCCTGTTTTGCTTATTCCTGGTCACATCTCACAGCAGACACCAGGGTGAGGGCATTTTCATGGGGGCACTGGCTCTGTGCCAGGCTCAAACCATGACACTGACTAGTCCAAACAGCTCATGGAACTCATTTTGTGGCAGTATCTCTCAGAATTTGCCTATGGGGATTACTTGCTCCTTACTCACTGTGGCCTTCCTGTGTGTTTAAAAAGGAAAACTAAAAATGAGTTCAGCAGGATGTTATTGGTAAATGATGTTCTCAGTGTTTGGCATTGATCACTTTATAATCTCTCAGAATTCTTAAAATGATCAATTGAGTTTACTTGGTAAATTTTGTCTGTATTAAGGTTAACTGACAAATTTATTCTTTGCATTCTTTTTTTCTTTTGCATTGTCTTTAAGTTGAGACCTTGCCCCCTCCACCCTGATTTCCTAAAGATGATTGCTCATGGTTTCAGAAATCGTTTCAGATACTTCTCAGCCACACACCGCTTACATGTTTCTTAGGGTGTTTTATTGGATCTTCACATTTTACTGTTTTGATTCACATTCTTTTTGTTTTGTCAAACATGACAAGAAAAGCAGTTTGGGCCCGTTTTCTGGGAACTGAAGGAAGAAGGCATGGACTGTTTTGTATAGTTATAGTTATGTGTTATCCTTGTTAAATCTAGATTTCTCCAATGTTTATGTTTGGTTCTTTTGTGTCCTGCTTTTTTAACTCCTTTCATATGACAGCCTTTCTGACTTCTGTGTACATGCTCACACTTCCTCTCCCATTGGATTTTTGAGATTATTTAATTGGCCCTGGTGCAGCTGTATTTCTTGTGCTACATTTTCTGCCTTCAGGTCTTTTGGTGTGGCTTATGTGTTTGCATGCTTTCTTGCAGCTTGTCATGTCTCTGTTACTTGTTTTTGTAAAGGTTCTGCCTATTACTTTTCAGTGTTTGATCTACATCTTCAAAATTATCTGTTTCAATTCTGCTGCATTTTCTTCATTTGTCTTAGATCCTTTATCATGACCCCATTCATTGAAACATTTACCTCGACCATCTCTTATCTCTTCAACAAGATTAAAGATGTATATTTTTCACCTACAATGCCACTTTCCTTTTTCTCTAATTGCCTTTCTGAACCAGTCACCTACCACTGATCCAGTGGCTTGTATTTCCTTCTCTGTGATGAATGATGGGTCTCTTATAACCAGTGGTCTGTTGTCAAGTGTTTCTTGGTGAAGTCCTATTTCTTTGTGCCACTTTTCTTCACAAAAAGAAAAACCAAACACTGATTGAGTCATGCCTTCCTCTCGAGTTGTGCATCTATATGTAATAGTTCAGACCTTGATTAGGTCTGGTTATCAAGAATTTGTCAGGATATTGCCACACTCCTCTCTTGTCAGCTTCTATGAGTTGTAGAACTGATAGGGTCCTTTCTGTCAGTCTGATAGTCTGTACTGCTTCTGAATGAGCTCAAACCTCCAGGCATTTTCCATGTCACATTGATTTGTTCATGTGAATATATTGATGTGTGGCAAAAACGTCACACAGGAAGTAGCAGCACTTACTGTTCACTGTTAAGTTTCTGAATGTGTGGGGATTTTGTTTTATATACGAGTTTCAGTCAAACCTTGATGCACTTCTGTGGCTGTGATTTGCAAAGAAAATTTCAAAGTTAGTTACCCTCAAGAGTGATCCAACATAGTATAACTTAATGTTAGTTCTTCCTGTATTCTTATATTTCAGCCTTTTTCTTTTCAGATTTTTTTTGCCTTGAGATTTACTTCAATATCCTCTCTTCTAAAAACAGGCAGAGAAAGCTGTGCATCAGAAAAAAGAACAGTCAAAGACTAAATGCCGCAAAGCTAGAAGACGCCACATAAATTTGGTAGCAGAGTTTAATCACAGGCAAAGAAAAAATATTTGGCTGGAAACCCATATTTGGCATGCAAAGAGATTTCATATGGTAAAGAAATGGGGTTACTGTTTAGGAAACAGCCCTACAGAGAAGAGCTACAGGGCTTGTTACCGAGCCATGACAAAGCAATGCCTTCTTCAGGTACCACCTCTACATGTTTTGTTTGATATTTTGCCAAGGTGAAGTAATCGCCTGCTTAGTTATAATGAATATTTCTCTGTGATTTCTCTAGTTATAATGAATATACTCTGTGAAGTACTTTTGGGTCAGCTTTTAATAAGATTGCCAGGTATGAAATGAATAATTTAAGTGTAATTCTGAGTGGCAAGTTTCAGAGAGAATAAGATGAGCCTTTAAAGGAGTCTTGCAGTAACTATGAAATACTGAAATACTGCATTTTCAGTTTTCTCAAGAGCGAAGAGATTAACTGAGTCCTTATATCATCTACCTGAGCAGCTATTGAGGAGAGATAATTTATTCTATGTCCTTTTTGATCTGTTGGTTTGAGAGGCAGGTTGGCCCTCAAATGAGAAATGCCTCACCACTTTCCTACAGCTATTAATTTTAAGTTAAAAAAAAGCTCATTTCACTTTGGCAAACTTTAGAAAATGAGAAATTTCTACTTAAGAGTAAATTGTGAAGCCCTGTCTGATCCTTTCTTAACAAGCTCACTTTAAAGAGTTATCCTCACTTTGACCCTATCATATTGTTTCAGGACTTATCATATTATTGTTGCCTGGAGTTGAAGGGTAAAGAGAATGAGCTTCTGAAGCAACTTGCTCGAATATGTAGCATTGACACAGGTAAAATTTATATAATTCAAAATAAAGATTCTGAATAGACTAAAGGATGACACGTCCTTTTCCTTTTCTAGTAATGTGTCAGTAGTAGTTACTCAATAGTAGTAACAGAGTTGATACTGATTTTGAGTGAAAAATGTAATTAAGATGTCATAGTAGGACTAGACATTTTTATTTCAGCGGCTTATTAATAAACTAATTATGGTACAACATCAGCCACTCAGCAGCCAGACTGAATTTCAGTTTTACTTTGTTTATTAAACAGCATATTATTTTGTTCTTCAATAAGTATCTTCTTTTTTAGGATTGACATTTCAAGAGGCTTCTTGTCTGTCTGGAAGATTTGAGGGCTCCCTGAATCTTTACCAAGCAGATCGCTATCCTGAGGGTATGCTTGGTCCTGTTACATTTATTTGGAAGCCCAGGGATGGGTCTGAAAACAGACAGTTGTGGATCTGGGTGCATCCAGCTCTGAAGCAGGTATATTTCCTATATAGTTGAACTCTTATTTCTTTATGTATTGTGCATTATTAATGCTAAAGAGGTCATCTGAAAAGTATGGAAGAGCTGGGTATAATACATGGCTTCAGGAACTAAAAGTTGGAAGACTATTTCCACTCTAACAATATTCATGTTCTGCAATTTATTCTTATAAAGCTTGTACAGAAGGTGTGTGCTGCTGAGGTGTTCGGCTTCTGAAAACATTTTTAGTGTCACTTGCTTCAGGATTTATGTGCAATATTATGTTGCTTGATTTACATCCTTTCCACTGGCACCCCCAGCAGGCTAAGTTCAGTATCATCATGGATTATTACATTCTGATACTTAGCTATCAGCTTTAAAAAAAAAAAAAGAAAAAAGTAAAATCTTGTGCACAGGCAATTTTTCTTATGTTAATTTTCAAGAGAACAAATTCTTAGCAACTTTCAATATTACTTTCAGCTTTTCTTAGCAAGCCCTTGACTTCAGCAGAATTAAATTTTACTACTTGAAATCCACATAGGGAAATTAAATAATGGAGTATAATTTTCAAAAGTGTACTTAAGGTTTGTAGTGTACTGCATATCATCCTAATCCAAACTTCATTTTTCTTAAGGACATACTGAAGGAGTTAAAAGCAATTTTTCAGTGTTCAGAGCCTGAAGAAGTCTGTATTTCTGAGCCTGTTACAGCATCAGTTCAAGAGGAAAAACAAGTGGAAGTTGTTATGAGCCTTGGCAATAAAAGAAAGAAGGAGGATAAAGAAGGAGAAAAAGCTGTGCCAGTGAAAAAAATAATTGGTGACGGCACTAGAGATCCATTCCAGTCCTACTCTTGGATCTCACGGACTACTGGCATTGCAGTCAGGTTTGTTCACAGTAGAGTCAGAAGCTGTGGCTCATAACCACATAACATTGGCTGCATTTCTGGCTGAACAGTACTGGGGAAAATAATGCGTGTTGTACAATTGCACATTCACCTGAAACTTTGCTGTTTCAGTGACAGAAGCATGGAGATTCTCAGATACCGGCTGATCGGCCCATTATCACACCGCATCCTCACAGAGACCCTGAAGGCAGCTTCTGTCCAAACAGTAAGGAAATTGACTTTGCATGCTCGTGTAATTTTGGTAATGTTCTTAGAACGTGCAAGCTTGTTTTTTGCTAGAAAGACCCATAAATTATCTAGCTTTCCTTTTCATAAAGGCCAACCTATGTATTACCCTGGTGGCTTCTCTGTTTTGAGCCTCTTGACTAATGCTGATCTTCTTCTCAGGAAGAGCTCCCACCTGGATTTTAAATGGGAGTAAGAAGAAAATACAAACAGTTGTGCTGAGCAGGCTGTGTAGCTTCTGCTGAGAGGTCCAGAATAATTCATATTCCTTTTGACAAACCACACATCCTGTTTCTCAAGCTATGAGCTAGAGCACCTAAAATCAGGGAGCAAGACATGTAAAGTACAAAAAACTTACTTGTTTTCAATCAAATATGGAGTTTCTCCAGGATTTAGGCGTTTCATCCACTTCTTGGCATACAGCATCACTGTGGTTTTAATGCTGTTTTTTTTTTTTATTGTCTCTTGAAGCAAACATAATGAGGTCATGACATCTCTGGCTTTCTGTAAGAAATAATTAATGACAGAATTAGGAAGCATTGTGGATTGTTTTATTTATTTTTGGAATACAGGTTACAGCTTATTAGAGATTTTTGTAAAGTATAGTACTATACTTCATCAAGAAAAAATTACTTTGGTTTAAAACTTGAAGAGGAGGAAAGTGACTATAGTGTTTAAGGCAAACAGACTGAATTCATACTGATAGAAAATAATGAATAACTATTTGAGTTTAATTAAATACGTTGTTTTCCAGGAGATGGCAGATTCAGAAACAGAACTGAATAACTGGTGGGTAGAAAACTGCAAGGACTCTGAAAAAGTATCTCTTCATCAATGTCAAAGTGCTATCTTTGAGCTGTTGGAAGGTATTTGGGCATGTGGTGCTGCTGGTGGAAGGGGGGGAAACTTAAAATCTAGTGGTCAAAATTGGCATGCCAAAAAAGTTGGCTTCATTTTGTACATGCTCATTTATTGGATGATCAAGATAGTGATGCCTTTGAGAATGTGCTTAGGTACTTGTCAGGGCATGGCAAAGAATTGAAAATGTTACATTGTGGGTATTTAAGGTTATTTAAATCCTCTGTGTAGTTCAAACTCTTAATAGAGAAACTGAATCTTGTTTGTTATCTTCATGAACCTAGATTTGGGATTACTGATGGGATATACAGTCTGATGTATACTCTCACTCTCTCTCACCATACACTTCAAATTAAGACAATAAGTTGTACAATACATCCACAGATAAAGTGGTAGCCTCCAATCCAAAGTGAAAGTATTGTACTTTGTTTATATATATTCATTTCTAAATTAGCAGTTGTGTATTTGGCTGAATTGTAAAGTATCATAAAATTAACAATATCTTCTCAATTTCTAGCACTGAAGTAGGTAAGGCACTTTGGTAGATCTCAAGCTGTCTATCCAATGTGAGGCAGTTAAGCAGAAATGAGATAAAACTTTCACAAAGCACTTCTGAATTTCCTTCCTCTTGATGACAGGTGTGAAACAAAGGTTGCAAATGCAAAGAATTAATTGAGTATGTGACAGTGACTTCACTTTATGCTAAATGTAAATGTAATTGCAAACCAAGTCTTGCACTGCTCTTGTTGAGTTTCTTGTTACTGGAGATTTAACAAGCATTGGTGAGTTTTCCAAACATGTTAAATAGAGTATTCTGGATTGCTTCACTGGCTTACAGTGGTGTCACATCACTACAGGCAAAAATGCACAAAATACTAGTGCAGAAAAAGATCACAGCTTAATTGGTGGTTTCATGGCAATGTTAATCTGTGTGTTTTTAAAGGGATGACCTCACCGTCAGATATGCCACCAGGTACGATACTTGGCCTCACTGTTGGAGATCCTCGAGTCAATTTGCCAAAAAAGAAGACAAAAGCCATGCCAGACTTTGAAAAATACCAAGGTGAAATCCCTTGTTTATATTATATGAAGAGATCTAGTTTCTCTGTGTTCTGTTGTTTTCCTTTACTGTCATCTTCTATAGATTGTCTCTTGCTGTTTTCCTCTAGGCTTTGGTTCAAAATATTTCCCATTTCCAGAGCCCCTGGCAGAACAGAAACAGCTTGAAAGTTGCATAGGTTCTAGAGCAGCAGTTGTGAGGGAGGGACATGCACCAAAGCTGGTCTTGTGCTCAATGGAAGCCTCTGTCTGACCATACAGATGATCCAGGTTCGAATCCTGGCAAGGCCAACCAGGTGCTAAAAGCTCCATAGTAGGTTTCTGTTTGGTGTTTAGTCTTCCTGTTTCTCTCTCCAAGAAGATATCTGCTATTTCTGGTTTATAGGCCCACGATGTTGAAAAGTTGCAATTCCACTGCAAAAATTGCAGGATTAGTATTTCAGGTGGCCAAGATGCTGGTTATGATAGAAAATGAAAGATGCAAGCATAACTTCTGAAATTTTCATTTCAGTGCTGACTTACACAATGTTTCAGTGCAAAATTCAAATTCATATGGATGTGAATGTCCTCTAAAAATGTGCAAAAGTATTTGCAGGATATAGGGGAGTTTGTGTACAGTGTGGGCATGTCCAGGTTGACTGGACACAGGCTGCCTCATCTAATAGGAGAAACATGATAGCCAGCTAGCAAGCAGTAGCAAATAGGACAAATTGAAATTTCCAGAGACTTCAAAATACTGCATTTCCTTGGTGGTCTGTTTGCAAGACACTAGAATCATCTAGTCTCACATATCACTTAAGTCAGGTTGAACACCTACTTCAGTTACTTTTAGCTCTTTGCAAAATTCTGCTATTTTCATGTTCTTACATCCTCCTATTCTACCCTCTGTATCTAGAGCAGCCTTTCTGTTAATTAGTTCTGCTCAGCTAACTTTCTCATCATTAGTGTTCCTGTTGGAAATGCTGCAGCATACATGATCTCTACTTTGGTTCCTTCCTGCTGAGAAGTAAGGTGAGATATGTAGCCCTTGTTTACTGGTTTGAGCTGCTAGAAGAGTTAGCTGCTATAGAAAGTAATTTGATGTCTTTCATTCTGCTTGTCATGTCTGTGAGGATGTGTTCAGGAAGGCAAGATCAACACAAGGCATTTAGGTATTTTAAATGTCTCCTAGTAGTTTCTCTCCCACTGCTGGAGCAGGTTTTCCCTCAGGAAGGATGGCCATGGTAAAGAGGTAATGGTGTAAGATAGGCAGTCAAGAGTACCTCTGTGTTTCTTCCTTTGGCTGGGTAGAAATGTCCATCTTCAAAATCTTTCTGCCTTCACTTGCAAAATATCTTTCATACCACAAATACTCAGAAAAGCTGGTGTTGCTTTTTTGTTTCTTTCTGAGTATTTTTTTATTTTTTTCATAATGAACTTAAAACTGCTTCTGTGCCCTCTGACTTTTATTTAGGAGAAAGAGGAGGTCCTTGTTCAGCTAGCAAGGAAAGGTAAATGGAATAATACTTTCTAATTTAGGTTCTGCTAAATAACTTACTGTTACACACAGCTGAAAAATTTGAGTAAGCAGAAGGATGAAAGAAGACAGACAATACCACAGTAGAACTTGCCCCAAAAAAAGACTTCTCTAAGATCTGCAGTTCAATTTCAGTGCTTTTTGTTTCCTCCTTCTGAAAAAAAAATTATGATCCTTAGAATTACTAAACTTTCTGAGCCTTGATTGTGTTGTGACCTTACTCAGATATAGTAATATTGTGAACTGACCTTTATTAAAAATGTTAATAGTAATTTTTTGTCTTAATCACATCTTGTTTATTGAGTAATAAAAAGGAACCATTGGTGTATTCCACACTTTTCCCCCTTTTTTGCTTCTTGGACATTCAAGTACTATCAGGATTAATATTAGTAAGATTGAAATTGCACTCTATACATTACCATACAGGTTCCATATGTATTTTAGCCTCTCTTGTTCTTCAGTATTGTATAAAAGCCATCTGATTTTCTTAGATAAACGTTACTAATTCAAAGATGCATTGTTTGTCAAATGAGTGAATAGTTTAGGTAAGTTATAGCCATCACCTTTGCTTAGGGATTGTCATACATGTAGTCTGTGGAATGATACACATCTGTTCATAGTACTTTTTTTTCCAAAATGCTGTTCTGAGATATGCCTGTGTAGTTTTTCCCTGTCAGTAACACACTAACAAATCAAATGTAATTTCAGTCTTTCCAAGTTAGTTTATCTCTTCAGTGCATTTGCATGTGTGCAAGCTGTGTGAACACAGGCTGATCGGATTTAATTCAAATCAACTGTCATTGCTTCTTCAGGCAGGAGTCAAGACTCCTACATGACTGCACATTAGTTCTGTTCCTTTCTCCAGTTTGAAGTGCACATCTGACATTTTGATATGTTGTTATTGTCACGTATGGAGAAAACAAATTCTACTGCCTTAAAAAACACTCAACATGGAGTATGGTGAAATGTCTAGATAAACCATGAAACATATGTGAACTAAAGTTCCTTCTGCAGACACAGAGCCTGGGGCCATGCCTGTAAATGCACCTCTTGCAGAGGTGTAGGTATCTGTCCCCAGCTGTCCTGATACCCACCCTCCCTGCAGACAGACACAGGGCTCTCAGACTGCTCCCAGGCTGTGTTTCTCTTTTTTTTTTGTGAAAGGGAGGAAGGAAAGGTTTCAAATAGAACTCTTAGGCCTGTCTTCTAAGACAGATAATCAGCTGTGCAAATCAGACCAATAGCTTGAAATGGAGCAAAGCCTTCTTCTGTCTGCCTGTATTGTCTAAGCACCAGCTATTGACACCAGCAGAAGTAGCTTGTTGATGAGCTTCATGTGCTTAGTAGTGCAACTTCCTATTTCCTGTACTAGCCCTAACATCTTACTTTCACTATTACCAGCAACTTATTAATCAGTAAGGTTATTTCCCCAGAAATCTTAAAATATGGACTGAAGAAAACAGGAGAGAGGTAAGAAGAACTGGTGTGAGGGTTTGGGATTGTGATTTGAATTATAGTATGCTTAGTAGAAAGAATAAATTCTCCAGGTTCAGCAAGGACCAAAGAGAAGGAATGTACCAAGTTAGAGAAGGATATTTTAGGGTAATAAGGAGGATATTGGATGAGTGGTGGTGATGAAAAGAGACTGACTTAAAAGGTCTTTCTCTAGTGGGGCAACAAATATTCATGCCATTATAGAATCTAGGAATTGCAAAGAGCTCTGTACATTGAAGGCTGTTAATCCTTAGATCACTAAAGGTAGGTACACATTTTCTTTGCTTTCCTTAGATTGTAAAACTGAAGAAGAGATAGGTTATTTAACACTTCAGCAATTAATTTTAAAGCTGCAGTTGTTGTTTTTCTTCAGTAATGTACACAGCTGTTGATTTGTGCAGGCATAAGTAAGAATAGTCCCTTGGTTGAAGCACACAGCCTGAAAGGATCCTGAGCAGGAAACTAGTACTAAATAAGTGTTGTAGGCTAAGCATAGCCATACAAATGTTTCCTGTATGTACATTTCTTACAGGTAACCCTTGCTTCTCTTACAAGTTTACTTAGGCAGATTTATTTCAGGCTTTATAATGTTGCTCTTTGTGATTTTGACTGAATCTGTTGAGCTTCACACTCTGCCAGAAAGGCCAGATTCCAGAATATCAAAGGTGGTATGTAAAGATCTAGTTTACATTGCCAACAGTCGTGTCTTTTGTTAAGAAGAAATGCTGTTGAGAAAATACCAGGTTGGTCTTTCTAACACGAACAGTTGATTTCATATTTTGTGTTTGGAAAAACATGTAATAGTAAGATGTGCCAGAAGCAAGGATGCTTGTTGAGCTTTTAACAGGCTTTTCTTGGTTGTCTGCTCATTATGATATGGAGGTGGCTTTGGTAATTTGGTACTTCAACCAAAAAAATTGTTTGAATTTTTTTTAAAGGTTCTTTTCTTTTGTAGATAATGATAAAGTTAGGCAGCTGTACCTGAAGGGTGTACCTGCAGACTGTGCTCACAGCTTTATCTGGGACCATGACATCTGTAAGAACGTCACTGAAAATAAAATCTCAGAGCAGGTAACTCAGTAGGTGGATTGCCATTGAGGAAATGGTTCATGAAGTCCATAGAAGGAGACTCCTGAAGTTTGTATAAATCTAAGATTAATCAATAGCTTCCTTAATGTCATAGTATCCAGCTGCTGACGTGTTGTGATTTTTTGTGGCCTTTGCATAATGTTCTTGCACAGCCATTGACCATGGGTTCAATTAAAAGAAAGCTTAATGAAGCTTATTGGATTGTCTGTGGGACTGTAGTTGTAGGCTTACATAACAGAAAAGTTTGGAATTGGATTTTTCATACATCACCTTGACTTGTGTAGCAGAAAAGAGTGTCACAGGAAGGCTCTGGCCTTTAGCTGTAGGCAGGATGATTCTTTTGAGTGAAAGAACTGTGGAAGCAGAAGGGAAAGAAATTCTGTTTTTCTGAACTGCAGCACACTGTGCTGTGGGTGTGCTGGGCAATAACTTGTGTTTTGTAGAGAGCTTCCAGTTTGCTGTTGCAGGTTTGAAATCTCCCATCTTCACATTTTCATTGACAATGGAGGGCAGCCCATAAAGTGCATGGATAAAAACGTGATTTGGTCCCAAGAGCTGATAAACTTTTGCCACCATTATAATCAGAAAGAGAAAAGATGTGTATGGCAAAAATATCTTTTCAAATATTCTTTCTGAAATTTAATTTGTGCTCTTTCAAACTGTCTGACATAGTGTAAAAAAGCAGAGTACTTAAAAATATTACACTAGCACATGACAGTTACCAGAACAATCTTTTTGTATATGACAATCTTTTTATATATGTGTTTTTTATGCTGTCATGAAATCTAATGTTTACCTGATAAAATACAGGGAGTTGGATGGTTTGTTTCTTCATAAATGTATTTTTAATGTGGTACAATGGCATATAACAACTGGTGATTGACAAAACCTCGGTGCCAGCATGCTTTATGTGAAACTGTTTGATGACCAAAACTTCTGCCCCTCTGTTTGGATATAGTTCAGGTTTGCTCCATGTATTGACAGACTGAAAGCACTTGTTCAATCTGGTGTTGTGCACAAGTGTATAAACACAAAGTTGCAAAACTTGATTTTCCTCCTTCATCTATGTTGTACCTTGTACCTACTCTTTATGAAGGACTATGGAAGTAAGAAGGGGAGAAAAAGGATGCTTAATACTCTTTTCTAAAATAACTTTTCATGCCTTGATAAAATTCTGTTAAAATATATAGTGTATTACTACTATATTTTCCCTAGCTGTAAGCTCACCTCTTCTCCGTGTCTTGGAAGGGTATCTGGAAGAGGGAAGAAGAATGGTTATTAACTTATGGGAAATGTCTCCTCCTTCTCAGGATTTAAACCATATGAGAGCTCAGTTACTGGTACCTGGATCACATCTTGATTTGGGTCCTTGTGAATCTAAGATTCCCATACTGTTGGTGCAGCAGCCAGGCAAAATGGCTGGAGAAGATCGACGAGGATGGGGGAGTGGCTGGGATATCTGTCTCCCAAAGGGCTGGGGCATGGCTTTCTGGATTCCTTTTGTAAGTAACTTTGATGGCAAATTGCAAGTAAATTCAGTAATTTATATAATTTAGTTTAAATTAATTGATTTTAGAGCATGCACTTCACATTGTATAACCAATTCCCAATTACAGGATCAAAATTTCACTTCAAAAAATGGTGTATGAACTGGTTTATATGACAGAAGCTTGGTTTTGAAACTTAAACATTAGCTTTCCATATCTTCTGTTGGGAGACAGCTGTGCCCACATACAGCTATGCCCACATGGCAGTCTAGAAGCAGCAAATCAGTGGGGAGTCAGGAGAGAAGCTGGAGCTATACCTCTCTGTGTTTCTACAAGCATATGCCTCTAAGGAGAAATCATTTGGTGCCTGCTGCTAATCAATTTCCACCTTGGCTATCTACACCTCTGTCACCAAAGTTGCTGATTTGGGAGAGGGCTTAAGACAAAGTTTGAGTTCAGCTTGAATACTCCTTTGATGCTGTTTGAAGCAGCCTGTTTTGTGTGTTTAGGTGGCAGTTTTTTTACCTTTCTGCAGTTAAAATGATGCTTTTGAATGTTCAGGGGATTTAGTTACAGTGATACCTATTGTATGGTTAAAATACATTGGGCTGTGGTTGTTGAGGTAATGCAACATTCCTGGCAATGTCCAACATCAGAACCTGTGAAATTCTCTTCAGTTTTGTTGATAGTTTTGCAGAATTAAATTAAAAGCACGAATAACTATTTTGTTGAAATTAGCGTTTAGAACTGTAGAAACCTCGCTTAAGTTTATTTTTTAAAGCTTAAGTGTTAGACTTTCAGTTTTCTAAGGAAGTACCCTCTGAGCATTAATGTTTTGTTTCAGCTAGGAACCCAGAATTGGTTCAAACGTTGCTTTTTTGGGTATTTGATTTTTATAACAGATATATCGAGGTGTACGAGTCGGTGGCTTGCAAGAGGCATTAAAGCATTCTGAATACCAAAGAACACCTCACACTCCAAATGATTTCCCAGACTGCCAGGCAGGAATGCAGTTTGCCAAAGAACTGGAAACAAGTCTTCTTGAAAAATTTAAACGGTAACATTAATTTAAAAATTGATGGCAAGAATGACAAAAAATAATACTGCTTGAAATACTCCCTTAATTATCTGTTCTTGTGTTCATTTAGACTTGGACTTTTTGTGATCTTTCACCAGTGTTTTAGGAATCCTAGATATATTTGGCTCTGCTAAACAGAGCATATAAATTAAACCCTTCTATTCCCAGAGACATGCTCAGTTATAGAGCTGTAACAAGGCTGCATAGCAATAAAATAAACAAAACTATTTTCAGATACCTAAGCAGCAAATGGGGGAGGAGGTAAGAGAATGCAAAGGAGTATGTCCAAGTATGTACCAAGTGTTGAAGAATAAAGTAAATTAGGAGGTACATTTTGGTATCTAATTTTAAGTATCAGGCATTCTGAAGATTGCATTCATTTTTACTGCAACAAAGAGAGCTCTTAACCATGAGTTTGGAGTAGCTGGAAGTGTCCTCTGCACCAACTGGTGTTGGTTCCACTTCCAGATAGGAGGGGAAAATAGGAGAAGTTCAGAGGAAAAGGTGGTGGTGTGAGTCACAGCAGGTAGATGTTTCTAGCATGGTTGAAAAGATACATCAGCATAAATATGTCTACATATTTATGTAGACATAAATACAGCAGCATTTTCTAGAGTGTAATTTTAAAATTGTTGTTCAATGAGGTTAGAAAGTTAATTGTGCATTCCCTTTCTGTTTTAAGTACTTGATTTTGAAAATATTCTCACCTACTTATTTGATTTATTATTTAGACGTCCACCTGCAAAAAGGGCAAATTATATCAAGCTGGGCACTCTGTCTCCTTTCATCTGTCCTTGGGGGCAGCTGACCAAGAACTGGGAAGGAAGAATGAAAGCTTCAGGAGGATTTTTATGTCCTTCTTCCCCACATCCTGACTGCTGCACAACTGAAGGGCAGACCCTTTGTGACCCCAAGGCAGAAGCGGTCAGAGAAGCTTTTCCTGAGAATGGTGAGGCAGAGGAGACCATGGAAATAACAAGTTCTGAAGGTGCCCTAAAGACAGAGGATCTTACAAGCACCCAAGATTTTGGTGAGAGAGATGAAACTAAGACAAGTGACTGTATTGTTCTCAGGTATGACAAAATTATACACACATGTATTTCTTAACTGGTATTGAATTGGGGAAAAGGAAGAGCTCAGCCTTGATTATTAGCATGAGAGAATTATTTCATCCAAATACAGTGAGATTAAATAGTTTTGTCACAAATCAGAATCTGCTGTTGAGTGGAAATCCTGCTTTTCTCCAGCAAACTTGATGGCTACGTAAAGAAAACTCCTTGAAGTATCTTAAGTTTAACACTTTGGAGTTTACTGTGTTTTTAGAGTTTAGATATTCTGTCTGCTTCCAGGTCGATGGAGCTTTTAGAGGCTCATATTTGTGACTTTAGGACTGTTGGCTGTGAAAATCATCTTGCATTCTCTTCCCTAATACATCACCACAGGTGATTCTTGCACTCCTTAACAAGGTCCCCAGAAAATAGAGAATCCCCCGCATTCCAGTGCAACACATGAGGGCAGCAACAGTACTGGAAAGTGCCTGAGCACAGGTCTTTCATTTTTGTGTGGTTACCAGGGGAAGAAAACACTGAAAGTTCTGGACTGCATTAGTATCACTGGAGATTTTAGAGTGTTTGTGGTTTTAACAAGCTTTGGGGGTTTTAACAAGTGATGTCTCCTTCCTTCTGAAGACAACTCATGAGTTCCACTCACCAAAGTTCTTTTTAGGCTAAGAGTGATACAATTACCAGCTTGGAAGGTTACAGAAAGCCCCAGGGCATTTTTTAAGCGTGCTCTTGCAGATATGTGGGGTCCTGGATTTCTGTTAAACTGCTCATTAGTAACTATCTGTGATGTTTGTTTTCAAAAAATTTTAATAGGAGTGAGAAACTACTAATGCAGCTGTCAGCCTGGTGTTACCCCACTGCTGGGAAAGATCGGCGGATCCGCCTCGTTTCTCGGCTGGGACAGAAGGAAATGACTGAAGACGTGTTTTTGCCAATTTTGATGAGTTACCCAAGGGCTCTTGTCTGGGTCCATTTGTCACTCTTGAGAAAGGGGAACCCTGAATTACATGCCATGATTTGCATCCCAACAGAAGATGACTTGCTGCACCTAAGCAAAGACAAACTCTTCTGTGGCCCACAAGAACCCAAGCATCGTGACATATTCAAAGACAAGGTACAGAAGCAAAAAGAGGAGAAGAAGAAGAAGAAGAAAAAGGATAACGTGAAGTCCCTAGAGAGTGACCCTGCAGGCATTCCAGATGAAGAAGCAGCTGAGGACCATGAAGACCTCGTTCTCGGTCTTTGGTCAGATGCTCTCCCAGATGTTACTTCCCACTGCTCCAGGACTGTCTTGGGGTATGTCACTCGAGGGGATTTTTCATTGGCTGTAGGCTGTGGAGAAGCACTGGGTTTTGTTAGCTTGACTGGGTTAATTTATATGTTACACAACCAGCCAGCAGATAAGAAAGGGCTTGTTTTGTTAAGGACTCCAGCATCTTTACAGTACAGGTTTGCAAGACTTACTATTGAGGTTTAAGCATCATTGCAGTGCAGTAGAATGCCAAAAATACCAAAGAATTTTGTTTTGTATTCTGTGGCCTTTCTGATTTTTCTCAAATTTGAGGTTATTCTGAGCCAAAACAGCTCTATGAAATAATTAAAAAGCTTTTCTGCCTTATTCAAGAAAATAACTAATATCTAAAGAGAGTAGAGTTACTTTTGATGTCTGCATTGCTAAGGATTTCTAACAGATCATTATCATGATCTTCTTTATCTCTAAAGAAGCATATTCTTCCATTTTTTCTCCTCAAAGCAGTGGATGCTGTAACAATATACAGGAAATCATCATGTTAATTTTAGAAGTCTTTGCTCAGATGGACTGTAAATTTACAGTGCACTTTCACATGTAACTGCATGCAGTCTGATCCAGTGTATATAGCAAGTGGCTTTCCTGATTCCTCGTATCTGAATAGGGGTGGCTGCAGTGCACCAGAGCTATGCAGAGAAAGCTGAATGCCTAAATGAAATACGAATAAAATATAGACCAGCTGTGCCATTTTGAATTATAGCAACTGGAGCTTTTAAACTGGAGAGCGTATCAGTCTGTCTCCCTGTTCTGAAAGGTAATAAGCCTTACAGATGCAAATTGCTACTGAATGCCACAGTGGGTCAGCACATATTTTCTGTTAATAATAGGGGATATTTTTGTTCCTCAAAACCTGAATTTAGTTTTGTATGGAATGTGCTAGAATTGAAGATTTCTTCATGTTACAGTACAGTTCATGAATGTTGTTCAAACAAACATAAAACTTGTAAAATATGCTATGGCGTAAAGGGAGAAAGCTGTTTGATTTGCCTGGGGTAGTGTGGGTAGGTTGTTTGTGTTTGGTATTCTGTTGTTTGGGTTTTTTTAATGATAGCTTTAAGCATCTAGCTGTTCCTGAGTTAAGGAACTTGAAAAGGAATTTACAGTAATATGCTGTAGTTTAGGAGCAGCATGATACAAATATATGTCAGTTGGTAAAATTATCCTGAAATGATCATGTACAAATAAAAATGTAATGTATTCTGGAGTTAATAGTCTGTTGACTAAATTTGATTCTTAGAGAAATTAAGTATGGATTAGTTAATGACTTTTTCTTTCTAAATGTCAGTGTTCAACTTAATTTCCTCTTTCACAGTCTTGTTTGAAAGTCTTAGGCAAATTTATTAATGTTGGCTGGAGTTGTTGGAGGCAAGATTTAGTGTGCCTTTACCCTCAAAATTATTAAAATATAGGACCATTTAAATATGGCACACACATGGGGAAGGAGGAGGAACATCTGATTGCAAGGGAAATATTGGAAGTGGGGCTGGATTTTGTTTTTAAAGTCTTCAGAAGATGGACTGTAGAATGTGCACCAGCAATGGGAGTTGTGGTGGCATGTGGGAAAGAAAGACGCAGTTTCCAGCGCAGCTTGGATTGCAGCTCCCTGAGAAATCATGCTGAAAATGGCTCTTCACTGCTCACCTTTGATGCACCTGATAAAGCAATCATGGTCCCAGCAAGGTCCTGGGAAGCATCTGCAGGAAAGCCAGCAGATGGCCCCAGAGGAAAGAGTTTGCTTCTGGCAGGGCTGGGATTCACACGCTCCTGGCTGTGACTGTGAGTGCTGCAGCCTGTAGGTATGTGAGAATAAGGAGCCCCTTAAACTTTACAGCCTGGCTGCTCTGATCAAGTTCTCTCATGGTAATAATCCTGGATGTAATGAACCTTTTGAATTGTAAGCCTGACTGAAATATTTCTAGGATCACAGTTTCCAGAGCTGTGCTTCATGGGAAGAAAGGAGGGCATGTGATGTTTGTATGATTTTTTCCTCATCACCTCCCTCATCTTCTTAATAGATAGATATTTACTTACCTCAGTAGACGTGGCTTGTATGTGAGAAATAAAGAGAAGCCTCTACCCAAGCTATAATTTTTCTTTTCTGCTTGTAGATCTTTTGTTCACTGAGTCCTTCCCAGGTTTTTATTTAAAAAAAAAAAACAACATCTGGAGTCTTTCCTTTTTTTTCTTTCTATTGGTAATTTCTGCCAGGTTTTCATTTTGACACTTCCTGTTACTTTTCTTTGATTTCCATTCTCTATTTTTGATTTATGATCCTTGTCTCTGGTGAGCCAGTGAACAGAAACTGGAACCCAAGTGCATCCTGTTCTGTATATCTTGTAATATTGTTACACAGTTGTTTTCCTGTAAGTCAGTGATTTATGCCTTAAGACTTCACTCCTTGTAAAATACACTGCGAACCAGATAAGTTAAAAATGCTCAAAACTCTCAGCCAAAATTTGTCAGAAAAGTACTGTGACTTTATGTAGCTGCAAGGAAATTTTTATCTGTGGTTGCAATTTCCAGATTCCTTGTGTCTCAGGGGTGATTTAGTCATAAAAACCATGTCAACACCGGATAATCAAACTGTGGGTAATTAAACCTGTGTTATCTGTGCATCAGCTGCACAGTATGCCTGTGCTCATCATGTTGAATCAGGTGTAGTTTACAGCACACATCTGCTCTTACTGCAGTTGCTGCACATTGGTTAACTTACCCCAGAGCATCTGGATCAGCTCCTGTGGGCTGTAATGCACGAGCATTTTTGGGAACCTAGGAAGCTCTGGCCTGGTGAAAGCAGCTCTCACAAGCTCTCAGGTTCCCATGCTAAGTTCCAGATAACTTTCTCAAAATGGGTGCCAGGACAGACCCTTAGCTCTCGTTCTGTGCTTGGCAAGAGCTTTTGAAAGCTGAAATGAAGCACAGAAGGCAATTTTGGCATTCTCTGTAGTACAGTGAGGAGGTTGAATGGTAACACACGGCTCCTGTAGCTCTTTTTGTGGCTCCCTCAGAGCAGCTGTGGAAATGCTGCGTTTGACTCACCTGGTGAGGGGTCTTTTCCCAGGCTGAACCACAACTTCCATGGCAGTTGTCTGCTCTGCTGACAGGTGCAGTGACTAATGGACCTACCAAGCTGAGGGGCTCCAAGACACACATTCTTTACCATCTCAAGTCCAGAAAATGAGCTTGCAGAGGAGGATGGTGATTACTCTGTGGGATGAAGTGAGGTGGGACTGGGGCCAGATTGTTGTGTGTTTGTTAAAGATGTTCAGGGCAATCTGTTTAGCAGCCTGTAGGTAATGGGAGAAGTTACCTGGCAGAAAGGCAGCTGGGGTTGCTGAAACAAATCTGGGAAAATAATTGACAGGGTGTTAGACTGCTTGATGGAGATAGAAGCCTTGGGGGATCATGGCATACGCAGACAAAGAGCTGTCAAATTCAGCATGACATTTTTCTTTCAGTGCTCTAAATCTGGAAGAGCCAGATATGTCAAACCTGATTCATTCTCATGTCCATGTGAGGTAGGTAGTGGGAACAGAGCCCAGGGGAGTAAACCACCAAAGGCCACTTTCTGAAGCACTAAGACTGAGAAAAGCAGAAAAGCAATTACATTGTTACGTTTTCCAAGAAATCAACATACAGAAAACCCCAACCCAAAATCCCATGCTTCTAAATGATATTCACAGAGGTCAGCAATGTAAACAGCACCCACAAATCACCTTGTGCAAATTCAACTCGGCTGTACTACAGTTCTTTGCGACACTGGTCTCATCAAATTCCTGCAAGAGCAAGTAAAATTTTATGGAGTAATGAGAACTGAGAAAGGATAGGGGATATGGCCTGAAACCATTTTGTGCCAGCTTTAAAAGTCAGAGCCAGTTTGATGTTGGTCAAAATAATGAGTTCAAGGTAGTTTGCAAAGTAGGTGCAGTGACAAAAGACAAAGCACAGTTTTTATTTATTGCATTGGGTCTCTTCTTAAAGAAATGCAGTTTTTTCTACAGTAGCAATGTGTCCGCACAGGAAGATTTTTTTAAAGCATTTTTAGACACTGTGAGATGAGTGTAACATCTACCAGCATCAGCTTGCTTGATCCATTCTAGTCATCTTTTCATCATGGGCCTACAGCAGAGCTGCTATTCTGACTAGCTAAGTCCAGTTTTTAAGAAATAAAATCAAAAAGACATTCAGGACACAACAAGAGTAAAGCAGAGAATGAAAAAGCAGTCTGAAGGAACAGAGTAACTCAAATTTCATGATCCAAATATGTGAGGATTTTCTGCAACTTTCCAGAAAGGATGGTGCAATTCAGTATTTCATTTCATCTCAAGATCAAATAAGTAGCCAGGATGAGAAAGCTGTTTCAGCTCAGTCCTTCTCTCAGCATCCTGTTCATAGCCCAGAAACTGTGTTTTTTTATAGAAGACCAAAATGGTTGTGATGGATGGGAGAGCTCAAGCACCTCAAAATCTTTGTCCATCAAAGCTCTCTCATATCACTTCTCTTCTGGGTTTGATCTCTTTTTTCATATTAGGTAATATTAAAGGCTTTTTTTTTTCCGTCTCTAACAAAGGGATGAAATAAAAACCAACTTGGACAGGCAAAACCTGAGTTATCTAGAGCTTTATTACTCAGAAATTACTTTAAATGCCCCCTCAGGAGTGAGCCCCTTCTACCCATGGAGACACCCCAGTTGTTTTGACTGTGGCTCTAGTGATGAATCCTGTGTGTCTACAGTTGTAATTATTTATAAATACCATACATATACTTCTAAAACTCTTACCTGGGTTGTATCAGGTGTCATCCAAGAAAGCTTTGACCCCGAGGCAAAGCCAATTGCTCAGAATGAATAGGGTTGGGTGGGAAAGAGGGGGTCATCCACATCAAAGTCTGTTACTGTTCCTCAGCACTGAAAAAAATCCAGAGTGCATGCACAGAATAACAGTGAATCTGCAATTAAAAATACACTTTTCAGATGGGCAGCTGCTTAATGCAGTGATTTTTGATTATTTTTTTTTTTAAGATGCATGTGGAAATAGTTTTGGTACAGACCAGCAGGGATTAAAGGGTTAAAAATAGATAATTTATTTTCATGTAGAACAGTGTCTCTTACAGGAATCAATTGCATCCAGGTTTTCTGAATATTTTTGCAATGCAATAATTCTTTTAAATTAGTTGGCAAATACATGAAGGGGGTTCCAAATGAAGGCACAAAAATTTATTAAATTGGTTGAGAACTGTAACCAGTTGTTTTTGTTTTTCAAAGAGAAGCAGATGAAAATGAGCATTAGTACATAGTAGTTGGAGGAATGTCTTAAAAAAGAATTAATTGTAGTTTCCCTTAGTCCTTTTAGGGCTTTCACTGAGCTACTGTATTTTGAGGCATTAATTATTTGTATTCATAAGAGTTAACTATTAAAAAAATAGATGTAGTTTGTGTTGTGTCTTTAAGAACTCACTTTTATGCCAATAGGCAGCACACAATGGCCCAACTTCTAAAATGGCAACCCAAACTACAGATTTCTGTGTCCCCTGAAGTCTCCCCACACCTGATGCTGGGGCAGAGGAGGTTTGTGGGGTGTTGCAGGTGTCCAGCAGCACCCAGTGGGACACACACTGGGGCCTGAGGAAACAGTGTGTGTCCCACTGGAAGCTGCTCTTGGAGCAGTGAGACAGCACCCTGTGTCAACAGCTGTGGAGGCCAATCCTTGCCATGCAAAGCTCTGGAGTCATTCCATGTTGGAGAAGGAAGGGTAAGAAAGGTAAGCTCGGAGATCCTGATCCTGCCATTCTGTGTTAATTTGGGGAAGAATAAAAAAACAATCTCTAAACTTTCCTTTTTTAGGTTAGAAGACATGTAGAAGATTAGTTTTACTCCTTTTTGGATTATCCAACGAAAGCAGAAATATCCAGAAAAGAGCAATTCCCTCTTTGCCTGAAGGCCTGTTTGTGGTGTTTGAGGCACCCACCCCCTTTCTATGGTACAGCACACTGGTGTGAGGCCAGAGCTCACTGATGTTACAGGGTGTGGTTGTGCAAGGCCTTGCACGTGGGCAAATACGCAACACACAAGGTAAGGGGCTTCCTAATGAACAGACTTTCAAATCTCTGCTTCCCTTAGAGCAAATCATTGTTTTGATTGCCTGAGCAGCAGAAGAGACTTCACACATCTTTAGGATCATAGGAACATAGAGTGGTTTGGGTTGGAAGGGACCTTAAAGATTGGCTAGCTCCAGCCCCCCTGCCATGGGCAAGGACACCTCCCAACAGACCAGGTTGCTCAAAGCCCCATCCAGCCTGGCTCCCACCACGAGTTCAGACCCTGTGCCCTTGCCATTTGGTGTGGAATGGTTCATGGTTTGGCAGCTTTCCTGTAGAAGTGTAAAGACCACAGCAGAGCAAATGACTACACCTATTCACAGAATCACAAGGTTGGAAGAGACCTTAAAGATCATCGAGTCCAACCCAGCCCTAACTCCTCAACTAAACCATGGTGCCAAGTGCCCCATCCAGGGATGGTGACTCCACAATATCCCTGGGCAGACCATTCCAGAACTTTGTCACTCTTTCTGTGAAAAACTTTCTATGCTGTATCTGTCTTTTAAATTCTGCTTTGATCCTATTCTGAGTAAATCTTGACCTTTATTTTGAAACACTATTTTTTAATTCAGATTTCCTTCTGTAAAAGATCATCAAAAGCTGAAAGATTACTGTCCCACAGTACAAGAGGAGGGATGCTGTTAGGTTTGCCAAACAACTATCACAAATATGCAGGAAATACAACATAAATTTATTTTTCTTCAAATGTTTTCTGCAGTCAAGATCCCAGGCTATTAGATTAACTCCGGGGACTATAAAGACAATAACTTGAACTACAAGTCCCAGGACAGTAGCCAGGTTTCATGTGGTCTTCAGGGATGGGAACAAATAAACCCCACCAAAAATAATAACTTCCTTTCACCATTGAACATAGCGAACTCCACATGTCAGCTGGATTTCAGAGTCTATTAAGCAGTAAGAGAGGTCAGTTCTTCTATCTAGAAGGTCATGAAATTGATGACCATTAAAACTTGATTCTTATCCAAATCCATTTGTAAAATTAATTTGCATATTTTTAAGGACATAAATTACTCTATAGGGACCTAGACTTGGAGGAAAACATACATTTCCTCCTTTTCAGTCCTCAAAATGCTAAGACCACTGAGTATTGAAAAATATTAAAAGCTTGAGCCAATCTGACTGAAGCTTGAGTCTACTTCTCAAACGAGAGCTAAACAGGGTTTCTGACATTACAGACGGCATATACCTTTATTCCATATCATCAAATTGTAAGAAAACCTAAAAGATAGTCCTTTGAACTTTGACTTCTGTCATTAAAATTTCCTTTGGTGTAAAACCTGTCTTCTTTCACAGGCTGCTGTAGGCATACTTCTATTAACTGAGCCTTCTGCTGTATGTACCTATATTTTTTGTCATTATAAATTTTTTTCAAGTGGAAAATACTATGGAAAAGAATGAAAAGCAGATACTTTTTCTAAACTTTTAGACATCCAGGTATTTTTTCCTAAATATGAAGCAATACATCTTACAGGAGACTCCATAGAGTATGGGTTTTCCAATAAGTTAAGATAGTCATTAAAATAAAAAATACAAATATTTTAGTAAGTGTTCTGTTTCCACTTTCAATTCCTGAAAAACACTTGGATAAATTGGCAGGGCATTTCTCTTCCCCAAGTCTCTTTTGTGCTCCTGCATGCACTCGGAATTAGTTCCTTTCCTCTAAAGAATAAAACCATCAATCTCTATGTCCTGCCACTTCAAATTCAAGCTGAATGCTGAAGAGAAAAAAATAATAGTGATTGGCAGAGCTTGGAGAGGGAGCCAGGAGTGCCAGCTCATCCAGCAGAAAATTTCATGTGAAACTATTCCTAGTCCAAGAAAACCAGACCAAAACTCTCACTTTAACATCCATCATTGATGGAAACAAAAGCTGTCGTGTATCTGAGTATATTCCAACTTAATGAAGGGATAAGGAAAAAAAGAGGAACCCCCAGCTGTGACAGCACATATGAACAACATCTCTTCATGAGGGAAATAAAGCACCAAATTAAAATTTATGGCTTCCCAGTAGCATTACATACCCTGGGAACAGTGAATGTTTTGTTCCTTCCCAAAATGACAAGTGTTAAGATCATAAAATCAAACTCAACTGGAGTAGCAAATTGATTCTAGACAATCTAGTTCTTGCAGGCTATGTCATGCCGAGTGGAGTTGATGGTTGGTTGCCTAGGGTAGCAAAATATTAGGAATAACAGTATTTAGTGGCTGTTCCTCATGAGCGTGCCTCCAAGAGGGGAGGAGGTGTGTTCATGTGTTACTGTGCTTACCACAGCAGAAACCCTAGAACTGAGTCAGTCCTGAGTGCTGCCTTTCTAGCCAACTTTCCAAACAGCAATGAACTAATAGCATTTCCAAAGGTTAACATTTCTGTAACTTTGCCAAATGGTAGGGTCATGCCCTGTTTTTCTGCTTAATACAACTTACTTCCCTCACTTTTTTTCTCATGACCTTTTCCCCACTATTTGCCACCATCCATTTTGGCCCTTTCCCATATTGCTACAGACTCTAACATACTTCAATATTTGTGTTTTGCTCTGTCTGCAAGGAAGGGCTGCAGAGCTGCTGTAGCAGTAACTACTCTGCCTAAGCTGTAGCTGCTAACCATGCAACAAACAAGGCAGGTCCTGAAACTTCTTCTTAACAATGTTTTTCACAAGTATGGTGTTTTAATCTTTTTCTCTTGGATGTTATACACTATTTCTGATACAGCTGATGTGATTTCTCTGAGGCCCTAAAGACATTTTGGCTTCTGTGCCTCTGTGCCATCTCCTGTCACAATAAAGCTGTTCAGTAGCACAAAATGCACTGAGGACAGAGCAGGTATTTACTAAGCAGAGATGCCACTCTTAACCAAAAAAGAAAAAAGAGACAGAAGAGATGATCCCTGCACAAAGATGTCACTCTTCTGTGAAGGACTCAGAAGAGATTGCCAATATTTACTGTACCCTTGTGTTGTTAGTTGGGCTCTATTATTCCCCATTTCTCAAAGAAACTGATCTTCAGAACTAGATCCACTGTGACCATATTCTCTAGTTAGATGTCCAACTTGTTTGCATTTTTGGGGCAAGGTGCATTTTTTGTAGCCCAACAGCCTCTGCAGGTGGCACAGCAGAACTGTGTGAACAGAACAGTGAGCAGGGGATGGCTCACAAGCTTTGTCCAGACTCTCATCTGCAGCCAGCAAACAGCTAAACATGCAGGGCTGAGGCTTACAGAGGAGACCTCTACTAACAGTTTTGTCATAGCAAGAGCTCACCCTGGGCAAGGGGTTTGTCCTCTCCAGACCCTTGGTTTCCTCAGACTGTTTATTTCATGACATGATGGTCCTGCATGTGGTGTTTGCTGCACAGAAATGTACCAGGTGCAGGATTAATGAGTGACTGAGACAGTAACACCCAATATCATATGCTCCTTAGGTGACATCCAAATTCCTGTAACTATCCAATTAACAACAGAAATTTCCTTCAGGACCTGGCTATGTGTTGCATTCCATGGATGTACTCCCATAGCAAATGTATGTCAATACTGCCTGAAACTGTCTTCTGCTTGAAGTCCTGCTTGGACTGTAGGGAAAGCCAGGGAAAGGTCTGAGTAGTTTTTTTAATGAGAAGAGGGGTTTTTTCCTCCATTTCTTGCTCATTCAGTAATAACTGAACTTTGCTTCCTTTATTCTTGTGAATGAAATGTTTCAAAATACACAATCCCACCAAATTGCAGGCAACTGAAACACTAGGAAATTTGGAATCAGGAGGTGGCAGTTTCTTCAGGTTAGGGACTGAAAGAGAGGTTTCAACCTAAGCCTTTTCACCATGTTGGTCTCTGTTCTCACCCTAGGTTTTAATGTAAATCATTGCCTAAATCAGTTGCAGGACGCCAACATGAAGAGAAGATATAGGAGAGGGATATGTTGGCAAAGAAAAGGGTATTTTGGCTATCCCAACGGTAGGGTGGTCCGCAGAAAATGCAGGAGAGGCAAAGGAATTGTACAGCATGATCATCTATAGGTGCTAATGGGTGGAGGGATCAAAAGGGAGAAAGAAAGGGAGAGGCTCAAGGTGCTGGGTGTGCTGTGAGGAGGGGCTGTGGCACAGCTGGCAGAGGATGTGCCTCCGAGACCAGGGGGATGTGCCAGAGGAAGGAGATCCCTGCCCAGCTCCTCGGGGCCATCCCAGCCGGCCCCAGTCCCACCTGGTGATGCTCCCAGCCCAGCCCCCCTGTCCCCCACTGCGCATCAGCTCCTCACCAAGGACAACAATCTCCCAGTTGCTTTTCAAACTCTGACCTGGGACTTGTATTTTAGCTTGAAGATAAACATTTTGAAAGCTGTCTTCTTTCTCACAGTGCCGGCACAAGTTGTTTTTATTATCTTAGGAAAGCTTTTCTTGCCCAGTCCAATTTGTTCACTGTTTGTCTTGTGGAGCTGGCCTATAAACCAGCTTTTAGGGATTTATTGTATGACATTATCAAGAAAGCAATCTTTGAAAAAAACTAAATCACTTACAACAATACATTTTTCTTCTTTGCAAATGGCTTCATAGAAGCCAAATTATCCAAGCTGACCACCCAAACCTACTGGACAATGCTCACTCCAGATGAAAATGTTTAAGTTTAGTAATGTTTTAATCCTAAAATGTTTTAAGTGATGATTTAGGCAAGAAAAGGAAGTTCTTACTGTAGGGGAGAAACAAGACTGTTGTTCAGAATTGCAGATTTTGGAGTCAGCAAAGCATGGTAAATGCACGGACATGTAAGTCCTGCTCTGTGATAGATTTGTGTTGTTTTACACACACACACACACACACACGAGCATGTACTCTTATTTAAAGAAAGAAAGCAATGGGCAGACAGAAGAGCAGAGATTATTCAACCCCCACATTTTATGACTTCTTTTCTGTACAGACTGAACCATATGAGTGTTGATTGTTGACTTTTTTAAGAGATTACCTTTGAAAATTTTGACATTCACAATAAATGTGCTACTCATTTAGATTAATTCAGTTATCTTGAACTGTAACAAATATTTAATTTCCTTTTTTTTTTCTCTGAAATGTTTCTGTGTAATCCTTTTTTGACCTAGTGCCAGTATTTTTCAGATGACTGTAATTTTATTGCTTTCCTACAGACAAAGGAAAAAGGCATGTCTTTCTCAAGTGCTCCTCAAAAAGAACAGAAAAGCAGGACTGTTGTAAGTAGAGGAGACTTCAATATTTACATTTTATTACTATTTGAAAGGAAATTTGATGGAGGAGAGAGTTCTGCTTTTAGTCAGAGCATCCTTATATGTCTCATTTCTGAAGCACCTCTTCTGCACTAACAAAATGCTGCCAGACTCTTAAAAGACTACTCCTCAATCCAGAAAATTAAAGAAACCCATTGGAAATCTGGCTCTTTTCAGGGATCCGTACATTTACTGTCCTTATCATTTAGATCCCCCCACCCTTTTTCCTTGGGATGGTCTTACATTTGTGACTGCTGACGCAACTTCCCTTAAAATCTCCACTCCCTCTCAGTTTCTGCATGTTTTGATCATCACGGACATCAGTCAGAAAGCATAAGGTATTGACTGCATCAGCTCTGATTTTATGCTGTACCCCATGGGAATACCCAGGAGATCCTTGATCTCAGACTGTCCACTAATGCTCACAGCACACCAGCATGGGTTGTATTTGCACAGAGTTTAAACATTTCCTTCCCTAGGACAATTATAGTGCTATTTCCCATTCTGCTGTAAGTTAAAGCTGTGAATAACAATAGAGAGGTCTAACCACACCCCTGCTGTCCAAGCAATCCTTGACCAGCCTGGCAGCTTTAGGGAGCAATGCAATTCTGCTCTCAGATGTTCTTGTGCCCCTGCCCTGGGAGAGCATTTCTCCACCTCTGCTCTGGGGACTACTCCTTTCTGCAAGACTTCAGAGAATGGTTTCTGAGATAATTCTAAAACAAAGCAACTCCCCACTACCTCCCCCATCCCAAAACTGCCCAACTCCCACACCATGATGTCACTACTTTCAAAGGGCAGCCTAATCTTCAATTGGTTATTCATGAAAACTGCTGCATTAAGACTGCTCAGTCTGCAGCTTAATCCTCAAAAAAGGTAGTGGAAGTTTGGTTTAAGGAGCATGGGGAAACACTTCTTTGGAGGAGCCTGTCCACTGTTTCATTTATTTGTGAAGACACAAAATACCTGCCTAAAGTGTTGTCTGTACTCTTTAGAGTCAATGACAGATTGCAGTATCAGGCTTCCATCTTCCACCAGGTAATTAATACTCATGAATGAAGCATACTAGATGCAACAGCACTACTAATAAAACAAGCAGGTTAACATTATTTACTGCACTCTTTTTGTCTAGTAGACGCCACCTCAGGTGTTGCTGAAGCCCTTACTACCACTGTTGCAGTAGGCCAGGTTGGCCTTCCCAACATAAAATATTACTCCCGGAATATCTCAGCTACCGACGTAGCCTCCAGTCAAATGCAAGTCTTCTGCTTTCCTCACAGCTCCCCTATGAAGAGAAGAGGTGGTTGTTGCTATGGGCAGAAGTTCACATTACAGCTTTGTGGCTGCAGAAAGCCAAGATGAACCTAACAGCTCCACCAGCCTGTGGAAATTGCTATGCTGCTCCCAGTTAGTCTAGTCTGGGCACACTGTGGTGGATTTTGAATAAGGGGTAGGGTGAAAAAGGGAGAGAAAGAGATTAAAGTGAGGGAGAGGAAAGAAGAAAGGGAGGTAGGCAGAGATTGAGGGTTGTCCAGGTGCTGGGGGTGCCTTTTTATAGACCATATTTTCCTGCCCTCAACCTAAATTTACTGTATTTAATGCAAATTAGTTATTGTGAGCAGTCTGTGCTTTCTGACCTTTTTGGAAATGAGCCAGAGTGCTCTGGGGGGCAGATGTGGTGTTGATCCACTTCCACTGGATCAGCCTTTGGTTGACAGTCCATGCCCACTTCTCAGTCTCATGCTTGCACTCCACTGTGCTGTGCTTATTTCCAAGAGCCAGAACAAGAGCATTTGTCCCAGCAGAGTGCTGCCCTTCCTCTGTATTCCACCCTTGTCCAGACACATACTGTTTTTTCTCACAGGCATAGTTATTACCAACAATCCTTGGTTGGCTCCATAACTATCTGGCTATCAGTGTTTGAGACATACAGATCGACCCCTTATCTTCTGGCTTCCACAGCTGCCTGTTATCTAAGTGAGTTGTTTGCACTGCAGACACACCCAGCTGCCTCTGAGCACTCAAAAATGCTGCATATGAGGCTGGCCCAGAAGGATTCAGGACAGCACTGTAAGCAGAAGATGTCAAAAACAAATGTGTGCAGAGGACTCAAACTGGTGCCCGGACTGCTGACAGCTCTGGTGCCTCTTTCATCACCAGGGACACAGCACTACCCCAAAACCCTGCTGTGAAAGGCAAATGGAGTTAATGGGGAAGAGGGAACAGAAGTCATTGCTCCAGAAAGGAGGAGGCCAGGTTTTAGAGCTTAAAATAGATAGATAGATAGATAGATAGATAGATAGATAGATAGATAGATAGATAGATAGATAGATAGATACATACATACATACATACATACATAGACAGACAGTGATTGACAGATACTTACTAGATACTTACCTTATCTGATTTCAATTTTTTGGAGAAGGGAACCAGAAGCTTGCTCTACCCACAAGCAGTGAGGAATTCAGGAGAGTCTCTTACCTGTACTAGGACACAATATTTTGTAACTGCAGGCTCAAGGCAAGAGTCTGAATGCCTCCCAGTAACCCCCCAGCTAAGCCCAGCAATTTGATTATTAGCTACTAAACAGCTGAAGTAAAGCACAGGGCCCTGGTATCTGCTGCAGCTTCTGCAGTCCATGAGCACCAACATTTGTTGAAACAGAGTTAGGACCATTCCTGTAATTTTTTTGAACTCCATTCTTGTAGTTTGATGTTGAGATAACCTAAACCAGTGCTTTAGTGAAGTGCATGTTGCACATTTTACCCTGTTCCACACAGCCCAGCTGCCACATCACTCTGCCAGTGGCATTTAGCATAACAAAATGAATTAACATAGGCTTGAGTTTTGGCCAGATAAACATGATGCATTTTTAAGGTATGATTTTGTTTTGGCCAATGGTTAATGACATGTTTAAAAATGTGATACTATTTTGCATTAGAAAACTTTTTTATGCATCATAAGTAACTAATTTAACTGAGTTTTAATTCTATTTGCTGCATGCTGCACAACTTCAGTTCTAAGAAAGAAATAATAAAAAGGTTCACTCTGAGCACTGAGAGGCATGGAACCTGGCACTCTAACAATCACATGATAGGGAGAGCAAAATTAAATGTTAATCAGTGCCACCCAAGTATGCAGTTAATCACACATACCCATGAACATTTTTTTCTCCAATAACACATATATCAAGAAGAAAAATGCCCCAGTCTTGGGCACAGCTGGCAGCACTGCTTTGTTCTCTGCTGTAAAGATCACATTTTGAGCTGATCATAAAAGTGCCAAAATTTTCCCATCTCAGAGGAAATTTTTCATATGAGGACTTTACCTCAGGGTGCTACTGATGGTTGTTTAGAGTCAATGAATTTAAGAGTATGGTTTAAGTTCAGTGAAGGAGGTAATGAAAACTGTTTGTTTCTTAGCAAAACAACAGCACTGGATTTAATTTCTTTTTAACACAGAAGGAAAGAAGCATCTTGTCCTGATGGCAATATGAAGTGCTGCCACAGCACCCTCCGGACTGTTGCAGCAGAGTCAGGGCTGAGCAGAAGTGCTCTTTTCCCAATAGTCTGGCTCTTCCAGTTCCTGAGGACACTGCTAATAGTCTCCAGTTCAGACTGGGAAAGGATTTCTACTTGTACTTTTAAACTTCATATTCATGTTTTGGACACTAAGGGGTACCTGGAGCAGTGAGGACCCTGACCTCCCTTAGGCCATAGAAAGACATTTGTTTTGTAAAGTGCTGCATCCTTTGAAGCTGTGCCCACCTGTTGGGGCTGCAGGGCACTCTCCCCATGCAGCTGGTGGATGGGTGATGCATCCCTCATCTGCTTTGAGCAGTGGCCAAGGTGAGCAGAGGTTTCCCTTCATGGACAATGATGGCCATGACAGGAAGCTCAGCATGTGCAGGGTAATGGTGCTGGCAGAGCTCTGCAGCACGATGGCAAGCAGCTTGGGGAAATGCCATTTTTTACTCAGCATATTCTTTGCAAAATTACAGTTTGTCTGTGCTATAAGTGTTTAGGAAATGTGTCTGGGAAGTACATGTTAGGGATGCTTCTGGAATTAAAGTGAGTACTTGTTTGACATAAGTGGGAAACATGAAAGGCTCAGCTCAGTCAAACATGTGCAGCATCAGACCCTGGATCAGGGAGGAAGGGCTGATGTTCCGATTGCTCCTTGGCAAAATTACCCCAAGAATTCTCTCCTTTCCCTGCCCTTTCATGGTGCCCTTTTGGGCTCCCAACTGAAGACGTTGCTGACTGCAGCTGGAGATTGAGGAAATGCAATAGACAGGAAAGTAAGAGTCTATTTATCCCTGGCAAAGCCTGCCTTTTTCTAGTTTCGATGGAAAAGAAGACGAAAGTCCACAGAGCACTTGAGCGAACAACAAATGGCACAAGAACAAATGCAGTGAAAGGGAATGCCAAGGTTGTCATCCCCCATCAGCAGTTTGGATGGGTTTCCTGCTCGGAGCAGCACGGGGGAGGCTGTGGGCCCTGCTGCAGGAAGCAGGTGGTTTGCTTTACCCAGAGCCATGCGTAATGGCCAGCGCGCTGCGCCGCACGCCGGCCAAGCTACAGCAGATGGGCTGCAGTTTGCTCCTCTCAAGGATATTTTTCATGTTATGTGTGGAAAAGAGCAGTAACCCTTGTTTGTTATATGAGGCCTTGTAGGATTTTATTTGGAAGAAAGCCATTTTTGAGATTAAAAAAAAAGCCATTAAAAATATGAGTCACTGTAATCACTTTTAAAGTGCTCTGACAGGGCCTTTTGCAAAGACTTCACTATTAAAGGAAACTTTTTTTTTTAATGAAAAACTCTGCCACAAATAATCTCAGGCTAATTGAGGTGATATTAGGATCTTTTCATTTGAAAATTCAAAGAAAAACTACCCCAAACACCTCAGAGCACTGGATCCAAGCTATTTGCTGTGTAAAGCTGCCAGCAAAATAGCTGCGTCTGTTCTGTGGCTTAACATAGCACCTTGGGCTGTAAAAGCACCACAATATTCCCACTGCAAAGGTATTTCAACTCCTATATCCCCCAAAGCCTGGGGGACACTCATTCCTTGTTCAGAGAGAGGCAGGACCTGAAGCACAGGGTCCATCCAGGAGCTGGACCCTGTGGGGTGCCCTGGGAGCCTCAGTGTGGGGAGATCCACAGCCTGGGTAAATAAATGGCTGATCACATGAATGGTGATCCAAAGATGCCAGGGCTGGTATGCACATCTCACTACTCTTTGGGGTTTGGATGTCCCAGTCAGCATTGCCAGATGCTTGTGTCCTCTTGGAGGGAAGATGCCCCAAGTGCTGCTTTCAGAACATAGGCTCACTGTGAGGCTGTGAGCAGTGAGGGACAGAGAGAGCAGAAACCTTTGTGTCATATTTAGCATCTGTCAAATATCAGCATCTTTTCTTTCTGGTGCACCATCACCATCCTTGAGAAGAGAACAGCTGACCTGGGCAGGGTCTCCCCACATCCAGGCACTCCTCCCAGTGTGGTATTTACTTACCACACCTCAAACAGTCACTGAATTAGTCACCCTCCTCCCAAATCTGGGCTGAGCTCTCAAATCTCTCAGGTGCTGAAGAAAGGGCAGCTCTGTGATGTTGCCTGTTACCATTGCCAGGTACCACCGTACCTGTGTCACACTCTGGGCCAGAGGCTTTCAAAGCCTCCTGCTCTGCTGGACTTCCTGGAGACCTCTGGGCACCTTTGGACCACCACCAAAACTCAGCAGTGAGCCAGAAATCAAATCACTGAAAAGAAGTGAGGCTGCTGCATCTCTGGGCGTGCAAAACAGCCAACAATAAATTACAGTGTCAAAACAAAGCACAGGCAGCTCCCTGGAGAGGTGGCAGGGCTGCAGCTGTGGGAAGTGGGGAAGCCAGGCATCCAAGCATGGCACGCTGGGTCTCATCCTGTCTGTGCTCTACTTCTTCAGTGCTGCTGCAATCTGATTTTTACTTTGTGTTGCCCAAATGCAGACACTGGAAAAATGGAGAGAAAGCAGAAAACAACCACAGAAAATAATTTGAAGCCTTACAGAAATATCTGGTGGTGAGAGACTTAGAAGGCTTTTCTCTAGCTTAGTGAAAAATCCATCATATTGTATTTTGCTAGAGGGACTTACCAAGTGCTTTAAACCACTGGCAAAAGGCAAATAGCTGCAAACTAAACAAGTTAAAAGAGACATAAGGCAGAGTTTAAAAGCAAACAATGACTCATCGCTAGTAAAAATTACTAATGGCATTGGTGGTTCCTCTACTTTGACTGGTAGGAGAGAATGGGCTGTTTTTTTCTGTGGATGGGTCAAAGGGTTCACACAAGTGCTGGGAGGAGGTTGCCTGACTTGAACTGTACAGGAGGCCAGGCCAGAGGACATAAAGCTGCCTTCTTATATCAACAACCTTTGTTCTTCACAGTGCTGAATCAAGTCCTGCATCCACACCCCCAGAATCCCGGCAGCATTGTCGGGACGTGCTGTTAGCTCAGTGTTAAATATTGTCAGCAAAAATAAACACAGGGGTAACTGCAATGCTTGGTCATAATAAATTATATTCCTCAACCCTTTTGCATTGCAAAGCACAGAACAGCAGTTCTTGAAAAATCAATAGAAGGTCCAGTAGTGCGTTGTTGTATTCTATTGCTGAACAATGTGTTACCAGCCACGACCTTCAGTGACAGGTAAAAGCTGCTTAACTGGCAGCCTCTGTGCCATGCAAGCACTCTGTCCTACTCTTGGCTGAGGGCATTGGAGAGCATTAGACAGCATAAAGCTCTGCACCTGGTACACATGCTATTGAAACTCAAGGAAAACTTTAATTTTTTTTTTCAAATGGGGAGAAAACTCCTGATCTTGTGCTCATGTTGCTCTGGATTTATGCCCACAAGCTATCAGATGGAAGACAAATGACAGTGCTGTTATTTCAAGCAGTTTAATGATTCTGGCAAAAGACCTGGCAGCAGACTCCAAAGATTTCATCTAGGCAAGGCAATGCCTATTCCAAGAGTGGAAATCTTCAACTGGAGAGCTGGCAAGTGCATGTTTGTGCTGGAGGCTTAAATCAATCATTTCTATTTTTCCCAAAGTGATTTAGCAAAGTACAGAAATTGGCTCCTTCATCAATGGCCACAGGCCACTTTTCACATTTAAGGTATTAGTGCCATGGACTAGAGTGATATATTGACTCCATGTAAAGCAGTCAGTGTTAGCACCACCTGTTTAATCATTCCTTTACAGTAGCTGTAGTTTGAAAACTGTCAACAAGTGCCTTGTTGACACTGTCAAAAAGGAGCCCAGGAGACCACTGTACATTACTGGTCCCCTGGAGTAATTGCTCTGTGTTCAGGCAAAACTTTCCTACCACCACAATACATTTCTGAGTCTGCTGCCCAACAGCATCCCTCCCATGGCTACCTTGGGAACTGACAGATTCCCCTGGGACTGATGCCTGAGTCCATTAGCAAGCAAAATACTGATGGAGATTTGTACTATGAAATGCACTTTGAAAGTCTTGGACAAGCTTTAGGGGCCTAACTGTGAAACTGGGATTTAGATTAAATAAAAAAACCTACTCAGCAGCCACCTAATCCTTTACTTAGGCCTGGAGATTCTTTAGATTCTGTGGATACCAAAACTGTCCATCTTACACCGTGGTAAGCAGAAAGTAAAGGGAATGTAATCCCAGACTGCAGGTTTACACAACTTCCTTGCTGAGCACTCTCTAGAAACACTTCCCAGGTGATGGAAATATTCTGGCAGTACTGTATCTTCTTATCAGAGCAACCTGTGTTGTATAGATATCACACTGTCCAATTTCCCTAAAGGGAAGACCCTGCAAGAGCTCTGCATCAAAGACAGTACATGCCCAAGAGGCATTGATATGAGGCTCAAGGCATCCCATTTAGCATGTCTCAAAAATATGTTTATGTGCATCTCCAGGGGCCAGATTGGCTATATGTGCTCTGAACACATTTAGCACATGGCAAGAGGACAAGGATCCTTCCTACATGGTCAGGAGTGCTTAATATGTAGTGATTATTTGCCAGTGCTGTCTCCTTTTGTGTCATAACTAAATGGTTACATCAGCCAGGTGCTTGGGAGATGCCTCTACAAATTCCCCAGCTTCAAAAGGTTGAAGCATCTCCCATCTGCCAAGGGAATTTTGTATTTCCTCCCTGCTTCTCTAGGCAGAGAACAATCATCCTTTACTCCCAAACTGGTGGGAAATAAATAAAAAAGCAAAACTCAAACTAAAACCACAACAAAATTATATGAAATCACTATTTATTCACTGATGTCCCTGACTCTGTCCCAGAACCCAAAAACTCAGGATTTCTCAAACTCTTGAGAATGGAGACCACTAAACATTTCTCTATCTTTTGCTCCTGAAATGGCCTTGGTTTGTAAATCTTCCAGCTTGGCTCTTCAGTAACAATTATGGTCCTTAGCCTCTATCTCCGTTCAGCTAGTTGCTAACACAGTCCAGCTGATTTCTGGAGAAGGAATGAACAAACAAATTTGAACAAGAAAAATGTCAAGCCTCAGAGGACAGTAACAAAAGGGCACACTGACAGACAGCTCAGTCTAATCATCTGCACCCCAGTGTTATAAAAGGGAGATTTTTCTCTGCCAGCAACCATCGATCCTGCATAAACAGGCCTGGAAGGAGATGTTGCATGGCTGAGAACAGTTTGAGGATAGAAGACCTTTCAGTCCATCCTTCCAGCACTGTTTATACACCTTATTGCAAACAGTCACTGAAAATAAAAAAAATTAGCCCTTAGAATCCTTTATAGTCAGAGGTGTCCTTGCTTTTAGCTGACCTTGGGACACTGCTGGTTGCCACAAGCTGCTATCCTAGCCCCACCTGGGGCCACTCATCACTCCATATACACAAGCCAGTGAGTCTGGCACTTAAAAGAGTTTCAGGAAGCTCTTAGCTGCTTTTGGGGCATGGTGATATAAGAAGAGTGATCTTAGCAGAGTGCTTGGCATATAGAGAATCTCCTCAGAAGGAGAGAAATAATATTATGGTTCCCCCAAAGGAAAAGAGGTCTCACTCCCTCTCCCCCTTTTCACATCTGTCCCATCACACATTCCAGTCTGGTTGGGTCAGCTCAGAGAGCCACCCCAGCAAGGAGAAGGATGCAGATGCTTTCTACATGGATGGGTGAGCAGAACTGGCTCCAGGAAGCCACAGCACCTCAGAGCTGGGAAAAAGAGGATGGGCCTTTTGGCAGTGCTGATCCATTCAAGCAGCTTGCCAGGCGCATGAAACCACAGGTTCAAAGCACAGAAATTCAAACCCTTATAAAGTTTGTCCTCTTTCCTTTGGTTTTAGGTGACCAGTGCCCTTCCATGCAAAATGTGAGTATTACAAAAGCTGGGCTGGAGCGAGTAGCAGGGAACCAGCCCGCCAGGTGAACACCAGGCCCCTCCTGGGGCAAACAGACAAATCCAGTCCAAAGTTTATTGTTTGCCAGCTGAAACTGTTGGTAAATGAATCCTGCTATTTTACAGCAAAAATTAAACAGTCTTGCTCTGCTCCAGAGCTCCCATTTCCAGGCCCCTGGCCAGTTAATACTTCATCTCTTGCTGCAGCGTGACCAGCAGTGGAACAAGCACTAAATGAGTCCTGCTGGTCCGGGTCTGTCACAAATCCCAAGCTGGAGCCTGAGGCACCACGTGAGACACTGCCTGCCTACCACACCTTCTCCTGGTTTGATTTCTGCAGATCCCATGGAGGATCTGTTCAGGAAAATTCAGTCTGCAGGCACAAGTTTTGCAGCTTATCTGACCCACATTTTTGATGTCAGGAAAAGCACTGCAAGAAAAGAACTCCTTATTAAGGAGAAGGGCTTCAGATATGTTGTTTTATTCCAGTGCAAAGGCTTTTCTTTTAGCAGGCATTTGTCTGTGGTGTTTGCAACCTAAGTACGGCAAGCAGAATCTGAAAATAACACTGGTTAGAAACAGATTCTTGAAACAAGTCATGGTTCATTTCTTGGCAGAGCAGTAACGAACTCTCATAACTGAGTTTTTCCAATCCTGTAATACATTAATTAGTTGGAATATGTTAACATCTCAAGGATCATATCAAATCACAAATTTCAATTGCACATAATTTCTACCAGTGTTTTGGTCCACAAATTATTTTGAAATACACCAGAGATAAAATAAAACACTTTAACCCTTATAATTTTTTAATAAACCCATAGGAAGAAAAAAAAAAAAAACATTGTTCAAGAAGAAATCCAGTAATTTAAAATAAATAACTTTTGCCCCAGATTTTTACATTTGATTTATTGCTTTAAAGAGAAAATCCTACACCTGGTAACCTCTATTACCTCCTGCAGCCCTCCTGAGCCATGAAAACAGATTTCAGAAAGATGCCCAAGGCCATTAATTTAAAAAAAGCAACAATACCAAATCCTTTCACCCATTTGTTTCCCAGGTCACAGAATGAAAACCTGTAGGCCTCTTTTTTCCATCTTTAGCACATACTCTCACTTGAGACTTAGCAAGCAGCTTAAATTTGGCTTGCAAAAGAAAGACAGGCATGTCCTTACTCCCTGGAGAAAGCATGTAAAAGTCATGTGCTTTTTTTATTTTAATCTTTACAAACTTGAACTCAAGATGCTAGGCAGGAAAGGAAGGCCAAGCCAAGCGGGTGGTACAAGTAAGGTGCGGACACAGTGTCTTGTCCTGTGTCAGCTGGAAAAGCCCCAGATTGGAAAACAGCTTCACAAATCCCCAGATGCCATAGGGACATTCCTGCAGACAAAATACTGCAGCTCTGTGTGTGCTTTGCAGCATTTGGAATGAAACTGTCTTATGGATCTTCAGCTGAAAATTAAATAAACAATTACCTGGGGGAAAAAAATAGACCTGAAACAAAGTACACACAGTCCATGGCCCCTACCCATTAGTGCCCCTACCCATAACTGCAGCTTAATTCAATCCTAAAACAAGACATGAACATTTTTCAAGAGCACTTTCATTTGTTTATGCAGGGGATGTGACCAAAACCCCTGTGCTGGCTGAGGTGGATCAATGGTACCACACAGGGATAAGTGCACCCATGAGGAATTCCTTGAAGAAGCTTTTTTGAAGGGATACTGGGATAAAGAGACATCAAGATGTCCCAAATCTGAACACAAAGCCTGTACTGTCATTGTTGCCATCACTGCTGGCTCTTCAAATCAGTGTGGAGACACAACTGTTTAATTAAGGGAAAACTGCACAATTACCGTGACTGTGGTCCTGTTTTTTACAGCCTTTCCTCATGCAGAATTACCAGTGTTAACAGGAGTTGCCCCACTTTTTTAGAGGTATTTTTCCAAGACATACCAAGAGAGGCACCCTGGCTACCCCACTTCCTCTGAAGAACCATGCATTTTCTTCGCTAAAACCTTCTTTTGCTGAAAACAAAAGCTAAAGCTCAGGCCAGACTGTGCTAAGAGATCCTAGAGCCCACCCCAGTACAGCCCAGTGCACAGGACTCCTCTGGGAGGATGTAAAATGTCAAGTACAGTACCCTAATCCTGCCTGGGCTGGGCACCTCAAATGTGTCCCTGCGCCCATGTGCCTGTGGTCATGGCAAACATTATCTTCCCACTGCTCACACAAGTACTTATTTCCTTGGAGGATAAGAGAATTTATCTGATGGTAGGAGATAATCAGGATTGTTCCACACCCAATACAAAATTATTTTTGTTTTTTAGTAGACACAACTCTATTTGTTTATACTTCATATATACTTACAGTTTTGACTCCTGAACAGGAAGGAAAGGGTTTAAAAGGGATTATATATATATAGCAGAATACTTTGAAATCACTTAAAAAAATTCTAATTTCTCACATTTGCCTTTAAACATTTACACAGATCTGAGGAGTTCCAAAGGGGAGTTTTTATAATCCTGTTCTGTGCTCATTGCATTTAAAAGCAATTAAAACTCTAAAAATGTCCTCAAGAGGCATTGATACTAGAGGAATATTCCATTTCATTAATGGTGATTTGGTTTTTGTTAAGGCTTCCTTTATCTTTAGGATACAATAACAGGATAAATTAATTAGGATTAAATAATACTATGTCTCTTCAACATACAGGAGTTCAATGTATACTTGAATATGTTCAATAAAAAGGTGCTACTGATCCTTGTTCCAGTGGTGTTCCTCCTGTTAATTGGCATGTAAAGTGCTCTCTTCTTTCAGCTTTGCCTTTTCACCAAGTCATCTTCCTTATTCAGTGTGCCATAGCATGAACAATGAGAATCTGGTTGTATTTTGCCTGTCAGATTTTCTCCTAAGGAAATGTGGTGAGAGAAGGAAAAAACAACAACTTTGTGAAGAATTTTAATAAAACATATTCCCCACTAATCCATCATTTAAACATTCTTTGCTCCAGTAATCATTGTTTTCATTTGACTAGTTGCAACAATAGCTTGGAAAAACCCTGAAAAATTCTTTGAAAAATCTGTTGGGAACAGGAATAGAAATCAAGTGAACAGTATATTTATTAAATATGACTAGAGCATATTTGTGACTCAATTCTCCTAGGTCATCCCATTATCTGATACCTCATTTAAACAGAGACAGAAAAAAGCCCTACTTACCAGGAATATGTCCACAGTCAATAAAAGGGATTTGTAAATGCTCCTCTTTTTTATTTCTTGCAATTATAATCACACCAAGGAAAGACAGGAGACACCTGCAAAATAACAGTGGCACAGTATCATTAGAAACAGTTCACTGTATCTGAGATGAGAATTTCTTTCCATGTTTCTTTTTCAAGGACTTCCAAACCCAAGTTGCTGAGTTTATAAAGAAACACTTCTTCCTGGCAGCTCTGTAAATTTATTTTGGGTTTCTTTCAGTCTAGTTTTGCCTCCTGAAGCTTTATTATCAGTTCCAAAGACTCCAGAGCCAAAATTACACTTCCAGCAATATATACCTAATCAGATGCCTGTGGGTGTGAGACCTCAACATTTGAATCCCTGAGCAAATCTTCCCCGAGCATCCAAGCTAGCATTCTAGCATGTGCAATTTCATTAACAACTCAGTCTGGCTGCGGACAGTCGACATCTCTGTTGTTTTTCTTGTTTGATTGCGTGTCTCAGGGGCAGGCTGTAAGCCAGGAACAGTGAAAAACTGCTATGGCTGGACACATCTTCTATCTGCTGTGTGTTGGACACATAACCCCTAACTCCTAGCTGCCAAATACATGGTTGCTCATCTCCATGTTTTGTGTCCTTTCCAGCAGTCAGACAAGATAGTGGCTGTGTGCACCTACTCCAGCCCAGCTGCAGAAGATGAAGATGTCTGTAGCTATCAGCCCCATTTATTTGACAGCACTGTGTGCAAGACATCTCCAGCAGTTCTAGGAGATCTTTTAAACATTTTGTGCCCATTATTATTACTGTCACCTCTCCCAAAAACTGTTGTGGTGCTGATACCCAGGTTTCTGCTCTCACAACACCTAGGCCATTCTTCAAAAAGATATTTAGCATGCTCTGAATTTTTCTGCAGGCACACTGTGTCTTTCTTGACACAGGCAGATGAGAGAGAGTTACTACAGTACTGCCTTGTAGGCAAGCAGCTCATATAATTGCCCATGCCTAGGGGCAGGAAAAACCAGCCAGACACACCAGGGGAAGCTAACATGGGAGGAGATGTCTCACAGCTGTAAAAGCACCCCTAGAATTTGATATTTGGTGGAGAGCAGTGACTTCTCCTTCCTGCTGAAGGAACAGATGATGCTGGTTTTTCATTCCATCATGAGATTAGTAGTTCACAAGTGTCTCACATTTTTACATTTTTGGATTCAAAGCCAGGCCTCTAAACTCCCAAAGCACAGACATCAATCTTTCCTTTAATGTTTTTTTTATCCTACTATAATGGCTATTCCATAATACTTTAATAACAAGGCGGTTTCTCCTTACTGAGAAAAGAAGAGATTGCACAAGGCAGTGCTGTTTCAGTACAAACCTTAGTGCAGATTTTAGGCTGATACACTCACCCGAACAGAAACATGAACACGCTCAGTAAAGCTGCACTTTGGAATTCCCGATAAAATATGACCCCTGGAATGTGACAGAAACAAGAATTGCAGATCTTGACTGGCTTCCAAGTGATATGAATTACAGCTGGGAGGGTCAGGAGAAGTGTCATGCTTAAATGGAGCAAAAAAAATCCCAAATAAGGTATTAATACACATTGTGATGTGTTCACTTTATGTCCTATATTCCATAATCTAGGCTTTCTCAAGATACTGCATAGGGCTGGAGAAGATTTAGTCAATCAGGCTGGAACACGTGCTGGGCTAGTAATTGCACAGATGCATGTATCTTTTGCATTGTCAGCAACAATTTCTGTGCAGGTCAAACTCGAGGTCTTACTCACAAGGAGCGACATACCAATACAGCTGAGAGGTTCTTCATGGACTTCGTTAAGCTACTCCAGCAGAGCATGTGGACATTTTAACTCCAATTGGGAACAGATTTTCAATAACTAACTGTGTCCCTGAGGTTTACTCCAAGTGAAGGGCTCCAGCAGCCAAGTTTGCCAAATCTTTCTGGCTGAAGGGGTCGCTAGCTCTTTCTGGTCGCCCCTCTTCCAGGAATTAGCACCTCTGTAGTGGAGGTGACAGAACCAGATGTGTATCTGGATCTCAGCTGCCCCTATTAACAGCCAAGTATATTAGCTTTAAACCACTGATGAGCATAGCTTTGCTAAGAAATGCCAGTGGGACCCAGTGCAGCTGAAGTGTGACTGTATCTTCAAAGGCTGTAACTAGGGATGGGGGAATCACGACACGGGTACCTTCTACAAGCACCCCAGCAAGATTCAGCAGAGGTTGCTTTTCTAAGCCCTACAGTGGTTTAACTAACCTGGTGCAAATGCATGTGTATCCACTCTCAAACCTATTAAGCCATTCCTGAATAGGTACTTGATCTTATAAGGAGGCACCAGGCCAAATTCCCCATATGGTCACAGGAACGCAACCCCCTTTTGGCACAAGTTTCTTCTCGGTCACAAAGTGTAGGTCTCTTCTAACACAGGTGTTGAGGCAATCTGTGCGTGAAGCTAACTCTCCTTCTCATTAATGGCAGCTCTGCATGAGAAACTCCTGCACAGCAATGACAGGAAAGCCCCCAGCGTGTGTTAAAATGAGTCATAAATGTTCTAACAACATGATCATTTTGGCTCATTGCTGATACAGCATCTTAGTCGTCCTCCCAGCTCATGTTCTTGCACTGCACACCATTTCCAAGATTTGCAGTCCCTCTTTAACAATGCTGAGTTCAAAGTTCTCACCCAGAATAAAATGTTAAATGCTTAAAAAGTTTTTGTAGTCATTTTATTTCCTTCACTTAACCCAGAATTCCACCTTCTGAAATGGAATACACACTAACTACTATGAAGCACAGCTGGTTGTCATTTGAGTAGTTTGCCAGGCTGTTAAAATTACTCTACCAGTTCGTATAGGGAGAGACTGGTGTGCACATGGTAAATGCATTTACTGGATGTCAGTATGAGGCTAGGATAAATGCAGGTACTTCTAGTAAGCCAGCAAGGTACAGTGAATCACACATAATCTATTTTGGAAAGGTTAGAATTTGATTATTTTTATAGAATTATAGAATGATTTGGGTTGGGATGAACCTTAAAGATGATCTAGCTCTAACACCCTACCATTTATCTTGTTTCAGAAGTTGTGAACTTATTTATTTTTCAGAATTTAAACACCTATGGCTTAGGAAAAAATTATTTCTGTGAAGACAAATATGACACGTTTGGGTTTCTATTCACAGGATTCCTGTTCTTGAAAACCTGATGTTTAAAAAATCTTTCTGTAGAGGAAGAAGGTCAGAAACAAACCTGAAATGATGGCACTGGTGGTGAAGAACACAAAATTAATGGGGACAACTGCTGTTACTTCATACAGATGCATTGCTTGATTCAAGAACCTGAAAGATAAGCATTATTGTATCTCATGCCTATAGGAGATCCCTTGCACTTTAAGTCAGGTTAGGCCACTTCCTGTCAGTTTAACAATAACTGTGACCATTTCTTACCACAACAGCAAGTAGCCCTGGACAGCATACACATACTGAATTTACTTTCTGGTTTTGACTCTGCAGAGTACAAATGAATAGGCGAAAGCAAGAAGGTTGGCATGGATTCTTCTGGCCACAGGTTTTTAATGGACATATTTTTGAAGCATTGCTGGAAAAATTTTTTTTGCCACAGATAAGGGAGGAATGCTGGGGTATTATTGCTTATGATCTGCATTGGTTCTTGGAAGCAGTGCTGCCTGCAAGCAGCCAGGGACAAGTTGCTCTAATTCAAACAGGTTGTGTAAGGGTACAGTGGCATCATGGACACGAACATGTGAGTTCTTGTAGGAACTGTTTCACTTTGCTGAAGTCCACATTGCTGCTACTGCTCACTCCAGCTAGACAGAAACACCTATTTGTATGTTTATCCATGCAACCACATCCAGAAACCCTGTCCTGCAAGGAAAGTCCAGGAAGGTGGCTTCAAGCTCCTTGGGTTGGAAACTCTCTGCCCTGCTGTTCCAAAAGGCAACATGACCTCTCATCAGAAACATGAGCAAGAGTGTGCAGGACCACAGGAGCATGCATTGCACACAGCCCTGCAGGACTGAGACACTGGCCAGGGAGCAGCCAGCACAATCTGCAAAAAGGCAAAGCCATTAACCCACTTGTACAGAGACCACAGCTATCACCATTCACCCACAGAGAGATGAATCATGAGCTGACATCATGGATGCACCTGTAGATATTCTGTTATGTGAATGGTCATTTCAGAGAGAAAAATCAGGAGTCTGCAGACTATATTCAAGCCTGTAAAAAGAACCACACTTGAACATTTCTCTGGTGCAATATACGCGCACAGTAAAAATCCAAGCTTGGATCTGTTTTAGCCATTAAAATAATTGCATGGTTATTTTAGCAACTGTTGAACAGTCTCCATGGTGCTTTAAAAATAAAGAAATCCTACATATCCACAGGATAGTCAGGATTTTGAAGTCATTGAAAACACCTCATTATTTTTTCCCATTTGCAACAAACTTGGTCACAGGGACTAAATCAGTGATAGCAAGGCCCCGTGTTGGATCCAGGAGATTGTTGCAGCACAGGCTGTTCTCAGCTAATGAATGACAGTCATATAAAATAAGAGAGCAAACAAATAAAATGAAAAATTTAGACTGACAGCACTGTCCTTCTTAGAAAATGAATCTAAAAGAGTAGAGAGAAAGGGATGCTGAGCCCACGGAACGAAATGGGCACGTTCACTTCTGCTTTAAATTTGGCCAGCAAAGGAGGGAAAGAAAAAAATGACAAGATGGAGAGGTTAATTCAGCAGCTTCTTATTTACCAAGCTCTTATTTCCTATTGTAAATGCCCTGAGCTGTTCTCCCAGCGAAGACAAGCTGGATGTAAATCACTTTATAATCTGTTACCAGGGAGTTCCTGAGTCAGCCATGGAGAGTCAGTGCATAATAATGCATGGACTTTCTGATTCCACATGGGAATGGTATGTTCTGCCATGAAAAAGCTGGGCTGGCTTTTCTACCAGAAAATAATCATGCAAGGAACTACTCAGGCTCACACTGGAGCAGTCCAGATGAGATTACTGAAGGCTGCTATCAGCACCAGAAGCAGAGGGACAGGCAGAAAGGGAACAGCCTCTGTTCAGCTGCAAGACATATTTTACTGTGCTGCCACCTCCAGCAATCTGCCCAGGCAGCACAAACCAAGCACTCCACAGAGCACAGGCCTGCAGGGGAAACTTGAAAGGTACAGCCAGACAGGATAGCAAAGTGCAACATGCAGATTTAACAGAGGCAGGGAGAAAGTTGGGGTTCACTCCCTTCTCCAGTCTGACTAGGGCCATAAAGCTGGGGAACAGACATGGATAATGAGGATAATCACGGTCATTTGATTATTCAGCAATAAAGATTTCTAAAAGTAACCCCCAAACGACTACATAGGCATAAATTTCACTTAGTATGTTAAGACCTGTGCCAAAGCTAGACAAGTAAGTTTGGGAAGACCTCGTTGAAGGTGATAATGAGAGGAGGTGGTGTCCATAACAATCAATTACAAACTAAGAAATAAAGTTTAAATAAACAGTACAACCAGCTGGAGGCAATTTTTGCATCTGTCAGGGCTCTGCCAAAATTTGTTGCCTTAATTTGCAACTTGTATCTGGAATCATTATCAGTACCAAATAAAACTGTCAGATAAAACATGTATGAAGGTTAGTAGGTAAGTGGAATCTCACTTACTTGACTTGGAAAGCACAAGACGTTGCCATTAAAATACTCATGACATAGAAAATGGAGTAAGTTAGCTGCATTTTCCCCTTCACAGAAAGTGCTATCATGCTGGACACAGCCTTAACAGCAATGACAGTCAGGGATGCTGCAAGGGAAGGGAAGAGATTAGCAGGGCAGGACTCAGATTAGCACTTCAGTGCATCACCGAGGGAGGACAAGGATCCAGGCCAGAGCCACAGGGCTGATCACTTAAGACTGAGGAAGGACTTGGGCACCTAAAACAAGTGTATGATTTGACAAAATGCTTGCTAAGCTACTGTCTAAGCTCAGTGGCCTTAGATCCAAGTACACTTTGTGTTTTGCCTTTAAGCCTTTTTAGCATACTGAACTCCCAGCTGAAGGTGGTACAACAGCCTCCACATCTTCCACAAATACTTTATTTAGCTCCACACACTTTATGTAGCTAATTTGGAGCCCATATTACAGCATTCAGGAGACATCTGAAAGGTCTGGCTATCTGTTCAAAGCAGTTAGGATGCCTCTTTATAGCAGCCTGCATGTGTCACTGGTAGCCTCAAATAACTCATCATCCTCAGGATTTCTCTTCTGAAACAGGAGCTGGACAAAGCTGATCCCAAAGCACCTAAATCTCCCCTTGCATTATATATATGAAGAGCAGATAAACAACACAGGGGTCTGCACTTCATCTCAAGAGCCAGGCTCTTGAGACCATTTACTGGATTTATCCCACAGAAAGAGTATTTCAGTAGTGTATTGTCAATCCATTCAATCACTACCATTGTATCACCACAAACAAATTTCAGACAGCAAGCAATGGGTTTTATACATGTCACCACTTCAGAGAGGTTTTGCAAGAGAAATCTTTCAAAAAGAAAAGGGGCTGAAAGTTTAGCTAAGAGTTACTTTAGATTTCCTTTTGGAGCTCTTGGTTTGTGGAAACTAACCCAAGAATTCTGTGATTACTGCAAACGAAATGTAACAAATTCAAAAAAACCCTGAAAAATTCAAGAGTCAGGCTGCAGAGATGACCTTTGAAGAAAGGTAATTAATTGTCAGGAGCAGCATCCCCCAGCTGAGATCCAGTTCCACCCCGGTGCAGAGCTGAGGAGTGTTGGATTTCAGTCTGATTCATCCTCCTGTAACATTGGGATTGGCAAGGAGACCTGTGCTGTGCAAAAGGTTCAGGCCAAAGGTTGGGAGAAAAGGAGGGGGAAGAAGAATGAATGCAGGTTTGAGGGTTTGATTGCAAGCATTTTTCTTATAGAAAGTCCAAAAGTTCAGAGGGAGTTTAAGAGTTGCATACATCCTGTGATGATCCTGTTAATGACCATGAAATTCACTGTTTTCATGACAACCTTTCCCCCCAGCACTTCACTTCTTTCTGTGTAATGGAAACAGGTGAAGTGCTTTAACAAACACAGCTGTAAAACTGAGCAGAGGTCAAACACTGGCCTGCAGTGGTGCAAATGCTGTGATACAAAGTCAAAAATACACTCAAGCCCCAACAAGACATCAACATAAAACTGAGATTTGCACCCTAACATGGGGAAGTTATTATTTTAAAAGAACACTTACAGGTAAAAATTAGTATTTTGAATTGTCATGCTAAGGGTAAAGATTGCTAAGTTTTTTTTTCTGATGAAAGGCCAATTTCCACACCTTAAAATTTTAACAAGACAGAAATGAAAGCACCAGGAGGTTTGGTTGGTTGGTTGGTTTCTATTCTTTGAGAAGTGAAATTATCTTTTTCAGTAAAGTAACTCCAAAACAAGTTTCAAACCCAGGAGTTGTTTTCTCTGTCAGAATGAGCTCCCCTCAAAGTTAGTGTGACAAATGATGTCACTTTCCAGCTGTTAGAGCAGAAACCTCTGAAATCCCACTATAATCTGAAATGTTTTCCCCAAATTTATGATAACTGAGTGTATACATGAGGTAAGATGATTCTCGCCAAAAGAATCTGTAGAATTGTACTAGGCAAAACTTCATCAGATTTTGTGATCACCTCTGTATTTTCTTGATGGTGAGAGCAGCTTGCATATGCAGTGAAACACAAGGCTGCCCTCTCTGTAAAGAAACCTTTCCACATTTAATTTACATCATGGAGTACGAACACTCCACCAGGACTATATCACCTTCCATGAGCACTCACCCCTGCAGCAGGCAGGGTCTTGCAAGGGCAGTGCCTGTGTCACACACACAGGCAAAGTAATGGACAATTTTCCAGCTCCTCCATCACTTCACTCAGCAGAGAGGTCAGAGACCAACCAGAGTGCTCCAAGTGTAGATTTGTGGGGACTGCCCGGCTCCAGGACAGCTGCAGGAACCAGTCAGATGCAGTTCTGAGTTTCATGCTCAAGGGAAATGTCAGTATTTCAGAAGGTCCCATGAACCAGGATTTGCTTGTTTGTGTCTTTTTTAACAGAGCAGAAACAATGACACATTTTTCCTCAGGTTGCATAAGCTCACAAAAACCTCAGCAGCCCTCAGCTGAAAATGTATTTTTGGTTGGTTTCAGGCAGAGCAGCAGGCTGCAGTTAGTGCCTGCCAGGGCATGGGTTTGCAGCCCTGCTGCCACTCCACGTGTCCCTCGTGTCCCTCGTGTCCCTTTGCCACCGGGGCTGGCAGGACACGGGGCACAGGCAGCAGGGCTGGCCAGAGCAGCCCCCGGGCTTGCTCGGGGCAGCATCACGGTGGGCCAGCCCACAACTGCAGCAGTGAGGTGGAGGAACACATCTGGAAATCTTCAGGCTTCCAGTTATGCAGGAGGAGGAGCTGGACCCGGTCCAGGACTGGCTGGACCTTTGCTCAGGAGTGCACAGTGCTCCACACTCCTCATGGCTGTGCTGGAAGCTGCAGAGCAGCTCAGGAGAGCTTTGCCAAAGCTCCAAGGCTCTGTGCTAGGAGCTGGGGACAGCCACATTCACCTGTGCTGGGAGCTGGGGACAGCCACCCTGATCTGTGCTGGGAGCTGGGGACAGCCACACTGATCTGTGCTAGGAGCTGGGGACAGCCACACTGATCTGTGCTAGGAGCTGGGGACAGCCACATTCACCTGTGCTTGGAGCTGGGGACAGCCACCCTGATCTGTGCTAGGAGCTGGGGACAGCCACACTGATGTGTGCTGGGAGATGGGGACAGCCACACTGATCTGTGCTAGGACTGGGGACAGCCACAGTGATCTGTGCTAGGAGATGGGGACAGCCACAGTGATCTGTGCTGGGAGATGGGGACAGCCACACTGATCTGTGGTAGGAGCCGGGGACAGCCACATTCACACTTCCCTCCTCCTAACCAACAGCAGTTAGACCTAAGGCTCTGGGGGCTCTTCCATCTCTTCCTCATGCAGGGAACAAGGAAATCCTGCAATGCTTGTGCAGAGCTACAGATCCTAATACTCCTAGACCTGGGAAAGCGACATAGGAAGACTGTCCCCAAAAAGTTGTTCTCAAAGTCTGAGTTTTTAGCTGAGAAAGAAACCACTCAGGGTTTTTTACCCTGAAGGGAGGGAGTTAATAAATCTGTGAGGGTTTTTACATTCAGTTAAATACAAACTTTGTACCTGGCAAACTTTAGTGAAATTCTATTTTATCAAAAACCCTCATGGTCATCTCCATTAGAAATGTAAGTCTTTGCAGACTGCAAGTCTTTGCACCCACTGAAATCAGAGAAAAAATAACCTTATACTTTGATGGCACCTTTCACTTCAACCAAAGTCTTGTGTCCCATGAGGGTTTCATGGAGAAATGACAAGACAAGGACAGGAGAATTTGTCACATGGGGGCGTGAAAATTTGTGATATAACCCTACAAGCACAGGAGCTTTAGAGATGAACTCCTGACATGTCTCAAAATAGATTCAAGTTTAATTTTATTGAAAGATGCCAATAAAATTATCTCCTATATTTTCCCTGGTTATTGATTGTGGTGACAATGATAGAAAACAAACTTCAGTGGTCCACTGAGTTCTTGTTCTTCTTCAGGAAAGGTGGTAAAATATGAAATGTTGCATATGCAAGTAGTCATAGATAATTAGAAGTTGTAGTACAGTCACAGCATATCACTGCACTTGTTTGCAGAGCATTTAGAAGGTCTCCAGCTTTTAGAGAACAGATTTTCACAGCCTGCTCTCCAAAGCAAAGTTTTGAATAGTCCACTTTCCCAGGATCAAAACCTAAAGTTTTATTTAAAACAAGTTTCAGAATATCATTACACATAGCATATTAATTTGAGGGTATCTGTAAAAAGAAATAGTCCCAGCAATAAGCATAGAAACTATGTTTAAAAATCATCTTTTCCCTTCAGAAAGAGACCGCAGTAAAAATCATGTGAAATGTTTCAATGACTCTTCTTCAAGCACACTGCTTTGAAATGGCTCTAATCTAAAGTGTCTGGAGAGATGGAGTGACAAGGAATTATCAAGTAACAGACAGGAACATTAAAGTGAATAATATGTTCTTACCCAGTAGAGCTACCATCATTAGCAAAACCATGATGTGTTTCACAGCCTTTCTTTTGTAAAAATAGAGGAGAATGCAGAATATTAGAATTTCTAAAATCTGAAAATAAAAGAAAAGAAAGTTAGAGCTGTGAAACTATGTAATGAATGCTTCATTCAAAGTCTTTGAGATGTCACATTCATTTTTGCTGCTCTATATGTTCAAAGCAAAGAATGGCTTTATAAAATATGCTAAAAAGAAAAATCTATTGACAGTTGACTGAGCTATCAAACAACTGTTGTCATTTATCTTTCCTGTTATAGCAAAAGTTAAACTTTGAGCATTTTTTATATCCTCAGTTTCTCATTACCTCAGTCCAACCCCCTGGTAGTTGCAGGTAGTGGCAGGCAGCACCAGCTTTGGCTGAACCAGGTCATCACAGCTGGCTCTGTCCATCACCCTTCTCTTGTTCCTCATCATTTCATCATTTATTCTCTTACTAAAGCTACAATAAAGCTCCACTGTCATCTCCTCCTGCTTAAAAGCAAACCAACCCACCAAGAAGACACATCTGAAAGGAAACAGCCAAGCAAAACAATCAGAAGGACACTGGAGTCCCTGATGGCAGCTCTGGAAGGGGTGCACAGGTCGGTGTGCATGGCCTCCCCTACCTCCAGGGGAAACCCCAAGAGCAGCCACGGTGTAGGGCCAGAGATGGCAGTCCTGTGGCCAAACCCGGGGAGATAAATGATGTTTGCTTTTCAGGGCTGCTGTTTAAGTTTACTTAGCTCTGTCAAGTCTCACATGCTGAGCTGGAAATCCAAACAATTAGTTCTCAGTGCTGCCCAGCAGCCTAACTATTCTTCTGTGATTCTCTGCCACTTGGTGACTGACCTACAGGTCATTTTTAATCAGAAGACAAGGGAGAGTCTGTGACAATTAAGTTACACTGCAAGCAGAGTCCATGGCTCCTAACAGGGGCTCACACAGCTGGGGTGCCCCAGCTGCTGCTTAAAATTGTTTTCTGAGAGCTACCCAAAACAGACCTTAGTTTCATCACTGATAGTGTGATGTGGTAGTGATAAATATGAAGTCCAGGAATGGGAAGGACATAGATTATATACTCTGTTTAGAGGAAATGAAGGAACTTTACCTGCTTAGAATCATCTTTGCTATTACAGCTAATCTCTACTGAGGTCTCCTCAAGCCCACATATCATCAACATTTTTTAATAATCATGTTTTCCATGTTTCTAAGCTCTACCAGAAGGCACCAAAACAAAATACCCCATTGGCTGCCTCAGATGCTTTTCTGGCATATACAAGATGGTCTTCTAGGCACGTCAAAAGAAAAGCAGAAGTGTTTTGAACCTGACTTTGCAGAGATTAAATATTAATGACCCAATTCTTACTATGCTTCTGTTTAGGGAAACCTAAGAGCTTCATCTATGATTTATGTCTTCTGTAGAGATTCCAAGAGCACATAAGCAAAAGAGAAAAAAACAAGCTAGGGTAGTCATTCTTGCTCAGACATAATTGTGCTACTGCAGAGACTCAGAAGGTGACTCAAAGTTGTCTTGTGGGAATAGGGGCTATTCTGCAGAATATACCAGCTGAGTGCCACATGGGGATGGTTTACCACCCACAGAGAGCATTTTGAACCATTGGAGCTTTGTATTTCTCAGCAGACCACACTCTGGGGCTACTTTTATAAAGACTGTTGGACTGTGTTGTACTTCTGTACTGTCTCCTCATTGTATATTTAGACTGAAAATTCTGCAGCTTCTGCTGCACTTTTTTATATCTCAACAGCCAACCTGTGCTAGGCATTTTACAACCAATTTTGAAGAGCTTGTTCCCTGTCCAAAGAGGATGTTTACAGCAGGGTTTGCTTGATCCTCCAGGAGCATACCAGGGTAATCAGGCTGATATCTCAGTCTCCTGTGGAGCCTTTCGCTTGTCCCCTTTCTTTGGTCAGAGGAAGCTCAACACAGATGAATGCACGGCATAGAAGGAACATATAAAGTGTTAAATGTTGTTGAGTCAAGATTTGCTCTGTATTTGCTCTGTCCTTCCCTACAACCTATGCTATACATGCAGAATTAGATGCTGGCTGAGGTAGGGAAAAGAAATAAAAGAGAAACAAAGTTCAGAGGTTACCTACAACCTCCTCACAATGTCTCTTAAGAAGAATACAGCACAGTCTTCCTACAAATTCAATTGTATTCTTGAAAACTTGTCCTGAAATTAAGTTCAAAAAGTCCTCAGGTGGGGAAAAGCCCTTTTCCAGGAATCTGTTGTTTTCAAGAAAATGTGAATGGTATATCACACAGAAATTTCTGGTGTCACTGAGTGTGGATAGGGAGTTTTCTCTCTCCCCCATGTATACATAAATGGGTGAATCAACAATTTAAAATCAGCCTCTAAAATGTCAGGCTACTTTATCATCTATAAGTGGAACTGCATGGTAGAGGGTGATATTCAGTAGAAAAGAAAGAGCATTGATGTCCCTATCTTGAAATCCCTCCTCTTACTCTGCTGATTGCATGGACTTCTTGAAGCTCTTGTAGATGCTGAAGCTATCCTTACTGAGTTTCCCAAAACTCTTGGGTATTGCCTTCAAAAGCCTCTCTACTGCCTGATTAAAAGTACATGTTGTGAGTTATACAGCATGAATATTAATTTTTTCCACTGAGCTGAATCAGCATCTTCCAAGATCTTTTAAAGGGCACAAAAAATTGAAAGAGAGTTTAAAATGCCCAGCAAATTGAAAGAGAGGATTAATGTGTTTTATGGTAGCATGTGATTTGTGCTTAATCGGTAGTTAAAGGATAGTTAGATGCATGTAAAATCTGCAAGTTGGCTAAAAAGATTAAGGTCCTTAAACTGCCTACTCAGTGGCTTTCTAACTGAGATTCCTACTAAGAAAAGCCTGGGCACTAAGACTCTAACTTGAGTGAATCCCTGTTCTGGGAAATAGTAACTGCTTCTGAAGCTCCAATATTGCATGTTTACATTTGGTTGGAGGAAAACATTTTCAGCTTTCCAGGGGAAAAGAGGGACAGAAATTCATGCTACTCACTCTGGTCTTGTTCCAGATGTTAATTAAATACATCAAATAAGATATATGGTGTTTGAAGTTTGTTTAAAGACACTTTAATCAAAATGTTGTTTTTGTATTTGAATTCTATCTCAAGTTCAGATTAACCTAAGTGGCAGTGAAGTAGGGCACCCCTTCACATCTCAGCTCCACACAAAACTCCTTTCAGCCAGGCTTAACAACATGGGAATAAAACAGAGAGATATGAAAGACAAAAAGTAGAACCAAGAACATAGCCTGATTTTTAAAATCATAATTCCACCACATTCCAGAAAAGCCCTGAAACTTAGAGGTACAGGCAGACAAGGTGGCATGAATGCATATATAGGAAATTTAAACAGTACCAATATTTAGGGTTTTCCCCCAAGTTCCCCAAATATCAAAATCTTTCCACTCTTGCTAATCCTGCACAATTATGACTTTCCCCTGACATGAAGTTAAAAACTATCTTTTGTTGCTGCACATTTTCAGTTTGGATTCAGTAGGATGATGGGGAACTTTCTCTCCTTTGAAAGTCACACAATTTATCTTCAGGAGGAGTTTTTCTACCACTAATTCATAATGCTATAGAAAGCCCAGTAACCCCAGTTTTCTGAGTAAGGGAGTAGCACAAACCAGATACTCACTGAATATACCAAAAAAGGCCAGCTCACTAAGTAATTCTGCACTTGTCTTGCTGTGAGCTCTTGAGGTACACTTGGAGCAAATGTGACCAACAAGTATATCCCTGTTATTGTCAGCGTTCCTCCTTTAAAGAAAAGGACACATTACTTTGGAAATACAGTGCTTGGTAATTGTAGTTATACTTGACTTCCATCTGATCAGGAAATAGTTTCTAGAAGAAACTAGAAACAATTTAAACAGATCTATACTTAGTCAATTGGATTGCCTTGCATTTGTGGACTTATATAGTCTAATTTTTACTAAAGGCTCAAAGAATTTTGGAAATGTGAAAAAAAGTTGTCAGTAAAGCCATGTGAATTAGGGTTCCAACTCAACAATGCAATTTCAAGTGTGTCACAAAGGAGAATTAATCCTTTGTATTTCCCCCAGGCACAAAGTTCATCACACAAACTTAGCCTAAACTGAAAGGACAAGTTTCCTACTAGTGCAGTCAGCTAGATGATTAACCAGTGCAAATAAACCTGACTGTGCCAAAGTCACTGTGGCCACAGAGATGTGCACAAGCCACCAACCTGCCCTGGAAGCATCAGATGCAACACACATGTGCCACTCCAGTGCTCAAATGAAGCTGTCACAGGGCCAACATTCTGGCTGCTGCCTGTTGCATTTGCAGATCTATGAACTGTTTTATAAAAGGATGATTTGCAATAGACTGTTCAGCCACTAGGCTGCCAGGGCCCCATTTCAAGGCCGAACTTGCATTATTATGCTTTTAATAAAAATCTGCAAGTTCTGCCTTGTGGACATCTGCCTGTAACAAACACAGATGTTCGCTGAAGTATCAAGATAGAAGTGAGATGATCCCAAGATCATAAACTGTATTGGATTAAGGAAGATATTAGCTAATCAATTTTTCTTCAAGTAATCTTTAAAATTCTTGGTAAAGCTATAAATCGGTGAGGAATGCAGGGCTCAGGAATACAAAACAAAGCACATCCGGAGGGTTTTGTTGGCACTGCTATCTCAAACAGCTCCCTTGGAAAAGCAGAACTGTGTTATATTTATGTGCTTGCAAAACCATCACCATATTTCCCATCGTACAGCTCATTCTTATGGAATGTAGCAACATTGTTAAATCCATCTTGCAAAGTCAAACTCACAGAAATAAAATAAATCAGCTGAATACCAGTTAAAGCAACACACAGTGTTTAAAGCCATAAGGGAAACATGATCAGTGAAGGGAGGGAGGGTTTGAATTTAGCAGCTGAGCTGGCAAACTTGGATTCCAAACCTAAATAAATCATATATAGTATTCCTGGAACGATACTGAACAGATCTCTCCAACACATTAATGAGAACAGCTGTCCTCACTACAGTTTGGACAATCAAGCCTAGATTTTAGGAGCCCACAGAAATATCAGGTGCCCTGCATCAGGTGCACTGTCCCAGCTGAGGTGTCTTGGTGTAAAGCCCAAACCCTGAAACCTGCTTTTCTCTCACCATTGATGCATTCAATGGGAGCACTCTTGATATGCAAAAAAAATCTTGGACACAGGCAAAAAGTTGTCAAGCTTTTACAGCGAAGACCACATTTCCCAGCTGAACACTTGACAATATGATTATTTGTTTTTTGAAGTGATAAAACTAAAACTAAAGGATAGTTATCACTTTAAATTGAGCTTGAATTTTTGTGCAATAGGTATGCAGTAGGAAAAAATATCTTATATTTGAATAAGTAACTCAATAACTTCCCTGATTTTATTAATTCTGTGTTGTACTCATAAAGATAATACTAAAGGCAACCTCAGAGGCAAAAATAGAAAATGAAAATAAATTTGAGCAATAAGGGCACATAAGGAATGAATTATGGTTATAAGAGCAGAGGATTTGGGAATACAGTCTTTTCTTCATGCATTGAAGATTCTCTTTTATCACTTTTTCCCAATTTTGAAAGTATCTGCCTTGAAACACTTGCTTGGGAAAGTGGGAGTGTGAAGGTGGGGGGCTGTGTGAGAGTTACAGCTTGCTAAGCATATGGCAGCACACATGTCTAAATTAGCAAATGCTTACTTACCCAATATATCAGCAGTCCTCATGGTCTTCTTTAGGAAAAAGACAGAAATAAATGCACTACCTAGAAGAGATATATAAAGATTTTTATAAATATACATATATTTGTTAGAATATCAAGTGCTACTGCAGAAACCTGACTTGGGACAAGTTTAAATATATCTCATGGGTGTTGTTGTTGCACCATACCATGATATAAAGAGCCAGCAGTCCACTCCTGCAAGCCACCAAAACTCACTTCCTGTAAGATTTCAGATGTATCCAGCAGGCTCTTACATGCAATGCCCTTCTTATTTCCCACACAGGGACACTGCTGGAACTGCTCTGATTCAGTCATGTGTGGAAATGTCAGGAAAACTGGGCACTGATCAACCTTACTGTTTCACTGCCCATTTGGCTACCAAGTCACTGTATGGATGTGCTCAAGGCAAATTGCATCATAGAGCAATAAAATTCTGCTTCTTTAGTCTTCAATGTATTAGAGGCTTATAAGCAAAGTAACAGCAGCGCAATTGAGAAGAAGAAAGTCACTGCAAGAATGTAGTATTTTGTATGAGCTAAGTGGTCATGATGTCTGCAGGCAAACAGGGAGAAAACCCACACACGTACAGGAACACTCTCCATGGTCTTTCACAGTGATTGCGCTGAGGAAGGAGAAAACTGCGAGTCCTAGAAATGATTTCCTGTTTTCTGGGAAACACTTTCTCTTGCTCAGCTCTTGCATCTGACCCCTGCCAGCCCCTAATCCTGCCTCCTCAGGATGGGCAGCAGTGGGGGATGAGCAGCAGCAGTGGTCAGGGCAGGTTTTGTGGTTAGCAGCTCAGTGGGTCGTGTGCTGGAGAGGAAGGAAGGAATGGCTTTGAACTTAGGATGGATGAGACTGGGAGACATGGCTGTAGCCCAGCACACAACAGCTACCTCTAAAAAGAAGAAAAAGAGGCTGGATAAAAGAGATGAGTAAAGTCCTCTGTGAGAGGTGCATCAGCAATGTTTGATTCATTCACCTCAAAGAAAGACTGCTCAGGAGGAACAGTGAAGGAACACATTGAAACAGTCATGGAATGCTGCTACAAGAGCTCTCGACTTGTCTACCGCATGGTTTATTCTTGAAACAACAGTTCAGCATTTTTACAACTATCTTTGCCTCTTTATCTCTATTGTTCTCATGGAAAACTTAATTTGTGGTTAGCTAGTAGATGTACTCTAGAAAAATCTAGAGAGGTTCATACCAAGAGGTAAACAGAGAATTGGAATTCAGCATCAGGCCTCTGTTTTCCAGTCAGTAGAAAATCAGAGAGAGCAGAAGTCATAAAATTAAACTGTAGCAAGAGTGATGGGGATCTGTGCACATGAATAAGCACAATAAAAGGATCTTCAACTGAAAATGCCTCACTGAAATTAAGTTGCCTGATATGGTTTTCTTTATTCAATTTTACAGGGATGACTTTGCTGAAGACACTGAAGGTATCCAGGCAACACTGGCAATAGAAGAGCTACCTAGGTTTAGGAAAAAGGGACAAAAACTGGTAAAGAAGCAACAGCATCCAAGATAGTGCAGGAATTAATTACTGCTCTGTCTCCCTGCTCTCACAGCTTTTACAAATCCCACCTCAAATCACTCACCTAGATAGTCTCTGTCACAGCAAAGAGCTGCTGCTTAAAGCACAGATACCTCAGTGATTTTTTTTCTGTTCTTTTTGTTCGTTTGTTTGTTTTGAGTGCCCCATGTCTGGATTCTCTGCCTTCAGCAGAGGTCTAGTAAATGCAATTACACTGTTGGCATCCAATCTGGGGTAAGATGAGTTATGCCCAAATGCCAGCTTACAGGGATCCCAGCCTCTGAGGCTGGCAGTGGGCACAAGGAGCTGCTGGAATGCAGCCAGGTAATGAAACTTGTCCCTCTGCTTTAATAATGCATTCAAATGCAGCAAGCCCTCTCTCCAGAGAGCTGGTATTGCACCAAACATCATGAGCTTAACAGAATCTATGTATAATTAATACTCTATGAGGAAGAGTAATATGTAGAGGAATCTAAAAATAGGAGAGGTTTTAAGGACACATATTAGACCATCTGGGAGTAGAGAAAAAGCTGCAGTAGGAAGAGAGGTATAACACCAAGGTGAATGAGGCCCAGGAGATACTCTGAACACACAACATAGCTGTCTCTGGGGTAAGCTGCCAATGCTCCAGTTGCACTCAAGTGAAGAAGAAAAGGAAACGTGGTAAATAAAGGAGAATAAGCAGAGAACAGTTGCACAGACCTGATGAGATGCTAGAAGACATACATGACTGATGAGAAGCCTCACAAACTCTGGCTGTTACCTCCAGAACTAAACTTTAGGTAAGTTATGGTAGCATGGCCAAGAGAATGTGATATTTTAATTTGACTTTTGTTAGTTTTCTGGGGTCTAATCTCCTAGGTTTGACCATGGGGTATTCTTCCATATTCCTCAGTTTTCGAGGTAGGCTTGAATCAGATTAAAGCAAAGAATCCCAGAGCTGATTGTCTTGTTGCAGATGGGCCAAGAAGGAGGAGTACAAGAGGAGCCTTGGGAATGCAGACTGGTGTTTGCCAGTTTTGCCTTCTGCTGGCTTTGCAGCCTTTTCTGGCCGGCAGGACAAATGACAGACATCAAAGTGCTCCCCAGGAGCCCAGAGAGAAATCCAGAGCCCTCCCAGCTGCTCTGCTCCTCCTTCTGAGCTCCTCTGTGCTCCCACTCACAACCCTGGGTGCCCTCAGTTGCTCAGGACATTAATTCCTCCCAAAGAGGCAGTTTAGGCTCTGTGCCAAAGGCCAACACACACTCTCTGCTCTGCTCTCTGCAGGAGGCCTCCAAGCTGGTCCCGCTTTGAGCAGGAGCTTGGGTTAGGCATTTCTGGGGTTCCTTCCAACCTGAGTTCTCCTAGGACTTGTGGACTCTTCACAGGAGAGCACGTAGGCATCCAGAGGCTGATAACTAGGCCTACCAGATATATGAATATAAGCCCTTACTGTATCCCAAATGCAGACCTGCTGAAGCTCCCCAGACTCTCCTTTCCTACCCTCCCTCAGACCACAGGTGAGGTGTCTTGCATCTTCCCACCTCTCCTCCTCTCTACCAGTGATGTTCTACCCCCATACTTTCCTCCTAGCCCATTTCCCCTTGATTTCACCCCATCACCACAGTGTAAGTTTAATTCCCTACCACTCAGCCCAAATTTTTTCTTTCCCATGCCAGAGTTCTTTTGCTCTTCCTTCATACAACTGTTCTTCCTCCTCCATTATACTGATGTGAGAAATAAACTATTGAACATTATGTTTCAGTCTGTGAGTGAATAGACTGAGGAACTTGGGCAATTGCTGTGCTGAAAAGTATGAATACATCTTTGCAATGGTTTTTTTTTGTTTGCTTTCTTTTTTTAAAAAAAACATAGTTATAGAAATTGAGATCTGTGTCAAAGTGAGGAATAGTTTCCTTCTTGTTGTTTTTTCTTTTTTTTTTTTTTTAATTGGTTAGCAATAGAATACAACAATACAGAAACCCAGACAAGAAATTGTGTCAAAGCTGGCAGTAGCTTGGGAACAAAACAAGCAATTTATCATTGTTCTGAAGCCTCGCTGGTTTAGAACCCCTGGCTTTGGGAATGCAACACATGGACAGCCCCAGGCCTGGATTATCAGCCTTCAAGACATCAAGGCATCCTTGGCATCTGAGAAGACTTGGGTACTTTTGGGTGAATTAGAATAATTTTTTAGCTTTTTCACTAATTATTAAGGTAAAATTTCCAAAAATAGGCAGAGATCCAGCTCCCATTCCCAGTGACAATGGTGGCCTGCTAGATGAAGAGAAGGGCAGAAAATCTGTAGATGATCTGTTAAGGATTAAACATCACAGAACCAGCACATCCTAAGGTAATCCTTGAGTTTGTTTCATGCCTTGATTGCATGCTTGTATTAATACCCATAATTTGAGAAGTAAATAGGTCCTTTAAAATGCTTGTATCCACATGACAGAGCCTTTCTTAATGCTCATGAAATTAAAATGGAAAATATGATTTGACACTACATCAAAATCATGATAAATAAAAACTGTTGGATGGAAAAGGGGGGAAAAGGGTTTGTTCAGGAACTTAATTGTTATCTAAAAATCTTCATCTTTTCATACATCAGCATAAACCAGGCTGGTTTACATTCATTATTGAATGAATATATTAATTATAGATTGAATGATCATATATTCACATATATTGAATAAGAATGTATTCATTGCAGCATGTGAACTTCAATGTCAATTGAAAAAATTGATAAAAAGATTTGAGTTTTTTATGGTATGCAATTAAGTGACTTGAGGAAGGGCTGTAATGGTGCTACACATAGCTCAGTCAGCTGCTCATTCTCTTAGGAGAGTGATCATTCACAATTATCTCCATATGTAGGTTTTCTCCAGCACAAATAGAAATAAAGAGCAGTGTGATGTGTGGGTTCTGCCACTAGCAGACAATGAATGGTGAGAATCCAGCTCACAAAATAACTCCTCTGCTTCCTAGACATGAAAGCTGTAGTTAGGATTGGGTTGTGTTTGTTTCTTTAAGAAAGGGATAATACACAACAGAAGTAAAAGATAGAAAACACATACTGATTCATGGTATGTATTTTGTGTATTTTGTCCAATCCAGCCATAAAAAACTCAAGTGTGTGTAAATGATTTATTTTTCCTATGCAAAACTATTTCACAAAACACTATTGAGCTGTTTTCCTAATACTAAAGCTATTTATGAATATAACCTTTTTACCTCTTGTTTTTACTGTCTAATTTTACCCTAAATAGTTTTTGTAACAACTGTTCGTTACAGTTATATACACATATAACTGTTCATAACAGTTAATAACAATATTATTATTTTTTTTCCTCTTTTCAATTCCTAGATGAGCTTTATGCACGATTTAAAAATATTAATGCTCTCCTAATAAATGCAAAGACTGATTGCACTACTGTCTTCTCAAACAGTTTAAAAAAAATCCACAAAATTTCATATTTGCTTTAAATGTTAATTCTCTTAAGCTTAACAGATTCAGTCAGTTAAAGGCATTTAAACTCACCCATGCAGAACACTTCACCAGTGGTCTGGATGAAATACCAAGGGAAGAGAACTAGATATGACTCAAAGACTATCGCACCTGTCGTGGTTTGACCAGGAAGGAGTGGGAATTCTGGGAAGCTGTGGTCAAACCAATGAAGGTTTTGGGTTTGAGACTGGCGTCCGGTGTGGCCAGTGGGGTTTGGACACACCTCCGAGAATACACAGGGGTTAAAAGCAGGGCACTGCCCTTGGAACTCCCTCTTTGGGACATCGTCGGGCGAAGAGGTCAGATCTCTTCCCCCGCCCAGCCCGCTGCTGCTGGGCGGGGGAGGGGCCGGCCATGCGGTAGGCCCGGGGCCTGGACAGAGATGGGGTTGAGGGGGCTTCGGGGAGCTTCGAGGATGGAAGGGTGGAAGATCCCAGAGAGTCAGCCCTCGGGCAGCCAGCCCTCCCCCCCCCCCCCCCCCAGGAGAGCAGCCAGCCAGGAGGAGAAGGAGGGAGAGTGCCCGGCCGGAGCGGCAGCGTGTGGGCAGCGTGCGTGGGAGTCGCTCCGGACCGACAGAGACTGAAAACTTTTAACTCTTTCTTGCATGATTGGGGCCTTGCAAAAATGCTAATCTTCCTCGAAGCTGAATAAGAAGGGAGATAAGAGATGAGATGTGGAGATGATTGGATGGGGAGAGATGATTTGGAGTGGCCTTTTGGCTGGACTTTTCTCGTGGCTATGGACTCAGTTGTTCCTGTGACACAGACTGCATTTAGGGGGAGGCAGTGCCTCAAAACCAGGAAGGTTCTTCGTGAGGACCCCCCGGCCCCAGGGGGTTGGAAAAATATGGGGGGGACAGATGTCCCAAAAGCAGAGACTGTGCCTTTTTGGAGTGAGACAAGGCATCCTTGAAAGACAACCCTAAAAGCAGCTCTGGTCCATGTCTCAGTGGTGAGAGCACTGGGCATGGAAGGACGATGTTACAAGCGGCAGAAGGACCTTTTTTTTTTTTTTCCGGGCGGTGCCGAAGTAACAGAGAAGCACACGAGGTTTCAGTGTGTTTCCAGGAGAAGCCTATGGAATGAGAAGGACTCCTTTCCTCTTCATGAACTGATGTTTGAGTATACTAAAGTGTCGTACCGGGTGTTTTGGGAGAATGTATTGGATTGGGAAAGTCAGGTGGTGGGGAGGAGGAAAATGGTTTTTTTGTAAGGTTTTCAATTCTTTTCTTCTTTTTCCTTATGGTCTTTCCCTATTTTCCTGTAGTTTAAGTAATAAAGTGTCCTTTATGTTTAAGTTAGAGCCTGTTTTGCTTATTCCTGGTCACATCTCACAGCAGACACCAGGGTGAGGCATTTTCATGGGGGGGCACTGGCTCTGTGCCAGGCTCAAACCATGACAGCACCTCTCTCAGTTTGTGCAACAATATTTCACTTTGAGACCAAGCATTTACTCTGTATTATGCAATTTAAGGGTGTGCTTCCATCTAATCAAGCAGTTTAAGTTCACCCAGTTGATTTTGCCCTAAATCATTTGAGCCGTTCTCCAGTTATGAGGATGCAGTTGCTGGCAGTCACATTCCAAGATGTGACCTCAGAATATGCTTTATGTGAACAGACTCTCAGCCTGTCTTCCAAGCTGAAGTGATTCAGGACCCTCCCAGTACTGAAAACTTGAAGATGCTTCAATCCATCCCCAAACAGAAGCTATTGTGGTCTGCCACAGAGTCAGCAAAATCTGGAGAGACGATGAGTTACACAGTACATTTAATTGCTGCAGCTCAAATGACGCCTGGGAACAAATTCATTACATCTAATTGACTTCTAAAAGCTATTCTTAGTTTATATGATGGAGATTAATGTAGCACTGAATACAAAGAAAGACATTACAGATACCTCTTGACAGCTGTCTCGCACACTGAACCTGTAACATTTCTAACATGATCAAAGATTAGTACTGGAAAAGTGGTGAACAAAACATGAAACATTTTTTCCCATCTGAGAAACTGCTCAAAAGAGAGACCATTAAGGTGAGCTTAATTCTGGAACCTGGTATATAGGACATACACACTGCAGAGAGAAGGAAAACCCTGAATATCCTTTTTTTTTGCTTTTTCTAGGCAAGTACAAATCAAGTATTTTAAAGAAGAGTTTAGTGAATGCTTCCTAGGTATCATTAGTAACAGAGTCCTCAGAATTCCAAGTTCTTGGGCAACAAAGATGTAACATTACAGTGTGCAGGAGAAATCCATTTCTACAAGAGTATCTGAGAATCTTCCTAAAGTGTCTCAGGAATATAACTTTCCCAGGACTGAAGCCTCCCACTGCTGTTTACAGGAGTATATAAAAATACGAAGGGATCTTAACAATGTCAGGCTGGGTGAAGCAAGTGTAAAACAACTCCCCACAGAATGGTGAACACTGCAGAAGAAATGGTCTCCAATGCCACTGACTCTTCCTCACCTTTCCCATCCCCAAGTCATTTCTGCAGGCAAAAGCAAGATGATGAGCTAAAAACCACTGCAACCTAAAATTACCCAAGCTACGTGTAAAACATGACTTTTACTTTTTAAGTATAGAAAGTTTCTTAATGATCACATCAAACATGTATTACTCCTCCACTTTTAAATTAAAAATTTACTAATTTCTCCTCTTGAAGAAAACAACTGCTGTCTTCTCAAACTATTTAAAACCCTGAACAGATGTAGAGCTTGCATCATTGCAACCACACACAGAAATACTTCCACTGTGTAAGAAGAAAAATATATAGTTTTTCTCTCTTAAATCTAAAAAAAAAAAAAAAAAAAAAAAAATTAAATGTATTGGCACCATGCCAATTCATGATCTTTGGTGCTCTATTCTTTTAAAAACAAGACACTGGAACAATCCAGCTCAATAGAAAGAGGCACAAAGTTTTCACTATTTAATTGATACCAGGTTAAGTGCAACATCCAGTTGGATGTAGTTAAATGTGGTGGCAGAGCATAATAGATGTTGGCTCCATCTATTTTAAGATGCCTCCCGTCTCAGAAGTCTGGATATGTATGATGGGTACAGCCCAAATCCATTCTGGGCAGAGACTCCAGTCTGCCTTCTCCTCCTCCAAACCCTGGTTTGGAGCAAAGGAAAGCAAAGGAAACTCCCTGCAAACCCAGAGACCTGCAGAGAATCCCCTAGATGCCTGGACACACTGCAAAGCACATTTCTCCCCAGCACACCATATGTCCTGCATTTCCAATGGCACTGAGAGTCAGCCCTTATCATATGGGACATGCTGACACTGAATTTGGGAACAAAATGCTTCTCAGAAGGTTGGACTTGGGGTTCAGGTATGCATTTGGAGTTTGTTATCAAGTACTTAATTTGTTCATTAAAAAAAATTTAATTTATGAAAGACATTCAACAATACCACAAAAAAACCTGTGAGCTAGACTCTGCAAAGGCCACTCCCACCACTTAAAAATGGTCACCCCGTAATGAGAAAACTATTTCTTGATCTTTTAAACTGGAAAACCTGCTGCCTAAACCACCCTTGGCCCAGTTGCTAGCAGATGATGCACACATGACTTGGGCAGTTTGTCACTGCCCTAAATGATGAACTCTTTAAAATTGAAGGTATGCTCTCTCTCTGGCTTTAATTTCAGAAGACAGGAATGTACCTTGTAGTAGGAAGTGTTACTGGGAAGTTATTGCTGTAATTGACTGTCTGCACGATTTTTACTTGCTCTTCCTTAAGGGAATGTTTGCTAGACTAAATAAAATTTCAGATATTTCTATTGTTTGGGCTGTGAAATGGACACTGTCAGCTGATTTATGGGAATGGAATATAAGATATTAAAGTGCTTTCTGAGATCTTACAGAATAAGCATTCTGAGACAGTTTAAAAAAATAAAATGGGTGAGAATTTTGGTAAGATATAACAGTTAGGAAAATGGTTTCTTGGTATTTATTGTAAGTGAGGGAAGTGTCAAGTGCTGGGATCACCAGATGCAACATTTCTTCACTTTCTGAAAAAGCAAAGAAGGAATCTGCTTGGATAAAAATCTACCCTAAATGTGATCTCATCTTTTACAGTTTAGTAAATATTGGGATTTTTCTTCCTACTCACTGCTTTTTGCTTTTTCTTTCTAATTTTCTATATTTGCATTTTATTCAGCTTGGACAACAAATGAGATTAGACAATGTTCTTTGATGTGCAGAGAAGTTCTGACAATGCCCACAATTGTTACAGGTATAACTAGTGTCACCAAAATCACACTGGGGTATGTCATAATAATTTACATTTTCATCTCAGGTAATATGTCATCTCCTTTCTTTGAGAACTCTCTCCTACTATGATGAACTAACATGGCTTTATATCTGAAATTCTGCAACAGAATTTAACATTGAAGGTTGGAGTAAATTGCCTCCAGTTTCCTTTACCCTCTCTCTCTGCTAAATTGAACCTATATATTGTGAGCAGCTTCCTTTCACTACAGCTAGGCATTCCACTGGGAAGGCATTTCATCTTTTCTACCTTCCCATGGAGAGCCACTCACTGCAGTGTCACTTCCAAGCATGCAACTGGTAGCTGGAGACCATGCAATGTAATCACTTGCCAATAGCAAGTAAATGAGCTCCAGCATATTCAGAACTGTTGAGATCTCTCAGTCCTGGATGATTCAGCTGTGGATGTGAAGTGACCAGGTTAAGGGATGTAGCTGCACCCTCTATTCCTGTTTTTACAGCTTCTGGGCAATATTGCCCTGTCCACTCTGCTTTACACTAGCACAACATAAAGACATATTTTCAAATGTGTGTCACTTTGTCAAAGAAACAGACATCTCATACCTGAGCACCTTAATAACAAAAACCTCCACATGAAGTAAAGAGTGAGATCCTATCACTTCAGCTAAAGTCCAATTAATCTGAACGTAAAGGAACAAATGAACATGTTTAATAATGTCCATAAATGTACTAAACATTTCTGGAAATTTCCAGGCCCTTTCTGTCACACACCGCAGAGTGTCAAGCAAGTTTGCCCACATCAACATGAATCATGGTGAACAGGCAGCAGACACTACTTGGTGTGATGGTAACACAGAAAATGTACTCAGGATCAGAGCACAGCTCTGAGCATGCAGCAGGATGCCGGTCCCCCTCTTTGGGGGCTCGCAGAACTGGAGCCCTTACAGCACTGGGCAGGAGCTAGCAGAGCACAGTGACACAAAAGACAAAACCATGGAAAAAGAAATATATTAGAAGAGTCTTTCATTTAAGTAGACAGTTTTTGTCAAACTGTCAGCTCATGTAATTATATGAATAATTTCTTTTCAAACCACGACATTAACATTTTCCTCTTGTGTTCCTGCCGCAGTTTCTGTGGTATCATTCCTCTAGCCAGAAGCAAGCATTTGATTGAAGCACATACCCGAGCAAGAAATGGCAAATGGTCTCACCTATGACAGAAACAGATCCCAGTGGAGCCACCAGAGCGATGGGGGCGAGGGCATAGGCTGAGAAGGTGCCCAGCTCTGCCAGCCCCAGGAGGGCAATGCCACAGCACCACAGCTTGCTCCTGTAGCACGGCTTCAGCTCTGCCTGGCAAGCCAGCCGCAGGTGAGCGCATTTCTAGAAAAGGAATTATCAGGAACAGGCGTGAATAGAAAAACTTCCATTGTGTTCTTATGTCTGACAGAAGTGGAATAACTAAGGGGGCTGTCAACTTCAAGTTCCAGGTGCATCAAGGTTTTCTTTTCAAACATGACTTTGAGCTTGTTGCTGCAGAGCTTTGTGTTAACTCAGTGCTGCTTCAGATGTGCTTTCTTAGCCGTGCTGGAAAGGGCTGAAAATTTAGGCCTCTGAATAAACCTGAAAAATGCTAAGTGAACACTGGCTAGTGCTTCCTAGCTATCACTGCACACATCTGCTCCTGTCTCAAAGCAAAACTCAGCAGTTGTGCTCTGAATCTGGAAACACTCAAAGGCAGGAGATGGGGCCGAATCAGAACTGTGGCAGCAAACTGGACAGGGGAACAGACACCAGGGTGCTCCTGTCTGTGAAACCTATCCTTGCCACAAATATACTTTCAAAATGAAAAAGGCAGCACTTACTCACATCTTCTGTAGGGAGGACTCTAAATTAATTAAATAGAATGTATGATTTCGCTACAGTCTCCTGTTTTACCTTAGAAGGAGATCATAAGTAAAGCATTATTTTCTAAAGAAAAAACAGTTGGCACAGGTATAACATATGCTCAAGTAATACTTCATGAACACTTCCTGTTACATGAAGAAGGTATCATTGGCACAAGTTGTAATTGTTTTTTCTCTGGCTGTACAGCAAGAATGTGTATATAGCAAGACAATTTGTCTTTGATCACACTGATCCTCTGAAACAGAGTCCAGGCAGTCTCTATCAAGAAAGTGTCATAACTGGGAATGATGCAATGTTCTGTAGATTATATTTTCCTTTCTTATATTCTGCAGATTATATTTTCCTTTCTCAAATTACTCTCCAGCCTTTCTGCACATGGGTCAAACAAGGTGGAAATCAAATGATACAGTTATTACAGTACAAATGGTAGTAAAAGAATTTTTTTTTTTCCATCACTTGATATTTGATTTTAGAAGTCTCCCTGCAGAGCCCGGGGAGGTTGCAAGGGATTTTCCTCATACTCCCATCCTTCTCTGTAGGCTACTTGACAGAGCATGGGACAAACAGCAATGTCTGTGATAGCCCATAGTCTTAGTCAGTGCTCTTGTTGAGAAGATGCAGCACTTTGTTGCAGCTCTGTGCTGTGGAACGTGTTCAGGGGATGAAATTCTAGAAGAAAGTTTAGCCCTCCAAGAAGAAAAACTTGTGCCACCCATCCAAAATGGATTTTCCATTTTTATAAACAAAGAAACCCCAATAAAGATACAAATTAAATTAATAGTAAATAATACTAAATTATTATTCAAGAATCTGAGTTTCTGCCAAAAATTAAAGAGGACAAATTCTTAACTGAATCCTGAGGGGTATTTTCACCCCAGATTCTTGTAGGATTAACTTTTGAAGACACAGTGAGACTGAAAAGATGTGCAGCAAACAGAGGAAGGTGAGCTCAGCAACTCCCCTACAGCCTTCTTTCTCCAGATGTCTTTCTTCTTTGCACAGTGATGTGTGCAAATGGTATTTAGGTGGAGGCTGTTTATAACTCAGCTGAAATTGCAAATGATGAGCTGCTCTTTAGTAGACAACCTGCTAGAGGGAAGAGAAACAGGATAATGGACTACATGGTCAGAAAGGGACAGAACAAAAAAATCTGGCCTGTCCAGTTAATAGGATGTGAAAATAAATGTTGAGATCTAGGGAAAGTCATTATTCATATTTAGAAGTTATTGTTACTAAATGGAGAAAACCCCAATTTAAAGGATAAAAAAATTCAGTTTAAACTTTCCGTCAAATGGCAATGAGAACCATTGGGTTTCCCTAATCAGCATTTAAAAAGCTGATAGTTCAAATCCAGTAAGGGCTGTTATGATTACAAGTCAATGGAAGTCTGCTTGTATGCCTTGGTACATCCCCTTGCAAAGCATCTACTTTGGCACCCAGTACCCTCAGCAGACAAAAGATATGAACTCTGAACAATCTCATTATTATGGACAGACTGAATTTCCACTTCACTTTTCAATTCACCTTTATCTTTCCACTTCAACTTCAGAGGTTTTCTTAGGGCCTGTCCTAGTGCTGTCACCACCTGCAGGTTGGAATTCCTGTTGGAAATTCCAGCAGTCATCTCAACTTGCCTACCTCCTCTGGCTAAACAGGTTTCTTTCTATGGGATTCTCCAGCTAATGATGTTTAAATAGAAGGGAATCACTGAAGAACCTTCTAGCTTTATAAATTGGGTTACTATGAACAGAAACTTTCATATTCCACAACTTTCTCTTTCATTCTTTACAGAAAAAGCAAGAAGTAGCTTTATATGAGACTTGTACAACTTCTAAAACACTAGCTAGCAAAACTACTTCTTCTGAGCAATTTACACAACGTCTTCTGTGCTTTAAAAACTTTTGTTATAAGACCTCAAAATACAACTAAGCCTACAAGATACAGACTATAATGAAAAATGTAACTTTCTACTGAGTATGTATTCTAACTATTAAACCAGAAAGTCTTTTATAATTGACATCCTACAATGCTTTACCATAGTTGTAAGGACAACGCCTTCCTTTACTTTTATGATTTAAACAGTGTTTACTCAGATTATTTTATCTTAATTGCAGAAGAACAACTAAATTGGCCAAAGTTGTTTTGGGGTCCAATATTGTAAAAATCTTTGTGTCTGTATGCATTTATGGAACAGGTCCTCAGGGAGCTGACTCAGGAAGGTGCCAACCTTGATCTGCTGCCTGTCAGCTCTCGTGAGTGACGTGGTGAATGGCACCGTCTTGGCCACAGAGACCACAAAATGATCAAGCTTAAAATCCTTGTTGAAGGGGGAAAAGAGCAGCAAAACCTCAGCTCCAGACATGAGGAGAGCAGACTTCAGGCTGTTCAGGGACCTAGTTAGAAAAGTCCCGTGGGAAATGTTTCAGTAGTGCTGGGGTCTGTCAGTGCTGGTCACTTTTTAAACATCACCTTCCAAGGGCACAGGAGCAGCAATTCCCCAGTGTCAGAAGTCAAGCAGAAGGCTGGCTTGGTGAACAGGGATCCTCTTTTGGGTCTAAGGCAAAAAAGGAAGGTGTGTGCCCTGTGGAAGCAAGGTCAGGTGACCTGGAAGAATAAGAGATGCAGCTTGCCACTGTAGGGAGAAAATTCATGCAGTAAAAGGCCAATTGGATTTGAAGCTGGCCAGAAATGTGGGAGATGGTAAGAAGTTTTTTCAAATACATTAATGGCAAAAGGCAGCATAGAAATAACATAATCTGTTACAGGATGTGGATGGGCCCCTCACAACCAGGGACATGGACAAGGCAGAGGTGTTTAATGCATTCTTTGCCTCTGTCTTCAACACAGATGATGGACCAAGGGGGTCTCGGTGCTCTGAGCTGGAGGACCATGGCTGTGAGAATGAGCAAATCCCAGCTGACCCTGAACTTGTGCAGGATCTACTCCTCCAGCTGGATCCCTAAAAATCTATAGGGCCTGATGGGATTCATCCAATCCTCAAAGAACTAGCTGATGTCATTGCAAAATCTCTCTTGATTTTGATCTCTCAGCTGACTGGAAGCTGGTGAACATTGTCCCAGTTTTCAAGAAGGAGAACCCTGAAAAATTCCTGTCAGTCAGACAGGAATCAGAATTGAGACCTGTCAGTCTCAATTTAGTGCCAGCAAAATCATAGAAAATATTATTTTGGGAGGTATTGTAAAACACCTCGAGGTCAACAGAGTCATTGGTCACAGCCAGCAAAGCTTCATGAGGAGAAAGTTCTGCTTGTCAAACCTGACTTCCTTCTGTAACACAGTAACCTACCTTGCTGATCTAGGAAAGCCAGTTAATGTAATCTTTTTGGACTTCAGCAAAGCTTTTAATACTGTCTCTTACAGTACCCTTCCTTAATCCCAGGTTCAATGGGACCACAAGTGACTCACAGCTGGTGTTTCTTTCTGGCATATTGAAAGAAGGAGAAATTATGAATATTTCTTTTATTCCTGCATGACACAATCACAGCACAGAACAGGCTGAGAGCTCCCAACAACTCCCAACTCCCAGCAATTATAGCAGGGCACTGCTAGATTATAGTTCATGAAAGAGAGAAGTTTTAAAAAATGCAACAAAAGTTGCATTTTGAACTTCATCAAAACCAAACTGCAATGTAAGTACTTGCTAAGCATAAACAACTCTGAATAAAGAGAAACCATATCATACCTGTATATTCAAGGAGACACTGATGAGAAAATTTGAAGCAGCAGCAAGTAAAACTCCAAACAGCTGAGTCTGCAAATCACAAGGCAAAGAAATACAAAAATACTTATTAGTTTAAGAAGAGCAGTATAATGGTGGTTTTCTGATAGCACATTATGACCTAATCAAAACCAAATTGTTGTACTTCTCAGTCACTGAGTTCATGCTGCAGTGAGTAAAGTGGCAAGGAATACCTCTGCATGGTTGACTATGGCTTAAGTAATAAACAAGTGGGAAGGAAAAGGCATGCTGGTTTTGCTGTCCTTCAGTAGAACACCTTCTTAAATCTCATGAAAGACAAAACTAGGCAGTTGAAAACCACAAATAGGGCTTTTTTCCCCAAAAAAAGGACCTAGTTTTCTACATTATCCAGAAGGAAAACCATCAGCAATCAAACCATTGGATAATTGTGTTCCTATTGGAACACAATTATCTTACATGTTAACATATCCACTATTTGACAGGGCAGCCAGGAACATAGGTGTCCTGAAAGTGTCTTTAACGTATTGTGTTATTTCATTATAAAAATTCCTAATCAGACTGTCTAAATTTCACTAAGATTTGCAAGCTTTCTATGAAGCCAAGAAATTAAAAACGCTCAAGCAGGATTCATTATTTTGGAAAGAAGTCATTTAAAGATGCCATTTCAGCAAGGTCAAACAACATGTACTTGACAGAGCTCCCAGTCCACTGTCAAAAAGTTCTAACACACTGCAAGCCATCCTAAGTATATTATAAACCCATTCAAGGTCACTTCTGTAGTGCTGTGAGGAGCCCCATTAGCTTGTAGAGAAGACAAACATAACCATCAGTTTTTATAAACAAGGTCATGGTAATATAACCCAGCATAACAACAGTTTCCAGGCTGTAAAGCAGCATCCCACTCTGTGCTTACAGCCTCATGTTTCATGCTTACCCAAAAGGTTCCTGGGCAGCTCTGAACAGGCAATGCCACCACAGAGACTGCTGCCCCTCAACATTTATAAAGAGCTACATGTTCCAAAAGCACTTGGAGGGGGGATTGTTGTTGTGGCTAGATAGTTCCCAGACTAAGCAAAGGCATCCCCAAAAGTGTGAAGAAACAACAGCCTTATTACAAACCAAATATAATATTTAAGCCAAGCAGCAGAACCCAACTGTTTCCAGCCCCTCTGTTTCTGCAGTGGCCTGGAGCTGGCAGGAGAAGCAGACAACAGAACTGCTCAGAGAGCAGGGCCTGGCTGCCTGCCAGGCATCACCAGGACATGACTGATGGGTCCAAAGGGATTCAGGGACAAGAAAGCAGCGAGTGAGAGGGCTCCCTCTGCTAACTATTACAGCATCAGTGCCACAGCTTGCATACAAGAAGCATCCAGTGAGAAGCATTACTCAAGATTTTGGCCCATAGCCTCTGGTGCATGGCCACTGGAGGTCCTTCCCTTCTTGCATCCTCTCCCTGGGATCCAGCAGCATGTTCTGGGCTCTCACACACACTGTGTTCTGGGAACACACCTCCCTGGAGCCAGTGTGTGATGTGACACCTCAGCACAGAGGTCCCTGCAGAGATCAGCACCCACTGTTAGAGGGACACACAGCCTCCTTCCACTCTGGGGAAATGCTGCACATGGACACCACCCTCTGCAGAAGCACAGGGGATGGGGTTTCCTTCCTTATGCCTTAATGCTGTAGCATCAAATCGTGAGCACTGATCTTGCCCAAAGTTTGACCACTTCATCCTGCCCACACAGCGGCTTCAAAAAACAGCAACTAAATCAAAACTGTTTTCTTGCTCCTGAAGACTTGTACTTTTTAAATGACAACACGCTTCCTTGTGAGGAGGTGGAGAAGTGGCCTTGTCAGCCTTGTCATGAAGTGTTTAAGAAAAAGAAGACAGAAGGGAATAGAAAACAGAATCTGCCCCCTCATTTACCCCATCATTTCACTGCACTTACATTAGTAATTGTAACAAATCCCCACTATTCCCAGCTGAGAACTCAGTCTCTCTGTGGCTCTTGTTCCAGAGGCTGATCATATCGTTACAGCTGCATCTCTGGATGCAACCCCTTGCAGCTCCTTCCTCCCAGTTTTCAGCTGGGGGTCACAAACCTTGCACAGGACTCAGTAGGCAACCAGCACACCACAGAGAAAACACCATTGATGTGAGCCAGACCACAAGAGGGTCTCCATCCAGCTCTTGAATGCAGCTGGTGAGCAGAGGATGAGGTCATGTGTTCCATTGGTCATCTAAAATACTGTGCTAAATCAGATCCATGTGTGGGCACTGATGGTGACCTGAGTGTGTGCCTCTAGAGGCTGTGAATCAAATCTCCAGCAGTGGGTTTTCCAATGCCCTGCATCATGGGTGTCCTCCCCAGAACAGCAACTGCTTTTGCACCACGGTGGTTGCTTCACCAGCTACCTATGAGCTTGGCTCAGATATCACCGGGGAACAGATATGATTTCTATCATGATGACCAGCCTGTGTCTGAGCAGAAACAATCTTACAAAGGTCAATTCTCTTCTTGGAGAAACACAGAATGGTTTGGGTTTGAAGGGAGCTTAAATATAATTTAATTCCAACCTCTGTGCCATGGGCAAGGACACCTTCTACCATGCTGGTCAAAGCCCCATCCAGCCTTGAACATTTCCAGGAATGGAGCATCCACAATTTCTCTGTGCAAACTGTTCCAGTGCCTCACCACCTCATTGTGAAAAGCTTCTTCCTTGTATCTAGTCTAAATCTGCCATCTTTTAGCTTAAAATCCTTATGCTGTGACACTCCTCTGTGCCTAACTTAAGCAACTTCCCGGTCTGCACCCAAGGAAAAGCAGTGCACATGTAGAGGCAGCAGGCTGGGCTCAAAACTCACCCCCATGGCTCAGGTCACCTTATGGCAATGACCATGACAATGACAATGACCACACGTTTCACGTGAGCGTTGCTGTTGGCATCAATAGTGCAGCGCCTGCCCCAGGCTGACAGGGGCTCAGGAGCTCTGCTCAGCTGGGGACAGCCCCGTGCTGCCAAAGGCAGGGCTGCACACACCCCTGAAGAGTAAGAGCAGAGCACGATGCCCTAAGGAGGTCGAACATCACATGGGTCCATTCAGGGAGATGAGATGAAAGCACAGCAACACCCTGCAGCTACAGCATGGCAAAGCTGTCTCATGTGGGTTCATACCCACACGTGCTTATATTAAATTTAAAAATGGGGGGAAATGCAGTAAAGAGGAAAATTATATTGCAAACATCTCAGGCAATTTCTAATGAGCCAGGGTTACCACATACAGCAGCACTCAGAGGAGAAAAAGCATATCTCAGGCTAGGAAAACCATTCATGAGAGACAACCTGCAACTGAAGACAGATCACAAAATTGCTGTACGGCACTGAAAGCCACCAGAGCCCTTCTGTTCCCATCTTATCATGTGAAAGGCTCCATTATTTGTGCAGTGTCTGCCGTTTAATATCCTTCAGAGGCTAAAGGACTGGTGGAACAGCCAGTTTAATAAGTAATAAACATGATATTCTCTGAGTTTCCAGTTGTGATATCCAGTTGTGATATCATCCACAGCACTGCAGAGCTTCCCACACATAAGTCTCAAGACAAACCTCAGTTGGGGAATTCAGTTGCAGACACAACTTCAGAGCCATGGTACTGCTTCAGTCAACTAAGGACTTCTACAGGAAAGAGCTTTAAATATTCAAAACTGTTGGCATAAAATGCAAGTTTCTTCATCACTGAAACATCTGTCTGAGCATACAGGCCACTTTGTCAGACCCCAGATTTCAAACTGTTGACATATTCTTCCAGTGCTTCCAAATGCATGAGGCTTGTCAGAGAAACAACCTTAAGTTTTCCAGAAAATAAGAAACAATACAGAAATTTATTTTACTTCACTTAAATATGTTTTGGAACAAGCCATGAAAGCCACCTACCCACTTTGAAGTCCTTCCTCGATAGCCCCTGAGCACACAGACCATGGACTGAGATTGTGGATCTGCCAGCATTTTCCTTGGTGGCAAACAGGCTTGAGGAATGCTTTCCTCTGGCCTGCTGCTCCCTCACTGCGTGCTTGAGTTCCTGAAATAATCCATCCAAAACTTAACCCATTACCATTACATTCTTTATCAGCCACCTGCCAATGTTTAACACTGAAGGAGAGTCAGAACTCACAATTCACAGCAAGGGTTTCAAACTGGTGACGCTGTGCAGTTTGTCAGGGGTGACACTGCCCTGTACAGGGGGTGCTGGGGTAAATGAGTTCAAGAAATGGCAAATTTGCCTCAAGCAAGGCACCATCACCCCTGGCCTGGCATTCCCATCCCAGCCACATGAGGCTGCTGCACAAGCTGGAGTGTGGGAGAGGGAGGTTTGAACCATCAGCCAGGAGAAATCCACTTGTCACCTGGAGGGCAGCACTATTTTGCTATTCAAAATAAGTGAGCAGCAGTGTGGCGCTGGCTGGGTATGGTCCTGCTCCCAGCACTCAGCAGGACCTGATGCTTGTTTACCAGAAAACCTTTTCACATCATTTTGACAGTATTTTAAATTGACATTTTACATGCAAAGTCTCTGTTTACTGTCAAAGTAAAATAAGGGTTTTATGGCAAATGAAAGCCAGGCTGAAATCTGTATATTTGGCAATAATTCTACTAAGTTTATCACTTGCAGACTAAAATCTTCATTGGAGACTCAGTTATATGGTGAAATGCAATTTATCCATATTACATGTGTGTTTTCCTAAAGCACATTAAACTGCAGTTGCCAGGTCTGTGAAATGAAAACTTAGAAAAAGGAACATAATTTGCATTGACTACAAGGTATATGCCATTATTTATGGAAACTTGCTCTATAAATTGAACTGATGAGCAGAAAAAACCCCAAACACTTTAAATGTCTGTTGCCTGCTCACTCATCAAGGCTAGTTAAAGTGTGGCTCCTTTTTTTTTGTTGATTTCTCCACGTATTTGTGATCTAAAGGTGTTCCCAATAAATTTAATGGTGTATACCATTTCAAAAGCTATGCACCATTTCCAATAACTGGGATTTTGTCAGACCTCAATGGATCTTATTAAAAAAAAAAAAAGAGAAAGGGGTAGAACATGTTCTAAACTTCCAATTATGAGTTAACTCTGAAGCAAGAGGAATTCAGAGTCCTTAACAAAAACCATATTTTTCAAAGAGCTACCATGTGGAATTGGGAGAGGCTTATCATTTAGCTATTATTATTCACAGAGCTCTGGCTGTACTCAGTACTTCACAGATGTATAAATAAAACAAGGTCCTTGTTCCAATGGTTTTCATAGTGCAATTCATATACTCAGATATCAGTTAAGGTCCACATGAAGTACTGAAGGACAGCTGAAATAAGAGTAAAAGAGCAATTACCAGTGCGGGAACCTGAAATGAAAATGCATTTGATTTTTTCATTGTGACATAAAAGAAAAGGGGCATTGTTCAACATATGAGAAGGAGAGAGTTAAAACATTTGGCATCATCATTGTTAGGAATAGAGAGAGGAGACTTGGTAACTACATTACCTCACAAATTTAAAATTTATCTTTTTCCAGGAAAGTAACAAATTGCAAACGCTGGAATGAGAGTCTGTTAAGTTATGAAAAGGTGGGGGAACTTCAGAGGATACAGCAGCTACAGAAATGGGACTTTTTTATTTATCTCTGGGTTTTAATCTCTTTCCTGAGATCTTAATTATATTCATCACTCTGATTATTTTAATTCAAATACATCGCAGGTAGCAAACCAAGCTGGAGAATATGAACTGTGAAATAAAGTAACTAAAGTAACTTTTTATGTGCTTACTAAGGTTATGTACAAACATATCCACCCACTGTATTGTTAACAAGCCTAGAATCATGGAGTTAAGTTGAAAAAGACCTTTAAGATTATTCAATCCAGCCATTAACCCAGTACTGCCAAGTCCACCACTTAAACTCTAAGCACCACATCTACATGTCTTTTAAGCACCTTCATGGATGGTGACCCAACCTCCTTCCTGGGCAGACTGTTCCAGTGTTTCAGAACCTTTTCCGGGAAGAAATTTTTCCTACTGTACTATTCAAACCTTCCCTGACAGAATCTGAGGCCATTTCCTCTTGTTCTATCACTTGTTACTAGGAGACAAGAATCACCCACCTCACTACAACCTACTTTCAGGTACTTTTAAGAGACCACTATGAGTAGCAATTTTTTTTCCTATTTGAAGAGTTAAAACTAAACCTGTCACTTCTACATTTCAATTTCTTATTCTCAGGAATGAAATCTTAAAACTAGAAATAAATGGGAAAATGGAGAAGGGTCAGAATTTTACACTGTTTCCACGAGCAGCCTGTGATACTTCAGGACATTTTAGTTCCTGGGATATTTTGCTGCATAATCAAAGACTATTTCATGTTTTTAATAATACCTGCTAGATTGAAAATAAAAACCTCTCCCATGACTGTATAAAAACATCAATCATAGCTGAAAACATCTTAATAAAAAATTTTCTCAAGGACCATCACATACCGTCTCCATGGCAACTACAGAAATTAAATACCAGGAAAAGCAAGAGTAGGATTATAAACTTTTGCCAGTTTCCAGGTCCCACAGGAGAAACATGGAGGCAAACTAGCACTGCCTGACCAGCTTCTCCCCAAAAATGGCCAGTTGGCTTGGGGATATGCTTCTATTGCTGCATAGGAGCAGACTTTCTGGATATCCCTGTCTGACCCATGCTAATTCCTGGTGTACAAGGTAAGGTCCAAGCCTAGGAATATGAATCCCCAGAAGCTACAGTCTGGCTCACATTGAGAGGCTGTGCTGTTCCTATCACATGCTTAATGTGGCTCCATGGACCCCTAAAGTGAGAGCCAAGGAGGTGACACAAGGCTTATGGCAAGCTGGAGGCAAGCTCAAAAGGGAGCTATGTGAACAACTGAGTAAACAGAGCTGTTCAGTGTCACAGCAGGCAGGGCAAGGCACAAGGAGTACTGTCAGAGAGATGGCTCACTCTGCATGCGCACACAACCTCTGCATGGGCACACAAATGTGCCTCCAAGCCAGGCACAGAGAGCTCATTCCCTCCTGTTATTGTAGAACAAGTCTTGCTAAAGAAGAAATGAGCTATTTCTGACTCCACCTCAATCAGAAACAGAAAACCCTGAGAGAAATGTAACCAGCTTAATACATTATTTAGCAAATCCTCAAAAGAATTTTTATATAAGAATCTCCCTTTACCAGTTGAGAGGAATGGCATGCCTCTTCCAGCATGCACCTCTCCAGCATCACTTTCAAACAAAGGCAGGCTTGTCTCCCATCCTAACTCAAATAATCTAGTTAGCTGCAACTAACCATTCCTTTGATCTTCACAGGAAATGCTTCTCCATGTCACAACCTGAGTGCACACGCTCAGTTGTTGAAACACAAAGTCACCCATGTCAGACAGAGGCAAACACGGGCAGGAAATCACAATGCTCCCAAGCCAGTGGCACTTCAGAAATATTCTAACAGGGATAACAACAGGGCAGGGAAAAAAGAAAAGACCTGACTGCAATTAGAATGAAGTTGGATTCCATCTGTTAAAAGAATTACTTGATTTTATGTCAGGGGAAGGAGCTGCCCTTCCAGCCTGCTGTTCCTGCAGAGGAGAGTTGCTCTGCAATAATTCTCTTGCTTTCCTTCCTGCACCTCTCGCACTTGGCTCTCCTAGTTTGATTTCCAGAGTGTTAATCATTTACAGATAGTTCCTAAAGCAAAAAAAATGAGTGGACTCCAGAAGGCAGAACCTTTTGCTTAGCAGCATTATTCATTTAAATATAAACAACTGCTAGATTATCAGTGGTGACCTAAAACAAGAGGTCCTGCACTGCCTGAAATATTCACACATATATAGATGAGTGCCTACACATAAACACACAGCTGGATGCTTTTAATTTGCAGATACTTATGATAAAAACTGTAAGATGCAAATCTTGGAATAAAAAAAATAAACTCTAAAGAAATGGCCTCACATGCAAGTCTCTTGCAAGGGCCTGAGACAGAGGTAGCAGGCTCATGTTTGCTCGGCTGTCTCCCTGTGGCACAGTGCAGTTGCACATTTTGACATTTTACTGCAAACCAGTTTACTGGTAGTTTACAGGTTTAAAATATAAAAAGTATTATTAGCATTTTGTAATTCATAGTGAATGCTGACATAAAGAGTAGGTGTTTAGTTCACAAAAATCCAAAGCATCTAGATCATATCTGCCTTCTGCAAGACCAGTGCAGCTGAATGATCTCTTCTACATACCTTTAACACCTTTTTATATGCTCTGTTGTACTTACAGAGATAACAAGGTGGTGATGGTTTTTCCCCTAGTTTTGAGCATTGTTGGTCTGTCAGCAACTGTATCTTATGTGGATTCTCCAATATAGAACTTGCTGTCTCTTTTTTCTGCAATTTTAGCATTAGTATAGGATTTAATGGTTATAGAGCTTCTTCTTGACAGGGATTACTATGGAAATGGGGTGAGGAAGATAAATTCCTTTTCAGGAATTGAAGAGATGAAGGAGAATTGAGTATCCTTTTCATGAGGCAGATGCTATTATCTCTCACATGCATGCTTTTTAAACCATGCACTGCTCTTCAGTTTGTCCTGGCAGCCTCAGATGTGTGGTTATCACAGCCGCCAGCAGCTCAGCCTCACACAGCTGGAGCCACTCTTCCAGCAAGATGGGGGAGAAAATTGGAAGGGTAAAAGTGCAAAAACTTGTGGGTTGAGATAGAGACAGTTTAATAAATAAAGCAAATGCTGCATGAGAAGCAAAGCAATGTCAGGAATACATTCACTGCTTCCCATTGGTGTATAAGTGTTCAGCCATTTCTACAGAAGCAGGGCTCCAACATGGGTAATTTACCTAGGAGCACCAACGCCAAGTGTCCCCTCTGGCCCTTCTTCCCCCTGCTTTATATGCTGAGCACAACCCCATATGGTATAGAATACTCCTTTGGTCACTTGGGGTCAACTCTCCCAGCCATGTCCCCTTTCCTGCTTTTTGTGTCCCCTTTCCCTTCTTGCTTCCCGCTTCCCAGCCTACACATTGCTGGGGCAGTATGAGGAACAAAGCCCACCTCAATGCTGGGCAAGCCCTGCTCAGCGGTAACTAAACACCCTGATTGCTAGCAGTACTTTTTCATCATAACTCCAAAACACAGACCACACAAATTACTATGAAGAACATTAACTCTGGCGAAAACAAGTAGAGTAGTCAAGAGATGGAGCTAGAGACTTGATCATGTGAAAGCTGCTATTATTTGTTTGACAGAAGCTTCTGCAGACACGACAAGCTTTGCTCTTGGTCACCTTGACACGACGACTGAGTCATTGCTGCACGATAACACAGACACAATGAAAATGTTCATGGTGCTTTAGTCACTGCTGAGAGCAAAAGACTGTTACTGAAAGAGAAATAAAGGAAAGAAAATTATGTGATAAGAAGTCAATAAATAAAAGAACCTTGAGACAACTACAAAGCAGAAAAAACCCCAAACCCACGACAATACCCCCAACAAAAATGGAAAAGAAATATTAAGAAATAGTAGATTAGAATCATAACGCCAAGCAAATGAAGCAAAGTATTTACTCCCAAGCTGGAGCCCAAAAAAATTAAACTAGGTTTTAACTGAGAGTTAACTGTGTGGGTACAAGTCTGTTATGCACACAAAGTCTATATTTTGGTTGTTTTTCACAGGAACATATTTACAGTGGAGATACCCTTGGCTGTTGAATAAAAGGGCTTCAAGTACAATCTGTATTAGCTGGCAAAATTACTTTGTTTCCATTAGGATGACAGTCAAATCACTGAGCATGCTAGCTAGGACTCTGGTGGAGGTTTCAGCTCCCATGAGGCTGATTTGGTTCTGGAGAATTAAATGGCAGCCAGAGGTAGAGTTGTCCACAGAGGGAAATGCACTTCTATGTTACTACCTCACCTCACCACCACGACGTCCTGTCCAAGGAGCCAGCATTTGCTTTGCTCTGAGTCATTGTTTTGGTGTGTGGAGGGACTTCCCCCAAACCTTGCACCTCACCATAGACCTCTACACTACAGGTTGTTTCTGCAAACCACAGCAGGACACAAAGGAAATATAGCCAGAGAGTGGCTGTGCGCCTCATCCAAGAGTTTAACAATTCTGTGACTTCTCACTATCATAGTTCCATAACCTCTCTTCATTTCCCCATTATGGGCAAAACAGTTCGTATCACCAAACGAGGCCAAAGCTTCTAGCTTAGATGATGTAAATCAGCCATGAACGTCCTCAAGGAGAGTGGAATTATACCAGTATAACCTCAGTCCAAGCAGCACACACCTGTTTAGTTTGATGGTGACTATTTACTTTTGAGCACACTGCAAACATCCCTTCCTTAAAAGCTCTGCTCCTCGCCTGGTGTTGATTCACACACCAACTGGCTGCTCTTTGAAGCTGCTGGCTGCTTGTTTCAAAGTTCATATTAGTCAAAGCATGGGAAGCATATCTCCCCACTGCTCACATTAGCGAATGCCATTTTTCTGGGACAATCCATGGTGACATTATAAACATGAGCATAACAGTTTATACATGTCACCAAAACTCCAAATGAAATAAAATAATCACAGTCTTCAGTTGCCAGGTTAGTCAAAGGTCCCCACCTCCCTTATCACTGAAGTGCACAGTTGTTGTTTGTTCATCTTTCTAAAGCCTTTTTTGTGAGTTTCTGCTTGAGTGATTTGGGTTTTTTGATTCCTTCAAAGAGGACTTAATCAGATATGGCAGACTATTGGAGACAAGCAAGGATAAGACATATTTTTTATCAATGCCCAAAACAGGCTTCAAGACCCTAGTAAAAGGATCGTACTTAAGCTCTGAAGAGCAACACAGTCTTTGGATCACAAAATCTTAAGAGGCTGGTGTTACAGGTGAGATTTTACATGAAAGACAACTTTTATTTTAAAAATTATATCCATGAGTATTTTCCTGTCAATTTACCCAGACAAATTGCCTCATCAAGGAACCAAATGAATGCTAAGGCAAATGGAGCACCAGAAGCACAGATTCAAGGTGGGAGCAACATTACTCCTTTGTGTGACAGCAATGTCCTAGATCCAAACAGCAACCTCATGAAATCTCAGGAACAGACAGGTGTTGCATGAGCAGTCAGACTCTCACCCTCCATCGCTTTGCAACTCACAGACATGCTGTGAGACTCGAAAATCAACACAGTGGCCACAGCCAACCTAATTTAAAGTCATTACTTGCAGACAAGTCTAGAAGATGGGGACAGGAAGGGCAAAGCACTGCGCTGAGCCAGGCACATCCAAAGGAGGGTAGAGATTCAGATTCAGGCCATGCCTGGTCTTTCCCACTCAATGCTGACTAAGGGAAGAGAAGGACTTGCCCTGCTCTGCTGGCTCCATATTTTAAGCCCTCTAGTCAGTGGCTAAGCTGGATATCAGACACAGCCTGCACTATGCACCCCATTTTTCTTCAACATTCCATTTTGAAGCAGTCTGAAGCAAAACTAAATTGTGCACTAGGTAGGATATGTGTAATTAGTGACTCAAGTTTCTTTGCATCTGTCTTTTGCACCCCACTTTCTGACAAATGACAAGTATTGTAATGTTCCTTAGTGCCTAGAAATTTCCTAATTAACATTATCACGCCTCTTAAAACAGATTAGTGTAATTACAAAGCTCCTGTTTAACTTGCAGTCACCTCAGTCATCAGTTAAAAAAAAGGAAAAAAATCAAATGCAAATGCTCTTTAATGTCCTCGGAAAAAAATTAAAACTCATTTTACCATTGCATCTGCTGGAAAGGGAAGCATGGAAAACAGTCTGAGATTTCTGAAAAATAGCCCAGTGAGAGTCAGACAACAGACAGACAAGCTGTAGCTGGTGCTTAGCATGGCCCTAGCTCTGCAAGAGCATTCATTTCCAAGGTCCTGCATGAGGTGTCCAGGTAGAGCTACCAAGACTTCTTCAAAATTAATTGTGAGCCATCAGCCTAAATAAAAGGGTTTTGCTCACCAGCTTTGTTGTCTGTCAGGCAAGGAAACACTCGTGCAAGCAGCTCTGCCAGCAATGCTGAAGAGAAGAAAATGTCCAGCATAGATGGACTGTAAGCTCTCCCACCATCAGCATTTGCTTTGAGTGTGTGTCCCAAGCTCAGGATGTGGAGCTGGGCTGGTCTGCTGCTCTCTGCTGCCCAACACCACGCTGGGCTTAGCAGGAAATTGCCATGGGCCCATGGCTCCTTCCAGGCTCTGTAGGGGAATCCAAGCAGGATACTAGAGGCCTGCCAATAGCACACACTAGGGAATTCTGCTCTGGGACCCTGAGAAGTGCCTGGTGGAAACCAGATAAGCAGGTCAGTCCTCAAGCAGGCTGATATAAATGCATGCTGCCTCCAGTCTTTGGGCTACTCTCCCACTATTCCAGACCTGCTGCCCCATGTCCAGCCTTCTCTATATTCGTAGGAATTCATGGTTGTCTCCCACTCTGCTTGCAGTGGTTGATGGAAAAAACCTCTCTATTTCCCTATGGAATTTGAGAGCTGGGATGATACAAGCATACTTATAGTGTTGTGCAAAAGGACAGGTAAGGGGTAATGCTTTCCTGTACTTATTTCCCTTACCTTTGAGTCATGAGCAAATTCCCAAGCAGCAGCTGATCTCCCTTTAAGCTGGAGGCTGCAGTCTATAAGCTGTGTGCTCATTTCACATCAGAGATGAGATCTTTACATCTGCAGGGACAGTTGATGTTCAGCACAGCAGAATGTATGAGGTTAAAAAAAGATATGGACAATATTTTCTAACCAGTGTTCAATTTTGCCCTCTTGTGTCAGATTCTTAGTCACACTAAAGCTAATCAGAGCACAACCCTCAGCAGATCAGACCCACAGCTCTGGCAGAGCCTGAGAGCTTGTGTGCAAGTTAGCCCAGTTGAGAGTCCTGCATCTATGAGCCAAAGCCACAAATTGTTTTCTAGCAGAAACTAGTTAAATGGGCATAAAACCATGGAAAGTTGCTGGATTCTTGACAGCAGAACAACACTGGAAAATCATGCAATGCTTCTTGCTTCTAGCTGCAGTGGGCAGAAACTGAAATATAGGAGATTCCATCTGAACATAGGAAGAACTATTTTACTGAGAGGCTGGCAGAGCACTGAAACAGAGAGGTTGTAGAGTCTCCTTCTCTGCAATGACTCAAAAGCCTTTTGGACACAATTCTGAGTAATGTGCTCTAGGGGGCCCTGCTTGAGCGTGGAGATTGAACCAGATGATCTCCAACCTTAGCCATTTTGTGATTCCTTCCAAACTTACCCATTCTATGATCATGTGCTTCATTATAACATTTAAGTTTTGAATTCCCCTATAAAAGAGATTAAAAAAGGTTGCATTTGAAAGGCTGAAGAAAGTCCTCTTCCTAAGTATTGATTTTTTAGGGCTGAAACTAATATACATTTCTGCAGTACCTAGGAAATTATTTGCATTTTCTCCCAAACACATTTCCCAGTAAAAAAAAGGAAACTGAAACTGCATGAACTCTGAAATCTCACAGGTAAAGGACAACAGGATGACATAGGGTCAGTGTTTTGATACTCTTGTTTGCTGTCAGTGAGGAGTTCTAGAATAAAGAGCTTAAGGGATGGTGTTGAACAGGAAAAACTTCACTGCAGTCTTCACAGATGAGTACACCAGCAGAAAGCTGGGTGAGGACATTTTTCTCCACTTTCCCCATGTTCAGGGACTGGTTTACTGATTAACCTGGAAAAGCTAACATCTGCAGTGCATCAGGGAGCAGACTGGAGACTGAGGTATCCTACAGAGACAGAAAAAATAAAATTAAAAACCCCAGGAGGGTTTGCCTTCAACTTCAACAGACTTTCTCTTCCTTCCTGCAGAGGAAAGATGTCCTGATTGAAACCCACCTGTGCTGTGGCCATGCTGCCCACTGACTGCCACTCACATCTCCTATGGACACCTTGAGTTACTTAGAGCTTTTCCTAATTGAAAGCCATGGTTGGAAATGCCGTTTCTTAAGTATTTAAAATGTCCTGGTGATTGTTTGTAGGGATGTACCATGACAACATTTTTCTCTGGTGATGGTGCCAGCTGAAGAGACCCTCGCTGTTTCTGGGGTGCTTCCTGAGCCAAGGCAAATGGAGAGAAAAATCTTTCTCTCCATGGAGGCAGCTCCCTGCCTTCCTGCCTTGGGTCCCTCACAGCTCAGGTGAAGCAGTCCCCATGGCATCACAAGTACCAGCAGGCATTGGAAAAAATGGGACCAAATGATGCTCTCACCTTGCTGAGGCTCAGTGGCACTGGACATCAAGCCCTGAGTTGAAGCACTGAAGATGTTTCTCTTGAACAGAATGAGATAAAAACCTCAATTGTGGCATTCCACAAAAAAAAAAAATCTAGATTTCATCTATATGATAGAAGGCAGAGTAGAAAAACCTCTATAATAATCTGCTTAATCTGTGGGATTTCTCCTCACAGCTGATAGCAACTACCACTGCTGGCTGATGAGACCCCACAAGGCATCAGGCACACCCTCACCACCTGGCAGGCTCTGATGGACTCTGAGGGGACAAGAGGCCACAGGTCCATCTGAAGGAACTGTCAGCATTGTCAACCCCTAAATACAGAGTAGCAATTATTTATTCCTACAACCCACAATATAAGGCTGTGGGTTGTAGGAAGGTGGCTGTCTGGGCAGCCAGTAATAACTCAGAGTCTATGAAGTGATAGGCAAAGAAGGAAAAAGAAGCAGAAGTGAAATAAATTTCTATCTCTGGCTCAGCTTCTGCACTTGAATAACTACACAGAGTGTCTACACACAACAGACGTGAAATGCTGAGTTACAGAAGAGTTGTTATGGGGCTCTGAGTAACATGGTCAAGGGGAAGCTGTTCCTGCCCATGGCAGGGGGTTGGAACCAGCCAGCCTGGCTCTTCCAAGGACCTTCCAACACTTCAGCAAGGTCCTTCCAACCCAAACTATTCTATGATTCTACTTCATCTGAGCTCTCAGTGACTGTTCTCATACAGATGTTTTTGCCTACTCTGATAATACAAAGTCAAACCAAGATCAGTACTGTAGATAATAATCTCAACTAATCCTGCAAATTGTTTTTGTCCATAAACAACAATATTGTAAATAAGTAAAAACCTATGAGAAGTCCTGAGGGAAATAAAAATGTATTACACTGAGGCAATTACATACACTTTCTATTAAGCAGACAAAGCCCACATGTTGTGGCTTCCTACACTCATTGCGCCAGCAGACACAAAAATATTACAATATTAGTTTGCAGGAAATACTTCAGGTAACTAAGTACATATTTCATCAGATTTTACTGCATCATTAAACACACTCATGTCCCATAACACACCCTGCCTATACAGGGAGGACTGTGGGAGCATGGCCTGGGTATTGCTGATTTCAGAGATGCAGCTCCTCAGGCAGTATCAGCCAAGCTATATCAGCTATGCTGATGGCAAGGAGAAATCCAACTCCACTGTTCTTCCCCATGGCCATGTGTGCCCCCTTCCACACTTAGGCCAACAGCTAGACTACAATCAGCCTGATCAGGGTCCTCTCTGAAGAATAATCCCAATTAAATCAAAAGACAAAGAAACGTAATTCCAACACAAAGAAGCATTATACTACACAGTCACATGGACACAGCCACTTAAAGTTTTTCCAGGGAGCTGAGTGTTTACAGACATCACTGAAGGCCTAGACCAGTGCCATGGATTTCCCTAAAGAATGTATCAGATCTGCTGTTGCTGGGTGGATGTGTCTGATGCCCATGTGGCATTAGGCATCTGACAGCTGTGCCAAGCCCCTCATGTCTAGGAGCTCTTGAAAGGGGATCTCACTCTTTCACCTCCTCATGGGGTTGAAGGGGCTGAAAAATACTCTCCCAAAAGTGATTCACCTCAGCTGTCTTGGGCTGTTCCCAGGCAGATCAGAGCCAGTGCAGTTATAGTCTCTTGTAGAGGGAGAAAACAAATAGCTCCTTCTCAAACCAACAGAACAAAATGACCTCAAGAAAAGGGGAAGGGAAAGCCCCTGTGCAAACACCTGAAAATGGGACGGTCCACTGAATCACAGGATAGCCACAAATGGGAGAAGGGAATTGTTTCTGAGGCTTCCACAAACATAAAATGTGAAAAAGGGGGTGGACAGAAGAATGTAACTGTTGGAAAAATTAGGGTTGGCATCAACACATGACCCATAGCTATCCATTACTGCTCCAAAGCTACAACTAAAGTAAATAAAAGAACAGAGTATCAGTCTCACCCACAGACACCCAAGCAGCTCTACAATACTATTAAGGTCTACCCAGAAAACGACCATATTTAAAAAACAGCCACATGCAACAACCCCAAGGAGTACAGGAGCAGGACTGGGAAGTTTTCCAAGCAAACAGAAACCCCCCATTTTGACCTGCAGGTGGGTATCCCCATGCCAAGGGAATTCCCTGTTGCTGCCAACTTCTTGGCAGCTGGGCAAGCTCACAGCCTTGGGAGCCCAGTTCACAAACCCACAGTAAAACCATTGGCTCCACATTCTTATCTCCCAGTAGGAGACCCCAGCTCTGGTCCTGGGAAGCACTGCCACCAGCCAGCCATCAGCCAGGAGTCCTGCTGCTCCAGGGACCTGTGCACAAGAATTCTCAGTTTTCCTTCACTCTGAGAACATGGGGCTGAAAAATGCACCCTGCCAAATGGATATCCACCCAGCAGCAAATGCAGAATCCAGAGAGGACAGTTCTGGGACCTTCTTCAGGCTATCACCTGCTACTGGGCTGTTCCTAGTAAAAGAGACCAGCTAGTTGCAAGCCTTTTAAGCACAATTTATATCAATACTTTCCATCATGACAAAGTGGTTTGCCTCATATGCAGAGAAAGTCAAGTATGCTGGTTATCTTTCCATGCCTTCTAAACAAAAAACAGAGAAAAGGTAAAGGGTTTAATCAACCTCCAATTAATTTTTATTGGTAGCAGATGCTTCAAATTGCTAGCTCTTAGGGGCTGCTTCAGTCTCTCTTTCGCAGTTGCCTAAATCCATTGTCAGCATGACAGAAACACAGATGACAAAAACCAGGGCTGCTCTAGCAGAGAACAGAACAGCTCTGCCCAGTTCCTGCTCAGCAAGGACTGCTTGGAGAGGGAGCCAGGGTGGGATTCACGCTGAACTGTGGGATGAGGGGGGAGCAGAGCCAGCAGCAAGCAGGTGCTGGAGTGGGGCTCTTCAGAGGACCCAGGAGAGAGGCTGAATCCAGTGCCACTCTCCCCAGGCCCTGCTGCTGCTGGTGCTGCGCGCTGGCACTTACCTTGTGTGTGCTGTACCAGGGCCCGGACAGGGGCCCGCTCCCGGATCCTGCTCCCCCAAAGGATGCATTCCAAGGTGCCTGGGAGGATGTCCATGGCCCTGCCCTCAGGCCCCAGCCACTGTTCATGCCGTGCAATGTCACACCAGTGGGGAGGGGTGGCTCTGAGGAGAGGTGACCAGGACGTGGCACTCTCTTCCTGAGGTGAGCAAGGCTCCTCACATCCTCTGCACGCAGGTGCACAGCCAGGGCTCAATCGCTGGTGTGCACCAGGACACCCTTAGCTGGAGAGCACTTGGAGCACAGGAGAGGAAGGGGAGCTTGACAGAAGGTTTTGCTGCTCCTTCCCAGGGCATTCAGGTGCCTTTTTTTTGGTCTCTGACTTCCCCAATGCCCCACCCTCCTCTGAAGAGGCAGCCTGGGAATTTAACTCCTTCAAATCACTGCCTAAACCTAATGGTTAAGTATTAATTCCTCACTGCTAGATTGCAAAACTTAGAAGTTTTTGTTCCCAAAGGCAGATAGTCACTTACATAAATTCTTACTTATGTCCTTTATTTTTCCTCTTCTAATTATTTCCTGAATAGTTTCTTTTGAGAGACTTCAGGCAATGTGTTCATTCCTGGTCTGTGGCTTTATTAATTCATTCTTTTAGTTTTGATTTGATAATTTGTTTCTTCTGGGGAAAACAATGAATAAACAAGCTCATTAAAGGGAGTATAAAGCAGGCAAGGTACAAGCTTGGCAGAATTACATAGGAGACAGAAGTAGGCCTCTCCAGAGAAGCATAGAAAGAAATATTAGGACACCACATCTTCAGGCTATTGACAATACAACTGCATGCAATCCAGAAAGCTCACACTGTACCTTGAAGGAACCAACTTGCATTAATTCATTCCTTCGCTTAGCTGGGTTTGAAACCCAAAGTCCTGACAGTTATTGCAGCAGACAAGGGTCAGTGGGCAATTATTCTGCTCCCTGCTACATTGGTTTTCTCCTACTCTTAAGAAGAACTGGCATTGATTGCTTAGTCCCAGTAGTGCTACCATCAGCAAGATGCACTGAGAGAGGACGAGTCAGCATGCAGGATAGCAGGCTGGGAGCTGAGCTTCCAGCAGGCAAGGAGAAATGATCCCTAATAGAAATGAGCAGCAGCAAAGCTGACTGCTAGTATGATTAATTTGGTCAAAAATAGAAGAAACACACAATTACAGGAAAGAAACTGTGGCTAAATTAATACTTTCCAACTTGAACGCATAATATCTTAGCCACAAGGATTTATTTGAATCCAGACAGAAGGGGATTTAGAAAAGCCAGAAGTGGCAAGGTAATTCTTCAGTTAGATGATGGTATAACACCCCAAAATACAAAATCTTGTCTTATAACAATAAATGTTTTGTTCATGCATGTGGCCTAACTTGAAATACCAGTTTCTGTGATCTCAGCTCCTGTGAGTCCTTTGTAAATATTGGAATTAGCTGCAGCCATGTATATATAGGTATGATGGAAAAAAACAGCTCCACTATTTCATGGCTGTGTAAATTGCTGCAGATTATTTTTACAGTGTTGTGTAATTATTCTCTGCAGTCTAAGCTGACATTATAGAAAAAAATTCTAGGCAATCTTGGTTATGGCTGCAAAATAACCAGTGCAGTGAAACTGGAGTGTAAACTGCTGCAATGATATTTGCCCTGTCTAGAGAGAGTTGAAACAATAGCCCAGAGGGAAGTGTGAAAGGACCCATTCTTCTAACTGCAGTGCTAAACTAGAAGTCTGCTGACAATTTAAGTGTCAACATCAGCTACTTCAAAATCATTTGAGCAGAAACACCAGGCTAATGCTCTTATTTGTCATGCTCAATTTGCACTTGCTGTATAGCAGATCCTGGGATGAAGAGGAAAAGCAGCAACGATTGTCAAAGGTTGCTGAGCTGAGGAAAGTTCTCCCATTCCTCACCCTTCCTCGCACATTCACCTCTGCCCCAGCTCAAAATAGGGAGCAAAGAAGTTGATTCTCCCCCAGGCTGGAGAAATTGTCTTCGGTAGCCAAAAGCCACAGTGGTCCCTATCAGCCTGCCAATGACTTTTTCAGTATGGTTCTCTGTTGCCAAAAATGCCCAGATTGGTAGGAGATTGAAAAGGAGTGTAAGGGGAGTGGGAGGAGAGGAGCAGCCCAAAATATCTCCTGGGGACAGTTGCTGTTGTTTTGCTTCATTCTTGTTGGTTCACTGCCTAAAATACAAATATGACTGTGGTTTTCTCTTGCATAAGAAAGCTATTGGAACAGGTTTTCTGTAATGCTGTCTACATGGAGCCCTTGTTGAATTGCTTTTAAAGTTGATCTAACAGTGACAGATCATTGTTCCACAGTTGGTTCCAGACATACCAACACACTCTAAACATGCCAGGAGCATCCTTTATTTATTGAAGATCTCTGATTGTTTTGCATATAAAACCATTATTCAGTTATTCTGATTAATTTAACTTTACATCTTAAACCAGCCCTATCAAAATTTTAAAGAATATTTTAAAAACTATTTCTGCTCAGTTACTACCCTTCATTAGGAAAAACAACTAACTGTGTGCCAAAGTCCCTATATTTGTGCATTTCTATTTTCATGCTAAAAGGGATGCTGAAGTGTTTGGCATAAAGGTATTAAGTCCTTAGGACTGGATCCTGAAATATCCTGAGGAAATGTCCCATGAAGTGGAAGCAGAAGATGGGATCTGCAAGATGTTTTAACTGAGAACATTACTCCCAGTTTTCAGTGGCACACAGCTGTGCCAAAAGTTTGTTCCCAAAGTCAAGTTCCGTTTGAGGATCCTTCAAATCAGAGGTGTCTTCTGCCAGCTGGGCCAGCAGGATAGACTACAGCCACTTCAAAAACATGGAAATATAAGGCATTTTCAGTGGGTACAACATTAGTAAGGTCACTTCACTGGGGATATGTGCAGAACGCACCATGTACAAATTTCTGTCTGTGTATCTTTGGTTGTTGTATTTGTTGTACTGTGAGGTAGCTCAAAAAAATACCCCAAGAAAAGTATCTTCAGAAAGGTGACCTGACTTGGTGTTGCTGGATCTGTCTGTTTTTACACATGGGCAAAGGCAACAGACGAGCAGATTTGTGTGTCTGTGGTGGCTGACCACGTCAGTATCAGGACAGGACTGTTTCTCCCTGTGAGCAGCACCTCACTCCCTTGGAGTAGCACAAGGCAGCACCTGTGAAGATGGAGTAGACACTTCTTGAGTTGATTTGCTGAGAAATTTCAAGGCTGGTTAAAGAGAGTAAGCTGCAGGTGCCCGTGTTTGACTCCTCTCATTCTATTGCCCGACATTTTGGGGTAGAAGAGAAAGGACTTCACAGCCTGAGAGATTACATCCACCCTCTCTTGTGCATCCCATCAAGTTTTTAACATCTTGGGATATTTCTGAGCATTGGAGATACAAGAGATTGTTTTGGGTGTTAATTGCATGGATTCCCTCACTTGCATGTTGCATTTCTATCTGATATTCTTGGGCCAAGCATCAGTTGCTGTTAATAACAGATAATGTTCCTCTGTTTGGTCATGAGGATTTGGAGACTGTAATGGATGCTTTGTCAGCTTCAGGTTCAGATGCTGTGGGACATTGCCTGATCTGTGTGTGTCCCTGAACTCTGGCTTGTGTGACATTGGGACCTCATAAACCAACAGAGCAGGCAGGTTCCTACCCCTGGTTGCTTTAGCCTCTGGAAGTCATCCATGAAGAGCTTGACCTGGTGCCCCTGCATTTGGGACATTCAATGCTCTTGGGTGTCTGAAGAGGAAAGAAGAGAGCTTTTCACGTGTGCTTGCCCATGCCCTATCACTTCTCTGAGCTTACACTTTGCCACTTTAGATGAGCCACACTCTCAGCTGAGAAGAGGAATCCCTGTCCTTGACTACTCGGCTCTGGCCACAGTTACTGAGATTTCCTGGGGCAGAAAATTAAAGAGTCAATGGTTTCCTTCTCTGCCAAATGGTTTCCTTCTCCCTTTGTCCAGGGTACTTAGGTGTTCCTGTGAGGATAGAGCCCGGGTGATGGGAAGTTCAGTGTTGGGACAGATGGTTCCAGCAGGGTGGTGCAGGAGAGAGCTGAAGACCTTGCTTTTACCCAGCTGCTAGTGCCAGATGAGTGCCAAAAGTGCTGAGCTTGAGCAGGGTGATCAGACGTGTTTCTGAGCTAAATGTCTACAAGCAGGCTCTTGCTGGTCACTCACTATGTGTAAGGCTGTACCTCTGGGCTGGAGATCTGGTTGCAGGCAGGGAATACTGTGAAATGGATAGTGCAGGACAATCTGTGGAAGATGTGTACCAACAGTCAGTTGATTTTTATAAGCAGTCTTTATCTCCCTTCCCCCAGCAGCTTTACAAGACCATGCTGCAAGTGTGTACTGCTTCATATGCTAGCAATTACAGTCCTTTGGAAAGTTGCTTTCCATCTTGAAGTCTACAAATGTACAAAAAAATAGAAGTTCTGGAATCAAGATGTACGTTACAGACCTTGGAGAAGGATTTTGTCCTTCCTTTCTGCATGGTGGATCAGTGAGAGATTTGTAGACTTCGGATGTTTTCATTTTTGCCTTTTAGACCCTACCAATTTAGGCTTAATCCTGATCCTTTTAAAATCAATGTCAAAGTTCCCACTGACTTCAAAAGAGACAGCCTCAGCTTTCAAATACTTTAAAGAATAATTTTAAGCAAACAAGCCCAAAATGGATAAGAACTACATTTTCTCTCTCTATTAGGCATGCAACTTATTTTCTCCAAATGTAAACGTTACCTGGAGAACTAAGCAGTGATGTGGTTTTTATTATTTCTGTAGGACGCTACAGTACCCAAAGTATATTCCATACATACTTCTTCATTTAGGAGCCAAACATAGCTATGTAAAGTGAGCAGCTTGTTTACAGTAGGCCCTTATGTCTTGCTATCAAATTAGTGGCAAATCAGGACTGTAGTAAACAGAGGTCAAAGATCAAACACACAATTTCACATAAAATTCCAGACCATGTACACAAAATTTAAAATGCAAAATCTTCAAATCATAAGACCATCAACTGCTCTTAAAACTAATCAAAAGCAGGATAAGGACTGAAGGAAATGAAATTTAAACATGATTTTAATCCAGCTTTTAATGGAACAGCTACATCATGGGTATCTTTTAACTATGACAGCTGATTCCAGGCTACTTATTGCATACCCTGAAACAAGGTTTTGCTACATCTCTCTGGCTATTCATACACGCTGTTTTGTTTCTTTCTTTCCAATTTGAAATAAAATAAATTTCAGAAGTGTTACCACCTAAGATTTTACAGTGGTTCTCTTCCTGCTAAAACCCATGGTAGTTTTGCACCCCTTTTTTTTTAGTGCTTTGTTTCTCTGTGCTCAGAAGAGGGAATGACAAGATGCCATGTTCTCCATTTTGTGACTGCATTTGAGCACAGACAGGTGCCTTGGCTGATGATCCCTGGGCTGACGGTCCCTTCCTCATCTGGAGGTCAGTGCTCACATACATGTCCCACAACAGCTCCAGGACATGCCAGTCCCAAACTAATGTGTTACAGTAAACCCCAGTCTGAAGTGGTCTGGGAGGAATGCTTTTCTGCAGCCAGCTAAGGGAAAGTAAGGATGCTGACTCCTTAAAACTGAAACATATTTGTTTAATGAAGATTTTGTTGCTGAATGCCACCAGATGTCAGCATACACTATATGATTAAAAGCAAGTGTCTGAGACCTCTGAGAAGTGAGCAGTTACAAAAATGCCTTTTGCCTCATGGAAATGATGTACCATATCAGCTTTGCTGGGGCAAGAATTATGGCAGGGATTAGGTGGAAGAAATTGCCTGTGAGGTTTTGCTCAAATATCTGCTTACTTCCGCCCTTGGAACGTGCCCATCTGCTCTGCCTTCAATTCTTCTCCCCATCCAGAGGTCTGTGAGGGGCCTGCTTTGGCCCTGTCCTCAACCTATAGCTTAATGGGGTTTCTTAGCATGGACCTGAAGACCTGCATCTTCCTCCAATCCAGGACAAGAGGGGAGAGAAGAACTTGCTGTGGAACCAGAACCCTGCTTTTCATATATGTAGTTAGGGAAGATACACCCCTACCCCAAATACTGCAGCAGTATCTGCTCTGGCTATGAATGAACATGAGAACTCATCAAGGAGGTGGGCACAGAGAGTGGTTTTCGATGACTTAGGGAAACAATATGAACAGCGGGAAAATTGTGATGCGATTTTTTAATTCTCTGACATACTCCTTCCCACTGTGGAAAATGCCAGAAGGCCAAAGCTGTTCTTTGGATGACCCAGTTTAATATCTGCACAAATTTTCTACTTTAATATAGGTATCTGAGGGTTGCATTTTTTCCTATTGAAATCAATGGCACAGCTCTTCAGAGTAAGGTAACCTGCTGCAAGGCTTCTTCCCCACTTCTTATTACCTTCTGTCCTATGGCAGGACCTGTACTACAACCAAACATGCCCAATTCACAACCCTGATGGCTTGATCCTTTAAGTTCTGTACATGCATTCCTCTTCCTCCAGTCATAGGCACCATTTAAAACAGCTAAAGCAACAAGGCCCCTTCAAAACAGCTTTCCCTAATGAGCATGTACAGAGCTGAAACCATTATTCATTATTCTGCCACTGTAAGTTCGGCCCTAGGTCTGCCATTATCCACACACATCCCAATAAGTCACAAAACACTGATCTATCAGAAAGTCCAAGTAAGAAAGTCAGAACCCAAGGGACAACTCAGCAAAATGACATTCCTTTGGTGCTGTGAGTCAAAAAGCCATACATCTGAGTGTCCCAAAACATGTCCTCTTTTTCTGACTTGGAGTCTCAATTTAGTTTTGAGGATTTTACTGTATTTGGCTGACTTTCTGGGTGTACAGCAGCTTTAGTTGAAGGTCCAGTACAACAGCTCCAAGTGCACTGGCATCCCTCCAGACTTCACAGCCGTGACTACTGTGCTGCAGCAGATAAATTCTGCTGGAGGCACGTGCTGTTGTCACCACACACCAACAGAGCAGATCTGACGCTTTGAGGCAACTTCAGAGGTTGCACATTCGTAGAGAAGACACAAAAAGCACAGTGCTTCTGGACACTATCAACGCCATTGCCTGCTTGCTGTTCAGCTGCTTTGTTCCAGCTCAGCAAATGTGGCGCTTCCCAGGAGCACCAGATGGACATTCCACACCAGAGGCACGTGTATGCAGATGGTCTGTGTAGCAAGCTCACTGCAGGTGTGAATGCAGTAACATCACTGAAACTCATGCAATCCAAGGGCAAAAGTCCATCAGCTCTTTCAGTTTGATCCATGGCATGAGCTGGATCAGTCTGAGGATGGCCCTGCTTCAACAGAGTCTCAAAAGAAGGGCATGTCCTGCCTATGTCTTATGTAAGGCAGTAAGGGTAGGGGACAAGTAGTGGAGAGACTGCCTGGGGAGTGCCTGAGTGCCTGTTTAACCTGACTCTATCCACGGTTCAGGAAATCCCCCCTCTTTGGAGGGAATAAGGCAGGCACCTTGTTTCAAACCGCTGGAATATCCTTAAACAGGATTTGGGTGCCTACGTGCCTTTGAAAAGCTGACCTGTGCCTCAGAAACCTTATTCCACTGAATAGCCCACTGACTTCAGAGGAAGGAAACTGCATATTATAAAATCTGTATTCCAAAACCACACTGAAACTAGCCCTGGAGCCAGATACTTTATGTATTACAGCCTTGACAACACTTACATATGGTGGCAGTGAACTGAAACAGAGTATGATAGGGTCTGATCTGGATTGAATCTGTTTTAAAAAAATAGTGATTTAAAAATAAAAATTATGGTATTTTGGTAAATCCATAAAATCCCTGCAATATTAAACATAAAAAGTAAAATAACCTGAGGCAACCTCCGGGAAAACTGGACTGAGAACACACTGGTTTCTTCCCTCCAAGAAATAAATTGTTAACATGAATATCACATATGTCTGTGAGTGTGCTGGAAGCAGGGGAAGAGCTGAACTATGTTTAATAACCAGTCAATTGATATCACAAACCTTGTATATACACAATATTCCTTGTTAAAATATTTAAAAATTGGAAACCAGCTTTCTTCACATTACGAAGGACAAAACCCTTTTATGCCTCTGCATTTTAAATTAAGATCCAATAGGTTTATTTCCATAAGAGTTCTGTTTTCACAAATTAATTATTTTGTGTTCTAAGGACAGATAAGATATTCTGATTAAAACTAGCTTTTATAAATACCAAAGATCAAAGTCCCTTTTTTTTTTTTTGCTGTAACTACAGCAATACTCACTGTAGTGTTTTGGAAATGCTGCTTTCATCCTTGTAAAACCATTCAAGCAAGAAAAGGACATACAGATCTTCAGAGATGGAGATAACATTTGGAATTATTTGGAGAGAACAACAGTAAATAATAATAAATCAAGAACATGGTGATAGACTTCTTTTGCAGGGAACATCTTCAATGAGGTATATTGACACAGATGTTTCCTGAAAGAGCAAGTAGAGATCCCTGAAGCATTTGCTGCAGAAGTGCAGATGTTTGCTTTGGTGAGGAATACTAGCACCATGAAAGTAAACAGGATTTTGCAAGGGTATGTCCTGGGGGTGTATTACATTTTCTTCAGGCAAATGATGGATTTTAAGTACCTCACTGAAGAGGAACCTTCCATTGTTAGTGGAGAAAAATACTTTTGACTGTGATGTGGGTTGACACAGACCATTTTGTTAGAATAGGTATTCAAGAAAATAGAATACAAATTATATATATATATAATATGTATATTTTATATTTTATATATATATAAAATATAAAAAAAACCCTCCATTATGGATGTTTCATGAGTTTTAACTTTCTTTGGAGTAGGTATTGATTTTCTTGCCAGAAATTTGGTTCCTTGTCTAGAGTCTGCAGAACATTCCTTTCTGTATTTATTGTATATTTACCATATTATTATAATTTTAAGATTAATAGAATTTTTTAACCTCTGACTGAATGACACTGTGCCATTTTCAACTTAGACATGAGGAACTGATCTTTCATATGAAAATATCTTTTTTATCATTAAGAAGCCATTTGTGATGCAGAGTTTACAGACTGTTTATGATAGTTTTGAACATGATGGAAAGAAAAATAAGAGCAGTTGAAATTGAAATCAAGCTATACCAGACAAGGAAACATATTATATAAGGAAAAGATTTACAGGATTTCAATCAAGAGTGGCTTATGTGTGTAGCATACGGGGAGGTTTTGGTGCTGCGGATCCTCCAATTCCTCATCCAGTTCTTGCACATGTGGAATAAATGGATTCCCCCCAAATCTTGAGCCTGCAAGGTTTTCCTTTGCCCTGTAATATAATCTGCTAAGTGGAATAGGTTTTGTGAGTTTCTCTCAAAGGTTGGTGATCAAATCCCAGATGAACGTGTGGGTGGGGAGAGACCATTTTCAGTCCATAGTAGAACAGGCTTTTTCAACTATTAGTAGAGTTTCATGCAGAAACCTACTCATCTCTTTATAAATCAAATGCAGCAATTCCTGTTATTTTAATAAGCACAACATGGATATCTGTTATATATACCTGATCTATATAACCATGGCAATAAGTGCACAGATATCTCCACTTATTGCCATGGTTATATAGATCAGGTTTGTATCTGGTTTGCTAGCTCAGGACATGCTAACAGCAATGCATGACAGAAACCGTGGAGATTGCCTTTATAAATAGCTCAAATCCACACAGGAACTGTAAGCCAGGGGGAGTTCGTGGCTTTGACATTTTGAGGAGGTTTTATTTTTTCCTTTTTTCCTAGAGGGTGATTTTAATTCTCTGAGAAATAGTATATTGGAGTTTGCAGTGTATAACAGGCTTTCCATAACTCTTTACATTGAATGCAAGCTGTGTTTGTCATTTCTGTAAAGTCTTGTCTCAGCCCCTTGTCTTTTCTATTTTTATGCTATATCAGGATGAATCTTTTGCAAGTATACATCCCCCTTTCCCCCTCTATCCTGGGATATGGGAACGGCAAAGTAGAGATTATGCCCTTAAGCCTGAACATGGCTTCTGAGCCATCCTTTATATATTACAGCATTATATGTAATCCCATCCTTCTGGGACAGCATTTTTATTTAGCCTTGAGGTTGCTAATTTTGAAACTCCAAGTGTAGACAAAGACTACTGAAGAGAAGAAGAAAAAACCAATTCTAATTGCTAGTGAAAAGTATTGCATGGTTAGACAAGAAAACCCAGTGGCCAAGCAGGCACCAAAGCAGTGTCACAAGTCTTATTTTCCTAGTCAAAATATGGATGTACATCGCTGGTGGCAAGAGGGAAGGGGATGTGGGGCACACTGTGTTTCAGCTGGCACTGCTGCGTGGCAGGTTCTGCTGCTGGGGAGGCTGCCTGGGGTGCTGCAGAGCTGAGGGTGCAGGATGGGGGTCGGGCACAGCCTGCTGGGTGGGATCTGACTGGGTCTGTAGCGCTGCACAAACCTTCAGGTACAGCTGGTCTAAAATAACCTTGAGCTATTTGTGTCTTGCATGTCCTCAGATGCGGATTTCCTACCACTAGCACTCATAGCAATGGTAAAGCTGCTTGTAAAATGGATTTCTTTTTTTGCAATCATGTTTTTTGTTTGTTTTTAAAATTAAACCTAATAAAAAGCAGAACTCAGTCTCAGGGTTCCAAATTAACATTTGAACACTGGCCAGGAAAGCACATCTTCCTACAAAAAAGAGAAAGAATAATGAAGAAAAGTAAACATCTAATTTGAAAAATGCCAAAGAAAAATATATTTGCCAGTCATTTTAGCTTTTGTAGGTGAACCATCAGCCTCAGGTATGGGTTGCAAGTATTCCCTGTGTGTGGGTTTAAATAGCATGTTGCAAGTATCAAGCTTTTGCAATAAATTAGTTAAATGCCTGTTGATCTATTATATGTTATCTGAAGTTGTAACCTCCATATTTTCCAGAAAGAAAGGTGCACTTGGTGTTTGTTATTGTTAAACATTTGCAGTCTGGCAACACCGATTAAGACTCCACTGTATAAACATGGCAAAATAATAATTCTTTTCCCTAATAATGATTTTGACATGAAGGCCAAGAGCAACTTCTCTTTGCTCTGAGCAGTTTAATTCAGTGCTCCAAGGCATTGAAAGCAGCTACTTCAGAATCATGTGAGCTCTCTGTGTGCAGTCTCATCATAAGCAGTTTTTTTATTTAGGATTCCCCATGTGTAGCACACTGTCTTGTGATGCATGCTTATTTTCCAAGACATGCTGATGCTGCTGAATTGTCAGAGAGAAATTCCTTCCTTTGCAAATGTAGTGTTGTCTTTGAAGTGGTTCAGTCTGAGCTGCTTCTCAGTAAAATTATGTGTGATAATCACCACAAGAGAATTGAAAGGGAGGTGTTTTTAAATTAAGTAGAGAAAACTCCCAAAGGGATGGCTCAAGTATTGTAGCCCTACAAGACCTAAACTCTTACTCACAGTTTATGCTTCCTCTTTATTCAGAGGAGATTAATCATCGACAAAAACTTTGAATTTACTAGAGGTTTCATAGCAAAGTTTTTTAGAAGAGGAGTGATTTTGCTTGTTTTTGAGACTGCTAAAAAAGAAAGCATGATCTCCTTTTTATAGGCTGTTAAAATCAGAAGCAAAACCACCAACCAAACCAAAAGCTTGTTGGCACTTAGAAGCAGCAAGAGCATGCCTGCACCATGCCACTGGAATGATGCTGAGGCTGGGGCTCAGCCCTGTCCTGGCTGCAGCTGAGTCACCCACTGCCCAAGGAGCTGCAAACAAGAGCAAGATCAGCCCAGCCTGATGATGCTTGGCCTCCCCACAGCTGTCTGCCAGGCCTTGCTTATGGCAGGAAGTGACACTGTGCTAGTAGTCACCCGGAGTCTCCAGCAACATGTTCTAACATGATGTAATTTCCCAGTGAAAACTATCCCACCGATGCCTCTTTCCAGTTTCAAGACCAACAAACAACATTCATGTTGGGCTCAGTCCTAAGTGTTGCAAGAGCATCCAAAGATGCCAGCACAAGGAAGGGGCAAGCTCTTTTCTCATGTGCTTCAAATTCTATTTGATGCCACAGTAAAATGCCAGGTAAAACTTCACATCTGTTCTGCATCTGCATTAATTATGGCAGCTTTAAATGGATTTCATTTGGCCAGTGCACTTGTCAGATTCAAGGTTGCAGCCTGCCTTTCTGGGGGCAGCTGTTGTTGCTGGCCTCCCCTCTGTAAGCACCCAAGGGGACATAAGCACCCCTGTCCTTCCAAGCAGGCAAACCCAAATCCTACTGTATGACTTAAGCCAGTTAAAATTGCTGGCCTGAGCCAATCCCCAGGTCAGGCTCCAAAGCACATTCAGCTGCATCCCCAGGAGCAAGCCACAGGGATGGAGGACATGAGCAGGTGCTGCTTCTCTTCCATCAACACAGCTGATCCTAAATAGGATGTCTGTCCCTGCAGAGGATGGGAAATTCCCACTAAATACTCTCCAAGGGTGAGCAGGGACTTTAGCTGCCACCTTCACCTAGGTAGTGTAGGCACTTACACATGTTACTTTATGAGTCACTTTATGATTTATGAGGTGTACACCAACAAATACTGACATTCCTCCAACTCTTTAGCTGACCTGTGTGTTTAATGATTTCCCACAGGCTAAAGCAGATACTTCAAAATCACAAGATCTCAGCTTTACAAAAATTTGAACATTTACATGTGACAAAGAATCATCTAAGGACAGTGTGGTGGGGGACAGAGAAGCCAAAGCAGGGGAGCATGGAAGGAACAGGGAAAATCACCTAGATGTACTCAGCATCCTGCCATGTGGGGGCATTCAGCAGGAGGAAAAAGATATTGTGGCAACAACAATAATAATACTTTGCAACCAGTATGGTGCAAGGTTAAAGCAAGAACTGACCTCACCCTGTCCATAGGGAGACTAAGAGATTATCTGATCTGCTTGGTCTCATTTGTGATTTTTTTTTCCCCTTACATAAAATTTAATTGACTACAACTGATTTAGACCTGAACAAAAAAAAGCCAAAGTTGTTGCAATTACTTACTCCTCAAAAGAAAAACGAGAATCTAGAGTTAAGAACCTGGTTTAGGATTTTTTTCTTCTCTCCTAGGTAATTGATAGGAAGCCCACATTTTGTGTCAGAACAATAGCACAGTAATATAGCAATAAATATTTGTAGAACTGAGCCTTTTCATAAACCCCTTCCAAGCTAGGTGGCTCGCTGAACACATTCTCAGCACATAAGAGATTAATTTATCCTTCCTTTTTCTTTTAGAGTTGGCAAGCAAAGGCACCACAGCCTGAAGTCCGTACCTCTAGAGACAGCATGGTCTTGGAACACAGCCGTGATTTTAGCTGAAGAATTTAGGAAACATAAATTCCATAGCATTTGATACCACAACTCCTACATTTGGACTTTTTACATTTTGCAGCTAGGAGGGGCAATATATTTGTGTTTATGGTGGAAACACAGCAAACCTGGACCCAGAAAGGGGTGCTGTAAGAAAGGCTGGTGGTTGTATTTCAGCACTCTCCTACCCACAACTGCAAGTAAAATGTATTTCCTTTATAACTTATATGAATTCAGCATCTCTTTGCCAGGCTGCAAGCATTGCTGCAGTCTTGTGGGTCTTGCCTGGTGCCCTGAGCTCGCTCCCCGCACTGCTCACTGGCAGCAGGGAAAGCCAGGTGCAGGTGTCTCCATCACCTGCAGTGCTGCTCTGCAGGGCTGTGGGCTCCACAGCCTCAGGTGATGTTTCCCCCTCCAATCCACTTTGATACTTCAGAGCTGACAGCAATGATCTCTCTTCAGCTGGTATCAGCAGGAGAGAAGGTAAATACACACAGAGTGAAAATCACTCACCTGCAAAATCTTAAGTGCTTGAATTAGATTTAACTCTGCAGAGGAGTTTCCTCTGCAAATAGTGTCTCTCTTCAGGCAGCCAATACTGGTTTGACACCATCACATCTGACCACACAGCCACAGCTCACTTAGATCAGCCAGTCATATTGCCATGAACTTGCTTCTCTCTAGAGTCACTTAACAGTCTTTACAGGACTAATATTGTAATCAAACCCAGAGAAATTAATAGAACGTAAAATATTTTCTCTATTTTGTCGTTAAAGCATAATGACAAGGACAAAATGTGCCACTGCTTGCAATATAACTGGATTTAATACTGAGATTCTTTTGGGGCTTGATGGAAGCTTTTATTTTAATCAAATAGCATCCTTGGAAAAGTGGGTGTTATTTGCTCAGTGGCTCTAAGTGGCATATTTATATTGAGATCTTTGTCTTGTTTGCAGAATTACCACCAATTTCTTATAGGTTGCAAAGGAGAGAGTAGCAACCCATGTGTCCCACTGATCTTCTCCAAATTCATCTGTGTGCCTGCGGAGACATCATTAAAAATGCATGGTGCTGGAGGCTGCAGTGCCCAGGAACAAGCATGCACACCAAAGCCAGCAAAAGCTGCCTCTGAGTTAAACCAGTGAATTGTATTTATTTTCTTTTATTGCTTACTCATTTACTAAGAGAGAGAACATTTGTCACTTGCTCAGTTTTTCCAGCGCTGCTCCGTCTCTCCCTCTCTCTGCCGGTCTGTGTAGGACATACACGCTATCTCCTACACCCACTGAACTCCCAAGGTCTCTGAAATGCCTACGCCCTGCACAGCCACGAGAATGTTTTGGGGTTTTTTTAAACTATAGCAGATGCAGAGCCCCACCACACAAAGTGGGGGAGGCAGAGGACACCCAGTCCCCGGGGAGCAGAGGAAGCTGTAGGCAGTGCCTCCCGTGTCTCCCTCCTGCTGCTCTAAAAGCTGGGTTTGCCTTGATCTGTGGAAGGATATTTGAAATGCTGACACTATAAACAAGTCTGAGGGAGTCAGGATCAATAACACCACTAAAAGGAAGCTCCATCTCTCCATTCTTGCTGGGCAGCAGAGCAGCAAAAGTGAGAGCAGCGGCTTCTCCCTCCTCGCTGCTCAGGCAGAGGACAGGTGCCTGTGCCCTCCCCAGGGATGGCCTGTCCTGCAGCAGCTCCTTCCAGGCCCCCTGCCCAAATCTCCTTCCACACCAGGCTACCCCTGGCCTGCTGCTTTCCTTTTGATCTTGTGTTGGGATGGCTGCAAAGCTGGCATTCAACAAAGATTTCTTGTGGTGGCCATCGTGCCTTCCCACCAGGAGACAAAATCTCTCTTCAGTGACAAACCTCGTGCACACTCAGAGCCATGGGAAGGGCTGGGTCTCATGGATCTGTTCCCATTGCTTTCTCAGCAAGTCTCAGTGTTCTCCATGATGGGATCTCATATATTTATACTTACTTATGGCCCTACATTGTTTCATTTCCTGCTAGCCTCTCACTAACAGCCTGCTTTGATTTAACTCCATGCAAGCAGGATATTATCAGCCAGGAAAATCGAGAGGATCATGATATTGAGATACTGATATTTATGAAGCAAACAAAAGGCATGTATTTTTCTTCATTCTTTCCTCCTAGGTTTTCCAAATGCACCTTAACTTACAGCAGTAGTAGAGTAAGGAAGAGTCTCAACATAAGGGAAGAACAAAGCCAGCCTACTGCCCCTTTCCAGTCTTTTAGGAAATGGCAGTGTGAGAACTTGTGTGATCTTTCCTGGAGGTGAAAAGTTAAGGCTTAAGTCTTAGAGCAGTGCCAATTTAATTACCTGATACTCTCAATGCCCACAGGATTTACAAAAATTGGACTGCAATTTTGATTCCTTCCTGCTTCAAAAATTGCCTTACTTTTGGAAAGAGACATTCCTGCATTTATTTTGTCTTTATGTGATGGATTTTTCCCATCCTGAGTCTAGGACTTTGTGTTTGTCCTTATTGAATTTCACCTAATTGCTTTCAGACCATTTCTTAAATTTATCAAGATCATTTTAAATTCCTCTCCTGGCCCCTCCCAAAAGCCTGCCAATGTAGTGGTCATGTGTGAATTTCACAAGTACTTTTGGTCTTCCATCATTCAAGTCATAATGAAAATGCAGGATGGTACCAAGCTTAGGACAGATTTCTATGTGTGCAACTAATCCTGCTTGTCAGGAAGTTATTAAGAACTGATTTCTGAGTATCTTTTTAATTACATTTTCCAAGTATTTGTGCACCCTTCCCAATTTCAGCTAGGACAGACTGCTAAGTTTCTGCATGAGAACATTAGAAAAATGTAAAAAATATTACTAAAGTTGAGACACATCACATCTACTTCCCCTTTTCCATGATGTAGATTTCTTTTCAAAGAGAGATATACATTACTTTAACATGATCTATTCTTGACAATTCCATGCTCCTGTTTCTTATGATATTTTTTCTCTAGGTGCTCCTAAATATGTGCATTTATTTGAATAACTTTAAATCATAGCAAAGCTCTCTAAGTTGTAAATTTCCAGACCCTTTCTCCACCTCTCACCTTTTTTAAGGGCAGGTATTTTTATTTCTCTTAGCTCTGTCATATTGTCATCATTTGGATGTCACAATTTAAATTGCTCCTGGTTACTGTTTGCTTTTGATAATTCTTTTTTGTCTTCCAAGTTTTGTTAAACTGTCCTGTATGAAATATCTAATTTATCACTAAAAACCTCATATACATCCCCCTGCTTTGTTCTAATACACTGTCCCCTTGTTACTATCAAAAGCACTGTGCATCCTTTTAAAATTTTGCATTTTCCAGTCTTTTTGGTAGGATTTCTTCACCTTCTACATCATCTTCATTCACTGCAACCTTTTTGGTTTGTTTGGATATTTTTGCAACTCTTGCTGTTGGCAACAGCTTTGGACCCTTCGGGTTTTTCCATAGTTCCTTTATTCTTATGGTTGCAGTTTCTATTCAGCTTAATAACATGCTCCTATTTCTCCTTTTGAGATTTCCAGATGAAGAAGAGATCTTAATACTCCTCCTGAGGGTAAGGAGGAGTAACACAATTACTGAGGGTAAGGCACAGTAACCTCAATCAGAAAATTCAGATGAATGCGGGGACGATGGTGCTCTGAAGAATGGTCTGGCACTGCCCAGGAGTGAATCTATGTGTGTTTGAGCAGGGATGGCAAAGGGGTTGGGACAAAACCAGTTTGTGGGCCAAATAGTGTTTTAAAAGCAAAGTTGCGTTTTAGGGTTCCTCCAGTGACCAGGCAGATGGGCAAGATGTTCCACAGCAATTTCTTTCCCATTGCCCACATCAGGACAATGTAATGCTTTGGCTGCATCAGAGAACTGATCCAGTAGATACAAAAACATATTTTAGCAGAGGCTTTTCTTTGTATTTCTTGCTGATGTGGACCAGAAGCAAACGACACAAACCACGGAGCCAGTGGCACAGAGGCAGCGGTGGCGCAGCTGGAGGCAGAGAACAGCAGGAACCTCTTAAATCCCCTGCCTGGTGGGGCAGGCGCTCCACAGGCTGGCTCCCAACGGAGACCAACTTGCAGGTCTGGAGAAAGCACCAGTGAAATGCCATGCAGAGCAGAACTGGTCAGGAATTTTTGCTTTACTTATTTTTCCCCACAAAAAATTTACATTGCAAACTTTTGGCCAGAAACCTTCTTTTTTTTTGATGTTTTGTAACTAATTGAAATTGGATCTTTCAAGGGGTTTTGGTTCAAAACCAGCATTTCAATTGTAAGTTAATTTATAAATTTAAAAATATGATAGCAACATCAGAGTTATTTCTAGATTATTATTCTGGCTGTGTATATTAACAGGACTCTGTGGATTAATGGCTGCTCCCTGAAAAAGAGAAGTGTGGTGCCTTTAGGATGGAATTTCTGTCTTATTCCTTTCCCAAACACTAAATATTTATGGTTTTTTGAGGAGGAAATGTAGGATAGGCAGGACTGATTGCTGTGAGCCACAAAATATGCCAGGGTAAGCTGGATCAAAGTTCAGGAGCTAAACTTGACTTTTCTGGGCAGCACCCTGATGAAATGGAAAACCTTCTGTTCTTCAGTGACTTTAAGATGAGCAGTAATAAAAGCTTTAGCTTCAGGCAAAACTGCCTAAACTTGCTACAGCAAAGAGGGGGACACAAACAAGAACTGATTAGCTGAGGGGAGTGACCAGTCACTGATTTATGCTTGTAAAAAGAGGAATATAGACACACAGGGTAACTATTCTGCTTAACAGCATGCTAGATAGAGATAGGGAAGCTTTGCATGTGTCCTCAGCGGCATCCAATGGCTCAGTTAACTCCTGACATATGTGACAGAGAAGTTATGGCAGGCTTTGGCCCTGCTGGAATGGGATGACTTTTAAGAAGTATAAAAGTCAAACAAGTTGCTGGTAGTTAAGATATCTTCCCAGGATGTAATCATGGAAAATTCCTTTCAAGAGCTGGTGTTTAGACCTCAGAAAACGCACAGCAAATTGCATTGTGATTTATTTGTCGGTGTCTTTATAGGTTGGGCGTTACTTTACCCCACAGCTGGAGTCAATTTTTAATATTTAAAAGTGGAAAGAAAGCAAAACCTAAACACATACAGATCTGTCTGTCTGTTTTAGATTGTGCTTTTCCCAAACATTACTGTTTAGAATTGAACCCTGAATAGATTTCTGCAGAGGCCAGCTGGCAACAGAGAATTAAAATAACTGGGACTGGGTAGACCGTATAGAAAGACCTCCTAAACTGCAGTTAGCTGATCTGGTATTCATAGTCACTGCAGGAATAAATCTAATCTTTCTCTTTTCCTAATAAAGGACATGAGGTTCTATCTTTTTTTCTTTTACCTTCATCTCTTACTCACTCTTTTTGTCTTTCTCTTTTCCTGTCTCTTTCTTTCCCTCTTTATTTCACTATTCCATTGCAAAGTGCTGTACCGAGTAGGTGTGGTACAGTGCATTCTTTAAATACAGAAGTTGTTGGTTACCATGAGAGCCTGTTGAAGAAACAGATAAATAGACTGCGAGAGATGATGATTTACATCACTCTTGAACCACACACATGCAAAGGAATTAATGAAGAAATAGATGACAAGAAATTTTCTGGTGCCCATCAGCTTTTACTCAGCTAATGAAGAAACAGCTGGAGTCAGAAACAGATCCTATTTCAAAGCCCATACTGTACCTACACTAGAAAATTCAGTCTCCTGTGGTTCATGCTCAAGCTTTGTTAGAAAGTTGTGCCTGTCTTGCTGCAGCATTAAATGAACTGACAGGCCAGTAGTTAAACCACAGCTCCAAGGACCAGGATTTTATTGCATAGTCTGCCAGCAAAGTGCCAGGTGATTTCAAAGCCTAGCACAAAAGTGAGTTACCATCATATGCAGATAATCATGGAATGACTAAGCCCCAGTAAGTGCCTGTACATGTGTTTATAACCTCAAAGTCTGCCACCAAAGACCAGGTAAGAGTTCCACTTGGTCCACAGAGAAAGACAGTGAAGCAGGATCTGCTGTGGGCTGAGAGCAGAAGCACAGACACAGCTCAGCTGATGCACAGTGAGTTACCATCTCCTGTGGTAATTATCTTACCTATCTAAGTGCTGGGAAAAATCACTTTGCTTCTTCATCTGTCAACTACAAACTGCAATGGCATTGCCTGACTCACAAATGTACTGCTGCCATAGGCCTGGGTAAGGGCTCAGAGGCATTTGAAAATTTTTAGTTGCTCTATTATTACTGTGGATCTACTATACAAAAAACCAAAAATCACTAAGGCTATTCTCTACCTCCCTCGTTTCTCTTAGGGAGAGTTATCTGTGGAAGAGGCCACAGCTTCCAGATTCTCAGAGCCTCTCTGTGCTGTAGCAGAGGACACATGGAAACAAGACCATCCCTGCATGGCAAATCAGACGTCATGCACAATTTCAGTCTCCAAGTTGCTGGTGAGTGGCCCTGGCACCCCTGCAGAGAGCCATGGATATGTTTACCAACAAAAGGGCTCTGTAATATGCAACATATGGAGATAGAAAAAACAACTCTAATTGGGAAAGGCACAATCTCATTTGGTAACATTGTTGTACCTCTTAATAGTATTTTATTTACTCTCTCTTCCCTACTGAGTCATGGTGGATGCCAAAAGCCAGGACCACCAAGCAAATCTGGCTCCGTCCCCAAAATATGCCTTGCCTGAGCAGATTCACTCTGTGAAGGATTGCAGGGAGATGTTCTCCTTCAAAGATTTTTATATGATTGGAAGGGATGTTATGAGATAGGCAAAGAATTCTTCCAGCTGAGAAAGGTTTTAGTTTCCTGCCTGTCTAGTACAGAGCAAGAAACTTTTTGGCCGTCTTTGTGAAGCTGATGTCTGCAGACCACAAGGCATTTAGTTCAAACCTCAGCTGTGAAAATGTGCACAAAAGGAGCATTTTATTCAGCAGATGGGGGACATCTCTGTTTGAGGAAGGCAGCTAATTCAGGGTCTGGCCAGCAGCTGGCAGTCCTGGCAAATGATATATATTTTAAAATATCAATTCTTGGGATTTGACATCCCCATCATGAATTTTCACGTTCCTTCTTCGAACGTGTTCCTTCGAAGATTCCTTCATGATTGTGCTGATTCGTTCCTTCTTCGAATCAGCGCAATCATGAAAGGTTTGCATTACAAACCTTTGAGCATGAGAAAGAATCCTCAGACCAACTCCTTGCTCTTAGGGGCATCTGGTCTGGACTGGTCAGGCTCTATCATGATGGGAATAGTTTATCTCCCAAAAATCTGTGGGAGGTGAGAAAGGTAGTACAGATTGCTGTAATGGCTAATAGGAAACACGAGTGAGGAGGGCTCATTCCTCCATATCCTAGATTCTATGTGCATTCTTTGACAAGAAACACCTTACTCGCTCTAGAGGCTACCCTAGTCATAGAAAATATGCCAAGGAGTATTCCTGACCGAACTGTACTTCATGGGAAAATCTTGTGTTTCTACTCCTGCAAAGTTCCTGTTTGAAAAGTCTCTTATTCATTCAAGCTTTCACCAAATTAAACAAGCAAACCCCTGCCCAGATTCTGGGCAGTCTACACAAAGCAGGGCCCCTCTCTTGGGTCTGTGGTGCTGGGCCAGCCCAGAGAGCCGGGTCTGCCACGGGCTCCTGGCAGCTGGGATTTCTGCCTGGAGGCAGGGTGGCTGTGCCAGAAGTGGCACTGGCAGCCAGCCTTGGCCTGCAGTCCAGAGAAGGGTGTGCCAGGCAGCACATCCTGAGCCTGGACACCCAGGGACTCTAAAAAGGGAGAAGCTTGCAAGTTCTGCCTCAGAGAGGGTCTTGGCTCCCTGTGTCCAGGCAAGGATGCTGGCATCCCACAGAGCCTCAGGTGGAGTTGCCCAATTCCCGGCTGCACCTGGGAGGACTGAGACAAGCCCCAGTGATTCTGTCTACACAGGAAAATAGGAAGGTGGGACTATTGCAGCTCCTGAAAGTAACCAGGAAAGGCAAAAAAAAAAGTTTTTGGGCCAATTTGTTCCAAGACAGCATTTTACAATTTTTTTTTTCCTCAGGTCAGATTTTCTTGGTTTGGATTGCCTCTAGTGGCACAACACAACTCACATGCTAAAATGACTTGCAGTACTAAAATGAGGAATTTATTCCAAACTAAAGAGGCCACCTAAGAGAGACCATCCCCTTCCTGGCATACACACAGACTTGTTATGAACTGCATCCCAGTGTTATTCGCATGAATTACGTGCTTGACTATGGAAAAGGAAATTAATACACTTGGACTGGAGCTACCTTTTTTGTGAGAATGACACAAATATTGCCAAAATATTCCAAAATTTTCATGTCCATGCAGTAGTTCTCAAAATTGAAGAAATGAAAGAAAAACACTTCATGGTGTGCAATGAGAGCATAGGAGATGGAAAAGTATACAACAAACGAGGAAAAATATATAAAAAAATAATTCAGACACAAATATAGAGGATTCTGTCTCTCTCAGGCCCCAACCCATTTGATTCACAGTGTGTGTGTGCCAACTCTTTTCATGTGCAACCCTTTCTTTCTCTCTAGGGCAAGGGCAACACAGATGTAGAGCCTAAGAATAGGAGAATACTTTTACACCATACAGCTGGATCTTGTGTGACACACAAAATCTCAGGAGCTGATCTCTGCATCATGTCTCAAACTTTTTGTTGAACATGTGCCTATAGAGACTTGAACAACATAAACACCTCCCTAAATAAATTGCTCCAAAGTTAAATGCTCCCCAGTATCACAAATGTGTCTGCATGCATTTTCCTTGTTAGATATGTTTTTAAAATGGTGTGCCAAAGGAAAATATTTAGGGTAAGTTGCCAAGTTTTGCTCAAGATTTAGATATAGCAATGTTCTCACCTCTCTGTTGTCTGAGAAGTTTTGACTTGGATACATTTCTGTAGAGAAAATATCAGAAAAATAAATATGGACCAGTTTTTTACTCTTGAGAAAGACCACAAGCAAAGGAGCTAGAAATGGATTTTGTTGGAACCTAAGGGGAGGCTCAGGGTCACTGTCCCCTCAACTGTAAATAGTTGCCATGTGGTATAGGTGAGCCTTCCCAAAAAGCAGAAGACACCTCTGTATAAGAGGCAGAGTCCCTGAAAGTACGTCCTCATCAACAGAATGATTCAACAATGTGCAGGAACAGGGCACTTCCAACAGCTGCAAAGAAATCAGCCTTCCCACTCCTGGCAAAATAGGACTGAAACACTTGGTGCTATTGCTGACTATGAAGCAAAGAGAATGAACCTTTAGAAATATCCTTTTGCTTTTCTGTGTCTGTTTTATGGCACAAATAAGGAGATGCCTAAAGGCAACACTTTTATGTTTTATGTTTTAGCAACACTTTTGTGTTCCCTTTCAGCAGTTTATTTTTAAATAGGGCCAAACAAGTTGTTGTCCATGTTTCAGTTATCAGGATTGGAAGCTATAAAGCACTGCAGCACTTAAATTCCTGGATGAAATCTTGGCTGCACTTATTCATTGAGGCTTTTTCTATTTACTTCAACAGGGTGAGAACTGCACAGCTCTTACTTGCCTGAAACCACAGAGAGAGACTATCTGCACAGTTGGCTGCAGGAGGCTTTCACTGAGCTATTTTATGGGATTTCGGGATTGCTGCCTCATGAAAGGGATTCTTCATGGTTTCTCACTTGGTAGCTCTGTGCTGTGTTTAAAATCTGCTATCAGATATGCAGGAATAAACTCCAAAGGGTGAGGTGTGAACATCTACCACAGAGCAGAAATTGCTTCTTTTGATAAAAAAAAATCACATGTTGTGTGGGAGCTCCTGGACTTGTTGTTGGACACCCCCAAGCTGTGTCCTTCTGCTGTATTTGGGCAAAGAGCTGCCCACAGATGATTACTGCACCCTCCCACACCCAGCAATACCTCCACAAAAGAGGTGTAGGCAGAACCTGCTGTGTCCAGGTACCTGGGGTGAATAATCAGGGACTGTACCTGAGTCACATCACACAGCCTGGCCACCACTGCCTGTGGAGGTGACTGCTGATGCTCCACTGCAGGGCTTCTTGTTGCTATTCTTTATTTAATGCTAACCCAATCTACGGGGCACATATATTCCAGGGACACTGCCTGTGAATGCAAATGGGATGTGCAAAGTGAGAGTTCCACTTTTCTGCATAGTGCTCCATTTTTTGAATTCATTGTCTTGCTGAATTACCAGTCATTGGCAGTGATTAAAAGCACCCAACTTATGTATCAGATGCTCCAACAATGCATCTCAAAATGTTTCACAAAGTAACATGAATCTCTTTTATTTCTATAGGCCCTGGAATTTCCATATTTCCAATTTAGCTTGCTGCTTTATATGATCTGATACAACTCAGGAGAAAAAGACAAAGAGAGAGGTCTTTGCCTGCTGCTGTAACTCAAGAGGACATCTGTGCTATAACACACACATGGAGAACCTGCAAGGAAGAGTTTGTGCAGCCAGGTCAGTGAAGAGAGAGCCAGCAGCTGTGTGGGCCCAGCCCCACACTCATGCACAGCTGCACTGAAACCGGCCTTGTCTTTGAGTAGGTGTAGAAAAAACTAAATTTCACCTACCTCCTTATGGCAGTGGGGGAGCCACAGAGGGTGATTCATAGGACCTAAATAAGCCAGTAAGCAGGCAGCTGCCTGGAGCTAGTCAATAGGAACATCAAGCACAGAAACACAAATGGAATTTAGCCCCAGTTGTCTAATATAAAAGATCTGCCAGGGACCAACTCACTGCTTGGGTGGTTCTTCTGATGGTAGTTTGTGGTTTCAGTTATTACTTTCAACAAAGGAATGAGGATAATAAAGATTTCTGAGTCTAATTTAATCTTCGGAGGCTTGTAAAAGTTATATTTTGTACCAGCTTTGTGTTAGGCACAATCCAGTGGCTTTTATTTGCCTTTATACCCTTGACTTCTGAAATATGCACAGTACGTAGAGATAGCAGATTCTACAAAAAAAATCTAAGGATGAAATTCACATTTATTCATTTATTCTGTGCTAAAACACCATATCAAAGGCCTGTCAGGAGAAAGTTTCTTGAAAACAAATCACCTCAGACAGAGCAGGATCAAAATTTTACTTTGCATTTAGAGTCAGACACTGAATCTAAAAAAAAGGAAGAAAAAAAATCTGTACTCACATGACTAGCAAATAGGCCAGAACATTTTTTAGATAAATTATGCTCTTCTGTCAGCTATTGTGAAACGAGGAAAACCTACGCATGCTTGTAAATAGATCCCACTTAGATGGAAGGAGATCTCTAAATGCACTGTGACTCATACAGCATAAAGATACAAGGATGGGTTGTACACTGCACAGGGCTGGAGTTTCTTTCAGCATTTTATATTCACAGACATGTAGTTATACAGTGTTACAGAGGAGCACTGATAAGAGCCCTGAGGAAGGAGAGTGGCTGTTTACTGGGTGGATTTTGAGGAAAAGAGACACAATCATCATTTTAATTTCTTTCTCAGTAACTACTAATCAATCTGGTAATTATTAACAAATTATTTTTAAAGCTTTGGATGGTCTAACTTTACAAAATACTGAAGGAATATATATGGCCATCCTTAGAACACCATACTGCATATGAATCTGTTCACCAATATAATATAGGACAGCTTTTCTTCTTCTGCTTCCTTATAGTTATGAACACTCAGAAATGAATTGCTTACAGGCTTAAGTGCATGCTAAGTGCTTTGCCCAGCTGCTGCTCTTCTTAAGTGCTTTGCTCCATCCTCAGTAGACTTTGGGCTCAATTACTCATCTGTCTTCCCCATGATTTTGGCATTTAATCTCACAGTCAATGTCTACATGGCTCTGAAGGGCGATGGACTCAGCAGCCCCTGCATTCTGGATCACTTGGCTGCTGTGGTGACCACTGGCCGGCCACTTCTGTTGGCTGCTGACCATGTGGATGTGTTTGGACTTGTATTCCAACATCTCCCAGAGCATTTGTGTGGCTTGTACCTCTGATCATGTCAAAAAGAGTAGGAGTAGGGGTGGCTGGCACAACCCTGCTGGATGGGAGTCCCAACACTGCTGTTACAAGACAGCAGAAATGTAGTCCCAGACACACAGATCTTTATTTGAAGCTTGTTTGAGCTGGGAGACAGGAATTATTCATGACCTTCTGAGCATTTAGAGTATCAAATGAGTTCCACTTGTCAAAACCAAATATAACACTGATATATTTTATACATTTTTCACATTATTCCACAGTAATGAAAACTATAAACATGCTTTTTAAAGAACTGAAATATGAGATTTTTGGAACATGAATTTCTGGCAAATTTGGTAAGGAAGTTGCCTGGAGCACTGAATTTGGCCAGTGTGTATATCTGCAGGCTTTTGAACCAGAATGGGGCAGCATCAGCAAAGATTGCAGGGAAAAACAAAGAACTTTGCACACTTCTATCCTGGGAACCTGCTTTCAGTCTCATCCATCAATCAGCACATGCTTGAATGCTTCCTGTAACTGGGCTCCAAAGCAACACAAACCATTTACTCCAAGGGAGGAAAGAAGCTCCTGAGACCTCTGCAGCCTGAATTTCGAGCATCAAATGCTAACACCATTAATTGCTTCCAACCGAGTTAGCAAAGCCAGAACTATGCAAACCTTTGTGCATGAGCAGCTCCACTGAACTCATTTCAGAATGCTGGGGTAAGTCTACTTGGAGGCCAGTAGTATTCACCAGGCAAGTCAGCCAGTGCCAATTATTCCCCATGCTGTGAATCAGAACACAGTCCTTATGTTACAGATTTTATGATCACAGCCCATGCTTGAAAAGGCTTAGAAATGCAAGGCACTGCTTACAGGCTCTGGCTCTGTGCAGGGTTCTGGTATGTGAAGGACACCTATTTTCATTGGAAGAGACTTGCCAGCAGCAACTGACAAATTCTGGCCCCCTTAATTTTGTTTGTATAACGAAAATTTTAAATCTATTCTTTGACTTGGAAAATAACTGAGCATGAGTTTTTAATTCATCTTGCCCTTCAAGGAGACAAATTAATGAAGCCTGGTAATACATTAGTCCAGCTGCCCCTTTTCTCTTATTGACAAAAAAATATTTACATAGAAAGAGGTTAAAAAATGTTGTCTGCCCATTCAGCTGGTGCTTGTATTTCTTGAGTTATGAGGTGCATACATTGTGAGCCTGGAGGGATGCAGAATTCTGAGTGCATTTCAGTGCCTTCCACTCACTTTGCCATTGAGATATTTGCTGACAACCTAAAAGGGTGGAGGCACCTCTGCAGTTCTCTTTGGAAGCTTTTATGGTTTATTTTGTGTTTGTGTTGTATTCCAGGCTCACAGCTGTAATTTTTCTACTGTTCTTTTGATATTATTACTGGCAGTGAGATCATTTCCTTACCCAAACTGGTTGTGGCCTGTTTGTAGCCATCCCCTATGCTCACCACATTTCAGTGCCTGAAGAGGCATCCCACAGTCTGTGTGTCTGTGCCTCCTGAGTGGAAAAGGGGGAACACTCACCCAACAGCCCTACTTGCCCCTGTCACAGACAAGTGTCCCCTCTGGCCCCTGCAGGACTGTGCTGCCCAGGGACCATGGAGGTGGGCAGCAGAGATCCCACAAGGTTCCTGCAGAGCAGCAGGGCCACCAGCAGCTGTCACAGGGAGATCTGGCACAGCCACTAGCTGGGGACACACGTCACTTGTGCTTCCCCCAGGCCAGACATCCCACTCATGGCCCATTGCTGGTGGAAAAGGGCGGCTGCCCTCTGCCCAAGCCCATCCAGCAGGAGCAGCTCAGAGCCAGGGAAGCTGGCAAGGAGTCTCTGTCCTCTGTCACACCAGACCGTGTCACCCAGGCCGTGTTCCCAGACCTTTGCCGTGATTCCCGAGCTCCCTGTGTGTCACTCGTGCACTGGGGCCAGCTCAAGGAACAGCTGGGTTTGGCTCCAGCCAGGGCCACAGCTGAGGCAGCCACACCCTGGCCTGCACCCAGCTGGCATGGAGCTGCTCCCCAGTGTCCATAAGCACAGATCTGGCTGAGAACCAGCATGCCCGTACAGCCAGCCTGATCTCTTGCCTGGGCTGGTAGCAATGCCCGTGACAAGGTGGCTCACTCATCCAGGTTCCCCTGTTGCTTGCCATTTGGATTCTTGCCCCAGCATTTGACACACCCAAAGCTGTCAAACACTCAGGAGATATACTGGAAAAATAGAAGTAATTCAATTAGTTGAAGTTGGAGATTTTAAACAGATCAATCAAGGCCTTCACTGTCACTTTATTTCTCTGTTGTCTGAGGCTGTGTGGGCTTCATATTCTGAATCCTTTCTCTACTGTCCTTCCTTTAAAAGAAAGCCTAAGAGTCTCGCTTTCTTCTGCAGCTTTTAAAAAACCCCAAAACAGTAAACAAATTTAATGAGATTTGTGTTAAAATCAGTGTTGGCAGCACTGTCTCATTTGTTGAATTTTTCCATGACATGGAATAACTTTGCTAACCCAGAATATGGAGAAAGATGTAGTTTGTTCACAGAACCACAGCCCGGTCACTAACTGCCCTTTATTCCAGGCTTTTATTATATTGTTAGATAAATTCCCTTGGCTGTCATATGGATGAGAAAAATTAACCTTTGCTTCATGGGTGCATAACTTTTTTCAGCATACAAGCCACTAAGACCCATTGACATCATCCTGTCATAACCCCTCCAAACTCTCCCACAGCCCTCACATCACATTTGTAGTTGAGGAAAAGCTCTCAGCACCAGAGTTCCTCTGCACAGAGCTGAGCTCTCAGAAGAGCTACCACATTGATTTATACATATACATACATATATATATATATATATATATATATCTTGTATTTTCAACAGGAGGGCATCACATCCTCTAGAGAAGACAACATTCAATGCTCTGAATATTCACTGTCAGCAACAGTACTTTTAAACTTTCTGTGAGGGGGAAATTTTTTTAATTCCTCAGACTTTTCCTAGAGAAAGATAAATGAACTTGGTGTAAAATTTCCATATTTTAATAGCATCCATTTTATGTTCAGGCTCAGGACTTAAAATAATCAAGTTAGTTTCATTTTTGTTTATTGCTTATTTCTGCTCAATTTCCTCTCACTGCCTTTCCCACAGTAACCTAGCATGGCAGGGCTTACTCTGGCTGCAGATTCTACGGGAAAATGGTTAAATTGAGTTAAAATTTGTTTCACTAAAAATACACTCACAGTTCATACAAACCTATTTATTGATCCCCTTTTCAAAAAGCTTTACCTGTGACCTAACTGAACGAGACTACAAGCTTTAGATGATTTAGATTTTCCCAGATATTGAATACTGTCTGTTTCTAATTCATATGTGTGTTTCTCATCTATGACAACTGGCTGTTTTATTTTTAATATCATGGCTGCACATGAGCAATAAAGGGTGGCACTTCTTCAGAAACCCACAGACTAGCAATAAATTTCTTCAGTTACAAAGGAAAAGAACAGAGACTTACTGGCAAGGAGAAATCATCAAATCTGGGGGACAAAATTCAAAGTGAAGAAAAGGGTCTTCACATGGTTTGCAACACACATACAAATATTTTTTGACCACTCAAAAGTTTTTGCATTTACCAGCCAAGTGCTACACAGCAAATTCCAGTTCCAGTGGTGCTAACAGAACAAGTCCAGCACTCCAAAGGTAACCTAAAGCTGGCTTATGCAGCTGATTGCCCTCTGTGGAGGCATGAGTGGCTGGGCAGATGAGGGGAGAGCAGTGGGTGTTGTCTTCCTCACCTCCATCAGGCCTTTGGCACCGCCTGCCATAACCCCCCCAGGCAAGCTCAGGAGCCTGTGCTGGGTGGGCAGAGGAGGTGCTTGGGCACTGCCTGGAGAGCAGAGCTCAGGGGCTGAGCCCAGACACAGAGCCTGGCTGGAGGCTGCAGCTCAGGGTGCTCCTGGGGTCAGTGCAGGGCCCGGCCTGCTCACCTCACTCACCATGACCTGGATGAAGGCACTGAGTGTCCCCTCAGCGGGTTTGCTGGTGGTTCCATGGTGGGAGGAGTGGCTGATACCCCAGAGCCTTGTGCTGCTGTTCAGTGGCACCTGGACAGGCTGGAGAGAAGTTCAGTAAAGGCAAGAGCAGAGTCCTGCCCTGGGGAGGGATGAACAGGAAGGAATAACCCCATGCACCAGCACAGACTGGGGCTGAGCTGCTGCAGACAGCTCTGTGGAGAAGGACCAGTGGGTCCTGAGGACAACAAAGTGTCCATGAGCCAGAGGTGTGTGTGCCTTGTGGCCAGCCTGGGGTGGAACAGGAGTGTGGCCAGCAGGTCAGGGGAGGTGGCCCTGCCACTCTACTCAGCCCTGGTGAGGCCACATCTGGAGAGCTGGGTCCAGTTCTGAACTCTCCAGTTCAAGAAATACAAGGAACTACTGGAGCAGGTCCAGTGGAGGGCTGTGAAGATGACGAGGCTGGAGGAGGTGAGGGAGCTGGGCCTGTTCAGCCTGGAGAAGAGATGGCTGGGAGAGGACCTTATCATTGCATCCAAGTACCTTAAGGGCAGATATTATGAGGATGGGGACAGATTCTTTTCAGCTGTGCCCAGTGACAGAACAAGGCACAGGCAATATGAAATGCCAGTTGCTCTGTCTAAATATGAAACAAAATATCATCACTGTGATAATACACTGTTCTGGGTAAGGGAGGCAGAGGACACAGAGAAGAGGCTGCCCAGAGAAGCTGTGGAGTCACCCCCTCTAGAGATATTCAAAAATTACCTGAACAATCCAGTGCAGCCTGCTTTGGGTAAACATATTTTAGAAAGGAGGTTGGACTAGATGATCTCCAGAGATCCTTCCAACAGCAACCATAGGTTCCTTCCAACCCAAACCATTCTGTGATTGTAGAGGACCAGAGAAGGTCACATGGAGAGCTACCAAAATCTGCCTGAGTCTCTGTGGCTCTTAGGGAAGTAGAGGGCATTTCACAGGGAGAACTCTTTCACAAAAGGCAACCACAGATGAGAAGGTATCATCCTGGGCTAAACAGGTACCCAGAGGACAACCCAAGACTGGCCTAAACCCCCATTGTGTGACCTTCTCCTAGCTGAAGAGATGGCAAATAGCAGTGTCCTGCACAGTGGCACCGTGCTGCCCAAGTGGAGCGAGACAAGCAGCTGGAGCACGATGGTGCTGCAGCTGCTCTGGGGTGGCTCTGGAGGGGGAGCTGAGCCTCAGCAGGTTCTGGGAGCTGCTGGCCATAAGCTCATGGCTAGGACCCCTCCACCAAGACACACACTGAGCAGTTATTCTCTCTACAGAGTGAGGGGACATTGCATTTTAAATTTCTAGCTCTGATCAAGGTTTATTCAGCAAGGTTGCAACCATATGAGAGTAAAGAGCAGTTCTGTTCCAACAATCCCACTTTATTTTTCATCACATCTTGTCTGTAAAGGCAAAGTGTATTATAAATAATACACTTCAACTTTGGCAAGTTATTAGATCTAGTGTTACACAATGCTCTGATGGTAGTGTTAGAAAATATCAATAAAGTGAAGACTAAGCTGCTGAGCAACCAACATATCACAGTGTCATTGATTATCAAATCAGGCTGGCTTTATTAAGGCTCTGTCAGGCCGAGTGCTGAGTCTGGCACTGTTTGATATCTCCACTGGTGATCTGGAAGCATAAAATCATTGCTAATAAGATATTTGGTAACAGAAAAGTAAATAGTTGTGTGGGCTGGAAGTTATGCAAGACTGAGACTGTGCTCATTCTGTCTAAACACTCCTTAATACATTGTACACTGCTAAACAAGGAATAGAGACCAAATCTTTGCAGAGAGGAGGTATCCTAGTCTGGGGTGGGTGACTCAGAATTGCTCCCAGTAAAGAAATACCTTACCAGAAATTCCCTATGCAATATTGAAGAGGAACTGATGGTGAGCAAAACTAACTGAAGTCTGACACAGAGTGTGGGCACCAAAACCACAATACTGTGTATCATCAACATTCTTTTTCTCAAGTTTTTTTTAAGGCTTCAGGAAAACTGAATAGGATGCAAAGAAACATGAAAATATTGAAGGGCCAGGGAAAATGCCTAAAGTTGAGAGACTTAAAGAGATCAGCCTGATTTAAAAGAAAGAAAGAAATAACTATTTTACAGGCATGTTAATGAAAGAAAATACACAGTCTGAAGGGGCACTTCTCATAGAAAAAAGCATAACAACAACCATGAAGAGGAGATGATGCCAAATGAATTCACACTGAAAATAAAGCACAGAGTCTTACAAGTGAGAACAATTAACCAGTGGAAGCAAAAAAAAAAAATGGAAAGGAAGGATTTTCCATAATTTCCTCCTAATGTCCCCTGTTCAGGTCTGAATTTGCTTTTCTGCATGCAAAATTTTAGTTTACAAAAAAAAGCAGTTGGACTCCAACTCAGTGGGAAGTAATTGAAAATCTGGAGACAGACAAGAGGTCAGGCTCAACTGGCAGCCCCTTCCAGCCTTAGAAATCCCCTATGAGCTGAGATGCTGTTCCCTATGAACAGCATCTATGAACTGAGCTGCTAAAACCTTTGTCTCAGCTCCTAACAAGTGTAATAAGCAGAGAGGTGTTCTTGGAATGGATAATTTTAAGGGTTTTTTTGTCAGTGATACATATCACTTAATGGAATCTAAAATGAGGTGACAGATACCAACAAAAACATCACTGATTGAAATTGTTCAGATGTTTGTTATGAGCCTCTGCTGTTATATTCCTTTGTTTGTACATTTGCCAAAGGATTTCTTGGCATGCAAGAAGAGATTTTGTGCCTTTTTGTAAGAATGGGAAGAAAGCAGTGTTTTTATGTAGATGATGCAGACCATATTGATTGCAGTAGTCAATTTACTAGAGAAGCAAGTCCAAAATGCATGCCATGTAGTTGCTTAGGGATTATAGTCAGTTGTAATTTTTCTGCTAATTAAAGTTACTGTAGAAATAACAATATTTCCATGTTGATTTTATTTCAAGAGCAATGAGATTGCATGTCTAGTGCACAGCTTTATTTGACAGAGAAGCTTGCATCTGTATTATATCACTGACAGCTAGAGCATTTGCATGCAGAATACTAGGGAAAGGTCATGATTACCTAGAGAAACATAAATGTGTATGCACTTACTGGCTTATTTGACTTGGAAGCTTATGCCTAGATAAAGATGAGGAGTGTGTTGCCATAGGTAGGAATTTTTCTCAGAGAGGATTGTAATCAATTTGTAATTTTTAAAGAAAAGTATGAATGTATAGGCAATCTACAGTTCTTGCCTTCAGCTGGCTTGCTGGTCTGTGTTGCATTATTTTAAGCAGCAGCTGCCTGTGAAGGTGCTGCTGATTCTGAAAGAGCAGGTTTTATGTCAACAGATTGAATAATAATACGGTGTTCAAGACTCTGCTTCCCACTCTGATCAGTCTGAATTCTTCAGGAAAAGAACATGTTCTTGTGTGTAGGTATCATCTATGTCTCTCTTCTTTCAGTGAATAATAAAAAACATTTTCCCAAAGCTGGCTTCATCAGAAAATGTAGCAGCAATTGCACTGTAAGACTCAAGCTCCAGAGAGGGGAAAAGTTCACCTCCCCTGGTAAAGCTCAGCACGCCTCTGAAATCATCCAGGCTCTCAGCTCTAACTGCCTTTCTCTCCCCCACATCACAAAAATAGCCTTTGAGTTCAAAATGATCACATACTCATCTTACATAAAATGTACAGGTTCCCAGAGAAGCTTGTGTCCTATTTGCTGAGGCATTTACAGAATTATTTCAATGCTTGCACATGATGGAAAAAAATCAGCACTTGTGTTAGAACTAATGCAGAGGCTCATAATGATGAGAAACATAACATTAGAAATAATTATGGGAATTGCACTTTTACTGATGGACCATTGAAAATACAACTGAGCAAATGAAACCTAGTTGCAAAAGGAAGCTGGAGTTCCAGGTATTATGCCTGTACTGCCTAGCGAGCCTGGGCTTTCTTTGCTAGCCTGCCTGAGTCTCTGGTGTTGGATGTCCTGCAGGTCCACCTGCTCCCACTTTGCCTTCTGGCCTTAACTGAGTAGTTGTGCATTATCAACATCAAGGTGCAACTGCTCAGCTGGGGCAAGTGGCCACATGAGCACAGGATTTGCCACTGAATTAGCCTTCCTAGTGCCTTGCTTTAGGCATGACAGGGTTTCTCTGGCAAAAATGTTCCTGGAGATCACTCGTGCCTGTGGCACTGCTGGGCATTAGGCTGTGGGAGGGTGCAGGAGTCCCTTCACTGCAGCAGCCCTCTTCTCTGCCTGGTCTGGGTGGACTGCCAGGCTTAACTCTCAGGAAAATGCTCTGAAGAACCTTCCCCCATCAGAGGATTCCCCGCCTTCTTTCAGACCTTGTTTTTATTCGCACATATCTGTTTAAAACCAACTCTAAATCAGAAGTCATGTCAGCTTCCTGTCTCAAAAGAACTGACATGTCCTGGGAGGTGGCAGTGCTAGTGCACTCACTGCATCTCAGTGAAAGCCAGGCAGTGGGAATCACATTTTGTCCTCTGACACAACCAGGACCCGTATACTCAAGTCTTTTAGAGAGCCCAGCCCCAGAATGAAGTCTCCTTGTTGGCTTTTCTGGAGACCAAGTGATTTTCCAGCTTCAATCCAAACCCAATACCTTTAAGAAGCAGTTGATTAGTCACAGAGGGGGAATAAACACTACTAATACGTTGAAAAATCATCTTTTCCCCTATATTATCAAAAGAAAGAGGTTCCCAAGAACCAAACAGGAAATGTGATTTGCATTAAATGCAACCTATTAGTCCTCTTTATTTAACTAGGAAAGACAGTATGCTGCTTTCAATGTTTCACTGTGGTTCAGATATTTATCCCAGGAAATCATAGCAGGGGACTATTTAATACACAGAAACCAAGCTCAGAGTTTGCAAACAGACCTTAAAATAAAAAACCTAGAAGTGGGTTAGACTGAGCAGGCAGCTTGGCATTCCTTAACACAGAGGCAATTTGTTTTCATAACTTCTGTAGCTACAGCCTCTCACCCCTCAGCAAATAAGCACCAATCAACCTGCAGGGAATCATTAGCTTAAAACAATTGCCAGCAGATTTCTTTCAGGTCTTGGGAGTGCTGAGGATTGCAAAGCTTATCATTTGGCATTCACTGCATCTTTAACCTTTCCAAAGGCAGCAGCAGAAAGCAACAGAGAGCCTTTCAAAAATCTTTTAATAGCTGCTTCCTCTGTATGTGTTTATAGTGACCACTGCTGTTGCAAAAAGCTTTCTAAAGTACTCTAGCCCTCCCTGGAGCAAAGGCTGGCTGGTGCTGGGCATTGTAATAGCAGCACATTGTTTCACAGGTGCAAAGTCACTCTAAAACCTTTTCTTTTCCTCCCTCTGGAGACCAGAGCTGGCTATAACTCTCCACATCAGCAGTCCAAGCCTGGTGTCATTCCTGCAGGTGTGGTTTCAGCACAGTGCAGGGGGATGGGAATGTGGGACTGGGAATTGCACTGACAGCTTACTAAAGCTGAGTCTCTGCCCTGGGGACTCTCTCATTAGAATCACCATGCCGGCTGAAGAGTAGCATTTTAATGACATTTGCAGATGTCACTCAAACCACGGGTGGCTTTACTCATTTAAACAGGGCATTTTGGCTACATGGCTTAGTGCACTTGATGCTCTGTGCCTTCCAAAGTGTGGTCCCTGAGAACATTTTTCCCTGGTGAGCAGAAAAGTCCAGACTCTCTCTAGCAGCTGAGACCACTTAGTAAAACTGAGCAGTAGGGACAGCAGGGACTAGTTAGTGGATTCTAATCTTCTGCTGTACTCTGGCTTCAAACTGAGTTGGAGAAGCTTAATACCATTTAATGCTTTAACTCCTAAAGAATTCACTAGAAGACAGAGCTCTCCACCCACCCCCTTACCTTAATAAGCTTATTCATATCATGTGCTTATGTAGAGAGTAAAGCTGAAAATCTGCTCCCTAAAAGTAATGGAAATGTGATTTTTACACACTGTTATTCCCATGTAATTCAAGAACCAGGATCTCTGTGCAACATTTATGCTACCTGTGCCAAAGAGTATAAGTTCCTGATTTCATAATTCCTCAGCTAATGGATCTGCAGATACAGCTTTTTTGGCACATGCTTTTTTTACACAGGACTGACAAAATCACCAGTAACCTTCATTCACAAAAGCAGTATCTTCAGACTGTAGGTCTTATAATTTGAAGCATCCTTACAGAAAGTCTGTGGTTCTACATAGATATTTCTGTTAAGGCCAAGAGATCCAGTTCTCATTTGTGATAATCAGTACCTCCACCATTACAGCTGATGCCTTGAGAGGCTACCTAGAACAGAAGCCAGACAGTGTTAAAGGAATAAAGTAGATATTTATTTAAAGGCCTTCAAAGGATTCACCTTGGGCAGTACAAGAGCCTGGCCATGGCTACATCAAGATGGACACCAGGTCACGAGTTTTCACACTTTTATAAGTTTTGGTCCATTTACATGGACCAAATTGTCCAATGGGGTTAATTGTCCAATTACAACTTCAGGTTGTAAGTTCCATCCTCCCAGTTTGCTCTCCTCAATTTGCTGTTGGTTTTTTTTGGGCCTGAAGCTGCAACAATGTCCTTGGTTCTCAGGCTGGAAAAGGATTGTTTTGTCTAACTAAACTCTGAGGAGAATTGCTAGCACTTTATATGAAGTTCAGGGTTATATAGCAATGCAGTACAGAATCTGGATAATATGAAAGTTTAAACTTAAGGCATCACAGTGACAAAGCAACAGGAGGTCCATGATCTCTTTGCTCCCCAACTCAGGCAACAGAAAACAACCCACTCATGCATTCAGTGGTGCAATGCAAGGTATGAAAATGCTCTTTTCATTTATTTCCATGGATGTTCATCCCAGCAGCTTCCTTGCCCAACATTCCCAAATAGTGTGTCACACTGTGACCAGTCCACTGCCTGGCCTCATGCAGTTGCAGGGAAAGAGACACAGAGCCTGATGCACTAGACCTGTTCACTGCTAACCTGACTTCCCGGCCATAAAGTGCTGGCAGAGAGTGAAAGGGTTAAAGTTTGCTTCTGTCTGAGCAACTTTTAAAATAATATCCTGGTCCCAACCATGCAGACATAAGGAAACTGTACAGTTGCTTGTGGGTTAAGTGGAACACACTGTGCTGGAATTTAGACAGGTCCTCCTAGTTTCAGCCAGAAGCACCCAGACAGTTGCTGGCTTTGTGAAAATACTGCAGAGCTGACTTCCACATCCCAGCCTGTTTTGTAGATATGACTAGTGCACATCAAGTTTTTGGGGAGGGCCCAACAGACCACCCTTCTGTCTTCGTCAGTACAGATCAATCAGTAACTATATTCTGGCTTTTTTTGAGTTTTTCATCCATACACTCCTTCACACTTTCCTGCTATTTTTTCTGTATTTTATTTCTAAAACATGACCTGTACCATGGAATTCTGCTTTAGGTTTATTAAGGTTTTTTTACAGAGAAACAGAGCCCCTAACCCAAATCTTCCAGGGGGCTGTCGCTAGGGCACAAGCAGCCCTGAGGGTCAGGGGTAGCACTCAGCAAGATGAGTCGATGGAAACTATCTTCAGAGGACCATCCAGCTGAGGCTGGGACTTATTATGGGATAATTAGAAGGACCACAGGTGGGAAAAGGGATGGATCATGGTTGTTTTGGAGAAATAAGCATGACTGCAGAGAGGGATAAGGAAATAAAAGGAGCTGGTTGCATGCAAACCTGTGGCTGGTCAGCATATTGTTGGGTCATGCCCTGCACCTGAGCAGCACAGTCTTTCTTGTCTTCCTATTAACCTCCATCTCTGTTTACCTGGAGGGGGAGGGACTCTTTTCTGCATACACGAGTGTGCATTGACATCTAAATGCCAGCAATCAGATTTGAATCACAAGTTACAAAGGCCCCTGTGCCTGGGGTGCCAACAACCCCAGCAAGTGAGGGAGTGTCCACAAAGCAACGTGTCATTGCTGGCTGTTGTCAGGCTGGACAAGCCAGCAGAAGGAAGTGGCCTGGGAGCCAAGTGGCCATAAGCCTGGGCTGGATACATGCATATCTGTGAGGCCTGGAGTAACTGGCTATTGGAGACACCAGGAGATCCAGGACAACTCTTGAAGAGACCATGGGCTCTCAGAGTCATGGGTGTGCAAGTACACATGTGTGTGTGCAAGTGTCTGGGCAGGAGGCAGCTGGAGACAAGAGGGTGCAAGGGTGACTTGCTGGGTAGGCTTGGTGTCTGCCCTTCCTGGGGATCTGTGCTGTGCACAGGCGACTGGGGGGGACGTGTGTGTCTGTGAGGTATGGACAGGCTCCTGACCCTGGCCTACACTCTGCATATAAAGCATCACCTAAGTAAATTGAAAAGCACCAGAGACTGTTCCTAGGAACTGAACTCAATCACAGTAACTGTAATGTAAGAATAACCCTCGTTGTGCCCTGAGTCTGTGCCAACAAACACTCCTAAACAGTTTGAAGGCATGCTTTGGGATGTAGCTCAAGTTTAACTTTGCGTGCAGTCATCCTTTTTTGGAAGATAAGCAAACCTAAGGCCTCTCCTCTGCCAGCTAATTTCAGTGGCCAAAATTTAGCCTGCACACATTTAATTTAATGACAGAGCTATGGGCACAGAACCACTGAGCATGGTGCCCCTGCACTAAAAACTTCTGGGTATCACCCTGCCTGAGCTGTGGTCACTGGCCCTTGTCCCTGCCCAGCTCAATGCAGGATCAAACATTTGGTTACACCACCCCACTCCAACAGGCATTGGCTCACACTTCTGCTCCCACTGAATCACTCCATTCATTCCCCTGCTCTGGAAGGTTACACTTTTTCCTATACTACCTATCAGTTTTTCTTACTCAAGATCCATAAACATCCATGTACCCTGCTCACCCTGGAACTGCAAATCCTGCCTTTTCAAGTCCTTTACTCAGCAAACACTTGCAGCAAGTAGCTCATTATGGGCTGACCTAACACTGATCAGGTTGACCATGACTGTTATATTATTTCTTTGAGCTGAAAGGCTTGAACTCTGCCCCAAGATAAGGAGCAAGAAGAGACTAGTAGTAGAGTAAGTTGTATTTCTTGTGGAAAGACAAGATATTTTTAACTTGCTTTTTCTCAGGTGTGATGTACTACAGAAAAATGAACAGAAACGCCAAACAGTGGAGTGGAAACGCTACACAGTGTTCCTCTTCATAATGCCACATCAGGCTTCAGTGATGCTCAGCCCCATCATATGTCTGTTTCTCCTGAAAGATCTCAGTGATTCCCCTCAGTGTCTTCTCTGCCCCAATGTGTACCCCTAAGCCACAGCTGTGGGGTGCCAACCATAGGGGATGGGGTGCAGGTGCTCCTCTTATCCAATCCTGCCTTCAGAGAACAGGGTGCTGAAGCCACATACAGGTCCTCTGTGGGCTCTGCTGGAGAGGACATCTTCACCATGTGAATCTCCCTCCTGCCTCCACCCTTCTAGATCTGTTACAATTCATTTCTCAGAACTTTTCAATGGCAGTCTCTTTACTCCTGCTATAAATTTGAGTTGTTCCCTAGCAGATGGATTAAGTATTTGCTAGTAGGAGGTAGGTAAGAGTCAGCATTGAACAACAACCAGCTGGCCATCACGACCCATATTTTACATTGTTAAGGGACTGGATTAATAAAAACAACAGGATGAATAAAATCAGCAAGTAAAGAGCATAGGGAAATGTCACTGCTTGTGTAAAAGGGAGCATGTCTCCCATCCCAAGTGATTGTGCTTTTTCTTAGGACTAGCATGAAAGTCATATCAAAAAGTCAGCAAAGGCTAAATCTTGCCAAACAAACACAGTCACTCCTCTTTTACTGATTTACAAAACCAGCTGATAAAGAGAATGAAGAAGCAGCCTACAGCCGGTCCAGAGAAAGCCTCAGTTACAAAATTACTTGAAAAATGAATGTAAGTTGGCTGGGAAATGAGCAGTGTCACAGAGATTGAACACAGGCTGTAAGTCCATAAACAAAGAGGAACAAAAGATAAACATGAACATAAAGAGCTGATGGGAGAATATCTGGGGCATGGATTGGGTGTGGGGAGGGGAGGAAAGGAGGACTAGAAATCTGCCCTAAGTCTGTTTTTATTTAATGTCTATTATGATCTGGAAGGAAGCAATAAACACCACATTCATTCAATTTGTATTTGATGTAACAACTCCTATGAGTTAGAGAGGTGTTGTGTAAACTAATTGGGACAGACACAAAACATAAAGAAAGTAAGACAGGCTGGAAATAACAAAACAACAGCCAAGTGGATGGGCACAAAGCAGTAGTCTGCAGGAGGAGGGTCAACCTCAAATGCAGACATGGAACTAGAGAAATGTGCTTAAAGAAGGGAGGCAGAAGGTCCTAATAACAGCAGAGACCAACAAACTGTGATCTTGTGGAGCAGACTCATCCCAAAGGAAGCAACGGGTAAGTATCTGGACCTATTGATTTATGAGGAATTAAGTCAATGAGACGAGTTTGGCTGTACACCGCTGAGCAGAGAGCAGAGTGTGCTCAGGCGTTCGTGTTGAGACAATCTGCTGGAGGTGAGGAAATACCCTGGGGATGTCTATATATTTTGACAGTGTAAACATCACAATGGAGGATTTATGGGCTGAGGAGGAGCAAGGGTCAAAAACAAGCTAAAAGAAATACAGGCTGATTCACTGACAGGGTGAGGTGTACTGCCCTGTGAAAAAGCTACCTGAGGAGCGGTCTGACATTTCTTTCTCTGAATCCCTTAAAAGTAGATTGCACACAAACATATGAGAAAATAGTTTCCAGGAAACAGGTTTTTGTATTTGAGAGGAGAGACTGAATGGATGTAGAGGGCAATGGCAGCCTGTGTTTGTCTGCTAATGGGTCTTGTCTGTTGTAAAATCCTAAGTGAGCCTCTCTCTCTCCCCTAAACTGCCCTCACAGTAAAACTGCCTGTGAAGAAAAAAGCCAAAACCAAACACAAAGCCAGGGGATAGCTGAAGCAAAAACAAGAGAAGAGAAGAGAGAGGCCACAGAACTAAAGTGAGTGGCCTGTCAGCAGGGAAAACGATTCAGATCAGGGACCCAAACACTTCACATCTTAGTGGCTGGATTATTCCACAGGTAAAAGAGAAACCTGAGCCCTCTGCTCCTTTCATCAGACTGAAGTTGAGCCTGCACCTGCCAGCTGCTCAAAGACTGCCCTAACCACACAGCCTGGGAGAGGCTACCAAGGTTACCAATCCTCCCATCCCAGTCTCTTTCCCAGGAGACAGGAGGATGCTCAGAGAATCCAATAAAACATTCAGGAGAAGAAAAGGGCAGGGTGGCAGTGTGGACTGTGAACTTTAAAGCTGACTGCTCAGCACAATATGGATTTGAATGGCCCTGAAGGCAGGACTAGAAACTAATGATTAAGAGCAACTTGGCTGGTAGACATGCAGATGGCTCAGGAATTTAGGCAACATGAGGCTTAAGAGGAAAGAGCAAGGAATTTTGAGGTGTAGTATTAGCTCCAGTGTAAGTTAATCTAGCACTTATTTCTTACAGGTTCATTGTTTTAAGATGTTAAGACTATCTCCTGTGCCAGATGAATGTCCAGAATATACTGGAAAATCAACCTTAATTTAGATAATTCTGTTCCCCAGAGAAGTAGCTATAATGCATTATGAAATGATATCTCATGCTTTGGGCTGAAGGGGAGAAAAAAAGAAATCTATTGGAAAACATCTTTTCAAGCATATGACACCAGGACTTGCCTTCCCAGCTGTCTGAAGATGATAAGGACAAAAGTGAAGAGCATTTTAATAAATCACTGGGGTGGGAAACATTATTCTTGTCAGTAAGCTGTATTTCTTTACCTAGGTATTAGTCAGTGTTTTTGAAAAATCTCAGAAGCGTATAAATAATTTTTTTAAACAAACAAAACCAATTACTCCTTACTACAGAAAGCTGTGAAGACACCCAAACTTCAGATCCTTCACCATACAGAATCATAAAAGGTATTCAAACATGAGGTGCTTCCACTTTGATTCTCTTTATTATACAGGCAGTCCATGAGTGAAACAGCCATTTCCAATTTTAAAGCAATGAATGGTTGGGCAATATCTTCAGTAGGCAGGAGGTAAGTGCCAGGGTCATGCTTTCCATAGATGGCTCCTGGAGGCATCGAATCACACAATAGCTGAGGCTGACAAGCACCCCTGGAGACCATCTAATCAGTCCCCTGCCTAAATCAGGGTCATGGGATGATGATCCTCTACCAGAGATTGAGCCCTCACAACCTCTCTGGGCAGCTTGTAAAGGAAAGTCCAGCCCCATCTTCTTTGCACGCCCTCCCTCAGGTATTTATACACGTGGATAAGGCTCCACATCCAGGCTGAGCCACAGCTCTCACAGGCTGGTCTTGTATGTCACTGCTTGGGTCCCTCAGACACCTCAGTGGCCCTTCACTGGACCAGCTCCAAAATGTCCAAATCTCTCTGTACTGGGGACCCAGCAGTTCAGACAAACTGCACCAGTGCTTAGCTGAAGGGAAGGATCACCTTCCTCATCCTCAGCCCCCTGGCAATGCTCTGCCTGGCGCAGCCCCAGCAGCTGTTGGCCTCTGTGCAGGGGCAGGGCTGGCCCAGGGCCACCCTCCATCCAGCACCCCCAGGGCCATTGCCCTCCCCTGCCAGCTGCTCTGCAGGAGGCACCAGCCCCCAGCCCCTCCTGCTGCAGCCCACAGGTCTGGCACCAGGTTTAATCTCTTTGGAAATAAAGGGATCCTCTCAGTTCTGCACCCTTTACATGTGTGCTGTGGGACAGTCCCACTGATGAGCATTTCTCTCTCAGTCCTGAGGACTGGGCAAACAAAGAGGAGATTTCAGCTCCTCTTTGGAGGAAAGACTTTCTAATGGTAAGGAATGTAAAGTGATGGAAAATCATATACTCGTGAAAATTCTGTCACTGGAACTTAAACAAGTATCTAACGGGAAAATATTAGGCCTAGTTGATCCTGCTTTCAGGCAGAGGAGTGGATTTAATGAATTTTCAAGGCCTTTGCCATGGTTTTATGCTGCATCACTACACAAAAATAATGGCATTGATATTTGAAAAATCTTACCCTCTTATTCTAGGAATGGCACCTATCATCTCACACATTGTGAGACACAGATACTTATTCCAAAAAAAGGCATTTTATGGTCTTCTCCTCTGCAGGATCATGGTGTTCTACAAACACTGACAAATTATCTTCCCAGTACTCCTGAAGTTGAAAAGAAAGTATTCTTCTCTGTTTACTCATGGTCATTGAGTCAAAATTCCCAAAAGAAACCACAGACTTTGGCTTCTCATTTGAGATGCTCAAGAACAGATTTTTTTCAGCATCTAGAGTATATCTTCAAATCAAATTTCCCATAATCGTGAGTTTTCTGCATATCCCATATCAGATTCCAGTTGTCAGGGTTTCCAGAAAATCAGTTACCATCTGTGAAAAGTTGTTAAGTGACTAGCCCAGCATTACGTTTGGAATGAGGTGAAGTAGAATAACAACAAAATCCATAATAGCAACAAAATCCAATACCAAGAGAGCACTCAGTTTCCCAAACCACAGTACAATCCTTTCCTATTTTGAAGTCCTCGGCCATCACCCTCAAAATTCCACAGCTTCTGCAATAAGGTAACCATGATTCATCCCACAGCAGGTCCATCCTCTGCAGTGAGAGGAAAAATAAGGCAAAGAAACCACTAGTTTGTGGTCATGCAATTAGAAATTGGAAGATAATGTGCACAGTGGACCTGAATTATTGCAGTTTTAGTTCTGGCATTCCTTAGCCTTGCTTGGCAATTATTACGGTCTTTTCTGGGTTGGCCTTATTTTTTTTTTTTATCATTTCAAGGAGTTTCTTAAGCTTTTACAAAAGCAAACTGGAAAGACAAATTCTTCACATGGAACCAGCTGCTCCACAGCTGGGTAAACAGCAGAGCTGGAACATTCATATCCTTATCACAGTTCAGCGGGTGAGAGGAGAGACAGGAGCAGTATAATTGCTGATACTGATACTCTGTTATCCTCACATGGTGTCAGCAGTTGCATTCCACAGGAAACCATGGCACCTCTTTCCTTGGAAAAGGTAGTCCTCAGACAAATCTCCTGCTCTTACTCCAGCTTTCATCCCTCAGGTTTGCTTCATTTTATAGGTATACCAGCATATTGGCTTTTCTCCAGATATAAAAAACCCCAAAGCAATGGTCTCCATAGATGTTAGGGCCAAATAACCCATGGTGGATTTGTAACTAGATAGGAAAGCCAAGTACCTTCTTTTTGTATCAGAGACATCATTCCTGTGCTGCTTTTCTGAATCTAAAATAAGACTGAAAGCATAGATCTCCATTCTGACCTTCTACAGGTTTTATATACTTCTAATAACCCTAAAGAGTTAATTTCAAATAAGTAACAGCACTATTATACTTTTTTTAATTTATTTAAACATGGCTGTTTTCCCATGTTAAAAATTCACAAATGTTGTAATACATATCTGTACATAAAGGCCCAACACATTTCTTCTTTTTGGCAGTGTAAATCTCTTATCACAACCAAAGTCAACATGGGAGCACCAATAAAGCAATTACATCTGAAGTACCTCTGGTTGTTTAATAACTTTAGACCTGTACATCAATGGGTCTCAGTCTTCTGGTTCTAAATATCTAGATACCTAGAAGAAATCTTATGCACTTCCCTGCAGAAGAAAAGAAGCTAAGATTGGAAGTATTGCATTTGGGATGTAGAAGCAAGAATCACAGGACCAATCAAGCAAAATAAATGATATTATTATTAGCATCATTTAGAAGCTGTGTGAATGACAAGTTGAAAGGATGTGTTTAAACATGCCAAGCATGTTTGAGATATCTCAGGAGAATTTTATCCTCAGATACAAACTGATTAGCTTTGTTATTTAGGGCTAGCTGGCCTACAGAGCAATTCAGTACACTCTAAGGCCAGAAGAAAGTATCAGATGAAAAAAAGACAAGTTTTCGTCTATTGCTACTTTCAGCTCCAGTGACATATGTCATAAATCCATGTAACATCAGATGTTGACAATTTCTTTGTTTCTAGTGAGACTTCCTTAGACTAGTCTCATCCCTAAATGAGACTATTCTAAGGAAGGCTTTCAGCAAAGACCAGGGTTGATGTAGCCCATGAAGCAGCAACAGCAAGCAAAGGGATCAAAATCTGATGCCACTGATCCAGTTCAGTGCTATGGCAGAAACACCAGCCCTTGAATGGGAGTCAATGAAGCACATCTAATTGGTATTTGAATCACATCTCTGCCTCTTTTTACACCCTCAGCTGAGAAACTGAAATGCTCTGCCTGCCACTATAAATTCTCAGGAAAATCTGCACTAATACTGGAGATTTTTTAATTTAATCTGATGAATGGTTGATGCTGGCGAGTACCTCTAGGGAGCCTTCAGTCAATCCCCTGCCCAAACCAGGGTCATGTTGCCAGTGATTATGTTCAATCAGGTTTTGAATATCTCCACAACCTCTCTGGGCAGCCTGTGGCAACACTTGACCACCCTTGCATTACGTATTTTCTTTTCTTATGTTTTAGTAACTTTCCTGTGTTTCAGTTTTTTCCTACTTTCTCTAGTCCTGTCACCGAGCACCACTGTAAGATTCTGGCTGCATCTTTTATTCATCTCTTTACCTAATCAGCTGTTTTATGCACAATCCCCTGAAGGCTTCTCTTTTCCAGACTGAGCAGCCCAAGTTCTCACAACTTCTTATATGCCAGATGCTCCAGGCCCCTGAACATCTCAATGGCCCTTCACTGGAGTCACCTGAGATACGTCCATATCTCTTGCACTGGGAAGCCCAGACCTAGCAGACTGCACTTCTTTGGAAGTCAGAGGATTCTTATTCTGCATCTGTATGTACAGAAAATCAGAACTCTCCACTCTGGGAAATAATTTGCCACTTCCATGTATTTATTCTTTAACTCTTTCACAGGTGGAGCGTAGGAAGTTTTTCCAAAAAATACCTGATGAGATCTATTCCCTTGGAAAAGAGAAGGCCAAAGCCATATACCTGCCAGCTGCTCGTAGCTATTCTGAGGTTAGCTATAGCACGCAGCCACAGCAGGGGAGTCAAAGTGGCACATGGCTCAGTAGAGAACATCAATTCAAGCACAGTTTGGTCCATATGTCACCAACTTACGGTGAAGTCCAGCCTGGCCTGTCTCATACTATCCTTATCCATGAGAACCAGGGAACAGCTAGTGTGAGACTGCCTCTGCACCTTACTTGCATGTTAACTGGGCTATGTGAGCAACTCCCCCATGTCTTCTTTCTCCTTGGGATGACCTGTGTTCTTGGGCCAGCCTCCAGGAAATCCCTGTGTCCTGCACAGAGAAACCTCACGACTACTGAACCTTCATCTTTGCCAGGTTGTGTCTCTGATACAAATCCACCCTGAATCTATAATCAACATAAAAGATACACAAAAATTACTTTATTTAGTGATATTGGATCTGTAGATAAGAGTTTTCCTGGCTTAGTTGTTTGCCCTGTATTGCAACAAGACTACCTATCTAGAGAGTGTTTCTGTTACTAAAGGCATCACTAAGGAATGTTTAATTCTTAGCAGAACTCCAGTTCTTGTTTTACACAATCCAGATGATATAAATAAATAAACCATGAAACATTCAGGGAAGGCAAATCACCAGTCCATCAAAATACCTGATAAATTAGTTCAACAGACTGGACTACAGACATGTTCAGTGATTCATCATCACAAAGAGTAAATAAATTCCGATTAAGCAAAACTTGATTGAATCATGCTGAAGTTTGGCACTTAACAAAATAGATCAGTCTGAAGTCTTACTTTAGGAACACATAATCTCTTAAGATTTATGAGTGTTATTGCTGACCACATATGTTTCTATGTTCCTGTTTGCTATGTTGAGAAATGGATACTCTGAGTCTACAAAGGTTTGCCTGCTATTACACATTTTAATCTCCAAGAAACTCTTCTCCTTATTCCCCTTTTTAGGGTACAGAACAAACTTTTGCAATAGTAAACTTCCTGATTTCCTCCTCGGTCCCAGTAAAATTTCCCATTTCTTCCAGGTTGTTTTCCGTTCCATCTGACCATTCAATTGGTTTTGCTAAAACAAATGTTGTGATATAGCCAAAATGCAAGAGCTGAACTAAGACACTTAGTGTCAGTGCATTAAAAGAGCTGAGAATTCTTTCCAATAGCTGGAACAATTTTCACACACTGATCATTGCATTAATCTGTTGGTATCTGCAGATTAGGAACAACACAGGCCTATGGATATCTTTTAAGCAACAAATTAAGCTACCCACTTTTTAGCAATAATTATCTTTGTTTAATGTTTATACTATGGCAATATCCAAGGTCACTGTCAGGGTGGAGATCCAGATGTGGTCTCCTGTAAGAATGGGAAGGTAAAGTCCTTTACAAAGCAAATTGAAAAATTATAACCACTTGAATGTCTGATGTCAAGTTCTCCTCTGGTGTAATACTAAAGCCCTCAAATATCTTTGCACTTGAGAATTTCTTTGTACTAGAAATATTGGCTAGGGATAGAGTTGGTATTATTAACCTTATTATACTAAGAGGTCTAATATGCAGAACAAGTTCCAGACTAACAGTGGTGAGTACTCTGTGTTCAGCCTTGGATGGCTACCATACTTTCCAGAATACTTAAAACAACAAATGGTGATGATTTTCCAGCCAACATCATGGATAGTGGGTCAACACTGTCAAAAGTAGATATTTATAATCTGAGTGTTATCACACAAGCAAAATCTCATGTCCTTATCCAAGCAACTGCACGTATTTTCATCTGGAAACGCTGATCTTCATCCATGTCCCCCATCCAGGTTTTACTAAAGGAAGTAATACTTGTGTGTTTGGAAGGATGTTTACTAAAGGAAGTAATATTTGTGTGTTTGGAGGGCCCAAACGTCAACATCCCAAGATGTCACACTTAGAGCTAGAATATGACTGAATTTTAAGTATGTTCAGTGCAAGTCAAAGTATGCTCTACACAAATAGCCTCTATTGCTATAGGAAAAATAAACAACAACAACTGAAAAAAACACCGCCCCCCCCCCCAAAAAAAAAAAAAACCACAAAACCAAACAAACCACAGGAAGATTCATTTTGTATAAAAGTCTTGTCCCGAATTCTAAGTATTAGTGGTTACCATGTAAGCAGTGCTTACACGCGTATATGTGGATGCCAACACACAAATATTATTTTTCCTATTATGACCATACCCTGAAATAAGCCTGTTCATTGTTTCTTGTGAATTACAGAAGTAATATTCACTGAAGCAAACCTGCCCTTGGTGATGCCTATGCTCCAGCCCATCTGTAGGTCAGGAGGAATGCTTTACAAGACAGATTCTCCTGTCTGCTGGGGCTTGTTCAGACAGATGTTCTCTGACTACTGGTGTAGTCTCTGTGGTGCTAAGTTTAAATTTTAGACCCATTTAAATTAACCCCAACAATACTGCAAAAGGAGAACCCAGTTGCATTTCCCCCACTACACCTGGGAAAAGATTGGTTGAAGTACATCTTATTGTTTTGTCTTAGCAGAAAAACAATCTGCAGAGCATGCATCTATGGCAAGCACTCTCCAGAAAACACTTGCTCAAGATGACTTACAAAAGCAGTGTCACTTGACAGGGAGTACCAGGAAATGAGAATGGGAGAACAAGAGACAATGAAGCAGACCAGAAGGAAAGAAAAAGCCTGTGTGCCAGTGGCAAAGGCACTGCTGCCTCTCAAGCAGCTCTTATACCCAGGCACAGCAGCAATACATCTGCTCTACTTGTGGCAGATTGTGTGAGTCACAAATAGGATTTCACAGCCAGCAGCAAAGTTGTGAGCCATAAAACCCACTCCCTTCAATTACAGTGATCACCTCCCAGGGATATTGTAAGACTTGATCAACTGATATTTACAGAGTGCTTTGAGATCCTGAGATAAAAGTCACTATAAAAGGCTACAGATTTTTCATAACATTCACAGACCACCTGCTCAGACCAGAAGCATTCACTTTTAACATTGCTTGAGCCAGCTACCAATCTGATATCTCCACAGGAATTTCCTAAAACAGATGTGGCTGTCACATTTAATCTCTCTTTTACTAGGAACTCTAAAAAAAGAAACTCCTGGAAAAGGAAATAAAACAAACTGCATTAAAACTGATGGTGAGAAGAAGGCCCATAATTCTGTTCCCACAGCTCATGGATTCTCCATCTGTACCTTTCAGAAAGCTGCCATAGTGACTAACTCTGTGAGCTTCACAAATTAGACCTGACCTAGATTCAGTGAAGTCTTTGATCTGCAGCTGGTTAGTGTAATATTCTGACTGCAGTGAATTTCAGAATTGTTCCACAAAGCTGCAGCTTCAAAAGAAAAACAAATAAAACAAAATTCAGGTTTTCCTCACAACATGCTGGCCCTCACTTGACTGTATACCAAATGAATCAGTCAGCAAACCAAATGGTGAAGTTTAAACCCTGTTTTCTCATAATTCTATAGTATATGCTCTTGAAAAAAATTACTTCATTATTTCCTCTCACTCTTTATTATAGGAATAACAAACTCCAGGAGACTGAAGAAAAGCATGATTCTGGGAACCAGAGGGGGGTTATAATTAAGCATATTGTTAAGTGCTTTCTTGAATAGAAGTTAAAAATTTGAAGTTTAAAATCATGTTAGCTAAGGATAAAACAGTTCAGAGGCTTTTTTTATAAACTGATCTGAACCATATGAAACTCTTCAGAGCATGGATCTGGACTGGCATCCCTTCAGAATAAGGTTTCCCATGATGTTTTGGACTTTCTGCATTGTGTATAGAAACTGAGCACAGATGTCCCAACATGTTTCAGAAATTTTAAAACCTTTTGTTCCACGATAGCAATGGGAACAGTGGGAAACATTAATTACAGTCTTATTTGGCGATTCTTTTTTTTTTTAATTGGCTTGTTCTTGCTTTAAATATGATCCAAAAATATCATAGTGAATCAAATCCAAAGGAAATAGTTTCTTTATCCTTCATCCAATAGTGAGAGGCCTCTTTATAACCAGAATCTTTTTGGAAGCATATAAGAATGTACATAGTCTCAATCAGATACTTAGGTAGGCAAGTCTGACCTTTAGGATAAATTACAGACCAAACTGCTTTTGAGATACATTTCAAGCAAGGTACTGCCATGGCAAAGTTACAGTAAATGACTCCAAGATAGACTGGTACTGCAAATAATTTGTTCATATATCTGAAGAGGTGGAGGGCACCCATTCTGAACAATGAGACATAAGCATTATGCAGATCATGAAAAAGTTTTAAATTCTTTTTTTGCTGTGTATGCAGTTGTTAAAGAATATAAGGTTAAGGCTGATTGTTTTTCACTAAAGAGAATGTAAAAAACCCAAACCACTATCTCAATCCCAGTAGGGCTTGGTGCAGCACAAATCTTTCTCTTTGAGCTGTTACCAAAAAAAAAAAAAAAAAAAAGAAAAGGGGTGGGAGGAAAGAAAAAAAAAAGCTGCTGGAGGCAATAACAGTACAGAAATATATTTTGTTGGCAGCATATGATGGCCATATATCTTCCAGACAGTGTGCTACAAGCATCTTAAGGGCAGATTGATTTACCTTTATCTCAGCTGGCAAACTCTGCACATGGTGGTTTATGAGGCAGTGGTGAATGGTTCACACAAACTGAGAGAAATTATTCACAGTACCTGCTTTGGGAAGCTTCAGGAAGCCAGTTCAGTGTGATGTGCTTTCACTCGCTCATTTTTGGTGATGCTAGGCTGCATATAAATGGATATACCTGTACTGCCTCTTTGGGGCCACTCCTTTTCAGACCCACCCTGCTATTTCCTTAGGCACCCAGGATCCTTAAGTTTCTTTGCTCTCAGGCTGACTTCAGAGGCAAACATTGCTCCTCTCTTGATGAAGCAACCAGCGTGAATAAAGTGGATACTGAAGAATTGTGAACACCAGAGCCCTCAGGGCAACAACTAAATCCTTTACAAGTAGCACAAAGATAAAACAAAGGATCTGATGTTGGGTGGCTTCATAAAAACAGACAATGGTAATATTTAATATTTAAGAACCTGAGACCTTGTTTTAGAAGCCAGGAAACAGTAGCTTCTGAATTCGTGCTCAGCTACACAGATATTGGGATGCAGGAGGATGGAGCCCCTGATGGTCCTCTGTGGTCAGAACTGGGTCTTAATTAAGTCAGCTCTCCAAAATCTTTCCAGTTAAATCTCTATGGCCTTATCTGAAGATCCAATAAAGCTTTCTCTCAAGCCAGATTATGGCAACAGAGACCAGATATTGTATCACCAAGCTATTGTGTCATTGTTTGGGCAGTCAGGGAGGCATGGCAGTGGCAACTCACACATGGAAAGCAAAAAGCACATCTTCTGCCCTCTGCCTGTAGAAACAACCTTTTGGAGGTGCAGAGAATGCTGCCTTCCATTTCCTTTGCTTCTTTGTTTTATCTCACTCATTGATCTAGCTGAGCATTAAGGTTTTCAGTTGCAAAATAAATAATTTGGACAGATGAAGAGTAAGACTCTCTTACGCTCCTTTAATTTGTTTTAAAGTTAGTAAAGATGCTTATGATTCCAAGCTCTACCTGGCCCCCTGCAGCCTGGCCTCACACTCTGTGGATTTGCTGGGCATGAAATGATCAGTCCATCCTGGCCAATCTCCCTAGTGATGAGGCTGGGCAGCAAAAGGCAAGGGCAGTGTGGCAGGTGTCATGCCCGGGTATGTGCTGTATGGGGTGACTAAATGGATGAAAAGATTTGGACACCCAGCAGAAACTCATCCAAGGAGTCAGGATGGAGAGTCAATGGATTAAGAGTTTGTGTTTGGCAGCAGAAGCAATCTCTTCTGGCTGTTACCAACACAATTTCAATGTTGTTCCTATTTATTTGAAAAACACGGGATTAGCTAAGATTCTCCTAGAACCAAACTCCCTCAAAAACGTCAGGAAGAAGGAAGGAGATAATACTGATCCACATGTAAGGCAATGGTAACAATATTGGAGCTGGCCCAGCATTGCAACACCAAAAACCTGGCCTGGAGGTTGCTAACCTGTGTAAAGTATGGCATGGCCCTTTGCTGCTCAGTGCTGACAGTGAGAGCAGTCTGTGAGGCTGGGTCACCCAGCTCGAGAGGCTACTCCTGCCCTTCTGCATGCTGGTTTCATAATCAAAATCAGTTTTCCTCCCACACTGAAATAGCTGTAATCTAGGAGGGGCTTTCTCATATTCATGCTTTCTTTGAATACTATGTTTCCAAGTAGGAACCTGGATCCAAATTCCAAATAAGTAAGTACAAAAAGCAAGCAAAATAACCTTCCAATGCTCCATGTCAGCTGACTGGCATAGCAGAACTAGGCTTTTTAGTCACATTTTAGAACTAATAGCCATAACTTGCATCCAGGCAAGATCCTCTTTCTCCCCACCTCCATTCAGACAAATATTACACAGGCCATGCCCATTGCTGTCTGCAACACGTGCCACTGTGAAAGTGACCATTGCACTGCATCTTTACATACAAAAATGCAGCTTTAAACCCCCCTCTTTCCCACTGCTCATTGCTACTGGCAATGCTTACTGCTGCAGCTCAGCTGGAGTCTAGGGGTCTGTAGGTATGGCTCATCTCATCCACCTCAGACATCAGTTTTCAGTAGGGGACAGAAGGTTGAAATTCTACAACCCATCTAAAAGAAAGCCACAATTATCTAATAATATCTTTTTTCATTTCCCTTGCATTCCATGATTCTGGGATGTCGTGCCTTAATTAAGGAAGACAATGGTCCCCACTGGGCTTGCAAAAGCAAATATTGCCACATGTCCCTCAGTCAAGAATCAGGTGGAGCAGACAGAAGTGACTAAGGAGGTCAACTCACAACAAAAGGCAGAATACCACAGTCATCACAGTAAAACCCCAATGCTCATGCAGTCACTGCACCACAAAATATCAGTATTTGCCACTCCGTTGAGGCGCTGTCAGACAAAAAGAAATGTTTCATTCATGTTCAGTACATGGTTCAGTTTCTTCAGCTGACAGATGGTCTCTCTGTGGTCCACTGAGTTCCACTGTGTCACAGTCAAGGTCTGTTTCCAGACGTGGCTATCACTGCCTTGTGAACTTAGAGCTTAGTAAAGTGACTCTCCTTCCTCCCTCATTTTATACTGCAAATGCCACAGAGCTTGTGCAAAGCCTTTGCCTCCTAAGAAAAGCAGGCATGTCAGTCAGGGCACTTACAGGGCAAGCAGACTCATAAACAAATGGCACTTCTTTTCTGCCAGTGGTTATGAGGGTTTGAGAATGATGAAAACAGCAGGGACAATCTCAGCTTTTGTTAGACTTGCAGTGAGAAAGGGCTGGCCACAGACTGACAGGAACCAAGCATCATGAGGGTGGCTGCCTAGCTGACATGGGGGAGGTAAGAACAAAGTTTGTTTAGAAGGATCCCTCTTCTGCAATGTTCTCTCTCAAATTTCTGTCAAATTGAGGCTGTACTCAGATTATTTGGATAAATATCCAGAAGTGGATGTAGTCTTTATGAATTTGTTTAAATATATTTTCAACTTCATTCTTATACACTTGGTGATGCTCTGCAACAGTCCTTTTCTAGTATCTACTGAGCATGATATGCAAAGCTATTTTTACTTCTTTTAAATACTGTGGCCAGTGTTTACTCACTGGCCACAGTTAACAGTTATGACAATAGAAATGCCAACACAGAAGGGTCTCAGTCATCTTTGGAACGAAAAACAGGTCTTACCTGTTGATCTTAAACTAACACATTAAGACTCCAGGATTTTCCAATCTGTCTGGAACAAAAGGAAATAGTCAACAAGAATGTACATTTGAATCTGGCCCTAGGGACAGAGGGAAACCTTTCAGTAAATATGAAGTTCAGACTAAAGTTCTGAATAGATGGTGTAATAGATGGTAGTGCCCTCAAGTTCAAAGTGAATCCACCATGTCCACCATGCCAATAAAACTACTGACTTTGGTCCCATAACTTCCTTTAGACCCTATTTGGTATTTCATTAACACTTGTAGATTTAGTAGTTTTGGAGCAATTCCATTTCTTCCAAAGGTGACAATGCATCTCAGATGCAGTGTCGCGCCTGCAGGACAGAGTGCCACATGTCCCCAGCAGTGCTGGTTCACGGCAGTGGTGGCAGGGGATGTTGTCTGAGGACATGGCTCCTCAGGCAGCAGCTCCCTACACTGAGTCAGTCAGGAGGATGGCAATAATTTCCACATTCCCTCACAGCTCAGGTCAGCACAAACCCCAGGCAGGGTGTATTGTCAAACACTGCAGTTGCTGTGTCTCCCCAGCCCTGAAGGGCACCTGTACCCACACCGTGTTTTTACACAGCACTGGCACCTTCTCATATTCCTTAAATAATGTGGTACCACGTGTACCAATTAAACAAGGTCCTGTCTCTCACACAGTCTCAGTCAGAAACTATAACCACCAAACGCGAAGTTAGTTTAGCTTTTGTAACATTGCCCTAGGGTAATATGAATCACTCATTCATCTCCCCATTCCAACAGGCAATTCTTTCACATTTCCTTATGCTCCCAGCCCAGCCCCACCTCAGCACTGGTCTTGCATTCTCTACGGTCCAAGAAATGTCCACAAGGCACTGTAAACAAAGCATTGTTTCATATTTATTTGGTGTATTACCAGTGCATCCCAAAATGTGCTGTTATCTGACACATCACTAGCTCATTTTGTGCAAAAATGACATACCTGATTTCTTTTGACATATCTTTTGCCTCAGATTACACCAGTTTTTTACAGCAATTTTTTTTCTGTATTTACTGCTGGGAAAGGCAAAAATATTAGGTCAGTGACAGTAACTCTTATATGTCCATGGAGCAGAGTGTGCCCTTTGCAAAAAAAAAACCAAAAAAAAACCAGAAGGATTTTGGATTAGTAATTTGAGTGCTGGATTCATTTTAGCCTTATTAGCAAAATGCTTGGACTGAGTCTATTAGCCCTAATTACAGGAGCAGTTATATGAGACCAGCAAGAGCTGTATCCTTATGTGTTTTTTAATGAGAAAACGCAACTTAGAAAAGTGACCAGCAATTTTTCCAAGGTACAGATAAGATCAGAGATTGATAAATCAGTAATGAGACTGCCTATAACCTTTTCTCTTAGCCAAGTGACTTAGAAAGTGAGAACAATCTATAAAAGCTTGGAAATCCTCCAAATATACCTCCACTTAGTTTATTCTAAAGCAGCATTAAGGAAAAAATATTTAAGTATAAGAGACAAAAGTAATTTATATTTTTACAAGTTTGCTGAAGATGTTTCAATATATTTAAAGCCCCCACCAGCCACCCAGGATAGCAGAGCTGTGGGAAAAACATGGACATTGCTTGAATGCACTTCCAGCAGCAGCAGCAGCTCACTATTCTTTGTAATGTTACTGAGGAATGTGAGTTATTTTTGTTCTCCTAAGAGTGAGTGGGAAATTACAATAGAGAAGTTTCGTGATTTATCCAAGCCCTGGGGAACGTGGTGGGGCATCCAACTCACAAATTTTGACGTAGTGGTTTCTCAGTCCTGTGTCCTGCTACCCCTTGCCCCAGGCACTAAAAGCCACTAAAATTAGAGCTCCCCAGCGGGCGGCTCGCCAGCATAGCCCTGAGAGGAGGCGGCTCTCACGAACGACCACAACAGCTACAGTGCCACTGGAATGCAGGAGAGCTGTCTCTCTGGACATGAAACACCGCCGATACAGGGAAACGGGCAGGTGCCACGACGTTTGCTAAGCCTCCTCCCCGCTACGTGCAGTCTCTGTCTGCTCCGTGCCACTCCCCAGCAGGGGAAAAGCTGGAGGGACCGGGCTGAGAGGAGCAGCACTTTTCCTGGCTAGGAGTGTCCGTAATTCCGTGTGGATTCAGCGTCCCCTGGGATGTCACCAGACACGCAGTGACGCATGCTGGGACACAGAGCCCTGACCCAGGGCATCTGTAGAAAAGGGAGGCAGGAGCCACTCACCAGCAGCAGAGCAAAGCAAAAACACACACCGCCCGAGAAAAGGAGAGCGGGGAGACATACCATCTGTAGCATCCCTGAAGCACGGGTAGTCGGGAGCATCTCCGGGGGGCTGAGAGTGCTCTGGGACCCCGCACACCACCTTGGGAGTGTCCCCAGAGGTGTGGGGTCTGGCCACACAATGCACCAGCCTTGGTGGGGCATGGTGGGGTGCTCACGGCACCCCAGGTAGGAAAGCTGAGCAGGCTCTTGGAGACCTGGCCAGTGGCATACACCAGGACTTATCTGCCCCACTTCATGTCTGCACTCATTTTCCTGGGCTCTTAAAGAGCTGACCTTTAATACTGGGGCCTCCTTGTAAATGAGGCTCACCTGTGGTTGGGCCTGGACGTTATAACCTCTCTTCCTCACCGAGGTTTTGAGGAACAAGCCAAAGGTGAAGTTTAGGACTGGGGTGGAAGCAAGAGAGGAGTCTTCACCCCCCTGCACACCCTGACCCTACAAAGCAGTGGTCTCCGGGAGCCGGACTTCAGATGCGTGGGGTCACGAGGCAGCTGGCAGGAGACGATGTGGGTTATCCCGGCGCAAAGCACCTGTCTCGGAGCATCTGTGCTCTGCTCGGCCGGCCCTGCTCAGGGCGGGGTCAGGTGCGCAGGGATTGCCACGACCAGGCTTCCCCCCGAGAAACTCGGCCTCACCCCGGGCTCAGCAACAGAGGGGAGATTTCTTCCCCAGTCGCCTGCAGCGTGGGCAGGGACACTGCCATCGCTGACCATGTCGCTGGACACTACTGCATGTGCGAGCACGAAAAGTGTACCCACCAAGAGCAGCAACAGCGCAAGGTCAGCCCTCCCAGCCCCGCTGCTCGAGGGGCCGCCGCTCTCGATTTCCCCCCCGACATGGCTGCAGGGCTGTGTGTGGAGGTCGGGGGTTCCCAGCAGGCGACTGAGGGGGCGGCGAGCGGCTTCAACTCGCAGCTCCGCTCCCCTCACACCGAATTGCTCTGACTTGTGGTGTCCCCGTCTTTCCTGTTGTCAGCCTCGGCAGGGACCCTGCTCAGGCGCCACAGCGAGGACCCGCGGGTGCCATGGCGGGCGGGGTAGCGGCGCCCGCTCCCCCGGGCCCTTCCCGGCAGGGTGAGGGGGAGAGGGGCGGGGGCGGGCGACGCCCGTCGGCAGAAGGTCCGCGGGTGCTCGGAGCCCCTGCGGCCGTGGGTGGGCGTCCCCCGTCCCCCCTCGGGAGGTTGTGCCGCTCGGAGCCGGCGCGAAGCAGGATCGCGGCGGGGAGGAAACCCGAGTTTGCGGCGCCGCTGCCGCCGGTGCGCGGGGGCAAGAGCGAGCGGAGGCACCTCCAGCACACCGGCTCCGCCGGGCCGCCCCTCCGCAGCCCCGGTGCCCACCCACCCGGCCCGATCGCTGCCGGCGGGGTCGGGCCGGGGGTAGGGGGGAGCGGCGGGGGCGGGCGGCAGCCGCGGGGGTCGTCGCCATGACGAGCGGGCGTGCCGCCGCCTCCCGCCGCTGAGCGGGGCGGCCGCTGTCCCTTCAGCACCGCGCGGCCGGCGGGGCCGTCCTGCCCTGCCCAGCCCAGCCCTGCCCTGCCCGGCACCGGCACCCCCCCGGCACCGCCACCCCCCGACACCGGCATTCCCTGGCACCGGCATCCCCCGGCAGCAGCATCTCTCTGGCACCGGCATTCCCCGGCACCGGGAGCCCCCGGCAGCAGCACCCCTCCAGCAGCAGCACTCCCCCGGCACCGGCAGCCCCGGGCAGCGAGGCGAGCCCTGGCGGCCCCCGCGGGCGGCGGCGATGGCGGGCGGGGGCCGGGGGCAGCAGGGCGCGCCGGCGGGGGGCCGCGGCCGCTGAGGCAGCAGGTAGGGCGGGCGCCGAGAGCCGCGGGCCGGGCGGGGCCGGGCGGGCTCCCCGCGGTCGGAGCGGGGCTCCGGCCCCTGAGGCGCGGCGTGGGACGGGACCCCGGGCGGCGGCAGGGGCTCCTGTGTGGCGGGGCCGGGAGGGAATGAAAGGTCCGCGCGGCCCCGGTGGCACAAAGGCCGTGAGTAAAGGGGGCTCGGGGGGAGCCGCAGCCGCAGCCCAGGTGAAGGGCGAGGGGAGGGACAGGAGCATGCCGCGGGAACAAAGGAGCCTCCCTCAAGGTCTTCGCTGGGGCGTGGGAGAAAAGAAAAGAGGGAAAAGGGGAGAAACGGGGGCAGAGGGAGAAAAAGGGAGGGAAAGTGAGTGAACGGGGAGAAAAGAGAGAAAAGGGGGGAGAAGGAAAGGAGAGAAGGAGAGAGAGAGAAAGAAAAGAAAGAAAAAGAAAAGAAAGATCATGAAACATCAATAGGTGAACATGCTGTAGATTTGTTCATTTTGCCAACTTTCTGTGTAATTGAATCCTAGGTTTTCATTCCCTACCCACCTTTGGAAGGAGCTCACTATGACAGGGCAGAGTCTGAGGACTTTATCTGAAGCGAATTTTGAAGACAATGAGATCAGCATCAACGTTGGAGGCTTCAAGAAAAAGATGAGATCCAACACATTATTAAGGTTCCCCGAGACCAGGCTGGGCAAATTGCTGAGCTGCCATTCAAAGGAGTCAATACTGGAGCTTTGTGATGACTATGATGACACCAAGAATGAATTTTATTTTGACAGGAACCCCGAGCTCTTTCCTTACGTGCTACATTTTTATAACACTGGCAAGCTCCATGTGATGGGTGAACTCTGTGTCTTTTCTTTCAGCCAAGAGATTGAATACTGGGGAATCAATGAATTCTTTATAGACTCCTGCTGCAGTTATAGCTACCATGGGAGGAAAATGGAGCCAGACCAAGAGAAATGGGAGGAACAAAGTGACCAGGAAAGTACGACATCTTCTTTTGATGAGATTTTGGCATTCTACAATGATGCCTCTAAATTTGACAAACAGCCCTTTGGAAACATCAGGAGGCAGCTCTGGCTTGCTTTGGATAATCCTGGGTACTCGGTTTTAAGCCGTATCTTCAGCGTCCTTTCCATAGTGGTGGTGTTGGGCTCCATTGTGACCATGTGCCTGAACAGCCTCCCAGACTTCCAGATTGTTGACAGCAACGGGAACACCGAGGAAGACCCTCGCTTTGAAATCGTGGAACATTTTGGTATTGCATGGTTCACTTTTGAACTGGTGGCAAGATTTGCAGTAGCTCCTGACTTTTTAAAATTTTTCAAGCATGCCCTGAATTTGATTGACCTAATGTCTATCCTTCCATTTTATATTACATTAATTGTCAACTTGGTGGTGGAAAGTAGTCCGACTTTAGCAAATTTAGGCAGAGTTGCGCAAGTCCTGAGACTCATGAGGATTTTCCGCATATTAAAGCTTGCCAGACACTCCACAGGTCTCAGGTCTCTTGGAGCCACTCTGAAGTACAGCTACAGAGAGGTGGGGCTTCTTTTACTCTACCTCTCTGTGGGCATCTCCATTTTCTCCGTAGTGGCTTACACTATTGAGAAAGAAGACAATGAGGGGTTAGCCACCATCCCTGCTTGTTGGTGGTGGGCTACTGTTAGCATGACCACAGTTGGCTACGGGGACGTGGTGCCAGGGAGCACTGCTGGCAAGCTGACGGCATCTGCATGCATCCTAGCTGGTATCCTAGTGGTAGTGCTTCCCATTACACTGATCTTTAATAAATTCTCCCACTTCTATAGGCGTCAGAAGCAGTTAGAGAGTGCCATGAGAAGCTGTGATTTTGGTGATGGCATGAAAGAAGTTCCATCTGTCAACTTAAGGGACTACTATGCTTATAAAGTTAAATCCCTTATGGCCAGCCTGACCAATATGAGCAGGAGTACCCCCAGTGAGCTGAGCCTGAATGATTCACTGCATTAGTGTACGAGTCTGACAGCAGTTTGCATGAGAGCTATCAAGAGCTGTTTATAAATGTTTTCCTATTTGTCTTTTTTTTTCCCCTAGAAGATAGTGTTGCTGACACTGCACTTTGCACTTGAGAAACTAAAGAATTTCTATTACAAGTTAACAGTTTGCACATTTTCATCTTGTTGCATAAGGGTACTGAGTGCTGACTTTTCCATACAAATGTTACCACTTTCATGCCATTACTACTAGTGGTATAGTGATGATCTGTTGCTTTGTGCATTTTCTCATATGAGCAGAGAAATGAATGTACCCAAGTGGAATAAAAATTCTCAGCTGTGACATGAGTAATGAAAAAATCACCTATCACCTATACTGGTGTCTGTACTAGTATAAGACTTCCCATGCATTTTACAACGGTTTGAAACAGCCACCTGTGAGTCACTGACACGCAACACTTCTACCTGTATTACTGACCAGTGATTCTGATCATCACTTGCCTGAAAACACCTCTGAGTTTGCTTATTCTTGAGAATGTGTGTTAAAATCTGTGTGTTCTTGTTCTGAAATGTTATGTATAATAATATTTTTCAGAATCTTCTGGGCATAGACCTTCCTCTGTTTCCAAGATTAGATCAATACTGAGCCCTCTAAAAAAGGCCACCCCTCATTTTCAGATAGCTACATATTCAAAGACTACATTTCCACAAGTGACTCTAGGAATGGAGGCCCATCTAGAGCTCTAGAATCCCATTTCCAGAAGGGATCTGCTCACAGCTTGGTCCCAGTGCAGCTGCAAATGTGTTGTATCAGTCCATCAAAAAGGTTTTGAGATTAGACATATGAAGATGTGGGCTTTAAACAATTCGAAGCACCAATGAAAAACTTGGATTTGATTAATGAAGTGAAATATTCCCACATGAACAGTACAGGCAGCATTTTAGGAACTGACATTCATATACTGCAAAAAGACTAATTATAAAGATGCCATATGTGATGCTGAGATATAAAATCTAATTTTATCGGTAAAGCTTGAAAGCAGGTGTTGATGACAGACAATTCCATTAAAATTTCTGCCAAGGAATCTCTAAGCAAAAAACCATTTTCACTCAGAAAGAAATTCTCAATTTACAGCTAAGGGAGAGTCTAAGGGCCTAAGAAGGGAACAGATAAAGAGCTTAATACTGCACTATCTGTGGGTAGATCCTCCTACCTACTTCTGTGATGTAGTCAATTTTAATCCTTTCAAGGGCTGGCATGTACTTGTTTAAAAAAACAAAACAAAACACGAGAGAACAGATCATATGCAATTTCAAGAGTAATAATGAATCTGCATAGAGTTGGTTTTTGAGTGCTCAGTCTCCTCCCTTACGCAATTGTACAGAGATCAAACACTTGTAGTCAACAGGCAGAAGCCACTGCTGCCCTCTTTTTACATCTGTGCTAGAAAACAAACTACTGGCACTCAGTGGGCAGAACAGCATTTCTCTTCAGATCCTACTGCTTTTCCATCCCATTCATTACATATAACGTTCCAATTAATTTTTTGTTAGTTTTACTTGTGAAGACTAGAGAGGTGCAGAAATTAAATTCAATCTAGTTAGAAGAAAAAATACTAAAGCTGAAATTGTCTTTTTGGAAGACTGTGTTTTTAAACCATGACAAAGGGTGGCTCAACCAACAAAATAAAGCAAATATGGTATGAATAGGTAATTGCCTCATTAAGGATATTAGAGGTTGCAGCTTGGTCTGGATCCTTTGATGCTGTATCAGCTCCACATAAAAAACAGAAAGCTGAGCACCCAGGATCACATTTCTGTTTGCCCAGTGATCCATGACAGAATACACAGTGTGAAATAACTTACTCTCCCCCCACCACCATTTCTGTTGGACACCCTCCCCTCACATCAGTAGCTGATTTAGGCCATGAAGTGTGAGGAGACAAGGTCATTTCCAACCTTACCAATTTTCAACACAGCCTGCACAAGTTATAAGTCAGTTGGCAAGCCATTGCTTGCTGTCCCTGAGACTGAAAGTGTCATACACGTGGTCCTGAAGGTACACCTGGATAACCTGAATTTGGTGACCAAACTTGAAACATTTTGCTAAGGTTTACACTGCTGGATAGGGCCAGTTCAATTCCATTTCTGTAGAAATGGATAAATTCAGCATAAATTCAGGCATAAATTCAGCATTCCTGTCCCTGATTCATACTGCACATGTGCACACCCACAATCAGCCACCTGACACACGGAGCAGCGTGAGGTCACCCCTGGAACTGAGACACGAAGAAAGAAACAAGGGGAGGAAGAGGTGGGCATGGGCAGCACATACCCTCCAGTCAGGTTACCTGCTGCAAGGTTTGCAATTCTCTCACTGATGCAAAGGACAGTGCAAACTCTGTCTGTTGGGTGGGGCTTTTGGATAACTCAGCTCCAAGCAGTGGTTTTACCTCAGTTTAATAAACAGTAGATTTACAGAGCTGAAAACCGGAGACTTTGAGAGCAGTTATTTGGTGAGCCCTGTAGGCTTGCCAAAGAGCCACAAATTCCCTCAGCTGTTGCTTGTTAAACATTGCAAAGGTTGGATTTAACTTTGCAACACATCATTTCAATAACCTATAGCTTATCTTATGTTCTAGATTTATTATTATTTGTAGGACTGATGTTCCGTCATTTCTGCAAATATTCACTGGAACATGTTCAAATTGCATTTCACTAAAGAAAATTAAATACCCAAGGAATTCCAACTTTTATTGTACTGGTTGAAAGGAATTTTCATTATTGCATTTTTATATAAGTGCTTTTGATCAAAGACACTAAATAAATAAAGTACTGAAATTTAAGATGTTCTTATTATCATGGCAATTACTTTACACAGTGCACAGGAATTCCTTTCATAAACTTAACTGACTCCATGTTAAAAGTAGTCACATTTTTGCTCCCCCCTCCTCCTGAAGACCATTCCAGAGCTCTCCAAGGCTTGCACAACTTTTAGCACAATTTTATTAATGGCTGCTTTATACCAGTACTTTTTTTTTGCCAACACTGTTCTTTAGCTTAAAAATTTCATTTTCCTCTTAGTGTATTTATAGACAGCAACCATATGGCCTTACATACGCATTTTCACAGGTTTATACCTCTCAAGCTTCCTTTTAGTTTTCTTTTTGCAAGTCCTGTTCTCCTGGCCACACTAGGGGATGTAGCCCTTTTTTTGCATTACTCCTGCTCAGATTTATTATGTTTGAGCATTGGACAGTACTGTACAGCAGTTTTAATATTTGCTTATGGCTAACAGAATTTTTTACTGAGCAGAATAACAATTTAACGATTTCAGAAACATTGCTGTCTTAGCTGCCCCCAAAATATCTAGGTAAGGAGAACAGGGCACATCTTTCCTGCCATTTTATGTAGTAATGTCTATTCTAGGGCTCAGTGCAGTAAGTGCTGCAAAAACTTACCTCTCATTAAATAAAAGCTACAGGAAAATGTTTACTTTACACTTTGAAGAAAAAATACAATCTCTCCAAAGCTTCCCAGGGGGGAAGAGACTTTTTGCATAGTCAGTACTTTTGCCAGATTTCCTCACTCACTGCTGTGTGAGAGCAGGGCATCTGCACTGCCACACACCACTGGGTCAGGACTGAAGGATGAGAGCACCAACTGGCTACTTTGTCCAGAGCTGGTCAGGAATCTGCTCAGTATGGATGTGCAGTTTTCTGAAGAACATTGCAGGAGCCTGTGCTCCTCCTGCCTGTGACAGTCACCTTTGTGGCACCAGTGAAAATGCTGTGCCTACTCCCTTTCCTCTGAGAGCTTTGTATCATTTAAATGAGAATTGTGGTAATATTTCAAATGAGGTAACTCGCTTTATTGCAAGGAATAAACTGTTAGAGAATCTGGATTTCTAGTACAAATCTAGGGTATTATGAGAGTCAGAGATGCCCTTGAGAAGCAAAATGTTACATTATGTTCCTGAGATGTAAAATCTATATATAGATTGTGATTAAGCTTTTTATGTATGTTCAGATTTTGTATTATTGCCTGGTTTATTACTCATTTGCTTTCATCAGTTGCTAATTCTCTCTTTCCCTGCAGACTTTCCATTTTGAAAACAGACTGGTTTTTCCTCCCATGTTATATAGAGCATGGGCCACTTCACACTGCAAACTTAAAACCAAAAAACTTTGCATTTAGTTTTCCAAATTTAATACCTCCAGTATTTGTACCTTTTTGTATAGAACTTTGCAAGACTGCAAGGAACTAGTGTATTTGGTGCTCTTTGTACTGTGTGTCTTGTCCCAGTAGTGTGTAATGCACTAAATAACTCAGTTTTGTGCCACAAAAAGGAAATTAAATGCATAAAAAATTATCTTTTACCAGAGATCTAAAACTGATTTAAGTTTCAGGACATTCTGAGTAAATATTATAATCAGAGAAGCCTGAGCCTCATTGTGCAGATAAGTTTTTTTAAACATGCACATCAGGCTAGATTTCTATTCTTAGAAATGCTCTTAATTGGTGATTGTGGTGGGGAACCCACATTTTTCAGTTGAACAAACAGTACAAGCCTCTTGTTCTCTACCTGACAGATTAGGGACTAAACAACATACCACCAGCATTTGTAGGCACTAAATCAACTTGACACGACCTTTCATCTCTTCCAAAATAAGCCCCATCCCTAGAGGCCCCAGCTGTGCACATATAAGCAGCAGAAAGCCCCTGGAGTAACTGCTCCTGCTGTGCTGGTTATCCATTTCCTCCCACAATGCTCCTGACTTTAATCTACCTTTGATGGTGCTTTCAAACAACATTCAACCCAAGGCACCAGTCATATCCCTTGGTGAGGTGTTGTGCCAGAACTGTTCTTTTCTCATTATGTTATTCTTATTTTCTTTTCCAATTTATGCACCTGGCTTCCCATTAAGTTACATCAGAAATTAATTTGATCTCCTGTAACTAACTTTCAAGTTGCACACTATTCAGACAGGATAAAAGAATGTTCCCATCTGATTTCTGAAGCATTTTTTACTGATTCTGCCTTTTTACTAAAAAAAAAATATTTTGCTTCTCATCTGAGAATAATTTACAGGGTTAAAAATAGAGCAATGGGTAATACATTATTCAAAGCAACAGTTCTACAGAGCAATCACTGAAGCTGCTAAGAAACATAACTCTCATTAAAAATTGTGGATCTCTTCACCCCTCAGATATAAAATTACGAGTTGTCAAGTGGAGGAAGCAACCTCCAAACAGTCTAGAAAGTGTTTCCCAAGATCACATGACACTGCTGGCAAAGGTCTGGCTCTGGAATTTATTTGCCCTGCTGGAAATGAGGATGGAGAATCATCTCACAGGTGTTGGGACTCACGCTGACCTCCCACTGCAGAAATTTGTTTGCCTGACATCGCCTCACCCTTTACACACAACCCTAAATCATGTAAGTCCTCACTTGAATAAACACATGAATTTGCCATAAGAGGCAGTGGCACAAATCCAGCATTTCAGCTTCACAGAAGTGCAAAGAAACATCAGCACCTCCCACTCTTGCTTTTTTTCTTTAAGGGTACTAATGGGCTCTGGCTTCTCACAAATCCCTGTTCAGATATAAACAGGGCTAAGTTTTTCAGGAATTGGACAAAGACTGCTATAAATCTGACAATTCCTTCTACAGATCTAAAGCAGCCCAAGAGCTGCCCATTTTCAGATACACGGTCCAACATCTGCTTGTTGTCACCCAATGTACAGATGTTCTGTGTGTGCAAAAGTCTGTGTAGCTTTGAGCAGACAATTCCACTGATGATGCTGTTGACTTTCAAAGAAAACTCTTCATCTTACTTGGAAGATGAGTGGTACTCACACAGCAGCTCAGTTTGCTTGCCAGCAGCTGCTGTGCTGCCCATCCCAAGTCCTGTACCTCCTGCTTCACCCTCTCTGTCTGCCATAGCCTGATGTGGCTATTCCTGCAGCCTCCATGACATATGAGAAAAAGTGATGTGCTGGGGTTGTAGCACAGCAAAATGGGGGTTTGGAGTTCCTGAATTAGGAACATCAATCCCACTAACTTTCAGTAGAAATTATCCTTTCAAATTACTATGCTGTTTTTGAAATTCATGTTCCATCCCATTCCAGGAAATGTTCTGAATACTGACACCCTACCATAGCCCCGTTAAGGAACATCCATTTGATTACCATTAGGTAAATTCTAATTTATTTCCATTGTATCAGTGCCTAGGCATGTCAGACTATGGGCTAGCACCTCCCTGTGTTAGGTTTTCCAAGTATGGCAGAAAATTGTGGTTTACTTTTGGGAAAAATCTACTCTCTCTGTTATTTCATTCTTCTTTCCATACCAAGGCACACCTTCCTACTGCCATAGTTGGCATGATCATTTTTTAACATTTTGATCCCTTCCCTATTGAAGGAAGAAGCCCTGGATGTATTTTTCTTTGGTGAGCGGTTCTCAGCATTCCCTGTGGGAGCATGCTCTGAAGAAGACAGCTGAAAGCAGGGAAGAGGTGATGCCACTTGCAAGCACCTTCCAGAAGAGTGGCTTATCCCCATCCTACTCACCTTTTGTGTATCCCCCTCTCTTGCAGGGTCAGCAGAGAGGCAAGGCAGGCCCCACAACAGGGACATCCCAACCAGCCAAAGTCAGGATGCAGCTCCTTCTCCAATCCTTCCTTCCTCAGCCTGGCAAGTGAACTACCAGGCCTGACTGTTGATTTTTGCAAGGGACATCTCAGCTGCAGTACTGGAAATGCTTTATAAATATAGGGAAATTTTGCTTATGCTTTTGATGGCAAAAATGCTTGGGCCTTCCTTATACATTGATGAGGGCAGCCCCACTCCTGGCTCTCAAATTCCCCAAATTGGAACTGTACTGGTGCTCTCCCCAGTGCTACCAGTGCACTGCTGGAGAGCACAAAGGATTCTGCCTCATGTGAGGCAGAGTAACACAGCACTGGCTCATCCACCAGCACAGAAAAAAACAAATATGCTTCCTCACACTCAGCAGGAGCCCCAGAGCACCAAAACAATTTAACATGCTGGGAAAGGAACAGACGTGACAGGTGCATTTGATTTCCTTGGGAATCCCTTTAGATTCAGAGAAAGGTCAGTCTAGACATACCAAGAATACAGAAGAAAAAGTCTTTGCTAGACAGTTAATGATACCTGAAACAAAACACCTGACAATTTTCCATCCTGAGAAACCAGTATTATAAAGCAAAGTGCATCTTTTCATCTTCCCAGAGAAGATGAGAGGAAAGCCATAGGGAATGAAAAGTTAGTCTGTTTCTGTTCTGAGCTTTTAAAATAAAGCATTAATACAATGCAGCCCAGAGAAGAACAAACCTGAAGGGAAAACAAAGCTGCAACTGAACAGTGTTCCAATTCTTTCCTTGCAAAGTGCACAGGGCAGTCATGTCTTGCATGGTCTCATTTAGAGATCTGGACCAAAAGTCAGAGCCCACCTTCCCAATGTTTCAACTTCAAATTTCTACACACAGCCAGGAGTGTTAGACATATCCTCACCTGGGTCACCGCATGGCACTCCCAACACGAGGCTGGCAGCTGCACAATCCTGGGGAGGTAAGGCCATGCAGGTTCTGTCACTTGCTGTGATGAGGGAACACAGCAGCTGCCCATTCAGCCCCGAGCAGCCTCGACCCACTGATCAGGACAGAAGCTGGGAGACAGCTCAGAAATGCAGCACCAGCTCTTCTAAAAAAGGCTGAATGGTTGCTCCTCGTGCTAGAGCAAAGAGCTGAACTAAACAGTTCACATTAGTCAAACACTGTGCAAATAAGACTTTCTCCTACTCTAGCTGAAAGATAGGACCAAACTGTTGAGGTTTTTGTGGAGGCAGTAACTGAAGACAAGTGCTATGAGATGTATAAACTGATGTCAGTTGATGGACTGAATAAATCAGCACTAGCTACACTTAAAAGGCTTCAAAATTATACTTATTCTTGGAATAAATTTGCATTAAAATTTGGGATGCAGGATTACTGTATTGCTGGTCCTATCATCCTAGAGATCCTCAATTCCTTACTTATTCTAATAATTACATATTTGGGGGCTGTTTAAACATCTGCTTGTCAACAAAATTATAATTACACTAACTGGGAGAAACAGGCTTCTTGGGTTTGTTGAATCTAATACAACACTATTGCTATTGATTTTATCCACATTACATTGTGGAATGTAAACAGCCTCAAAAACAAATCTATTTTTATAAAAGCTGAGCAATCAGTGGTGGATGTGTTTCCTTAGCAGGAGAGATACCCACATACCTATAGTGGGTTACCAAATTGCTTTTGGTTGTTTTAGAGTTTCTAATGGAATGAGAGACTCTTGGAATGAGTCAGAGCAATATTTCAGTTGTATTTACTGAAAATTTATTGAAATACTGAACCAGTACTCATCACATCAGAGAATTCTGTTAACTTTCTGAGGTAAATCAGATTTAGACTAAGCAATTGTATGTGTATATAAATTGGTGCAGTGCTGAACATTAATACAGTCACCCCATTATCTTCTGAACAGTCTCAAGTCCATTTTCTGTAAAGATCAACTAACAGGAAAAGCAACCCAAAATTTCTTCTGGATTTCAGGAAAAGTTATTTTATTAATTGTACTTACAAGTGAAGCATTTGACTTGTTTCTGCATTTTTAATACAAAACACTTTGAAAAATTCTAGTCTTCTTTCAGCAGGAAAAATTGGTATATGACAAATAAATACGACTTATCTAGACTGAAATAACAGCTGCACTTTTAAAAGAATCTCATGCTTTTGGATATGGTTGCTACGAAAAATGTACTACTACTTAATCCTTCCTCAAATAATCTCTGACCTCCATAATCTCTGGACTATGACACCTGTTTTCATGTGCGATGAGAGATCAAAAGGACACCTCTTGCTGTTAAGCCCATATACCCCACTGTACTGCAATAAAAATGAAATATCAATTGATGCATCACACAAAAGGCTTAGTGTCATATAAATCAACTCAAAAACTTTTGGTATCCCTCTTTGATGTATTTGCTGTGAGGCTTTTTTTAACAGCAACCATGCAGGCCTTGGGAGCCAGGAGGAGTGCAAAGCAGCAGAAAGATCTGAATAGGGGAAAAGAAATAGTGCTAGAAACATCTGAGGGCCACAGCCACCTTCTCATGCATCAATCCTTCCAGTGGCACCGAGGGAATGAAAGGAGGAATGCGGGGGTAGTAGGGTGCTTGTTTCTGGGCACACCTGTATGCAGCAAAGGAACAGCTGTGAGAATTATACTGGTCAGCTCCAAATACTGTACAGGGGAGTGAAACAGGACTGGGAGGACTGAGCTTTTCTCTGGGAGAAGCTAGGGAGAGATACTGCAATATCTGTCCTCAGAAGAAATATCCACAAAGAGAGAAAACCAGTTTTTAGTAAACAACATGTGGCCTAATTAATTTGACAGAGGAAAATATATGCAGGTACATTAGCATGTGGCCATGTATATTTACAAATTTAATTTCTGTAGCTGTGATACCTAAAGGAAAAATTTTAAAGGATGCTGGGCTTTGCAGTGCCATGGTAAATGGTGAATGCCAATAATGTTTCCCCCCATTGTGACAGAGAGAAAATCTATTTGAGCCCAGAATCAGATTACAGTTTTAATTCCTTCCAGTGTCTTCTTGCTGCCTGGGCAGCTCCCTACTTAGCGCCCAGTTTACCCCCTCTGAATTTTCTGTGGCCTTTAGAAAGGCCTGTTTGCACCAAACAAGTACCAGCACCAGGCAAGAACTCTGGCTGTTTGCCAACAGCACATGAAAAATTCCTGCTCACACCATCACTTCTGGCAAAGCTAAAGCCAGCACCCACAGTAGGAACTTGGGAGGCTGAGGAAAAGTGCTGATGCACTAAGGTAGGTCCTGGCACAGGGCATGGAGAGGTTGTTAGCTGAACTCTTCCACTGCACTGAGATCACTTCCTAAATATTTTTTGTACATCAATAAAAAATAGACACAAGGAACTTTATTTTTCCCAAAGGCCATGGGCCATGCTGCAGTCCAGTCAACCAAGTAAAGCAGCATCAGAAACTGTTTGCCACCACAGCATGGCTTTGTCCCTGAGGTAACAGCTGGCTCCTCCAAGGCTTCCCAGACCACAGGCATTGATTTGAGCTCAGTGCTGCCCTGCTGGGGATCAACAGCTCCCAGGCTCACACTGCTCTCTGCACAGAGCAGGGCTCCCTGCCGTGGGCTGGTTCCTCACGCTCTGCAGGAGCCCCAGTGCCTGCAGCACGGCCAGCAGGGAGAGGAGCAGGGGGACAGCAGCGGCTTCCAGCAGGGCACAACACTTACAGGACATCCTGAGCAGGGGCACAGCTCAGCCAGCCCTCCAGTGAAACCATCTCCATCCATGTCTGCCCAGAGCTGGAGCATGCAAACAAAGTCTCTCCATGCACAGACAAACGTCTGCCATCAGAAACGTCTGTAACCCCAAAGAAAGGAGGAGAAAACACCCCCACTTTGGTGACTTTGATTAGGTTCTTTTTCATTTTTATTTACTTGGCACTGTTATGGTATGCTTCCATTTATATAAAGCTTAAAAAAATTTAAAACTTCTGTCTTCAAAGGATGAATAAAGCATGAACATCGAAGACAATAAACATTAATGGAAGAAAATCAGATGTGAAACATCAACACAGAGCAGTAAGTTGTACAGATGACTACCTGATTTGCTTTTTTCAGCCAACACATTTTTCCTCACATCCACAGTTAGCCTCATAAGCCACCTGGCCAGCTGCAGATGCCATATTATTTTTCTTCTCTCCCCAAAGAAAACTTTTAAAAATTGTTTCTTTTTTCCTGTTTCTGTGACAAACACTACTCTTCTCCAATGCAGACGACTCTCTGAAGGCCTAGTGAAATGAAGTGTGAATCTTTCCTGAGGACTGTGTAGCAAATAATGGAAAAAAGTATAAAGCATCTGTTGGTCTGGGACTAACAATTATTCTGAAAGATTTGCTCAGAATCTGAACATCCCATCCTTTCAAAGAAAGAAAAAACAGGACAGCTGAGACTTCCGTGATCTCTGAATAGAAAAAGAGAATAAAAGCTCTTGCTGACATTTGCATGTGCCCACTATGTGCAAAGGACACTTGGCTCAGGGGATGCTCCTAAAAAGTAATGCCCACGTTCATTTTCCTGAGCAGGAGGAAGAGAATGAGGAAAATATGGGGAATTTTCACATATGCTTTAAAAATGCTAAGACATTAAACCAAATCAAAATGGATGAGAGCACACCATGTAAAAGATAGGCCCTTTCCAGAATGAATGCACTGAACAAAGAGTAGAAACACATTTTGTGAAAAAGTATTTCACAAATGCAACTTAATAACTTCACACTAAGCAATCAACGTAATTAGGCTTGCTCCAAAAAGCTTAAGCTATTAATTGGCTTATTAATATCCATTTGGCACAACACAATCATGAGAAACAACATGGGCTATGCAGGATGTGTCCAAGGCTTTCATTGTCAATAGTGGGCATAGCACTGCTGCATCACAGCCTGGCATGGAAATATCCCACAGCAAATTTCCCAGCCAGCTGCATGACACAGCCTCAAATTGCACCAGGGCAGGTCTTAATTTGGTACTGGGAAAAAATTCTTCACTGAAAAGATTGTCAGGCACTGGAACAGCTGCCCAGGGAAGTGGTGGTGTCACTATCCCTGGACGTATTGAAGACACGTGGATGCTGCACTGAGGGCCATGGTTTAGTGTGGAGTTTGCAGGGCTGGGTTAACACTGGACTCGATAATCTTAGATCTGTTTCAAGCTAAATTATTTAACATGCACCACTGCCTTTGGAAACACAGAAAGAAATGTCACTGTAAGCTGGACTCCAATTGAAGAATTTTCACATATTTAAGAATGCAAAGAAATAAAGACTTTCTTACTTCATGAGGTCTTTCTGATGAGTTTATAACCAGGTATACACTTAAGAAAGAGTAACCCTCAGCATACCACACTGATAGAGCCATATGCAGACCAAGTGCTTCACAGAAGTTGTACAGTACACATTCTGCTTGGAAGCACCAGTGCCTTTCCATGGTGAGTCAGGCTATCCCATGTACCTGGGCAGGGATTCACTCACCATGAGCCATAATTATATCTGAAATTTGAACACACTGAATGGAGAAGCAGCCCAAAGCCACTGTGCATGCTCATCAAAATACACTGTGCAATGCAGACAAGCTATTTTTTGCTGTAAATAAGTAGTAAATAATTACAATATCCAATAAACATCAGATTAATTCAGATTAGCATCAAATTTTTGTGACTTCAAACATCCCGGGGTTCACTAAGGAGCATCAGTCATGAGTTCCTTTTACTGAAATGTATTTGTGGGCAAGTTATTAAGAGAATAATTTTAAAAAATCAGAAGAAACAGGTAATAGAATTATATTCCAGACATTAAATGTAGACACTTTTCTACTCAAGTCTATCAATTGCCTACTGGTTTTCTAGTGTCATGAGAACAACAAAGGAACAACTCATACCCCTTATGTCCACTAGCACCTCCAAGTTTAAGAAGACAGCCAAGATATTTGAGTGATGCTCAGCTGTCTCAGGATTAGGCCTTCAGCAACATCAGATTGCAGAGAGAAGACTTCCACAGAGAACTGAGGATTTCTGGCCTGATCCATTTTCATGGGATCCTCAGACTTCTAATTCTTGCAGCACTGTTGTGATCTGGAAAAATCCTTTCCAGAGCTGACTTTGAGAGACGTGGGTTTCTGTGCTCACAGTGTTACAGAAAGGAAACAAAGCATGAGGGATGACTACGGAAATGAACATTAATGATTATTATTAAGATCATTTTGCTTCAGTTAGAATGAAGAAGTCAACAATTATACAGGAAAAATTAGCTTTTATTAAAAATGTTTAGTAATAAGCAATGATTTTCCAAAATTGTTTTAACTTACTAAACCTAAACATACAAAGTCAGAAGCAAACAAGAAATTGCTTGGTTAAAATCCTATTGAAGGTTAACTTGTCAGTAGTTCTATTAGATTTCCTGCAAGGCTTGCTTTTAAAATATCTTATTTATTGTTCTATTGGTTTTCCTTTATAGAGATGCTCATCCTCCAGTAGAGATGTGTAGTCAACAACATGGATGATTTGATTCATTTATACAAACAGAGGAAAGAAAAAATGAGTTGCATCCATCTCTGAGCACAATGTCAATGCTTGCAGAGGATCCAGAGGTTCCTATGCTGGCTGCTGAAGCCCAAGGCAGCTCTTACACTGACTGCAGTTTGCACCATACCAGAATGGCAACATACCAATTTCATATTAATTTATGAAAGTATTCTTTGGTCACAAACATCCTGTACCTACCCAGTTTACAGTGCATCAGATGCTACTTTTCACCCTTTTCAGTAGCTTGTTTTATTTGTTTTATTCATGCCATTCAGATTTTCCTCATGCATGTATATTCCATTTCTGTGTGCATGCATGTGCACAAAGTCTGAGTTGTTTCTATGTAGACACATCAGGATAGAAAAAAAGGATGTCATTTACCTTCTGATAGCTTTCAGATGTCAGACTGCAACAGCTCTAGTCTAAAATAGCCTTTTATTGGAGTCCCCACGGACTTCCCAGTTCATCTTTGGGGTACCACATTACTGAAGTTTTCAAAATACACAAAATAAGAAATTTGTGATCCTGTTATATTCTTGTCTATTACACTGTAAAGCCACATTATTCAAACTCAAAGTTTTATTTTTGGTGGGAAAAGTTTAAGATTGAGTAAGGGAAAATCTAGCTGCTGAGAATGCAAGTAAGAGTGTCTAGACAATGATACTTTGCTTAAAAGGCACACCAAGAAAAGGCAAGCTAGGCTCCTCTCCTGATGGTTTAAACCTGCTCTATATTTTCTCTTTTATATATATAGATATGAATATATATGTGTGTATATCTACACAAATCAATGTATGAACACACATCTTTGAGCTTTTGAGAACAGCAAGTTCAAGAAGCAGAAATTACTTTAAATAAATAAGAACCACAGTAATAGGGGGAAGTTGGTGCTGTTATTTTTTTCCTGCATTATGATTATAATCTAATGACACAGTGATATGTTTATACCATTTTTTACTTTACATCATTTAGTTGTATAAATGTGAGGCGTAGGACTACCAGGTGCATTTTATCTTGCCTAAAGTAATTTTTATGGATCTTCTGTGCTCTTACATTTTCACAAGGAATGGTCACTGCTTTAAGAAGTATGAAGAGAGCTGAGGATAAGGACGTTCTAATAATCACAATTAAGATTTATTTGCCTCTAGGGTTTACATGTCAGAGCGTGGTGTGCATGCAAACACACAGAGAATGACAAGGACAGCGACGGCTGGATACGGCTCAAACCCAAGCACTGGTACCAGCAGGGCTGTAGAATGCTGATCCTCTAAGAACTTTTTGTTTCCATTGGCATAAGCTTTGTGACATAATGCATCATTTCCAAAATTGGCACTATTCCATCTAAATGGTCCACATATGTTGACAATTAATGTTAAGAGGTATGAGATGATTACTAACTTCCAGAAAACGTTTAACAGAAGATGCCCATACAGTAGTCACCATTAAAAGTTTAACAGCTGAAGGCTGAATGTAAAGATCTTTTCAGCTGTATTGTTTAAAGAAGTATGACTATCACAGTGAAGTTATTTACATACAAGGCAACGATAGTAAAGATTTCAATACAGAACACAGCAGATTGTTTAGAGAGTGGATCACATTTTCTGCGAAGTCTGAAATATTTCTTACAACGTTGTAAATTCTACCAATAGATAGTCAACAACGTAAACCAGACAAGAACTTATAAAAAGCTATTAAGAGCTTGGTCCTGCATTTCTGAGTCCCCAAAATCTACCAACAGAAGACTATAGGAATTTTGAATGTTTAGCAGTTGCAGGACAAACCCACCAGAAAACTATTAAATGTTGCTTCTTTTCTGTACTTATTAAATATAAGTATTCAATTTATTTTCTTTGGTTTTTAAATTACTATCCCTTTGTAGCTACAATATGAAAACAAACAAACCCCAAAGCACTAATAATTCCCCTCTCCCCTCAAAACAGTGATTAAAAAAACCCCAAATGAAACAAAAAACATATCCAGAAAGTGTAGCTGTTACTTCATTATAAAACTACCGTGCAAAATAGAGGTTTATACTGGTCAGAATTGCAATAGCAATTGGAAGTTTACACTTAAGGAGTGACTGTAAGTATTGCTTCTCCTGAATAACAAAAATTAAAACTGATTAGGCACTTGTTTTCTTGTTTAATGACAGCTGACTCAGTGTGCGTACAAATGACAGAAATCCTCTCTCAAAGAATGCTCTGTAGTGTAACAACTGTACTGTACAACAGTCCCTGATTCAGGAGAGCAGAAAAAGATGTGCCTACTACTTACTTTATTCCTAAATTTTACTGCTATGAATGGGCTGGATACATGTTCAAGTGCTGTCCTGAATCAGGTTATGTGTTGAATTTGGAGTTTTAAAAGATACTACAGTGGTGAGCAGCTTTTCATTATACTACAATAGCAAGTTTATCTAATTTGACTCTGCTCTCCACAGTGTTATCCTAATACCTCCCAACAGAAAACAGGCATAAAATAAATAAGATAACCAAAGATTACATAATAAATATGCTACTATGTGGGAGAAAAATACATTGCAATATAAGGCTCGGTAGTGTTGCACAATCAAGAAAACATTCCAGGTGCTCCAAAACACAACTCCCAATGTACAACACCAAGTTATCCCTACCCACCTGAAAAAGATTGGGAAGTAACAGATTAAACTCCTATTACATTAAACATCTGAAAATCCAAACAAGTGCTAAAGTGTTTTGCTGCCTTTGCAGAACACCATATGAATATTCTTGAGTACTGCAATTGTCGCTGCTGATGAAGGAAAATTTAACAGATTGGATTTTTGAAAACTCTCATAATCAAATTCCTTCTGGCTTACAAAGTTACCAGTGTCCATACTGACTCCTAGTATTATGTTTGAAAGGAAAACAAACTCAGAAATTTTGCTGCCTCCGTTTCTTTGCATCCATCGCATCTAGGATAGGTTGCCTCTTTGCAGTGTACCTCTGACGAAGCTCCTCAATTTCTCGTTCCATCATAGGGTCCAAAGCCTTTAGTCTCATCTGTAATTCTTCTAAACTCAGATTTTTTAACTGCAAAACAACCAAATAAAAAGTATTAGAAACTGTTTTCAACAAAAAAGAAAATCATTGCCTTTCATAAACCTTTAATTTATTGCATGGAATCATCTGCATTTAAAATGTGTTCTTTGTCAGGCCTATGTGTTTTTTTCCTGATGTAATTTAGTGCCATTCTGCATTTCTCTTTTGTTAGAATTGCCCATGTGCCATTCAGTCACATTATTCACCAGTGTGAAAACAGTCAACAAATTTAAAATAGCACATATAATTTCCTCTTATGAAAGGGATAATCTTTATTTTGTTTGCAAATAACCTGACATTGTAAACAAGCACAGTACCTAACTCATGGGTAAAAAAACCCAAACTTTTCTGAATCAACTACCAATGAGTCAATACTTCATTCATGAATCTAGGGCAGGCTTCTATCAACACAATCTGATCTGTTTTCCCTGAGGAATTAACTGCTACTTTTGATCTTTATTTTTATCAGCAATTGAGGCATATAACACACACATAATACTGCTACATACAGTCCAAACCCCAGCATTATGACTTCTGCTAACAGGCAACACTGCATATAGTAAACAAATGATTTAAAGTCATAATAAAGAGAGTGGGCATATCAGAAATGCGTAACAGAGCATATGGAAAAGATGCACATTCTCATGCAACATCATTTTAACCATAAGGTTCCTAATGAAGAAGGAAATTAAACCCCACATGTCAAAATATCTTTGAGGACTAAAGATCCCAAGATCTGTATGAGCCTTCAGATGTGCTCAGCAATGTTGGTCTTTCAGAATCACAGAATATGCCAAGGTGGAAGGGACCCACAAGGGTCATCAATGTCCAACTCCTGGCCCTGCACAGCACAGCACAGCCCCAAGAGTCCCATCAGGTGCCTGGGAACATTGTTCAAGTGCTTCTTTAACTCTTTCAGGCTCAGTACTGTGATCACTTTGCCAGGGAGCCCTTCCAGTGCCCAACCACCCTCTGGGTGAAGAACCTTTTGAAATGTCCAACCTAAACCTCCCGTGACACAGCTTCAGGCCATTCCCTCGAATCTGTCACTAGGCACCACAAAGACGAGTGCCTGCTCCTCCTCTTTCCCTCATGAGGAAGTTGTAGATGGCAGAGATCTTCCCTCAGTGTCCTGCAGGCTGAACAGACTAAGTGACTTCAGATGTTCTTCATATGGCTTCCCCTCCAGACCCTTCACCAGCATCTTTGCCGCCCTCCTTGTGACACTTTGTTTGCCCTTCCGTGCTTTCTTCCAAAGACTCTTCTTCTCCTTATGAAGGAAAGAGTTGTCTCCCAAGGCATCAAACATAATCCATTTTATTCCATTTAACATATAGAAAAAAAGACAGGGGAAAGGAATTCCTCAGTCACCCAGAATTTTGCAGAAAAAGACCTTTCCATTTTCAGAGGAAGAAAAGATTAAAAATCTGAACTATTCTATTTAATTTTTAGCCCACTGATATATGTAACTCGCATATGATGCACTTTTCCATGAAGATATTCTCTTAGAGGAGTTAAGTGTCAGAGATTTTAAGTATAATGGGAAGAGATGTCAGTGCCAACTCCACTGCTTAACTGATCCCAACACAGCACAGATGAAAGGAGCAATAAACCCACGTGTGACAGGAATAATGTATTTAGCACGTGTGACAGGAATAATGCATTTGGGGCTCCACAGACCAGCAAATGCCTAAGGCAGACACTGAATAATCCTGTGTGTGTGTTTTGTGAGAACTGCCAGTGATGAAGCCCTACCCACTCTTGGCCAGTCTGGACAGCCACTTATTCGCTCTCAGTCACCACTGCAGACGTCAAGCTTAAACTGCACAGAATAGACTCCAACTGATGTAATTACATAATTATTCTGCTCTGAAAAACGTTTTTTTCATAAATTAGCAGAGAAGAATGTTGTGGGTGAGTTTTTATTTAAATTTCAATCAAGAAACTGAGCCAGGAAACAGAATTAACTACTCTTTAAAAATCATAGACAGCTGGGATGAATATTAAAATATAAAGAAAATTAGTTTAAGCCAGGGACCAAGAAACTTTCAGAATTATCTCAGACACATCTCCCGGGAGATCCAGATAGCCACAGTACTCATCTATATGAACAGCTGATATTCAGGACACTTGAAGGAAGGAAATGGCAGAAAACAGAAGAGTTAGGAAGGTCTCACCTATCTGGCCTCAGATGAGAAAACCACTTAATCAGCCACAGCTCAATCTGGGAAATTATGTGTGTGTGTCTGTGTACATATGTTTCCTTGGCAAATTAAAAAATATATTTCTTTGACTTCTGTTTGTGCTATAGGTATTACCTCACAAACCCTAAAAGCCTGCAATAATCCAAACACTGAATGCAACAGCAAATATAGCAAATAAGATGTGTAGAAATATCTCAAACAAGATATTTCATTACTCCTATGTAATTTATTGCCCTGCATAAATAAATATTTTGGTTCAAATTCTTAAAGCAATAGAGCTCAGCATTCATTCACTTCCACTTGCAAACAGTTTCCAATTTAAACTGCCATAAATAATTCACCAAGTAGCTTGTAGCAGTAACTATTGGGGCTACTGGCATTAATGGGAAGGGAGAGGGAAGCAGTCAGCAGCACAAGCTACAGGAATTCAGAAAGGATTTCAATTTTATTTCAGTAGCTTTTTAAAAGCTGTTAACTGTAACACATTGTTACAATTACAATTGTAATCAGGATAGCTGATTACAATTACAGCTGATAATAGATAATTCCATTTCTGCCACTCCACATAACAGACCGAATTATGTCCTTTCAGAGATCAAACACCCACAACCACACAAGAGACAGTAATTAGTGTCAGGATGGGCCACTTCCAAGACAGAGGTCTTAATGGAGTTTCTGGTAGCAGCGTTTGCCTTCACTGGGACCTTTTATTTCACCAGATAATCACATTTGGGATTTGGGAAAGCAATAGTCCAAACTCCAACTTACAATGCCACACACAGACATAGCCTTTTAGAGTGAGTACACTTACCCAGTTTTCCAGAAGAAAGATTAGGTGTACAATGATAAAACTTTTCTCCTTAAAGATGTATTTGTTAACCCACTCATTAAAGAAAGCTACAATGCATAAGGGAAGCAAATCAAACAAGGAAGTCAAACCACGCCAGAGCCAGATGACATTAAATAATTTCTCCTCAAAGCTAATGTATTCTCAAGACACAGTCACAGGCAAAGAAGCCTCACTGAAATTCTCTGCTTTGCTAGGGCAAGGGAAATCAACTTTGCCTATTAAGAGACCAGACAACAAGTCATCCTTATGGGACAAAAGCTCCCAGTGCTGCAAGCTGAGTGCCAGCAGCCCCTGCCTCCACCTTCTCTTCTCCCTGATCTGGGGGGAAATCCTGGTGGAAGGCAAACTTTCAGAAAGGAGTTCCATCGACCCAAGTTCCCAAGTGGCTGAAGTATCTTCCACCAGTACCAACCTAAGATAGGAAAAATATAATAAAAGCATAACTAACCTTCTAACTGAACTACAATTTTCAGTTATAATCTTTGGAAAAGGCAACTCAGCCACACACTTGGGAGACCAGTAAGTCTGGAAACATAGTACACTTTATCTCAAACTTCCAGAAAATGGGACACTAATAATTTAATTCCTCCTTGCTCATTTTTCAACTTATTTGTAATAGGTTAGAGGCTCTTCCAGGAAAGGCCACATGTAGATGTTAAAAAGGACCAGAACAGAGAAGGAATCACGAGCAAGCTTTTTTTAATGTGACTGTCCTCATTACACTGGGATACAGTAAAAATCCAAAAGTTGAGGCAGCTCCAGGCATGAAGTGTTCCAGTTGCCATCAGAGCACAGGTCAGAGCTACAAGCGCTCCACAGACAGGTGGGCTGTCCTTGTGGGAAGGTGGCAGGAGCCACTGCTGATCACTCCAGGGGTTTAAAATAATCCAGCATGATCATGCAAGGTTTGCTGAATACAAATTAGCATGTCATCAGAAGAACACTTCTTGTTTTAGTGGGCTGACCCTGTCTGGATGCCAGGCACTCACTAAAGCTGCTCTGCCACTCCCACAACCGGACAGGAGAGAGAAAATGTAACAAAGAATCACGAGCTGAGATAAGGTACCACTCACCAAATTCTATCGTGGGCCAAACAGAACTGAATCGGGGATACTAACAAAATTTACTTATAACAAAATCAGAGCAGGATAACGAGAAGTCAATTGGACTTCTGTTAAAATATCTTCCCTCAGTTAATCAGACAGTTAAAAACACCATCCCTCCATCCCTTCCTCCTTCCCAGCTATACCTCCTTCCCCCACCAGTGGAGGGAGACAGGGAATGGACGTTTTGATCAGTTTATCCCATGTTGTTTCTGCTGCTGCTCAGGGAGAGGTGTCCTTCTGCTGCTCCACTGTGGGGTCCCTCCCATGGGAGACAGTCCTTCATAAACTTCCCCCATGTGAGTGCATCCCATGGGCATCAGTTTGCACAAACTGCTGCAATGTGAGTCACTCTTCCACAAGGTGTAGGCCTCCCAGGACAGGCTTCTCCAGCATGGATCACACACAGGATCACAAGTCCTAGCAGGAAACTGCTCCAGCAGGGGCTCCTTTCTCCGCAGGTCTGGAGGTCCCCACCAGGAGCCAGCTCCAGCACAGGCCTCCCACAGATTCACAGATCCCTTTCCAACATCGTCGTGCTCTCCACGGGGTGCAGGGGGATCTCTGCATTGCCATCTACCTCCGTGAACTGCAGGGGCACAGTCACCTCACCAGAGGCTGCAGGGGAACCTCAATTCCAGCACCTGGAGCTGGAATCTCCTCCCTCACTTCTTCTCCCCTGACTTTGGTGTCTGCAGAGCTGTTGCTCCCACACAATCTTACTCTGCTTCTCTCTGGCCACAATTACCACTGGCAATACCTTTTTTTTCCTTCTTAAATATGTTATCACAGAGGTGTTACCACCATTCCTGACTGGCTCGGCCTTGGCCAGCAGCAGGTCCAGAGCTGGGTGGCACTGGATCTGCTGGACATGGGGGAAGCTTCTGGCAGCTTCTCATAGAAGCCACCCAGCTACCAAAACCTGGCCACACAAACACAATACACCTATGCAAAAAACATTCTTACTCTGGTCATTACTGGTTTCAGGTGACTGGCTTTTTTATGCATCCTCAGTGAGACACAAGGAACTTTTCTCTCACATAGTGATGCACTCACCTCCCAGAACCAAACTTCTGCAAGGGAAGTGCAACAAGTTTTACTCTTTTTGTCTGTTGGTCTACCTTCTTGCATCCCATATGGACCAGGTTTATTTGGATCACTATTTTCAGCAAACCGAAGAATAATTACTTGCAATCAATACTACTGCCTGCAGGAGGACCCACACCGTATAGTACATATTTTTTTTTACAATCCTTGTCAAAATTCTGGCCAAAAGGGGCACTTGGAAAATAGGTGTGCATTCCTGTCTACAGACCTGAGTTCTGAGCAATAAGCTCAGAAGGAAGGCCATAAAGTACAATCAAAAATGGACTCTCAGAAGTCAAAAAGTCAAAGAGTAAGTCAATGGAAATCCTGACTACTGGATCCCACATGTGTCCAGCACAGGAGCCAGAAGGATGGACCGAGTATCTGAGATACTTGGTGGTGCCTGCAGTCCATGGATTTAAGTGAGGGGATCTGGAACTCAATAGCCACACTTGGCTAGCTCATATGTGTAGCCATCCAAACTTTTCAGGGAGTGGAAGCCAAAGTTGTGGTGGATGTAGAACACTATAATCTTAATCCATTCTGGACAGCAAGAGAAGTAAATAAAACCTCTATGCCAATCATGTTTTCAATATGATAAAAGTAGATTCCATTATTAATTCCATAATGCCTGAGTTACCATTGCAAACCTCCAGTCTATCAAAGTAAATTATGAAATACTGCTATTAAGCTTGTGCAACAAAAACAATCAAATGCATTTTCAGGGTTTAAATTTTTAAGAAGACAGATATTCAACCAAAAAGTAATCTCTATCAAGTTTGTTGTGTTTACTTGAAAAAACAAATTCTTCCTAGCAACTGCTTAAATGAATCTTACATGCAACATGCCTATCAGGGGCCTTTGATTAAAAAAATATGGATTATTAATACTATATTCTGAGTCATCTATTTTTCCATCTGCTATCAATTCCTATAGTATGAATTACCAACAGAATGGCTAACAACAATTATTGCATCAACGGCAATTGCAAAAGAGGGTTGCCCACAGCACCTTCTAAGACTTAACCAGTGCATATTTTGGATTTTCTTGTGTGTTAGTGGTTTAAGATAACAGAAACTTTTCTGTCCAGCTATTCACTTCCCTCTGTCAAGTAGAGTTTTCTTTTCTTTAGTGGAATGAGGTCCACTTCAAACTCTTTTTTTTTACTGGTATAAAAAGTTAAACTTGAGTCAGAATCCAAAAGGTACAAGATAGGGCTTTCTGCCCAATTTATCTCTACTACGAATTCACATCCAAAAACTGTGAATCTCACTAGTGAAAACATTGTCACACACTTGTGTGCAAGGAAATACTCCCCAGCCACTGCTGTCTGTTCAGCTGCTTCCAGGCAGCACCAGGAGAAGTGCTTTATGTTTGCTTACAGAGCAAACCCTGCTGACCCTGCCTAAGCAGTGCCAGGTGAGGATGAGCTGCCTAAGGCACCCACTGGCCACACAGCAGAGCTCTGACCTGCTGCCATCCCCACCCCTGCTGTCACTGCAAATCAGCCTCAAGAAAAACTGGGATGGGGAATGGAATGAGGGCATTTATTTCAGGGTGTCTGAAGAGCAAGAATGCTTGTTGCAATGCACAAAGTTATACAAATATAAAAAGGACCTTATTTATTGTAACAATTTATAGGAGAGAAGGACTGACAACTGTCGAAAGCCGAAGTTCATTCCACAGGACTGCAGTTCCCTTAAGCATCTTGAGGGGTAAAATAAGCATATAAGAAAAAAATAAAGATAGAGAAGGTAATGTATTTTTTAAATGTTTTTCTAGGGATAAAAGTGTATTTAACTTCTCCATTATTAATTCCTATTTTCACTAGTAGAATTCTCTCTAATAAAATTAAAGCTGAATGTAATTTTAGCAACACAAACCTAAATCTTAGTCAGTGACATCAATATTTTTTAGCTCTAGGAGACTTTTATCAGCTTCATACAAAGTGACATTTCAATAGAAATCACCACTAGGAACAAAACAAACTTTTCTGTAGCATTAGTTCATACTGTCCTTTGCATGCTTTTTTGAATAGCACCCCGGGCTCTCCTTTGAGCACATTAAGTACTGCCAGTACTAAAATTCAAAAATCATGAGCTGAGTCATCTATTTTCATTAAATTATCCTTAAAATTAGATTCCTAAAATAACATGCTTTTAAGAGAAGTGAAGTGTCTTTTTATTTTCACATTAATTTTTAAGTCATCAGGATGCAGATAAAATCTAAATATTTCTGTAATTAAAAAAGCTAAAAAGCTCAAGGGAAAAAAATGTAGTAGTCAAAAACTTCAATGAACAATCCTGATTATTGGAACTGAAATCTAAGGAAAAGCACAGCTTATCATGAAGAGCAGTGTAAAATTAGCAATAATGTCTGTTGCAATATTACCCAGTTACTGACAAAACAGTGAGGCAGTGTGCATTGATGCTTTATCATACCCTAAGCTTTTCAAATATAGAGCACCATGAAAGAGTCTGAACATGGGAAAATAAACTGAAGCAATGTATCTCAAAAACTCTGTAGCCAGTAAACTTCCATTATAAGTATCTTCAAGATAAAATCCTTAGTATCTCATAGAAAATGTAAAAAATAATGTGTCTCTCTTTCCCATGCCATTTACACAGGCTGTGTTGTTACACTACGTGCTAGGGTCTACTGAAGCATGATACTTTAATTTGCTATCACCTTCTCTTTAGAATTTCGTCATCCATCACAGACATTTTAAAAATTGCTTTTAGAGTATCACAGGCAAAAATTCACAGTTTGGAATCCCTTAGAGAAAATCTTGGTGGCTTTTTATATCCTGTGATTTTTTATACCAGGAATCTCAAGCTTAATTGTACAGTTTGTCCTGAAGAATACTACAAATGTTTATAGAAGCTCCCAACAGAGTAAATAAGCTAAAGATGAGGAAAAACACTCCATCTGGATATTCACCATGCTGTTTAAACTTCATTGCAAATATATCCACACAGTGTTGATGGCAAAGTAGCTACTACACCTGATCTAAAAATGTGCAGGATTTCCCCCTCAGCCCCTTCTGCTTTTGGAGAAAAAAAAAAAAAAAGGAAGGCAACCAAAAAAACCCAAAATAACACCCAAAACATCCTTTCAAATATTACCAAGCAAAGATATAAGGGTTTAAAAGGAAGAGGGACTCTTTCTTTAAAGCTCTTAGCGTAGCAAGTAAGTAGCATCAAAAAGTTAAAAGCATTTTATCTTTATTAATCTATAGCTCTCCAGGAGCAATAGCAAGTGCTTCTAAATAATCCTTCATCCCGAGCTCAGCTATCAGCAGGTATATTACAGTGTCCTTGAAATACCACATTTCAGCTACTGCAGCTGTAATTCAGCTTCAAAAACCCAAATATTGCCCTCATATCCTCATATACAAAAGCTTTTGCAAGTTAAGCCACTGCCTCCCTGACATCTGATTCTTCCATGAAAAGAGCATTAAAAAATATTCAGAAAAGAAAAATGTTTTATTTTTGTAAAATTCTACTCATCTACACATAAATGCATGCTGCATTAACAACAAAGATATAAGCTATTAGGGATGAGAAAGACTTTAAAAACCCCATTTCTTGAAGACACCAAAACACTGTAAAAATAAATAAAAAATGAAAGAAGCTCCTAGTTTTGTTAAAGTATTTTGTAAATACAAAAATATAGTGAAAAGTAAAGACATAAGTAACTTGAAGTAAAAGCCCTGAGGTTAAAAAAAGCTGTATTAAAAATCTAAAAATCATTGAATACATAATGATATATTTTAAAGCTATTTTTCCTCAATAGTCCATTTAAGATTATTTTCAAAAGAGAAAGAAAAATAGAAATTCAAATAATAGTGAGTTTTGACACACAATTATTGCACAGCAATAACCCTCAGACTGAGAAAAGCATTTAACCTGAAGAGCAATGCAAGAGGCTAAAAGAATTTTAAACATCAAACCTTAAGTGTCCTACTGAGGGATAACATATGATAATCCCAATCTTCTGAGAAGCATAAAAGGTTGATAATCAAAACTAAACTAAATATTCCTAACAGGAAAAGTCTGTTGGAAGAGACACTCAACCCCCAAACCCAAAACGCACACGTGAATTGGTATCTTATTTGCTGGGAAACCTTGACTTAGCTACACTCTTTATAAGGAAGATAATTCAGTTTAGTTTAGAAGAGCTAATTCAGAAAGGCCCTAGGAATAACAAATTATCTTTAATAAATGTAAAAATTATAGACATACTCTTTGCTGGGGTTTATTTCATGCAGCAAGCTTTTAATCCAAAAACTCAGGGCAATTTATGAACAACAAATGCCAGGTTTATTAATCACTGGAAGAAAAAAGAAAATACAGCAAAGGCAGCAAAAAACTCTGAAGAAAACTGAGGCATCAGTTGAAAGAGGCCTGTAAAACCTCAGAAATTGTGGAATCTGAACTTGCAGCAACTCAATAAAGACTGGGCTAAGCAGAAAGATTTAACTGAGCTGTTAATCTCAGTTAGCAGGGAGTCAGCCCTGCCTCAGGAAGGCCTGCAGGTTACCACCCTGGGAGAGGGACTGGAGGAGGATGACAGCCAAGCACACTGAGCACGCTCAAACACCAACACAGAGCCCATGGATGCTGCACACAGGGACTGACTGCAGTGAACTGCAAGGGCAGAATCAATCTCCCAGTCTGCAGCATCTTCGCCAGACAGCACCAAGCTTTCTTTTCTATACAACTTAAAAGATCACAGCGAAGCACTGTTGGTTTTTAAAGAATGTGTTGAGACAAATTTCTTCAAAAGTTCTTTATTCCTTCCTCAAACATTTTCTGGAAATCCTTTTTCCCCTGCCAGGACTACTTGACTACTATTTATTTTGATGTGGTTCACAGTATTTAGCTTGATGTGGTTCACAGTTCTCCTAAAAGATCTGGCTGCTCAGTAGCAGCATCCTGGCCCATGGCATACCCAAAGATGAATGGTACTGTTCCACTCCTGCATGGCATTCAGCAGCTTCCTGAATCACAGGGGATGGAGATCTCATTTGCTGATGGAAGTTTTAGTGATATGAAAATTGATTTAAATTGTTCAGGCTTAAGAACTGAGCAGATTTTAAAAAATCTCTTTACACCAAAACAATAGTTTATTAACTGTTTCCGATGCTGCCTTCCACTGAAGTCCTGTCTATAAATCATACCAATCAGGCACTACAGAGTTTCAGCTGGTTCATTAAGGTGGATTTGGTTTTTCTTTTGTCAAAATGCACCAGCCCCATACTCGGAAAACACATAATAAATAAACACTATCAATAAACTTGATGAAATCCACTGCATGATGGGCTAAATCTAGCAGACATCTACTGGTTTGCTTTTAATCCAGACTAAATTAAATCTAAAATAAGTGAACAAATACAGAAAGGGATAATCTATGAATAACACCACTTAGTTGGCAGCTTTCAAATAATACACAGGATCTCTTTTTTTACAAACATGTAGTAGACCACTCTATTGCAAATAATATACTAAAAAATATCCCAAAAATACAGAACATTACACTGATAATCTGTCACGTCAGCACACATTAATCAAGAGTTCCATGTATCAACATACAACTAAAAGCAATGCTAAATTAAAAAAAACAGACCATTCGTCTTAATGAACAAGAAATCCAGGGAATCTAGACACTGAACAGTACATTTAAGTATAGTCTAAATCTAGTCTCTAAAACACAATCCACCTTTGTGAGAAGTGTGATGCTCACTCTCTATGAATTTAGAAACTACACTTATTCACTAAGATTCAATGATTCAGTGGCATATTCGTTTACTGAGTCCAGAACTGCCAAAATCATGTGCCAAAGAAATATTTTATTATCAAACATTTTGTCTGTGACTCAAATATCAGTGTGATCAAGCCAACAATTAGCACAGCTCTTTCTTACCTTCACAGAACTCTCTCCTAGGAAGATCCAGGGAGAATTGATCTATTTGCCTTCTCACAGACAACAGAGCAACACTAGTTTATTCAATTAGGTTTTTCATAATCTGCAGATATAGTTTTGACTCACTACTCAAGGCTAACAGGTACTGTACAAGCTTTTGTGCCAATGCTGTTCATGAATCCCCATTCAAATTTAGAATGCTCACCACTCCCCTTCTGCACCTCTGGAGTGAATGATGACGATGACATAGCCCGAACTCAGGAATGGTACAAGCTCTGCAAACCCTCTTTATGTGAAACACATCTCAGCTGCATCTTTCTGGCCTCTCTGCTGGTAATCCAATCCATCTCTGGAATGATTATCTAGGGTTCAATTAAGGGCTCCATTTTCTAGACTTAAAAATCCGTTTTCTTTTTCCATAAAGAAAATGAAAATAATCACAAAATGTTATCCATTGCATAGTATATATATATTGAAAACGCTGGTAATGTTCTGTTGCGGTGTGTTTTAAACTTTCAGGTCCCTTCCCCAGGTGTACCAGTACCTTCTTCCCCTCCCTGCCTTGTCCCTTGCTGAGTGAGTCCTGTCAATCAGGCTTAACATTCCAAGGCGTCGTGTGGTTGGTCAAGTTCAAAGGATGCCCCTCAGGCCTGGGGGTCATTGGCCTGTCTAGCTGTCATTCTCCCCTGAGACCCCGCCCCTCCCACCTGGTTGGTGGCTCACCTGTCCCCTCCCCTCCCCTGCCCCTGAGCTTAAAAGGTGAAGCAGGCCATGTGCTCTCGATTCTGTTGGAGGTCTTCCCAAGATTCAGACCCCTGTAACCATGGAATAAACCACTGCATATAACCCTTCGGCAGAATCCCTCCTTTTTTCTCTTCACCTTCGCCTGAAGCCTCTTCCTAAGGTAAACAGAGTCCCTAAGAAGCCTGGACTTGTTTAGTGCCCAGCTGCAATCACCAGCAAGCTAAGGGTGTCTCTGGGGTGATCCACCACAGAAGCCGCCTCTGGCTCAGCAGCGAGGGTCAGACTGGCCCAGGCACCATCTAACTGGTAATATTGGGATTCACATCCCAATAATGTTCAACAGCAGAACATTGGTAAACTTCCAGTGTCTGTAGCTTCTAGTTTAGATCCCTCTCAAGAAAAACTGTTGGGAATTCAATCCAGGTTTTAGAATTGATTTTGTGTTTATAGATTGGAAACTGAAGTAGAAGCAAAGGCATCACCTATATTATTTCCAAACTTAACTATCAGGGCAGGAAATAATGTGAACTCACATGCAGCACATTCCTAGACCACACAAAAAGCATAAGAAAAATATGAGCTAGAAAAACGCATTCCTCCAATACAAGGTGTCAGTACTCAAACAAAATCCATGCTCAATGCAGTCAGTTGCTATACAATTCATAGGCTCAGCTCTAAATAAAAGTATGATTAAAAGCCAAAAAAAGTGTATTTCAGTGTGCAGTGCCTTGTGAAAGCAGTTCAGTAGCTTTGACCATCTTCATAGCAGTGCCTTTCCAAAATAAAAGATGAAAATACAAACTCTGAGGTTATTAAATGTCCTCACAATTTATTTAGAATACATCACTGGCGTTTCTGCTTACTCCTCAGTTTGAATAGTATCCTGCATTCAGAGATACAACACTGAAGACAGACAAAGTACAAATTTATAGGACTGGTCATGTATTTAGAGTCATCGTTCGGTCTGTAAGAATAAAAAGGGTGAATAACTCCCTTATCGCCAACAGATCTGATGGATATGCATGAGCTTAAACAGATGCAAGAAATGTAAGTATCAAAAGACTGCCTATCTGTCTTGGACCTTAAATATTAATTTAGCAATGCACATGGGCTATTTCTTGTTCCAGTTATTGCACAAGTCTGGACATGAACACTAGGATTTACTGTGAAAAAAATCCCTACCCTCAGAAAGAAGTAAATATACAGCATACATCATAGAATTGATACAAAAGAAATTCATCTTACGTGCCAGTAGGATGCAGGAATGGGAAAGGAAGGAATCATGAGGATCTTTACAACTTCTACATTCCATCACAAAGAGAAAACCTCAGATATTTTAAAACCTGACATTAACATATAGCAGCAAATGCTAAGAGCCTCAAAAATGTAATTATTTTAAGAATTCCCAGTACTAGTATCACCTTCCCTTGTCACCCAAAGAGAGAGATGTGTTTTCATTTGAAACTCAAATTATTTTCTGGGTACATTCTATCAGTGACAGAGAAGTTGCTTTTGGCATTAAGCCACCATCTTCTGAAAAGCTGCCATGGTTTTGAATACAAATTGCCTTGTTGAACTACACCACATATTGAGTAGTGGACTCACTAACCAATTATTTTTCCTTGAAGAAACACAATGCCAGCTCAGGTCTGATGGAGGAAAAATGATACTTTTTCTGTTTAATGTCTAAAAAACTTACATTGTTACAGTCTGAAATCAGAGTGCACTCCAAGTCTAGATGTCCCAACATCCTATCACCACAGAAATTCTGTTAGTAATTTAAGAATGCTATAGACATGAAGAAAGCAATGTCTTGTTGGGTTTTTTGACATCACTGAAAAAGTAAGGTTTTCATTATAATTGTCCTAACTTCATCTCACACACACACCTATGTGCATGAAGTTGAAAGTACAAATACTGTATAAACTATGAGAATTGACAATGCTGTAAAAACAAATACATTAGAGAAAATGTAAAAAAAAAAATTGTTGCAATGAATGTCAAATTCACCAAAGGCTCCATTAAAAGACACAAAATGCAAATAATGACTTCACAATATTTTTTTTAAATCCAAAACCTAGGAAGATGTATTTTAAAATAGCAACATTACAAAGTTGCATACAAAAAAATTTGTGGACCTGGCCCATCAGTTAATTTTGTAAAAGAAGTAACTGTGCTTCTATTTTCATTACTGATTCTGACTTTATACTCCATTTGCAGAAGTTTTAGATTCTTGCCCATTTCAATTTCAAACAATATTCCTCTCTCCTCCATCAGTATCTCTTATTGATTTTAATACAGTCTACGAGGAAGATCTTATTCTGTTGATTTTTAACATTAATATCTCCAAATATCTTCCATTCTGGGAGTGTATTTATGTCATTTGATGGTCTGTATTACACAAGGAATCCTAATAATTATGAACTAAATGCCTACTAATCTGGTTGTTGATGATGTTGTTAGAATGCCAGTCACGATTACCAGATCCTGGCCATTAGAATAATAATAGCAAAGGAGTATTTTCAGCAATTTAACAGTTGCTCCTACTTCAACAAATGTATTCTATTTATACTTCCCTAAGTAGGACCACAGTGCATAATAAGTTGCCTAGAAGCCGCCACATTGCAAAACTACAAGGCTAATTAATTTATCACATCAATTTGTTTTATTATGCTGAAAATATGTCACCTCTTTCTCACCAATATATCATACAACGTTTTGAAAGCAATATAATTTGAAAATTAACAGATTTGTTATTTAATGTTGCCATAACAACCATAGCAAATTGTGTAAGAAAATACCAAGCAATAAAGGATGAAATGCCATAGAAACAGATAAGAATAGAACAAGTTGTGTCAGTTCTAGCCTTAAGGAAAATTTTAGGCACAGAAAAGCTCATGGACAGAATTATGAAAAGGTGGAGAAACAGAAAAGGGCAGTTAATGTTGGAAAATTAAAAAATTAGTTGTATGGCATAGTGCCAGTGTCCTCCAACAGAGATGACATGCAGATTAGTTGAAACCTCTAAGAAAACTAAAGCACATTAGATAAAAATTCAGCACAGATAATGCAAGAAACTTGTTTTACTTTTGGGGTTTTTTTAATCTTCTGCTTATAACAATACTGCTGCAGTGTTGCACAATATAAATAGTCAAAAGCCCTCAAAACCTGAATACAGTAATAGCCAAATTGCTGCCAGTTTTACATGGTTTTCTAAAATTCCCTCCAGCAGAAGGAATTAACAATTGACTTAGGAAGTTATGAAGGAATTCAAATGTAGGACCTATTTTCCTGTAGGTCAACCCACTACTGCACAGCATAATGAATGTAAACATGAGATGATATCATTTCATCTCTGCTCCTCACCTTTCCAATGACCTTTCAGAGAAAACATCCTGGAGCCTGAATTTTGTTTAACATGGAAGTCATACAGGCTGGATAACATGACGTTCCTACCTATGAGCAAAACATCTTTAAGGCATTTATTTCTCCTAAAATAAAAATGTTATACAGCTATCTCTGTATCACAGCTAAAGTCAACACACAGAGCAGTCAAATGCAAAGTTTTATGTACAGGAGAAGAAATAATATATTTACAGCTCTTTGTTTGAAGGATTAATAAAACCAAAATCAAACTTCCTTCCAGTGAAACTTCATTTTGGATGGAGTACTACCTTGAACTGAGAGCATAATCAAGGAAAATCACTTTCTTATTACATCTCTCTTGTTTCAAAGAAGGACAAAAAAGCAGATGGCATCAAAATGGAGCCCAAAGATGGTATATTTAAATTTGATACAGCAAACATATGGAAACCATTATATAAGGAAGGGAATTGTTGCATAAAATGTTCAGGTGAGAGGCACTTAATGAAAGACAAGAATCTTGGGAGCAGCATAAAAAAGGATAGAGACTAAAGAAGAAGCTTCATTCTACACAAAATCTGATCTAATCACAGGAGATAGCCAAAAGGGCCAGTCCTGCTGTGTGAAACCCTCAGGCTACCTTACATGACAATCTACCAACTCTGCAACTGTAGGGTGAGCTGGGAGAGGGAGGAGGACAAGGGGGAGTCGGACATTTTTTGAGCACGACAAATTGACTCAGCTTGATTGATACATGGAGATAACAGAAATGAGCCAGTGTGCCCTTGTGTCATGCCTCAGTCTTTTCCTAGCTCCCGTTTCATGGGTATGCCACCCCTCTGTCCCTGGTGCCAAGCTACTGAGGCCACAATCAACCTTTCAGCATGACAAAGACAACAGCTGACTACGGGCTTTGGGCTACAACCCATCCTCCAGCACAGGTAACCATCCTGGATCCCTCTTCTCAAGAGGCAAATTAGTAGAAATAGTATTGAAACTTAGAGCAAATTAACTACCTTTGAAACCTCCACCTTTGCTGGAGGTCAGATTTGGTCAATATGACTCAAAAGTTATCACGATAAACAGCACAATAATAGAAGTCTAATTTCCTCAAGAAACGGATCAAAAATATTATACAGCTAGATGGCACAAAAATAACCTTTGTACAGGGTGACTAAAAATTTGAAACACCAGTATGATTAAATTATTAGCAGAAAGCACATAGTAAGACTAAGTATCCCATTTTGGATAAGTATAGGTTGGGGGAGAGATCACAAAAATATATGAAAGATGACTGAGCTTTTATGACAAAGTGAATAAAATTGATTTTATACAGTGCAACTTCTAAATCATATAAAGTATTTCCCCCAAAGCTCTGGAGTAGGATTAGTAGTTTTCTCAAATTCAGTCTGTGTGCAAAACTGTAAACAAGTCATTTAAATGCAAGAGTGGGGGATTCTGCAGGGCAGGGGTCACCCAACACAGCAGCTTTTCTCTTTCTGGTATTCATAGCACCTTAGAAGAAACACAGAGATGTGTATCCTCAGCACATTTTAGGATTCACAGTATATCTGACAGCAAAATAACAATACCAATACCTATACCAAAAAATGGCACATCTGAAAACCCAACAAGTGAAAATGTAGTACCAGCAAGCAAAGCTTTTGTACCAGTTATTTCTTGTAGACTTAGAAAATCAAACTGTAAACTTTTTTCTTACTTCACAATATTCTTTAAATGCCAAATGCCTACAATCATTGAAAACCTTTTAACATCATCTTACAATGTAACCTATTGCAATAGTTTCTTGTGTTCCTGTATTTCTTCCCTGTTCCAATAGAACAAGAGCTGAGTATCATATTAATTTATTCTCTATATAAATTTGATCATCTCACATTTATAAGAAGATTATGGGCCTATGAATGAGGCCCAATTGTGGATGTAAATGGTGACCTACTCAAGTGCTGAAGTTATACAACAATGACTTTCAAAGCACAATCTAACTTATCAATTGTTTTATAGAAAAAGCCCTCACACCCTTGAAGAGGAAGAAATAGCATCTTTGGGATAAAGGTTTCAGGTGTCACCTATTTGAATCCTCATGTTGCTTCAGTGTTACTCCTGACATTCTGACTTCTTCAACTAACTGCTCAGGCAGCCCTGGTTTAATTTGGAAGTACTCAAAATCTTCTCTCTCAGAAAAGCCTCCAGCAACTTGGCATCACATCTTCTCACCGCTGTGCAAAGCCATTGCTTTATCAAAACCACAATAAATTTAAAAGCAATATATAGATAGCAGAATCCATAACTGTTGTGATAGCACTGATGAAAATGTGACAACCCTAATACTTCAAAAAATGTTTTAATTAAAATGTTTCAGTGAAGCAATTGCTATTTTTACCTTTTACAATAGATTTTGATTATCATTTAAAACAACGCAACTAATTAAAAGAAAAGCTTAAGTAACATTCACAGTCCTGTGAGGAGATATTTCACCAGGAAGTGAATCCTTATTAGTAAAATTTCTGTCCAGTGAGCTGAAAGGCATCTGCAGACCTATGGAATATAAAACACAGAGGAAAAGAAATCTGCAGGGATTGCAAAGTAAGTTACCACAGAGCCTACTAAAACTCTCCAAACACTGAGATTCTGCAGCACCACTAGGAAAACCTACCTTACCCCTGAAATAATTGACACTTTTGAGTGATGAGGACTACACCATTCATCCAGTTTTACTTCATGTTATCCAACATGTGACACTGAGGTCAGAAGGTGTTACTAAAACAAGCGCTATGATTGATTACTACCCACCTGAACTGGAAAGCAAAGGCAGTGGGGAAAGGGAGGCTCTCCCCCCCTGGCACCCAGCACAGTACATGGTCCAGGACCACACAGTGACTTATCACAGTGCTTATCCTCTAAGGCAGATGTCTTTTCCAAAAGCAAGGTTTGAAGTGCAGCCCAACTGTATTGAGACTCCCTGTATCACATCCTCATGACATTTGTGCTAATTAAAAGGATTCCACTAATTCCAGGTGGCTGCTTTGAAAATTTAGAAATTAGAACAAATCGTATTTCATACTTACTTCATACTTACACTATGGTTAGTGACAAAACTCTGACTGAACACGGCTCAGTTTAACCTTTAAATATGTATACTCTAAAAGTAAGATATGACTTCTTAACAGAAGCCTCCCACAGACTAAAAGTAGAAGCCCTTCTATACTTTAAATGTGAAGTTGCCTGGTATAACCACTCTAGAAGGAAGAAATAGAAAGGAAATTTTGGTACAGAATAGTCAGGAAATACTCAATTAATGATTCCTATAGATAAGAACTTGTAAAGCACCAGTGTCAGCATGAGCCTAACATTTACCAAAATCAGTCTTAAGACATTTAACAATGTCTTGGCATGTCTCCTGTAAATTTCCCTAAACTGATACAAGTTTTGCTGCCTTTACAGCAAAATTCTCTTGCCTGCTTTACAGGTAGACATGGTTGCTATTAAGAAAGGTAGCAAAAATAATAATTTTTAGTCTGTACTTTTGTCCTTAAAAATCAACATATGCTTTTTTAATGTATAAATGTAGCAAACAGTCAGTAGGAACCACCACAGCAAGGAGAAAAACTCAAAGGATACATCAAGCATACAAGACATTATTCAAACATAAAAAAAGATATTCCACGTTCGTGAATGCATCAAACATGACAATTCTACTTAAATTTCCTGAAAGGTTAGTTGTGATCATGGACTGTCTGGCAATAGGTATCATGTGCTTAGGTGAGTATAAGGTAAAACAAAGCATGAAGTTTGATGGCATAATCAGACAAAAAATACAACTACTCCTAAAAAAACCCATATGGATAAGAGAGGCAGCTTTCACTTAAATACCTGACACCTACTCAATTGTCAACCACCTGCATAGAAAGTTCTTTGAAGCTTTAAAACACCATTTTACTTTCTTTCCTTCTTTCTTAAGAACAAAATATTCTTCAAGCTATTTCCCATTGGAAAATATGCTTTCATTTAACTTCAAAAATGGAATAGGTCTTATTTTAATCTTTCACCTTTGCTCATTTGAAGAAACTTGTACTGTTGATAACAGAAGACAAACCAGATCTTACTTAAATTATGATTTAGGCTATATGTTTCTATCTTCTCAGGAACACTGCATTCCAGATTGATAGCTACTTAGGGTTTTCTTGGGGGTGGTGGTGGTGTTTGGTTTTTTTGTTGTTTGTTTTGTTTATTTGCTTGCTTTGGGGTGTATTTTAATGTTTTCAAAGCAGTCAATCCTGCAAAAGCAGTTGGCAGGATCACCAGACTCGTGACGCAGTAGGTTTATTCATCAGGCACTCATTTTGATTTTTAGCTGAAAAACTCCAGTCTTCATTCCACAAACCATGGTTTGGGAATAGAGGATTCCCATGGCTCTGACACCAACAGTCATTTGTAAAAGGGACTGCACATTCCCGGCTCCAGACCATGGCAGAGCCCCGCTGGATGCCAGGGGGGATGTCTGGAGGGGATGGATACGTGCAGCAGGGTGGCCCTGAGGGCCCGGGCTGCAGGTACCACCCCCCACCTTTGCTGCCTTTTTGGGAGACACTTCACCACTGACAGCCTAGAGCACTTGCTTTATTTTCTGAATTAACTGAAGGATTAGCATGTAATAAGAATGCAGTGCAATTGTTTGGCAGCAGGTTCCAAGAAATGAATACTTTTGTGGATCCAAGGTCGTCAGGACAAACTGCAAAAATAATGAACTCATTTAAAGTAGAAAATAAGATTAAGGAACAAAAACACAGACAATAGGAATCAGGATTGATTATGTAGCTGTAAGCATGGAAAATGCAAATCTATGAAAAGAAATAAGGGTATCTTTAGAAAAACAAGCAGCCATCTAGACATGAAAGTAATGCCAACATTATCACATCCCCACAGCTACAACTAAACCAGCCCAGGTACTCCTTCTTCCTCATCTGAGAATTTAACAAGCTTAAGTCCTAGAAGAGATAATGGAATATGGACCAAAGATTAAGAATTATCCCCTCATGCTAAGTCATTTGTCACAGTTTCCAGGCTTGCTGAAATTCTGGTCCTACCTCTAAAGAAAAAGAAATGGCAAAAGGAATTGTCCAGCTATTCTGTGTAAGTATTTTGAATTTCCTCCCTCAGGAAACAAGGCATAAGCATGGAGCTCAGTAACTTGCTTCTGGTGAGTGCTTCTTGCATACACATGGCTGGCTTCTCTTCTAAGACACTTCTCAGTCCCTAGTCACTTTTAAACAGAGTGAAGATACTGATACTCTCACTGAAAAGCATTTTCAGCATCTTTGCTTCAGACACTGTAGTCTGAAGAAAACATGGAACAAACAATCTACTTCTTTTAATTTTAACTGCATAGTAATATCCAAAATAGCAAAGTATAGATATTCCTTGTTTCACCTGAATCCAGTGAGGTAAACTTGTGATATTACAAATTATGATATTTATAGCATGAACCCAATTTTCTTTAAAAAAAACCCAAACACTAAAACAAAACACAACCAAACAACACAAAACAACAACAGGAAAAAAACAACCCCCTCCCCAAGTAACTAACCAAAACAACAAGAAAAAAAAAACAATCCCCAAAAGAAAGTAACCCAAAAAACTGAACTCCCCGTAAACAGCCACAAAATCCCCAAGAGCCAAACACCTATCACTTCTGTAAGAACTAGCCTAAATAGCTTTGAGCTATTTCAATTTTTGTAGGACAAATCTAAGGGACTTCATTTGCATATAGGAAACTGAAGCAACAGATTTTATTTCTTTTCAACTCTTCCCAAAAATATACATGGTACGAAAAAAAAAACCTTCCATCTCTTGGGAGATGGAAGACCACAGAAGTCTCCCTGGATAAACCAAATTCCAAATTCCCCTGCCATGGGCTGGTCAGATCCATAGTTCAAATCCATTCCAGCCCCCATAGAGGGGCCTCAGGGGAGGTCAGAGGTCGAGAAGCAATGAATATCATTATGAATTTTGCTTCCATTAAGGGTTGAGTACTGTGTACAGCGGAGGAAATTTGCCACTGTTGTACTACACTAAGTATTTACAGTGCAAGAAATTCAACTCACTAATAAAAAAGCAGTCATTCTCTTTCAGGTATTTTTTGTGATGCTTTGAACAAGTGGCTCAGCACTGTGCCTGTCAGTGGAAGTTCACCCTAATAACAGACTGCCCCATAGGCTCTCCTACTATCCCTTTTTTCTTTTTTAAATCTATGCCATAAAATTATATATCATATATATTTTATTTCCATTCAAATTCAACACTATGCATGGGAATACATTTCTATGCTACAGGTACTTTAGTAAAAATCTGTGAGCAGTTTAATTTAAAAGCCATGGACAGCAACCTAAAGGAATTTTTGACCATGCAAAATGTTTTATAAATAGTTCCATGTGCGCTGTTCTTCTGGAGTCTCACTAGAGACAAATAATGACCTTGTATTTGGTTCTCATTTACTCTGAATTAGCCAAACCTCCTGGTTTTAATTACATACTTAATACACCTGGCATGGTCTAATTACAGAAAACAAAACATCATTTAAACAAAGAGTGACCTTGAACTTAGTCTATCAAAATAATGGTTAACTTTAAGTTTTCAGTTTTTAACGAACTGCCAAGACATGCAATAGTGATTTTCCAAATGTGATCATACACCTTTAGAGCAACAGACTTATTGCATTAGGAAACATCTGTACACACCCTTTATGGCTTTCCTCATTATTAATGCAAATCCCTCTTAGATTTCAATAGTGCTATAAACAGTTCTATAGGTAAACACCAAGCCTGCACTACTGATAAGTTTAATGTGTTAGACTACACCAGATCTAGATTTGCCAAGCAACAGCTTGTAGGAGCTGAAGCTGAACTACTTCTAGTGGTTTTGTATGAGTATTGCATCTATGAACAACGGGAACACAATGTAATAGCCACGACAACATGCCACAAAAGAGGCAACAAAGGGTTCTAATACCAGAAACTTAGTTAAATACATTGGGGATTCTACTGTTGTAATGTGGTTACTTATCTGCTTGAAACTGAATATTTGCTTTAATTCCCTTTTCAGCTGTGTTGAAGAGTTTCAGTGACAGACTGGTTTTAAAAGAATGTTTCAATATAATAATGAATTCACACATCTGATAATGTTTTTTAATTCTACTTGTGATCAAGTAATGCTAAGAAGCATATTTATTAAAGCATCTGGAATTTAAAGTCAACAGAATGTAATGCCTACTCAAAATTCAGTAAGGCCTAAAATTTCTGTAATATAACCAGATCATGTACCATTTTATATTGATTCTTGTTACAGCCCTTAAGCTTCCCACCCAAGCATGTCAGTGCAGCAAATGTGAAGTGGATTTGAGGTAAATTATGTGAAAAACAATATTAAGGAAGGACAGGAATTAGAATCTGAGCATGCTCAACAAAGATCTCCCAAACTATTGGCTACTACACAAAGAGCTGGCATTCAAAGATGTACTCACAGAATATTGGTCTATGTTCCATACTGCTGACCACAGCATACTTTCAAAACAGAATACTCCAGCACATAAAGGCAGGGAAGTTGGTTATTAGAGATTTTGACAATGTTTCAGCATAGGAACACATTACTGTCACTGCTGACACTGCCAATGTTTTGAAAATAGATGACAAAGTTTGTGTTTTGCATGTATGTTAGGTCTGAATAGGTAGTATTTTTTGAAAACAATAATTCTTCACCAATTAATAGTTTCAACTAATTCATATAAAAGTATCCTATATAGATAAGCCAATATATTCAGGGTTGCCATGAATGTTGACAAACATCCATCACTTAATTTATTTGGCTGACAAACTAGTAATAATAATGACTGTCTAAAGGAAAAAAGCATCCTAAACTTTTAATACCTCACTGACAGAATTCAATAAATCTATTAAGATAAATTAAATAGTAAGAAAAGATTTTACAACATAAACCATGTATGTAATAGACTGTGATTAAATAATTATATATATCACTAATTATTTAACTGAAATGCAATAGCATCCAAACAAGACTCCACTGCCTGACACAGACACATTGCAAACTGCCCAGGAAGGGATATGATCTAAATGAGATTTATCACTAAGTAATACATCTTCGAAAATGAAGATTTGAGATACATGGGAGTGAGAAGAATTTATACTTCACATGAGACCTGATGGCAGGACTCTTATGCCTTATTGCAGCTCTGCTATGAACTCACTGTGAAATCACTCACTTTCTGTTTCTCTGTCATCATTCTCCTGACAACAGTATTTATTATTTTTTTCCATTACTAGATTATAATTAAGGAAGTCCTTGAATAAATACTCAGATCTGAATCCTTCTCACTGTGCTCTCTCAACCAAAAGGTCTCTGTCAGCGCAATTATGTTGTTTTAGCTCTAGCAGAAAGTCCTGTTTTCACAACATAGGCTATATGCCAAACTCACAAACAGGGCACCCACTAACATACTACAAAAATAATGTCCTAAATTCAAACAGACCTAGCATGGCTATGCTGCTTTGAAACAGAAATAATCCTGTCCATCAAACAATGTTAGTGACATAACCTGGAGCAAACAGGCATGTTACATCAGCACAGAGGAATAAAATCAACACCTGCAGTTAAAAAGGTAATCTGGAAAAAAGCCTTGAGACTATGCAGGGCAAAATGCTCTATAGCTGAGGTCTCACAAATTCCGAAATTAATGCGCAGAAATAATTAAAATACAGTTTCACTACAAATTGAAAACCATGATAGTTTCTCCTGAAGATTATTTCCCTAAATAGCAAAATAAAAATCACCATTTCACAAACATGATACGAGAAATTTAAAATAAATTTTTTTGTTCAATTAAATCTGTTCCAAAACCTTGATATTATTTAGTCTCTGAATTGTTCAAAGCACATAGTTAATTATAGTTCAAATGACAGCACAATATAGTTGTCAAAAATATTGCAAGAAAGGCAAATCTATAGTTAAAATAAGAATACAATCCTAAAAATGAGTGCAAATTCATCCCTATTACGTTTTCTTCCTTTATACTGGAACCAAAAGATGAACTTAAAAGTTTCAAACTCTGTTTCCTTAAGGTGGCATTCATACTTACAAAAGTGAACTTAATTAACCTATTTCAAGATGTATAGTAGTAGATACTCTCTTCTCTAAAGCCCTCAATACCAAGAATAAGATCTCACAATATAGTCCAAGGCAAAAATCACTCACTAAAAAAAAGCATTCCTACAAACCACCAAATTACATGAATGACACACTGAGACTGATGATAATGGGCCCATCTCTGCTTTCTACAATACATAAGTATTTTAATAATCCTGGCAGCATCCCTAAGGATAAATTCCTTGCTGTCTGCCAGTGGCTAACCTCTTCCTTCTGGGAGACTAATAATTTATTTACATGGTATCTAAAAACAGCTTACACATGAAACAACAGAGGGCTTTTGGTTGGTTGGTTTTCATTTGGCAATATTTTGTCTTTGTGTCCAAAAAAAAAAAAGACTCAGCTCAAGAACTTTTTTTCTGAGTCTGTCTAGAGTCTGTTCAACTGTAGGGAGAAAAAGCAGCTCCTTCAAGAAGATGACACACAGCCCAGCTAATCTCCCCTGGCTGCTGTCAAGGCATTTATAAGGGTTTTTACAAGGTTTTTGCAAGGGTTTCCTGTGCTATGATTCCAGAGCCAGGGATGACTTGTCACAGTTTGAAATTAGTGTTCTGCTGAGAGATGTCCTGTACCAGGGAGCCAGCTACTCCCTCCTGTGAACACTCCCGATGCACGTACGGAATCAACACAGCAAACCAATCATATTCTTTATTGCTGCTGATCACTTGGTTGTGTTTCAGGGATCTTCAAAGTAGACACAAATACCAAATCTTTTTAATAATTCCTGGGGTGGGTATTTAAACACTCATATATGTATTGTTCTAGTTGTGCAGTATTGTTCTCCCTAAGGCAGACATGTAAGGGAATATTTAGTAACCTATATAACTTGAGTAAGTTGTTCTTCCTTGGAGGAGTAGGAATTGTTGAAGATTGTTCAAGGAGCTATGCATAAGATCATAAAATTTTACACTGAAGATAAAAAAATATTATTTAGCTGACAGATCTATAAAACTGTGACACAACCTTCCCCAAGGAAAGTAATGCAAATACCTTTGACACGTTAAGCTAATTCTGGAAAAAGTACCTGGTAACACACTTACTTTAGTAGGGATACAGAAAAGATCACTGAGTAAGTGTGGTGGTTTGACCAGGAAGGAGTGGGAATTCTGGGATGCTGTGGTCAAACCAATGGTGTTCGGAGTTTTGATACTGACACCTGGTGTAGCCAGTGGGGTTTAGACACACCTCCGAGAATACACAGGGGTTAAAAGCAGGGCTCTGCCCCTGGCAGGCTCTCTTGGGACGTCGCGGCGAAGAGGTCAGATCTCCCCCCCCCCAGCCGCTGCTGCTGGGCGGGGGAGGGGCAGCCACGTGGTAGGCCCTGGGCCTGGACAGAGATGGGAGGTGAGGAGGCCTTCGAGGATGGAAGGGTGGAAGATCCCAGGGAGTCAGCCCTCGGGCAGCCATCCTCCCCCCCCCCAGGAGGGAGAGAGAGAGCCGGCGACACCGAATGTGATAGCAGCCGGCCCAGGAGGAGAAAGGGGGGGGGAAAGAGTGCCCGGCCGGAGCGGCAGCGTGTGTGGGAGTGCCGCAGCTCCGGGACAGACAGAGACTGAAAGTTTTAACCCCTTTCTTTCATGATTGGGGCCTTGCAAAAATGCTAATCCTCCTCGAAGCTGAATAAGAAGGGAGATAAGAGATGAGATGAGACAAGGACCTGGCCCGAAGAACGTGGAGATGATTGAATGGGGAGAGATGATTTGGAGTGGCCTTTTGGCTGGACTTTTCTTGTGGCCATGGACTCAGTTGTTCCTGTGACACAGAGACTGCACTTAGGGGGAAGCAGTGGCTCAGAACCAGGAGGGTTCATCGGGAGGACCCCCCGGCCCCAGGGGGTTGGAAAAATATGGGGGGGACAGATGTCCCAAAGCAGAGACTGTGCCTTTTTGGAGTGAGACAAGGCATCCTTGAAAGACAACCCTAAAAGCAGCTCTGGTCCATGCGCAGTGGTGAGAGCACTGGGCATGGAAGGAAGATGTCACAAGCGGCAAAAGGACTTTTTTCCGGGCGGTGCCGAAGTGACAGGGAAGCACACGAGGTTTCAGTGTGTTTCCAGGGGAAGCCTATGGAACAAGAAGGACTCCTTTCCTCTTCATGAACTGCAGTTTGAGTATACTAAAGTGTGGTGCCAAGGCTGGGCAGTTGGTGATTTGGGAGAATGTATCGGACTGAGAAACTCAGGTAGTGGGGAGGAGGAAAGTGGGTTTTTTTGGTAAGGTTTTCAATTTTTTTTTTTTCCTTTTCGTTTTTCCCTATTTCCCTGTAGTTTAGGTAATAAAGTGTTCTTTATGTTCAAGCTAAAGCCTGTTTTGCTTATTCCTGGTCACATCTCACAGCAGACACCAGGGTGAGGGCATTTTCATGGGGGGCACTGGCTCTGTGCCAGGCTCAAACCATGACAGTAAGGAATTTTAATCTCTCATTTTTCAGATGAATAATAGTTCTTTAGACTACTCTCACTACCTCACTAAATAAAACCAATAGACTAAAAGATAAGAAACTACTGGAATCAACAGTTGCTAATTTACAACCTCTCACATGTATTCAAATTCAAATTACCACATGAACACATCCCAAGTACAAGGAGCTCAAAAACCACCGAAAGAATAAAACATTTTTCTCATTTTGGATATTATATTGGATATTACCAGTACACTTATGTGGTTTTGTGCTTAATGCTTTCTTAATGTAATGTCTCATTTAAAACATAAAGTGAAACTCCAGTTTATCTGAAATAAAAATTTTGAAAGACCACAAAAAACTATGATAGTCTACATAGATCATCTTTTATATCTTTTGCAAGAAAACTGTCTATTTATTATATTTTTGGACTTTTCTGCTTTTAATTTGAAGGAAGAAAATAACATGTACAATTCTTCCCCAACAACTCAATGAGTCAATTTTTCTAGATTGTTCTGGAAAACTCCAAAGAGATAAGGTTAGAAAACAATAATCCTCAAGCAGTAATGTATTTAGATACACGTCTTTGGAAAAACCTTGCCTGCCCAAAATTAGCACCAGGAGCAAGTTTTCCTTAAATGCAAGGTGTTTTCCTGTAGCCATGATATTTTCTGAAAAATCCCTTTCTTCAGGATTTTTCTCCTGAGAAGCTGAGAAGCCTCAGAGGAAAAGAAAAGCAATAGTTATCTGCTGCTGTGGAATGCAACAGGTGCTTCTTTGATTGGTCCATGTTGGCTGTTTCTAATTAATGGCCAATATCACAGTCAGCTGGCTTGGACTCTCTGAGAGTCAAGAGCTTTTGTTATCATTCCTTTCTATTCCTTGCTAGCCTTCTGATGAAATCCTTTCTTCTATTCTTTTAGTATAGTTTTAGTATATAATTTTTCTTTCAATATAGTATATATCATAAAATAATAAATCAGCCTTCTGAAACATGGAGTCAACATTCTCATCTCTTCCCATGTCAGGGCTGTCTGCAAACTTGCACATTTTCCCAGTAACCCTGTCTACTCACAATTTAGTGGCAGGTGCACACTACTCTTGAGACTGCAGATTTTTCTTGCAAGATAACTGAAGATAAACTCTCGACTAAAGTGTTATTACAGACACAATCTGTACATCACAACATAAATAACACGGGCAAGCCAACTTAATGCTTTGCTGAATTAGAGGTAGAAACCTGGTACTAGCAAAGAAAGAGGGATGAGAGAGTCAAGGAGGGTCATTAGGCATTCTCAGAGGGGCAAAGTCAGAGATAAACCTTACAGATATAAGAAAACTTAAATAGTTGATAGGTACAAAATATTGGCTAGAAAATCTTCAGAGTCCATACTGAAAAACATGATAAATCACAGTTGACAGTTGATAAATACAAATTATTTGATCTAATCATTCATTCATTAACTGGTACCACACAGTGTTGTGCTTACCATTTCTAGTGAATGAAAAGGTGGAATGAAGAGACAAAGTGAATCTGTTTGTATACCAGCAAGAGGAAACAAAAGGCAAGAAAAAAAAACATTTAAAACAAGGGTTGCAAATGCTCTCATTAGTCTTACACAGGAAAGTGCAGAACAGGTTTTGACTCTGTATTTGACTTACAGAGTTATCAGGTGACTGGGATTTGACACCAATTCCAACAGAAACAAAGCAGCCTCTCAAAAAAAAACTCCAATCACCTTCTACTCAACTTCAAGAGCCATCTTTTTTCTGGTCTTTCTTTTTTTCATACTGTATGGTAATCCAAAGAATTTTAGTTTTAACCAAAATAATAATAGCTGCTGAAATAAGAGAATGTAAATGTCTTCTATAGTCATATTAATGTGTAAATGTATAACCCAATATATTACACCAACTATTTACCTCCACAACTCCGCTTCTCTAATACGGTTACAATTAGATCGTATTGCCATGGAGAATAACTGTAGTCCGAACTTTCCTCTAATTTTGATTGTTGCTGAAGTTTCTCCTTTCATCTTTGTCCCAGAATGCCTTGCTACTGAACAGAAATCTCAGTTCTTCTAAACGCCCAAATAGAAAATCAAAACCATAAACCTGGCAGTAAGAGAACAAGCATTACAGTTTCCAGTGTTACTAGAAGACTTGCAGCCTCATGGTGGTTTTATTATTTTCATTTTCTTGCAATAGTGTGTGAAATTAACAACCCCAAAACTTAATTGAGTGGTTGCTATGCAAAGAACCACACATTTAGATGCAGGATTCCTCAAATGGAAGTTTTTTCTGAATTTACAATTTTTTCTCTTTTAATTCCTATTTTTTCATTTCACTAGTGGATGAATGCAAAAGTATCCTTCCTGAAATTTGCTGTTTAATTCTCAAAGGGCCTTTTTTCTTTTTTTAAAATAGTAATATACAGCACCACCTAAAATATGCTACTGAGCAGTAACCAGAATGTCCTTGATGTCATGCTCTATACAGAAACCTACAAAGATTGGGGTTTTTTGGTCTTTGTTTTAAGGGGGAGGTGCTATGTCATGCTGTGGAGGTTGCATATGTGAGGTACCAACTGGTAAATGTGTGCCCTTGGTTCCTCACATCTAGAACCCCCAGCAACTTTTAATGAGACCTCATATGGAGTTAGGAATATACACATGAATGCAATTTCCTGAAGAAGTTCCATTCCAAGCTGAACCCACTGGTTTTGACAGAGGAGGATGTGTAAAACATTAAGGAAAGCAGTACTTAAGAACCACTGGAGCTGCATCATGCACGGAAGCCCCCAGTGATGGCTCCATGCTTATAAAAAAGCAAACGCACATATGGAATTTATAGGGATAAATCTGCAATTCTCAGGGATAGATATATTTCTCATCTCAAAGCACACTTGTGCTCATGTAGATATACATGAATCACAGCTCTGGTCCTCTTGCAGTAGATCCTGACCCAGCATGCTACCACACTATCTCCCTGCAGGGAAATCACCACACACACAGGCATTTTTGCAATCTCTTTGAAAAGCTGGACAATCTTTCTAAACTTTCTTGTCCACATTAAAAAAATCCTGGTATCTCAGATGTGTGACTTTAGTAAGAACACAGGCAGGGTGATTTCCTAGCTTCAGTCACACGTTGCAGGAATCACATAAAATGCAGTTACACAGTTTTTTCCAACGTAAAGAAAGCCAGTGTAACTCAAGATATATTTTCCTAAGTATGTGGCAATCACTAGAAAATATTATTTAAACTCAAAGAATTAAAAAATTGAAGAAGTGATCACACAGCCATGAGCTTAGAGGGATGATCCATAAGGGGATATAAAGGTAACATTAAAGTCTCAAAAAATGCTTGTTCATTAGATCAGCCAGAAAACTCTTATTATAAATTTTCCTATTGGGAAATTTTGCTGAAGAATACAATGAACTTGTTCCAGGAACACGGTGTACCCCTAAAGAGTGCCCAAAGAAAAACTGCTTTTTTTGTTTTCAAAAAATTATTCTGACCAAGGGGAAGGAGACCTCCTCCTTAAAACACAGAGTACAAAGCTGGCCACCCCCCCACAGACATTGCTTTGCTTGGCTGTGGCTGTACATATAGTGAACTTCTGAGCACTTTTTGATACGGCAGTTATCAAAGGATCAGTGTAGGATCATGAGACTTTCCACAATCTGGAGTAACACTTAAGGCATCAGGCAATGAAAGTCCCATGATAGTAAGCCTGAAAACCCAAAATTAGCTGTTATCACGGAGAAGAGATTGTAGAATAAAAACTGCCTTCACAAAGCTTGGGATAACTTAGCTCTTTTGAATATTGTAACTTTCTAAGGATCACCAATATTCAACCCCAAAATTAGCTCAGTTGGTTAGAGCATGGTGCTAATAATGTCAAGGTTGCAAGTTTGATCCCCATATGGCCATTCACTTAAGAGCTGGACTCAATGATCCTTGTGGGTTCCTTCCAACTTGGAATATTTTGTAAATCTGTAAATAAAGTTGCAGGAAAGAGATGAGTAAAATGACTATAACTAGCAGATTAAAGAAGTATCTAAATAGAACCCTGCGGATAAACCAGACCACAATGAAAAATATTTATTCACCTGATAAAAAATATTTCCTCTTCATTATCAGGGAAAAAATGGGCCCATTTAAGCATCTCAAGTCCCACAAAACTGGCTTGAGTATCTTTCTGAAGCCTGTTTACTCAAAATTCTCCAGTCCCCACTACCCAATATTATGAGGGTTAGTCAATATGAGTCTTATACAAATATATCAATTCCACATATAGCCACCTTTTTTGCAGAGCATAAAGATTTCATGCCTCCTTTTTTGTTCACAGAAATTATTGCCCTGGTATGTTCTTGGCATTCTTGACATACAGAGGCTTAGACTCTTCTTACAACTCAAGTACCACACTGGAGAACGTGGTGAGATGGGCCAGGTGGAACCAATTGCTTCAACCACAACTGCCCTTTGGGTGTATCTGAACAAAGAATGCCTGCCTCACGAACACCACCAGCTGTAAGACTGAGACATTCACCACTGTACCTACATGCCAAGCACCTAGCTGTTGCAAAATACCAAGAAAGCTCCAAGCCAGCTCTGACAATCACAATTCTGAGGACAGCAAGTCACTCCAGTGAACAGCCAAGAAATGCATTCAGGCCACCCTGTAGCCCTTGTACTGCAGACAAGCCCTTGTTCTAAGAAGTTCCAGAGAAAGCTGACAACTTTAACGAGTAGGAATTTGGAAGCAGTACTTCTGTACATGTGTCATGGGGCAATTTGAGGACAGTTCCAAAAAAAGAAATGAAAAAGCAGCTAGACTGATTCTCTGTATCTGGCATGTGTGAGCAGTTATGTAGGAACTCACTGAAGTGATCTTAACTGTAGGACAGATGGTATTTGTGCTTTAGATCACTGAGGGGGAACCAGACCTGGCACTCTTTCCAATAAAGCGAGCATCTGCAACGGCACTTCTTAGTTACTGAGCTGTGACTGCACGACAGAAGTGCTGTATCAGGAAAAGAGAGAGAAGACCTGACACAGATCATGAAAACTTATTCTCATGTCAGAGATGAAGATGAGCTTCTAGCTATAGAAGATTCCTCTAATGAGTCTTAGCTGGTGAGGTGGGCTAAATCTTGCTAACAGCCAAATGCCCACCCAAATGCTCACTCTGTGCCTTTTCTCATGAGGCATGGGGGAGAAAACAGAATGAGAAAGCTTGTGTCTCCAAATAAAGATAGGGAGATTGCTTACCATTTACCACTGCAGGCTTGACATGGGGTAAATTTAATTTATTGCCAATATAAATATATTTGTGTAGTGAGAACCAACCAACAACAGAAAACCACTGAAGCAACACCTGGTCTCTTTCCCTTCCCAAGCTTGATTCACGCCTTCATTACAGACTCTGTTACTCATAGCTACTACTCCCCCAACAGCACAGAGAGATAGATGGAGGGTGAGCAGTTATGGTCAGTCAGTAACAATTCCTTGTTGCCACTCCTTCCCTCCTCATAGTTCTCATAGAATCACAGAATGATTTGTGCTGGAAGACACCCTTAAAGAACATCTGTGATACAACCCCCGTGCCATAGGAAAGGGCATCTCATACTAGATCAGTCTGCTCAAAGCCCCATCCAATATTTGAACACTTCCATGAAAGGAGCATCCACAAGTTCTCTGTGCAATCTGTTCCAGTGTCTCAGCAAACTTATAAAAAAATCTTTCCATTTGAAAATGTACTTGCAGCTCACGGAATCAGTTTAAAGTCATTGCACCTTGTCTTCCACTACAGGAATGACTGGTAAAAAGACTCTCTCCATCTTTTTTTAGAACTCCACCATAGATATTGAAAGGCCACAGTATGGCTCCCCCATAGCTTTCTCTTCTCCAGACTGAACAACCCCAATTCTTGCAGCCTTTTCTCTCTCTGATCATTTTTGTGTCCATCCTCTGGACCCAGTCCAACAAATCCACATCTTTCTTGCACTGAGGATTCCAAGGCTGCATGCAGCACTTCAGGTGAGGACTCATGAGAGCTGAGTAGAGGGAAAGAATCACCTCCCTGGGCTTGCTGCCTGTGCTTTTTTGCAGCTGCAAATGGCTCTCTGAGCCGCAAATGCATATTCATGGCATCAATCAAAGGTTCGGGTTTGAAGGGACATTTAAAGACCACACAACCCAACTCCCTTTTATAAAAAGCATTTTAAGGCTGGAAGCAGAAATAATTGATACATGATTTCACATCTTACCTTATCAGTCCCTAGTCTCACATCAGTATGCATTGTAACACACCTACCGGGCAGCTCCATCACATGTGCACTATCACACGAAGGCCAGGCTGGACTCTCTGCCACGATGACTGCTGGTCAAAGCCATTTGTGTCTTGTTCAGAGTAAAGCATCTGCTCATATTAATCCCACCTCATGACCAGCAGAAAGACTAAGGTGATGTTTCTTGTTTTGTTGTATTCCCTGTTCCCTCCATCCAGGCTCCCAGTAATCTATTCCTCCTTTTGATTTCCTCTCTCTGCCGGTCAGCATAGCTGATCTGGGTATCAGCAGTCAACAATTCAGCACTTAGACCTAACTGATGTTGTGTAATGAAAGGCTTTTGTGTGTGCATAAAATAAGTGTTGCTTTTCTCCCTCCTTTTCCTTTATAAATTGATATGAAATTACATTCTGTGATTCTATATCTAAAATTATGAAAGAATGTTAAGTCAAATACTTGAAAGACATTAGGGAAGAACATCTTACGATTCCTCAGGCAATCTTAATTTTGTTTTTTTTCCTAATTATAGCACTGTAACACATTCTTTAATTACATGACTATGGGTTAAAACTCAGTTAAATAATGAGCCCATAAGGGGTCAAGTGATCATAAATGTATTGCTCCTTAACTTTTGACCATTTGATTTCGGCATCTGAACACAGTTTTTTAACTCGTTTTTGCATTTAGTGAGATTAGTTGAGAACCCTTCACAAATACTACTTTTCCCCACATAAACAACAAACTAAGGATCACTTATGAACATTCTCCTTCATATTTGGTATTATAATCTGCTTGTTAAAGGTGAAGGAAGACTTTCAATCCATGGCTCAACAAGAACAAGTCCAAAATAATGCCAACAGATTTGGGGAATAAAAAAAACATGCAGCTACCTAGAGTATTCTACTCTGTCATAGCTCCCACTCAGTAAGGCAAAGGCTCCAGTATTATTCTTAACTAAGGTGCTTTGCTGGGGTTCCAACTACTCCTGTGAATTTGAAGAGCAGTAAAAACAAGGTCTTCCTCTTGAAATTTCTGCTTGGCAAGAATGTACTTTTTTTTAGACATGGGTCACATTAGAACCACTCTTCTAACTTCATAACATGAAAATTGCCCTAAATTGAAAATTATGTTACACCTCTACTAACCAGACCTTTCTGTTATCATATGATATGGCTGTCCATCTTCTAAGTGACAGTTCTCACAAGCAGCACAGTACACTCTGGATGCCAGGCAAAGTTCACTGCACTAATTTTCAATTTAAAACTGTAAAATAGTGTCTTGAACTGGTCATGTGCAAAATCCTCTCACCACCACATGTCATAATAGCAACAGCCAGCAGTAGAGGAATTTCAGACAGCAATTCACAGATTAGAACTGTCAGCTAATTTTTCAATGAATGTGTCTCAGCTCTGGAATTAATTTCTCCTTAACCTATGGTCTAACAGCTTATTTTTGCTGACTTCCATAACACGGGATATGGAACTGCAGAAGACAATTACCACTGTGTTTGGTGATAGGACAGTATGAAGACCACAACGTGCTATTGCTCTTTGGAAGTGTTCTATTTTGGGAAGCAGCAATGAGATGTGCAAAGGAAGAAATTAACTGAAATCAAGCTAAATTAATAAACTGCTCAGCAGGGTTTGGAAAATATGTTTTCTAACGCATCTGTGCTAATTCTGGGGTAGCACAGGAATCTGTAATAAGGGTGGGTGCAGGGAGCACACTTTGATGCTGGAAGCAATCCAGCCGCTCCACGCGCACACGACTGCCGAACCTCTGAAACTTCACAGCGCTCATCCTTGCTGAGCTGCTGTTGCCATAGCAACAGCTCTTTCAAACATGGAAAACAGGTCAGGTAGTTTCAAACTAACCACTGTTTCCAATGTCACTATTTTCCCCTGTAGTTTTGAACTAGCCCACCTCTGAGATAATCACTGGGCTGTTGCTATAGAGTCATCAACCCACAGAGAGAAGAAAACAACGCTCTTGAGTTTCACAGGGATGCGTAAGTAACACGGAGTTTGGCCTCCCTCCACCTACTGCTCTCCCTAAATCCCTTAGAAATCCCCTTCAGAGGTATCAGCTCTTTTCCATCTCCTTTTCTCTGCAAATATTCTTTACTCTGAAAACTGTTTGGGACTTAAGATCTTTAGTTTTCTTTTTTTACATAAAAATGCACTGTAAAATTTTAGACTTAAATCCTGTTAACCGCTGAGTGTAAGTGAAAGATGAATTATTTGGCTGTAACATCATTCCTTCAAAAGGCCAAAACAGTACTATTCAAAACTTTATGTAAGGAAGAACAATCACTGTAAACAAGGCCTTTAAATCCCATGACAAGAAACAAGACAAGTCATGAGACAACAAATGAAACAGTTGAGCATGTACACACCAAGCATGCACTACAACCAGCACACTCCTGCCAATTCCTTCTCTGTTTCGCTAAAGCAGCACTGAAGGTGGACTGCACACAGTTGCTCACATCTTGCCAAATTTTAAGCCATAGAAAAAATATAAAAGGACAAGCCTTAGTTTCATTTTTAAATTTAATGTCTTTGTTATGTGAACCTGGCTTGAATGTAGGTGTACTTACACAGGTCTCCTCATCTTGCCTCACAGTTGTATTCTAATAGTTAATGGAAACTCTTTAGACAAAAATAGTGATTAAATTTACAACTTTGCAAAAGCAAAACAAAAAGCCCATTTCATCCTACACGCACATATCACAAGCACCGTGGAAATATCATATTTCTATCTCTATGAACATTATCAGCATAACAGTTTGCATCTTTAAGTGGTTCTCCATCTCTGTAGAATACAGGTTCTTTTTGTGCGTGGATGGCATTTAGAACTGGGGACTATAATTAATGGCAATCTTAAAGTAACCCAAATGTTTGCACTTTAGAAAGAAAGCCTCCACTTCCATTCACACTTCAAGTAATTCCCCATCTCCAAAGAGGACACAACAAAATAAAAGAGGCTGTCATTTTTACTAACAGAACTTTTTGCATCCAAGTAAATTTTTAGGGTAATTTGAACGCTTGGTCTGTGTCTTTGAAGAACATTTTTCCCTCCTTTCTTACTTGAAAGTATAATATTAAACTATAAAAATTAACTACATATACTGGACTTTATTGACACCACAAGGGAAGAAAAAATGCAAACATGTTTTTAGAAGGTTCCACCTAATTCACAGCTGCAAGCACTACAGCATGGTCGTAGAGCATCATGTGGTCAAAGCTGCACAGGTTAGAAAGTTTCTGCTTCTCAGCTGCAGACCTAACCTTGCCCATCACCCTAGTCGGCTGCAGTGCAAAGAAAGTTACATTTTTCAAAATGGTTAAGGTAACTTGTTTTACTTCTCACTATGGCACACTAAAAATTGTCCCAGAAATGAAGTCAGAGTGCTCAGGTGAGCATCAAGCAGCTTCTTGAAACAGCTGTAACCATGCTACTGTACCTTTAGAGCTGTCCTACTGAACAATTTTGTCCTGGAACATTTATGTCAACAAACTAGATTATCTGATTACTATTCTTATATCTGTACAAATCCTAATGTCAAACACAAATGTAAGTAACACCATGATCATTAAACAGAGGCCAGAAAAGTGCTAATTCTTCAAGTGTTTCTTTCCAAGGAATAGAGTGAACTTCCCTAAACTAAGGAATGCTGAGAGAAACAGTCTAAGCTGTGAAATTTCTAACCCAAAATCTAAATGCAGTTTCACATTTAGGCACACAAATGAAAGTAGCTTCTTTAACAGCCTGAGCAGTGAAACTTAAGATTGACATCAGTAGGAGTTTTGCCACTGACTTTAGCAAGTATGAGATTAAGTCTTTGTGAAGAGTTTGCCAATAACCGCAGCTTTGTATACGGGGCTCGCATAGCTTTATTTTTAAATTTTTACTCATATAAAAATATAAAGTAGGTATAAAAACTTGTCAAATTTGGGTTTTTTTTGCTTTGTTGGATTTGTCATGTGTGTGAGTGTACCCTCTACACACCAGAGGATATCACATAGGGGGTTTTTTACCTTTTTAAGTACTGGTGCTGTCCATGAGGCACATGTCTGCCCAGGCACTAATAGCAACATCAGTGAAGGAAAAAAAAAGTCAAGTCTCCAAATAGTTTGATTAGAAATTTACAATGCACACATCTTACCTTTTTCACCAAAAATAAAATTACTAGGTCACAGCAATGCTGCAACTCCCAATAAACAATAGAAAATGTGGATTATAATGCATATTTACTCACAGATCTAATGTAAAAGAATGACATTTGGATAATTTTAACATATACTTTCATACATTAAAAATACAAGTAAATGAGAATAATAAGTTATTCAGAAACTACAGAAACACAAATTTTGCTCTCAGGTTTCATAGAGGTTTCTTTTTATCTCTGAGTTATGCAAGTTGTAAGAAAAAAAGTAAAATTTACATGTAAGGCAAAATATTTTGGACAATCCCTGGACTTGATATATGTGCACTAAGTCAAATCTAATCATATATCTGAAAATATTAATTCAAAACCAACAAATAACTCCAAGTATTTGAGCCCACTGCTTCAAGTCAATGTGTTAGTGCACAAGTGTCTTTATTCAAATTCTACAAGATATTTGCAAACTAAAACCATACAGATTTTTTTCCGTTCCTCATAAAGCACATTAGTATTAAATGTCAGTCATTTAATTTCCAGCATTTTGTTTAGGAAATATTGTAACATCTATGATTAATATAGTCTACACATGGTATTTACTGGCTGCTGATCAAAACACGAGGCACAGAAATCTAATACAAGCATTGTGATTATTCAGAGTCAGCCTAACAGTCACTAAGCTCATCCAATTTTATTTCTGTTAAATTGCTAGAATCTTATCTGACAAAGATCCCATTTGAGTCTAAAAGAAAGGGATGAGGGGATGGCGCAAAAATCCCTAAACTGATAAAAACATCCCATTCTTTACCAAACCTTACGATGAGGAAATCCTCCTTGAAAATAAGAAGCTATAAAAATTAACTTAAAACAATCTTCCAGTCACCCACTCTCCCAAGACAGGTTTTATTTTTAGTCCTTTTCATTAGCATTAATTATCATAGCAAAGAGCAGAAGAGCAGATTTTGTTTCCCGGTGGTAAATTTGCATGATAGTGACACAGAGAGGATTTCAAAGAATTCTGCAGAAAGCCTGAGCTGGATCAAGCACTCCTTGGTGTGAACACTCAGTGCGGAGATCAGACATTACGCACAAAGGTGTGGCACACTGTCTTGACACTAACACTGATTCATGGAACATGAAAAACTGCTTGGATTAAATACCTTCCCTGTTTGTTTGGGGTTTTTTTAAATGTAAGGGAAAACAGAATAGAAACCTGAATCTGAATTGGTTTGATGGACAAAAAAAGGGAACATTTAAAATTTGTCCAGCCACAACTGCCTTTTTACAAGTTTCTTAAAACTATACACATTACTGAGCTATTACACAATGATCCTAAAGAAGTATATTAGTACAGACAACTGGTTACTAAGGTAACAAGATGTTACTTTAAACCAGCAGCACTGTCCCAGCTCATCAGCTGCACTCATGTCTTTGCTTTGTTCTTTTTAAGCTACGCACAAATTACAGACTTGCTATATAGCCAAATATACGTACTAGAGCTATGCTCCAGTTTCTCAACTCACTTTCCTCATTCAAGCTAATCAGGTAAAAAAGAAGGCATTGAGATGATGGAAGCATTTGAACTCCTTGGTGTGTAATAGATTCATTCTTAACTCTATACAAAGAATTTGAAAGTTGGCTGAAAATTAAGTTTTGAGATGTTTTCTCACTAGAAACTATTTGTAAGTAAAAAACAACTGCACACTGAAATTTTTAGATGTGATAAAATAAGATGGCAGGGATCCTATAAACTTTTGGGAGGGAAAACCTGGTAAAGTCTTATTGACTGCATCTTGGCTGAAATTTTCCAGAGGAAGACTCAGGTTTGGAAATAACAGTTGACTGCTAATGGCAAAGTAGATTAAGGTTACTCAAGCTCTAGCTCCTCCAAAACACTGATGCTCCTAACAAACAAATTAAGTATGTCACTATTTGTGAGAGCTCAAGCTTGTAAAACATAAATGTTCTCAACATCTTTTATGATTACAAACATCAGGCATCAGCAGTAGTTTAAAAAGCCAGAGGAAATAAGGCCATCGGAAACATTTACAGAAGCAGGTCACCTATAACAATCCTCTGCTCCACATGGGATTAACTCCACCAAAACAGTTCCTGATGTGTTTATATAACCAGGTCTTCAACACTTGCAACAATGGCAACTTCTGCAACTCTCCAATGCAGTCTGCTGCTGTACATAGCTATCCATTCTTCCTATATCCAACTTCAAATAAATTGCTGCAATTCAAGCCTGACCTCTTGCCTTGTCTTCGGAGTGTATGTCAATGATAAATAAAAGCCTTTTGTTCTGTTTAACACATAAGAATGCAAAAAGCTTTTTGTTCTAGAAGGGTGTTTCCTGTGCTCTTTTCAGATACAAAAATTTCTATAATCTTTGTCAGACAGCACAATTCGCTTTCCAAAGCTGCTGAAGTATAGCACTGGCACTTTATTACACATGACTCAGTAGTCAGAGTAACAGCCTTATAATAGTCCTACAATTTAAGAGAAACAGAAAGTATTGATCCTATTTACAGCCTAAAAAATTACTGGGATTGATTTTCAATTATTTACTTACATACTAATAGAAGAAGGAACATATTCAACAAGAAAGGATGCTGTATTCAATACCAGCTGGAGAAACACTCTGCTCAGGCATTGTATTTCCCCTTCTCTGCATGAAAAATAATTCTACTTTCATGGTAAGAATATACAAACAGAACTGAGTTAAAACAGTAAGTATTTGACTTACAGAGTTTTTTGGAAAGTAATAAGTTGTTCTGTTATCTTTGCCTATAAAATCTCAGCAACCAATACTACACTTCTGGTTTACATGTCAGGCTGGCAAAAACTCCCCTCCTGAACAGCTGCATGATAAACCTAACAAACCACGACGTGCAAACCATCCTCTGTAGATTCCTAATACAAATACCTCTCCCATTGACTTACCCACACACATACCTTTCATTTTTTGTAAATAATCACCCAATACACAAGAAGTTTCCCTAACAGCCACTTACTTTAAAAGGTACAGAAAATCTCCACTGCTGAGGTTCACACTGTCCTCACAAAATGACCTAGATAAAGCATGTAATTTTCATTAAATTCATTTTACAGTCTCTCCTCCTTCAGCCATGCCTGAACTGAGTAGAATGAAATTCTGTGTGAAAACTATCAGACCAATAATATCTTTATCTCATGGGTGTGTGACTCATGCAAACACAGAAACCTACGTTTCATATTTGCTTCATTAAGAAAACATTCTTCCTGTCAGCATCTGGAAATGCTTCATGATATTCAACAACTTATTAAAAACAAAGCAAAAAGAATCTATATTAATACTTCAATTAAAAATTTCAAATCTTTGAAGAGAATCAGAAATTACTGAAAATAGTAATTTTCTCATTAATTAGAAAAATTACTTTTTTTCTCATTAAAAATTCTCATTAATAAGAAAAAGAACTGTTCCAAAAAAACTCATTCACTGCTTAAATAAAGTCAGCATAAACCCAGCCAAGATTTTGGATGAAGATGTATTTCCAATGAAGTTATCTCAGCTTAGCTTTATTAGTGAAGTTTTAATTTAATTCTAGATAGTCTTCAATCATTTTATGCTATTTAATTTTTTACAGAATCAATTGCAACATTATACATTTGTAAATGTTAACTGAAGTCTCAGTATCTCCAGTACTACTATTCCAAAATTATTATATTCTAATGTATTTGTTCCTTTTGAAACCCAGGGAAATATTCTGCCTACAGTAACAGATGGCTTTTTATTTTTTTGTTGCTATTCCAGAATCTTTAAGTCACCCAAAATGCATCTACTTAAACATGATACTGCAGTTATTATGCAAAGCCTGATCTACATGTTCACTGTTTAATATTTAACAATCTGGATACCATTCCTGTTTGGAAATAATTCTACTAGAGACAGGAATCATTACCCTAGCATTGCTCTAATAAACAGATTTGCCTTTTTACATTTTATTGTCTCATAACAAAAAGTAAATGACTCATTTAAAATGAAATAACATATTCAATTAGTGCAAATGAAGTTTAGCAACTCATTCTGACTAATGTAAATTCAGAGGCTATCATCAATTAGGTTCATGTAAATCCTTTGATAATATCACGTCCCACTCTAACACACATTACTAAGGGGCGGAAGGATTTACAGGGTAATTTTAAATCTTAATGAGATCTAAAATGCCATGATACAGTAAAAATATAAGCAGCAGGTTATTTCACAACATGTACACAATGCACATCCATCACAAGCTAAGGTTTATCTGGGTGTCCCCACATAACAAAAATGTTAAGCTCTTCTTGCTCAGAATTAAAAGTTCACCTTTTCTTGGTGAAAACTAATTTCTAGTACAAATGTTACACAACATAAAATCTTCAACTGAGAAAGACAATTAAAACAT